>NC_090274.1:105806409-110606409 GCF_040414725.1 Anabrus simplex
AAGAATACCTTCCCAAAGCTTACATACAATGCATGTCAAACTTACTGGCCTGTAATTTTCAGATTTATGTCTATCACCCTTTCCTTTATACACAGGGGCTACAATAGGCAACTCTCCATTCATCTGGTATAGCTCCTCCGACCAAATAATAATCAAATAAGTACTTCAGATATGGTACTATATCCCAACCCATTGTCTTTAGTATATTCCCAGAAATCTTATCAATCCCGGCCGCTTTTCTAGTTTTCAACTTTTGTATCTTATTGTAAATGTCATTGCTATCATATGTAAATTTTATTACTTCTTCGGCCTTAGTCTCCTCCTCTATCTCGACATTATCCTTGTAACCAACAATCTTTACATACTGCTGACTGAATACTTCTGCCTTTTGAATTTCCTCACATACACACTCCCCTTGTTCATTAATTATTCCTGGAATGTCCTTCTTGGAACCTGTTTCTGCCTTAAAGTACCTATACATACCCTTACATTTTTCACTAAAATTTGTATGACTGCCAATTATGCTTGCCATCATGTTATCCTTAGGTGCCTTCTTTGCTAGATTCAATTTTCTAGTAAGTTCCTTCAATTTCTCCTTACTTCCACAGCCATTTCGAACTCTATTTCTTTCCAGTCTGCACCTCCGCTTAGCCTCTTTATTTCTCTATTATAATAAGGTGGGTCTTTACCATTCTTTACCACCTTTAAAAGTACAAAACTGTTGTCGCATTCCTCAACAATTTCTTTAAACCCATCCCAGAGTCTGTTTACATTTTTATTTACCGTTTTCCACCGATCATAGTTACTTTTTAGAAACTGCCTCATGCCTGCTTTATCACCCATATGGTACTGCCTAATAGTTCTACTTTTAAGACCTTCCTTTCTATCACATTTATTTTTAGCTATGACAAAAACAGCTTCATGATCACTAATACCATATATTACTTCAGTTTCCCTATAGAGCTCATCTGGTTTTATCAGCACCACATCCAGGATATTTTTCCCTCTGGTTGGTTCCATCACTTTCTGAATCAGCTGTTCTTCCCATATTAACTTATTTGCCATTTGTTGGTCATGCTTCCTGTCGTTCGCATTTCCTGTCTAACTGACATCTGGCAAATTCAGATCTCCCGCTACAATCACATTTCTTTCCATGTCGTTTCCCACATAGCCGACTATCCAATCAAATAATTCCGAATCCGCATCAGTGCTACGCTTTCCCGGTCTGTACACTCCAAATATATCAAGTTGCCTATTATCTTTGGAAATGAGCCTTACACCTAGAATTTCATGTGTCTCATCTTTAACTTTCTCGTAGCTTACAAATTCTTCTTTCACCAGAATGAATACTCCCCCTCCCACCAGTCCTATCCTATCTCTACGATACACACTCCAGTTCCGTGAGAAAATTTCTGCATCCATTATATCATTTCTCAGACATAATTCAACTCCTATTACAATATCTGGTAAATATATATATCTATTAAATTACTTAATTCTATTCCTTTCTTTACAATACTTCTAAAGTTCAACACTAACAATTTTATATCATCCATACTTGATTTTCAGTTACTTGTTCCCTTATCACTGCTCCCTAGGCCACCCAGTTTCCCTGAATGTACCTCCCTATTACCCTTCCAAACAAATTTTCTAACTTATACGTACCACTGAGGTTTAAGTGAAGGCCATCTGAGCGCAGATCCCTATCTCCTAGCCACCCATTAGGATCTAGAAATTTCACTCCCAGTTTCCCACGTACCCACTCCATAGTCTCATTTAAATCCCCAATCACCCTCCAGTCAGTATCCCTCCTACACAGCATCCCACCGATAACAATCTCCGCTTTCTTAAACTTCACCCGTGCTGCATTTACCAGATCCCACACATCTCCAACTATGTTGTCACTTATATCAGCTTGCCTTATGTTGTTGGTACCAACGTGAAACACTATCACCTTCTCCTTCCCCTCCTCCCTCTCTTCTACTTTCCTCAACATCTGCCTCAACCTAATTCCTGGATAACATTCTACCCTGGTTCCCTTTCTTCCACACACTTTCCCCACGTTTCTAACGATGGAATCCCCCATGACCAGAACCTCAACCCTACCCACCTCATTTGAACCCCTCCCCTCCTGGTCAGCCCTATCTTTCCTGATAGCTGCAGAAGCTACTTCCTCCTCCCTTTTCTCCTTCCCATGACCCTGTTCCACCTGTCCTTTCCTATCCTCTCTCTACATTTCCCTTTCCTACCTTTTCCCTTCTTCCTACTTCCACACATCTGAGCAACAGTTCCCTGTCCCTCATATTCCCTCTGTTGTTCTACCTGGAGTGACTCGTACCTATTTCGCACAGACATCTGTCCTGAATTCTGATCCTGAAAAGAGTCCTTAGCCTGCAGTCTCCTTCCCCTTAGAACATTAGACCACCTGTTTTCTACAACTCCCCCCTTCCCTTCCCCTCCCTCTTGTACACCTACTGTAACCTGTACATTGTTTGAGGGAGTCCTTTCTTCCTTCCTGTCTTCTGCGAGTATCCTAATTATCTCCCTCAAACTCTCCAACTCCTCCCTCATACCCCTCAATGCCTCACCACACCCACAGTTCGTACACTCGCTCTCCTTAGCCATTCTTTACGGGAAAAAATGAAAATAAAAGTAAAATAACTTATTTGCAAAAAATAAATGAACGGAGGGATATATTGTGTGGGATAGTACTCAAAGATATCACAACAATAAGGTAATTATTATATGACTACACTACAATACTACTTAGTCGTACTCTATTTTTTATCCTACAACCCCTAACAGGATAAAAACTGCTGTTAATTACTGAATATCGAAAGTAATACACAGAAACTACACAATTCAAAACTGCAATTAAGCCTATCCTAATTACAACAACAGAATTTTGAGTTTCTACGGATACCTCTACTACACCAGTACTACAAAAATATTTTAACATAATAAAATAAGCACACTAAATTCTAATAGGATATTACTCGTATACTACTGTACAGTACACTACAGTAATTTTTAAACTACTTTCAGACGTATCCTAATTACAATACCGGTACCGTATGTCACTAAACTAAGCACAAACAGAAATGAAATTTGCAAGAACTACTGTACTCGAAGACTGCCAATAAAGCCAAATGCTTAGATAAATTATTATTAGTACTACGCTGCAATAGATACACACGAAAGATAAGGCACGGATATAGCAGGCAAGATACGGCACTATTTAAATGTACTTTATCTACACTACAATTTTTAGCTGAATTTTGGTTATATGAACTATTACCGCTGGTGGATTAGTATTATTTTCCCTACGACGCGGGACGGAGAATAAAAGTGTCCTTAAATGCTGAGAATAAGAGGTTGTCTACTATAATTTCGATCAAAACCACGCCGGGGGCTTGAAGTGCAATATTACTGGGATATAGGAATTTGATTATTTTTACTCGATGAATAAACGAAGGTGGAAAGTACAAAGCAATGCCACTGTAGTGTAGCTCATTCATTAGTTAGTGCAGGCAGATTTCTATTTAGCTAGTGCCACGGTATTATTATTATTATTATTATTATTATTATTATTATTATTATTATTATTATTATTATTATTATTATTATTATTATTATTATTATTATTAATCTAAAAGTATCGTGGTGCTGGTCAGAGATATCTCGACCGATTGGGGAGGAGATGGCGGCACAGCCCTGCCAGAGTAAACTGTCACGAACCGCACTGCTGGGAATGACCTCATATCCGATTGTATCTCAGCCAATGGAAATGCTACAGCGCGCCTGAGGAATGAGTAATGGCGCGTGATGAATTATATTAGGTTATAAAAGTAAATGTACTTGAAGCTCTCTGTTAAAACGGTTTGTATGAACCAAGAAGCCTAACATTGGATAGGACCTTCACTTACTTATAATCCGTATTACTTGTTCGGCCTTTTCCAAATTCAATTTAACAATAACAAATATTAGAAATTATAGGCTCTGGAAAGGCCCGTTTGTTAGAACTCACTGTTTTTCTCCCTCCTCAGAATTTATTAGATAACTTTATTCAGCGATGAGCGGCTTTCACTACCTATTTAGGGCTTTCACTCCTCTAAAACAGATTGCTTTTTCCCCACCAGTGCAGGTAACATAGTTTTCACTCTGCGGCTCACAAGTACTTGTCCACAACAACAACAAAAGTGGGGGAGGAGACGGTGATTGGGTCCCTGACTGTCGCAGTGAACACATCTCTCCTCTACAAGGCACTCCACGTAAGATTTGTAACATTTCAAATGCCTTACGATGCTATAAAACTTATGCTGCACATACTGAATTTCTACTGAATAAAATATGTAACGCCAAGGTAAGAATGCAAAAATGTGTTTTGGAACTGTTAATATCAGAGTGTAAATTTTAGAAAAATGTAACGCTTACAGTGTATTAAACTACAGAGTTATCAGCGAATAAAAGATGAACGCACTCTTGTTACTAATTAACACTTTCAATTCCGGTGTTAGCTTTCAAGATTTTCAGATTGGTAGTATAAATGATACTCAGTTATAAATTAATATTATAAATGATACTACACAGTATATGTACGTATGTAATTCCGCACTTGTTGTTATACAGGTAGTAGGCTGAATGCTGCGATTAATATATTGTTTTTTTTAACAAAGAATGCAACATAAACATAGAACATAAATAACACCAGAAAATGAAGCATGGGATAAGTAACTTAAGGGGAGTCGGAAAGCCCTATCTTGATAATGTTAATGCCCCGTTATCTTACGAAGTATTAAGATTAGAGCTTTGATATTTTTACTACATATATTTACACCCTTTCCATAAGTACTGAACCAGGATGGAATGGTTGGAGCAAACGATTGTAAAGTTATGAATTTGTTTAATAAGTTCCAAATTATTAACAAAAAATGTCATTAAAATGTATGTAAATCAGAAACTATATAAGTGAAGTGCTTTTATCTGGTTCAGTAGCTGTATCATGGCACAAGGTGACTGTCTGCAAACAATGAACTGCCTATCCAGTGTAGTTTCTGAGATAATGGGTCAAACATGTGAAAAAAGTCATTTTTCAGAATATGATTTGGGAGTTTAAAAAATGTTCACTCACTCATTTACCCACAACAGTGCCTAAAAACCAACTCTATTTAATCGAAACTATTGAAATGTTCGTTATAACAGTGCCAGAAACCTTTGTGCATAACATTCAGGAATAGAACAGTGAAAACCACAGCCTTCTAGATTAAAGGGTTCCAGACATTTATATTTTCAGAAGGAAACATGTCTAAGTTGCCCAATTTGACACTTGTGCATTGATATTTAAAACATTTCTTTAAAATGCTTCCATGTGTCGTATTAAAATAAATGATACACCGTTTTAATCAGCAGAGTCCAAATAATTGAATGAGGCAACATTTGGAAAAAGTAATTTTTTAAACTTTTTGGTTTCCGACTCCCCTTAATGTAATGGCGAGTGCAGCGCTAGTTTCTTATAACACATAATTACACAGTTGCGTTACAGAAACTGTTGCAGATTAAAACGAACACTGAAGTGGAAATATCACAAAGCAAAACATATTTCCGTACTAATTGCACAACCAGTTCCGTATTTCCTTGGAAGTAAAATTAGGACAACGATTATAATATTCAGGAAACAAACACATAATTACATAAACCAGCAAGAAGTAACGCAGTACTACTCCGAATAATATCACAAGAGCGACTGAGGGCAAGGCAACACACGTGGCGATAGCTTCTTTAAATGTGGCATCGCAGTTATCGCTCCCATAGCTGCAGTCCATTCTCGAGCAGCGCTGAACGTCAGTCTTCAAATCTCGCGGGCCCTACAGACTTTTCACCTTCTGGTCACAGTGACACACAGCGACCTGCTTGGGTGAAAATGCGAGCCACGGAAAACCATTTTCAGGGCTGCCGAGCGGGGTTGGAACCCACTATCCCTCGAATGTAAGGTCAACGCAGAGGGCTGAGGAAAACAAGGAAGGCCGGATCCTGAAGAGAGTCTGTGGGTTTCAGGAAAAACCTTATGAAAAAGAAGAAGGAGATCTGCCATTTGAGAGCAAGGAATTTACAGTAGTTACTTCGGAGAAGTGGTCAATCAATCAATCAATCAATCAATCAATCAGTACTATCTGCATTTACTGCACTCGCCCAGGTAAGAGATTCCCTGTCTGTTGTTTTTATAGCCTTTTCTTAAATGATTCCAGAGAAATTGGAAATTTATTGAACATCTCCCTTGGTAAGTTATTCCAATTCTTAACTCCCCTTCCTATAAACAAATATTTTCCCTAATATGTCCCCTTGAATTCCAACTTTATCTTCATATTGTGATCATTCCTACTTTTAAAGCCACCGCCCAAACGCATTCGTCTACCAATGTCATTCTACGCCATCTCTCCACTGATAGCTCGGAAGATGCCACTTACTTGAGCAGGTCGTCTCCTTTCTCCCAAGTCTTCCCAGCCCAAACTTAGCAACATTTCTGTAACGCTACTCTTTTGTCAGAAATCAACAAGAACACATCGAGTTGTTTTTCCTTGTGTTCTTCCAGTTTCTGAATCAAGTAATCCTCGTGAGGTTCCCATACACTGGATCCATACTCTAGTTGGGATTCTACCAGACACTTATATGCCCTCTCCTTTACATCCTTACTACGCCCCTAAATACGCTCATAACCACGTGTAGAGAATTGAAGGCTTCTTCGAAAGAAGAAGAAGCAAAGGAACTTTCATGAGGTGTTTACAGCATCTCATTACTCTATAAATGCACGTTATAAATTAATATATACACAAGGACCAACTATTAAAAATTAAAGTGATCAATATTAATCAGAGTGTCCGCCTCTGTGGCATAGTGGTTAGTGTGATATGCTGCCAACTACGGAGAATGGGTTCGATTCCCGATTGTGATACGAAATTTGAAAAGTGGTACGAGGGCTTGAACGCGGACGACTCAGCCTCAGAAAATCAACTGAGTAGAAGAGGGTCCGATTCGCCCCTCAGCCACCTTCAAAGTAGTTCTCCGTGGTTTCCCACGTTTCCTCCAGGCAAATGCTGGAATAGTACCAAACTTAAGGCCACGGCCGCTTCCTTGATTATCCCTTACGACCTTATCACCCTCTCACAAGGCCCCTGTTCAGCATAATAGGTGAGACGACCTGAGTGAGGTTCTGGCCTTCCTCCCCAGTTGTATCCCCTGACTCAACGTCTGATGCTCCAGGACATTGCCCTTGAGGCGGTAGAGGTACCATCTCTCGCCAAGTCCAACATACAGAAAGAATCTCGTGTTATCGAGCCGTTAAAAGAGTTTTTTTAATTAATTAAATCTCTAAAGAGTCCGACTCATTGGCTGGTCAGCGTTGAGGCCTTCGGTTTAGAGGGTCCCGGGTTCGATTCCCGGATGGGTCGGGGATTTTAATCACTTCTGATTAATTCTTCTGGCCCGGCGACTGGGTGTTTGTCTCAACACTTTCATCTTCACATTCAGACAACACATTACACTGCCAACCATCACAGAAACACGCAACAGTGACAGCTGTCACCTTGACGGGACCTAACCTCACTTTTAACCACGTGCTCGTGTCTTGACACGTGTGAGGCGCGGAATTTGAATAAGTGGGTGAGGCTAACCTTACTGCTGTCATCTTGATGGTACTTATCCACACACCACGTGTTTTTAACAAGTACGTGGCGCGGAATTTTGAAAAGAGAACGACCTTAACCTCACTGCTGTCAACTTGTCGGGACTTAGCCACACACCACGTGATTTTACCAGATATGTGCCGCGGAATTAAGAAAAGAGAACGACTCTAACCACACAGCTAACCTTACATGGCTTAGTTCTTACGGGCAGTTGCACTTCCCGACGTCATCTTGCAAGATGTCCTTCCGGATGCCATCTTGAAGGGGCATAGTTTTACGGTCAGATGCCTTTCCTGATATCATCTTGCTAGATGCCCTTTCCGACACCATCTTCGAGGTGTCTAATCTCACAGGGACCTAGTTTTACGGCGAGATGCCCTTCCCGACATCATCTTGACAGATTCCCAGCTTCCCGACACCATCTTGGAAGCTTTACGTCTCCATCCGACGGACAAATAACTATGATCACACCTCGTTTTCCTTTTCTTAAAACGGATCTTTACTTAGTTGTGCACCTGTGTGATTGTGAGGTTTGCTTAAGGCTTTACGTCTCTATCCGTTAGACAGAAACCCTACTTTTCATTATCATCTGGCCCTTCCCTCCTTCCCTTTATCGTCTGTCCCTAGTTTTACAGAGAGATACCTTCCTTACTCCTCCTCCTCCTCCTCCTCCTCATCGCCTCTCCTAGTTTTACGGATAGGTTACTGGATGTCCTTTATGACGCTGGGAAAATAAAGGGAAGAATTGAATGATGCATAAAACCGGATCAATCCTGTTTTCAGCTTACTATTCTTGTCCCCATTTTGTTTTCAGGCTGTACGTCAACATCCGACGGGCAAATAACGTGACGACACAGCGTGAACTGCCTCCTCCTTATGAACAAGTCTAAATATGACGACAGGGATCAATCAAACTGTGCAGATTCTTTCCTGTTACCGAGGACTGGAAATGCAGGCCCAACCCTACCGAATAGCACTGTGAGGTTAGCGCTAGGCTTTAAGTCCCCATCCGACCAACAAGTAAGTGTGAACAGCGTCCTCTCGCAGCGGAAAGGATTTTTTTAATTTTGATCATAACACACAGAATGGTATGCGCTTACACTGTTACGCTGAAAGGCTCGGACAGCGCTGACCTCGTGGTAAAGAAAACGTGTTCAATCCTCTTTTCAGCTTGTGGGTAGAGGGAGGGGAGAGAGACTAGAAATGTATTCGGCATCTTAATTCGTATTATCAGAAAGAAGATCGCCCCCTATTGTTGCCTAAAGAAATTAAAAATAAAGCACTGATTGTACTTATAGTCTGCTCTTATTATGATAAATCTATAAAAGAATCTCCTGTTGATATTCGTTTAGAATTTAAATCATCCGATACTATTCGGGTAACACAACAGCCTATTATCTTATTATTCATTTGTGTGATGATACTCATTATCTTCTAACGAATATTGTCACAAGACAATAAATAAGGTAAATCGAAATAGCATCTTCTGCCACAGTAAAGAATTAATCAGTTAAACAATTATTGCAATTTTTTAACATAACTGAATATGATTTTAACAATGTTATCCCTGCCCTGATTGGGAATCGAAAACGTGAATACTATCTTACATAGTTCTGCAACCATAACGCAGTATTAATTGACAGGAGGGCTGTGTGTGTGCAGATAACCTGGCTAGGAATCGAACCGGGCCTCGCGAAATAGCCCATAGTAAATACCAAGCAAATGTTAGGACTGCATGACAGAGCACAGCGAAAATATTGTTCCGACCCCTCGGTAAAATTATTAGCGATGTTACCATGCAAATGCTGGGGAGGTATGTCAGTAAAAGATAAGGGACCTAACTACCCTCCCTCTCCCTAATAAGGATAAAATTCCTTTTGACCACACAATCACATAGACACTAAGCTTGAATAAAAATCTCTATCACAGAACCTTGAACTCTCTGCGAAGTAAACAACGGAAAACCACATTACCGATTTTCTTTGTATTGAACCCGAGTGATAGGGGTCGTAATTTAATCATGATTTGATATCCGGAGTAGAATATGGTACGCGTATTGAAATGAAGAAAATTGGTTGACAATATTCAGACCTAGACGAGCTGAGTGCCCGACATAGGGAAGCCGTGAGGATTAAGCCAGTCACAATGGCTAGAGTGCTGTCTCGGTAGGGGCCTATTAATTTAGCGACTAGAAGATACGGATGTACACAAATATGTTTCGTACAAGAAGAGAAAGGTGAGCCAGGAAACAATGGTAAGGTTGCAACATTAGCGCTGCGAAGATATATTTGTGTCATACAGTAACTTTCCGTGATGTCACGTATTCTCTGAATTGGAGAATGGGAATGACCAGAGCCCCAGGGCATGTGTTTTCAATTTGTTACAAAGGAAAATTCAAATGAACCGCTTGCACTAGTCCAATCACAAAATTCATTTTGCCAGCCAGGAGTACCATCTTGAAAGATATGAAATAGAGTGTCAATTATTTTCGAAAGTAATCATTAATCAATTATTGCAAGTATATGAATCAAATTAAGGAGATTTTTAGATGCCAGGCGTAGAAGAATAATAAATAATAAACTTCAAATTAAATAAATTGAAGACTGAATTTCCTGGAAACAGGGCGGTTCAAATGATAATGGCCGAAGGATGGCCACGCCGTGAGAGACGCTACGAAACCCGCGAATTATCGTGGAGCGATATCTGTTAATATCTCAAAACTCTGCGATCGTTAGGAGCATCATATTAAACCAGGAGTATGTTCCAGATGAGAGGATTAATTTGGTATCAATTATAACTTTCAGTTCAGACTGCGAGTGCCGATTTGAGAAATCCACCCCTCTCCAAGCCATCACGTCAGCTAATCCACCAGTAAGGTCCTCCATCAATATGTCCGGCTCCATGGCTAAATGGTTAGCGTCCTGGCCTTTGGTCACAGTGGTCCCGGTTTCGATTCCGGCAGGGTCGGGTATTTTAACCTTAATTGGTTAATTTCGCTGGCACGGGGGCTGGGTGTATGTGTCGTCTTCATCATCATTTCATCCTCATCACGACGCGCAAGTCGCCTACGGAAGTAAAATCAAAAAGACCTGCATCTGGCGAGCCGAACTTGTCCTCGGACACTCCAGGCACTAAAAGCCATACGCCATTTCATTTTTTCCATCAATATATACGAGTGGAAGGAACTCTCATAACCTCAGTCTACCTCATTTTGTACGGACTAACTCATCTTACGCGTCACTTATTTTTACTGACGACCGCATTTACTTACAACCGCACTTACGTACTGTATTCAGAGCTCGGGCGATGTTGTGTTCCAGTCACCCGCGGGCCGAGTAAAGTTAGATCATGCCAGATCATGCTACGGTCTGAGCCTACGAGGTGTATATTGTGAATTCAAGTAAAGATGTAAGAGTAGCAAGGAGTGATAAAATATCTTCTTTTAAACGTAACAGTGGAAGTAAGTGTATTAAACTGTGTAACGGACAGTAAATGAAAATCTTACCGATTGATTGAGCCTGTATTGTAGGCAGCTGAAATAAAACCGCCGTAATGATGAACACATCAAGAGTGCGACTTGATATTAACTCGGACGTGTCGTGTCGGAGACTGTGAAGCGGGCCGGGCGATTTAATTGACACTCGTTCGTTTTGTGTCCAGTCCTTTCTGCGGGAAAAAGGAGGAAGATAAAATAGTGTACATAGATAAAATTGGGTCTATGGTACCGTAGTGGTATTACATGGTAAAATTTAATTTCAGTGTGTCAGTGTTAATATGTTATAATTATTAAATCAGTGTCATAATTATTTAATCAGTGTTATAATGGCGGAACGCCGTGCAATAAAATATGAAGGGAAAATGAAGCCAGCCATTATGGGAGCGTAAGCCATAAAGGGGCCAAATGGGTCTCTCGTTCGGAAGGCCTGCCAAGAATTTCAACTACAGATGGGTACTGATATGTAAATTTATTTGGGGATGTTACCATGACTGGGAAGGGAAACAATATAATTTTTGACTGAGTTAATTCCTGTAACAAAATGGATCGCTTCCCGAATCCATTCTAAATTTAGTATACACGGACGGAATTAAATTGTAGTATTGTAAATGTTGGGTCATATAATGTATTTAATTTTTTGTACATGTAATTCCGTAGGTGTAGATTAGAGATTTTAGTCATGCATGGATTTTGTGTTTAATGTTGAAACTGACCCAGAGATTGTTTTTTATGTTAGTCAATTGACGACGATTTGTATGATATTGTTATGGAAAATCCAGCCACGTGAGATGCCAGAGTTTTCCGTTGTGTTAAATTTTTTTATTAACGTTGACAACATTTGTAGGGAATGTCACGAACTAATAATAATAATTCATGAGATATCGTCTTTGAATATGAACAGTGAGTAAATTAAATTTTGAATAGATAAAATGTTAAGATAATCGGGAATCGTTGATGACATAATAGTTTTTATTCGGAATTAAAATATGTGATAATTAAAATTTGTGAATTAATAATTATGAGTAATAATACCGGTGCTAATAAACCTAAATGCTAATGAACGTGTTCTTTAAATTACGGTCCAATATTTTATAAATAAATGTCAAATATTTAATTTGAAAGTATTAGCCGGACCACGTAGGACTGATAATTACGTGATCATGATTATCGAATTTCGGCGAATATAATTTCATGCCGTTGCGATTATTTGTGGAGAATGGTCTCAGAAGTAAATCAGATATGAAAAGAGGTTTTGCAAAGATCATGCAGTCAGAATATAAATATGTCGTACGATGTCGTCGATGAGAAATAAGTCAGTTGAAAACTGTGATTAATAATTGAAAAAAATGATGTTGAGATACGAAGAGAAATAAATTTCTTATAGGGACACTTACCGTATAATGAAGCTGTGTTGAAAGATAATGTGATGCGAAGTATTGTATGAAATTAATGACAGAAACAGAGAAATAAGTGTACAAATACGGGCAATGTAACAGAGTAAAATTGTATTACGTACAGGGCAGGATTCGAACCCATAATAGTACGTACGAAATAAATGGACTGCGCAGAGAACCGTTGAAAGACTACGGTCCCAAAGATGAAAAGAGGTTAAGATTCCACATAAATAATCGTAGGGTGTGATGGTTTAGAATGACACGTGCTGAAAATCATGACAATAATAATAATAATAATAATAATAATAATAATAATAATAATAATAATAATAATCATAATAATAATAATAATAATAATAATAATAATAATAATAATAAGATCATGTGAGTAGTATCATTATAATAATCATATCATTTGTATTTTGCGTCCAGTAATAATAATGATCACAATCATAATGTGGCAGTGTCAGAAGGTCGTAGATAATAATAATATGAAAACCTACAACCTGTTTTCCAGTCATTGACCGGGTCAGGAATGTAATGAATGAAGCATATATAGGCTGTTAGTACGATGGAGTCGCTACTCCCAAAGTGATAGATGCTATGAAATGGGAATGGAGAGTGTTGCTGGAATGAAAGATGACAGGGAAAACCGGAGTCGTAGATAATAATAATAATAATAATAATAATAATAATAATAATAATAATAATAATAATAATAATAATAATAATAATAATAATAGACGTAATAATAACGATAATAATAATAATAATAATAATAATAATAATAATAATAATAATAATAATAATAATAATAATAATAATAATTGGTACGGAGATATGGTGGATCCGCAGAGGAGAAAGAAGGTGCGGGCTGGAATAGGTCTCACTACAAAATTAAAGTTAATTTAAAACTTTAACAAAGGTTATATTTTCTTTTCGAAATCAACAAAAAAAAAACAGAGTATAACAGGTACCAAGTAGCAGATCCACAAATTAAGAAATTACAAATTACAGTACCTTACAAGATTTTGGCTTCGAGCCCCAAGTATAATTTCTGAGCTCTCAGCTCACAATCACAATTGCTAAAGGGTAGAAAACCCCTAAATGCATGGAGCACTTGCTCCCAGCTTTTAACTCAAGCCTCCCAGAGGCACTTTTCATACACAAGAAAGAGCTGACACGCTCTCAAAATGTTCAAGCCTATTTAAGAGGCCATAAACTGACTTTCCCCTAACTGCCCTCAAGGCACATATATAATAGCACAGGGGTACCTCGTACCCAATCTACAGGGCCTTCTCGAGAAGAAAACAAAACGTCAGGTTAAGTTACTAGCCCAAAGTACATAAAGGACTGGAGGCGTGAACTTGCACTCCTAATTACACATTTAAAACCTAAGTGGCTCTAGGCCGGTACACAGAGGCTAATCCCAAGCTAGGGAGGTGACCCGTATGAGAAAACTTTAATACATTACGGAAGAGAAGAAACGGTTATGAAAACGTAGTCACCTCAATTTGAAAATGAAGGGGAGTTCAAGAGGGTAAAGCACTCTCTATCCCCGCTTTACAGGTAAAGATATTTGTAGATTTTACATAGACAGAAAAGGAATTTACATTTTAAAAAGATGGGTTACATATTAAAGGTTTAGAACCCTCCCCGAGATTTAGACTGCTGAGCTAGCAAGAAATAAAGATGTTAAAAGGCCATTACCTAGTAGAAGAACAGCTGCTTGAAGAAAGAGGCGCTTCCCGCTCCCTGCTACATATCCACACACACTGAGTTAGATGTTATACTAGTGGCCCCGAGACAAGAAAACCAGCAGTTTTTATACCCTCGTGGAAAATTCGAGACCTTTCAGGAATGAGTAGACACACCCTCTCACTTTTATTGGATAGCTTAGAGCAACATATCCGTATCGAAGAAGACATACATGATTGGGTGAAAATTAATTAACGAAAATCGGGATTGGCTAAGTTCAAACCTGGCGGAAGGAAGGATTAATATTGCCAACCCAAAGATAACAGAACAAAATATAGTAAAGGCAAAACTTATGAAAAAAAATTCTTCCAGAGAGTTCATTCCCTTGCACCAGAGTGCATTACCATAGTTTTTTGTAGCAAATTGAAAACACACAGTGACACCTTCTGATTAACAATGGAGTTAGTTCGGTTTTTAAAGTTAAGGGTTTCTCCTGTAGAGTAGATTAAACTGGCGCAAGATTTGAACTTGCGTCGTGGAGGTGTACCACCCGGTACAATAATAATAATAATAATAATAATAATAATAATAATAATAATAATAATAATAATAATAATAATAATAATAATAATAATAATGTTTGACCGGAACAAGTTAAAAGTTACGCGGACGTCATCCGTATGATTACGCTAAATAGACACAAATGATAATTTCGTGAATGAATGATAATTTTAATTATAATAATTTAAAGTATTGAAGGCGATATTCCTCAGCGTAAGAATGTGAACGGAGATGAAAATCATATCGTGTCTCATAACTACCGTAAGACCCGGTTTGTTTATTTTGCTTGAGGGGGTGAGAGGAGGTTATCGCCCGGTATTCCCACTACACCTCGTGTTATCTTATCGTGACATTGACCTTTGAGACCAGGTGGTCGAGCTCGGCAGTAATTAGATCATGCGTAAATATTTGTAGAGGCGAATTCCAGTTGGCATGGCATGCGCTGGGTAAATGATAGAATTCGTCCGTGATATACACTTTCCTTGAACCATCGTAACATTACTCAATCCGACTGCCGACACCGGGAATTGTAGATATTGTCGGAGGTACTCAATCTAATTTGAATTGGGAAGCCGACGATAAATCTGAATTATCCTCGGGCTATCGACATTAAAGAAGGCTCCTCCTTGTGGACCATCAGATCATACGGACACTGTTCGATCCCAACGTGATCAATTAGTGAATCATAACCCGAATTTTTTTTTTCAGGATGGGCATTATAAGTGTATTGTCACCACTTGCGGTGAAGCAAGTGACCTTATTATTTAATGTGTTGTAACATCATTGTTTTTGTAAAGTGTATCAAAATTCAGCGCGCCGGATGGCGCAATAAACTGCTCCCTCTCGCATTTATTTTCAAAGGAAACCATTCTCATAATCTTTTTATTGTAGTTGGATTTTATGTCCTTGTTAAAATTTAAATGTCACTTCCTAGTCCTAGCATGGAGTCTTTAAATTTATGTTCATGATTGAGCATCCCCCACTTTATATTTCTTGCATGCCCCATTCATGCCTGTGTTCTCTGATGCCTCTAAATTTATGACTTTGATGACTTAAAATATGAACCGACACCGCAGAGATTAATGCTAGTCTGGGACTCAGATGGTGGACGGCTGCAGTATGCCTCTTGTGTGTTGGCTACACAATAAATAAGCGGTTTTAATTACGGAGCTTGCGACCGGGTGAGTGGCAGCCATAAAGAATATCGTCCGTTATTGCTGCGTGAAAATTTTAAAAATAAAGCACTAATTGTAGTTATAGTCTGTTCTTATAATAAATCTATAAAAGTGTCTCCTGTCCATATTCGTTTAGAATTCAAAACATCTGAAAAAATTCCAGCTAACCCAACAGCCTATTGTCTTATTTGTGTGATGATACCATCTTAGAACGAATATTGTTACAAGTCAATAAATAAGGAGAATCGAAATAGCACTTTCTGCTACAGTAAAGAATTAGTCACTTAAACAATTATTGCACTTTTAACATAACTGAATGCAATGTTACCAATACCATCCCTGTCCTTACTGGGAATCGAACACGTGAATACTATCTTACATAGTTGTGCAATCACAACGCTGTAATAATCAATAGGAGGGCTATCTGTGCAGGTAACCGGGCTAGGAATCGAACCCGGCCCCGCGAACTAGCCCATAGTAAATACCAAGCAATTGCTAGGATGGTATGACTCAGCACCCCGATAATATTGTTCCGATGTCGAGTTGATCACATGGTGAAAAAGAAGAAGTGTCGAAGTATTCAGATAGTTACACACTAGATTATTACAGAGTAAAGCATTAGTCAGTTAACCAATTATTGCATTTCTCTAACATAACTGAATGCGATTTTAACAATATCATCCCTGTCCTGAGTGGAATCGATCACGCCAATACTATACTACTTAGTTGTGCAATCATAACGCTTTAATAATTACCAGGTGGCTGTGTGTGCACGTAACCTGGCTAGGAATCGAACCCGGCCCTGCAAAGTAGCCCGTAGTAAATACAACGCAAATGCTACGACTGTATGACACAGCACTGCGGAAATATTGTTCCGTCTACTCGGAGAAATGATCAGCGATGTTACCATGCAAATGCTGGGGAAGTATGTCTGTAAAAGATAAGGGAACTACCTACGCTCCCACTCCCTAAGCTATCTCTTTCGACTACACAATGACATAGCCACTGAGCGCGAATTAAAAATATATATCACAGACCCTTGAACTCTCTGTGAAGCAAACAACGGGAAACTACCTTACTGATTTTCTTCGTATGCCTCTTCTGTGTTGTCTACACAATAAAAAAGTTTTACGTACACAGCTTGCGACCTGGTGTGTGTGATCTATTCACAACAACCACAGTCGTGTGGGATAAAAATAATTCTACGGTTTCTCTACATCGTATTGTGTTAAGGAGATGGTTTTGCTCTTATTTACTGTACTAATTTTAATAAACACAGATATTAAACACATTTATAGATTTATGTTTATAGATCAACTAGCTGATGTACCCCTGCTTTGCTACGGGATTCTCAGAAAGACTGACTTTGTGGTTTTCCTAACCTGAAATCAACATAGGTCATTACAAAAATGTAAGTATGAATGTAGCGATTAAAAGCAATGCTATAATATAAAATACTCGATCAAATGGAAAGCCGCACGTTTTATCACTTTTAACGAACAGTGCTGCGGTTAGATTGCGGTGCCAATCTAATAGTCCAAAGTTCCAGAGCTGGGATGACCAGGCCGCAGATTGCCATGAACACTCATCTGCCACTATTCCGCTAAATATGCACACTGTTCATTCCAATCAGTGCCTCAGAGTAGGGATTAAATAGCCCGAATGCTATGATGATCCAGTGTGTTACGTACCAGTAGTATCAGAAAATTTATAAACCAGGGGAATGGCATGCTAAAGAAGAAAGTTATCTAACTCCCCAGCTACTTCCTATCAATATTCAGACAGGCTGTTACACTCTGTACGAATGGGCGAGTTGACTGTGTGGTTAGCGTTGCGCAGCTGTGAGCTTGCATCCGAGAGATAGTGGATTCGAACCCCATTGTCGGCAGCGCTGAAGATGGTATTCCGTGGTTTCCCACTTTCACACCAGTCAAATGCTGGGCCTGTACCTTAATTAAGGCCTAAGGCATTCCTAGCCCTTTCCTATCCCGTCGTCGCCATAAAACCTATCTATGTCGGTGCAACGTAAATCAAATAAAAAATGCCCTGTACGCAGCAGTAATCCTATCTACCAGAGATGAGGCGCAACAGAAGACTCAAAGCAAATCACGGCAAACAATGGTCAATGTAATGTTATTGTTGATCAATGTTATGAGCTTTCTATATTGTAGGCCTTCACATTTAGTTTTCTTTCGACTCTGTGATTTGTAAAATATTTTATACCATAAACTGTAGTTTTTTATTCTCCGACTTTACATACCGATTTTCATTAAATACTGTTTACCCATTTTCTCGTTACTCGGCGCTGATATGGACTTAGTAACAAAAATCCAAATTCATGAATATCTTTGTGATCATAGCCAGTACGGTAACAATGTATAAGACATGAATAATAGGAAATTTAATACTATATAACCTTAATTATGTAGCATTCATCGATTACACCTCTAATAAGAAATATTTGAGAATTACATTTTAGGCCTTCCCCTAAACTACCATTTCAGTCAGCGTGAATAAAATAATTTACAGCCTAGACTATAGCGACTTATTTCCTGACTTTGCATACCGATTTTCATCAAGATAGGACTACTAATAACAACATTATTTGAGAATTAAATTTTAGTCCTTCCCCTAAACTACCATTTTTCTCAGCGTGAATACAATTATTGATAGCCTAGATTGTAGCAACTTATTCCCCAACTTTGCATACCCATTTTCTTTGAAATACGACCACTAATATAAATAGTTGAGAATTCAATTTTAGGCCTTCCCCTAAACTACCATTTCACTCAGCGTGAGTAAAATTATTTATAGCCTAGATTGTAGAGGCCCATCCCCCGACTTCACATACCGATTTTCATTAGACCACTAATAACATAAATAGTTGAGAATTCAATTTTAGGCCTTTCCCTAAACTACCATTTCACTCTTCGTGAGCAAAATGATTTATAGCCTAGATTGTAGAGGCTCATCCCCCGACTTCACATACCGATTTTCATTAAATTCTCTTCAACCGTTTTCTCGTGATGCGTGTACATACATACAGACAGACAGACAGACAGAAATTACGGAAAAGTAAAAAATGCATTTTCTTGTTACTATGGACATGACCGATACAGAAATACAATTATTTTCAAATTCTGAGCAATGTACAGACAAAACTCTTATTTTATATATATAGATAACCTGCATCCTTGTAATTTTGTACTCAGATACTACCCGCGGCTTCGCCAGCTCACCTTTATAAACCACCATCTGCGGTACCCTGGTTGACGAGCATGACCAACTACCCACCTATTTTCCGCCAATATTCATGTTGGGTCTCTTACTCGGGATGCAGCAGTAATGCCATCTATGGGAGATGAGAGACAGCATAAGAGACAAAGCACGTCACAATGATCGTCAATGTAATGTTATTGTTGATCAGTTTTATGAACTTCCGATATTCCAGGCCATCGCCCAGAGCATCTCCCATGACTCCCTCCTGTTGTATTCCTCAAATGATAGACAGATAGGACATTAGGCTTTCTCATACATTAAACCAGTGTGTACATACAATCAAAGTTAACACTGCCGTAATTAATACTAAGTATAGCACAGTCAAAGACAATCTAAATACTTTATAACAGAAGTAAAATTCCAACCCAGTGAGATAAACATACTTACATCAACAACAATAATAATAGGCCTAATAACAATAATAATAATAACAGCAATAATAATAGCTGGTGGTGATAATGTACCAACACCGTCAGTAAAAGACTAGAAATGCACAGTTCATCCGTATCCTGCTGTACCTCTTAACGCTCTTTTAAATGACCTTGTCACTGGTATTTCTCTGACGTCATCCGTTAAACGAACCATTCTCGGGCGGCAAACAGAAAATAAGTTGTTATATGTTGCAGTTCGATGGTGAGGAATAACGAGCAGGTTTGAGCCCTTGTATCTCTGTTATGCACATTTGAGAAATAATGAACAACATCTCAATAGTCGAAATGTGGCATTACAAGAGGCTCGATTAATTTCTGCTGAAGTTTTATTGGAAATATGTGTTTATATTTATATAAAGAATGAACAGCAGAGAAAACCGTTTGGCAGATATGTAAGATATGTCCAGACCAAGTCATGCGTTCGTCCATGATAACGCCGAGGTTCTTCACTTGTGGTACAAAAGGAATTGCAACATTCTGAAGGATTACTCTCGGCAATGGACGTTTATTAATACTTGCCATTTGATTTTGATGGCCAAGAAGGATTACTTGTGACTTTGTAGGGTTCAATTGCAGGCCGTGGGCAGCAGGTCATTCACTAACAGTCTCTAAGTAAATGTTTTGTAAGTCTATACTTTCCTCAAGGTCTTGTGCTGTAGAGTTTGTGAAGAGTTGAAGGTCGTCAGCGTACATGTGGTATTTTCAATGTCTTAAATTTGATGATATATCATTCACAAAGAGTGCGAAAAGAAGAGGTCCAAGTACAGAGCCTTAAGGCACTCCTCTATTCACGTGGCGCCACGAGGTAACGATTCCATTATTACTTTTCACACATTGTTGACGTCCGTGAAGATAAGAATGCATTCAAGCAATCGTACTCTAAAAAATGTAGAGCCTTCAGTTTTACAAGTAATATGTCAATGTCTACGCTGTCAAAAGCTTTACTGTAATATAGTAGTACTAGAACTGTGACTCGTCCTCTGTCTATTTCTTGTCGAACGTCCTCAGTCATTTTGAGTAAGGCTGTAGTTGTACTATGTCCCTGTCGGAAACCGGACTGGAAAGGATTAAGGAGATTGTGCGTTTGAAGGTACTCTGACATTTGAGTTTGGACTATATATTCTAAGACTTTAGATAAAGCTGATAAAATACATATAAGACGATAGTCTCCCTCGTTCGAAGGCGTTTGACTTTTCGCAAGAGGTAGCACAATAGCCTTCTTCCAGAGAGTTGGATATGTGGAGTATAGAAGAGAGAAATTGATTATATGGGTTAAGGTTGGTAATATCAAATCAAGAAATAGTTTGACCATGTCAGTCTGAATGTCATAAATTCCTTTCGCTTTCGTTCTTATCCTGAGGACTGCTTTCCAGACTTGGATGGGTGTCACGTGACTGAACTAGAATTTAACTCTGTCAGGGAAGGGGTGTGTTATCGTAATGGTTCATAAGTTTATGTTTGTCAACAGGTCGTACTGCGGAGGAATTCGCAATAAAGTACTCGTAAAGAGCCTCGAGAGGTACTGTAATTTCGTCTTGTTTTTGTTCTTCGTAAGTCCAACGTAATTAATAGATTTCCACAATGTCGTCGTTATTCTACCGTTAGCCTTAATTAACTCTAAGCGTGCCGCAGTTTAGCATTCCGTATTTGTTGTGTTTTCTTGTTTCGGAACTTCCTATATTCGTCAAACTTTTGTACAGTAGGGTCATTCTTGTATTGTCTGTGGGCGCAGTCTCTTTGTTTCATTAGTTGTCTAATGTCGTAATTTAACCACGGGGAGGGTCCTTTAGATATTCTCGCTCGCCGCTTTGGGGCATGCTTGTCAAATAATTCCGTTACTTTGCAGTTAAAGAAGGTGATTTTGTCGTCTAGTTAGTTATATGACGTTATGTTATGCCAGGGTATGTTGCTTGCGTCCTGGAAGAGTCTGTCTTTATTTATATTTTTCAATGGTCGGTAGGTAATAAATTTCTGGGAGCGTTTCGGTGGCGGGAGGTTATACGAGATGTATATTGCGTCGTGTGCAGAAATACCAGGTACAGAGGTATGACCAACATTGAGAACTCTGCCTCAATTGATGTTAACTATAAGATCTAACAGTGTGTGCGAATGAGATGTATGGTGAGTTGGAGAGAGAGGCAAGATGTCCATATTATAGGATTGAAACAATGTTTTAAGTCGCGTGGTTTCGGGAGAAGTTACGTCAATTAAGTCCGTATTAAAATCTCCCATAATTATTGTGTGAGGGTAGTCTAGCAGCAGTTCAGTTAAGTCAGCTTCAAAATTTTCTAAGTGGCCCATAATCGGAGATTTGTAAACTACTCCTACAAGTGCTTTAATCCCGTTCGCTGTTATTTCTACGAACATGTATTCTGGTTTTCTCTCATACCTGCCTGGTGAATATCCTAACATTTTGGGTTTGAGGCTGGTTAAGAAATAGCCACATACCTCTCCACCTCGCTTGTGGGTGCGGTCATTTCTCAGAAGCGGGTAGCCTTGAAGTTGACACAAAGAAGACGGGCTGTTATCTGTCAACCATGACTCAGACACTAGTAGGACATGGAAAACAACTGGGGTGAACATTTCTGTACATTCATCCATTCGATTGGCAGCTAATAAGCTTTGGCCGTTTATATGGCAGACGTGAAGGGCTCTAGGATGTTGCAAGACGAAGTTCTTTAAGAATGTTAGCGGCACTTTGGTCAGGGTTGGAACTAGGGGGTGGGGGGAGCGGGGAGAGTGGAAGGAAAGGAGAGGGTATATGGCCTGGTGGCTGCTGAGATAGACAGGTGACGTCAGAGGAATGTCCAATGTGACTCGTGACAGTAACCAACTTGGTAGAATGTAAATCACCAAAATAGACTCATTCGTTTACGACTTTTTCTCACTTTTTATAATCATCATAATTTTCCTTCTTGATACGGACCGATGACCATGCGGTTTTACACCTTAAAACAATCGTGACAAACACTATCACCGGTTAACACGATTAAACTAAACTGTATTTCCATGTTAACAATGCTTGACGTCGATATGGACTAAGCAGCTTCAACATCTGTTTACCCACGAAGATTGGTTTTCCCGGGACTCAGCAAGAAATCCTACCTCTCCCGGCTCAAGGGCAGTGTCCTGGAGCATGAGACATGGTGTCTGCTCTATAGTGGGGAGAAGGACCAGTACCTCGCCATGCTGCTTCACCTGCTATACTGAACAGACGCCTTGTAGAGGGGGTGTGGAAAGAGTGGAAAGGATAGGCAAGAAATAGGAAACGGCCGTGGCCTTATGTCAGGTACCATTTGCCTGTAGGAGAAGTGAGAAAGCACGGAAAACCATTTCTAAGATGGCTGAGGTGAGAATCGAACCTCCTCTACTCAGTTGACCTCCCGAGGCTGAATGGACCCGGTTCCAGCCCTCGTACCACTTTTCAAATTTCGTGGCGGAGCCGGAAATCGAACAATGGCCTCCGGGGGTGGCAGTTAATCACACTAACCACTACACCACAGAGGCGGACATGGACTAAACAACAAAAGTCTAATTCATGAATTCTATTGTCGTAGTCGGTACGGTAAAATTGTATAAGACACAAATGATTGGAACTTGTACTCTCTATAACGTTTATTATGTAATACTTTTCGATAGACCAATAACATGGGTGATTAAAAATAAATGTTGGTGCCTTCCCTAAACTACCACTTTTATCCAGCGTTAATAAACATTATTTATAATCTAGACTGTAGTGCCTCATTCCCTGACTTTGCATTCCTTCCAGCCATTTTCTCGTGATGCCAGATGACAGATAGAAATGACGGAAACTTATAAAGTGCATTTCCTTGTTCCTGTGCTCACGACCGATATAGAAATAGCATTCCTCTTAAAGCCTGAGCAATTTGCAGATAAACTCTTATTATATATATATATATATGGACTAAGCAGCTTCAACATCTGTTTACCCACGAAGATTGGTTTTCCCGGGACTCAGCAAGAAATCCTACCTCTCCCAGCTCAAGGGCAGTGTCCTGGAGCATGAGACATGGCGTCTGCTCTATAGTGGGTAGATAGATAGATATTTATTTCAATAATTAATTCCAACGAGCCAAAGGCTCATACAGAGGAATTGTACAATGAATAATATATTCACTGGCGGATCTACAAACTCTGAATACTTACAATGATATAATCAGGTGACTTAAACAGTAAAAGTAGAGACATCAATATAGAAAGTGTAAAAATAAAAATAAAATACTATTCTATAATTCCTTAATTATACTAAGATACTTAAAATACTTATATATATATATATATATATATCGTATATAGATAGCAAAATGAAAACATAACACACATTTGGTTTATACGTACATTCCACGAACTACATGGTATTTTATTTTTAACGAGTTGTTGGATGGTACTAATAATATTAAAACAACATAAAAGTTCATGCTATATAAAAGCCGAAATAGTTTCTCCTTACATAGCTTCCAGATGAACTGTATTAAGAGTCCTTCCATTTGGAGTTAAGATGTATAGAGTGCTTGTCTTTCCAATTTTTGAACAACCCACGTACAGTTGACCATGGGAGAAGCACGGCTACGAAAGTTCGAGTCCTACAACTTTTAGCCATCTTCCTTGTGCCTTGATGCACAGAGCAAAAGTCAAATGAATAGGGAGCTACAAACGTCTAAATTTGAACTGTATATGCGAAGGAATGTTTAGAATCCGAACAGTGAATACTATTTCGCGCATGGCTTGTCGAGTACTAATGACCCCTGTGGGTGGCGGTAGATAGATTTATTTCAATAATTAATTCCAACGAGCCAAAGGCTCATACAGAGGAATTGTACAATGAATAATATATTCAATGGCGGATCTACAAACTCTGAATACTTACAATGATATAATCAGGTGACTTAAACAGTAAAAGTAGAGACATCAATATAGAAAGTGTAAAAGTAAAAATAAAATACTATTGTATAATTCCTTAATTATACTAAGATACTTAAAATACTTAGTACTATAAGTGAGTAACAATGCAACAGGATTGACAAAGCAGGGCGAGTGTTTGTTTTAAAACATTACATATTTATATTTCACCTATGAAGTATCTATTCCATAAATTTTCCTTTGCCTTTCGTTTGAAAGTTATTAAAGTAGGGGCAATTTTTACAACAGCAGGAAGTTTGTTGTATGCTTGAATTGCTGAGAATTTACAACTGTTCTTCCCATACTTAGAAGAGTGGATGTGATACAAGGCCAAGTCATCTGCATGTCTAGTTTGATACCTGTGGTTGTCTGAATTGGTTATTAAAGTAGTGTTGTGAAATATTATGTTTCTTTTTATTTTATACATTAGTAAGACAGAATTAAGCTCTGTAATTATGCTGAGAGGTGGAATTTTGGTCTGAGTGTATAGGTCTTTTACAGGGGTGTATAATGGTTAGTTAAATATGTTCCTTATTGCCCTGTTCTGTATCACCTATAGTTCATTCAGGGAAGACTTTATACAATGTGACCAAATTACACATAAGTACTGCAAGTGGCTATGTACTAGTGAATAATAAATTTGTAGGAGGAGGTGTTTAGGGATTAAATATCTAAGTCTTTTTAGTAACCCAGCAACTGGGGCGATTTTCTTAGTTATGTATTCAACATGGTCATTCCAGGTCAGGTTCTCATCAATAATTAATCCAAGATATTTCACTTTACTTACTTTTTCTATTTCCGTATCATTTATTAGTAATTTATCACTATTTGAGTGAAGGACTTTTAGTTTTGAAAAAAGTATGTATTTAGTTTTCTGCAGATTCACTGTCAAATTGTTACAGTGGTACCAGTGTAAGAGAGTGAGTATGTCCTGCTGCATGTTTTCTAAAACTGTCTCCTTACTCTTGCCCGTATAGAAGATATTGGTGTCATCAGCGTATAATGTGATATAGCCATTTAGATTACATGAATAAATATCATTTATATAAATGAGAAATAAAACAGGACCTAGTATGGAACCTTGTTGGACACCATGGGTTACATACTTGGCAGAGCTTGAGTAATTATTCACGGTAACAAGTTGCTTTCGTCTTGTTAAGTAATTTCGAAACCAATTCAGCGCAAGGCCACGAATTCCAGCCTTTTCTAATTTTCTTAAAAGAATACTATGATCAACAGTATCAAAAGCTTTGGTAAGATCAATAAATAAGCCTGCTGCAATGTTGTTGTTATCTACAGTGGATTGTAACATTGTAATGAGATCAACAGTAGCTACTTCGGTACTAGACCTCTCCCTGAACCCATATTGCCCCTTATAGAAGAATTTTTTTTTTGTTTAGAAAAGCCAAAAGTCTTTTCTTCACAACAGTTTCCATAATTTTGGAAACAATTGATAAAATCGAGATTGGCCTATAATCATTTGGATTTAGTCTATTCCCTCCCTTAAACACAGGGATCACTTTAGCTATCTTTAGTTTATTGGGTATTATACCGGTAGTCAGGGACTCGTTAATGATCTCTATGAGTAATCCTATTATAGGGTCCTTTGCTTTTTTTTAATTGTGAGGTAGTAATGTCATCTATTCCGCAGCTAATCATACTTTTAAGGTTAGACATGATTGACTTTACTTCTGCTATATCCGTTGGGTACAGGTAAAGGGATTCAAGACTAGTAAATTCACTGAAAGTCACAGTATTATGTTCAGGAATACTCAGAGCTAGGTTTTTGGCAATGTCTATAAAAAAGGAGTTGAATGAGTCACACAGAACCTGTTTATCAGTTATTACTTTGCCTTCAATTTCAAGCGTGGTACACGAGACATTCGTTACTTTTTTATTATGAATGATTTCCTTCATTAATTTCCATGTCTGTTTTGGATTGTTATTATGAGATTTGAAAAGGTTTGAGTAGTAGTCATGTTTGAGTCTTCTTTTTAAGTTAGTTACTGCATTTCTACACCTGCAGTATTCTTGTCTCAGAAGCAAGTTATTCTTGTGAGTAGGATGTTTGAGTTTTGCATGCAAGCAGTCTCGTCTCTTTATAAGGGTAAGAAGATCATTAGTAACCCACGGAATTTTCCTAGGTTTGTTTGTGCCCTTTAATGTTGTATTGTATTTATTAGGACACCTCGTATAATTGTCCTTTGGTCGTATTTGGTTAATGAATGAATCATACAATATATCTAATTGGCAACTGTTCGCAAGATATGTATCTGACATATGTAGACCTACACCAGTGTTCATGTAGGTATTTCTCAATTCATTCTCCTTACGCATACTAGGTATTGCAGAAATATTAGAGTGAGTAGATGTTAGGTGAGTGTTTTGGTTTGGCCATAGCATGTCAAAAACTAAAATATTATGGTCACTTAAGTCATTATTAATATTTGATACTGTGTAGCATAATTCAGAATTATTCACTGATATGTGGTCAAGTAAGGTGCTAGCAGAGTCACTTATTCGGGTTGGAAATGTTCTATTGCACAGAGCAAAACCACAGCAAGTTAGAAGATTGAGATACTTCCTTTCTAATTGGTCACTGGATAAAACATCAATATTGACATCACCTAGGAACAAACACAGCTTGTTAGGACTATTAGGCTGACTGAGAAATTGTTCAAGAGAACTCAGGAATGGAATGGCATTATTCCGATTAGGATTGTATCCAGCAATAATGTTAATGTGATTGCAACCTTTCCTTTTGAACTGATATCTGTAAATCTCAATCCACAACAAGCTATGATTCAACTCACATTTTGATATCAAGTTTATTTTCCAATTATGCGATACGTAAATACCCACTCCACCTCCCTCTCTACCATTTCTGTGAGCAAATACACAATCATAATTCCTTATATTATAGAATGTAGCTTCATTGCTAGTTATCCAAACTTCAGACACAACCACAATATCCACTTCACCAATGAGGAATAACAACAACTCAATATCGTCAAGCTTATTTCTGATACTTCTGGTCTTAAGGTACAAAATCCTAACCTCACTAAGTAAATTAACTGAAATTTAGCTATGACAAGAGTTCACGGTAATATCCGAGGGTTTCTGCTGAATGAAATCGTCCAAACAGTTGAATTTGACTTCATAGCAACCTAGAGGAAGTTTTGGGTATCCTGTTATAAGATTATTTAAAGTAGTCCTGTCACTGGCCATTTTGAGGTTGAATAATGTGCCTGGATGGCATAGACTTGGTAATATCTTCTCCTTGAAGCCGTTTAATGTCCTCGGTGTTCTGAATGCGGATTGATCGGTGATTCTCCGATTTCCTTACGTAAATTTTGCAATCTTTAGTCCACACAAATTTATAACCATGTCCCTTCAGGTCGCTCGCCAGTTTATGTAGGTATTGATTGGTTGGTGTCAGGTGTTCGTTTATATAAATAGTTCTAGGGGCAGCCTTAATGCCTACCTCACTTGACTTGATGCTTTTCATCTTCTTGGCTGAAAGAAATTCTTCAATCTTGAGGCGGCTACAAAATTTCACAAGGAGAGGTGGTGGGAATTCAGGCTTTCTGGAGGGTAGTCTATGACATGCATCGATATCACTATCGGCCACTTGGACATCGAGTGCTTTACCGAGGCATTTCACTATTGTAAGTGGATTTTCATTCTGAACTTGTGGCAGGCCGTGGATTTCCAAATTATTTCTTCGAACATATTGTTGCAATTATTGGTTTTCTGTCTTTAGTTTTACCACCTCTGCTTGTGTTATTTCACGTTCTTTCTCAAGATCATTTACCTTGCACTTTAACATTGCGATTTCAGACATCGCCATCTTGAAATCTTCCGTAATTTTTCCAAGAGAATCTTTGACCTCGTCGAACGAGTCCGCACAAAATGACACAGGCTTTTGAATCTCGCCCTGCTCCGTTTCTATTGCCTCAAGTTTTGAAAGCCTTTTATGAATATCTCTAATCACGTCATCTATTTCACTAACGTTAGGCACACACTCAGTCTCATTACTAAGACATGCCGTATCGTCACACCTACCACAGTACCACTTTTTCGACTTAAAATCAATAAGTTTCCTGAAATATTTCTTATTGATTTTTACACACACTCTATGATGCCTTCTACGACACTTTCCGTCACATATTAAGTAGTCATCTTCTGATTTTATGCTAGAGTTGCACAAGCCACACACACACGACTGAATTGGATCCGCCATCTGGGAGCGTGGGTTGGCCACCACGGGGCCCTTAGCTGAATCCTGGCATTGCTTCGTCTTACTTGTGCCAGGCTCCTCACTTTCATCTATCCTATCCGAACTTCCTTGGTCAACTCTGTTATTTTGCGATCCCGAAGGTATTAGCGCACTGGAGGCCTTTGTTTTTGGCCGAAACCTATATTTTTCGAAGTGTCAGGTTCCTTTTGTTTTAAGGTTCAAAACATCTCTTAGCACACAACGTAGGGGACCGCATACCACGAAAAGCGTAAAATTAAGCAATTTCCTCAATTGTGCCGAAAGTTGAAGGGCTAAAGGGCTCGACAAGGTTTCAAATTGCGAGTCTTGGATAGCTCTATAACAACGAAATAAAAACAAATTTCTAAAATCACTTCCGGCACAAATGCATTTCCGGAAAAACTGCCTGAAATCGCTTGTTTCTTTACTCGCTTTCTGTTTTATTCAAATCCTAGCCAAATTAACTTACGTAACTCTTCACGTATTGTGTTTCTTGGTTCCGTACCCTCAGGCACTTTCTCACGTTTTGGAAAAATGTCCATTGTGAACGTAGTCATAAGGGCTAAACTGACACTCTGCATTGATTCACATTAACGCTCGTAGTGGTGCATAAGTAAAACAATCGTTGACTCACATTAGCGCTGGTAGTGGTACAAAAAATTATTATTAAGGAAATTGTAATTTTTAGGAATAAATAAAGAATATATTCTTATACATTATTGTAATTTATGTGCCTAAAAATCGTAGGTCATGCCCCTAGGATGTTTTCAACATTGAGTTCCTTGCCTAAAAGATTTTTATCTCTGATTAGTGTTACATAGAGGATGGTAGTTCTAGTTGTTCTTCCTCCTAAAACAATAATCACCTCCACCACTGTCTTACCGCTATAATGTTTTCCAACCGCTGGCCCAGTCGTCCATTGCACTGCTGCACTGACTGTTGCGTCGGCCATATTTTTACTGGGCAAAATGCTAGGTGCTTGAACTTTTCTGTTCTGTCGGATAAAGGCTGAAGGATGTAAGTTTCTAGTTCATCTGGAAGTAGAAGGCCAATGAGACACTGCACACATATAAGTTGATGGAGTACAGACCGTTACACATTTGTTGAGGCTAACGACAATCGGATTGCGTCATCAGTCCCTGATTTTAACTTTGATCTATGACTTCTCTCTATCTCCATAGGTTATACTTTAAATAGAGGTAGAGTTTTAAATTTAGGGAAAATTTTGTACTTTATTCACGCGACCTTTAAGTTATTTCATCCACAGAATGAGCAGAACTCGGCAGGCCTATCGAATAAGAAGCGATCTACAATCGCTTTTCTGTGACATTTCGTCGTGTTTCCGTCTTCTATTGACCTAGAAGTACAGATCTAGTATAATTTTAATACTACTTTCACACATTCTTCTAGTTGTTTATACGTTTGTGGCACCTAGAATTATAAAATCTGGTACGGTAATGGGAGTTGAACGTGCAAATATGACTGCCAAATTTCATGATTCAATCTGTGGAAGACGTGTGTCAAAAATTGAATAATTTGTGGAATATTCAGGAAATTTAACCGAAATGTAAAAGCTCTATTCCAGGTATAACCTATGAAGATACAATAAATGTTATAGGACCAAACTTGTAGTTCTCTCGAAATCGTGTTTCGATTGTGCACACAAAGCTGCAATGAAATTCTGCACTGCATTAAATGTTGCGTGTGTCGTTTTGATTTTTTCGGGGGTAAAATTTAAGTGCTTTAACTCTTTGGAACTTTTCCGTCTTGAACAGGCTCAGCTCTATGAGTTAATCGAATTTAAAGTTTCTAGCTCTTTTGAAGTGGGTAAACATTAGCGTCAGTTAGTCAGTTGGCACGTGGCTTTATGATATATGCATATACATAAATATTTCAACACTCATCTAAAAAAAACTAAAAGTTTGCAACAGATATGTCCTAAAATGCATTCACATGTGAGTGAAAAATTACAAAAGTATGAATTTACAGATTAATAAACTTTTGCACAAAATGTGATCTTACAGTTTATTTAATTCCCGTATAACCTCTCATAAACATTACTGATTATTTGTAAGGTAGTGGGGGGCGGGAGTGAAATTCCGTCCACGCATCTAATTTCGTTCCCCTAAGGATTTTCAGTTTGCACGGTTGGCACACGCGTAGCCTCATTCCGTTATGTGCACCACGTTTAGTTTCCGTGTATAAGGAGAATTCATTTTTCATTCTGAGCTGAGTTAGTGCAGCATTCAAATTAAGAGCCTGTTATTCCTAGTGTGAGCATCGATTTGTGTATGAAATACTGGACTGCATTTCAGTAGCTCTTGTCGTGTAATCGCTATAGTGAGGTGGTTGGTGTGACTTACTGTAGCAGCCATTGTAATATATCAGGGAATGTTCGTAATTTCGTCCCGCTTCAATTTATTTGTTATTTATGCAGTTTATTGTTATTTTCAGATGGGAGATAGCAAGCAGTGGGTTAAGGAGGCAATGGAAAAGGCTATTAAGGCAGTGAAAGACAAGATAATGGGTTACAAAAGTGGAAGTAAAAAGTTTGACATCGCACGGGAATCGCTGAAATATTATGTTAGAAATACCAAGAAAATATATAAAAATTGATTGGATTTTTCATAAATTTGGTGGGGACGAAATTACGAGCACTTTTTGGTAGTTAAGCTTTGTAGTGTTTATGTTTACATTATAACAGGTTCATTGTAACTTGCCCGAAAGTGGAGAAATATATTGAATAATATACGGCAGTGCAAGAACTTAAGCCGTGTGACCCTGGATTACGAATGCCATTCTGTGAATGGAAGTAATTATTTTTGGGGGGTTCGGCGGCACACGGTACCGGTGGCTCCATGGACGAGGCCTAAACCGGTGAGTGACGTCACAACGCGATTTAGGCTGTTAGCTAAGAGCGCGCTCGTAATCGCACATGACCTTACGCTGGCCACGTCTCCAGGCTTAATCTTACAGACCTCGTGTTTGGCCCTTACTTTAAGGGCGTTAACCGTAGAGACGCTAGTTCGAAGCACGTGTCCAGGCGTAACCTTACAGACCCCCGGGATAGACTCCATGCCTAAGGGCGTTAGCCGTAGAGACGCTAATTCGAAGCACGTGTCCAGGCGTAACCTTACAGACCCCCGGGATAGACTCCATGCCTAAGGGCATTAACCGTAGAGATGCTAGTTCGGAGCACGTGTCCAAGCTTAACCTCACAGATTCTTGGTTCGACACTAGACCCAAGGGCGATAAGGGGGTTACAATTACAGACCTAAGTTCGATGCCAAGGCTAAGAGCATAACAGTGTAGGTTTTACCTTACATTACATTAATATTGAGCCATGGTAATATGGCGTGTTCATAGAAATGATGTTTCCCATATTGCAAAGAGCTTGTATCGGCCTCACCTCAATTGACTTAAGTGTTTCCATGTTTGCACCAGAGAGGGCAGCTCCCTCGGTCATGAGCACGGAAGATCATTCTTTCGGCGAGACGTTTGTTATATCTCTTTGGAGCGATTCTTTGCATTGTTATGTGTGTGGAATATAAACATGGACCCCACGCGGATTGGAGTGAAGTTTTATGCCATAAATGGGTTTTTAACAGATTTAAACTTGACCCATACTACCATCCTTCTTGTTACTTTGATCATTCATATTACAGGTATGGTAATCCTTGTTTTTATATTATTCGTACGGTTAAATTGTACAATTCGCCTCTTCCAATGATGGCCGATTGATATGCGTCCTTGTGCTCTACAGCGAGAATGGGGTGTGTGTCTGTGGTCGGCGTGATTGTGATGTGTTCATAGTTGGGTCTCTGATTGATTTTATTTACGTGCAGTACATTGTAAAATATTTCGCCATCAATGAATGTATGCCCTGCGTGTCAACGCGGAGGTCCATTCGTGTCGTACGGAGTGCGTGAGCTGATGGGTTTATGTGTGACCCCTGGGTCTCTGTTATCCTACTGCTAATTGTTTGCACCGTGCACACTGTCTCTGACATATGTGAGAAATTTGTGACCATGAGAGTCATACTATATGAGGTTGTGTTCAACTTATTAAATGGAGCTACTGCTCAGATTGTTTGCCTATACCGGCAATGTCTGAATGTTTGGGTGTGAGTTGGTGTGTGAAAGGAGAGCAAGGATGACGTATCGGTCAGCTCATTTTATATTTTAATCTTGTTTCTGAGCCTCATTTTTGTTGCTGGCACGGCGATATTTTATTTTGCCTTGGTTTCAATCACGGCCGCTTGCTTGTCTACGAGGCCGCCATGTTCTTTTCTTATATTCAGGCTATGGCCATGCCTGTGATTCTCTTTGGGTTTGAATTTTATTTCCTTTGGTCCAGAGATGTTTCTCTCTGCGCTATGTTGTGATCTCTCGCATCATATTTTTATCTTCATTGAACCTTTTTTTCCATGCTGTATGGGAGCTTTGTTCTTTGTGGTAATTGTTGAGACGGTGTGGAAGTTAAATAGACGCGTATATAATGAATTTTATTAATCTCGCGGAAAGAATGACCGAGTTGATCCGTGTGGATTGTATTCACATTACCACATTATGTAGCGAGATTTCAATTGAAACAGTGAGTCCATCATATGAATAATTTATGCTTGGTGTTTGAAAAAGCTGTGCTCACGCATTAGTGTTATGACTTCAATTGGATGAGTTTTGCACATGTACGTATCCTTTGTTTTTACTTGCTGGCTTCATTTCTTGTTTCTTTTGATTTTATTATTTAAATAAACCCTCATTTAATTTAGTTGGGATTTTATTGCTAGTAGCTTTAGTCTCATTACTGTTCTGCTTTCGAAATGAGGATCGTTTTCAGTTCAGGGCTGTGTTTGGCCTTTCCTAGTCGCGGTCCACACCTCGAATCTTTCGACGTGTGTGTTTTTTTGGTGAGGTAGATAGTCGGTAAGGGAGGGGCTCGGTTCAATAGCTAAAAGTGCAGGCATACCCTTACGCTGAGGAGGCGTTAACCAAACCGGTTACCCTTTGTATGCAGTAAAATGGAAATTAGTCAAAATGTTCAATTATATCGGTTATCCGAATTGTAAATTCCAGCTCGTATGGACCTGCAAAATACGAAAACCATGTGCTCTAGTATTGAAAGAGAAATGCACTTACCTTGTCAACTCGGTGTAAGATTAGTATAACAACTGCAACGTATACAAGGAATGAGAAATGTAATAAGGAAAATTAAAAAAGAAGAGGTATCTGATACTGAGGGCGGACTAAACAAAAGAGGATTAATAAATATAATAGGTATAGTTGCTAAAACATTGTTCGGTACCTTAGACCAAGGCGATGCTGACTTTTATAAAGGCAAAATTAGTGAATTAGAACAGGAACAGTTGTCCATGATCAAAATAACAAAGGAACAGATGGTCGTCGTAAAATCCACCCTTCAGTCTTCAGTCTTCAGTATTACATCCCCGCTAACGAAATAAAACTAAGGAAATTTTTGACAAAATTAAACAGCATATGCAAAATGAGTGCGTGTAAATTTAGGTGGCTTTCCGACGATCTGAACCACAAATAACGCTAAGGAAACATCTGATTGAATTACTCAGGTATTTACTTCAGTTGCATGAACATCATGAATGCATAACTACGAGTAGTGCAGGTACAGATCCTCAGTCCTGATGATTTATTTAACGCTTATACAAAGTCACAGAGTGATTTTCCTGCCGATGGAAGTAAGAGAAAGTTATGGGTACCTCATTAACCAAATCTCGTCAGTAAGTGTTCATCTGACGAAAAATGAAATGGTGCGTGTGTTGAGGACTCCTCTGACCAACAGAATTAAATATTCATTGTATAAATATATCCCCTTTTCCAATAAAATAAAGAATAATCTAAACCTGCAGAAAGAAAAGGAGTATGTATTACTTGATAACAAGAAGCACACATATGCACAATTAAGTGGTGATCAGCCACAACAATGTAAGCAAGTAGATGATAGTGAAGGATTAAACAAAATCAGTTTCCCATAAGAAATGTAGGATCACAAAGGAATTGTTTAGTTAGTCTTCTGACGGGTATGTCACATACCAGAGGATTGTGAAAAAATAGTGATACCTATTTATGAACTTACATGGATACCTGTAAATGATAATAAGTATATTTACCTATCACCTAAGGAGACAAGAGTAACATGTGTATGTAAAGACTCCACCAGTGGTGTGACTGTACAAGGTATAGATATTGAAAGATATGGGCTTTATTGATGTTTCCGTATTGAAATGAGATCACAGAGATGAGATATCTATTAGGCTCCACCTATTCAATACTAATTACATGTTGATGTTACCAATAACTTTTATTCAACTTGGGACCGGTTTCGGCATATAAAATGTCATCATCAGTCATAAAATGAATCACAAATATATAAGCAACGACATAATAATCAAAACTATTGAGGATACACATTGAAATATGTTAATTAAAAACCGTAAACCGTTCATTCATACCATGTGTTAAAATAAATCGCCATAACAGAAGAGCAACAGCATAATAATTAGATCTGGCGCAGTGACACATTGAAGTATACATATAGTCTCTCACTAATCAAAGAATAAAATACGGTTCTTCAGTATGTAGTATTTGTGCATCCGTTTAATAGAAGGCTCCAACAGGCTTCCAAAGTAAAGAGTCATTTTAAACATTCACACATGCTATTCGTCAACCAGACCGTCGAGAACGTATTTGAATCACTAAGTATGTAATTTATACCTGATAAAATTTTAACACTGATGAATATGAAATTAGTCAGTGGTAAAAGGCGTTAGTCTTGTGAGAAGGAGATATAACTGTTATATGTGGTAGGTCTGGAGGGGAGAAGACGGATGGGGGGGAAGAAAAAGATCTTGCTCGGGGAGTAGTAGGTTTAAGGTGGGTCTTGTGGACAGTGTGGTGGGGGTTTGTAACGTGATAGGGTACTGTGTATCGCGCTAAATATTGACCTCGTATTCGGAAGATTAAAATACTTAAATACTTTAATGAAATATCAAAGAGACTTAGTTTTTTCTGAGATTTCGTTCAGATTCGAATTGGAGTTGAAGAACTGGTCTAAGTGAATGAAGCAATTTTCTGCGACGTCAAGAATAGAACAGAAATTTTGGTAATTGTTAGCCTTGTTAATTGAGCTGGTATTATATATGATATCCATATTTCTATTGTTTCTTCGATATGTGATTTTGATGTTGTGTTTCTTCAGAATATTTGTAACAACGTAAATATCTTCGTTCAATGGAGTCTACAGATTCCAATGTCAAAACTGTCAATCCTCATACATTGGTCAAACATGGAGGAACTTCAAAGCGTAGCTTCAGTAACATACAACAAGGCGCTCATGAATATGGACAAAGGCCCTATTCTTGACGTCGCAGAAAATTGCTTCATTCACTTAGACCAGTTCTTCAAATCCAATTCGAATTAGAACGAAATCTCAAAAAAAACTAATAGTTCGGTTGATTTTTAAGTAAAGTATTTAAGTATTTTAATCTTACGAATAGGAGGTCAATATTTAGCGCGATACACAGTACCCTATCACGTTACAAACTCCCACCACACTGTCCACAAGACCCACCTTAAACCTACTACTCCCCGAGCAAGATCTTTTTCTTCCCCCCATCCGTCTTCACCCCTCCAGACCTACCACATATAATATTTATATCTCCTTCTCACAAGACTAACGCCTTTTACCACTGACTAATTTCATATTCATCAGTGTTAACATTTTATCAGGTATAAATTACATACCAAGTGATTCAAATACATTCTCGACGCTCTGGTTGACAGATAGCATGTGTGAGTGTTTTAAATTACTCTTTACTTTGGAAGCCTGTTGGAACCTTCTATTAAACGGATGCACAAATTCTACATATTGAAGAACCTTCTTTTATTCTTTGAATAGTGAGAGCGCCAGATCTAATTATTACGCCGTTGCTCTTCTGTAATGGCGATTTATCTTAACACATGGTATGAATGAACGGTTAAAGGTTTTTAATGAACATATTTCAATGTGTATCCACAATAGGTTTGATTATTATGTCGTTGCTTATATATTTGTGTTTCATTTTATGGTTGATGATGACATTTTATATGCCAAAACCGGTCCCAAGTTGAACAAAAGTTATTAGTAACATCAACACGTAATAATAATAATAATAATAATAATAATAATAATAATAATAATAATAATAATAATAATAATAATAATAATAATAATTGTTACCGTATTTTAGTGGATCAGCAGAGGTGAAAGAAGGTACGGGCTGGAATAGGTCTCAACTACAAAATTAAAGTTAATTTAAAACTTTAACAAAGGTTATATTTTCTTTTCAAAATCAACAAATAACAGAGTATAACAGGTACCAAGTAGCAGATCAACAAATTAACAAATTACAGTTCGTTACAAGATTTGGGCTTCGAGCCCCAAGATTAATTTCTGGGGTCTCAGCTCACCACCACAATTGCTAAAGGGCAGAAAACCCCTAAATGCATGGAGCCCTTGCTCCCAACTTTTAACTCAAGCCTCCCAGAGGCACCTTTCACACACAAGAAAGAGCAGATGCGCTCTCAAAGTCTTCAAGCCTATTTAAGAGGCCATAAACTGACTTTACACTAACTGCCCTCAAGGCACACATATAATGACACAGGGGTACATCGTACCCAATCTACTGGACCTTCACAAGAAGAAAACAAAATATCAGGTTAAGTTAATAGCCCAAAGTACAGAAGGGATTGGAGGCGTGAAGTTGCACTCCTAAATACACTTTTAAAACCTAAGTGGCTCTAGGCCGAAACACAGGGGTTAATCCCAAGTTAAGGAGGTGACCTGTATGAGAAAACTTTAATATTTTAAGGAAGAGAAGAAACGGTTATGAAAACGTAGTCACCTCAATTTCAAAATGAAGGAGAGTTCGAGAGGGTAAAGTTCTCTCTATCCCCGCTTTACAGTAAAAAGAAATTTATAGATTTTACATAGACAGAAAAGGAATTTACATTTTAAAAAGGTAGGCTACATACTAAAGGTTTCGAACCCTCCCCGAGAGTTACACTGCTGAGCTAGCAAGAAATAAAGATGTTAACAGGCCATTACCTTGTAAAAGAACTGCTGCTTGAAGAAAGAGGCGCTTCCTGCCCCCTGCTACATATCCACACACACACACTGAGTTAGATATTATACTAGTGGCCCCGAGACAAGAAAATCAGCAGTTTTTATACCCTCGTGGAAAATTCGAGACCTTTCAGGAATGAATAGACACACCCTTTCGCTTTTATTGGATAGCTTAGAGCAACATATCTATGTCGAAGAAGACATACATGATTGGTTGGAAATAAATTAAAGAAATTTGGGATTGGCTAAATTCAAAACAGGCGGATAGAAAGGATTAATGTTGCCAACCCAAAGATAACAGAACAAAATATAGTAAAAACAAAACTTATGAATACTAAATTTCTTCAAGAAAGTTCATTCCTTCGCACCAGAGTGCGTAATCATAGTTTTTAGTAGAGACATATGGTAGAGAACGTCCACATTTCTTGATCTAATACGAACAAAAGCACATCAAAATTCACACAGAGCTATCTTCGGAGAAACTGTTGAGTTAATTCAGTTTGTTAAAGTTCAGGCTTTCTCCTGTAGAGGAGTTTCAACTGGCGCAATATTTGAACTAGCGGCGTTGAGGTGTACCGCCTGGTACAATAATAATAATAATAAGAAGAAGAATATAGGGGCCGATGACCTCGATGTTAGGCCCCTTTAAACAACAATCATCATCATCATCATCAATAATAATAATCTTATGGCCTCAGCTACCGTGTGCAGACATTTCAATTTGACGCCATCTGGCTGTCTGCTCGTCAATTTCGACGTTCCATTTTACTCTAGAACTACTAGATGGCAGACAGAGTAAACCTAAATTCTCTTGGTCGTCTATGGCTGAGATTTAATGAATTTTGTAGGGTAAACACCAAATGTGTCACCAGAGATCTTTTACATGCCGACATCGTACGACATGGAGTGTCGAATGGACTTTCTTCCGCCCTTCAAAAATCCGACTACCTCTGCCGGGTTTGAACCCGCTATCTTGGGATCCGGAGGCCGACACTCTACCACTGATCCACAGAAAGATAGTATTGAATAGGCGGAACCTAGATATCTCATCTCTGTGAAGGTATAGGTATGTTAAGTTTTATGGATTTATGTACTATTTATATTGTAAATAGTAAAATACAAGGCGTGTGATCAGTAAACTCCACAGCCAAGGATATAATTCCTGGAATCACCGAGCTCAATAGCTGCAGTCGCTTAAGTGCGGCCAGTATCCAGTATTCGGGAGACAATGTGTTCGAACCCCACTGTCGGCAGCCCTGAAGATGGTTTTCCGTGGTTTCCTATTTTGACACCAGACAAGTGCTGGGGCTGTACCTTAATTAAGGCCACGGCCGCTTCCTTCCAACTCCCAACCCCTTCCTGTCCCATCGTCGCCATAAGACCTATCTGTGACGGTGCGACGTGAAGCACATTGCAATTCCTCAGATGAGTTTAGAATATGATTGCTGTGAAACAAGTTATAGTGATGTAAAACTAGGTCAGACCCTGAATTAAATAGGGTAACTGTAGGGATCTACTAAACCAAATCAGTGATCTTAAATGGGCTAGCCACAAGACTGAAGTAGTATAATAATTAGTACAGCAAGAGGAAACTGGATTTAGGCATAAAATTACTTACCAATACACTAGTATATACCCGGTAATAACATGGAGTGTTTTGATAATCACGATTATAATATTGTGTTCCTGTTGCGGTAATTGCTGTAGGCGATATAAATACACTAATAAATGCATTGATGATTGTAAGGAACACTGCCCCAACCTCTGTATCTACCAAAATGTTATTACTGCCAATAGAAAGGCAAAGGTGCCTGACGAGGATATTACAGTCCACTTTCAGTGACCCATGCAAGCTGGAAGGGCCCCCAGAGTGTCAAGTTCGTTGCCAGAGTTAGAGTTAATTGAGCAAACGTCCTGAGTAAGGACGACTGCTAATGAGACATTGGCACAGCGTAGTCTTGTAAACAGGAGTACAGTTTCTGGTGGATTATAAGCTTGTTGTAGCGAAATGAATGCAAAACAATTCCTTGTATTCATTTCTCCCTAGGGGAGAGAGGTGACGTGTACTCCCCGGTACACGAAGTCAGGGCGGCAGCTTCCTCCGAAGATCGACCCGAAAATGTTGTGAGATGGACAGCAGGCAATGGTATGTTGATAAACGGGGTTAAAAGTCAGGTGGTGAGTTTCACAAATAGGAAAAGTTCTCTCAGTTTTAATTACTGCGTTGATGGCGTGAAAGTTCCTTTTGGGGATCACTGTAAGTATCTAGGTGTTATATAAGGAAAGATCTTCATTGGGGTAATCACATAAATGGGATTGTAAATAAAGGGTACAGATCTCTGCACATGGTTATGAGGGTGTTTAGGGGTTGTAGTAAGGATGTAAAGGAGAGTGCATATAAGTCTCTGGTAAGACCCCAACTAGAGTATGGTTCCACCGTATGGGACCCTCACCAGGATTACCTGATTCAAGAACTGGAAAAAATCCAAAGAAAAGCAGCTCGATTTGTTCTGGGTGATTTCCGACAAAAGAGTAGCGTTACAAAAATGTTGCAATGTTTGGGTTGGGAAGAATTGAGAGAAAGAAGAAGAGCTGCTCGACTAAGTGGTATGTTCCGAGCTGTCAGCGGAAAGATGGCGTGGAATGACATTAGTAGACGAATAAGTTTGAATGGCGTTTATAAAAGTAGGAAAGATCACAATATGAAGATAAAGTTGGAATTCAAGAGGACAAACTGGGGCAAATATTCATTTATAGGAAGGGAAGTTAGGGATTGGAATAACTTACCAAGGGAGATGTTCAATAAATTTCCAATTCCTTTGAAATCATTTAGGAAAAGGCTAGGAAAGCAACAGATAGGAAATCTGCCACCTGGGCGACTGCCCTAAATGCAGATCAGGATTGATTGATTGATTGATTGATTGATTGATTGATTGATTGATTGATTGATTGATTGATTGATTGATTGATTGATTGATTGATTGATTGATTGATTGATTGATTGATTGATTGATTGATTGATTGATTGATTGATTGATTGATTGATTGATTGATTGATTGATTGATTGATTGATTGATTGATTGATTGATTGATTGATTGATTGATTGATTGATTGATTGATTGATTGATTGATTGATTGATTGATTGATTGATTGATTGATTGATTGATTGATTGATTGAAGTAGGAGGAACTGCTGTGGCCTGATATATTAGAGTTAACCAGCATAGGATCTGGGATGCATTACCTATAAGACATGTTGTAGAAGTAAGAGAATTATATTTAATTCATACAGAACTGTAATATGGTTGAAAGGATGCTTTTCAGACTCTTGAGCAAGAAGTCAGTCACAAAGCTTAGAATAAGAATCACGAGTAGATGATTAAGAGTAAACAGTGCACAGGTCAGGTCACCGGACAGGCCTGAGGCGTAGAGGAAAATACGGGACATGCAGGCTTCTGATTCGCTGAACCTGCAGAATGTTCTGCAATGACGTTCCATAGAACATTCCACCAGCTTCGAGAACATTAGGAGGGGATCAGATGTATATATGAGCCTCGGCAATTCTACCCTTGAGCCTTCTGTTAGCAACTCGCCGGAGCAGTTGTTAGACGAATACTTGTCGGTCGACAAGATGATTACGCAACAGAAGTCCTTCTTCAACTCAAATGCAGAGTACTTAGACACGCCTGGACGACTTCTACTCAAGACCCAGTCACTTTAGAGTCTCACTTCTCTGTACATATTGTACATAGTTCTGGTCTTCTCAAGACTAGTAAATATTCATCAAGGGAGCAACCGCATTTTCTTCTCCTTCTTCTTCTCTTCACCTATTTGGAGCTTCTTAACCAACTATTTCCAACCGCTCGGCAACAATACAAACAATTAACTACCCTCCTACGAGGTCTGTCACCTCTCCGTCACGACAACAGCTCTGTCAAGAGAAGGCCTGCGCGTTCGGAAATGTGAAGATATGCATGCATTTAAATCCCCGCGCTTATTACGTCACAGCTCCGTCACTCCTCCAAGGGGAGCCCGTAAAATAGCCTGTCTGAGGTTATGTTAGCGTTCCTCGTAGAGAGGTTAGGTTAAAATGTAATCATGGCACCATAATGTCAACTACCAGTCACCTAACCGACTGGACTCTTTCAACAGGAGCCGATCAAGAGCCTGTGTGAGGTTACGTTAGCGTTCGTGCACAAGATGAAATTAAAGGGTCATAATGACGTCTGAACCTCATGTGCAGGTCACCTAACCGATTTGTGGCTCCTCCATGGCGCCTGATCGATTTGGCTCTTCCAAAGTGGTCCTCGACCTTTCCGACTCGGCTCCTCCAAAGGGGTCCGTGCGATTCGGCTCGTCCAAAGTGGCCCGTGAGCTTAGCATTGCCCTTGTACTTAAGGGTATGAAGTCATAACCTCACCTAGGGGTCAAAACAACCCAGGTTGGCCAGTCAGGTTAGCATTGCTCTTATATGTATGGGTATGACGTCATAACCTCGCCTAGAGATCAAAAGCACCTCACATCATTCTTTGAGCAATTAGGCCACTCCAATGGAGTCTGTGAGGTTAGACTTGTTCCCGTACGCAAGATTATGACGTTATTCCGCATCTTAACCTCACCGACAGGTCATTGAATCCGGGTAAAAACCCTCACAGGTACACTATTAGCACAATGACCTACGCTACTCAAAAGAGCGTAGAAAAATACTGAAGCAGCACCCATTGTTTTAGAACAAAATTTGCCCATCCACTGGCATGGTATCGATAGTTATGGTTTAAGTAAGAATATAACATACCCTTGGTTGTATGGTCGGGTTTTTCTAAAGTCGCTAGCCCGGAAATGATCTGAACAGATCTTATAATTCTTATTCAATATCCCTTCTTTCTTATGTATCTTATTTAATCAGTTCTCTGACATTTCAAAACCCAGACTTCATACCTATAACAACACATCAGTATTGAAGGTTAACTGCTTCACTATGCAATAAAATAAGCTTATTATATTTGAGTCTTTTAAAATATGAGTCGTGCAGCTCTGAAGTTCAGAAAATACTATACAAATCTCTTTTTCACTGGAAGAATATATATGTAAACAAAATAATTACTTACATTTCCTTGTCACACGAGGGAAACGGAAGGAAGACCGTGAATTCTTCTGCACTTCATAATGATTGCAGCCAAACACAGCACATATCTTTCCGCTTGTGATGAGAGGAAATATAGGTGAATGAAACACGCTTTTATTTTCTAATTTTAACTTACTCCAAACGCATAAATAACACCAGAAACTTCACAAACTAATTCACGCGCTCTTATGACAGGCGAAGTAACTCCAGGCCACTCCGCTAGACAGAGCTCTAATCACTTTACCTCGATATCTCGAAGACTGTCCTGTCTTGCCTCTACTGTATTTGATTACCTACACAACTTTGTTATGTGAGCTTGTGATGGGAATATCGTATGATTTCATTCGGTTGGAAATTGGCTGGAGAGTAGTAAACTAGGTTACGTTTCGCACTGCGGTGCTTGACTGCTAGTAACTAGTAATAAGTCATTTCCTAGTAACTACAAAGATCGAATGTTAAAATGTGGATTGTTGTATTATACTACCGATTTTGTAGCATGTTTTGTTAGTAGTGATATAAGCAGAATACAGAGACTAGTAATAAAGTTCGAAGTGAAGTGATTGGAAACTGAAAGACGTTTGTCTATAAAATAAGATAAAATGTCCCGATTAAAGTAATTGTGGTCATTATGTTTCACTTTAAATAAAAGTTAATGAATCGTTAGTTCATAAAATAACGAATGTTAGGTAATTTCAGACGAAGGTTAGTTTTACACCTTATTTGAATGACACCCCATAATAAAGTAACGTGAATACAGCAAACTAAACTACATGAAAAGTCAACATATTTTCCTAGGACCAAGTAATACTGCATATAGTAATTTAAAAATCATTCCATTCAGTTAAGATTATAATGTTCAGTCAGTAGGGGTTCATGGTTAGAATAACACACGGTAACCCAGGGGCTCTTAACTAGGGAGCGTGTGTTGACAACTGTCGGTCCCTTCGCTGAGTTCTGGGATTGCTTCCACTTACTTGTGGAATTCATTAATTATTACAGCACTTTAATCTATCCTAGCTGCCTCTGTGGATCAGCGGTAGAGTGTCGGCCTCCGGATCCCAAGATAGCGGGTTCAAACTCGGCAGAGGTAGTCGGATTTTTGAAGGGGCGGAAAAAAGTCCATTCGACACTCCATGTCGTACGATGTCGGCATGTAAAAGATCTCTGGTGACACATTTGGTGTTTACCCGACAAAATTCATTAAATCTCAGCCATAGACGCCCAAGAGAGTTTCGGTTTACTCGGTCTGCCATCTAGTGGGGGCCTAGAGTAAAACGGAACGTCGAAATTGACGAGCAGACAGCCAGATGGCGTCAAATTGAAATGTCTGCACACGGTAGCTGAGGCCATACGATTATTATTATTATTATTATTATTATTATTATTATTATTATTATTATTATTATTATTATTATTATTATTATTATTATTATTATTATTATTATCTATCCTATCCGACCTTCGTTGGTCAACGCTTGTTCTTTTGCGACCCCGAAGGTATTATCTTCGTGCCCCTTGTCTTTATTTGGCTGATAACTTAATTTTGCGAAGTGTCGATCCATTCCATTTTTTCTATGACTGGTGTTATATAGAGGATGGTTGCCAAGTTGTACCTCCTCTTAAAACAATAATCACCACAACCACCGTTCATGGTTAGTACATGGAAGTATCTATAACATGATAACCTATTGATAAAGTGCACAATAATAACATTTCATACACCTATTCATTTATAATAAATGAGCCAGCTTAACTAACAATTTAAAATAATGAGGCACCGAGCTCGATAGCTTAGGGTGGGACCCGTATCCAGTATTTGGGAGATAGTGGGTTAGTGGGTTCGAACTCCACTGATGGCAGCACTGAAAATGGTTAGGAATGGTTTCTCATTTTCACATTAGGCAAATGGTGGGTTGTACATTAATAAAGGCCAAGGTCGTTTCCTCCCCACTCCTAGCCCTTTCCTCCTTACACATAGTTTTATTCATTTCATTTCACAAACATTGCGGAAGCTCGGAAATGTGTTCACTCAACACCTCCTAGATATATAAGGCCTCACAACTGTTCTGGGAATATACTGTGACGTCAAAATCGGGAGGCAAGCTTGAACCTTTTCAGTAATAACACAGCAATGAGTTTGGCCATGTAACGCTGAAATTAGAAGAGTTTTAATTCGTTTAATGGTGCCAATTTTTAATACCGTTGTACGTAATGGTACTGATGTGTTGCGTACTCAACTTTAAGGAGAATTCCGGCAGTGATAACGAAGTGCATGCATTAAGTTTACGAAAGACGAGGTTATGCGGCAGATATGTTTACGTGCAATTCCAAGACAAGACTACAGATTTACTAATAACTCAATGGTGAGTAACTATTATTATTACATTCTCACACAATCATAATGAGTATAGGCCTATGACGTATTTAACTACACGCAACAGCTGGTGATATGTAGGCATATTTACTCTTCAATGATATAAGGTTATGTTAGATCACAATCATGGGATACATTATTTCAACGGTATTATTATTATTATTATTATTATTATTATTATTATTATTATTATTATTATTATTATTATTATTATTATTATTATTATTATTATTATTATTATTATTATACGCATTAAAACATACCACCTACAGGAGCTGCTGGTGTAGGCCGATTCACTCTGTAAATGCACGAATTTCGCTTACGGTGATACATTATTTTACAGGAATGCCACAGACATTTCAAAGTCGGTGATATTTTATGGGAAGTAACTGGTACTGATCCTGCCAGAATGTGACTATAAATATGATGGGCAGTTGGAAAAGATATAAGCCACTGCTGTCTCTGACAATGATGGTCTTGGAAGAGGAGTAGTTAAAAGAACCAGGCAAAAATGTAGAATAGAAAGGAGCAACAAACAGAGCCATTGAAGATAGTACATATCTCATACAGAGAATTTCAACACAGCTGAAAAGTACAATAAACACGTTGTTACCTGATGGTTGTTGTACTGTGATGAAGGGAACGTAAGTAATTTTTCTGTACGTCGATACATCAAGGCAACCATACCGCATGGCATATGTAATCATCTTATAAGACATGGCCTTTATTCTAAACGGGTTTTATTAAAGTAAAAATATTTCTAATGTATATGTGGACAAAATTACTAATATAAATGCGGTATATTCTTTAGTTACAAAACATCATAGCTGCATTACAAGGAATGAGTGTAACAATGTGTAGAAAGATTCAATAAATAAGTTAATTCTAGTCCTAGTTGGTGAATTGGACACCGAGGATGATGTCCCCACAGTTAATTTAATAGCCATAGTTAAAACATTTCTTAGTTCATAAAGGAGTATGTGCATGATTTTCTTGTTATTTGTTCAACCTTCTGTCTGATATCTCCTCATGTTTACAAATTTATGGCCGACCCCGTGGTGAGAGGATATAATGCCTGCCTCTTACCCGGAGTCCCCGGTTCGATTCCAGGCCAAGTCAGGGATTTTTACCTAGATCTGAGGGCTGGTTTGAGGTCCACTCAGCCTGCGTGTTTACATTTGCGAGCTATCTGACGGTGAGATAGCGGCCCAGGTCTAGAAAGCCAAGAATAACGGCTGAAAGGATTCGTCATGCGGAACCCAAGACACCTCTTAATCTGCAGGCCTTCGGGCTGAGCAGGATCAAGGCCAAGCCCTTCAGGGCTGTTGCGCCGTGCGATTTTTACAAATTTATAAGACAGTAGCAATTTAATGTTGCCACAATATGTCAATACTTTTAAAATAGTAGGCTCCAGTCCGAATGGTAGTCCAATATTAGGTTAGAAACTTACATACTATCTGGAATACATAAAGGTTTCGAACAGAATTACAAATTAGTAACATCGATGGTAGGTGAAATTCTCATTAAACCATACATGAACTTCAAGAGAGGAAACATTGTAGGCTCATGTGCAAATACTGCCAGTGATGCTACATCAGCTTAGATGTTAGGCCTATGCTAATATTATACGTGCTAGTTTTCTTTTAAGATCATGTAATGCCTATTTAAATTGAAATATGTTTGTAACATTCTGTTGTGATGTTAGCAATTCGGCCTAAGTGAGTTAACATTGCAAAATGCTGTCGTGTTTTACAACTGTCTGCTGTTTATCTTTAATGGCAGAGTCACTAAAATACGGTAATAACGACAGTATAATTCAATATCCTTCAAATTTGAAACGCTATTTGTTAGTAAATAAATTATTCCATTGGCAAAAAATATTAAATTCATGGCTGTGTTTAACTACGTTCCGCGTTTCTCTGCATTGCCATCGCCTCCGTAGCGTGACGTCACTACGCTGTTGTTAGGCCTTATTATCTAGGAGGTGTTGGTTCACTGCTCCGAGGGAGAAATAAATCCGAATGTATTATTCGCTGTATTAGTTTATGTTGACATCATAATTCGCGCCAGTCCAGGAGTTCGTGCCAAAGAGTACAGCGTCTACTACCAACTCTGACTTTACTCCATGGCGAAAGAGGAGGCCAATTTCAGCGCTGACAAGTGGAAACAATTGGAATTTGTGATCCAAATGAATAACCGAATGCGAACGGAAACAATCGGTTGTAACGATAGTTGACGACTATCGAATAATTCAGTAGTTTTCATTCGATAGTCTAGTCACTAAGAGATGTTTCTTGACTTGAAAACAGAAATGAACAGCAATCAATAGCATATGGCACTAGTTGTAGTTTATTATCTATTGAATCATTGTTTTCAAGCGAGTGGTTTAATTACTCGAGTCTGAAGTACAAATTTCATTCTTCTTTTTTATGTTTTCATGTCTCATGTTTTGTACTTCTGACTCGTTCGTCAAGCGACTTCAAACAGTGTCCGCCCAAAATGTAGCCACTTCGAGAACCCTTGAATTAGCTCGAGTCAAATCACTCATTGTACATCTGGATGGGCACAACGGACCACATAAGACATGTTGTGTTGTTTGAAATTCACCACAATCACATACGAGTAGAACTGTCTTGCGGACAGTTCTCTGTGTGAACAGGAGGTAGAGATTCTTTCGGTTCCATCCATTCATACAAATTACTAGTTGTCTCCTTCCACATGGCAACTCGTGCGTTTGCAACTGTTTCTTGTAACGGTTGGGTAGTAGTTAGGAAGCTCTTTCTCGATTTTAATCTCCTTTCAGCAGGTTGATATCAGTAGTGTGGGCGTGAGGTTGGGAGCCACTTCTCTTGTGATATCAGATGGAGCAATCTCAGACTGATAGTTCACTTTATTGATGGGAGTTAGCCTCAGACAACCTGAAATAAACCTGCAACTCTCGTTTAAGGCAACTTCAACCTGTTTTGCATGGGCTAACTTATATCACATAGAACAGGAATATTCTCCTGCTGAATAGCACAAGGTCACTGCTGTTGTTCTCAAAGTTTGCGGATGGATGCCCCAGTTTACGGAGGAGGAAGTTCCTCGAAGTGATCTTCTGCTTCAGCTTAAAGCACTGCTCGTTGTATGCAAGTGTACGGTCCAAGGTGACTCCCAGATATCTAGAATAGAAGCAGTGAACCAAGAATGCACCATTCCAGAATACTTCAAGTTTCCGATTAGCTTGCAAATGATTCAGGGGGACGGCACTTGCCTGAGTCTCACTAGGGTTGGATAGGCGTTGGTTCCTTTCATGGTGGGAACCAAGCTGTTCCAGAGCACGACTGAGCATATGTTCTACGACATCAAATTGTTCTGATTGAGCAACAAGAGCAAGGTCGTCAGCGTAAATGAAGCTTTTGCATCCTTGAGGCTGTGGATGATCATTGGTGTACAAATTAAATAAAAGGGGAGACAAGATACTTCCCTGGGGCCAGCCATTCTTCTGTGTTCTCTGTCAACTGCTATGTCCTTGTTATTCTACGAAGAACCAATGATCCGTAAAAGTGTAGCTATCATCATAGTGAATCCATGATTGTTAGTAAGATTATAGAGTTTATGTAACAGCATTCTGTGGTTTACGTTGTCCTATGTAGTACAGGGATCAACAAAAGCTATTCTTGTGATCTCTTTCCTTTCAAAACCATCTCAATGAACTGAGTAAGATGTAGGACTTGAGAAGTACAGTTTCTTCCTGATCTGAATTCATTTTGCTGAGGAATGAGAAGAGGATAAACTATAATAGTTAAACGATTCAGGAATATTCTCTCTAGGATCTTACAGAGGTAACCAACAAGTGATATTGGTCTAAAACGTTTGGGGCCATTTGGTTACTTACAAGGCTTCCAAATAGCCATTACTCGAGCCTTGCGCCATAAGTTCGGGATCTTGAAGAATGAAAGGTAGGGACTGCAAAGACTCAGAAGCCAAATTTTTGTGACATTACCAAAATGTTTAATTTGTTCAACACAGATATAATCCAATCCTGCTGCCTTGCCATTCTTACACGTACGGACGGTCAAATGTTCTAGTGAGTTCACTGCTCCGATTGTGTGCCTTATCTTCAAGTCTGAAGTCTGATTTTCTAAATGAAGAGCTTGGTGAACTGTTATTTATTACTTGTGATGCAATTTTATTGGCTGTGATTTTTGCATACCCGTAGTACATTATTTCGTTTCTTCAGCAGTCCGCAAGCTTTCTGACTATTAACAGCATCCTCCAATAATTTTAACCATTTTCTCTCTTGTTCTGTGCTATCGTTGATATTAGCTCTTTGCCTACTGAAATGGACTCGTCACTAAATGTTCTTCAAAGAGTGAAAAAAACAATTAGTAATACGATCAGTTATATTAGGTGTCAAGCCATGAAGATACTGTGTCCTGCATCCTCGGGGCATATATAACCGAGATGCCTTCTTCGCAGCATCCAAAAATTTGTCATATTGTTCTGATGTTGGCTGGATATCAACTACGAAACTATCCAAAGTAGAGGTAAATTTCTCCCAATTAGCTATCTGGAAACTGAAACTTCTAAGAGTAGGGTATAATGCAGTAACTTGGCACATCACAGGTTTATGTTGAGAGTTAGGTACAGGAGAGCAGACTGTCGTCATACCTCTGTGCTCAGATCTGAATTTTATCCGCGTTTCCAACGCCCATTATTGAAGAATGGAGAAAGTTTTCTGTCATGAATGAGGGTTAACTGGAAGGTATCGGCCCATTTTAGCCCCTCATCCCCATTATAATCGTCTTGTACTGTACTGTGGCTGTTAAAGTCACCAACTACAAAGTTGACACTAGGTTTAAGAAATGTATCAGGGGTTACAAAGGAAAACTCAACACCCGGAGGTTTATATACAGAAGACACGGTGCAATTACTCAGTTCAACAGTTAATATTTCTTTATCTTCATGTTCAGAGACAGATGTCGAGGTAATCTGAAGATTAAGTCGAACAAATTAAAGCACTTCCGTACTTTCTGTGAGGTCTTTCGGCAATAAGTCTCAACCCATCAATTTTGGGACGTAGTTGTCGACTGTCTGTATGCGCTTCTTGTAGACAAAGTATGTGACAGTTGTTAGTTTGAAAAAAATCACTTAGGAGCTCTGCTTTTGGTGTTGAAAGTCTCTCCATATTAAAGGTAATTATAGTTAGCATTGAAAAAGAATTTTGTGAAGATAGCAACATATATCTTTGTATGTGTACTTCTGGAATGATGCTCAATTTAGAACTGGAAAATCTAATCCAAGTTCCTATGCAGGGGCACCACGTACAGGAATCAGCTTCAAACCCAGCCCAAACGAGTGGTATGAGAACATGTTTGCCAATTCCTCCCACCACCAAGGCTAAGGACAAGTTCATGAAAGATTCCCTGGTATATAATTTCAGTTTAAGAAACCAAACGCTCATATTATTGATAAGGAACAGTATAGAAGAAATAAAGCTTTAGTGATAAGGATTTAGTTACAGGAAGTCTAGCCTAAAATCACAATCGTATCAAAGGTAACATATTGTAGGCCTGCGATAAAGACACAGAGTACCTCACAGGCATGAACCTATCCTTTATAGATATTGAATAATCAAAGAAAGAAACAAGTGGTTATTTTTTAGGTTCATATGCGTGGTTCTGGCAACGCTGTCTGTATCTGACTGACTTCTCTTATCTGGTGCATAACTATACAGTAACGTTGTATTAAAATGTTGGATATCACTGTATTTATCTTCTTCTCCTTCTGCGCGAATGGGTCACTTAGGGCCACATTAGTTGAGATTTTCCTCCCTACCCAGTAGTTCCTCATTTTCATCTATTGTTGTGATTTATGTTCCTCCGAGCAAGTGTGTCGTGCTTGTTTCTTCTTGTCTTCCTCAAATCCCCTTGTATGAACAATTTTCCTGATTATTATCCTATCCTGTGATATGGAGATGCTAATTCAGCGAGGTTTTTCTCTACTTGCGTGTACCATTTTGATCTTGTGCATTTGATTTGCAGACATTTTTGTATTCGGTAAGTAAGTCTGGTGTATTTCATTCTTTACAAATGGCTTATGAATTGAATTTCTCGCAGTCTCATTGTATCAGTAAGTTTGGATATTTTAAAATATATTTCCGAGTCGGGTTCGGGGAAATGTATTAAATATATTTTAAAAAATTATGAAAAATAAAGTCAGTCAGTCCGGCCATTCTATCCGGTCGATTTCCTTCATTTTTTCTTTAACGGAAAGTTATTCATGCACAGATTTGTCATCAGGTACTACAAATCATTTAACTTCCGTTTTCCTCAAATTATTTGATTTTTCAATTTTTTGTCTCTTTGAAGCAATCATTCATATCTTTGGTTCTAATTGAGGTACGGAGTTTGTTTTGACCTACGAACACTCAGTGGATCAAGTTCGTTCATTTTAGCTCTTAACTATTCAAATTAGTTGATTCTGAGGAAAGTTATGAGTCTACATTCAATTTGATGTCTCATTTCTTCAACAATTTTTCTCATTGAAGCAATCATATCTTTCGTTCTCATTGAGGTTCGTAGTTTGTTTTGAGGTAATAATTACTTAAATTGGTAGATTCTGAGAAAAGTTATGAGTACATTTGTCTCCGTGACGAAGATCTTTGAAGGACTTTTTAACAGTTCGGCGCGTAGTGTTGTTCCAAGGAAAGTTTAATTCAATTTCCTTGTGTGATGTATTTTCAAGTGTTTTGCTGACATAATATTACATTCTGTTACCACAGCAGATCATCAGCTTTATTTCGTTAACTCGAAACTTCGCAAATACATCCGTGAGGTTAGTAACGAACAAAACCACACTTTGTACATTGCGGGCGGAGCCAGCGTGAAACTGCTAGTTTTAAATTCTTGACCCTAAGATTTTTCTCATAATTTCTCATAATTTCTCATAATTATCCTATCCTATCATAATTTTCCTATCATCATCCTTTCTCAGTTCAATACGGACAAAAATGAAATTCCTAGGTTTAAACATAATTATCCTTTCTTTAATATCTAATAATTGTTCTTTTAAATTTTTATGATGTAAGTTTCTGAAGCATAAAGAGCTTCAGGTTTGATTACTGTTAAGTAATGATGAATGTTACCGTTCGAGGATAAGCATTTTTTGTTATTAATATTCTTTTGTACGTTGAAAAGCAATTTACATTTCCTGAATTCTTGAAGCTACTCATTTATTTTCATTGCCATATCCAGCGATCCATTCACCTAAGTACTTAAACACCTTTACTCTACCAATTTCATGCATATCAACGGAAAGGAAAATCCTAAATTCCCATGGTGGGGAGTAGATATTTTTCACCAATAGAGCATGTCAAAATGTCAAAAACATATCAGATGTAAGGCTTTTCAGGCGTTTGCTCCATTAACCAGCGTTTCGTCTTAGGTCTGACACTAGACTCATCAGAGTGGGATGAGTCACACCCTACCCACTGACGCTGGGGTGTATGCAGGTGAACTTCTTCTTCTTGAGACGTTTTCATTCCCCGCCCGAAGTGCGGGGCGGGACCCCTAGAGGGTTATGCCCTCTCTCGGGCCAGGAGCAGTGAAGAGAACAGTGTGAAGTGTGATATGGGTAAGGTGGGTGATCGAAGATGCGTGTTGATGAAGGAGAAATGATACGGGTCTCTTTGTGTAGGGAAATGCGTTTTAAGGAGTGGCCGAAGTTTAGACAGGAGTTCCAAGCTGTAGAATGAGGAGGTGAAGCGTAGCAGATATAGTGCAGAGGGAGGTGGTGGGAAGTCGGAGGAGTTCGGCTTGCTGTGGTGGTGGGAAAGAGGAGTGAATTGGAGGAGGAGGAGGTGGACGGACTTGTGGTGGAGGACGATATGTAGGTGGTGGCCGGGGTCGATGACGTGGGCTGTGAGGCGGGCGGAAGGGGGAGCGGGAAGATTCCACTTTCAGGCGTCGACCGTAGAGGCGTGCTCCGCTGGCGATGAGGGGTTGTACTTCGTCCGCAGTCGGCAGGTGGAGTCGGACTAGATAAGTTGGTCCTAAGGCATTCCATATACGAAAGACTCGACGAACAGGTATGTCTGCCAGGTTTAATTCAGTGAGTATGTCGTGGTCTGAGATTGCAGGATCCACGCCGCGAAGGACACAACCGTACATGGTGGTGCGATCTGGTGGTGGTGGTGATGACGGTTCTCGAGCGGCTTCTGCAGTGGAGCGATCTGGTGGCGGCGACAGAGATGATGGTCCTGGTGAGGAATCGGCGGAGGAGGACGACTGTGGGACCCGAGGCGTTGCTGCGGCGTCGGTGTTGGGGGACGAACTGTTGAAGTAGTGGGGAGGGATGCGATGGAAAGTAGGCGGATCAAGAGATGATGACAGAAGACGAATCGTAGTAGAGAGCGGTGAAAGATGGGAAAATGTTACAGTGGTGATAGGCAGGTAAGGACAAGCAAAGGTGGAAGTCGTAGTGGTCGTGGTGAGGGTTGTGGCATTGGCCACGTTAGTTGGAACGTAGCATAGGTTGGAGAGGCTGACTTCCAATGCGGTGTCGGCCATATGCTTTATTGGGGTCGGCAGAGAGCTTGGGTATAGGTGGAGAGCCCCCGGCCGAACAAAAATTAGGTTAGTTGATACGGAGTTCAAGTCCAAACACTTCTGAGAGGTCGATGAAACTTCCGCGCAGGTGAACTTATCAGAAGAAGTCAGACCCTACCCACTGACGCTGCGGTGTATGCAGGTGAAATTATCAGAAGCCCTTATAAGAGGCACAGTCTGATAACTGCATACGGGAGATAAATCTCCACAATGGAATTATTGCCCACCAAGCAATTCCATTCGGGTCTGACTCATCCAACTCTGATGAGTCTAGTGTCAGACCTAAGACGAAACGCTGGTTAATAGAGCAAACGCCTGAAGAGCCTTACATCTGATATATTTTGACATTTTTGACATGCTCTATTGGTGAAAAATATCTACTTCCCACCATGGGAATTTACAATTTCCATTCGGAATTGCTTGGCGGGCAATAATTCCATTGTGGAGATTCATCTCCCTTATGCAGTTATCAGACTGTGCCTCTTATAAGGGCTTCTGATAACTTCACCTGCACATTCCAGCTACTTGTGTATTGTATGGTAACAGCTACGAACGGCAACGCCTGTATATCAGCAGCAGATCAACAGAAGGCACCATCCGTCAACAATTTATTACCTGCGGGTAAAGCAACATTCATGGCGTCCGGAAGTACTACACCACCACGAGGACAACAAACCGTGATGGACGAGGAAACAATAAAACAAGCAAGGAGTCTTGAATCCAACGATTCTCCGAGTCCCACTCATCGTAAGAAGGATGACAGGTCCCGTGCATCGACTGGCAGTACCTATACGACACTGTCAGCCAATCCCGAAGCATCTCCGCGCGGCATATCACTTCTAAACATCAAAGAGAGTGATATTATAGCACCGTTTCATTTACCACCTGGGAACCAGTCTCCGGAATTTATGCTATCAAATATTAGAAGCTATGCAGAGGCAGCGAAAAATCCTGCACTGCCCTACGAAGTACGACAGCGCAGTGGCACAGCAAAAAACACCGATCTACCTGCCCCATTCTACACAGTGAAGTTGAGGCATCTGAACCCGGACATCAACCATCCGAAAGCAATCTACCATATTATCACCAACTTTCTGCCCAACGCCATACATGAATACACTCTAGAAATTCAATGGAGCAAAGACGGCTACAATATCAAAACTTCTAGACCATTCTACACAGTCCTAGTCAACTCCATAGGACTGACGCACTTTGGAAAGCACGCTGCAGCACAGTACCTGGCTCAACAACCACGGCGAAACCAACCACCTTCGCGTCCAGCCACCACCTTGTCAGTGGTGGCATACGGGGTCGATCGCAGTTACACTGAGGACGAGGTCGCTGCCCAACTCCAGCAGCAGGGACATCAAATCTTCCGGGTCATTCGTATCCGGAATGCCAACGGACCGACCTCGCTGATGCGTATCATCTCCCGGGGTACTGCAACATTGGACCAGCTACTGAGGGATGGTGTGCTGATCTACGCGAAGCGACATCCTATGGAGGCCTCACGCTCATCTCCACCACAGCGCAGGCGCTGTGATCGCTGTCAATCCTACGATCATCCTACTACTGCACCGTGCTTTCTCGATCAGGTATGTGCGATTTGTAGTGGTCAACACGCCTCACATGCTTGCATGAATAAGGGATCACCCAAATGCAGCACCTGCGGCGAAGCTCATCCAACATTTTCAGTCAAATGCAAGGGTAAACCTCAACCTTCCACCACTCAACCAGAAACCGTGCTACCTATCACTCCCATTGACCTTCCCACCCCGCCTTCCTCTTCCACTCTTCCCTCTCCCTCCACTGAGAACATTCTGCGATTCATCACTATGGTGCTCCAGAATGTTCTCCCCTTTCAACGTCCTAATATTCTGTATCAGGTCCAGTTAGCGGCGCGATTGATCATCCAGACTCACTTGGACGCAACGTTCTCTGGGACAAGAATGCACTGCATTCTTGTCCCTTGATCCTAGTCCACTATTGTAGTAAATGAAAATTTATTACGATAATGTATGTTCTTTGAAGGCCAGGCGCCCGCTGCTGGATCTGCAGATAGATCAACACAAACCGGATATCATAATTTTTAATGAAACATTTTTAACAAGGAAACATAGTCCAAAATTTAAAAACCATACTTTCTACCGCTCCGATCGCCCCACCAGGGGCCGCGGAGGGGTAGCTATTAGTATTCATTAATCTATTCCCTCACAACAACATTATCATTATCTAAATGAATACCCATCTGAAAACTTAATCATAGAAATCACGATTGGAAATCAAATAATAGCTCTAGCAACAATTTATATACCTCCAGGTTCTTCCCCACCAACCAAATTTGTGGAAGACATCGATCGTAAATACAGTACGTACATTATTATCGCAGATTTCAACATTACGTCATATACGCAGCAACAACAAACCACCTACGACCAACTATTACATGATATCCGGGGTGTTGACTTACCCTTCCCCTCCCCCACCCGCCCTATATCACAAACGACCCCCGATATTCTAATCCTTACCCCTAACCTTGCAACGAATTGTGACATCACTTGGCTTCCTTCAATAGGCAGTGACCATGTTCCTGCCCTATTAACCGTCACAAACTAATCCATATCAACATACCCGACGTCCTCCACCAGTCAGACAGCATACTCGAACGGACTGGGTAGCACATAGACAAACAATAACAGACATAATACGCAATACTGACCCACCTACAACACCGCATGAATTACATGCCGTAATTTTTTTTTTTTGCTAGGAGCTTTACGTCGCACCGACACAGATAGGTCTTATGGCGACGATGGGATAGGAAAGGCCTAGGAGTTGGAAGGAAGCGGCCGTGGCCTTAATTAAGGTACAGCCCCAGCATTTGCCTGGTGTGAAAATGGGAAACCACGGAAAACCATCTTCAGGGCTGCCGATAGTGGGATTCGAACCTACTATCTCCCGGATGCAAGCTCACAGCCGCGCGCCTCTACGCGCACGGCCAACTCGCCCGGTCATGCCGTAATTAAGACATTAGAATCCGCACTAATTACTGCCGACAGACTCCATATTCCTCTCCACACCTCCCATCCCTCCAAACCTCCCCTCCCACCTAAAGCACTCCAGCTATTAAAATATTCCCATGACCTTTACAAGGCATACCTCCGCACCCTTAATCCAAACACCCTCCGCGAACATAGAACTACCCTTAGACATGCTCATTCATTCATCAAGGCTATGAAAAGAAAAGCCTGGGCAAATACTTGTACTGAATTATCCAACACGACTGATACTCGCAAATATTGAACCAAATTAAAACTACTGACACAGATAAAGAAATCCTACCCCCATTATCCAATAATACATAACAAATCCGCACCCAGTGATCCTAAAGTAAAGGCCGACATTTTCGCATATCATTATAGAGTAATTTTCTCGCCGTCTTCCGACCCCCATTTCTACCATCCTGACCACGCTGTAATAACCGAATATGCGGATATCACTCAACCTCCTCTTCGACCTAGCTTTGGACCTCCTTCCGCCCTTGATTCCCAACATTCCCTAAATGTTCCTATTACAGTACAAGACATAAAAGACGTACTCAGGACCAAAAAGAACACTGCCCCTGGTCTAGATCAGATTACTTACCGACACATCAAAGAAGCTTCATATCCCTTCCTACACCGCCTAAGTGCAGTATATACTATCATTCTCCATACTGGATTCTTTCCTGCTCATTGGGGACTTGCTACTATTTTGTTATTTTTAAAACCTAAAAAACTACCATCCCTCCTAAATTCATATCGTCCTATCAGCCTTCTAACAGTGTATTCTAAAATCTTAGAAACCATCCTCGCACGTCGTATATTTTCCTATCTCAACTCCCTCCATCTCATACCTCAATCGCAAGCCGGTTTCCGTCCTCAGCACTCCACACATGACCACCTCTTTCATATCACTGCATCCCTCACAAAATATTTACCTCCCAAAAACCGCGCAGCCCTTATTAGTCTAGACGTTGAGAAAGCCTTTGACAAGGTATCGATCGACGGACTGATATTTAAACATCGTCACCTGCCGCTACCTATGACGATCATCCGTTTCCTCGTCAACTTTCTTAAATCCCACACAGCCCAAATCAATATTCATAATACATTATCCTACCCCTTTCCTATTAAAGCAGGAGTCCTACAAGGTAGTCCATTGTCACCGCTTTTGTATTTCTTGTTTCGTATCGATATTCCCCAACCTCTTCCTCCACTCAGATTATATCAATTTGCTGACGGCATAGCAATACTGGCTCTAGGAACTAATAATCGATCCCTGCAATCTCGATTACAAACCTACTTAAATGAGCTCGAACAATGACTGAATCTTTGGTACATCGAAATCAATGTAAGCAAAACACAATGTTTAATTTTCCGCAGTCGTAAACGTAGATGCCGTCGTACTAACCAAATTTACCTATCCTTACATGATCAACCCCTTACCGAAACCACCACTCTTACCTACCTAGGCATCACTTTTCAAAATAATTTAAAATGGAATATACATTTGGACCAGATTTACAAAAAGGCATCCCGCAGGTTTCACCTCCTCCGCTGGTTGTTAGATCAAACCTGGGGATTAAAAGCAACACAGATTATTAATACGTACAAAGCTTTTGTTCGACCTGTTATCACGTACGCCTCCTTATCCTGGATCTCCGCCTCCCTTCTCCAATACCTCGACATATTAAAACTAGACCGTCACGCCATCCGACTGGCTTATCGCCTCAGACCAGAAACTAGACTCGAAGTAGTAAATGACCTTTATACATTTCCAACAATCCTTTCTCATCTATATTCTATTCGTCTTCGCTATTTACAGAATGCTGTCTCCCGCAGCTCATCTGAACCTTTAGAAGCAATTATAATTTCTCCTCTCGCCACCGCCATCCTTACAAACCAACCAACACTTCTTATCAAACACCTCTTCCCACCATCGACCTCAGCCCACAGCTAAAGCTAACCGCACATAAAGTTATGGACCACTGCAGATCGCACAATTCCGACTGAGGTTCTTATTCCGATTATTCTTCCATTGCCACATTACACATTTAGTGGAATTAATGGCGATACCACCGCCATCTCTGATTACATTTGTGTTCATTGTATGTGTGACCTCTCAGAACTTATGACGACTTGGCTTTTCACTTGGACAAGAATTGATTAATAATATTATGTTATTGCTTGTATATTTAAAATCCGATCTTGTTTATCATTTCATTCCATATTCTTTCTCTTCAAGGAAACAATGTTTACTGTTCTTATGTTAAGTTTGTAGTGATTCGTACTTCAAGAAACAGACTTTCATTTCTGCTAATGTGTTCTACAAAAGAAGACGCTTTTTTTCTTTTCTTTTACTTTCGTAAAACGTGTGCTAGTAGCACACACTCATATAAAACATTTCACAACAAACTATTGTACATTTAATCGGCCAAAGAGTCCCTTTGTTGGACTGATGGCCCGCTCCCCTCACGGGTAGAATGAAATAACTATTTGAATAAATAAAAAAGAATAAACTTCATCTGCATACACCCCAGCGTCAGTGGGTAGGGTCCGACTCATCCCACTCTGACGAGTCTAATGTCAGACCTAAGGCGAAGCGCTCGTTAATAGAGCAAACGCCTGAAAGGCCTTACATCTGATATGTTTTTTGTTGACATTTTTACATACTCTATTGGTGAAAGATATATTTAGAATTTTCCATTCGGAATTGCTTGGCGGGCAATAATTCCATTGTGGAAATTTATCTCCCGTATGCAGTTATCAGACTGTGCCTCTTATAAGGGCTTCTGATAATTTCACCTGCACACTCACATCTATATATAGAGAGTCTCCGTCGGTGTCTGTGGATGTAAATTGAGACGTTTTCCAGAACTTCTAGAACATACTCGACGCTTTGCGCTGTGGAAGCTTCTACTATGAGTCAAAAAGGTCTCCGTCTCCTCCTCGTGAAATGGACGCTACAACGCTAAAACAGGCCAGGAAAATTTCTCCGGAACTTACAGGCGACAGGAAGAAACGATGTGTTGAAGACCAGGCCTCATCATCATTCTAATCAGGCTCTACCTTCACATCTCCAAACTCCATTATTCGCCAAGTTTCCATTTCTGACGCACCACCTTCCGATCTAGGCATATCTCCGCTGCTGAATCTGAACACGACAAACGTCGTGGCGCCTTTCCCTCTTCCACCACGGTCGCCTCCGTCTAGTAATGAATACATGCCTCGCAATGTACGCAGTTATGCTGCGGCGGCGAAGAATCCAGCCTTACATCGCAGTGTCGTCAGTCCTGTACCACTGCCACCAGCACCATTATACGTTATTAAACTTATGCATGTGGACCCGGACAAGGCTAATACTCGTGCTAAATAGACCATTCTCTCCAGATTCACTCCAGACTTCAGTTCCTACAATCTTGAACTGCAACGTACTAGGGACGGCTATTTCCATATCAAGACTTCCAAACTTTATTATAATCATCTAACCACTACCGTCGAATTAGCACACTTTGAGAAACACGCTACTGCTGCCAACATCATGCAGCAAACACCGGCTCGGCGCTCTGCTCCACCATCTCGTCCAATGCCTCTTTTGTCTGTGGTCGCCTATCGCGTGGACAGAGACTGGACGGAAGACGAAATTGTGGCCCAACTCCAACTTGAGGGCCATACTTCCTACAAGGTCGTCCGCATTCACAACGCTCAGGGCCCCACCTCCCTCGCCCGAGTGCTGTCGAGGGACGTAGCTACAATGGATGCCCTGCTTCGTGACGGCGTCGTCATCTACGGTCAACGTCACCGCGTCGAACCGTCCCGCTCTGCGCCATCCCAGTAGATCAAATGTCAGCGGTGTCACCGGTATAACCACGCTCCAGGAGCTCCCTCTGTTAATGACCAGGTATGTGGTATCTGTAGTCAGGAGCATCCTCCTTTTCAGTGCACCAATAAGGCTTATCCCAAATGTATGAATTGTGACCAACCTCATCCCTCTTTTTCCTACAAGTGTCGTGCTCGCCCTGTACCTGATCCCACTAAACCTGAGTATGTCATCCCTGTCATTTCACAGGATCTTTCTACCTCTGCCCCCTCCTCCTCCCTCCCCACCCCCAGTTCTGAGAACCTTATCAGTTTTCTCACCATGGTTCTCCAGAAGTTCTTCCATTTAACCGGCCTCATATCCTCTCCCAGGTCCAGTTAGCAGCGCGGCTGGTTCTAAATACTCATGTGGATGTCGCGTATTCGGGGAATAAGATGCACTTTGCAGTTTTTCCCCTTAACGCGGTACCTCTTATGAGATAAAATGTTTCAGGTATATTACGTTAACCTTCAATCTCTTCAAACCAGTCGTGCTCTCCTGGACTTCGCCCTAAATCTGTACGCCCCGGACATTTTCATTCTTAACGAAACATTTTTGACCTATAAACAACATCCCCATTTTCCGAAATATCGCCTCTATCGCGCTGATAGGCAATATGAATCTCGAGGTGGTGTAGCTGTTGGAGTTAAACGCGGTATTACTGCTAAACGTCACTATTTCACTTCCCATAACAACTTCTCTGAATATCTCATATTAGAAACGTTTCTCCAAAATAATACTTCTATTACTTTTGTTACTCTCTATCTCCCTCCTCGTACACCTCATCCGATCAACTTCATTCGATATATCGATACCACTTTCTATCACTATATTTTTGTTGCTGATATCAATATCACTTCATATACTGCAACTGAAGTTACTGCTTTTAATACGATGCTTACTCATATCCGGGGCGTGCAGATCCCCTTCCCCCATACGTCCCATTTCCAACTCTACCCCTGATGCCCTCATAGTTTCCCCATCCCTTTCCACTTTCCCCCTTGATAAGCTTCTCCCTATAAATTCCGACCATACACCAGCTCTTCCTATACTACTCGCTCTCTTCCCCCTCGCCCTCCCCCAACCCGCCGGTTCTCCCTGACAAACTGGACTAACTATCGTACGACAATCACTGATTTACTTCAGGACATTCCTCCCCTATCTCCCTGTCCTAACCTTAAGGCTTTAATCTCCCAAGTAGAACATGCCCTTTCTGTTGCTGATCCCTCGCCATTCTTACCACCCCTCCAAACCCCCTATTCCCCCCAAAGCCCTATCTTTACTTCAACTTGCTCATGATTATTACCGCTCTTACTTACCTACTCGTGATCCTGTGACTTTACGTGAACATCGACGTCACTTACGTCATGCTCGGTCTTACATCAAAGCACTTGAGAAACGACAATGGATGACTGCTTGTAATAACCACAAAGATGTACATGAACCACATAAATTCTGGACAACCTTTCGACGCTTGACTAAAACGAATCAATCTCTCCTGACTTATCCTCATCATTTTGGCCCTTTCCCCACCTACGTTCTTGCCGATCACTATTCAGGTCTTTTTCCCCTCCTTCCCTCCCCCACTATCCCCATCCTGACGAGCCGCTTATATCCTAACACGCTAACCCTGATCAACCACATTTGCAAACATCTTTCTTACATTTTCGTGATATTGATTATTCCCATCCGCTCAATTCCCCTATTACCCCTACTGAAATCCTGACATTTTTACGCCATAAACTGGAACTTTATGATGAATACTAACAAATAAAATCATGAATAAAATATGTAAATAAGAAATATTGCTCAAAATCTTCATAAAATACTTGAAATAAATTAATAAAAATATTTAATCGAAATGTCCGTAGTATGGGCGCCAGAGTTCATCAGAATGGATCCCTCGAATTTTGATAGAGCATGATAAACTTTATATCTCAGGGCGTGTACATAATGCTGCGTACTGGTACATCTGCTGCAGGCCTTACCTAACCTCCTGAAAACGACTAAATAGGTAGGAACTGCACCTAGGTTCATCAATAACTCCACTGATTCTAAAATAGCTAACTATATTCTTAACAAAATCCGTGCATGAGCACCTCATCAACACAAAAAATTATACATATAATACACACATAGAATATTGCTGGAAGACTCCATATTTACAACAACAACAATGAAAACAGTGGGAAAACGAAAGCGAGAACTAAACTACCATTTGTAGATAGTCCGATGAACAATGTACATATATGTAGATAAATACCCTTCACTGTTTCTGTATCAATACTGCTTGCAGATTCTCACAATCGGCAGTTATCACATCACACAGATACTGTACCTTGTAATACTGTGTTCACATATTTTAACACTTGTTGTAAAGATATATACATTTTTAGCAACACACGCCTGTCGAACCTCAACATAAATTATGGAAAGTCTGAGATAGCTTTCACCAACATATAATGCCAGACCTCCACAAGTACTACAATGCTTAATGAGTACGCCCTCCACAATTTGTTGGTCATCCACTTTCCACGAACATAACAAGACTACGTTCCATGAACGTTTGAAGTCCAGTCCATTGCAGCCGTTTCACTCGAATACCGTATATCCAGCACTACTTCCTACTCGTACAGTGTGTCAGTTGTGGTTCTCTTTCGTAGTGATTGTCTTCCTTCTCGTTCCTTTACAATGTCCCTGGTTGCCGCCGTATGATCAACCTTTATAGACATCAACATCCCCCTCCTCTCAGATGATACGTCTGGATTGGTGCTTGCCAGCCAATCATGAGTGAACCTCTTGTCAAGACCATGCCCTGAATTTCTCCTTGCTCCCAAGAGATAAACAAACTCTGGGGTTTATTACATGGGTCAACGAACTTCCCTAATACAACAACAAGCTCATCTCATCAGGCTGGGATATATACATGACTCATGGAATTTCCCGACACAAGTACATCACAACAAACACTGGGGTAGCCACATGACTCATCCAAATTATCAGAGTTATTAAAGCAATGTTTTCCCACTCGTGCAAAACAAATTACTGATACCTACATATGTGGATATCTTCCAGCTTACAAATATAAATGACAAAATATACAAATGAAATTCTGTTAATAATAATAATAATAATAATAATAATAATAATAATAATAATAATAATAATAATAATAATCGAATACTGACAATAATATCTCTAACGTCTACATATAATTCACTGGTGTGATATACGTACTATCACAAAACGTAACACCGCTCCGGGACACGATCACCTTACCTATCGCCATATCCGTGAAGCCCTTCTACTCCTCATTCATATTCTTTGCTCTGTATATAATACCATGCTCTATACCGGTTTTTATCCCCCATATTGGGGCCATGCTATCATTCTTCTTTTTCTCAAACCACATAAACCTCCCTCCGATATCCACTCCTATCGCCCCATTTCTCTTCTCACTGTTCTCTTAAAATTTTTGAAGGCATCCTTAGTAACCGCCTGTCCCATTATTTACATTCTCTTAACTTATTACCTTCTTCCCAAGCCGGTTTCCGTTCCCACTTCTATACTCAAGATCACCTATTTCATATTACTGCCTCTCTGTCCACCTATTTAAAGTCCCATAAACCCGCTGCCCTAATTTGCCTTGACGTAGATAAAGCTTTTGGTTCTGTTTGGGATGCCGGCCTCTTATTTACAATTAGTCATCTGCCTATTCCTACCACTTTCATTCGTTTCTTTTCCAACTATCTCCATTCTCGCACAGCCACTATTAAAATTCATGGTTCGCTTTCCTATACTTTTCCTATCACCTCCGGCTTTGCTCAAAGTTCACCCCTCTCTCCGCTTCTTTATGTTCTCTTCACATATGATATTTCCCATCCTCAGTCTCCCCTCCGTCTATCAATATGCTGACGACCTAGCTATCCTTGCTTTCAGTCCTACTTACACTTCGCTTACTCGCCGCACACAACAATATCTTAACACCCATGACTGGTTGAATAAATGGAACCTTTCTGTAAATCCTACAAAGACTCAGTTCGTCGTCTTCCGTGCTAAATCCCGTATCTGTCCCTTACGCCATAAAATCCAACTAACTATTGTGCCATTTCACTGTTATGAGAAGTTACGACCGTAAGTAGAACAAAGATGGAACCCATGTATCTTGGAATAATTAACGCCGAAAGGTCTGATCATACCGCATGTGAAGGCGAAAGTACTCACATCAAGTGGGAGAGAAGAAGAATTAAGATCCAGAAGGCAGTGAAAAGGATCGAACGGGAATATTGTTACTAACAATTATGAGAAAAAAAAATAGAAAAACGAGATTGGATTGCTACCTAAAACTATATACGAGTTGAAGACGGAAGTAACTGCACTAGAATTTTAAGGACGGTACAACAAGAAATCAGCTCAGCGGGATAAAGAATGAATTTTTAGAAGCTACATTGCGAATTGAGTGGGAGACTAATAATTTCATTCAGCGAACTCCAAGAGACGTGAAGAGAGGAAAATAACAGCAACAAGTTTACGTCACCGCAGTCCCTGCTGACGTACTTCATGATATTGCCGAAGTGAAAAGTTACAGAAAGGGAATCCTACAATAACTCGAAATTGAGTGAAGAAAGAGAATTAATCATTTCAAATTATAAAATTACATCACCCTAAGGAGAATATTCAACAAGTAAATCGACTCTTTCAAAGGGAACAATCTTCGCATTAGACAGTTTCTCACAGTTATTCACAATGGAAATGCTAATTAATCTTATATGCTATTCTATTCCAACTAGACCACAGATGGACAAGATGCTCTAAGGAGATGATAAGCCAGACTGCCTAAATGGGTGCCGCAGGATGACGTTGCCGACAGAGATGACTGAGCCCAGAGGAGGAATATGCGAATATTTCCCGTCTACCCAGGGAAATAAGTAGCGACGTTTCAATATGTCCTGTCAACTGGACATACGACGGCGACTGGTGCTGCTGAATTCAGATAAGTCTTACTTTTAAATCGGTGTAATAATGTTTATATTCAACTGTAAGTGTAGTATGATTTATTAATTTGTTCCGTGTGAAGTGGTTAAGCGACAAGAGTGGTGTGATAAGTTAGAATAAAGGTGGATAGGTAATCTTCAGATATGCATGACAAATCCTTATATAGGTAGTCACTCAGTGATGAAAGCCTACGTTCGAAATGTGATCCATGTAGTGTGAAATTCTGAGTTAGTCAAGGTGACAGTAAATTGTATGATATGTAAAAGAGCGATATAGATACGTGTGTACATTGGTTATAGTCAATGAATGTCAAGTTAGGAACCAGCAGTAGGATATGCTTGCTAGATAGACAAATCTGTTTATGATAAATGGTGGTTATGACTGAATGAAGGTCATAGTATCTGGAAAAGTATCCATGAACCGTAATTGAAATAATAAGAGCCACGATTGTAAGAAGTGAACCCGTGTTAGTAAGGAGACAGATTATGGTTTTGAAGTATAATAATAATGTTTTTTAGAGAAGTTGATACGTGATTGATGATTTAGAGTAATGATAGTTATTGATTCTTCGCGAGGATGAGCACGGTGACGCGGCTATGCACTTAATGGTTTTCATGTAGAGTTTTGCTAATTAGGAAATGAACGTGTAGCAATTTCATGTACTGTTTATCTCACGAGCAAGCATAAAGAAATGCAAATAAGGTCAGAGTGACATCTGTTGGTTAGAACGCACACTTGGTAGTGTCAACAAAATCTCAGTTAGGAGAACGAATTAAACACATGTGCTGTCACAAATGTTTTCTAATACCAATCTATTCTCAGACGAGAGGAACGTAGTAACTTCTTAGGCGACATCCTATCACTGATGACTGAATGGAAATGTAGGAATGATATTCAACGGTCAAGTCTTCACACCATGCACCACTCTAGATAGCATATTTCAGACGAGACTAGTAGAGTAGTCGTTAACAAGTATAATATCGCACCTATGTTTAGCTTAAAATGACGAGAGGATTTGGAACTTTAAATGGTATATGCATCTTATTGGTTCTGGTTGAACGTTTTATGAGAACTACATTGATTTGAAAGGGGGACTTATCGGACTTCACGCAGAATAAATTGACGTAAATAAAGAAGCATTAATATTCAACATTCAATATTCAATACTCAATGTTCATTATTCTATATCCAACATTATGACTTAACTATGTATGGAAGTATTAGGGAACTATCCTCCTAAGTTAGCACCCATAGGTATTTATTAGTATGTTGAGAAGGATAGGATTATTCTATGGCAGTAAATGAATATGAGCTCCGAGGGAGAGCTAACAGTTAATTCAAACCTGATATGTAGTAGGGAAAAATTCCAATTCTTGAGATATGGTTATAAGTCTCAAAATGCGTCCTGGATACCATGAAGAAGACACCCTCAGTCTATATTCTTGCTTATTGGAACTCATGTTGTAAATATTTTTCTTTTCCTTTGCTAGGGTGTACCCAAACAAATAATTTTTTTGTTACCCAGATAAGTTACTAACTATACAGATAAGTTATTATTTAGTTGTCCAAGTAAGTTTTCAATTACTTATACGAATTTTTAATTACCTATGTTAGAAAATATTTCACTAAGTTGAGTAGTCAAATATATTTGACTTCGTTTCAATCCATTAATTGAACGCTTTATTCCAATTTGATTATAGCTTTAAGGGCCTAAGAGGGAGAATTTGACATTTTCTTTTGGACTTATGATTTTTAATTTGATAATTATGAGTTGGAGCATAATGGTATTCAACTTAATAATGGCTTATGCGGAACTTAATACCTTGCCATACACTGTATTCTGTCCCTGATTTTGTGGGTAAGCATGACCTGAGCACTTAATGTAGATGATACGGTAAGAGAAGGAAATCAGCAAGATATAATAGTAGGAGAAGAGTTCGTGAACTTAGGATTTGAAGGACAGAGAGTTATTTCTTGATTAGTGATAATGATAATAATGTGTTAATGTTAATAATATGTTAAGGAATGTTGTAGTTTGTAAGAAGTAGATTTTAAGAAGTTTATTTTTTCTTCCTTGAGTTTCTTGCAATTGATCTAGAGTGAGGGTTCTCAAGAATTGGAATTGAAGTTAATGGAATGAATATTCATGCTTCTTGGCTAGAATGGGAGGCAAGGTCATCTTTAGGTACTTAATTTGGGTAGTTAGGCTTATTTATTTGTTGAATACATATACTAATATTGTGTATAGAGTAACTGTGAGATTGGAGCGTTGAAAGAGTTGATTGGTAAAGAATTGGGGGGAGTATTAGAGCACTGTTAGGCAATTAGAGATTTCAAAAACAACATTAAACCAATATGACGACATTAAGCCAAATGATGCCGGAAAGAACAAGAGGAGCGATTGAAAAGAGCAGAAGAAGCAGTAAAGGAAGTGAAAGGCAAACAAGGAGGATTGGTAGAAAGATTCCAGCAGATGATGGAACAGATGATGGAAGAAGCCCGGAAGCGTGATGAAGAAGCGAGGAAAGAGAGACAAGAAGAAGCCCGCAAGCGTGATGAAGAAGCCCGGAAGCGTGATGAAGAAGCGAGGAAAGAGAGACAAGAAGAAGCTAGAAAGCGGACGAGAAACAACGGGAAATGATGGAGAGAATAAATAAATACCAAGAGCGAATTGAAGAAATGAATAAACATCAAGAAGAGATGAAAGAGGGAATGAATAAACATCAAGAAGAGATGAAAGAAGAAATAAAGAGAGGTCAACGAGAACAGAAGGAGGAAATGAATAAATATCAGGAGAAGGTAGAGGAAATGACTAAGGAGCAAGAGGAGAAACAGAGAGTAATGATGGAGGAAATGAAGGAGGAAATCAGGAAAATAGGATCAGACATGGATAGAATCAGGAATAACATGGACGAATTGAGGGTTGAAATGAGTGATAGGATCGATGAAAAGAACAAAGAAATTCAGGAAGAGATAAATTAAATTAAAAAGGAAATGATAGAAAACAACAATTGCCTCCAGGGTCTGAAGGAGAACGAAATGAAGAAGTTGACGGATAATATGGAGCAGTTGAATATTGATTCACAAGGGAAATGGAAGCAGTGTGAAGAAAAGATCGACAAGTTAAGCAACGAAATTCAAACGACGAATGCTGGTATAGAAAACAGATATAAGCAAGCTAGTGAGCAGATTGGAAATAGGATTACTATGATAAGGGAGGAGATTAAGCATAATAAGGAGGAAATAGATCAAAGAATCTCCAAGTCTGAAAAAGGGCTAAAATAGATACAAGTACAGATGAGAGAGATCAGAGAAGAGGTTCAAGGGAAGACACCGATGTCAACGTGTAGTGAGGGACGAAAAACGATAGAATTACAGATAAACGAAAGGGAGACTACACCCACGTTGATCGCTCAATCTAGTCATGGCAATGGAGAAGTGAGTACGGAAGGTGGAAACGGTGGAAATCCAACCATCATCAATGTGATTAAAACGTATGAGGATAGACCGAAACATTTCAATAACACTGCTAATATATCGCCTAAACGTTTCCTTAGGGAAATGGACGATTACTTTAAAGACCATAATATTCCTGAAGAAAAGAGACTGAAGGTTGTTGAGAAATACCTGGACGCAAATCCTAGTCTTTGGTTTCAGGCCTTCAAATATACCTTTCACGACTATAATGACTTTAAAACGGCTTTTCTGCAGCGCTATTGGAGTCCGGAGTGACTATTTTTCGTACCAGTTTCACCGTTTTCAGGACCTTGATTCGCCGCCCAGCGAATTGGAAGCCATCAAGACCATACAGAGACAGTTTCCTTTCGAAGTCCAACGTTTGTTAGCTGCCAATAACATGGTCACTGCAGTACAGATGGAAAGCACTTTGAGACAGATAGACATGACTACAATGCCATATTCGCACAGGGTAGGCAGAGGCGCTCACGGAGAAGAAACGATTAATATGCTAATGCCGGAACAGACAAAGGAAAGTACCTCAGAAGAACGAAAAAATAAATAGGAAGAGAGAATGGAATAATCCAGAAGGTAGAGGAAGAGAAGATGAAAAATGCGTCTGTAGGAGAAGTTCGTACGAACAAGGAGCATATTCGGGAAATAGAAGATACAGGCCTTATATGCATTGTAGGAATTCATCCAGAGACGGAAGAAGACGGTATGAATTTAAGGGCAGATTTAGATACGACAGAAAAGATAATAGAAATGACAGAGGTAGAGAGTATTACAATAAACGATATACGAGAGAGCCGAATGAAGGTCAGAGCGAGAAGAGCAAAGGGGAAAGAGCCATAAGGGACCAAGATATTAATGCGGACGTAGAAGGAGCGGAAAGCTTGGAATTACAGAGATTTAAAAGGAATAAACAAGAGACGTCGAAACTCAATCCTGACACTAAAGAATTCGAGTGTAGGAGAGAGAATAATCAATCTGTAAATTTAAAAAAACGCCAATTTCAGATTAGAGGGTGAAGAAAAAGGTATACAGGACGCTGAAAATATCAAAATTCATGGTTATTTTATAACTCAAATATATTCTTGGGAGATAGATCCGGAAGAATTAACGAGAGACATATCAGCTGACCCTATGAAGAAAGCATACAATTTGCCTATTATAGTAGCGAGAGTAAACGGACTACGAGTGCATTGTCTCGTTGATTCAGGCGCTAGTATCAGTGTGCTATCTAAGGAATTATTCTTGGAAATAAATAGAAAAACAAAACTGCCAACGATACCTGTATCAAAAATTAAGATTCGCGGTATAATACCAGACAAAACAGTAGAGTGTAACTTGCAAACATACCTTGAAATTAATATCGGAAGTCGGTACTTCGAACACCCATTTATCGTCATGAACAAGATCAGGCATAACATTATATTAGGCATAGATTTTATGACGATAAGCGGCATGACGATAGATATGGAGCGGCAGGAAATCAGATTTCCTATATATAATGAACAGATAGGGAATGTCCAGAAGAAAATTAAGCTCAATGAATGACCCAATATGATGAGTGACATGAAAATAGAGGAAGAAGAAGGGAAACATCTATCAGAAAAACATCTAGTATGTTGGAAAGAAGAGGAAGAGATAGAGATGGTTCATGAAGAAATAATGAATAGCATAGAGAAGGTAATGACGATGGAGGATGAAGAAGACAAACCTAACATCGCAGGAGCAGTGGTTAATGCCAAGATATCACCTGTCGAGAAGTCAGAACTTCATGAGATCTTACAAGAGTATTCAGACCTGTTCAAAAACAAACCAGGGCAGGTACCGAACTTGAAATATGAACTTCTAGTAAATGATTGGACACCATATAAGGGCAAATTATACGGTATTCCGGAGAAATATTTCCCTGAGGTCAAGAAAATTATACAAGAAATGGAAAAGGACGGTATAATAGCAAAGACATCCAGTCCATTCTTGAATCCCTTAGTTGTGGTTGTGAAAAGCAACGGGAAACTGAGAATTTGCCTAGACGCGCGTGTATTGAACGGGAAATTAATACCAGAGTATAATAAGGTTCCCAAGATTAGAGACATTATAAAAAGATTCAAGAACATGAAGTATTTTTCCACCATGGATTTTACCAGTTCTTACCATCACATAGTCTTGGAGGAAAAATCCAGACTTTTAACGGGATTCATGTTCGATAATCGAACCTATGTCTACTGTAGACTTCCATTCGGCCTCCGAAACAGTTGCGCAGTTCTCGTGAGGGCGTTAGACAGGAATTTGATAGCCGAAGTGAAGGAATTTTTAATCTATTATGTGGACGATTTGATCTTGGCTACCCAAACATTTTCGGATCATTGCGACAAGTTACGGAAATTATTTAAAAAGTTAAGAGAAACAGGTTTCAAAATTAATATTGAGAAATCTAAATTCTGTCAGGAAGAAGTACTGTTCGTAGGTCATATGATTGATGGTACGGGGGTACGCCCAAATCCAGTGAAGATCAAAGCTATATGTGATTTTCCTCGTCCAAAGAGAATCAAGCAAGTGAGACAATTTCTGGGAATGACACCATTTTTTTCTAGCCATTGTGAGAATTATACTCAAACAGCAGCACCGTTACAAAATTTACTAAAGGTAAACAATCAATGGAAATAGGACGAGAAAGCCGAGAGAGCGTTCCAGCAGATGAAAACATTGATGGTGAAAAGCATAAAGCTAAGCTATCCAGATTATGAAAAAGAATTCATAATCCAGTCAGATGCCTCAAACATAGGTATAGGAGCTTGCCTTTACCAGGAGGAAAAGGGTCAATCGTCACAGAGAATGTATTTGGCTTTCACCAGCCGGAGATTGAAGAAACATGAAATCAATTATACTACTACTGAACAAGAGCTATTGGCCATAGTATATGCATTACAACAGTGGCGAAAAACAATATATGGATATCCAGTAATTGTTAGATCAGATCATAAGGCTCTGGTATTTGTATTAAAGGCTGCAATGACCAGTGAAAGAGTAACTATGTGGATGTTATTTGTCCAACAATTCCAAGTAGAGATTCAATATTGTAAGGGAAAGGATAATGTCTTAGCAGACGCTTTAAGCCGTAATCCCGTGGATAAAGATGAGGAACTCCACAGGATCGAGTTGGTTCCACAAGATGAAGAGATATTGGAGAAATTGCGTGACTTAAGAGGTTTACAACACCAAGACGAGAAGCTGAGACAAATCTTAGATGTATTGGAAAATGAGAATCATGGAAATGAATTGAGGTCAAGGATGATACAGAAATATGGGATCGAACAAGGAATATTGGTAACTAAGATGGATCGAGAAGAAGATAAATTCCGAATTCTATTACCATCGATATTACAGAAGGAAGTAATCTGTCATGCGCACAGAATTACAGGACATGGTGGAGTAGAGAAGGTCACCCAGGTGATACTAGAAAAATTTACGTGGCGAAATCTAAGAAGGACGGTAGCGAGGATAATAAGAACTTGCGATATATGTCAAAGGGTAAAACACGGTAATCGCTTAATTACCCATGAACCAAAGGCTATATTACCTCAAAAAGCTAAAGAAATATACGCCATTGACATTTTTCGAAAGCTACCGACTGCACGAAGGGGACACAAATTCATAGTGGTTGTAATGGATGTGTTTTCAAAATATGTGTCATTATAACCAATTCAAAGAGCTAACTCTAAACAAGTACTACAGCGTTTAATCAAGTATGTTATACCTGATATGGGAAAACCCGAGAGACTGTTATCTGACCGAGGAACACAATTCACATCCATACAATTTAAAGAGGCAATGAAAGAACTAGGAATTAAGCATACGTTCTGCTCGGTAAGACACCCTGATTCAAACCCAGTCGAAAGATGCATGAGGGAAATATCTAAATTTTGCCGCATCTACTGTCCTGAACAGCATTGGAAGTGGATAGATGTGATTAGAATAATTGAAGAAAGTATCAACAACACGGTCCACGAATCGAGTGGAGAAATACCAAACATTGTACATCATAAGGTACAGCCTTCGAGACCTTCGGATATGGTAATTGATCTTCCTAACCGACCAAGTCCAAACCAAGACGAAATCAACCAACGAGTTAGGGAAAGAATGTTTAGACAGTCCCAAAGAAGATTCAGGAGAGTACGCCACAAGAAATTTCGACCTGAATTGAAGGAAGGAGACCTCGTATTACTCAAAAGATCCTTAATTTCCAACGTGTCAGCAAAAATCTTTGCTAAATTTACGCCTTTGTTCGATGGACCATTCATGATAAAAAGATCTTTCAATAATAATGCGTATGAGATCAGTGATATGGACGGAAGATATAGGGGTATTTATAACGCATCAAATATGAAACCGTATATTAAGGAAGAAGACCGAGGAATACAGACGGATGTTCCAAATGAAACAACGAGATTCGAACCGGAGTGCTTCAAATTAAAGATGGACTGATCTGTAGCTTTTGAATGTTAAAAGGAAATATATATAGACAGAAGGGCACAGAAATGAACAGTGAAAAGTCACATTGGTATGTTAAGAATCAAATGTATAAATATATTACGAGTAATATATTTAAATAAGTGTAGGGGAAATAATGTACCATTTCACTGTTATGAGAAGTTACGACCGTAAGTAGAACAAAGATGGAACCCATGTATCTTGGAATAATTAACGCAGAAAGGTCTGATCATACCGCATGTGAAGGCGAAAGTACTCACATCAAGTGGGAGAGAAGAAGAATTAAGATCTAGAAGGCAGTGAAAAGGATCGAACGGGAATATTGTTACTAACAATTATGAGAAAAAAATTAGAAAAACGAGATTGGATTGCTACCTAAAAATATATACGAGTTGAAGACGGAAGTAACTGCACTAGAATTTTAAGGACGGTACAACAAGAAATCAGCTCAGCGGGATAAAGAATGAATTTTTAGAAGCTACATTGCGAATTGAGTGGGAGACTAATAATTTCATTCAGCGAACTCCAAGAGACGTGAAGAGAGGAAAATAACAGCAACAAGTTTACGTCACCGCAGTCCCTGCTGACGTACTTCATGATATTGCCGAAGTGAAAAGTTACAGAAAGGGAATCCTACAATAACTCGAAATTGAGTGAAGAAAGAGAATTAATCATTTCAAATTATAAAATTACATCACCCTAAGGAGAATATTCAACAAGTAAATCGACTCTTTCAAAGGGAACAATCTTCGCATTAGACAGTTTCTCACAGTTATTCACAATGGAAATGCTAATTAATCTTATATGCTATTCTATTCCAACTAGACCACAGATGGACAAGATGCTCTAAGGAGATGATAAGCCAGACTGCCTAAATGGGTGCCGCAGGATGACGTTGCCGACCGAGATGACTGAGCCCAGAGGAGGAATATGCGAATATTTCCCGTCTACCCAGGGAAATAAGTAGCGACGTTTCAATATGTCCTGTCAACTGGACATATGACGGCGACTGGAGCTGCTGAATTCAGATAAGTCTTACTTTTAAATCGGTGTAATAATGTTTATATTCAACTGTAAGTGTAGTATGATTTATTAATTTGTTCCGTGTGAAGTGGTTAAGCGACAAGAGTGGTGTGATAAGTTAGAATAAAGGTGGATAGGTAATCTTCAGATATGCATGACAAATCCTTAGATAGGTAGTCACTCAGTGATGAAAGCCTACGTTCGAAATGTGATCCATGTAGTGTGAAATTCTGAGTTAGTCAAGGTGACAGTAAATTGTATGATATGTAAAAGAGCGATATAGATACGTGTGTACATTGGTTATAGTCAATGAATGTCAAGTTAGGAACCAGCAGTAGGATATGCTTGCTAGATAGACAAATCTGTTTATGATAAATGGAATGATATAGAGCAATTAGAAGAGAAACGGAAATGATTAATTAAATATTGAGTGGAGAAATAGGTAGACTTATGAGGTTAAGTCCATGTTCCCTAGAAATAGGCCAAGTGAACAGTCGATCATACAGTTTCCTTTACCAGATTTTTCTTGTGGAGGATAGCTCAATATTCGAATTCCATAAACATGGTAAGAAAAGGGCAACTTAGAAAACTGGAGCTGAAGGAAAGGAAGATCCTGAGAAAAATCATGGGCCCCATTAAAGAGGAAGGCAAGTACAGAATCAGGCACAACAACGAACTGTACCAACAATTGGAGAGCATTACAACATCTATGAGGAAGAGGAGATTGAACTTCTACGGTCATGTCATGAGAATGGACAATCAGAGGCTCACCTCCAGAATCTTTCACACCATCTCTAGAGGGAAAGCGACTAATGCCAAGTGGGCAAGACTCGTCAGAAAAGACCTTCAAGAATTGGACATTGCTCCCAGTGAAATTTATGACAGGAATAGGTACAGAACGTTGATCAGAACATCAAACTCTCTCCAGTCACTAACAGAAAAAACAGTACGTCCGGGAGGAGGTGTGAAATGGACTCAGGAGCGAAAAGACATTCACAGTGCAAGAATGAAGGAGTATTGGTCAAAGAAGAAAGCTGCTAGAGATAAGAACCACGTGGTCCATAGCAGGCCCAAACGGAACTTAAAAAAAATGGTGGTTATGACTGAATGAAGGTCATAGTATCTGGAAAAGTATCCATGAACCGTAATTGAAATAATAAGGGCAACGATTGTAAGAAGTGAACCCGTGTTAGTAAGGAGACAGATTATGGTTTTGAAGTATAATAATAATGTTTTTTAGAGAAGTTGATACGTGATTGATGATTTAGAGTAATGATAGTTATTGATTCTTCGCGAGGATGAGCACGGTGACGTGGCCATGCACTTAATGGTTTTCATGTAGAGTTTTGCTAATTAGGAAATGAACGTGTAGCAATTTCATGTACTGTTTATCTTACGAGCAAGCATAAAGAAATGCAAATAAGATCGGAGTGACATCTGTTGGTTAGAACGCACACTTGGTAGTGTCAACAAAATCTCAGTTAGGAGGACGAATTAAACACATGTGCTGTCACAAATGTTTTCTAATACCAATCTGTTCTCAGACGAGAGGAACGTAGTAACTTCTTAGGCGACATCCTATCACTGATGACTGAATGGAAATGTAGGAATGATATTCAACGGTCAAGTCTTCACACCATGCACCACTCTAGATAGCATATTTCAGACGAGACTAGTAGAGTAGTCGTTAACAAGTATAATATCGCACCTATGTTTAGCTTAAAATGACGAGAGGATTTGGAACTTTAAATGGTATATGCATCTTATTGGTTCTGGTTGAACTTTTTATGAGAACTACATTGATTTGAAAGGGGGACTTATCGGACTTCACGCAGAATAAATTGACGTAAATAAAGAAGCATTAATATTCAACATTCAATATTCAATACTCAATGTTCATTATTCTATATCCAACATTATGACTTAACTATGTATGGAAGTATTAGGGAACTATCCTCCTAAGTTAGCACCCATAGGTATTTATTAGTATGTTGAGAAGGATAGGATTATTCTATGGCAGTAAATGAATATGAGCTCCGAGGGAGAGCTAACAGTTAATTCAAACCTGATATGTAGTAGGGAAAAATTCCAATTCTTGAGATATGGTTATAAGTCTCAAAATGCGTCCTGGATACCATGAAGAAGACACCCTCAGTCTATATTCTTGCTTATTGGAACTCATGTTGTAAATATTTTTCTTTTCCTTTGCTAGGGTGCACCCAAACAAATATTTTTTTTTTGTTACCCAGATAAGTTACTAACTATACAGATAAGTTATTCTTTAGTTGTCCAAGTAAGTTTTCAATTACTTATACGAATTTTTAATTACCTATGTTAGAAAATATTTCACTAAGTTGAGTAGTCAAACATATTTGACTTCGTTTCAATCCATTAATTGAACGCTTTATTCCAATTTGATTATAGCTTTAAGGGCCTAAGAGGGAGAATTTGACATTTTCTTTTGGACTTATGATTTTTAATTTGATAATTATGAGTTGGAGCATAATGGTATTCAACTTAATAATGGCTTATGCGGAACTTAATACCTTGCCATACACTGTATTCTGTCCCTGATTTTGTGGGCAAGCATGACCTGAGCACTTAATGTAGTGGATTCCAGTAGATCTATTACAGATGATGACAAAATCAAACAACTTTTACTTTAGAATGTATAGTGGGCGCCGGATGTGCTAAATACCGGTGGATTCTCCATAAACATTGCTTACATATATTTTTGCACGATACCGCCCTTTTCTTCGATTCTTCTTTCCACCCAGAAATGTGGAAGTGCTGAATGAAGGAATGATATAGAGCAATTAGAAGAGAAACGGAAATGATTAATTAAATATTGAGTGGAGAAATAGGTAGACTTATGAGGTTAAGTCCATGTTCCCTAGAAATAGGCCAAGTGAACAGTCGATCATACAGTTTCCTTTACCAGATTTTTCTTGTGGAGGATAGCTCAATATTCGAATTCTGGATTGAAACATTTGTATAATAAACAAATATGTAAAAATGTTAAACAGTTCTTTCAATGTGTTCGTAGTATAGAGACCTAGATTTAAGTAAATGAGAGCGGTAACATCTTGATAGCATAAGAATTAGAATAAGCAACATATGAAAGTCGTTTCCATAGGTAATTTAAGTCTTATTTGGCTCCGTATGGTACATCTTTCTCTGATTCGGAACTCAACACCCAAATTATAGAACTATTTAGTTGGAAAGGTCATAATTAAGCTAACCTGGATATTATGCGTCCTCTCAGGGAGTCGGGAACGGCGCACTATGTATAACATCCCTTTCCCCGAAACTCAAATACTAACCTACCTCGGCATTCAAAATCAAAATAATTTACGTTGGAACCACCACTTCACGACCCTTTATACAAATAAGGCGCACAGCGTTTCAGTGCCCTTCCATCCCTTACTAGTTCTACGTGGGGTCTTCACCCCCCCACCGCCCGCCCCTCAGATACTCCATATTTATAAATCCTTTATTCGACCTCTTATCACCTATGCCTCCTTGACTTGGAACGACGCCCACCCGAATGAATACTTCCGTCTGACTGACTAGACAGACATGGAATCCGTACAGCATATCGCCTCCCTTATGACACCCCCTCCGCCCACTTCCGTCCCTGTTGCTCTTTTCCTGGCATCTTTACACATCTTCATACACTTCGTCTCCAATACCTCACTCGCGCTATTTCCCATCATAATAATTGTAACTGAAGCCCTTACTTTATCCGCCCTAGCTAATGCCATCCTTACCGACAACCGAACACCTCAATATTCTCATCTCTTTCCACCCCCCATTACTTAGCTTCCACTTTCTTCCAGTCTTACCGCCCCTCACTACTACTAATAATAATAATCATACTACTCATGTTTCGTTTTCACGATGCTCCTGGTTGCGGTATTGCTCCTCTTGTACACCACCGACGATCCGGCGCCACAAGCGGCCTCAATTAGTGTTTTACCGAGTGCAGTAAAGTGAAATTCACGCGCGTTTCATTCTCTCAGTGTTTGTTTCTATGCGTTACGTCGCTATGGTTTCTTTTCGTGTGATCTTCCATTTATCGCATATCGCTAAATATTACATGTTCTCATGTATTCAGTGAGTTTTTCTTTGATGTTCTTAACCGCACTCGCTACTGACTGTTTTCTGTAAGACAATTGAACAATCTATTCCAATTTTACTCATATTTTTTTCGTTGTGTCCAGTTTATTTTCTCTTTTTTATTGTGTATTTGTCTCTGGTGTTAACATAGCAGCGGAAGAAGAGCTGCAGGACAATTTCTGTTGTTAATCTTTTTTTTTTCATTATACTTGCTCAGTGTAAGAAATGCTGCAGGACGTTCACAATTTTCTGTCTCCTTTTAATGTATCCCCCTGCGCTGGGACATTCTACATTTTATTTTACGTATGTGCGTAACATACTTGCCATTTCTTGTTAATCTCACTCTCCCTTTTTGATTCGCAAGGCCTAAGAGCCGCTAGTTCGGCTGATGGCCCACCCGCCGCGCTCGCGGCGGGAATGAAATAATTCACGTTTGTTGTTGTTGTTCACCTGCATACACCCCAGCGTCTGTGGGTAGGGTCTGACTCATCCCACTCTGATGAGTCTAGTGTCAGACCTAAGACAAAACGCCGGTTAATAGAGCAAACGCCTGAAAAGTCTTACATCTGATATGTTTTTGACATTTTTATCAATGGAAAGTTCAGGTGGAGAATTTTTTTGGATTTACATTCTTCACGTAAGATTTGAAGACATATTTTTGCTGCTTGCTCTTTCAGTACAGGAATCTTTTTTCTGTGCATCAAAGATGTCTTTGGCAATTACTGCCATATCATCAGCAAACGCCAGAAAGTACATGTCAATACCCTTAATTTTTGGTCCTAGTCGGTGACATGGTCGACCTGCTTTTCTTCACTCTCTCCAAACGTTTTCATTTATCTATATTCATCTGTTTATAGACACCTTTAAAAGGTTGCAATGAAGCAGCTTCATCGTACTCGCATAAGGGGATATTTCGCACACGTAACTATCCACAGTTTTCGAATTCGGTGGCTTTGAAGAATATACAAGTTCTTTTGGATTCACAGTCTTGGTCATTGCCCAGTTCAGCCATAACTGTGCTTTAAATATTCTCAAAAGTTAATAGTCACCTACAGTATTTAAATGCAATCTGGATGCGCTGTAAGAAGTCTGACTTAAATAAGCTAATGGTAGTACAAAATAGAGCTGTTAGAAATATACTTAATCTTCCCTACTTAACGCCAATAAAATATCTATACCTAAGTGCTAAAATACCACCCCTAAGCATGAGTACAGAATTCAATAAATTTATACAACACTACATATACTCTCAATTCTGACAACCATCCATGTAGTACTAGGCACGCAAATGACTTTGCCTTATATAATGTTCGCTCTTATAAATATGGTATAACAGCTTGAAGTTCTCTGCGATCCAGTTATTTAATAACATCCCTGTGGAGGTAAAAACAGCACCAACTTTGGCAAAATTCAAACAAAGAGTCAAGCATTATTTTTGGGAATGGTACAGTGCTGTTTAAATCAAAATATCAGTTGTCATTTAAGTCCTTCTCCCAATCAATCTTGCAAACTGTCCAGAACTATTCTTGTACCTCTGCAACTTTTATGTTATGTAAATAAATACTCTGTAATCAATTCTTGTAGGTCTGCAACTTTAATGTTATGTAATTGTAAATAATCTGAAATCTATTCTTGTACCTTTGCAACTTTCATGTTATGTAAATATAAATACCTACATACATACATACATACATACATACATACATACATACATACATACATACATACATACATACATACATACATACATACATACATACATACATTATCATTAAAGACTGTTATGCTTTTCAGCGTTCAGTCTGCAAGCCTCTGAGAATTTACTAAATGTCGCCACAATCCTCGATTTGCAACTAGTGTTGTGGCCTCATTTAGTTCTATACCTCTTAACTTTAAATCGTTAGAAACCGAGTCTAACCATCGTCGTGTTCATCTACCTCTACTTCTCCTACCCTCCATAGCAGAGTCCATTATTCTCCTAGGTAACCTATCCTCCTCCATTCGCCTCACATGACCCCACCACCGAAGCCGGTTTATGCGAACAGCTTCATCCATCAAGTTCATTCCTAAATTAGCATTTATCTCCTCATTCCGAGTACCCTCCTGCCATTGTTCCCACCTGTTTTTACCAGCAATCATTCTTGCTACTTTCATGTCTGTTACTTCTAACTTATGAATAAAATATCCTGAGGACACCCAGCTTTCGCTCCCGTAAAAGCAAAGTTGGTCTGAAAACAAACCGATGTAAAGATAGTTTCGTCTGGGAGCTGACTTCCTTCTTACAGAATACTGCTGATCGCAACTGCAAGCTCACTGCATTAGATTTACTACACCTTGATTCAATCTCACTTAATATATTACCATCCTGGGTGAACACACAACCTAAATACTTGAAATTATCGACCTGTTCTAGCTTTGTATCACCAATCTGACACTCAATTCTGTTGAATTTCTTACCTACTGACATCAATTTAGTCTTCGAGAGGCTAATTTTCATACCATACTCATTGCACCTATTTTCAAGTTCCAAGATATTAGACTGCAGGCTTTCGGCACAATCTGCCATTAAGACCAAGTCGTCAGCATAGGCCAGATTGCTTACTACATTTCCACCTAACTGAATCCCTCCTTGCCATTTTATACCTTTCATCAGATGATCCATGTAAACTACGAACAGCAAAGGTGAAAGATTACAGACCTGCCTAACCCCTGTAAGTACCCTGAACCAAGAACTCATTCTACCATCAATTCTCACTGCAGCCCAATTGTCAACGTAAATGCATTTGATTGACTTTAATAATCTACCTTTAATTCCATAGTCCCCCAGTGTGGCGAACATCTTTTCCCTCGGTACCCTGTCACAAACTTTATCTAGATCTACGAAACATAAACACAACTGCCTATTCCTCTCGTAGCATTTTTCAGTTACCTGGCGCATACTGAAAATCTGATCCTGACAACCTCTCTGTGGTCTGAAACCACACTGGTTTTCAACCAACTTCCTCTCAACTGAAGCCCAATTCTCAACATAAATGCCTTTGATTGATTTTAATAATCTACCTTTAATTCCATAGTCCCCCAATATAGCGAACATCTTTTCCCTCAGTACCCTGTCATATGCTTCCTCTATATCTACGAAACATAAACACAACTGCCTATTCCTCTCGTAGCATTTTTCAATTACTTGGTGCATACTGAAAATCTGATCCTGACAGCCTCTCTGTGGTCTGAAACCACACTGGTTTTCATCCAACTTCCTCTCAACGGCTGATCGCACCCTCCCTTCCAAGATTGCAGTGAATACCTTGCATGGTATACTAATCAATGAGATACCTCGATATTTGGTGCAATGCTTCCTGTTCCCTTGCTTTTTGTCCAATCTGAAGGTACCTTACCAACACTCCAGGCTAATTTTACTACTCTATGAAGCCATTTCATCCCTGCCTTCCCACTGTTCTTCACCATTTCAGGTCTAATTTCATCTATTCCTGTTGCCTTATGACAATGGAGTTTTTTTACCATCCATTCCACTTCCTCAAGCATAACTTCACCAACATCATTTTCCTCCTCCCCATGAGCTTGGCTGTTTGCAACACCACAAGGATGATTTCCTTTCACATTGAGAAAATCTTCAAAATATTCCCTCCGCCTCTCCAGTGATTCCCTGGGATCTGTTATGAGTTCACCTGAATTACTCAAAACACTGTCCAATTCCTTTTTCCTTCCCTTCCTAAGATTCTTTATTACTGTCCAGAAAGGTTTCCCTGCTGCTTGACCTAGCCTTTCCAGGTTATTACCAAAATCTTCCCATGACTTCTTTTTGGATTCAACAACTATTTGTTTCGCTCTGTTTCTTTCATCTACGTACAAATCCCTGTCTGCCTCGGCCCTTGTTTGGAGCCATTTCTGATAAGCCTTCCTTTTACGTTTACAAGCTTCATCATTCCACCAAGATGTTCGCCTTTTCCCGTCTTTACACACAGTTGCTCCTAGGCATTCCCTTGCTGTTTCTACTACAGCATCCCTGTATGCCACCCATTCACTTTCTATATAAATACAGTCAGAAATAATTCTCTGTAATCCTTACATTGATGATGTACACATTTTATATATTGTATGTGTTTATATGCTCAACCATTTACTAATAATCTTATATACAAAACTATATTTTGATATGTACAGTAAGTGCTCGCCAGTATGTAATGTCCTGTACAATGTATGAGCTTACAGGCTCGTTGGAATTCATTGAAATAAATTAATGAATGAATGAAGTATAAGCTCCGTCGTTTCAGATTTTGGAATGAATCACGTAGCAAAATGCAAATAAACAAATTAACATCAGTGCAAATAAAAACAATATAATACTCTAAATGAATTATTCAAGATGAATTATTCAAGTAAAAATGCTCTCATTAAATAAGACATGGGTTTCCTTAACGTACTGTATTTGCAAGACATATACAAAGGAATAATAATAGATTATGATACACGTTCTTTGAAGCTACGTTCAATGCCTTTGCTTTCATACCATGGACATTGGCGAACAACCATGGATAAATACTATCTATACTGACTCCCATTACTATCTGTTCCTCGTGACCACACATCTCTTGATTCGGCTGCTGAATGTATTTCCCGAACAACCAACCTGGAGAAAGAAAACAACTTACATTAAGATGTGACGGTAAGCAATTCAAGTGGATTACAGAAAAACTCAGCTCAGGTAAAATTGTTTTATAATTTTGGTTTGTGATTCAGTAACAAATGAAAAAACAGAATGAATTTGAAAATATCGGACATTTTCTAGGGCGGGCATTACACTATCAAAGAACTTGAATTCAAATAATTTGGGTAAACGAAATTTGTTAATCCTTGATAAAAGAACTTGAATGAAAACCATCTTCGACTTTGACTAGATTTTCCGTTTTGTTATATATGATTACAGATTTCGTGATAAAGGTATAATTTGCCAATAATTAAATTGAAGCATAGATGAAGTAAACTACTTATTGCATTGCATGAGGAGAAAGATTTGCTGTATAACATGAAGTCCACACTTTACTGTATAATCATACAATTACGATTAAAGAAGTACAGAGACATTCCAAACGAACTTAAGGGTCATTACATTTGAAGACGTGAAGAATTGCAAACATAAAACAATATCAGCAATTATATATCCTCTTCAGCCAAGTATTGGGTCGTGAGAACGTTTATTTTTCTCACGTGCTCCTCGCAATTCCCGGAGTACGTGTGACATACTGTATATACATAAATTTGGACGTCGCAACTTGCAAGAAAACGAAGACATCCTTTGAATTTGTAACATTTCTCAAATGGGTATTTTGCTGCAACAATGAAGTGAAAATCCACAGTTTTTTCCAGTCATTCGACCGGGTCCAGAATGGAATGAATGAAGCCACATCTAGTGGCAAGAATAGGAATTGTGCCGGCTGCCGAAGCCTTTCGCACTCGTCTGGGGGCAATGATTAATGACTGACAGATGAAATGAAATGATAGTGGAGAGTGTTGCTGGAATGAAATATGACAGGGAAAACCGGAGTACCAGGAGAAAAACCTGTCCTACCTTCGCATTGTCCAGCACAAATCTCACATGGAGTGACAGGGATTTGAACCATGGAACCCAGCGGTGAGAGGCAGGCGCACTGCCACCTGAGACACGGAGGCACCTTGCGTCACCAATAATGGAGTAAAACAGTCAACCAGCTTCTGAAATGTGTCTGTATCCATCCGGTATGATTACGGATCCTCATTCGTTATTGTATTCAAAACTAGCAAATGTACCCGTGCTTCGCTACGGTATTCAACATTGTATACGGATTTCTCCGTAAATTACTGTAAATACAGTGAGTAACATTATATTAAATTGCATGTCCCTTAGCGCTATCCGAAGAACAAAACAGGGAGGATGTCATGCATCGTTTCTGATGTAAGGTAGGGATTGGGGAAGTTTTCACAATAATGGCAGGCCACATTCCCTTCTGCCATCACAATCGAGTTCACGAGTTTCTGCTATAACGGCAGGCTCACTTCGCAACCGCCACTCACAGTAGAGATGGAGTTTTCATTATAAAGACAGGTCCCGTTTCCTAATGCCAGTCACAACTGAGTTGGAGATATTTCATTATAATCGAGAAATGCAGCTGTAGCGGTATAATTTATGGACTATGTGAAATCGCCGCTACACCGGAAACTTGCTCGTGTGGAATTCATAAAAGAGGTGAATGGAAATTATCATTCAATCTTGCCCCAAAAGATGGGAACTGTGCGATAGCTAATTGTTGTACTGTTGGGATTCTTATTGGTGCAAATTGTAATATAACTGTGGGCAATTCCTTCGCCATTGGACTTTTATTGAACGTTGTTGTCTACGAGCTTGTTATTGGGTAGCCCCGCTGCTCGATAGTCAACTGCTCTGCATGGCGCGCCCTAGCGAACATTATTATTCAAAACGAGCACTTCTGTTCCAGCGGTCGGCTAGTGCAGGCGTCATGTCGCTTGGCTTGCTGCCAGTCGCTATAGCAGGCAATAATTATTTGAAACCACCGTGATTGTGAAGGAAGGCGTAGGCCAGTGTAATGGCATTTATATGTGGTGGTGTAATTGTGGAATACAACCTTTTTCGCGACTACGAGTGCTTGCAGCTGAGTATAATACTTTTCTTGGGAATATTTTGAACCAAACTGTATAAGTGAGTACTAAAAAATGTCTTCAACAATCCGGTAAGTGATCGTCTGGAATGATATTAACTCCGACAGACTTTCAATGTAATCTTCATGGTGTTATTCTGCTGTGTGTAAGACGCCAACATGGCTTCCTTCTTCGATGTCCTGAATTATTTTTTTCTTTGGGAGACCCCTTGTGAACCACAACCTCGACATACTACTTGCAGGAGAGCAATGTGTATTCGCCAAATTATGTTCTGAGAAGATTCCCCTGTGAAACCCCTATGATACGCTGATATTTAAAAGTGGAATTAATAATAATAATAATAATAATAATAATAATAATAATAATAATAATAATAATAATAATAATAATAATAACTGCTTTCCGTCGAGAACTTATAAAATCTAGTTGTGAGCAATGTGCTTGTTCCGTAAGCAGTCTTGTGGGTTTCTTCTCCCAAATCTGCTTGGGTTAATATTATATTGTGCCACATCCTTGTGATGTGATAAAGATGGATTCCAGGCCGTAATAAATGCAATGTTTTCGAAACTACTTGGTAAAAATATTAGCTGTTGGACACTCTCGCAAATTTATATTTGTTAATTTGAGATTTTAGGTAGATTTATTATATTTTCTTCCTTCTGAAGTATACGGAAATTGCTAATGCTTATACTATTATTGTAATATCGATCTTGTGACCGTTAGGTTGAATTATCTTGATCTTATTTGTGATTCTCGGTCGCATCTTCCATTATTGAATTCCGCAAATCTAAATATGCCCTACCAATTATGTTATACTTAAACAAGGGAATTTTTTGATGCACATTCTTATGCGTCACCAGAACAGTGTGGTTTAAAATGATCTGCTCTTTAAGCTGAGAAAAGTGTAGATGTGTGTGGTCTCTTGTATCATTAGCCTCATAAAGGCAACTGGATATTTAAAATGATTTTAAAGCCTAGTGAATACTGAAGCGTGCTTTGGATCGAAGTGAATTTAATTTTATTATCCCTTTAAATTTTTATTTTTATTGTTATTTGAAAGAATCTTCTTTTCCCTGAATTTCGATTAATGTTACTGATCTGGAGCTTCACTCCATTTCCGTTCCATTGTTGTTGGTATGCTTTCATTTGTTTTTCTGATAACGGTGTGATAAGTTTGCATTGTAGCGGAGGGAGTGTTTTAACAATCCCCGTGACGTGCAGACGTTCGTTGTTGCATGGCATACCTGTGTTGGTGATGTGATGAACTGGTCACAAGATGAGTTTTAATTGTTTCTACATTAATTTGCTACCTTATTATTATTATTATTATTATTATTATTATTATTATTATTATTATTATTATTATTATTATTATTATTATTATTATTATTATTATTATTATTATTATATTATTATTGATTTCCTTCCGTAATTATTTCTTTTTCTTTTGATGTCGGCTCTTTATTAATTTTAATTTGTTTGCTTTCCTTAATGTCTCTTAAGGACAGTGTTAGTGTGTTAGGGGACGCGGTTGTAGGTTTAAATTTGGAACGCTTCCGTGTTCACTGAGGAATTTCAAATATGTAATAAGTTATCACCTTGGGGAATTTTATTGGGACACGCGTTCCCACAACTGGTGCACCTGCGTTGTTTATGACTTCCCTTAAGGAAAGATGGGTTCGAGCTCGAACAACCAAATTGTAATTAACAAGTAAATTATAATAAACAAGTAAATTGTCACAAACTAGCTATTTGTAATGAAGCTTTTAAATCTACTGAAGTTAATTTTGTCTAGGAAATATTGTTAAATTTCTTCAAAACTAATTAGTTGTAACTATTGGTACGGTGACTACGATTGGTGCTTTTTCTGTATATGAGGCTTGTCGTCAGTTTTCTCTTTTCTTAAAGGAAAATATTTTGTTTTTATTTTCTTATATTTTAAATTGCACCACCCACCCTTATTATTCTTTAAAATTAAATTATATTTTGTTCTTTTTTAAGTGTGACTGAGTGTGTCATTATTGTGAATTGCTCTACCTCATATTCCTTCCACCCTCTGTTATGGTTGTTAACCTATTGGCTTCGCCCAGATTCCCACCGCTTCCTATTTCCTGTGTTTGTGTTCTATTGAGGCCCTTCTCTAAATAGCTGGCGTGATCACGCTGGGAATAGCCTCTTATCTCTTTGGTGGTTGCGCTAGCAATCGCGGACTTGGGCTGCGGTGTGGTGCCACCTGTTGTTTGATTGCCCCCTTCTGCGGTTGTTGGTGTGCCACAGAGAGTGAGTGGTAGCAGCCGTGGCGTGGTTTGTTGTGGCTACGCTGTTGCTATGCCTACTGAAGTGAGCGACATTTCACCTTGAGAAATGATTATTACCGAAACTCGGTAAATGGTGGTACGCTCGTTGCTCTTGCATCCTAACCTTCTCCTGCCTGTATGTTTACCTCATCCATTACCTTGGTGGAGCAATTCATCGTAAGTAACAGTGTATTTTGTAAAAAATTGTACTGGCCTGGTGCACCCGCTTATTGTTCTGGTAATTTGTTACATATCCATCCATAATGCCTGCCAGACCTGTACCAGATCCTCGAATGCTGAGGCGTGCTGAGCTCGATTACGAGCTGAAGATCCGTAATTTGAGCAGCACTGGTACTATTGCTTCTGATGCTGCACTGCTGTCTGGTGTTGGTGATACTCCTATTGCTATTGCTGATCTTAGCCCTGTTGATATACGTGAGCATACGACCTTCATTATGCATTCCTTGGTAGAAATTAGTGAGATTTGTAGTCACTTTGAGGAACTTGAGCCATCTAAATATCAGTTAGATAGGATTAAGGCACGTATCTCACACCTTGTAGGTCGAGTGCACGACTTGCTAGATACTTGTATGGATGTGCAGAGTTTAAAGGAGTGTTCTGAGTTGCTTTCTCTCGGTGCGACATTGTCCGATCGTATTGTTGTCATGATTAACTCACTTGGAATTAAAACTATGTCGTTTAAGGTCACTCATGACAATGCGGGCAAGGGTGTACACTTTGAAAATGTCAGTGTACCCGTCTCGTCTAACGATCTTGTACCTACTATAAGAGTGTTACACGAACACTGTTCAGCTGGTAATAACGTTCCCTCTTCTGTTAGTGATATGTTCAAGGGTCGGAATTCTGATTTCAATATTGACACCATTGAGGAGGTCATCAGATTCCTAAGATTTTTTGTGGAGCTAACCCGAACTGCCAATGTATTTGACATTCACGATAAGGAGATTTTCCGTGCTTTGTATCCAAATTGTCTTGGTGTACTTAAACATGAAGTTGCCCGGGCTATTGATGAATCTGTGTCAACTGATAAGTTTCACGATTTCATTTTGCGAAATTATATTCCACCTAAGGCATTAAGGACCTTGGTTCCAAAATTTTGTTTTAGAGTCCAAGCGTCGACGGAGACGCTGGCAACCTATATTCTTGATCTGTGCTTCTACTGCGTAGTGTTCAAGCTGTCTGTCCCAGAGTCGGAGATGGTAGAGGATATATTGGAAGGTATTTCTCCTCAGTATAGATCAAATTTGTCCGTCATTGACACTCCTAGCTCACTTGCCTATCTTAGAGCGGTGTGCGTGAAGGCTGAGAGTATCAAATACGCTGACACTTCTCGTGTAGTTGACGTACCTACTCCATCGTTTGACAAAACTAGTCAGGACCGTCGTCTAATTTCATCCAAACCTAATCCTCTCAGAAAGTGTTATGCCTGTGGCGCGCAGGACCATTTGCGCAATAAGTGCCCATACGTTCGACGTTCTAATGTGTCATCTCCTACCAACCCTTAACCTGGTTGTTATGTTTGTGGATCTCTGGAACATTTTCAAAGGTGTTGTCCTTCTAAAAGGGAACAGCGGTAAACCTCCTGACCGTGCTAGAAAACAATGACTAAACCTGAAAAACTCTAATCCAGTAGCTCCGAAAAAGGGTTCGAGTAGTGTTAAAAGGTGCTATACTTCCCCCATTCTGTGATCGTATCTCTGCCAGTATATCTATGTGTGTGCCCATGGTGGATATTGAAATTAATAACGAACCTCTTTGTGCTCTCATTGACACAGGCAGCGTTGTATGTCTGATGGACGCTGAATGGTACGAAAGGATGTCTAGTCCGTGTAAACTTTCTTCTCTTCAACCCGAGGTCCTCAATTGTGTTAGTGCTGATGGTAGACAGTTGAAAATGCTGGTATCTGTTTCAATTAAGTAACGATTCTTCAATTTTACTTGGAAAATTAAATGTTTCGTTGTTCAAGATCTGTCTTGTCCATTTATCATTGGGGCTGACTTCATATCCAAGGTGGGAATGCTGTTGAATCTACAAGACAAATGTCTTAGTTTTAAATTCTGTCAATCTCTTAGCTTTCCTATGCGAGTCACATATTCATGTACCGCTATGGCTGTCATGGATGTTGACGATTGTGTTGAGGCGGAACTTGATTTAAATCATCTGAACGATGTCCAAGCTGACAAAATTCGGGAAATGTGTGACCAATTTCAGGATGTATTCACTGATCGTTTGGGTTGTACCAATGTACTAACCTACAAAATTGATGTTTCTGATAACATTCCAGTTCGATCCGCACCATATCGTTTGGCCCCTCCAAAAATGAAAATTCTTAAGGATATCATTGATGAGATGCTCCGCGGCGGCATTATTCGACCCTCCACTTCTCCCTGTGCTTCTCCAATAATCTTAGTACCGAAACCCTCTGATGCCTTCCGTCCAGTTATTGATTATAGGCAATTAAACCGTAAGGTGATACTTCAGTCTGTACCTCTTCCTGACCTACACTCATGGTTTGCATGGTTTCACGGAGCTGAATTCTTCAGCGCGTTTGATCTCAATAAGACCTATCATCAGATCCTCCTCGACGAGGAGAGCAAGCATCTCACTGGCTTCTGTACTGACTGGAACTTGTATGATTTCAACCGTTTACCGTTTGGGCTCTCGACTGGTGCTGCAGTTCTTACCAGACTCCTAGATTATATTCTGGGAGACATAAAATTTAACTATGTATACCACTATTCGGATGACGTCGTCGTGTACAACGAAACCTTCGAGGATCATATCATTCACATCAAGGAAGTGTTAGAGCGATTCAGCGATTCTGTCAAGCTGTCAAAGGTCAACTACGCCCGTAGCCAGATTTCCTTCTTAGGGCATATTGTATCCCAAAATGGTGTGCCTATCGACCAGTCTAGAACTAAGGCTATTCAAGATTTCAAGCCTCCGAAAGATGCTAAGGGTATTAGCAGATTTATTGGCATGGCTGGATATTTCAGGAAATCCATCCCTAAATTTGCAGATATTGCTGCACCCCTAAATTTGCTTCGAAAAAAAACAAAAATTCATCTGGGAGGAACCCCAGCAAAACGCTTTTGATCAGTTGAAGGCGGCTCTATCTAACGCTCCCATTTTGGCTATTCCTGACTTCTCCAAAACCTTTATCATCCAAACCGATGCTTCTGCTAAAGCTGTCGCCGCAGTCCTATTGCAAGATTCCGATCTCGGTCGTCGAGCTATTGCCTATGCTTCTCGATGCTTGTCACCATTAGAGAGTAAATATTCCATCTATGAGTTGGAGGGATTAGCAGTTCATTTCGCCCTTGAGAATTTCCGCATGTATGGTGAGCATGTCCATTTTGAGCTCGAAACTGACAATATGGCATTGTCATGGGTTCTCAGCAGACCCCGTAGGTCTGGTAGATTGACTCGATGGGCTGTTAGAATCTCTTTCAAATTCACTTTCGGCACATAAGAGGATCTGAAAATGTTGTCGTCGATGGCTTAAGCCGCATGTTTGACGCCCAACAAGATAATCCCGATTCGGTTCCAGTTCTAAATTTGCCTCAACCTTGTGTGGGCACTACTGTCCCAATTAGTGTTGGTTACTGAATGTATGATTCGAGTGTATCGATTCATTCAAGTGTCCGAGTGAATCGATTCGCAGGAACGGCGAGCTCACGGCACATGATTCAGCTTACTCCCAGCGGACAGTACTGAGTGGCGGTTGACGGGAAGCCGAGCTTCCGCTGCAGCGAGACAGTGAATCATGGCACATCGAAAGAATCGTGAACGAGCGCGGCTCAGTGAGACACATGATACACTCGGCTCCTTTTCGGCTCACTGGACACGCGGAGAGCCGAGCTTCCGCTGCAGCGAGACATACAGTGAGCCATGGCACATCGAAAGAATCGTGAACGAGTGCGACTCAGTGAGACACAAGATACACACGGCTCCTTATCGGCTCACTGCAGCGAGACATACAGTGAGCCATGCTACACTGAAAGAATCGTATGCTATAATGCACTCTCGAGCTCAGCTCATTTGTAAATAATACCCATTTGCATTCACTGTCCTCTTCTTACAGGGAGGTTTATATAATAGATGGATTTATTTACAGTGTTAAAAAGGTAGTCACAACATAATTCTGAAGTAGCTAGTAAGTAGGTAGGCTATTAGGTTATACTATTTATTAGTTTAATAAATCTTAGTATTATAATTTAGTTGACATTTGACAATTAAACTCGACTCTAGCCTGCCCTATGACTATGAGTCATGCTCATGACCACTCAAAAGTACCTGTTTTATATTGGGAAGAACGGCTCAGTATTCTCTCAGTTCATATGTCACATCGTTGCACAAGACTTCAATCATATGTGGACAGACGCAATAACAGTATGTTGAATCAGAAACCCAGCGGGCTACTGTACATCTCGGGTAGCCTATACAAATATAAGTATTAAAAAGATCCTCAGCTGATAGAAAAATACTTTTTTTAATGTCTGAGCGAGTTGTCGTGCGGTTAATATCGCGTGGCTATGCGCTTGCATTCGGGGGATGATGGGTTCGAATCCCACCGTCGGCAGCCGTTAAGATGGTTTTTCCGTAGTTTCCCATTTTCACACCAGGAAATGCTGGGACTCTACCTTAATTCATGTCATGGCTGCTACCTTCCTAATCCTAACCTTTCCCACCCTGCGTCGCCGGAAACCTTCGATGTATTAGAGTAACTAGCATTTTTTCTAAGAAAGGAGTTCATAGTATGAAGACCAGATGGCAGCTGCGAGTACTGAATGCTGTTGCTGCTGTCTTACCAGCACATACTACACAGATGCAGTAGGAGCGGTGACCAATGAGCCGTGAATCGGATCACTGTATCGATTCAGTAACGTGAACGGAATCAAATGAATCGATTCAGTAAAATGAATCGAATGTCCCATCACTAATCCCAATTAATGCAATTCTTACTGATTTTCGTGTACTGTACCAGGACATTAGCAAGTGTCAGGCTAATGACCCCGAAATAAAGTGTATTATCGACCAAATTTCTACTGGTGCCACTGTTAAACCTTTTTCTATTGTCAATGGAGTTTTATGTTGTAAGTCACGTAGTGACAAAAGGTTCAAAATTGTTGTTCCACCTGATCTCGTTCCGGCTATCTTTAAATATTATCACGAATCTGTTTGTGGAGGACACCTTGGTGTATTTAAAACTCGTCAAAGAATAAGATCCTACTTCATTTGGAAAGGGATGGATGTTGAAATTCGTGAAAGGGTCAAGTCTTGCAAAATTTGTGCCATAAGCAAACCGAATTTGAATACCCGTGTTGGTTTCTTGTCTTCTTCACCTGCTACACGCCCGATGGTGAGGTTATACATAGATTTCGTCGGTCCGTTCCCGAGGTCTCGTTTGGGTCACCAGTTCGCTATTGTGTGCGTAGACGGTTTTACTCGTTTTTGCTGGATCTTCCCAACTTGCCTTGCTAACGCTCAGACCACTATATCTAAGTGAACATCCATATTCTCTTGTTTTGGTCCTTGTAAATTCCTTGTTGCTGATAATGCTAGAGCCTTTCGGTGTAATACCTTTAAGAAATTTTGTTTCGTTCTATCTCCCATGTTACCACTACCGTCTACTACCCATGTCCCTCCCTTGCGGAGAGAGTTAATCGCAATTTAAGATCATCCCTTATTGCTTACCATCACTCCGATCAATCTAAATGGGATACCAGTCTTCATTGGTTGCAATATGCTTTCAATACTGCGGTTCATGAGTCACACATGCAGTCTCCTGTTACTATGAGGTTGAGTTACGAACCATATTCTCCATTGTCTAACGCTCTGAAACTTGACGAGATGTTTCCTGAAAATATGTGCGCTCATGATATGCGCAAGATATGGGATTGTGCCAAGGCTAGGTTAGCTGATTCATATGAGAATGTGCGCAGGCAATGTGATAAAGGCCGTAAGCCATGTGGTATATCCGTGGGTGATAAAGTGTTTATCAAGACTTATCCTTACAGTAAGAAAGCTAACAAGTTCGCTGCCAAATTGGCTACTTGTTCCAACGGTCCCTGCACCGTTTTACAATTCTTGACTCCTGTCTCCTTGCTCGTCAGTGACCCTATTGCTAGGAAAATAAAGAGGGTTCACCTGAGCCAAGTGAAGACTGTATAATTGGAAAATCGCCTGCTTGAGGCATATTGTAATATATTGTACAAATACTATTGTAAACTTCTTTTAGTTATAATGATGTAAGTCTAGTGAATGTTCTCGTGGAATTGTGTAGCGAAAATTTGGACCTCAGTGTGATCTAAGGCATTTCGCGTGACTTTAACACTACTGTGTGAACTGGCATTTATGAACAGTGTCCGTAAGGCTTGCATGTCTTGTGATCGATTGGTGTTCTCAGGTGCTACGTATTCATGTTATACATGGTGTGTCTACCCCTTCCGTATGTATCAGCTACGTGCGCACGTAATTTAATTATGTAAACTCCTCCATCTGTGCTGAATTTTGGGCTAGATTACCACTCTATTATGCTGTATGGCTATAGCCATTGCCTGTGCTCGCATGGACGGTGTGTAAACATCTACTTGACAGTATGAACATGGTACTCGCCACACCGTATTCATCATTTCTGTGCCACAAATAATCCTGTCGACGACATTGACCTTGCGCCGTTGCCATTACATCATAAATCTAAAGACTGTCAAAACCTCCATCCCCTGAGTACCTGTCTTCTGATGCTTCTATTCCTAAACAACGATGTGTGTGAACTGTCATGTTTGGCCAGTCACGATATGTAACTACCTAGGTATTCAAACTCTACTTACCACTCTACACTGGTGTGTGCCTTTCGGGCATGAGGCTGTAGCGGTATAATTTATGGACTATATGAAATCACCGCTACACCAGAAACTTGCTCGTGTGGAATTCATTAAAGAGGTGAATGGAAATTATCATTTAATCTTGCCCCAAAAGATGGGAACTGTGCGATAGCTAATTGTTGTACTGTTGGGATTCTTATTGGTGCAAATTGTAATATAACTGTGGACAATTCCTTCGCCATTGAACTTTTATTGAACGTTGTTGTCTACGAGCTTGTTATTGGGTAGCCCCGCTGCTCGATAGTCAACTGTTCTGCATGGCGCGCCCTAGCGACCATTATTATTCAAACCGAGCACTTCTGTTCCAGCGGTCGGCTAGTGCAGGCGTCATGTCGCTTGGCTTGCTGCCAGTCGCTATAGCAGGCAATAATGATTTGAAACCACCGTGATTGTGAAGGAAGGCGTAGGCCAGTGTAATGGCATTTATATGTGGTGGTGTAATTGTGGAATACGAGTGCTTGCAGCTGAGTATAATACTTTTCTTGGGAATATTTTGAACCAAACTATATAAGTGAGTACTAAAAATGTCTTCAACAATCCGGAAAGTGATCGTCTGGAATGATATTAACTCCGACAGACTTTCAATGTAATCTTCATGGTGTTATTCTGCTGTGTGTAAGACGCCAACATGGCTTCCTTCATCGATGTCTTGAATTATTTTTTTTCTTTGGGAGACCCCTTGTGAACCACAACCTCGATATACGTGGGAGAGCAATGTGTATTCGCCAAATTATGTTCTGAGAAGATTCCCCTGTGAAACCCCTAAGATACGCTGATATTTAAAAGTGGCATTAATAATAATAATATTAATAATAATAATAATAATAATAATAATAATAATAATAATAATAATAATAATAATAATAATAATAACTGCTTTCCGTCTAGAACTCATAAAATCTAGTCGTGAGCAATGTGTTTGTTTCGTAAGCAGTCTTGTGGGTTCCTTCTCCCAAATCTGCTTGGGTTAATATTATATTGGGCTACATCCTTGTGATGTGATAAAGATGGGTTCCAGGCCGTAATAAATGCAGTGTTTTCGAAACTGCTTGGTAAAAATATTAGCTGTTGGACACTCTCGCAAATTTATTTGTTAATTTGAGATTTTAGCTAGATTCATTATATTTTCATCCTTCTGAAGTATGCGGAAATTGCTAAAGTTTCTACTATTATTGTAATATCGATCTTGTGACCGTTAGGTTGAGTTATCTTGATCTTATTTGTGATTCTCGGTCGCATCTTCATTTATTGAATTCCGCTAATCTAAATATGTCCTACCAATTATGTTATACTTAAACATACTTATGCGTCACCGGAACAGTGTGGTTTAAAATGATCTGCTTTTTAAGCTGTGACAAGTGAAGGTGTGTGTGATCTCTTGTAACATTAGCCTCATAAAGGCAACTGGATATTTAAAATGATTTTAAACCCTAGTCAATACTGAAACGTGCTTTGGATCGAACTGAATTTAATTTTATTTTCCCCTTCAAATTAATTTTTATTTTTATTATTATTTGAAAGAATCTTCTTTTCCCTGAATTTCGATTAATGTTACTGATCTGGAGCTTCACTCCATTTCTGTTCCATTGTTGTTGGTATGCTTTCATTTGTTTTTCTGATAACGGTGTGATAAGTTTGCATTGTAGCGGAGAGAGTGTTTTAACAATCCCCGTGACGTGCAGACGTTCGTTGTTGCATGGCATACCTGTGTTGGTGATCTGATGAACTGGTCACAAGATGAGTTTTAATTGTTTCTACATTATTTTGCTACCTTATTATTATTATTATTATTATTATTATTATTATTATTATTATTGATTTCCTTGCGTAATTATTTCTTTTTCTTTTGATGTCGGCTCTTTATTAATTTTAATTTGTTTGCTTTCCTTAATGTCTCTTGAGGACATTGTTAGTGTGTTAGGGGACACGGTTGTAGGTTTAAATTTGAAACGCTTCCGTGTTCACTGAGGAATTTCAAATATGTAATAAGTTATCACCTTGGGGAATTTTATTGGGACACGCGTTCCCACAACTGGTGCACCTGCGTTGTTTATGACTTCCCTTAAGGAAAGATGGGTTCGAGCTCGAACAACCAAATTGTAATTAACAAGTAAATTATAATACAAGTAAATTGTCACAAACTAGCTAATTGTAATGAAGCTTTTAAATCTACTGAAGTTAATTCTGTCTGGGAAATATTGTTAAATTTCTTCAAAACTAATTAGTTGTAACTATTGGTACGGTGACTACGATTGGTGCTTTTTCTGTGTATGAGCCTTGTCATCAGTTTTCTCTTTTCTTAAAGGATAATATTTTGTTTTTATTTTCTTATATCTTAAATTGCACCACCCACCCTTATTATTCTTTAAAATCAAATTATATTTTGATCTTTTTTAAGTGTGACTGAGTGTGTCATTATTGTGAATTGTTCTACCTCATATTCCTTCCACCCTCTGTTATGGTTGTTAACCTATTGGCTTCGCCCAGATTCCCATCGCTTCCCATTTCCTGTGTTTGTGTTCTATTGAGACCCTTCTCTAAGTAGCTGGGGTGATCACGCTGGGAGGAGCCTCTTATCTCTTTGGTGGAAGCGCTAGCAATCGCGGACTTGGGCTGCGGTGTGGTGCCACCTGTTGTTTGATTGGCCTCTTCTGCGGTTGTTGGTGTGCCACAGGGTTATCTAACGTATCAACAATCGAAACTCGACAATAAATCATAGGACAATAGCTGTAGATATCTCTAAATTGAACTGCACTTGTGCTACCGGTATCAGTTTTGTAATACGACTTGCCGTTTAGAAAAAACTACCCCGAAACTAAGGCCTGCACCGTCATTAAAATGCATCCATAGTTCGATATTTTCCGCGGCCAAACGTTATACACTTGGACAGCTTGGAATTTTTTCTCAAAGAACAGAGTGTCCAGGTTTGGGGATTAGCAACTGCATACATATGGGTAAATTAAGGAAGAAGGTAATACAGTTAAGAAAGTTGAAACTAATAGGATATGGGATTATAACTGAGGACAGTCGGATAGGACAAATACGTAAATACCAAGTGGATGTATTGGAAAAAAAAGTACTCCTCAATAAATTGTGATGGTATGAGTTACGGATATAAGAAGGCGGTAACCGAGGTGAAATTTAGGCGCATGGATTCTTAGATACACAGGTCAGGGGATGACTTAAGCCTAAAGAGGGAAGACAAAGGCATAAAATTAAAGCGGAAAAGAGAAGTAGAATGTAAATACAGTAAAAATTATAGCAAATACCAGGAAAAACCTTACGGTGTGAAATAATGGGCTACGCTCTGCAGTACTGTTCAAATATTAACAACGCCCCTTGATGCTATTCGAGGACAATTGTAACCTCCAGTGGTATTCAGCTAATGTCCCATAAAATGGCCGATTAACGCCTCTTTTGCTTTCTACCCAAGGTGAAACCACGAGTTTACAGGAATGATGACGAAAATGGCAATACGTCACTTTCCTGCTGGCAACCAGAGACGTTGCCATGATAACGTGTAGGTTCGTTGTCGGTCTATCGATCACTCAATGCAGAGCATGAGACCCGCAGAAAAATAGTATGTTTCTCCGTCGCTTGAAGAGTAAGCGAAATGATGTACATAACACAAGGGACGTTTCACGCATAGTCCACGGATTTTACAGAAAATCAATTGTGTAAGAGAACATGGAAGAAAACTGTTCTAGTTTTCCTATAAACACCCCCGTTCATTCAGATATTTTAAGTCATATACACATAGAAACCTTCCTCGGAATGAGAATACTCTAAATATGAAGTTTGGTTGAGATCTATTCAGCCGTTTCGCCGTGATGGTGGAACAAACAGACAAAGAGACAGACAGATACGAAAAACGGATAATTATCTGAAAAATTAGCAAAACAAACGAAATTACAGACAGCGGAACCCCTAAAACTGTATTTATATAGATTCCCACGGAGCTTCTCCTCGCAGTCCATCCTCACCCAAAATTTCAGACTTTTCTTAACAATAGACCTATAATTATGAATACTGCACTTGCAACTAGAGAAAGAGTCTGCTCAGAATCCACTTTTTGTTTACACAGCCTTCTCTGAAAGAAGACTGCGGATATTTTCCAAGATATTTGAGGTTGTATAATATCATTATCTTTGATTACAAATTATTTGATCAAAGTTGTTATCGGCTTTGAATACAATCATGCCCCTCAATTAATGAACAGCATCCTGCATTCCCTTATGTAGGCAAGTGCGATTGAAGTGTTATCGAAGCTTCAGTTTACTAATGCAGAGGGCTGTGTTCAGAAAGTATATGTACATGCTGCGACCAAATAGGTTACAGAGATAATAGCTAAAAGCAGGCAGCGACAGTAACTCACTCTGGTGTCTCGAAGTGCGCACTGAAAACCAGGCATCAACAGTTGGGAAGTTATACCAAATACAATAGAGACAATACGCGACACTCAGCAGGATATCGACGGACAGCTATTAGAGCTCTCTCTAGCGGATTGACCTGAGAACTACTGATTCTGTCATAAGAGCGTGTGTATTAGTGTGTGAAGTTTTTTGTGTTATTTATGCGTTTTCAGTGAGTTGACATAATTAAATAGTAGCGTGTGTCGTTCCTTGATATCTACTCTCAACATGAGGGTAAAGGTATGTGCTGTGTTTGGCTGCAGTAACTATGAAGTAGAGAAGAATGCGCGGTCTTTCTTCAGTTTCCCTTGTGACAAGAAAATGTAATATTGTGTTTGCATATATATTCTTCCAGTGACAACGGGATTTTTATAGTACTTCATAATCTTCTGACCTGCTCGATTCATATTTTAACTGGCTTAAAATATAATACGCATATTTTATTGTATAGTGCAGCAGTTAACCTTTATACCGATGTGTTTTTGTAGGTGTGATCTGTGGGTTTGATTAAATTCAGGAAAATACATATGCATATGAGTGTGGCTGGTTATGTTGCAAGTTAGCCCATATGGAATGCCGTAATGCGTTGTCAAGCACTGAATAAGATATGGGTGATTTAAGAAATGTGCATATTTTGTTGAAGCAATATGATGATGCAAATTTGCTTTACCCTAATATAATGGCATTATGGCAAGTATTGCTTATGGGGAAAGTTTGAATGTTTTTGAGGCTAAATTTATATATTTTCTTTCTGTTAGTAGGCTTCAAGTTAAAAGGAAAATTGTCGAGCTCTTAAATGTAAATTCATTGAATAATGTGTGTAAGGAATGTGCCGATATTTTTGTTGACAAGTGTTTTAATATGATGATACAATGCTTTTAAATGAGAAAAAAGAAAAATCTAGCCGTGAACGTTCAGGCAGGAATTTTAAATCTAAAAAAATGCATAAATGAAAGCTCAACCCCTTTCACAACAGTCCATTTCATATCTTGATTACATGTCTAATTTCAGTCTTTAAATAATAACCTGTTAAGTAATTCTTCACTCATTTATCCAGAATTGCTTTAGTGACTTTGAAATTAATATCTTAGTAACATTTTCTTTCTATACGTACTTGTTTATCGATTTCCGTATACATATTCCCATTGATATTTGAATTTAGCACTAATTTTCAGGTCAAGCCACTAGGAGCGCCACTTGCGACTTGTCTCCAATTTTAACAAGGCTAAATCCGGAAGAGTCGCGTATTGTCTCTACTCTATTTGGTTATACAGTGTCAAGTGCGAATAATATCTACTTATTTTAAGTAAAAAGGCTGGACTAGGCGCTCATTGCGCTATATAGGGTTGTAAAAACAGCAAAGTGCGTCAAAATCTTTCTATAGATTTCCGAAAAATAAACGAATATAAGTATGAGGTAGAGTTGTTTCGATGTTTTCAATGAGTCAATATGATAGTGTAGATGGTATGGATGACTATTCCTATTTCTTGTTGGCCCAAAATTACTTTTCAGTCCTTAGTAAAGCCTTCGTAAATAAAACAAATGATCCCTATGCATCTCAAGAGAAAAATAAACATGTCAAATAACGGAAAGTATTCCCTGTATTCTCACTAAAGCTTGGATGTGGTTCACTGTTAATTCGCTAATGTAAATATCTGATTTTGCACATTAATGCTGTGAAGGCACTAAGTCATTAGTGTAGAAATTATTTGTGAAACGAAGATTAGATTACAATGTGATATTTTGCAATGAAATTTATCAGTGCTATAGAACAAAAAACTCAAAATTCAGGCTTTTAGGTTGCTGAGACCTTTGAATATTATTTCAATTACACTTCATTACTATTTTTACGATTTGTGTCAAATTACCAAATTCACTTCAATAATAGGATTTCGAAAATGGCTAAGACCTTATCTACACTGGTGTGATCAGTTGTTCCTTCGAAAATAAACCACTGTTGTTTTCCCTCGGTATTATTAGCGCTCTGTAGCAGTAAGTACTCTAGTGTATCAACGTTAATTATTGTCGAGGTGGTTACAGTTTATAATTTACGTGGGAAAGTGCAATCAGCTGTTGGGTAGGGAATTGTTGAGGACAGTTACAGCTTGCTGGCCACTGCGAGCGCTGCCGTAGTTCCGCCTGTCAACAAGATGCCATTTCATCACTAAGGAGCTTCGCGACTGTGGCGCGGAGTACAAACACCGTGCGCTTGGTCCCTATTTATAAGAGAGACCCTGTATAGTATTTATTTAATTATGGTATACGCATGGTTATCACTGTACGTACAGTACTTAACCTCTAATAACAAAAACATTGAATGTATGTTTGCCTAACTGAACGTAATGTAATTTGCTTGCATATTGTAAATTGTTACGATATATTTTTCGTGTCTAGACATTAATTTGCAGAAAATAACATGTGTACAGTAGGCTTAAGTTATTTTTGAACTATATAGTTGTCACTTTTCTTGCCTTATCTCGTGATCAGTAGGATATTATAACCCCAGATCAAACATTTTTTACTTGAAAACCTGTTCCAGAAATACCGTTTCGTATACAAGTAAACTTTCGAGATTTTGTTTCAGGCATTATGACATAAGCTGACAGGACAAAAAATTATTCATCCTAGTGCGCAAACGTAGATGGATCGTTAAGCCTGTGAGCATAAGTGAGACATTGATGTTTCAAGCGGATAGTGTACGTCAACATGGGATGTGACAGAGTGGCAAGAATAGGCAATCGTGTTTGGCCGTGTCTATCCCCATACGGTCCGGGAAGTTACTGGATGGCCGCTTCCTTCCAACTCCTAGACCTTTCCTGTCTCATCATCGCCATAAGATCTATCTGTGTCGGTGCGACATAAAAACACTAGCAAAAAAGGGAACATCGCGACGGGAACTGCATGCAACGAACGTCTACAGTCGATCACCTAGCAAGAGGCCATTGCTCACCTTCAATGCGCTAGCTGACTGGCACAACGTAATGTGGTCTGATGAATCAAGTTCTTGCCTGTATTCCAATGACGCACGTCGTCGAGAGCTCCGAAGGCCAAATGAAACATTTCATCCTACATGCGTGCCAGGTCAGGTTTAAGCCGAAGGTGCATCTGTGATGTTTTGGGGGTGTTTTTCGAATCATGGATTGGACCCGCTCACTGGGGTGACCACTAACATGTTTATTTAAACATTCTGGATGATCAGTCAACATCGGCATGATGAGTTTGCTATTGATACGCCGATTTTTAAAGATGACAATAGCAAAGTTCATCAGGCTGGACGCATATGAATACTCCACCACCTTATTACATCTCGATCGGCCTGCAAAATCACCTGACTTGAACCCCATTTAAAATCGGCGAGACATGTTGGAGCAGTGACATTACCATCCGCGCAATTTGGTGGAATTGCGCGATCAAATCCTCAGCGTGTGGCTTGACCTGGATGCGATGTACACGCACAACCTTCTAGACTCACTTCCAGGCGGTTACAAAGTCCAGAGACGGAGTTACACGCAATTAAATGATTTCTGCACATGTGCACGGTGAGCTCAGTAGCCAACAGCTGAAGTAGTTATAATCGCGAGCCGCTGGATAGCGCTTGTGGCTCTGCCTCGTCGGAAAGCTATACATTGCTGAGAGTGTTTCCTTTGTAACCTATTATTGTGGTATCACCTTTGCGAGTGACGAGACCTAAATTAAGGGAACCGGGTAGTGTAGATTAGCCAACAATGCAACTATTCAATAAAAGCTTTGTTATTATGTAACAATGGCAACTAGAAACTTGTATCTACATCCGGGCCTTCGTGGCTCAGGAGGCAGCACGCCAGCCTCTCATGACTGGGTTCCGTGATTCAAATCAAGGTCACCGAGCTCGCTAGCTGCAGTCACTTAAGTGCGGCCAGTATCCAGTATTCGGGAGATAGTAGGTTCGAACCCCACTGTAGGCAGCTCTGAAAATGGTTTTCCGTGGTTTCCCATTTTCACACCAGGCAAATGCTGGGGCTGTATCTTAATTAAGGATACGGCCGCTTCCTTCCTACTCCTAGCCCTTTCCTGTCCCATCGTCGCCGTAAGACCTAAATATGTCGGTGCGACGTAATACAACTAGCAAATCACGGTCACTCCATGTGAGATTTGTGCTGGACAAACCGGAGGCGGGACGTGTTTCTCTTGGGTTACTCCTGTTATTTTTCATTCCAGCAACACTTTCCAATATCATTTCATCTGTGAGTCACTAGTCATTGCCCCAGAGGAGTGCGACAGGCCTCGGCAGACGGTACAACTCCCCTTCTCGCCACTAGATGGGAACTTCATTAATTCCATTCCTGATCAGGTCGAATGACTGGAAACAGGCTGTGGATTTTCATTTTCATCAACATCGTCCATAGCTATGTGTTGATAGTGAATTAAAGAAATTCAAGCATATTTAAAAAATAAAAAACTTTTGAAAATTCTGAATATTTTAGACAAGTACTTACAGTTTGGTACCTTTTCCCCTAATGTTACAGTAGATAATTGGATGAAATTTGTAATTCTTAATCTAATGGTATTGATACAGCTTGAGAAGCACAGACATTCGGTTTCGATTTTATGAATGTTTGATTTCGTCAATATTGTTCAGCCATTATTTGAGTTCTTTTTCAATTTTTAATTTATATTTTGATTACTTTAATTTTGCTTTGCAATGCGTTTGGTTTATAAACATACATAAGTTCACAAAATTTCAACTTGATCGGCCATGTGATTCTCGAGAAAAGGGGTTAAAAATTTCGAAAATTGATAAATGTTGTAAATGTTGATCTAGTACTCTAAAATATTTGATGTCCATATTCGTCGTCGTCCACGTCTATTCTATATTATTTTTGTCTTAATTTCGTCCGCCCTTCCTTGGTTCCTAATTCGACTGCGTTGAACACTCGCCTGGCAGTTCCTTCCCGGGCTGAAACCCATTTCCCAGTCTACTAACCAGAGCTCCGTCATTGAAAGTAATTTCAGCATCCTTTACTCCGATATTCAGTACCTGCAGAGCCACAAAAATAGACTTTGGAACGAGCTCCCAGACGCAGTTTCGAGACTTCCATTCGAATTTTGAGTCTTTCCATGCCAGATTCTCTTCAGGAGTTCAGGTTTGCTCAGGTCCCTGTAAATAGATGGTATCACTTCCGTTACTGCATAGGGAAGAGAATGTTTATGACTGCACGAGTAGTAGTTCTAAATCGCTGAGTACCGGGCGAGTTGGCAGTGTGCGTAGAGGCGCGCGGCTGTGAGCTTGTATCCGGGAGATAGTAGGTTCGAATTCCACTATCGGCAGTCCTGAACATGGTTTTCCGTGGTTTCCCATTTTCACACCAGGCAAATGCTGGGGCTGTACCTTAATTAAGGCTATGGCCGCTTCCTTCCAACTCCTAGGCCTTTCCTATCCCATCGTCGCCATAAGACCTATCTGTGTCGGTGCGACGTAAAGCCACTACCAAAAAAATCGCTGAGTCACCATTCTTTCGCTGCGTCAGCAACCGAGGTCATTGACTCATAGTAGTGTACCTAGGCGAGTTCTGACCCCGAGGTCATTGACCTCTAGTACTGTATAATAGCTGTGCAATGTCGATTTGCGAATTTTGCATAAGAGAGCGAGCCTTACCTCACAGTCCAAATCTTGAGGGGCCTAACCTCACTTCAACGGCTAGTTGCCCCTTCAGATGCCTAAGAGAGTGAGCCTAACCTCACATACACCATCATGAAGGGACTATCCTTACTTTCACGGAAAGATGCCCCTCCCCACGCCAAATTCACAAGATGGCGGCTATACACAGCTCCTTATGAGATGGCCTAGGGGCGCTTGCGCAAGATGGCGGCTATACATAGGCTCGTATGATACAGCCGCTTGCGCAAGATGACGACTATACAAAGACAGCCTAAGGGCGCTTGCGCAAGATGGTGGCTATACATAGGCTCTCTTGAGACGGCCTAGGAGCGCCTGGGCATGATAGCGGCTATACATAGGCTATTATGAGACGGCCTAGGGGCGCTTGTGCAAGATGGCGGATGCTCTTACAATAAGGCCTACAGGCGCTTGCGCATGATTTAGGCTATACATAAGCTCTTATGAAACGGCCTAAGAACCGCTTGCACAAGATGATGGCTATACAAAGACGGCCTAGGGGCACTTTTGCAAGATGGCGGCTATATATTTACTCTTAGGAGATGGCCTAGCACCGCTTGCACAAGATGGCGGTGGCTCTTACGAGACGGCCTAGGGGCGCATGCGAAAGATGGCGGCTATACATAGGTTATTATGAGATGGCCTAGGGACGCTTGCGCAAGATGGCGGCTATACATAGGCTCTTAGGAGACGGCCTAGGGGCGCTTGCTCAAGATGGCGGCTGTTCTTATTAGACGGTCTAGGGGCGCTTGCGCATGATGGTGGCTATACATAAGCTCTTATGAGACGGTCTAGGGGCGCTTGCGCAAGATGACTGCTACATATAGGCTCTTATGAGACGGTCAAGGGGCATGTTATATAAATCGTAACTACTGAATTCTAAGAGGACTTCACCGTCGTGTTCACAATATTACGTTTATTATTATCAACAACACACACACACACACACGTCCCAGAGTAAAAAAGGGCAACTATACAAATACAAAGAACACATAGATATCTCGATGTTGACGTAACCAATGTCAATCCGCGACATCCTCCCCACCCTGGTCTATCTCCAAAGGGATGACCAGCTGCACTGGCCGAGTAATGAGCGTGTTGTCAGGCTGCCGCAGAACGACCATTCTTGCACGTCCGTCTCTTCCTGGGCGCATATCTTCTATCCTCACTTTCTTCCACACGTGGCGAGGTCTGACGTCTTCTTGGAGGAGGACGATGTCTCCGATCTTGGGCAAATGTGTATTGGTCTTGATTTTTGACCTCATGGTGACTTCTCAGTTGAAGCAGATACTCCTTTTTCCAGTCCCCCAAGACCTTTTGTTGTAATCTGTACTCCTTTACGAGATTTTTCCTCGTGTTCGATTCTGGCCCTTCCGGGATGGATTAGTTTTCTTCCAATTAAAAATGGGATGGTGTCAGGAGATCTCCCGTGTCTGTGGCCTGGGTGATTGGCCTGCTATTGAGGGTGTCTTCAACACTTGTCAGTACTGTATTGAGACTTTCTTCGTTCAGATGGAAATGGCCGAGTACCTTTCTTAGACATCTTTTTACAGAGCCAACCATTCTCTCCCAAAAGCCTCCCCACCAAGCCGCCTTCGGTGCGATAAACTTCCAACGAGTACCATTGTGAGCACAGTGGTGGTGCACTTTGGTGTCTGTCACAATTTTATTGAGTTCTATAAGTTCGTTATGAACAGTGAGGAAGGTCTGAGCGTTGTCAGAATATAAGGTGTGCGGCACACCTCGTCTGCTGACAAACCTCTGCATGGCCATCAAGAATCTATCCGTAGACATATCCGTGGATAGCTCGAGATGGATAGCACGGGTGGTGGCACAAGTGAAAAGAATGATGTACGATTTGTTAACATTGCTGCCACATCTAACGTACAGGGGTCCAGCGAAGTCGATCCCAATCACAGACAAGGGTTGTGTCAACTGTAGGTGGTCTGCTGGTAATGGCGCCTCAATCACCACTGGTCTGCTGTTGTGCGCTAATTTGCATGGTAGACAAGAATGCAGAATCTTCTTAGTTATTTGTCGAGCTCGCAGAATCCAAAATTCTTCATGTAGTTCTGCCAGTACTATGCGTACTCCAAGATGGTGAAGTTTGATGTGGGTCTCTTGAATGATTAACTCGGTGAACCTGTGACGGCCGTCCAGAATTGTTGGGTGTTTCTCAGTTTGAGACAAATTTGAGAATTGTAGTCTGCCACCAAGTCGGATGATACCTTCAGGTAGAAATGGGTTAAATCTAGCAATCTGTGAAGTGTCTGGTAATCGTTCACCATTTCGCAATGCAGCTAGTTCAACAGTGAACCGTTCCTCCTGAACTCTTTTAATCCAGTATGTGCGTGACGCACGTAGCTCTTCAGCCGTTAGTGCATTGGGGTATTTTGTATTCTTGCTCAACGTACTGACGAAACGAAGTACCCAAGCTGTGACATGTAGCAATTTCCAGTATGAGCTATACCTCGAGATATCCAGTAGGGGTTCCGCTATAGTGATCGTGAGAACTTGTTGCGTCTTCCTGGCTTCTGGCAACTGCGTGCAGGGTGTTGGGTCACGTGGCCATGCGCCTCTGTCTTTGATGAGCCAGCGAGGACCATGCCACCATGTTTCTAAGGAGACTAGCTGATCTGCGTATACTCCTCGAGTGAGGTGATCTGCAGTGCTCTGATCTCCAGGACAGTGTCTCCCAGTGGCGGTGGGCCCTTAGGGGCACAGGGGCACGTGCCCTGTCAAGTTTTTGCACTCAGAATTTCAGAAAAGAATTTATAATGTACTTGGGATACAGCCGAACAATAGAATTATTTCTACAAATATTATCACGACAAAATGTTATATTCTTAACCGAATTACGGATTTTGGTAGGTATTTAAACCCACCATGTCTTTAACCACGAAGAGAGGATACCTTTTGTATTTAAAGAGACAAGCTGTTGCTGTCACCGCGAGAATGACTGCAGGAGCCTTGCGAGGCAAGTGGCAGGCGGACTCTGCAGCTCTGGGCACAAGACCGTCCCGTGCCCAAACGATGCGCCTGCGCATTAGAACACAGTATTTGAAGATGGTGAATGTCTATGACAGCTGTGGGCTTGTGATGGTGAGCGGGCGACGGGGGGTGCTTCAGGATGGGCACTCAGATTCTTGAGGACTTCTGCAGCGCATGCGCATAGAGCAAATAACAGATCACGGGAAATATCCACGCTTTACAAACATCAGTGTAGCCAATTCACCAATTCTGCAACTAAAGTAAATCTAATAATATTTTAGTCTTGTTTATTTAAAAAAAGGCGTTCATATCACTCCTGCAGGGATTTAGTTGTTTACAGATATTTGAATTATTAAAATAAGTTATCTTAAATGAGGTTACCGTGTCTCTATATCTGATATAGAGGTGCTAATGATAAGTTAGTTACAATAACATTGGGCGTGACGTGAATTCTCTTCAGTTTTATATTTTGTGTATTTGTGTGCTTGTTTATTGCAAAATGAATAAAGTCAGTGAGTTAATTGAACAGCACATAAATTTTGAGACCAGAGTTCGTACCAAGAGTTTAGGACCACCGCGACCTGTTATGATTATTGTGCAGCAGACGGAAGGAAAAAACAGGAATTTCAACCGAAAATTTAATAGTGGTATGTATGCTAAAGCGAAATGGTTATGTGGATGCGAAGAGAGAAATTCATTTTTTTTGCTTTCCTTGCATTCTATTCGGTGGTGACGATGCTACTTTTTTTTTTGCTAGTTGCTTTACGTCGCACCGATACAGATAGGTCTTATGGCGACGATGGGACAGGAATGGGCTAGGAGTGGGAAGGAAGCGGCCGTGCCCTTAATTAAGGTACAGCCCCAGCATTTGCCTGGTGTGAAAATGGGAAACCACGGAAAACCATCTTCAGGACTGTCGACAGTGGGGTTCGAACCTACTGTCTCCCGAATACTGGATACTGGCCGCACTTAAGCGACTGCAGCTATCGAGCTCGGTATGTGTGTGGTGACGATGCGTGGAGCACAACAGGTGTCAAAGATTTAAAGCATTTGAACGAAAAACTGAAAAAACACAGTGAATCGAAGAAAAAACATTTAAACAACGAAATTGATCTCGCACTTTTAGGTGAGCTGGACATAAGGATGCAACTTGATAGTGGGAACAGACTTTCACTTCGTAAGCAGCATGAACAGGTCGACGAAAATAGATATATTTTATCTCGTCTGATTGATTGTGTGAAATTCTGCGGCGTGTTTGAACTTGCGCTCCGCGGCCATGATGAATCAACCGATTCAAACAATCCTGGAATATTTCGCGGTTTAGTTGACTTCGTAGCTAGCTTGGATATCTCAATGAAAGAACATTTAGAATCTGCAGCCGTTTTTAAGGGTACGTCGAAGACGATACAGAACGATATACTAGATCCTCTGCTCGAAGTATGTCATACTTTTATAATGAAAGAAATTAGTGCTGCTAATTACTTAGCCATCCAAGCAGATGAAACAACCGACAATGCAACGAAAATGCATAGCGAAATACATGGGCGGTTTTGGGGTTTCTTTCTGGCATCCAGTCATACAGCTGAAGATATAAGGTAAGGTAAGGGTTATTCTGCCCGAAGGCAGGTCCGAACCTCCGCAGAGGTGTTCCTGAGCCGGAGTTTACGTGCGGTAGGGTGGCCAGTTCCTTTCCGCTCCTCCATTCCCTTACCCCCCTTCCAACAGCGCGTGGCAACCCATCCAACTCCTGACCACGCCCAATGTTGCTTAACGTCGGAGATCTCACGGGATCCGGTGTTTCAACACGGCTACGGGCGTTGGCTGAAGGTATAAGTTCTGTGATTTTTAGTCAACTAAGTAAGTTGGATATTGACAAAACCCCTGAAAAACTAATTTGTCAAACATTTGACGGGGCCAGTGTAATGAGCGGTGCACAGATTGGTGTACAAGCACGCATAAAGGAAGTATATAATGAAGCTAATTTTGTTCATTGTTATGCTCATGTAAGAAATTTGATTATGCACAAAGCCACGTCCGATATAAAAGAATTGAAGATATTTTTCAGTGATATTCAGGGAACGTCCTCCTTTTCCAGTCGCTCTAGTAAACGCACCGAACTACTAGATACAGTTGTAATGCGCCGTTTGTCGAAAGCAGCTCCAACGCGTTGCAACTTTCAGACCCGCATTGTCAATACAGTGTTCGAAAACAGAGATGTCCTGATTGAATGCTTCCAAACAATATGCGAAATAGAGACAGATCAAAACACTGTAGGACAAGCATCTGGATTTATCAGATTACTGAACGACGCTGACTTCATATATTGGCTGAATTTCTTCCATAGAGTGATGCCTCATGTTGATATACTGTTCTCCCAAATTCAGATGTGTAATGTTGACTCTGTCTTGGTATCTGAATTCCTAGCGAACTTTGTTCGTAACATCAGAAGCATTCGCTCTGATTTACAGGAAACTGATGACTACGAAGCTCCAGTTCCTCCTAAGCAGCAGCGAACTTTCCAGCAACGAAAACGAAACATGTGATACTATTTTACTACATGCAGAAGAAGGATTTCGTTTCACAGGCCATTTAGCAGCTGCCAACCTTTTCGGGTATAAATTTTTGGAGAATTTTGTGGTACTCGGTTTACGGAAAAAGATTTCGCGTTAACCGTAAACACGTACCCGAAAGTGAACAAAGCCAGGCTCAGGACCGAACTTGAAGTGTTATATTCCAGGGTAGACGTGCGTGCGGCAGATGGTGCTGCGGCGCCATGCAAGACACGTTCAATGAATGCGTTAGCATCATTGTTACAATCCCGATGTCGACAGTGGAAAGTGAAAGGTTTTTCTCTACTCCAAATCGAATAAAGACCTTCTTGAGGAATATGATGAGCCAAGACAGACTAACGGCCCTGGTTCAATTGAAAGTAAAATTGCACGTTCGATTCCCGACTTCAACCAGCGAGTTATCGAAGTATTTGCTCAAGCAAAGGATCGAAGAATGGACTTCATCTATAAATAAGAATGTTAGTGTATTCATTATTACTTGACTTGTAGGGGAACAGGTTATAAATGAAATGTGGATCAGCTTATCCCTGGCCATTTAGCTCAGTGAAATAACACTTGACCGGAAATGGAGAGGTCACAGGTTCGTGTCCCGGTTCTTTTGACCCGACCTTTAACTGTCTTTTTCCTTAGTGTTGATATCTAACTGGCACCAACTGTAAACGGGATAAGCTGATCTACAAGTCAGTTGTTAGTGTATTTATTCACATGCGCATTAGTGTTATATTTTGCAACCGATACCTTAAGTTTCTACTTGACTGTCCATATTATTTTATAAGTTGTGCCCCGCCGGATAATTTGGCCACGGGCCGCCACTGGTGTCTCCATTGACTGGGGTTTACGTGATTATGTATTTCTGTCACGCGGTTGCAGACAAAGGTCTTCCACTTATTCGGATCGTTGCAAATCCACCCAAGTGCAACAGTAGAATCGCTCCACAGCTGAGCCTTCTTGATGTCACAGCCAGACTCTTGACAGAAGTAGTGAAGATGGCGTGTACCAGCAAGTGCGGCTAGCAGCTCTAGTCTTGGTAGAGTTAACTTCTTCACGGGTGCTAGTCTGTTTATGCTGCAGACGAGTTTTGTGACCGGAGTGTCGTTAAGCGTTGACTTCGTGTAGACGACAGCTCCGTATGCTCTCTCCGAAGCATCGCAGAAGACCTGCAGCTCTGGTTCATATCCTGGTCCTGTAATGCCCTCCCACCTGGGAACGGATATGGTTGATAGGTGCTGAAGTTTAGAAGTCCACAAATACCAGTTACGTGCAAGATCTGATGGAAGAACTTCCTCCCATGATAGGCCTCGGAACCATGTGTCTTGGAATATAAGTTTTGCTACGATCCCCACAGGTGCGAAAAGTCCGAGAGGGTCATAGAATCTGGCAGTGGCACGTAGAATGTTCCTCTTCGTCCCTGGTTTGTCCACCAGGTCTCTTGCTATTTTCCCCTTGTCGCTCGAAATGAAAGTGTTCAGAGGTATCCCAATCGATACCCAGCACACTCGTTACGGATCTCATTTCCATCCCCTCGTTGCGCAAGGCTTCCTTCAAGGTCAGTGAATTAGTAGCCCACTTACGGAGTGGGAGTTTGATCTTCATCAAAATGTCTGTGAGTTCGTGATATAACCTCATCGCAAGAATGTCGTCTGCAACACTTGTTATAAAGTCATCCATAAATGTTGATTTATCGAGAAGTCTCGACGCAAATGGATAATTATCTTGACGTAGTATTGCCTGTTCGCTAAGACTAGCGGACAGAAGAAATGGGCTCGATGTAAGTCCAAATGGCAAACGTTTGAAACGGTAGGCTATGACCTCGTCAGTGAAATTGTATGCATCATCTCCTGTATTCTCGGTGCGATACCACAAGAACCGCGTGAGGTCTCTGTCGTTTTCGTCTAATGCTAACTGCAAAAATGCTTGGTGACCATCACACGCGATAGCCTTCGGGTGGCTCGTGAAACGTATCAGAGTTCCCAATATTTCGGGGAGTAAGTTAGGACCTATTTCCAGTGTATCGTTCAGTGAAGGCAAGTCTGGTTCATGTGGCGACGCGTCGAAGACAATTCTGTACCTTGTGATGTCTTCCCTTTGTTTCTTTACAATGTGGTGTGGCATATAGCAAACATTATTAGGAGTGACGTCCTCGGGTGCAGATTCCACGTGCTATTGTCTGATGTAGTCCCACATATGGTTGTAATAGATGTGTTTCAAGTCCTTGTTTCTCTGCAGTTTAGCCTCTAACAGGGAGAATAGTTTTTCAGCGTTGGTGCGTTTGTCAGTTAAGGGAATGCCCACCTTTCGAGGTAATGATACATTTCTCCGTCCATGTTCGATGCGGTAAGAGTCTCGAAACTCTTGAAAAATAGTGTTTTCTTTAATCGATAATTTTTGCTCCTGGTTATCCACAATTCCAATAGTTTCCAAGTCCCAGAACCGTCGCACGCGTTCATCAGTTATCTGATCCGTTGTGAGTGAGACACGTAGGGCCATTATTTGGTAGATCGTAGTGCCAGATCTACTTCCGCTGAGAATGTATCCGAAGATAGTAGGAAGAAGAACCAGTGATGTTGTTACTCTGATAGGTTCTTTCATTGTTACTACCTTCCAGTATGAATCCGCAACTATAAGTACCTCGATCGGAAGATCTTTGTCAAGGTCGTCACTCGGATCAGCCAGCTTCATCTTCCTTAGCGATGCTAGCGCGGTTATGTCTTGGGGTGCAGTTGGTTGGAAAGTGTAGGAGCTGTGACTTTCAAAGGCGGTAATCGATACTTGAGCTCTGGTTGAGTAGCCCATAATGTCGAAACAAACCTTCCGTCTAATATCATGCATAGTGGAGGGTGATTCAAACGTGCTTATCTCAAGAGTCTTGCGATCAGTAACATTAAGCTGCAGCGAATCAATCAGAGAATTGTGAATGAAGCTCGATTGACTCTCTGCATCCAGGATACAACGAGTTAGTCTTTTTCGCCCTGTCGGCCCCTTGATCCATACACGGGCCGTTTGCAGGTGTGTGAAATCGGACGTGATGACTCCTATCTTGCCCACGAAAGTGTGTTGACTGCTGCCCTCAGTAAAAATGGATACATGGTGTGACCCTCGACATTTGTTGCACATTCTGCCTTCCCCTTCTTAAAACACTGTGTCTTGTTGTGACTACGGCGTAGAAGAAGAAAGCACCGGTTTGTGGCTTTCAGTCTCTCGACTCTCACCTGGGGATCCTTCATCTGTTGACAATCCTGACACCAGTGACCTCGGTTTTCGCAGTACACACAGAACGGGTCTGGTCGAAGTGTCTGCTTCCCCTTTTGGTTGTTTGGTTTTGTGTTTACGTGAAGAGTGGCTGCTGTGGGTAATGAAGAGGTCGTTAATGGGGCGTCACCCCGTATCTTTTGAGCGTAAAGAGCTCCTTCCACTTCTTCGTTAAGGAATGCCTAGCCTTTTAGCGTGGACGAGCCAACGGCGACAGATGTTCTCTGGAAAGGCTCATAATAGTTTGGGTGCTAAAATTCGACCATATGCGTCGACGTCTTCACCTAGTGCTCTTAATGCTTGTATTCGGCGATGGCATTCAATGTAGGCCGTGTTTAATACTTCGGGGGCCTCCGAAACTGCAACTTCGAGATTTTCCAAGTAATCGAGGTGAGACTGAATAATCCTGTTCTTATCACCATATCGTTCTATAAGAATTTTTTTAGTTTGCTCGTATGTGTCTGCCTTTATAGATATACCGTCTACAAGACGCCTAAGTTCTCCCTCCAAGTACCCACGGAGAAACACGTGTTTGTTTACGAAGGACACCGACGAATTTTTGTCAATGGAAGACTCGAATTGCTCCCAGAATCCCGGACATTCTTCTACGTTCCCTGAGAATGACTGCAGTTTAATGGTAGGAAGCTTTATCTCCGCTGTAGTCGTGGGTCAAACAAGGACACTCGGATACGTAGTGGTAGAGTCGGCCTCATTCCTCGCGCTTTTCTGTTGTATGAGGCCCGTGGCCTTTCTAATCGCCCGTTTGGAGTTGTCCAGATATTCTCCACAGGCTGCCACGTCGTCTTCGTACTCCGCGTCATCGAGTAAATCTTGGATACTGTCATACAACGTATTTAAGGACGCTAAAGTTTCCTGTAGATGGTCGCGGATATGTTCTATTTCATCTAAGTCCGTGGATTGATTGAACGAATGAATCTGATTAATAAAACGCGTAGTGTTGGAACGTTGAGTTACTCGTCTACGTTTCAATTTCGTGAGCTGATTCGCTATACTGCCTTCCATAATGTCTCCTGCTAGTAAATTAATTCTTCATTGATCTGAAAACTATTACTCCTTGAAATATTCACAAAAAATTAGCATGTGAAATTATTGCGCGACTCAACGTTACGTCATACATTATTGTGTCAATGAATGGTTGCCAGAGAGAATGTCTTATTAAAAGTTAAAGATCATAGCTTAGTTACTCCCTTTGTTCAACAGACGGCGCTAGTGTTCTACTCGAGTGTTGCATGCATAGATCTATTTGGAATAGAAGCCATTACGGATATTTTGACGTCGGTGGGGTTATATTTCTTGTTACGAGTAATATTGAAATTCCTTCGAACTTCTATGCATTAAATGTTCAGAAAAAAATTACCAATCTACGGTTAACACTACGTATACTGTAATTGCGTTTCATCTTATCTGTTGCGTTTGAAGTTGTAGCTAGTTCTGTGTTGGTGATCCTTTCTTCTCCTCAGAGATGAGTAGATATGTCGAGATTTAAGTCGCTCAACATCCGTGAAAATCCTCTTCTGTTCTCTCGTGTCGCGTTGAAGCCGTAATATTCCCGGAGGTTTCGGCACCAAAATTTATGTGTTATATAAATCGTAACTACGGAATTATAAGAGGACTTCACCGTCGTGTTCACAATATCACGTTTATTATTATCAACAACACACACACACACACACACGTCACGTCACAGAGTAAAAAAGGGCAACTATACAAATACAAAGAATACGTAGATACTTCGATGTTGACGTAACCAATGTCAATCCGCGACAGGGCACTTGCGCAAGATGGTGGCTGCTCATATGAGACGGCCCAAGGGCGCGTGCACAAGATGTCGACTATATACAGGCTCTTATACAGAAAGCTGGCCCAGGGGCCTACTGCGCAAGATGGCGGCTATACACAGGCTCTTACTGAGAAAGCTAGCCTAGAGTCTACTGCGTAAGATGGCAGCTATACATAGCCTCTTATGAGACAGCCTAAGGACGCTTGCGCAAGATGGCAGCTATACACAGGCTCTTATGGAGAAAGCTGGCCCAGGGGTTACTACGCAAGATAGCGGCTATACATAGGCTCGTATGAAACAGGTACTTGCGGAAGATGACGGCTATACAAAGACGGCCTAAGAGCGCTTGCGCAAGATGGTGGCTATACATAGGCTCTCTTGAGACGGCCTAGGGGCGCTTGGGCATGATGGCGGCTTAGACTCTTATGAGACGGCCTAGGGGCGCTTGTGCAAGATGGCGGATGCTCTTACAATACGGCCTACAGGCGCTTGCGCAAGATTTAGGCTATACATAAGCTCTTATGAAACGGCCTAAGAACCGCTTGAGCAAGATGACGGCTATACAAAGACGGCCTAGGGGCGCTTTTGCAAGATGGCTGCTATATATTTACTCTTAAGAGATGGCCTAGCGCCGCTTGCACAAGACGGCGGTGGCTCTTACGAGACGGCCTAGGGGCGCGTGCGCAAGACGGCGGCTATACATAGGTTATTATGAGACGGCCTAAGGACGCTTGCGCAAGATGGCGGCTATACATAGGCTTTTAGGAGACGGCATAGGGGCGCTTGCGCAAGATGGCGGCTGTTCTTATAAGACGGCCTAGGGGCGCTTGCGCATGATGGTGGCTATACATAAGCTCTTATGAGACGGTCTAGGGGCGCTTGCGCAAGATGACGGCTACATATTGTGACCGTTCATCACATCATCAAGACTATATTGTGGCATTCCGCCGCTCAAATATGCCGTTTTCCGCGCTTTCATACGTTAATTAGCGCCCAGGTCAGCGCACGTCCACCTCCACGGGGTGCGAGTGGTGAGCTGTCAGCCCCACGCACCAAACTCTCTTTGCGCGTAAGTACTGTACCGAGACATATTTTCGCCTCCGGCCAGAAGCGCTCTCACTCAGGCGCGACAGAGAAAGAAACACTCCCACAGCAAGTAGGTCACGGAGGTCGTGCCCAGCGTTGGCAAGTATCACTTTTTCGCTCCTTTTCCCGCGAAAACACCGCTGCCAGAAACCTGTCTTCAATTGTTTTCAGGAGAGAAATTAACATAACTCGCATACTACAAGGCAAATTTTCATGACTCAAGGTTCATTAAAAGCGGCGAAATTTATAGAAAATTTTGACACCACGAAGTCCTTTACATGATTCTAATGGGATAATCTACGCAGTTTGTGGACATCCCACAGGTGTTCACCATATGGAGAAAGCTGTTAGGGTGACCGAAGCCAAAGAACCTCCAAACCACAAGCCCCTCCCTCACTGGGATATCAAAGGACGCTTTCGAGATTAAAGCAAAACGCGTGAAGTGATCAAAATGATAAGTGATCAGTAGAAACTCGCGCAATTGAGCTTTAATTTGATGCATTGATCGATCCTGGAAACCACGTGCCACCGGACCGATTTCTGCAGGTAGGAGGAGTCTTACCCTCTCTCTCGAGTCTGACACGTTTCATGATAAAAGGGGGTGAGAACTGAGGCAAGCATCTTGTTCTATTCTGCCAGTGGCATAGTGAGGTGGTACCTAATGTGAGTGACTCTTCAGTACTCTTTGCTTCAGTGCTACAAAGTGTGACCAGTCAATAATCATTTGAATAGTGTCTATGTAGCTGAAATTCTATCAGTGATATGATTATGTAACAGTGGAGTGAAGATTTATTGATACGAACAGAGTGCGGTATTTAGCCCTAACCATGACGGTCATATGATATGCAGAGCGCATATGTGTACGAATATATGAGTAAAAAGAACGTAAATCAAACGCTAGTAGGCTGTGAAATCGTGTAAGTAAATCCATGAGTGTATTAACTGCCGGAGAAATAACTTGGGAGATCCAGTAACCATATAATGATGAATGATCAGGTGTAGGAGAAAGTGCGGCTCAGTGGCGACGCGTAAACTCAGGGCGATATCGGTAAAAAAACAAAATCCCAGACATAGTAGCTAATCTGTACTTCCATATAAACTAGTGCTGAATTAGGCAAGGTCAAACCACGTTCGTAAGGGTAGCTTTGGGACTTCTAATAACAGTGAAAGTGCGAACGTGATAATTAGGGCCTAAACTGCCGACAGTGGGATAGACAGCCAATAGGGAAAGCAACGGGCTACAAACATTACCGGTGCTTGGTTAAAGGACTCGAGCCTATGAGTCTCTCTGATCATAGAAATTATAATGTGTTGCCAGTTATCACGATTATAATTAAGTCAGATCCCCTCATTGTGTTGTGTGCCAGTGACGTCAGTCTCCGAGGAAGAAGAGAATCGACGGGAGTAGTATAATGGGACAGTTCGGGCGCCTCCTCCTCCGCCCGCGGCGCGGAAAATTTGAATTATGGCGGGAAATTTGAATTTTGGTGGGAAATTTGAATTTTGGCGGGAGATTTGAATTTGTAAACAAAGCCACGTGCTTTTTGACAGCTGTCATCGACAACAACGCATCGCTAACCTCACTGCTGCCATCTTGACGGGCCTAAACCTCACTAGTGCCAACTTAACCTAACTAGCATGAGGTAAACAAACCCACGTGTTTTTTGACAGCCACGTGCTTTTTGACAGACAACAACGCATCGCTAACCTCAGTACTGCCATCTTGACGGGCCTAAACCTCAGTAGTGCCAACTTAACCTCACTAGCCCGAGGTAAACAAAGCCACGTATTTTTTGACAGCCACGTGCTTTTGGACAGATTTGTAAACAAAGCCACGTGCTTTTTGACAGCTGTCATCGACAACAACGCATCGCTAACCTCAGTACTGCCATCTTGACGGGAATAAACCTCGGTGGTACCAACTTACCCTAACTAGCTCGAGATAAACAAAGCCACGTGCTTTTTGACAGCCACGTGCTTTTTGACAGCTGTCATCCACCATCTTTAAACTACAGAGCGCTGTGCTGCCCTCTTTAGATGTAAAATTCGTCACCTGTCATCGGCAGTGCTGCCATCTTGGTGGGCCTAAACCTTAGTGCTACCAACTTAACCTCACTAGTTCGAGATAAACAAATCCACGTGCTTTTTGACAGCCACGTGCTTTTTGACAGCTGTCATCCGCCATCTTTAATCCATAGAGCACAGTGCTGCCCTCTTTAGCTACTTACCTTTGAAATGTGGTGGCGGATAATTTGAAAAATGCTTTTTTGACAGCAGCCATCTTTGAGCGCCGTGCTACACTCTTTAGCTAGTTACCTTTGAAATGTGGTGGCAGGCAATTCCACATGACAGCAGTCATCTTTAATCAAGAGAGCACCGTGCTGCCCTCTATGTGGTGGCGGCAAATTGAAAAATTCTACATGCTCTCGTTTGGAAACAAACTCACGCGCTTTTTTGACAGCCGTCATCCGCCATCTTTAATCAACAGAGCACAGTGCTGTACTCTTTAGCTAGATACCTTTGAAATGTGGTGGCGGCAATTTGAAAAATTCTATGTGCTCTTGTTGGGAAACAAAGCCACGTGCTTTTTTGACAGCTGTCATCCGCCATTTTTAATCAATAGAGCACTGTGCTGCTATCATGCGGGCAATTTCGTCAGCTGTCATCCGCCATCTTTAATCCAGAGAGAACAGTGCTGCACTCTATGTGGTGGCGGCAAATTCCACGTGCTTTACAAACCCATGTGCTTTTCTGACAGCTGTCATCCGCCATCTTTAATCTAGAGAGAACAGTGCTGCACTCTATGTGGTGGCGGCAAATTCCACGTGCTTTACAAACCTATGCGCTTTTCTGTCATCCACCATCTTTAATCTAGAGAGAACAGTGCTGCACTCTATGTGGTGGCGGCAAATTCTACGTGCTCTTATTTGGAAACAAATTCTACTCGCTCTTCAGCTGTCATCCACCATCTTTAATCAAGAGAGCACCGTGCTGCCCTCTTTGTGGCGGCGGATAATTTGAAAAAATTCTTTTCGACAAGCAGCCATCTTTAATCCAGAGAGAACAGTGCTGCCCTCTTTAGCTACTTACCTTTGAGGCGGTTAATTTGAAAAATTCTTTTCGACAAGCTGCCATCTTTAATCCAGAGAGAACAGTGCTGCCCTCTTTAGCTACTTACCTTTGAGGCGGTTAATTTGAAAAATTATATTTAACAAGCTGCCATCTTTAATCCAGAGAGAACAGTGCTGCCCTCTTTAGCTACTTACCTTTGAGGCGGTTAATTTGAAAAATTCTATTTAACAAGCTACCATCTTTAATGAAAAGAGCATCGTGGTGCTATCTTGCGGGTAATATTTTACGTCACAGCTGTCATCCACCATCTTGCATTGCTAACCTTAGTGCTGCCCTCTTTAGCTACTTACCTTTGAAAAATAAAAAATCTATTTGACAAGCTGTCACCCGCCATCTTGCATCGCAAACCTCAGTGCTGCACTCTATGTGGTGGCGGATAATTTGAAAAAATCTTTTTGACAAGCAGCCATCTTTAATCAACAGAGCATCGTGCTGACATCTTTAGCGACCGCCATCTTACATCGCTTACCTCGCTGCTGCACTCTATGTGGTGGCGGCTAATTCGAACAAGTTTAATCACGCATCGGGAAAGCTAGAGTAAGCACGTGCTGCAGTGATGACGTCATTGTGCATGTTTAAACCCGTTCGTTGACTAAAAGCTTTAGTCTTCGAGAAACAGTGATAGAGTGTGGAGTGCAAACATGACGAAAACATTAATAGTTGATGTGCAAGGCTTTAAAGTAAACGGAAACAAATTTGTGTTTAAAGAGGTGGCTGTGTTAGATTGCAGTGTGTTGTGGGCACCAAAACTTGTTAGTTTAGTATTTAGTCCACCGTTCCCTTACTGTTTGCAAACAGATGAAGATAAAAAGCAGACTCAGTGGACTGAAAACAATTTAGGTTTGAAGTGGGGAGAAAAAGGAATGCCTTATCGTTTTCTACCTTTAATGATGAATGCACATTTGTCAAGAGCAGATCTTGTTCTTTTAAAGGGTTGTGAAAAGAAAGAATGGTTGCGTGAGTTTCTACCATCATCATGTGAAGTTATCGACATGCATGAATTGGGGTGCCCATCATTTAAAACTCTTCCGAAAGAGCATAGTAGAGAAACACCTAAACAGTCTTTACAACATGTATGCATGCTCTTTGATTGGTTGTGTCGCAGTGCATGCCGGGAAGTGAACAACATATGTAAAGTGCAGTGTCGAAATAACCTTAGTGTAAAAGAAACATTTGTAGAGTAAAGACATCATGTCATTTCTAACAGATACTAAGTGTAACTCAGTTGAAAAGGCGATCGTAAAGTTTTATGCATGCAAGAAGAAATTAAACACTTTTACTCAAGAAGAGTTAAATGCATTACCAAAGGCATTTTTGGTTAATGTAGCCGCGAATGCTGTAAAGAAGATTTGGGATAAGGTGCCTCGTGAGTGGACTCAAGATCCTGTTTTGTCAGAGCTTCAAACGTGTAGTATACATCATGAACACGTGAGTTTAGCTAGAAGACCTTCTGTGAGACAGTGCCGTACATGTCAACTAATTAAACTGTATCACGGACCTAAAACTAACGAGTTGTCTTCGCTTGTAAACACTTATCATGGCTGTGGAGAGAGTAAACTAGGAAAGGGTGAAGAAACGTGCTGGGAGAAAGATGAGGAAGCATGTTGGGCATGGACTCATCAATAGAGTGATTGATCTTCTTTTCTTCGTGCTTCATCTCCCCTGCGGCCCTAGAACACGTTCGCCTGACACGTAGTTACATGCTGCCTGCATAGAGTATGTCGTGTAGCTGTTAAAATCTGCTTCGTAGAGTTATGCCGTGTGTATGTGTGTGTGTGTGTTATTACCTAGTGCTTTAGCTGCTCAGAAGAATATAGCAGCACTTGTCGTTGTTGGTGTAATAAAACGAAAACTGAATGACAAAGACCGTAAAATAAACAAAGGATAAAAATGTATATATTCTAAAATAAATATGAATTGTCAAAACATATTACAGGTGTTGTTTAATCCTACAGCATGTCCTAGTGACTTAGAAGAAAGGAAACGTAGAGGATTAAAAGAAAACACACATAAGATTTAAAGTACATCCTCTTTATTAATCCATGAATTAAAGCTGTTATTAAAACCAAGCCATTTAACATACAGTTTATTGCCACGACGTCGAATAACACGTTCAACTAAATAGTGATCAGGATATTTTGTTTTCTGCAGTTCTTCGATGTAGAATCCTCCTTCAATAGGCTGTCCTCTGAGATCGCGAAGTAAATACGTAACTGGATTAGTAAGCTTAAAACTTCTGATTTGAAAAATTTCAGTGCTCCAGTTAGGTGTGTATCCTTTTGCAAAGATAGACTTGTGTTTGCTGATGCGAACGAAATCACCTTCTTTAAAGCGATGGCGACGTGGATCAGCTGATTTAATTTCAAGATGAATAGCATCTAGACGAGGTGTATTCTTTGTAACAAGACGTGGCTTTGTTCCGATAGTGCGATGAGGTGTATCGTTGTAGGTAGATAAAAGTCTAGGTAGCAGATCAATCCAACGATATGAACCTTGCGCTGTAAATTCTCGCCACATCATTGTTTTGAGTGTACGATTAAAGCGTTCTACAACACTTGCCTTGAGATTGCTGAACGTAGAGTAGTGTTGAATGCCAAGTAACTTGAGGTAAGAAGAAAAATCCTTGTTGTAAAACTCTTTACCTTGATCAGTTTGAAGAAGCCTTGGGCAGCGTTTCGATTCTTCAACAATATGTTTAAATGCTTCTTTAACTTGAGCTGCTATTTTAGAACGCACGGGTTGTGCAAAAGCAAACTTTGAGTACACATCGATAACAGTAAGTAGATACTTATACCCCTTATTACTAGAGGCATATGGAATCATTTCTACTAAGTCTGCTTGCCAGAGATCATCTTTTCCTCGTGTAATAACGCGTCTGCGACAGTAGGTGCGACGTGCTGGTTTATGTAACTCATGTGCGATGTTTACCTTTACAGGTGAGATCTTCTCTTGACGAGCCATTATAAAATAATACCGGCATAACGTAGTTCTCTTTCTATTTCTAGAATTTCTGATCCGTGACCAGTGTGACCAGCCTCTTGTGATGCTCTTAAAAGTTGTAATCGTTCAACGAGTAAGTTTGGGTCATTCCAGTATCTTACATCCACATACGGCAACAAAGGCTTGTAGATAACGTCTAGACTACGTGCAGTCGGAAACAGCTTAGAAATAATTTCACGATACTTGTAACTCTTATTCGCATTTACAGCTTCTGTTCTCTTGTAATTACGTCGTGTTGCATCAGTATCAAAAAGTATTGCTTTATACTTTTTAAGATCATCTTGTAAAATTATATCCTTGTCAGGTATTCGTGAGAAAAGAAGTTTTAAGTGTCCTTTCGTAGGTTTATAGGTAACACATTTTACAATGAGTTTGTTGCTATTAATCTTAACATTTGAATTTCCTATCCGGAAACAGTCATCTTCGTAGCGAATACCATAGGTAGTGTCAGTTTGTCCTGTAAAAGTTTTTCTATATAAGGTGCAAAGAGAGATCCATAGGTATCTTGAATAAAAGTTCTAAACTGATTGCGATACTCTGGTGTAATCATAACCTCAGACAAAGATGGTAGATTTTGCGTCGATGTAGTAGGTGTTTCTGCAATAACATCTGTAGTTAAAAACTCAACACGCTTAGATGGTGATGTATCATTAAGTTCTTCTTCTTCTTCTTCCTTATCTTCCTCTTGATCTACATCCTGCTTCTTCTCTTCAGTATCTTCTTCATGCTTTTCTTCTTCATGCTTCTCTTTATGATATGATGTTTGCATAGAAGCAAAACTTGAAGTAGACTGCGGTAATGAAGTAGAATTAAAAATTTCTTTGAGTGGTGTACTTAGTTGTGTTTTTAAAAATAAATCCGTGTCTGCTTGAATACGTTTAAGCTCTTTAAATTCCCGTCGAATATTGTTTCGAGCTTGGATGATATGTTTTGTGATCTCCTTGCTAGATGTTAACATGATGGTGGTTTTTAATCAAGTAGTTACTGCAATTCTGTGTTAATGCATATAAAATGATCGAAACCCATGCGATATCGTCCATGCTGTACATCACTTTCTTTATCAATAACTAAAAAGCTGTAACGGTGTAATGACCAACATTTAGCGCACATACGTTTAAAGTCATCGAATGTCATATCAGTGTTAACATGATCGTTATACACATGTCGCATGTTGCGCTCATCTTGCCGGAAAAGCACAATAACATTTGCGTTGTCGCGTATCAACTGCTTAGGCACACGAGAATAGGTTTGGCACAAATAGATGCAATCAACATATTTATGCCGACCCATACTAAAGAATGCACGAATAACGTTTTGCTATTCTGTTGCAACATCATCAAAGATCATAAGAGAATTAGGAAGCACATCGTCTGGTGATGGTACTTGCTCATGTGAATTAAATTTAAAATATCTTATTCCATCTTTAACTAGATCGTGCATTACAGTTTGTAGAATAGTATATAGCGGCTGATAGAGTGACATTGCGAAAACGTAAATATTCTCGAAGCGTACACCATTTACAGAAGTAATACGTGTGAGTAAAAGATTTGTTTTACCGCATCCCGACGGACCTGATATAATACATCGAACAGTAAAAGGAAACAACGTTCCATGACGTTTTCTTGTAGTTGTACTAGAACTAGGTAAGAGATGTGGTACAATGTCGGTAACAGGTAGCGTGTCTTGCTGCTTTATAATCTTCATGATAACTGAATCATAAAGTACGTAATAGTAATATATATATATTAAACGAAACAAGAGGCAACGGTTAGTTTATGATTTGCTCTTGACTAGTAAAGTCGTGTCCAGCATGGTGAAACAACGATATCCAAACGACATGAAGAAGAAGAAGAAAGTAAAAACTGTTGGATGGAATGATGTTATAAAGGCTGCGCAAAAAGCTATTCGAGGGGAATACAATCCTCGTGTAGCTATTACCAAGGCGTTACGCGCAGCAAGAGCGAGAATTTCTCCAAAGTGCAGAGCAATATTTAGTAAACGTGCGCGAATTATTCCTGTACCAAAACGAGGAGGATTTCTTCCTGCGCTGTTTGCTGGCTTAGCAGCTTTAGGGTCATTGCTAGGTGGTGCTAGTGCTGTAGCGAGAACTGTCAAAGCTGTAGAAGAAGCGAAACAACAGTTGAAAGAGAGTGAACGTCATAACAAGACGATGGAGGCAATTGCGTTACGAGGCAAAGGTGTGAACATGAAGCTAGCGCCATACAAGAAAGGGCTTGGTAACTACATTTCTCCAAAAAACGTCTACTGAATGCACTGCCATATCGAGCTCTAACGCATGATGAAGTTTTTACGTTTGCTAAACAACTAGGAATTCATTATTTTCGAGGAGTGTATATGCGCGATCAACTACCAGTACGCCCACGTGAACGTGAAAGTGCCGTAATTAACTTGGACGACAGTCGTGGACCTGGAACTCATTACGTTGCTTATGTAAAACGTAAATCTAAAGTATGGTATTTTGATAGCTATGGAGATTTACCTCCTCCTTTTGAGCTCATACGTTATTTCGGAAGCAGTGCAGACATTGTTTACAATAAGAACCGTGTGCAAAACTTTAATACACGCATGTGCGGACGATTATGTCTTATGTTCTTATATCAAACCCAGACAGTAGAGAAAGTGCATTAATGTCTACGTGATGACGAACAGTGAAAGAACGTTTGCTGTACGTGGAGAAGGACCTGAAACAACCGTCTATTTTAATCCACCTATCGAACTTGGTTATCAGCCGCATAGTCTTGGACTAGTATCGTTGGAAAGCTACAATAAAATCTATAATGTGCGTGATGGTTTAAACAAGTTCTATTACGATGAGTATGTACTAACACTACCCTCAGGTAGTTATACAGTAGATGATATTCACGACTATATTGAAAGTACGTTAATTGATCAGTTTGGAGGAGATAGTTTTAGTAATCATAATTACAAGTTCTCAATCACTATAAGCAACATTACACATAAATGTGTTATTGAATCATCATTTAAGATTGACTTCAAATCACAACCTGATTCGATTGGCCCACTGCTTGGATTTTCATCGAGGGAGCTCCTACCGAACGTACGTTACGAGTCTGATCAACCTATAAAACTCTTGGATGATTATAATGTGAACATTACTTGTAATATTATTACAGACTTGAATAGTAATCGACAACCTTCGCACGTCCTGCACGACTTCATTGTTACAGAGGAACGTGGATATACTATTTGTGAGAAACCAGCAGTAGTTCTTTATCATCCTGTGTCTGTAAAACACATTAGCAACATTACTCTTAGACTTGTAAATAAACATAATCAGCTTATTCATTTAGATCAGCACGCGTACGTAGCTTACAAACTACATCTTAAACCAGTATGAAAACCATCTATAAAACACGGTGTACATTCCGAAGACATACTACATGTGTGCAGAGACTCATCGAGTTAACAAATACCCATAAGCAGATACTCCAAGATTTGGGATATACACTACTACAACAAAATGGAAGAAATGCTAGACATTACGAATACAGTAGAAAGTCGTGAAGGTGTAGTACGAAGTGAGCTTCATTCCTATCAACCTTTTACGTTTGGATTAAATAACAATGATGAAATTCATTTTATTATTAATCAACAAGATGTTTACACCTTACCACACGAAAGCTACCTCTATATTGAAGGACGATTAGAAAAGTCTGATGGAAGTGGACCAAGCACTTCACAACTAAACAACCATGCTCTAGCTTTTCTCTTTTCTGAAGCGCGATATGAAGTAAATAATGTTGAAATAGATCGAACGAAGAATGTTGGTATTACAAGTGCAATGAAACTCTACCCTTCTTTCTGTGATGAAGAAAGTTATCTTTTGCGGATGGCTGGATGGTGTCCAAAAGCTACTAACAACTGGATGATTAATGAGGATGGAACTTTTACGGGTATGTTATCACTGAAACATATTTTTGGATTCGCAGAAGACTTTACACGTATTATAATCAACGCAAAACAAGAGCTTATTCTAATCCGTGATCGAAGTGATTACAATTCTCTTAAAGCAGTAGAAACACCTGTAGAATCGAAAATAACACTGCATCGTATACTGTGGCGGATTCCACATGTAACCTTATCTGATCGTGAAAAACTTCGATTGCTCAAGATTGTAGAAAATGATACACCATTACCTATACGTTTTAGAAGTTGGGAGCTGCATGAATATCCTGTGTTACCACCTACAAACAAGCATAGCTGGGCTGTTAAAACATCACGTTTTACTGAGAAGCCCTTGTACATTATTTTTGGATTTCAAACTAATCGTAAATTCAATCACGAAAAAGATAGCTCACTGTTTGATCACTGCAAATTAAGACACGTTAGACTATATCTCAACGGAATTACGTATCCCTACGAAAACATCGACATTAACTTTGAGAAAAATAAGTTTGGGATGCTCTATGACATGTTTTGTAAATTTCAATCATCGTATTATCAGAAAGAAGATCGTCCGCTATTTACACCTCAAGAATTTAAAAATAAAGCACCGATTGTAGTTATAGACTGCTCTTATCACGAAGAATCTATAAAAGAATCTCCAGTTGATATTCGTTTAGAATTTGAAACATCTGAAAACATTCCTGCTAACACAGCAGCCTATTGTCTTATTATTCATATGAGTGATGTTACTTACCATCCGCTAACGAATATTGTTACGAGACTATAAATAAGAATAGATCTTTATCATTTTCATTAGTGTGTGCTTCGACATCGTACGCTATGGAACAAAACTGTAAATGTGCATGCTGTTTGCATGCTCATACGCAACATCTTATTTATGTTTCACGAGTGAGTGAGGCTATTAAGATGTTCTATAAACGTAGATCGTTGATGCCGAAACATCTTATTCAATACTTACCACCAGGATTTTTATATACGTACGCTGCCTCTTACGTACATAATTTTTGGGACATCCTTCCTCTACACAGTAAGATGTCAATCGAAGTAGCTTTATGCAGAACGACATTACAAGCATCGAGGAGAAAATGGTGATGATGATTGGGATGGACCAAATCCGAGGATTGAACACTGTACACAGTGTATGAATGAACTTTCTCTAGTAACTCATGATGATGATGATTCCGAAAAGGAATAACAGCAAGGTAAGAAGTATATGATCTTCTCTGTAAAGCATAACATACTTAGTATAATATATTTCTAAATGCTTTGTTTAATTTGAATGTTGCAGGAGGCATTTCAGAAGCATACGTTGTTAAGAAGCACACCAACCTTGTCAGCAGCAAAAACGAACACTGTTGTAGTACATTTGTAAATAAATATTTGATCGCATTCAAAAAATGTTGTACTTATTGCATTGCTTTACACCGACTTACTCTTAAGAAAAACGATCAGGTCTAAACATGCACAATGACGTCATCACAACAGCACTTGCTTACTCTAGCTTTCCCGATGCATGTTTAAACTTGTTCGAATTTACCGCTACCACATTCCTTTACACCGACTTACTCTTAAGAAAACGGACAAGTCTAAACATGCATGATGACGTCATCACTGCAGCACGTGCTTACTCTAGCTTTCCCGATGCGTGATTAAACTTGTTCGAATTAGCCGCCACCACATAGAGTGCAGCAGCGAGGTAAGCGATGTAAGATGGCGGTGGCTAAAGATGTCAGCACGGTGCTCTGTTGATTAAAGATGGCTGCTTGTCAAAAAGATTTTTTCAAATTATCCGCCACCACATAGAGTGCAGCACTGAGGTTTGCGATGCAAGATGGCGGGTGACAGCTTGTCAAATAGATTTTTTATTTTTCAAAGGTAAGTAGCTAAAGAGGGCAGCACTAAGGTTAGCAATGCAAGATGGTGGATGACAGCTGTGACGTAAAATATTACCCGCAAGATAGCACCACGATGCTCTTTTCATTAAAGATGGCAGCTTGTTAATTAGAATTTTTCAAATTAACCGCCTCAAAGGTAAGTAGCTAAAGAGGGCAGCACTGTTCTCTCTGGATTAAAGATGGCAGCTTGTTAAATATAATTTTTCAAATTAACCGCCTCAAAGGTAAGTAGCTAAAGAGGGCAGCACTGTTCTCTCTGGATTAAAGATGGCGGATGACAGCTGACGAAATTGCCCGCATGATAGCAGCACAGTGCTCTATTGATTAAAGATGGCGGATGACAGCTGTCAAAAAAGCACGTGGCTTTGTTTCCCAACAAGAGCACATAGAATTTTTCAAATTGCCGCCACCACATTTCAAAGGTATCTAGCTAAAGAGTACAGCACTGTGCTCTGTTGATTAAAGATGGCGGATGACGGCTGTCAAAAAAGCGCGTGAGTTTGTTTCCAAACAAGAGCATGTAGAATTTTTCAATTTGCCGCCACCACATAGAGGGCAGCACGGTGCTCTCTTGATTAAAGATGACTGCTGTCATGTGGAATTGCCTGCCACCACATTTCAAAGGTAACTAGCTAAAGAGTGTAGCACGGCGCTCAAAGATGGCTGCTGTCAAAAAAGCATTTTTCAAATTATCCGCCACCACATTTCAAAGGTAAGTAGCTAAAGAGGGCAGCACTGTGCTCTATGGATTAAAGATGGCGGATGACAGCTGTCAAAAAAGCACGTGGCTGTCAAAAAGCACGTGGATTTGTTTATCTCGAGCTAGTGAGGTTAAGTTGGTAGCACTAAGGTTTAGGCCCGCCAAGATGGCAGCACTGCCGATGACAGGTGACGAATTTTACATCTAAAGAGGGCAGCACAGCGCTCTGTAGTTTAAGGATGGTGGATGACAGCTGTCAAAAAGCACGTGGCTGTCAAAAAGCACGTGGCTTTGTTTATCTCGAGCTAGTTAGGTTAAGTTGGTACCACCGAGGTTTATTCCCGTCAAGATGGCAGTACTGAGGTTAGCGATGCGTTGTTGTCGATGACAGCTGTCAAAAAGCACGTGGCTTTGTTTACAAATCTGTCAAAAAGCACGTGGCTGTCAAAAAACACGTAGCTTTGTTTACCTCGCGCTAGTGAGGTTAAGTTGGCACTACTGAGGTTTAGGCCCGTCAAGATGGCAGTACTGAGGTTAGCGATGCGTTGTTGTCTGTCAAAAAGCACGTGGCTGTCAAAAACACGTGGGTTTGTTTACCTCATGCTAGTTAGGTTAAGTTGGCACTAGTGAGGTTTAGGCCCGTCAAGATGGCAGCAGTGAGGTTAGCGATGCGTTGTTGTCGATGACAGCTGTCAAAAAGCACGTGGCTTTGTTGACAAATTCAAATCTCCCGCCAAAATTCAAATTTCCCGCCAGAATTCAAATTTCCCCGCCGCGGGCGGAGGAGGAGGCGCCCGAACTGTCCCATTATACTACTGACGGGAGGCCCGTACATAACCAAGACGCCGTGGAACCTCAAGGACTGCCTACAGTGTACGGGGAGCCAAGACATCATGCCATCCACCCAGCGGCAGCCGAACACCGGACTCCAGATTGCTGATGCAGTCGTAATGGACGACTAAACGACTAGATGTGCCTTCTTGGGTGAGCTGTGGGGTGATCCAGGCAGATGAGTATTGTAAAAATATTTGAAAGTCTATTTCCTGTAAAAATGTAAATATTTAATGCATGCAGATTCTTTAGAAATGTAGGGTAGGATTTCGTTGTTCTCAAAGGGATGGTAGTAGTTATTGATAGGGCTAGTGTTTATGTTTCTTCACTGTCGGGGACCGTATTTCTTTATTTAATATGGGAATTCATGCATGATAATTTAAGACCCTAGATTTGATTTACCGTGGAGCACTATGGGAATTAAAAGGGATTCTTTAATATTCTTGAAAATCATTCCATGTACCATCGATAAAAAGATACGAGTAATATGAGTCATCTAGAAATTTCAAGGTTTTCTGTAGTAGATGCTTCACGTAATGTGTTAGGTCATCCCCTTGTATAAATTAAGTATGGTGAAGAAGAAACCTCGATATGACAAGTGAAGTGTGATAATGTGTGAATATATTTAGAACGCGAGTGTTAGCATACTTTGTCCCGAATGCTAGGGCCTTTCTTTCTTCCAAAATATGCGTGTATTGGTTATGCCGAGAAATGAGATCGAGCTACTCTAGCCGATAAGGAATAGATCGAATGCGGTGTTGATGAAATATAAGCAAAGTATGCGCAAGGTTGTTTATCCCGTGCTAATGGTATAAAGTAGGCTAGATGCAAGCCGATGTGTTTAATTGATGCGTGTGGCATCCAATGAATAATGATATTTTAAAGCGAAATGCCGAGGTGGCTAGATAACGGGACTGAGTTCCCTTGTGTTGAAAGTGAAAGCGCAGGGTGAGGACAGTGTAAACAGCTGGCCGGTGAGATTTAAAGTCCGGCCAGGTAAGGAGGGATGTGAAATACTATCGCCGCTGTGAGAGGAACTTAGCGTCAGAGGGCTCGTTCTGCTTCTCTCCGGCATCGATATTACATGCAACCAGTCAGAAATAAACACCGTTGGTTAAACCTACAATTCCAATAAATGAGAGAATTCCCCCATTTCTTTATGTTAATTAAAACGACTAGGGATTTTCAGAGTGGAAGTCACACTTCACAATTGTCACGGGACATGAGTTCATGTCTCATCAGCGCCAGAGGCAGTTATGCTGCTGCCACCAGCTACGGGCGGATGCTCCGGTCCGTGATTTATATTGTGAATGTCGAGTGTATTTATTGTCTTCTCTCCACAGGTGTGATATGTATTTGAATACTGTATTGTTTTCTGTTTCGCTAAATATGATTTCTTTTAGGGACCATCGTTGTACAGGTGTCGAATTCGTGTATATATTTAAGTGACATCCCATTGGAACATACGATGTGTATTATTTGCTTGTTTTATGAGATAGCGAGATAGGTGTTTTTCTTTCTAATGAGTGAGACGACTTTCAGATATTCTAGACAAGCTCATATATCAAATACGTCTCACCTGGTTCATTCGATAGCTAAGGTTAATTCTCGCCAATAGGACGACGATTTGGTATTTGAATATATAGTGTAATAATGTAAATAAGGCGAGTAATACAAGATACGCCATCATCCAATTATTTCTGTGTACAACGGTACTAGTGCATAATGTGTTTGAATATCTTCAGAGTGAATTGCAATTCTAGGGAAAGGACTAGAGGACAGTTACACACTCAAGGAAATTTACGGTGTCTAATTTATAGGTTTGATATGGTGGCATATCCATGTATAAATTATCTACGTGTTTTCTCAGGCATTAAAAATTTTTTTAAAAAAGGAAACGTAATTCATTCTTCTCATTTCATAGGTAAATAGTATTCCTCTCATTATTATGATTCCCCTACTGTAAATTATTAGATTACTGCCCAGTAAGGACAGACTGCGACCCGTATGTCTCTACCGGCTCAGCTAGTGCCTTGTAACGCTAGTAGGGGAGAAGGGGTCTTCGGCGCCGCGCCCGGTCGAAGGCCTCATCCAAGGTGTTCCATTTTTAACGTCATATTGCGGGAATATTATGGTCTATTGATGTACTGATATCACGAAAGGTTACAATATAGACTCTTATGAGACGGTCAAGGGGCACTTGCGCAAGATGGCGGCTGCTCATAGGAGACGGCCCAAGGGCGCTTGCACAAGATGTCGACTATATACAGGCTCTTACTGAGAAAGCTAGCCTAGAGTCTACTGCGTAAGATGGCAGCTATACATAGCCTCTTATGAGACAGCCTGAGGACGCTTGCACAAGATGGCTGCTAAACACAGGCTCTTATGGAGAAAGCTGGCCCAGGGGTTACTACGCAAGATGGCGGCTATACACAGGCTCTTACTGAGAAAGCTAGCCTAGAGCCTACTGCGTAAGATTTCAGCTATACATAGCCTCTTATGAGAAGGCCTAAGGACGCTTGCGCAAGATGGCAGCTATACACAGGCTCATATGGAGAAAGCTGGCCCAGTGGCCTACTGCGCAAGATGGTGGCTATACACAGGCTCTTACTGAGAAAGCTAGCCTAGAGTCTACAGCGTAAGATGGCAGCTATACATAGCCCCTTATGAGACGGCCTAAGGATGCTTGCGCAAGATGGCGGCTATACACAGGCTCTTATAGAGAAAGCTAGCCTTGAGGCTATACATAGGCTGTTATGGCTTCCTCCTCCTCCTTCTCCTCCTCCTTCTCCTCCTCCTTCTCCTCCTCTGTCTGGGCATAGCTTTATGTCTCTATCCGACAAGTTTAAACAAGGAGGCAAAGGAATGCAATAAGTATTACATTTTGAATGCAATGAAATATTTATTGTATAATGATTTACAAAATTAAAATAATCTACTACAACAGTCATTGTTGTGCTGCCGACAAGGTTACTATGCTCTACAACAGCTTACTGCGAAGAGGTAGCATGCTTCCTAAATTGTAATTCCTCCTGCCACATTCAAATTAAACAAAACATTTAGTGATTATGAAATATATTATACAAATAAGATAATGCAGCTCTTTCATTGTTGTTATTAATGTGGTTTATTCCTTCTCTGAATCATCGCCATCATGTACTGAAATGAATGAAAAAAGTTCATCCATACACTGTGTACAGTGTTCAATCCTCGGATTTGGTCTATCTCAATCATCATCACCATTTTCATCTCGATGCATGTAATGACATTGATAGGTTTTGCATAAAGCTACATCGATTGACATCTTACTGTGTAGAGGAAGCATGACCGAAAATCATTTGCATAAGGGCAGCGTACGTAGATAAAACTCCTGGCGGTAAATATTGAATGAGATGTTTTGGCATCTAATATAAAATGTTCTATGTTTATAGAACATCTTAATAGCCTCAGTTACTCGTGTGAGATAAATAAGATGTTGTGTATGAGCACGCCAACAGGATGCATATTGACAGTTTTGTTTGTTATTAACCGTAACCGTGTACTCTTTCTGTTCCATAGAGTACGATGTCGATGCACACACTAATGTTGATGATAAAGGACTATTCCGTAGGAGGAGGGATTGAGCTAACCTCAGTAACTGTGAGAATGAGGGGGAGGGGAGGAGGAGAAAGAGGAGGAGGAACGTAGCAGACTTGTGAGGCGGACGAGAAGGAACACTGCTATGTCCAGCCAGAGGAGGAATCTGCTATCTTAACAGCTGTTACATTTTAAAAAAGTGGTGTCGGGAAGGGATCATGTCGAGAAGGGCCACTTGCTTAATCCTCACCAAAAATGATATCGGGATGTAACTATATCGTTGACAATTCTGTATCTAACAGCGTGGCATTACGGAGGACAGCACAGTTCCTCCTCCTCCTCCTCCTCCTCCTCCTCCTCCGTACAGTTACGGAGCTCAGCTCAATCCCCTTCTCCTTATCACAGTACTGTATCCAACAGCGTGACGTCATAGAGGACAGCACAATCCCTCCTCCTCCTCACAGTTACGGAAGTCAGCTCAATTCCCTCCTCCTCCACCACCGCATCATCAGAGTACAGTAAACGGCAGCGTTACGTTACAGAGGACACCACAATCCCTCTTCCTCGACCTTCTTACAGTTATAGAGGTCAGCTCAAGCCCCTCCTCCTACAATTCTGTACCCGACAGCGTAACACGATAGAGAACAGCACATCCCTCCTCCGCAGTGATGACGTCAACATAGTTACGCTTGTTTAGTCATGTTCGTTAACAAGATTACTCTCTAGTAATCTCAAGCCTTTGCGATAGGTGTAAAGGGAATTCAATAAGTAGAACATTTATTTACTACATGTAATGTTACAATAACATTATTGTCGAACTGTAACTCATGTGTGTCTTTACACAATAATACGCCTACGACGTAAGTCATCTTCTATTTCTTGAAACTCTCGTACATACACTGTGTATCCAGCGTCTTGATAAGCTCTAGGAGTTGTAATTGTTCAACGAGTAAGTTAACGTCTTTACAGTATCCCACATCTACATAGGGTAACAGAGTTTTGCTAATACGTAAGACCTTTCGTCGTTATAGTTTTCATGCAAGCTGCCCTTCTCGAAAAGACCCTTCCCGAGCTGCCCTTCTCGACATAGTCCCTTCCCGACATAGTTCTAAAGCAATCTGCCCTTCTCGACAACACCCTTCCGGACATAGTTTTCATGCAAGCTGCCCTTCTCAACAAGACTTTCCCCTAAGTTTGCATGCAAGCTGCCCTTCTCCACATAGTGTTAAAGCAAGCTGCCCTTCTCAAAGTACTCCCTTCCCCTTCTCGACACCATCTTAGTAAGGACTAAGGATCATAGTTTTATAGCCAGATGTTCTTCTCGACATAAAACCTGTTTCTGCCTTTAAAACCTATAAGGAGGAGGAAAAGGGTATCTAACAGATAAGGAGGAAGCATAGTCGCGTTCCTATTCACCTTCTCCACCTAACATGTCAGGTCTGTTTCTCCTCCTCCTCCTTATCTGTTAGACACCCCTTCCCTCCTCCTACTTATTAGGCGCAGTTTTACAGGTAGATAGGCAGTTGTTATTTGCCGGTTGCAGTGTTAAACTGTACATCATATCTACCTGTAAACCATCGATTAAGTTTACGTGTGATCTTTGTAGTGTCAGTTTTCAAGACTTGACAATCTTCAACGACATAAAGCTGTAAAGCTTAACTTCGGAATATATGCATGCAAACAATGTACTGCTATATTCAAAAGACGTGACAATCTCACACGACATGTAAATTCAAAACATATTTGTTTAAGTACTTTACCAGTAGAATGGATAGAAACATTGACTAAATGTCGAAAGCGCGATATGAAGAAGCGTGATCGAAACGATATAACATCATCTCAGCTTACTACAAGTTCTGTTACTAATCTCACACCAGCAGATAAAGAGGAGATGCATAAGGAAGAAAAATAAGAACACAACGTTTCTTTTCCATCGGAGCTTTTTCATTCTACTTTATTTTCTAAGCCGACAACATGTTCTGTGGCTGTGCAAACATCTCAAGAAGAGAGGCAAGATGCGGCAGTAGAAGAAAAAGAAGAAGATTTAACCGCTTCTTTTCAATCAAATCCTGTTAATTTTGTATGTACTGATAACAGTGCAGAAGCACATGCCACATCAAATCAAGTTCTTCCGTTCTCTGCACATCAAGTGTCTGCACGTATTAACAAAACTCTGTTACCTTATGCAGATGTAAGATACTGTAAAGACGATAACTTACTCGTTGAACAATTATAACTCCTAAGAGCTTATCATGACGCTGGATACACAGTGTATGTACGAGAGTTTCAAGAAATAGAAGATGAATTACGTCGTAGGCGTATTATTGTGTAAAGACTCACATAAGTTACAGTACAACAATAATGTTATTGTAAAATTACATGTAGTAAATAAATGTTCTACATATTGCATTCCCTTTACACCTATCGTTAAGGCTTGAGATTACTATAGAGTAACCTTGTTAACTAATATGACTAAACAAGCGTAACTATGTTGACGTCATCGCTGCGGAGGAGGGATGTGCTGTTCTCTATCGTGTTACGCTGTCGGATACAAAACTGTAGGAGGAGGGGCTTGAGCTGTCCTCTATAACTGTAAGAAGGTCGATGAAGAGGAATTGTGGTGTCCTCTGTAACGTAACGCTGCCGTTTACTGTACTCTGATGATGCGGTGGTGGAGGAGAAGGGGATTGAGCTGACTTCCGTAACTGTGAGGAGGAGGAGGTATTGTGCTGTCCTCTATGACGTCACGCTGTCGGATACAGTGCTGTGATAAGGAGAAGGGGATTGAGCTGACCTCCGTAACTGTAAGGAGGAGGAGGAACTGTGCTGTCCTCCGTATCGTCACGCTGTTAGATACAGAATTATCAATGACATAGTTCCTTCCCGACATCATTTTGGGGAGAGGATTAAGCAAGTGGCCCTTCTCGACATGATCCCTTCCCGAGACTATTTTTGAAAATGTAACAGCTGTTGAGAGTACACGGTTACGGTTAATAACAAACAAAACTCTCACTGTGCATGCTGTTCGCATTTTAATACGCAACACCTTATTTATCACACACAAGTGAGGCTATTAAGATGTTCTATAAACATAGAATATTTTATATCGGATGCCAAAACACCTCATTCAATATTTACCTCCAGGATTTTTATCTACGTACGCTGTCCCTTACGTAAATGATTTTTGGGACATGCTTCCTCTACAGAGTAAGATGTTAATCGATGTAGCTTTATGCAGAACCTGTCAACGTCATTACAAGCATCGAGGTAAAAATGGTGAGATGGACCAAATCCGAGGACTGAACACTGTACACAGTGTATGGGTGAACTTTTTCCATTTATTTCAGTACATGATGACGATGATTCAGAAAAGGAATAAACTACATTAATAACAACAATGTAAGAACTGCATTGTCTTATTTGTATATTTAATAAACACTAAATGTTTCGTTTAATTTGAATGTGGCAGGAGGCATTACAATTTAGGAAGCATGCTACCTCTTCGCAGTAAGCTGTTATAGAGCATAGTAACCTTGTCGGCAGCAAAACTATGACTGTTTAGTAGATTTTAATTTTGTAAATCATTATACAATAAATATCTCATTGCATTCAAAATACTGTACTTATTGGATTCCTTTGCCTCCTTACACCTACTCATTCTATCTATAAAGGATTGAGTGAGTGACCTTGATAACGAACAAGTCTAAGCATGCATAACTATGATGACGTCACCGCTGCAGGTTAAAAACAGAATAATAGGACGTTCTCACTCTAGCCGTAAGCATAAGATCGCGTCGTTATAGTAATGCATGTCGGCTGGGTCCTGAGGACCCCGCGCAACTTTTTAATTTACTTTACTCTTCCGTCTGTAATAGTAGTTCATTGTTGTTCCATGTAAATTAATTTTAGTTGATGAGAAGCGGCTGTGAGATGTGGATGTGGTCAATTTCTTCTGCACACCCAGGTAAGTTAGTAACACAGGGTCCTCGGGACCCTGGGGTACCATTAATGCAATATTTCTCAGGTATTCTCAAGTTCATGTTTGACATTTTTCTTCTTTTCTTCGCACACTTTCGCTTATAGAATGATTTCTTGAAGGGTCTTTCTAGTCAACTGACTGTTCTTCAGATGAAGAAACGTTTCTATACCAGAAATATTTCAAGGGAAATTAAGATAGGACTTGGAAGAGTTCTGCAAATGGAGGTGCCAGAGGAACGCTATGCTCAAGCACCCGAAACACCTAAATCCAAACGCAAAAAGGTGTTCCACCTGCCCATACAGCAAGGACAGAATTCGGCTATTGTTTGCAGCATGTGCAGCAAACCAATATGAAATGAATGTGCACAAAAGGTGTGCAAAGTATGTGCAAATACTGAGTGACGTAAGAAATCAATAGACAACTATAACCACAAGTTGGTGGTTTGTCAGAATTTTCCTGTTAATTGTGTTATACCATAAGACATTATTATGAATCAGTGTAGACCTTGTTTTGTCATTCTGTGTCACTGTATTGAAAAATATTGAATCATAATACTGGATTATTGATCAAAATTGACACGGCAACATTAGTCCTTTGAAAATGTATGCAAACAAAAAAGTCAGAATACTTGAAAGTTGTTTATTTCTGATGTAAACAGTGTGTTGAGCTGAATAAGTTTGTATTTTAATAAAATGTAACTTTTTTGTACTTAAATTCAACATTATAACCTGGGTCCCTGGCACCCTGTCGTACCATTTCTGATACAAAAGTGAACCCGTACCAGGTAAGGGTTAAACTTGTCGGAGAGAGACATAAAGCTATGTCCCGACAGAAGAGGAGGAGGAGGAGGCCATAAGAGTCTATGTATAGCCGCCATCTTGCGCAGTAGCCTCAAGGCTAGCTTTCTCTATAAGAGCCTGTGGATGGCCGCCATCTTGCGCAGTAGGCCCTGGGCCAGCTTTTTTCTGTAATAGCCTGTGTATAGCCACCATCTTGCGCAAGCGTCCTTAAACCGTCTCATAACGGGCTATGTATAGCTGCCATCTTGCGCAGTAGCCTCTAGGCTAGCTTTCTCCATAAGAGCCTGTGTATAGCCGCCATCTTGCGCGAGTGCCCTTATGCCGTCTCATAAGAGTCTAAACCACCATCTTGCGCAAGCGCCCCTAGGCCGTCTCATAATAGCCTATGTATAGCCGCTATCTTGCCCAAGCGCCCCTAGGGCGTCTCATAAGAGCCGATGTATGGCCGCCATCTTGCGCAAGCGCCTTTAGGCCATCTTATAAGAGCCTATGTACAGTCGCCATCTTGCACAAGCGCCCCTAGGCCGTCTCATAAGAGCCGATGTATAGCCGCCATCTTGCGCAAGCACCCCTAGGCCTTCTTATGCAATTGGCGTGGGGAAGAGCATTTTGCCGTAAAACATTATTCATCACGGTCATTACAAAAGGGATTGATATACAGAGTGCGGTAATAAAAGGTATACACACTGTGACAGGACATGGCTATTTAATATACACTGACTGACAGAGCAAATGCAACACCAAGAAGGAGTAGTTCGAAAGGGATGAAAGTTGGGGAAAAAACAGAGACGGCACGGACGAATAATTGATGTTTATTTCAAACCGATATGCAGGTTACACAATGCGCACGGCATCGACTCAGAAGGATGTAGGACCACCGCGAGCGGCGATGCACGCAGAAACACGTCGAGGTACAGAATCAATAAGAGTGCGGATGGTGTCCTGAGGGATGGTTCTCCATTCTCTGTCAACCATTTGCCACAGTTGGTCGTCCGTACGAGGCTGGGGCAGAGTTTGCAAACGGCGTCCAATGAGATCCCACACGTGTTCGATTGGTGAGAGATCCGGAGAGTACGCTGGGCACGGAAGCATCTGTACACCTCGTAGAGCCTGTTGGGAGATGCGAGCAGTGTGTGGGCGGGCATTACCCTGCTGAAACAGAGCATTGGGCAGCCCCTGAAGGTACGGGAGTGCCACCGGCCGCAGCATATGCTGCACGTAGCGGTGGGCATTTAACGTGCCTTGAATACGCACTAGAGGTGACGTGGAATCATACGCAATAGCGCCCCAAACCATGATGCCGCGTTGTCTAGCGGTAGGGCGCTCCACAGTTACTGCCGGATTTGACCTTTCTCCACGCCGACGCCGCACTCGTCTGCGGTGACTATCACTGACAGAACAGAAGCGTGACTCATCGGAGAACACGACGTTCCGCCATTCCCTCATCCAAGTCGCTCTAGCCCGGCACCATGCCAGGCGTGCACGTCTATGCTGTGGAGTCAATGGTAGTCTTCTGAGCGGACGCCGGGAGTGCAGGCCTCCTTCAACCAATCGACGGGAAATTGTCTTGCACATGCTGAAGAATGGCGGTTGACGTGGCGTGCGGGACTGCCACCGCTTGGCGGCGGATGCGCCGATCCTCGCGTGCTGACGTCACTCGGGCTGCGCCTGGACCCCTCGCACGTGCCACATGTCCCTGCGCCAACCATCTTCGCCACAGGCGCTGCACCGTGGACACATCCCTATGGGTATCGGCTGCGATTTGACGAAGCGACCAACCTGCCCTTCTCAGCCCGATCACCATACCCCTCGTAAAGTCGTCTGTCTGCTGGAAATGCCTCCGTTGACAGCGGCCTGGCATTCTTAGCTATACACGTGTCCTGTGGCACACGACAACACGTTCTACAATGACTGTCGGCTGAGAATTACGGTACGAAGTGGGCCATTCGCCAACGCCGTGTCCCATTTATCGTTCGCTACGTGCGCAGCACAGCGGCGCATTTCACATCATGAGCATATCTCAGTGACGTCAGTCTACCCTGCAATTGGCATAAAGTTCTGACCACTCCTTCTTGGTGTTGCATTTGCTCTGTCAGTCAGTTTATTACAAAGCTGGACCGAAAAACAACAGTAATGTGTAGTATGATGTTTTGTAAACAGATGTGACCCACATGATGTTATGCTAGCTTTGCTACGCGACAGGCAACAATGAACGAATATATAACGATTATCGTATGATGATCTGTTAAGAGATATGACTCATATGACTTTATGCTACAACGACATGGAGCCAAGATTATTGTATGAAGAGCAGAAGTTATTTTGAAGTGGCATTGGGAAACCGAGAATGTTGTTGAAGTTCAACGGCAATGGAGGCGTGTGCACAGAACAGAACCGCCAACGCGAGTGACAATTGCACGCATTCGAGGCTCATGGTACCATATGCGATGTTGACATGGGCAGATCTGGGAGACCCCGCACAGCTATGGTTTTGGAACGTTTTGAGAACTCACGAAGCAATGTGCGCGTGAGAGTAGGAGTAGCAGAACCTGCCGTGTTATTAAAACAGCGAAGCTGAAAGTTTTCATCCCAAGACTTTTGCATGCATTAAATGAAGATGACAATGATCGGAGAATGCAGGACTGTAGCCTTCGTAGGGAAAGTTGTTTTCTCCGATGAGGCACAATTTAAGTTGAACCGAACTGTTGACCGGCGTAACTGCGTCTACTGGCGTGCACACAACCCACATGTTTTGTGGAAAAGGCTGTTAATTCACCTGGAATTAATGGTTTGTGTAGGTTGTGATCTGCGGGTCTTTCTTGAAGCAACAGTAAATGGCCAAGTGTACCTGAACATGACACGCATATCCGTCTTACCCGCCATTTGCAGACTTCATGTGAATGAGGGATTTTACTTCCAACAGGATCGTGCACCACAACATTACCACCGAGATGTCCGCGCGAACCTTCCAGGGCACTGGATAGGGCGAAGAGGTCCGATTGAGTTTCCGCCGCGTTATCCAGATCTAACTCCGTTGGATTTCTATCAACGGAGATGCTGTATACCGTAGAAAATCAAGTACTCGGGCAGAGCATGTGCCGCAATCGCTGAGGACACTCGTACTCAGAAGTGTATCGACGCTGATGGTGGGCATTTTGAGCAACTGTTGTAACTGGAAAACAGGAAAAGTCGAAGATGATTAGTTGCTCACCATTTTCCGTTTGCGTGAATCGAGGTTCGTTATGACCGGGCGAGTTGATCGTGGGGTTAGGGTGCGCAGCTGTGAGCTTGCATTCGGTAGATATTTGGTTCGAACCCCACTGTCGGCAGCCCTGAAGACGGTTTTCCGTGGTTTGCCATTGTCACACCAGGCAAATGCTGGGGCTGTACCTTAATTAAGGCCACGTCTGCTTCCTTCCCACTCCTATCGTCGCCATAAGACCTGCCTGTGTCGGTGCGACGTAAAGTAAATAGCAAAGAAAAGTTCGTTACGTTAACCCATGTGTACACATTTTATTGGTGGCCTCTGTATTTGTCGAATTATCCTTTATTTTATTAAATTTTAAAAGGAAATAAATTGAATAAATGCTATTCTTAAATTCATTCTTTATGCACGGGAAGAGATGGGTTAAACAAGATTATTTGAGTGATACTGAAGTTTAATTTTGTATTTTACTGTTCTCCGTGGAATCCTTGATTTTTACTCCATCCTACTGTATGAATGTTTATGTTGGATTTATTATGAAGTTATTGAACGTATTTTGCTCCTTCTGAGCTGTGCAGTATTGGATTAGGCTTCGGTATCTGGTTATTGATTAGGTACTCTGATTTTATCGAAACATGTGTGATTTAAACTGAATTTCATTTTTTATGGTGCAAGTAACGCCGATTATTATTTTATCCAAACTGCCAGGTGTATGCATAAGATTTTGGCGGTTTTGTGGTAAAGGAAACCCGTAATTTTCTACGAAAATTCATTTTATTGCTTATTCAAAATATTGGCCATCGGCTTTTACACACTTCGCCCATCTTTCAAGTAAGTTATGAATACCATGCCAAAAAAACAGCTAGTCTTTTGAGGTAAAATATTCGTCGAGCCATTTTGCAACTTCCTCGACATTGCTGAAGTGCTGCTCTACGAGCGCGTGCCCCATTGATGCGAAGAAGCGCCAGGTCGGGGCAGTACGGCAGCTGCGGAAGGATGTCACATCCAAGTGACTTCAAGCTATCTTTCACTGGTTTTTCTATGTGAGATGGCGCATTGTCGTGTAACAAAATCACTTTTCCATGTCTTCTGGCACATTCCGGTCGTCTTACGATCAATGAGTGATTTAAACTAATCATTTGTTGGCGATAACGTTGTGCATTAACGGTTTCGCCGGGCTTCAAGATTCGCACTTTTGTGGTCTACCAGAGCGTGCACTGTTTTTCACATTGAAATCACACCTTTAAACTGTCGAAACCTTGACTCATATATTCCAATCGATGGAGCGTGTTCACCATATGTTTCAACCAGCAAATGATGACTTTCCACAGCCTTTTCCTTTTGATTAAATAAGAAAAGCAATGTGTGCCACAAATGTACTTTTTCAGGCACAAACGTCGACACGATCACTGAACGATACAACACAGACGCTAGTGTTTGGCGGACTCAACTTGTGTGTGTTGGTAGGTTAATGTCAGACGAACAAACTGACGTACGCTGCGTACTGTTCGCTGGCGCCATCTCTTAGTGGAACCGGAAGAAACTTATATATGTACCTGGTATATTTCTACTGAACTACTTGTGAAGTGATTTTTCTTCTTCTTCTATGTTTGTTGAGTGTTTCCATTGTGGTTTGGTACAACGTGGAGTAGTTATTCTGAATATTTATTCATGCTATATAAGTTTGACTTCCTGGCTACTTTTAAATTTCCTGAAATGTAGTTATTCTGAGACCTTATTGCAGATCAACTTCCATTCCCGCAGTTATTTGCTCATTACTCTCACATAAAAATCCGGATTTCTTTTTTCAAATTACATTCTTATTTAAGCTTGAATTTAATAATTGTCATCCAGCTGCTCAGTACTTCAAGCCTAGTTATGGGCCATCAGGTGTGCTGTGGAGTGTGAACACAACAATGGTAGCGCTCCGATACTAAGTGACTCGCAGGCTGTGTTGAGCACAAACACAATGCCAATCCAATAGCTGGAGCACGTCTGTCTTTCCTGCATCCGAGGACACACTCCTCCTCCTGGAAATGAAAAGGCAGACATCCTCGCAAGAGCAGCCTCCTCATCCAACATAGGAATCACCTACAACAAATCACCCGCAAGGTATACAAAAGCCCAAAACAAAATGCATCTAATAAGACAGTGGAACAACCTCTGGACAGCAAGTACAAAAGGGTCTGCGACAAGAGAATATTTTTTTCCCGACAGATATAGCCGACGTTGGTGCACGAATTTATTCTCAGTCAGTTTCGCTCCGGCCATGGAAAGTTTGCTACTTTGAAAGCTTCAAAATTAACATTGCAGGCGATTACATGTGGACCATTTATTCTTTCACTGCGTCATCTTTAGAAGGACAAAATTCCAACTTGAGTGCCACTTACACAATTTTCAAAGTCATTATACCGCCTGTTTAGGAAGTCCTGCTGATAGAAACAGTTCCTTAATTTCATCCACCATAACTTCAATAATTTTGTTTCCTAATTTTGTGTCAAGGACCAATAGTTTGGCCTCTTGCCACTAAAGACCTATGCTTCGAGCAGACAGAAGAAACGTTGACAAAATATATCTCTGTTTTAGGAAAATACTTTCGAAAATGGAGACTCCAACCAAGTATGAAAAAAAAACAGAAGTTTCTTTTTTTCATCTGAACAACCGAATGGCTTCAAGTGACCTCAAAGTATACTTCGATAACACTCTCCTCCGCCCCAGATATCTAGGTGTTACACTTGACAGAACACTATAATTTCAAGAACATCTGAGAAAGAGCTCAGACACGTAACAACATAATTCGAAAACTGTGTGGTTCTTCTTGGGGTGTAAGTGCTGCTCAGCTCTACTGCGGAGTATTGCGCCCCCGTCTGGATGAACAGTCCTCATGTGAAGAGAATAGATGTTAAGTTAAATGACACAATGAGAATGATCACGGGTACGATCAGATCAACTCCAATTCATTGGCTGCCCGTACTAAGCCATATTCCTCCACCCCACCTCCGTAGATGCACTACTCTGATGAATGAATACAATAAGATCCAGAATAATCAAAGATTGCCCATTCATGAGGATATAGACAGACTTAAGTCAAGACGTCCACCCATCTGTACGGCGGATAGTCCTATAGCCAGTAATCTCAATCTGACTGAGAGATGGTCTAATGAATGGAGACAATTTGCTTCAGCAGAATCCTTAGATATGCCGTGCATTACAAAGAAGGTACCTGGCTTTAAACAACCTCGGAAAGTATGGTCCAAGTTAAACCGGATCCGGATCAACCATGGTGTGTGTGTGCAGATCTGCTGTATAAATGGAGGAAAAAGTCATCATCCTGCTGCGACTTTGGTGCTGAGAGGCAAACTGTGAAGCACATCACACAAGAATGCCCTCTGAGACGTTTCAATGGAGAAACGAGTGAATTTTTCCTCGCGATGTCACAGGCGATTACCTATGTAAATAATGTAGATATAAACCTGTAATTTATTGCACTGTTCACGTATATGCCATACGATAAATAAATAAAATAAATAAGTTTGGAAAGCTTATGAAAACTATAACCCCAATATACTCATGTACAGTAGGGTTCAAACTGTCAGGGTATTTAATAGATAATTTGCGTTATTACTCTGATGGAATACAGGAAGTGTAAAAACACTTTAGAGAAAATTTGAAATCAAATATTTTAATTGATTTAAATATTATCTTCCATAGGCACTGTACTGACCAGAGACATGGACCATGAGGAAGAGGGAGAAAATACCAAGAAAGTTTTGAAATGTGGTGTTGGAGGAGAATAGAGAAGAACAAGTGGGCAGACGACGATGTACTGAGAAGAGTAGGAGAGAGGAAAACTATTCTGAATACAATTGTTCAGAGGAAGGCCAACTGGATCGGTGACATACTTGGACACGAGGGGCTCATACACGAAATGGAGGACGAAGAAGAATTCAACATCTGGATAAGATGGGAAGAGATGCAGCAGACTGAAGGAAGAAGCTGAAAACAGGGAACATTGACGTCAGGCACGGACCTGCCACTAGGCAGAATACTCACGCTGGGCATTTAGTCGCGGGCGATGAGCGTATGCTATTCAACCACAGTATGTTGTGGTTACGTCACAGGTCGTGAAGGCAGGACGAAGTTCTCCCAGTCACTCCCGATAACTCCTGCGATAAAAGACTTTGAAATAGAGGCAGAAAATAATGAGAAAGAGGGCAGAAATCTACGAAATTTTAAATTTACGTTGTAAATAAAAAGTTACTTATGTTGATTGCAGTTTAGGTATTTTAACCGGATGCAACAAACAGTTAGGTCTACAACCTCAAACATTTTTATAATGTACGTAATGAATTACAATTTTCACTATTTTACTGTAAGAGGTGCTTTAGGAACATTTTTAGTGTAATACGGAGTTAAGGTGGATAAGGTGTGGCTTGTGGTTGTTTGGGTTTAAATTACCTGGTAAACTCACCAACAGTCCAGTCATGCTTACCAGGAATAACATCAATGAGATTGTTTATTTGAAGGCATACTGTACATCTACCTGGCAGTTATATTTACGCTGATATACTTTTATCTTGGATAGTAAATACCAATGTCCTCACCCGTGATGAAACTCTCTCTCGCCATTTAGAGGCTAGATATTAAATTTTAAATACTATTTTCAGAAATTCAGTGAACAGGGAAAGTCACACAACACTACAAAAACACTGCAAAATAATTGTTGCATTGTATAATTGTATAAATTTTTGCTTAATGAATAACAGGAATTGTACTTTTTTAATGAAAATATACCTTTGTAGATGGTAACACAAACATTATAACGTGCCACTTTTCTTTGAATGAATAACTGTAAGAAAATAAAACTGACTGTTTATACCGAGCTCAAGCAGGAATATATGTTGTGATTATAGAGTTTTATTTCAAATAATGTATCCCAATCTGCACTTTGAAACATGCTCGTTTAGCATGTTCATAACATGTAGGTTTATCTGTGATTGCTAAGAGCTTGCATTAGCTCTCGTTTGACTTCACTAAACTGATTATTAACTATTTCCCAAACTGTACCGCAGAGGGCAGTGCCCCTGCTTTGTAAACGGATGGTCCTTCCGCGAGTCTTTGACTTTTATCTCCTTGACTTGATGTCTTTGTTGTTTGTTATGACCTGAAGGACAGAAAGGAAGATGGAGTCGCCTCTAATCGGAGTAGCATTTTTGACTTATCGATGGGTTTTTATTAGGTTTAAACTCTGCCTGTATTCATATTCAGATTTTTAATTGATCAGCTTTAACTACTGGTGTTGTGAGCTGTGTTTTCACTCTTATTTTATGTTTATCTTGTCGCTGTCTCAAGTGCCTTGTAATCGCGACTGACTGATATACGTCTTTGCCCTGCGATATGAATGGGTGTGTGTTTGAGGGCATTATTGTGGTGGTGGTGACGAGGTAATTGGGTCTCTACGAGAATTGTCATTATGTGCACGACATTATAATTCTTTATTGCCACCAAATGTTAGTAGGCTCTGGGTGTCGACACGGAGATACGTCGTACCCAGTGCGTGTGTTGGTGGGCTTGTACGTGGGCCATGGGTCCATATCGTCCTGCTTATAAAATATTTGCAGTGTTCACGTTCCTACGTCGTGTGTGGGAACTTACTTATGGCCAGGTGAGTCATACTACATGTGTTTGCAATCTGTTTTGAAAAGAGGTTATTGACCCTATTGTTGCCCGATATCGACAATGCCTGAATGTGTGTATGTGTGAGAGCGAGCGAGGGGCTAAAAGGATGTATCGGTCAGTTAATTTATGTTCCTTTTCATTTATTCCTCGTACACTTGGTTTTCACTTCGAGTGCGGTGTTTATTATATTTTATGACCTATGGTCTATTTTATGACCGTTTTGCTCGTTCTTATGGCCGCCATTTTTGTTTCATTTTAATTCGGGTGATGCGCACACCCGCTTTATTTTCTTTGCCTTTTGTGTGCTCTTTGGTACTGAGATGCTGCACCCCTGGCCATCTCGATACCTACATTGCCTTCATCTAACTATTGTTCGTTCTATTCCGAGAGGCTGTGTGATCTTTTATCCTTGTGATGGTCATTGTTGATGCTGTAATAACGATGGAGGCTCGAGTAATGTTTGGTAAATATAATGTGAACTACTTCGCGGAAAGAAATGACCAAAATAAGTCCGTGAGGATCTTTTTCTGTTGAAGATGTTTCAATATGTTGTGAAAATATCAATCAAGCAGTGAGCACGTCGTATGGTATTGTTTATCCATATGTTTATGGTATGTTGTGCTCGAATGGTTACGATGCTAGCTTCTACTAACCTGAAGGACAAAAGCACGTATGTAATAATGTTTCATTTTCTTTGGTGGCTCTCTTTTCTTGCATTTACATTTTTACCTTAATAAACCCTCAATTAATTTTATTCGATTTTTTTATTGCTGGTAGTTAGTTTTTTCCTTGTCATGAATTATTATTGATCAACGCCTTCAGTTTGATGCTGTTATCTGCCTCTCCTGATTGGAGTCCACGCCCTCGAATCTCCCATCGTGTTATATGTGTTTTTCCGTCTTGGGTACGGTGCAACTTCGGGGTAGTGGAGGAGAGCTTCAATGCTCCCTCACTTTCCTGCAAAGTGTGTCCGCTCTCTCGCTTCGCTGTGACGTATGCTTGCTACGTAAGCTGCCCACATTTTCGTCACGCCAGCCCGGCCGCACTGGGCTAGCGTCAAGGGGCGCCCGGCTGAGCACCTCTGCTTTACAACAGGCTACGCTGATGTTTTCAAAACCGTGTTAACGGATCTTTTTATTTTAATTAAAGTTAACGTTCCCTTCTAAATGTTTGTGTTAATTACTTGAGATAGCTGCTTTTCGTAAAGGCTTTCGTGAGCTTCCTGGGCAGATTTTGTTACCACTAATGAAGTGTTAAGGAGACCTAGAGCTGAGCCTGAGCTGGCAAACATCACCAAAGCCAGGAAGCCAGCTTTTTTACTGAAGTTAACAACCCCAAAGTTGCTTGGCAGCAGCTCTCCAAAGGTTCTCTTCTGTTCTACATAAGATTGGAATCCCGGTTCCTCCACCATTTGAACAATACAGCCCACTCCAGGCCTTACCCTACAACTTCTTCCTTCCACAGAGCCCTCCAGGATGATGGCTAGTAAACTCTCATGTCTCATTATATGTCCAATCCACGTATTTCTTCTTTTCTTCGTATTCATTGACAAGCTCGAGGTTTTTCCAACTCTTTCCACTACTTGCTCATTAGTAACTCTGTCTGTCCAAGGAATTTTCACTATTCGTCTATAGCTCCACTGTTCACTCTTCCTCTCCGCCACCCCTAATGCCCAGGTCTTACTTCCGCGCAAAAATACGCTCCACACACATGTCTTACCTAAGTGTTTCCTCAGTTTTAATGTGATATTTCTAGATGTTCTGCGAGGCTTCTACACCTCATATTACAAGGGAAGAGCCTCCAGAACGTCAAAGACTGGACTTGCATCGACAACAGCGAACAAGTTGGCTAAAGAAAGGTGGTGATCGCCAACCTCTGGGGGACCGGAGCAGAAGAAGCGGGCTTATTGTGTCGGTAGTAGTGCGTTTTGAATCTTATTTCATGTTTTGACTATGGTCATTTTCTGTGAGTTCCTGATGATAATTCACTTGTACATCACGCGGCCGTGAGGTTTTTAGGTAGAGTCACGGTTTTTACCTACCATTAATTGTCGTCTCAGTTATTGGTAGCAACGTTTTGGTTATTCCTCCTTACTTCTGGTTATATACCGCGGTATCTGGTTATTATTGATTATTTCTGCTTTATTCTGGTTATTCCTGATTATTGCTGGTTAAGTCTAGTTATTTCTGATTATTTCTGGTTATATACCGTGGTATCAGGTTATTTATTGTTCATTCTTGTTATTCCTGGTTACTTCTGATTATTTCCGATTACACTGACTGACAGTGACAATGCAACACCAAGGAGGAGTGGTTCGAAAGGGAAGAAAGTTGGGGAAAAAACAGAGACGGCACGGACGAATAATTGATGTTATTTCAAACCGATATGCAGGTTACACAATGCGCACGGCATCGACTCAGTAGGATGTAGGACCACCGCGAGCGGCGATGCACGCAGAAACACGTCGAGGTACAGAGTCAATAAGAGTGCGGATGGTGTCCTGAGGGATGGTTCTCCATTTTCTGTCAACCATTTGCCACAGTTGGTCGTCCGTACGAGGCTGGGGCAGAGTTTGAAAACGGCGTCCAATGAGATCCCACACGTGTTCGATTGGTGAGAGATCCGGAGAGTACGCTGGCCACGGAAGCATCTGTACACCTCGTAGAGCCTGTTGGGAGATGCGAGCAGTGTGTGGGCGGGCATTACCCTGCTGAAACAGAGCATTGGGCAGCCCCTGAAGGTACGGGAGTGCCACCGGCCGCAGCACATGCTGCACGTAGCGGTGGGCATTTAACGTGCCTTGAATACGCACTAGAGGTGACGTGGAATCATACGCAATAGCGCCCCAAACCATGATGCCGCGTTGTCTAGCGGTAGGGCGCTCCACAGTCACTGCCGGATTTGACCTTTCTCCACGCCGACGCCACACTCGTCTGCGGTGACTATCACTGACAGAACAGAAGCGTGACTCATCGGAGAACACGACGTTCAGCATTCCCTCATCCAAGTCGCTCTAGCCCGGCACCATGCCAGGCGTGCACGTCTATGCTGTGGAGTCAATGGTAGTCTTCTGAGCGAACGCCGGGAGTGCAGGCCTCCTTCAACCAATCGACGGGAAATTGTTCTGGTCGATATTGGAACAGCCAGGGTGTCTTGCACTTGCTGAAGAATGGCGGTTAACGTGGCGTGCGGGGCTGCCACCGCTTGGCGGCGGATGCGCCGATCCTCACGTGCTGACGTCACTCGGGCTGCGCCTGGACCCCTCGCACGTGCCACATGTCCCTGCGCTAACCATCTTCGCCACAGGCGCTGCACCGTGGACACATCGCTGTGGGTATCGGCTGCGATTTGACGAAGCGACCAACCTGCCCTTCTCAGCCCGATCACCATACCCCTCGTAAAATCGTCTGTCTGCTGGAAATGCCTCCGTTGACGGCGGCCTGGCATTCTTAGCTATACACGTGTCCTGTAGCACACGACAACACGTTCTACAATGACTGTCGGCTGAGAAATCACGGTACGAAGTGGGCCATTCGCCAAAGCCGTGTCCCATTTATCGTTCGCTACGTGCGCAGCACAGCGGCGCATTTCACATCATGAGCATACCTCAGTGACGTCAGTCTACCCTGCAATTGGCATAAAGTTCTGACCACTCCTTCTTGGTGTTGCGTTTGCTCTGTCAGTCAGTGTATTTCTGGTGATGTACCATGGTATCTGATTATTTCTGGTTATTTTTGGTTATTCCTTGTTATTTCTGGTTATTTTTGGTTATTTCTGCTTATTTCTCGTTGTTCATGGTTATTTCTGACTCTCTCTGGTTATATACCACGCTATCTGCTTATTCCTGGTTATTTCTGGTTATTTCTCGTTATTCCTGGTAATTCCTCTTTTTATGGTTATTCCCTCTTATTTGTGTTTATTCCTGGTTATTTCTGTGTATTTCTGGTTATTTATGGTTATTTCTGATTATTTCTGGTTATTCAAATTTATTCCTGCCTATTTCTGCTATTTTTCTCCAGATTTTTTTTAATACTGTTATCGTTGGCCTGTCCCCAACATCCCTGCAACTCACACACCACACATAACACTATCCTCCACCACAATAACACGCAGTTACCTTCACATGGCAGATGCCGCACACCCTCATCGGAGGGTCTGCCTTACAAGGGCTGCCTTACACGGGCTGCACTCGGCTAAAAATATCTCATTAGGCCTAGCAACATCCCACGCAAAGCTGTACTTATCTAAAATTACCCCAACTTGACGCGCGTCTGTCGCTACACCCAGAGCCGCATGGGCCTTGTGGGACCGGGACTAGGGCGGCAAATATGAAGAGCTCTAATAGTTTGAAATGCGCGAACTGTTGCGGCATTCAAAAGCGAAAGCTCCCGACATGAATAACGGAATTTTCGTTCCGCTTATGTGAAAGCTGTCGGTAATAATATTATAAATACCACCACAATGTTGAAAGCAGCCCCCTCGGTTTCTACGCACGGATATGAAGATGACGTCGGGCTGCGGGCGGTGAATCTAACCACAACCGCGTGCTGTTGAATGAATCGAGAAGGCCACTAATTTCCGTTAACACCAACAGTTCCAGAGAAGACCGTGAAAGTGAAAGCCATTTTTGTTCATTTTGTGAGAGTTCTATTAAGTGTTTTCCGTGTTACGTACACTAAATAAGTGGTCGAAAACAATTACAGTAAGCGGCGCAAATTGTAGTAGATTAGCAGAAAAGAAGAAGAGGGGAAAAGTGTGTTGTGTCTCAAGACACCAAAATTAGACTTTCTTTTCCACGGAATCCAAACTATAACTCAAACAACGTCCTCCCATGCAACGACAAAATAAAAACTATGGTACTAGTTGCGTCTCCTGTTGGAATTGTAAGTGAAGACAATTTTTAAACCAAACGATCAACATTATTAGAGACTGCTACGCTAAATGTGTAGTGAAACAGTATCAGGGCAATTTCTCTAATGTATCCAGACAATTACCGATTTCTGACAAAAGTGCTGTTTGAAAGAAAACTTCTAAACGAAGACTTTATGAAACGTGAGTGTCTGGTTTATTCTCGCAGCCAACAGTTTGGAAGGGCAACAACTAAGCACGGAGATCAGTGGTTAACGGAACACTCTCTTCGTAATTACGTGTTAATATTTTAAAGACCGCTGAGTGAGTTGTTGACAGCCGTCCGCTCCCTCAGTTGGAATTTTATTGTTATTTAATGATATTAATGTTTGATAATTAATCTTGGAGATATTCTACTATATTACTTTATTCAATATATTAAAATCATAGTAATTACAAGTTTGTATTATCAAATTTAAGGAAGGTGGCGCAAAATTATTTGGGCGCAGGTGCGTTGCAGTAGTTAAATTCGGCCCTGCTACAATCAAGAGACATTTTGTCATTGGCGATCAGCTCTGAGACATTCCTACTTCAGAGAATAGGCAGATATTTAGTATTAGTAAATGCACCAGTAAAAATCTCCTTACTGGTAATTCACTCAAGAAGAATTTATACTTACGGGTCATTATTCCAACCACTACACCTTGGCAGATAATTGGCCCTCCCATGTCGGGTCCTGGGCATGGCCCTTCTCCCTTTTTGGACTTGATACAAAGTTGACTGGGCCTGATGTAGTCTAAAACCACATATCGGCGAATACAGAGGTTGTGGTTCACCACTGTTACATCGAGCCGCGAACCGAACAGTATAGGGTGACTTTGTTTAGGTCTGTACGGTCCCCATCCAGCAATCGTGCACAATTCATCTCTGAAATGAATACAATAAATATGGTTTCAGCAGGCTTTTGGAACTGACTGTGACCTTTATTTCCATGAGGCGGCTCAGGCTGTGAAACTTGTAACCAGCGCTCGGAAGTTGATTACTAAAATTTGCCTAAAAGACCAAAAAAATACCCGAGAAAAGAAGCTAAAACTGGCTAAAAAGACGTTAAAATGCGATTCTAATTCATTCAAATTTCAGTTTTAATTACGTATTTAATGAAGGGATATAATCGAAACCGACATATTAGGTCGTGTTACGTACACTTAGTACGTGGTGAAGCGATGTTAAGTACAGAATAAAAATGGCCAACCAGACGCCAGTGGGATCTGAACCCACAACCTCCCGATTTCGCGTCGGTTGCTTCACCAGTTGAGCTATGGTGGCCTATGCCATCTCTGTTCTGTTGGAAACGATCTAAGCTATAGGTCTGGTACTACTACTATCACACTGTAGAGTGCGTTTAAGTTGCCCGTTAAGGGCCAAGTCAATGAATATTGAATTTTCACGACCGCATTGTAATCAAAACCGACTTTCAACCTATTAGGTCGTGTTACGTACATTTAGTACGTGTTGAAGAGATGTTTAATAATGTAAAATGCTGGTGGTATGCAACATCTTCTTCTTTTTAATCTGGTTACCCTCCCGGTTCGGTTTTTCCCTCGGACTCAGCGAGGGATCCCACCTCTACCGCCTCAAGGGCAGTGTCCTGGAGCTTCAGACTTTGGGTCGGGGATACAACTGGGGAGAATGACCAGTACCTCGCCCAGGCGGCCTCACCTGCTATGCTGAACAGGGGCCTTGTGAAGGGATGGGAAGATTGGATGGGACAGGCAAGGAAGGGGAAAGGAAGCGGCCGTGGCCTTAAGTTAGGTACCATACCGGCATTTGCCTGGAGGAGAAGTGGGAAACCACGGAAAACCACTTCCAGGATGGCTGAGGTGGGAATCGAACCCACCTCTACTCAGTTGACCTCCCGAGGCTGAGTGAACCCCGTTCCAACCCTCGTACCACTTTTGAAATTTCGTGGCAGAGCCGGGAATCGAACCCGGACCTCCGGGGGTGGCAGCTAATCACACTAACCACTACAGCACAGAGGCGAACAAATAAAATAATGTATGAGAATATATTCTTTATTTATTCCTCAAAATTACAATCCTTTTCTTAATCATCGTTATCCCGTGGATTAGATTAGCAGTTTGCCTTTTTCTACCACTACGAGCGCTAATGTGACTCAATCCTTTGTTTCACTTACACGCCAATACCAGCGATAACATGAGTCACAACAGAGTTGCACTTAAGCCCTTATAACTAGGTGTGGACATTTTTCAAAAAACGTGCTGGTGGTGGTGATTACTGTTTTAATAGGAAGCACAACTAGGCAACCATGCTCTATGTAACACTAATCAGAGAGATGGATGGATCCAGCCGGTTATGAGGAGTCGTGGTCTACATTGAAGAGTGTGAAGAGGCTGCGGTCTGGGGTCGGTTGATCTAAGATCAATATGAAGAAGTGGGGTCTGTCTGATGAGTCAAACCCTCTGTGCCTTAGGAGAACAAACCATGGTGCACCTAAGATCAATATGAAGAAGTGGGGTCTGTCTGATGAGTCAAACCCTCTGTGCCTTAGGAGAACAAACCATGGTGCACCTAAGATCAATATGAAGAAGTGGGGTCTGTCTGATGAGTCATACCCTCTGTGCCTTAGGAGAACAAACCATGGTGCACCTCCTTCATTGCAACTCCTGCCCTCTCGTTTGCACCATGCAAGATTTAGTGAAGGCCACACCAAATGGTCGAAATCTCCCCAAATTCTGGCCCGATATGGTATGATATGACATACTTGTTACCTTGCATATACCTCTAGTGTGTTTTTAGCAGTTTCTCATTGTTAACGAATAATGTATATGATGTATTGCTTCTGACAGGAATAAATAAATAAAAATAAATAAATCGGAGAGAAAAAACGGAAGGGAACCGACGCTTCGAAAAATGAAGGTATCGGTCATAGAAAGCCAAGGGCCACGAAGGGCGTTAAAATGAATGACTCTATAGGCCTCGAGTGCTCTAATACCTTCCGGGTCGGAAAATAACAAGAGTTGACCAAGGGAGGTCGGATAGGATAGATGAAAGTGAGAAGTTAGTAGAAGCAATGTCAGAACTCAGCTGAAAGTCCTGGTTGCCAACCCACGCTCCCCCTGGGACCACTTTTAGTCACCTCTTACGACAGGCGGGGTGTTATTCTACCAACCCCATCACAGGGGGATACACTTAACGCCTTAATGACCATTGCCACACACAGATTAAACGCCTGATGGTATTGAACCAAGGAACGCATTGCAGAAAGAGTTATGTAAATAAGTTAATTTGGCTAGGATTTGAATCAAAAAGAAAACGAGTAAAGAAACAAGCGATTTTATGATGTGTTTTTTTTTTCGAAACTGCATTTAGGCCGGAAGTGATTTACCAAATTTGTTTTGTAGTTTGATGTCCAAGACACAGAACCATTGAGCCCTCCAACTTGGACTGGGAAATGTTTTCAACACTCAAAGTACGGTACTTGCAGAATTTATAATGAAATATTGTTGTCCGTATTGAAGACACTGAATGTAGGATGCTGAATGGTTTATTTTGTCACCTATTCAATACATATAATTTTACATTTAGGAATGTATTATTAATTCCGCTTGAGACATGTTTCGCCCTTCATTGAGGGCATCATCAATCAAATTACTTGCTCAAGACAAAAATCAGGTATCTGATTAGCATTTAACATGCACAAATTAATACACATTACGATGGGAAAATTAAGTACGAGAAACTTGTACAATGGTGATGGTTAAACAATATAAGTTAAAAGAATAAGTCGGCACCAATGCTTAAAATTACTGCGTAATTACAGCAGAGTTCAGCAGGGGTGCTCTGAAGAATAATTGACGCACTCATAGGAAATTATAAAGTTTATAAAATTATTTACAGTATTAGTGCTCGGCGTCAATGTTTGTAACAAAAATTACTGTCAATGGTTGGTAACTATACAGTAAATTTACATTATCCAATTGAAAGGTTGAGAATTTACAGTTTATATACATATTTACAAGAGAGCAGCTTGGTGAGCAAGGATATAAAACAAGTCTAGTACCAAGTGCGTCCCGTTGCTTTAATCGTTGGAAGATGATTGTAGCATTGACATATCAGAAATATGCAGAGTGGTTTAATCTTAGTTTATAATCACAAGGGCAGGGAAAATATTTCATAGCCAAATGAGGTTCTATAGGCATCCAACAGAAAGTTGTCTGGTTGAAGCACCGGGTTCGGTACGGTGAACTGGTCAGCGTGGACGGAGACTCAATGGGTGTCATTGAGTAAACAGTGCATTTGAATGGCAACAATGATGGCAGTTGTTTGTAGGTAAATGTATTACTGGGAATATGTTGCAGGTTGAATCCTTCGCTTTTTCTTATTTGACTTCTTGTAGCTTGGAATGATGTGTGAGATGCCAGTGAGACTTAAATTGATATTATTCCGTGAATGAAAGTATGAAGGACCTCGGGACGAAGTTACTGTTTTTTTGTTCCTGGTCTAGTGAAATAGATTGGAGTTGCTTATGCTATGAACTGCAGTGCAGAGATTAGAATGTATACGGTAACTATAGAGTCAGAGCGATGTAGCTGGGACGAGGCATCTCTTCATTTTGTCTGCGAAGAGGAGCCGTAGTGGCACGCCATATTCATGCCGATGTGCGCTATAATTCTAGCGTGTTGTCGGAAGTTGTGTTATATGCAGTGGAAGTTATCTGTAATTGAGATGTTAGTAGTATTAGTTGGTGTGTAAGAAAAGATCATGGTAAGTAATGAAGAGTAAATGTTATGTTACATACCTGATGTGTCGTTGAGAGGCAATTTGTTGATGGATGTTGGTTGACTATGAAGGAGGCTCAGTCGGTAATACGCACATGTGGTTGGCAATGGCGGCGGAAGGGAGCTTTGGGAGGGAGAAGCACACCTCTCACCTCTGCGCATGAACTCCGCCCATGCATTGGTGCCGACTTCTTATTCTTTAATATTGTTTAACCAGCGCCTCCTAGAGAACAAGGCCTGGCAATACGATTCGTGACGTCACGCGACTGGGCTCAGCCGTGACCTTACGACTCAGCGCGAGTGGACAGTAGATGAAGCTAATTCCTTACGAAAATTGAAAAATACGCTGGTTAAAGTGCATTCTACGAATATATTTTCTCGTAGACGCGCATATCGGAAGCGAAATGAGTAATATACCGTAATAATTAGAAAGAACAATTAAAAATGAATGCAAAGAAGTTTTTTTTTTTTTAAGAGTCTTAATACTGAACAACTTTAATAATATGTCTATATGACACTTTCTTACGTATATTTAAGAGTCAAAAATAATCAGTTCCTTTTACAAAACTCGCCATAAGACCTCTCTGTGTCGGTGCGACGCAAAAAAAAAAGCAAGCTTTTACAAAACTGAACTTGCTGATGAAAGATAAAAGATAAAAAGCAACATGTAAGTACAAAAGAAGCTATTAAATAAAAATAATAACGTATAAACTACCTTACTTACAGTACCGTATATTAGTAGCAGTCCAGGAACATACAAGCTGTAATGCTCAGTGTTGTCGGTCATGAAAACAGGTAAACATTTTTTTTACAATAGAAGCCTCACATAAATTAAGGGGGTGAAGAGCTCACACAATTTGGCTGTTTTGCAGTACATGCCAACAATAGTTTGTTCATCAAGTCATCAAAATTATATTCGCATTCCCTAGTGTAAATAAATGTACTTATATGATTTTGGACCCTGATTCAAATAACCAGAACAGGGAAATAATTGAAATAAATGAAAGTAGCATGACAATTCTTATAACATTTGAACTGACCTTCACCCAGACATTTTCTGAAATTGTTTTCAATATAACTTCATCAGGTTGCTTAAAACTGAAATGGACATGAGGTGAACATGATATAAGAAAATATAAAAGGAAATCTCTATGAACATTAATTGTTAAAATCCTAAGTAACCATATTAAGAACTTGCATCCCTGCCATTACATTAATAAAAAAGTAGCAGAACACACACTGAACTACTCATTTCATGCTTTATGAACCAGCTGCATTATATAGATATGACACACATGAGATCAATTAAGTAATTAATCCCCAATTTTTCACAGATGCATGTTAGATTCATTACATAACAAAAGCTGGAAGGAGTACTTTCTCCAAGAGGAAATTCATAACCACAGTATGAATAGGCTATAACGCTGGAAGAGGAAAATTGAATTCACAATTACTCAATTACTACCGAAGGAACTTACAGTGATTAGCCCTGAATTCAGAGTTTACACATTCCCTTTGAATGGAATTCATAGAGGTTCATCAACTCAGTGATTAATAATAGTAATGTACTAAAAAAAAAAAAATATGAGAAAGCCTCAGCTTACCACAGACAGAAGGAAAGGATGGTTAAATGACAAAATACCTGTTTAACATAAAAGGTGCTCTCTCAAATGTAACATCATTCCCTGAAAACATAACACCTGGCAATAAATATGATAAAATAAAAGTGCTCTTGCGTTATTACTGTGTTCTCTTCTAAAGAAACTACTATGGAAAATAGTGCTACTAAATTTGTTCACAACCGGGCGAGTTGGCCGTGCGCGTAGAGGCGCGCGGCTATGAGCTTGCATCCGGGAGATAGTAGGTTCGAATCCCACTATCGGCAGCCCTGAAGATGGTTTTCCGTGGTTTCCCATTTTCACACCAGGCAAATGCTGGGGCTGTACATTAATTAAGGCCACAGCTGCTTCCTTCCAACTCCTAGGCCTTTCCTATCCCATCGTCGCCATAAGGCCTATCTGTGTCGGTGCGACGTAAAGCCCCTAGCAAAAAAAATGTTCATTTTCAGTGCAGTTCCAGTCTTATTTTACAGATATTGAACTTATTTTTTCTTTAAATTCCTGGAAGTTCTTGAAAGAAACAGTACTGACATGAGCTTCATAGGTCTCAAAACTTGGCCAAACTTTCATTGTCTACTCGACAACGCCTATCGTCTGGAGCTTCTCGGTGGGCAGATGTGGTATCAGACAAGTACTCTGGGCAGTTTGGAAACTGAGAAGGAACAGCTCCTAAAACGTTTAGACCAAGTTAGAATGCATTCGCGTAGATATAAATGCGCTCGTCTATTAATTCATGGCACCACTTACTTCACAGGACCATGTCATATCATAGATATATCTGGTTGATTTTAATATAAAATGAATAGCACACAAGGAGGCAGAGAACATCATTGAACTTATAATAATTATACAGAACCTAACATAATTGCAATAAACACAATAACATTGCTGTTAGCCTGAACTAAAAGTATTAACCCACACTAAGTGGTATTTTCCCTCATGCGATATAATAAACAGAACTGCCTCACTTGCAGTTAAGGGTCCAGCACAGAAAGAATACTTGAAAGCCAATACCTTACATGCCTTCATAATTTAGGCCCTATAAGTTTTCCCAGAATATCACTATACCCACAACAGTAGTCACATGAAGTAATGTGAATACTCAGCACATCCCAAACTAAATGTAATAACTGGTCAATTCAATACAGCAAATGCTTAAATCAGTAAGATATAAATCACCCTAAAAATCTACTATTTCATTCATAAATAGCAAAGATATAAGAGACCTATCCACACACCTTTCACAAGCCTTGGATGAGATAAAGGCGCAGTCAATAATTTCCCATTTCTCTCATCATACATGCTGGCCGTCCTTTCAACTTCATGAGTTTTGAAATGGAGCTCGCACACCTACAACACAGGGCTCCATTTCAAGGACCATTCCACAACTTAAGTGATTGAATGATTGAAATCATATATAAGGAACGAAATCATCTCGGCGAATAGCTCGTAACCACTTAGCTCTCTCCGAGTCGTCAGTTGGAAACGAGAAAACACTCACTGTAGGGCCAGTGCGATAATTGCCCTTACAATTTGGAACAATGCATTTTTGAGGCATCGTTATTCATAATTTGAAAAACAGTGATCGCAATTCACAACACACCATTAAAAATAAACTCAGTTCTAACCTCGCGTGGTGGCCATGCTGGCACTTTAAACACAATTTATTAATATTAACAATTTATAAGTACTATCACCTTTAACTGAACTTACACTAATAGGAATATCAAGCGAGTGTTAACACACAAGACTCGATTAACATTAATATAATCGATGAAAAACACACATAATAGGGAAACGCGTCCTCATACACCAAGCAGCAACAAGCTAACCGAGTTACTGGCATGGGCCTCCTTCAACATACGTCATCAGCTATTCTCATTCGTATTGCCAGGCCTTGTTCTCTATGAGGCGCTGGTTTAACCATCACCATTGTACGAGAGTTTCTCGTACTTAATTTTCCCATTGTAATGTGTATTAATTTGTGCATGTTAAATACTAATCAGGTACCTGATTTTTGCCTTGAGGAAGTAATTTGACTGATGATGCCCTCAATGAAGGGCGAAACATGTCTCAAGGGGAATTAATAATAAATTCCTAAATGTAAAATGTATATGTATTGAATAGGTGACAAAATAAGCATTCTACATGAAATAGTTTTCCACCTAGAATGAATCCATCGAAGGAATTGCAATTAGTATAACTGGAATCATATTTGGCTTAACCACACGAGGGTTACAGAAATTCGTACTCGAAAACCTTAGCTCTTCCAAATTCACATCAATTTTTTTTCTTTCAATAATTCACTTACCTTGTACACAATTTCACACCCCTAGCTTCATTTTCCTTTTCCCATTTCATTTCATTTTCTTTCTTTTCAGATATGTAACTTATGTACTAGAGAAACAATGTTAAAGAGGTGATGGACGATCAAATGATGATTCGAAATGAGAATGGGCAGTAAACATGCATACGGCAAAGAAAATAGATTGAAACCTTAAAAAAGGCTAAAAAATGATCAATAAGCAAAAAACCCGAAATACGCAGAAAAAGGATAAATGAAACCCACCATAATCTGGTCGAGAATGACCGAGAATGAACATATAAGTTGTTATACTGGGCCTTGTCTTCGCACACTAGAGGAGAAAAGGAATTTCGTCATATTCCGAGCTTACAAAATACGTAGTTATGTAAAACACAAGGGCAAAAATGACTCTTACATAGTATAACCCAGCATGGCGAAAGTTGTCCTAATTTAGCACGAAACTTGCAAGTAACACACGAAACAGAAGACAGAAATGAATTTAAATTCAAATTAGTCCATTTACCACGGCCAAATACCGATTCATATAAGGTGTCTCTGAGATCATTGGGTAACGAATTCCCTGTTCGAAGTGTACTGACAGAGGGTGGACCTAGAGAGAGTTTCTGTTTGATGAGTAGATATAAATAGTGATGGGAGTATTCGAGACCAAAATGTCGAAGAATTCGATTCTTACAAGTTCTCGAGATATCTCGACCCCTGATAAAAGTATTAGAATACTCCGCTCGAGGTATTATCATTGATAATTCCAGACGGTCTCGCTTTATGCATATCCGACAACAGTGAGGATAATAGCTCCATCTCTGGACGTAACTCAGAACTACCTCTGTATTCACTGAGGTAAAGAGAGTAATGCACATCGTACGAGTATTTACCTAAGATGTAGTCGAGTGCTTCTCTCAGACGGAAGAACGAGAAGTTCTCGAATAGAATCTTACTGTTTGAGCCAACGAGCTAAAAATACGACTATAGAGTGGCTAGCACGTCTGCTACAGCGCTCTGGGTGGTGCAAAAGCCGAAATAACGACGCCATACTTCAAGCGCCCTCCGTATAGATTATAGATTCGTCTTCTTGTAAGTCGTTACCGGTACTTTGAATAGATCAGATACTATTAAATAACGGCATAAATTAGTTTGTGGGTGAGAGGGACATACAAGTGCACAAACCGTAGAAAGAAAACAAAGGAGGTATCTTATTTCAGATAAGTTTTTAGTAAAGTACACATTTTATGGCTGTGTGGCTCAGACTGTAGTGTACTGACTTTCTGAGCCCAAGTTGCCAGGTTCGATCCTGACTCAGGGCAGTGGTATTTCATGGTGCTCTAATACATCAATTTTGTGTCGACTGATTTACGGCACGTAAAAGAACACATGGACAAAGGACAAAATTTCGGCACCGCGCCGTCTCCGAAAAACCGTAAAAATAGATGATAGGATGGGAAACAGGTAACGTTCAGAGCATAGTTTCTCGCGTTCGCGGGGTTTCGTAGATAAATAAGTAATGAACATGTCCATTACCGCACCTACAATGTTACGAGCCACCTCATCACCTCTGCCTACCATACACCATATCACAACTGCCACCTAGTGATGCGGTTCAACACGTGTTAGCTTAGGGAGACCGTAGGTTCGAATCTCAGTGTCGACAGCCCTGATGGATAGTTTTCCGTTGTTTCCCATTTTCACAACAGGCAAACATTTTGGTAAAAAGGTTGGTGGAATTTTCTTATATCCTGCATTGACAAAGAGTCTTCTTCTTGCGACCACATGTCGGATGTTTGGTCACTGCTTTCGTTTTGTGTCTGCAAGAGAAAGAATTGAAAAGCACTAGTAGAATACACAAGCAAACACAAATACTTCTGTCATGTTTTAAGGTTGTGAAACTCCGAAGTTTCCTAAGACAATGAAGAAGTACAATAACGACATGAAGATGCTATTAGCTTAACCAGAAGTATATTATAAATAATTCTTACCTTTTCCCTCTCTTAGATTCTTTTCCAGTTTCTTAAATCCTTCAGCTTCTTTCTTCCCTTTCCATGTCCTACAAGGATAAGTGGATACTCCATTGCAGTTAAGACTAGCACAGCAATAATATAACCATTTCTTACTGTTTCCAGAATTTTGTCATTGCTACAAACATTGGAGGTTGAAATGTCTCTTCCTGCCAAGAAAATTAATGCTTTATGTCTGGAAGGAATTCGTTTTGAAACCTATTATATGGATGGAAGGAAGGAGTCTTGAACCAGTTTTCATCAAGGTATGAAAGAGTTTTGCACCAGGAGCTATTTTATCACCAGAAAAACAACAGGCATTCAATGAGTTTTGATACCGTGTGGAGCCACTATCTGTGGACAGACTTCCTGAAGATGGCAGCGCCATCGGTATCACTATTTTTTGGAAAAATGGAATGGATGAGTTTTGCAACTGGACGTTTCAACTATAATTTTCGCTTTGTTTCTTTCATCTACGTACAGTTCCTGGCTGGACCATTCCTCGTTTGGAGCAGTGGTTCACTAGCATTGCGAAGAATTTCTAAGCGCATACTCGCATGTCGTACTCTACAGTAATGAAGGATGGGATTTATGTTCCGTCTTCATCATCATTTCATCCTCATCCCGACGCGCAGGTCGCCTACGGGAGTCAAATCAAAAGAGCCGAGCATGTCCTCGAACACTCCCGGGACTAAAAGCCATACGCTATTTCATTTCATTTCAGTCAATATGAATTTGCCTTACTCCAGTAGTGAAAGGAAATTTATAGTTGACCTTTCAACAATGTCATATTTGGAGAAATTGGTGTGAATTTTATGGTTTGGAATTGCTAGAGGAGTGTTGAAAAGACTGGCTCTCGTAGCGGCTATTCCGGCGTAAGTTATTTCCCTTGAAACCTGTTCACCATTAAACAAGGAAACAATACTTTGTGCAGCACTGTTATTCAGCAATCAATCACCACTAATCTGCATTTAGCGCAGTCGCCCAGGTGGCAGATTCGCTATCTGTTGTTTACCCAGTCTTTTAGTTTTTTACTTATTTCATGCCTTCATCTGTGGCGAAGTTAAGGCTCACGGCCCTCACATACACACTCTAAAATAAACTTCAGAAAACAGAATAATGTTATAACAAAATAAAATAAAAATCGTAACTTCTTTCATTCTTCCATTCATACAAGCTGGTTATACATTTGAAAGGTAATCTCGGCAAGACCGCTTGAATGAAGCTAAAGAGGTGCACTTCCTAACACTGACTGGAAGGCACCAGACACTTCAAAGGAACGGTTATATGATGATGAGCGATGCACGGGAATTGAGAATGTAGTAGTTATGTTCATGAGAGGAGCAGGGTAAATTAAACTTTGAGGATAAATACTGGGGTTTAGATTCATTCAATAGACGAAATACGAGAGTTGCAATGTGAAGATATCGCAGTTTATCGATGTTTAACCAGGAGAGTATTTTACAATAGGAAGAGATATGCGTTGAAAACGTAATTGAAAATAGAAACCTAATGAGTTCATTGCCCTCTGTAATTTCAATGTTTGTTCCATGATGGCATCTATTATTACAATATCACACTGCAATGACATTACTAAGGATGACAATCATATATAAGAACCGGGAAGAGATTACTACGGCTTGGGACGAGTGCATACGTGCTGTATAGTAATACAGTGCGTATATCACGTTTTAGTAAGAAAAATATGCAACGCTTATACAGGGTTTATTCACTGTATAGCTATACAAGTGTTAAACAAGTGTATAAGGATATTGTATTAGTAAGACGGAAAGTTTCCAATTAATTTTGTTCATTTTTTCAGAAGTTTATCAAAGCATGTTCTTTTATTATCCATACTTTTATTACTCTAAATGAAAAACTTCTAAGTAAACGAGTCATGAACTTACTGAAAATTCATAAAATCTCTGATATTTTAGGTACAATTTCAGTGAGCATTTTTTTATTTGAACTTGAGATTGTTATATGTTTTTCTACCACTGTTTTTTTTTGCTAGGGGCTTTACGTCGCACCGACACAGATAGGTCTTATGGCGACGATGGGATAGGAAAGGCCTAGGAGTTGGAAGGAAGCAGCCGTGGCCTTAATTAAGGTACAGCCCCAGCATTTGCCTGGTGTGAAAATGGGAAACTACGGAAAACCATCTTCAGGGCTGCCGATAGTGGGATTCGAACCTACTATCTCCCGGATGCAAGCTCACAGCCGCGCGCCTCTACACGCACGGCCAACTCGCCCGGTCTACCACTGTTAATTGACCTTAGTAAGTACATTCAACTTCCTAACTGAATATATATTTCAGATAATAAAATAATTACCTTGCAGAAAAAACTGCCAAATTCCAAAAATTAAAAAAATTAATATCTTAGAATTAATATCTTAGAATCTATTAAAGCTAATGGCATAATTTGACTTATCAGCAGTCGTGATTACATGCAAAATGTATGGTACAAATTCCAACTATGTATGCCTAAATTTCCTGAAAAAAGTATCTACATTTACAAAAATGTGGGATTGAGAAAAGTGATTAAAACATAAAACTTAGTATTACAACCTACTTCGGTGCATTCCCGAAGAATAGTCATAATTATCTGCTTCAGCTGATTCATCTACCTTCCTTATTCTTCTTCTTCTTCTTTTTTCAATTTGCCTTCCTTTGATGAGGCCTCTTTCAGCATATTTTACTCGATCTTGATCGATTCGATACAAAGCTGTAATGCTGTTATGACCTGGTTCTATGACCATTGCCTACAAAAGTTTATTTCTCCCCATTGCACCCTCATATAATGTGATAACAGCATCACATACACTAATAGCTATTGCACTATATTCTATGAAAACAGTTTTTGATAGGCGTTCCCACACACAATTATTAAAACTTTCATTTAAATTTTCAGTCTTCCCATGCAGAAATGTTTCCAACAGTTTCTCTTCACTGATTCATCTGAAAACAGGTCTCATGGCTTCTATCACAGCACTAGGAAGTGAGCAGTAACTAGTACCAGTTTTTTTCTGAAGTCCTAGTTGACTTATTTATGTTACAATTCTGACAACAGGTTAGAATGAACACGAGGTTTGCAATTGTTTACTTTAGTTTATTTATGCTACTGGAATTTGCGTTTTTTTGTACACACTAGGCATTTTCACTATTGTATAAGACCACTTATAGCGTGAAGATGAAACCAGCCCTTATAACTTCAAATGGAACAACTTGTTTACTCATACAAACACAAAACAAAAGGCAGCGCATAGCCACACTACAGCAGACTAGCCAACATAAAAACAAATTCAGCAAAATTTACTAGAATTTATTAGGGGAAGCAGAAATTTAGGTCGGAGAGCAAGGGGCGTGGAATGATTCAACTTACAGAGGCACATAGTAATTTGAAATACTTTTTGAGAACTATATATGCGCAAAATAATATAAAAATGCATACTATTTTATTCAGAAAACTTAGGAGAATTGAATACAATAAATACAAAAAATGCATTTTTGATCCTTTCACGCTTCCCAGTTGCCTTGTTGAAAGTGTCAGTCGCTTAGCAACCTGCTAAGTACAGAATGTATTGCGGGTTAGGGTAAGCCTTCGTCTGCACTTACTGGAGTGATCATTAAAGATTTGATTTTATGAGTACTTAAAGTTGGCTGAACTTAGAGACCTATGAATGTCTCATGATACACCGGGAGGTAATTCCGGAGAGAATAAACAAATCAGTCCAGTAGAACGGACAGACTGACGGATTGTCAAACCTGTTTTCAGCTGTTCACATAAATGTATATTAGGCTCTAGTTTATAAGAATACAATATGAAATGTTATTAATGCATTATCTAGTAGAATAAAATACTGCAAATTATATTACAATGAGTTAAGAACATTATGTAGGAAGCAGATAAAGGCTAAAGTGCAACACCTTTTCACAAATACATCAGAAATTAGCGAAGACTACAGTGACTGAGGTGTCCTAAGAAATTGTTCATTTTGATGGAGTGTAGTGGGCAATATAAACTTAAAGGAGCTACTGTTGGCACTTACAAAGGTGATAGTGTTTTAAACCGTCGAAAATAATTTCTAAATTTACGATGCCCAGAAATAAACTATATAAGTATAAAAGTGCATTTGAAGTTAGTCGTTGTTGAACGGTTGGTTCCTACGTGACACAGAGTTCCAACTCTCCTCCATATCAGTTCTTCACATGAGACACGGGATACGTGCTAACATGTCAGTCCCTGCATGACCTTTTTTGCCTGCATAAACAGACATGCTAGTTGCTGAATGTTTGAGGCCGGTGGGTGTCTCTCATGACGGCGATGGAAGACAGGATATTTAAGCACTCTAATTATTTTGTAAGTACCATCTTATTGCCTCCTTTTAAAGCAAAGGGTCCTGCTTGAAAAATGGTGGTAGACTGTGCTGAGCAGATCCCTTATTTAAATTTCTGAATGATTAACATGTGGACAATTTTGAGGTCTGAGGCAGTTATCCGAGACGCGTCAGTGTGTATGAACCAGTGATGCATATTGCTGCAAGCACTGATCGTACAAGCCAGGATGGCCTGACACCAAAAAGTGTTACTTCTTTTCAACATCATAGTGAGGCGTTTGAAAAGAACCGTTGTAACCTCTCTTTAAATTAGTAACTTTTGCCTTAAACATAGTTGACAGCTGCAGTGGCTCAGTTCCAGCGATTGTCAGTGCTGCGGCGGTTGAAATGAACATTAAGGGCGATTGTAGTAACTATTGATAATTGAAGTATGCAGTAGGCCTACAATCTATGTCCATGCGAGATAATGAAAGCTGCTGTCAGACCATTATTGTTTCTCTACCGTTCTCTTTCTCTACGCTAAAATATTCTCCACACAAATCAGCTTTACTCAATTATCTACACGGCGCAGTATTAGACATTACCAGGTTATGCATAAGTTTTGCCGGTTTTTGTGGTAAAGAAAACACGCAATATTCAAGGGAAATTCATTTTTTCTTTATTCAAAATATTGGCCGTCGGATTCTACACACTTAGTCAATCTTCCAGGTATCTTATGAATACCATGCCAGAAAAATTGCTTGACTTCTGCGGCAAACCATTCGTCGAGCCATTTTCCAACTTCCTCGAAATTGGTGAAATTCTGCTCTGCGAGCGCGTGCCCCTTTGATGCGAAGAGGTGGTAGATGGCGCCAGGTCGGAGAGGTCGGGGAATTTAAGGCGGGTGCAGAAGGATGGCCCATCCAAGCGATTTCAAGGTGTCTTTCTTTGGTTTTGCTGTATGAGACGGCGCATTGTCGTGTAACAGAACCACTTTGCTATGTCTTCTGGCCCATTCCGACCGTCTTTCGACCAATGCGTGATTCAAATAATTAATCATTTGTTAGCGATAGTGTTGTGCATTAATGGTTTCGCCGGGCTTCAAGAGTTCACAACACACAATACCACTCTGGTCTCACCAGACACGAAGCATGAACTTTCACATTGAAATTACCATGTTTAAATTGTCCAAACCATGTCTCTCATGTTGTAATCGTGTTCACCATCAGTAAACGATGACTTTCCACAGTCTTTTTCTTTTGATTAAATGAGAAAAGCAATGCGTGATACAATGTTTAGTTTTTTCAGACACAAACGTCGACACGATCACTGAACGATACAACACAGACGCTGGTGTCTGGCGAACTGTGTGTCTTGGTAGGTTAACGTCAGACGAACAATTCATATTCATACGCTGCGTACTGTTCGCAGACTTATGCATACAACTGGTGTGTTCGACTTTATGGCAGAAATCTGACTGGTCAACAAGACGGCAGAAGTTCTCCACGAGGAAGGGAAGTGAACTGTAGTCAGGAGCGTGACCTTGAGTCCACAAGGAAGAGTTTGACTGTGAATGAACAGTTATGAGAATCAGATCGGATAATACCACATAGTCTGACTGTTCACTGGTCGAACATCAACATAAAATCCAGTGGTAGCACAGTGGAGTGAGAATAAGTAATTAAGTAAGTAACTCGTGCTTTTCATGGCGAAGTTAGGGCTCAAGACTTTCTTTTACCCTTAACCACAACATTTAAGAAATTATTCAACAGAAATGTAATTTAATAAATATAACAAATCCTTTCTTAAATTATAAAGTAGTACTAATAGCAAATATGGAAATATTAATAATAGAATGTACAACGTGACAATATGAATGAATATAATAATTATAAAACTAACAGTAGTATTAATAAAAGTAAAGAACGCAGTAAAACCCTATAACTAGGAAATACATTTCTAATTTTTATGAAAATATTCTCATTCACTCATCGTACAAGTCAACTTCAGCAATCCATCTTAAATCTCCTACGAGAACGCAAATCCCTAATGGAGGGTATTCCACAGCCTAGCGGCAGTGATTGCAAAGGAGTTCTGGAGTGACTGAGACAAGCCGGATCGTGTATCGTGGTTATGATAGAAGGAGAGGTAACAAGTTTGATGGAAGGTAATTCGGTACATCTGAGTTTAGAACTCCATACAGAAGGGACAACATGTGGAGACTGCAACGCTCACGCACACGAAGCCATGACAACTCCCTGTAATAAGGTGAAATGTAAGAATCATATCGTAGCTTAAATTTAAATCGAATACAGGTGTTTAAACTCCGTTCGAGCATCTTATTACCGTGTTGAGATTTGTCCGTAAGTACAGTGTCTCAGTAGTCTAGAACAGGTAAGATTAGGAACTTTACCAGTCGTACTGCATTTTAAGATGTGTTGGAAATATAGTAGAGTAGCGTTTGAGCGGAAAAGGGGAGTTATGAACTTTACGGCATGTATTTGTGACTTGTTCGGTCCAATTTAGCGTCTCAGTCATTATAACACCTAAGTTTTTCACTGACGTGCAATAGGGCAAAACAGTATTATATAATGTGTGCATAAAATTTCAACAGGTTCTGAGTTACGTATTTTTCTAATAGAACCAAATATTTGTGTGCGTATAATGTAAAATATGAAAATTTTAAGGTCTGAGCTTAGTTTCGCCTTTACGTACGAGAAAACGACGAAGACATCAGCCATCGTTTGACCAATGTGTGTAACATTAATGTATATATGTCAGTACTCTGTAGGTAGCACCACTTCCCTTTGGTGTGATGCACTTCTCTCTGGCGCTTCCAGATGGCCTCCGGATGTCCCCTGGCAGCTCGGTGTGTGGGGGTGTGAGGGAGAGGGAGAGGGAGTGGGGGTAGCTCTGGACATAATGGACGGAGATGTTATGTTTACTTGAGTGTTAGTGGCAGCGTAGCCCTGCATTTTGCAGTTTAGTCCTGCACCAGTGTATTAACTACCTATACAGCATGTATTGATTGTTCACATGACAATGTTTAATATAGTTACTCAAGTTTACCGTTGTTTATATTATCCCTTCTTGCATCCTGTGAGAGAACCAGCCTAATGGCAATACAGTCCACTTCACAATACTTAAATAATTATTTTCAAGTTTATTCATGGCCATCACGGGCCGGATGCATAGAAGGTGTACTTTAAAATTAACGGATTGTGCATACTGTGAACTAAATGTAGTTTCGAGAGGGTTGTGACTGTGATACAATATACGCTTGTGCATATCGGCCAGTCGTTCGAACGTGTGTTGGAACCAGCCATCTTGCGGCGTGACGTCACATTCATTGCGCTGACACTGGATCCAGCACCATTGCGAGTTCATCAGCAGAATCAACAATTGGTAAGCTCAGTTCATATACTTCCTTTCATTTGTCAAATCCTTGCACACAATGGATCCCGATACTAGAAAGTCATTAATAAAGAAGCGTGGGATCGCGAAATCGAAGGTAACCAACATAAAGAAATATACCGATTCTTTAACTGGTCATATTGATAAATTCAGTGTTAAGATTAGACTTGATGCTTTACAACAAGCGTGGCAGGACTATACTGTCGTGCAAGATCAACTAGAAATAGAAGATGACTACTCTCAACATCATGAGAGGGATAGGGAACAATTCTCAGAGGTGTATTATGATCTGCAGGCTCATATGACGAGATTAATCGAAGATCAAGAGGGCAGTAATTTTCCACCAAGTTTACATTCTGTGGGCTCGGGTAGAGCTAATGTAAAACTGCCGCCTATAAAGGTGCCTGTGTTTAATAACAATATTATTGTCTTCAGACATTTTTATGACACATTCAATTCCTTGGTGATTAATAATGACACTATAGATAAGATTCAGAAATATTATTATTTATTGTCAGCAGCATCAGGTGAAGCACATAAATTAAATGAGAACTTGCCGGTCACTGCTGACAATTTCGATATTGCCTGGAATCTGATCTGTGAGAGATATGACAATCCACGCTTAGTAGCCAGTACACATATAAAAGCATTGTTATCTCCGCCAGCAACAAATAAGGATTGCCCACATTTCCGACGCATTTTATTAAGTCATTTTAAGAGTCATTTAAATGCTATTGAAGCACTAAAATAGACAACTCCACTACATGAACTAAACATTTTACTGCTGTATTTACACTGACTGACAGAGCAAATGCAACACCAAGAAGGAGTGGTTCGAAAGGGATGAAAGTTGGGGGAAAAACAGAGACGGCACGGACGAATAATTGATGTTTATTTCAAATCGATATGCAGGTTACACAATGCGCACGGCATCGACTCAGTAGGATGTAGGACCACCGCGAGCGGCGATGCACGCAGAAACACGTCGAGGTACAGAGTCAATAAGAGTGCGGATGGTGTCCTGAGGGATGGTTCTCCATTCTCTGTCAACCATTTGCCACAGTTGGTCGTCCGTACGAGGCTGGGGAGTTTGCAAGCGGCGTCCAATGAGATCCCACACGTGTTCGATTGGTGAGAGATCCGGAGAGTACGCTGGCCACGGAAGCATCTGTACACCTCGTAGAGCCTGTTGGGAGATGCGAGCAGTGTATGGGCGGGCATTATCCTGCTGAAACAGAGCATTGGGCAGCCCCTGAAGGTACGGGAGTGCCACCGGCCGCAGCACATGCTGCACGTAGCGGTGGGCATTTAACGTGCCTTGAATACGCACTAGAGGTGACGTGGAATCATACGCAATAGCGCCCCAAACCATGATGCCGTGTTGTCTAGCGGTAGGGCGCTCCACAGTTACTGCCGGATTTGACCTTTCTCCACGCCGACGCCACACTCGTCTGCGGTGACTATCACTGACAGAACAGAAGCGTGACTCATCGGAGAACACGACGTTCCGCCATTCCCTCATCCAAGTCGCTCTAGCCCGGCACCATACCAGGCGTGCACGTCTATGCTGTGGAGTCAATGGTAGTCTTCTGAGCGGACGCCGGGAGTGCAGGCCTCCTTCAACCAATCGACGGGAAATTGTTATGGTCGATATTGGAACAGCCAGGGTGTCCTGCACATGCTGAAGAATGGCGGTTGACGTGGCGTGCGGGGCTGCCACCGCTTGGCGGCGGATGCGCCGATCCTCGCGTGCTGACGTCACTCGGGCTGCGCCTGGACCCCTCGCACGTGCCACATGTCCCTGCGCCAACCATCTTCGCCACAGGCGCTGCACCGTGGACACATCCCTATGGGTATCGGCTGCGATTTGACGAAGCGACCAACCTGCCCTTCTCAGCCCGATCACCATACCCCTCGTAAAGTCGTCTGTCTGCTGGAAATGCCTCCGTTGACGGCGGCCTGGCATTCTTAGCTATACACGTGTCCTGTGGCACACGACAACACGTTCTACAATGACTGTCGGCTGAGAATTTACGGTAGGAAGTGGGCCATTCGCCAACGCCGTGTCCCATTTATCGTTCGCTACGTGCGCAGCACAGCGGCGCATTTCACATCATGAGCATACCTCAGTGACGTCAGTCTACCCTGCAATTGGCATAAAGTTCTGACCACTCCTTCTTGGTGTTGCATTTGCTCTGTCAGTCAGTGTAGATAAGGTTGATGTCAATACTAGGAAGGACTGGGAACTCATGTTATCAGCAAAACAATCTCCATCACTCGACGAATTTCTACAATTCTTAGAGAAAAGGTGTCATGCCTTAGAATTAATTAAATCTAACATGCCTAGCATTATCCAACAAGAGAAAACAAGACCTAAATTAAACAGAGATACTAAACACAGCTACATTTCAACTAACAATGCATGTGTAGCCTGTAAGCTCTCTCATCCTATATATAAATGTAGAAGATTTAGCGACATTAGTGTTCAAGGAAGGTTAGACATTGTTAAGGAACATCAACTGTGTTTCAATTGCTTGGCTAGTGGGTACAATGCTGTTAATTGTCCATCAGGTAATGTGTGCCGTCAGTGTGGCAAGGCACATCATACACTTGTTCATCAGCACCATACACAGTCTGCCATGCCAGTAAGTGCCGAGAATAGTACGGAGTCGGATTCGTCACAAGACTCACACGAATGATTCGGTTCCTATTCTTCCTTGAAACCTAAGGCTTCTGCTCATGTATTGCTTGCTACAGCCATTGCCATGGTCCGTAATCAGTTGGGACTTCAAAAATGCAGAGCTCTTCTAGACTCTGCATCACAAACTAATTTCATCACAGAATCCTTAGTTCAGAAGCTCCGGTTGAAGAAGTCTCGTACATCTTTTCCAATCCAAGGGATTAATGAGGTAATGTCCGAGTCGAAACACTCAGTATCTCTGCACTTACAGTCTACTGCAAGCAATTATAAGGCAACAGTCACTTGCGCTGTACTACCACGTATTACGGGAGACATGCCATCTGTGAAGCTTAGCTATGATGTTTGGAATCTCCCAGATGACATCCAACTCGCGGATCCTAACTTCTATCAGCCAGCAGGAATAGATTTACTTCTAGGTGCTGAAATCTTTTTCGAAATGTTGCGTTGTGGGAAGATGACCAAACCAGGGAACTATCCAGTGTTGCAAGAAACAGAGCTTGGATGGATACTGTCCGGAACAATAAATGCATCGAGCACACCGTCTTCAACTGTACAGCCGCAACGCTCATTCTTCATCCGTGGAGAAACCTCATTGGATGACCAGCTTCAACGGTTCTGGGAACTAGAAGACCTCCCAAACAAAACTCGAACTATTGAAGAGATGAGATGTGAAGAACACTTCACTCACAACACGAGAGATTCTACAGGTCGCTACATTTTTCGCCTTCCTCGTCGCTCAGAAGTGGGTCCGGTGGGAGACTCATACTCACACGCAAAAGAGAGGTTGCTACAGTTAGAACGTCGTTTTCATAGACACCCAGATGTTCGGCGTGCCTACAATGAATTCATGTCGGAATATAAGCAACTAGGTCACATGACAGAAGCTCCAGACAATGACAATTCCGAAAGAGAAGTGTTCTACTTGTCGCACCGCCCCGTCTTCAAGGATACAAGTAGCACCACGAAAACCCGAGTAGTGTTCAATGGTTCTGCGCGATCTAGCAACGGACTGTCACTGAACGACACATTAATGGTGGGCCCCAACATACAACAGGATCTTTACTCCATTATTTTGCGTTTCCGGATGCAGCCTGTAGCATTTTCTGCTGACATTTGCAAAATGTACAGACAGGTTTACGTGCACCAGCTAGACTCTCCACTCCAGCGCATCCTCTGGAGACCACGCCCAGATCAGAAGATTAAGATCTATGAATTGACAACGGTAAAGTTGTGCACCATTTCTTGCAACACGTGTTCTACAACAACTAGCCGATCATGAAATGAAACAATTTCCATTAGCATCTCAAATCCTGAAGAGGGAATTCTGACTGTTGAAGAAGCTGTACAACTACAAGAAGATTTAATCGCCTTGCTCGATAGGGGAGGGTTTGAGCTTCGAAAGTTTTCAGCCAACCGTAGCGAGATTCTGGAAAGAATTCCACCCACCTGTAAGGAGACTCAAGATTTGATTTCACTCGATACACATGATAGTGTCAACACCCTCGGATTACTTTGGAACCCGTCAACAGACCATTTCCTGATAAGAAGCATTTCAAGAACGATGGATAACAAGATCCCTTCAAGGCACTTTATTACTAAGCGTGAGGTCGCGTCCATAGTTGCTTCTACATTTGATCTGTTGGGACTTATAAGCCTACTTATTATTACATATAAGGTGTTCTTGCAAGACTTATGGAGCTCTGGTTTGGGCTGGGATGATCTTTTCTCAGACGAATTGCAGGATAAGTGGCTCAGCCTAGTCAACCTTCTACAACACTTGAACTACATTAGAATTGAGCGTCTTGTGGTTCCTCACCTCGTTTCCAATATACAACTTCATGGATTTTGTGACGCTAGTGAAAGAGCATATGGAGCTTGCCTCTACATTCGTGCCATGGATGTTCACGGCACAATCAGAAGCAAACTATTATGCGCCAAATCAAGAGTGGCTCCAGTGAAACGGATCACTCTGCCCAGACTGGAACTCTGTGGAGCAGCATTACTCGCAAGATTAATTGAAAGGGTAGTTCCTGTTGTTGGACTCGACATCCATAGCATTCATTTATACACTGATTCTATGATTGTGCTCGCCTGGATAATGGGCACACCCACCCGCTGGAAGACCTTTGTAGCTAACAGAGTGTCTCAGATTCAGCAGCAGACCAACATGGAATCCTGAAGACATGTATCGACGCACGATAATCCAGCAGATCTAATCTCTAGGGGCGCAGATCCCGCAGCACTTCAGTCAACGCCATTGTGGTGGAAGGGCCCGAAGTGGCTCGAAGAACAGAATGAATTCTGGCTAAATTCAACTCCCAGAGACTTTCCTCAAGACATGCCTGAAGTACGACCAGTCACCTCACTGCTAACTACTACAGGAGCCTCCGAGGATGTAGCCGAACAGTAAACTAGTCCGAATAGTTGCTTATTGCAAACGCTTCGTCCTAAACTGCCGCAACCCTCAACACAAACACATCACACCACTCTCTTCAACGGAGCTTGAAGTGGCAAGCCTGACCTGTATTAGACTGATTCAGCAGGTCAGCTACCCACGTGAGATCGCAGCCTTAAGCAAGGGGCAGCCTATTTCCCATAAGAGCAAGATTTTATGTCTAAGCCCTTTTCTGGATGAAATACAAATCCTCCGAGTTGGAGGAAGACTTGTCAACTCAGACCTAGACTACGATAGGAAGCATCAAATAATCCTCCCTCCTAATCACCATTTCACTCGTCTACTCATTCAATATGAGCACCACAGACTTCTCCACGCTGAGATTCAGCTACTGCTCACATCCTTACGATCTAGGTACTGGATTCCTAGAGCAAGACAAACCATTCGATCAGTCATCCACAAATGTATGCAGTGCTTTAGGCTTAAGGCAAAGAATGCAAATCCACTCATGGTCCAACTGCCAAAGGCTCGCATTCAGATGTCTCGTCCATTCCTGTCCTCAGGTGTTGACTTTGCAGGGCCAGTTGATGTTAAAATAGGATCCAGGAAGGGTAAATCGATCTACAAATGCTATGTTGCGATATTCGTTTGCTTCAGCACGAGAGCTGTACATATCGAACCTGTCACAGGTTTGACATTTCAGGCATTCATCGCAGCCCTCAGAAGATTCGTTTCCCGTCGTGGACATATTCAAGATCTCTACAGTGATAATTCTACAACATTCATTGGGGCTAATAAGGAACTGCAGCAAATGCTGAAGGACGAACAATTCAACAAGGAAATGAGCAATCATGCTGCAGCATCAAAATTCAAATGGCACTTCATTCCGGCACGTTCACCACACTTTGGCGGAATATGGGAGTCCGCAGTGAAAGCGATGATGTTCCACTTCCGTCGGGTTGCGGGTCAAACAGTTTTAACCTACGAAGAGTTGGTTACCTTACTCACTCAAATTGAAGCTTGCCTTAATTCTAGACCATTGTATGCATTATCCGATGAACCTAGCGATCCTTCTCTTCTCACACCTGGTCACTTTCTCATTGGAGCTCCACTCATGTCCATTCCTGACTCTGATATGACTGAGTCTCATCCAAACAGACTGTCACGCTGGCAACACCTTCAGCAGATGCAGCAGCACTGGTGGCGTCTCACACTCTGCAACAGAGGAAGAAATGGTCCACGTCGCATCCGAATCTTCAAGCAGGCACTCTTGTTCTGCTGAAGGAAGATCATCTGCCACCTTTGCAGTGGAAGATGGGCATTATTGAGCAGGTGTTTCCAGGAAGGGACAATTTAATAAGAGTTGCCGACGTCAGATGCAATTCCAATATCTTAAGGCGTGCTATCACGAAGCTGGTGCCTCTGCCTCCTCCTTAACTCTCTGTGCATATTGTCATATAGTTATGTTTTGAACAGGTTCAACGGGGCGAAGGATGTGTAATATTAGAGTAATGTATATATGTCAGTAGCCTGTAGGTAGCCTTAGCCTTAGTTATGGCGCGACGGCCCGTTTTCGGGTCATGGCCTCCCCAGTTGCTCTCCGCCAAACTTGTCGATCTCGTGCAGCTACTCTCCAATTCCGGATCTTAAGGATATGTGCTGCGTCCTGATGTACACCATCTTCCCATCTGTTACGTGGCCTTCCCACAGGCCTTCCTCCTCCAAAGTCTCCTAAGAATACCTTCTTTGGGATTTGGTGTTCTTCCATCCTAATTAGATGACCTGCCCATTTAAGTCCCTTCAATAGAATGGCATGCGACAGGGGTGCCTCCCCATACAGGGAATATAGTTCATTGTTATATCTAATTCTCCACTCCCCTTGTACGCATATGGGTCCATAAATTCTCCTCAGGATTTTCCTTTCGAAGGAATTTATCTTCTCCACGGCTTTCTTTGGGAGGGTCCACGTATCACTTCCATACATCACTATACTGCGAATGAGGGTTTTGTATAGCATAACTTTTAAGCTCTGATTTATATCTCTACTTCTGAAAAGTGGTAGTACTGCAAAGTATGCTCTGTTGGCAGCTTGAATTCTTGCCTGTATTTCCACCATTTCCTCATTCTTGTTGCTCAGATGTACACCAAGATATTTCAATTCATCCACCACCTCCACTTTGGATCCTTCAGGGACAAGTTGGTCATTTTATACTTCCTTCTCCGAGCCTGCACCATTACCTTCGTCTTCTGTTCATTGATCTCAAGTCCAATCTCTTTGCCTTCCCTACTCAAGTCTTCAAATGCTTCTTTAACTGTCCTTGTCGTTCTTCCCATCAAATTTATGTCATCAGCATATCCAACTAGTTGAGCTGTTTTGTACAGAAGTGTTCCACTGGTGTCCACCCTTAACTTTCTAATCACTGACTCTAGTGCCAGGTTAAATAGAATTGGTGCTAAGCCATCTCCTTGCTTCAATCCCTGATTCACTTCGAAGAAGCTGCCTACTTCAGTCTGAATTTTCACTCCCACCATCGTATTTCTCATAGTCAATTCCACCAGTCACACCAGCTTTTCTGGTATCTTGAACTCTCTTAATATATCCATTAATTTATCCCTGTCAATAGAGTCGTATGCTTGTTGAAAGTCGATAAACATCTGTACCACATCTATGCCCCGTTCCCAACACTTCTCCAACACTTGTTTCACAGTAAATATCTGATCAATAGTGGATCTTCCCTTCCGGAACCCTGCCTGGTATTCTCCTAGAATTTCTTCCACCAGGGGTTCTAGTCTCTTCTTCAGAATGGAAGTGAACAGCTTATATACTGCACACAGCAGTGTGATCCCTCTATAATTGCTACATACCAACTTATCCCCTTTCTTGTATATTGGGCATATGATGCCTTTGCGCCAGTCTTCAGGCATTTCTTCTGTATTCCACACACTCACAATTAGATCATATATAGCTTCTTGTAGTGTGGTTCCTCCGTATTTCCACAACTCTGCAGGGATTCCATCGATACCTGGTGTTTTATTGTTTTTCAGTTGCTGTATGGCTTCTATCACTTCTTGCATAGATGATGCTGTGACTTCTGATTCATTTGTCTCAGTATTATTCCTTGAGGTAGTTGGTGTTTTCCCTTTCATTTCTACTGGGTTCAGGAGTGGTTGGAAATATTCCTTCCATCTATCTTGGATCCCTTTTTTATCTCCCAAAAGCTGTCCATTTCTGTCCTTACACATGTTTGTTCTTGCCTTGAATCCTTCTTTCACTTCCTTAACTTCTCTGTAAGCCATGTAGCTATTATCTTCTTTAAATTCCTCCACTATTCTAGCCATTTTCTCATTTAATTTTCTTCTCTTCTTTCTTCGACATACATTCCTTACTTCTTTATTCTGGTTTTCAACCTCTTGTTTCTTCACCCTTGTTGGTCTCTCTAGGTATGCTTTATATGCTTTATCTCTTTCTTCTATGTCTTTTTGGCATTCCTCATCAAACCATTCCTTTGTGTTCCTTTTGGGTACAATGTCTAGTGTGTCCTTTGCCACGGCCTTAACCCTTTCCTTCAGAGCAGTCCATTTGGTCTCGACCGTTGCTGTTTGGTCCTTATTATATTTCTCTACCAGCACTTCTGCCATTCTTTTCGTGTATCTTTCTGATACTTCCTTATTCTTCAGTTCACAAGTATTGTACTTTTCTATCCTACTCATTCCTTCCTATCTTGTTTTCATAATGCGGCACCTTAAGATTGCCTTAACTAGAAAGTGGTCGGAGCCACAACTTGTTCCTCTGAATGATCTGACATCCATGATATTGGATGCCCATTTTTTCTCCATTATTACATGGTCTATTTGATTACAGGTCTTTCCATCCGGCGATATCCATGTTTGCTTGTGTACCTCTTTATGAGGGAAACAAGTGGACATCACTTTCATGTTTCTGCTGGTAGCAAGGTCAAGCAATCTCTGTCCATTATCATTAGTAGTGTTGTGTAAACTATGGATCCCTATTATTCCTTGATATATCCCCTCCTTCCCAATTTGTGCATTTAGGTCTCCTATTATCATGTTAGCATCGTTCGATGGGATTGAATCTAGCACTCGTTCCAGTTCAGCATAGAACTGATCCTTGACTATCTGTTCCTTGTCTTCCGTTGGTGCATATACACTGACTGACAGAGCAAATGCAACACCAAGAAGGAGTGGTCAGAACTTTATGCCAATTGCAGGGTAGACTGACGTCACTGAGGTATGCCCATGATGTGAAATGCGCCGCTGTGCTGCGCACGTAGCGAACGATAAATGGGACACGGCGTTGGCGAATGGCCCACTTCGTACCGTGAATTCTCAGCCGACAGTCATTGTAGAACGTGTTGTCGTGTGCCACAGGACACGTGTATAGCTAAGAATGCCAGGCCGCCGTCAACGGAGGCATTTCCAGCAGATAGACGACTTTACGAGGGGTATGGTGATCGGGCTGAGAAGGGCAGGTTGGTCGCTTCGTCAAATCGCAGCCGATACCCATAGCGATGTGTCCACGGTGCAGCGCCTGTGGCGAAGATGGTTGGCGCAGGGACATGCGGCACGTGCGAGGGGTCCAGGCGCAGCCCGAGTGACGTCAGCACGCGAGGATCGGCGCATCCGCCGCCAAGCGGTGGCAGCCCCGCACGCCACGTCAACCGCCATTCTTCAGCATGTGCAAGACACCCTGGCTGTTCCAATATCGACCAGAACAATTTCCCGTCGATTGGTTGAAGGAGGCCTGCACTCCCGGCGTCCGCTCAGAAGACTACCATTGACTCCACAGCATAGACGTGCACGCCTGGCATGGTGCCGGGCTAGAGCGACTTGGATGAGGGAATGGCGGAACGTCGTGTTCTCCGATGAGTCACGCTTCTGTTCTGTCAGTGATAGTCACCGCAGACGAGTGTGGCGTCGGCGTGGAGAAAGGTCAAATCCGGCAGTAACTGTGGAGCGCCCTACCGCTAGACAACGCGGCATCATGGTTTGGGGCGCTGTTGCGTATAATTCCACGTCACCTCTAGTGCGTATTCAAGGCACGTTAAATGCCCACCGCTACGTGCAGCATGTGCTGCGGCCGGTGGCACTCCCGTACCTTCAGGGGCTGCCCAATGCTCTGTTTCAGCAGGGTAATGCCCGCCCACACACTGCTCGCATCTCCCAACAGGCTCTACGAGGTGTACAGATGCTTCCGTGGCCAGCGTACTCTCCGGATCTCTCACCAATCGAACACGTGTGGGATCTCATTGGACGCCGTTTGCAAACTCTGCCCCAGCCTCGTACGGACGACCAACTGTGGCAAATGGTTGACAGAGAATGGAGAACCATCCCTCAGGACACCATCCGCACTCTTATTGACTCTGTACCTCGACGTGTTTCTGCGTGCATCGCCGCTCGCGGTGGTCCTACATCCTACTGAGTCGATGCCGTGCGCATTGTGTAACCTGCATATCGGTTTGAAATAAACATCAATTATTCGTCCGTGCCGTCTCTGTTTTTCGCCCAACTTTCATCCCTTTCGAACCACTCCTCCTTGGTGTTGCATTGTCACTGTCAGTGTACATTTACGATTGTTAAGTTGTGGAATCGCATTTTAACACGCAATGTTGCCAATCTTTCATTTACTGTCAAAAACTGTAATACATCATCTTTAGCTTGTTTTCGTACTATAAATGCTACTCCTCCTTCTTATGCATTCCTTGACTTCCCACTACTGAATTCTGTGTGGGTTTTGGTGTCCCATATCTCATCCCTTCCTGACCATCTAGTTTCTTGTATGGCTGCTATGTCCACTTTGTTGACTTCTAGTTTCTGCATCAGTACTTTCAGTGCTCCGGCTCGTAGAAGTGTGCGTACATTCCATGTACCAATTGCGTAGTCCATTGCCTTTAGCTTAGCTCGTCGTCTATTAAATCCACCATTCCGAGGCATATTCTGGGGCTTCGCAACAGTTGGTTTTCCGGAGCGAGGTTGTTAGCCTTGCTCCAACCCCCAGCAATCCTGGAGGACCGATGTTTTCTGTTAGGGTTGTCTCCCTTATTGATTGGTCCCCATTTAAGCGTCGGGAACTCGCTTTCTGCCCTTACATGACTTAGCCGTGTACCTTAAAGAATGTACCCGTTGCCCAGAGGCCACGGCGTGGACGTGCATGTATCGGACTTGGTAGGAATAGATGGCATTTCCTGTGTTTTGCTAGTACACTCCCATCAGCAAGAAGTGCGCCCACAGGACCACATACTACCCCTTTGACCCCCGCCTGTAGGTAGCACCACTTCCTTTTGGTGTGATGCACTTCTCTCTGGCGCTACCAGATGGCCTCCGGATGTCCCCTGGCAGCTCGGTGTGTGGGGGTGTGAGGGAGAGGGAGAGGGAGTGGGTGAAATAATGGACGGAGATGTTATGTTTACTTGAGTGTTAGTGGCAGCGTAGCCCTGCATTTTGCAGCTTAGTCCTGCACCAGTGTATTAACTACCTATACAGCATGTATTGATTGTTCACATGACAATGTTTAATATAGTTACTCAAGTTTACCGTTGTTTATATTATCCCTTCTTGCATCCTGTGAGAGAACCAGCCTAATGGCAATACAGTCCACTTCACAATACTTAAATAATTATTTTCAAGTTTATTCACAATGCAACGTGGGATGAACAACCCCTCATCATGGTACAGTGTGGGACCTAATCGTCGAGATGGATTTCTAAATTAACGAGACGCAGCTATGGTGATGAACCTTCATCACCCAACCTTGAACCCAGGACCTCTAACCTAAGGAAGATATTACTGAGGGAATTGAAAGTCATCAGAGTTGGCCTGTGTGCCGTCGTCTATTTTAGTAATGCAATGCAAGTGCGATCTTCTAATTGCAAACTCACTCATATTTATGTCAAATAATAATCAATAACGTAAGAATAATAGACGTCGAAAATTAATCTATGTATTAGAAGAGTTTACTAAAAACAGCTTTGACAAATCCGTCCGTTCGTTCTACTGGACCGATTTGCCTCATTTTTGTTTTATTCTCTCTGGAATTATCTGTCTGTGAATCATGAGACATTGATAGGTTTCTAAGTCCATCCAACTTAGAGTAATCATAAAATCAAATCACTAAATGAATTAAGACTCCAATAATTGCAGGCGAAGGCTTACCCTAACCCGCAATACACTGTGTACTTAGCAGGTTGCAAAGCGACGAACACTTTCATTAATATTCTGATATATGCTATTTTCATCCTTAGTAATGCCATTGCATGCTGCCATGTCTGATCATGGAATAATACTATTCTCTGCTAGATACTCTTTGATTCTCTAACCCTTCCCACCTTCCAAATATATTCAGCAGATGGCAGAACGTTCGTAATAAATTAAATGCTGCTAATAGAAAACATGGACGTACACACAGACGGGAAGTTATCAATTCGACTAGCCTTCTATATGAGCATTAATGAAGTGCAGGGACAAACTCTTGAAAAGTGGGTGTCAGCTTACCCGAACCAGTGTTCAGCCGCGGCTAATTGTATCTCGGGCAAGAGCTTTTGAAAATGTTAAGATGCCAGATACGGCCGATTGGTCGAAGCACAGAGAATATTGTTGTAAACTACATTAAATGTTCATAAAACTGTTGAAAAGGGCAGGAAAAACAATATTATTAAAAAGGCATATCAGGACGAGTTATCTGACCTATTTATAATGAATGTTGCGGACCAGTGCGGGTCCACTAGTATATTATTTAAATACTTATTTGAATTAATGCTATACAACCACGTGTTCAGAAATACTGGATGGTAATTCCATGTGATAAGACTTGAGCTTCTGATTACAATCTAATTAATGACAATAATAATCACTGAGATAAAATAATAATATTGAAGGAAGTGAAATGAGAATCCGGAATAGCTCCAAGTAAATGTTCGTTGTGCAAGTTAGAGTTATTTTATCGAACCTGAATGATATTGATTCGAGTGCGTGTTTATGAATGAGAACAACCGTTGGCTTATTTAACGTTAATATTCATTCAATCATGGGCTCAACAACTTAATAAAATAATAGGTATTAATTCTAATTTAGTATAGGTAATTTCAGTACAGATTTGCAATCATATTTCTTCTAATTAACGTCCTAGTTCGACTAGATTGTTTGTTCGACAAATGATAGTACATGGAAGTGATTCGCCATACATTTTAAATCACCTACCTGTATAGTTGAGAATGATATGAAGAATTGAAAGAAAGAAGGCTGTAAGTGCCAACATAATAGTTTCGAGGAAAATGAGTTTAAAGTATAGAAGACATTTAATGGTAATCATTTCAACTTTTTTGTGCTTTAATTGAAAATCATTGTAGGGATCTACTATCCAAAGGATCTTACAAATGTGTTATTGTAACAGAATGGAAAACTCAGTTTTAGTAGAAGTTCAATGAAAGGCTCTAAGTCCCATACCTCAATACATAGTAACATGATTTTACAGTGAAAAAAATACATTGTTACTGGAGTGTATGTGTTGTTCATACATGTAAAACTTCACTCTGTAGTGCTTTTGTAAAACACTTTGTGTTCATCATTTGTCAAATACTGTATCGTCTCTGTCAAATCTTTCTTCCTTTCTTCAGAGATGTGGCTTGTGACCTCCAGCGCCCATAGTTGCATTTTCTTGATGTTCTCTACTCGCACACCTTTTTTAAAAATACTGACGTTTTCCCAGGCCTCAAGTTCATTTAAGCATCTCCTGGTCTTAACAATATGAGGCTTGTATTTGTCCATCCGAAGCCACTGTATGTACGTTAGAAATGTTCAGCTTTGCTGTGTTTATACTACAATCGGCTGTGTTCTTTAAATCGAAGAAGTGAGATGCATTCATAAGTTGCTACTGATGATGAAAGGCTTTATCTGTCTTGAGTCGTGTATCATGTTCTTTACATTTTAACACCAGTTATAACCAGGTACATCTTATTTTACCTGCAACAGTTGTCGCTTCTTCTTTCCAGTAGCATCATTTCCTGCAAAGATTTTAAACAAACACGAAGCAATTTCATTAGCTCGACGGCCTGTCATGTCGTGTACACACTGGAGTTATATACTGCAAGTTGTCTGTTCACTGTGTGTCAGAGTTGGCACAAACAGTACTTGTTGCAAATCCATTGACACTGCTAGGCTTGTGGGACTGAACTTGGTCCTTCTTCATCATAGACATAACGTTTTCGGCCTTGCAGTGATGTAGCTCCAGATGGGCTGTGAGTTCCTGTTTCACATGCGAATTATCTTCAATCATTGCACACCGTCCGACTCGTTGGCTGAACGGTCAGCGTACTGGCCTTCGGTTCAGAGGGTCTCGGGTTCGATTTCCGGCCGGGTCGGTGATTTTAACCTTATTTGGTTAATTCCAATGGCACGGGGCTGGGTGTATGTGTTGTCTTCATCGTCATTGCATCCTCATCACTGGGCGCAGGTCGCCTACGGGAGTCAAATAGAAAGAGATATCCCGGCACTAAAAGCCATACGACATTTCGTTTCATTGCACACCGATCACAAGATGATTATTAAAAGTCTCATAATAAAACAGGCGTCATTTGAGAGCCACTGTTGATGTTTTCGAAGGCTTTGAACCTTCGATGCACGTTAAGATCTTGACTGAGATATTCTTTTCTGTTTTACGACTGCTGTGGTGACTTTGCTCTCTTGGAAAAGTATTTATATGAGCAATCACTTGTTTCTCTATTTCTTCACTAAGTTTTCTGTGCTTGATTTTATTACCCCTTAAGTCCTGGTATGTAGTGTTGCCTTTCTCCTTCTTTTCTGTTGGTACCTGGATTTTCTATTGAGTTAGCGAAAATACCTCAGTAAATATTGCTGTGCGAACGTGCAGTACGTCACCTTTCCCATCTGGGAGAGAGTACCTTGCTTGTCTCCTGCTCTGTTATGGTTCATCATAGGACCCGTAACGTCTTCCGTTAAAATTTGATATTTACATCAATCGCATCAAATAACGTCCTTGCTTTTCAATATTTTCTAGTGCCAAATCGATCTCCTCTCGCCAGCTCTATTCAGTATCTCTTCATTCGTGATTCGATCTATCCATCTTACTGGATATTGAGCATTCCTCCGTAACACCACATTTCAAAAGGTCTACTTTCTTTCTTTATGAGTGAGTTATCGTCCATGTTTCACTTCCATACAATGCCACGCTCCAAACGAAAGCCTTCATAAACATCTTCCTAATTCCTACATCAATGTTCAAGGTGAGCAGATTTCTTTTCTTGACAAAGGCCTTCCTTGCTTGTGTTGACCTGCATTTTATGTCCTCCACACTTCGTTAGTTCTTTTATTACCCAAGTCACAATATTCATCTACTTCCTTTAAGACTTCATTTCCTAATATGATATTACGTGCAACAGCTAACTTCGTACGACTTCACTCCATTACTTTTATTTTGGACTTATTCATTCTCATCTTGTACTCTTTACCCCAGACTATGTCCATACCATTCATAAATGTTTCCAGATCTTCTGCAGTCCCAGATAAAATAACAATATCATCGGCAAATCTCAGGGTTTTGATTTCCTGTCCCTGGATTGTGACTCCCTTTCCAAATTCCTCTTCGATTTCCTTTACTGCCTGTTCTATATAAACGTTGAAAAGGGCGGGAGACAAACTGAATCCTTTCTTCACTCCTTCCTGAATTGCTGCTACTTTTTCATACCCCTCGATTTTTATCACAGCAGCCTGATTTTTGTGGAGATTGTAGATAATTCTCCGTTTTCCGTACCTGATCCCGATCACCTACACAATCTCAAATAGCTTGGTCGAATCAACATGATCAAATGCCTTTTCTATATATATATACGAATGTCATGTACGTGGGTTTGTCTTTCTTCATTCGGTCCTCTAAGATCAGACGTAAAGTCAGGATTGCTTCACGTGTTCCCACATTTCTTCTGAAGCCAAATTGATCTTCCAACTCAGTTTCAACTTGTCTTTCCATTCTTCCGTAAATAATAGTGCAGGCGTGCGATAAATGTTGCAGATTAAAATCAGAGATAGGTTTATTATCCTAAAAGTAGCAACAATTAATCCCAAATTAATTAATTTAGGAATTACATTAATTCTTAAAGAAGTGCCGAGATCAATAGATTGGCAGAATCCTAATGATCATTATGTTACGTTTTATCATCATTATTAGGGAAAACTAAGCACTAATTATCATTTAATCTTTAAGCTAAAAGTGAATATTTGTTTTTTCGTCTCGACTGGACTCAAAAACTACTGGACCGATTTTGCTGAAAATGTCACAATTTGTTCTTATCTACTGAGAGGGTTTGAACGAAATTCGATGGTCAGTATTTTTATTATGAGTAATCTTAATTAATTGATTTAATTGCGAAGAAATGCTGTATATAGGAGGATGGGAACATGCCGCCATGTTCTATAAAGTTAATTTCTGGCTAGGAGCTTCATGACAGTGCAAATAAAGATGACTGACAGTGTGGGCAGGGAACGCCGTGAATAGAAATGTGAGTGCACGCCTTCTTTGTGGTTTCCATGGGAATGATGGCAATGAAAACAAACTGGGTGCAATTAGTGGAACTAGCAGCAAAGCACTAATTATAAACTGTTAAAAGGTACTTAATTTATTTGTACGTAGATTGTAAACTGTGTTCTATTACATTAAACAAATATATGACTAACAATATTCTTGCTTACAATTGCCGTTGCTTTGTCCATCAATATAATCATGTCTCCTAAACGCAGTAAAGAAAAAGCGATTACGAGCTACGCATTACCATCATTTCCACCGACATGCGATTTCATTTCCAAAAACTGCAGTTCCCCGTTCGCCTTGCATCGACAGGGTACAAGGTCAATCGCCTCAAGTGTGTGGAATAAATCTGGAAAATCCATACTTTTCACATGTTGCATGTTCCCGAGTGGGAGAGACCAGAAATATTGTATATCCCAAAACACTTGAATAAACATATTCAAATTTAATTATTATTTTGTACATATAAATGTGTCTGCTTTCTATATATGTACCTACATAGAAAGAGGCATTGCAGATGCGAGTATAACAATAGAAAATAACCGATATTACTGTCGAATCCATTGTTTTCGTGTCGCAGAGATGAATTCTGACACACTGGATAACGATTAAATCCACGTTCATTGTTCATCAATTCACTGGGACAGGGGCTGATATGGGGTGAAGAGTAAATAGTCTAAAATGACCGCGATTAGTGTTGAAACCATAGATTTTGGGTTCGCAGGGCTGATTGGTAACATTTGGAATCATGTACACCATATTAAGAGCGCGACGTGTAAATGCATACAAATATCACTTATTCTGTTTTTTTTTTTTTTTTTTTTTTTTTTTTTTTTTTTTTTTTAAGGATCAAATACTTCCCAGACAATTCGAGCTTCAACGTGAAAAATGTTTTACTCGAAAATGAAATCATCTAAGAATCTTGAAACTGAACACATATAAATAACTTTAAAATAAATTGTAAAATATCGGCCAATGTCTCAATCAGGAATTCTACAAAAATTCACTTCACACAGAATTAACAAGTAACACAGATCTTGAAGGTAAACATTCAAACGCTATCCGGACAAAATCTTATTCTTCTTATTCGTATTTTGAGACCACATTGGGTACACTTAATCAACCCTTTGGTTTGTCGATTTCTTGGTAGGAACTATCAGAGCCTTGCGGTCCTCCCAGTACTCCTTCATACGTGTTGATATTCTTGCCCTTTCTTGTGTGGAGAATATTCTAGTTGGGATTTTCTTCTTTGTGAATGTAAAGTGGAAAGTGATATTTTAAAGTGTTGTTAATTAATTAATTATATAATTAAACATTAATTAAACTATAATTGTTTGATAGCTTCATTTGGAGGAGCACATTAAGGATTGTAAATAAAAATTAAATACTGTAAAATATTGTACATAAGTTTGTGTAGAAAGGAACGTGAACCACGTGGTTAAATGGAATTAATCGTAATAATTAAATAAAATTAGGTGTGACAATTATTACGCTCGATTGAGCATGAGCTTTGAATTCCGTTAGGAAGATCCTAATTGTGAATAAATCCAGGAAGAATATAGACATGATACTGTATAGGCTTTTGGAATTATGCCATGTCAAGAAAATAAGGTGAAATTATTTAGGTTTCCCTTCACTATTGTTATTTCGTCTCTGTGTTTTCCAGATTCGTACGTTCCTCGTGGCCAAATATTTCACTCCGGGCTTGTGTCAATGTCATATACCTGTCAATATCATATGTTACGTACACATGTTATGTGAACCTCTTAGACTTATTCTGATGGTTCGGTCAGCTTCCGCTTCGAACGCTAGCGCTGTGTCATGTCCGGGAGCCATCTGGTGGCGAATGAACGTACCATTTCCACTTCTATTATAACGTCTAAATTTAAAAAGTCGTTGTTTAAGAAGCCTTTCCTGTGGATAGTCGAGATTTTCTTGTGATGACATAGAGCACTGTTCTCTGCGAAATGTAAAGAATTTCACCTTTTTTTTTCTTGACACCGCATAAGCCCAAAAGCCTATACAGTATGTCTATAAGTACGGGCCGTGAAAGCATCAATGGCAACAGGAAGAATATAATTTGAACAAGCAACTATGTTGGTTGAATTTCAGTCCAGGAAGACATGTTTGAACCATGTGTAAATGAATTATTGTCTTAATTTAAATCAATGTAGACTACTTTTCCTCCATTTTTAGTCAATAATTTTGCTACGATCGAGTGGACGGGACGGCGGCAGTATACTGTTCCAGGTGTTAGCCGCGGCTTCGTGATGTGATAAAAGTAATCGTTCTCGGTACTGAACTAAGACATTTTCTGAAATTTCCTAAAGTAAAAACTCATCGAAAAATTTATTTTCTTTTACCCCACAACCTGTTTTCGTGTTAAGATGACCGGGCTTCTGGCAGGGCTAACTCTGGAACATGTGACACAGAACTGTATAGTCTTCTCTCAAGTCGAAAGCCAAAAATGCGTGCTTCTTTATTTTAAAAGGAGATTCCAAATACCAATTTTCATGTTTGTAACATCTCCACCACCACTTAGTGGATTTTACGAAAACAAAAATACGTGTTTATTTTTTAAATGAGATTTCGAACTAATTTTCACGCCTGTAACATATTCAGTTTTTGTTATAAGTATTATTAAAAAATTCAACTCCTTCCCTTCCTTTCACCCCCAACTTCGCCCCTTAAGTGGATTTTCCTAAAACAGAAATACACCTTTCTTTGTTTTTAAGGGAGATTCCAAATACCAATTTTTCACGTCTGTAACATGTTGCATGTTGGGTATTCAGCCCGAAGGCTGGTTTTATCCTCTGCAGCTCTGCCAACAGCTGTCATAAATAGCCTAGGCGTCACTGAAGAGGTGTCTAGGGAAATGAGGAGTGAGGTAGTTTCCCGTTGCTTTCCTCATTGAGCCAGCCATTGCTACTACATATCAGTCTGCCAAGCTCACTGAAATGCATGCACCAACCGACCCTATGTCCGATATTTTCACACCCTTTATAACAGGGACTGGCTGCATAAGCAATGGTATTACTAGCATCACTCATACCTCAGTCACTTTCATATTGTCAAAGCTAAGGATGAGACTGAGACAGATCAGTGAAAGTTACAAATTTGATATAGCCCATACCAGAAGACATAGTGCACTGTAAACACTACATCTCGTCAGCAAAGGCATCTGTAACATGTTAAGTTTATTAAATATAGGATGCATATAATCATTTTTTTATGTACCCACTTTTTCAATTCTTTTCACCCCCTTAGGTTGATTTTCCTAAAACAAAAAACAAATATGTGTTTCTTTATTTTTAAATGAAACTCCAAATACCAATTTTCACGTCAATAACATTTTCAGTTTTTGAGGTATAAGTATCCTCATGAAAGGGATTCAACCCCTTTTTCACTTACTTTTAGTCCCCTTAAGTTGATTTTCTGAAAACAAAAAACATGTGTGTTTATTTATTTTTAAAGGAGATGTTAACGCCTTTCACTCTTCAGTTTTTTAAATACAGATATAGGTTTAAACATTTTAAAAATTAACCCACCCCCCGTTTTTCACCCTCTTAACGACGGAATATCCAGAAGTTCTTCCTTAGTGAGCACCTACACTGCAATAAGAAATGTAACATCATAATGGCATTTCTTTATGTCCAGTAGTTTTGGCTCGGCGATGATGAATCAGACAGTCAGTCAGTCAGTCAGTCAGTCAGTCAGTCAGTCAGTCAGTCAGTCAGTCAGTCAGTCAGTCAGTCAGTCAGTCAGTCAGTCAGTCAGTCAGTCAGTCAGTCAGTCAGTCAGTCAGTCAGTCAGTCAGTCAGGACATGTAATTTTATATATACTGTATATATACGATAGGTATATAAATAGATAGATTGATTTAATGTAATTTGATTGATTGCCGGAGCGGTGTGAGGCGTGCGTGCTGGTGTACGTGGAGAAAGAAAAGAGGAGTTTTTCGTTACATTGACCGCGTTATTACGTTTCCTGTATCACCTAATTCATTTCTGGCATCGTCCGTAATGTGACGGGCATACCGTAGGCCCAAAGTACGGTACGTTCGGCAGCACACGAACAGAAACAAAATTTATTTTACCGCTGTGTTTTTCGAAATAGAATACAAAATAATGCCATTGTTTACATATTAATGTGTTTTCTTACAAGTTGCTTTACTCAGACAAGTTTTACGGCGATGATGGGACAGGAAAGGCCCCAGAATTTGCCTGTTGTGAAAATTGGAAACCACGGAAAACCATTTTCAGGGCTGCAGACAGTGGCATTCGAACCCACTATATCCCGAATGCTGGATACTGGCCACACTTATGCGACTGCAGCTATCGAGCTCGGTCATATTAATATGAAACAGAGAGATGAATGCTTCTCGGACGAAACACGCGGAGTTATTTTTCTGTGTAACCAGCAACGTCGTAAGCAAGTCTCTATTCCTGGAACGTATGGAACATTTATGAGTACGTACTCCTCTCTTCTTATAGCTCTCTACGACGTTTCATAGATTTTCAGGGATATTAGTCTCATATTGCGCATCTGAGAAACATAAAAGGTTGACATTAGTGATGGGCAGAATCGAATACTTTCCAGAATCGATTCCTATGCATCCGAGAGCATTTATGAATCGAAACTTGCATTCGAAACCAAGTTCTCGAATCTTACATTACTCGAGTAACTGAAATGTGAGCGAACTCTGGTAGTGTCCGGTGTACATATAAGAAACTTTAAATTGCAGCTATTTTATATAAATTTGCTATCACGCTATTGGTTGTTATTTTCATTCATATATTACATACCGTATCAATTGTGTTAATTAACATTTTATTTCACCGGGGGAGTCGCCGCGTGGATCGGGGCACAAAGCTGTCAGTTTCCATTGGGGAGAAGGCGAGTTAGAATCCTGCTCTCGGCAAGCCTGAACATGCTTTTCTGTGGTTTCCCATTTTCACGCCAGAAAAATACTGGGTCTCTATGTTAATTAAGGCCACGACCACTTCCTTCCCGCTCCTGGCCGTTTCCTATCCCATCGTCGCCATAAGGCATGTGTGTCGGTGTAATGTAAAGCAAATTCAAAGAATAAAACTTAAATAAAACATTACTTCTCCGTATAGGAAATATGAATAAAGCAAACAATGGATTATGAGTGATTTGCTTAACCATCATTACAACTTGATATTGGTGTGTAAGCTGAATCAGTAAAATTATATTCGAGAACTGCTCGTTCCTCCGTCTGAAACCATTCGACTACATCTTAGGTAAGTACTGCTATGATGTGAATTACTCTCTTTACTCCCATCATGAATACAGAGGTAGTTCTGAGTTACGTCCAGAGATGGCGCTACTATCCTCGCTGCTCTCGGATATTACATTAAGAACGACCAATGAAGTCTCTCTTTGGGATTATCATAAGTGAATACCTCGAGCGGAAGTATTCGAATACTTTTGTGAGGATTCCAGATATCTCGAGAACTTGTAAGAATCGAATTTTCGACATTTTGGCAGGACGAATAGAAATGAATAGTGTGACGACTCCCTCTGAATCACATGTTAACCACTGCCTGCTCGATCTGCATCCGATGTCAGCAGTGGTGTTATCAGACACAGTGTGCATGTTCCGCCACCTGCAGCGCTGCTGTTGATAAAAAGCCCAAGTACGCGCGCTTTTTGACGGCTTAGTGTGGAAGTGCGCGAACAGTTTGTGGTCTTTTTCAGTAGTTTTATACGTTCTCCAGTTTTATAAGTGCAAAATATCTGGTGGTAACTTTTGTGAACTGAAAAGTGAAAAACATTAAGCATTTGAGAAGTAGGACGTATAGGCCTACTTTGGCATATGTTTCAATTTACTAACGCATGTTAACCTGCCTACAACTTGCCATGTCCTGGGTTGCAAGATGGGTTACGATAAACCTTCGAATGAAAAAACGGCACTTTTAACCCCCAAAAGATCCCACTCTATTCTCAAAGTGACCGAAGGCTATCCCACATCAAGATCTGCCTTTAAGTGATAGAACCCTTAACATCATTTTTCAGTCAGATTAGAGCCATAGCAAAAGCTGTTGTCAAAGAATGCCAAAATCGTAAGTACAGCTTAACGAAAAATGTACAGCAAGCTTACCTTTGATCAGCCACCATTATTAAGTTGGGAAGATGAGCAAATAGCTCCTTTCACCAGTTCACCGTGCGGTTAGGGGCGCGCAGCTGTGAGCTTGCATGCGGTAGATAGCGGGGTTCAAATCCCACTGTCGACAGCCCTGAAGATGGTTTCCCGTGGTTTCCCATTTTCACACCAGGCAAATACTGGGGCTGTACCTTAGTGAAGGCCACGGCCGCTTCCCTCCCATTCCTAGGCCTTACCTATCCCATCGTCGCCATAAGACTTATCTGTGTAGGTGCGACATAAAGCAAATAACAAAATAAAAGCCTTTCACCAGTTTAAAACTGAATGCTATTTGTCACTTCTGTGGGTATAAACATACAAGCAAAGTGACAGACTGTACAGCATGTATCGGTTCTCTACAAAACAATACAGAGGAGGCAAAAGGCAGTCCTTAAGCATTTGAGAAGTAGGATGTATCCAGTTATAGCCCGGAAGATTTTTATTATATAAAAGGCAGTCCATTTTCTGCCCTAACAAGTCTACAAGAATATAGTAGCTCATCCAACTATCCCATTTACCCATCGAATGAATTATTATTTATGTTTTCTCATGTAGAGGAAGTTGTTGTGAACAGGAACCATTATGGGGAGAAACATTTCAAGTGTGCCTGGACAGTTTAACTCCAATTACTGTTTCTCACGAACTTGGGCGCTGTACTGAACATGGTCAGGACTTGCTACCAAAATTAATTTTCCATTACGTACGATGCCGATTTTATTTCCCAATAAAAGAAGCAAGGAAAAATGCAAGCTTGTACGACCGCAAGACATACCCGTAAAATGTCCAAGGTGTCCAGTTAACTGGCTGATGGGTTGAAGTGCTGGTAAGATTCATTCATTACCAAGATCTTAGCTGGAGTACGGGTGCTCATTCGGTTATACTAATTGGCATCGTATATTTTTATATACGTACTTGGCTTCCCGCAGCCGTGACAGGTTCTGGACCTTCGAAACGTTCTCCACTCTACTTTGGTGTTCGGCCGCAGCGCGTGACCTTGAGTGTGCCGCGCTGGTCACCGGGAGCTGGCAGCTTTCTTCTACAGATCTGTTCGTCTGCGAATTCAAGCCTTTTTGATCTTCGCATGTTGATTGTTAGTGTTGTGACTTTGTGCAGAACAGAATGTGGTGTCGTGTCTTTGTGCCTAACAGAGTGAAAAACTGACCTCCAACATTCATAAACATTTTACATGTTTTTATGGCTGATGATGACCTAGACTAAGGTCGAAACCGGTCCCATTTAAATAGAAATGTGATTGCTACGTTTCTTTCTTTTGAGTATTGAATAGGTTGAACCTTCTTTCCAGTTATTTAATTTTTAACATATACATTAAGTAGTTGTTTAAGAATTACATGTGTATGACATACCGATACGTAACAATCAAAGTTTCAATATGTATTTTAAGGTTATAAATGATAATTGCAAATGAGTTTGATTTCGTGGTGAATTCATAAAAAAGATCACTTAGCTTTATAGAACCATACACGTTCGAGATAATCCTTAAGATACTGCCAAACCAATTTCAGAAGTTGTGTAATTAAATCAATACCAAATGTAAAATACTTCCTACGTATTTTTCACATATTAGTGTCAAAACAAGGAACACTATATCTTAATTTGAACGAATCACAAATCGCACATTAACACATTCATCAGTTAGTAAACAGAATGCAGAGCCCTGAAACATCACAATAATGAACACACGGTTTTAAATCATTTGTTTAAACGATAAATTCCGAATTAGGTCACATCAGATCTCATTTAGAACCACATGTTCGGAGACAGCTGTTCACCTTCTATCTACACCAGAGCCGCGTAGTGTAGGAACATATCAACCAGCGGAAGTCGTTATACTATGCATTTCTATTCTTCCTGATTTTGGTGTCGAATACTCCCATCGCTAGTTGACACTTTCGTTTCGAGTTGTATTCGATTATTTCGTGTGTGTATTGAAAGCTATACTCTCAATAAATCCTATGAGCTTCTAAAAATTGTTATAAACTAGTACATAAGCTTGTCTTCGTCAATCAAAATTACTTTCTATAAAGTAATTGGAAATTAAAGCAATAATAAGCTAACGAAATGGAATGTCCATGTTAAGGCGATTCGGGAGTGAGCTTACCTGTTAGGAAACATTCCTATCCCAACTTTACCGGGTGCTGTGTTACTAGTTTTCGGAAATTCTGCATTCATTTTCAAGAGGGCGACATCCTCGTCCCCAGGATGAAACACTATCCTTGTAACTCTTCTTCGTGGATTACAATGGAAAGGAAGTGAACCTGTCCGAACTTCAAAAATTTCATAAGCGTGATTTGGTACGACATAAAGTGAATCAAAGCAGTGGCGCACCGTTAGTACCCAGAGAGGCGCTATCAGCACCCCAGTGCAGTTGTCCGAACCATATGGAAGTCTACGAATAGTAACAAGGAATGTGATTCTGGGTCTTGCAGAATCAAGATAGAGTCCTCCTCTGATAGCTTCATATCCAGTTATAGTAATAAGCAATAAGATTACGACATGCAGCGGAGACATCGCGTATCTATGGATATGAACAACAAATAATACGAGGGATAATCAACAAGGCTGATATTCCCGGAGTTTGGTCTGTAGTAGTGTGCGGTAATTCTAATGCATGCGTTTGGCAACTCTGAAGAGTTTCAGATACCCGCCACTTAGAGCGCTAGTTGTAGGTAAACACAAATGGCGACTCGTTTGCAAGACTGGTCTCGCGAAGAAATCCACTCAGTGATTCGATTTCTGCAGGCGAATCATTTGACCGGGGCTGAAAGTCACCGGCAGCTGGTAATGTGTCGTCAGTAGGACCCAAATGTTTAAGACGTGCCATATTTTTTTCTTTACATTATTTCAATGGAAAATACAAGCTAAGCATGTTTTTGTCTACGGTGACTAAAATTGTGCATTTTCACGGATCACATAAACTAGTATTTTGGCTTTGTTAAAGTTTTTGTCATTTTCCGGTAACTTTTCATATCATGGTCATATTTCCCGGTGAATTTTCCTACTTTTACCATGTTTTTATCTTCCTTCTACCATTTTCGCATACTTGCTTGCAGTCATCTCAAAGACGGCTTTTTCACACCTCCTGTTGCCCGTAATTTCTTACTACTAACTTTCTTAGAAATGTATATTTATGTATAGCTGTATAGAAAGAGACAGATGAATAAAAAGAGCGACACATGCAAAGGAAGCAGTTGAGGATGGCTATTGTAAGGTTTTGTGCCAAGGTCAACCGCTTCTCTAAATAATTGTCTTCACGGGGGTGCCAAAGGAGAACGGGGTGATAGAAAGGTACAGTGGGATCAGTTACTGGACAGATTTCGCTGCATGCGTGTTTGATCGCGAATACTCTCAGTTCATTATGCCAAAAACTAACGGTTCGATAAGTGAAAAATTACGAGTATTTGTGCGGTAGTTTGGAGATAATCATTTCAGTACAGATGGCACTGTTCTTTTCTGTAAGCTGTGCGAAATTAAAATAGAAGCTAAAAAGCGGTTTAATGTTGAACAACACTGCAGTACAGCGAAACATAAAAACAATTTGGCTCGAAATGTTACATCACAGAACAGAATTTCGTCACTGTTTATGACAAGCAAAATTTCAAATTTTAACAAGGATTTATATACGATGATGATATCACCCATCACAGAACAGAATTTCGTCACTGTTTATGACAAGCAAAACTTCAAATTTTAACAAGGATTTATATACGATGATGATGTCGGTAGTGCCCTACCCTAGGCACTCCAGTATATAACACACGACTTCGCGAAGAAATATATATGAATTGTACCTTAAAATCCTTTTAGAAGAGAGATGTGTTTATTACCAATGCCAGGGACCCATCAACCCACCCAGAAATGCATGCTTACTTTTATAACAGAACGAAAGTTATCACACGCCATCGACGATTAGCCGGCCAGCTACGAGCACGGCCATTGGCCGACATGACGTCATTCCTATAGTTCGTAACTCGCTGGTTCCGTTACCAACCCGCGCAGAATAAAAGCACAGCAAGAAACCCACCAAGAAAAATATGTAATTTAGTAACTGTAACCTATCTTTCCAAATCCAGGCCAAGCTCTGTCATGAGAACTGTGTCGGGGGCCACACTCCCTTCGAGAAGCTCTAAACTATCGCCGCAGCGCATACTGCCCGCACGGCAAGAAATAAGTAATTTAGTGGTTGTAACCTAAAACAAATGTCAGTAATTTAGTAGCCGTAACCTATCATTGCAAATCCAGGCCAAGCTCTGTCATGAGAACAGTGTCGGGGGCCACACTCCCTTCGAGAGGCTCTTAACTATCGCCGCGGCGCACACTGCCCGCACGGCAAGAAAATAGTAATTTAGTGGTTGTAGCCTAAAACAAATTTCGCTACAGTCCGCTGGACATTTCCTTAACAGTTGGCAACAGTTCGGAGATCGCTGGCAGATCGTAAAGGACGCTTCTATCGGCAATCCCGTGAACTAAAAATTAAAGAGCATCACCGGCCGCGCAGCTTCCGTGTACAGCAAGCGGAGTGAGTGGAGTGCCTACACTAGGGCTATGCCATGATGTCTGTTGATATACCGCTGGAGAAAGTTAATAATCAGCACTTCAGCAAGTTTTGAAGCTATGGTGTACTGTATCCCGGTCTTTCCAGAATTTATGTTCTGGAACGACAAGCGCGTGCTGCTCAAGTCAATGTGCCTTTAAACCAAATGTTAGAATCAGTGAATACAGAATTATAAGGTACAGTATAAATGTGATATAACAAGTGCATATAATGAGAACATGGTGATACATAGACACAGTGAAGGGTATTCATCTACTTATATATATTGTAACCGTAAAAGTTTGCTTTGATGGCTAGCTAGAACATAAGACTCGGCCTAAGGTGGTGACCGGTCATTATCTGAATGGTTACAGAGGAAAGGGAAGTCAGGTAAGTATAATGGAACACTGATTGTTTAAAAAGAAATTATTCATGAAAACAAAGTCAGATTCCCACTTCACCTCAGTGTAGTAGTTATAATGAGTACTTCTAGTTGTCTTCATAAATACTCCTTGTGGAACAGAGACCCAACCATGGAAACATGATCCTGCAAAGGCAGCAATCAAACCATGGAAACACGATCCTTCGTGCTCAGCAACCGAACCATGGTGGTGGTGGTGGTGGTGGTGATTATTGTTTTAAGAGGAAGTACAACTAGGCAACCATCCTCACCGAACCATGGAACACGATCCGTTGTAAGCTGGTCGTCGTTGATTCTAGAAGGTCTTGGTTCGAGGTAATCACTCACCGATTATGTTACGCGAGTGTCCACATTTGACAGTCCGAGTAATGGAATGGTTTCGCGTAAATCACAGCACTTCGTAATCGTGACGTAATATTGAATAATTGATTATGGTCTGACTTAGAACAAAAATGTTAGTTTAGAAAAAAAGCATGTACTTCTGTGAAAAGACTGTGGTTGTTTGCTAGAACACAAAGAAAAAATCAAGTTTGAATCCCTACACTTGCGTGGTGTCTTCCCATGAAACTGGAAATTAACACTGTTTCTTTACACTAATAAATACACAGTTTATTCTTAATCACATCAGAAAATATAGCGTCTGATGGAATTACTTCATTTTGAAATAATTCTTGAATATTCTAGAATGAAATTAAATGTCTGCAGCGACCGACCAAACGCACTTGTGAGATGACGTGTCAATTAGCACATCACAGTTCAGAATGGAAATATCACTCGTAATTACTGTATTCTACACGAATGTCTAAAGCGATTTAAGACTGCATTGGTGTCATGGAATGTCTATTCGCAAAGTACAATTCACACAAGCACTTATTATTATTATTAATATCTCCTGTCAGCAGAGTTCAATTCACTAAAACATGGCACTTATAAGTACTGCATTATTCACAATGTCTGAAGTGAACTACTAGAACACTTGCAATACGTGAAGTCCATTACAAAGTACCTGGATATTCTATCACTCAAGTCGTAATGTCAAAGTTTCAATTACGTTCACTTTGAAACTGTTCTGACATATGTGACATGCGTAAGTATTGGTTATACTATGATTTACAAGTCCTGGAGCTGAACTCGAATCTTTACAAGTTCCTTTAATAAAGTTCTACTCACTGCAAATGTGTAAGTTCCGTAAAAGCCTAAGTATTCTATGTCCAAAGTTCACGCTTCACTCGGACAGAGTCATGTCTTGAAAATACGATGCAGCGAAGCAACATCGTCGAGGTGTAGACTGTAGCTGTACTGTAGCTGTACAAGGTAGACTGATATGACAAGCGGAATGCTTGCCTATTTATTCAGTATTCCCTGGGAAACGTAATTACTAATATCTTTCGTACATTTTAACGGATCTCCATGAAACTTAGGGATTATGACTATAAAAAATCAGGCTACGCAGTGATGTTGTTCGTTTTTCATATCATTAATCCTTCTGAAAGAAATTAACGATGGAAGAAAATAGAACATTCCATCTGACGTAACACAACCTTGGTCATGTTACTCAGTCGTGACGTTTCACTTCCCCGCTGCTCGCAGCTGACATGGTCGCGGGAGAGCGTGTTCGGCGGGTAGCATAACTCCGCATACATCGGGACTTTGATTGTGAACCGTGTTACGGTTATAATATATATATGTACTAGCTGATGTACCCATGCTTCGCTACGGAATTCTACATTGTATACAGAATTATAGGTTAGGTAGTGTACACGTTGAGAGCAAGATTGTATTAAATTGCATAGCTCTTAACGTTACCCTAGAAACGCGACGCCGGGCTGAGTAGCTCAGACGGTTAAGGCGCTGGCCTTCTGACCCCAACTTGGCAGGTTCGATCCTGGCTCAGTCCGGTGGTATTTGAAGGTGCTCAAATACGTCAGCCTCGTGTCGGTAGATTTACCGGCACGTAAAAGAACTCCTGAGGGACTAAATTCCGGCACCTCGGCGTCTCCGAAAACCGTAAAAGAGTAGTTAGTGGGACGTAAAACAAATAACATTATTATTATTATTAGAAACGCGACGGGAAAGTCACCAAACGTCTTTTCTCATATGAAGATTGTGTTAGCGAATTTTCATTGTAATGATAGGCCCGCTTGCCTACCATCAGTCACCACCAGGTTGGGGAGTTTTCATTATAGTGGCAGACACTCACTCTCCACCAGCCATTTTACATCCTCAGAAAGACTGTCTTAGTGATTTTTCCAACTGAAATGAACATACCGGTAGGTCACTGCAATGACGTCAGTAGGAATGGCGCGATTAAAAACAATACTTTCACATGAAATACTCCATCAAATGAAAGACCACACACTTTCTCACTTTTAACAAACAGTAGGCTATTATGCTGGAATTCCAGAGCTGGAATGACCAAGTCGCAGACAGTTCTGATCCGTGAACACTCTTAGTCTTTTTCCTGCGGTGCGGGGGAAAGGGGGGAGAAAAGTGGAGAGTCCCAGGGCAAAAACTATGCCTTTTTACTCATCTGTTTCCGAGGAGTACCCGATGAGTCGGAAAATCTCAATTCACTACAATGGCAACGGAAAAACCTATCTGATTTGGAGGCAATTTATTCCTCCAAGCCAGAGGAGAAGCCCCCTCTTCACTGCTAATTTGGAATTAAATGAATATAGAATTTAATAAAAGTGAAGAAGACGAAGCTTTTCTTAAGAAATGGCCCTTTTCAGGTTTGACTTTTGAGTTATTTAGTGAATTGTGGTGCTATTATTTGAAATAGGCTTAGATAGTAATTCTAGACCCGGTCATACTACTACTACTACTACTACTACTACTACTACTACTACTAAATGAGCCTCTGCTGTAAGTGTGCATACAGCTCATTCAAAACAGCGCATCAGAGTAGGGATCGAATGACTGGAACACTATGATGAAGCAGTGTGTTACGTACCTGCAGTATCAGAAAATGTATGAACCAGAGGAAAATGAAAATGAAAACCTACAACCTGTCTTCCAGTCATTGACTGGGTCAGGGATGTAATGAATGAAGCATATATATAGGCTGTTAGTACCATGGGGTCGCCACTCCCAGTTATATATTAATGACTGATAGATGCTATGAAATGAGAATGGAGAGTGTTGCTGGAATGAAAGATGACAGGAAAAACCAGAGTACCCGGAGAAAAACATGTCCCGCCTCCGCTTTGTCCAGCACAAATCTCACATGGAGTGACCGGGATTTGAACCACGGTTACCAGCGGTGAGAGGCCGACGCGCTGCCGTCTGAGCCACGGAGGCTACATGAACCAGAGGAATGGCATGCTAAAGAAGAAAGTTTTCCAACTCCCCAGCTATTTCCCGCCAATGTTCAGTCGGGCTGTTATACTCGGTACGCAGTAGTAATCCCATCTATCGGAGATGAGCGGGACCATAAGAAACGAAGAACATCACAACAAACAAAGGTCAATGTAAAGTTATTGTTGATCAGTAACAAACAATGGTCAATGTAAAGTTATTGTTGATCAGTGTTATGAGCTTTCAATATTGTAGGCCTTCTGAAATACCACTCTTATCATAGTCGGTACAGTAAAACTGAATGAAACATAAATGATCAGAAATTAGATTAGATTAAATCAGATTAAATTTTAGGCGCCTTCCCCTAAACTACCATTTCATCTCGGGCGAATGAAATTATTTACAGCCTAGACTGTAGTTTCTTATTCCCCGACTCTATATAGCGGTTTTCATTAAATTCTATTAACCCATTTTCTCGTGGCTAAGCGTTGATATGGACTTAGCAACAAAACTACAAATTCATTAATATCCGTGTTATCAGAGCCGGTACGGTAAAAATGTATAAGACATAATTGATTGGAATTTAGTATTTATCGATAGGACCGCTAATAATATAAATATTCGAGAATTAAATTTAAGGCCTTCCCCTAAACTACCATTTCACTCGGTGTGAATAAAATTATTTATAGCCTGGAATGTAGCGGCTCATCCCCCGACTTTACATACCGATTTTCATTAAATTCTCTTCAGCCGTTTTCTCGTGATGCGTGTACATACAGACAGACAGAAATTACGGAAAAGTAAAAAGTACATTTTCTTGTTACTATGGACATGACCGATACAGAAATACCATTCTTTTCAAATTCTGAGCAATGTACAGACAAAACTCTTATTTTACATGCTTTGTAATTAATCTTCATCGGTCTGACTACAAATGGTAGCTTGGTCCTCGCTTTTGGTTCCCCATTGTTTTGTTGCTGTTGTAAATGTGGAGTCTTCCAGCGGTATTTTGTGAGTGTATTTTATGTATATTTTGGAGTGTTGATGAGGTGCTCATGCACGAATGTTATTCAGAATATTAGTTAGTTATTTTAGAATCAGTGGAGTTATTGATGAACCTAAGTGCAGTTTCTACCTATTTAGTCGTTTTGACAAGGTTAGATAAGGCCTGAAGCAGATGTACCAGTACGCAGCTTGATGTACACTCCATGGGAGAGAGAATTATCATGATTTATCAAAATTCGAGGGATCCTTTCTGGTGAACTCTGGCACCCATACTACGGCCATTTCGATTAATAATTTTATTCAATTATTTCATTTAAATTATTTCAGTTATTTATATCTTCGAATCATATTTCAGACTTGATGTGCTTGTGTGACTGGTAAGATATCTTTGAGTTGGGGATTTTCCTTCAAGACAGCAGCCTTTACGTTCTTAATGATGTCCGGAGTCCGGGATGATCGAACTCTCTTCCGCGACAGTTTTTTGAAGGTTTTGTTTCCGGCGGGAAACCATTCTGTTGTAATTTTATCACACTGCCTACAGAGGACTTATTAGTGTTGAAACCTTACATTTTACACTGTTGTACAATTCTCAATAATGAGAAATTAGCATCGGAAAGCCCAACAATATAGTCTTGCAATTCGACAGGCCATGAGGCAACAATGGTATGATAAGAGTGTATGCGGCACTTCTCTAAAGGTTCTTTCCAACCACCGCCGTCTCAGTCCTATATACTGCCTGCTCTATCCTATGCGGTTAACATGCTTCTCAGCGTGAGCTCTTAGTGTCACAAACCTCCGCTAGGGGCGCCAGTTAACGCACCCAAGTTATTTCCGTACACTCGTTGTTGTGTTCCAGTGCGTTTGCATCGAGCATTTGTGTGTGTGTCTCTGGTTGTAAAATGATTAACTGTTGTGTTCCTCTCTATATATGAAAACAGGAAATCCAAATTCTTCAGGTGTGAGGACTCCTGTTATACCCCAAGTAAAGAACGTTGAGAAAATTAGCTTAACGCTATATCAAGGCAAGGATCAACCAAGGGTAGTCAATGGATTCCATCCGATTATTCTCGTGTTTGTAGCCCGAATTTTAGAGATGGAGATAAAAGATAAAACTAAAAGAAAAATATATTGAAGCCAGAGGGCGTGCCTAGTCGATCTTCGAATTATCCCCATTACCTTCAAACCAGAAAAATAGCTCAGCGAAAGACCAGACAGCGATAAAAAATTTCTTCGGAAGAAATCTGTGATAAAACAAGTTCTTCAACCGCATAAAATACATTGGATGATGAGTACGAAATTCATTTGAACAACGATGTATCAATCCAAGTAAATATTCCAGCGAATAAGAATGACAGCAGTGATCAGAAAATCGGACATTAGAGGCTCCGATCAAGAATTCTGAGACTGCGATAACAGCTGATGAAGTTAAAAGACTACAGAGATAATTCGAAGGCAGCCCAGAAATTGATCGTCTGAATAAAGTAAAGGAAGCAGAAAACTATAAAGGAAAAATGACCGTTTAAAAAATCAAATTCATAATTTTCGCAAGACAAAATCCGGGCAGTCAGAACAAATCATGCGTTACTATGCACCGTGGGGAATACTATCTCAAACGGTTACGAATATGGCAGAACTCCTGATCTAGTGTCAGCTCCGTCACAAAGTACTCTGGACAGGTAGCCTAGGTGGAAAATATTGATAGTGTTTGTCGGGATTTCCCAATTAGTGAAGGAAAGACTTAGAGCTGAATGTAAAACTTTCAGACCAATAGAGAGGAGTGTAACAGTGATCGCCGATTAAATGGCTCCTCTACGACCGAACCAGTGGCAAGTTCGTTTACGTAGTCAATGTTGAAGGTGTATGCGGCACATATATTGTAAAATCTCCCGCTCTCGCGAATAAACTGTTGTGTTTTCTTGTAATCCTACTTTCAAAGAAGTTCTCTAGTCCTGCTGCCTACTTCCTCGTTAAACGCTTAGAAGTCTCCGATCTATCCCTTTTAGTTTAGAAATGATTACAGTAAAGCCTTTCAGCAAAAAGAATCCAGATTGTGTGAAGTTCTATTCAATAGCAGATAAAATACTTACAATGGTTGAATGATGATTTTATCGAGTACGTTGAAATAATTCGGTTGGAATCAAAACGTGAAAAACTGAAGTGTCTGACGAATGAGACGGCAGATGCTGTCTCGATAACTGTGAAATCTATAGTGGAATGTGTGTCTTATCTGTTAAAAAACGGTTATTTTATGTTCTCACTAGATGAGTTTTCTGGAGACGCAATAAAAGCTCTATTTAGTTCAGTGAGTTTGGGTGGTTGCTTTAATGACATGACGAACGCACGCATTATGTGCTGTAAAACGTATCCTGAAATCTGGTCTTGAACAAAGGGTCAACGAAATAGTGATAGATTCTTTTTTGCTTCCACTGCTGGTAAATAACATTAAGAAAAGGACTGAAAAGGTGCTCCGTCATTCGTGTCGAAAAAATTCTGAAATTTGTATATACCATGCAGCAGTGGGATGATCCTAGTAACTGTAACTGGTGAACCCAACTAGGGTGTGGGGAAAGCAGTGGAACAAGAGAGGGGTTTGATAACAAACGAACCACACATAATTCAACCAGAATATACAGCTGAATATTGAAATGGGAATGTGCATTGTATTAAAATTGTTATCGAATGCATCATGTAAAACAAATATACTGTACGACAGAAATAAAAACTATAGTATTATTATTATGCATATCATTAAGAGCAAGAAGAGAGGTGGCAGAAAGATGAAGATGAAGCGTGAACAGACCCTCTAATTATTTTGGATTCTGCAACAACAGCAAATAATCCGCACTCAAATAAGAGAAAGGAAACTGTGGAATGTGGATATTTACAAGATACAGTATTTGACGCAGTGTACAGCATTATCTTTAATTACAACATGGCATTAAACACTGGTGAAATTATTTGATCAAAATAGTAAAAAAGTTCTTTCACAGTGTAATATCGACCTTAATATTATGCCTTTGCTGGTGGGATGTAGTGTTTACAGTGCACTATGTCTCCTGATATGAGATAGAATAAATTTGTTACTTTCATTGACCTGTCTCAGTCTCATCCTTGGCTTTGACAATATGAAAGTGACCGAGGTATGAGCGATGCCAGTAATGCCATTCCTTATGCAGCCAGTTCCTGTTATGAATGGTGTGAAAATATCGCTCATAGGGTCGGTTGGTGCATGCATCTTAGTCGGCTTGGCAGACTGATATGCAATAGCAACTTCTGGTTCAGTGAGGAAAGCAACGGGAAACTACCTCACTCCTCATTTCCCTAGTACGCCTCTTCAGTGACACCTAGGCTATCTATGACAGCTGTTGGTGGAGCTGTAGAGGATCAAACCAGCCTTCGGGCTGAATATCCATCATACAATAGTAGATTAATTGGAATATCGATACAGAAATGAACAGCACAATTGTATGATTTATATTTTACAACACTAAAACTAATTACATTTCCTTAAGCCTACCAGTGAATCACTTTTAAAATATACCAATATTTACTAGAATTACAGAATTAAGGGAATGTTAACTTTCTGTTCAATCCACTTTCAGGCCTGAGTGAATTCCTAGTCATCCATGAGGGAACACCGGGGACATCGGGTGAAGGTTGCCGAGACTTTTATGGAGGGGAAGTCGTGATGTCCTGGGACGTCAATACCACAAGGTTGCTGATTGACTTGTTCAAAAAGCACAGGAAAGAGGTGACTCTCTTAAAATGAGAACCATGGGGGCAATGTGGAAGACAATTGCGGAGGAATTGTCCATCATAACGAAGAGGAACATCACTGAACACAACTGTGAAAACAGGTGAAGGGTTTTAGACCGGAATTACAGGAAATACGTGGACAATAAGAACGCAACAGGGGGTGGAAGAAAAGTATTCGACTACGCTGAGGAGATGGATGAACCTTTTGGCAGCAAAAAAGAACGTCTATCCTGAACTGGTCCTCAGATCGGATACCATACTTGAAGTACCGTCTACAGGGAATACTGCGATGGGAACCATTGTACGAACTCCGCCTAGTGGACACAAGATCCTTCGGAAGACTGGGGTCAAAAGGGCGAGTATTTGGCAGCAGATGCGGCGAGACAGGGTGGACTTCCAGAAGAAGAGATTAGAGCAGGAAGAAAGGAAATTAACACCGTTAGAAAGAAGGGTGGAGCAAGAAGAGAAGAGAATACTGCCCAAAGAAAGAAAGGTTTTGCTGTTGGAGAAACAGGCATTCCCAGATAAGGGGAACTGAAAGGTACAGTAATAATTAGTATTAATTTCTGATCTCGTTTTAGTTTCGACTCCCCTAATTTCTAACTGTTAGGTTCTTAAGTCTGCCGAAACTAATTCAGTACACACATTTATAAACTTCTTCAAAAAGGAAACATATGGTAAGAGATTTACACCTGAAAATGTAATTTTATTTAAGTTGTAATTTTGTGTCCACTTTCCAATGTCATTTCACCCAATGGCTTGTCTTGCACCGTAGTCTCTGAGCTGAGGATCAGTTCAGGATGGACATTCCTTTTGCTATCAAAAAGGATGTTCATCTCTTCGGCATAATAAAACACTCTCTTTCCACTCCCTGCTGTGTTCTTATTATCCACGTATTTTTTGTACTTCACGTCTAAGACCCTCCACCTATTTTCACAGTTGCGTTCTGTAATTTTCCTGTTCAAGATGGACAATTCCTCTTCAATTAATTAAGTTATTTCTTTCTCAGGTATAATTATGTTAGCATATGTTTCCTTTTCAGGTAAGTACTTCGTAGTTTATAAATTAATTTAATCAAAGTTACTTTTGTCAGATTGAAAAACCTAACAGTTATGAACCATCAGTGCTAAATCATAAAATTTAAACAAGTAAATAACCAGAAATTATTATGAAGTCCTAAACTTTTTCCAACAGCAAAATTACATTATTAATGAAATAGCTACATGGTCTCTTATCTCTTTAGCATCTCTGTCATCTTCAGGTTCATCATCTTCAATATCTAATCCTTCTTGTAGAGGTAAGGCATTTTCAGGGAAGTTGTCATTTAACCCTTAACGGCAGCGTTCTATTATTATTATTTCTTTTATTATTGTGCAGCCTGGAAGTAGCCACCAGGGACTTGTTGATAGCTATGCAATATTATTCCCGGGATGTCCTTGTAGGGAAACGTGGAATAATATTGTGCGAAATAATGACAATATTAGTGCCAGAGAAATAAATGTGTTGCTAAGATACATGTGTAGGGCGTTCAGAAACATGAGTATGTGCTGTAGTATCACTTATTGATATTGTATTCACGCACTCTGCATAAATAACATGCAAATTTCATCTGATTCCTATTTGATTAAAGAGAAACTCATCATTAATGGCTATGTTGTGCAAAACACAGGCTGCCCTTATCAAATTAACAATTTAAAACACATCTCACACTTTCACATGATACATTTGTAGAAATTTCTGTTTTAATATGCCAAAAAAATGTTGTACGATATACTGATTTTTGGAAAGTTTTACATTATAATTTTGTTGCTGAGGGGTGAGGTTGCCTCGGTTCTTGAAAGGGGTCAATAAATTTTGCTGGAGCGGTATTCGCTATCTCCGAGTAAATAATACTGTCCTCATTTTTCAGGCAAGTTTTCCCTATTGGAGAATTCGTAAAAACTCTACTGTCATGGACAGAACCTGGATATCCTACAAATATATCCCTAATTTTTCTGTTGTAATCAACTACAGCTTGCATCTGAAAAATAAAAATAAAGCATGCGGTATTAGGCTATTTCATAATCACGACTGTCCTCCTCATGAGAATGGAAATCCCTGTACAAATTAATTTCATAGTTTACTGTTTATTTCACTAATTTCTATAAACAATGATTTTTCTGGAAGGAGCAGGTTGTTAGGCCTACTATTTGAAGGAAAATGAAAGTTCACTTAATTGAACGGAAACAAATGACACACACACACACAATATGCACTGTTATGGCCTTCAGTCTGCAAGCCTCAATGAAATTAATGAATGCCTCCACAATCTTCTATGTGTAACTACTATAGTTATGTGGCCTCACTTAGTTCCCTTCCTGTCATATTTCAGCAGAAACAGATAACCTACCCTCCTCCATTCGCCTCACAATCACACCACTGAGGATGGTTTATGCATACAGATTCATCAACTGGGTTTAATCCTTCACCTCCACATTCCGAGTACCCTCCTGCCATTGTTCCCTCTTGTTTATACCAGCAATCATTGTCGCTGCTTTCATGCCCATTACTTTAACTTATGAATAAGATATCCTGAGTCCAACTAGCTTTCACTTCCATACAGCAAAGATGGTGTGAAGATAGACCAGTATGAATACAAAGTAAATATACTTTCAACCGGAAGCTGACCTCTCGGAGAATGTCGTTGATCGCAACTGCAAGCTCACTGCATCAGCTTTGCTGCACCTTCTTTCAATCTGAATATACCACCATCCTGGGTGAATACACATGTACTTGATCTACCTGATCCAGCTGTGTACTCCAGATCTGGTATTTAATTCTCTTAGGCTTCTTCTCAATTGACATCACTCCAATCTCAGAAAAGGTAATTTTCATATCATAGTCACTGCATCTATCTTCAAGTCTGAACCATGCCTGTCGCATGTTCCATTATTTGACATTTCATTATGCAAATGGCTTCCCTCAGCTTTGTCTTTCAATGTTTACATGTGTCAGTCTAATGACATCCACTAGGAAGCAGCACACGCTATGTTTTTATCTGTGAGCTCGTTCGTTTTGCTAAAGCAAAAATTTTAACTCTGAGAAGTTCTTCTTCTGTTCTATGTGTGGCGGTTACTAACAATGGCTATCGCTATGTTTGGTGTGGCATTTTTATGCTTTAAATATTCATTTAGTGTGTTCAAGCCTGGATTTTCACGCTAATTGCTATTCAATTTTACCATTGAAAATCACAGCGCATCCGTGGCTGATACTCAGCTTGAGTAGCCGCCATTAGGGATGGGCTGCGAACGGAGTCGCGAAGAGTCGACACTGCTACCTCTGGAACCGACACTCTCGACTCCAGTGTCGACTCCACTGATGCAGTAACGCCATCTATCAACTATTGTAGGAACTGCTTGGAATTATAGCTCCACGTTCTTCCCTTGGAAACACGTGATACGATGAATACAAGATGATTATTAGCCAGCAAACATTAAATATTGTTTCGAGATTTTATCATCGTTAGTGTTAATGTTGTAGGTCTATTTTGGCGACGATGATGATAATGACGACGCTAATTGTAGTGGTAATAATAATCTGACAGTATACTTTTAGACAATCGCCAATATTGACTTCACCGAATTCAGTTACGCAGTATAGGGTACAACGCGTGCGACTGCCACTCGGCGGTCGCGGGTTCGATTCTCGGCCGGGTTAGATTTTTCAATTGTAAACGATTAATACCCCTGGCCTGGGGCATAAAACAGAAAAAAAAAAAGAAGCGAGCGCTTGGAGTATGATTTTACAACAAATTTTTTACCAAACATTGTGCGTCATAATAGCCGCCTCCGCAGTCTAGGGAGGCCCCGGTATCGATTCCGGCCAGGTCAGGAATTTTTACCTGTATCTCAGGTTTCGTGATCACGTTGAGGTAGAGACCGGGTCTAGAAAGCCAAGAATAACGGTCGAGAGGATTCGTCGTGCTGAACACATGTCACCTCGTAATCTACTGGCCTTCGAGCTGGGCAGAGGTCACTTGGTAGGCCAAGGCCTACCAGGGCTGTCGCGAAAAGAGGCTTTTGTGTATACTACTGCTACTACTACTACTACTACTACTACTACTACTAATAATAATAATAAAAATAATAATAATAATAATGTCCACCTCTGTGGTGTAGTGGTTAGCGTGATTAGCTGCCACCCCCGGAGGCCCGGGTTCGATTCCCGGCTATGCCACGAAATTTGAAAAGTGGTACGAGGGCTGGAACGGGGTCCACTCAGCCTCGGGAGGTCAACTGAGTAGAGGTGGGTTCGATTCCCACCTCAGCCATCCTGGAAGTGGTTTTCCGTGGTTTCCCACTTCTCCTCCAGGCGAATGCCGGGATGGTACCTAACTTAAGGCCACGGCCGCTTCCTTCCCTCTTCCTTGCCTATCCCTTCCAATCTTCCCATCCCTCCACAAGGCCCCTGTTCAGCATAGCAGGTGAGGCCGCCTGGGCGAGGTACTGGTCATACTCCCCAGTTGTATCCCCGACCAAGAGTCTGAAGCTCCAGGACACTGCCCTTGAGGCGGTAGAGGTGGGATCCCTCGCTAAGTCCGAGGGAAAAACCGAACCTGGATGGTAAGCAGATGATGATGATGATGATGATGATGATAATAATAATAATAATGCAACAAGACTTAACGTGGTCCTTGAATTATAATGATAACCTACAACCTGTTTTCCAGTCAGTGACCGGGTCAGGAATGGAATGAATGAAGCCCCCATCCTGCGGCGAGGATAGGAATTGTACCGGTTGCCGAGGCCTGTCGCACTCCTCTGGGGCAATGATGAATGACTGACAGATAAAATGAAATGATATTGGAGAGTGTTGCTAGAATGGAAGATGACAGGGAAAATCGGAGTACCGGGAGAAAAACAAATCTCACGTGGAGTGATCGGGATTTGAACCACTGAACCAAGCGATGAGAGGCCAAGGCGCTGCCGCCTGAGCCACGGAGGCTTTTAATGGTGTAGTGTATGTTCGAATTATGTTAGAGGATTTACCCATATTAGATTTGTTTTCATCGTACATGTGCAATTCATAATTATTTACCATCGCTGTCTGTTTATTAATTTCCTGATCACGACAAATAAAGACGTGAAATAAAATGTCCGTGGTCTGCTTTGCCGATACCTTCTGACATGACACGTTTAATTTTATTTCAACTACACCATTACGCTCGTCGTCTTCGTTAACGATATCGTACTTCACTCTACAATACTCTTAAAACACCCAATGGGTAAATGAGCAGCAACATGTATGATATTTCATGTTATTTTCCGCGCCACGACACGCAAGCGGCCCCGCAATGAGAGTCAAGTTCGCTTGGAATCGCGAGGCTTCATGCGAAGCGAGCGTGCGGCCCCGCAATGCGCATCAAGTTAACTTGGAGTCGAGAGGCTTCATGCGAACCGAGACATGTGTTCGGAGTCGATGGAGTCGACGCTCTCGATTCCAGGCTTCAGTCGCGCCCATCCCTAGCCGCCATGTTGGTTTCATATTTGCACATGGGCGTACCTATTGTATTCTTTGGAATTGTCTTGGCTTTGATTGATCCATGGAGGCTGTGCTCAGTCTCATATGCCGTTATTCTTATCTGCATTTTGTTCTCCGGCACGGCTTATTGTTGTGCTGAGGCTTCTCATTGTTAGTTGCCCGTGTAATATGTGGTGCAGTGCCTTGGATATGTGAATCCTGGTAAAACGGGCGACCTGGTTGAATTGTTAATGATGGAAATGAAGCTGCTGGTAATGTAATAGTGATGTGTTGAGGGGCAGTGAGCATTTTAAATTACGTATCAATACATTTGATGAGAATTAGCCTTGAGATCACGCCATGTTACGACTATGTGAACATTAATAATGTATGTCCATGTTTATTACGATTAATTTCCCTGTTTATTTTGTATGATTTTTCTTCTCCTGATTTAAATGTTTTTCTCACATTCATTTGGTAAATCCCCTGGTTTAAACCATTCCTTCTTTTATTGCTAATAGATGTAGTCTTGCCCTTGTTACCTAATTACAAGGGGGGGGGTTCAGCTCAGGGTTATGTATGTGCCTTGCCCACTCGACACGATCCGGCCCTCAAATATTGCAGGCTACCTCATGAATATTTAACAACGGTGTTGCTTGGATCACTGATCTATGTAGTGATAGATGGGGTGGGTGTGGCTCAAGTCTTAAGATATTACATTGCAGGCTTTCAGCACAGTCTGTCATTAGGACCAAGTCGTTGTGAGAGGCCAAACTGCTTACTTCATTTCCGCCAAACCCAATCCCTGCTGACATTTTGTATCCAATAGTACATGATCCATGCTAGGTAGGAACAACGAACGTAAATTATTACAGCCTTGTCTAACTTCTATAACGACCATGAACCACAAATTAATTCTACCATCATTTTTTATTTATAAAACTGCCTCCCAATGGAGGTAGCCTCAAAGGACTCAGTATACCCACTTGACAATAATAATTAACATTGAAATTATAATTACAATATGAAAATATAATAACATGATATAAATTTCAAACAACACCTAGACGTGTGGATTAAGATTAACCCCAATTGTCAACATAAATGCCTTTGACTGATTTTAATAATCTACCCTTAACCCCAAAAACCCTAGTTTGCATGGTATACTGATCAACGAAGTCCTTCGATAGTTGTTCCATTGCTTACAGATAAGTGCAAATACTGATTTTGTCCCATCTGAAAGTACCTTAGTAGCATTCCATGATAACCTTAACATTCTGTGAAGCCATTTCATCCCTGCCTTCCTCACTATATTTCACTATTTCAGGTCTAATTTCATCTATTCTTGCTGATTTACGACAATTTACTATTCTCACCACTTCCTCAAGCATAATTGAATGGATGCACGCAAAATCGGGCTAGCCATCATTTTCCCAAATTCGAGGAAGTTCCTCAGCGATGGAAAAAAATACTTTTTGGAGGATAAAATAAACGTATTTTTGTTTGGCAATATTAAAATAAAGCTTCTTTCAGATGAAAACAAAAAATATGTTAATTTTATCCTCCAAACATTTATTTGTTCCATCAGTGAGGAACTTTCCCCAATTTAAGAAAATGATGATTAACCCGTTTTTGCGTGAATCCATTCTATTCCACCTACATCACTGTCCTACTAATGAGCTCAGGAGATAGAGGGGTTCGAACACCACTGTCGGCAGTCCTGATGATGGTTTTCCGTGGTTTCCCTTTAGTAAGCTTACGACTGCTTCCTTCCCACTCCCAGCCCTTTCCTGTTCCATCGTCCCCGTAAGACCTATCTGTGTCGGTGCAACATAAAGGAACATTGTAAAAAAGAAAAAATGAACACTTTATAAACTCCTGTCTCTTTCTTGTTATCTCCACTCATCCAAATACCACTAACTACTAACACATCAAGCCGCATCTTTGTTGACTCAGCTAGTTCTAATTTCTTTCTCTCTTTCTTTCTTTCTTTCTTTCTTTCTTCAATAAGCCCCCATTAATATTTACAGATTCGATCGAATTCCACTTCCTTTACCAATTCGTTTCCAAGGAGTCGCTCACCTGTCGGATGGAAGTGAGACTCCGGCATTTTCTGTGAAGCAGGGTGCTACCCTACTTAAACATACTTTCAGTGAGGATCTCTCCTCCAACGGGATAGGGACCATCGGTCCCAGCTGACTGAGCAAACGAGGCTCGTGTCTCTCAAACTGTCCGAGATACCCACTCATAGCAAGTTGTATCCCGACTCAAAGGAGCACTTACTAGACCTCTAAGCCATTGGCCACGGTTCACCAATTAGGACGTGACTAGAGTAACCCTCACCACCAACCATTTAATCAGTGCAAATAAAATAAAACATAATTTCAGTGTACTGAAGTATTAGTAAGGAGAACAATTTCACATTAATAGAAAAAGAAAAGTTCCATTTGCACAAAAAATATTTACGAAAACACAAACCTCACTCCACAAGCCAGCTGGTCAATAAGGTTGCAGTGTCCTGTACCTGCTATGTAAGATTAACTACAAAATTGTGATGCAGATGTGTGTTAAGTAGTGAACATTAAATTTCTTTTATTATTTTAGTGGAAATTTTCTGTCATTTTAAATACCTATTTTTTATTATTTTAGTGCATATTTCCTAAATTTTAAGTGCTTGTTACTTTCCGTTATTCATAAGAAAATTGAATTTAATTTTAAGCGTTAGGTAAGTTTAGACTCCCATGTGTAAATTATATTGAAAGAAAAGAAATCAATAAAATCCTGTATATTAAGAGCAGTCCTTCATCATGATATGATTGCAGAAATCGGAGCAGTTATCCTCCTGTGTGAAATTAAAACATAATAGAGTACTAAATAATACCACCTATTTTCTTCAGTCAATTCTGATAACCGTTCACATGACAAGACGTGTTGACGATCAAGATGGCAGTGACTTACATGATGCTCGCGTGTAATATTGTCGCTTTATGGCGTATGCATATATATCACGTATTTCGAGTATGTATGGACTTGAAAATTATCTAAAAGTCGTTCAAGGCCCGATGGTATTGTACACGATTCATAAGAAGCTAGTTTCTTACTAGTAGAACCGTTCACTAGCCCTCGGCGGTGATTATCAGACTGAGTGTTCCATCTGCACTGCGTTTCCCTGCCATCTGTGAGTGCTCCGTGAAGTACAGAGTCGCACGGAGAATTATCGATCGAGTACGACAATATATGTGTGTTTTGTTTTTGTTTTTTGTTTTTTTGTTTTCTAGTTGTTGTTTGAGATCGGTGAAGGTAAACTCTTAAAACCTGTTCGCAGATCGGCCTACTTGGTTTTTAAAAGAAACTCAATCAGTAAGGAGAAAAGACGGGCGAGATGAGGGTGATTTTCGACCCCGGTTAAGTTTGTGGCCAACCGGCCACAAATTCTGGTTGAATTTGTGGTTTGTTTATCATCTTATATTTACTTCAGAGAAATTGTAAGTACTCTGCATGATGAAATCTGCATGAATACCCTTTCCTACCGAGGTATCTCCCAAATGCTCAAGATATTTTGTTTGGACTGAATAAGTTAAATGATTCGAATTGAGAGTATGTTTTAAACTACGGTTATCAAGAGGAATTTCTTTGATCACGCGGTAGCCCTTAATCTGGCGTTAGTAAGATGTAATTTTTCTTAAAATCGGGACTCACATTTCTTATGTACATTGTAAAATTTCATTTCAAACCCTTCATGTAACACCAAGTTAAGCGTTATTTGGTGGATCATAGACGAAAATCGGTAAGTTGGAGTTGTTTGGTCGATGTCTATCTAATAAAACTTTGGAAGCCATCTTTTAATCGTGGCACGTGACCCGTTTCTATGGGAACTGTGGTAAACAAACATGTTTTCCTTGTGTTGACAAAAGACAGCTGATGGCTGCCGATTGTATCCTTGATCGGGTGTGACGACCCGTATTGTACTCCAATTTACTAACCCTTAAATTGAAATACGCCTTCCTTTCCCCGTGGTTTAATTTATTGATGATTTTGTTCTATTTCGCCTAAAACTTGGTAACATTAATTTACCCTTCGGTTATTTCACTCAATTTATACTACAAGTGTCGAGAAACAAGTCTCAACTTACCGTTATTTAATTCACTGCTATTCAACTAATTAAATTGATTGATTATTTTAGCTTTCAAGGATTGTAATCCAAAAGATTATTTCTTATATTTTCAAGGGTCGACCCAAGTTATATTATCTTTTCTTTTAGTGTGATGATCATTTTCTTCTTTTCCTTTAATCATCGTATTGTAAGTCCGAATGTTATTACTGTTCTTGAGAAATGAAATCCTGATCCATTAAAGTTAGTTTAAATTTTTAATCTGTCATTTCCTTTCTAGTCAGTACATTCTCTTGGTTTTGATTCACATAGCCTTTAGCACCGAGTGTTTGTTTTTCACGCTTCTTATTCTTCTTAGGACCTAGTGGTAAGTAATTAATTTCCGTAGTTTACTTGAAAGATCCAGTGTTGTCCAACTACTACCGATTGGGAAAGTTTTGGAGACAGCAAGGTAGAGTTGGCTCATATACTGTAGTGTTGTTACAGCTTGGAACTACTGAATAATCGGTCATTCTAAGCTAAAATTTACCGTCTAAAGCACCAGAGTGAAGCTGCTTAATACTTTTGTAGTGACTGTGGTTTTAAATCTGCATTGTGGAGATTAGTGTTCATTAAAGGATCAATCTCATACCTATAACCTCATCCTGTTAGCTAACCGTTAATGGCCGCCTCTCTTTATGGAGGTCGGCAAGATTTTTCTAACTCACTGAACCTAAATAATGAAAATCAGCAAGTCTCAAGTAACCTCATGAATCGACAGGATAAAGGAATCATAATTTCCACCCGTACCTGTTAACCAGGTAACCTCATGACAACCTCCATTACTGTTCCTAACACACTTAATCAATCTCCTAACAATCCAAGGTTAAGTTACTCCGCAGCAATGCAATCCTATCCTACCTAAGATCAAGCTATTGTTATTGAATCTTGTGATGGTATTAGTATCCGAGATTAAATATTAACAATTGGAAAAGTGAATAGCCCTAGTAACATCCGATTTGTCTCACGGATATCTAATAGAAAAATATGTATCTTCCTTGCAAGTCAAAGGTGTGTTGAAGAATTAATTTCAAAACATCCCAAGATTCTCATAAATAATGTGTCCTTGGAAATAAGACCTCTCCTAACTAAAAACAAATGAATTATTCTATCTAATGTTTGCCCTTTGATTCCTAGAATTTCTCAAACTCGGCATTAAACCAATGTCATAGATATCACCTATTACAGCAGGTTTAACAATCCCTGGATTTATGTTTAAAATGAAGACTTAACAATCTCCCAGACTCACTCCAAATCGAATTTGAGGGTACCAATTACTGGATTTATTTATCCTCTGACACACGCACCTGCTTACTTTGTAAAACTGAGGGGCACTTAGCTAGAAACTGTCCTGATAATGATGAAATAATAAATGAAGACTCCTCATTAAATCAAAACAGTCATTCTCGTGGCAAAATCAATCTAACGGAATTTCCCCAACTAGTAGAGAATACACAAAAATAAAACAAACTGTCAAGAAAATATTACCTGTACTCCCCCACAAATTACTCTTCAGACAACTGCTACATCTACATCTCTTCAGTGTTTTCAAAATCAAAACTTTACCTCAGCCGAAACGACTCTAACCTCTCCTTTGGAATGTCCTCAAAACCACTCATGTGTTCATCTTGCTGGATCAAAGAGGACAATATCACTATCTAGCAGTGAAACTACAGGCAGAAAAGATCTTGATTTTAAGAAACCTCCCCTAACAACTGAACCTAAGACAAGTGAACAGGCAGGGAAACACAAGACAAAACAAACTTACAAGAAACCAAAGACAGAAAAAGAAAGCACAACTATTAGTGATATGCTTAAGCCAATTAAGCAAGTTCTAGAAGCCAACCCTCAGTCCTTTCCCCTCAATTACTTACAACTCCATTCCTTTTTTGAAAACAGTATTGGAGTTAATGACATAGCAACAATAGCTTCCATTTACACCCGAGATCTAGAAGGTTTGTCATTATTATGGCTATAACATTACTTAAATGGAACCTCAACAGTTTTCGATCACGGCGAGAGCATTTACAACTTCTACTAAATAAACATCAGCCTTTAGTTATCTGCCTACAAGAAACTAACTTTAGAGACAACTTTGTTTCCCATTTAAGACAGTTCAAAGTACATTATCAAAATCGAATTAATCCAAATCATGCAAGTGGAGTCGTAGCTACCTATGTTAAAAATAATTTCCACCATCAAGAGGTTCCTCTAACTACTGATTTAGAAGCAGTCGCAGTTTTATTATACCTACCACAAGCTATATGCTTATGTAATGTTTATTTTCCTACGAATAGTACATCTCACGCTGGTGATTTAAGAAACCTAATACACCAACTCCCCAAACCCTTCATTTTTATGGCTGATTTTAATAGCCACAAGAGTTTATGGGGTAGTCGCAATACTGATGCAAGGGGGAAATAAATAGAGAGGATACTAGATGAATTTACTCTAGTATTATTGAACTCAACTGCTCCAACCCGTTTTGATATAGCACACAGAACATAGAGTAGCATAGATTTAACTATATGTACGCCAGACATAGCTGCACTGTTTAACTGGTCCATTTATTCAACTCTACAAGGAAGTGATCACTTCCCCATCATAATTAACGATGATGAAAATTCTCCAAACAACACATCAAAACCCCAATACAGTAAATAGAATTTAAATAAGGCAAATTGGCAATCATTCAGAAAGACTGTAAATAACTATTCAAATGATCTAACTCCAACAAATAAATTTCCTTCTAAGCACATAAATGATATTGTTCAAGACTTCACTGAAGTAATAATTAAATCTGCTGGCCAGAGTATCCCAAAAACAACTCCTATGCCCTTCAAGAAAACGTTTCCCTGGTGGAATGATTCCTGTAAAGAGGCTATCAAAAATAAAAACCGTGCTTACTACCTATACAAAAGAAATCCTACGCCTGAAAATAAAATCAAATTTTCAGAAATATCGAGCATTAGCACGAAATAAAATAAAATAAAATAAAATAAGGAAACCTCCTGGTTAACATTCGTCTCCTCCTTAACCTCCCAAATTTCACAAAAAGTTATGTGGAATAAAATCCAAAGAATAAGTGGTAAAGACAATAAATTCTGTATTACTTCTCTAAGATATCCAGTCACTGGGCCAATTGTAAATGAACCTCAACAAATAGCTGATCAACTGGCTAAATCATGTTCAAAAATCTCTAGCGATAACAATGATGAACCTGAATTTCTTCACATGAAAACAACTCGAGATCCAATAGACTTAAGTGAAACTGTACCTACACCGAACTATGCTTATAATGATACTTTACAGTTACAAGAAATTGTTACAGAACTCAGCAAATGCGGCAGATCTAGTCCTGGCCCAGACACCATTCCAAATGAATTTTTAAAACAGCTTCCACATAGTGCACTCAATTATCTACTTGCTATTTTCCAAACTATTTCCAGATGAATGGCGTTGTGCTATTGTAGTGCCTATACTCAAACTAGGAAAGGATATTTTGATCCCAGATAATTGTCCCATCGCCTTGACAAATACAATGTTTAAGCTAATGGAGAAAATTGTTAATAAGAGGTCACGCTGGTATTTGGAACATATACACTTTTTAGTGATGCACAAAATGGTTTTCATAAAGCACGTTCAACAGCAGATACTCTGATATGTATAGAATCAGAAATCCGAGAGGCTTTCCTGAATAATCAGCACCTCATAGCTGTTAGTTTAGACATAGAGAAGGCATATGACATGGTGTGGAAAGACTATCTAATTGAAACATTGATGAAACATAATATTTCAGGACACATGCTTTACTTCATTTATAATTTCCTTATAGATCGCGGAATTCAAGTCAGAACAAATGGAACTCTTTCACATGAAGTAACCATTGACAATGGAGTTCCCCAAGGATCAGTCATGAGTGTCACATTATTCCTCGTTGCATTGTCTCCAACATTCACCTACCAGTAAAGGCTTGCCTTTTTGCCGATGATTTGACTATACTAAGTGCAGGAAGAAATAAACTAACTACTCAACAGCTACTTCAAAAATCAATTGATAATATCCAAAAATGGGCTAAAGTTACAGGGTTCAAGTTTTCCAAAACTAAAACCAAATGCATACTCTTCTTCAAATATAAACATACTGTACAAGACCCTGAGCTGTACATGGACAATCACAAAATTGAAATAGTTACAACTATGAAAATCTTAGGAGTTTTATTGACACTGCGATAAGTTTGATACCTCACCTGAAAAACCTTAAAGATGACTGCTTGCGAAGGCTGAACATAATGAAGATCCTGGCAGCAAAGAACTGGGGAGCAGATTACCAAGTGCTAATGAACGCGTACAAAGCCATTATTAGGGATAAATTAGACTATGGCAGCATTGTATACAATTCCGCAAGAATGTCTTCACTCAAAATCCTTGATTCCATCCAGTCCACAGCTCTTCGAATTGTTCTAGGAGCCTTCCGCACCAGTCCAGTAGCCAGCATTCAAATAGAATCAAATGAACTACCACTCGCAATTAGGCGTAGACTAAGGTAGCTCAAGGTAGCAACTAAGAGTGAATCAAGAATTAAGTTGTATGCTATTCCTAACAAGTACCAAGGTATACACATGAAATCAGGATCGCAACCACAGCCCTTCAATGTCAGAATAGCCAAGTTTCTTGAAGAATTAAATTTTAATTTTAAGTGAGGTGACCCTAGCGGACAGCATTGTTCAGCAGATAAGAGAAACTCTACAGTCGAAAGACATTCTCTCGGCTATCGTTGAGGCAATAACTGAAAGTGTCACAAAGGCCGTGGCTGAACAACTTAAGGCCACCCTGGACCTCAACACTGAGATTATCAATAAACTTAAAATTGATATTAAAAACAAACATGCTATTATCCAAGCAACGCTCTCTCTGCATATCGGCCCGATAACCCTTAATTTTTTTAAGTCGTACCTTACAAATCGTCGCCAGTGCGTAGTGGTAAACAATCAAAGATCCCAATGGGCTGTAAAATCACCCAGTGTCCCTCAAGCGTCTGTTCTAGGGCCCTTACTGTTCGTCATGCATATTAATGGCGTATCTTCCACACTTCAGTATTGCAACAACCACTTATATGCTGATGATATGCAGATATACAAACACACCACTACAAACAATTTACATGAAACAGTTCAGCATATTAATTCGGATATTGAAAGGCTTACCGCCTACGCTAAAAACAACCACTTACTCCTAAATCGTCGTAAAACACAAAGTATTATCATAGGAAACTCTAAATTATTACATGTAATAAGCAATATCAATCCTCCTCCAATCATAATCAATAACGTTGTTGTACCGTACCTTAAAAATGTAACTAATCTTGGAATCTCCATCAATGAGAATCTGACCTGGAATGAACACGTAACAAATGTATGTAGAAAGGTTCATGCAGCTCTATATCCACTGAAACGTCACAAGAATTCTTTTCCTGAAAAACTTAAAATTAATCCAAGCACTACTATTCCCAATTTTAGACTACTGTGATACGGTACTAGTCAATCTAAATGCTGAACAAGCTTTGAGACTTCAGTGAGCACAAAACTCACGCATACGATATGCCTTCCAATTGCGACATGACGCTCACGTTACACCATATTTCAAAACATTGGAATGCCTATGCATCAATGAACGAAGGAATTTTCACCTAATGACACTTGTTTACCAAGTGCTCTCGACGAACACTCCTACTTACATCTCTTCTAATTTTTGTTTCCTTTCCTCATTCCATGAAATTAGTACCCGTTCTGGTTCCCTACTTGAAATTCCACTAAGTCGAACGAATTCCTACAATCATTCCTTTTTAGTTACTGCATCGAGACTCTGTAATACACTCGCAATGGACATTCGGCACCTTACTTCCTCTCATAAATTCAAATCTGCCTGCAGAAAGTTTTTCCTGGTAACATAAAACTGAGTTGTGTGAGTCATTGTGCGTATGTTGTGTGAATGGGTTTTCTTCATTTATTATTATTATTATTATTATTATTATTATTATTGTCACATTAATTGCTGTACTGATATGTAGGCCTAACCTACCGGTAGTCTAGAATTATCTGTCTGTAGTAATATTTCTTTTTAGAATTTCTATGTCTTACTTTTATGATTCCATTTTTAAATTCTGTTTATAGTGGTTAAGTGTAAGAGAGGGCCGTGAGCCCTAACTTCACCACAAATGTAAGTCAGAAATGAATAAATGAATAAATAAATAAATAAATAAATAAATAAATAAATAAATAAATAAATAAATAAATATCCCTCGAATACTCCTCGCAGGCAACTCTCTTAATGTCCCATCGTGGACTATTACCCTTCCAACAATTAACTTTGAAATAAATTACAGTGCCAAAGATGAAGTTGACAGATCTCACTAACATCAATTATTTCTTGAAATTTCTAATAAATACCCAAGTCACGCTGCATTCTATACTGATGGATCAAAATGTGAGGAAAGAAAGGCATGTGGGATTATATATCCTGAACGTACCATGCTATACCGATTGCCTGATTACTATGTAGTCTTCTCTAATGAGCTGTACGCAACAAAGCAGGCTATGCTACATATTTTGAAAACCAGCACCATCACTTTTTCTGATTCAAAAAAGTGCATTAAACGTAATAGAAAGTCCATCATCGAAACACATCTTTGTACAAGAAATACAACTGTTGTTTAACGGCACCATGAAAGAAGGCAAACAAGTCATCCTTGTGTGGATACCCTCTCATAGTGGTATTCAAGGCAATGAATCTGCTGATCAAGCAGCTAAAGACGATACTTACCTCCCGCTAGGCGATCTACCAATAGCTACCTCTCACACTGACATTATTGCTTATGCTAAAACGAAATTATACCAACAGTGGAAGATAAAATGGCTTCAAACTTCAAACAGCAAACTCCATGAAGTAACAACAGAATCTACAGTACAACACTATCTTCACAACCCTCACAGGCAAGATCAAGTTCTAATATCTAGAATACGGATCGGCCACTCCAAGATAAGTCACAGCTACCTCCTTGAGAAGAAACTGCCTCCCATTTGTACAGCATGCAATAGTGTGTTGACTGAGAAGCGCATCATTACAGACTGTTCACTGTATGGCAAATGGCACCAGTACCACGGTATACCTGAAGATATTAAGGCGGCACTCTCATCTTCTTCACTGTGCAAACAAATCATCAAGTTTTTCAAAGACACTGGTCTGTATTAAAAAATTTAACTGTTCAGTTTAAAATACCTAAATCTTTTATATTCCTTTCATTCTTCACTCTACTGTAATTTAATGTAAATTCTACAGTTAGAAGTCACGATAAGTCCTTAGAGTTAAAGTGACTCTAAACTAACTTAATAAAAAAAAAAGACATGGCTTTCTTTAATACGGCAAAAAAAAATTAAATTCTCTGGAATACAGGCTTTCAATAGAGTTCCTGTAGACATACAATCTGCACTAGTTTTGCTAGTATTTAAACAGGAAAGAACACAAATTGTGGGAACTTTACAAAGGCCACTAGGAAACTTTTTCAATGTGAGTGAACGCTTTAGACTTTTTCAAAACAATATCCACCACACTCAATACACTTCTCCATACGTCGAAACCAGTCACTGAACCAACTCTGCCACTTTTCGTCGGTTACATTTTCACACTCTTGATCCCATGCTGCCAGAAGATCCTCATCGGATGCAAAACGCCGCCCCTTAAGCTTCATCTTCACTTCTGGGAAGAGTGCGAAGTCATATGGGGCAAGATCAGGACAGTATGGAGGGTGATCAAGCACAGTCAACCCTGATCTGGCAAGAAAATCCAATGTTACATTAGCACGATGTGCTGGAGCATTGTCGTAAAGCAAGAGCCAAGTGTTGAGCCGTGACCTTGGACGGAGCAGCTTGAGAGCCTGGATGACCTGAGTCAGACAAGTCTCACTGTACCACATCACAGTAACTGTCCTTTGTGTTTCTAGCACAACCCGAGTCAGGATACCCCGTTTAGTGAAGAATACTGCAATCAACCTTTTCTTCACTGACCATGACTTTCGCACAATCACAGGAGTATCTTCATCTTCAAACAGCCACACCTTGTTCTGGGATTTGGTTGGGACATCGTAATGATGAAACCAAGTTTCGTCGCCTGTAACGATGCTATTGACGTTACGTGAAGTCCCATTTTCAAACTGTTTTAACATTTTTCGGCACTATTTCGCTCGATGTGCCCTTTGTTTCTCTGAAAGTGAATGGGGCATGCAAAGGGAATAAACCTTTCTAACATGGAAATGGTCATGTAGAATTGAATGAATAGCTGGTGCAGGGATGTGCAGGGTCTCTTTTACCTGCCGATATGTCAACTGCCTCTCTTGCTGCAACATTTTCCTCACAGCTTCAACGTTTTCTTCAGTCACTGATTCAGACGGTCGCCCAGAACGAGGATCGTCTTCAACACCAAAATTTCCCCTCTGGAACTCTTTGTACCAGCGGAAAATTGTTGTCCGATGTGGACAGTCTTTTCCCAGCACAGGAGTCATTTCCTCCAGGCACTAGTCAACAGTTAATCCATGAGTAAAATTGTAGCGGATAATTGCGCGATATTCACCTTTAGACCACACTGACATCTTAACTTGCTTTCAATCCCACTGCTTGGTAAAAACTAGTGTAAAGGTCACGCCATGCTGTCTTCCAGACCGGATTTCATCCCTCACCATAACAGGTGTATCCAGCCAACCGTTTTTGCGTATTGCAAAATTTCCGTAGTGCCCTTTGTACAATGCAATATGTTCCAGCTGTAAGAAAATGTAACCCTGTTGTTAAATTCATGTTTCTTAGCATGCCTGTGCACAATGTACTGTATTTGTAAATAAATATCTCCCTAGCTTACCCATTAAGTTTAAATCTGTTACTTATCTCCTCTCCTAATGAGGCTATGTTAACATTATTTTTCCTTCCTTACATCAGTTTATTGTGTACCTGTCTATGTACATCATTAAGTAAGATATTTTCTATCATACACTAACTATGTAAATTATCCCAATTTGCTGGCAATTGTTTTGTATTACGAATGGTTATACGGTGTTACTTTTGTAGACATGCTTACTCCACACTAATGTATTTGTGTATTCAACATTGTATTTAAATTTCATCCAGCTGTTCAGTACCTGCTAAATGACTGACATACATTTGTAAAAGACACACCCAAAAATTTTGTTGTAGCCTTTCACTGGTATATGCAGTAAGGGCGATTAAACATATTTTGGACTGCCCTGTTTAGTTTATTAAAAAGTATTGATTTGGTACCATAATACCAAGTACATTTTTAGATTTATGACTTATAATAATATATTTTAATATTGTAATTTTAATGTAAATTATTTATACTGCCTTGTGTGGGTGTACTGAATTCTTTGGGGTTACCTCCATTGGGAGGTAGGTTTGTAAATACAAAATAATTTACTGAATGCATTGAGAAAATAACATTCAAACATAACTGTTACGGAGTTTCGTGGATTTGCAGAGGTGAAAGAAGGTGCGGGGGTGAACAGGTCTCAAAATACGAAATTAAAGTTAAGATAAAATTTAACAAGGTTATATTTTCTTTGCAAAATCAAGAAATAACAAGGATAGCAGGTACAGAGTAGCCGAAACACAAATCGAGAACGTACAATTACAGAGTTACAGAATTTGGGCTCCGAGAGCCAGACACATAATTCTTGAGCAATGAGCCCAACTTTACTTCTATTCGAGGTTCAACAAAGGGGCAGAAAACCCCAATCATGCCTAGGAGCACTTGCTCCCAATTACACAGTAAAGCCTCCTCGAGGCATACAGAAACAAATTTTAAGAAAGAGCAACTCGCTCTTAAGTTCGAGCCTATCAAAGGCCACACCAAACTCCACTTTCAAGCTGTCCTCTAAGGACACATACACAGGGGTAAGAATACCCAACATACTGAGGCCTATTCAGTGAAGAAACAGAAATATTACATGGCCTCTAAAATACCAACTTGAGAGGAGGCGTTCTTGCACTCCTACTACACTTTATTAAAACCTACTTGGCACTAGGCCTCTAATACAAGGGCTAATCCCATACTAAAGAGGTGACTTATAGAAGGAGACAATTTACATTACGTTAAGGAAGAAACAGTTGAGAAAATAAGTTCACCTCAATGCAATATGAGTGGGAGCTCGAGAGGGTTAAGCACTCTCTATCCCAATTTGTAGTTTGGAAGGATGGAATTGATATTAAGTGTCTTTACATTTTAGAGAAAAGTTACATGGTAAAAGGCTTCGGACCTGCCCCGAGAGTTAAACTGCTGAGCTAGCAAGAAAAGAAGTTATTAAACGGCCATTACCTGGTGGTTGAACTGCTGCCCGACGAAAGAGGCGCTTCCCGCCCCCTGCTACGTACGTTACACAAAGATAGATGTTACTGAAGTGGCGTGGAGACCCGAAAATCAGCAGTTTATATACCCTCGCGGAACATTCGAGGCCTTTCATGAATGAGAACACCCGCCCACAATCATTTTATTGGCTAATAACAAAAACCCCTACACCAGATGAAGAAGAAACACATTATTGGTGGAAAATTCATTAGAGAAATTCGGGATTGGTAAATTCAAAACAAGGGGAAGAAAGGGTTAATATTGCCAACTTAAACAATAACCGAAAGAAATTTAACAAAAACACAAACTTATGAACACAAAATTTCTCCAAAAACATAGTTCTTTCACTTCGCACTAGGGTGCACAATTGTAGTTCTTCAGTAGTGCCATCTGGAAGAGAATGTCCACACTTCTTACTACAGGCAAAACAAAAATACATCGAAAACGACCCAGTTCAGAAACTTAAAAATTTACAAGTAGGGACATCTTCTGAGAAACTTGAAAATTAACACAGTTGATAAAGTTCAGACTTCCTCCAGTAGAGGAGTTTCAACTGGCGCAAAGTTTGAATTAGCGGCGTGGGGGTGTACCACCCGGTACAATAACCTCAAAACATTTGGATGCAGCAAGTGTGGCATTGGCTAACTCAATTTTCCCTAGTTCTGAGAACAGAAAGATTTTGCGTTTTGTTAAATGTAAATTCATGCTTTACAATATTTAATGATTTATTTGAAGAAATGTACTAATAAATTGTAAAACTACGTTTACTGAACACATTTGAGTTATTTGTTCCTTAAATTTATTTCTATAGTCCCTAAAAGTTAGGGCACATATTTCCCCTGAGCAATTTGCTCATAGTGTACTGAGAGATATAACTAAAATTTCCTGACTTATACCACTTTGCCTCTCAGCGACTCAAACACTTGCGACGCTGTTGATGGTGATTTGTCCGTCGAATGGGGACGTTAAGCCTTGATCAGATCCCTTGTTCTTATTCGACAGGAGTACTAAAATATATAGGGACCATAAGCAATATTGCTATAATGTATGGGACACCTCATCTGGGTCCACAGCTACCTTGGCTACTCTACTGACGCCTACCTTATCTTCTGCGACGCAACTTGCATAATGCTGAATTTTTCTAATCCTTCATAATTTTTTCAGAGGTCTGAAATGCTCGCATATGACTTGCCGATCTTTCACTTAGTATGTAATCTGGAAAAGCAAGAAAAATAATTCCGAACTGATGGGTGAACTAATGCCCTTCGAACCGTGCGAGGTGTCATGGAATTTTGAGCTACACGTTTTGACCCTATCAACGACGTCAGAAGACCAGTAGAACACGATATATAGAAATTAGAGTGGGTAAAATTGAACCCTGGCATACCTGGTTGGGGGTAGTTTACTTAAGGGATCGTCCTGTAGTAGGTGGAGAGATTTGCTGCGGAGTGTTCGAGGGAAGCAGACGTCCGGTCGTGTCTGCAAATATATATTTCCTTTGTGCAGGAGTGATAATGAGTTGTGTCGCAATATACTAAGAATAAACAATTCGTATCCAATATACACTGACTGACAGAGCAAATGCAACACCAAGAAGGAGTGGTCAGAACTTTATGCCAATTGCAGGGTAGACTGACGTCACTGAGGTATGCTCATGATGTGAAATGCGCCGCTGTGCTGCGCACGTAGCGAACGATAAATGGGACACGGCGTTGGCGAATGGCCCACTTCGTACCGTGATTTCTCAGCCGACAGTCATTGTAGAACGTGTTGTCGTGTGCCACAGGACACGTGTATAGCTAAGAATGCCAGGCCGCCGTCAACGGAGGCATTTCCAGCAGACAGACGACTTTACGAGGGGTATGGTGATCGGGCTGAGGAGGGCAGGTTGGTCGCTTGGTCAAATCGCAGCCGATACCCATAGGGATGTGTCCACGGTGCAGCGCCTGTGGCACGCCACGTCAACCGCCATTCTTCAGCATGTGCAAGACACCCTGGCTGTTCCAATATCGACCAGAACAATTTCCCGTCGATTGGTTGAAGGAGGCCTGCACTCCCGGCGTCCGCTCAGAAGACTACCATTGACTCCACAGCATAGACGTGCACGCCTGGCATGGTGCCGGGCTAGAGCGACTTGGATGAGGGAATGGCGGAACGTCGTGTTCTCCGATGAGTCACGCTTCTGTTCTGTCAGTGATAGTCACCGCAGACGAGTGTGGCGTCGGCGTGGAGAAAGGTCAAATCCGGCAGTAACTGTGGAGCGCCCTACCGCTAGACAACGCGGCATCATGGTTTGGGGCGCTATTGCGTATGATTCCACGTCACCTCTAGTGCGTATTCAAGGCACGTTAAATGCCCACCGCTACGTGCAGTATGTGCTGCGGCCGGTGGCACTCCCGTACCTTCAGGGGCTGCCCAATGCTCTGTTTCAGCAGGATAATGCCCGCCCACACACTGCTCGCATCTCCCAACAGGCTCTACGAGGTGTACAGATGCTTCCGTGGCCAGCGTACTCTCCGGATCTCTCACCAATCGAACACGTGTGGGATCTCATTGGACGCCGTTTACAAACTCTGCCCCAGCCTCGTACGGACGACCAACTGTGGCAAATGGTTGACAGAGAATGGAGAACCATCCCTCAGGACATCATCCGCACTCTTATTGACTCTGTACCTCGACGTGTTTCTGCGTGCATCGCCGCTCGCGGTGGTCCTACATCCTACTGAGTCGATGCCGTGCGCATTGTGTAACCTGCATATCGGTTTGAAATAAACATCAATTATTCGTCCGTGCCGTCTCTGTTTTTTCCCCAACTTTCATCCCTTTCGAACCACTCCTTCTTGGTGTTGCATTTGCTCTGTCAGTCAGTGTATGTTGTGTACGCACATTATTTACGAACAGAGAGTATAGAAACTCTGTTAAAGAAAGCGGTCATTGTGTTTCAACAGTACCGTGGAGGCTGTGTATCGCGATGGTAAAACGCGAGATAGATTATGCATCGTCGTGAGACATCTGACGTACACTTTACGTACTAGTACTGTTGTTCTTAACACAGCAAAGCCAAACTACTGAATTCATGCTAGGAACAAGATTCGCATCGAGAAATATTATATTATGTTATATAATGTGTGTGACACAGCTGTCGATCGGTCATATCATCGATTCAATTCAGATTTCATTTTCATTCAGTTGACAGTTTTACCGGAACCGGGAGAGCTCCTTCCTTACTCGTCAGCCCGTAAAGCCAGGTATCACTGAAAGTTTCGCATATTGTACACATTCGATTATTCTATGCACATGCCCTCTGACGTTTCCAATTGATGAAGCTTTATAGTATGAAAGACATTATGTTTGAAGATGTTCTTCCTTGTCTCTAGTATTTGCAATCTAAAGGTGTGGAAGTACACGATTCTAAACTTTTTGATCAATATTTCAATGTTCAGAATTACACTAGGAGTTCCGAAACTGATAAACATACAACATTAGGTAAGCAGTGAGCTGCTTAAAATTCACAGTTTTATTTCGCTATTCCAGGTTGCAATACAATTGTCGAAAATGCCTTTTGCTTGATTAATATACAGTGGTCAGAAGAAAGAAACCCTTTGTCGATCGAGTCGGTTAAGGGTATAACTTTAAAATCATGCCATGTGGAGAGTTTTACAATTATTTATTACAAGAAAACAGTTCATATTTGCTCTCGAAAGTGCAAAATTTTATCAGCAAAATAAAGTTACAACTTTAGGATCTTCATCAACATAACAATAAGTTATGTAATACTAAATTTTGTATTTAAAAAATAAAATTCCATTTGGCCTTCATTTTTATGAAAAATCCTTTTTTTATTAGGAGTCTGTCCTCCGTTTGAAATTTTAGAGTTGGTCACCCTAGTTTTCGAAGATAGTTATTACAATATTCCAGGCGGTATCTTCGCGTGCTATAAGAACTAGCACTATTCTACATTCCTTTTTTAAACACACATTCTCAGTCATAAAACTGATTAAAAGTAAAACTAGGCCATGTTTGTCCGATGTTGAGGTTTACGCATTAATTCTGCTCAAACAATTTCCCCTGACAATTTCGTGAAATCATAGAAACGGCATGTACCATCCTAAATGCAGAAAAAAATAAGTATTTTAATTTTGTATACATGGATTCGCTTTTTAATAGTGGCAACTATGCTGTAACAATGCCGTGAAATGTGGCCGGCCAATATAATGTACACCTGAGGCAGCTTAGCTACCCACCCTCCCTCAGGGTAAATGAACTCGCCCTCCACACGCCACGCACGTGTGCAGCGATAACAGCAAGAACGCAGTTCTGAGGGCGCGCTCGTGGAGTACAGCTGTAATGATTTCCAAGCAGGATCAGAGGAGCTGGTTGAAAGATGAATGCGCTAGAGGTCGCAATGCAAGGCAGTGTTACAAAGGATTGCAAGAAGCTAACCGTACTGTAGCACGGTCGGTCAAGGCTTTCAAAGACGGAAGTAAAAAATGTGGCAGACATGCCGCGGCCTGATCATCCAGCAGTAAATGATGACGATGTGCAGAATGTGTACGCGTTAATGCTAGTGGATTGGAACACCACAATTTCTGAATTGGCCAACGATACAGGGCTAGCGCCTTCGACTGTGCTGCAAATCCTGAAGAAGCAGTTAGGGACGCGGAAAACTGCCTCCAAGTGGTTTCCACATGCTTTGACCGTACATCAAAAATGGCTGTGATATGACACGGGTCGTACGCCCTTGGAGCGCTATGAACGCTAAAGTGAGTCCTTCTTAGGCGGGTAATCACTGCTGACGAGACCTGGGCCAGAGCTTATGAACCGAAGCTGAAACGCCAATCAAACGAGTGGCATCATCGCGGGTCACCGCGAAAAGTAACGGTTCGGCTGACCGGAACCGATCTGAAGGCCATGCTGATCGTTACCTACAACTGGGATGGTGTTATCTTATGGCATACCGTTCTCTGAGGACGCACAGTTAATGCGGAGTATTACTGCGCATTTTTGCAAATGAACCTGGTAGCAGCTCTAAGAAGAAAACGAGGACACTTCCTGAATATCCACCCAACATTCTACATGACAATGCAAGGCTGCATGTAGCTGGAGCTGTGACTGAGTTATTCAATTGCTGGGGCTGGGAATGTGCTTTACCAACCCCCTTATTCTCCAGATCTCAGACCCTGAGACTACGATCTCATCCCTAAAATGAAAGCACCACTTCGAGGGGTCCGCTTCCACAGAGTGGATGACATTCCCCACGCCACCGACCGCTCCATCCGCGACCTCCAGAGATCAGGTGCTTTCAGCGGCATCCAGCGGCTTCCACAGCGCTGGGAACGAGTGCCACACAACGGTGGTGACTACTTCGAAGGCCTGTAAAACCCCTAATGTTGTAAGTATGCTCTGTATCCAAATAAAAATCAGTTGTCACTGTTAAAATTCAACCCATGTACTCGATCTGAGCTCAAGAGGTTAAGACAAGAAGCTGAACCTCATATCATCTACTCTCGACCATTTTCTCCAGAGGAAGTACAGCAAGGCCTGAAGTCCCTCCAGAATGGTAAAGCAGCTGGATTTGACGGTGTATATCCAAAGCTACTGAAGAACTGTGGCCCCGCAACTGTACGCTGACTGGCGTCCTTCTTTAGCAGTATATTGCACTCTGGACGTGTACCTCCAGCATTTAAGAGAACCAAAATCATCTCGATACTGAAGCTAGGAAATTACCCTTCTCTACCGCAAAGCTACAGGCCAATTTCGCTACTGTGCGTTGCATATAAACAAATGGAAAGTAATTCTGAACAGGATAGCTCCTGCAATTGAACACCTGATCCCAATAGAGCAAGCTGGGTTCCGCCTCATGCGAGACTGTAGTGACCAAGTCCTTGCCTTAACATCATATCTGGAGATTGGTTTTGAGAAGAAATTAAAAAATGTTTCTGTCTTTCTTGATCTGTCAGCGGCCTATGATACTGTCTGGAGAGAAGGTCTCCTCCTGAAGCTCATCAAGATTGTACCGTGTCTTAAGGTGATTACTCTCATTGATAATGTATTGAGTAATCGATTACTCCAGGTATTCTCTGAAAATTCCAGGAGTAGATTTCATAAACTTAATAACGGCTTACCGTAGGGTTCAGTCTTAGTCCGTATACTGTTCAATTTGTACATCCATAATATTCCAGAAACTACAGCTCGGAAAATCATTTATGCCGATGATATAAGCCTAACAGTACAGAGATCTACTTTCAAGGAGGCTGAGGATATACTGTCTGAAGATCTACGGGTGATGGATGAATACTTTAGGAAGTGGAGATTCAGGCAATTCCTTCGAAGACGAAAGTAACTGCATTCCATCTCAACAACTTAGAGGCTACTTACCAGCCTAAAATATGGTTCAGGAATCAACTTTTGAAATACAGTAGTACACCAAAATACCTAGGTGCAACATTAGACAGATCACTGACATACCGAAGTCACATAGAAAACAGCGGCGACACTTAAGACCTGGAATAATCTGCTGAGCAAGTTAGCTGGAACTTCATGGAGAGCTGACGCCAATACTTTGCGAACTACCGCCTTGGCCATGGTGTATTCTATTGTGCCGGAATATGGTTAAATAGCTCTCACTGCAATCTAATTGATATCCATCTTCGCCAGGCTATGCGTATTGTATCCGGCACGCTGTATTCAACTCCAGTGCAATGGTTACCTGTCCTTTGCAATATCTCTCCCCTTCATATAAGGAGACAACAAGCACTTACTAGCTTATTGTGCAGAATAGTGAAGAATGAGGCCCTTCCTATACATCAAGATATAAAGCAGCTCACTACAACTAGGCTGAAATCAAGAAAACCAGCGTGGAAGACAGCTTTGGACCTGTCATGTCCTCACTTCAATCCCAGGAATGTCTGGAGAGAAGAGTGGAGGATGTCGTCTCCCAGTGGCTTATGTGATGTCTCCGACCCCAGCATGAAACTGGCTGGCTTCAGTTTGCCCCTCCTGTGTGGTCACCCCTGAACAGGATCCGATGTTGTGCTGGGAGGACTGGAACAGCCTTACATCTATGGGGATGGGTAGATTCTCTCTGCTGTGACTGTGGTGCTCAAGCGCAGTCTATCAAGTACACAGTTCAAGAGTGGCCCCTGCGTGCATTTCCTGGTTCTGTGGAGGAATTTTCTGAAGTAACACCAAAAGTTATTACACGGATTAAAAATGTGGATATTAAAATATAAAAGTGAGGTCCTGATGCTGTCATCAACGTGTATATTTGTATATTTTGTATTATGTTTGTATATTTTGATTGTCATGTACACATCATACGCTAATAATAATAATAATAATAATAATAATAATAAGGCTAATAATAATAATAATAATAATAATAATAATAATAATAATAATAATAATAATAATAATAATAATAAGGCTGATTTGTTAATTTTTTAATTTTTTCTATACCTCATATAATGTGCCATCTGCCCTAGGCCAAGCCCGGAATTGCCTCCGGTAGCCCCTCCCTGCGCTTATGTAACATAAATATTAGTTAGCTTCTCTCTCGTTCCAACCAGAGCTCCATTCGGGCTACTATCTTATAATAATAATAATAATAATAATAATAATAATAATAATAATAAAGTGTCTGTCTGTCTGTCTGTCTGTCTGTCTGTCTGTCTGTCTGTCTGTCTGTCTGTCTGTCTGTCTGTCTGTCTGTCTGTCTGTCTGTCTGTCTGTCTGTCTGTCTGTCTGTCTGTCTGTCTGTCTGTGTACGCAATGCCGAGCCAAATCTGTGGCAGGCAGAAATCTGAAATTTTTTACGTAGATAGATGGAAGGGGGTCTAAATGCACCTTGAAGCCAGACTTCTAATTTTCGCGTCTATTGGAGAGTTATGAACGAAAAACTGGTAGGAAACACGTGTTGGGATATGACAGTCCATCCCGCTGACATCAGGATTAAATACATACATACACAGATTCACTGTCGCTAGGCAACGTACATGAGATTGGTAATACAGGTCAAGGAGCCATTTTAAGTCCATATCGAAGGAAGCCATTTTCGGTCCCCGACACGAGGAGCCATATTCAGTCCATAACATCCAAAACTGTTTTCCTGTGTGTATGTGTGCGATGCCGAGCCAAATCTACGGTACGCAGAGATCTGAACTTTTTAACATATTTCGGCAAATAATTTTGCCAGTCTCGCATGGCTCTCTCAAAGAACAGTGGTGGTGATTATTGTTAAGAGGAAGTACATTTCTGCTAGTTACTTTACGTCGCACCGACACAGACAGGTCTTATGGTGACGATGAGAGGGGAAAGGCCTAGGAATGAGAAGGAAGCGGCCGTGGCCTTAATTAAGGTACAGCTCCAGTATTTGCCTTGTGTGAAAATGGGAAACCACGGAAAACCATCTTGAGGGCTGCCGACAGTGGGGTTCGAACCCACTATCTCCCGGATGCGAGCTCACAGCTGCGCGCTCCTAACCGCACGGCCAACTCGCCCGGTACAGGAAGTACAACTAGGCAACCATCCTCTATATAACACTAATCAGAGAGAAAAAATGGAAGGGATGCGACACTTCGAAAAATGAAGGTATCGGCCAAAGAAAAGCAAATGCCACAACAGGCGTAAAAATGAAAGACTCCGTAGGATTCGCAAATCTTCTGAGGGGTCGGAAAAGAACAAGTGTTGACCAAGGGAGGTCGGATACGATAGATGAAAGCAAGGAGCCTGGCACAAGTAACTGGAAGCAATGCCAGGACTCAACTAAGGGCCCCGCGATCGCCAACCCACGCTCCCAGGTTCAGCGCCCGTGGAGCCCCTTCAGTCGCCTCATACGACAGGCAGGGAATACAAAGAACAATTCTTGCTCCAAGAAGTGAAACTGTCAACGTCATTAACAAGCAAACTTTCACAAGAATTATCCGGTTTTCTACAAACGGACAAGTCTAGCGACACGACGTGTCATACACATGAGACTGTCAACTACACGACAGAGTAGGAGTCACCTGGAGTACCCTCGCATATCTTGGAGCGGTCGATTGTGGCACGGATTATTCTTCTGAGGTATACGAACCCACCTTCCCTCTGCAGTGGGACACGACTCTCAGCCAGGAAACTGATGCCGAGTATTACTGACCGGACGTGCCGAGGCGAAGTAGTATTCATTCCTCGGATTCAAATGATTCATCCGGATATACCGTTTCAATTTAGACGCCTACAGTTCGCCGTTTGTTTCAGCTTCATGATGTACAGTACATCAACAGCGCAAAAGGAAAATCGCTTAAAGTTGTAGAACTCGATCTTCGAAAACGGTGATTCCCTGATGGTCAGCTGTACGTGGGTTCAAGAGTTCTTGTTTAAGAAGCCTTTCTCATGGACAGTCGAGATTTTCTTCTGATGACGCAGAGCACAGTTCTCTGCGAAACGTAAAGAATTTTACCTTACTTTCTTGACACGGCATAAGCCCAAAAGCCTGTACAGTTTTCTTCTATTTTCTCTTATACTATCGAGTTTCTGTAAAATCCGTGGACTGTATGTGAAACGTCCGTTCATTATAAACAACTTTTGTTTTGTACATAATGTCGCTTACTCTTCAAATGATCGCTGCCTTTGCTGGCGAGATGTAGTGTTTACAGTGCACCATGTCTTCTGGTATGGGCTATATCAAATTTGTTACTTTCATTGACCTGTCTCAGTCTTACCCTTGGCTTTGACAATATGAAAGTGACTGAGGTATGGGTGATGCTAGTAATACCATTGCTTATACAGCTAGTCCCTGTTATGAATGGTGTGAAGGTATCGCTCATAGGGTCGGTTGGTGCATGCATTTCAGTGGGATTGGCAGACTGATATGTAATAGCAGCGGCTGGCTCGGTGAAGAAAGCAACGGGAAACTACCTCACTCCTCATTTCCCTAGTACGCCTCTTCAGTGACGCCTAGGCTATTTATGACAGCTGTTGGCGGAGCTGCAGAGGATCAAACTAGCCTTCGGGATGAATACCCAACATACAACATACATACATACTTCAAATGATCGAGAAAATTACTATTTTCTGCGGGTATCATGCTCTGCGTTGAGTGAGCGACAGACCGACAACGAACCTACAGGTTACCATGGCAACGTCTCTGCTTGCCAGCAGGGAAGTGACGTATTGCAATTTTCGTCATCATTCCAGTAAACTCGCGGCTGTTCCTTGGGCAGAAAGAAACAGAGACGCCGATCGGCTATTTGCGGGATATTGGCGGAATACCGTTGAAGCTTACAATCGGGGCGTTGTTAATATTTGAACAGTACTGCGGAGTGTAGTCCATTATTTCACACCGTAAGATGTTTTCTGGCATTTGCTATATTTTTTAATGGATTATATGTTCGGACTGTGTTACGTTTATCTGTTTCGTTTATTTCTTGTGTCAGTTCGATGACAGCAGAATATTGAATCGTCGTAATGCAGACTAACAGTTATTAGTGAATTACTTGTAAGTTTGATTATGAAGTGTGAATCTAATTTCAAGCCGTGCTATATCTCGTCAGTGAAACAAAACGGATACATCACCAAATTGGGCTTTATATACCTATAGCTGAAACCAACTTAATGGAATACATCGTAATAACACTCAAAGTGTTCGAGGTATTGTAAAGTGAACCAGTGAGGGATACATTACTTGTACAACTTTTAAATGTCCGGTCAATAAGAATTCAAATTTAATGCCTAGTTTCTTTCAGTTGTAATGTCATAGTTGTATATTATAATGTAAATTATAGCAGCAAATCTTGATATTTAAAGTCAAAATTTAAAGAATATATTTTGTTCAATATCAAATTAATTTATCGTTTTATTTTAATAGTATAATTAGATAACCTCAAATTTAATGGAGAAACCGAACGTCAATCTTCTTTTCCCAAAACCTATAGGCCTATGGTATGTTGTCAAAAGTAACCTTATTATCTCACACCCTAGAGACTCTCATTCTGCACTGAGTTGTAGCTGGCGCCCATCAAATATTGTATGTGTAACTAATCAGGTAAGAACTAAGTGTGAGTACATAGTCCGACGATTGAGCATTTTGTTTCATGAATATGTTAATATTTTTCATTTTAAATATATTTCATATTTTTTAATCAGTGAGTAGTAGTCGCAATAAGTCATCTTCTTGTCTGTTTACCTAAGAATCCCTGCATCCAAATTTCTCCTCTGTTACCGCCTTCTTATATTCGTAACTCATACAATCACAATTTATTGAGGGGCATTTTATTTTCAAATACATCCACTTGGTATTTACATTTTGGTCCTATACAGCTCTCCTCAATTATAATATTATATTTTCTATTAATTTCAACTTCCTTATATGTATTAATTTCTTCCTTAATTACTCCGTATGTATGCAAGTGCTAATCCCGAAACCTTGACATACTTTTAGCCCCGAAATATATCAAAATATGGATGCATTTTAATGGCGGTGGAAACCTTCGTTTCGTGGTAGTTGGTAGTTGGTGGCTAAACGGTAAGTCGTATTGCAAAAGAGATAGCACAATTGCCGTTCAATTTGGAGAGATCTACAACTTTGGTACTATGACTTATTGTGGCATCTCGATTAGATAGCGCTGCATTTCTCGGTTGTAATCAAATCTCTTCAGCTTGATTGTGACTGGCATTAGGAAAATGGGCCTGTCTTTACAATGAAATCTCTCAATTTCTACTGTGAATGGCAGTTGTCAAGTGAGCCTTCCGTTATATTAGAAACTCCCGAACTCGATTGTGATTGGCAGTATGAAACGTGACCTCCCATTATCAACGAAACTTCCCCAATGCCTACCTTATATCAGAAACAACGTATGGCGTCCTCCCTGTTTTGTTTCTCGGATAGTGCTAAGAGCCATGCAATGTAATATAATCTTACTCACTGTTTATTATTTACTATACAACCTTCCTGGAACAGTTGCAGGTTGTCCAAGGACAAAGAGTACCTTAACAACAATAATGGATACATTAGATTCATGAGACAGTATGAGGTCCAGTGTGGGCAAAAGAGTGAGACACGTCAAACATTTATCTGAGGTCCGCAAGCGTGCTTCTTGAATATCATGATGGACTTCTTGCGAGTAGTGATGGCGATGTTATAGATTAAATCTCTATTCGTCCCAAAAGTGCTGCAGAAGACGACAAAAAATTTAGGTATGGTTCCTCGAGCACCTAACATCAAGCCGATTACAGAGATGGATGAGAGCTTATACTTATAGAAGTCCACCGTTTTTTCATAAATTCCTCTTTCTTCTGCATCGACCTCTTCTGGCTGGTTTTCGCTGGTCACACGTCTAATTGTTGGATCAATGATGAAACCTTCAGAACAGGATGGCTTAAAAGCAATAATGTCAATGCATCGGTTGCTTCCTATGTTGGAGAGACCGTATACTTCTTCATAGACCTCATAACCTTGTCCTCTCAAAGCGTTAACTATCATTGATCTGGCTACATTATGGCGTGAGATGCGTAGTAATTCACCATGAGGATAGGGTCCTAGGACATGTGAAAGAATTTCGAATTATCTGTGGCGACGCTGACAGAGGCTGTTGCCCTGGGATCTGCCAGGTACAGTACGCACAGCAGAAACATTGGCGTTCATTTTTATTGCATCACGCCATTCACTGCAAGACAGTCCTTTATGATCACGAATCCATGTATTCGCTGGAGTATACTGTTTAAATAGGGCTACACCTTTGCCTTTATGGTCTTCCTTGGTCCAGTTGTCAAAAGCTCTTCTTCTCAATTCTAGTCGAACTTTGTTTGTATCTACAAAACCATGTCGTTTGTCTCGAATAGATCCTGTTTCTGATACATTCAATGCGGCGAGGCTCGTGCTGATTTCTTCAGATAAGTTTATCGTGTGACACTTAGAGCAATTAATAGCATAACTACCCCAAGTGACAGCACCAAGTGTCTGACCGTGTACGAAAGGCACGGTTCAGATAAGTGGAAACGTGCAAGACAAAGACAAATGAAGGAAAAACAAAGGCACTTACCATTAGAGAATTAAACAGGGCCCCCAAAGGAGCGGATAAAATACACTAGGTCATCCCAAATTATCACCCCTTTTAAAAGGAAAACACAAACACCTTGGGGAACAAAGATATTTAATCAAAATAATAAAAAAGTAAACAAGAAAGTAATATCCACGCTGGAAAATAATAAAATTAAAAATTGGAAAATACTTAAACTCAAAGCAAAACCCTACGGTCGACCGTTTATAAAGAAAATGATAATTTAGTTCTTAAAGGACTTTTTAAGATAATGCAGATTTGTGAAACCACTCCTCAACTCTGAAGTTTTCTTACGACTAAAAGATTTCTTAGTACAGTACCAAAGTTTTTTTTAACATCCTTTTAACCTCCTTTAAACAGAAAACCACCTTTTAGGATGTGTCAAACGACCCCCTGCAAGGATGGGTAGGTATTACGTGCACTTTTCAAGAAATCAAAATAATAATAATAATAAGCACCGAAACACCGGGAGGGAAAATGACCAGAAGGAAAAATTAAAATCACAAAGAAAAATGAAATGGACCAAGGAAATCCGCGGAGAAGGTAGAATACATCACCGGCACATCAAATACCAATCATCAATCATCACAACCAACATCAACAACATTAGCCTTCCCATGGCAACGACCAACAATGGTTCAAGGGAAGGAACGGGCCAATCGCAGGCCGCAAACAACAATAGGCGTAAACCAACAAAGGACCAAGAAAACAGACGCAGAAAATAACCCAGAAACCAGAAAATTAAATTAAATTAAGTTAAATTAAAATAAAATCAACCCGAAAAACACGAAAGAAAGGAACCGGGACACAATGTACACGTAACACCCACACCCCTGAAGCGACTCGCTTGTTAAATTTTTCAGGTTAAATAATACCTTTTTAGCGCAAAACTTTTAAGCCAAGAAAAGTCATCAATAAACCCTAGGTTACCCAATTACATTATTGAAGAATCCAAAAATTACTTTCACACGGTACGCAAGCCCCAAATTAACAGACATAATTACACATTGTATAATTTCCAATTAACAAGCCGAAAGTTTAAAATTCCACAAGGCAAGACTTAGTTTTTTTTTTAGATGACGCCAGTTACATGGTACCACGCGCACTTTCTTCACATAGGAAAATTTTCAGGTCTTTCACCAAAAATCAGTAAAGGTTTAGTTGTAACAACACTTACAGTTTCTTCCAGATGAAAGTTGTGAGGGCAGCTTCGGTAGCCTAAGTTGACTTACTTACATTAATTAAACATAACACGTAAATTCCAGACGAGGAAAAATTAACCAGAAAGCTTGCAGAAATCCCCAGGGCAAAAGCCCCGTATATACAACTTAGCCAGGCTCGAACATTTTCGGTGAAATTATCTCCTTAGGGAGAGAGAAGCCACACACGTCCATCTCTTCCATGTCACCAAAACGCAATGGCGATTTCCCAAGATTCAGCAGTCCCGGCACCAACGATCACATGTGCGCAGAGGCAAAGCGCCTGAGTGGTAACGTAGCTCGCGAGGTAGTACATACCTACGCCACTAGAGTGCAGGAGAATACGGTCAGGCACCGATAGGACGTGCATACAGTCAATTATAAGGTTTGAAAAGAAGAAATAAAGAAGCGGCGAACCACTTCTAAAGACACAGTTTTTCCACAGCCTTTAGGCTAGTTCAAAAATATTTCCCAAGGGGGAAAAAATTGTTACGCAGGTAACAGTCTCCCTCCCCGAAACTTGACATGTCCAGCACAAGTTTACCATCATAAGGCGGTGGCCTTGAAGCAAACTAAGTTTTTGGTAGAATAGTCCGAATGTGAAAATGACCACCAATCGCCAGCTTCAGTTTATGCACCACCAGCAGAACGAGTCCAACAGTCACTAAGAACCCAAACACATGTGATTCAAATTAAAGAAACAGTACAGTTCACTAGGACGACACCAAATGTCTAGCCACTTTCAATAATAATGAAGTTCCATGCACCAAACTGTGCAACACCCAAGTCGCAGGAAAATTATTAATGGTCCAGATCACAGGGAACACTTCTTCTCTAGATTTCTTGCTAAACTTTAATGCGAACTATGATCTTCCGCAAGTTCGTTTGCGTCATCTGATCGGAGGTTACGCTACCTTGTGGTACATACACACCTTTAGGTAAAGTTCATAACTATTTGCTTTCAGAACATTAGACCTTCTAGGTCTTAACTGCACCAGATCACATACCTAGACTTAAATTAATACATGTTTGTTAACTTTGTAATATTATAGGACTTGCGTTAGATAAGAAACGCCTTCATTTGTTTTCCACCCTTTGGTTTGGATGGTAACGACAACCCCAAAAAGGAAAAACGCCCAGAAAGGGAAGGGAAGAGAGAAAACAACATTGGTGAGCGTAAAACACAATCACAAAGTACAACCGGATAATACTTAACCTAACCTTAACCTAGATTAACATGACTTAAGATTACGGTATGGCACAGCAACAGAATACGATAATTATTTTAAACAATCCATACCCAAAAACCAAATTACATTACATTTAAGGTATCATGCTAACTAAAATATATGGCCAAGGATACAATTTTCAATACACAAGGAAAACAAAAACCTGTGAAACCAAGATAGTTATCTCCACCAAACACCTTTCAAAGCATACAACCAATCCTACCAGGATGGTTACACAATAACGTCACCATTGACTAACAGAAACCAGGAGGCAACTTTACATAGAAAAACTTACAGACAAGCACCAACTCAAGGGTGCTGAGTAATTGCAATAACAGAAAAGCTAAGAGAAACTCCCTTCCATACATAATATTACGAAACCAAGACCCAGACCAAGGAAAAGGATGTTGAAAAACGTAACACTGAACTACAAATTAATTAAGCTTACAACCTCCCTTAAGTTAAATTTAAAACGGAATAGAACCACCAATCAGTGAGTCAATTAACCAGAGTTAACCCCTTTAAGCACATGCCCAAGGACAAGAAATAAAAATTTAGCAATAAATCAATTTTAATACCACGTATACATTCCATGCAAAACCCCAAATAAACAAGAAACAGGATTGGAAATAGTTTACCCCTTTTTAATATTACCATTAAAAGAAACTTCCAGAAACAGGATACAAGGTAAGAATCAAAATTTCATGGGTCACAGTAAATAATTACTCAAGACAAGATGAATGTACAGGCTGCGGTTGGAGACTTCAAGATCATTCAGATGGAGGGTACGCGTATAGTTGGTCATCAGCAACGAGCCAAAACAACACCAAGCAAAGAGTAATAGGAGGGTAGCAGAGGTTATGATACACAATCTTTAACACCATGATGAAACGGGACAGAAATTGGCCGAAAGGAAATAGGAGTGTTACCCAATCTAAAATCATATTTCCCACAATTTTACTACACATACAAACATATACCTTAACAATGGGCGACTCAATCAATTAAAAGGTTCAATAAAGCACCTCAATCAAGCCAACGCCTTTGAATATGGGAACACAGATCTGACCACATTCTCTACCGGCTATCCACCAGAAACTTCGGACAAATCCAGACTAGAACAAGGTGATATCCGAGACTCACACTGTGGCCACACAGTCACAGGTAGCTCACCAACAATTGTACAAGGGAAATAAGATATGAAAGGAAAGTCACGAACCAGGTAAGTAGAAAACACTCCAAATAACAGAGAAATAAGAAACACCACCAAACCAACACATCACCAAATAGTGGGAAGATTTCAGTGCCGCCAATGAAGCACCAGCTGATCCCATACTCAACAGTAGCACCGTAGGACGACAAGATGATAAACGATAACCAAGGTTTGCAAACACTCCAGAAGAAAAAAAAAGGACCAATAGGCTGGCAGGTTATTTCGAGAAGAACCTTACAGTATAGGATAATTGCATGATGACGTCAGATTACTAGGGTATGCAGAAAATTAAAATTAAAAATAGACCAGGTCGTACAGAAATCACACATTATATTCAAGCAGATAAGACACACCTACAGAGAGAAGTAATTCCATGCCAGGGTTTATTTCCCAATCTACCGGGACACAGGGTAAATTAAAGGCAACACCGCCCATACCGAAGCGCCATAATAAGTGACCAATACTACGCAACAACAATACAACAATAATGGACCACAACGGACATGCGTTAGCTAAAAGGGAGGAAAAAAAAACAACTACCCTCAACAACATGTCGTGAAGCCGTCATTCTACCTCACCAAGGTAAACCTAAAACCAAACCACGGTACCGTTTACAACATTACAAAGACAGGACCGAAACCAAAACCTACAAGGCACGAAAGGAGACTGCACTCCTCAGGTTCAGGATCCATTAGTGCAACACATGCAAAACACCACAATAACAATTAGACTGGGCAGGACAACATGGAGCTACGACTCGTTTAAATAACATACTACAAGAATAATACGCCACTTTAGAGACTAAGACCAGGGAAGTAAAGACTTCAGAAGAGATTAGAATTAATACCACTTGCAAGCAGAAATACATTAAGAAACCACCTAGTTAACTGCCACAACCAGGAAGGAAAGCCCAAAGAAAAATTTACCCAATTAGGTTAGGCGGGGCAGGATTTTTTTTTGAAAACCAAAGGTACAAGAATGGTTAGGAAAGGATAACTCAGTAAACCGGGAATTCACAACAGATAACAGAAATGCCCCAGAGAAGGACATCAGAGCACTCGCAACCTAGGGAATCGTGTCACCAGAAATTGGAGATAGAAGGCAGTGAAGACTGTGAAGTCCATGCCGAAGAGACAAACAACCAACCACCACCAATTCCAATTGACAGAGTTCCGCCATAGCCACTACCCACATCCAATCCAAAACATAACCAACAGGACCATAACACCGGGTATATCCAGATCCTAGTCAACTTACACCAACAAGGAAACCAAAAGCTAATTCGTTTCAACAAAGCACACCTAACAAACCACAATAGGAAAAGATAACCGAAATATTACCCGCAAGGAAACAGATAACAAGAACTAGGACCAAAGGCAAAGACAGGGCAAGATAAATAGGGGTTTAGGAGACTAACAAATTTCCTACCGGATTAACAACAACGCACAGAGCAGAAATTGCCCAGAATTTTCCAAATGAGTTCCAAAACAAGGCAACAGCAGTACAAGAGCCAATAAATAAATTTATTATCAAAATTTTGCAAACGTAAATGATCAGGATATAATCGAATCATGATAAGAGGGAGAGACCTGCAGCCAGACCCAAAGAGTAGTTAGATATTAACAATTAAGAAATTGGGTGCCAATAGACCAAGAGAAAGTACAGACATTTCTCGCAAACCACAATTACCTTTCCAAAATACAATGATTAGAACAAGTACACCCTAGAAAGTACTACATGGTCATGCCAAGAATCACCGGAGGCGTGAACGCAGCAGATAAGGCACCAAAGCTTAAACACATGGTAAAAATTCTCACCCAACTAAGCAACCATGGTTGACAGGAAAAGAAGTTAAGTACGACAAGCAATACCAAAACTCCTCAAAACAAATACAGTACATGAGAAAAGGGAGAAAAATATTACATGATTAACTTCACACTAAACCAGAATAATTACATAATAACCCACGGAGACCAATTAAATTTGCTCACTGAAAGGTAGTTCTCATCCGCAAGTCCAAACATGCGTTAACCTGTTTTTAACTGGGACAAATGAACCCGTCTAATCCTCTTGGCGATGGGGTCACTCACCAGTACCGACACCGGAGATAAGAACTGTAAAATAGTACAGGGACCATGATACCGAGGAGCAAGTTTGGCAGAAAACTTGTTAATAGCCTTGCTAATAGGATAGGTCTTCACAAAAACTTGATCTCCAACCTTCAACCTAGGTGACTTTCTACCCTTATTATACTTAACCCTACCTTTCTCATAGGATACAGACAACTTCTTCTTTGCTTCATCCCAGATTTTCTGAACATCATTTGGTTTAGACAAGTCTGGAAGAAGATTATCAATACCCAGAACATTGGATATAGGGGAGTACGGGGTGTAGCAGAACATAAGTGACATGGGGGTTTTACCATGAGTTTCATGTGTGGCAGAATTGAAGGCATGAGCCAACCAGTGCAGGCAAGAGTCCCACTTGGATTGGTTATTGTGATGATATGCAATTAAAGCAGATTTGAGGTTCCTGTTCATCCTCTCGGCGTAAGAAGGGTTAGGATAGTATGGGGTAGTGGTGACATGAGAAATGCTTAGCTCAAAAAGGTACTTCTTAAACAAGTGACCAGTGAAAGCACTGGCCTTATCAGAAACCAGAAACTTGGGAGGGCCAAAGGATGCGAAAATAGAATTAAGGCAACTTATAGTGGCACGAGCAGTAGTAGATCTAGTGGGGAAAATCCAAGATAATCTAGAAAACGCATCAATAGCAACGAAGATATGAGTGTTTCCCAAGGTAGAGCGAGGGAGCGGACCAACGAAATCGATGAATAACCGTTCCATAGGGCGAGAAGCTTGTGAAGAAGATAATAGACCTACACGGTTGTTCAAACTAGGCTTGCTGATAGAACAAATTTTACAGGACCTAATCATGTTTCGGATATCACCATCCATTCTTTTCCAAACGAAAAACTGTCTAATTTTCTGCCTAGTTTTAAAGGTGCCTAAATGGCCACCAATGGGACAAGAGTGATAGTACTTGAAGATGATTGGCACTAAAACCTTGGGTACAACAATTTTGAAATTTGTGTCCCTTCGACCTTTGCAGCATAAAACACCCTTCACCAGAGAATAAGGCTTAACCACAATACCATCACTAATTTTGTTGATGATTTCTCTCAAATCAGGATCAGCCTTTTGATGATCTGCATACTCATGGTACAACAGAGGTAGGTCCGAAAGAATGGCACCCACGCTAGCAACATTAGTTTCATCATATTCTTCAGCCTTAGATTTTTCATCAAGACCAAAACTCCCGTCAAACATTCTACTAAGGCTGTCAGCGATGACATTTTCCGACCCCCTAATATGCTTTACTTGAAAACTGAAGGCTGAGATCCTAAGCGCCCATCTAGTGATTCTGCCCGTTCTTTTGGGACGGTTCAAGACCCACGACAGAGCCTGATTATCTGTTTCCAGATCAAAATTTACATGTTCAATGAAAGGTCTGAATTTTTCAAGAGCAAACAACACGGCCAAACATTCTAATTCATAGATGGAGTACTTACTCTCCAGATCATTGAGGATCCTAGACACATAGGCAACCGGTCTACGACCATCCTCATATTCCTGTAAGAGTACACCAGCAACTGCTTTTCCAGAGGCATCGGTTTGTACAATAAAGCGTTTACTAAAGTCGGGTATAGCCAACACAGGAGCATTTGACAAGGCAAGCTTCAGGGTCTCAAAGGCTTCTTGCTGGGAGGGGCCCCAGATGAACTTGACATCCTTACGTCTAAGATGATTTAGAGGAGCTGCTATCTCTGCAAAATTTGGAATGAACTTCCTGAAGAAGTTCACCATGCCCACGAAACGTGCGATGCCTTTGACATCTTTAGGGGGTTGAAAGTCCCTAATAGCCTGGGTCCTAGAATGGTCGATGGAGACACCATCAGAGGAAACCACGTGTCCAAGGAAAGACATACTCGGCTTAGCAAACGCTACTTTAGACAACTTAACAGTTAGTCCAGCTTTTCTCAAGCGGTGCAGGACTTCTCTAACGTGTTCGACATGTTCATCAAAGGAATTTGAGAAAATTACGAGGTCGTCCAGGTAATGAAAAACGAACTTGAATTTAATCCCCGAAAGTATCGAATCTAACAGCCTTGTAAGAACGGCCGCCCCACAAGAGATCCCGAACGGAAGTCTCAGAAACTCGTAAAGGTTCCAATCAGTAATGAAAGCAGTCAGTGGAATAGATGACTTAGACAACGGGACTTGGTAATACGCTTGATTGAGATCTAACACAGTGAAAAACTTGGCTCCTGAGAACCACCCAAAACAAGTGTGCAAATCCGGTAAAGGGATAGATTGCAAGATGATCTTGCGGTTCAAAGCCCTGTAGTCAATTACAGCACGATAGCCCCCAGAGGGTTTAGGTACTAGGAAAACAGGAGATGCATAGGGAGAAGTGGACGGTCTGATGACCCCATCGGCAAGCATCTGATCAATAATCTTTTTGAGTTCTAACATCTTAGGTGGTGAAAGACGGTAAGGAGGAGATCTAACAGGTGTGTTATCAGATAGCTCAATCTGATACTCAAGAACATCAGTAACTCCTAACTTGCTAGTGAAGACATCGGGAAATTGGTGGCACAAGTCACGCACACTATTAGCCTGCTGATAATCCAAATGACTAAGATCCAACTGATCTATTTCGTTGTTCTCCCTAGGTAGCGCCCTACCTACACAAGAAACCCTGAAGGTACCCAAAGGAGCATCAATAATATCGAATTTACAATTTGGAGAAAATTTAAAGTGAAATTTCCTAGCCTGGAGGTCCAAAATTAAACCAGTTCTTGACAAGAAGTCCGTACCTAAAATCATGCTACACGCTAGCTTTGGAGTCACCAAGCAAAGAACCTTCCAAGTAAAATTACCAATACGCAATTTCACATCAACGGACCCCAAAATTTTCATATTATGCTTATTAGCCGTGACACATGCAACATTGACCTTCTTCAACTCAGGCAGTTTACAAGGGGACCTCATTTCATTATACCAATTAGCATCAATTAAGGTGACGACGCTACCCGAGTCCATAAGAGCAACAATGGGTTCATTATTCAGTTCCACCTTCGCGAAGGTACTTTTAGACTCAACCAAAGCAGAAATCTTATTGCATGCCCGCGGGCAAATAACCTTTTCAGAATCCACGAAAAATTCGGGCGCAGGCGATTCACCAGAGTTACCTTTAGGCCTTAGTCATTGACTGCGTTTTCGGAACGAAGTAGGGCAATTATTTTTAAGGTGCTGCCTCGAGCCACACAAATAACAAGGACCAGAGCCACGCTTGACTGAGGGACAAGCGTTCCTAAGGTGATCACGTGACCCGCAATTATAACATTTTTTAGAAGACCCACTATCCCTAGTTTGAGGCAAAACAGGGGTCACAGTAGGAGGAGGGTGGCAGATAGGTCTTGCAGCATCCCCGTGCTTTACATCTTCAGCAAATGTACACGCAGCTTCCAATTCAAGAAAATTAGTCGGACTCTTTGTGAGGGAGAGGTATGAACGATAGGCAGGGGAAATACCCTTCAGAATACGGGCCACCATTTCCTCTTCTGGCACCGAAATTCTAAATACCTTGCAATAAAACTGCAAGTCTAGTACATAGTTCAAAAGGTTTTCATGGAGCAATTGAGTCCGAAAGCAATACTGAGGAATCAAACTCTGCAATGCCAATGAAGGAATAAATTTTGACAATACCAGTTCATGAAATTCCATAATGGTTAAATTATTCGAAATTGCTTCAGAAATTTCACGTTTCAAAATTCCCTCACAATGAGAGAATAGGGCTCGGAAAATTCCCAAGTCATCAACAGAATACACGCTACCTGACTCTGTCATTTCTACCAGGAACCTCAGAAACCTGGTACTTTCTTCAATAGAATTGACGGAGAAATTTTTAACTCCGTTGAAAAGATCCTTCAGTGAAGAGTGAGAGGGAGCACAATTTAAACGGGCTAACAAATTTTCAAGAACTGGGGAGGCAGCACAACATGAAGGTTGATTATTAAGTGAGGCATCAGCATGACTAGAAGGCAATGAGGTTTCCCTCTCAACAACTGATAAATTCTCCATATCCTTACTTGCTAGCATAATATCTAGTTCAGCAGAAATACTAGAAGCAATAGTCAACAGCTTAGTGCTTTCAGAAACAAGACTAGGTTGGGGACACATAGTAATCAAATCTTGGATGCGGCCTAAATAATGCCACACCCTAGCCTTAAGTCTGTTAATCTGCCCCTTAGAGGGGGAAGTTTCAATGAATTCTTGTCTGACAACTTCAATTTCAGTAAGGGAGTCAGTAATTAAATTTAAGGACTCACCAAAGTTGCAGCACATCTTTACAGAGTCAAGATTAATAGGAACCTGGACATGCGATGTCAGCAAAGCAGCGCACTCGGCAACAGTGTTAGCAGGATTGATACCCCTGATAGTGAGCTCATAAACTAGCTCTGACTTCCTGAGTTGGAAAGGGAACAGCACAGCCCTCGCCATAGTTGATGTACATGAAACAATAAATCAAAAATAATTAATCCAAATAAAAGCGTTCCTTTCACAGTAAGATACTTTACAAGTTTCAGTTTTCTACACTCTTTGAAACCTCAAATAATTTAAAGTTCCCCAATGACCAGGTTTTTTAAAGGGACAATGCAAAAAAAACTCAGGTGGTTGGCACAAACAAAATAGAAAAGCTTAATGAAAGAGAGATAAAGCATATAGTATACAGTGCCAAAATAAATTTAATGAGGATGCAACAGACCTACAGGTAGATCCAAGTAAGAGGCACACAAATCAATTAACTAAAGCTCTGCTGCCACGAACTGTGACACTTAGAGCAATTAATAGCATAACTACCCCAAGTGACAGCACCAAGTGTCTGACCGTGTACGAAAGGCACGGTTCAGATAAGTGGAAACGTGCAAGACAAAGACAAATGAAGGAAAAACAAAGGCACTTACCATTAGAGAATTAAACAGGGCCCCCAAAGGAGCGGATAAAATACACTAGGTCATCCCAAATTATCACCCCTTTTAAAAGGAAAACACAAACACCTTGGGGAACAAAGATATTTAATCAAAATAATAAAAAAGTAAACAAGAAAGTAATATCCACGCTGGAAAATAATAAAATTAAAAATTGGAAAATACTTAAACTCAAAGCAAAACCCTACGGTCGACCGTTTATAAAGAAAATGATAATTTAGTTCTTAAAGGACTTTTTAAGATAATGCAGATTTGTGAACACACTCCTCAACTCTGAAGTTTTCTTACGACTAAAAGATTTCTTAGTACAGTACCAAAGTTTTTTTTTAACATCCTTTTAACCTCCTTTAAACAGAAAACCACCTTTTAGGATGTGTCAAACGACCCCCTGCAAGGATGGGTAGGTATTACGTGCACTTTTCAAGAAATCAAAATAATAATAATAATAAGCACCGAAACACCGGGAGGGTAAATGACCAGAAGGAAAAATTAAAATCACAAAGAAAAATGAAATGGACCAAGGAAATCCGCGGAGAAGGTAGAATACATCACCGGCACATCAAATACCAATCATCAATCATCACAACCAACATCAACAACATTAGCCTTCCCATGGCAACGACCAACAATGGTTCAAGGGAAGGAACGGGCCAATCGCAGGCCGCAAACAACAATAGGCGTAAACCAACAAAGGACCAAGAAAACAGACGCAGAAAATAACCCAGAAACCAGAAAATTAAATTAAATTAAGTTAAATTAAAATAAAATCAACCCGAAAAACACGAAAGAAAGGAACCGGGACACAATGTACACGTAACACCCACACCCCTGAAGCGACTCGCTTGTTAAATTTTTCAGGTTAAATAATACCTTTTTAGCGCAAAACTTTTAAGCCAAGAAAAGTCATCAATAAACCCTAGGTTACCCAATTACATTATTGAAGAATCCAAAAATTACTTTCACACGGTACGCAAGCCCCAAATTAACAGACATAATTACACATTGTATAATTTCCAATTAACAAGCCGAAAGTTTAAAATTCCACAAGGCAAGACTTAGTTTTTTTTTAGATGACGCCAGTTACATGGTACCACGCGCACTTTCTGCACATAGGAAAATTTTCAGGTCTTTCACCAAAAATCAGTAAAGGTTTAGTTGTAACAACACTTACAGTTTCTTCCAGATGAAAGTTGTGAGGGCAGCTTCGGTAGCCTAAGTTGACTTACTTACATTAATTAAACATAACACGTAAATTCCAGACGAGGAAAAATTAACCAGAAAGCTTGCAGAAATCCCCAGGGCAAAAGCCCCGTATATACAACTTAGCCAGGCTCGAACATTTTCGGTGAAATTATCTCCTTAGGGAGAGAGAAGCCACACACGTCCATCTCTTCCATGTCACCAAAACGCAATGGCGATTTCCCAAGATTCAGCAGTCCCGGCACCAACGATCACATGTGCGCAGAGGCAAAGCGCCTGAGTGGTAACGTAGCTCGCGAGGTAGTACATACCTACGCCACTAGAGTGCAGGAGAATACGGTCAGGCACCGATAGGACGTGCATACAGTCAATTATAAGGTTTGAAAAGAAGAAATAAAGAAGCGGCGAACCACTTCTAAAGACACAGTTTTTCCACAGCCTTTAGGCTAGTTCAAAAATATTTCCCAAGGGGGAAAAAATTGTTACGCAGGTAACAATCGTTAAGTGTAAAAAACGTTATTGGAAGATTTCAAAATTTTTCATGCATTAATATGTTGCAAATATATTTCGCATAATGCAAAAAATAAACCCAGACCTTTAAATTTCATTTCAGCGTACCGTATATCATATCATTCGGGACATCCATAGGAAGTTGCAAAATTTCCTTTGACGTTCCCTTAACCATAACATCGGCGTCATTTACAAATATGACTGGAATCCTTTGTGGTGGTACTGCCTGAAATTTATACAGCAAACTGGGACAGATTAAAGTGTTTATAATTACAAATTTTTGATTGGAATCCAAAAGCGGTGAAGAAATGAGGAGCTCTAGGGTGGTTTTGAGGTTATTTAGAACCTCGACGGATTGAAGAGTAATTTCATTGGAGAAATGTACACCCAAACACTTCATAGATTCCCCTTCCTTCAGACATGGTATCTATTTTTCATCTGCCGTGAATAGTTTTTCTTCTGATAGGTGATGTGTTTGATGCATTTTCCTTTACATTTTCCAATAGTGATGTTCTTGTAGTTGATGTATGGCCGCATGAGCAAGTACTAAAGTTGAGTCAGAATCATTTCCAACAATAACTACATCATCAGCAACACTTAATACTGTTAGAACTTCACGATCTGGACTCAACTGAAAGCCATATCGGGTAGATATCGACCTTTCGCTAAGGTCGTCCAGAATATGATTGATGGCGAGATTGAACAGGATTGGCGACAGAGGAGAACCTTGTATAACTCCCCTGCTTATCAAGAGAGGTCTTGTTTTGCTTCCCTGCGTCTGAATTTGTGTGAGACATTTCCTGTTTGCAGATTCATTATTAAATTCGCAAGTTTGGTTGTAATTGGTAACGACTTTAGTGTCTCATATAAATGAACATGGTCAACGTTGCCAAAGGCTTTCTGTATATCTAAGAATATAGTAGTCAGATTGGCTTGTTTGTTTTTGGCTTCACGGAGAAGAGAGTCGAGTATCGCAGTGTTGACATGCGTTCCAAAGGAGTTGGTAAATCCTCGTTGAATGGGGTTTAAGACAACATGTACACGGAGACGCCTGTCAAGGACCCGCTCAGTGATTCTTATTATTACTGAACAGATTGTGATAGGTCTCCAGTTCTTAATATTTAGTGTATCTCCGCCTTTATGGATTAGAACAGTTCTGGCCTTTTCGAATACAGAAGATACAACCCCAGTTTTCAACATACGTATGGCAATGTGAGATATTATGTCGACTGCAATATTGTCTTTGATAACTCTGACGAGGATGTGGTCTGGACCGGATGATATGTCTACGGCTATATGATTAACAGCAAAGCTGATTTCATCTGGGCTTATAGTGTCATTAAATATAATGTCAATTTGTTCCCTAACAATATCACTTGTATGAGATGGGTATTCGGATCGAATCATGTCATTAGGTTGCCCGAAAATTTCACAGAAATGATGGAATATTTCGTCCGAAGAAATTTTACAATTATCAGCATTGGAATTTAAAACAGATCTAATAGCCTTTCTGCGCTGATTGTAAAAGTGGTCCTGGGTAAGCGGCGTTTTATTCCGTCCCTTTTTGTTGCCCGTTCAGAATTGCTTGTCTGTTTATATTTCCTTTAGTTGTCTGTGATTTGTTTATTTTTCTTGTACTGGTAGTATTTCTGTGGCGGATGTTGGGAGCCATGGAGTAGATAAATCGTAGTAGCCAAGAACTCGCACAAAATGTTAGTCTCATAGTGAAATTGCTCGTCTGTCAAATTATTTAAAAAGTAGCTTCGCCACTGCATCATTATCTGCTGAAATGCATGCGGTAAAGTGTTGACGCCGTTATTTTCCGTGTTAGCATGAGGTTCACTTTTTTGAACGATTGTTTCGACATTTTGAAAGGGATCAACCCCTGTCTATTTCTAAAAACTAAAATTTGACGGTGAATATCAGGGTGAGCTCTGCTGATGTGTATTTTGACCCCACGGGAACTGGAGTAATGACATCCGAAGTGTGGACACTGAGAATGTATATTGTCAAATGCCTGATTTGAAGAATTCGCCGTGTGGCTAGCTGATAAACATGGATGAAGAATTTGAGATGCCTGAGAAGTTCCTACCAATGATGAGCCCTGAGATAGTGACTAGTGAGCTCTTGCTATGTGTATGTTAATGTCCCTCTTTGTAAAATTTCTGTGACATATCCTGCATTCAATAAATGTAGGAACAGCACTTGAAGTGCTTGATACTTCCCGAGAATCGGCCATGCTATGGGGGGTGTGGCTAATCAGTAATAATGCTGTTTTCGAATGATAGATCTTACCTATTCAGATAGTGCTTTCTACAGCTAACGCAAAGGTAAACAGCGGATGCGAGGTGTCAGAATAATAATAACGCTCATACATTGTTATTTGTTCAACGGCAGTGGTGCATAAATCGACCAACGAAGCCATCATAGACGGCACCCACAATATCATCACGGAGGTTGTATATTAGTAAAGTCACAGAGGAAAATCAGATGCAGATCATTCAAATAATTTGTACAGCATAACAAAGGTTCTATCGCAATACTACCATTCAATTCATTATACAGGCTGTACCAAAACTCGACGGCAAATATTTAGGAATGGATTCCTCACATAGATAGAAGAAGAAAGGTTATGACAACATGGGTCCGGAATCATATACTTACAGATTTATTCAAACTTCTGTACATTTGCACCGTATGTCTGTAACGGCAGCTGAAGCACTTTGAGCATGTATCAGAGAAAATGTTGAAAGTGACGACCTTCAGCTTGAATTCAAACCTCCACTCCTCGTCGCATGGAGTTACGTACGCGATTAACAAAGCCTGGTGCAGTGTGTACTGCCTGACAGGTTGTCACAATGCTCTTCATCAGGAACAGGAGTCGCATATACGAGGGACTTAACGTGTCCCTACAGGTAAGAGTCCAGGAGGTTCAAGTCAGGAGAGCGTGGTGGCCAAGCAATCGCTCCCCATCTACATATCCAGCGCTCAGGAAAATGGGTATTCAGGTACCTGCGGGCAGGCAGACTGAAATGTGCGGAGGCACCATCATGCATGAAAAACGTTTGTCGACGGGATGCAGGATAAACCGCAGGAGACAAAGATTGTACACACTGCAGATAATACGGATACAAAAGGTTTTCTCGTACCAGTCTCCAGATCGACATGTGCGGCCTATTCCTCTGCAAGCCTAACCTTCTAGTACTGATTCCAGGACTTCCATCCACAGCGTTGAGTAAAGCTTCCTCCTCCTCAACGGTTGTACTGGTTGACCGTCCACTGGGTCCAGATGGACGTGCGAAACTCCCGCGTTCACAAAGTCGGCGATGGATCCCTTCAAATGCCTTTCGGCATGGCAGTCTGCGCCTTGAGCATTGTTCCTGATACAAGCGACGTGCTTTCAATGCATTACCATCAGCCAAACCATGCATGTAATGCACGCTCGCAAGCTCTGCGTTCATGTACATGAGCACTTCAGAGCGGCCCGCAAACCAACATTACAATTACTGTTAACCACAAAAACAGACACCGTGCACCAAATCGCATACGGCTACGGCTAGTTAACTTGGAAAACAAATCTACCGAAACAAAACGATTGACTGAGATGTTTTCATCCATTAATTTGACAATACTACCCCTAAACCCTACACACCATGTTGCCAACTCACGTACGCTCCTCGATCTAATAATTACTAATAATACCAACCTAATCTTAACTCATGGACAAATGCCCGTTCCCGGTCTCTCTCGACATGACATGGTTTACGCTCATATTCCTTGAAGTGCCCTAAATTCAAGCCGAAATTAATTACATATAGAGATTTCAAACACTTTAATGAGAACGATTTTTTGAAGATGCTCTTAACACACCATGGCACAACATTCAGCTCATAAATGACATTGACGGAAAAAGAAATCATTTTAACGAACTGACTCTGTATGACAGACATGCATCACTACGCACTGTTAGGGAAAAGGGACCTTCAAACCCATGGCTGTCCCAAGAAATACGCGATCAGATGAAAATAATAGACGTAGCCTATAATTATTACGTGAAATATCCTACATCTGACAATTTCGGAAAGTATTAAAAAAACTCCGAAACAGAACAAGACAGTTAATTACAAATGCTAAAATACGTCACTCTTGTGATATTTTGAACACTCAAAATTCTAGCCAGATTTGGAAATCTCTTCGCGAAATGGGATTATGCAAAAACAAGACAAATGACAACAACTGTAATGTACTACTAGCTGAACTAAACTCATACTTTAGCTCACGATCCTCCCATATTGACGAACAGACCAAAGCAGCAGTAATAAACAGATTATCCTCAAAAGCAAGACATAATAGCGAGCAGTTCTACTTTTCTCATGTGACACTCAGTGACATTAGGGAAGTCTTCAGTGAAATAAAGTCAGTGTCTACTGGCCATGATGGAATCAACCTGTCTCTTCTAAAAAGAATCATAGACATCATACTTTCAACGGTCACGCATATCATTAATAACTCACTCATGACTGGAGTCTTTACTTCGAATTGGAAACATGCAATCATCCGACCTTTCCCGATAAACAACAACCCCAACAGTCCCAAAGATTATCGTCCTGTAAGCATCCTTATTATATTAGGAAAATTGTTGGAGAAAATACTACATAAGCAAATTACTGAATATCTTATACAGTACAACTTACTTGACAAATATCAATCGGGATTCAGACAAAACCACAGTACTGCCACGGCATTAGTTAAAGTGACAAATGACATGCAACTAGCGATAGATAAAGGACAAATGACTATACTTGTTCTCTTGGACTTAAGCAAAGCCTTCGATTGTGTAGATAGAGACATATTACTTGCCAAACTTAACGCGCTGATATTTTTTTACAGCACTCTAACCTGGGTACAGTCCTATCTTAGTGATCGTCAGCAGCGTGTATCAGTGGGAAACGATACATCTTCGTGGCAAACCACTGAGATGGGCATGGCTCAGGGAGGAGTATTGTCACCACGTTTGTTCTCACTGTACATGAACGACTTATCTGAGACGCTGACCAATTGTAAATATCACTTGTATGCAGATGATATTCAATTATATCTTCACACAAAGCCTAATAACTTAAACAATTCAATCACTAAGTTAAACGAAGACCTAGCAAATGTTAATGACTCGACTAGCAGACATGTCATGAAAGTGAACCCATCAAAATCACAGGCCATCATAATTGGCACGCATAAATCTCATGCTAAAATACAAAACACATCTATACCCAGTGTTATGCTCAGGGGAATACCAGTAACATTTAGCGATCATGTAAAGAATCTTGGAGTAGTATTCGATAAATATTTAAGTTGGTCGGAACATATCACAAAAATTTGTCAAAGAGTAATCTACTCATTACATTCTGCAAAAAGGGTGACGGACTTCCTTCCAAGAAACACAAGAAAATTATTAGTACAGAGTCTAATATTTCCAATGTTTGACTACGGAGATGTTGTTTATAATAGTATGAGCAAAACACTTTCATGTCGACTACAGCGAGCCTACAATGCTTGTGCTCGATTCGTATTAAATATCCCAATCCAAACTCATATTAGCCCTTTCCTCTCTCAGCTGTCATGGCTAAGATTGACTGAACGACGTAAATAGCACGCTGTTTCCCTTCTCCACAGTATTCTGCAAACAAGCAAACCAGACTATCTTAGAACAGACTTTAAATACCTCTCCACCTCCGATAGATCTCCCTCAAGGTCATCCACACGTTCCCTCTTGTCCATTCCCATTCACCACAGTAACTCGTACAACAACTCATTCATACCTGATACCATACATTCCTGGAACTCAATCCCAGCTGAAATTAGAGGCATAGGCAATCCGAGGTTATTTAAAAGTAAATGTTTATTGTGGTACTCAAATATGTAAAAAGTAGACTTCACTAACGTAAAAATGTAATAATTAGCTCTTAATTATAAATAAGTGTACAAAATGATAGAGGTTAAGTAAATTAATTTTAGTGATTTTTAGAAATATATGTAAAAAATTATTTTATATACATTATTCTGTAAAATTTATAAAGCTGTTGTATAATATGGTTTGGCATAATAGCAAGCTTCATAGCCTGAGCCCCGCCATATAAGAAAGGCAATAAACTAAACTAAACTAAACTTAACTAACTTCACTTACTTACGTAAGCAGACTGCAAACCACAATCACTAATCACAGATACCAAACGTGTTAATCAGACTGAAAACCACAGACGTATTATCGGAAACGACTAAGCTGAAAGATGATCGGTTATCATGTGTGAGAGCTAAGTATTTTAAGACTCGCGTCAGATTCATTCACAAAATGATTACTTATGTAACAATTGTAGTCGGTGTCTCCACTTTTTTTCCTAGCAAACAGGACATGTAAATTATTACTTACACTAATTTGTGCACAAAGTTTGAATAAACTTCTAAGTATACGTTTCCGGACACATGTTTTCATGACCTTCTTTTTTTCTTCTCTCTATGTGAGGAATCCTTTCCTAATTTTCTTTTCGTCGGGTGTTGGTACACTCTGTATTGTAAGATTCTTGCTACGGTATATAAATCCGAAGTATCCAATCAAACGTCCAAATGCAGCACCTAACCTAAATTGTTGGTAACGTATGTAAGCAGATTAGACTGTTTGGCCACAATTAATATGGTCACCAGGTGATACAATTCTTACTCATAAGGGCCTAAACGGTAAAAGTTCAGCATTACCGTTGCCTACGACATATACAAAGCCGGGAAATGGACCGATAGAAATGCGGATCTCAGGTAGTTTTACGGACGTCCGCTAGAGGTCTCGACATCGTGCTATGCTGCTCGCGCAAAATACATTCACTTAATAGTACATGTTGGTTTTGAAAGAGGTAAAAATCTACAAATAATGAAGTTAGGACCACCTAAATGTGATTTCGAGTGATTGGATGTAAAGTAAAGCACATTTAGGTGGTATTTGGAATTATTTTAGGCGAAGATCAAGTACAATAAATAATAAAAGTAATACATTAAAAATGTCTTACCCTTGTCACTGTTCGTATCACTCACATTTTTAAGATCTTTGTCCTGAAGTTCTTTTCCAAGTCATGAGCATCTGCAGTTGTATGAGCTTCATTGTCGAGTATTGGCTTTAAAAGTTTTGTAATGAGAGTTGCAGTCAGTAGTCTCTGATCACACTCGTCACATTTGAATGCCTCAAATGAACTTTGGAACAACAAAAACGTTAAGTTTTAAAACTAAATTCGTATTTCCCAGATAACGAAATGAGTGACGCGTAAAATTCAACATATTTTTCAGGAAGTAAACAATTTTTTTTTTTTGAGGGGGTAGCGTAATGCTCCACGATCTTTCATCCTAATGAGGCACATAAATGGACTGTCAGTAGTGGCCGAGGACATCTGTCCCAAGCATGATTCACAGTTCACCGAGCTCGATAGCTGCAGTCGCTTAAGTGCGGCCAGTATCCAGTAATCGGGAGATCATGGGTTCGGGCCCCACTGTCGGCAGCCCTGAAGATGGTTTTCCGTGGTTTCCCATTTTCACACCAGGCAAATGCCGAGGCTGTACCTTAATTAAGGCCACGGCCGCTATCTTCCAATTCCCAGGCCTTTCCTATCCCATCGTCGCCATAAGACATATCTGTGTCGGTGTGACGTAAAGCAAATAGAAAAAAAAAAGATTCACACTTGGAATTTTCTTCCGCAACTCGAACAAGATAACCACATATCATGGCCAAAGAAGACAACTCCAGAGTGACAGGATTTTCTGAAAAGGCATGGTGTCATTCTTAATATCAATAGCATCTAAGATAATATAAAACTACTGCGCGAGTTGGCCGTGCGGTTAGGAGCGCGCAGCTGTGACCTAGCACCCGGGAGATAGCGGGTTCGAATCCCACTGTCGGCAGCCCTGAAGATCGTTTTCCGTGATTTCCCATTTTCACATCAGCAAATGCTGGGGTTGTACCTTAATTAAGGCCACGGCCGCTTCCTTCCCACCTAGCCCTTTCGTATCCCATCTGTGTCGGTGGGACGTAAAACCAATATCAAAAACTTTCAAATATTTTAGGCCGATTAAAAATAATACATATGAAAGAAAATACAATAATCGTGAATTTATTAGCTAGCTTACCTTCGAGCGTCTCGGTAGGCCTATTTTCAGAACTGTTGCTGATCAGGATTACGATTACAGTGTACTCGGGGCTTGATAGCCATTTCATCTATGATAAGGCATCCTAACGATTCCTCCACGCATGTCAAATTCATGGCTTTGTAATTAAGGTTAATGAGGTGGTGATTATTGTTTTAAGAGGAAGTAGGCAACCATCCTCTGAAAAATGAAAACCTACAACCTGTTTTCCAGTCATTGACCGGGTCATGGATGTAATGAATGAATCATATATAGGCTATTAGTGCGACGGGGTCGCCACTCCCAAAGTGATTTATTAACGACTGATAGATGCTATGAAATGAGAATGGAGAGCGTTGCTGGAATTAATGATGACAGGGAAAACCGGAGTACCCGGAAGAAAAACCTGCCCCGCCTCCGCTTTTTCCAGCACAAATCTCACATGGAGTGACCGGAATTTGAACCACGGTATCCAGCGGTGAGAGGCCGACGTGCTGCCGCCTGAGCCACAGAGGCTCTGCAACCATCCTCTACATATATCACTAATCTGAGGGGAAAAAATGAACGTATCCGAGACTTCGAAAAATGAAGATATGGGCGAAAGGAAGACATGGGACACGTGAAAATGAGACTCCCTAGGCCTGGGGAACCTAATACCGTCGGGGTCGGAAAAAACAAGAGTTGACCAAGAGAAGTCGGATAGGTTAGATGAATGTGAGGAGCCTAGCACGAATAAGTGGAAGCAATGCCAAGACTCAGCTAAGGGCGCCGTGATCACTAACCCACGCTCCAAAGTTCAGAGCCCCTAGTGCCCCTTTTAGTCGCCTCTTACGACAGGCTGGCGATACCGTGGGTGTTATACTACCGCCCCCACCCACAGGGGGATTTTAACGAGGGATGTTATTCTCGTTTTCTTCCATTCGAAAAGCCAACATAGGCCTAATTCTTAAGTGTCTTTTGATGCGGTAGTCAGAGGCATTGAAGTGTTCTAATGAATCTGTAACCCATTAACTGAAGTCTTAATATTTAAAAATGTAAATTATAGACTCTGGATGACGTCCCAGACGACCAAAGCGAATCTAATTCCCCCGCCCCATGTCTGGATGTAGCACTTCTCCTTTAAAACTGGGTCGGCTGGAAATGAATGAAAACTCAGATTGTTCTTCTCCTGTTTTTGACGAATTGGACTTACAGTAAGATATACTATATTTTATAGTGTGTATGAAATGTACTTGGAGTTCATTTGAACACTAACAGTAAGTGAAATCTATAAGTAAACGTATTAAAAACACTTTTCTCCATATATTAATACACTACAGCACATGCAAACTATAGCACAATGTCGAGACATCTGGCGGCGGTACTGCGAACCTGGTTGGGGACGGTTTTTATGCTCGGAACTAGCGCACACTTCCCGGCCTTGTATATCTCGTAGGCAACGGCATTACTCACGCAAGTTTATAACATAGTAATCATGGTTGACGGTGGACGAATGGACACTGCCATTGGTTGAAGGCTAATCCAATGAAATGTCGTTCCCATAATTCAATACAGGCAGAAGTTATGACCAACTTACGCGATGAAAAGATCTAAGAGTGAGGCAATTTAAAAGAATAACTATATGAAACAAATAAGAGTAACAATATCTGGTAACAATATTAGCTAATTGGCTGATGATGACACTTGAGTGTGTTGAAACCGGTCCCAATAAACAGGTTGTAACTACTTTTTAGTTCAACTTACTACGGAGTATTGAAAGATGGATCCTTCCCTATAATATTGTACATCTTCTTATTTCTCTATTCAATACGGAACAATCATGAAGTTTTTAACTTTAAATGATTGAACTTCTCATTTACTAATAATTTAACGTCACGGCCACACAGTTCACATACTCTGCTATTTGAAATTAAAATTGTGACGTACATACAATTGAACTAAATCATTAAAGTTGTTCTTCTAATTAGATGAAAAACTTGTAACATTAATAACGCATCCATCGCATGATGCCATGTCAATAGAATTAGATATGTTTCCTGTATCAACAATGGACAGATGCACTGCTGCCTAGATGTGGAGGCGCTATGTACGAAGAAAGACGTAGTAGTCTTTGCTGCTATCCATCGTATAATTTCCCGACCAGTAACCCACATAGAATACCGTGGTGTAGTAATGTGAAAAGAAAGGTAATTGTGGTCCAGGGCTAAGTACCGTAACATGTGAAGAGAAAGGTAATTGTGGTCCAGGGCTAAGTATCCTAACATGTGAAAAGAAAGGTAATTGTGGTCCAGGGCTAAGTACCGTAACATATGAAAAGAAAGGTAATTGTGGTCCAGGGCTAAGTACCGTAACATGTGAAAAGAAAGGTAATTGTGGTCCAGGGCTAAGTATCCTAACATGTGAAAAGAAAGGTGATTGTGGTCCAGGGCTAAGTACCGTAACATGCGAAAAGAAAGGTAATTGTGGTCCAGGGCTAAGTACCGTAACATGTGAAAAGAAAGGTAAGTGTGGTCCAGGGCTAAGTATCCTAACATATGAAAAGAAAGGTAATTGTGGTCCAGGGCTAAGTATCCTAACATATGAAAAGAAAGGTAATTGTGGTCCAGGGCTAAGTACCAAAACCAATCCAAACCAATGGTATTATCCATGCCCTACCCTAACCAGTACAGACCAGGGGGCTTTCGCCCCCAGACCCCCTTTGCTTGCCGTTCGCGACTTCAGACTGGGGGCTTATGCCCCATACCTCCTTAGCTAACAGATGGATTAGTTCCTAAGTACAGTGGTTGGCAGCTTTGTGCTTCGTCATCGGCAAGTCGTCTGCGAGAAATAAACATAGGACAGTCACACTGCGCGTAGATATTGCCGATGCAAACGGTAACCATGGTACAAATATTGCGTGAAATGTACTGAACTTTTAATGCCTAAAGATGAGATACTGCCCTAATTGTCCTAATCGGAGATTGTCTTAGTTAACCTTTAAAATATTCGTAATATAGATTAAGACAGCAACCATTCGATGAACGTAAACAAACAACACGTGTACTAACCGGTAAGTATACGACAAAGCAACTATGTTAAGAGAACAGGGAAGTGGAAATCAAGTAGGGATGACATAAAACTGTTAGTGCACAACTGTAGAAGCATTGTAAACAAAGGAATCGAATTAAGTAATTTAATAGATATATACTTACCAGATGTTGTAATAGGAGTTGAATCATGGCTGAGAAATGATATCCAGTCTAACCTAGTCAGCGGTCGGAGGCAGACGTGCTGAGTTGTGTGTGCCGGTAGAGCGGGAGTAGAGTGTGAGCGACGATTGCAAAAAGAAAGACGAGTGGGAAGAGGAAGATGATTGGTGTGGATCAATATCGGGTAGTTATTGGAAGATGGCAGGGGAGATGGAAGAAGGAAACAGCCAAGAGTGAAGGAGGTAAAGTGGAAAAGGGAATGATGGGTGAGATGATACTGGTGGCAGCGGTGATTATGGTACTGCTAGTTATAGGGGGTGTGGAAGTAAACCCCGGCCCGACTTCCAGTGGAAACATGAGCTTGGAAGACGTGGAGGTCATAAGAAGAGTGGTTAAAGAAGTTGTGGAAGAAGTATGCCCGTTTGAGCAGATTAAAACTATGATGAAGGAACAAGTGAAAGAATTTGAAAATATGAGGCGCTGGATACAGGAAAAACAGATGAAACAATGACCAAAGTGGAAACCAAAGAGAGAGAAATTATATCACTCAAGGTGAAAATAAGGGAGCTGGAGGAAGAGATGGTGAAGCTGAAGGCAGAAATAGAAGACGGTAGCCTAGAACGCAAGAAGAATTGCTTATCTATGTATATAAAATAAGAGTTTTGTCTGTACATTGCTCAGAATTTTAAAAGAATGGTATTTCTGTATCGGTCATGTCCACAGCAACAAGGAAATGCATTTTTTCTTTTCCGTAATGTCTGTCTGTCTGTCTGTCTGTCTGTCTGTCTGTCTGTCTGTCTGTCTGTCTGTCTGTCTGTCTGTCTGTCTGTCTGTCTGTCTGTCTGTCTGTCTGTCTGTCTGTCTGTCTGTCTGTAGACTCATCACGGGAAAACGGCTAAAGAGAATTTAATGAAAATCGGAATGTAAAGTCGGGTGATGAACCACTACAATCTAGGCTATAAGTTATTTTACTCACGCTGAGTGAAATGGTAGTTTAGGGGAGGGCCTGAAACTTAATTCTCAAATATTTATGTTATTAGTGGTCGTGTCTTAATGAAAATCGGTATGCAAAGTCGGAGTAATAAGTCGATATAATCTAGGCCGTTAATATATGTATTCACGCTGAGAAAAACGGTAGTTTAGGGGAAGGCCTAAAATTTAATTGTCAAATATTTATTATATTAGTGGTCGTATCTTCACGAAAATTGGTATGCAAAGTCGGGGAATAAGACGCTATAATCTAGGCCATCAATAATTTTATTCAGACTGATTGAAATGGTAGTTTGGGGAAAGGCCTGAAATATAATTTATATATATAAAATAAGAGTTTTTTCTGTACATTAATTAGAATTTGAAAATAATTGTATTTCTGAATCGGTCATGTCCACAGTAACAAGGAAATGCATTTTTTCTTTTCCGTAATGTCTGTCTGTCTGTCTGTCTGTCTGTCTGTCTGTCTGTCTGTCTGTCTGTCTGTCTGTCTGTCTGTCTGTTTAGTTTAGTTTAGTTTAGTTTAGTTTAGTTTAGTTTATTGCCTTTCTTATATGACGGGGCTCAGGCTATGAAGCCTGCTATTATGCCAAACCATATTATACAAAGGCTTTATACATTTTACAGAATAATGTACATAAAATAATTTTTACATATATTTCTAAATATCACTAAAATTAATTTACTTAACCTCTATAATTTTGTATCCTTATTGATATTTAAGAGCTAATTCTTAATTTTTATGTCGCTGAAATCTCCTTTTTACATATTTTTGTACCACATTAAACATTTCCTTTTAAATAACCTCGAATTGCCTATGCCTCTAATTTCAGCTGGGATTGAGTTCCAGGAACGTATGGTAGCAGGTATGAATGAGTTGTTGTACGAGTTACTGTGGTGAATGGGAATGGATAAGAGGGAACGTGTGGATGACCTTGTGGGAGCTCTATCGGAAGGGGAGAGGTATTTAAAGTCTGTTCTAAGATAGTCTGGTTTGCTTGTTTGCGGAATACTGTGGAGGAGGGAAACAGCGTGGTATTTACGTCGTCAGTCAATCTTAGCCACGACAGCTGAGAGAGGAAAGGTCTAATATGAGTTTGGATTGGGATATTTAATACGAATCGAGCACAAGCATTGTAGGCTCGCTGTAGTCGACATGAAAGTGTTTTGGTCATACTATTATAAACTACATCTCCGTAGTCAAATATTGGAAATATTAGACTCTGTACTAATAATTTTCTTGTGTTTCTTGGAAGGAAGTCCCTCATCCTTTTTGCAGAATGTAATGAGTAGAATACTCTTTAACAAATTTTTGTGATATGTTCCGACCAACTTAAATATTTATCGAATACTACTCCAAGGTTCTTTACATGATCGCTAAATGTTACTGGTATTCCACTAAGCATAACACTAGGTATAGACGTGTTTTGTATTTTAGCATGAGATTTGTTCGTGCCAATTATGATGGCCTGTGATTTTGATTAGTTCACTTTCAGGCCATGTCTGCTAGTCGAGTCATTAACATTTGCTAGGTCTTCGTTTAACTTAGTGATTGAATTGTTTAAGTCATTAGGCTTTGTGTGAATATATAATTGAATATCATCTGCATACAGGTGATATTTACAATTGGTCAGCGTCTCAGATAAGTCGTTCATGTACAATGAGAACAAAAGTAGTGACAATACTCATCCCTGAGCCACGCCCATCTTAGTGGTTTGCCATGAAGATGTATCGTTTCCCACTGATACGCGCTGCTGACGATCACTAAGATAGGACTGTACCCAGGTTAAAGTGCTGTAAGAAAATTTCAGCGCCTTAAGTTTAGCGAGTAGTATGTCTCTATCTACACCAGGGCCTCTCAAACGCCCAAACTCTCACGCGTGCAGAGCGAGGTGCATAGGCTCTGTGCACTGTGCATCGGTACGCTTCGCCACAACTCGGCTTGACTCGGATGGTGTAGTGTGCTGAGAGCGACGAAGCGTTTGATGGTAGACGACGTGTTTATCAGTGAAATAGATAAGCGCACGACTACAACATAATAATGGAGCAACCTGTTTCGAAGAAAGCAAAAACTTCCGAAAGTCCATTTCAATCGAACTGGAAACTTTCGTATTTTTTTGTTGTTTGTTTGTCGTGATGATAACGCCAAATGCTTAATCTGTGGGACGATAATTACGTGCGTAAGAAAATCGTCTATTGAAAGACACTACAACAGACTACATTCGAAAAATTATTGTGAAATCATAGGAGACGTCAGAGAGAAAGAATTAAAGAAGTTGAAACAGCTTGAAGAAGAGCATTCTATATCCACAAATGAGGTTTGTTCCAGTACTGAAGCATTTTCATTTTGGTTACAGGTTCTGCATTTAAAAAACATTATGTTTACATTCCTCTCAAACATGTATGTGTATTTCTAATTCACTTTTTTAATTTTTTTAATAACACTGGTAACCTTGTCCCATACAACTGTGCGTCTCCGCTCACCACACGTAAACATTTCGCAGTGGGGGAGAAACAGCAGTGAAGGTGAGGAACGCGGAGACAGGCCGAACGGGGAGACAGGTGTAGGGAGAGAGGAGTGGGGGGTCTGCACTCTGGTCAACCAAGCGAAGTCGTCTATTGCACCGTGCACAGTGCATGCACCACGCGCATGCACCCTGAGAGGCCCTGATCTACACAATCGAAGGCTTTGCTTAAGTCCAAGATAACAAGTATAGTCATTTGTCCTTTATCTATCGCTAGTTGCATGTCATTTGTCACTTTAACTAATGCCGTGGCAGTACTGTGGTTTTGTCTGAATCCCGATTGATATATGTCAAGTAAGTTGTACTGAATAAGATATTGAGTCATTTGTTTATGTACTATTTTCTCCAAAATATTTTCCTAATATAGGAAGAATACTTACAGTACGATAATCTTCGGGACTGTTGGGGTTGTTCTTTTCAGGGAAAGGCCGAATGATTGCATGTTTCCAATTCGAAGGAAATACTCCAGTCATGAGTGAGTTATTAATGATATGCGTGACCGTTGGAAGTATGATGTCTATGATTCTTTTTAGAAGAGACAGGTTGATTCCATCATGGCCAGTGGACCCTGACTTGATTTCACTGAAGACTTCCCTAACGTCACTGGGGGTCACATGAGAGAAGTAGAACTGCTCGCCATTATGTCTTGTTTTTGAGGATATTATGTTAATTACTGCTGCTTTGGTCTGATCGTCAATATGAGAGGATCGTGAGCTAAAGTATGAGTTTAGGCCAGCTAGTGGTACATTACAGTTGTTGTCATTTGCCTTGTATTTGCATAATCCCATTTCGCGAAGAGATTTCCAAATCTGACTAGAATTTTGAGTGTTCAAAATATCATAAGAGTGACGTATTTTAGCATTTTTAATTAACTGTGTTGTTCTGTTTCGGAGTATTTTAAACTTTCCGAAATTGTCAGATGTAGGACATTTCACGTGTTAATTATAGGCTGTCTCTCTTATTTTCATCTGGTCGCGTATTTCTTGGGACAGCCATGGGTTTGAAGTTCTCTTTACCCTAACAGTGCGTAGTGGTGCATGTCTGTCATACAGAGTCAGAAGTAGTTCGTTAAAATGATTTACTCTTCCGTCAATGTCATTTATGAACTGAATATCGTGCCATGGTGTGTTAAGAGCATCTTCAAAAAATGCGTCTTCATTAAAGTGTTTAAAATCTCTATATGCAGTTAATTTCGGCTTGAATTTAGGGCACTTCAAGGAATATGCAGCGTAAGCCATGTCATGTCGGAAAAGACCGGGAACGGGCATTTGTCCATGAGTTAGGATTCGGTTGGTATTATTAGCAATTACTAGATCGAGGAGCGTACGTGAGTTGGCAACATGGTGTGTAGGGTTTAGGGGTAGTATTGTCAAATTAATGGATGAAAACATCTCAGTCAATCGTTTTGTTTCGGTAGATTTGTTTGTCAAGTCTGTATTATAGTTTCCCATTAAAATCAAATGCTCATACCTGGGTGTTAGATCATGAAGGGCTTCCTCTAGATTTGTGATGTTACCAGCCTTCGGTGGACGATACACCACACCAAGAGTAGTATAATAGGCGGATTCGGCCGCCACCCGCACCTCGGGCTCCCAGAGGCCTCCTCCACCTCCACCACAGCCAGAGGCCTCCCAGAGGCCTCCTCCACCTCCACCACAGCCAGAAACCTCCCAGAGGCCCGCTCCACCACCCGCGGGAAATTTGTATTGGTAAACAAAGCCACGTGCTTTTTGACAGCTGTCATCGAGAACAACGCATCGCTAACCACAGTACAGCCATCTTGACGGGCCTAAGGCTCAGTAGTACCAACTTAACCTCACAAGCGCGAGATTTGAATTTGTAAACAAATCCACGTGTTTTTGACAGCCACGTGCTTTTTGACAGAAAACTACGTATCGCAAACCTCAGTACTGCCATCTTGACGGGGCTAAACCTTAGTGGTACCAACTTAACCTGACTAGCGCGAGATTTGAATCGGTAAACAAAGCCACGTGCAGCTGTCATCCGCCATCTTTAATCCAGAGAGCACCGTGCTGCTCTCATTATCGTAGTAGATGCAAATTCGTCACCTGTCATCCGCAGTGCTGCTACCTTAACGGGCCTAAACCTTAGTGCTACCAACTTAACCTCACTAGCGCGAGGTTTCAATCGGTAAATAAATCCACGTGCTTTTTGACAGCTGTCATCCGCCACCTTTAATCTATAGAACACAGTGCTGCCCTCTTTAGCTACTTACCTTTGAAATGTGGTGGCGGATAATTTGAAAAATGCTTTTTGACAGCAGCTATCTTTAATCTAGAGAGACCGTGCTGCTCTCTTTAGCTAGATACCTGTGGTGGAAGGCAATTCCACGTGACAGCAGCCATGTTTAAGCACCGTGCTGCCCTCTTTGTGGCGGTGGCAAATTCCACGTGCTTTACAAACACTGGTGCTTTTTTCTGACAGCTGTCATCCGCCATCTTGCATCACAAACCTCAGTGCTGCACTCTTTAGCTAGATACCTTTGAAATGTGGTGGCGGCAATTTGAAAAATTCAATGTCTCCTATTTGGAAACACTGCCATGTGCTGTTTTGACAGCTGTCATCCGCCATCTTTAATAAATAGAGCACTGTGCTGCTATCATGCGGGCAATTTCGTCAGCTGTCATCCGCCATCTTGAATCTACAGATCACCGTACTGCCCTCTGTAGTAGCGGGCAATTTGAAAAGTTTTGTTAGCTGCCATCCGCCATCTATAATCAAGAGAGCAGCGTGCTGCCATCTTTAGCTAGATACCTTTGAAATGTGGTGGCGGCAAATTGAAAAATTCCACGTGCTTTTGTTTAGTAAACAAACTCACGCGCTCTTTGTCAGCTGTCATCCGCCATATTCCATCGCAAACCTCAGGGCTGCACTCTTTAGGTACATACCTTTGAAATATGGTAGCGGATAATTTAAAAACAAAAATTCCACATCAGCCATCTCTCGACGCTAATTGCATAAGATGGTTGCTATACATGACTCCTTAAAGTTGCTTATGCAAGATGGCGGCTATACATAGGTTCTTATGAGACTTCCTTGGGATGCTTGCGCAAGATGGCGGTTATACACGGCTCTTTATGAGACTCCCTAGGGATGCTTGCGCAAGATGGCGGTTGCTCTTATGAGGCGGCTTAAGGGTCCTTGCACAAGATGGCTAGAGACGCCCTAAGGGCGCCTGCCCAACATGGCGGACGCAAGATGGCATCTATACGCGACGCCTTAAGGGTGCTTGCGCAAGATGGCTGCTGCTCTTATGAAGAAAGCTAGCTTAGAGGCTAACGTGTCATGCTAGTTCGATTCATTAAATCGTGCATTGTAGAGCAAAACGGACAAAATTTTTCTGCCCAACACTTCGGTTCGCAGAATGAGGCACAAGAAACACATAGTCTAATGATGAGATCAAGGTTCGGTTCCTACTTAGGCCCTTTGGCATTCGCTCTGTTTTAGCTTGTATTGAAGCAAGTCTTCATAACATGATCAGGTCTAGTTATGGTAGAGAGTATAACGTGCCGTGAAGGTTCGATTCATTAAATTTGGGGCTTAAATGCAAAATGTTAAATATCTCGAAAACGGTGCATCGTAGAACAAAACGGACAAAATTTTTCTAACTATTACCTAGGTTTGCAGTATCAGGAACATGATAGCATAAGAAAAATATTGTCCAATGATGAGATCGACGGTTCGATTCCTACATAGGCCCTTTGGCATTGGCACCTATTTAATTCTACAAGATGGTGGCTATACATAGCTTCTTATGAGACAGCTTAAGAGCGCTTGCACAAGATGGCTGCTGCTCTCATGAGACGCCCTAGGGGTGCTTGCGCAAGTTAGCACCGACAAGACGGTGACTATACACAGCTCCTTATGATACGGCCTAGAGGTGCTCACACAAGATGGTGGCTGCTCTGATGAAGAAAGCTAGCTTTGCATTGTGCAGGTATCTTTGCAGCACTAAACCTCATACCTTTGAAATGTGGTGGCGAGTAATTTGAAAAATTCGACGTGCTATTTCTTCGCAGCAGCTATCTTTAAACAATAGCGGCTATACATAAGCTGTTAAGGCCTCCTCTTATGTCAAGGCATAGCTCTATCGGACAAGTTTAAACCTGCATCGGGATAGCTAGAATAAGCAAGTGCTGCAGTGATGACGTCATTATGCCTGTTTAGACTTGCAAATCACTAAAGAACATAACAAGACTAGAATCGAACACTGCACGCCGTTAACTTTATCGTGTGATCGGAACATTGATTGAAGTGTTTAGAACACTAAATAAGTGATCAAGACTATAATAGAACACTGTACTCGATACAATATGTGTTTAGAACATGTCAGGGGATACCTTTGTTCTAAGAAGATTAGATTACCGCACTTTCCTTGTAGGGCTAATAGGCTAAAGGGCTAATGGGCAAAAGGGCTAAAGGGCTAATGGGCTAAAGGGCTAGGGTGCCTCTCCTCTCTTTAGCCGGGCTTGAGACCGGCTCTACAACTAGAGGCGGAGTTAACACCCTAAGGAAGGGAGAATATAGCTACTCGATCGGCTATATACTACAGATGGATGAGTTAGGTGAGGGTAAGCGCTTACTTAATAATACTTACACGACGTAATTCATGCTCTATTTCAAAAATATCTTCTTTGTACTGTGTGTAATCAGCATCATGATAGACCCTTAGCAGTTGTAAACGTTTTACGAGTACGTTGGGGTCTTTACAGTATCTTATATCTACATAGGGTAAGAGAGGCTTGTTGTGAACTTTGAGTCTATATGCAGACAGTTGATGTGTAGGGACTTATTTCGATGTAATACGCGCTTCAGCAGCAGCGTTTCTAGGTACAAACTTATTTCCATAGCGATGAAGCGTTGAAATTTCTTTCTTTACCTTGTATCTCTTCTTGAGATGTTTGCACTGCAACAGAACGTGTAGTAGGCTTAGGAAATGAAGTCAAATCATCAAGCTATAATGGCAATGAAACATTACGATTTCCTTCTTCTCCTTCTACTTTCCCTTCACTGCTGTTTTGATCAACATCATTATCCTTATTATCATATTCATGATCTTGCCTCTCTTTATCTTGAAGTTTGTGCTTAGTAACAGAACTTGCAGCAGGCCTAGACAACAAGGGAGAATTAAAAATCTCTCGCAGAGGTGTACTTTTTAAACATAAATCAGTGTTCGCTTCAATATGGTTGAGCTCTTTATATTTTGTTCCCGATGAAGCTACATTACACGCGGCTTCATGACGTTGAGCGTTGTATGCGTTCTTGAACTCTCTTCTACAATGTTTGCATTGAAAAATTGTCCTACATGATATCTCATGACGTCTCTTGTGATAGCTTCGGGAAAATGCTTTTCGACACTCTTCGCAAATATGCATAGAAATAGGTTTTTCCTTGACGGACTTTTATATTCTGCTAACAGATTCTTCTTTAAATCTACTTGACATTTGTTACTCTCTACTTCGATGATGCGAACAGCTTAGCGATTAACAGTAAACTCACGCAAAAGCGTATAACCAAGGTAGCAACAGTAAGGTTTAAGCCCATCAAGATGACAAGAGTGAGGTTAGCAACGTTCTGTTGTTGGATTTTAAATTCCGCGCTATAACATGCATAAGGTGGCAGCCTTGAGGTTTACCGCCGTAAAGATGGCAGCAGTGAGGTTAGCGACGCTCTATTGTCCTTCAAATGTGAGGTTAGGGTCCGTCAAGAAGACAGCTGTCAAAAAAGCACGTGGCTTGGTTTACTAAACAAGAGCACGTGGTTGTGACGTCACGGTCACGTAATCAATCCTTAGCTCTACGTCGTTAGGAGCAACATTAGGATTAGCTATGTTTAAAAATCTTGGGAACAGAGCAGCAGTATGAATAGCCACATTTTAAAGCGTGTACACATCACCTATCGATTTTACATGCATCGACGCCCTCGTACTAAACTTCTTCCGCTAGATCGTGCTACTATCTTAGCATAACCTATACGTATGAACTTAAAGTACAAAGAATAGCCATGTTTCAAAGCGTGTACACATTACCTATCGAGTTTTCATGCATCGACTCTCGTAATAAACTTCTTCCGTTAGATTGTTCTGCTATCTTAGCATAACCTATACGTATGAATTTAAAGTACAAAGAATAGCCATGTTTCAAAGCGTGTACACATTACCTATCGATTTTGCATGCATCGAGTCTCGTACTAAACTTTTTCCGCTAGATTGTGCTGCTATCTTAGCATAATTTATACACATGAACTTACAGTACAAAGAATAGCCATATTTCAAAGCGTGTACACATTACCCCGATTTCACATGCATCAAATATCGCACTAAACTTCTTCCGCTAGATTCTGCTGCTATCTTAGCATAACTTATATGCGTGAACTTAAAGTACAAAGAATAGCCATGTTTCAAAGCGTGTACACCTTATTGATTTTGCATGCATCGAATCTCGTACTAAACTTCTTCCGCTAGATTGTGCTGATATCTTAGCATAACCTATACCCATAAATTTAATGAGCAAAAAATAGCCATGTTTCAAAGCGTGTACACATCACCTATCGATTTCGCATGCATCGACTCTCGTACTAAAACTTCTTCCGCTAGATTATGCTGCTATCTTAGCATAACCTATGTGCATGAACTTAAAGCATAAAGAATAACGTTTAACATCGCGTACACATCACCTATTGATTTCGAATGCATAAACTGTTTTTACCGCCGAAGTGTACAACGATTCCACATGTGTATTGCTAACCTATGTGTATAAACTTAAAGCATAAAGAAGAGCTATGTTCTAAAGTGCGTACACATCACGTATCGATTTTGCATGCATTAACTGTCATACTAAACTTCTTCCGCTAGAGTGTACAACGTTCGCAATTGTGTTCCGCTACCTATGTGCGTGAACTTAAAGCACAAAGAATAGTTATGTTTCAAAGCGTGTACAGATCACCCGTCAGTTTTGCATGCATTAACTATCGTACTAAACTTCTTCCGCTAGAGTGTACAACGTTCGTAATTGTGTACTGCTACCTATGTGCGTGAACTTAAAGCACAAAGAATAGTTATGTTTCAAAGCGTGAACAAATCACCTGTCAATTTTGCATGCATTAGCTATTGTACTAAACTTCTTCTACTAGAGCGTGCGATCATCGATTGTGTGTGTGCTGCAATCTTAACATAACCTATGTGCATGAAGTTAAAGCACAAAGAATACCCAAGTTCAAAGCGTGTACACATCACCTATCGATTTTGCATGCATCGATTTTCGTATTAAACTTTTCCAATAGAGCGTGCGACAACCTTATAAGTACGCTGCTAACTTAGTATAACTTATACGCATGAAATTAAAGCATAAAGAATAGCGATGTATAAAATCTTGTGAACATAGCAGCAGCAGTAAGAATAGCAATGCTTTAAAAGCGTGTACGCATTGCCTATCGATTATACATGCATCAACTAGAGTACTAAACTTCTCCCGCTGGAGTATGCTGCTATCATAGCATAACTTATGTGCACGAAATTAAAGCACGAAGAATAGTTAAGTTTCAAAGCGTGTGCACATCACCTATCGATTTTGCATGCATCAACTATTATACTAAACACATTCCGCTAGAATGTACAACGTTCACATGTGTTTGTGCTGCCACATTAGCATGACCTATGCGCACGAACTTAGAGCACAAAGAATAGCGATGTTTAAAAATCTTGGGAACATAGTAGCAGTAAGAATAGCAAGGTATAAAAGTGTGTACATATCACCTTTTGATAATGCATACATCAACTATCATACTAAACAACTTCTATGCGAGCGTGCGACCATCGCTTGAACATGTGCTGCTATCTTAAAATAACGTATGTGCACGAACTTAAAGCATAAAGAATAACTATCTGTAAAATATCTTGTGAACATAGCAGAGTAGAAGGAGAAGAAGGAAATCGTAATGTTTCATTGCCATTATAGCTTGATGATTTGACTTCATTTCCTAAGCCTACTACACGTTCTGTTGCAGTGCAAACATCTCAAGCAGAGATACAAGGTAAAGAAAGAAATTTCAACGCTTCATCGCTATGGAAATAAGTTTGTACCTAGAAACGCTGCTGCTGAAGCGCGTATTACATCAAAACAAGTCCCTACACATCAACTGTCTGCATATAGACTCAAAGTTCACAACAGGCCTCTGTTACGCTATGTAGATATAAGATACTGTAAAGAACCCAACGTACTCGTAAAACGCTTACAACTGCTAAGAGCCTATCATGATGCTGGTTACACACAGTACAAAGAAGATATTTTAGAAGTAGAGCATGAATTACGTCGCGTAGGTATTATTAATTAAGCGCTTACCCTCACCTAAGTCATCCATCTGTAGTATATAGTCGATCGAGTAGCTATATTCTCCCTTCCTTAGGGTGTTAACTCCGCCTCTGGTTGTAGAGCCGGTCTCAAGCCCGGATAAAATGAGGAGAGGCACCCTAGCCCTTTAGCCCATTAGCCCTTTAGCCCTTTAGCCCTTTTGCCCATTAGCCCTTTAGCCTATTAACCCTACAAGGAATGTGCGGTAATCTAATCTTCTTAGAACAAAGGTATCCCCTGACATGTTCTAAACACATGTTGTATCGAGTACAGTGTTCTATTATAGTCTTGGTCACTTATTAACGGCGTAGAGTGCAGTGTTCGATTCTAGTCTTGTTATGTTTCTTTAGCGATTTGCAAGTCTAAACATGCTTAATGACGTCATCACTACAGTACGTGCTTACTCTAGCTATCCCGATGCAGGTTTAAACTTGTCCGATAGTACTATGCCTTGACATAAGAGGAGGCCTTAACAGCTTATGTATAGCCGCTATTGTTTAAAGATAGCTGCTGTGAAGAAAAAGCACGTCGAATTCTTCAAATTACTCGCCACCACATTTCAAAGGTATGAGGTTTAGTGCTGTAAAGATACCTGCACAATGCAAAGCTAGCTTTCTTCATCAGAGCAACTACCATCTTGTGTGAGCACCTCTAGGCCGTATCATAAGGAGCTGTGTATAGTCACCGTCTTGTCGGTGCTACCTTGCGCAAGCATCCGTAGGGCGTCTCATAAGAGCAGCAGCCATCTTGTGCAAACGCTCTTAAGCTGTCTCATAAGAAGCTATGTGTAGCCACCATCTTGTAGAATTAGATAGCTGCCAATGCCAAAAGGCCTAAGTAGGAATCGAACCGTCGATCTCATTATTGGACTATGTTTTTCTTATGCTATCATGTTCCTGATACTGCAAACCTAGCTGTTAGGTTGAAAAAAATTTGTCCGTTTTGCTCTACGATGCACCGTTTTCGAGATATTTAACATTTTGCATTTAAGCCCCAAATTAAATGAATCGAACCTGCACGGCACATTATACTCTCTACCATAACTAGACCTGATCATGTTATGAAGACTTGCTTTAATACAAGCTAAAACAGAGCGAATGCCAAAGGGCCTAAGTAGGAACCGAACCGTTGATCTCATCATTAGACTATGTTTTTCTTATTCTATCATGTTCCTCATACTGCGAACCGAGGTATTGGGAAGAAAAATGTTGTCCGTTTTGCTCTACGATGCACCGTTTTCGAGATATTTAACATTTTGCATTTAAGCCCCAAGTTTAACGAATTGAACTAGCATGACACGTTAGCCTCTAAGCTAGCTTTCTTCATAAGAGCAGCAGCCATCTTGCGCAAGCACCCTTAAGGCGTATCATAAGGAGTCGTGTATAGCCACCATCTTGCGTCCGCCATCTTGCGTCCGCCATCTTGCGCAAGCATCCTTAGGGAGTCTCTAGCCATCTTGTGCAAGGACCCTTAAGCCGCCTCATAAGAGCAACCGCAATCTTGCGCAAGCATCCCTATTGCGTCTCATAAGAAGCCTTGTATAACCGCCATCTTGCGCAAGCATCCCAAGGAAGTCTCATAAGAACCTATGTATAGCGGCCATCTTGCATAAGCAACTTTAAGGAGTCATGTATAGCAACCATCTTGTGCAATTAGCGTCGAGAGATGGCTGATGTAGAATTTTTGTTTTTAAATTATCCGCCACCATATTTCAAAGGTATGTACCTAAAGAGCGCAGCCCTGAGGTTTGCGATGTAAGATGGCGGATGACAGCTGACAAAGAGCGCGTGAGTTCGTTTACTAAACAAGAGCACGTGGAATTTTTCAATTTGAAGCCACCACATTTCAAAGGTATCTAGCTAAAGATGGCAGCACGGTGCTCTCTTGATTAAAGATGGCGGATGACAGCTAACAAAACTTTTCAAATTGCCCGCTACTACAGAGGGCAGCACGGTGCTCTGTAGATTAAAGATGGCGGATGACAACTGACGAAATTGCCCGCATGATAGCAGCACAGTGCTCTATTGATTAAAGATGGCTGATGACAGCTGTCAAAACAGCACGTAGCTTTGTTTCCAAACAAGAGACATTGAATTTTTCGAATTGCCGCCACCACATTTCAAAGGTATCTAGCTAGAGAGTGCAGCACTGAGGTTTGTGATGCAAGATGGCGGATGACAGCTGTCATAAAAAGCACGAGAGTTTGTAAAGCACGTGGAATTTGCCACCGCCACAAAGAGGGCAGCACGGTGCTTAAAGATGGCTGCTGTCACGTGGAATTGCCTTCCACCACAGGTATCTAGCTAAAGAGAGCAGCACGGTGCTCTCTAGATTGAAGATAGCTGCTGTCAGAAAGCATTTTTCAAATTATCCGCCACCACATTTCAAAGGTAAGTAGCTAAAGAGGGCAGCACTGTGTTCTATAGATTAAGGATGGCGGATGACAGCTGTCAAAAAAGCACGTGGATTTGTTTACCGATTCAAACCTCGCGCCAGTGAGGTTAAGTTGGTAGCACTAAGGTTTAGGCCCGTTAAGAGAGCAGCACTGCGGATGACAGGTGACGAATTTGCATCTACTACGATAAAGAGAGCAGCACGTTGCTCTCTGGATTAAAGACGGCGGATGACAGCTGCACGTGGCTTTGTTTACTGATTCAAATCTCGCGCTAGTCAGGTTAAGTTGGTAGCACTAAGGTTTAGCCCCGTCAAGATGGCAGTACTGAGGTTTGCGATACGTTGTTGTCTGTCAAAAAGCACGTGGCTGTCAAAAACACGTGGATTTGTTTACAAATTCAAATCTCGCGCTTGTGAGGTTAAGTTGGTACTACTGAGGTTTAGGCCCGTCAAGATGGCAGTACTGAGGTTAGCGATGCGTTGTTGTCGATGACAGCTGTCAAAAAGCACGTGGCTATGTTTACCAATACAAATTTCCCGCGGGTGGTGGAGCGGGCCTCTGGGAGGCCTCTGGCTGTGGTGGAGGTGGAGGAGGCCTCTGGGAGCCCGAGGTGGATGTGGCGGCCGAATCCGTCTATTATACTACTACCAAGCAATCACTTTGTACCGCGAACTATGAGCTCAACGAACAAGAATTCAGGGCTATTGGAGAACTCTCTGGGGGATTTTAATATCACCTTGTATTTCACATCATCCCGTATATACACTGACTGACAGGGCAAATGCAACACCAAGAAGGAGTGGTCAGAACTTTATGCCAATTGCAGGGTAGACTGACGTCACTGAGGTATGCTCATGATGTGAAATGCGCCGCTGTGCTGCGCACGTAGCGAACGATAAATGGGACACGGCGTTGGCGAATGGCCCACTTCGTACCGTGATTTCTCAGCCGACAGTTATTGTAAAACGTGTTGTCGTGTGCCACAGGACACGTGTATAGCTAAGAATGCCAGGCCGCCGTCAACGGAGGCATTTCCAGCAGACAGACGACTTTACGAGGGGTATGGTGATCGGGCTGAGAAGGGCAGGTTGGTCGCTTCGTCAAATCGCAGCCGATACCCATAGGGATGTGTCCACGGTGCAGCCCCTGTGGCGAAGATGGTTGGCGCAGGGACATGTGGCACGTGCGAGGGGTCCAGGCGCAGCCCGAGTGACGTCAGCACGCGAGGATCGGCGCATCCGCCGCCAAGCGGTGGCAGCCCCGCACGCCACGTCAACCGCCATTCTTCAGCATGTGCAAGACACCCTGGCTGTTCCAATATCGACCAGAACAATTTCCCGTCGATTGGTTGAAGGAGGCCTGCACTCCCGGCGTCCGCTCAGAAGACTACCATTGACTCCACAGCATAGACGTGCACGCCTGGCATGGTGCCGGGCTAGAGCGACTTGGATGAGGAAATGGCGGAACGTCGTGTTCTCCGATGAGTCACGCTTCTGTTCTGTCAGTGATAGTCACCGCAGACGAGTGTGGCGTCGGCGTGGAGAAAGGTCAAATCCGGCAGTGACTGTGGAGCGCCCTACCGCTAGACAACGCGGCATCGTGGTTTGGGGCGCTATTGCGTATGACTCCACGTCACCTCTAGTGCGTATTCAAGGCACGTTAAATGCCCACCGCTACGTGCAGCATGTGCTGCGGCCGGTGGCACTCCCGTACCTTCAGGGGCTGCCCAATGCTCTGTTTCAGCAGGATAATGCCCGCCCACACACTGCTCGCATCTCCCAACAGGCTCTACGAGGTGTACAGATGCTTCCGTGGCCAGCGTACTCTCCCGATCTCTCACCAATCGAACACGTGTGGGATCTCATTGGACGCCGTTTGCAAACTCTGCCCCAGCCTCGTACGGACGACCAACTGTGGCAAATGGTTGACAGAGAATGGAGAACCATCCCTCAGGACACCATCCGCACTCTTATTGACTCTGTACCTCGACGTGTTTCTGCGTGCATCGCCACTCGCGGTGGTCCTACATCCTACTGAGTCGATGCCGTGCGCATTGCGTAACCTGCATATCGGTTTGAAATAAACATCAATTATTCGTCCGTGCCGTCTCTGTTTTTTTCCCCAACTTTCATCCCTTTCGAACCACTCCTTCTTGGTGTTGCATTTGCTCTGTCAGTCAGTGTACATTCCGACTCCTCCACCGAGCTTACCGCTCCTGTCATTCCTGACTAATGAATAACCATTCATACTAACAAGAGATGAAGGGATAGACTGACGCAACCACGACTCGGAGAATAGTATGGCATGTAGGTTGCAGGTTGAGAATATTTCACAGAATTCCGGGAAATGTGGGAGAATACTCTGAGTGGTTACATGAGCTATTTGTAAGGAGGTAGGGTAAGGCGAAAGAATGTCTTGAAGGTGATGAGCGGTACTTAGGGGGGGGGGGGCTGGGAGATACAGGTAGTGACCTGCTTGGGACTGTGGTTTGGAGAGGCCGAAACTAGAGGCATTTATTTCCTGGTTACTTGTTGCTGCCAACTTAAAATTTAACTGTAGATATAAAAGAAAAAACTACACTAGATAAAATTAAGAAACTAAAAATTGAAATTAATTATAAAAATGTAGGCTATAGCTACAGTTGAAATTCCGATTAAAGTTCTATATAGCGGTATTTAGTTTACAGAATGTCGGCTCATGGTTAGCGAACACGATTGAGATCTTCGCGGTTTGACACAGGTATTTTACGAGTTCCCTGCTTAACATAAATTATGCCATCCTTCGACCAAACGTTCCGCACACTGAACTTACTTACAGCGTCCTGTAGAAGCCGCAGTCTCTCTGGGGTTAGGTCCTCCCTAATTGTTTTATTTGTGCCCTTGAGTTTCTTTTTGTTTACAAACATCGCATTTCTTTTCCGGTACGAAACAAACTTCACAATTATGGGTCTTGGACGGCCAGTTTGACTTTTCCCAACCCTATGCGATCTGTCTATTTCGTCCACTGAGAGTTCCACCCCAATTTCACGAGCAATATCAATGACAATATTGTCCGTGTTTTCTCCTGCAGTTTCTTCCACACCAAACACACGCAAGCACTGTCTTCTTTGGTACTGCTCTAAACTGTCTGTTTTAATTTTCAGATCCCTTTTTAATTCCCTTATGGCCGTGTCCCTTTCTTCCAGCGTACGCTTTAGTTCCTCGATCACACTCGTATTGAAAGTTATGGTTTCTTTCAATTGCTCTACAACTGTCTCCGTCACCTGATCTTGGATGAGGTTGGCAAGCGTGTTGAGAGTCTCCTTACTGCTCAGCGCTTCCTGCACTGCTTGCTTCACAATGGCTTCCATTGGCACCTCTTTAACTTTGGGGGGCATGGTTGTTTCTGTAGATATTTCGCTTCAGGTTTCACTGAACACTTCACGAACACTCTGACGTAAATAACTGTACTAGTTAGAGTAATGTATTACACTTGCGACTGTCAAACTGCTAAAATTCACCTCCTAATGCCTCACAAACCACGAGCCTCGTATTTCGTGACTATACACTATCCGCCATACAGTCTGTCTGTCTGTCTGTCTGTCTGTACACGCATCAGGAGAAAACGGCTGAGGAGAATTTAATGAAAATCGGAATGTAAAGTCGGGTGATGAACCATTACAATCTAGGCTATAAATTATTTTATCCACGCTGAGTGAAATGGTAGTTTAGGGGAAGGCCTAAAATTTAACTCTCAAATATTTATTAAATTAGTGGTCGTATCTTCACGAAAATCGGTATGGAAAGTCGGGGAGTAAGTCGCTATAATTTAGGTCATCAATGATTTTATTCACACTGATTGAAATTGTAGTTTAGGGGAAGGCCTGAATTGTAATATATATATATATAATAAGACTTTTTGTCTGTACTTTGCTCAGAATTTAAAAAGAATGGTATTTCTGTATCTGTCACGTCCACAGTAACAAGGAAATGCATTTTTTACTTTGTCTGTCTGTCTGTCTGTCTGTCTGTCTGTCTGTCTGTCTGTCTGTCTGTCTGTCTGTCTGTCTGTCTGTCTGTGTATATGTACACGCATCACGAGAAAACGGCTGAAGAGAATTTAATGAAAATCGGAATGTAAAGTCGGGTGATGAACCACTACAATCTAGGCTATAAATTATTCTATTAACTCTGAGTGAAATGGTAGTTAAAGGGAAGGCCTGAAATGTAATTCTCAAATAATTTATATTGTTGGTGGTCGTATCGATCAATACTACATAGTTAACATAACTTTAGTTATGTCGTAATTTTTTGTTGTCCGACTCCATGGCTAAATGGTTAGCGTGCTGGCCTTTGTTCACAGGGTCCCGGGTTCGATTCCCGGCAGGGTCGGGAATTTTTACCATCATTGGTTAATTTCGCTGGCATGGGGGCTGGGTGTATGTGTCGTCTTCATCATAATTTCATCCTCATCCTGACGTGCAGGTCGCCTACGGGTGTCAAATCAAAAGACCTGCACCTGGCGAGCCGAACATGTCCTCGGACACCCCCGACACTAAAAGCCATAAGCCATTTTTAGTAGTAGTTATGTAAGAAGTTATTAAATTTCCGATCACTTATGTCTTATACATTGTTACCGTACCACATATAATCACAGAGATATTCATGAGTCATGTGTCATGAGTCACGAGAAAATGGGTAAACAGAATTTAGTGAGGTATGTAAAGTCTGAGAATAAGTAACTACAGTCTACGATATAAATACTTTTGTAAGACGCCCTAATATCACAGAGTCGAAAGACAACTAATGTGAAGGCCTGCAATATAGAAAGCTCATAAACTTTATCAACAATAACATTACATTGACCATTGTTTGTTGTGATGTGCTTCTTGTCTTCTGTTTCCACTCATCCCCGATAGATAGGATTACTGCAGCGTACCGAGTTTTTTAAAATTGGATTTATGTCGCACCGACACAGGTAGGTCTTATGGCGACGATGGGGTAAGAAAGTAATAGGGGTGAGAAGGAAGCGGCCTAGGCTTTAATTATGGTACAGTCTGGTGTGACTGGTGTGAAAATGGGAAACCACGGAATACCGTCTTCAGGGATGCCGGCAGTAGGGTTCGAATCCACTAAGTCCCGGATGCAAGCTCACAGCTGCGCGCCTCTAACCATACGGCCAACTCGCCTGGTCGTACCGAGTGTAACAGCCTTCCTGTATGTTGGCGGGAAGTAGCTGGGGAGTTAGATATATTTCTTCTTTACCATGCCATTCCTCTGGTTCATACATTTTCTGATATTACTGATACGTAATACACTGGTTCATCATAGCATTCGAGCTATTCAATCCCTACTCTGAGGCACTGATTGGAATAAGTAGTGTGCATATTTAACGGAATAATGACAGAAGAGTGTTCACGACAGTCTGCGACCTGGTTATTCCAGCTCTGGAACTTTGGACTGTTAGATCGGCACCGTTGAAAGTGAGAAAGTGTGCAGTTTTTCATTTGATCGAGTATTTTATATGATAACATTGCTTTCAATCGCTACATTCCTACTGACGTTTTTGTAATGATCTATGTTGAATTCAGTTAGGAAAACCACCAAGTTAGTCTTTCTGAGAATCCCGTAGTGAAGCACGGGTACATCAGCTAGTATATATATATGGAGTGCCGGAAGGAAAAGGAGAGGACAAAGTGCAGACTATCTACAAAGTTGTGGAAGTCATCCAAAAAAGGATGAAGATTAAATTTAGTGAAGCTGATATTGACGATGTGGAAAGGATAGGTAGAGCACGGGGTAATAGGCCGATAAAAGTGAAGTTGTTTTCCACCCTGATGGCGGAAATTGTGATAAGAGGTGCGGAGAATATACGGATGACAAAAATTTGGATTAAAAGAGACATGGGAGGAGAAGGGATTAAGAATATAAACATTCTGAAAAAACACTTGGTCCGCACTAGATTGCAAGGTTAGGAGCCTACATTAAGGGTCAATTATTAGTGGTAACCAATGGACAATGGATCAGATTTTGGACAATAACGAAATTACGTGAAATTGAGGAGAATATGAAGAACGAAGTGGTAATGGAGAAGAGAGTGGAAGAAAGGCTAATTAGAGACAGTAAAGTTGGTGAAGACGGCCATGGGAATAAAGAAAAACCAAGGAAAATAGCGCATTGGAACAGAGCTTGCAGCTAAAAGAAAGTAACAGGACAGAGGAGGTAGCGCAGGCTATCTTCGAATCGTTCATAGAAGAAGCCAAGGAAACAGCAACTGAGATGAGGAGGGAGACCAGGGCAATATTTAAGAAGATGAGGACGGAGATCAGTGCGAGAGGAGAAAAGAAGATACAAGGAGTGAATGTGGAGGGTGAGCACAATTTGTGACAAGTGTACATAAACGAAGTGAAAATACGGCCTGGAGGGAGAAAGCAGAAGCACGAAGTGCCTTGACGAGAGGGAGAAGCTTGAGCCTAAAAGAAATGTGGGATAAGACGAGTAAATTGGACGTAGGCGTAACGACAAGAAGTAAAAAAACAAGCAACAGCAGTAAGTAAATTGGTTAAGCACATGAGAATAGTGGAGGGTGTGTGTTACTTGTACTGAGATAAGAGCGATTAAGTAGTTAAATTAGTAGGCGGTGAGGTGTGAATTTAATATAGTGAGATGGCAAAATGTAGTGGTATAATTTAATATGGTGAGAGGCTTGTGTGGATATAGTTGAGATACTTTGGTTGGTGAATACAAGTAGGTGGCAGGATGAGTGCGATTCGAAGTTGTGATGGCAAGTGTGGTGGCTTAGTAAATAATCACGAGGTTTCGTGATTAAGTTAATGTGTGGAATTGGATGGTATGAGGTAGTTGAGTGATTGTGTATGTGATGAGTCAAGGCTGGCGGATGAATAGGGAGATAGTGATTTGTGGCTGGTAATGTATGGAATGGCAAGTGAGATGGGCTCATTTAATGTCGAGAGTTGCCTGAAATTGTAAAAGAAAATAAGTGTAGCAAGACAATGGACTTTAATAGTGGACAATAGTAATGAAACGTAAGAAGAATAAGTGCACACCGGCACGTCAGTGGATGTAGCATGAAGTCTGGGTTTGCAACTTAAGTAGAAAAACAGAGAGGTCAGTGTTCAGAAAGTATTGCTCTGAGTTGCGAACCAGGCCGGAAGTGATAAGCTGTTTGTTAAAGTTACAGAGGCCGTCTACTGACACTATTGTACTCTACACAGCAATATGTTATTGTTTTAGTTTTTTATTATTATACTCAGTAGTATAATACAGGGATTCGACCGCCACCTCCACCTCGGGCTCTCGGGAGAGGCCTCAAACCTCCCGCGGGAAATTTGAATTTTGGCGGGAAATTTGAATTTTGGCGCGAGATTTGAATTTGTAAACAAAGCCACGTGCTTTTTGACAGCTGTCATCGACAACAACGCAACGCTAACCTCACTGCTGCCATGTTGACGGGCCTAAACCTCAGTGGTACCAACTTAACCTTACTAGCGCAAGATTTGAATTTGTAAACAAATCCACGTGCTTTTTTGACAGCTGTCATCCGCCATCTTTAATCCATAGAGCACAGTGATGCCCTCTTTAGCTACTTACCTTTGAAATGTGGTGGCGGATAATTTGAAAAATGCTTTTTTTTTACAGCAGCCATCTTTAATCCAGAGAGCATCGTGCTGCCCTCTTTAGCTAGATATATTTGAAATGTGGTGGCAGGCAATTCCACGTGACAGAAGATATTTTTGAAATAGAACATGAATTACGTCGTGTAGGTATTATTACGTAAGCGCTTACCCTCACCTAAGTCATCCATCTGTAGTATATAGCCGATCGAGTTGCTATATTCTCCCTTAGGCTGTTAACTCCGCCTCTAGTTGTTGATCCGGTCTCAAGCCCGGATAAAGAGAGGAGAGGCACCCTAGCCCTTTAGCCCTTTTGCCCATTAGCACTTTAGCCCGTTTGCCCTTTCGCCTCTTAGCCCTTTTGCCCATTAGCCCTTTAGCCTATTAGCCCTACAAGGAAAGTGCGGTAATCTAATCTTCTCAGAACAAAGGTATCCCCTGACATGTTCTAAACACATGTTGTATCGAGTACAGTGTTCTATTATAGTCTTAATTACTTATTTAGTGTTCTAAACACTTCAATCAATGTTCCGATCACATGATAAAGTTCACGGCATAGAGTGCAGTGTTCGATTCTAGTCTTGTTACGTTTCTTTTGTGATTTGCAAGTCTAAACATGCTTAATGACGTCATCACTGCAGCACGTGCTTACTCTAGCTATTCCGATGCAGGTTTAAACTTGTTCGATAGAGCTATGCCTTGACATAAAAGGAGGCCTTAACAGCTTATGTATAGCCGCTATTGTCTAAAGATAGCTGCTGTGAAGAAAAAGCACGTCGAATTTTTCAAATTGCCCGCCACCACATTTCAAAGGTATGAGGTTTAGTGCTGTAAAAATACCTGCACGATGCAAAGCAAGCTTTCTTCATTAGAGCAACTACCATCTTGTGTGAGCACCTCTAGGCCGTATCATAAGGAGCTGTGTATAGTCACCGTCTTGTCGCTGCTACCTTGCGCAAGCACCCCTAGGGCGTCTCATAAGAGCAGCAGCCATCTTGTGCAAGCGCTCTTAAGCTGTCTCATAAGAAGCTATGTATAGCCACCATCTTGTAGAATTAGATAGCTGCCAATGCCAAAGGGCCTAAGTAGGAATCGAACCGTCGATCTCATCATTGGACTATGTTTTTCTTATGCTATCATGTTCCTGATACTGCAAACCTAGGTATTGGGTGGAAATATTTTGTCCGTTTTGCTCTACGATGCACCGTTTTCGAGATATTTAACATTTTGCATTTAAGCCCCAAATTTAATGAATCGAACCTGCACGGCACGTTGTACTCTCTACCATAGCTAGACTTGATCATGTTGCGAAGACTTGCTTCATTACAAGCTAAAACAGAGCGAATGCAAAAGGGCCTAAGTTGGAACCGAACCGTTGATCTCATCATTAGACTATGGTTTTCTTATGCTATCATGTTCCTCATTCTGCGAACCGAGGTATTCCGTTTTGCTCTTCGATGCACCGTTTTCGAGATATTTAACATTTTGCATTTAAGCCCCAAATTTAATGAATCGAACTAGCATGACAAGTTAAGCTCTAAGCTAGCTTTCTTCATAAGAGCAGCACTATCTTACGCAAGCACCCTTAAGGCGTCTCATAGGGAGTCGTGTATAGCCGACATCTTGCGTCCGCCATCTTGTGGAAGCATCCTTAGGGCATCTCTAGCCATCTTGTGCAAAGGACCCTTAAGCCGCCCCATAAGAGCAACCGCCATCTTGCGCAAGCATCCCTAAGGTGTCTCATAAGGAGCCTTGTATTACCGTCATCTTGCGCAAGCATCCCAAGGAAGTCTCATAAGAACCTATGTATAGCGGCCATCTTGCATAAGCACCTTTAAGGAGTCATGTATAGCCACCATTTTGTGCAATTAGCGTCGAGAGATAGCTGATGTAGAATTATTCTTTTTTAATTATCCGCCACCATATTTCAAAGGTATGTACCTAAAGAGTGTAGCACTGAGGTTTGCGATGTAAGATGGGGATGACAGCTGACAAAGAGCGCGTGAGTTTGTTTACTAAACAAGAGCACGTGGAATTTTTCAATTTGGCGCAACCACATTTCAAAGGTATCGAGTTAAATATTACAGCACGGTGCTCTCTTGATTAAAGATGGCGGATGACAGCTAACAGAACTTTTCAAATTGCCCGCTACTACATGTCATAAATAGGGTAGCACGATGCTCTGTAGATTAAAGATGGCGGATGAGAGCTGACGAAATTGCCCGCATGATAGCAGCACAGTGCTCTATAGATTAAAGATGGCGGATGATAGCTGTCAAGAAAGCACGTGGCATTGTTTCCAAACAAGAGCACATAGAATTTTTCAAATTGCCGCCACCACATTTCAAAGGTATCTAGCTAAAGAGTGCAGCACTGAGGTTTGTGATGCAAGATGGCGGATGACAGCTATCAGACAAAAAGCACGTGAGTTTGTTTCCAAACAAGAACACGTGGAATTTGCCGCCACCACATAGAGGGCAGCACGGTGCTCTCTTGATTAAAGATGGCTGCTTTCACGTGGAATTGCCTGCCACCACATTTCAAATGTATCTAGCTAAAGAGGGCAGCACGGTGCTCTCTGGGTTAAAGATGGCTGCTGTAAAAAAAGCATTTTTCAAATTATCCGCCACCACATTTCAAAGGTAAGTAGCTAAAGAGGGCAGCACTGTGCTCTATGGATTAAAGATGGTGGATGACAGCTGTCAAAAAAGCACGTGGATTTGTTTACCGATTCATATCTCGCGCAAGTGAGGTTAAGTTGGTAGCACTAAGGTTTAGGCCCGTTAAGATGGCAGCACTGCGGATGACAGGTGACGAATTTGCAGCTACTGCGATAAAGAGGGCAGCACATTGCTCTGTAGTTTAAAGATGGCGGATGACAGCTGTCAAAAAAGCACGTGGATTTGTTTACAAATTCAAATCTTGCGCTAGTAAGGTTAAGTTGGTACACTGAGGTTTAGGCCCGTCAAGATGGCAGCAGTGAGGATAGCGATGCGTTGTTGTCTGTCAAAAAGCACGTGGCTGTCAAAAAACACGTGGATTTGTTTACAAATTCAAATCTCGCGCTAGTAAGGTTATGGTGGTACCACTGAGTTTTTAAGCCCGTCAAGATGGCAGCAGTGAGGTTAGCGATGCGTTGTTGTCGATGACAGCTGTCGAAAAGCACGTGGCTTTGTTTACAAATTCAAATCTCGCCCCAAAATTCAAATTTCCCGGCAAAATTCAAATTTCCCGCGGGAGGCGGAGGCCTCTCCCGAGAGCCCGAGGTGGAGGTGGCGGCCGAATCCCTGTATTATACTACTATACTCCCTTACTGCCTTCTGCCATGGCCAACGGATGCACTTGTGAACGGCTGGTTGTTGAGAGAGCTCTTGCATTATTGTAGCGAAAAAGTAGTTAAAACCTATTAAAATGATTTAAATTTTGTGTGTGCATGTTCCATTTAGTGCTATTTACATATTGGTGTTTAGTGCTTGTTGGTAGAAATTGGTAGTAGTAGTATTGTTTATTAAAATGTTATAACAAGTAATTCAATTGGTGTTCAGTAGATTACGTTTTCTAGGTTATGTAGGCTAGCTAGGTGTACTTTATTTCGAATTTAGGCTTAGGAAATACTTTAGGTAATAATATTAACTTTTAAAACAATATTTTTAAATATCTGTAGGTTCTTTGATATAATAGCCTACTTACGAAGGCAGATTATCATAAGGAGTTGTCACTCATTGTAAATTCCGCCGCTACTTTTCCGATATTTCGTAGAGATATCCATTCAAACTATCACGAAGGTAATAATTTATTGCATTAAATAACACGATAAGCCTGTAAACGTCTATTTAAAGAGAAGTAAAAGAGAATTCACGGTAATTTCACTGGATAATTACGGTACTTAACAGTTATTTGGATTGTTGACGATTGTTGCTACATGCACATGATAGTTGAGTAAATAAATACAAAGTCAGCTGATTCATTATACCCATAATTTGTAGTCTTAGTTCCCTGCATACTTTGTACTTTCCACCTTCGTTTATTCATCGAGTAAAAGCTAATAATCAAATTCCTATATCCCAATAAAATTTGCATTTCAAGCCCCCAGCGCGGTTTTGACAGAAATTATAGTATACAGCTTCTTATTCTCAGCATTTAAGGACACTTTTATTCTCCGTCCCGCGTAGTAGGGAAAATAATACTAATCCACCAGCGGTAAAAGTTCATATAACCACACTTCAGCTGAAAATTGTAGTGTAAATACATTGTAGTGTAGATACAGTATATTTAGATAGTGCCATATCGTGCCTGCCATATTCGTGTGTTATCTTTCGCGTGTAGCTATTAGAGCGTAGTTCTAATTATAAATTTGTCTAAGCATTTAGCTTTGTTCGTAATCTTTGAGTACAGTAGTTCTTGCAAATTTCATTTCTGTTTGTGCTTAGTAGTGACATACGGCACCGGTATTGTAATTAGGATACGTCTGAAAGTAGTTTAAAAATTACTGTAGTGTACTGTACAGTAGTATACGAGTAGCCTAATATCCTATCAGAATTTAGTTTGCTTATTTTTTATTATTGTAAAATATTTGTGTAGTACTGGTGTATTAGAGGTATCCGTAGAAACTCTTACTAAAATTCTGTTGTTGTAATTAGGATAGGCTTAATAGCAGTTTGGAATTGTGTAGTTATTGTGTATTCCTTTAGATATTCAGTAATTAACAGCAGTTTTTATCCTGTTAGGGGTTGTAGGATAAAAAATAGAGTAGAATTGTAGTGTAGTCGTATATTAATTACCTTATTGTTGTGTGATATTTGAGTACTATCCCAGACAATATATCCCTCCGTTCATTTAATTTTTGCAAATAAGTTATTTTATTTTTATTTTTTATTTTTTCCATAAAGAATGGCTAAGGAGCGCGAGTGTACGAACTGTGGGCGTGGCGAGGCATTGAGAGGTATGAGGGAGGAGCTGGAGAGTTTGAGGGAGATAATTAGGATTCTCACAGAAGACAGGAAGGAAGATAGGGCTCCCTCAAACAATGTACAGGTTACAGTAGGTGTACAAGAGAGAGGGGAAGGAAAGGGGGAAGTTGTAGAAGACAGGTGGTCTAATGTTCTAAGGGGAAGGAGATTGCAGGCTAAGGGCTCTATTCAGGATCAGAATTCAGGACAGATGTCTGTGCGAAATCGGTACGAGTCCCTCCAGAGGGAAGATGAGGGACAGGGAACTGTTGCTGAGATGTATGGAAGTAGGAGGAAGGGAAAAGGTAGGAAAGGGAAATGTAGAGTACAGAATAGGAAAAGACAGGTGGAACAGGGTCATGGGAAGGAGAAAAGGGAGGAGGAAGTAGCTTCTGCAGCTATCAGGAAAGATAGGGCTGACCAGGAAGGGAGAGGATCAAATGAGGTGGGTAGGGTTGAGGCTCTGGTCATGGGGGATTCCATCGTTAGACACGTGGGGAAAGTGTGTGAAGGAAAGTGAACCAAGGTAGAATGTTATCCAGGAATTAGGTTGAGGTAGATGTTGAGGAAAGTAGAAGAGAGGGAGGAGGGGAAGGAGAAGGTGGTAGTGTTTCACGTTGGTACCAACAACGTAAGGCAAACTGATATAAGAACCAACATAGTTTGAGATGTGTGGGATCTGGTAAATGCAGCACGGTTGAAGTTTAAGAAAGCGGAGATTGTTATTAGTGGAATACTGTGTAGGAGAGATACTGACTGGAGGGTGATTGGGGATTTAAATGAGACTATAGAGTGGGTATGTGGGAAACTTGGAGTGACATTTCTAGATCCTAGTGGGTGGGTAGGAGATAGGGATCTGTGTTCAAATGGCCTTCACTTAAACCGCAGTGGTACGTGTTAGGATATTTGCTTGGAAGGGTAATAGGGAGGTACATTCAGTGAAACGGGGTGGCCTAGGGAGCGGTGATAAGAGAACAAGGAACTGGAAATCAAGTAGGAATGACATAAAATTGTTAGTGTTGAACTGTAGAAGTATTGTAAAGAAAGGAATAGAACTGAGTAATTTAATAGATATATATTTACCAGATATTGTAATATGAGTTGAATCATGGCTGGTGAAAGAAGAATTTGTAAGCTACGAAAAAGTTAAGGATGAAAAACATGAAATTCTGGGTGTAAGGCTCATCTCTAAAGATAATAGGCAACTTGATGTCTTTGGAGTGTACAGGCCTGGAAAGGGTAGCGCTGGCGCTGATTCAGAATTATTTGATAAGATAATCAGCTATGTTGGAAATGATATGGAAAGGAATGTGATAGTGCAGGTGATCTCAATTTACCAAATGTCAATTGGGAAGGTATTGCGAACGACAGGAAGCATGAACAACAAATGGCAAATAAGTTAATATGGGAAGGGCAGCGGATTCAGAAAGTGATGGAACCAACTAGAGGGAAGAATATTTTGGATGTGGTGCTGATAAAACCAGATGAGCTCTATAGAGAAACTGAAGTAATAGATGGTATTAGTGATCATGAAGCTGTTTTTATCGTAGTTAAAAATAAATGTGAAAGAAAGGAAGGTATTAAAATTAGGACTATTAGGCAGTACCATATGGCTGACATAACAGGCATGAGGAAGTTTTGAAAAAGTAACTATGATCGTTGGAAAATGGCAAATAGAAATGTAAATAGACTCTGGGATGGGTTTAAAGCAATTGTTGAGGAATGTGAAAATAGGTTTGTACCTTTAAAGGTGGTAAGGAATGGTAGTAAAGATCCAATATATTATAACAAAGAAGTAAAGAGATTAAGAAGGAGGTGCAGGTTGGAATGAAATAGAGTTAGAAATGGTTATGGCAGTAAGGAGAAATTGAAGGAACTTACTAGGAAATTGAATCTAGCAAAGAAGTCAGCTAAGGATAACATGATGGCAAGCATAATTGGTGGTCATACAAATTTTAGTGAAAATGGAAGGGTATGTATAGGTACTTTAAGTCAGAAACAGGTTCAAAGAAGGACATTCCAGGAATTGTTAATGAACAAGGGGAGTGTGTATGCGAGGATCTTCGAAAGGCAGAAGTATTCAGTCAGCAGTATGTAAAGATTGTTGGTTACAAAGATAATGTCCAGATAGGGGAGATGAGTAATACTAAAGAAGTATTAAAATTTACCTATGATGACAATGACATTTAGAGTAAGATACAAAAGTTGAAAACTGGAAAAGCAGCTGGAATTGATACGATTTCTGGGGATATACTAAAGGCAATGGGTTGGGATATAGTACCATTTCTGAAATACTTATTTGATTATCGTTTGGTTGAAGGAGCTATACCAAATGAATGGAGAGTTGCTATAGTAGCCCCTGTGTATAAAGGAAAGGGTGATAGACATAAAGCTGAAAATTACAGGCCAGTCAGTTTGACATGCATTGCATGTAAGCTTTGAGACAGCATTCTTTCTGATTATATTAGACATGTTTGAAAAATTAATAACTGGTTTGACAGAAGGCAGTTTGGGTTTAGGAAAGGTTATTCCACTGAAGCTCGCCTTGTAAGATTTCAGCAAGATATAGCAGATATCCTGAGAACAGGAGGCCAAATGGGCTGTATTGCGATTGACCTATCTAAGGCATTTGATAGGGTAGATCATGGAAGACTACTGGCAAAAATGAGTGCAATTGGACTAGACAAAAGAGTGACTGAATCGGTGGCTATATTTCTAGAAAATAGAACGCAGAGAATTAGAGTAGGCGAAGCTTTATCTGACCCTGTAATAATTAAGAGGGGAATTCCTCAGGGCACTATTATTGGACCTTTATGTTTTCTTATATATATCAATGATATGTGTAAAGAAGTGGAATCAGAGATAAGGCTGTTTGCAGATGATGTTATTCTGTACAGAGTAATAAATAAGTTACAAGATTGTGAGCGGCTACAGGGTGACCTCGATAGTGTTGTGAGATGGACGGTGGGCAATGGTATGATGATAAACAGGGTTAAAAGTCGGTTGTGAGTTTCACAAATAGGAAAAAATCCTCTCAGTTTTAATTACTGCATTGATGGGGTGAAAGTTCCTTTTGGGGATCTTTGTAAGTACCTAGGTGTTAATATAAGAAAAGACCTTCATTGAGGTAATCACATAAATATGATTGTTAATAAAGGGTACAGATCTCTGCACATGGTTATGAGGGTATTTAGGGGTTGTAGTAAGGACGTAAAGGAGAGGGCATATAAGTAGTCTGGTAAGACCCCAACTAGAGTATGGTTCCTGTGTCTGGGACCCTCACCAGGATTACTTGATTCAAGAACTGGAAAAAATCCAAAGAAAAGCAGCTTGATTTGTTCTGGGTGATTTCCAACAAAAGAGTAGCGTTACAAAAATGTTGAAAATTTTGGGTTGGGAAGAACTGGGAGAAAGGAGACGAGCTGCTCGATTAAGTGGTATGTACCGAGCTGTCAGTGGAGAGATGCGTGGGAGGACATCAGTAGACGAATAAGTTAGAGTGGTGTCTTTAAAAGTAGGAAAGATCACAATATGAAGATAAAGTTGGAATTCAAGAGGACAAGTTGGGAGAAATATTCGTTTATAGGAAGGGGAGTTAGGGATTGGAATAACTTACCAAGGTAAATGTTCAATAATTTTTCAATTTCTTTGCGATCATTAAAGAAAAGGCTAGGAAAACAACAGATAGGGAATCTGCCACCTGGGCGACTGCCCTAAATGCAGATCAGTAGTGACTGATTGATAAACGCAGAAACCAACACAACGCACAGTGTAAACCACAAAACATCATTCAAAATATCATGAAGATCAGAAAATAAATAAGAAGCATGAATCGTAACCGTAATAAAATGTCAAAATATCAAGATCAGAAAGTGTGTCTTGACTACCAAGTCACCGCCCGATTGTAACTGGAATTAGAAAAATGGGCCTGCCTTTATAATGAAACCTGACAATCTCTACTGTGAATGACAGTTGCCAAGTAAGCCTGCCGTTATAGTAGAAACTCCCGAACTCGATTGTGATTGGCAGTAGGAAATGTGGCCTGCCATTATCAACAAAACTTCCCCAATGCCTACCTTACATCAGAAACAACGTATGATGTCCTCCCTGTTCTTTTTTTTGGCATAGCGTTAAGAGATATGCAATTTAATATAATCTTACTCACTACCTTTACAGCAATTTGCGGAGACATTCGTATATAATGTAGAGTACCGTAGCGAATTACGGGTACATTTGCCAGTACTTAATAATGCCACAGGCAGGATATACGCTAATTTTAAAATTTGGAGGAGTAAATCCCGCATATTATGATAATATTTACTCTCACTGGATCATTAATAACTCTGATTGTCCACTGCTAATCTCCCGAGACCGAATACTTCATTTTATGAGCGATGTCAACGCCGCAGCATCCTTCACCTTTCTTATCGGCAGCGCAGTTGAAACACGTGGAAGTCTGGACGAAGTAAACTCTGCAAAATATGTGTAAGACATGGCCTAAAAGTAAATAAATTAAATAGGAGAATAAATTACGTACAACAAGAAATCCTTTTCATGGCGGGTACAGAATTAAACCTTATAAAACAGTGATTAAACCAGAAGCACTAAACATGAATTTCAAACACCAGATGGAGAAACTAGAGCTAAAAGAAAGGACAATTATAAAAAAGATCATGGGACCAAATATTTCAGGATAATAAGATACATCAAGAATGAAACACACTACAAGAAAAGCGAAAAACGTTCAAATTCTGTGCGAAAAAGAAGGATAAATTTTTACGGTCATCTTCTCATAACGAACTTTAACAGATTAACGATCTTTGACTTCTTCGGTATCCGCAAAGCAAAATCAGACTGGTTTAAAGAAACTGAAAAAAACCAAGTAGAACCAAAAATTACAGAAAATTAATATTCAATCGAACACCTAAATACAAACATAGAAGGTTCCAAGACAAATCTACACTAAAAGCCGAACCTATTATCTCGGAAGACGAGTGGAAACAAAGATCAGAAAGAATGAAGAAATACTGGACACTAAGTAAAGAACAACACATATAGAAATGATTGATTCAACGTAACCCAAAGAGGGTGAAACGAAAGAAGAGGAAGAAATAAATTAACACCTCAACCCCGCGAGAACGTGAAACAGCTACTGCATGAAGTTGGAGAAGATGTCACTCATAAATAACAAAGAGAACTGTGTTATTTTAAAGTTTCCTAAACTTACTGTATTTATTTGTTTTGTTTTGGTGTACAGCAAGTAGTCTGAACCTTTCTCCATAGATGCCTTACAAAAAACTGAGGTCATGCACTCTGGTGCAAGGTGGAAGAATATGTGATTTAAAGAAGTTTCGTGTTTTTGGTTTTCATAACTAAATCAACGTTCATTAATTTTGTTATGTCAAGAGTTGCAACACTTCCTTCTCATCCCACCAACTTTTGAATCTGGCCAATTAAAATTTTTTGTATTTATTTTTCAGCCTATCACAGGTCTCTTGTAGTTTTTTATTTGGCCAATAACAGTGAAAGGGTTTGTCCGGATTTAGTCCAGAATCTTCTCGAACCATCCCCTCGGGTATATAATTTGCGGCTTTTTCAAGCTACCTTGGCTTATAGATCGCCGAATTTCTGAGAGTGTGTGTGTTAAGACACAACTTGCCCGAGGGGAAGGTTCTAAGCTTTAACGATGTAACCGTTTGATTTCTAAAACGTAATCTTCTTCCTTTTCATGTAAAATTTCATAAAGTCTTAAACTGTAAATCGGGGATAGAGAGTGCGTCACCCTCTCGAGTTCCCATTCAATTTATCTTGAGGTGACTACGATTTTGTAACTGTCTCTTTTCCTGTAATGCTTTAAATTAACCTTTTATTCTAGTCACCTCAGTAGCTTAGGACTAACCTCTGTATCATCGGACCGCCAGCCCAATTAGGGTTTTATACTTGGTTTTCAAGGAGCGCAATTGTACGCCTCCATCCATTTTGAGTTTGGGCCAGTAATATTAACCTGTTCTTCCTTTTCAGGAAGGCCCAGTAGTATGGGTACTAGACACCCCTGTGTAAAGGTATTGTAAATTGTAGGTTGTGTCTATAGAGGCCAGAGATTGTAAGGTTTTATCTAATGTTGCCTTGAGTGGGCTGTGAGAAATTGGGAGCACAGCCTCCTTGGTTGAAGTTGGAGAGCAGGTAAGCTCTTCTCTGAGATTACTGTTTGTACCGGTCGAAGCAAAGTGCTCTGTCTACATCAGCGTCACTGTAAACTTGTACATTTGGAACTTGAAGCCCAAAACTGTTAAATTCCCTGTTCTGGGGTTTTCTATTTTTATATCAAATTGTTATTGTACCTGATACACTGTTGTTAAGTTTTAGGCCTTCCCCTAAACTATCATTTTTCTCAGCGTGATTACAATTATTTATGGCCTAGACGGTAGCGACTTATTCCCCGGCTTCGCCTACCGATTTTCGTTAAGATACGACCATTGATAACACAAATATTTGAGAATTGAATTTTAGACCTTCCCCTAAAGTACCATTTCACTCAGCGTGAATAAAACTATTTATAGCCTGTATTATAGCGACTTATTCTCCGTCTTTACATACCGATTTTCGTTAAATTCTCTTCAGCCGTTTTCTCGTGATGCGTGTACATACATACAAACAGACAGACAGAAATTACGGAAAAGTAAAAAGTGCATTTCCTTGTTACTGTGGACACGACTGATACAGAAATACCATCCCTTTTAAATTCTGAGCAATGTACAGACAAAACTCTTATTGTATATCTGGAGGTGTTATGAATAAAGAAGTGCAATCACACTGTGTAAGGTAGTGAATGAGTTGTAGGACTGCAGGCGGACGTGAGATAAATGTAAGTATGATGAAAAGTCAAGTTGTAAGTTCCACCAAGACGAAAAGTCCTCTCCGCGTTGATGGGGTGACAGTTCCTCATGTGGATTGCTGTAACTATCTTCATTAGGGTAACCAAGTTAGCGATGTTGTATATAAAGGCCTCTTCATGTGGTTATGATGGTGTTCAGCAGAGTTAGAGTGTATGGGACTCTCACCAAGAATACTTGATGCGAAAACGAGAGAAGATCGAAAGGAAGGCAGCACGATTTGTTCCTGCTGATTTCCAACAAAGGAGTAGTGTCACTAAAATGTTGCAAAGTGTTGATCACATTCAACAGAGACAACCAAGAAGTAAGTCAGAGTTTGAACAACTGGGATCAACTGAAGTTGCTGCCCTCACGTGCGGCCAGGGCCGAATTTAACTACTGCAAGACCCCTGGGCGCTCTCCTTCCTTAAACTTGATAAGACGCTTTTAGCGTCGGGAGTGTCCGAGGACAAGTTCGGTTCGCCAAATGCAGATCTTTTGATTTGAATGAAGATGAAGACGACACATACACGCAAACCCCGTGCCAGCGAAATTAACCAATGATGGTTAAAATTCCCGACCCTGCCGGGAATCGAAACCGGGACCCCTGTGACCAAACGCCAGCACGCTAACCATTTAGCCATGGAGCCGGACTTGATAAGACAAAAATATATAATGAGTAAGTTAATACAGTAGAGTGTCCCAAGGGAAAATATCAAACATTAATACCATTTAATAATAATAATAATAATAATAATAATAATAATAATAATAATAATAATAATAATAATAATAATAATAATAATAATAATGGAAGTTAAAGAAAGATCTCAATGGAAATTCTTGGCCCAATCAAAGACAAAGATGAATGCAGATGTCGGCATAACCACTAACTGTATACTCGTATCCAGAAGATCTCTGATGCCATGCCGAGAAGGAGAATTGCATTTTATGGCCGCTTGCTAAGAATGAAAACCACACGATTATCAAGCCAGATTTTTACCAGTGGCGAGGCAGGAAATCTTAGCTTAAAGTTTCTTGTAGAGTAGTTCCAAACGTCGAGTTTTCTTGGCCACTCGCACGGTCCTTCAGTAGTTCATCACTCATTAATTCCTTCCCAGACTTTTTCTTGATAGAAATGGTTCTACTGTAAGACTGCTGAGTCTTTCATTCATCATTGTGTTACGCAAAAGGGTGTATTTCTTCTTCAGAGTACTTATACTCATTTCATGCGAAGCCGTGGTCACAGGGTATAATATTAAGCGAATCAATTTTGACACTTCAACATACACTTGTTCGAGGTCATTGAGGACAATATAATGTAAAATCTTTTGAGGAGACAAATTATTTTTCTATATCGGAATAAATGTTTACCAGTTCACTTTCCAGTATTTCTCTATTTTAAAAAGTTATATGTTCGTAAGATTGTTCAGTTTAATAGCAGGGAGGCTCTCTCTGTAAACTGTGAAGCGAGTTGAATCCAAAAGTTTAACAATATGAATGCTTACAAAATCGTCAAACCGTATCTCCATTTGCATCATTAAGGTATCAATGACTTCATTGTTAAAATTTTGAGCGTTCGGGCTTTCGGCACAATCTTCCCTTAAGACCAAGTCATGATTATAGGCCAGACTGTTTGCTACATTTCCACCTAACTGAATCCCTCCCTATTATTTTATACCTTTCAGCATATGATCCATTTACACTACGAACAACAAAGGTGAAAGATTACGGCCTTCTCTAACCCCTGTAAGTCCCCTGAACCAAGAACTCATTCTAATATCAATTGTCACTGCAGCTCAATTGTCAGCATAAATTCCTTTGATTTATTTTAATAATCTACCCTTAATCCTATAGTCGCCCAGTATGGCGAACCCCTTTTCACTTGGCACCCACTCAAATGCTTTCTCTAGATCTACGAAACATAATCACAACTGTATATTCCTCCCGTAACAGTTTTCAGTTACCTGGCGAATACTGAAAATCTGATCCTGACAGCCTCTCTGTGTTCTGTAACCACACAGGTTTTCATCCAACTTCCTCTCCCACTGATCGCAACCTCCCTTCCAAGATGCCAGTGAATACTTTGCCTACTATACTGATCAATGAGATTCCTTGTTAGTTGTAGCAATCCTTCCTGTACCCTTGCTTATAGATAGGTGCAATTACTGTTTTTGTCCAATCTGAAGATACAAAGCTACAATTTATTTTTATGAACTAAATGGGACCGGGCGGTTTACAGGGGCTATTTTTGGTTTGTACAGAATCGGACGTAAAGTACGGCACAAAAGAACTCAGCATTGAAGTGTAAGGCAAATTGGAGGAGGAAATAGATAAATAATTGGTATAGGCTTGAGGTGTGAAGGATGCATAAAGGCAATAAAGGCTAGAAAACCGGCACAACAACAAAAAATACTACAGAAGTGAGCCGCACAGGGTCAGGGACTACACGAGGCTTGAGCCAGAGCAGCACAGAAGAGGGGAAATGAAGGAAGGCAACAAAGCGATGGCTGTTCCCGCAATTGTGCTTCCTCCCTACGAATGTATTTACGAAAAAGAAAATGTTATGTCGTTATTTTAATAACTCACGGGCAAAATGCCTCATCCTTGTTATATGTCTCTCATAATACATTACAAAGTACAGTATAATATCCCTTAATCACGAGGAATTGTGGATGTATCAGCGGGGGTGTGTTCACTCCTTGTATGTCTGTAACAGCTTTTACTGTTTTCTTAACGTGGAATGAGCTATAGTGATCACAAATTAAAAGAGGAGCGCTAGTGTGTTTCTTCAAACAGTTGAATAAAGATATGGTATAGTACAAGTCTTCACCTTCGAGCTGACATATCTATCTCATTTAGTGCTACATTAACTACAGAACATTGTACGCTTTAAGTTTCCACGGTCCATAGGAATGCACTTGTTCAGTCTTTTTGCCTCGTTTCGCCTCTTACTTTTTATACCAGTTCTCTTAATGTCCGTAGTTAAACAGCAGTCTGTCAGCTGACGATAGCGATATATACAAAAATATGTCATGCACGAGGGAAGTTTAATTATCTATTTACATTAAACAAGATTACGGTTAGAAGATAAACGCCGAGTAAATCGATTCTCCTTGACAACGCTAAAGTACAAGAGAAGATGAATGGTAAAAACAATTGTCCGTAGCCTCAGGTGTTTTATTAGCAATAAATTGTAACTCGACGGTGGAAAGGAAGGCCGTAAAAACTAATTGCCTGACGGGAAGATTTGCGTTAAATTGGTCATTTCTTCGCCGTCTCTGATAAGAATACTCAGTCGTTGGTCATCTTGTAAGTAGACTATTTCATTCGATGTGCGAGATTTGTAAATGTTTTAAAATATTTATTTATTTATTTATTTATTTATTTATTTATTTATTTATTTATTTATTTATTTATTTATTTATTTATTTATTTATTTATTTATTTATTTATTTATTTATTTATTTATTTCACCTTTTCCTGACTGGAGGACAAAGTATACAGTAAAATAGGATACATTTTCAAAGTGACTAGTGGACCCGCCCTGCCCCACAGCACTCGCTATAAACAGGTCAGTTAACTCGTCTTGGTATTCCTGTCGTAGTCATGTGAAGACCCCACTTCTAAAAATACCTACATCGTTAATAAACGATTTTGTAAAAATCGCGTAAAACTAATAACTCCTTTCGTTTTGCTGGTAGTGGCCAATTTTTTCAGTTTTATTGCTGGGTGAACACACATTTATTATAGTCATAATTATGAAAATCAAAGCCTGATATTTGAGAAGTTATTAAGGATTACCATAAAACTGTAAAATATTACAACAGCTTTCTGAAACTCAAACCGTGTTTATAATATTAAGCACACGTTCTTTAGTGACATCATACTGATTTTTTCGTTTGCTATGGAAAATATTTGAAAATTAAATCAAAATGAACACAGCAGTTCAAAACCTCGGATCGTCGTCCTCTTCAGTGGTATGGTGTAATTCCTCGTGGTTTCCATTTGAGTCTGAGTCTACTGAGTCTACTGCCGAAAATGAGTGCAATTGGACTGGACAAATGAGTGACTGAAGGGTTGCTATATTTCTAGAAAATAGATCTTAGAGAGCCTCCGTGGCTCAGATGGCAGTGCGTCGGCCTCTCACCGCTGGATACCGTGTTTCAAATCCCGGTCACTCCATGTGAGATTTGTGCTGGACAAAGCGGAGGCGGGACAGGTTTTTCTCCGGGTACTCTGGTTTTCCCTGTCATCTTTCATTCCAGCAACACTCTCCATTATCATTTCATAGCATTTATCACTCATTAATAAATCATCTTGGGAGTGGCGACCCCATTGTAATAACAGCCTATATATGGTTCATTCATTTCATCCCTGACCCGATCAATGACTGGAAAACAGGTTATAGATTTTCATTTTCAGATCTCAGAGAATTAGAGTAGGCAAAGCTTTATCTGACCCTGTAATAATTAAGGGGGGAGACCCAGCTTAAGAAAGGAAATGCTGCACATATCGCAGCTTCCTGGCAACCAGAAGCAACTTCAATAATGTCAAAATCAATATTTTAAAATACAATGTTCAAAATTTCCCGCCTTTTAACAATGTATCACTGTTTTCCTTATAAATTCCAAGTTTATAAGAATTTTCCTCATTTTCCTTTTTTAAAGTATGTATCAAACCTCCACCTACAAAATGAACCTCGACCATTAACATAGACTGTGACTTGGACTTTTTGTCGGGTTTTTTCCCGAGCACCAGAAAATATTAATATTTTTGTAAATAAATATGTTATATAAAATCTAATTTAAACCCTATTGATCTGCATGAGGTACAGATTGTAGTACAATACTAAGGGAGGAAACTCTGAAAACATCATAATTATCCGTGAAACAGTAAGACAGTTATGAAGGAATAAAGGCGGGAAATTTTGAACATTTCATTTTAAAATGTTATAATTAGAATTTTGACATCATTGAAGTTGCTTCTGATTGCTCTGAAGCATGCTAATACATGTGCAGCATTTGTCAACAACGTTTGTAGCATATATAACAATCGAATGAATAATGGTCTATTTTCCCCGTGTTAAGCGTGGTCTCCCTCCTAGAGGGGAATTCCTCAAGGCAGTATTATTAGACCTTTATGTTTTCTTATATATATAAACGATATGTGTACACAAGTGGAAACAGAGATAAGGCTTTTTGCGGATGGTGTTTTTCTGTATAGAGTAATAAATAAGTTATAAGATGGTGTGCAACTGCAAAATGAGCTCGATAATGTCGTGAAATGGACAGCAGGCAATGCCATTATGATAAACAGGGTTAAAAGTTAGGTTGTGAGTTTCACAAATAGGAAAAGTCCTCTCTATTTTAATTACTCCATTGATGGGGTGAAAGTTCCTTTTGGGGATCATTGTAAGTATCTGGGTGTTACTATAAGGAAAGATCTTCATTGGGGTAATCACATAAATAGGATTGTAAATAAAGGATACAGATCTCTGCACATGGTTATGAGGGTGTTTAGGGGATGTAGTAAGGATGTAAAGGAGAGGGCTTATAAGTCTGGGACCCTCACCACGGTTACCTGATTCAAGAACTGGAAAAAATCCAAAGAAAAGCAGCTTGATTTGTTCTGGGTGATTTCCGACAAAAGAGTAGTGTTACAGAAAAAGATACTGGAACAACTTATCAAGCGAGATGTTCCATATATTTCCAATTTCTTTGAAATTATTTAAGATAAGGCTGGGAAAACAACAGAAAGGGAATCTGCCACCTGGGCGACTGACCTAAATGCAGTTGAGGATTGATTGATTGATTGATTGATTGATTGATTGATTGATTGATTGATTGATTGATTGATTGATTGATTGATTGATTGATTGATTGATTGATTGATTGATTGATTGATTGATTGATTGATTGATTGATTGATTGATTGATTGATTGATTGATTGATTGATTGATTGATTGATTGATTGATTGATTGATTGATTGATTGATTGACCGTACATAGCATCTTTATAGAATGGCAAATTATTCATATTTCTCCACTCGGGCCCGAATTAATAAGGCTGCATGAATTGTTCATATATCCTGCACTGTTTTTGATCATATCCTCGAAGAGAGAAGTAGGCCTGTACTGAAAAGAAATATATTAAAAATAATCAGTACTGATATTTGTATTATTTATGCCAACTATTCAGTTTACACGAAATTGTTTAAAGCGTTAGGACTCGCACAGAATGAATGACTACGATTTGAATAAAGGAGGAAACGAGTAAAGAGACAAGGTCGGGAGTGTTTGATAGAGCTCTTCTAGACTCACAATTCCAAAGCTTTCCGGACCCTTTAGCCCTTCAACATTCAGCGCAAATGAGGAAATTGCTTAATTTTACGTGTTTCGTAGTATGCGGATCCCTACTATGTCGGCTAAGAAATAATAAGCCGGTCTCGATTTACTGGCACGTGAAAGGACTCGTGGAGTGCAGGTCTTTCGACTTGACTTATGCTGGAGTAAAAATGGGGAGACAAACTAAGATTACTTTTGGATGGGTAAGTGTGAATCTACGGCAAATCAGCAATGAATGGCGGAATAAACTGCGTTATTTCAAGAAGATAACTTCGTGTGGCTATTTCTACCCTGGTGCAGGCCTTCTAAGGCAGATCCTCCGAAGAGGGTGGGTGGAATCTGCCGAGTGCAGGAAGCTGCGTGTTATTGTAGTGGAGGATAGTGTGATGTGTGAGTTCCAGGGATGCTGGCGACAGTACAAACACCCAGTCCCCGGGCCAAGGGGATTAACCATTTAAGATTGTAATCTCTGACCCTGTGACCAAACGCCAGCACGCTAACCATTTAGCCAAGGAGCCGGACTACAAATCGGTTAGCCGTGACAAACGACATTTTGTGCGTATTTCCGCCAATAATTACGTTAATAATTAAAGAAAATAAAGGAAAGAATTAGCAGATAAGACAACAAGGCTTTTACAAATAGCGTTTTTTTATATATAATTCCTAGTTCCAGCTGGCTAAAGTGGAATAAAAATGTAAAGTTTCCTCCACAAAGTGGAGGAGGGGCAACTACTCCCCCCCCCCCCTCCATTCTCCCCGCTAATCACTGCTACAGTTTGCAAATACGCCAAAGATGCAGAAAATATCATTTATACTCATTTATACTCATTTATACACGTGTAAACATTCCAATCTATAAAAGAGTTGTTTGTATGAAACAAAAACTAATACTGTTCGGCGAAGTACGTGTGTACGTCTGCTTGGAGCTTCGACTGCATTCCGGCCAGGTTGTCCAGATTACGATGATGTCTATGTATTCGTCGCTGTTGAACACAAACAGCAAATATAGCGCGGCTGTACCATTCACCAGCCTGGAACTGTGCGGTGGAAAACAAGGTTTACTAATGCAAGGAGTACATTAGACTGGTAGATCTGAGTAACATGGTACGAGCAACCGTCCGGTAGTTAGCTCTTCGTATTCTGACGTAACCTGCCCGCTCGTAGTAGTGCCCCAGTGAAAATCAGTTGGTATACATCCCGTTCATCATCTGTGCATGCGGGACGTTTATAGGCAGAAAATACGGCGCTCGCGACCAGCCTGGTATATGTTGCAGAGTACTATGTAAGTATATCGTAAACTATGCAAATAATTGGACAATCGTCGCCAAAAGACCTATCTGTGTCGGTGCGACGTAAAGCCCCTAGCAAAAAAAAATAATAATAATTGGACATATGCATAAAATGTAGAACATTCTACAAGCACAAGGTGTAAGTGTAAGCATTTGCTTAAATTGATATAAATAACCTTTCGCTTGTGCTCACTAGAAAGTGCTGCAGGTTTTTCCGGCATATGCTGACTTCTTAGAATATTCTAACTAGCATTTGCTAGTCGCGCAAAGCATGCTGGTTACGTTAGTGTAGAAACACGTGTTGACCGCCGTAACCATACGAGTTTTGCGTCGGAGATATCAGAAACAGATAGAAATTGACGTAAATTTTCGCTTCATTTCAAAAATAGTGACCAAACAGTTACCAGTGTTGTTAAGTAAATGGCAAATTCCTTCAATGAAAGCAGCCAAATTACAAGCTGTTGAACAGTTACGTGAGAGCTTGGGCGGCAATTTACAGCAGATCAGGTGAAAGAAAGGATCCATAACATGAAGACCGAAGTGAAAAAGAACAGTGACAGTAACACTACAGGAAACAGGAAGATACAGTTTAAGAAATGCGACGAGGAGCTTCTAAATTTAATGGAAGTACAACATAATACAACATTCACTCGTGTACCAGGTACGTTTATTAATTAACTTTTAAAACAATTTGCTTTACGTCGCACCGCCAAAGATAGTTCTTATGGCGACGATGGAATAGGAAAGGCCTAGGTGTAGGAAGGAATCGGCCGTGGTCTTAATTAAGGTACAGCCCCGGCATTTGCCTGGTGTGAAAATGGGACACCACGGAAAACTATCTTCAGGGGTGCCGACAGTGCGGTTCGAACCCACTATCTCCCGGATGCGCAACCAACTCGCAGGGTATTAAACTTTACTAGACTCACTGATGAAATAAAGTTTCACTCCGCAAGCTGTGTAGTAATTAGAAAAAGAATCATTACGCCTGATGTAGTTCTTTCGTTTACGAATCATTCCTGTTGAGTTCATTTCATTAATCTGGTCAGTAATTCTATTTCATCAGCATTTCAGGGGAGGGTGTACTGTAGGTGGAAGTGAGGAATACGCAGCTAATATCAATGATGACAGCATGCCGCTAGAGAGTACGACACAGAGACTGAAGAGAGGAAAACACTTTTGATCATGGAACTTGAGAGACTTGTGTTAGCTCACATACAACAGCAGGAAGTAGAAGAACGGAAATTAGCTTCAAACTTAAACTTAAGTGAACAAACCTACATAGAGTTTAAATGATGTGTGGAACATAAAATCAGAGATATAAGTGTTTGTATTTTTGTATTCAACTGAGGCGGAATGAGATAGTAGCGTACAAGATAAGTGAATCACAAATAAGTTTATAACGATGTAAGAGCATAAGTTAAACGAAAAATACGAACCGCACAACTGTTAAATTGTGTTGTCATTTCCAGATCACAGTGCTTCACTTTCATGGTTAATTTACAGCAATTTGTTGAAACAAAATATTAGCGTTTTCATTTCTTCTCATGTCATCATAACCATATTCTCGTTCACCCCCATCACCATCATCATCGTTTTCTTCAGTATAAACATTTGCTAGTAGAGGGAAACGTCTCTTCAGCTGAAAAAGAAACATCTCTCAATAAATACTCTGTTTTGAGCACGCACGCGATGGCAATATTCTTCTTGTGGATTTTGAGGATTTCGGTAAGGAGTTAGCAGCCGAATGCAGCTCCCGCGTGCTCTCGCAATCCTTCACACACACACATGAATTCTTAAATATGCGACTTTCGTGAACAGAACCAGGCCAGCTAGCATCAACACTTGTAAAATGTTCGCTTGAATTGCAAGTTGCTTGTACATTGATAGAAGCGAAATTTTTGCGGTTGATGTATTGATCGCCATCTAGTCGTGGCTTTAAAATGGGTACATGTGTACAGTCAAAATCACCGATCACACAAGGAAAGTTAAGGCGTTGCTGCCAACTTGGAAACTCGGATCGCCAACAAAACGAAGAAATATCTGCATTCATTCCTTGGATGTTAAAGCACCACCACGCGTCTCGTCACTTTCTCCCAAGAAAGAGCTCGAAATTAATTCATCATTTTCTTCGTTAAATGTATACAAATGTTTTTATGCACGTTCATCACTATGCCGTCTGGGATTATACAGTTTCCTGCGTCGGATATTCACAATTTGCGCCATTAAATCAACCAAAAGGCAACAAATTTCAAGCTAACTGAGACTAGCGTGGTAAATCTTAATTAAATGATTGCATGGTACTAGCACATGCTAGGTTTCATTCATGTAGAATTCATCATTTGCTGGAAAACTAAGCAAACGCTTACTAGTAAGTAAAGCAACTGCTAGATTATTTTATTCCAGCATTTGCTTACAAAGGAGGTAGCAAAAGCATTTGCTAGATTTTATACATACGTCCCCAATATCGCGTGTTAAGATAGGTCTAGGGAACATTTTATATGTATATGGGGCTCACCTTTTTTCTCTAGACCTTCCATATTTCTGAACAGAATTGTAGTAAATAAGCAATACTAGTGCGAGAAGACCGGCCCTTGGTGGACGATACCGGCAATGACACGCTTTCTGGTTTCCTAGGAAGTACGGTTACCTTCTTGGCACCAACATTACTTATATTTTCATTTATTGTCTATTTGTGGCTACTTGAAGATTTGGGAGTTTTTGATGAACTTCCTGCAGGCGAAAATCTCTGTGGCGTGATCCACACCTTCAGGACTTTTTCTGTGATAGAGATGGAAAACTTTGGAGGAGTGATAGAGCATTGACCTCCTGGATCTAACAGACATGATGTAGGCTTTCTGGGCTTATGCCATGTCAAGAAAATAAGGTGAAGCTCTTTACGTTTCGCAGAGAACTTAGCTCTCAATTGTTCACCAGAAAGACTTCTACAAGAATGAAGGTGGGTTCATTCGTCACCAGATGGCTCCCCGTGCGCGGTACAGTGCTAGCATGAGAAGCAGAAGCTGACGGAACCATCAGGATCAGTCTGCGAAGGGGTCACATAACAGGTGCACACACATTATGAAACTATGACACTGACACAAGCATGGAATGAAACATCTGGTGATGAAAAATGTACGAATTTGGAAAACACCGAAATGAAATAACAATAGTGAAGGGACATGGAAGGGAACTACAACGCAAACACTTAATGGCTGGCAACCACGCATTATTTAATTGATAGCCAGTGTCCCTGTTGAAATTGTTAGGATTTTTACGGATTTCAACAGCTACCGGTATAATCCTGGACCTGTAGTGTCTAATGTGGTTAAGAGCTCAAACGTCTTCAAACACGACATCATGGCCTGACGATAGGGCGTGCTCAGCTATTGCTGATTTTTCTGGATGTTTGAGGCGAATATTTTGTTCGTGTTTCTTGATACGAGTGCCAATGCACCGTCACGTTTGGCCAGTCTATACCTTGCCGCGAGTACAGGGAATTTTGTATACCCCAGAATGTAAAAGTGGGGACAATTTGTTCTTGGTTTTACTTAGAATTCTGGATCTTCCTCATCGCTGTGAATGTGCGAAAGTCCTTGCACACAGACGATGGTGTACACTCGACACCAATATGATCACATTTTCCAAACATTGCACAGTTCAACGAACCTTGACTACGAAATGATGTGTGGCCACACTTGTAGCAGTTATAACGTCTTATTGGAGCTGAACGAACAGTCCACGGTACATCGTGAGTTTGATTCGTTCGGGCAGAAACCGTGAGTCGAAAGTCAGTATCAAGCAGCTTATTTACAGACACGCCTCTTTAACCTCCTCGCGTCATGTGCGAGCCATCGTCATCCTTAACCAAATCCTTGTTGAAGATAACTCGTTTGCAGGAGTTCAGGGATTTGCGCTTCTTAGCAAGCACGTTACGAAACATCGTAGCTTCCAGTAGCCGTCGACTCCGTTCAGCCATCGATGTCTTGACAAGCACAGATCCGTTACGAAGCTTGCACATTTCATCAACTTCACCGCCTACAATGTCTTCAAGTGCATTGCTAATTAATAAAGGACTTTCCACCAAGGAACTGTGGAAGTAACCTGGAATCGGGGCAGCTGTTCGTCACCTTGAGTATCCGGCGCATTTGGAGTATAACTCTTTCTATTCTTACCATTCTTAGACGCTATTGTGAGGATGCTATTCTTTAAAAACTGTTTTTGTGAGGTTCCATTTTCGAATCGAACATGTAGCTAGGGCAGTAATTGGTGAACCTTCGACACAGCTCCGGATGTCGAAGTAAGACTAGATACTCACGAAGGCACCCGGTATCTGGAGGTGGGCCGCTAGCGACTACTCACCCAGTAGCCACGTATCACCTCGCCATGACTCGAAGCGTTTGACTGGCGGAAAACGAAACCTCTACATAAACACATACGCTCAGAACACGAACACCCTACCCGAGGCAGACTCTCAGAGAAATTAAAATGAAGGAGATTAGGATAGAAAAGTAAGAAATGGAGGAAAAGAACAGAGACCTCTCTGACAACTCGGGTGATATCTCGTTAGTGAATCTCTACTTCAAGACCAATCCAGCTCTGAGCTGGCACAGCCCTCGGCATCGACGAAGTCATGGTGTCCCTGTCCATGCAGAGACTGTAAGTCCCGTTGTAGTCGTAAGCAGGCAACCAGTGTGTGTCGTACCGAAAGAATACCGACACCATTTTGGTGCACTGAAATAAAATTATTGCTCATATCGAACGTTTTGGAGCTATAAAGACAGGCTGTAATCAAATCAATAGCGAATAATGATAAGGGGAAAACATTCATTACAATTCTGAACACTGCGAAAGGCAGAGAAAATTATTTATTGGACGTAAATAATTAGCTGGTCCTCTTTTATTTTCTCATATTGACATTATTATGTTCTTTTCAGCTCTGCCGTGACTTCGTCATTCTGTCTACCAAAATGGCGTAGTTTTATCATCCATTGTCTATCATTATGATTTATTGTTGTTAACGCCAAGAATTTAGAAGGAGATACTAAAGCGCTGTACTAGGGCTAGGTAATGATGTGAATATCGACTGTTTTAAGTTATCGGTATAGTTTTCATTCGGTTTGAAATTGGTTAGAAAGTAGTAAAATACGTTTTATTCTGCGGTGCTTCACTGCTAGTAACTACAAAGATCGAATGTTGAAATGTGGATTATACTACAGCATGTTTGTTTTGTTGGTAGTGATGTTCGAGTGAAGTGCTTGGAAACTGAAATAGGTTGGTCTATAAAATAAAAATTCCCGGTTAAAGTAATTGTGGTCATTTTTTTTCATTTTTAAATAAAATGCACTTTGTGTCCCTAACTACAAGTTCATGAAAGTAAGATCGCCTGTTCATAAAATAACAAATGTTAGGTAATTTCAGATGAAGGTTAGGTTTATACCTTACTGTAATGATGCCCCATATTAAAGTAATGTGAATACAGCAAACTGGACTAAATGAAAATACAGCATTTTTTTTCTGGGACCAAGTATTACTGCATATATTGATTTAAACATAATTGCATTCAGTTAAGGTTAATGTTTAATCATTAGACATTCATGGTTAGTACATGGAAAGTATATAAAAACTATAACATAATTATCTATTGATAATGTGCACAATAATAAAATTTCATTGATCAGTATACAGCTTTGAGTCAGAGCCTCCGAGGGGGAAATAAATCCGTGCATATTATTCGCTTTATTAGTTTATGTTCACATCATATTTCGCGTCAGTCAAGGGGTTCATGCCAAAGAGTACACAGTCTACTACTACGAACTCTGACTTTACTCCATGGCGAAAAAGGAGGCCGATTTCAGCGCCGACAAACAATTTGAATTTTAGGTCCGAAAGAAAAACCGAATGCAAACGAAAAGAGTCGGATGTAACGTAGTTGACGACTGTCGAATGATTCGGTAGTTGTCATTCGATAGTCCCATCACTAGAGCTAAGTCATATTATACGCTTTAATATAAATATTTCTCGAGGAAATGCACAAGAATGTAGAGGAAGGAGATACTAAAGTGCAGTGCAAGAGTTAGACTATGGTATCGTAAGTACCAATATTTCGTCATCTATGTACTGTATTTTGCTATGACAGGACGCAAGTTCTTAAGTGGACCTTACAAGGTCAATAATACTGACATTACACATCAGTATTGTAGAGATCTTACATGATGTGCACGTGTTGATCATTGCGGTATTCCATCAAAATGGATCATAAAAGATGGACATGTGTAGCTATCATATTAGAGAAAACGAGGAGAGTATTCTCATATGAAGTTGTTGAGGAAATGCAACATACCGACGAAGAAGGTTATTAAAACTAATTCCGAATGAGTGAGAGTACTTTTGAGAAATTACTTGGAATTTAGAGCTTTTTCTAATAAGGCAGAATACACACTTGCGAATTTGTTTATCGGTGGCATTGAGGTATGTTGCAATTGGAAACAATTTTGAAGATTTGAAGTTTTCCGCTATAATGTCACCAATTTCCGTCAGTAGATAGTTGTAGAAATACATGAAGTATTGTGTTTCGTTCTACAAGGGTACATAAAGTTAAGACATTCATTACAAAAACTTGTTTGTTATAAAGAACAGAAGTTATATAACACCAGGGCTATGTTTTAATAAATAATCTGGTCTGTTTATTCCCCGGTAGGCTTAAATGAAGTGAGAAGTCTGAACATATTTCCGTTTGTGGGAGTGTTGAGCACAACAGGAACTTTAGCTTTATTGAAGAATTAAGTGCATAAAAGACTCACATTGACCATTTGCATACTGTATATCATCTGTCCCAATCGCTGAGCATTTGACTCAATAATTTTCAAAACTAATTATGGTCATTTGAACGCAAGGATTTTTTCTCACTTCCTTGCTTTCAATTTGGAATATACAACTAACAGTTTATAGAGCGCCCTATTCCGTTTATTTTGTTCATATATTCTGGATTGGAAGCATCCCACAAATCCGGCGGCGTTTCGTACATTTCGATAAACTGTCGTAATAACTGGTTGTCACCTGACGTTCCACGAGCACCCCTACTGCTTGGCCTTGTGTCGTCCGTTGCTGCTCCGTTATACTGAATGATCACCGCACTTACACGGTGAGTATAACATTTAGTATCCCCACCACTCTATACTACTGATGCTCGCAGATCTGCTTCAGTACTGGTCTTCATTCCAGTCCACACACGATCAGGATTATTGTCGGCACTAACAGTTTTATTGTTCGTGTGGGGTCCGCTTTACTAACGTGTTGTTTGTTCTCCTTATCATGTTTCTTTCAGTTTATCAGAACTCTTTGATCCCCCCCTACGGAGGAATGACAGAACGTAGCCACTACCTGTCGTAAGAACTGGGTTATGTGAACGAATCGAATCCATAAAACTGCATTGCAATGTTTACCCTAAATGAATGATAATAATTGCTTTCACGCAAAGCAACAGTAAAATATTATTATTACTAGATAAATATACCTACGACGACAGTTTCGTTGTAGACACAGCTTGTTGTGGTATTCCGCTTCATCGTGGCGTCTTTTATTTCCTTCCTGAGCTCCAGGATTGGGAGTGCTATTCAAAATTAGAATGGGGGAAGACAGTCATGTCAACGTGCTTACGAGCCACTAAATCTCGCGTCTCAGAGACTGTTAAGATCAACAATTTAGAATAACATACAGAGGCGGAAGCGCTGCCTGGCTGAAGCTAATTGAACGAACGTCAGCCATGTTTCCAGTGATCGCGTAAGAAAGGGGGCGTGGCTCCGAAGAACGAAGATTGTTGAAAATTCACATAACAGAATCACTGGTGTCCTTGGATCACTCATCACTTCAGAAGTAAAGACATTACCAGACACTTGAGCACGAGTAAATGCTACATGGCTGAAGTGTCGTCAGGTCACTGGTGTGCTATGCGACAAGGAAATTCCCACCTGCCACCTCTTTGGGTCGGAATGTTGGCCTACAACTAAGAAGCATGAGCAGGTTCCACACGGTACGGAGATGAAGATGTTACGTCGGTCTTACAAGACTGGACCGTGTCAGAAACAAAGATTGAGAGTGACAACTATCCCGGAGAAGACTCGAGAAGCACGACTTAGATGGTATGGTCATGTCGTCCAAAGCCATGCAGACTCAATGATACATACAGCCCTCCAATTTTATCCTGAAGGTTATCGATCCCAAGAAGCGATGGTTCGACTGCATCAAGGAACATACATGTATTTTCTAAGCATCACTCAAGCTGACGCCCTTGACCGCAGGAATTGGAGGATGGCATGTTTAAAAGCGGACCCTGCACCTGTGCGGGACTAAACGCTGGCAATGAAGAAGAAGAAGAAGAATCACTGGTGTAAAATTGAAGACCGTTAGCTGAAAGGTTAGAGCATTAATAATCAGAGTGCGAATATCGCCACTTCATCCATGTTGCGGCGCGAGACCAACACCACGATCAGCTCATTGTAGTGTAGTTCGAAAGATATATAAGGAGAATCATCAAACAGCGACATACGAATAGGCCACGAAATCGGAACAAGAGAGTTACGCTGCTTGGATGTTATGATTTAGCGCAAATTACAATAAAACCTGTGGAAATAAATTAGTATTTATGACGGAAATCCTTAAAACGAAAGGGACTTACGATAGGTTACAACCTCAGTCTTCCACCGAGCGAGATTGTCGTGTGGTTAGGAGCGCACATTCGGGAGATAGTGGGTTCAAATCCCACTGTAGGGAGCGAGAAAAGCTTTCATACATACCTCTTCTCGAGACGTGCCTCCTAAAACGTGGTAAGCAAAGGTAAAAGAACGTATTGCCAAAGGTTGTTCATTTTTCCTTGGACGCCTCTGCTTGAATGGTGTACACTCTAATAGCCCGTGAAGGAACAGGCCTTGCTCATTCTCGGTTTAAATATCATAAAACATTGTAAAGATTTCTATGCAGTTGTCTTCTCCAAGCTGCACCTGAGAAAATACAAAGGAATGCAATTACGTTTAGGAGAATATGAAAGCCAAGATGTAATTCACGACAGCGTTCACCGATGGTAACATACATGTCTGTGGAAGATGCATAAGCAAGTTACCAGCTGACCTGTCAGATAACCCGGATCGTTTAGAATGAATTGTGATTTACGTACGCTTCGCCTTTCAACCGAGATACCTTTCTTGTAACAAAATGGATTTCTTCCCCTCCTTCTTTTTCGCGTCTTATCTTCAATATCACTGTAAACACATTCACCATCATATATTTTGCTCCTAGTGAAAAAAACACAAACTCGGAAGACACGAGGCACGCGGCAGCCAGCTCTTCAACTGTTTGCACTCACCGGACCATTGCCAACTGTTCAGTCTTAAAAAGGCGCCCATTTAAAACAAAATGTGATTTTCAATTCCATGTTAAAAGGCAACCGAACGTCTTACGCTTTATACAAAAATGATACATCTACCCACAAAATATACGAACCACTATAAAACACGCCCTTTTAAAATAGACCCATTCAAATGGAAGCTTACACCAATAAAATTTCAACTAGTTTTATATTCTGAATTACAAAAGAAGTTTGACGAAAATAACTCCGGAAACAAATTAAGTGGTACGGGATTTCTTGTATTGGCTCCGGCCTGGATACAACGTACGACTTTGGAAGAAATAGCCAGCACGCTAAACAACCCTCAGTTCCATGGATAAAGAACATTGCAAAAAAACATTGCAAGGCTGTCAGCAAATTAATTTTCTAGTATATTATCAACTTATGTTTTGCCAAAAGTGTTTAGAAGCTTCACCTGCCATTCTTAATGTGATCCCTTTTTCCCAGGTGGATGACAAAAAAAATGTCCCAGAACGTCTTCCTGCTGGTCCTCGCCACCCTGTTAACAGCGAACTCAATCACAGGTAAGAGAAATAAATATCAGTAGAGGAGACTAAGATATGAATATAACAATGGTAGCGGAGACTAAGATATAAATATAACAATGGTAGCGGAGACTAAGATATGAATATAACAAGGTAGAGGAGACTAAGATACGAATATAACAATGGTAGATGAGACTAAGATATGAATATAACAATGGCAGAGGAGACTAAGATATGAACATAACAATGGTAGCGGAGACTAAGATATGAATATAACAAGGTAGAGGAGACTAAGATACGAATATAACAATGGTAGATGAGACTAAGATATGAATATAACAATGGCAGAGGAGACTAAGATATGAACATAACAATGGTAGAGGAGACTTAACATATGAATATAACAATGGCAGAGGAGACTAAGATATCAACATAATAATGGTAGAGGAGACTAAGATATCAACATAACAATGGTAGAGGAGAAAACGTACATAGCCTCGAATGGAACCAGCGCCATAGATTTAGTCTTTTACAGAGGTACAATCATTAAAAAATTCAGTCAAAAAGCATTATGGACTTCAGCCATAGACCCGATTAGGAAACATATACCAATCTCGACAGTCTTTGAGATTACTCATAAAGATCAATTGTCAATACAACCAAGGAAGAAAATATCCAGGAAATTAGATCCAGAGAAACTAAGACATATCGGTGATGAAATAGATAAAGCAAGGCTATTAGTTCAACGACATGAACTAACTGAAGCAGTGGAAATGTGTACAAGAACCCTTCAGTCATGCCAAACTCACACGAAAGTAAGGATATCACAACCATGGTTCAATAAAGACTGTTACAATGAACAGAAAAAGACCCCCTGGCACTACATCGAACGAAGAGCACATCGAGCCCGAATCACCTGGCCCAATACGCCGAACAAAGAAGGAAATATAAATCACTGGTCAAGAAAACAAGAACGGAGTACATTGAGGAAGACGCCAGGAGACGTGCTGAAAACACCCAAAATGACCCATTCCTAGTGCTTAGGAAACAAAAAAACTTCAGCAACAAATAATATCTCAATGGAGTCATGGCAAAACCATTTCTAAAAGCATTCTCAACCTCCAACACCGATCAACAGCTTTTGAATTAACTCCAGTAACAATGACGGGAAATCACGTCCTCATAACGAGGCAGGAAATATATAATACAATAACAATAGCAAAAAATGGAAAAGCCCCCGGCCCAGACAGCATTTGCACAGAACACCTGAAAGACTCTCTACCTGTCATGCTAGACTACTGGATAGAACTATTCAACACATGCACGCACACTGGGGAAATTCCAGAGCAATGGAGATTGTCAACAATCAAAATGATGTTTAAGAAAGGAGAAACTGACAATCCTGATTCATATCGAGGTATAGCCCTCGAAAATACATCATTCAAAATCTTCATGAAAATCTTAACAATCAGGGTTGCAGAAGAAATAGACTCGCAGATACCAGAAAATCAATTCGGCTTCCGAAAGGGAAGAAGCACACTACATGCCGTAAAATACCTAATAGAACAAGTGCAAGATACATTGAGGCTTCCAGGAAAGAAATATTTTGTAGTCTTCGTAGACTATCGTAAGGCTTTTGACCTTGTTGATAGAGCAACACTCGTCCGGAAACTCAATTACCTAATAGGGGCTACACATCAGATAGCAATCATAATCTCGAATATCCTCAAATATAACTATGTCCAAATATCAAACAACATAACCCTATCCAAAAACGTAACTCAAACAAACGGAGTCCTACAAAGTGACCCAATCAGCCCAATTTTATTCAACATCATGACAGCATACATCACAGAAATAGTCATAGATACCTCAGCATTGCTTATACTTTACGCAGATGATATGGCAATAGGCTCAGAAAACATAGAAGAGCTCCAAGATGTCCTCAATAGGCTCACATCATGGGCAGAAAGAAACGGTTTGCAAATAAACCACAACAAAACTAAACAAATGACCTTTAGGAAAGGAGGAAAACATGCAGCTAAAAATACAATAACCATGCACAACAAACCTCTAGAAGTAGTGCCGAAATTCGAGTACCTTGGAGTCACCCTCCAAACTACTCTAACATCCTACAATATCCACGTCAAAGAAAGAGCAGCCGCAGCAATAAAAGCCATCTACAACATTCAACAACCTCAACAAATAGCATTTGGGTACAGCAATGCTACTGTTCAGGACAGCCATATCACCAATAGCAACCTATGGGATTAGCATCACCTGGGAAAAACTCACATTCAGCGACCTGATGACTATAGAAAAAGTCAAGGCCCGATATCTCAAGAGATTTCTAGGCATTGGAAAGTCAGCCCCTTCAAGGTTAACATATGTTCTAAACAAAGAGGACTACTTCATTGACGATATCAAAACACAGTTTTGTCTACCAAACACCAAGCCCTACGAGAATGTACGCCAAACTTTAAACGAGAAAAGACTGAACAGTTGGCGAGTGCAAACAGTCCTCGTGCCTCGTGTCTGCCGAGTTTGTGGTTTTTTCTTTTTGTTTTTTCACTAGGAGCAAAATATATGATAGTGAATGTGTTTACAGTGATACTGAAGATAAGACGCCGTTTATTTAACCTGTTCTTTTTCGCAAAGGCCCTGTAGGTTGGGTACTAGATACCCTGTATAAAATTATATTCAGTTCGTAAGTTGTGCATTGAGTAGGCTAAAAGAAACTGAGAGCCTGTTAGCTCTTTTTCAAAATTTTTGTAAGAGTAATGAGTGCCTCTGGAAGGCTAGATATTGTATTTTAGGAGCAAACGCTCTTGAATTAGCGGATTTCTGCCCTGGAGTAAATGATTCCTTGTTTGAATTAAAGTTGTAAACTGGATCCGGTATCTCTGGAATTGTAGCACAGGGGGCTTGAAGCCCAGAGTCTGTAAAAGTCACTAATCTTGGATTTTCCTAGTCTTGTTTCAAGATTGTACCTGTTATTTTGTTATTTGTTGATTTTTGAAATTCAAAAGAAATATAACCTTTGTTAAAGTTTTAAATGAATTTCGATATTGTAAATAGACCCATTCACCCCGGCACCTTCTTTAACCTCTTTCTGCTCCATGGGTATCCCGCAACAATAACAATGGTAGAGGAGATTAAGATATGAATATAACAATCGTGAAGGAGACTTAATATATGATTATAACAATGGTAGAGGACATTAAGATATGAATATAACAATGGTAGTGGAGACTTATCATATGAATATAACAATGGTAGATCAGACTAAGATATAAATATAATAATGGTAGTGAAGACTTATCATATGAATATAACAATGGTAGAGGAGATTAAGATATAAATATAACAATGGTAGTGGAGACTTATCATATGATTATAACAATGGTAGAGGAGACTAAGAAATATAACAACGGTAGAGAAGACTAAGATATGAATGGTAGTGGAGACTAACATATTGAAACAGGAACGCCCGTACTTCAATTTTGCGGAGAGCATGGATAACGCCAAGGCGTGTACGGTTCATGCTTTAGAGAGTATGAGAGAAGGGTAGTGAAATAAGTTCATATTTAAAGTGGAACTTTCAGTTTATTCAAAAGAAATGCAAAGAAATTATATCAACTTGTACAGACGAATAGTTAGATTGGCCTTGAAAATGTGGAGGAGGCGTCGTTCTGCGGCGTCGGCGTAGTCTCACGTCGTCGGTGTTGACCCACAGCTGTTGTCAGCCGTTGATGTTGATGTTGATGTTGACGGAGACTCGAACCTGGGGCGGTCGTCTGATGATCGTGCAGCGTGGAATAGTTGTTAAGTTTCGTATTCCACAAAGTCCTATGAAAGGAGCAGAGAAATGTAGAACTTTCGCACAGAATGTCAATGGAATCTGATACGACACTTCTCTACCGCACTGCACTGCGAATTAATGCGAGACACTGTTAATTGGTCGAATAGGTTCCACAGTAAATGGTGTTGGACGCACTTTTGAAAAAAGATGAATTTAAAGTCACAGTTCTGTGAGAATAATGCAATAGGCACTATCGAACTTGAAATAATAAGTAATGAAAATCATCTGAAACTTTCTGAGATGCGATAGTTTAGCGCTTCACTCAATCTCAAAAGAAACTAAGTTCTTTGGACACAGTCTTTGCACTGTTTGCAATGAGGACATGCAATACACTCGTAGAAATAAATTAAAGCTTCTGCGAAAACAGAAAGAAACAGTTTATGTCAGTCTTGTGAAAGGGAACCAAGTTCTGTTACGATTCAGTCTTAACAAAATTACGTAACTTCTCAGAGGTAAGGTTATCACTGAGTAAATTTAGACAGTTTTTATGAGGGGAATTGACATAGTCCCTCGAAAAGAAATAAAGGTACCGTATTCCACGAATCTGCACTGTCCTTGAAAGGAAATATCGGCACAGTTTTATGGAAGTAAATGGACTGACACAGTCTGAATGAAATGAAGATTGGCACAGTTTTATGCAATGTTAACACTGTTTTCACGCGGAGTGATTGACGCAGTCTTTGAAGGAAAAGTAGGCACTGTTCTTTACGAAATAAAGAGACACTGTCCATAAAAGAATTGTCTTGTCACTATGGCACAATTCTTACGAGATAGCCTAACACAGTCTCTTGTAGAGGAAACAATTAAAGCACAGTCTTTATGTCCTAAGTCCTTTAAGCGCAGTTTCAAAATGTACAGTCTCTTCAATTACACAATTCACAAACGAAATGGAGTTACACGGCTCGACAGACTGAGAATAAGCTTTCGCTTACACGCGAAGTTAGAGTCTACAGAGAAGACTTTCAACACTAGTATTACGTACTTTCGAACCCCGGTCCTAAGCCGGACAGAGTAACGAACCATATCACATAGCGAGGCGACTGGTTCACGACGATGTGCTTGTTCGCACACACACACTGAGACATCCAGTGACACACTGACTCACTCAAGGTTGGAGACTTCCTTTTATTGCCGAAGGTCGAACGGCGTGACGGTAAATATGAGCATCTTAAAAAAATCATATCTCGACCATCCTTCCGCCGATTTTAATGAAATTTTGGCTAGCATCATTTATTGTCCAGGGCTACAAGGTGACGTTCTCGAAATTATGATTTAACCTTCCGTTCGTGATGAAATGATATAGAACAGAAGAGAACTTTCGGTGTGACGTCACTTGGCCTAGGCTGGCAGTCTGGAGCAGTGCTTGTTTGCACGCTGTCTCCCACAATGCCTGCGCGCTCGGCGCTCGTTTTGAATGCATACAGCTGAGTGTTCGCGAGCCTCTCAAGAAATACATGAACGTGAATGCTCGCAGGGTATTCCCGTTTCAATATAAATATAACAATGGTAGAGGAGACTAAGATATGAATATAACAATGGTAGTGGAGACTGACATATGACCATAACAATGGTAGAGGAGACTAAGATATGAATATAACAATGGTAGTGGAGACTCACCTATGACCATAACAATGGTACTGGAACAGACATATGACCATAACAATGGTAGACGAGACTTAACATATAAATATAACAATGGTAGTGGAGACTTAACATATGAATATAACAATGGCAAGGGGAGACTTAAAAAAGGGGGCCGATGACTTTCGATGTTAGGCCCCTTTAAACAACAAGCATCATCATCATCATCACTTAACATACGAATATAACAATGGTAGACGAGACTTAACATATGAATATAAAAATGGTAGAGGAGACTAATATATGAATATAACAATGGTAGACGTGACTTAACATATGAATATAACAATGGTAGACGAGACTTAACATATGAATATAACAATGGTAGACGAGACTTTACATTTGAATATAACAATGGTAGACGAGACTTAACATATGAATATAACAATGGTAGACGTGACTTAACATGTGAATATAACAATGGTAGACGAGACTTAACATATGAATATAACAATGGTAGACGAGACTTAACATATGAATATAACAATGGTAGACGAGACTTAACATATGAATATAACAATGGTAGACGAGACTTAACATATGAATATAACAATGGTAGACGAGACTTTACATTTGAATATAACAATGGTAGACGAGACTTAACATATGAATATAACAATGGTAGACGAGACTTAATACATGAATATAACAATGGTAGACGAGACTTAACATATGAATATAACAATGGTAGACGAGACTTTACATTTGAATATAACAATGGTAGACGTGACTTTACATTTGAATATAACAATGGTAGACGAGACTTAACATATGAATATAACAATGGTAGACGAGACTTTAAATTTGAATATAACAATGGTAGACGAGACTTAACATTTGAATATAACAATGGTAGACGTGACTTAACATAAGAATATAACAATGGTAGACGAGACTTAACATATGAATATAACAATGGTAGACGAGACTTAACATATGAATATAACAATGGTAGACGAGACTTTACATTTGAATATAACAATGGTAGACGAGACTTAACATATGAATATAACAATGGTAGACGAGACTTAATATATGAATATAACAATGGTAGACGAGACTTAACATATGAATATAACAATGGTAGACGAGACTTTACATTTGAATATAACAATGGTAGAGGAGACTTAACATATGAATATAACAATGGTAGACGAGACTTTACATTTGAATATAACAATGGTAGAGGAGACTTAACATATGAATATAACAATGGTAGACGAGACTTAACATTTGAATATAACAATTGTAAACGAGACTTAACATTTGAATATAACAATGGTAGACGAGACTTAACATATGAATATAACAATGGTAGACGAGACTTTACATTTGAATATAACAATGGTAGACGTGACTTAACATATGAATATAACAATGGTAGACGTGACTTAACATATGAATATAACAATGGTAGACGAGACTTTACATTTGAATATAACAATGGTAGACGAGACTTAACATATGAATATAACAATGGTAGACGAGACTTTACATTTGAATATAACAATGGTAGAGGAGACTTAACATATGATATAACAATGGTAGACGAGACATTACATTTTAATATAACAATGGTAGACGAGACTTAACATATGAATATAACAATGGTAGACGAGACTTTACATTTGAATATAACAATGGTAGACGAGACTTTACATTTGAATATAACAATGGTAGACGAGACTTAACATATGAATATAACAATGGTAGACGAGACTTTACATTTGAATATAACAATGGTAGACGAGACTAATCATATGAATATAACAATGGTAGACGAGACTTAATATATGAATATAACAATGGTAGACGAGACTTAACATATGAATATAACAATGGTAGACGAGACTTAACATATGAATATAACAATGGTAGACGAGACTTAACATATGAATATAACAATGGTAGACGAGACTTAATATATGAATGTAACAATGGTAGACGAGACTTAATATATGAATATAACAATGGTAGACGAGACTTAACATATGAATATAACAATGGTAGACGAGACTTAACATTTGAATATAACAATGGTAGGGGATACCAAGGTATGAATATAACACTGGTAGAGGATACCAATGTGTGAATATAACAATGGTAGAGGAGACTTTACATATGAATATAACAATAATGTAGACGAGACTTAACATATGAATATAACAATTGTAGACGAGACTTAACATTTGAATATAACAATTGGAGACGAGACTTAACATTTGAATATAACAAATGTAGACGAGACTTAACATATGAATATAACAATGGTAGAGGAGACTTTACATATGAATATAACAATGGTAGACGAGACTTTACATTTGAATATAACAATGGTAGACGAGACTTAACATATGAATATAACAATGGTAGACGAGACTTAATATATGAATATAACAATGGTAGACGAGACTTAACATATGAATATAACAATGGTAGACGTGACTTGACATATGAATATAACCATGGTAGACGAGACTTAACATATGAATATAACAATGGTAGACGAGACTTTACATTTGCATATAACAATTGTAGACGAGACTTAACATTTGAATATAACAATGGTAGACGAGACTTAATATATGAATATGACAATGGTAGACGAGACTTAACATTTGAATATAACAATTGTAGACGAGACTTAACATTTGAATATAAAATTGTAGACGAGACTTAACATTTGAATATAACAAATGTAGACGAGACTTAACATATGAATATAACAATGGTAGAGGAGACTATACATATGAATATAACAATGGTAGACGAGACTTAACATATGAATATAACAATGGTAGACGAGACTTTACATTTGAATATAACAATGGTAGACGAGACTTAACATATGAATATAACAATGGTAGACGAGACTTAATATATGAACATAACAATGGTAGACGAGACTTATCATGTGAATATAACAATGGTAGACGTGACTTAACATATGAATATAACAATGGTAGACGAGACTTAACATATGAATATAACAATGGTAGACGAGACTTTACATTTGAATATAACAATTGTAGACGAGACTTAACATTTGAATATAACAATGGTAGACGAGACTTAATATATGAATATAACAATGGTAGACGAGACTTAACATTTGAATATAACAATGGTAGACGAGACTTAATATATGAATATAACAATGGTAGACGTGACTTAATATATGAATATAACAATGGTAGACGAGACTTAACATATGAATATATCAATGGTAGACGAGACTTAACATATGAATGTAACAATGGTAGACGAGACTTAACATATGAATATAACAATTGTAGACGAGACTTAACATTTGAATATAACAATGGTAGACGAGACTTAATATATGAATATAACAATGGCAGACGAGACTTTACATATGAATATAACAATGCTAGACGAGACTTAACTATTGAATATAACAATGGTAGACGAGACTTAACATATGAATATAACAATGGTGGACGAGACTTAACATATGAATATAACAATAGTAGACGAGACTTAATGTATGAATTTAACAATGGTAGACGAGACTTAACATATGAATGTAACAATGGTAGACGAGACTTAACATATGAATATAACAATTGTAGACGAGACTTAACATTTGAATATAACAATGGTAGACGAGACTTAATATATGAATATAACAATGGCAGACGAGACTTAACATATGAATGTAACAATGGTAGACGAGACTTAACATATGAATATAACAATTGTAGACGAGACTTAACATTTGAATATAACAATGGTAGACGAGACTTAATATATGAATATAACAATGGCAGACGAGACTTAACATATGAATGTAACAATGGTAGACGTGACTTAACATATGAATATAACAATGGTAGACGAGACTTAACATATGAATATATCAATGGTAGACGAGACTTAACATATGAATGTAACAATGGTAGACGAGACTTAACATATGAATATAACAATTGTAGACGAGACTTAACATTTGAATATAACAATGGTAGACGAGACTTAATATATGAATATAACAATGGCAGACGAGACTTTACATATGAATATAACAATGCTAGACGAGACTTAACTATTGAATATAACAATGGTAGACGAGACTTAACATATGAATATAACAATGGTAGACGGGACTTAACATATGAATATAACAATGGTAGACGAGACTTAACATATAATATAACAATGGTAGACGAGACTTAACATATGAATATAACAATTGTAGACGAGACTTAACATATGAATATAACAATGGTAGACGAGGCTTAACATATGAATATAACAATGGTAGACGAGACTTAACATATGAATATAACAATGGTAGACGAGACTTAATATATGAATATAACAATGGTAGAGGATACCTAGGTATGAATATAACAATGGTAGAGGATACCTAGGTATGAATATAACAATGGTAGAGGAGCCTAAGATATAAACATAACAATGGTAAGGAGACCAAGATATGAGTATAATAATGGTAGACGAGACTTAACTATTGAATATAACAATGGTAGACGAGACTTAACATTTGAATATAACAATGGTAGACGAGACTTATCATATGAATATAACAATGGTAGAGGAGACTTAACATTTGAATATAACAATGGTAGACGAGACTTAACATTTGAATATAACAATGGTAGACGAGACTTATCATATGAATATAACAATGGTAGACGAGACTTAACATTTGAATATAACAATGGTAGAGGATATCAAGGTATGAATATAACAATGGTAGAGGATACCAATGTGTGAATATAACAATGGTAGAGGAGACTAAGATATAAACATAACAATGGTAAGGAGACCAAGATATGAATATAACAATGGTAGAGGAGACTTATACATTAATATAACAATGGTAGAGGAGATTAGCATATGAATATAACAGTATTAGAGGGGACCAATGTATATATAACAATGGTGGAGGAGACAAATATATATATATATATAAAACAATGGTACGAGAGACTAATATATTAATAATAATAGTAATAATAATAATAATAATAATAATAATAATAATAATAATAATATTAATAATAATAATAATAATAATAATAATAATCGTATGGCTTCAGACACCGTGTGCAATCATTTCGATTTGACGCCATGTGGCTGTCTGCTCGTAAATTTCGACGTTCCTTTTTACTCTAGGTGTGCTAGATGGCAGACAGAGTAAACCGGATCTCTCTTGGGTGTCTTTGGCTGAGATTTATTTAATTTTGTCGGGTAAGTTCCAAATGTTACACCAGAGATCTTTTACATGCCGACATCGTACGACATGGAGTGTCGAATGGACTTTTTTCCGCCCTTCAAAAATCCACCTACCTCTGCCGGGTTTCAACCCCCTATCTTGGGATCCGAAGGCCGACGCTCTACCTCGGATCCACAATATTAGAGGAGACCTATATATATATATACACACAAAACAAACAGTGCTAAAGGAGATTAACGTATGAATATAACAATGGTAGAGGTGATCAAGATATGAATATAGAAATGGCAGAGAAGTCCTACCTGGACAGATGGTGACGTAGGCTTGTAGCAATGGCGTATGCTGGATTCAAGACTTAGGTTACGCCTTTTCGATTGTTGGTTTAACAAACGTCCAGCTTAAGAGGTTTGAGCTGCAGCCAATAGCTGCAGGAAATCTAGAACACACTATAATAAGCTTCTGACATATTGTTCCATTTACAACATTTGAAAGCAATGAGAAAAATATCGCTCGTAGTTCTGAGAGCAAGGCATCAGAGACTGATATCGCAGACCAAGAAATGCGTCCCTCTCCCCTCGACCCACCTCGCGCGTCTTACTGCTGAACGTCCGCTAGGTGCGGGAACCGGGGGAGTGTAGTGCTAGGCTTCGCTCCGTCTATATAATAGGTAATAGCCTGCTGTGCTGTCAAGGCCGCTTCACAAGCTACTGCGTGGCCCCTGTTACTGCCTATACTCAACACCTGATCAGTTGAGATGGTAGCCTGACGCTTAGCAAATTAATGCCCGGCTTTGTGGCGAAATGGATAGAATGCTTACTTTTTGTATGGTTCAACCCTCAGAATCGTACCTTTTGCACTCTCAATCCTCGTAGCTTACGGACTGGGTGTTTATGATGTCTTGGCCATTCATTTCATCCTCATTAGGTCACCACCAAGCCTATAGAGATGCCATGCACTATTGTTGTTGTTGTTGTTGTTGTTGTTGTTGTTGTTAAATATTGAATTTTTTCTGCATTACCAGCGGTTAATTAGCTTCCTCGGAGAGATCAGTGGTGGTGTTCTACCCATGATCACGGGTTCAATTCCAACCAGTCAATAAAAGCACTAAACCTGAAGGATTGCATTTGATTTTAGCAGTTCCACCTATAAAAAGAAAACTATATTACTCCTATAACAGCAGTGCCTTCCTAGAATATAATTAAGTCAGAAGTGAGGAAGTAGGCCTATATACGATGAGGAGCGCGTGGTTGTGGCGACCTGACGGAGCGAAGCCTAGCACACGTATCCACCCGGATTCGGCACCTATCGGACATACAGCAAAAGCGCGCGAAGTGAGACGGACCCAGCGCTTGGTCTGCAATATCAGTCTCCGATGACTTGATCTCCAAAAAAATGCGTGCGAATATTTTTCACATTGCCATCAAATTTTGTCAATGGAACACTGTGTAGGTGGCTTATATTATAATGTGCTTTAGACTCCCACCATATTAATTTGAGGTTTGGGCTTCACCGATAGACTTGGTAGCCCTCCGTATACGCCACTGCCTATATATTTGTCTGAACTCTATGTCGTAAATCATTTACAGTAGTAAAACAATGTATGTTCTAGGACTATAGGTGTTGCGTCAGCATTTTTCAACGACACCATTGACCCCGGCCAAGGTCACTGACCCCATGACGTCGTGACCACGTGACCATGACGCCACGAGCACGTGGCCTTGTTTACAAACAATACCACGTGCTTTTCACGGCTCTCAAGATGACAGTTGTCATTTTGACGAACCCTAACCTCACTTTTGTACAAGTGAACGTCGCTAACCACACTGCTTCCATCTTAACAGGGCCCGAACTCACTGCTGCCATGTTAACGACGTAGAGGGCGCGGAATTTAAAACGCATGTGCTTTTGACAGCCGCCATCTTAACAGGGTCTAACCTCACTGCTGCCATCTTAACGACGTATAGGGGCGGAATATAAAATCCACGTACTTTTGACAGCTGTTACCTTGACAGGTCCTAGCCACGTGGGGCGCGGAATTTTGAACGTCGCTAGCCTCACTGGTACCATCTTAACGGGGCTAACGTCACTGCTGCTATCTTAACTATGTGGGCGCGGAATTTCAACAGCTGTTCAGATGATCCCTGCCATCTTGACAAGTCTTAACCACGTGTACTTATTTTGCCGCGGAATTTTGAAAAGTAAACGATCCATATAACCTCACTGCTATCATCTTGACAGGACTTAGCCACGTGGAGGCGCGGAAGGACATAGTCAGAGGACCTAACCTTAGAGGATTAAAGTTTGCTAGCTGTCCTTCTCGACACCATCTCAGAGGATTAAATTTTTAAGACCAGCTACCCTTCTCGACATACCCCTTCCAGACATTATTTTGGAGGGTGAGGCCTAACCTGAGAGGATTAAAGTTTTAAGGGGTTCGAATCCCACTATCGGCAGCAATGAAAATGGTTTTCCGTGGTTTCCCATTTTCACACCAGGCAAATGCTAGGGCTGTACCTTAATTAAGGCCACGGCCGCTCCCTTCCAACTCCTATGCCTTTCCTATCCCATCGTCGCCATAAGACCTATCTGTGTCGGTCCGACGTAAAGCCCCTAGCAGAAAAATTTTAAGGCTAGTTGACACCAGCTTAGAGGGGAGGCTAAGGATTATAGTTTTAAGGCTAGCTGCCCTTCCCGACACCATCATGGAGGGGTCTAAGGACCCTAGTTTAAGAACATGCTGCCCTTCTTGACACCATCATCGAGGGGAGTAAGAACCTTAGTTTAAGGCTAGCTGTCCTTCTCGAGATACCGGAGCTCAGCTCAATCCCTCCTCCTCCTCCTCCTCCTCCTCCTGAGAGTTACAAAGGTCATCTCAGTCCCTCCTAGTTTTACGGACTGATGCCCTTCTCCTCGGAACTAGCCTAACCACACCGTCGCTAAGGCTTTACGTCTCTATTCGACGCGCGAAGAAAATCTCTAACATATGCTACAGGAAAAATCTGTATTACAGGTATACAAACTGTGACAATAAAGTTCGGTGGTAGAACTCAGAACGGTCGATCCGGCAACACTGGCGACACGCAAAAGCTGCCCCTGCGTAGCAGCAGATTTTGATCACCTGTTCCCAACGTTGTTCAGTTGAGCATCGTTGGGTGTGCCGTATAAGACCCGTTCGACACAGCGCGTGTTTAGTGCGTTGGTTCAGAACTGCGAACAGGAACATGAACCACCAAAATATCAATGTACAGTTTTGTTTTAAGCTTGGCAAGACAATGAAAGGAACGCATGCGATGCTGGTACTTGTTTATGAAGATCAGGCACTGTCCTTGAAGTGTGTGTACGAGTGGTTCGCCCATTTTCGAGGAGACCGGGAAAGTGTTTCTGACAAACCCCGTAGCGGAAGACCGGTGACCGCCGTCAGTGACTAAAACATTGAGAAGGTGAGGACATTAATCACAAACGATCGGCGATTAACTGTGCTCATGATAGCGGAGGAACTGCGGATTAACCGTGAAGCCGTGCGATAAATCGTTACCCAGAAGTTAGGGAAGAGGAAAACGTGTTATCGTCTTGTGCCACATCACTTGACTGACGATCAGAAGCAGGCACGTTTACAGGCTTCACAGGATTTTGTCGAAACAGCGGATGCGACACCGAATTTCTTGAGTGTGTTGTCACTGAGGAAGAAACCTGGTGTCTCAGGTACGACCCTGAAACGAAACGGCAAAGCATGGAATGGCGTTCTCCGGGATCCCCTCGTCGGAAAAAGGTCAGAGCCGAAAAGTCACATCAAAACGATGCTCATCACCTTTTTCGATAGTCAAGGCATGATCCAGAAGGAATTTCTGTCTGAGGGAACGACGTTGAATGCTGCACGGTACATTGAACTTTTGACCCATTTCATGAAACATACGCTCGTCCAATATCGTTAAACAGTTCATGGGGTGGTGCAACTTGAACATCCCCATACTCGCCAGATCTCAATCCTCCAGACTTCCTATTCCCACGACTCCAATTCGCTTTGAAAGGAAAGAGATTTGACGATATTCTTGACATCCAAAGAAAAGTGACGAGGCTTTTGAACACCATCCCAAAGGAAGCCTTCTTGCAAAGTTTCCAGGACATGTACCGCCGATCTCAGCAGTGCATAGTTATGGGAGGGGACTATTTCGAATGATAAGAAGGTCACTGTCGTGCATTGTTCATCTATGTTGATGGCACAGGACTATTCACCGAACTTAATTGTCACAGGTTGTAGATTCGAACTCTGATCTCTCTGATTTAGTCACCGTAACAGAAAAAATAATGGATTCGACCCCCCCCCCCCCCGTTCTCTCTGTTTAACATTAGAATAAATAAATGTCTCTAATACATGGAATCGAACCCTGATTGCTCCTGATTAATAGTAGAATAAAAATACCAACACATAACCACTATAAAAAATCTCTTTCTATTACTCTAATGGATTCGAACAATGATCACTCTGTTGAAAGTCAGATTTAAACAAAATCTCAAGAAAAGTCATGGATTCGAACCCCGTTCTCTCTGTCATGGAATCGAACGCTCATCACTCTGATTAATGGTAGAATAAAAATACCAACACATAACCACTATACCAAAATTTTCTTTCTATTGCTGTAATGGATTCGAACACTATTACTCTGTTAAATGTCAGGTTAAAAAGAAAATCTCTAGATAAAATCACGGATCGAAATACACCCCCCCCCCCCGGTTTTCTCTGTTTATCGTTGGAATTTCAAAAATCGCCGCCTCTGTGGTGTAGTGGTTAGCGTGATTAGCTGCCACCCCCGGAGGTCCGGGTTCGATTCCCGGCTCTGCCACGAAATTTGAAAAGTGGTACGAGGGCTGGAACGGGGTCCACTCAGCCTCGGGAGGTCAACTGAGTAGAGGTGGGTTCGATTCCCACCTCAGCCATCCTGGAAGTGGTTTTCCGTGGTTTCCCGCTTCTCCTCCAGGCGAATGCCGGGATGGTACCTAACTTAAGGCCACGGCCGCTTCCTTCCCTCTTCCTTGCCTATCTTCCCATCCCTCCACAAGGCCCCTGTTCAGTATAGCAGGTGAGGCCGCCTGGGCGAAGTACTGGTCATACTCCCCAGTTGTATCCCCCGACCAAGAGTCTGAAGCTCCAGGACACTGCCCTTGAGGCGGTAGAGGTGGTATCCCTCGCTAAGTCCGAGGGAAAAACCGAACCTGGAGGGTAAACAGATGATGATGATGAGGAGTTAATTAACGTGCTGGAAGCCAACGACATGGAATTGTTACCTTTAAAACAGTAGGTACACTGACAGAACATATTGAACACACTGGAATAAAAATGTATGTGTTTCGACAGAGGGTTATCGCACTACTCTGTGTTTTGTATTGAACGTTTTGGTTATTACATATTACAGGCTTTGCTTCTCTCGGTTTTGTGTTGTACGTTTTGGTTATTGAATATTGCAGGCCTTTTCTCTGTTGTCAAGGTATTTTAACAGAAATAAGTTTGTTTGCGGTAATAAAACCGAATAAATCATCATTTTGTTACCGGTTCTACTCTATAACGAGCCACCGGAGACCACGGGTACCTTATACCAATATACACAGAAGGTTTCCCTGAACAATTTCCGAAAATTTGTCGATGGAGTTCGGCTTCATCCTGTATATGTGCCTTCAGGTCCGATAATATTGTGGCTGGTCTTGAATGATCCTTTTCAAGGAAACGATCTATTTGTTACCATACTTACATAAAAGTATCGATAGTCCAGAAGGAGACATAACCCGAGAACGAGTCCCTCATCGGATACATGCACACATATAGCAGTATATGCCATTACCGGTATATTTTACTTTCTGTTCAAATTATTACACAACTCGATGCGTCGTAAAAGACATCGTTTCAATAAAATGTTTAAAATATATCACACTCTTCATTACTATTTATTTCACATACCCAGTCCCCGAACAATAGGAACTAATCAATGTAGGATAAAATATCTTACCTAGCCGAGAATCGAACCCAGAGACCCTTCGACGAAACGCCAGAACGCTAACCATTACGCCACGGAAGCGGACAGTAGTTAAGTAAAATGCAGAAAGTACAGGTAGGTAAGTTGACTGCGAGTAGATTATAAAGTATTTGGCGTATCGTCATTAGTTGTTATAATGATGTTATTTGCTTTATGTCCCACTAAATACTTATTAAGGTTTTCGGAGACGTCATTAGTTGATCAACAGGCGAAGTAGGCTATAGTCGAGGGATAACATACCGCATGCGCATGATGTCCCGATTTAAACTTTGAGATACGATTACGAGTCATGGACTGCATCAGTTGCTCGAAATGCATCGAGAACTCTCGATACGTTTCCCAGCACTGCCTCGAGACAAAGAGCTCATACGCCTGACGTCACTATACGACATCGAGATAGCATTATGAGGCACGTACTGCATCGCTTGCTCAGAATGCATCGAGAGCTTTGCATCACGCGACCCATCACTACGTCCATTTCTTTCTATGACTTGATGGAGCACACACATAGACACACCTGCAAGGCCCTGTTCAGCATAGCAGGTGAGGTCATCCTCCCCAGTTATATCCCCCGACACAGAGTCTGAAGCTCCAGGACACTGCCTTTGAGGCGGTAGAGGTGGGATCCCTCTCTGAGTCCGAGGGAAAAACCGACCCTGGACGGTAAACAGATTAAGAAGAAGAAGAAGAAGACGAAATGACACGTAGTGACACAAATAGAAATCCGCGGAAATTTAGCATCATTTGCCAAAACGCATGTAAATCGTTCCTCCCTTTTTCATATGTATCTAAGGTAATAAATGGTTATATCTGTGAATGAAGTGTGCAGAGAATTAAAAACTCGTGTGTGTGTTTTTCACGCGTAGTGATAAAATGTACGTTGTGTAAGGCTAGCTCACAGCATTTGCTTGTTCTACAATCAATTCCGAATTTTTGCGTGTGTTCGGTTTTTACAATAGAGAGCGTTGCGTTTGTATAACATCAAAGAAGTGTACAAACGAATATAATAAGTAGTGCGTTTGTTAACATGTATTGTATGTTGTTATCTTACGAGTGATCAGTGTTCGAGTCCATCACAGTAATAGCAAGAGATTTCTTATAGTGGTTATGTGTTGGTATTTTTATTACACTATGAATCAGAGTAATCATGGTTCGACTCCATGTATTAGAGATTTTTTATTCTAACGATAAACGGAGAGAACTAGTGTTCGAATCCATGACTTTTTTGTTACGGTGACTAAATCGGAGAGATCACAGTTCGAATCTATATTTGTGATACAGATTTTTTCTGTTGCATGAGAGAAATTTTCTTCACGCGTCGGATGGAGACGAAAAAAGACTTAGCGACGGTGTAGTTAGGCTTCCTCCGAGGGGAAGGACATCTGTCCGTAAAGCTGTAAGGAGGAGGAATTGAGCTGACCTCCGCATCGACACGCTGTCGTTATGGGGAGAAGGGATTCAGCTGACCTCTGTAACTGTGAGGAGTAGGGGGATTGGGCTAACTTCCAGTATGTCGAGAAGGGCAGTTAGCCTTAAACTAGGGTTTTTAGACCCCTCCAAGATAGTGTCGGGAAGGGCAGCTAGCCTTAAAACTAGGATCTTAAGGCCCCTCTAAGATGGTGTCTGGAAGAGGCAAGTCGAAAATGGCAGCTAGCCTTAAAACTATAATCCATAGCCTCCCCTCGAAGATGGTGTCTGGAAGGGGCATGTCGAGAAGAGCAGCAGCCTTAAAACTTTAATCATCTCAGGTTAGATCTCACCCTCCAAAATAATGTCTGGAAGGGGTATGTCGAGAAGGTCAGCTAGTCTTAAAAATTTAATACTCTGAGATGGTGTCGAGAAGGACAGCTAGCAAACTTTAATCCTCTAAGGTTAGGTCCCCTGGCTATGTCCTGTCAAGAAAATAGCAGTATGGTTAAGACCGTTCCAATTTTTAGAAAAAATTCCGCGCCTGCACGTGGCTAAGTCCCATCAAGGTGATAGCAGTGAGGTTATAAGGATCGTTTACTTTTCAAAATTCCGCGGAAAAACAAGTGCACGTGATTAGGACTTGTCAAGATGGCAGCAATCATCTTAACAGCTGTTCAAATTCCGCGCCCACATAGTTAAGATAGCAGCAGTGACGTTAGCCCCGTTAAGATGGTACCAGTGAGGCTAGCGACGTTCAAAATTTCGCACCCCACGTGGTTAGTACCTGTGAAGGTAATAAATGTCAAAAACACGTGGATTTTAAATTCCGCTCCCTCTGTGTCGTTAAGATGGCAGCAGTGAGGTTAGCCACGTTTACTTGTTCAAAATGCTCACCCACGTGGTTAGGACCTGTCAAGATGATAGCTGCCAAAAGCACGTGGCGCTGTTGGTAAACAAGGCCACGTGCTCGTGACGTCACGGTCACATGGTCATGACGTCATGGTGTTAATGACCTTGGCCGGGGTCAATGACGTCGTGGGAAAATGCTGACGCAGCACTCTTGTCCTCGAACATACATTGTCTTATTACTATTTACTGTTTCCTCGGCAGCCAGACGCAGACCTTACCACCGACAAGTGACGGCGCGTGACCTCTTCTCCACAGCATGTGGGGATATGTCATGTGATCCAGACCAGAAATGTAAAGTTTCGACTATGGAGAGAAATGGAAAAACGGACGTTGTCGTCCAGTGTTTAAATAGCGATGGTAAGTAGAGTTATGTATTGGAAGGGAATCTACATTCTTGCTTCTCATTTTTATACTCAAGGGTTATTCCAAAAGGTTTCAAATTTCCCTATAGAGAAACTTCAAGAGGACAAACATCCCATGTCTCGTTTCTCTAAGGGGTCTGGTATAAGGTGAGGTGAATCTTCCTGACGTCAACCTCATCAGAGAAGTTAATGAGATCAAACGAATGACGTGTTATATGACAGTAGGAAGGGAGAGAGAGAAACCCTGTGCCGTGACACGGCATTATCCTATTCAATAGCAACAAGGGGTTTTCTCAATGCTTAACGTCCCCATCCGACATATGATTCACCATGAACAGCGCCATTTTCCCTCACTGCTGTGTTGTTTGTAATTGAATCTAGGCTTTTGGCACGCAATCTAGTGAATAGTAAGTATATTCCACCGCCTCCCCTTCCCTGTCGGGCAACATTCTGATGGTGAACATTTTTCGACGAATGGGACTCGAACTGGCTAACCTCGGTGACTCTATATTGGATGAGGCCCGATACTTCGAAAAATGAAGGCATCAGACATAGAAGGACAAGGGCAATGAAGGGCAGGAAAATGAAAGGATCCCTAGGTCTCGAATGGTCTAATGCCGTCAGGCTCGGAAGAACAGGAATTGACGAAGTGAGGTAGGATAAGGTAGATGGAATTTAGGATCCAGGCACAAGTAAGTGAAAGCAATACCACGACTTCGCTAAGAGCCCCGTGGTCGCCAATGCATGCTCTTAACTTAACAGCATCAGGGTCTCTTTCAATCGATTCTTACTACAGGTACGGGTACCTCCACCCTCAGGGTCTCACCATGGACATAAAAGTAATATTAGTGACTGCCATCGAAGTACGACTGAGTAGCTGTCATAAGACTCTAGACTGCCTGGATCCTGGAAACAAGACCACAATAGGCAAGGTCGTAACTAGGTAACTAATGAAATCCCAAGAAAAATGTGAAATTTCCTTATCCTAGAAGTACAACAAAAGATGGAACTGGGAGAGGCACGAACGATTTATTACAAACTTTCTGTCAAGGTTTTCACAACCTCGGCTGCGTTGTGACACACTCGTTCATAACCATACTATCGCACAGACTCCTTAACAACCAGGGCACTCCAAATTGCTGGAATCCACACAGTCCGAACAGCACATGTGGCAATCAACCCCCACAGACGAGCACGTAGCAGATTTCCCATCACTTATTTACCTACGCTTCGTTTTAATTTTTAAAAATGTTGCAAAAATAAATCACATTCCCCCGGAAAATATACAATCACACCAAACTCGTCTACCTATAAAAAGTATATTTGCCCCCATTTGCCCTCCAAAATTCCAAACATCACCATTATAATGTGACCTTATATACCATTCAAAAAGTAACACATGTATTCGTCTACCATCGACGTTCCAATCAGTAATAAATGGCAGTACATTCTCAGTATTTCACTGTAGTACGCACTCGGTACTTCACGGCACTACACACCCAGTACTTCACTGTAGCACACACTCAGTACTTCACTGTAGCACACACTCAGTATTTCATGGTAGAACATACTCAGTACTTCACGGTAGTACACACTCAGTACTTCACTGCAATACACACTCAGTACTTCACTGCAGCACACACTCAGTACTTCACTGCAGTACACACTCAGTACTTCACTGCAGGACACACTCAGTACTTCACTGCAGGACACACTCAGTACTTCACTGCAGGACACACTCAGTACTTCACTGCAGGACACACTCAGTACTTCACTGCAGGACACACTCAGTACTTCACTGCAGCACACACTCAGTACTTCACTGCAGTACACACTCAGTACTTCACTGCAGCACACACTCAGTATTTCATGGTAGAACATACTCAGTACTTCACGGTAGTACACACTCAGTACTTCACTGTAGCACACACTCAGTATTTCATGGTAGAACATACTCAGTACTTCACGGTAGTACACACTCAGTACTTGACTGCAATACACACTCAGTACTTCACTGCAGCACACACTCAGTACTTCACTGTAGCACACACTCAGTACTTCACTGCAGTACACACTCAGTACTTCACTGCAGGACACACTCAGTACTTCACTGCAGTACACACTCAGTACTTCACTGCAATACACACTCAGTACTTCACTGCAGGACACACTCAGTACTTCACTGCAGGACACACTCAGTACTTCACTGCAGCACACACTCAGTACTTCACTGCAGTACACAGTCAGTACTTCACTGCAGTACACACTCAGTACTTCACTGCAGCACACACTCAGTATTTCATGGTAGAACATACTCAGTACTTCACGGTAGTACACACTCAGTACTTCACTGCAGGACACACTCAGTACTTCACTGCAGGACACACTCAGTATTTCATGGTAGAACATACTCAGTACTTCACGGTAGTACACACTCAGTACTTCACTGCAGGACACACTCAGTACTTCACTGCAGCACACACTCAGTATTTCATGGTAGAACATACTCAGTACTTCACGGTAGTACACACTCAGTACTTCACTGCAGGACACACTCAGTACTTCACTGCAGGACACACTCAGTACTTCACTGCAGCACACACTCAGTACTTCACTGCAGCACACACTCAGTACTTCACTGTAGCACACACTCAGTACTTCACTGCAGTACACACTCAGTACTTCACTGCAGGACACACTCAGTACTTCACTGCAGTACACACTCAGTACTTCACTGTAGCACACACTCAGTACTTCACTGCAGGACACACTCAGTACTTCACTGCAGCACACACTCAGTACTTCACTGCAGTACACAGTCAGTACTTCACTGCAGTACACACTCAGTACTTCACTGTAGCACGCACTCCGTACTTCACTGTAGTACACACTCAGTACTTCACTGTAGTACACACTCAGTACTTCACTGCAGTACACCATCAGTACTTCACTGCAGCACACACTCAGTACTTCACTGCAGCACACACTCAGTACTTCACTGCAGCACACACTCAGTACTTCACTGCAGTACACACTCAGTACTTCACTGTAGCACGCACTCCGTACTTCACTGTAGTACACACTCAGTACTTCACTGTAGTACACACTCAGTACTTCACTGCAGTACACCATCAGTACTTCACTGCAGTACACACTCAGTACTTCACTGTAGCACGCACTCCGTACTTCACTGTAGTACACACTCAGTACTTCACTGCAGCACACACTCAGTACTTCACTGCAGTACACACTCAGTACTTCACTGTAGCACGCACTCCGTACTTCACTGTAGTACACCATCAGTACTTCACTGCAGCACACACTCAGTACTTCACTGCAGCACACACTCAGTACTTCACTGCAGCACACACTCAGTACTTCACTGCAGTACACACTCAGTACTTCACTGTAGCACGCACTCCGTACTTCACTGTAGTACACACTCAGTACTTCACTGCAGTACACACTCAGTACTTCACTGTAGTACACAGTCAGTACTTCACTGCAGTACACACTCAGTACTTCACTGCAGCACACACTCAGTATTTCATGGTAGAACATACTCAGTACTTCACGGTAGTACACACTCAGTACTTCACTGCAGTACACACTCAGTACTTCACTGTAGCACACACTCAGTATTTCATGGTAGAACATACTCAGTACTTCACGGTAGTACACACTCAGTACTTGACTGCAATACACACTCAGTACTTCACTGCAGCACACACTCAGTACTTCACTGCAGTACACACTCAGTACTTCACTGCAGGACACACTCAGTACTTCACTGCAGCACACACTCAGTACTTCACTGCAGTACACAGTCAGTACTTCACTGCAGTACACACTCAGTACTTCACTGTAGCACGCACTCCGTACTTCACTGTAGTACACACTCAGTACTTCACTGTAGTACACACTCAGTACTTCACTGCAGTACACCATCAGTACTTCACTGCAGCACACACTCAGTACTTCACTGCAGCACACACTCAGTACTTCACTGCAGCACACACTCAGTACTTCACTGCAGTACACACTCAGTACTTCACTGTAGCACGCAATCCGTACTTCACTGTAGTACACACTCAGTACTTCACTGCAGTACACACTCAGTACTTCACTGTAGTACACACTCAGTACTTCACTCCAGTACGCACTCAGTACTTCACTGTAGTACACACTATGCACTTCACGGTAGTACACACTCAGTACTTCACTGTAGTACACACTCAGTACTTCACTGCAGTACACACTCAGTATTTCTCTGCAGTACACACTCAGTAATTCACGGTAGTACACACTCATTACTTCACTGTAGTACACACTATGCACTTCACGGTAGTACACACTAAGTACTTCACTGTAGTACACACTATGCACTTCACGGTAGTACACACTCAGTACTTCACGATAGTACACATTCAGTACTTCACTCCAGTACGCACTGAGTACTTCACTGCAGTACACCATCAGTACTTCACTGTAGCACGCACTCCGTACTTCACTGTAGTACACACTCAGTACTTCACGATAGTACACATTCAATACTTCACTCCAGTACGCACTGAGTACTTCACTGCAGCACACACTCAGTACTTCACTGTAGTACATACTCAGTACTTCACGGTAGTACACACTCAGTACTTCACGATAGTACACATTCAGTACTTCACTGCAGCACACACTATGCACTTCACGGTAGTACACACTCAGTACTTCACTGTAGTACGCACTCAGTACTTCACTGTAGTACACACTCAGTACTTCACTGTAGTACACACTATGCACTTCACGGTAGTACACACTCAGTACTTCACTGCAGTACACACTATGCACTTCACGGTAGTACACATTCGCTACTTCATGGTAGCACGCACTCAGTAATCCACTGTCGTACAAACTCAGTACTTCACTGTAGTACGCACTCAGTACTTCACTGTAGTACACACTATGCACTTCACGGTAGTACACATTCGCTACTTCCTGGTAGCACGCACTCAGTAATCCACTGTCGTACAAACTCAGTACTCCACTGTAGTACACACTCAGTACTTCACTGTAGTACGCACTCTGTACTTCACGGTAGTACACACTCATTACTGTACGGTACGGTTCTCAGTACTCCACGGTGGCACGCACTCGGTACTTCCCTGCAGTACACACTCAGTAGTTCACTGCAGTACACACTCAGTATTTCACTGCAGTACACACTATGCACTTCACGGTAGTACACACTCAGTATTTCACGGTAGTACACACTCTGTATTTCACTGCAGTACACACTCAGTATTTCACTGCAGTACACACTCAGTATTTCTCTGCAGTACACACTCAGTAGTTCACGGTAGTACACACTCAGTATTTCACTGCAGTACACACTCAGTACTTCACTGTAGTACGCACTCTGTACTTCACGGTAGTACACACTCATTACTTTACGGTACGGTTCTCAGTACTCCACGGTGGCACGCACTCGGTACTTCCCTGCAGTACACACTCAGTATTTCACGGTAGTACACACTCTGTATTTCACTGCAGTACACACTCAGTATTTCACTGCAGTACACACTCAGTATTTCTCTGCAGTACACACTCAGTACTTCACTGTAGTACGCACTCTGTACTTCACGGTAGTACACACTCAGTAGTTCACGGTAGTACACACTCTGTATTTCACTGCAGTACACACTCAGTATTTCACTGCAGTACACACTCAGTACTTCACTGTAGTACACACTCAGTACTTCACGGTAATACGCACTCTGTACTTCATTCTAGTACACATTCAGTACTTCACTGTAGTTCGCACTCAGTACTTCTCCGTAGTACACACTCTGTACTCCAATGCAGAACACACGCAGTACTTCACTGCAGCAAATACTCTGTTCTTCACTGCAGTACACACTTAGTACGTCACTGAAGTACAAATACAGCACTTCACTGCAGTACACACTCAGTACTTCACTGCAGAACACACTCAGTACTTCACGGAAATACGCACTCTGTACTTCACTGTAGTAGACACTCAGTATTTCACTGTAGTGCAAACTCAGCACTTAACTGTAGTACATATTCAGTACTTCACTGTAGTACACACTCAGTACTACACTGTATTACACACTCAGTAATTCACGGCGGTACACACTCTATACTTCACGGTAGAATACACTCAGTACTTCACTGTAGTACGCAATCTGTACTACACGGTAGTACACACTCAGTACTTCACAGTAGTACACACTCAGTACTTCACGGTAGCACACGCCCTTTACTTCACTGTAGTACACACTCAGTACTACACTGTATTACACACTCAGTAATTCACGGCGGTACACACTCTATACTTCACGGTAGAATACACTCAGTACTTCACTGTAGTACGCAATCTGTACTACACGGTAGTACACACTCTGTACTTCACTGTAGTACACACTCAGTACTTCACGGTAGTACACATTCAATATTTCACTGTATTACACACTCAGTACTTCACCGTATTACACACTCAGTACTTCACGGTAGCACGTACTCAGTACTTCACTGTAGTACACACTCAGTACTACACTGTATTAAACACTCAGTATTTCACGGCAGTACACACTCTGTACTTCACGGTAGAATACACTCATTACTTCACGGTAGTACTCAATCTGTACTACAGGGTAGTATACACTCTGTGGCGTTACAATTAATTAATAAACTTGAAATCTGTCGCTGTACGTCTTCGTATTCCTGTACAATATATCTGGACCTTTGGTATATGTTGTTGGGCCACTGGCACGGCACATTTGACACTCTTAGGTTGGTAACGTAGTGCATTCAACTGCCTGATAAGTGTAAGTAAACGCTATCTATCGGCGCGCTGTGGAACTTGTGGTGAGTTTGAACACTGTTAGACAGATAGCGCGTGACTCACTGAACTGTCGGCTGTTGCGCTGAGCGCTCCGCAAACGACGGTCTGCTTGTCTGCTATTTGAACTTACTGGAGTAAGACGCCGTGTAATGTTGACGATATATTGGAAGATGTATTTCGTTGCTACAGGAATCGGATTAAGTGTAGTGGTACATCCCGTTTCAGGGATTAATTATGCATATAAAAATGTAGTTATATTTAATCTTTTGTAAAAGATGTAGTGTTTAAGGTGGTATTAATTTGGTCGTGTGACATAGCACATGCTCGGTGCACCGTTCATTTTTGTATTAGTAGGTAATTGTGTTCGTCATTCATGTAAGAACTACATCTTATTTATTTGTGGATATGATTTGCAAAATTTTGTAGGCGCCTCGTATTTGCTAGCTCTTATTTTTGCGAGGCGTAAGTTATGTCTGTTATTTTCGTCATGTGCACTTGTATTTTGGAGCCGTAGTATGTGCCTTGCGACGTCCGTTAAAGCCTGTATGTGTTTTGGTTTTTTCCATTTTATTTTGCATATTATTTATTTTATTTCTGCTAAAAAATTTGTGTGTTTCTCGTGACGTTCCCTTCATGCTTGTGTTTTCATTTGAATTATTGCTGTCCGTGCTTGTAAATTCTGCCGGTATGCGACGTTATGTTTTATTGTGACTTCTTGTTCTATTTATTTTCATTGTGTTATTTCGGGTTCGTTTCTTCTCTGTAAGGGAATGTTTTGAATTGTGTACCGAGCAAGCTCTTTTGGCACTAATTTTCCCTAATAATAATAATTATTATTATAGTGTAAGTTAAGGTAGATAAGTACTGTATGCGCACTTTTTAGTGATAGATTTTTGTACTCCGTGAGGAGTAAGAAGGGAGCACTGCCGGTTCCGGTAAATACTGCCAACTGAATGGAAATGAAATCTGAATTGAATCCATAATATGATCGATCGATATGAATTTTCTAAACCTTTATTATCTTAAAGCCAACAACTGTGTCACACACACAATATACAATACTATATACTATATCCGATGCGAAACGTGTTCCTAGCATAAATTCTATAGTTTGGCTTTGCTGTGTGAACAACAGCAGTACGAGTACATAAAGTGTACGCCAGATGTCGCACAGCGATGATAAGCGATTCTTAGTTTGTGTTTTATAGGTTGCCAATACGAATCTCGAAGATAACCGAAGTCGACTGATTCAGAACTAGAGTGTCAATCTATCGCTAAAAAGTGCGCAGATAGTATATTTTGGGCTATTTGGTGACTCCAATTTCCTTATTATTCATTTTACGAGTAGTGTTTTTGCAGCATGTAAGGACATTGTTAATGGAAGGCTTAATACGTTCATCATTCTTGCTTTGTTGAGTCCTTTTATCTCCTCGATCCGTGTATGTTGTCATTGTTGGTTATCTGTTCTTATCTTTGCCCGATCGTTACGTAACCTTTGTATTATTGTTATTATTACTATCTTATCGCATGAGTGTCTGCTTATGAATGCCGTTGTGTTAGGACCTATTGTTATTGCTCTCTTACGAGCGTGTGTATTTGAGTATGTGATTACTAACTTGGTATTATCTGACCGGATCTCTCTTGAAGTGTACGGCAGATGAACGATGACTTTTCGTTTCCTTCGGTTCGTGGTTTTACGTTGGTGATGCCAGTAGTATAATTGGACAGTTCGGCGGCCGCCTCCGCCTCCGGGCTCCCAGGGGCACCTCCGCCTCCGCCGCACGGGAGGCCCTCCCAGGGCCTCCTCCGCCACCGCCAACCGTGAGACCTTCCCAGGGGCCCGCTCCGCCAACCGCGGGAAATTTGAATTTGTAAACAAAGCCACGTGCTTTTTAACAGCTGTCATCGACAACAAGGCATTGCTAACCTCACTGCTGCCATCTTGACGGGCCTAAACCTCAGTGGTACCAACTTAACCTTACTAGCGCGAGATTTGAATTTGTAAAAAAATCCACGTGCATTTTGACAGCCACGTGCATTTTGACAGACAACAACGTATCGCAAACCTCAGTGCAGCCATCTTGACGGGCCTAAACCTCAGTGCTACCAACTTAACCCAACTAGCGATTGATTTGAATTTGTAAACAAATCCACGTGCTTTTTGACAGCTTTCATCCGCCATCTTTAAACTACATAGCACCGTGCTGCCCTCTTTATCGCAGTAGCTGCATTTTCGTCACCTGTCATCGGCAGTGCTGCTATCCTAACGGGCCTAAACCTCAGTGCTACCAACTTAACCTCACTAGCGCGAGATAAACAAAGCCACGTGCTTTTTGACAGCTGTCATCCGCCATCTTTAATCAAGAGAGCGCCGTGCTGCACTCTATGCGTTGGAGGCAAATTCGCAGTGCTTTACAAACTCACGTGCTTTTCCCATCCGTCATCTTTAATCCAGAGAGGACCGTGCTGCCCTCTTTGTAGCGGTGGCAAATTCTACGTGCTTTACAAACTCACGTGCTTTTTGACAGACAACAACGTATCGCAAACCTCAGTGCAGCCATCTTGACGGGCCTAAACCTCAGTGCTACCAACTTAACCTCACTGGCGCGAGATTTGAATTTGTAAACAAATCCACGTGCTTTTGACAGCTGTCATCCGCCATCTTTAAACTACAGAGCACCGTGCTGCCCTCTTTATCGCAGTAGCTGCAAATTCGTCACCTGTCATCCGCAGTGCTGCTATCTTAACGGGCCTAAACCTCAGTGCTACCAACTTAACCTCACTAGCGCGAGATAAACAAAGCCACGTGCTTTTTTGACAGCAGTCATCCGCCATCTTTAATCAAGAGAGCGCCATGCTGCACTCTATGTGGTGGCGGCAAATAAGAAGTGCTTTACAAACTCACGTGCTTTTGTCATCCGCCATCTTTAATCCAGAGAGGACCGTGCTGCCCTCTTTGTAGCGGTGGCAAATTCTACGTGCTTTACAAACTCACGTGTTTTTTTCTGACAGCTGTTATCCGCCATCTTTAATCAAGAGAGCGCCGTGCTGCTATATTTAGCTAGATAGCTTTGAAATGTGGTGGCGGTAAATTCCACGTTCTCTTGTTTGGAAACAAAGCCACGTGCTTTTTGTCATCCGCCATCTTTAATCAAGAGAGCACCTTGCTGCCCTCTTGCGTCAGCTGTCATCCGCCATCTTTAAACAACAGAGCACCATGCTGCCCTCGTGCGGGCAATTTCGTTAGCTATCATCCGCCATCTTTAATCTAGAGAGCACCGTGCTGCCCTCTTTGCGGCGGTGGCAAATTCCACTTGCTCTTGTTTGGAAACAAACTCACGTGCTTTTTTCTGAGAGCTACCATCCGCCATCTTTAATCAACTGAGCACCGTGCTGCCATCTTTAGTTGAAATGTGGTGGCGGTAAATTCTACATGCTTTAGAAATCCACGTGCTTTTTGTCATCCGCCATCTTTAATCTAGAGAGCACCTTGCTGCCCTCTTGCGTCAGCTGTCATCCGCCATCTTTAAGCTACAGAGCACTATGCTGCCCTTATGTGGGCAATTTCGTTAGCTATCATCCGCCATATTTAATCTAGAGAGCACCGTGCTGCCCTCTTTGCGGCGGTGGCAAATTCCACGTGCTCTTGTTTGGAAACAAACGCACGTGCTTTTTTCTGACAACTGTCATCCGCCATCTTTAATCAAGAGAGCACAGTGCTGCAATCTTTAGCTGAAATGTGGTGGCGGTAAATTCTACATGCTTTAGAAAGCCACGTGCTTTTTGTCATCCGCCATCTTTAATCTAGAGAGCACCTTGCTGCCCTCTTGCGTCAGCTGTCATCCGCCATCTTTAAACTACAGAGCATTATGCTGCTCTCTGTAGTAGCGGGTAATTTGAAAAGTTCTGTCAGCTATCATCCGCCATCTTTAATCCAGAGAGCGCCGTGCTGCCCTCCTTGTGGTGGTAGCGAATTCCACGTGCTTTACAAACCCACGTGCTTTTTTCGACAGCTGTCATCCACCATCTTTAATCTACAGAGCGCCGCGCTGCACTCTGTGGTGGCGGACAATTTGAAAAGCTGCCAAGAGAGCATCGAGTTGGCATCTTTATTCTTTGACATGTGGTGGCGGCAAATTCCAGCAGTCATGCATGTTCAGTCTTGAACACACATACTACTGTTAGAAAACCTATTACAACTAGAATCGCATACTATAGTTCGATGTTGTAGAACACAGCATTGCAAGACTGGAATCTAGCACTGTTCAGAAAGAAAAAATTCTCTTCTCAACATACTTACTGAGCTGTTCGTCCTGCTCTGTGATTGTAAAACATAACAAGACTAGAATCGAACACTGCACTCGATGTTGTTAACTTCAACATGTGATTGGAACATTACATCAGATTAAAACATAGCAAGACTAGAATCGAACTCTTCCTTCTCTGTCAAGGTACATCTCTATCGAACATGCATTGCAAAAGCAAGATTGTAAAACATAACAAGACTAGAAGCGAACACAGCACTCGATGTTGTTAACTTCAACATGTGATTAGAACATTAAAACATAACAATACTAGAATCGAACACTGCACTCTATATTGTTAACCTTAAGATGTGATCACAACATTAATTGATGTGTTCAAAACACTAGATAAGTGATCAAGACTAGAATAGAACACGATACGTAATGTTCGAGAATACCTTTATACATATCGCGTAACTGCAGTGAAGCATGTTTAGACTTGAACAGATACTGCAGTTTAAAACCTATTACAACTAGAATCGCGTACTATAGTTCGATGTTGCAGAACACAGCATTGCAAGACTAGAATCAAGCACTGTTTAGAAAAACTAAAAATTATCTTCGCAACATACTTACTGAGCTGCTCTTCCTGCTCAATCTAGGTACATCTCTATCGAACGTGCACTGCAAAGGCAAGATTGTAAAACATAACAAGACTAGAATCGAACACTGCACTCGATGTTAACTTCAACATGTGATTAGAACATTAAATCAGGTTCAAACATAGCAAGACTAGAATCGAACTCTTCCTACTCTTTCAAGGTACACCTCTATCGAACATGCATTGCAAAAAACAAGACTGTAAAACATAACAAGAGTAGAATCAAACACTGCACTCGATGTTGTTAACTTCAACATGTGATTAGAACATGAAACGAGATTAAAACATAGCAAGACTAGAATCGAACACTGTACTCGATGTTGTTAACCTTAACATGTAATCAGAACATTAATTGATGTGCTCAAAACACTAGATAAGTGATCAAGACTAGATTCGAACACTGCACTCGATGTTGTTAACCTTAACTTGTGATCAGAACATTAATTGATGTGTTCAAAACACTAGATAAGTGATCAAGACTAGATTCGAACACTGTACTCGATACAACATGTATTTAGAACATGTTAAGGGATACCTTTGTTCTAAGAAAATCAGATTGTAACACAACAAGACTAGAATCGAACACTGCACTCGATGTTGTTAACTTTTACATGTGATCAGAACATTAATTGATGTGTATAACTTCCTTTACCTTTACTTACTCTGCCAAGGTACATCTTTATCGAACATGCATTGCAAAAGCGAGAGTGTGCAAGTTTAGAATTGAACACATACTACCGTTCAAAAACATATCTATATATATATACATACTATAGTGCGATGTTGTAGTACACTGCATTGCACGACTAGAATGAAGCACTGTTTAGAAAAAAAATCTCTTCCCAACATACGTACTGTGCTAGACGATAACATACTTACGAATTTAATCAACACCTTATTTCTTGCTCTTATTCTTCTTCGAGAAGAAGGAGTAGGAGGAGAAGGTAATAACTAATCTAAAATAAAAGAATATGCCAATTCTACAGTATTTATTTACATCTTGTATGTACAAGTTTTATCATGAATGATTTTACTTGTAGTGATGGTTGCGCACTTTTGCCTCCTCGATGTAATTCTTGTATGTACATGCTTTTACGCGTCAATAAAACTAATAACACAAGATTTGTTCTCTATCCCGCAATATATAATGAAAATAGAACGTTGATTTAGTTCTTCTATTTCTAAATCAGTTAGCACGCTAAATCTATTAGGTAAAAATACTTGAAAGTCTTTGCAGACGCATAAAATCCTTTCTCCAAATTTCGTTTTTAATCTTCGTAGTGAAATTACTTTAAATTGCTCATTTAGCGGTAGACTTGTTAGCGGCTTAGTAGTTGAAGTTGAAATATGACCTAGCTGGTTAATCTCCTCCACGGTTTTTCTAAAAAGAACAAATATATAAATGTAGCGTTAGCACTTGCATCACACATAGTAATAATCGGATATCAAAGGGTAAGTGTGCTAGCCTGGAGTTACGATGTTCGGAAGAAACGAAGTTTCAACCTATAGAGGTCAGACATTGCTGTAAGTTTGAAATTATAAGATTAACCTCGTCTACAGCATGTGGATAGAAGAGAATAATTATTTATCAATAGACTAAAGTTACGATGTTCAGAAGAAACCAAGTTTCAACCTATTGAGGTCAGACACTGCTGAAAGTTTGAAATTATAAGATTAACCTCTTCTACAGCATGTGGATTAAAGTGAACAACTATTTATGATTAGACTAAAGTTACGATGTACGTCAGAAACCAAATTTCAACCTATAGAGGTCAGACATTGCTGTAAGTTTGAAATTATACGATTAACCTCTCCTATAGCATGCGGATTAAAGAGAACAACTCTTTATCAATGAAAATTAGCTTAAACTTACGATGTTCGGAAGAAACCAAGTTTCAACCTATAGAGGTCAGACACTGCTGTACGTTTGAAATTTTACGATTAACCTCTCCTATAGCATGCGGATTAAAGAGAACAACTATTTATCATTAGACTAAAGTTACGACGGTCGGAAGAAACCAAGTTCCGACCTATAGAGTTTAGACATTGCTGTAAGTTTGAAATTATAAGATTAACATCTTCTATAGCATGCGGATAGAAGAGGGGACTGTTTACTAATAGACTAAAGTTACGATGTTCGGAAGAAACCAAGTTTCAACCTATAGAGGTCAGACATAGCTGTGAGTTTGAAATTATAGCATAAGGATTGAAGAAAACAACTATTTATCATTAGACTAAAGTTACGACGTTCGGAAGAAACTAAGTTTAAACCCATAGAGGTTAGACATTGCTGTAAGTTTGAAATTATAAGATTAACCTCTCCTATGACATGCAGATTAAAGAAAATAACTATTTATCAATACACTAAAGTTACGATGTTCGGAAGAAACCAAGTTTGAACCTGTACAGGTCAGACATTGCTGCGAGTTTGAAATTATATGATTAACATCTTCTATAGCATGTGGATTAAAGCGAACAACTATTTACCATTAGACTAAAGTTACGATGTTCGGAAGAAACCAAGTTTGAACCTGTACAGGTCATATATTGCTGTGAGTTTGAAATTATAAGATTAACATCTTCTATAGCATGTGGATTAAAGCGAACAACTATTTATCATTAGACTAAAGTTACGATGTTCGGAAGAAACCAAGTTTCAACCTATAGAGGTCAGACATTGCTGTCAGTTTGAAATTATAAGATTAACATCTTGTATAGCATGCGGATAGAAGAGGGAAACTATTTACCAATACACTAAAGTTACGATGTTCGGAAGAAACCAAGTTTCAACCTATAGAGGTCATGCATGGCTGTAAGTTTGAAATTATAAGATTAACCTCTTCTACAGCATGTGGATTGAAGAGAATAACTATTTATCAATGGACTAAAGTTATGATTTTCGGAAGAAACCAAGTTTCAACCTATAGAGGTCAGACATTGCTGTAAGTCTGAAATTATAAGGTTAACATCTTCTATGGCATGCAGATTAAAGAAAATAACTATTTATCAATAGACTAAAGTTACGATGTTCGGAAGAAACCAAGTTTGAATCTGTACAGGTCAGACATTGCTGAGAGTTTGAAATTATAAGATCAACATCTTCTATAGCATGTGGGTTAAAGCGAACAACTATTTATCATTAGACTAAAGTTACGATGTTCGGAAGAATTCAAGTTTGAACCTGTACAGGTCAGACATTGCTGTGAGTTTGAAATTATAAGATTAACATCTGCTATAGCATGTGGATTAAAGCGAACAAATATTTATCATTAGACTAAAGTTACGATGTTCGGAAGAATCCAAGTTTCAACCTATAGAGGTCAGACATTGCTGTAAGTTTGAAATTATAAGATTAACATCTTCTATAGCATGCGGATAGAAGAGGGAAACTATTTACCAATAGACTGAAGTTACGATGTTCGGAAGAAACCAAGTTTCAACCTATAGAGGTCAGACATGGCTGTAAGTTTGAAATTATAAGATTAACCTCTTATACAGCATGTGGATTGAAGAGAATAACTATTTATCAATAGACTAAAGTTATGATGTTCGGAAGAAACCAAGTTTTAACCTATAGAGGTCGGACATTGCTGTGAGTTTGAAATTATAAGATTAACCTCTTCTATAGCATGAGGATTGAAGAGAACAACTATTTATCAATAGACTAAAGTTGCTATGTTCGGAAGAAATCAAGTTTGAATCTTTAGAGGTCAGACATTGCTGTGAGTTTGAAATTATAAGATTAACATCTTCTACAGCATGTAGATTGAAGAGAACAACTATTTATCAATAGACTTAAGTTACGATGTTCGGAAGAAACCAAGTTTCAACCTAAAGAGGTCAGCCATACCTTAAAATATTCGCGCTGCGGACTGTTAATCGGATGAATAAAATGCGTACTTTCAAGCCTGTAACTCGAACGATAATATTCTAGTTGTACCCAAAAAAGAAAAGAAAATATATGAATGTAGATGTTTATTACCTAGCGTAGAAGTTGCTTTGCAAACAGCAACTAACAGTTCAGGTTTACCTTAAGTTGAAGGCTGAAAAATAATATTCACAGCAGACAGTACTTAGACGGGGATGTGCACGTAATAAACACACACAAAGAACTGTGAGCGCTTCACACAGGCTGCAGCGAGTAAATATGCTGCTTGTTACCAAGCGGATACCAGAGTCGCTGACAACTGCAGTACAGTTGGAACTAAATGTTTATGCAACAAGTCCTCTCCTGAGGGCCTTACGCTGAGTTCTGCAGGCTGACGTATTTAAGCACTAAGCCAGGATCGAACCTACTGTTAATGCCGAGAAGTTCTGCAGCAGATCGAACCTGGGAAGGTCAGCGCGCGCGATTGCAATGTTTGGGAAAAAATCCAAGTTTCAACCTATAGAGGTCAGACATGGTTGTAAGTTTGAAGTTACAAGATTAACCTCTTCCATATCTACACCTTCTAATCCTAGAGTGCTAAAAACAAAAGCGCGAGTCAGCTAGCCTAGAGTTGCGATGTTCGGAAGAAACCAGGTTTTAACCTATAGAGGTCGGACATAGTTGTGAGTTTCAAATTATGAAATTAACCTCTTCTATAGCATAAGAATTGAAGAGAACAACTATTTATCAATAGCCTGAATTTGCAATGTTCGGAAGAAACCAAGTTTCAACCTATAGAGGTCAGACATGGTTGTGAGTTTGAAATTATAAGATTAACCTCTTCTATAGCATGAGGATTGAGGAGAACAACTATTTATCAATAGAGATTAGCTTAAAGTTGCAATATTCGGAAGAACCCCAGTTTCAACTTATAGAGGTCAGACATTGTTGTGAGTTTGAAATTATACGGTTAACCTCTTCTATAGCATGCGGATTGAAGAGAACAACTGTTTATCAATAGAGATGAGCTAAATGTCACGATATTCGGAAGAAACCCAGTTTCAACCTATAGAAGTCGGACATGGTTGTAAGTTTGAAATTATAAGATTAACCTCTTCTATAGCATGAGGATTGAAGAGAACAACTATTTATCAATAGACCAAAGTTGCAATGTTCGGTAGAAACCAAGTTTCAACTTATAGAGGTCAGACATTGTCGTGAGTTTTACTAACCTAAGCCTACATCCACAGTATCCCCTACCTGTTAGCAACAACACGAAACGCTGAGGTACCGAAATATACAAGTTCTACAAGCAGACGTACTTGTACTACGATTATACCAGAAGGTTTGAGCTCAGCTCGACAAGCTGCTAATAATTTTAATGCGAACGGTACGCGTACAGTGGACTTCGTACTCCGCTGAGGCAAACACATTCCAGGTAGGAGCTCGCTAGCCGGATGCAGCTTGCGCGCGTGTGTGTAGGCATGCTTCAAAAACACATCCCAGATATTTTTTTTGTTCTAGAGTCTGCTTATTCTAAATCCGGTGCTAGTACATAGCTGCTCGTAAGGCATAACACCTGAAATGCGCTAGGAAGCAGCTAGCTGCCGCTCTCCTCCTGTTTTTATGACCGGTTGCCCCCCTCCTAATATGAGATTTTAAGTTGAAAGAACTTATTTTACGGTCGGATGCCCTTACAGACACAAGAATCTGTTTTTACAGCTGGATTTTAAATCACAGTTTCTTGAACTATTGTTCTACGGCTAGATGCCCTTCCTAGCGCTGAAAGACCAGGATTTAGCCAGTTAGCTTTCCCGATGTAACAACAAGCATGTTAGGTGCAAGTTATGCTAAGCAAACAATAACTATCTTACGCAAGCTATTCAAAACTGTAGTCTCCTTTTCTCTTAGAACAAAGGTATACCTCCAATCGATGTTCTGATCATATGTTGTATCGAGTACTTTGTTTGATTATATACTTAATCGCTTGTTTTAAATTGTCCAATACTACGATCAAGAGCGCAGCACGGTGCTCTCAGATGGCGGATGTGGAATTTGTCGCCACCACATGTCAAAGAATAAAGATGCCAACACGATGCACTCTAGGCAGCTTTTCAAATTGTCCGCCACCACAGAGTGCAGCGCGGCGCTCTGTAGATTAAAGATGGTGGATGACAGCTGTCAAAAAAGCACGTGGGTTTGTAAAGCACGTGGAATTCACTACCACCACAAAGAGGGCAGCACGGCGCTCTCTAGATTAAAGATGGCGGATGATAGCTGACAGAACTTTTCAAATTACCCGCTACTACAGAGAGCAGCATAGTGCTCTGTAGTTTAAAAATGGCGGATGACAGCTGACGCAAGAGGGCAGCAAGGTGCTCTCTAGATTAAAGATGGCGGATGACAAAAAGCACGTGGCTTTCTTAAGCATGTAGAATTTACCGCCACCACATTTCAGCTAAAGATTGCAGCACTGCGCTCTCTTGATTAAAGATGGCGGATGACAGCTCTCAGAAAAAAGCACGCGAGTTTGTTTCCAAACAAGAGCACGTGGAATTTGCCACCGCCGCAAAGAGGGCAGCACGTTGCTCTCTAGATTAAAGATGGCGGATGAGAGCTAACGAAATTGCCCGCATGAGGGCAGCATAGTGCTCTGTAGTTTAAAGATGGCGGATGACAGCTGACGCAAGAGGGCAGCAAGGTGCTCTCTAGATTAAAGATGGCGGATGACAAAAAGCACGTGGCTTTCTAAAGCATGTAGAATTTACCGCCACCACATTTCAGCTAAAGATTGCAGCACTGTGCTCTCTTGATTAAAGATGGCGGATGACAGCTGTCAGAAAAAAGCACGTGAGTTTGTTTCCAAACAAGAGCACGTGGAATTTGCCACCGCCGCAAAGAGGGCAGCACAGTGCTCTCTAGATTAAAGATGGCGGATGATAGCTAACGAAATTGCCCGCACGAGGGCAGCATAGTGCTCCGTAGTTTAAAGATGGCGGATGACAGCTGACGCAAGAGGGCAGCAAGGTGCTCTCTAGATTAAAGATGGCGGATGACAAAAAGCACGTGGCTTTGTTTCCAAACAAGAGAACGTGGAATTTACCGCCACCACATTTCAAAGCTATCTAGTTAAAGATAGCAGCACGGCGCTCTCTTGATTAAAGATGGCGGATAACAGCTGTCAGAAAAAAGCACGTGAGTTTGTAAAGCACGTAGAATTTGCCACCGCTACAAAGAGGGCAGCACGGTCCTCTCTGGATTAAAGATGGCGGATGGCAAAAGCACGTGAGTTTGTAAAGCACTTCGAATTTGCCGCCACCACATAGAGTGCAGAACGGCGCTCTCTTGATTAAAGATGGTGGATGACAGCTGTCAAAAAAGCACGTGGCTTTGTTTATCTCGCCCTAGTGAGGTTAAGTTGGTAGCACTGAGGTTTAGGCCCATTAAGATAGCAGCACTGCGGATGACAGGTGACGAATTTGCAGCTACTGCGATAAAGAGGGCAGCACGGTGCTCTGTAGTTTAAAGATGGCGGATGACAGCTTTCAAAAAGCACGTGGCTTTGTTTACAAATTCAAATCAATCGCTATTGAGGTTAAGTTGGTAGCACTGAGGTTTAGGCCCGTCAAGGTGGCTGCACTGAGGTTTGCGATACGTTGTTGTCTGTCAAAAAGCACGTGGCTGTCAAAAAGCACGTGGCTGTCAAAAAGCACGTGGATTTGTTTACAAATTCAAATCTCGCGCTAGTAAGGTTAAGTTGGTACCACTGAGGTTCAGGCCCGTCAAGATGGCAGCAGTGAGGTTAGCGATGCCTTGTTGTCGATGACAGCTGTCCAAAAGCACGTGGCTTTCTTTACAAATTCAAATTTCCCGCGGGTGGCGGAGCGGGCCCCTGGGAAGGCCTCCCGGGTGGCGGTGGCGGAGGAGGCCCCTGGGAGGGCCTCCCGTGCGGTGGAGGCGGAGGGGCTCCTGAGAGCCCGCAGGCGGAGGCGGCCGCCGAACTGTCTAATTATACTACTGATGCCAAAATTTCTACGTTATTCGGTTCTATTTCTGGGATATGCTATGTGACTGATATTTTTCGTCGGGGATGTCTTTGTGATTGATTCGGGCGACGCGTTTTGCATTTAGGATTTTCTACTATGCGTTCGGTGTTGTGAACCTTCCACTAATAATGGTCCTCAGAAAATTAATTTATTTTAAATGTAGATATCTTGTAAAATGATATATTTAGGTTGATTTAAGGAGCTCCTTTATCAGTTAGGTCGCTTGGGTTAGTATTTCATTCTAGAATATTTTAATGTTTTCGTAGATTTCGTACTATTTACTTAAATTAGTTATTTATTTACTTATTTACTCATATTAGGAGATAGTATATTTATTGTTAAAAACCTTACCTTAGTATTTATAAATTATATTTTTCTTATTTACTAAGCAAAAATTTACCAAAATTATTTAAAAGAAATAAGGAATTGTAGATATGTCTTAGCACTACGTATTTATTTTCATTCACTTGAAACTTAAGATATTTTTTAAAACTAGACAAATTTAATTCTTTTCATCCAGTTATTTGGTGCTAAAGCTTGTAATAGTTTGTAGTGTGTTTGTTTTTGAAAAGGGTGTACTAGTTTTCTTGTAGATGCTTGTTCTGGTTCCCCTTGTTGATCCCGCCTTTTGTTCCTTGGGAATTAGGTCCCTTGTGCTAAATATTCAGTCTTCCACATTTATTTTATGTGTCTTGTTGCATTTTGATTTGTTGCTTCCGTGTAGTGATGCGCTTACCCCATGGTGTCACTAGCCGGACACCATTTTGATATCACTTGTGGAGGGGGCGTGTCAGTTGCTTATTATTATTGCGTCTGGTATCGGCCGAGATAATAGCTTCTTGTTCGTGCTCCGTGTGGATGACAATGCATTGTTTTTCTTTTCATGTCATACCTTGTTATTCGATCTCGGTGTTGTGAAGTTAACTGCCCCTTTCTGTTTTAATATGTTTTCGGCGTCTTATTTATCGCCCTAGCCTTCTACTGCTTCTGCGAATTATATATATTTTTTATTTATGCTATTCTCCTTATTATGTGGATATTGTGGGGTGACATTAGGCTGAGATTTGTGTTCCGTTGTGTTTTAATGTGATGTGTCGGGTGTCCTTATTTATGTGGGTATTGTGAGGACTTTACCTCCGTTGGGTGCTGTCAGAGGCCCTTGATTTACCATACAACCCATGTTTATGGTGTTAATATTAAATTTATTTTATGTAAATATTTTTATAATGTGTAAGGTAAGTAACTGGTGCACCAGTGTAGCTTGGGGGAAATGTAATGAATTTCTTTACTTCAGAATTAACCTTATTTACATGCAGATTATTTATTTAATGTGACTTTATTATTCTTCTATCATATTATTATTTTCTGAATTTTTCTTTCTTTTCATAATTTAGTGTAATGTAAATTATTATTTATTAATTATATTTTTATTTTAAATTTTTGAAAATCTTGGTGTTATTTCCTTGCTGTGTCTGCTACGCATATTCCTGGATCCCCAATTCTATTCTTTAATGGGTAGGCTTCAGCACCCTTCTTTGCTTCCTCTCGTCCGTATCCTTGAAGTGTTTTTCTGATTTATTTGCTATTTTGAAATTTATCTTGTACGTGAACGTACCTATGACCCTTGTCATTTACTTCTATTGTTAGGGGCGTTGCAACTCTGTACTTCACGGTAGAATACACACAGTACTTCACTGTAGTACGCAATCTGTACTACATGGTAGCACGCACTCGGTACTTCACTGCAGTACACACTCAGTACTTCACTGTAGTACACACTCTGTACTTCACGGTAGTACACACTCAGTACTTCACTGCAGTACACACTCTGTACTTCACGCTAGTACGCAATTTGTACTTCATGGTAACACGCACTCAGTACTTCACTGCAGTACGCGCTCAGTATTTCACGGTAATACGCACTCAGTACTTCACTGCAGTACTCACTCAGTACTTCACTGCAGTACGCATTCAGTTCTTCATGGTAACACGCACTCAGTACTTCACTGCAGTACGCGCTCAGTATTTCACGGTAATACGCACTCAGTACTTCACTGCATACTCACTCAGTACTTCACTGCAGTACGCATTCAGTTCTTCATGGTAACACGCACTCAGTACTTCACTGCAGTACGCGCTCAGTATTTCACGGTAATACGCACTCAGTACTTCACTGCATACTCACTCAGTACTTCACTGCAGTACGCATTCAGTTCTTCATGGTAACACGCACTCAGTACTTCACTGCAGTACGCGCTCAGTATTTCACTGTAACACGCACTCAGTACTTCACTGCAGTAAGCACTCAGTACTTCATTGCAGTACGCGCTCAGTTCTTCACGGTAGCCCGCACTCAGTACTTCACTGCAGTACGCGCTCAGTATTTCACTGTAACACGCACTCAGTACTTCACTGCAGTAAGCACTCAGTACTTCACGCCAGTACGCACTCAGTACTTCGCGGTAGTACACACTCAGTACTTCACTGCAGTACGCACTCAGTACTTCGCAGTATTACACATTCAGTACTTCACTGCAGTCTGCATTCAGTTCTTCACTGTAGCACGCACTCAGTACTTCACGGCATTACGCATTCAGAACTCACTGCAGTACGCACTCAGTATTTCACTGTAATACATCGTCAGTACTTATACCAGTTTTTGGCTATATCTTCAGAGTACCTATTACCTATTTGCCATATGTTAACAGCATGTTACCTGTATGTTCCCATATTGTAACAGCATGTTACCTCTATGGTCCCATATGTTAACAGCATGTTACCAGTATGTTGTTATATGTTAACAGCATGTTACCAGTATGTTGTTATATGTTAACAGCATGTTACCTGTATGTTGTCATATGTTAACAGCATGTTACCTGTATGTTGTCATACGTTAACAGCATGTTACCTGTATGTTCCCATATTGTAACAGTATGTTACCTGTATGGTCCCATATGTTAACAGCATGTTACCAGTATGTTTTATATGTTAACAGCAAGTTACCTGCATGTTCCCATATGTTATCAGCGTGTTACCTGTATATTGTCATATGTTAACAGCATGTTACCTGTATGTTCCCATATGTTAACAGCATGTTATTGTATGTTCCCATATGTTAACACCATGTTGCCTGTATGTTGTCAAATGTTAACAGCAAGTTACCTGCATGTTCCCATATGTTATCAGCATGTTACCTGTATATTGTCATACGTTAACAGCATGTACCTGTATGTTCCCATTTGATAACATGTTACCAGTATGTTGCCATATGTTAACAGCATGTTACTTGTATGTTGTTATATGTTAACAGCATGTTACCTGTATGTTCCCATATTGTAACAGCGTGTTACCGCTATGCTCCCATATGTTAACAGCATGTTACCAGTATGTTGTCATATGTTAACAGCATGTTACTTGTATGTTCCCATATGTTAACACCATGTTACCAGTATGTTGTCATTTGTTAACAGCATGTTACCTGTATGTTCCCATACGTTAAGAGCATGTTACCAGTATGTTGTCATATGTTAACAGCATGTTACCAGTATGTTGTCATATGTTAACAGCATGTTACCAGTATGTTGTCATATGTTAACAGCATGTTACCTGTATGTTGTCATATGTGTTAATAGCATTTTGCCCGTATTTTCCCATATGGTAATAGCATGTTACCTCTATGCCCCATAAGTTAACTGCATGTTGTCATATTGTAACAGCATTTTACCTGTATGTTCCCTTATGTCAACAGCATGTTACATGTGCGTTCCCATATTTTAACAGCATGTTACCAGTAATTTGTAATATGTTAACAGCATATTACCTGTATGTTGTCATATGTTAACAGCATGTTCCCTGTATGTACCCATATGTTAACCGCATGTTATCAGTATGTTTTCATATGCTAACAGCATGTTACCAGTATGTTGCCATATTTAACAGCATATTACCTGTATGTTGTCGTATGCTAACAGCATGTTACCTGTATGTTCCCATATTGTAACAGCATGTTACCTGTATGTTTCCATATTTTAACAGCATGATACCAGTATGTTGTCATATGTAAACTGCATATTACCTGTATGTTCCCATATGTTAACATGTTACCAGTATGTTGCCATATTTTACCAGAATGTTACCAGTATGTCATCATATGTAAAGAGCATGTTACCTGTATGTTGTCATATGTTAACAGCATGTTACCGGTATGTCCCCATATGTTAACAGCATGTTACCTGTATGCTCCTATATATTAACAGCATGTTACCAGTATGTTGCCATATGTTAACAGCATGTTACCTGTATGTTGTCATATGTTAACAGCATGTTGCCTGTATGTTCCCATATGTTAACTGCATGTTGTCATATTTTAACAGCATTTACCTGTATGTTCCCATATGTCAACAGCTTGTAACCTGTATGTTCCCATATGTTAACAGCATGTTACCAGAATGTTGCCATATTTTAACAGCGTGTCACCAGTATGTTGTCATTTGTTTGCAGTATGTTACCAGTATATTGTCCATACATTAACAGGAAGTAACCAGTTTATTTGCCCATATATTAACAGGATGTTACCAGTATGTTGTTCATATGTTAACAGGATGTTACCGGTATTGTGCCCATATGTTAATAGCATGTTGCCACCACGTTGCCAGTATGTTATTCACATGTGTGTACTGATAAGGAGCTAAGAAATATTTTTAATATGTAAAAATGTACAGTACCTAACAGCTTAAAAATAGCTCTTAATCTGCTAACTTTGACAGCTGCCCATTCTGTCTGTACCCAAACACCCATGGAAGATGGGTGCCCGCAGCTACAAATATACTAATGTTTTGAGTTAGTATAGTGCACAGACAAACTTCCCCATGTTAATTTGTTTCAATTCTATCTCTGAAGACTTTGTGATAAGTCTTGATCTATTTCAAATCTGACTGTAGTTCACACTACCTGATCAAGGGGATCCACACACTTGCACATAGACTTTACCCATGTCACGCTCCCTATTACTGGACATTAATGTAGGGTGGGTCCCAATCTTCGCCTTTAACTCTACTGGAGACATTTTCAATGAAGCGTCTGAATGTCTATGGAGGAAATGTAGCCCTTCTTCCTCAAGAGCCGAAACCAGAGAAGGCCATGATGTCGGACTGTGGACAAGCCAGTCCAGTTCAGGAATCTTATTGTCCACAAACCATTGCCACACAAATGCGGTTTTATGACAGGGAAAATTGCAGTAATGATGCAAACAGGCATTGTCTGCGAACTGCAGTACACAGTGGTTAAAAATGGGTTCAGGACCATCCGCATTTTGTTTTCTTAACTACAATGAAGGAACCACACCATAACCACAAAAATACCATATCATAACACCATGTCTTCCGAGCTTCGCTTTTGGCACCACACGTGACTGCAGATAACGTTCTCCAGGCATTCATCAAACTCAAACACTTCCAATGGATTGCCTTAAGGTATAGCACGATTTATCACTTCAAATCACTCATTTCCAGTCATCCACTGTCGAGTAGTATCTCTCTTTACTCTACCCAAAACATCACTTAGCATTGACTAAAGAAATGCTTGCCTTATGAGCATAGCTCGACCATTGTATCCCATTCCTTTTAACTCCTGACACACAGTGATTGTGTAGGCTGGATTGTTGGTAGCATTTCGGAACTCATGAGTAATTCCTTCCCCTGACTTTTTCCGATTTTTACAACCACCCTCTGCAATGCTCGACAGTTCCTGTCCGTCATTAAATCAGGTCTGCCTGATTGTGGTTTAGGTGCGGTTGCAATTCACAATCACATTACTAATACACTTTGGAAAGAATGAAATATCCCCGACGGGTGTGTTACTCAGGTGGCATCCAATGACTAGTCACTGAGCTCTCCTCACCAACTCATTCTGGTGTTCCTGATTTTCTAGTGACAGCACAATTCATGTCAGTGTTTTCCGGGCTTGTAAGCCACCGTCCACGAGCATGTGATAGCCCCGATGTTTCAGAAAAGACTGCGTTCAGCATTATCAAGGGTTCCAACTGACTTCGATAGCAGCGGAGCTCACATTTTAATGGAGTGGTGTTCCGCTTCCAAACAGACACAGCCAGCTGGGACAAGCAGAAAGATCATCTGTCGCTGAACACCCGTTGTTAGCAGGCCATGACATACAGTAGAGCAACACCAAAGTTCTGTACCTTATCACGCCCAGCTCTGAAAGGAAATAATTGAAATACTCAAGCACACCAACAGGTTCGACGTGTGGAGGAACCTTAACAGGTAAATAAAGACTGGTTTCCACTCCTCAAAGCCTTAAATCCTGGAGGACACAATGGCCACGGCAGAACACAAAAAGCAACGGGTGATCAGTTGCCTGTCTCTGCCAAGGCAGGTCGACGTACATCGGGCTCCTTAATGCTTCAACCATTGGCTGAAGAACAGCCAATCAGCGACCTCCTCTCCAATATGGTGGACCAATAGGCGTGCAGCCCAGCATAGCCTGCACTATATAATGTGGTGAAATTACAGCACCACCCCACTCCACTCCACTGTGAGCTTCGCTGCTATCGAAGTCAGCCGGAACCCAGGATAATTGTAAGTTGTAAATCTGATTATAAAGCAGTATTGGAATTCAGAATAAGAAGTTGATACAATAATACACTGACTGACAGAGCAAATGCAACACCAAGAAGGAGTGGTTCGAAAGGGATGAAAGTTGGGGAAAAAACAGAGACGGCACGGACGAATAATTGATGTTTATTTCAAACCGATATGCAGGTTACACAATGCGCACGGCATCGACTCAGTAGGATGTAGGACCATCGCGAGCGGCGATGCACGCAGAAACACGTCGAGGTATAGAGTCAATAAGAGTGCGGATGGTGTCCTGAGGGATGGTTCTCCATTCTCTGTCAACCATTTGCCACAGTTGGTCGTCCGTACGAGACTGGGGCAGAGTTTGCAAACGGCGTCCAATGAGATCCCACACGTGTTCGGTTGGTGAGAGATCCGGAGAGTACGCTGGCCACGGAAGCATCTGTACACCTCGTAGAGCCTGTTGGGAGATGCGAGCAGTGTGTGGGCGGGCATTATCCTGCTGAAACAGAGCATTGGGCAGCTCCTGAAGGTACGGGAGTGCCACCGGCCGCAGCACATGCTGCACGTAGCGGTGGGCATTTAACGTGCCTTGAATACGCACTAGAGGTGACGTGGAATCATACGCAATAGCGCCCCAAACCATGATGCCGCGTTGTCTAGCGGTAGGGCGCTCCACAGTTACTGCCGGATTTGACCTTTCTCCACGCCGACGCCACACTCGTCTGCGGTGACTATCACTGACAGAACAGAAGCGTGACTCATCGGAGAACACGACGTTCCGCCATTCCCTCATCCAAGTCGCTCTAGCCCGGCACCATGCCAGGCGTGCACGTCTATGCTGTGGAGTCAATGGTAGTCTTCTGAGCGGACGCCGGGAGTGCAGGCCTCCTTCAACCAATCGACGGGAAATTGTTCTGGTCGATATTGGAACAGCCAGGGTGTCTTGCACATGCTGAAGAATGGCGGTTGACGTGGCGTGCGGGGCTGCCACCGCTTGGCGGCGGATGCGCTGATCCTCGCGTGCTGACGTCACTCGGGCTGCGCCTGGACCCCTCGCACGTGCCACATGTCCCTGCGCCAACCATCTTCGCCACAGGCGCTGCACCGTGGACACATCCCTATGGGTATCGGCTGCGATCTGACGAAGCGACCAACCTGCCCTTCTCAGCCCGATCACCATACCCCTCGTAAAGTCGTCTGTCTGCTGGAAATGCCTCCGTTGACGGCGGCCTGGCAATCTTAGCTATACACGTGTCCTGTGGCACACGACAACACGTTCTACAATGACTGTCGGCTGAGAAATCACGGTACGAAGTGGGCCATTCGCCAACGCCGTGTCCCATTTATCGTTCGCTACGTGCGCAGCACAGCGGCGCAATTCACATCATGAGCATACCTCAGTGACGTCAGTCTACCCTGCAATTGGCATAAAGTTCTGACCACTCCTTCTTGGTGTTGCATTTGTTCTGTCAGTCAGTGTATAAACCACCTTTCCAATACATAGTAATCCTTTATATTCAGGATAAAACCATTAACAGATATTAAAATTAGGAGATGTTTCACTTATGCTTTGTGAGCATCATCAGCCAGAATAACCTAATTCCTTTCCTCTTCCGCCATCTTTCCCACCTCTACGAACACATTCGTACAACACACGGAGCAACAAGTTAGTGACTATCAGACCTCCGTAATCAACTAAGGGACCATTCACTCCTCAACCAACACAAGGGTAAGCGCCTTTTTTCAGTATTTCCCCTCAGCAGGATACATTTTAAATCCCAGCAACTGACACTTACATATTCTTTTTCAGGGCTCACCTGTTTCACGTTTTTCACCTATGAAATATTTTAGTCCCCTGTTCGAAGATCATTAACAGGACATATTTGATTAACATTACGATAAAATATAACACGAGAGAATCTGTTAAAGCCATTTCACGCTAACCTGGCGACGTTTATATCCTTCTATACAATTCATTTTTCAACCAACATATGTTGATCTTAAGACATCTATAACAATATAGCAGTCCACAATAGTTCAATTTACTGTGTAAAAGTGTTCCCAACTATAAACAGTTTAATGCCATCGTACGAGGATTATGGTCATCATTCCATACGAATAATCATCCGCAGCAACTCATCACTAACATTTCATATCATTCACCTATATTTCAAGCCATTTTATTGGTCACTAAATGTTTTAATAGACATATTATATTCCTACTGATCATTTTTTAAATTGTTGTAATTAGTTTTATCGTTGTATTAATACACGTTTTTACATTATATGTACTGGGATCAGGGTCCTGACCTACCTTGAATTAGGTTATTCCGGCTGATGATGCTCACAAAGCTTGAGCGAAACATGTCCTAATTTTAATATCTGTTAACCTCTTCAGGGGCAAATTAATTAAATTCAATTTTTTTTCTCCTGGATTTTATATGGTACCTTGAGGGTGAAATACCATAATTATTTACTTACTTTTTAGAAATCACTTAATACCACCCTAAAACTAAACTTTTGTTAATGGGAACATTTGTGTACACAGTGCATAGATGGACCAATCAAGGAAGCTATTATAAAAATTATTTATTATGTGACTATTCTATTGTAGTATAGGTATGGTGTTTCTGGCTGTCCAGAAACAGTATAAACATAATTTCCAAGGAAAGATGGGGGTTACCAGCAAAACTATTATCTTTTCCTGCATGCCATATGGAATTTCGGTTTATTGTACGATTAGCTTTGGTTTGCAATTGTATAGGATCAACACTAGGACTTTTTATGTTGGATGGATCACCGTTTTTTGTTTGCGTACTTTGTGAAATATCACGGCTCTCAGAACCTGATGGAGAAGATAACTGGAGTTCTTCTTCCACAACAGTAGTATAATTGGATGGTTCTGCGGCCTCCTCCTCCTCCTCTTCCCGAGGGGCCTTCCCAGGGGCCCGCTCCTCCTCTCGCGGGAAATTTGAATTGGTAAACAAAGCCACGTGCTCTTTGACAGACAACAACGCATCGCTAATCTCACTGCTGCCATCTTGGCAGGCCTAAACCTCAGTGCTACCAACTTAACCTCACTAGCGCGAGATTTGAATCGGTAAACAAAGCCACGTGCTATTTTGACAGCTGTCATCCGCCATCTTTAATCAACAGAGCACCGTGCTGCCCTCTTGCAAGCAATTTCTTCAGCTGTCATCCGCAATCTTTAATCTACAGAGCACCGTGCTGCACTCTATAGTTGAAATGTGATGGCGGACAATTTGACAAGCTGCCATCTTTAATCAAATGAGTACCGTGCTGCCCTCTTTAGCTAAAATGTGGTGGCGGACAATTTGACTAGCTGCCATCTTTAATCAAGCGAGCACCGTGCTGCACTCCTTATCGTAGTAGCGGCAATTTGAAAAATTCTACGTGCTCTTGTTTGGAAACAAATCCACGTGCTTTTTGTCATCAGCCATCTTTAATCCACAGAGCACCGTGCTGCACTCTTTAGCTAGATACCTTTTGTCAGCTGTCATCCACCATCTTTAATCAAGAGAGCGCAGTGCTGCACTCTTTAGTTGAAATGTGGTGGCGGCAAATTCCACGTTCTTTACAAACCCACGTGTCTTTTGTCATCCGCCATCTTTAATCAACAGAGCACCGTGCTGCACTCTTTAGTTGAAATATGGTGGTGGACAATTTGACGAGCTGCCATCTTTAATCAAGAGAGCATCGTGCTGGCATCTTTATAACACTAAACTTTATTCTTTGACATGTGGTGGTAGGTAATGTGCTTAGCAGCCATCTTTAATCAAGAGAGCACCGTGCTGCGCTCTTTATCCTAGTAGCAGACAATTTAAAAGAACATGTCACAGGAATACCTGAGGATTATATTACAAAAGAAGTGATTAAGAATATAATCGAACACTGTACTCGATACAACATATGATTAGAACATCGATTGATGTGTTTAGAACATGTCTGGGCTACACCTTTGTTGTAAGAGAAAAATAATAAGACTTCAGTTCTGAGCATCCTGCGTAAGATAGCGATTGTTTGCTTAGCATAACTTGCACCTAACATGTTTTTGTAACTTAGCGAAAAATAATAAATCCTAGTCTTGTTACATCAGTAAGGGTAACTGGCTAAAACCCGGTCTTTCAGCGTCAGGAAGGGCATCTAGCTGTAAAACAATGGTTTATGATGTAAAACACTAGATACTGTAATTTAAAATTTTAAAAGGGTATCCGACTGTAAAACAGATTCTTGCGTTAGGAAGTGGCATCCGGCTGTAAAACAAGTTCTTGCGACTTAAAATCTCATGTCAGGAAGAGCAACTGGCCGTAAAACAGGACTAGGAGTAGCAGAGCAGCAGCTAGCTGCTTTCTAGAGTAGTTAAGGTGTTATGCCTTGCGAGTAGGTATGTACTAGCACCTGGTTTCGAATAAACAGACTCTAGAGTACCTGAACAAGAAAAAATAGCGGGGTTGTGTTTTTAAAGTAAGCATGAAGCAAGCCTACATACACACACACAAGCTACATCAGGCCAGGGAGTTGCTGCCGGAATGTGATGCTTCAGCAAAGTACGAAGTTCACTGCACGCGTACAGTCCGCATCAAAATTATCGGCAGCAGCAGCAGCTTGTCGGGCTGAGTTTAGAGGTGAAGGTTTAATGGCGGTACAAATATGTTTGCCTCCAGAACTTCTATATTTCAGTACTTAAGCGTCTTGTGTTGTTCTTGCCCTAGCTCAAAGGTCGCTAACAGGTAGGGGATACCGTAGATGTAGGATTAGCTTAGTGCTCCTGAGGATTGCTACTCAGCCTAGCGCCTCTGTCTACCTACAGGTAGGGGATGCCGTAGATGCGGTCTTAGCTCAATGCCCTTGAGGATCGCTTCTTAGCCTAGCGCATTCTATTTACATACAGGTAAGGGATACCGTAGATGTCGGCTTTTTGCTTAGCTCAGCGCCCTGCTAAGTATAGGTAGGGGATACCGTAGATGTGATCTTAGCTCATTGCCCTTGAGAATCGCTTCTTAGCTTAGCGCTTTCTATCTACTTACAGGTAAGGGATACCGTAGATGTCGGCTTTTTGCTTGACTTAGCACTCTGCTAAGTAGAGGTAGGGGATACCGTAGATGTGATCCTAGCTCATTGCCCTTGAGAATCGCTTCTTAGCTTAGCGCTTTCTATCTACTTACAGGTAAGGGATACCGTAGATGTCGGCTTTTTGCTTGGCTTAGCACTCTGCTAAGTAGAGGTAGGGGATACCGTAGATGTGATCTTAGCTCATTGCCCTTGAGGATCGCTTCTTAGCCTTGCGCTCTCTATCTACCTACAGGCAAGGAACACCGTAGATGTTGGCTTTTTGCTTAGCTCAGCACCCCGCTAAGTACAGGTAGGGGATACCGTAGATGCGGTCTTAGCTCAATACCCTTGAGGATCGCTTCTTAGCCTAGCGCTCTCTATCTACCTACAGGCAAGGAACACCGTAGATGTTGGCTTTTTGCTTAGCTCAGCACCCCGCTAAGTACAGGTAGGGGATACCGTAGATGCGGTCTTAGCTCAATGCCCTTGAGGATCGCTTCTTAGCTAGCGCTCTCTATCTACCTACAGGCAAGGAACACCATAGATGTAGACTTTTGCTTAGCTCAGCAAACTGTCTACTTACAGGTAGGGGATACGGTAGATGTGATCTTAGCTCAGTACCTTTGAAGATCGCTTCTTACTCCAGCGCCCTTGTCTACTTACAGGCGAGGGATACCGTAGATGTAGGCTTTTTGCTTAGCTTAGTGCCCCCCGTTTAAGTTCAGAGGTTGAGGATCGCGCGCTGGCCTTCCTAGGTTCGATCCGCTGCAGAACAGCTAAATTCCGATACCTCGACATCTTCGAAAACAGCAGGTTCGATCCTGACTTAGTGCTTAAATACGTCAGCCTGCAGAACTCAGCGTCTCTTCTAAAGGCACTCGGAAGAACTCTTGCTGCATAAACATTTCGTTACAACTGTAGTGCACACGTTTGCAACTTCCACATCCGCTTAGTGACAAGCTGCATATTTACTCGGTGCTGCCTGCGTCAAGCGCTCACAGTTCTCCGTGTGCGTTAATTGTGTGCACATCCTCTACTCTCTTACCGACCGTCTAATCACTGTCTGCTGTGAATATCATTCCTCAGTTTGCAGCCTTCAACTTAAGGTAAGCCAAAACTGTTGGTTAGTGTTTGCATTTTTTGTTCGAAAGCAACTACGCTAGCTCACCCTTTCATATCTTTTCATCACAAGTGCTTTTACGCTAGTAAAGAGAGCTAGGCTAGCGTACTTACCCTTTCATATCCTATCATCACAAGTGCTTTTACGCTAGTAAAGAAGGTTAGGCTGGCTGACACCCTTTCATATCCAATCATCACAAGTGCTTTTACGCTAGTAAAGATAGCTAGGCTAGCTGACTTACCCTTTCATATCCTATCATCACAAGTGTTTCTACACTACATGCATATATTTTTGTTCTTTTTAGGTACAACAAGAATATTATCGTTCGAGTTACAGGCTTGAACGTGTACATTTTATTCATCCGAGTAACAGTTTGCAGCGCGTATATTTTAAGGTATGTTTCGAAAAATTTTATAGATCTTATATGTTTACATTGTTTTAAAAATAGCATTCTAGGATAGGAGAATTAGAAGGCATAGACACAGAAAAGTTAATCTTGTAATTTCAAACTCACGACGATGTCTGACCTCTATAGTTTGAAACTTGGTTTCTTTCGAACATCGCAACTCTAGGCTAGCTGACTTGCACTTTCATATCCTATCATCACAAGTGCTTTTACGCTAGGTAATAAACATCTTCGTGTTAAAGATAGCTAGGTTAGCTAACTTGTCCTTTCATATCCTATCATCACTATGTGTAATACAAGTGCTGTGTATGTAAACATGAGAATGTGCTTTCGGACAGTTACTGTTAGCATTCTAGGATAGGAAAATTAGAAGGCGTAAACACGGAAGAGGTTAATCTTGTAACTCAAACTCACGACAATGTCTGACCTCTATAGGTTGAAACTTGGTTTCTTCCGAACATCGCAACTCTAGGCTAGCTGACTTGCCCTTTCATATCCTATTATCACAAGTGCTTTTACGCTAGGTAATAAACATCCTTGAGTTAAAGATAGCTAGGTTAGCAACTTGCCCTTTCATATCCTATCATCACTATGTGTAATACAAGTGCTGTGTATGTAAACATGAGAATGTGCTTTCAGACAGTTACTGTTAGTATTCTAGGATAGGAGAAATAGAAGGTGTAAACACGGAAGAGGTTAATCTTGTAACTTCAAACTCACGACAATGTCTGACCTCTGTAGGTTGAAACTTGGTTTCTTCCGAACATCGCAACACTAGGCTAGCTGATTTTCCCTTTCATATCCTATTATCACAAGTGCTTTTACGCTAGGTAATACACATCTTTGAGTTAAAGGTTAGCTAACTTGCCCTTTCATATCCTATCATCACAAGTGCTTGTACGCTAGTAAAGAAGGCTAGGCTAGCTGACTTGCCCTTTCATATCCTACCATTACTATGTATGATGCAAGTGCTCTGTGTGTAAACATGAGAATGTGCTAACGCTACTTTCAGACAGTTACTGTTAACAAACTAACTTACCCTTTCCTATCCGATCATCACAGGTGCTTTTTCGCTAGGCAATAAACATCTTTGAGTTGCATGTTTGTAAAGATAGCTAGGCTAGCTGACTTACCCTTTCATATCCCTACGCTACATTCATATATTTTTGTTCTTTTTAGGTACAACAAGAATATTATCGTTCGAGTTATAGGCTTGAACGCGCACATTTTATTCATACGAGTAACAGTCTGCAACGCGTACATTTTAAGGTATGTTTCGAACTTTGAGTTGCATGTTCGTAAAGATAGCTAGGCTAGCTGACTTACCCTTTCATATCCTATCATCACCAGTGCTTCTACTCTACATTCATATATTTTTGTTCTTTTTTAGGTACAACAAAAATATTATCGTTCCAGTTACAGGCTTGAACGTACACATTTTATTCATCCGAGTAACAGTTTGCAGTCTGCGACGTGTACATTTTAAGGTATGTTTCGAAATTTTTTATCGATTTTATATGTTTACATTGTTTTTAGCATTCTAAGAGAGGAGAATTAGAAGGCATAGACACAGAAGAGGTTAATCTTGTAATTTCAAACTCACAACAATGTCCGACCTCTATAGGTTGAAACTTGGTTTCTTCCGAACATTGCAACTATAGTCTAATCTCTATTGATAAATAGTTGTTCTCTTCAATCCTCATGCTGAATGATCGTTATTAATTGAATTTTCTTTTTTTCTTTGCGACTCGAGGGAAGGATATTGAGTTACTATATTTTAACAACAAGAGTGCTTCTACTTTGTTAGGTATAGAACATTCAACTCTCTCTGTCTTCTTTTTAAATTTACGACAATGACTGACCTCTATAGGTTGAAACTTGGTTTCTTCCGAGTATTGCAACGTTAGTCTAATCTCTATTGATAAATAGTTGTTCTCTTCAATCTTCATGCTGGTTGATCGTTATTAATTGAATTTTCGTTTTTTCTTTGCGACTCGAGGGAAGGACATTGAGTTACTATATTTTTAACAACAAGAGTGCTTCTACTTTGTTAGGTAAAGAACATTCATCTCTCTCTGTCTACTTTTTAAATTTACGATAGTATCTAACCTCTATAGGTTGAAACTTGGTTTCTTCCGAATTCGTAACAATGTCTAACCTCTATAGGTTAAAACTTGGTTTCTTCCGAACATCGTATCTTTTTTCGAATCTCTATTGATAAATGGTTGTTCTCTTTTAACATTGCAACTTTAGTCTAATCTCTATTGATAAATGGTTGTTCTCTTTTCAGATGTTTCCCTGCTCGCAGTGTAATGAAACGTTCGGACGACGTGATAACTGGGCACGTCATGTAAAAACGAAACATCGAGATGTATCCGATATGTTACACTGCGGGCAGTGTAAGGCAACGCTTACGAGAGAAGATAACCTCGCACGTCATATCAAAACAAAACACCGTAGCATAACATCTGCTTTATGTGAAGTTTGTGGGGTGTATTTCGCTAATGCGGAGCAATACCAGGCTCACTTAGTAGAGGTACATCAGGTATCTACTTACAACTATAACCCTCAGGCAGTAGGAAAAAAGCGTGAAAATACAGATGTAGCTGCAGAAAGTAGTAGTAGTAAAAACCAACAAAAAATGAAGAACTTCAAACTATACACTGCGAGCACTGTAACACTGATGTACCATCTTCACATTTTTAGGGACACTTACGGAGTAATGCGCATAAAGATAATGCCTGTAGAAGAGGTAGTATTACAAACATCGAGGAAATTAATACTGCATTTAAAAGTAGGATTTTTAGTTCCAGAATTCGTACTCATCTGAAGTTTCAAAGTACTGAACACGTTTTAAATTGCGTTCAACCGGATGTACAACAGCTTCTTGACAAAACTTTGTCTAATCATAATTTATTTAAAGTTAATTTCGAACTTTTTGCGTTGTATATTAAGAGCACAGATGAATCTGAAATAACTGACATTAAATCATTTAATACGAAGAATTTTGTAGTAAGTGAGTCGACTAATTTTGGTGATGTACTTAGGGATGTCGAACATTATTTCAACTAAGAGCGAGGAATTTCAGGAAAAGGAATCAGGGTGGGCTTTAGTTGAAATTTTGTATCTAGAAGTTAACATCAATAAGTACAATCCCATGCGAGGTTCATCGTACATCGAGCTGCCGACATGGATTCATCGAAGAAAAGCTGTTGTAAACATCCAAAACGATGACGAAGCGTGTTTTGCATGGGCTGTGGTGTCGGCTTTAAATCCTGCGTATAGAATTTCCTATGCAGTTAAAGGATATTAGGCGCTTTGAACAACTAAATAATATTAGCATCAATGTGTATGGTGTAGACAAAAAATCTGTAGTAGGTCCTCTGTATTATACATGTAATAAGAAGAGTACTCATGTTAACTTACTCTATATCGAAAACAGTGAGAATAGCCTCTTTTGCTGGATTAAAAATTTGAGTAAACTTCTTGGTAGTCAGTTCTCTTTTCAGATGTTTCCCTGCTCGCAGTGTAATGAAACGTTCGGACGACGTGATAACTGGGCACGTCATGTAAAAACGAAACATCGAGATGTATCCGATACGTTACACTGCGGGCAGTGTAAGGCAACGCTTACGAGAGAAGATAACCTCGCACGTCATATCAAAACAATGTGATGGATGCTTGCAGTATTTTAGAACTGAAGATCAGTTAACGGATCATTCCAAGAATGACTGCAATCATGTATGTACAGAGAAACCTACTACAGGTAATAATGTTTTAAAATTAACGAATTATGACAAGCAGATGTGGGTGCCTTTCGTGATTTACGCAGACTTTGAAGCCATCCTCAAGCCATGCAGCACATGGTCGCCTAACTACACATATGCATGTCCCGTATAGCTTCGCGAATTACACCAAGTGTAGTTATGATAGTACGCTTAACAAGTTAGAGCTGTATCGAGGACCTGATGCTGCTAAAGTATTTTTAGAAAGACTTGAGAGTGATCCAGTACGTCTTGGCAGTATTCTAAATACTAATGCTCCTCTGAAACCTCTCACCGAAATTCAGTTACATGAACATGCTACAAAATGTAGGTTTTGTGATGGGGATTCTTCCGAAAATGACTCTAAAGTTTTCGATCATGATCATTTAACTGACTTGTACAGATGTCTTGCTCATAATAGCTGTAATCTTAAGTACAGAGTTCCAACATTTATCCCTGTAATTTTTCATAACTTATCTGGTTACGACTCACATTTTATCGTTTCACAATTTGGAGCTTCAGATGAAAAAGTAGATATAATCACTCAGAACAAAGAGCGGTACATTGCATTTACAAAGTGTGTAAAAGTAGATGAGGAGCATTCTATAAAACTGAGATTCCTTGAATCGTTTCGCTTTATGGCGAGTAGCCTCGATAAACTTTCTAGTAATTTGCAGTCAGAACAATTTACGGAAATTCGACGCGTTTTTCCGGAAGAAGCGCAGTTTAATTTACTTCGGCGTAAGGGTGTCTTTTGTTATGAATATCTTGACTGCTTAGAACGCCTCGAAGAACGTGCTTTAACATCAAAACAATCATTTTACAGCTCGCTGAATTCAGCGGATATTAGTGATGATGACTATTTACATGCGCAACATATCTGGGAGCAGTTCCACATTCAAACGCTAGGTGTATACTCTGACTTATATTTAAAGACGGATGTACTTTTGTTAGCTGATGTTTTCGAAAATTTTCGCTGTGTTTGCAAAAAAAACTACAGCCTTGATCCATGTCAGTATTTTACAGCACCTGGGTTAAGTTGGGATGCCATGTTAAAATACACGCAGGTGAATTTGGAACTGCTAACCGATATTGATACGGTGCACTTTATAAAATCGTCTATTCGAGGCGGTCTAAGTCAGTGCAGTGGGCGGTATTCTAAGGCAATTAATAAGTACATGCCGAGTTTTGACTCTAGTCAGGAATCTCAGTATATTGTTTATCTCTATGCAAATAATCAGTATGGGTGGGCGATGAGTCAGCATCTACCGGTGAGTGGTTTCCGCTGGCTAACGAAGTGTGAAATTAATATTTTACAGCTGCACGCCCTAGACGATGAAGCTAATAAAGGCTATTTCTTCGAAGTTGACTTACAGTATCCTAAAGAGTTACACTCTTCTCATAATGACTTACCCCTCTGCCCTGAAAATATGAAGTCCCCGTACATCACATCAACGACAAAAATGCTAATTGCTAATTTGTGTGATAAATCTAATTATGTCATTCATTATCGAAATTTAAAATTTGCAGCAATGTTTGAAGTTATCCAAAATTCATCGCGTACTAGAATTTAATCAGTCACCATGGCTAAAGCCATATATCGATCTCAACAATAATTTAAGAACAAATGCAGTTAACGAGTTTGAGAAAGATTTTTACAAGCTCATGAATAACAGTGTGTTTGGCAAGACTATGGTAAATGTTGACAAACGTGTTGATTAAAAATTGATTACAAACTGGGAAAATATTAAGAAAAGGTATGGTGCTAACTATTTAATAAGTAAACCGAATTTCCACAGCTGTACTATCATACATGAAAATTTAGTTATTATACAGATGAATCGCGTTAAGGTTAAGTACGATAAACCTACCTACGTCAGCTTTGCAGTACTTGAATTAGCTAAAACACTCATGTATGAATTCCATTACGATTATATGATGAAGACGTACGCTCATAATGCGCAATTGCTCTACACAGATACCGATTCGTTTATTTATCAAATCAAAACTGATGACTATTACAATGATATAAGGCCAGACTTGGGTAGGTTTGATACTAGTAACTATCCTGAAAATAATCAATATCATCTACCGCTAGTGAACAAAAAGTTTCTGGGTAAAATGAAAGATGAATGTGCTGGAAATATTATCCATTCATTTGTAGGTAGTAAATCCAAGTCATATTGCATAAAACTCTTAAATGAACTACAAATAAAGAGATTGAAGGGGATTGAAAAGAATGTAGTTCAGAATCAGCTAAGTTTAGAAAATTACAAAAATTGTATTAAAAGTAATCCACCTATTTTACATAAGCAAATGTCTGTCATTAGAAGCAAGAAGCATCAGTTGTACACTCATTTAATTAGTAAGGTAGCCCTTAATAATGATGATTGCAAACGGTTTGTCATTCCAAATTCTAACAACACTCTTGCCTGGGGGCATAGTAGTATTGATAGGTACTGCTTCACATAAAGCCTCTGTGTGTGTGTGTGTGTGTGTGTGTGTGTGTGTGTGTGTGTGTGTGTGTGTGTGTGTGTGTGTGTGTGTGTGTGTGTGTGTGTGTGTGTGTGTGTGTGTGTGTGTGTGTGTGTGTGTGTGTGTGTGTGTGTGTGAACATTATGCTAGAGGTGTGTACTTTGTAATATATACGTTAAGCTGTCTTACATCACAATTCACTGTACATATTGTATAAAGATAGTAACAAATACGCTGAGAGTATAGTACAGCAAATGATTCAAGTTTAAACTTGTAAGATAAAGCATGTACTTACAAGAATTGCGTCGAGAATAGGAGAAGAACGCAAACATTACTACGGTAAAATAATTCGAGATAAAACTTGTACATACAAGATGTAAATAAATAATGTAGAATTGGCACATTCTTTTATTTTAGATTAGGTATTACCTTCTCCTCTTCTTCCCGCTCCTTATTTGCAAGATGGAGTTTTGTTCAATACTATATCACTCAAGGAAGAAGAGTAAGTATGTCAAGAAAGAAGGTGTTGAGCAGATTCTTAAGTATGTTATCGTCTAGCTTAGTAAGTATGTTGAGAAGAGAAGTTTTTTTCTAAACAGTGCTTGATTCTAGTCTTGCAATGCTGTGTACAACAACATCGAAATATAGTATTATATGTTTTTGAACGGTAGTATGTGTTCAAGTCTAGACTTGCACACTCTTGCTTTTGCGATGCATGTTCGATAGAGATGTACCTTCACAGAGGAGGAAGAAAAAGAGCAGCTTAGTAAGTATGTTGAGAAGGATTTTTCTTTCTAAACAGTACTCGATTCTAGTCTTGCAATGCAGTGTTCTACAACATCAAACTATGAACAGCAGTATGTGTTCAAGTCTAAACATGCATCACTGCAGGTACGTGATATGTGCGCTGTCTTAAGATCGCGTTGTATGTTCGATAAAGCTATGCCCTGACAGAGCAGGAAAAGGAGGTTATAAATATCACTATCTTATGCAAGCTGTTCAGAACTGAAGTATTATTTTTTCTCTTAGAACAAAGGTATAGCCCAGACATGTTCTAAACACATCAATCGATGTTCTAATCATATGTTGTATCGAGTACAGTGTTCGATTATATTCTTAATCACTTCTTTTGTAATATAATCTTCAGGTATTCCTGTGACATGTTCTTTTAAATTATCTGCTACTAGGATAAAGAGCGCAGCACGGTGCTCTCTTGATTAAAGATGGCTGCTAAGCACATTACCTACCACCACATGTCAAAGAATAAAGTTTAGTGTTATAAAGATGCCAGCACGATGCTCTCTTGATTAAAGATGGCAGCTCGTGAAATTGTCCACCACCACATTTCAACTAAAGAGTGCAGCACGGTGCTCTGTTGATTAAAGGTGGCGGATGACAAAAAAGCATGTGGGTTTGTAAAGCACGTGGAATTTGCCGCCACCACATTTCAACTAAAGAGTGCAGCACTGCGCTCTCTTGATTAAAGATGGTGGATGACAGCTGACGAAATTGCCCGCTAAAAGGTATCTAGCTGAAGAGTGCAGCACGGTGCTCTGTGGATTAAAGATGGCGATTGACAGCTGTTAAAAAAGCATTTTCAAATTATCTGCCACCACATTTCAACTAAAGAGTGCAGCACGGTGCTCTCTTCATTAAAGATGGCGGATGACAGTTAATGAAATTGCCCGTTACTATATGTCATAAAGAGGGCAGCACGGTCAGTTCGATGAAAGGAAATTTCTAAAGGTAAAAAGTTTGAGGTTATGTTTTAACGTAATGAGTGCCACATTTGCGCATTGGGTACATGCGAGGCCATTTGTATATCAAAGATTTTCACAGATGATTTCATTAAAGCACATAAAACTATTATGGCAATATTATCTTCAAGTTGTCGTTTACCGTATTAAAATTTTCAGTGTTCGAAACTTATTATAACATAACGAAATCACTTACCAATATATCAAATTCTCACACCAGGATGAAGCATTCACCTTCCATAACAAACATAACAGCTGTGAACAAAATGCTGCTTTATGGGTAAGAAACGTGGTTGCTGCCAACACAACAGATCTTAAAGGCCATATCTGTGCACTTTGACCATTGGAGTACCATTTATAAGCACATTTAAAATACACTGAAGTTAATGGCATCAAATGTGCCGATGCCCCTGAAGAAGTTTAAATGGATTTATCCTAAATATAAAGAATTGCTATGTATTGGAAAGGGGGTTTATATTATTGTAACAACTTCTTACCCTTGATAATGCCAAACTCAGTCTTTGGTGAAATGTTTGGACCTGCTGAACCATGTCCTACAAGCCCAGAAAACACTGACATGATTTGTAATGCGGCTGTGAAAGCCTCAATTGCTGTATGACAACACAATACCCCACGGCTCCTTTCATACTGACGGGTCTGCCTCTCATGACACCTCGCGTTCAATTCCACATTACACAGGCGTGTCCGCATGGTTTTAATCAGGTAGTGTTGATCATGTACAGTATAAAAATTATGGATATAAGGTATTGTGCCTCTACATGTCAATTTATCTTCCACAGGGAATATCGTAAAAGAAAGCATATCTTCCTCCGTAAGTTGTGTCTCCACCACAGTTAATACTGGCAAGGCAACGTTCACTGAAAAGGAATGCGTCGATGGAACCGGTGAGCACCTTAAATTCCATGGCATAGTGAGACTGCAGGGACAGGAGGCTTCTTAGCTAATAATAATAATAATAATAATAATAATAATAATAATAATAATAATAATAATACCTGGCAGTTAGCCGTGCGGTTAGGAGCGCGCAGCTATGAGCTCCCATCCGGGAGACAGTGGGTTCGAACCCCACTGTCGGCAGCCCTGAAGATGGTTTTCCGTGGTTTCCCATTTTCAAAACCTAACGCATTGCAAATACCATATTTATGCTGATGATGTACAAATGTACCTCCATACATCTCCAAATCTAATACTTTCGGCCATAGACAAAATCAATCAGGATCTAACATCATTTTCTTCTTGGTCTTTGAGATGTGGGCTTAGGTTAAACCCAGCAAAAACGCAAGCCATCATCCTTGGATACCCAAAACTACTCACGAAGGTCAATCGACCAGAGATTCCATCTATAAGGTTGTGTAATACTAACATACCATTCACGTCATCAGTAGAAGTCCTAGGCATTACTTTCGATGATGACATGTCATGGAAAACGCATATCACGAACATCACTCAGAAAATATTCTCTGCATTGCACATGCTGCGCGGGTATAAATACTTATTTCCTGAAAAACTCAAAGAAATGTTGGTAGAAAGTCTGGTTTTCCCTCATTTCGACTATTGTGACGCGATTTATAGAGACGCTCGAGGCAAGTTATTGAGCAGATTACAACGTGGTCAAAATGCTTGTGTGAGATACGTCTGTAACCTACGGTACTATGATCACGTAACTCCTTCATATAACCATCTATCTTGGCCCCGACTAGAGATCCGTCGCACTGTGCATTCCCTATGCCATCTCCATAAAATCCTTCATTCTTCACAACCATGTTACCTTACTTCATATTTCAAATACTTATCCTCTTATCACAGTCTTAACACCAGATCCACTAATAATTCCATCCTTGCTTTACCTACCCATAGAACTGCCATCTATGATAAATCATTCACAGTAATTGCCTGCCGTGAGTGGAACTTCCTTCCCGAAAATATCAGGGGGTTAAGCGCTATTCACACTTTCAAGGAAGCACTTTTGAAACATTTTATGCACCAGTAAGGATCATCTGTACACTTGATGCTGCTACTTACAACCATTCTATTGTTATGGATGTCCTTTTTTTTTGCTAGGGGCTTTACGTCGCGCCGACACAGATAGGTCTTATGGCGACGATGGGATAGGAAAGGCCTAGGAGTTGGAAGGAAGCGGCCGTGGCCTTAATTAAGGTACAGCCCCAGCATTTGCCTGGTGTGAAAATGGGAAACCACGGGAAACCATTTTCAGGGCTGCCGATAGTGGGATTCGAACCTACTATCTCCCGGATGAAAGCTCACAGCCGCGCGCCTCTACGCGCACGGCCAACTCGCCCGGTTATGGATGTCCTGGTAGAGAGTCTAAAATTTTTATCCGATTTTTCTTTAAAATCAAATTTTATGTACTGCCTTTTTTTTTACTTGTGGGATATTAGTTTTAAGAATTTATCCCTTTTTATATCTGATTTATTTAATCTTAATTTATTAATTTAATCTTAATTCATTTCATCTTAATGTAATCTCACCATTCTTGTATTATTATTATTAATTTAATTTGTATTAGATCTAGTTATTGTAAGTAATACAATGCAATATATGTATATTTCAGTTCCTGGTTAGATGGAAGAGAAGGCCTGAAGGCCTTAATCTTGCCAGGTAAAATAAAACATTACTAAACTAAACTATCTGTGTCGGTGCGACGTAAAGCAACTAGCAAAAAAGTAATAATAACAATAATAACATTTTTACGAGGGACTATGGAAAATCTTCAAAAGACACTTGTGAAAGGTACGCATTCAACAAGTGTGTGGGATTCTTATCCACTAAACACTACACACCCTTTTCCCACGATGTGTATCATCACTCCGGAACCGCTCTAGCATTACTTCAGAGTGATGTCGTGCTTATTTAGTCTTTCAGAATTCTTCTTTCTTCAATTCTCCTTTACGGGCGTTTGTACGCTTCCGAATCCCTCTTGTTCTGACGAAGGACATTAAGTATTAAACATTTCTTTATTGCCCATCCTAGTTTACACCTTCGGTTTACAAGCAATAAAGACAACAAAGGCAAACATAAAAACATATAATATCTATTATAACTCTCCTAAAACTACCTAACTACCTCACTAAATCTACTACGATGCTCCTAACAAGGGCGGATGTCCTGTCTACATGTTAGGGCGCCCACTAGGCTACATAAACAAACAAAATCTATTCTATCTTTCAACAAAACAAAACAGAGAGAAAAGAGACAAAAAACTAAAAAAACACAAAAACACACTTACTAAATCTACTACGATGCTCCTAACAAGGGCGGATGTCCTGTCCACATGTTAGGGCACCCACTAGGCTACATAAACTAACAAAATCTATTCTATCTTTCAACAAAACAAAGCAGAGAGAAAAAAGGCAAAAACTAAAAAAACACAAAAACACACTTAAACTAATTTGAAGATGCTGCTGAGGCGGATCTCCAGACCATCAACTGCACCTCGCTTCACTAAAACTTACATTTCTACTCCCTACAACTACCTAACAAAAAGAAAAGAGACACCTGGCTGATCGCGGTATCCTTGGTGATGAGGGAACGCCTTCCTGCCATCATACCGCTCTCAGCCCCACCCGTGGGTCAGATATCGTCCCCAACTAAACCTCTATGACAATGTGTTTCCCTCCCCTTCTTTGTGTGACGAATCGCCGACGTGGAAGCCGGACCGTCCAGCGATTCGTCACGTTCTTATCTATTGTCCCGCCTACTAATCTAATCTGTGTCGTCTTGTTGCACATTGCCCCTTCCATCTTGATCCTCCATTTTCTTTATGTACGGACATGTTTGTTTATCACACTTTAGGATGGGTCGGTCTCACCCCATCCGCCCCCTTATAATCCCCACTTCCTCTCTTATTCACATCTTTCCGTCTCTCTTCTTCACTTACACCTATTCATCTACCTTATAATAACTTAACCACGATATTGACAACACTATGTCTTAGAGTTTGTTTTCTATACACCATTGAGCAACACTGGACTGTTCACACTTCTTACCTTCTTACACCCTATTTATATCTCTTAGATTTTTTATTTATTTTTTACCACTAATTGATTACACATTTATTTTAAATTGCCAATCTCGATGTACCTGTTTATCCTATTTATTTTTTCTATTCACTATGATGATCTAATGATAATCTATTTCACTTTCTTTACCGAACTTCTCCACAGATCAACAATTTCTTTTACACACCATAGTTCTTTCCTCATATTTACATCACTAAGTCTAATAAAACCATTCTCTATTACACATTTCTGTACATATCCATTATAGTTAGCACACTTCTTTCTTATTTTCAACTCTTTGTCCTAAAATTATTTATCATAATATATTTTTTTGCGTCGCTTAGCCTAAATATCATACATTCTTCATATTTCCAACACTATACTACAATCTTTTCCTTTTGGCAATAATTATCTGGAACATAACACCTTTCTATTGTTCACTTAATTTTTTTACAAACCTGGCTCTAACCAAATTTAAATATTTTGATATGTTTGTTCCTTCCATACTTCTCTGCCCAATTTAAAATCCTATTGGTTAAAATTCCTGTGTATACCTTCGATAACGAATCCAGGAGTGTTATCCCTCTGTAGTTATTAGGATCACTTCGACTCCCTTTATTCTTGTAAATGAGACATAATACTCCTTTTCTCCATTCACTAGGAAATTTCGCCGATTCCCATACCTTGTTAAAAAATTTAACCATCACCTTCAACATCGATTCGTTTGTCCCTACTTCTTTCCATACTATATTAGTAATACCATTTGCCCCACCCGCTACTTTCGTTTTTAATTTACTTAACACACTGGTTACTTCTTGAATTGTTATTTCTCCATCTAATAACTGTACTCCTATTTGCAAATCTCTTTGGATAAATGTCCTACTTTTTTCCCCATGCCAGTCCCCTCTCCCACTCAAAAGACCTGCAAAATACCCTACCCACTCGTTTTCTTCTATGCGTGTTCCCTTCCCCGTAGGCCTAGTTCTCTTAAGTTTGTTTATGGTGTCCCATATCCTCTCAAATCTTTTCTCTTTGCAATATCTGTTCACTCTTTCTGCTTCCGTCTCTCTCCAGCATTTCTTTTTCTCATTCAGTAGCTTCTTGTATTCTCTTCTTAATTTACAATATTCCTCTCTTTTTTCTTGTTTCCCTCCTTTCTTAAACTTTGCTAGTGCTGACATAACTATCTCACGTTCCCTCTGACTGTCTTCATCGAACCATCCCGTGTCTCTGTTTCTGTCTCCCTCCTCTCTTATCTTCACTTTCTTTCCCACCTCCCATACTGGGCGCTCTATTATTTTTTAAAGCTTTGTCTATGTCCTCTTCTTCCAGCATTCTTTCTGCTTCTACTGTTATACTATCTCCCCTCTCCCCTAGCTCCAATCTCAATTTCTCAATAGTAGTTTCATTCCAAATATACTTCCATCTCTCTTTATGCCTCATGCTTTTTCTTAACCCTCTCTTTACTTCGCCATTTTCCTCTCTTAATTTTATCTTAATGGGCATGTGATCAGTTAACCCACATTCTACCACCTCAAAATTTATTATTTTCCTTAAAGCTGTTTCCGAGCTTACTCCTATATCTACCACACTCCCTCCCTTCGATGTAATGAATGTCAATTCTCCCGTACTGTCTCCCTTCATCCAACCATTTAAAATATATAATTTTTCTATAGCACATAATTCTAGCAACTTTACTCCATTACTATTTATCTCTTTGTCCTTACTGTTTCTTCTGTATCCTCTCACTTCAGTATCCTCCCTCCCATAATTCGATACCCTATTGCTCACTCTTGCATTCCAATCTCCTATTAGTATCCTTTCTTAAACTTTGCTAGTGCTGACAAAAGTATCTCACGTTCCCTCTGACGATCTTCATCGAACCATCCGGTGTCTCTGTTTTTGTCTCCCTCCTCTCTTATCTTCACTTTCTACATACGTACCTTTAATTTTATTTATTTCTTCAACCAAATCTTCAAAAAAATTCTTATTCGCATAAACTGAATCCTTAGGATGGTTGTACAAGAGAGCTATACAAATTGACTCCTCTTCTCTTCCCATTTTAACTCTAAACCACACCACTCCTTCTAGTTCATTCTGTATTCTCTCTACTCTCCCTACTATCTCATTTTTTATTAAGACAGTTATCCCTCCCGGATTCCTTCCCATCCTCCCTATTTTTTCTTAGTGACGTTAACTACTCTATACCCATCCCATTTGATTTCAATCTCTTTCCCTAACCAAGTCTCTACTAGGGCAATGATCTCAAACTCGTTGACTAATTGTTCTATTTCTTTATTTCCTAGTTTCCCCATCAACCCCTCGATATTCCACAACCCTATTGACTAAGGACATCCTCCACATACACTGCCACATGATCCCAGCATTCCTGGTTTCGTAGCATCACAGAAATAATATTATCTGGTGCAGTTCTCCCAATTTAGTTCCACACATCTTCTCTTTATCATCCAATGGCTGCACACAAAGAAGGTGCGAAGTACATCATCATTGTCGTCACAGTATATGCATGCTGCATCACTCGCTCTGCCCACTCTACGCTGGAATTTCCAAAAAAAATCCATGTCCTGTTAGAAGCTGCGTGAGGTAATAATTGACTTCAACATGAACCCTTTCAACCCAAATATCCAAGCGTGGAATCAGTAGCTTGGTCCATTTACCCCGAGGGTGACGTTCCCATCTAAGTTGACTGAAGTCATGATTCATTGCACCTTTCTTTCCCAGCTCTTGTTGGGTACGCCAGATGTCTTATCGCTCCAAGGCAAGTAGATCTATTGGGGCTATTCCTGCCACATGAGGATTTCAGGTTCAGAAATCCTGCAGTATGCACATCCTTCTCCGATACCAAGCAAATCTCAAGGATTCAGCCCAGATTTCAGAGCCATACACGAGCACTGACTGATATGTCGACATGAGAAGGCGTCGTTTACTGGATTTCCGACCTTTAATATTTTTCCATCAGTCTACTAAATGCAGTCATGTATTTTATTGCCTTATCTGTCGCTCTCTGAATATGATTCCAGAATGTGAGCTTGGAGTCAAGTGTCACTCCTAGATATTTTGTTCTCATAGACATTTCAATCACTAACTCTCCAACAGTCATTGGCACAAGGGTCTCGATCCTTTTCCGCGTCAGAAGAAGTACCCCGGTTTTGTGTTCTGCTAGTGTTAGCCTGTGACTCATAATAATAACAGTAATGACGATAACAATAATAATAATCTTATCAAAAGCTCTCCAAAACAGGACTAAGCCAATAATTCATAAATAAATAGGTGAATATGAAGAAGGGTTCATAAAAGGCAGATCATAAAGGGCAGATATTTCATCTGAAAACAATAATATGGGACATAATGTCCTGGAACAAGAAGTACATCATAATTTTCATGAATTTCATGGAAACTTCATGATTTAATAGATATAACTTCCTTATTTCACATTTTGGATGAATCTGGAATATATTCAAAGTCAATCAATATAATCAGAGATACTCTCACGGACACAAAGTCTAAAGTGAAATTCATGGGAGAGGTCGCAGAGTTATTTCCAATACATGCTGGTGTGAGACAGGCGGATGGATTGACACCAATTCTTTTAACTGCCTTTTGGAAAAGGTAATGAAAGTATGATAAATGCTGAAAGAAAGAGGAATTCGCCATGAGATAAGGCTAGGGTAAAAAAAATTTAAGTCGTTTAGTGTTCGCTGATGGCATTGCAAACCTTTCTGGGAATATACAGTCAACACTTATCCAGGCAAACATTTTGAAGGAAACTGCAGAGAAGCTTGAACTTCAGATATCTTCTGAGAAGACCAAATTTATGACTAACATTGGAAATTCACCTACAGTGTTAATAAGAGAATATGGAAAAATTGGCAGTGTAGAAAAGTTAAAGTACTTGGGGAAGTATTTCACATTAAAGGTGACAAGGAAGCAAATAAATCAAGAGCAAGGAAATTGGAACAAGATTACCAACTGTGCTAGGACTCCTATAATAATAAGAGCCTCTCTATCTAATATAAAATCAAGTGCTACAACATGGCAATTAAACGAGAACGCCTCCATGCTACAGAGTGTACAGTATGTTCCGCATGAAGACAGGAGAAGTGGAAGGGCTAGAGGAGAAAGAAAGAAAAATACTAAAAAAAGTCTGGGGGCCCTTAATGGGGATATAGGACAAAGAAAGAATGCAAATTTCTACAAAATTAAAGAAACTGAAAGAATGTCTGATACGATCAGGCAAAGGGGAGTTAAGTTCTTTGGTCACATAATGAGTATGGAAAATGCAGGATTTACAAGATTAGGAATGGCAATCAAAGTACTGTATAAAGAAAGATGTGCCAGATGACAGAACAACTTGACAGTTATTGGGGAGATGTTTAAATCACACCTGTCCATGGTTTTATATTATAACACAAAATAATAATTATTAAATGAATGTCGTATGGTCCTCCTTTTTCAATACTATATTATGCAATATTATTGAATTACATTACTAAACTAGGGACTAGTTTCGGCCTTGGATGGCCATCTTCAGCCTTTATCTAATACATCTAATAAATAAACAAATGTAAAAACTCACAATTGACATTAAAATCTGGGATGAACTAAGTGTAAAATCTGAAAAAGTAAATTAGGCTCTATATTCTTAGCATCTGGAGTATGCTCATCATTCAGACTTTTTCTTGTATTGATATTCATCAAATTGTTAGTTCCATCACTGCGAATCATTACAATTGCAAAACGGGAACTGGTAAATGTTGATTCTGTAGTCAGATCATCAATCACCAAATCTACTTGAGTGGTGTTAGCAGTATGCAAGCCACTGGATGCCACTGTAAATAACCACAAGCTGATGCAGAACCGCTAGATGGTGTTTCCGCATCGACCATCGTAAATAAAATGAAATGTTACCATAGTGCTTGTTAAAAACATGCTGAAAGGCTGTTGGACATTGTCAGGACGGCACATGCAGGTATGGTTAAAACTGACACATTCTTAATTTCTGACTGGTATAAATTCGCAATTCGTTGCGGTGTCCATGAAGTTAACCTGAATAAATGATAGATAAAATTAGATGAAATTAATGAATAGAAGGAGAGAGAGAGGTTGTTAGTCAAATGGTATAGGATATGTGAGACTTACCTCTCGTTGCGGCATGTGGTGCGTGGTGTATTGTTGTGTGCCTCATACTAACGGTTGTGATCTTCAAAGGGCTGGGGCAAGGAGTGAGGTTGGGAAAGGAGAGGGGGTGGAGGGGAAGTGGGGATTAAGGCAGGGCTGAAGGATGTGGGAAAAGAGATGGCTGCTCAGGAAAGGTGCTGTGAATATTATGAGAAACTGAATTATGAGTTGTTGGTTTGACATTTCTAAAAATGGGAATTAGAAGGTCAAATAGGAAATGAAATGGCGTATGGCTTTTAGTGCTGGGAGTGTCCGAGGACATATTCGGCTCGCCAGGTGCAGGTCTTTTTCTTAATTGACGCCCGTAGGTGACCTTAGCGTCGTGATGAGGATGAAATGATGATGAAGACGACACATACACCCAGTCCCCGTGCCGGCGAAATTAACCAGTGATGCCGGGAATCGAACCTGTGTCCCCTGTGACCAAAGGCCAACATACTAACCATTTAGCCATGGATCCGGACGGTCAAATAGGATATTTGGCTTTTCTGAAATGTCATTAATATTATGATTCGGGTTAAAATATTGATCTATACAGTATGTATTGAAACAGGAACGCCCGTACTTCAGTTTATTGGAGAGCATGAGAAACGACAAGGCGTGTACGGCCCATGCTAAGAGAGTAAGAGAGAGAAGGGTAGTGAAAAAAAATGTTTATGATTAAGTGGATCCTTCAGTTTATTCAATAGATATGCAAAGAATTATGTCACCTTTTACAGCTGAATCGTGGAGTTGTCCTTGAAGGCGTGGAGGGAACGTCGTCCTGCGGCGGCTGCGTCGTCTTGCGGTCGGCGTCGGCGTTGTCTTCCGTCGTTGGTGTTTTCTCTGTATTAGTGTTGATGACTCGAACCTGAGGCAGGAACAGAGAAATGTGGAGCTTCCACATCGGACGTCATGGGACACTGGTGTGACACCTCTCTAAGGCGAAGCACGCCGAAATAGTTCCCACAGTCAATGATGTTGAACGCAATTTAGCAGCAAGGATAAAGTTAGAGTCACAGTTCCACGAGGATAAGATGGAAGGAATTATCGTATTTGGAATAATAAACAAACGAAAACAATCTAGGACCTTCCGAGGTGCAGTGATTAAGCACTTCATAAAGAAAATTAAATTCACCGGGTACAGTCTCTGCACTGTACTCCATGAGCACAATATTCACACACTTGTTGAAATAAACGACAGTCCAAGTTCTGTTACGTCGTAATTTTCAGAAGATTATCACTGGCACTTAAGATCATACGTGATTCTGAACAGGTTATGATGGGAATTGGCATGGTTCCTCGGGAAGAAATCACGATACCGTATTCCACAAGTTAATACTGTCTTTAAGAGGGAATGTTGGCACAGTTTTTTACGAACACAGTTCAACGGATAGACACAGTCTTTAAATGAAATGAAGGTCGGCACAGTTTTATTACGAACACAGTTCCAAAAAAAATGGATAAACACAGTCTTTAAATGAAATGCAGGCTGGCACGGTCTGTGCTAGAAACACTATCGCTGTTTTCACACAGTCTTTAAATGAAATCAAGGTTGGCTAGAAACACTATCGCTGTTTTCACACAGTCTTTAAATGAAATCAGGGTTGGCTAGAAACACTATCGCTGTTTTCACACAGTCTTTAAATGAAATCGAGGTTGGCACAGTTTATGCTAGAAACACAGTCTTTAAATGAAATCAAGGCTGGCACAGTCTATGCTAGAAACACAGTCTTTAAATGAAATCAAGGCTGGCACAGTCTATGCTAGAAACACAGTCTTTAAATGAAATCGAGGTTGGCACAGTTTATGGTAGAAACACTATCGCTGTTTTCACACAGTCTTTAAATGAAATGAAGCCCACGGAGAAAGCTTCTAACACTAACGTTTCTGAACTCAAGTATACAGCCGGACCGAGTGACGAATTATATCGCGACGTGCTTAGTTGCACACACACTGAACTCACGGCTTACTGCCGACTCCCCTCACTCTCTGCCTACGGCACACTGCAGCTGCACACTGCACACTCTCTGCTTTACCCCAGGCTGGCGACTCGCTTATATTGCCGAAGGCCGGAGGGCATGGCTACACATGTGGGCCCCAAGAAAATTTTATATCTTGGCCATCTTTACACCGATTGACACGAAATTTCGGCTAGCAGCGTTCATTATTCCTGCCTGCAAGGTGACGTTATTGAAATATTGATATTACATTTCGTTCATGCAGCAATGCTATGGAACACGAAAGAACCTTCTGCGTGACGTCGCTTGTCCTTGGCCGGTGTTCTAGAACATCGCGAGCTTGCTTGCAGTTCCCACTATGCCTGTGCGCTCGGCGCAAGTTTTAAATGCTTACGGCCGGGTGTTAGCGAGCTCCTCTTAACAAAAGAATGAAACGTGAATGCTCGTAGGGCGTTCCCGTTTCAGTATGAAGCAGCTTTCAGTAATGTTCAGGGCTCCTTCGTTGATGTTTTTGAGAATTTCCATATCTTGTTTTATGTCTGTGAATTTGTGATTATAGTCATGTATATGCTGTCCTACAGCTGAAAATTTATTGTACTTCAGGGCTTTGACGTATTCCAAGTACCTTATGTTAAAATTCCTCCCGGTTGGTCCGACGTAAGAAGAATTGCAACTGATGCAAATTATCCTGCATACTCTTGATTTTGAAAACTATTGAACTTGTTTATGGATGTGGCATTATGTAAGACTTGTGCATTCCTATTGTTGGTTTTGAAAACTACTTTTACATCGTGCCTTTTAAAGATGTTGGTGACATTGTAAATTTGTTAGTTGAACATAAAGATAGAAAGGGAGGAGTTGTTCTGTTCAACTTTTTCAAAGTGGTAAAGGGGTGATATTTATTGATTATTTTTTCAATAAAGAAACTGTTGTATCCATTAGATTTAGCTATATATTGCTAATGGCGTTCAACTCATTTTTGAGGTCTCTTTTAGACATTCAATCAATCAATCAATCAATCAATCAATCAATACTGATCTGCATTTAGGGCAGTCGCCCAGGTGGCAGATTCCCTATCTGCTGCTTTCCTAGCCTTTTCTGAAATGATTTCAAAGAAATTGGAAATTTATTGAACATCTCCCTTGGTAAGTTATTCCAATCCCTAACTCCCCTTCCTATAAACGAATATTTGCCCCAGTTTGTCCTCTTGAATTCCAACTTTATCTTCATATTGTGATCTTTCCTACTTTTATAAACGCCATTCAAACTTATTCGTCTACTAATGTCATTCCACGCCATCTCTCCGCTGACAGCTCGGAACATACCACTTAGTCGAGCAGCTCTTCTTCTTTCTCTCAATTCTTCCCAACCCAAACATTGCAACATTTTTGTAACGCTACTCTTTTGTCGGAAATCACTCAGAACAAATCGAGCTGCTTTTCTTTGGATTTTTTCCAGTTCTTGAATCAGGTAATCCTGGTGAGGGTCCCATACACTGGAACCATACTCTAGTTGTGATCTTACCAGAGACTTATATGCCCTCTCCTTTACATCCTTACTACAACCCCTAAACACCCTCATAACCATGTGCAGAGATCGGTACCCTTTATTTACAATCCCATTTATGTGATTACCCCAATGAAGATCTTTCCTTATATTAACACCTAGATACTTACAATGATCCCCAAAAGGAACTTTCACCCCCATCAACGCAGTAATTAAAACTGAGAGGACTTTTCCTATTTGTGAAACTCACAACCTGACTTTTAACCCCGTTTATCAACATAACATTGCCTGCTGTCCAACTCACAACATTTTCGAGGTCACGTTGCAGTTGCTCACAATCTTGTAACTTATTTATCACTCCGCAAAAAGCCTTACCTCCGATTCCACTCCTTTACTCATATCATTTATATATATAAGAAAACATAAAGGTCCGATAACACTGCCCTGAGGAACTCCCCTCTCAACTATTACACGGTCAGACAAAACTTCACCTACTCTAACTCTCTGAGATCTATTTTCTAGAAATACAACAACCCATTCAGTCACTCTTTTGTCTAGTCCAATTGCACTCATTTTTTCCAGTAGTCTCCCATGATCCACCCTATCAAATGCTTTAGACAGGTCAATCGCGATACATTCCATTTGACCTCCAGAATCCAAGATATCTGCTATATCTTGCTGGAATCCTACAAGATGAGCTTCAGTGGAATAATCTTTCCTAAAACCGAATTGCCTTCTATCGAACCAATTATTAATTTCACAAACATGTCTAATATAATCAGAAAGAATACTTCCCAAAGCTTACATACAATGCATGTCAAACTTACTGGCCTGTAATTTTCAGCTTTATGTCTATCACCCTTTCCTTTATACACAGGGGCTACTATAGCAACTCTCCATTCATCTGGTATAGCTCCTCCGACCAAACAATAATCAAATAAGTACTTCAGATATGGTACTATATCCCAACCTATTGTCTTTAGTATATCCCCAGAAATCTGATACTCCTGATTTTGGAAACTATTGAACTTGTTTATGGATGTGGCATTATGTAAGACTTGTGCATTCCTATTGTTGGTTTTGAAAACTGCTTTTACATCGTGCCTTTTAAAGATGTTGGTGACATTGTAAATTTGTCAGGCTCAGTACACCACGCTGCTCGTTTCTGAATTTGAGGGTGTGAAGAATCTTGACGGACTGTAGCGATTGTTTGGGTGGTTTTCTGAAAATCTTATATCTTAAGTAGCTTGGGTGCCTGATAATAGTTGAGTCTAAAAAATTAATTTTCCATTCATTTTTGGATTCAAGTGTGAATTTTCCTATAATTTAGTCATAGACTTCACCATCAATGTACGGTCTTCAGTTGTTTTGCACCCCCCCCCTGTTTTTAACACTTTGACTGCCTGAACACAGTGAGCTTTCCTTTCTACTCTTCACATAGTAAATCAGAAGTAAAACAATATTCCAAGTGATGTTTCAATACACGTACTGAATACAATAAAATCTCCTAGCACCCCGAGGTATCGCTATGGCCCCACACAAAAGTTCACTCTAGGGATTTGGCCAGAGCAGTACAGTCTACTGGTATTTGAAGCCTGCATTCATTGTAGCCAACAGACTCTGCTATGGTTTGTTCTCTAGCCCTTAACACTACAGTCCCAAGGCACTCGCTGTTCTATGTAGGGCTGCGAAGTGATAGTGCCATGTTTCACCTTCCCCGCGGCAAACATTCTCAAGATGAACGTATACATCACTCCTCATTTCCCTACAGTCCAGCCGCTGGCTGTCCGGCCCTGACAGATTGTGATGAAAAGAGAGAGTATTGCCAACCTGCGCCGATTTGAAACTATACATATAACCTTGAAAACACTATTATGAATTTACAATGTGGCGTATGATTTTAATATTAAATCATTGAAACCTACACCCCTCGTCGTTTTGATATTATTGTTTTAATTAAGTTATTTTACCACAAAGAATACTAAAGAGTTCTGCTAGTGGTAGAATAATCGTCACGGTTTGCAATGCCTGGCGTCACTGGCGCGCCAGATTTAAGATTTAACAGCAAGCACCAATCACCGTTCATGTCGCCATGATTCTCTTGTACTGCTAGTGCGGTGATGCCACTTCTTTGAAGAGAAACACGTGGCCTCAGTTGCTCGCTAGCCTGTATGAAGTGTATGCGTTCACTGTGTGTGTAAGCCGTTTGTTTTTGTTATTGTGACATAGCCAGTGGAACATCGGAAACGACTAAGAAAAAATCAGTTGTTATAAAAGCCAACGCCGTGAATATATACACTGGCTACGTGAATATTTTGAGAAAGAGCGTGATAACGGTGGGCCTCTTCTTCCTGTTACAAAAGTGGTGGATCGAGTTTGTGACGCTTTAAAATTAGGTAGGACAACCGTGAAAAGTGTTACGAAAGAAAAGTGTCCAGTGGATCTTAATACACTCTCTGAAGTGCTGCGTACTCCTGAAAAACGAAGACCAAGACATTATCCCAAGACATCACTAGATGCATTTCAAAAGGATGCGATAAGGGAACATATTTATAGTTATTACAAGAGGAGGAAATTTCCCACGCGTGATAAATTACTTGACTCTTTGAAAGAATCTCGTTTATTCAGTGGAGGAAAGACCAGTTTAAGTAAAATACTGAGAGAACTTGGCTTTCGTTGGAAGAAATTTTCAGGAAGAAAAGCTGCGATGGAGAGAAGTGAAATTTAGCATGGCGAAGTAGATGTTTGAGGGAAATTCTGAAGATTAGTCCTGATAGAGTGGTGTGGTTAGATGAAACGTGGGTAAATGCCGGACATTCTAAAACGGTGGGCTGGACAGATGAAACTGTAGCAGGGACTTTCAAAGCGCCTATTGGGAAGGGAAGTAGGCTTATTCTGCTTCATGCAGGTGGCATTAATGGATTTGTTGCGGGAGCTATGCTTCTTTTCAGATCAAACAGCACTCGTGATTATCACGAAGAAATGAATGGGATAACTTTCGCAACGTGGTTTAAAAATTCCTTGCTACCAAACACAAGTCCCAATTCCGTAATTGTTATGGACAATGCCCACAATCACCCTGTGCAACTAAACATAGCACCGACAATGAAAGACATTCTTCAGTGGTTGGTGGGAAATAATGCACCGGGGATATCTGCAGAAATGACAAAGGCGGAGCTGCTACAAAGTGTAAAACTCCATAAGCCTAGATTTTGCACCTACGAAGTGGACTCCATCGCTACGGCTCAGGATCATAGGGTAATTAGGCTTCCTCCTTACCACTGCCACTTCAATCCAATCGAATTAATTTGGGCACAACTTAAAGGATATGTTGCCGAAAATAACAAATCTTTCCGTCTGACTGATGTTGAACGCTTAGTGCACGAGGCAGTCAAACTTGTTACAGCGGATAAGTGGGAAAGTGTTGTGAGTCATACCTGGGAAGATCTACACAAGGCAAAAGAGGTTGATGGAATTGTTGAATGCCGAGTGGAAGAAGTATTTCCCTGGGTGTGGATGATAGCAGTGACTCCAGTGACATTAGTGACAAGGACGAAGACACCGATATTTTCGGAGAGTGTGGCGTATTCCCTTTGGATTAGTCCCTGTGAGTACATAATTTGTTTCACTTCATTACAATATTTTGTTATTTCGGCAGTAATATTCTATGAGCATGTTGAAGTTTTATTGTAACAGCGACGTTTTTATTTATTGCCACGTTGATACTATTTTCAGGGTTTGTTAATTCTGACTTATAATTACGGTGATAATATTCACACAGTTCGGTTTTAATGTTGTTATTTTATATTACGTCTATAGCCTACTGTTTTTGAGTTACGGTTATTCTATTCTCTGAGTGTGCTTAATTTTGACTGCAGTGTTTTGTTATTATCTTTACGCTGTTCTTGGAATGTGCATAACTTCGACTGGAATGTTTTGTTATATTTACGCTGTTTTGGAGTGCATTTAATTTTAATTGGAACGTTTTATTATCACACTAGTGTTGGTTTTCAATATATTAAAGGTAATTTTCGCACATTTTCGTCGCATTAACACAGAATCTGATCTACGTCTACGTGAAATATTTTAGGCGTGTGTGTTTGTTTATATCGTATGGTTCAAAATCGGCAACACTGTCTGAGAAACGTCAGGGCCGGACAGCCAGCGGCTCGACTGTAGACCATGAAAGCCTACAACAACACAAGTACTGTAGATTTGTAAAAAATGTGATTTACTATTTTCTATACAGAATTTTATAAATAGTTCAATATTTTTATATTTAGGGCCTACTCCTTGCCAAATGCTCATTGGTAATTTTGCTATGTTGTCAATTTAGAAAATGCAAATATGCTCATGTTCATGCTAAATTTTTTTACAATTAGTTTTACGTCGCAGTGACACAGATAGGTCTTATGGCGATGATGGGTACAGGAAATACCTAGGAGTGGGAAGGAAGCAGCCATGGCCTTAATTAAGGAACAGTCCCAGCATTTTCCTGGTGTGAAAATGGGAAACCACGGAAAACCACCATTAGGGCTGCCGACAGTGGGGTTCGAACCCACTATCTCCCGGATGCAAGCTAATAGCTGCACGTCCCTGACCACATGGCCGGTAAATTTATTGGTTAAAGTGTTGGATATGAACTCAGAGAAATAGGTATGCGTGTAAGGATTTGGAAGGAATCGGTATGGCCTGTTCATAAGGTAAGCTTTAACATGGAGCGAAAATTGGAACCCACAGGAAGGCACTAATGGGTTTCAGTAGGACTCTAACCCTCTATCCCCCAAACCCCAAGCTTGCAAGTTAACTAACCCGGCACATCAAAGAGCATGGGACAAATACAGTATCTATTGCTAATAAACGGAGGTAGGACAGATAAAAAGTAAAAACTATAATTTGTAAACCAATCACACCAGCATTTCCTGACAGGCTATAGCAAAGCCAACAGCTCAGCGGTACTTTGTACCCTCCCCCCCCCCCCCATGGTCTCACGAGAAACTCACTCAGCAGTACATGTACCACTCCGGCAGCCAACGTGTTAATATGGCGTGGTATACCATTGTCTCTTGATATCCTCATCCCGGCACTCGACTGAAAACTTCAGTTTCTCTCTGTTGGTATCAGGAGCACCAGTTAAATATTTTACTACATACATGATGAACAGTAAGAAGTGAAATACAGTACATAAATATACAGCACAATGAATTATTAATAAGAATACAGTAATGAAGTGAAATGAAATGGCGTATGGCTTTTGGTGCCGGGAGTGTCCGAAGACAAGTTCGGCACGCTAGATGCAGGTCTTTCGATTTGACTCCCGTAGGCGACCTGCGAGTCGTGATGAGGATGAAATGATGATGACCATGACACATACACCCAGCCCCTGTGCCAGAGAAATTAACCTATTATGGTTAAAATTCCCGACCCTGTCGGGAATCGAACCCAGGACCCCTGTGACCTAAGGCCATCACGCTAACCATTCAGCCATTGAGCCGGACAAGAATACAGTATTACAATATTCAAACTATTCTAAACCTAACATTATAAATTAATGACACGGAGACAAATAACCTCAGCCTTTGTGGGTGGGGTTAACTTCCAATAAGTAACAAGGAGAACCTGACCCCTAGAGAGCGTGTCCCCAGGTGGCAGTACAAAGACAGTTCGTAGGGATGGTTGAAATACCCGATACAACCCGCGAACCAACAGGTAGCCCAATTCCTGAGGGCTTTAAAATACTGGGACACCCTCTCTCCAGGGGTCATAAATATGGAGGGCCTTGCCATGGGTTATGGGTGAAGACCTCAACGACATCTACAGTGGAGAAGATGGAAGATGGTGGTGGAGATGGTGGAAGGGGCAAACCCGTAGTGTCTGTACTTAAGAGAAGCGGCTACAAAAGGCGTCTGACTCCATGTTAGGGGCGGCCTAATTTGAACCTGGCAGAAGGTAATAAAATGCCTTTGGGAGTGGCGAATCCATCGTACAAACAGCCTATAAAATGAATGCGAGTGAACCGAGGCCTCGAAAATGCTAGGGCATCACCCTGAAGTGAGGCGCAGTTCCCGGTGCTCTGGGGGAACTGTGAGAAATGGACTACCAGACATCACAAGAATCGGCAAAGTAGAAGAACTGATACAGTATATGGAGAAGAAAGACATAGCAATGATGGGAATAAGTGAGATGAAATGGAAGGGGAAAGGTCAAAAAGAATTGGAGAAAGGTTATAGATTATATTGGAATGGAGGAAAGATGGCAACAAATGGGTTTGGTGTTATGTTGAGAGAAGGACCTAGTACAATATGTGAACAAAATTGGCCAGATCAGTGACAGGATAATTGGACTTGAGAGTGGAATCAAGGATTTTATACAGGTTTATGCACCCCAATCAGGGAATGCAGATGAATGTTTAGAAGAATTTCTAGAAGAACTGTAAAGTTGTATTGAAGACAAAGAGGTTATAATAATGGGAGACATGAATGCACATGTTGGAACAGACAGACAGGGAAAAGAAGAGACAATTGGCCCCTATAGTTATGAAAACCAATATGAAGGGGATTTTGGTAATAAATGTTTGTAGAAGGAATGCTTTAATTGTTGGCAATACATGGTTTAGGAAAAAGAACTCACAAGAAATAACTAAATATGGTTGGGTGGGGAAGGAGAAACGTAGGCAACTGGAAGATGTGACAGCAATGCTAAGAGCAGATTTCGAATGAGACCATAAAGTGGTGGTAGTCAAATTAAGACTTGTTAAAATAACGAAGTTAATAGAAAAAAGGGAGAGAAAAATAAAGGGATGGAAGTTAAAAGAGAAAGAAATAAGGGAAAATTTTCAAGGGGATCTGAAGAAAGAAATTCCCAAACATGACGTGAACAGTGTGGAAGAACGGACATGTTTCAGAAATGGATATGTAAAGTTTGCAGTGAAGAATAGTTTACAGAATAGGGAAGATTCAAAATTTGTATGAACTGAAACAGGGCAGATATTGACGCAAAGAGATGACATACTAAAAAGATGGGATGAATACCTCTCAGAATTGCTAAATATTAAATACAGTGAACTGATAGATGAGAAGGAGCAAGAAGAAACAATGGGGAAAGAAGAAGAACAAGAAAAGATGATATTGATGTTAGAAATAGAGGAAGCCACACAAAAGATGAAGAGCAGTAAAGCAGCAGGAGTGGGTGAGGTAACTACGGAAATGATAAAAGCAACAGGACCAATAGGGCTACAGTGGCTGTATAGATTATTTATAATAATCTGGAGGAAGAAAGAGATGCCAGATCAAGAGACCATAAAAGCAATAGAACGTGATGATGGAACTCTGGCACAAGAAGAGGGAGAAATTAAACAGGAAATCAAGATCCATTTTGAAAAGTTGCTGAATGGAGATACAGAAAACATAGCAACGGATAGAGGAGAGCCAAGTCGAGGACCTGCAACTGAACCACCAATTACATGGCTTGAGGTTGAAAATACACTCAAGAGCATGAAGAAAGGAAAGGCAGTGGGCTTAGATGAACTAAGTGCAGATATGCTGAAAGCGGCAGGATTTCCAGGAATCCACTGGCTCTACAGACTACTCAACAAGATACGGGAGCAAAATACTATTCCTGAGGACTAGAAGATGGGCATCATTGTACTTCTGTTCAAGAAAGGAAACTGACCTACAGACCCAGTATTTGCAATTAGGATGCTAATGGAAAAATACTGGGAGAAGAACAAGCCTTTATTTCTAATATTTTTGGACGTTGAGAAAGCCTACGACAGTGTACCAAGGTAAAAAAATTGGCAATGCATGAAAGAACATCAAGCGCGAGACAGCCTCATAGACAAAGTTGTTGTACAGTGGGAATAGAAGTTGTTTCAAGTAGGACGTAGTTTGTCGGACTGGTTTGAAACAAGGAGAGAAATGCAGCAAAGCAGCTCATTGTCACCACTTCTATTTGTTATTGTGATGGATGTAGTAATGGAATCTATTGAAAGGAAAGAACATGGAGATATCAAAGCCTTCACATTTGCAGATGAGGTTGCGATCTGGAATGACTCAGAAGAGGAACTGGAAGAGAGAATGCAAAGCTGGAATGAGGAATTTAAGAAATATGGTTTAAACATCAGTAAGACCAAGACGGTGGTGATGAAAGTGTATGGGGAAGGAGCAGAACCAATAGTTATGTTAAATGAAGCCCAACTGGACAGCGTTCCAGTTTTCGAATACTTGGGTAACGTTCTATCAAATGACAACCTAGCAAAACATCAGGTGAACAATCGAATCAATAAGACAACACAATTTTACCACCAGGTAAGACACCTGCTGTAGGATGAGTAAATACCTATGAAAACAAAAAGGACATTGTACAAGTCCTATTATACAGTACACCAATTCTTACATACAGTCTCGGAACCACAACACTGACCAACAGATATAATTCCATACTCCAGGCAGCTGAAATGAAATTCCTATGCACTATGATCCAGAAAACTAGGAAAGACAAGATTAGGAATGAAAAAATTAGAGAAGTAGGAATAGATAATTCTCTCCTCAATAACATTCAGATATCAAGACCGAAGTGGTTTGGTCACATGAAGAGGATGCCAGTTAACAGAACTGCAAGGAAGGAATTTGAAAGAAAAGTAGAAGGAAGACGACCCATGGGAAGACCACGAATGAAATGGATATATTTAGTTAAGAACGATGTACTGCTGAGAGGTCATGATTGGGACGGAGGAATGGTACAAGGACAGGATGAGTTGGAGGAGGCTCATGTACCACACTCGGGAAACTGGAGATGGTTTAGGATGATGATGAAGAAAGAGATGCCAGAAGAGTGGGGAAAGGGTTTAATTATCCCGACATTAAAAAACGAGATAAAAAGGAATGCAATAACCACAGAGGGATCATCCTTATTGCCCAAGTAGCTAAGATATTTGAGTGAGTACTGGAAGGAAGACTGAGGAGGAAGCTAGAAGGAGAAATGGAAGAAGAATAGTATGGTTTTAGGAAAAACAAGTCAATGTTTGACCTGATCTTTACATTAAGACAAATGATGAAGAAAAGATGTGAGTTTGGAAAAGACATAGCGATGACATTTATTGACACTGAGAAGGCTTATGGTAAAATTCTGGAAGTAGTTAAAAGATGGAAAGATTACCGAGGAAATTGGAAAAAGAATACAACAGGCAAACAGCTTCTACCAGAGTGTTAGGGGCATTTTGTGGCACCAAGATGTCCAGAAGAAATGTACGAAAGTATTATATTCAACCTATTTTGAACCCATACTAACTTATGCAGCTGGATAGTGGACTACAACAAAAAGAGAATAATAATAAAATAAAATATACAAATTAATTTGTAATAATGCTAATAATTAATAAAAATTGGAGTTAAGGTTACTTTCCCATTAGGTGCAAATACACATAACTCACTGAGGATTCCAATAAATATTGATAGATTAGTAGAAGGAAAACTGATTAAATTTTAAAAGTAGAACATTTCTCAAGGACATAAATTTTATTAGATTCTTTCTTGATCTACAATAGTTCCTGAATTTTAACTATGAAAACCCTTTGACCTAGTTCACTTAATCTTTCCATGTCATCACGAAGACACTAAAAATAACATTGATTATGTTTCCTTTTCAGTTTTCAGTATCTTTTCTAAATATTTACTTAATACATCACTGTCACGTTCACATTTCTATTTCTTTCTTTTTTAACTGCTGGCAGAGCTGTTGGTAGAAGCAGAACTCACTGGACTGGACCTTGAAGTCCCTTCAATAATTACTGAACTGCAGGATTTAAACCCATCCAACACAAATTATTTCTGCCTCCTTCTCCATTTCAGCTTGGTAAGAAGGCTCTCCTACACCATGTGCCACTTCTATAGGTGTGTTTGTTATAGAACTGAAAAAAATGAACAATATATTAAAGCAATTCTTCTAAATGGTTCATGTTTGTGGGTTACTGTAGTCACGTCCTAGTTCGTGAACCATGGGCAACGGCTGAGTGGCCTAGTAAGTGGTCCTGAGAGTCGGGATACCAGTTGCTATGGAATGGTAGTGGGCATCTCGGACATATTCTGAGTCGTGGCCCTCCTTGTGCTCAGGCGGCTAGGACTACACAATTCACCGGTGGTCCATAACCCATTAGAGGAGAGATCCTCACTTGGACTATGTGCAAGTAGGGCAGCATCCTGCTTCATGAATTTACCGAGCTCAGAACACTTTAAGCAGCCTCGGACCTATGGGAGTAATGGAGTCCCACTCCCATTTGACAGGCGAGGGACTCCTTGGAAACAACTTGGCGAATGAAATGGAATTCGATGGGGAGCTATCAATATTAATGGGGCTTATGGAAGAAAGAAGGTAGAACTTGCTGAGTCAGCAAAGAGGATGCATCTGGATGTGCTAGGAGTAAGTGATATTCGAGTAAGGGGAGATAAGGAGGAAGAGATAGGAGATTATAAAGTGTACTTGACGGGTGTTAGAAACGGAAGGCCAGAGTCTGGGGTAGGGCTCTTTATCAGGAATACCATTGCACGCAACATAGTTTCTGTTAGGCACGTAAGTGAGCGAATGATGTGGGTAGATTTGTCAGTGGAAGGAATTAGGACAAGAATTGTGTCCGTGTATTCACCATGTGAGGGTGCAGATGAGGATGAAGTTGACAAGTTTTATGAAGCATTGAGTGACATCGTGGTCAGGGTCAACAGCAAGGATAGGATAGTGCTAATGGGCGATTTCAATGCGAGAGTTGGGAATAGAACTGAAGGATACGAAAGGGTGATTGGTAAATGTGGGGAAGATATGGAAGCTAATGGGAATGGGAAGCGTTTGCTGGACTTCTGTGCTAGTATGGGTTTAGCTGTTACGAATACATTCTTCAAGCATAAGGCTATTCACCGCTACACATGGGAGGCTAGGGGTACCAGATCCATAATAGACTATATCTTAACAGACTTTGAATTCAGGAAATCTTTTAGGAATGTACGAGTTTTTCGGGGATTTTTCGATGATACAGACCATTATCTGATCTGTAGTGAACTAAGTATCTCTAGGCCTAGGGTAGAGAAAGTGAAATCTGTCTGCAAACGAATAAGGGTAGAAAATCTCCAGGACGAGGAAATTAGACAGAAGTACATGGATATGATTAGTGAGAAGTTTCGAACAGTAGACAGTAAGCAGGTTCAGGATATAGAAAGTGAATGGGTGGCATACAGGGATGCTGTAGTAGAAACAGCAAGGGAATGCCTAGGAACAACTGTGTGTAAAGATGGGAAAAGGCGAACATCTTGGTGAAATGATGAAGTGAGAGCAGCTTGTAAACGTAAAAAGAAGGCTTATCAGAAATGGCTCCAAACAAGGGCCGAGGCAGACAGGGATTTGTACGTAGATGAAAGAAACAGAGCGAAAAAAATAGTTGTTGAATCCGAAAAGAAGTCATGGGAAGATTTTGGTAATAACCTGGAAAGGCTAGGTCAAGCAGCAGGGAAACCTTTCTGGACAGTAATAAAGAATCTTAGGAAGAGAGGGAAAAAGGAAATGAACAGTGTTTTGAGTAATTCAGGTGAACTCATAATAGATCCCAGGGAATCACTGGAGAGGTGGAAGGAATATTTTGAACATCTTCTCAATGCCCTCTGTAGAATTGCATCTCCATGGGGAGTACATATTTTTGAAAACGGAGAATTCATTTCTCCTTTAGCAGGTTAACAATCCCTATTTGCTAACATAGCAGGACCACACTAACGTGTAAAATCAATATTGATGTAAAATAGAAAGCACCAAGGCCCTCCCATATTTAAAAAAAATGCTATGCATGTTTGTAACTAGGTTCATATGCCAAAAATAACCAAACAAAAAGAAAAAGAAATTATACATTGTAACAAATATATATATATATATAAATCAGTGTAAAATTTCTCCATTAAATAATATTAATCTGAAATAAATAAAGTAAAATCCACAAACACTCACACACACACACACACACACACACCCTTCATATCTCCCTCTACATACACACCTTTCCCCATCAGCCCGCATCTCCTGGCCAGAGAAAGGGTGTAAAACCCATGAGGTGGCCCACCTCACTCCCTCAAGGTGAGGAATGAAAACTCTTCAGGAAGACAGCTGGTCTGCCGCTGCTAAGCAGAGTCTTGGAGGGGCACGTCAATCCAACTGATGAGCCCAAATAGCATGTCTGGGCGAAACTCTGCAAACGTACACGGCCTAAAATACCAAAAGCTGGTTCTATTCCTGTGATTTTAAGATCTGCGGTGGTAAAAACCATTTTTGGAAACAAATGTGTAACTCATCATTTGTGGACCAGTACTTCTCCTACTTGTACCGAGTGCATTCTGTGTCCACTACTTATCACTCCTATTTTTATAATGTTTCATATTTTATCAAATAAACTGTCAGTGTTTTCATACTGGTTGTAATTTGTTTCATGCTTCATCGTTCGGTGACCTTGACGACTGCAATGAAGGCAAGACATGGAAAGAATAAACAGGTTAGTAACTGGTGCCATACAGGGACAGTGGGAGGAGAGATTTAGATCACGAGCTACCTGACAAACGCAAGCAGGAGGAGTGTACATTACACTTTTACAGTACAACTATGATACTCCATACAATACATATATATATTCTTTCATATAAGGACATGCATAATTAAAGGTGTTCAACACAGTGTTGGTATAAAATGTGTCGAACAATGTAATCACAGTGTACCAAAAAAAAAATTAAAAAATACGTTAAAGGTTGTCATGAGCAATGAAGTACAAACTAATAGGCATGTACCTTATAGGAGCTTAACTCTCCTATGAGCAATTATGAAGCAGAATAATAATTAATACTGTGCCGCTACTACAGTACGTCACTTCTGCAGCCAAACCTCATGAAATACAACTTTTATGCTTTCCAGTCTGTCGAACACACAAGTTAAACATAAATACAGAGCGATCCATATAAACCTCAACTATTTCAATGAGTCATAACATCTGAATCAATAGTAGGACACTTATGCAACTATGGGAGATGATAACACACAATTGGGAGATTACATACATAAAATAAAAAAATTGTTTTTTTTTACAAAAGTTGTGCTATAGGTGATATTTACACAGTATTACATAGTGTTTACATTGTGTGTGTGTTTTTTTTAGTATTAAGTTCCAATGTTTAATAGATTTAAGACTTGACCTTAGGATTAGTATTAGGCTGAAGATGCCCAAAACTAGGGCAAAACAAGTTCCTAACTAGTGTTTATAATTCATGTAGGATTTAATCACTACAAAATATAATTGTATTGAATAGGTGGACACAGTAATTTTATTCTTGAAAGAATTTTACATACCTCGTAGTCGAGCAGCTCGTCTTCTTTCTCCCAGTTCTTCCCTGCCCAAACTTTGCAACATTTTTGTAATGCTACTCTTTTGTCGAAAATCGCCCAGAACAAATCGAGCTGCTTTTCTTTGGATTTTTTCAGTTGTTGAATCAGGTAATCCTGGTGAGGGTCCCATATACAGAAACCATACTCTAGTTGGGGCCTTACCACAGACTTACACTGACTGACAGAGCAAATGCAACACCAAGAAGGAGTGGTCAGAACTTTATGCCAATTGCAGGGTAGACGGACGTCACTGAGGTATGCTCATGATGTGAAATGCGCCGCTGTGTTGCGCACGTAGCGAACGATAAATGGGACACGGCGTTGGCGAATGGCCCACTTCGTACCGTGATTTCTCAGCCGACAGTCATTGTAGAACGTGTTGTCGTGTGCCACAGGACACGTGTATAGCTAAGAATGCCAGGCCGCCGTCAACGGAGGCATTTCCAGCAGACAGACGACTTTACGAGGGGTATGGTGATCGGGCTGAGAAGGGCAGGTTGGTCGCTTCGTCAAATCGCAGCCGATACCCATAGGGATGTGTCCACGGTGCAGCGCCTGTGGCGAAGATGGTTGGCGAAGGGACATGTGGCACGTGCGAGGGGTCCAGGCGCAGCCCGAGTGACGTCAGCACGCGAGGATCGGCGCATCCGCCGCCAAGCGGTGGCAGCCCCGCACCCCACGTCAACCGCCATTCTTCAGCATGTGCAAGACACCCTGGCTGTTCCAATATCGACCAGAACAATTTCCCGTCGATTGGTTGAAGGAGGCCTGCACTCCCGGCGTCCGCTCAGAAGACTACCATTGACTCCACAGCATAGACGTGCACGCCTGGCATGGTGCCGGGCTAGAGCGACTTGGATGAGGGAATGGCGGAACGTCGTGTTCTCCGATGAGTCACGCTTCTGTTCTGTCAGTGATAGTCACCGCAGACGAGTGTGGCGTCGGCGTGGAGAAAGGTCAAATCCGGCAGTAACTGTGGAGCGCCCTACCGCTAGACAACGCGGCATCATGGTTTGGGGCGCTATTGCGTATGATTCCACGTCACCTCTAGTGCGTATTCAAGGCACGTTAAATGCCCACCGCTACGTGCAGCATGTGCTGCGGCCGGTGGCACTCCCGTACCTTCAGGGGCTGCCCAATGCTCTGTTTCAGCAGGATAATGCCCGCCCACACACTGCTCGCATGTCCCAACAGGCTCTACGAGGTGTACAGATGCTTCCGTGGCCAGCGTACTCTCCGGATCTCTCACCAATCGAACACGTGTGGGATCTCATTGGACGCCGTTTGCAAACTCTGCTCCAGCCTCGTACGGACGACCAACTGTGGCAAATGGTTGACAGAGAATGGAGAACCATCCCTCAGGACACCATCCGCACTCTTATTGACTCTGTACCTCGACGTGTTTCTGCGTGCATCGCCGCTCGCGGTGGTCCTACATCCTACTGAGTCGATGCCGTGCGCATTGTGTAACCTGCATATCGGTTTGAAATAAACATCAATTATTCGTCCGTGCCGTCTCTGTTTTTTCCCCAACTTTCATCCCTTTCGAACCACTCCTTCTTGGTGTTGCATTTGCTCTGTCAGTTAGTGTATATGCCCTCTCCTTTACGTCCTTACTACAACCCCTAAACACCCTCATAACCATGTGCAGAGATCTGTAACCTTTATTTACAATCCCATTAATGTGATTACCCAAATGAAGATCTTTCCATATGTTAACAGCTAGGTACTTGCAACGATCCTCAAAGGGAACTTTCACGCCATCAACATAGTAATTGAAACTGAGAGGACTTTTCCTATTTGTGAAACTCACAACCTGACTTTTAACCCCGTTTTTCATCATCTCATTTCATCATCTGTCCATCTCACAACATTCGATAATTGCAGTTGCTCACAATCTTGTAACTTATTTATTACTCTGTCATTTAGGTGGCGGGAGGGGGGGAGGGGTGAACGTTTGGCCATGAGGGCCCTTGGGGGTTCTGTGGGGGGGGGGAGATATTAACTTTAACTCCATTTATTTTTTGTTCATTTTGATCTTAAGGGGCAAAATATGACATACCTGTAAAAACAGTATTTTAGGAATATTCTGGGGTTATTTTTGGTTGCATCATATATAATATGCTGGGGACTTCTAAGTTTTGACACTTGCACCATGCAGCCACCTATACCTTGCAACAGAAGACACAACAACTATAAACATAAAACGCAGAATGTATCATGTATGATACAAAAGATCACCACTCGTTACACTGGCTCAGCCAGAACTCGATGAAACACATGATGTATCATATGAGATACATAGGCTCCCTAGAGAATTTGACACGTTGCTACATCTTGTTGGAAATAACCTTTCTGTCAGTTCAACATCCTCCAGCTGCTCCACAAATATATTGACGATAGCCGTATTTTGCTTCTGCTCGCCTGTCAGGTTGTGCGGTAAAAAACGGGGTACAAATCCTCCGCTTTTTCAAATGTTCGTGAACAATGGTCCTTACACTATCCTTACCTACACCCACTTCATCTGCTATCATTCGTAAGGACAGCCGCCGATCATTCGCAAGCATCTGTCGCACTCGTTAGATGTTGTCTTGAGATGTGCTTGTGGTTGGTCGACCCGAACGCGCCTCATCCTCAGCACCTTCCTTTCCATCTTGAAAGCATTTAAACCAGTCAAAAACACACTTTTTACTTACTGTTTGAACGTGGTAAACTTGCACTAACATTGCGTGTATTTCCATTGCCATTTTGCCTAGGTGGAAGTAAAACTTCACGTTAACGAGTTGCCTCGTTTTGCACTCCATTGTGCAATGCCACCAGTCCTCACACTGACCCCGTGCGTTGTGTTGCAGCGTTCAACTCCGTTTAACTGTGTTGAGTTGACCGATAGGGGGCACTTGGTATCATGTCTCGCAATGCGTATGTGCGAGCGCATCGTCCGAACTAGCACAGTGTACAACCTAGGCGACCATTCACAGAACTTTTCAGACACAGGTTGTATCTAGACTTATAATATCAGTGAATAAACAGTTTATTAATGTTACGTTTAGAACTAACTAACATACAAAATCTTCATTGGGGTAATCACATAAATATGATTGTAAATAAAGGATACAGATCTCTGCACATGGTTATGAGGGTATTTAGGAGTTGTAGTAAGGATGTAAAGAGAGGGCATATAAGTCTCTGGTAAGACCCCAACTAGAGTATGGTTCCAGTGTATGGGACTCTCACCTGGATTACTTGATTCAACAACTGGAAAAAATCCATACAAAAAACTCAGCTCAATTTGTTCTGGGTAATTTCCAGTTACACAAATGTTGCAAAGTTTGGGCTGGGAAGACTTGGGAGAAAGGAGACGAGTTGCTCAACTAAGTGGTATGTTTTGCATTTAATAAACTTCATGATTTTGAGGCTGAGAGATAGGCTGACGATGCCCACAACAAGGGCGAAACATGTCCCAATTTCAGTGTCATGCTTAAGTTATAAACATTCTCATGAATGTGTTGTAGTGAATAAGTTGACCACTTCAATAAACTTAATTGTTTCAAATTAATAAGTGGTATGTTCCAAGCTGTCAGTGTAGAGATGGCGTGGAATGACATCAGTAGCCGAATAAATTTGAGTGGTGTCTTTAAAAGTAGGAAAGATCACAGTATGAAGATAAAATTGGAATTCAAGAGGACAAATTGGGGCAAATATTCGTTTATAGGAAGGGGAGATAGGGATTGGAATAACTTACCAAGGGTGATGTTCAATAAATTTCCAATTTCTTTGCAATCATTTGAGAAAAGGCTAGGAAAACAACAGATAGGGAATCTGCCACGTGAGCGACTGCCCTAAATGCAGACAGTATTGATTGATTGATTGATTGATTGATTGATTGATTGATTGATTGATTGATTGATTGATTGATTGATTGATTGATTGATTGATTGATTGATTGATTGATTGATTGATTGATTGATTGATTGATTGATTGATTGATTGATTGATTGATTGATTGATTGATTGATTGATTGATTGATTGATTGATTGATTGATTGATTGATTGATTGATTGATTGATTGATTGATTGATTGATTGATTGATTGATTGATTGATTGATTGATTGATTGATTGATTGATTGAGTGATTGATTGATTGATTGATTGATTGATTGATTGATTGATTGATTGATTGATTGATTGATTGATTGATTGATTGATTGATTGATTGATTGATTGATTGATTGATTGATATAAAATAGTAATTACTAAGATGATGCTAACCCTTTCACTCCTGTTGACTGCTGTAGCGTGCCTTTCAGCTGTTTTCCTTTTCACTGCGATAGACCGCTGGGGAAGTTCGACCTTGGAGGTCTCTTGTGGCTGACTTGGTAGTCTATAGTTACGGCTATGATCACCAGATGACAGGAGTAACCAGTTCGAAGACGAAAGCAATGTGTCCGGTATGCTACTTACTTCACACCTAGTTGCTCCCCTGTGCTGATGTGCTTGTGCTTTTTGACTTAGCTTTCAATCGCTTCGAAACTGTGAAATGCCTGATGACAGAGGAAAGATATACTGCGGAGGAAACTCTTGCGCTCATATTGTGTAGCGACTTTGAAGAAGATGACGATGATAGTGATTTATTGTCTGATTCCGGTGACGGAACAACTTCAATGACACCTTCTAATTCAGGATGTTTCCTACTCCAGTTACCATTTCATCGTCTAAAAGGTTGGCCTACTTCGACGATTCGACTGAAGATGAAGACAGTCAGGATGAAGATCAGGTGCCTGAACCACCGAGCAGAAAACTAAATTGGAAGAAGTACAACCTGAATCCGAAGAAACGTAAGTTCGACGTAGCTAATTCCGGATTGAAAAGTTTAGTGGACAATGCTAGCAAGTAAAGTTCCTTTCAGCTGTTTCTTAACATGAGTATCATTAGTCTTCTGTGTGAGGAGGTTGAAATGTGATAAAAATATAGTCGTAAGCATTTCACCAAATATGGATTACAAATAAAATACTTTTAACCTCTGCCTGTCACAAGCCAACTGTGGACTGGAGAGCGGAGGGAGACAAGTAGCGGGCTCACGTCCAGAGGGTCACCACACTGGAGTGAAAGATTATGTTAATGATAAATATAATTTATAACAAACAATGTGATCTGATAAAATATTATCATTGCAAGTTATGAATCTCATTCCGTATTGACGGTTATCACTTTACAAAAGAAAATATTTATAAAATCCTCCTATCAATACAAGTCAAATCATCTGTTAGATGAAGCAAAGTCTATACATGTTTCAGCCTAATCTCAAGGCCATCTTCAGTAGTAAAACAATGATTACATAATATACAAACAAATTAAAATCGTAACGATGTGAAGTGACAGTGATCATGATTAGTGAGTTAAAAACACATTTAGGTACAAAGTCCTCTCGTCTAATAGATCTCTCTGACTGTTAAATAAAAACACTATGCTGAGGAGTGTAGTGAGACCGTCAATACTACGAATAAAACGTGTATAACATCTGTAATGAGAAAAAAAGGAATATATGAGTGGATGAAGAACAAGTTAAAATGATGTACAAAAAGAAAACTCATATGACTTACTTGTAACTAAAAGTTGTCGTCTCGAATGGAGATGACCTTGTCGGTCTCAAGTCACATTGACAACTAAGCCTGTGTGTGGCTTACTGTGTATCTGTGTCGATGTGGTTGGGAGGGGTAATGGAGGGGTAATGGAGGGGGAGGGGCAGGGAGGGAAGGACGTTGCGATTCGCGGAAGGAGGGTGTTGATGGAAGGGCGGGTCTTATTCTAGAATGTCGGTAATGAAACTCTTTTTTATTAATGAACTGTTCGCAGATGAGCGGGACAAAGGTTTACAATAAAATATTTTTCTTTTCGTTGATTTCATTTAAGTTATAGACGGGATTGTTATATTGGTCGATGTCTATATATATATATTCTCTAGTATATTAAGTAAGGGACCTTTCTGTTCGTAATGCAGGATCTTTAAGTCTTGATCAATTGTTGTGTATTTATGATTTTTCTCTCTACAATGTTCGCTCATGGCTGAGTAGCGATTATACTTTAGGGCATTAAGATGTTCGGAATATCTTACATTGAAACTGCGGCCTGTTTGCCCAATATACGTTGAAAGACATGATTGGCATTTTAATTTGTATATTCCAGAGTTAGAAAATTTTTTGCTGTTGACAGTATGAGAATTAAAAAACATTTTTGTATTGGTGTGAACGGTCTTGAAAGCTACTTTTAACTTGTGCTTTTTAAAGATGTTTGAAATAGGATATATATTATTATTATTAAAGGTAAATGTGGTGAACTTCTCTTTGTGGGAAGATTGTTTTTCTAAGGTGGTCTTGGGTTTATTTCTAAATTTATTGAGAATTTTATTCACGAAAGCTTTACTGAAACCATTACCTTCTGCTATTGCATAAATGGTGTTGATTTCCTTTCTAAAATTCTTACGGGATAAAGGAACATTAAGAGCTCTGAAAATCATACTATTGTAAGCTGTCTTCTTCTGTGTCCCTGGGTGTAGAGAAGTTTGGTGGATTGTGTTTATTGTGTGAGTGGGCTTCCTGTAAATATTAAAAGAAATGGTTTTATTCTGATTGCGAGTTATAGTTAAATCTAGATAATTAAGGGAATTGTTGTTCTCGGATTCTATCGTAAACTTTATGTGTGGATCCAGGTTATTAAGTAATTCAAGAACGGTGTTGCTGTCAGTAATGTGAGAATCAGGGATAATAAAAGTATCATCCACATACCGAGTCCAATGTTTGATCCCATTAATTTTACCTATAATGTGAGTGTATTCGAGGAAATTTACGTAAATATTAGCGAGGATTCCCGAGGCCGGTGACCCCATAGGAAGCCCCTTCTGTTGGTATATGATGTTATTAAAAGTAAAGAAGCCATTATTTAATGTAAACTTGAGAATCTGAATAAACTCTTCTATCTCCCCTATGGTCAATTTACTGAATTTGGAAAGATTGTTTTTTACTATTTCGATGGTTTTGTTGACGGGTACATTCGCGTACATATTTACTATGTCAAAGGAGTGAAGGGTGTAATGTTTCGGTAACGTGAGATTTTTTATTCTATTGCAGAATTCCAGGGAATTTTTAACTGACGTGATAGCTTGAAAGGAGTAATGTGTTTTAAGAAAATTGTGAATAAATTGGGATATTTTCTACGTCGGACTACTTCTGAAGTTAATAACGGGCCTTATGGGGACATCCGCCTTGTGAATCTTCGGTAACGCTTTCGCCGTAGGTAACTTGGGATTCATGATGATCAGTTTTGATTTTTCTACGTCATTAAACAAAAATAAAAGGTTCTTAATTAAAGCTTTCAGCTCTCTTTGTATTCTATTAGTAGGGTCTTTTTTACTGCGTTAAAGTTATTGTTAGTAAAGAAGAATTGTGCTTTATTTACGTAGTCACTTTTCTCCATTACTACAGTAGCATTACCTTTATCTGCTTTAGTTACTATTAAATCGTTATCTTTAATTTTCTTTTTGAGATTGCGTATGTTGGTGACTTGCTCCAAAATGTTTAACTAATGACGTCACACCTAATTTCTTAAAATTTACTAAGAAAACTCATAGAGACACGGCTAAAACCCGCGCGACTCAACGAAAAACGGATAAAATTTGGATAAGGGAGGAAATGAAATTCCTTCAAAAGAAAAGAGCACTTCTTAACAATAATCTTTACGACACTCATTTAGAAGTTTCGACCTTATTATGTCCTCTCGAATGGACTTCTTTTCAGGCTCACGTCACCAATAGATTCGATAAGGTTTTATCGAAAAAACAAAGCACTCTTGACAAGAAGTGGAATAACTTAAGAAAAGCTTCCCACAATACTCCAAACACGCAGAATCACGCGGAATCGAACGTTTTTCACCCGCCGGTAGTGAACCTCAGTCAAGTTGACCTTGATCCAAAGGACCTCAAGATATTAAATAAAGGTCCAAAACACAACTGGGACACGTCCTTCAACCACGACGCTTTAATCATTACGTTGGCTGAATCTGAATTAGCGGTCAATAGGTCACCTACAGACCTTCAAAATGAGGTTAGATATGAAGTTAAGCGAAAGATACTTTCATCTTTCGATCAGAAACATACCGGTTCTGGCAAACCCAATAAAGAACAAGTCACCAACATACGCAATCTCAAAAAGAAAATTAAAGATAACGATTTAATAGTAACTAAAGCAGATAAAGGTAATGCTACTGTAGTTATGGAGAAAAGTGACTACGTAAATAAAGCACAATTCTTCTTTACTAACAATAACTTTAACGCAGTAAAAAAAAGACCCTACTAATAGAAGACAAAGAGAGCTGAAAGCTTTAATTAAGAACCTTTTATTTTTGTTTAATGACGTAGAAAAATCAAAACTGATCATCATGAATCCCAAGTTACCTACGGCGAAAGCGTTACCGAAGATTCACAAGGCGGATGTCCCCATAAGGCCCGTTATTAACTTCAGAAGTAGTCCGACGTAGAAAATATCCCAATTTATTCACAATTTTCTTAAAACACATTACTCCTTTCAAGCTATCACGTCAGTTAAAAATTCCCTGGAATTCTGCAATAGAATAAAAAATCTCACGTTACCGAAACATTACACCCTTCACTCCTTTGACATAGTAAATATGTACGCGAATGTACCCGTCAACAAAACCATCGAAATAGTAAAAAACAATCTTTCCAAATTCAGTAAATTGACCATAGGGGAGATAGAAGAGTTTATTCAGATTCTCAAGTTTACATTAAATAATGGCTTCTTTACTTTTAATAACATCATATACCAACAGAAGGGGCTTCCTATGGGGTCACCGGCCTCGGGAATCCTCGCTGATATTTACGTAGATTTCCTCGAACACACTCACATTATAGGTAAAATTAATGGGATCAAACATTGGACTCGGTATGTGGATGATACTTTTATTATCCTGGATTCTCACATTACTGACAGCAACATCGTTCTTGAATTACTTAATAACCTGGATCCACACATAAAGTTTATGATAGAATCCGAGAACAACAATTCCCTTAATTATCTAGATTTAACTATAACTCGCAATCAGAATAAAACCATTTCTTTTAATATTTACAGGAAGCCCACTCACACAATAAACACAATCCACCAAACTTCTCTACACCCAGGGACACAGAAGAAGACAGCTTACAATAGTATGATTTTCAGAGCTCTTAATGTTCCTTTATCCCGCAAGAATTTTAGAAAGGAAATCAACACCATTTATGCAATGGCCGAAGATAATGGTTTTAGTAAAGCTTTCGTGAATAAAATTCTCAATAACTTTAGAAATAAACCCAAGACCACCTTAGAAAAACAATCTTCCCACAAAGAGAAGTTCACCACATTTACCTTTAATAATAATAATAATAATAATAATAATAATAATAATAATAATAATAATAATAATAATATATATCCTATTTCAAACATCTTTAAAAAGCACAAGTTAAAAGTAGCTTTCAAGACCGTTCACACCAATACAAAAATGTTTTTTTAATTCTCATACTGTCAACAGCAAAAAAATTCTAACTCTGGAATATACAAATTAAAATGCCAATCATGTCTTTCAACGTATATTGGGCAAACAGGCCGCAGTTTCAATGTAAGATATTCCGAACATCTTAATGCCCTAATGTATAATCGCTACTCAGCCATGAGCGAACAGTGTAGAGAGAAAAATCATAAATACACAACAATTGATCAAGACTTAAAGATCCTGCATTACGAACAGAAAGGTCCCTTACTTAATATACTAGAGAATATATATAGACATCGACCAATATAACAATCCCGTCTATAACTTAAATGAAATCAACGAAAAGAAAAATATTTTATTGGAAACCTTTGTCCCGCTCATCTGCGAACAGTTCATTAATAAAAAAAGAGTTTCACTACCGACATTCTAGAACAAGACCCGCCCTTCCATCAACACCCTCCTTCCGCGAATCACAACGTCCTTCCCTCCCTGCCCCTCCCCCTCCATTACCTCTCCCAACCACATCGACACAGATACACAGTAAGCCACACACAGGCTTAGTTGTCAATGTGACTTGAGACCGACAAGGTCATCTCCATTCGAGACGACAACTTTTAGTTACAAGTAAGTCATATGAGTTTTCTTTTTGTACATCATTTTAACTTGTTCTTCATCCACTCATATAATCCTTTTTTCTCATTACAGATGTTATACACGTTTTATTCGTAGTATTGACGGTCTCACTACACTCCTCAGCATAGTGTTTTTATTTAACAGTCAGAGAGATCTATTAGACGAGAGGACTTTGTACCTCAATGTGTTTTTAACTCACTAATCACGATCACTGTCACTTCACATCGTTACGATTTTTAATTTGTTTGTATATTATGTAATCATTGTTTTACCACTGAAGATGGCCTTGAGATTAGGCTGAAACATGTATAGACTTTGCTTCATCTAACAGATGACTTGACTTGTATTGATAGGAGGATTTTATAAATATTTTCTTTTGTAAAATATTATCATCTAGAAATACATGCCGTGTGCACTCGTCAAAAGGTTGATAGGTCATAATTTCCTGCTGAAAACCCGTAGAAACTGAACATTTGTTTTAATGATCTCAGTGGCTATGGGAGAATTCGGTACCTCTGCCCATTGTTGACCATTTTGTTGTCGTGACAGTTATGAGCGCTGTTGGCAAATGAATCATTCATTCATAGTCTTTAGCTGGCAGTCAATGAGCATGATGTTCCAACAGAGGCAACAATTTTATCGATTGTGGGGAAGCTGGAGACAACTGGTATACTAAACCGTGATAGTGGTAAACACAGACCATCATCGAGTGCAGAGACTATCGATAACGCTTCGAGAACTTTTGCGTCGATTGAGCCAGAAGACAGGTATTTCATATGGTACGTTAGAGAGCTGCGAACATACAGAGTGTATTGAATGAAACAGGTCATGAGAAAGGAATGTGTTATTGTTGATGGTTTATTATTACACGCACCGAGCTCGATAGCTGCAGTCGCTTAAGTGCGGCCAGTATCCAATTCACCTCGACAAAATTGAAAACTATGTATTCGACACTACTTTCAATTAATTTTATATATCACTAACCCCTCGCCCCCAATCCCAAAAGGGGATGAACTTCGGCTTATAAAATAACCGGAGTCTCACTATTCATCTCAGCGACCCCGACAACTATGGATTTGACACTATTTTCGATTATTTTTATATATCATTCCCCCATCTCCCCCACTATGATGGGGGCTGAAATTGACTTTAAAAAATTCCGGAGTGTCACTATTCACCCCAGCGACCCCCCAAAAAAAGGATTCGACACTACATTCGATTATTTGTGTATCTCAGCACCTCGCCCCCCGCACCTTAGCAATCCTGGGGTGTCCTACACCCACGTGATTTGTCTCCTGATACTAAAAATCCGAAGCATACAATTAACCTCGGCGATCCCGAAAACTATATATTCGACACTATTTCCGATTAATTTTATATATCACTCCCACCTCGCCCCCCACCCCAAAGAGGGATCAACTTATAAAAAATATCCGGAGTCTCACTTTTCGAGTATTTTCATATATCACTCTCCCATCGCCCCCTACTACGAAGGGGGCTGAACTTGGACAAAAAAAATTCTGGAGTGTGACTATTCATCTCAGCAACCACGAAAAGTATGGATTCAACACTACTTTTGATGACTTTTGTATCTGAGCCCCCTTCCCCCCTGCCCCTAAGGTTTCTTCGGGTGTATTACCCCCATGTGGTTTGTCCCCTGATACTAAAAATGCGGAGTGTCACTATTCATCCCCGCGACCCTGAAAAGTATGGATTCGACACTATTTTTGTTAATTTGTATATCTGAACCCCCTCACCGCCCGCCCCTAAGGATTCCTGTACTGTCTTACCCCCACATGGTTTATCTCCTGATACTAAAAATCCGAACTATATAATTCACCTCGATGACCCCAAAATCTATGTATTCGACACTATTTTCGTTTATTTTATATCACTCCCCCCTCATCCCCCCAAAGGGGGCTGAACTTGGACTTTAAAAAAATCGAAGTGTCACTATTCATCTCAGCGACCCCGAAAAGATGGATTTGACACTATTTTCGTTAATTTGTATATCTGACCCCCTTGCCCACCCCTAAGGTTTCCTGGGCTGTCTTATCCCCACGTGGGTTGTCTCCTGATACTAAAAATCCGGAGTGTACAATTCACCTCGACGACCCCGAAAACTATGTATTCGACACTATTTTAGATTATTTTTACCTGAACCCCTAACCCCTCACCCCTAAAAGGGGTAGATGTGGCTTACCCACACAGTGCTCGTCTCCAGATAGCAAAGAATAAGTTTCAAAATTTGATTGAAATTGCTCCAATGGTTTTAGGAGGAGGTGTGTCATTTACACACATACATCCATCATCAGTCCCCCCTCGTCCCCCACCCAAATGGGAGCAGAAATTTGACTTTTAAAAATCGGGAGTGCCACTATTCACATCAGCGACCCCAAAAACTATGGATTTGACACTATTTTCGATTATGTTGTCACCTGAACCCCCTAACCCCCACCCCTAAGGGGGCTAGTGGTGGCTTATCCCCACAGTGCTCGTCTTCAGATAGCAAATAGTATGTATTCAAAATTAGATTAAAATTGCTCCAGTAGTTTAGGAGGAGGTGTGTCATTTACACACATACATCCATCTTCAGTCCCTCCTCGCCCCCCACCCAAATGGGAGCAGAAATTTGACTTTTAAAAAATCGGGAGTGTCACTATTCACCTCAGCAACCCCAAAAACTACGGATTCGACACTATTCTCGATTATTTTTTACCTTACCCCCTAACCACCCACTCCTAAGGGAGCTAGAGGTGGCTTACCCCCACAGTGCTCATCTCCGGATAGCAAATAATAAGAGTTCAAAATTTGATTGAAATTGCTCCAGTGGTTTAGGAGGAGATGTGTCATTTACACACATACAAACACACATCCATATTCGTTTATTTTTATATATCACTCCCCCCTCACCCCCGCCCCCCAAAGGGAGCTGAACTTGGACTTTAAAAAACCTGGAGTGTCACTATTCATCTCAGCGACCCCGAAAAGTATGGATTCGACACTATTTTCTTTAATTTGTATATCTGACCCTCTTGCCCCCTCCGCCCCTAAGGTTTCCTGGGCTGTGTTACCCCCACGTGGTTTGTCTCCTGATACTAAAAATCCGGAGTGTACAATTCACCTCAACGACCCCGAAAACTATGTATTTGAAACTATTTTCCTTGAATTTTATATATCAGTCCCCCCTCGCCCTGCACCCAAATGGGAGCAGAAATTTGACTCTTAAAATATTGGGAGTGTCACTATTCACCTCAGCGACCATAAAAACTATGGATTCGTCACTATTTTCGATTATTTTTTTAACTGACCCCCCTATCCCCCTAAGGGCGCTAGAGGCGGTTTACCTGCACAGTGTTCATCTCTGGATAGCAAAGAATAAGTGTTCAAAATTTGATTGAAATTGCTCCAGTGGTTTAGGAGCAGATGTGTCATTTACACACATACATCCATCATCAGTCCCCCCTCGCCCCCCACCCAAATGAAAGCAGAAATTTGACTTTTTTAAAATCGGGAGTATCACTATTCACCTCAGCGTCCCCAAAAACTATGGATTCGATGCTAGTTTCGATTATTTTTTACCTGACCCACCTAACCCCCCACTCCTAAGGGGGCTAGAGGTGGCTTACCCCCACAGTGCTCGTCGTCGGATAGCAAAGAATAAGTTTCAAAATTTGATTGAAATTGCTCCAATGGTTTTAGGAGGAGATGTGTCATTTACATACATCCATTTTTATTTATATAGTAAGACTAGCAAATGTACCCGTGCTTCGCTACGGCATTCTACATTGTATACGGATATCGAAGTAAATTACTGTACATGAAGTGAATAAGAATTCTTAAATTTCATGTCTCTTGGCGTTATCCGAGAAGCAGCATAAGAAGGTCCGCAGACGTTGTTTCCAATGTTAAGTGCGAGTTGCGGAGTTGTGATGATAACGGCAGATCCACTTGTCTACCGCAATTCACTATGCGTAACGTCAGTCACATATTTTTAGTAAATTTGTTTATAATCGGGGGCACCCTTGCAAGGGGGCACCTATACTTAACGATAAAGAGAATCAGGTAAGAGTTTTGAAAAAATGCACGCTCCCTTGCCTTCTGCTAGTGAAATCGAGAAGGGAATTATTCATTGCAATGGTGCACAGGCGTTGGAGGAGAACCCATTCCTACTGCCAGTTAAAGTCGATGTGGGGAGTACTGATTATAACAGCAGACGCCCTCCTGCTGACAGTCAATATTGATTTGTAAAGTATTAATTACAATGCCAGACACGCCCCTTCTAGATCGCTACAAATCGACTTCAATGAATAAATGAAGATCGACATACGGAATTATATGCACGTTCACGTACATTTACAGAATATCTGCTGCTAAACTGTAGATATCGAAAAGCGGATTGTACGGTAAGACACCTCTGGCCTCATATTTCCTCGTATCTCATCTATTTAAAGATATGATTGAGCAGAAACTTTGAATAGGGTTAAATTTGTGTAAGATTTTCACACAGTGAATTACTTTTCATAAAACTTCAAACATAGAATTTGGCTCACATATGGCTACTGGGTGGGCCAATATTCGTGTAGAAGTTGATGATCCCGTCTTTCCTATAAGTGAATCAAACCATCAATTACAGATGTACAAAATGGAAAATTTAGGTAAATTCAGAAATACAGCCAAATTTAACGTACAAAAAAGCTTTAATTTTGCCAAATTTCAATTTTCTAACTTGTCTGGGAGACTGTGCCGCCATCTTCATATGGAGGAGGGGGTTAAAAATGAGGACTTTTAGGAAACTTTTAAGCCCATGAAACCTATAAGTTATTGTTCTGGATAAATATCACCGACTGTGTTCTTAAGCAGATTTGAAACTCCCAGCGTGTCTCCCTCAGAGAATTATGAGAATTTTAGATTTTGTTAGGGATCCCGAAGTCATCAGCTTGTCTGGTACCAAGTTTTAAGTTTCTAAGATGCCTAGAATGGACTCATTAAATCACGTCTGTTTTCATTTTAATGCCTTAATTTATATATATATATATATGTAGTACAGTATATATAGATCGCTCCAAACTGACTTCCATTCATTAATACAGATTATATTTCACCCGCTTCCCTAGTGGTTCTAGGGGCGTCTTACTCCCAAAGTATGTTTTCCAGGTAGTAAGTCATAATTGAAAGTCACACTGGAACATACAAACGTCCACCATCTCGGTCATTTTTGACAATTTATTTTCTAACCTTCTCACCCCCTATGCCGAAGGGGGCTGAAGTTGGACTTTAAAAATCCGGAATGTTACTATCCATCTCAACGACCTGGAAAACTATGGACTCGGCAGTATATTCAATTATTTTTATATCTCACTCCCCTTCCCCTTCTCCACCCTAAATGGGGCTAAACATTGATTTTTTAAAAATCGGGTGTGTTAGTATTCATCTCAGCGACACTATTTTCGATTATTTTTAAGTTCAATCCCCTCGCCTGCACTACAAAGGGGGATGAACTTGGACTTATAAAATATCCGGAGTCTCACTATTCATCTCAGCGACCCCGACAACTATGGAGTCGACACTATTTTTGATTGTTTTTATATACCACTCTGAACTTGAAAAAAATTCCAGAGTACCATTATTCATCTCAGCGACCCCGAAAAGTATGGTTTCGACACTACTTTCTATTATTTTTATATGTCAGCCCCTTCATCCCCCGCCCCTAAGAGTTCCTGGGGTGTCCTACACCCACGTGGTTTGTCTCCTGATACTAAAAATTTGAAGTGTACAATTCTCCCCGGCAACCCCGAATACTATGTCTTCGACACTATTTCCCCAAAGTTGGATGAACTTAGACTTATAAAATATCCGGAGTCTCACTATTGATCTCAGCGGCCCCGACAACTATGGATTAGACACTATTTTAGATTATTTGTATATATATCACTCTCCCATCGCCCCCATCACAAAGGGGGCTGAACTCGGACTTTAAACATTTCTGGAGTGCCGCTATTCGTCTCAGCGACCCCGGAAAGTATGCATTCGACACTACTTTCGATGATTTTTACAGTATATCCTCTAGACCCCCGCCCTTAAGCGTTCCTGGGGTGTCCTACCCCCAAGTGGTTTGTCTCCTCATACTAAAAACCTGAAGTGTACAGTTCACCTCGGCGATTCCTAAAACTATGTATTCGACACTATTTTCGATTAATTTTATATATCACTCCCCCCTCGCCCTCCACCCCAAAGGGGGATGAACTTGGACTTATAAAATATCCGGTTTCTCAATATTCATCTCAGCGATGCCGACAACTATGGATTCAAAATTATTTTAGATTATTTTTATGTATCACTCTCCCATCAACCCCCCCCCCCACCAAGAAGGGGGCTGATCTGAGACTTTAAAAAATTCCAGAGTGTCACTATTCATCTCAGCGACCCCGAAAAGTATGGATTCGACACTACTTTCGATGAATTTTATATCTCAGCCTCCTCGCCCCGCCTGACCCTAAGGGTTCCTGGGGTGTATTACCCCCACGTGGTTTGTCTCCTGATACTAAAAATCTGTTGTGTCACTATTCATTGCAGCAACCCCGAAAACTATGGATTCGACACCATTCTCTATTATTTTATATATTACCCCCCCCCCCCATCGCCCTCACCCCGAAGTGGGCTGAACTTGGAAATTAAAAAAATCTGGAGTGTTGCTATTTATTTCAGCAAGCCCGAAAAGTATGAATCGACACTACTTTCGATGATTTTAATATCTCACCCCCTCGCTCCCCTGCCCCTAAGGGTTCCTGGGCTGTCTTACCCCCTCGTGGTTTGTCTCGTGATACTAAAAATCCGGAGTGTACAATTCACCTCGGCGACCCCGAAAACTATGTATTCGACACTATTTTCGTTTAATTTTATATATCAGTCCCCCCTCGCCCTCACCCCAAAGGGGGCTGAACATGGACTTTTAAAAAATCCGGAGTGTCACTATTCATCTCAGCGACCCTGAAAAGTATGGATTCGACACTATTTTCGTTAATTTGTATATCTGACCCCCTCGCCCCCCTCACCCGTAAAGGTTCCTGAGCTGTCTTACCCCACGTGGTTTGTCTCCTGATACTAAAAATTCGGAGTGTACAATTCAACCTCGGCGACCCCGAAAACTATGTATTTGACACTATTTTCGTTTAATTTTATATATCACTCCCCCCTCGCCCCCTACCCAAAAGGGAGCTGAACTCTGACTTTTTAAAAATTGGGAATGTCACTATTTATCTCAGTGACCCTGAAAACTGTGGATTTGACACCTTTTTTCAATTTTCTATACCTTGCCCCCCCCCTGACCCGCCACTCCTAAGGGAGCTACGGATGGCTTACCCCCACAGTGCTCGTCTCCGGATAGTAAATCATAAGTGTACCAAGTTTGGTTGAAATTGCTCGAGTGGTTTAGGAGGAGATGTGTCATTTACACACATACACACATACATCCATTTTTATATATAGTAAGATTAAAATATGTGTGATTAAAATACAAACACCACTTAATTTTTTAAGATGTTAGACATGTCATAAAACACAACACCTTCTTGTGTGTCAAAAAGATTTTTTACAACTAAAATATATGTGAAAGGCCATTACACTAGATAGCATGCTCTGTATATGTTTCTACACTGCATAAATATTTCATGTAATCACTTATCATATCTTGCAAATTTTTCATTGCTGATGATGGCATAGGAGGTGCCAAAACCGGTACCATAATGATAATAATAAAAATTTGATATTTTAATTAAGTCACTATGTCAATGTATTGAACAGGTGGAAACCCATTATCCTTAATCAACATTGTAAATTTCAATTCAATACAGACCATAATGAAATTCTTAACATTAAATACGTTTAAAAATATCATGTGTTGTATTGATAACAATATGTCCACTAGTTGCTTTCTATAGTACTGTACTTTGCTGGGTTTCAATTTAAAGAAAATATTTTTGGTAGTATAATGCGGCTCTGTTCTTGCTAAGTACACATATTTGTTTCTCAATCCATTATTGTGCGGATAAACACGCTCGGTTTTATGCTAGAACTTCATGTTTTCAGGGTCACTGAGATAAATAGTGGCATTCCCAATTTTTTAAAAGTCAAAGTTCAGCTCCATTTTGGGTAGGGGGCGAGGGGGGAGTGATATATAAAATTAAATGAAAATAGTATCGAATACATAGTTTTCGGGGTCGCCGAGGTTGCTCTATTATGAAGTATCAATGTCAATAGTAGTAAGTGTGAATGCTCCCCTCTTCATACTTGTGTTGTATTTGGACAATGCCAATTGATCTATAAGAGAAAGAAAAATAAAGGGTAAAAATGAATTTGACTAATAGAGAGTGCCTATTAAACATGTTGTAAACCAGGATGTGTGGGTTACTTACGTGCAAACTTAGCTTGTTGTTTTGTGTTGTTGGGACCGTGCTGCACACTGCTTCGTGTACGTTGGGGACTAACTGTTGCAGCATTAAGTGGGAGAGGTAGTAGGGTAGGGGAAGCAGCTTGTGGAGGGGGTAGGGTAGAGTGGAGTGTGTCTTGTGAGGGTTCGTTTGTGTGTATAAGCTTATGTTTACTGATCCTTTTTAAATATGTTGTTTTAGAATAGGAATGCCTGTGTTAAAAAGAATATTTAATTTATCTGTGATTTCACCAGGTTGAAAATAGGATTAGCATACTGGTCCATATGAATGAAAAATGAAAACCTACAACCTGTTTTCCAGTCATTGACCGGGTCAGGGATGTAACGAATGAAGCATATATATAGGCTGTTGGTACAATGGGGTCGCCACTCCCAAAGTGATTTATTAATGACTGATAGATGCTATGAAATGAGAATGGAGAGTGTTGCTGGAATGAAAGATGACAGGGAAAACCAGAGTACCCGGAGAAAAACCTGTCTCGCCTCCGCTTTGTCCAGCACAAATCTCACATGGAGTGACCGGGATTTGAACCACGATATCCAGCAGTGAGAGGCCGACGCGCTGCCATCTGAGCCACGGAGGCTACTGGTCCATACTGATGTAGAAATCCTCCAATATATTGAGCAATGGGCCCTTGAGGTTCATACTTAAAATTTCCATATCATTCTCAATACTAATGAATTTATGTTTATACTGTATTTACACGAATAATGCCTGCATATTTTTTTTAAACTGAGGCACGAAATTGGGGTGCGGGTTTTATTTCCGTCAATGTTGACTATACGCTCCTGGCTCAGCTATTTTTCGATATTGGGTGTACAGTTATGCTTTGTGTAACCACAGATCTGCCTCCATATGTCTTATTGAAACGGAAAACAATTCAGACTTGTAATTTAAAACTGCCTTCGCATTTAAAAAATAGTATTTAACACAGTAATTTAAATTCAAAACTTCTACGTGTCACAATAGAATGCGTCTTCCGGAAGGTGCAGCGGTAGCTTTCCACACTTTCACTCACTTTGGTGTGTGGACAGTTTTGTTTCATAGTTGCTAAGTTCAAGTGAAACTGTAATTCTTTTTTATCAGCATTTTAAGGAACACCACAGTATCACATAACAAGCAGTGTGGGGAGAAGCAGAATCCGCAAACACTGGTGATTCTCTTTGGCGATGCCGACAATTGGCGAAAAAGCGTGGCTCATTATTATAATCAATTCGTACGCAGAGAACAATATTGTCAATGCCAATGAAACTGAAATAGGAATATATGAGGAAGTAAGGAGAGACTGAACGAACTTACTAGGAAATTTAAGTTCACCGGGCGAGTTGACCGTGCGCGTAGAGGCGCGTGGCTGTGAGCTTGCATCCGGGAGATAGTAGGTTCGAATCCCACTATCGGCAGCCCTGAAAATGGTTTTCCGTGGTTTCCCATTTTCACACCAGGCAAATGCTGGGGCTGTACCTTAATTAAGGCCACGGCCGCTTCCTTCCAACTCCTAGGCCTTTCCTATCCCATCGTCGCCATAAAACCTATCTGTGTCGGTGCGACGTAAAAGCCCCTAGCAAAAAAAAAATTAAGTTAGCAAAAAAGTCAGCCAAGGTTAACATGATGGCAAGCATAATTGACAGCCATATGAATTTTAGGGACTAATAGATGGATATGTATAGGTACTTTAAGGCAGATACATGTTCCACAAAGGAGCAAGAGGAAGACCTAGAACAAGATGGATTGAATCAGTGAAGAGCGGTATAAGACGACGAAATTTAGACTGGGACAAGATCGTGGAAGAGGAATGGTAGAGAGGAAGAGGAAGACGGAGAAGTACCATAAATGTGCCAACTCGGCAGGAGCTGGAAAGGGGAGATGATGATTATGATGATGATGATGATGATGATGATGATGATGATGATGATGATGAAATGGAAGAGATCCGACACTTCAAAGAGAGAAGGAAGGTGAGGACCAGGAAGACTGTTAAAGTGAAAGTCTTTCTAGACTGCAAAAACGTAATACCCTGGGGTCAGAAAAGAACAAGAAATGACCAAGGGAGATTGGATATGATAAATGAAAGAGCGGAGTCTGGTGTGCAAGTAAAGGGAAGCAATGCCAAGACTCAGCCAAAGTCCCCATGGCCGCCAACCCATGCATGCATGCCTGCAAGTTGAAAGTTCCTGGCCTCTTATGACAGGCAGGGGATACCATGGATGTATTCTACTGCCCTCACCTACAGGGGGGTATCAATTCAAGGAGTTTGAAAGGATAGATTATTAGGGGCTACTGAAGAAAATGAGGGCTAATGGACAAAAGAGTGGTTGAATGGGTGGCTCATAGAGTAGTTGAAGCATTACCTGATCCTGAAATGGTTATCCGGAATCAAACATAAGGCTGATGATGTTACACTGTATAAAGTTACAGGATTCAAAGCAACTACAAAAAGACATCAACAATGTTATGAGACGGGCAGCAGATGAGGGTATGATGATGAATGGGATGAAAAGTCAGGTTGTCATTGCCACAAAGAGGAAAAGTCCTCCCAGATTTAATTACTCTGTTGATCAGGTGACAGTACCTCATGGGGATCACAGTCTAGTGGCCGGTTTCACCAAGCTTCGTTTATGAATTTGACGACTGTTTAACTTTGACGATTCGTTTATCGTCCATTTTTTCGTTTCTTCAATGTCTGTTTACTTTGACGATCGTCAAACGCACCGTCAATTTTGACGCGCCGATTTTCGACCTTCAAATATGACGATTCGTTTAAAATGGTGTGTCCGTGTTGTAAACATTGCAGTGTTCAATAGTAGTTGGAAATTATAGATCTCTTTTAAAGTGTTTTAAGCGTTCCGACATTTTACAGGAAGTGTTAAAGCATTTCACAGAACGTTATTTAGAAGATCATGAATGTGAGAGACAACTTTGATGCTGAATTACTGTATATAGAATTATTGGAAAATCTGGGACCTGAACGTGCAATTTCTGACCGTAATGATCATTTCTTCTCAATGGATGACTTCAATTTTGTAACTAGGTACAGACTTTCCAAGAGAGTAGTACTGAAACTTATAGAGCAAATTGAAAATAGACTGGAATATCCTGCTAATAGAAACCGTCCGTTAACACCGATACAACAACTACTTTTAACTCTACGTTTTTATGCTACTGGTTCTTTTCAATTGGTACTAGCAGATGTGAATAGTGTATCTAAATCAACAATTTGTCGCTATATTAGAAAAGTTTCCGAAGCAATTGGTTCCTTGAGACCCCTGTATGTGAATTTTCCTGAAGGTGACGAAGCTCGTTCAGTTATTCGCGATTTTTATATGATAAGCAACTTCCCTGGAGTAATAGGTGCCATCGACTGCACACATATACCTATACTGTCTCCTGGTGGACATAATGCAGAAGTTTTCCGCAACAGAAAATCCTATTTCTCAATTAATGTACAGACTATTTGTGATGCTAATTTACTAATAAGGAATATTGTTGCTAGATGGCCTGGATCGGTTCATGACAGTTTTATTTTTGATAATTCTGAAATAAGAATGAAATTTGAGACGGGAAGAATCCAAGACGGACATCTCCTAGGGGATAATGGATATCGGCTAACACGTTTTCTTCTTACGCCATTCTTAAATCCACGAAATCAAGGCGAGGAAAACTACAACATAGCCCATATTAAGACAAGAAACACTGTTGAACGACAATATGGAGTATGGAAAAGGAGATTTCCGGCCTTATCACTGGGTTTAAAAACAACAGTAACAACATCTTTGTCTGTCATAGTGGCTACCGCTGTGCTACATAATATTGCTATGCAAACAAAGGAAGATGAACCCCCGGAAGATGAAGTACTCCATCACTATCTAGAAGAAAAAAGACGACTTAACAGGAATTATTTAGTCTTTGAGGAAATTAATGTAGGCCTACCTGGCTTAGCTGATCAAGATGGTCCTCCAGTTGTTAATCGGAACAGAATCGTTGAAAACCATTTCCGTTAAGACACTGCTTTAAAAGTGGAATACATTTAAAACACACGAGTTCTGTATCACTAATATTACAAAAACAAGCACACACTTTATTGTTTTCTATAGCATATAACAGGCAATATTTAATGTGACTGTATGTTTGTTACTAATAGGTCATTGGTTAATAATGTTACTTAAGTTTATAGGTTAATACATCATTACGTTATTATTATTATTATTATTATTATTATTATTATTATTAAATTTAGTCTATTGTTTCTTCAAATAAAAGGAAAGTTTTGCCTCTAGCACTGCACTTCTCAGTTTTTCATTTTCTTGCTTAATTTTTTCGGTTTCTTTTTTCATGTGTATTAAGGCTAGTTCTTCGTTATGCCTTAATTGCAGCATCTCTAATTCTTGCTTGCAGAGATCCCTTCTTGCTTCTGACAATTCAACAACTTTTTCACGAGCTTTCAATGCTTCTGATTTCTTTGTCTTCTTAAAAGAAGGTCGGTTTCTTGATGCCCACGATATCTTGCTACCGCTAGTTGATGGTGGAAGGTCATGGATTGTATTCGGGACCGTTTCTTCACTGGTAGGAATAAGGATCTCTGTACTAGGTTCTTCTTCAAACGTCACCAGTACATTGCATGGTTCAATAGTGTTGCTACTGGATGCGGTTAGGCCTATGTATGCAGAGTCGCTATCCAAGTTGTTGGGAAGAGGCTCTACTTGGTCCCTGATTATTTCTAGGAGTTGTGACGATGTTTGATCTAATGAAGGGGTTACAGCAACTCCACCTCCAGTTTTAAACATATTCACTTTATCCTGGCATCTTTTTTGCTTAGCCCTTCTTTTGAAGTTGTCATAAAACATTTTCAGTTGTTTCACTGACCTCTTACAAACAAATTCATGAGAATTAAAACAATTTGCAAGTTCTATCCACGCTTTCTCTTTATCACGCAACGTTATGCCATCGGTTTTCTTGTTTTCGATTGGCTCTTTCCTTTCGGCAACAAGACTCACGAACAAACTCTTCTCGTCTTCAGAGAATTTGGATCCTCTCTTCTTTGACGAAATATTATTATTATCTTCCATTTTTGAGACCACTCTTACAACAGAAAATTAAATTACAAAACAAGTCTATTTTCAACCACGGCTCAGTACTTCAACTATTAATCGAGAAATGGCAATCCGAACGTACGATAAAACTCGATATATCGCGATATAACGTCGCTTTGAAATGCGAGATCGTGTCAAAAACGGAGCGTCTATTCCAGCTCACTAGTGATGATGAAATGTAAAAGGTTTTGACGAAGCGTCAAAAAGAAACGGGTCGTCATTTTTGACAGCCGTCAAGCATATTATGACAAAGCTTGGTGAAACCGGCCATAGGTCTTACTACAAGGAAAGATCTTAATTCATTAATGAGATAGTACATACAAGTTACACAAACCCCACATATGGTTATATGGGTATTTAAGGGTTGTAGTAAGGAGGTTAACCAGAGGACATATACAGTAAGTCTCTGGTAAGATCCCCAATCAGAGGATGGTTTCAGTGTGAGAGACTCCCACCAGGATTACTTGATACAAGAGAAGATTGAAAAGAAAGCAGCATAATTTCTTCTGGGTGATTTCCGACAAAGGAGTAGTTTTTAGAAAATGTTGCAAAGAAGAAGACGAGATGCTGGACTAAGCGAGATGCTCTCAGCTGTCAGACGAGAGATGGCATAGCCGGGGGGAGGGGGGTTACTGGTGGTTAGAAACCCTCCCACCAATGGAAATTTTATAAAAGAAAAAACAGAAACTGACAATAAACAAGTGAAAGTCAACTCAGTGGGTTGGCTCTTTTGAACATTCACAGAGACATAACTGTAAAACCAACAGATCTCTTGAATCTATTTTCTAAGAAGCCTCGAAAGTTGGATTTTAGATTGTAACATACCATTTGCTGTAAAACTGTTGAGCTTGATCGTATTGTTCTTCTGTATTTTAATGTAAGATTCTGTAGTGTACTGCAATCTGAATATCAACATAATCCATAATTGGCTTTACGTCGCACTGACACAGATAGGTCTTATGGCGACGATAGGACAGGAAAGGGCTAGGAGTGGGAAGGAAGCGGCCGTGGCCATAATTAAGGTACAGCCCCAACATTTGCGTGGAGTGAAAATGGGAAACCACGGAAAACTATCTTCAGGGCTGCCGACAGTGGGGTTCGAACCCACTATCTCCCGAATACTGGATACTGGCCGCACTTAAGCGATTGCAGCTATCGAGCTCGGTGTATGACGAGACTAATGCATGTGTGCACCGCACACGCACAACCGACTTCATTATGATCTATCATCTAAGTCCCCTCCCATAGGTTGATCCTGGTGTGTAATGGCATTAGTAGACGATTATGTTTGAGTGTAGCTTTTAAAGGTAGGATAGATCAAAATATGAGGATAAAGTTGGAATTCAAGAGGACAAATTAGGGCAAATATTGACTTATAGGAAGAGAAATTAGGGATTGGATAAATTTGTCAAAGCAAATGTTTGACAGATTTCCAAGTTCTTTTGAAATCATTGAAGAAGAGACTAGGTAAAATGATAGGGAATCTGCCAACTGGGTTACGGCACTAAATGCAGATCAATGATATTATAACACGCAAAAGAATACCCGTAATCCTCATTCTTTCTGCTAACCAACCTTGAAAGGTCCAATAACTTGTTCAAAACTACAGGTTATGTAATTTTAAATGTGAATAATGAAAGCACCGACATGAATACCTCGAAGTATAGACAGTCCCAAACGCAGATCAATAATCATTGCTTTCATAGAACCCTTCATAATTCAACAATTATAAGGAGGAAAACAACACCCCTAATATTCATATCTTCTGCTAACACAGCTTGAAATGTCTAACACCTTAAGCAAAACTACAGGTTACGTACAGTAAATAAGTGTAAACGCGGACAAATAAGAGTAGGCCTACTGACTGATTTCTGTGTAACAACCTAAAGACATTCCGTAATTATTATTAACGTGAACAATAAAAATACAGCGTCGGTTTTCTGAGTAACTAAACCTGAAATCATTCACAGTAAATCGCAAAAGGAATCATATTCTAGCTTGTAGTCGGTCTTCGTTATACCGAGACGCTTATTAGAAAACAGCTGTTCAAAAACCCGCCCCCTTCTGCCACACTTGTGTGAACTGAAGAGAGCCGAAGTGTTCACGAGATTTGATGGTTATGAATTTCATGTTTTTGGTCCGTATTGAACTGAGAATAATATATAAGTAATAATAATAATAACGTAAATGTTTCCACCTTTTCAATACAATATATTCACAAAATTACAAAATTATACGGTACTAGTTTCGACCCATCTAGGGGTCATCATCAGCCGTATTGGAGCAAAGATCATTTGTGGCGAAATCCTAAGACAATATTATTTTAAAGAATAACAAGTGAAATGAGATGTTATGGTAATAGTTAATAATACAAGGAATATACATACTAAGAGGTTTTTAACAAAGAATAAAGTATAAATGGGGTGTTGTAAAAATTATAATCATGGAAATCAGTAAGTTCTTGTATTGAAATGAAATATGGCTTAGGAAGAGGGCTTAAGGTGGGGCTGAAGGGTGCAGGAGAAAGTGTAATTGTCTTGGAAAAGTACCTTTGATTAAATTTAGGATTGAGTTTAGGTTGGCTGCATTATTGTTTCTGAGGAAAGTGATAAATAGATCGAAGAGTATGTTGGGTTTCTCTGAGATTTCATTGAGATTGTGACTGGCATTAAAGTATTGGTCTAGGTGTATGTAGTAATTTTCCATTATGTTCAGTAAAGGGCCCTTGTTTGCTAATACGAGGATGTCCATGTCTTGTTCAATATTGGTGAAATTATGGTTATAATCTTGCATGTGTTGGCCGATGGCTGAAAACTTGTTGTATTTTATTGCGTTAGTGTGCTCGTGGTATCTGATAATGAAGTTTCTCCCGGTTTGCCCGATGTAGGTTTTTTTACAGGTGGTAAATTTGATCCTATAAACTCCTGATTTTAAAAAACTGCTGGTCTTGTTGATGTGTGAAGTATTGTATAAAACATTCATGTTCTTATTGTTGGTTTTGAAGGCTATTTTAACGCCTTGTTTCTTAAAGATGTTGGTTAACTTGTAGATATCATTGTTGAACGTGAAGGTGGAAAATGTTAGAGGTTTGGTTATTTCTTTTTTGAGGGTAGTTTTTGGGCGATGTTTGTGTTTATTGATTATTCTTTCTATAAAATGATTGCTGAAGCCGTTGAATTTTGCGATTCCGCGGATTGTGTTGAGTTCGTTTTTTAGATCTTTATTGGACATAGGTATGCTGAAGGCTCGGTGAACTAGGCTGTTGTATGTGGCTCGTTTGTGGGACTGGGGGTGCACTGAATCTTGGCGAATGGTGGAGGCTGTTTGAGTGGGTTTTCTGAAAATTTTATAACTGAAAGAATCTGAGTTTCTAGTGATGGTTAAATCTAGAAAGTTGATTTTTTGATTTGATTCGGATTCTAGTGTGAATTTGATATGAGGATCAATATTGTTGAGTCTTAAGAGGGTGGTGGGTGCGTTAATTGATTTCTCATTCATGATTACAAAGACATCGTCGACATATCTGGCCCAAAAGAGAATGTTTTCGAATTCGTTGTCAATTTTGGTGTATTCGAGGAAGTCCAGGTATATTTCTGCTAAGATACCTGAGGCCGGTGACCCCATTGCCAAACCATTTTGTTGATATATGACATTGTCAAAAGTGAAGAAGTTATTGTCGATGATAAGTTTTAATATTGTGATAAAGTCTTGTATCTCTAGTTTGCTTAAGTGGCTGTTTTTGTTTAAATTGTTTATAATTATCGGAATTAATTTTGATACTTGTATGCTTGGGTACATGTTTACAATATCGAAAGAGTGGATGGAGTGATCCGGTTGCAAATTGAACTTGTTTAGTTTTTCTACTAGCTCAGATGTGTTTTTAATAGACTTTTTGGATAAGAATTGATAATTTTTTCTTAAGAAACATTGGATGAATTGTGATATTCTGTATAAGGGGCTCGGTCTATAGTTGATAATTGGCCGGATGGGAATTCCGGTTTTGTGAATTTTGGGAAGAGCTTTAGCAGTGGGGAGTCCTGGGTTCATATGTATGAGTTTGGATTTTTCCTGTTCGGTAAATAAAAATGAAGTGTTTTTAAGAGTTTGTTTAAGTAGTTTTTGAATTTTCAACAATGATATCTACAAGTTAACCAACATCTTTAAGAAACAAGGCGTTAAAATAGCCTTCAAAACCAACAATAAGAACATGAATGTTTTATACAATACTTCACACATCAACAAGACCAGCAGTTTTTTAAAATCAGGAGTTTATAGGATCAAATTTACCACCTGTAAAAAAACCTACATCGGGCAAACCGGGAGAAACTTCATTATCAGATACCACGAGCACACTAACGCAATAAAATACAACAAGTTTTCAGCCATCGGCCAACACATGCAAGATTATAACCATAATTTCACCAATATTGAACAAGACATGGACATCCTCGTATTAGCAAACAAGGGCCCTTTACTGAACATAATGGAAAATTACTACATACACCTAGACCAATACTTTAATGCCAGTCACAATCTCAATGAAATCTCAGAGAAACCCAACATACTCTTCGATCTATTTATCACTTTCCTCAGAAACAATAATGCAGCCAACCTAAACTCAATCCTAAATTTAATCAAAGGTACTTTTCCAAGACAATTACACTTTCTCCTGCACCCTTCAGCCCCACCTTAAGCCCTCTTCCTAAGCCATATTTCATTTCAATACAAGAACTTACTGATTTCCATGATTATAATTTTTACAACACCCCATTTATACTTTATTCTTTGTTAAAAACCTCTTAGTATGTATATTCCTTGTATTATTAACTATTACCATAACATCTCATTTCACTTGTTATTCTTTAAAATAATATTGTCTTAGGATTTCGCCACAAATGATCTTTGCTCCAATACGGCTGATGATGACCCCTAGATGGGTCGAAACTAGTACCGTATAATTTTGTAATTTTGTGAATATATTGTATTGAAAAGGTGGAAACATTTACGTTATTATTATTATTACTTATATATTATTCACGAGATTTTCCAAATGGCTCCGCATCCTGCGTTCCCGAGACACAAGTTTCCGCCACTACACAACTGAAGATACTTAAAAATGTTCATGGCAAGATGACGCGGTGATCGCTGTTGTCCACACCAAGTCCACACGTCTTAAGGCCCGCTCCCACCTAGTGGAATGGAATGGAATCGAACCGAACAGAACTTGTTTTTAACATGTATTTAAATGGGAGATAGACACGAGTCGAGTCGAATCGAACCGAACGGAACAGGATTCTCTGCCAAGAATATTTTTCGACTAGCGGAGTGGAATCGAACAGAATTATCAAGATTCGTGCAACTTCGTAGACGGTCGGGTCGAGTCGATATCTTTAGGACAACCATTTTGGCGGCAAATGAGTATCAACTTCAGCTGGAGAGTCAGCTGTTTCTTGGATACGGTCGGGAAAATTTTGTTTTGTGATCGTTTATTTAACTTATTGATACTAGACACGGAAAAACTTATTAGTTTAGTTCAAAAATATCATTTCCTCTGCTACAGGACCCACGAGCATCACTGCAACAACGTAAAAAATAATGCCTGGGAGGATATAAGCAAGGCTATGGAAAACCAAACTTATTATAATATTAAATTTTGTGGTAGGTTTCTGTAGTCTATATACAATTTAATTCATAATTTTTGTTGACTTCATCACTAAATCATGTTATGTTGGAGTCCACATACAGTATATCAGTACGATAATTGACACATCTCACATAGGATGCATCTTTCAGTGTTTATTATATTTTCAGTGAACGATTTCGCAAGTGGCATTCCCTAGGTTTCTAACTGTCGTATTTGTGCTGTGCGGTTAGGGTTGCGTAGGTGTGGTTTGTTTTCATTCGGGAGATAGTGAGTTCGAAACCCACTGTCGGCAGCCCTGAAGATGGTTTTCCGTGGTTTCCCCATTTTCACACCAGACAAATGCTGGGTCTGTACCTTAATTAAGGCCACGGTCCTAGCCCTTTCCTATCCCATCGTCGTCATAAGACCTATCTGTGCCGGTGCGACGTAAAGCAAATTGTAAAAAAAAAAAAAAAAAAAGGAATGTTGAGGTTACCTCGATTAATGATTTCATCCTCCCACGGGACGCAATCTAATGCATTAAAGTACTTTTAAAAATGATCACGACCTCCCATTGCATCTGATGTAGCATTTCTTCCTGTAAAAGTGAACTTTTCTGTTAAATTCTACTATCTGAAATAGTTGTTGAAATTGCAGTGCAGTAACTCTGAAGTAGGCCTATCGTCGAAACTTCACCGTGCATTCAACATTCAAATATGTTTGAATACTCTCCTAATTTCATGTACCCAGAAACTTCTCCGATCTCTCGTAACTTTCTACCTCCTCACACCTTCTATCAGACCGTCCACTGCAAGCCTGTGAAGTTTCCCGTAGAATCCCGTTCGATTCTGTTCCGCTAGATGTGAGCGGTCGAGTGGAAATTTCGGCTGTTCGGTTCGATTCGATTCCACTAGGTGGGAGCGAGCCTTTCTTTGCAACCCCGATATTACTACTCTCGATATTATAGCGAATATCATGGCATAAATTTTGACAGTATCGATGATAATTTACGGCATATAACCATATTTATTATAAATGCTTAAAAGTTTTGGAAGTTCCAATGAAAGGAACTCATACAAAAGGCTCGTATAAATAGTTCATTGATGCTGCAGGGTAGAGCTGGGAACGGTAGGGCCGGAGCGGAGCAGGGTAGTCCTCCGATTGAATTCACTGGCGGAAAATTCAAATGCTTTTATGTGGGCAATGTTGTAACAATATCTTAGGAGGAATTACAATTTAGATTTCAGTACTTACTAATTCCACAGATGCACGTGTTCCCCTACGTTTGTCATTTAAATGCTGTCGTCGTTTCAAGATCGGCGAGTTATTTGTTATGCTATGAATAACAGAATTTGATCTGCTGACATTCAGTTTGCAATACGTGCAGGTGGATAGAACACTATAGATTGAATATTGGCATATATTATACCGTTGCAAATGCATTTACAATATTATTAATAGTAAAAATGTTTAAGTAATAATTATATTCCATTGCATCTAAACCTGTATTATATACGATGCTCTTACATTAATTATACTCGTAACTCATTTATTACGGAAAAGTACGTCCGGCTCCATGGCTAAATGGTTAGCGTGCTGGCCTTTGGTCACAGGGGTCCCGGGTTCGATTCCCGGCAGGGTCGGGAATTTTAACCTTAATTGGTTAATTTCGCTGCCACTGGAGCTGGGTCGCCTATGGGTGTCAAATCAAAAGACCTGCATCTGGTAAGCCAAACTTGTCTTCGGACAGCTGGCCTTCTGAGCTCAAGTTTGCGGTTTCAATTCCGACTTTGCTCGGCGGTACTTGAAGGCGGTCACATACGAGAGTCTCATGTCAGCAGGTGTACCGGCACATGAAAGAACTCCTGTGGAACAAAATGCCGGCACCTTAACGTCGCAGAAAACCACGGAAGTGGTTATGGGAGTACAATAATAATAATAATAATAATAATAATAATAATAATCTTTCTATCAATTTTCCCTCCAGGGTTGGGTGTTCCCTCGGACTCCGAGAGGGATCCCGCCTATACCGCCTCAAGGACAATGTCCTGGAGCGTGAGACTTTGGGTCGGGGATACTTTTTTATTTTGTTTTACGTCGCACCGAGTGGGAAGGAAGCGCCCGTGGCCTTAATTGAGGTACAGTCCCAGCATATGCCTATTGTGAAAATGGGAAACCACGGAAAAACATCTTTCATCCGGGAGATAGTGGGTTTGAATCCCACTGTCGGCAGCCCTGAAAAAGGTTTTATGTCGTTTTCCATTTTCATGCCTGGAAATTGCTCTCCTTAGCTGTTCCTAATCACATCAACGCCATAAAACAGCATGATATATAGCAAATAGTTACAAAAATAATCGACAAATGAAACACGAACGATAAATGAGAATGTATATATTTCATATATTCGCCTTCGTCATACTTATAAAGCCGTATTTACAATGTCGCTAGCACATCTGTTGCGCACCACGGATGGAACGGCAAGCGAGCACACATTCAGTACTGTTCCTCCGTCCTCTGCTCACCCACCGAAGCAACGATTGGTTTCTAAGCAACAGTTTACTACCAAAGAATACCGGAGGAAGCGCTTCACTCGCACTACCGATTGCAATCACAGGAGGCAACTGCTCCGTTTCCCAGCTCTGCGTCCAATGACGAACCGATGCAATCACAGATGAAACTGTGGAACATGACGTAGCTAAGACGAAGACAGACTGGCTAGAGCTGGGAACGGTAGGAGCGAAGCGGAGCAATTGTCTTCGCTCTTCCTCTGGAGACCTCCGGTACATGGGCACCCATATGACAGTTTGTAGGGGAAGGGGTGGGCATACCTGGGGGTACGCAGTATTTTTAATATTTTGGAAGATAAAGGCGACTTGTATTCTGCGGTAGAATAACCCACGGTATCCCCTGCCTGTTGGGGGGAGGACGGTACTACCGCTTCTACGTAATACTGACTTTCATTTTCTTGAAGGGAAAACACCTTACTGCACTAGATTTTTCCTTTCCCTGAGAGCTGGGGGAGGGGGCCGCGGCCCCACCTTGTCCCCGGGTATGGGCGCCCTTGCACCGGTAGTCCTCCGATTGAATTCACTGGCGGAAAATTAATGTGGGCAATGTTGTAACGGTGATCTTGGGTGGAATTACAATTTAGATTTCAGTACTAATTCCACAGATGCATGTATTTTTCTACGTTTGTCATTCAAATGCTGCAGTCATTTCAAGATTGCTTCATTATTTGTTATGCTATGAGTAACAGATTTTGATCTGTTGAAATTCAGTTTGCGTCCGCCTCTGTGGTGTAGTGGTTAGTGTGATTAGCTGCCAGCCGCTCTGCCACAAAATTTGAAAAGTGGTACGAAGGCTGGAGCGGGGTCCACTCAGCTTCGGGAGCTCAACTGAGTAGAGGTGGGTTTGATTCCCACCTCAGCCATCCTGGACGTAGTTTTCCGTGGTTTCCCACTTCTTCTCCAGGCAAATGCCGGGATGGTACCTAAAGGCCATGGCCGCTTCCTTCCCTCTTCCTTGTCTATCCCTTCCAATCTTCTTTCTCATCCCCCCCCCCGCAAGGCCCTTGTTCAGCATAGCAGGTGAGGCTGCCTGGGAAGGTACTGGTCATCCTCCCCAGTTGTATCCCCCGACCCTGAGTCTGAAGCTCCAGGACACTGCCCTTGAGGCGGTATGGTGGGATCCCTCACTGAGTCCGACCCTGGAGGGTGAACAAATAAAAGAAGGAGAAGAAGAAATTCAGTTTGCAATAGATGCAGGTGGATAGAATAATGTAGATTGAATATTGCCATATATTATGCCCTTGCAAATACATTTACAATATCAATAATTGTTAAAATGTTTAAGTAATAATTATATTCCATTGTATGTGAATGATGCTCTTACATAAATTATACTCGTAGCTCATTTATTACTGAAGAGAAAGAACTGATTGGAATTGTTTATATGCTCTACCGGGCTGAGTAGTTCAGATGGTAGAGCGCTGGCTAGTGGTTGGGACGGAGCGGTGCGGAGCGGAGCAGAGCAATTTTTGTGACGTCATCACCTGTCTGTACTGAGTAAACTACCAAGTGAATGTACTGTAGCGGCACGTTTAAACACGTTACTGGTATGACAACGTAAAGGTATTTCACCCGTCTATTCAATGCCCTCTTCTCACAACATAACTGTTTCTCTTAATACAGCAATGTTGTTTGCTGCTGCAGAAGCCGACCTGCTCATTTCATCCTTGTGATGCCTCAAAATCAAATCAAAATCTCTTCATTTGCAAATGAGGTGTCTACCTCAGTGGCAAATGGTACACTAAAATACATTATTGTCAAGTACTAAATTTTAAATTAACAAGAGAAGAAGAAAATTTTCCTAAAATACAATATTATACAATTTATGCTAACAATTTTTTCAATTAAGCACATACCTCATTCTTAATGAATTTATATTGTTTACAAAATTCTACTTATAATATCTCCTGTACTTACAAACATAGTCAACTCATATACAGTATGTGAAATTACTTCTAATAATACTATACAACTGGTATAAGATTAAAATTAACATTGCATTTATTTACTTATTTATTCTTTACCCATTTCGGAACCTAAGTAGCATTCACAATAGATAAATGGGAAAGTTAATATCCACCTTTTCAATACAATATATTACGTGAAGGTTTACATTTAAAACATCACGTTTATTTACATTTGAGTCGCTTAAGTGCGGCCAGTACCCAGTATTCGGGAGATAGTAGGTTCGAACCCCACTGTCGGCAGCCCTGAAGATGGTTTTCCGTGGTTTCCCATTTTCACACCAGGCAAATGCTGGGGCTGTATCTTAATTAAGGCCACGGCCGCTTCCTTCCCACTCCTGGCCCTTCCCTGTCCCATCGTCGCCATAAGACCTATCTGTGTCGGTGCGACGTACAGCAACTAGCAAAAAAAAAAAAAAATTTACATTTGGTACCGGTTTCGACAATGTTTGATGTCATCATCAGCCAGGACAACTATACAAAGATATATTACATTAATCGTGACTCCTACAGTAATATTACATTAATAGTATTGAATATAAACATGAGTATAATTAAAAAGTATATACATATATAAGCTGACAGTCAATGCGATAAAATACTGTTTTTTATAAGGTGTACACCTTAGTATTTTAGTTAAAAAGGAGAAAGTAATGAAAGTGAAGTATAATAATCAGCTTTTAGTGACATATTTGTCTGTTGAACAGTAGGGTTATGTTTATGAAGGCTTTGTAGCCATGTTTAACATTATAAAAGAAGTAAACACATCCTTAGTTATGAATGTTTCTACATAAAATTATGTACAGTAAAATCTAGAAAGTATTCGAATATGGCTTGAGCTTGGACTTAATAGATTGGATGTCACAGCACGTTGATGTTGGCATATAAGGATGTCCGTTGGTAGATTCTATGTATAAGTTTGTTGTACTCTAATTTTGTATGTTTATATCATATTAGTGGGTAGAGCATTTTGGATTAAGTGCAGTTCTGTTGTGATGGTATTGAATAGATTCTTGTGCTTTGAGTTGCGAGTACATAGGTTGTTCGAGAAAGATCTTGCCTACTTTTAGGCCAGCTGTATGAATTTGTGCCGTTCCATTTTAAAATATGGAGTAAGTATCGATATCTCTGTTATTAATAATCCTATGAGACTAAACAACACGTTATTTTACAAGACCCTGGGTACCATTTACGAATATGAAAACAGAATGTCGATATCTTCAATGGTTTAGAAGTTATTTCCGTGTAACATGTTAGGTGAATAACCCTGTATATAATTATAATACATATATATTATTATATTATTATTAAATATTAACGTAAAATGAGGATGTATATATTTCATATATTCACCTCCTTCATACTTATAAAGCTGTATTTACTACGCCGCTACCACATCCGTTGCGCTCCACTACTGGAACTGCCAGCGAGCACACATTCGGTACTGTTCCTCCGTCATCCGCTCGCCCACCGAAATCACCGATTGCTTTCCAAGCAACAGTTTACTACCGGAGAATACCGCATGCAGCGCTGCACTCGCACTACCGATTGCATTCATAGGAGCAACTGATCCGTTCCCAGCTCTACTGCAGGGGTAGGTATTTCTGAAGTACGTCTGTTAGGTCATCAGCCCAGAGGCTGGTTGGATCCTCAAATAGCACCACCAATGGTTATGCGGTTATAAGGAAACCGCAAAAACCAATGGGAGCACCAAAATGAGGCGTACTAGGCAAGATGAGGAGTGAGGTAGTTTGCCATTGCTTTTCCCACTGGGCCAGAAAGTGATAATACAGCATGACTAACCCCATGAGCAACACCTTGCATAACACTCAAACACACTAGTCGTGCTCCGAATATCATTACTTAGCACCACCCATACCCCAGCATCTTTCATATAGTCACAGCCATGGATGAGACTGGGACTTCGGTGGAAGCTACACTTTACTCTGGCCTGTGCCAAGCGATGGATGCAAAAGTACTGCATCCATCAAGAAATGACAACAGGCAATCTGAAGTACGAGTTGGTCGTAAATTCGATATCACAAGGTTTTATAGCGAGTCCAAGCAAGACCAATATTACAATATATCAGACCTAATGCAGCTATCGATATTAGCTAAAATGGAGCCCCGATCGGTTTGTAGAAATGTAAACATGAACATGTGCGGAGCATCTGTTTAGTTCTGTTGGTTTGGTTTAATTAGGAACCGTTACTGTAAATATGTTTTAATTGAAATTTGGTTTAAAAACTATTTTGATATATTAGGATGTGTCGATCGTAGTGCATGCCTGGATGTAATTCATATTACAGGAGATGCACTCACATTCAGATCAAGTGTACGGTACTTACTGCATCATGACGATTTTGCAGTTACAAGTAATTTATTAGGGTGTATTAAAACATTTGAGGATAAATTTGTCAATAGAGAGGATGTGTTCTGTGTAGGCTACTTGATGAGCTGTTTTTTCCGGATAAGGCCAAAACTCGATGTTGGTGCCAATCCTAGTACATTTCTCAATTACTATACCTTTTGAGGATTTTAAAAGTTAGGTTATAAAAAGTTATGAAGCTATTTATTTTATCTTTGAATGAAGATTATATTCCCCTTGTTAAATTAGAGGACAAGAAGGTATCAACTGTTATACTGTCACTTACGGTACGTTTTTACCTTGCCAACGATTTGGGTGTTAAAGTGCTTTGTACGAAAATGCATATGCTACCAGAGAATTTCAGACTGATTCTCCAATGGATTATCTGAAGTGAAACAGACGTAGCAGTTTGGTGGATCATTATCAGAATCATTGTTATGAGACAACTGAAATTCGTGACAAGGTATGTTTCTAACAAATTTCTTGAACGAGTTAGGCTATTATACTTAAAAGCGTATGGTAATAGAAAGGTCATTCAAATAAATGTATTACTAAAACAAGTATTGATTTATAAAATCATTAAGAAAAGACTAAGTAGACAATTGCTGCATAATCTGCCACTTGGACGACAGCCCTAAATTCATATCATTGGGGATTGATTCATTAATTGACTGAATTGAAACGCATCAAATATTCCCCTAGGACTGTTATTTTAGAATGCAATCCTATATTACCTATTTCCTTTTCCATACTAGTTCTTAGAAAATATTTATATTTTGAGTTATCCACATATTGCTTATCCAAATATAGACTATTTCTAGATAGTGTTGGTCTATTACCCAAAATAAAACTTCTGTTCGTTATTATTGACAGCTTAGCAATTCAGTACGATAATCAAAAAGTTATGTTTATGTATCACAGGTGTGTTTACATGGAACCAATGCGTCGGGCATGTTGTTTTTGTATTTCAGTCTGATATTATTGTAGATGGTTTTGGTCCAATCTACAGCAAATACAGTAGAGACAATACGCGACGCGTCCGAATTTAGCCTTGTTAAAATGGGAGACAATTCGCAAGTAGCGCTCCTAGTGGCGTGACCTGAAAATTCGCGCTAACTTCAAATATCAATGGAAATGTATATACGGAAATGGATAAATAAATTACGTCTAGAAAGAAGTCTAGAAAGAAAGTGTTGCTAAAATATTAACTTCAAAGTTGCTAAAGCAATTCTGGATACATGAATGAAGAATTATTTTACAGGTTATTATTTAAAGACTGAAATTAGACATATAGTCAAGATGTGAAATGGACTGCTGTAAAAGGGCTTCATTTTTCATTTATGCATTACTTTTTTTAGCTTTAGCATACCTGCCTGAACTTTCACGGCTAGATTTGTCTTTTATCTCATTTAAAAGCATTGTACATCATATTAGGACACTTGTCAATAAAAATATCGGCACATTTCTTACACACATGATTCAATGAATTTACATTTAAGAGCTGGACAACTTTCCTTTTAACTTGAAGCCTACTAACAGAAAGAAAACCTATAAATTTAGCCGCAAAAACATTCAAAATTTCCCTATAAGCAATACTTGCCATTATATTAGGGTAAAGCAAATTTGCATCATCATCACATTTCTTAAATTACCCATATTTTCTTCAGTGCTTGACAACGCATTACGGCATTCCAAATGAGGTAACTTGGAACACAACCTGCCACATACATATGCATATGCATTTTCCTGAACTAAATCAAAACCCGCAGATCACACCTACAAAAACACATCGGTATTGAAAATTAACTGCTGCACTAATACAATAAAATAAGGTTAATATATTTTTAAGCCAGTTAAAATATGGGTCGCGCAGGTCAGAAGTTTAGGAAGTACTACAAAAATCTCTTTGTAACTGGAAGAATGTATATGCAAATACAGTATTTACTTATATTTCCTTGCCACGAGGGAAACGGAAGAAAGACCGCGAATCCTTCTGCACTTCATAGTTATTGCAGCCAAACGCAGCACATATCTTTCCACTCATACTGACAGGAGATATAAAGGAATGTCACACGCCACTATTTACTTATGTCAACTTAATGCAAACGCATAAATAACCCCAGAAACTTCACAAAAAAAATACACGTGCCCTTATGACAGAATCAGTAACTCTTAGGTCACTCCGATAGACAGAGCTCTAATCGCTGTCCCTCGATATCTCGCAGAGTGTCGCGTATTGTCTCTACTGTACTTGGCTACAGTGACTCTATACATATAGTCACTGTACCTCAAGCATACTAGTGTCGCTACCTGTGGACATGTCTTAAGATTATAATCTAATGTACTGGAGTGCATGGCATTCAGGGTCCCCCACAGAATAATTTTGGGTTGTGGATTGCAATGTTTGCTGCCGATGATTGGTTTTGTTGCGTCATTTGCCGCCAATAATTTGATTGTTATGATAATTGTTATCATCATGGGCACTAAAATTTATGACTTGCTAACAAACTGTCAGCTTGACAGATAGACAAGTAGGACCGAAGATGAGCGTGGGATGGGGACAGTAAACCCACTGTTTCCACTACCTTTTCTGACGCCGATATCGGCAGCGTTCTATTATTATTATTATTATTATTATTATTATTATTATTATTATTATTATTATTATTATTATTATTATTATTATTATTATTATTATTATTATTGTTGTTATTATTATATGCATTTTCCTGAACTAAATCAAAACCCGCAGATCACACCTACAAAAACACATCGGTATTGAAAATTAACTGCTGCACTAATACAATAAAATAAGGTTAATATATAATAATAATAATAATAATAATAATAATAATAATAATAATAATAATAATTGTTTTATTATTGTGCAGCCTGGAAGTAGCCACCAGGGAATTGTTGGTAGCTATGAAATAATAATCCCGCGACGTCCATGTAGGAAACCGTGCAATAATTGTGCGAAATAATGACAATATTACTGCTAGAGAAATTTATTGCAAAGAAACATGTTTAGGGCGTTCAGAAACATATATGCGCTGTAATACCACTTATTGGTATTGTATGCAAGCAGTCTGCATAAATAACGTACAAATCGCATCTAATTCCTATTGGATAAAATCGCACTAAAATTCACTGGCCAGTGGCTAAGTGAGGTGCTTCCTTTTACACATGTAATTGTATATTTCATCAGACAATTAACACACAAAGGTTTGGGTTCATATCAACCTTTAAATTATAACATTAGGGTCATAGGTGCCGAGCATTGTTGCTCTACGTCATGTTTCTGTGTGAGAGAGACTTGCTGTATTTACAACTGTGAGCGCTTCGATCACCCTTGACCAGCAACGGAACTACAGTAATTTTTTATGTATGAAGGAAGAAAAATATTGGTATTCATCGACCAAGAGAAAAGCAGAGCACAAAATATTTTAGTAATAGATTGTTTTATGGAAGTAATACATTAAAAAATTGATGTTATGTTATTAAACTACGTTTACGTTGTCACTATTTACCTGGGTATGTACTATGGTCGTTGTCAATTCCACGATGTGGCCGATGACCGTAGATGTTAGGCCCCTTTACACAACAAGCATCATTATCATCATCATCAGTTCCACGATGGTGACGTAATTGTCCTTCAGGCATTCTCACACTGATTTCATGTACTGCATTCAGGTGTTCTGACATGGTTTGTACTTTTGTTGTACTTTTGTATTACATATGTTGCATACAACTTTATTGGAACAGTTTCCGAAACATCAAAGTAGTCCCATACAGCCGATGTCTTCCCACTTGACATTGTTGATGTTTACAGTACTGCTTAAATCCCGCAATTATTCTTTGAACTTTGCTCAACTTCTAAACACCGCAATACACTCAGTTTTGTTCCTTTGCACAGTCATGTGTTGCAATGAAACGTCAAAACGGAGGGTGTTTTTTTTTCATTGCATTCCATCAGCTGTTTAGCTAGAACAGAATGACGTTCTGTCTGATGATTTGCTGCATGTACTTACATCACATTCTGGATGTCTAATCTTAATACCCTACTGAAAGTATGAAGTAAATATAAACTGCTGTATTCACCCGTTCCTCGGAACGATTGTAAGCTTTGGCGCAGTTAGCAATAGGCTATGGTTAAAATAAGTCTGTCATATTACCGATCATGTTAGCCTGTGTATATGCATAACGGCTACCTGAGATCTAACTTCCCAGTAGCGAAGCAATAAAATGTGTGCAGAAAGACCGTCTATAAAAATAACACGTGTTTAAAATACACTAAATACAACATACACTGCGACAGTGATTTTAAACAACAACAATAATAATGTTATTTAGTTTTACATCCAACTACGTACATTTTTATGGTTTTTGAGATGCCGAGGTGCCGGAATTGTCCCCGAAGAGTTCTTTTATGTACCAGTAATTCTACCGACACAAGGATGACGTATTTGAGCACCTTCAAATACCACCGGACTGAGCCAGGATCGAACGTGCCAAGTTGGGCTCAGGAGGCCAGATAAGCTATGTTATTATAAATATTAGAATAAATGGCATATTCAGTGTAGTGGGTGAGAGATGCCGTGAACGGATATTTTCATTTTATTATGCGTATATAGTTGTAGTATTATTGTTCTCCATTCGTCATCAAATTTAGATTATTCGTTTTGCTCATTCGTTAAGATTTTTAAATCGTAGTGCGCTATCACAATCCCATAAAAGCTCAGCGACCATTTCTGCGCAGGCTTCATCCATCCAAGAGCGGGCGAGAGAGCAAACATGTGACGTAATACTGACATCGAGTCTTCGCAAGCGAAACGAGTCCGAGCCTGTACTCGAAAGTGTCGAGTACCGTGATTCCAGGTATCACTCGCGCACATTATCCGAGTTCGCCGGCGTGTCTGTTTCAAGCCGCCGTGGTAATATCCGCATAAATAAAAGTGCTTTAGACGTGGGGTGGTACCCGTTTGCACAATAATGACACAGGAGTAAATATTAACACACTTTTATTGGAAAGAGCATACTTTACACTACTTCTCCACATAATCCCCAAGCAAATTTAGGCATTTGTCATAACGTGGGACGAGTTTTTGTATTCCAGCGTCATAGTCCTCCGCCGCCAGCGTATTGAGATACGTAGTCACGGCTCGTTTAAGTTCTTCATCGCTGTCAAATCTTTTTCCCGCCAGAAAGTCTTTAAGCTTCGTAAAGAGATGAAAATCCGAAGGGGCCAAGTCCGGGATATACGAGGGATGGTCGAAGGTTTCCCACTTGAATTGTTGCAAAAGTTATGTTATCGCAGCTGCATGAGGCCTGGCATTGTCATCAAGGAGAATGACGCCTGTAGACAATAGACCTCGCCATCGATTTTGTATTGCCCGCCCTAATTTCTTTAATGTTTCACAATACGCATTAGCATTAAATGTGTCTCCACGGGCCATAGAATCAATGAACAGTACACCTCGGCAATCCCAGAAAACGGTTGCCATGAGTTTCCTGGTGGACGGAACTGTCTTGAATTTTTTGGTTTGGTTGGTGAATGAGCATGATACCACACCATTGACTGTCGTTTACTCTCAGGTGATGCATAACAAACTCATGTTTCGTCCACAGTAGTAATGCGAGTCAGGAAAGAGTCTCCTTCATTGGAATAACGTCCTACGGAACGTTTCTTTTTAATTTGACGATCCATTGTACATCCTTCTCCACTTTTTCTTCGAACTAAGAAACCCCCGGCACGAGCACGAGCACGAACTCACAACTACACAGACTACACAAACACAACAAATAAAATCCACTTGACCTTAAGAGCTATACATTTATCACTGATCTTTTCTTAATCAATCTTATAATACTGATTAAATGAACACCACTGCACACAACTGTCTGTATATTTAAATGCTCACTGTTTGGGAGATCCCTACTCGTGAAACGTAAACAAACGAGACGTTCTCCCTGTCATAAATTAAGCGAGATACGGACTTATGATTTAAAACTAACTTCCATATCCGAAGAGCGTTTGCTTCGCTTTAACCACGCCTTGCCAAGTCAATAGCAAAAACGGTGGCCTGCGACTGACTTTTTCGTGTACACATTTCTGCCTTTGTTTTTTGAACGATACATTGTACACCCTTCTGCACTTTTTCTTCGAACTAACTGTAACCTCTCCAAAGGGTAAGGTTACAATTAATAGGTTTAATGAAGAGAAAATGTTTGCTACCGTTGTGCATTCACCAAAACTAAATTTGCAAGCACATAAATCACAAAAAATAAAACAAACAGGTTAACCAACATGACTGTTAAGAAAGGATAACCGGGAAGCGGCTGGGAACCATATCCAGGCGGTGGAAGGTATTGGTAATACTGAAGAAGCGAAGTCAATGTAATCCTAAACTTTACTTAACAATTTAGATGCAATTTCATATATAAAGCAATAGCCAATATACCATTAAAATTTTGACGGCATTATTTCAACAACCATTACAATTTACAGTTTACCATGAGGGTAGCATTTAGTTATTAAATTTCTTTTACACCGGAACATCACACATGACGTTCCACTGTCGTGGCGTTACCTTTAAAAACCCAAAACAGTTAGAAATAAGTAAAAAGAAGGTAACGTCATACCAAAGTGAAGATGTACATCTAAGGAGAAAAACATTTACGTCTAATCATGGAGCAGAGCATCTTCAGTGGGTCGCCCCCTCAAAAACACTTCTGAGAAAGGGTACCCGACCCAAAGATGAATATTCCACGATAAAGCAGAATGAACGAGACAGTCCCGAGGAAAATATTACTTATAAAGATTATTTCGAAAGGCGTATAACATTTAATTTACAAAACAACAAACGGGAACTATCTCTTAACGAAGTAAGGTGACTTACCGAAACGGCTAAGTCATAATGATAACATTTGGAAGCAGAAGGAAACACGGGTACGCTCCGGCAAGATAAATTAAATGAAACACTACGTCTGAAACTGAATACCTGAAAAGTTAAAAAAATAATCAAGTGCTTACCGGATGGCGGGGCCAAGAAGACCCGTACCTTGGAAGGTGACCGTTCCCTTCAGTGGTCAAACAGAAAAGACGCCCTCGCAGAGCAAGGCTCCAGCGACAACGCTTCTCTCCGGAAATTATGAAATCTTACTACGGCCAATGAGCGTACGATGTTTTCCTTCACCTACCAATCACATTTACTTTTATTTTCTCCAATAGGAGCGCATAAAAAATAGTGCTGACAAAGAACATTTAGGAAGCCTTGAGAAATTTCTAAACTGATGCAACTTTACGAAACCGGAAATATCCCACGCCGATGTGGCGCGTGTTGTACAGTATGCACCAGAATTACCATGACAATCAAATAATCTTAAAATCATATTAACTTCAAACAAATCAAACAATTCCAAAATTCACATACTGAGGAGAAACCAAAACAAACAAATGAATAAATACTTTACATACATAATTCATCGCCGTCTTCCGAGTCCAAATAACCAAATCCCAATAATCACAACACTAACATCCCCACGCACGAGCATGAACTCACGAACCACACAAACGAAATACACTTGCCCTCAAGAATTGTACATATGTCACTGATATGTATTTAACCACTATTATATATACTACTGACAAAATGAGCACTACACTTCATGCGACTGTCTGGAAATGTTAAAAGCGCATGTTAGGGAGATCACTACCGGTACTTCAGCCAGCCGGACAGCCAACTAGCCGAGTCACGCGCGAAACCAAAATTCAAGGAGACATTCTTCCTGTCACAAATTAAGAACTAAGCAAGATACCTTCTGGATTGTTTTAAAAATAACCTCCATATCTGAAGTCTATTTGCCTAGCTTTGACCCCCATGCAAACTGATTAGAAAAGACGCTGGCCAGCGACTGATTTTTTTGTGCCTGCACATAAAAATCCCTGAACATGGCTGAAAATAAACCATATACTGCATTTTGTTATCATTGAAATTTAAAAATAAACTTATCTACATCGAGCTGACATGTTTCTTTACCGGTAGTGAAAAAAAATAGGAAAATAATGGATATAAAATAGGAGTTATAACATGATAAGTTCTATGCATTGAAGATTTTGCATTTGGCGTACCTTTCCATTATATTACCATTTTCACACTAAATTATGTTTTCTACTTTTTTGTTTACGGTATCAAATGCGCCTTGAAATTCTGTACATAACACATAACATTTTAACCAATAACATTCTGATTTACGGATATTAGGCAAAACATGGGAGAAGGAAAGAGACGGAATTATCCCATTACTGCTGTACTGCATTTTAAGGCTGGAACGCTCTATAGGCTTACTTGATAATTTTCATGTCAAATATATGTTATAGCAGTGATAATGTATTTCTCATGTATGTTCAGGCAAAGCAGTTATATCCGTAAATTTACCCGTTCATATTTGTGTAAAAAACCACGTGGACCTCGCGGAGTGATATGAAATGTTTGTTTATGCGTATATTACAATATCTAATTTCTCATGAAATGGTAACAGAAATAAAGGAGTTTTAAATTTAGCACTTCCAACTACTTTCAGTAATCCCTGTTCCGCAGACCGTACCCGCTATCACCAAGTTTTCCATGCTGGGTACAGTGGGATGCGAGTTTCTACCTTACATACATCTACGCTAGTTTGCAGAGTACTGGAAGACTCAAATGTGTGACTTAATTCACCACTAGCACAAGATAAAAATCACTTCACCGATATTCATAACACCATACACTACCGACTTTGATAATGCACCTAATGAAAAACTAAACAGCAATACCGATATAATGGGTACGTAATTGGACATTATAAATCTTCAGGCTAACTCATTCCTGTTGCAAGAGTTTTTGCCCTAGTGTGCTAATTTAAGCTCATCAGTTGGTAAATAGCACACCCACCAATACACCTGGCTACACAGAGTCTACATTCAAACATATTAGGTATAGAGATACACCTATTCAATACTAAAAATCGTGATAATTATTAAATCATCACGTAACTTTGTTTATTCACATTTGTGGGACCGGTTTCGGCAATAAGGTATGCCATCATTAGCCTAGGAAAGTATAACAAAGACATTAAAAAAGCTACATTAACATAGGTTCTTAAAAATGATATACACAAATAATTTTAAAGTGTTCGTATACGAACTGAAACATTTGCGTATGTTACAAGATTTGTCGTAAGAGAATTTGCATAGAGAGGAGTACACCAAATATTTAAACAGTTAAAAAATACCATAACTAGAATGATTTTTCACTATGTAGTAACAATATAGGTTATTAATTGCTTTACAGTCATTACAATATATGCAGGCAGGCCCGGAACTAGGGCGGGGCAGGGGGAGCACGTGCCCCGGGCGGCAGGTTTCAGGGGGGGGGGGCAAAATTTGAAAAGTTTATTAAAAATAATAAGTTATTTAAGTTTTCAAAATAATAATACCACAATTAATATTGTTTAATTTTATTTAACTTTGTTGCCCAATTCATCGACTTTATTACACTGACACTGTATACCAAGTTATTGTCTTCATTATAAGACACGACACAAGAATTAACGTAATTCATGGGTCTGGAGTGAGTCTTATATAGTTATGCCTACTGAGCGTTCGGGTCGGGGACTCGAAAACAGTCTGACCTTGACGCGATATGCGAGCATCTCATCTACCTCACCCCCTTTCTCCTCATGCTCCCCTCTGCTTCCAATAAACAGTAAACTAAACAGACAACTGCAGTCATCGTTGTCGTTATCGACGGCTACACATGTAGCCTGCGTAGACTGTTGTCTGCGTGTGTTGATACAAACCCACTTGTTTTATTTTATTTGCATTTAGTATTTAGTTAGTATTAGTGTTCGGAGTGTTGGTTAGTTATTCGTGTTACCGTTTATCAGCGTTTGAAAAATGGAATTGTTTAGTACATTTTGAGCTGCGTTTTTATCAGTTTCCAAATTATGAATGGCAGAAAACGACTCACTGAAGCCGAGTATAGACAACTTGCCAAAGAAAAAAGGAAGAAAGAAAGCTTTCTGCTGTCACAAACACCAAAATTAGAAGCATTTTTTTAAAAACCTAATGTTAATGAAGATGAAGGCTTAAAAGAAAAATCAGGTAAGTAAATAATTTTTATTTCAATAATTAGATTATAGCACATTAGGAAAGAGATGAATTAATTGTGCCTTATCGGACTCTACGGCAAATTTTTAATACTTCATTTTGTAATATACCATAATACTGATTGAATTTTAATCCCGGCTTTTAATATTTTAGATGACGTTGAAGCTGGAGAGCAACGCACGCAACATGCCGAACTTTGCAAGAAAATCAGTCTTACTGGTGAAACGAATGAAGATGAATTATTATCTCGTCCAGACTCTACAGCTGGTCTTCAAGAAACGTCCTACTTTTCCTTTGATTCTAGGGATCCTGGTTCATGGTCACAGAGTTTTTCAGATCCTGAAAGGTGTTACCGTACATAACAAAAATGAGCTTTGAAAATCTGAGTGAGCCAAATTTAAGTAATAGCAGCAGAAAACGACGTAACTTAACCAAAAATTGGTTTTATAAAGTTCTCAACAGCGGAGAAAAAGTAAAGAGATCATGGTTAGGCTATAGTGAAAGTAAGAAACCTCTATATTGTGTTCCCTGCAGGTTGTTTTCACACTTAGCATCAAATCAAGTGCCTACCTTAGCTAAAGAAAAAGGACTCACTAATTGGAGAAAACTCAGTGAAAAATTGCCTGAACATGAAAATTCATTACAAACCATTAATCTCGTCATGAAAATTAATCCAACCACAAACTTTGCTTTCGTTAGTGGGAAGCTTTAGAATCTTGTTTAGGGAAGGGAGGTATTGATGCAGAACTCCAAAACCAGATCCATCAAAAAGAGTCTCACTGGAAGGCGGTATTGCGCTGCATTGTCGATGCTATTCTATTCTTAGCAAAGCAAGGGAGTCCATTCCGAGGAACTACAGAAGACTGTGAATTCAGCGACCCATCCAGTCGAAATTTCTTATATCTCATTACAATGTCCCTCTTCTACAACATGCTGAGCGGCATCAGAAAGGGCAAGTCTCATATTTCTCACATAAAATACAAGATGAGTTCCTTGTAATTATTGCCAATAACATAAGGCAAAAGATAATGCATGACATTTTGGATGCGAAATATTATTCCTTAATATTTGACTGCACTCCGGATATCGGTCACAGTGAGCAAATGACTCAAGTAGTTCGTTACGTCAAAACAAATACATCGGAGGTAGAAGACAATTTTATTGATTTTTTCAGTTAGTGATAAAACAGGTGAAGGACTCAGCAACGAAATCCTAAAAAATTAGACAAAGATGGACGAAACTTAGAGAACTGTAGAGGCTAATCCTACGACAACGGGGCAAATATGACCGGGAGGTATAAAGGAGTTCAGTCCAGACTACTTCAGGAGAACGAGCTAGCATATTTTGTCCCATGTGCTGCTCACTCCCTCAATTTAGTTGGTGCTGTAATTGATTCAATACTAAACTAACAGGGTGTGGGGTAATAAGCTTACTTTTGACAACATACCATATAAGTTCTGGGAAAAGGAGATTGGCGTTCGGTTTCCCCATTAATTTTGAGGTTAAGATATTTTACTGTCATTGAAATAAAACTATGAATTCGTTTGATAGAACAAAATATATTCTTAGTAGTATTATTGGATGGTTCTGCCGCACCTCCGCCGCCGCACGCCTCCTCCTCCGCCTCCTCCTCCGCCTCCTCCTCCGCCTCCTCCTCCGCCTCCTCCGCCGCCGCCGCCGCCCGCGGGAAATTTGAATTTTGGCGGGAAATTTGAATTTTGGCGGGAGATTTGAATTTGTAAACAAAGCCACGTGCTTTTTGACAGCTGTCATCGACAACAACGCATCGCTAACCTCACTGCTGCCATCTTGACGGGCCTAAACCTCACTAGTGCCAACTTAACCTAACTAGCATGAGGTAAACAAAGCCACGTGCTTTTTGACAGCCACGTGCTTTTTGACAGACAACAACGCATCGCTAACCTCAGTACTGCCATCTTGACGGACCTAAACCTCAGTAGTGCCAACTTAACCTCACTAGCGCGAGGTAAACAAATCCACGTGTTTTTTGACAGCCACGTGCTTTTGACAGATTTGTAAACAAAGCCACGTGCTTTTTGACAGCTGTCATCAACAACAACGCATCGCTAACCTCAGTACTGCCATCTTGACGGGCCTAAACCTCAGTAGTGTCAACTTAACCTAACTAGCGCGAGGTAAACAAAGCCACATGCTTTTTGACAGCCACGTGCTTTTTTGACAGCTGTCATCCGCCATCTTTAAACCACAAAGCACTGTGCCGCCCTCTATATCGCAGTAGCTGCAAAATTCGTCACCTGTCATCGGCAGTGCTGCCATCTTGACGGGTCTAAATCTTAGTGCTACCAACTTAACCTAACTAGCGCGAGGTAAACAAAGCCACGTGTTTTTTTGACAGCTATCATCCGCCATCTTTAATCTATAGAGCACAGTGCTGCCCTTTTTAGCTACTTACCTTTGAAATGTGGTGGCGGATAATTTGAAAAATGCTTTTTGACAGCAGCCATCTTTGTGCACCGTGCTGCCCTCTTAAACAAACTCACGTGCTTTTTTCTGACAGCTATCATCCGCCATCTTGCATCACAAACCTCAGTGCTGCACTCTTTAGCTAGATACCTTTGAAATGTGGTGGCGGCAATTTGAAAAATTCTACATTCTCTTGTTTGGAAACAAACCCATGCGCTTTTTTGACAGCTATCATCCGCCATCTTTAATCCAGAGAGAACAGTGCTGCCCTCTATGTGGTGGCGGCAAATTCTACATGCTCTTGTTTGGAAACAAGCTCACGCGCTTTTTTGACAGCCGTCATCCGCCATCTTTAATCAACAGAACACAGTGCTGCCATCTTTAGCTAGATACCTTTGAAATGTGGTGGCGGCAAATTCCACGTGCTCTTGTTTGGAAACAAAGCCATGTGCAGCTGTCATTCGCCATCTTTAATCAACAGAGCACCGTGCTGCTATCATGCGGACAATTTCATCACCTGTCATCCGCCATCTTTAATCCACAGAACACCGTGCTGCCCTCTTTATGGCTACTACCTTAAGCACGTAGTAGCGGGCAATTTGAAAAGTTCTGTTAGCTATCATCCGCCATCTTTAATCAAGAGAGCACCGTGCTGCCATCTTTAGCTAGATACCTTTGAAATGTGGTGGCGGCAAATTGAAAAATTTCACGTGCTCTTGTTTGGAAACAAACTCACGTGCTTTTTTGACAGCTACCATCCGCAAGAGAGTATAGTGCTGCCATCTATGTGGTGGCGGCAAATTCCACGTGCTCTTGTTTGGAAACAAAGCCATGTGCTTTTTTGACAGCTGTCATCCACCATCTTTAATCCAGAGAGCACCGTGCTGCCCTCTTTAGATGTAAATTCGTCACCTATCATCCGCAGTGCTGCCATCTTTAGCTAGATACCTTTGAAATGTGGTGGTGGATAATTTAAAAAGAGAAATTCTACAGCTACGCTAATTGCATAAGATGGCGGCTATACATGACTCCTTAAGGGTGCTTACGCAAGATGGCTGCTATACACAGGTTCTTATGAGACGCCCTTGGGATGCTTGCGCAAGATGGCAGTTATACATGGCTCCTTATGAGATGCCCTAGGGATGCTTGCTCAAGATAGCGACTGCTCTTATGGGACGGCTTAAGTGTCCTTGCACAAGATGGCTTGAGACGCCCTAAGGATGCTTGCGCAATATGGCGGACACAAGATGGCGGCTATACACAACTCCTTATGAGACGCTTTAAGGGTGCTTGCGCAAGATGGTTGCTACTCTTATGAAGAAAGCTAGCTTAGAGGCTAACGTGTCACGCTAGTTCGATTCATTAAATTTAGGGCTTAAATGCAAAATGTTAAATATCTCGAAAACGGTACATCGTAGAGCAAAACGGACAAAATTTTTGTGCCCAATACCTCGGTTCGCAGTACGAGGAACATGATAGCATAAGTCTAATGATGAGATCGACGGTTCGGTTCCTACTTAGGCCCTTTGACATTCACTCTGTTTTAGCTTGTATTGAAGCAAGTCTTCGTAACATGATCAGGTCTAGCTATGGTAGAGAGTATAACGTGCCGTGCAGGTTCGATTCATTAAATTTGGAGGCTTAAATGCTAAATGTTAAATATCTCGAAAACGGTGCATCGTAGAGCAAAACGGACAAAATTTTTCCGCCTAATACGTAGGTTCGTAGTATCAGGAACAAGAAAAAACATAGTCTAATGATGAGATCAACGGTTCGATTCTTACTTAAGCCCTTTGGCATTGGCAGCTATCTATTTCTACAAGATGGTGGCTGCTCTTATGAGACACAAGATGGCTTGAGACGTCCTAGGGATGCTTACGCAAGATGGTGGACACAAAATGGTGACTATACATAGCTCCTTATGAGACAGCCTAGGGGTGCTCGCACAAGATGGCAGCTACTCTTATGAAGAAAGCTAGCTTAGAGGCTACTGCGCAAGATAACAGCTGCTGTTATGCATGTGGTGGAGGGCAATTTGAAATTCTATGTGCTTAATCAACAGAGCACCCTGCTACCCTCTTTAGCTGAAATGTGGTGGTGGATAATTTGAAAAATTCTTTTGACAGCTATCATCTTTAAACAATGGCGACTATACATAGGCTGTTAAGGCCTTATCATTCTCCTCCTCCTCCTCCTCCTCCTCCTCCTCCTCCTCCTCCTCCTCCTCCTCCTCCTCCTTCTCTACCTCCTCCTCCGCCTCTTATGTCAAGGCATAGCTTTATATCGAACAACTTTAAACCTGCATCGCGAAGGCAAGCGTGTGCAGCGATAACATTATTATGCATGTTTAGACTTTCGAAACATAAGAAGAGTAGAATCAAACGCTGTACTCGATACGACATGTGATCAGAACATTGATTGATGTGTTCAGAACACAAAATAAGTGATCATGACTAGAATCGAACACTGTACTCGATACAACATGTGATCAGAACATTGATCGATGTGTTCAGAACACAAAAGACTAGAATCAAGACTAGAATCGAACACTGTACTCAATACAACATGTGTTTAGAACATGTTAGGGGATACCCTTGTTCTAAGAAGATCAGAATGAAACATAACAAGACTAGAATCGAACACTGTAATCGATGTTGTTAACCTCAACATATGATCAGAACATTGTTTGATGTGTTCAGAGCAAAAGTTCAATTTTGATGATTTGCTTAGTGTAAAATCAAAAACTATGGAAACACACTGTGCACATATCGCATAGCTAACTCGCTCAGTAAGCAATATTGCAAAACTACAACTTCAATGATTTGCATAGTGTAAAAATCAAAAAACACACTGTACCCATACTGTGCAGCTAACTCGCTCGGTAAACGATATAGCCAAAGTATAACTTCAAATTATTTACCTTACATCATTCGTCTTGTGTGAAAATCAGTCGAACAAGTTATCGCATAAACATGTAACATGAAATATCAGTCAATCTGTTGGCATGGGTTACAAGCATGTAGCTTATGCGGGAAGTAAAATTAAACAGAACGCTAGTGCTATAAGAAATACTCTGCTTACATTTAAGTCCCTAGCTGTTGAACAAGTTATTACATAAATATGTAACATGAAATATCGGTTCGGAAACATATTGTTTCAAGGATGAAAGGACTCTTCCTCCTCCTTACCGCACATTCCTTGTAGGGCTAAGGGGCTAATGGGCTAATGGGCAAAAGGGCTAAAGGGCTAATGGGCTAAAGGGCTAAAGGGCTGAAGGAGCAACAACCTCATCGATCGCTATCAGCAAGAACGCTTGTACTTTGTTAAGTGTAGAAAATTAATCTTTATTTGTAAATGGTTTCATGTTCAGAACAAGGAATGGAACCTAGGGGTTACGTCTTACCTAATAAAATCCCCGAGGTGCGATGAGTTACGTTTTTCGAACTAGTGTTTGGAACACTGAACTTTTCAAGATGATAGCAGAGAGTTTAGCAATGTTCTGTTGTTGGATTATAAATTCCGCGCTACAACATGCATAAGGTGGCAGCCTTGAGGTTTACTGCCGTAAAGATGACAAGAGTGAGGTTAACAATGTTCCGTTGTTGGATTTTAAATTCCGCGCTATAACATGCATAAGGTGGCAGCCTTGAGGATTACCGCCGTAAAGATGGCAGCAGTGCGTCTCATAAGAACCTGTGTATAGCAGCCATCTTGCGTAAGCACCCTTAAGGAGTCATGTATAGCCGCCATCTTATGCAATTAGCGTAACTGTAGAATTTCTCTTTTTAAATTATCCACCACCACATTTCAAAGGTATCTAGCTAAAGATGGCAGCACTGCGGATGATAGGTGACGAATTTACATCTAAAGAGGGCAGCACGGTGCTCTCTGGATTAAAGATGGTGGATGACAGCTGTCAAAAAAGCACATGGCTTTGTTTCCAAACAAGAGCACGTGGAATTTGCCGCCACCACATAGATGGCAGCACTATACTCTCTTGCGGATGGTAGCTGTCAAAAAAGCACGTGAGTTTGTTTCCAAACAAGAGCACGTGAAATTTTTCAATTTGCCGCCACCACATTTCAAAGGTATCTAGCTAAAGATGGCAGCACGGTGCTCTCTTGATTAAAGATGGCGGATGATAGCTAACAGAACTTTTCAAATTGCCCGCTACTACGTGCTTAAGGTAGTAGCCATAAAGAGGGCAGCACGGTGTTCTGTGGATTAAAGATGGCGGATGACAGGTGATGAAATTGTCCGCATGATAGCAGCACGGTGCTCTGTTGATTAAAGATGGCGAATGACAGCTGCACATGGCTTTGTTTCCAAACAAGAGCACGTGGAATTTGCCGCCACCACATTTCAAAGGTATCTAGCTAAAGATGGCAGCACTGTGTTCTGTTGATTAAAGATGGCGGATGACGGCTGTCAAAAAAGCGCGTGAGCTTGTTTCCAAACAAGAGCATGTAGAATTTGCCGCCACCACATAGAGGGCAGCACTGTTCTCTCTGGATTAAAGATGGCGGATGATAGCTGTCAAAAAAGCGCATGGGTTTGTTTCCAAACAAGAGAATGTAGAATTTTTCAAATTGCCGCCACCACATTTCAAAGGTATCTAGCTAAAGAGTGCAGCACTGAGGTTTGTGATGCAAGATGGCGGATGATAGCTGTCAGAAAAAAGCACGTGAGTTTGTTTAAGAGGGCAGCACGGTGCACAAAGATGGCTGCTGTCAAAAAGCATTTTTCAAATTATCCGCCACCACATTTCAAAGGTAAGTAGCTAAAAAGGGCAGCACTGTGCTCTATAGATTAAAGATGGCGGATGATAGCTGTCAAAAAAACACGTGGCTTTGTTTACCTCGCGCTAGTTAGGTTAAGTTGGTAGCACTAAGGTTTAGACCCGTCAAGATGGCAGCACTGCCGATGACAGGTGACGAATTTTGCAGCTACTGCGATATAGAGGGCGGCACAGTGCTTTGTGGTTTAAAGATGGCGGATGACAGCTGTCAAAAAAGCACGTGGCTGTCAAAAAGCATGTGGCTTTGTTTACCTCGCGCTAGTTAGGTTAAGTTGACACTACTGAGGTTTAGGCCCGTCAAGATGGCAGTACTGAGGTTAGCGATGCGTTGTTGTCGATGACAGCTGTCAAAAAGCACGTGGCTTTGTTTACAAATCTGTCAAAAGCACGTGGCTGTCAAAAAACACGTGGATTTGTTTACCTCGCGCTAGTGAGGTTAAGTTGGCACTACTGAGGTTTAGGTCCGTCAAGATGGCAGTACTGAGGTTAGCGATGCGTTGTTGTCTGTCAAAAAGCACGTGGCTGTCAAAAAGCACGTGGCTTTGTTTACCTCATGCTAGTTAGGTTAAGTTGGCACTAGTGAGGTTTAGGCCCGTCAAGATGGCAGCAGTGAGGTTAGCGATGCGTTGTTGTCGATGACAGCTGTCAAAAAGCACGTGGCTTTGTTTACAAATTCAAATCTCCCGCCAAAATTCAAATTTCCCGCCAAAATTCAAATTTCCCGCGGGCGGCGGCGGCGGAGGAGGCGGAGGAGGAGGCGTGCGGCGGCGGAGGTGCGGCAGAACCATCCAATTATACTACTATTCTTTAAATAATGTATAAAAAATGGTGAGTCTTGTTGCGATAAAACAGATGAGAATATAAAATTATGACATTGCAACTGAAAGAAACTAGGCATGAATTTGAATTCTTCTTGACCGGACATTTAACAATTTATACGAAATATTTTCCTCACTGATTCACCTGACTGTACCGTCAACACTTTGAGTGTAATTACGACGTATTCCTTTGATCTGGTGTTTACTGTAGATGTGTCACGATTAACTTGGTGATACATCCTTGTGACTGCTTCTTCTCCATACCATCTGACTTCTTTGTAAGTCAATATGGTATTACCTTATTGCAGGTGGTATCCCTCTCTGACTCCATGGTAAGCCCTTGCGTCCGTGTCTTCAACTAAGTAATCGACCAACTTTGGCCTCACTCTCTCAATGATCAATAATTAATGGCTCACTGAGTCTTCTCCATCTCTCGTTCACACTCGTTGACTGACCGACTGAGGCCTCTTCATCTCGTAGACTTCTTCACTGTTCAGCTTCCGTTTAAATAATGACTGACGCTACAATATGCAGCCACCTTTTATAGACGTTGGTTGACACAGCTACGTAATCTCCAGAAATAACAATGACATACTCCCACAACTCCTCAAACTGTTGCATGTAATGGTGAAATCCCCTGGGGCGGCTGAGTATCTGAGCGCATTGCTAAAAGCTCACGATGACGTAGCCATGACGTGGCGATGACTTGACAGAAATGTCAGCAATATTGCACAATATAACAACGTCACATCCACATCTGATACATCGAAACTCTCACTGTACAGGTATTTAATGTTAATCTACATATACGCATATATGCATACACTCAATTACAAATACGCAAGCGACAAGTATTGCATAATGGAATTGAATAATAATTATAACAAAATAATAGTAATCTCACATATAAAATAATAATAATACGGACATAATAATAATAATAATAATAACAATATCACAGATGCAATCATAATAATAAAATACAGATATTACCTTGTAACGGGATTTGAACCGTTACAGTGCTAATGCGCCCACTGCTACTATTGAGGCTCAGAATTTTTTCGGAACTTTGAACAGTATGTATTCTTTCTTTGGGGCTTCAACTTCACGCTTGGAAGTTCTCCGAAAATATGTGTCACTGACATTGAAACCTGAAAGCAATACAATATGGTCTGCAAGATTAGATGCGGTCGAAGCTGTGTATAAACATTACGGTAAAGTTGTGCAGGCTCTAGAGGATCTTAAAAACCATGATCTCTCAACACCTCAAACTAAGAGTGAGGCCAGCTCCCTTTTGAAAAATATTGGGAAACTTGAATTCATTGTTTTCACATGTTTTGGCATGCTTTGTTCAAAAAGATCAATCATGTCAATGCGTTTTTGCAAAGAAAATATGTAACAGTAGATTTGGCTGCCCGGAATCTTCAAGGTCTTTTAACGCTCTTGAAGTCTTGCAGAGAGTTTTCTCCATCTGAGGCCATAAGACAACGAAAAAAAGAAAAATAGTCTGATGAGCTGTGTGGCGATGAAGCTCCGACAAGTACTGAGAATGTGTACCAAGTGGCTAATTAGAGGTTATTGACCAGGTGATTTGTTTGAATTTTTGAATGGCGTTCGAATTAAAGAAATGCAAAATGAAAGCAGAAGAATTGGCAAATATCTGCACTGCTGATCTCAACATTGAAGAATTTAAATTTGAAATAGAATGTTTCAAGCACCACGCTTTATCAGTTGACGAAAATTTAAAGGAAGCCATATCAAGAGAAATTTTAAGTCTTATTTATAAAAATAAACTAGAGGAATGCTACCCTAACATTACTACTGCACTGAGAATGTTTATGACGTTGCCAGTTACAGTGTCATCTGGAGAACGAAGTTTTAGCAAACCCAAAATCATCTAAAACTACAAGAGAAGTACAATGGGACAAGAGAGACTCTAATCTAAGTATAATATCTACTGAACACAAACGAGCATCCCTTATCAACTTTGACGACATCATCAGTATATTTGCAGCTAAGAAGGTTCGAAGAAGTCACTTTTGAGGTAAAATACATAATTTTTTGGCGTAGTTACAATTGAGTTACACTACAAACAAATTATTTGTATTAGTCATGTATAAGTGTTTTTCAATATAAGTGTAATGTATGTATTAATGTGTATAAGTGTATTAATATATAGGTGTTTGTCATAAATAAAACTTCTTAATAGTATACATATGGTGTGCAATTTCAACTGCCGCATCTAAAAAAATAGCTTTCGGAGGTATTATATTTCAGTGGTAGGGAGGAGGGGGAATCGGGGGATGGGGGCGGCAAACTGATCTTTGCCGCCCCCCCCTGATAAATCTTCTAGTTCCGGCCCTGTATGCAGGATTTGGTTTGTCTTATTGACAACTTGATTCATTTTAAAATGTTTATAATCATTGTAAAAAGGTCGATGGGCTAATTACAACAACCAGTTATTATGTAAAAGAAGTTCCTCGTAAAATATTTGCTAATTAATTGTTCAGAGCATTCAATTTGAACTTGACAAGTTATACAGTTTAAATACAATATGTCTTATATAGATAAAATATACTTGATTGGTGTATCACAGGTTGTTATATGAATAAAAGTTCAATTAGTAAAATAAGTAAGTCCATTATATGCATAGTTTTCTTTTCCATAAATATATAACACACTGATGAATGTAATATAAGGAACAGACGAGGTTCTTGAAAGAAGTTGTATTTCAAGTGGATCTTTTGAATTGGTGGATTAAAGAACACCTTCATTTATTTTTAAACTGAGGCTTTTGTTGTCAAGACACTGGTGGCAATGTCACCAGGTGCCCCTTGGATGAAATCCAAAGGAATGAAAACTTCTCATATAAATCCAGAGCTTTCCACTAACACTGAAGATTCCGGTGATGCCGCTGTTCCGTATCTGGTTCGAGATCTTTCCAGAACTTATTCCTTATTCCTTATACTGATACTTCGTCTATACATGACTTTTTCATCTAAACAGTGTTATGGGGCTGAAGATGTTAATAATATACGAAACATGTACCACTGTTAACCAATAAGTTGCCATAAGCAACAAATGTATCGACAAGGTGGAAAATAAAAAATACTTAGTTGTGAATCTGTTGACGTGCAATACGGACCATGAAGTTGATTTTATGTAATACAAATACCATTCAAGTTCAACTACTAATTTCACAGTCAGTACTTCTTAACATGCCACTTTCGTACTTTCATGGATCTCGATACCTAATATTTTTGAATGTAAATCTCGATTCAATATGGACCCTAAAAATGAAATTTTTGACACTAAATTGCAGAGTCTGCCGGTGGCTTCACGTAACCTACACTGTGGCTTCCATGGTATGAACTAGGTATGTGTCTTTGTGGGTGTGCTATTTACCAACTGATGAGTCCAGGTTGGCGCACTGGGGCGGAATGCTGGCAACAAGAATGAGTTAGCCTGAAGATTTATAATGTCCAATAACAGACGCATTGTATTGGTATTATAAATTTACTCATTCGGAACAAATAATTCAGGTTCCCTAAGGGAATCTGTATCCATATCATAACTTTACTATGCATTCCTACAACTTTTTGATCTTACCTGTAACTTGAGGATCACATCCGTGGGGCTCTGGAGTTCCTACGTCTGACCACTGGATGGCCGACCTTGCAGCGGGGCTAGGGATTTCGGCCGACCTTGCAATGATGGTTGGGAGTTACTGGGCTAGCCATCATGCGGATTTACTAAAGAGAGTTTTAAAAAATTATAATATTACATAAAAATTATAAATCAATCAATTCATGAATTATTTAAAATTTGAAGAAAAGCAGTGCTTCTAACACGTCCGTGGACAGAACGCGCCTGCCACACACAAGGCAAACGGACAATAACTATATTCTATATGAAACCAATGACATCACCAGTGCATGCTACAGTGAAATTGCTATGAAGCACTTCGGGCTCAACAGCTGAGAAAAGCAGACGTACAATGGACGAACAGCAATAAGAGAAGTTAAGAAAACATTTTCAGCATGGAATACAAAATGTTAATATAAAGTGGTTTTACATTTATTCATAACACTCACCTTTTTGTAATGAGCAACATTTATACAATATAAATAATAGTGAAATTATACATGCTGTTGGGCATTAACTATGTGATTCTGTTCCCAGAAGTTTCTTTATTGATTTTTTAATCTTATATTCAGAAAGTTAAAACTGAAGTGAAATGACTTCCTATGTTACAAATTTTGGCACTTGCTTGTTTAAAATAATCACGATTTAACATCTTGCTTTCCTCTTGCCTACAGGAGACGCTATTCCCAAACCCAATGACGACAGCCAGGATAACCAAAACCAAGCTGGGGTTGAATCGGCAGTACACATGTAATTTGAGTAAATACACACCGAATCTTGGTAATAAAACATATTTATTTGATTGGATTAAGTTTCTTTTTTCCAAATCATAAATGCTTGTCCTGGAACAGTAAAATTCGTCATTACTTAACTGTGAAGAACTACTCCAAACTTTGATACTACCAATACTTGACTACTGCGACTCGTGAACAAACTATGAAACTTCAACAAGCAGTGAACTCTGGTCTTTGATTTGTTTTTAACTTGAGTTACGATGCTCACATAATCCCTAGCTACACATATCTTTCCTGGTAGAAACCCGACAGGCGACGGAAATTCCACGTACTTACGTTGACATATCGAACTCAGAAGGAAAATCTACCCAAATATATCTCTTCAAAATTCCATTTATTATCCTGATTCTCTAATTGTAACACAAGATCTGGCACTTCCCTCACTATTCCCGTCAACCACTTTTCAATATATAACAGATCCTTCGTTGTGGCTAGGTCACGACTTTGGAATTCACTCCCAGCTGCTGTCAGGAACTCAAACTCAATATCAAAATTTAAGACCGCATGTAGAGATTACCTGTTGAATACCGCTGATTGTTTTGTGTGTATGATGACGTATGATAGATTGTGTGATTGTGATTATTATTAATATTATCATTATAATGTAAATGTACATATTATTATTATAGCGTAATGTACATAATATTTAGCTTCTTACTCCTGTATACAGATAACTTTTATGGCCATACTTATATTTCCACTAGCTGATGTACCCGTGCTTCGCTACGGGATTCTCAGAAAGACTGACTTTGTGGTTTTCCTAACTGAAATCAACATAGGTCATTAAAAAAACGTAAGTATGAATGTAGCGATTAAAAGCAATGCCATCATATAAAATACTCGTTCAAATGGAAAGCCGCACGTTTTATCACTTTTAACGAACAGTGTTGCGGTTAGATTGCGGTGCCAATCTAATAGTCCAAAGTTCCTGAGCTGAGATGACCAGGCCACAGATTGCCATGAACACTCATCTGCCATTATTCCGCTAAATATGCACACTGTTCATTCCAATCAGTGCCTCAGAGTAGGGATTGAATAGTCCGAATGCTATGATGATCCAGTGTGTTACATATCAGTAGTATCAGAAAATTTATAAACCAGGGGAATGGCATGCTAAAGAAGAAAGGTATCTAACTCCCCAGCTACTTCCCATCAATATTCAGGCAGGCTGTTACACTCTGTACGACTGGGCGAGTTGACCGTGTGGTTAGCGGTGCGCAGCTGTGGGCTTGCATCCGAGAGATAGTGGATTCGAACCCCATTGTCGGCAGCGCTGAAGATAGTATTCCGTGGTTTCCCACTTTCACACCAGTCAAATGCTAGGCCTGTACCTTAATTACGGCCTAAGGCACTCCTAGCCCTTTCCTATCCCATCGTCGCCATAAAACCTATCTATGTCGGTGTGACGTAAATCAAGTAAAAAATACTCTGTACGCAGCCGTAATCCTATCTACCGGAGATGAGGGCAACAGAAGACACAAAGCACATCACGACAAACAATGGTCAATGTAATGTTATTGTTGATCAATGTTATGAGCTTTCTATATTGTAGGCCTACACATTTAGTTTTCTTTCGACTCTGTGATTTGTAAAATATTTTATACCGTAAACTGTAGTTTCTTATTCTCCGACTTTACATACCGATTTTCATTAAATACTGTTTACCCATTTTCTCGTTACTCGGCGCTGATATGGACTCAGTAACAAAAATCCAAATTCATAAATATCTTTGTGATCAGAGCCAGTACGGTAACAATGTATGAGTCATGAATAATAGGAAATTTAATACTATATAACCTTAGTTATGTAGCATTCATCGATTACACCTCTAATAAGAAATATTTGAGAATTACATTTTAGGCCTTCCCCTAAACTACCATTTCACTCAGCGTGAATAAAATAATTTACAGCCTAGACTATAGCGACTTATTTCCTGACTTTGCATACCGATTTTCATCAAGATAGGACTACTAATAACAACAATATTTGAGAATTAAATTTTAGGCCTTCCCCTAAACTACCATTTTTCTCAACGTGAATACAATTATTGACAGCCTAGATTGTAGCAATTTATTCCCCAACTTTGCATACCCATTTTCTTTAAAATACGACCACTAATAACATAAATAGTTGAGAATTCAATTTTAGGCCTTCCGCTAAACTACCATTTCACTCAGCGTGAGTAAAATGATTTATAGCCTAGATTGTAGAGCCTCATCCCCGACTTCACATACCGATTTTCATTAGACCACTAATAACATAAATAGTTGAGAATTCAATTTTAGGCCTTCCCCTAAACTACCATTTCACTCAGCGCGAGTAAAAGGATTTATAGCCTACATTGTAGAGGCTCATCCCCCGACTTCACATACCGATTTTCATTAAATTCTCTTCAACCGTTTTCTCGTGATGCGTGTACAGACAGACAGACAGACAGATAGAAATTACGGAAAAGTAAAAAGTGCATTTTCTTGTTACTATGGACATGACCGATACAGAAATACCATTATTTTCAAATTCTGAGCAATGTACAGACAAAACTCTTATTTTATATAAATATAGATTTACTTTATTACTTATTGTGTTCTCTTGCATTGCTTATTTTTTCAGTTTGTACCTTACTTTTTCATTATGAGTTTCTCTCTTTTTATCTTTATGCTCTGAATTTATTATTTTATTTGTTGAACTCTGCTTTCTTCCTTTATTATATGTTGTCCAAATCTGTAATTTTCAGCTTATCTTTGATTTTATAATAGAATAGTACATTTCTTTTATATACCGGTATGTATTATCTGTAAATGAATTATGTGGTTAAGTGAAGAGAGGGCCATGAGCCCTAACTTCGCCACTGCCAACGTCAATAACTAAGTAAATAAATGCTTCAGAAATGCGCAATTTACATCACAAAAATTTAAAGGAACAATTAGAGATTAAAGAAAGGAAAATCATGAGAAAAATCGTATGGCTAAGAATTAAAAATGGAATGCATTACCCCAAACACAACTCCAAAATATATTTTAAATTTCTAAACTTACTGATATAATGAGACTGCAACAAATTAAATTTATAAGCCATTTGGAAAGAATTAATAACACCAAAGTTAGTTATCGAATACACACGTTTTTGCAAATCAAACATACGAGATCACAATGGTAAAAGCAAGTAGAGGAAGACCTCACTGAATTACGATCAACCAATCTGCACGATATAAATGTAATCCGGAAAATTGTTGACACAAGGGGATTTGAGAAAGATGAGAAGAAACCAACACGATGTAGGTCAGAGGAACAGATATTGCAACAATAGATGAAAATGAAGAACTATTCTGCAAAGAGGAAAGCTCAACAAATGTTGATTCCGGGTGGTCCTAAGTGAGCCAAGCACGAAGAAGAAGAAGAAGAAGGTGAAGGAGGATCTGCAAATTCAGAATATGGTGAATGGTTCAGAATAACTGGAAATGATGTATTGATTACCTGGAATGAGGTAGAAGAGATGAAGAGTGGTAAATCAGCTGGGATAGATGATATGCTCAAAGCAGCAGGACCATATGGCATCAATGGTTGTACCGAATTCTGAGTGTAGTGTGGTGTTAGAATCAAATGGATGAAGACTGATCCAAGGGAGTAATTTTTCCGATATTTAAGAAAGGAAGCCGTCAAAAGTGTCAGAGCTACAGGTGTTACTTCTGTTCCAAGATTTACAGATTATGGAAAAAATTATCGATGCTAGACTCTGAATATTATTAGAAACTATTTTAGAGGAAGAACAACATCATGTGTTTAAACTTCGAAGAAGCACTGTTGAACTTATCTTTACTTTGCAGATGCTCATGGGGAAGTATTGTAGAGGAAAAATAACTATTTATCATGTTCCTGGATTTGGAAAAGGCTTATGGCAGCGTTGCCAGGATGCCATCTGGAGGAGCCTAGAAAATCTAGCCGTAGCAATGTTATACAGTAAGTGCTACAATTGCACTATGAGAGATTTTGTCTCATTTTCAAAAATTGATGCCTGCCTGGCCATCAGATGCATTGGCACTGCCGGTGATTCCAAGTGGCCTCCACGGTATACACTAGCTATGCGTGTTGGTGGGTGTGCTATTTACCAACTCATGAGCCCAACTTAGCACACTGGGGCGAAATGCTGGCAACCAGGAATGAGATAGCTGGAAAATTGATAATGTTTGAATAAGAAAACTGAAACGTCTTCCACAAAATGCATTCGATCATCTTCGGTATGGTATTCAAGGGCGACGTCGGAGTTGATTAGTAATACCCATCGAATGCTGTTTCGTAAAGAAAAATGGAAATGAAAGAGAACATGTTTTCATAATAAATCCGTAAATAATGTGTCCGATAACACTTGTTTTCTCTTAAAACATAAATGCTGACTAAACAATTGCCTAATTTTAATGCTAAATACTGCAATTAAGTAAGAATGGTATATTTTTTTGCTAGTGGCTTTACGTCGCACCGACACAGATAGGTCTTATGGCGACGATAAGACTGGTATACACCTCAATATATGGCAGAGTGCATCATTGATTTCAGAGGTTAGCTTTATATTTCCTCACATTTGGTTACATTTCAGAAAGGGTATTATCATGTAAATGTATAGCAAGATGTTTATCATGTCTCTACTGGCGCTTGAAATATGTTTTCATACTGAATATAGTACGGTTAAGTCAGGTTAGGTGGCGCTGTTTGAATAAGAAAACTGAAACATTTGCCACAAAATGAAATCGATCATCTTCGGTGCGGTATTGTTTTCTCACTATGTGCACTTGTAAACTCTCTCCTTGACATTCAAAAGCGATGTCGGAGTCGATTAGTAATATTTGTTAACTGCTGTTCCATAAAGAAAATTAGAAATGAACGAAGAGAACGTGTTTTCGTAACAAATACGTAAATAACATGGTTGATAGCAGTGACTCATTAGAAATAAAGGCTAAGTAAACGATCACATAATTTTAATACTCTACACAGAAATTAAGTAAGAATGCAATACAGCTCAAGATATGGCAGAGCACATCACTGATTGCAGAGGTTAGTTTATATTTTCTTGTGTCCGGCTAAATTTCAGAGAGACTGTTTCCATGTAATTTTGTAGCGAGGAGGTTATCATTTCTCTACAAGTGCTCAAGTACATTTTCATGATACATATACAGTTAGGTTAGGTGACACTGTTTGAAGAAAAAACTGGAACATTTGCCACTGAGACCTATACTATAATTATTTCAGAACGAAATTAAACAGGCACTTTCACGTAGTAACACATTTTGAAAAATAACAAACTAGCGATCCATAGTGTGGATATTATCTGCGAAAATGGAAGTTTTGAACAAATGATTGGCATAATACCAATTTTAATGTGTATGGGGTTTCTCCCGACTTTTACGAAAAATCCGATATGATGGCAGTCCGTTATAGCGAGAATTCATATTGGTGCAAAATTCCCTCGCTATAACGGACTTCTAGTATAGATCGAGTAGCTGAAAGGAACTCCACACCCTAAGTGGAGAAATCCTCCAGGCAACAGTGTCAAATTTTACATAATGGTACTTTGCTTTCCTGGAAAGGGATTTAACACATGTCTTCTTGTCAAAATAGCTCTTTTCCGTCCTGCCTTATTAGTCGTTTTCTGAGTTGTTGTCAGTGCAGTTGTACATAGTGCAAAATGCAAAGCGTAAATCTCTTTCTATAAGTGAAAATCTACAAATTCTCCTGAAGTGCGGCAAAAATTCTACACTGAATCAAAATATTTTTTCTGAATCTGTGGGTATGCCTTCATATAGCTAAAGAACATTAATAAAAAACAGGAATGCTATTATCACGCAGCGAAGGATGGTTGCAAACGTTAAAAAAGTGAGACCTGGAAATATAAAGACGTTGAGAAAATTCTTATTGAATTAATACAGCAATTCCGCGAGGCTTCAGTCCCATTAACTGGTTCAATCATACAAGGAAAAAGCATGAGAAATAGCCAGAAAATTAAATACAGACTTTACTGCTTCGAGTGGTTGGCTTGATAAATCCAAACTGTATATCGTCAAGTCAGTGGTGAATCAGTCATTTAGGAAAAGTGATAAAAAAAGAGACTGGCAAAGTGAAGTGCTACCTAGACTCAATAAAATTTTGTACTGTGCGGCGTGTTTAACGCGGATGAATGTGGCTTATTCTTTAAATTAATGCCTGGCAAGACACATGGGATCAAAGGAAAAAATGTCACGGTGGAAAATCAAGCAAACTGTGCTTGTCGTGCAAATGGATCAGAAAAATTACCTCTGTTGGTGTTGGGAAAGTCGGTTAGACCCCGAGATTTTAAAAACATTAAACGTCTTCCTTGTAAATGTTAAAATCAAGCACGTACCTGGATGACTACTGATTTGTTTGTTAATTAGCTGAAAGAATTTGGCCAAAATATGGTAAAAGCCAATCGCAAAATCCTGCTTTTTGTAGACAACTGACCAGCTCACCCGAAAAATGTAGAACTAGCATTCCTGCCAGCCATCACAACCAGTTAACTCCAACCAATATACCAGGTGGTTATAAAAGTGCTCAAGTATTTCTATCGAAAGCATGTTGTTCTACGATATCCGCAGTACATCAACAGTGGAGCCGAAAACTGCATCACCTTACCGGGGAAATGAATTTCATTTCCATTGCATGGGAAGGGATCGAAGTGTAGACCACTGCCAACTGCTGCAATAAAGCAGGCTTTTTCAGGGTAAGATTCTAAACGTTGTTAGATGAGGATACTGTATTTCATTGGTCTTCTGGATAAAACAAGCCCCCACTGTGCCGCAAACTGTAGAATGTCGGCCTCTCATCGCTGCTCTGGTATTTCAATCCCCAATCATTCCACGAGAAGTTTGTCCTGATAAAGTGGAGGTGGGACGTATTTTCTCTGGGAACTCCGGTTTCAACTCTCATCCTTCATTTCAGCAACACTCTCCACAATCGTTTCATTTCATTTGTCATTCTTTAATCATTGCCTCACCAGCCAGAACAACTGCTTTCCTCAGCGCTAGTTACGGGCTTCATTCATCCCATTTCTGATCCGGTCAGTCGACTTGAAACAGGCTGTGGATTTTCAGTTCATTTATAAAATATTTTTGTTTTGCTAGGGGGTCAATTTGCCTTTCTTATTTTTAGGGACATGGTATAACCCCCAGCGACAACTGATAATGGCGAGGATTGGGCTGCAGTATGGGTGAAGTTAGAAATGTTAGCTTAGAAGATTTTGTGACAGATGACAATGGTCTAGTGACATCAGAAATCCGCAATGTCGCTGTTGCTACTGTCCAAGATGAAGGTAGTGATGAAGAAATTGAATATGCCGATGAAAATGTTCCTGCACGAAATAAAGCTCTCGGAGCAATCAATCTGCTCCGAAATTGCATGATCACTGTTATTCTTAGCGGCGTATTAAGTGATATGAACAGCTATTGAAACCGCATAGAAAATGTAAACATTCACAGCAGTAGTACACACACTCAAAAAGCACCAATCAAAGACTTTTTAAACCTGGATAAGGTGACTTATTTTTGATCAGAATCTTTCAACAAAATAGAAGCATTCAAAAGATCTCAATGAATTTGGATTCACATTTTTCTGTCCAAAGGTTCTCGAAAACCAGCTGATCCTCCCGGAAGGACATCAGCTGAATACATATGTTCTGAGCTGTGTGTGGGAAGAACAGCATTTGTGTACATAGAAGTGACCTCTGACTTAGGTTCTAATGTGATACTGAATAAAAGTTGAAACCTCACATTTCACATACTGTCGTCGTTTTCTTCATACAGTGACGGCAGTGAAGCTGATTGCTTTCTTCTGTAACTGTATTTGTAGGCAAGTCTGCTTCAAAATGTCAATGGAATGGAATCAATTCTTTAGATGGTCTTCGTCTGGTCGAAGATACCTGGCAATTTGATTCTAGGATAGCTGCTGCAATCCATCAGCAGACTGGTAAATAGTCTAGCCTATCGCCATTAGCTGAGTAGGACTGTGAAGCATTGAGTTCTGCTACATCAATGCAATGTGCAATTATGGGAAAGTACCATTTCTTTCCTCTTATCGACATCCAATAAGGAGAAACGTACTATCAGTACCAGACATGTGCTTGTTATAACTGTGAAGGAACCTCAGTTCGTCCATTAGTGTCGATTTCTTCCGCTGCTCTGAATAACGAGTTCGAGTGATAGTGTCAAAATTAGTGACCACAGTAACCACACTCTTATCATTCTGTGTCGCTACTAATATAGAATCTGAAGTCAAAAGTTTTTCGAGGCTTCTTTTTCATATCGCCTCCATTCAGTATGTCACAGTCCTTGCTGATTCAGTCAGTCTTTATCGCAACAGTGACCTGTATATTTCTTCTGAATAAGTCTTTCAGAAGGGGCAGTTATGTTAAAATTGCCAAAATAGGTTCCTTATAAAAGTTTCAATCTGGCCAACATACGTCATAACAACACTGTCAGAATGCGGAGTTTTGCGGCAGCGTTCCAGCTCCCTGATAAGGCTCAAACCATGACAGATATTCCTTGCTTGGTCCTCCACACCACGGGAAGTAAACCTGGCTTATTTTTGAATAACTGTACTTTAAGCCTAATTTTGCTAACGTAAGGAATAGAAGAAAAGTATGCTCACAGAAGCTTTGCAATCAAAGTGCTGTGGTTAACGGCAGATGTCCTTCTGGAAGGATGCTTACAAAAAATCAAACTTAGACCATCTGTTATCTTTGTGTAATCCTGTATGACTGGTTAGTCTGTTCAAGGAACCTCCTGAGATGCCATAACATTGCTCATTTCCACAACCATTGCAAACATTAAGCAAATCTACTAACTTTACAAATTAAAAAGTCGTATATTATCCTCCTTTTCAATACTAAAAACCGTCTATATTACACGGGATGATATCTATACATGTTTCGACCTATCTAAAGGTGTTTTGTATTGAAAAGGAGGATAAAATACGTCTTTTATTTGTAAAGTGATAACCGTCAATACGGAATGAAATTTATAATACGTAAATCTACTAACCCATTTACTACCAAGGTCTGTCAAGTCATCCATTTTTAGTAACCCGCTCTTTTAAGTTAATTCTGAAAAAGCCCAGTATACAATGAAGAATATTGCACGGCTATTCTGTTAGAATGTGTTGTGTAGGTAAGGTAAACAGCTGCAAATTCAGTAAATACTTCAAAAACAAATCATATTCTTCTTATTCTACTGCTCTTCCCACACCTGTGGGGTCGCGGGTGCGAACTGTGTCGTACATGTGGATTTGGCCCTGTCTTATGACCGAATGCCCTTCCTGACGCCAACCCTATATGGAAGAATGTAATCATTACTGCCTGTTTCTGTGGTGGTTGGTAGTGTAGCGTGTTGTCTGAATATGAAGAGGAGAGTGTTGGAACAAATACCCAATCCCCGAGCCAGAAGAATTATTCACACGCGATTAAAATCCCTGGACCGGCCGTGAATCGAACCCGAGACCCTCTGAACTGAAGGCCTCAATGCTGACACTTCAAAAACACATACAATAAATTAATATTTTCGCACTTCTGCACACATCTTTCTGGGAGGACGTCAGCCGTATCTGGATTAACAGGAAGCGAGATAAACTTTGCATTTTGCATCGGAACAACAGTAATGAACAATAACGTGCTGTGCTGTAATAATACAGTAATTATAAAATACATAACTGAAATATTGTTTCCCAATTGTTTTCCCACATCACAAATCATTTCCTGTCAATAGCGCTGTCTCCCTTATTACGTGTTTAAACCAAAGTCCCTTGACGAGTGACATAACGAGGATTTACTGTATTTGTTATAAGCAGAGACACAGAGTAAAGTCAAAACTGGTTAGGACGCTTTTGTGCGGACTGAGAAGAAACTTCATTAATAGGAAACATGCTAAATATCACGCTATTAAACATAAAAATTAGGTATAAACGTAAAAATAACTATGATAAAGAAAAAGGAACAGGTGTTTACAATTATAATTAATAAAATAAATAAAGAAATAATACATGTAAAGAACACCAACAGAGTAAAACATCAAGGAAAAACGTTTTTAGAAATGCGAACTATACGCCCGTATTTGCATTAAAATTTTTTAATGTACAAAAATTGTGAAGAATTTGATTCAGAATAAACCAGCACATGTTTAAGAATACAACAGAGTAACTTACATGTCATCACTTGCATGTAAGAAACATATCTAATGTAGACTGCTTCTTTCGTTCCAAGTTACATACAACAGTATTGAGTTTGGTAACACAATTCATTACACTGTCATCCACGACAAAACTTGATACATAACGCCGCACTATGTCCATAGCTTCTACTGCTGCGCAGAACTCATCGGTTTCATTTTCATCCTCGGGTTCTTGCTCGTTACTGTCTTTGTCAATCGTCAGCTGTTCATGAATTTCGTCTACCGTCTGCACTTCGCAGGTGGCAACATTGTCATCACATTCAGCATCTTCTTCTTCTCTCCCTTTCTGCCGTTAGGCGTCGGAACATTCAACATAGGCAGCAAAATTCACGTCTTCTTCATCTGTCCCAAGCTGGTCACATTCTTCATCTAGATCATCAGTGCTTTTCATTATTTCCATTGAAACGTCATCAGTTGCTGAACAGCTGCCTCTGTAGATCCGTGGTAGAGTGTCGGCCTTCGGATCCCAAGATAGCGGGTTCAAACCCGGCAGAGGTAGTCGGATTTTTGAAGGGCGGAGAAAAGTCCATTCGATACTCCATGTCGTACGATGTCGACGTGTAAAAGATCTCTGGTGACACATTTGGTGTTTACCCGACAAAATTCATTGTCTCAGCCATAGACGTCCAAGAAAGATCCGGTTTACTCTGCTTGCCATCTAGTGGGCCTCGAGTAAAACGGAACGTCGAAATTGACGAGCAGACAGCCAGATGGTGTCAAATTGAAATGTCTGCACACGGTAGCTGAGGCCATACGATTATTATTATTATTATTATTATTATTATTATTATTATTATTATTATTATTATTATTATTATTATTATTAGTTGCTGAACGAACGAAGCCCGCTTTGTGGAAACAGTTTTGAACTGTGGTCTCGTTTATTGATGTCCAAGCAGATTTTAAGAAATGCATGCCATCCGGAATTGTTATTTTACGTGAAGCTGTTTCCAGGAATGCCAATCTCTTCTGCATGAGAATCTTTCTATATTTCTGCTCCACACATCGGATTATGCCCAGGTTCTACGGTTGGAGATGGCTTGTACATTTCGCGGGAAGAAACACTACACGTACATTTCTCAAAAAAGATGTGTCAACGCGGTGCGCGGCACAGCGGTCAATGAACAACGTGATTTTCCTCCACCGCACTCCCATTCTGGCATCAAGTGATCACAAGAAGTCCTCAGAAATCGATGACATCATCCAAGCATTGGTATTAGCTGTGCACTGGCATGGAAAGGTACGCACATTCTTAAAACTGTGCGGAATTCTTCCACTTCCCTATTATGAGCGGCTTCAATTTCTCCGTACCACTCTCTCTGCAGCATAATAGCACTGTCAGTCTCTATTGAATTTACCCCAGTGACATTTCTCACCCTTGAACGCGTACATTTTATCAGGAAGATGCTGGAAAAATAGCCCAGCTTCATCTGCATTAAAAACGTCATCAGGGCTATAGTCCTTTAAGATTTCCGGCAGTGTCGTATCTCTCCGTCATCAGTGCTATAATCCTTTAAGATTTCCGGCAGTGTCGCATCTCTCCAAGTCTGAACAGTATCGATATTGACAGTGTCAACCTCCCCACAGACAGGTTTATATTCAAGTTTATTCCTTTTTTTAAGTCCTTCAAGCCATCCCATTTTGGCAGCTAAATGTGACGCCTTGACCTGAATCGATGTTCCATCAATAGGAATATTAGAAGCCCGAGCTTGTTTGAACCAGTTCACCAGAACATCATCTAAAGCTGGAAATTGGCTTTTACGGACACGTTTCATTTGGCTGCTCCCTCCTGCCAGACAAGCGTCCTCTATCTTATTGCGGTTGCTTACTATCGTATTTAAAGTTGTCATAGGAATGTCCAACATCCGGGCAATTTGCACACGTTTCATGTGTGGACTAGCATCCACTTTCTCAATAAATTTTATTTTTTCCTCGTTGGTCAACTGTCTAGCTTTCTACTTCTCCATAACTTAATGTCTTGCAAACCACTAGTCTTATGTATAAGTACAATAGGCCTAATTCAACATAAAGATAAGCGCTACACAGCAGCTGTATACGTACGTACAGTCGGACTAATATAATACGTTACACTACTCAGTTACGAATGAAAATTAAGCACCAAGATTAAGAAACAAATGGTTCATGTTTGTGGGTTACTGTAGTCACGTCCTAGTTCGTGAACCATGGGCAATGGCTGAGTGGCATAGTAAGTGGTCCTGAGAGTCGGGATACCAGTTGCTATGGAATGGGAGTAGGCATCTCGGACATATTCTGAGTCCTGGCCCTCCTTGTGCTCAGGCAGCTAGTACTATACAATTCACCTGTGGTCCATAACCCGTTAGAGGAGAGATCCTCACTTCGACTATGTGCAAGTAGGGTAGCATCCTGCTTCATGAATTTACCGAGCTCGGAACATTTTAAGAAAGCCTCGGACCTATGGGAGTAACGGAGTCCCACTCCCATTTCACAGGCGAGGGACTCCTTGGAAACAACTCGGCGAACGATATGGAATTCGATGGGGAGCTATCTGTAACCACTACTACAGTGGTTACACACAACAAAGCACTAAACACAATAAAGGGGGGGAAGGTGCCTTTACTCAGTACCAAAAAACCTTCACACACAGCGCATTCGAGAAACTTGTTTAAAGTTCGCGACTGAAAGTAGGAGTTGTGATTGGTGAACCTAGGCGGCAATAGGCGGACTCATACATTCTGAATGGCTACTCCAAGGCCAGGGTTTACCCTTATATAGAGTGCGAGGTGGCATTTCGTGGTCTTGTCTTGTGTTGGCCTGGTCCGCCTTTGTCTGTCTTGGTCTGTCTGAAGTTTTACGTCGTGTGCGACGCCTCGCTACCGGGATGGGCCACCTTCGGATAAGCACTATTGAAATCCGTTTCGGTTAAAATTTCCGTAATTTTCGGTTGCTATTTCGTATAGGAGTCTGCCCTAGCCAAACCTAGATTCGCCAAATTAATTATTTATGACGCCTTAGCTTTTCAGCTGGACTTGCCTGTTTGTTTTCGAGGCATTCCCATTTCTTGTTTCACTAAATATGTAGATTTTAGTTTAATATATTTACATTGCGGTTTGCCTCTGGTAGTTCAGTGTCACTTGATATATGCTAGAGTTTTGGAGAGTACGTTTACTTCACTGTAAATTGCATTGTACAACTGGATTTGTAACTAAATGTATAGTTGGTTTGAAACTTTGAACTTGTACGAAGGTATTATCAAAGAAACTCTAAGTTATGTGTACCACAGAGCATATAGTTCGTAAGTTGCAAGTTAGCGGATTTTGTTCGGAATGTATTTGTAAAATCCATTTGTAAATAAATTTAAGGATCACGGTTGATTTATTTCGGAATCTGCAATCTAAGCCATGTCCATGCCCTCGATAGGTCCTAGCTGCTTCCACCTTCCTGGTTTTTGCCCACAAGTTGGCCCTACTGATATTTACGTATGTTGTTGTCGGCGGAGATCCACATAGTTCCAACTGATGTTCAACTGTGTGTGAAGTTTTTTGGTACTGCGTAAAGGCACCTTCCCCTCTTTATTGTGTTTAGTACTTTGTTTTGTGTAACGACTGTAGTAGCGTCTACATTTGATAGCAGAGGCAAGCGCTAGGTTGCGGACGAAGAAAAGTGAACCGTGGTCATACTTAACCTAAAACTCCGTAAAAGTTGTGATTCGTGTATCGCTTGAAATCTTGTTTCTACCCATCAGGATGGCTCGCGCTGTTCCTAATCCTTTCCATTTGAGAAAAGCAGAACTCGTTTATGAACTTCGTATCCGAAAAATTAATTCAACAGGCAATGTCAGAGATGACACTAGCCTGTTGAAACAGTCGCTTAACCTACCTATAGCCATACCTGAGTTAACTACAGACGAGTTGTGTGAATCTTTGTCCTGATTAAAGATAGGTTACCTGAATTTAACGCCATTCGTGTGTTCTTTGGTGCTTCTAAGCCCTGGTATGGCCAATTAGCGCGGGTTAAGGGGCAGTTATTACATTGTTTAGACAGAATTAAGGATTTACTGTCTCTCGAATTGCCGGAAGTTGAGCGGCAGAAATGTCAAGCCTTACTAGAACTGTTTTCCAGAATTTTCGACAGAATCAGTGGTTTGCTTGAAGGCAGTAAGTTGGATAACACAGTTTCTGAAATTCAAGTGTCTATCCCATCTGAAATGAGTGAAAATGTTAATTCTGGTGATACATCTGTTGCTGCTCAAGTGTGCAATCTGACACCTAGTGCTGGTGTTATTCAATAGTCTGAGGTGACTAATGCTGCCCTGGGAACTTCTGTTTCATTGTCTGGAATTGGGACACCTGTAAGTCTTTCTAATGATCTATCTCCTTTGCATGTTGGTACCCGTACAAGTTTTCTTGTGCTACCTGGTAATTCTGTTGAGGCTCTGTGTCTGCCCTCTGTTGTTAATCAACCCGGTTCTGATGCAATGGTGCAAAACCACCCCCTGTCTTAGCGCCACCGGTATCAAGTTCATAACCTCTACACAACCGGTTAATGCCCCGATGGTCTCTCAGATTAGTGAGAACCTTTCTCAAATGAGGTTGTGTGCGCCCGTAACGTTGCAGGCTAACGTTAGGCCTAACCTATCCTGTACTCCGTTCTTTTCACAAGGACACCCGAATCAAAGGTACGAGGTCTCAGTAAACCCTCTGGACTATTCTAAGCCTCCCCAGACACCCCCTACACCTGTTTGTCCCCAGATTTTCTCTAATCTGCCTCACCCGTTGACCACTGAGTTTAAGGGAGTCTCTAAATTGTTAGCTAACTCCGTAGATGAGGTTATTTCCTTCCTTCGGTTTCTAACAGAGTTCAAGGATCAGGCAATAGTGCATAATCTCAGTAACGACCACGTATTTCAGATTCTATACCCGCATGTATCTGGAGCTCTTTCTGAGCATATTGTCAGGGCCATTTCCGAAAGATGATCTGTAGATCAATTCCATGCCTATGTGCTTAAATATTTCATTCCTGCTCGTGCCTTGTCTGCATTAGTGCAGAAGCACTATTTCAGAGTACAGCATCACAACGAGTTATTATCTCAATATGTTTAAGACATTAAGCTCCAAGCTAAGATTTTCCGGCTCCACTATTCAGAGGCCCAGATGGTTGCCAACACAATTGAAGGTCTCACCCCGAACTAGAGATCATATCTGGCTCTTTTACCTAGACCAGCAACTTTCACCCAGTTGGAACTCGTTACAGTGGCTGCTGAAGGCATTCGATATGCCGACCACTTACGCCTTGCATTAGCCCCACCTCCTATAAGCATGCCCTCTCCTCAGGATTCTAACACCAGCCCGTCACCTGCTTCCAACTCGCGTAATCCTCGTTCGTGCTTCAATTGTGACTCCACGGCTCATCTCAAGCGGGATTGTCCCAAGGCTGGGACATTAGGCAATGCGAAACCTGCCATGGGTAGAGGCTCTTCAACCAATTCTTCTTGCCGTAACTGTGGATCAACTAGGCACTTCTCTAGGCAGTGCTCACGTAACACTTCTGGCTCAGGACCCGCAGGCCATAGTAGTGCTAGATGACTAACCACCAGTTCTGATGGTAAAACCCAAAACGTGGCTTCTTGTCTTGTCAATCATGACTGTATCTTGGATAATTTACTTAATTCTGAGGCTATGATTGCTTCCACTTTGACTCTGGTGTTCATTTCTTGTAATCTTGTAGGATTTCTGCCATACCTTCTTGTAAACAAGCATATTAATACATAGAGGTAAATAATGAACCTGTCTGTGCGTTACTAGACTCTGGCAGTAGTGTCAGCTTGATGAGTGAGACCTAGTACGATTCTATGAAAACTGTTTGCAAGTTACCTACATTAGAACTCGTGTCCTTCACCTGCCAGACTGCTAATTCCAATTCATTGAACATTGTAGGATCACTAGAGGTCAAGATTAGAGTCCATGATTCCACCTGGAAAATGCCAGTACTAGTAGAAAAAGATTTATCCTGCCGATTCATATTGGATGCCAATTTTATAGTTCAATTAGGCATGATTTTGGACCTCCAGTTCAACAGATTCCATTTTAAATTTTGTGCAGGAACCTTTGAGCTGTGTTATAGCTCCCCTATTCTGTCTTGTCTCGTTAACGCTGTTCCTGAAGATTCTGATGAACCCAAGGCTTTTGATTTAAATCACTTACCCGAAGAGCAAGCCAATCAACTTAGGAAACTCTGCGATAAGTTCCCTGATGTCATCACCGACAGGTTAGGTGTCAACAATGTATTAGAATACAAAATTGAGGTTACGGATAACATACGTGTTTGCTCTCCTCCGTACCGGTTGTCACCTCCCAAAATGAAAGCCCTGAAGGCTATCATTGATTAAATGGTAGCTGACGGAGTGATACGCCCGTCCAAATCAGCCTATTCTTCTCCCATGTTTCTGGTCCCTAAACCGCAAGGTGGTGGTTGTTGTGTGTGTCCTCCGCACCTGAAGCTCCACGCCTAAAAGCTACGCAGCCCGCCGCATCACCGATGTTTCCAGAGCCTACGAGATGACTCCACTGCGCCTGGCATGCTCCTGTGACGTCAGCCGGCGCTATATAAGGAGCAACGTTCCTCGCCTATCCAGGATTACGCCAGTGTCCAACGACCAGACCACACCGCACGTCAGACACGGAGACATCCTCTTTAAAATGTGTTTGAACAGGTGGACTGATTTCTGGCCGTGAGGTCTCACCTCTGGACACTGCCTCACTTTCCCTGATCCCCGTAACCACATCGAGCCCCGAGTCAAGCGTTCTGCTACTCCCTCACGTCCTCCCAGTGCTCCGACGTCAATCTTAGCATTCTGCTAATTAAGAATATTAATGCAAGTTCCTTGCAAGTCTAAGCCTAATACTAGCTTCCTGTTAATACGAACTCTCGCTACGAGTTACACTGGTTATTACTCAGCAGATAGTTTTCGACTATCCAAGGACATTCTCATTGGAACAGACTATCTCATCAAGATAGGATTGAATGTGTATATAGGACTCTCACTTTGTATAAATGTACATACGCCACAGACCTTCAGTCTACCTTTTAATATCAGCATTAACTGCGTGCCATTAATCAAGCGTCAAGAAAAGTTTAGTTATATTTCTTGTAAATACTGTATAAAATTATTGAAGCAATAAACTTTATGTTGTGTTACTGTATACTAAGTTACTTGTATACAACGGTGGTTATCGGCCTGTAGTTGACTATCGGATGTTGAACCGTAAGGTAGTCCTCCAATATGTCCCACTTCCTGATTTTCACTCTTGTTTTTCTTGGTTCGCTAATGCAGAAATTTTCACCACCTTCGATTTAAATCAGGCCTATTACCAGATACCTCTTGCCGAAGAATCCCAGCATCTCACAGCATTTGCGACCGATTGGAACCTATATGAATTTGAGTGCGTCCCTTTTGGCTTGGCGACTGGATCGGCTGTCCTTACACGGTTACTAGATTATGTCTTATCGGAAATTAAGTTCAAGTTCGTTTATAATTACCTTGATGATCTAGTTATTCTTAGTGAAACCTTCGAGGAACACCTACTCCATCTCAAGGAAGTGCTTGAAAGACTGCGTAAAGCAGGTCTAACCCTCAAGGCATCCAAGGTTTCCTTCAAACAACCCCAGATGTCCTTCTTAGGGCATATTGTGTCGGGGGTGTCTCAATCGATGAGTCTCGTACTGCCGCCATCCAGAATTTTCCCCCTCCAAAGGACGTCAAGGCTGTAGCCAGATTCATTGGCATGGTTAACTTTTTTCGCAAATTCATTCCTAATTTTACTAAACGTGCAGCCCCATTAACCCTGGAACCGGAAATCGTCGCGATCGCGACTCATTTCCCTGTTACTCAACCGGCAGAGTCGCTATCGATATGCATTACGCCAGCACTGACTAATTTTGAGATAGCGCCTTGAAACTTAACATCTTTATGACATACTTTGCATCATATTGAAGAGGAAACTCTACTCTATAAATACACCATAATTCTAAAGTAGTTTATTGTGACAGAGTGTGCGGTATACACGTGAAAAAACGGGAACGCTTTGCAGACGGTCATTCTGTTGTGCTTGCTGTGATTGTCCGATATGCATTAGCTTTCGAGGCACAAAATGAATGAATTGTCAGGGAAGTAGTGAAATTCGTAATTGTTTGTTTGATCTGGACGGCGAAGGTGATCGTGACGTACTTTTAGAAGGAATTCACGATGATGTTGACAATAATTCGTCAGGTAGTGGCAAGTTATATGAGACTGGGCTAAGTGATTTCGACACTGTTATTGACGATGATGTGGAACATAATGAACCAGCCACTGATGATAATAGTGATAATGACGGTAATGCAGTTGACAAAACAGAACCGAAGTGGACAAAAGAGCCAGAAATAAAAGTGGAAGAGAAGTTCAAGGTTAGAAACGCAGGTATATGAAATTGCCCTCCCAGGAGCAGTCTTCCTCTAACATATTTTTATTTGTTTTTCTCTAATGCTATCCGGAATCTTTTAGTGACTGAAACTAATAAATACATACGCACAGGAAATTATACGGAATAAAACGAATTCCGGAAATATGGGTCGGTATTCACGTCTGTAAAGATGGGTTGACGTTACAGTATAAGAAATGAAAAAAATTCTCTAGTTATAAATATGGGTCTGAACCCTAATAACAACATTGAAAAATAGTGGTACACTTCAAAATCGCAAATAACTTATTTCTATTTTTTTCTAAAGTCATGACACTCAAACGTTTCGACTCGAAAGAAAGATTCTAACCTGTTGGTAATGGTAATTTCTGATGCCTATATACTCTATAGTTTGAACACCGACAAACCCCTTGAACAGGAGGAATTAATGGTTATTATTGCCGAAGGTCTTGTAGATGAAGAAACTCTTCAAAACATTCCACCTGGACCTTCAGGAGAAAAGGGACATCAGCTGGTACACCTCCCAGGAAAGAAACTGCGGTTGTGCCCTGTCTGTTCGACTGCAGTAAAACAGTCACGCACCCACTTCTTGTGCCCAGGATGTAATTGTAATGTCCATCAACAGTACTATCATAAATTAGAACATTTTTGGAGGCCTATGAAAGCAGGAAGAAAGATGAGCCACTTCGAAGGTAGCGAGGATGAATCTGACTAAGTAGACTCACGTCTTGGTGCGATGTGCCTGTGTTACTTCAGTTCTATTTTACTTTACAATACTTCAAAGTAGTGAAACCTTTTGCACATATTTTTAATCAGCATAAAATTGTGCAAATTTTGTATATAGTAAAATTGTCATATAATATTACTTTTTACGTACACGTTTCCCATAACTTTCGGATTATTTTGAAATACTTACTGTTTGTTGGATACTTCGTCCATACTGCTTCAGGATACAAAATTGGTAAGTTTAATTTCGTACTATAGTATTCTTTGTCCTTTTCTGAATAAAAAGACATGTTGTACGTAAAAATAAATTGAAAAACAACATTTTTATGAATTTTTCAAAAGTTGCTTGCAAAACTCGCCTAAATGCTTGCCGCTTGAAGGTGAACTGCTTGCCGGTTCCAGGGTTAAATGCCTTGAGAAGAAAGGATGCCAAACTTCTCTGGGGTGATACCCAACGTGAAGCCTTCATGGAGTTGAAATCTTCCTTATGTAACGCTCCTGTACTGGCTATGCCAGACTTTTCTAAACGCTTCATCCTTCAGACGGACGCCTCTTCCTCAGGCATATCCGGTGTTCTTCAGGTATTTCAAGAAGGGCGTCGTCCTATTTCATATGCTTTACGTGCCCTGAATTGTGCTGAGCGAAATTATTCCATTTCTGAGTTGGAAGCCTTGGCTATTGTTTTCTCTTTAGAACGCTTCAGAATGTACCTGGAACATCTTCCTTTCGATCTGGAAACTGATAATCAGGCGTTGAGTTGAGTACTGGCCAAGCCGCGAAAGACCGGTCGACTAGCACGTTGGGCTGTGCGCATCTCAGCCTTTCAATTTCAAGCCCGCCACATTCGTGGCACGAAAAACGTTGTGGATGATGGCCTCAGCCGGATGTTCTATCCAGGCAGCTCTGCTCGCGGTCGCAGAGACCCCAAAATTGTAGTCCCAACTAACCTGGTCCCGGCTCTCTTCAAATATTTTCATGAATAGCCAGTGGCGGTCATCTGGGCGTTCTCAAAACGAGAGAGAAGATTCGTAACGACTTCATTTGGAAATTCATGGATAGTGAGATCCGTACCCTTGTCAAGTCCTGTAAGATTTGTAATATCAGTAAACCTGCCCCGAATACTCGTCTAGGTCTCTTGTCTTCTGAGCAAGCTTCTCGCCCAATGGAAAGACTGTTCATAGACTATATCGGGACCTTCCCGAGATCTCGGAATGGTCACCGTTTCATACTTGTGTGTGTTGACGCCTTTTCACGTTTTACGTGGCTGTTCTCCACTCGGATGGCTAACGCCAACACCACCATCTTGTGCTTGAAACAGATATTCGCATCGTTTGGACCCTTTCAATTTTTGGTAAGTGATAACGCAAGAGCCTTTACTTCTGCCCAGTTCCGGAATTTCTGTTTTGAACTATCCATTGCTCATGGAACCACTACCCCGTATTACCCGAAGCCCAATTATGCTGATCGCTTATCAGACCACTCCAAGTGGGATCCCTCATTAAATTGATTGTCATTTGCATTTAACATTACTGTCCATGAAAGCCACAAGCAAACCCCTGCTTCGTTAATGTTGGCTTTTACCCCAAATTTTCCTCTATCTAACCTATGGTCAATTAATGATCTTCTGCCCGACGATGCCATCCCAGAAAAGATCCGAGCAAATTGGCACCGTGCACGAAAGAACTTGAAGGTTTATTACGCTAAGGTCCAGCGTAATTACAACCACGGGCGAAGACCGCACGATCTCTCTGTGGGAGACCAGGTGTTTATTAAAACGCGCCCCGTCAGTAGTGCCGCGGACCATCTTGTCAGTAAGTCGGCATCCAGATTTCGAGGTCCCTGCACTATCTTAAAGTTCTTTACCCCGATGACATTATTGGTGAGCGATCCCGAAAGGAAAAGGGTCAGCACAGTCCACGTCTCGCAGATCAAGGTACCTTAAGTCTGGTAGGGAAGGGTAAATACCATTGTTGGTGACCATGTGGATTTAGTTGTAAGCTATTTGTAAGAGTTTAGTTATAAGATAATGATAAGTTTATTGTAAGGTATTTATAAGGTTTTAGTTATAAGATAATAATAAGTTTTATTGTAAGTTAGTTGTAAGTAATTGTGTAGCTGAATACATTAGGTATCCTCTAGTGTAATGGATTTAGTATTATAAGTTAGGTAGGTTTTAGTTGGGGTAACTCCTTGGAAATTATTCCCCTTACTTTCAGGTTTAGGGTAAACTCCTATAGTTTCCTTTCACCCCAACCATATACTTGTCAAATGAATTATAGATAGCAGTGCTTACCCTGGGGCTAGTGCCCTAAAATCCCTGGTGTGCGAGGGAGAGTCCCTACTGCATACTCATTAAGCCACCCTTTGGGTGACTGCACAAGATCTTTGAGCCCAGCAGCATACTTTCCTTAAGTATTCCCCTCTCTGCTGCGTTTTATGTTACAGTGGCTGCAGTGACCAGCTTCTTCTGACGGCAACCTGAAGTCCCAAGTTGGGAGGCACACTCTGTGCCTTGGGCGTTTCCATCCGGCATAAACATTCTGTGGCGAACATCCTAATGGTGGCAGTCTGACTGGACGGTGTCTCACCCATCTGCTTATTTGGTGCAAGATACGACTGGACTACAAGTTACACAGCTACATGGTTTGGACTGAAATTGAATGGAGGCTGGCGGCAAACGGCCGTGTCGGCAGCCGCATCATCAGCGAGAACCTGTGGCCTAGCTGTGCTGTGACTGGTGTGGAAAAGTGGTGCAAAAGATTTAGTCCATAACTCGCCTAATAGCAGGCTTTGAACGCTGTTGAGCAACAAAGTGAGAAGTCTCTGGATGACTAACATTTGGCAGAAAGAAAGAATGTACATCCTTTGGTGGACAGAGTACAAATTGTCTAAACAATTGTAAAAGGTTCAGAAAGCGTTTTGAAGTGTAATGTGACTATTCATCAAGATTTTTGTGATATTTATTGAATAGGTGGATCAATGAACACCTTTATTATTTTTTAAAATTATTGGTGAAACGTAAACTCAAGGCTACTAAAAGGAGCTGTGGTGTGCTGACAGTTTGTTTTGTTTGTTATCAGAAAGTCTACTTCAAGAAATCGTGTGTTAGAGTAATGTATCTTTACTATCTGTACTGGGTGAGAACGTTTTATCACTTTCTCCCCAGGGAAACTATGTTAATGGTCGAGCGCGGCTCGACTTTCGGGGGGAGGAAGATGTCACAGGTGAACAATGTAGTGGAAGTGGAAAATGTTTATTGAAGACTTTATTTGTAAAGTGTGGTAATATGTTTTATTTGTAACGACCTAACCTGTACAGTGTAATATTTGTAATATATGTATTTGTAAATAGTACATTTCAGTTCTGTACTTACTGGAAGTATCTAGAAAATTGTTACATGAATTTTTGAAAAGGGTGTGTTGCCTTTTGTTGGTTATGTGTTCTAGAAGGCATTTTCTAACTATTCTGGAAATGGAAGATTCGCGAACGTGCGCATTCGAGAAACTTGTTTAAAGTTCGCGACTGAAAGTAGAAGTTGTGATTGGTGAACCTAGATGGGAATAGGCGGACTCATGCATTCTGATTGGCTACTCCAAGGCCAGGGTTTACCCATATATAGAGTGCGAGGCAGCATTTCGTGGTCTTGTCTTGTCTTGGCCTGGTCTGCCTTTACTGTCTTGGTCTGTCTGAAGTTTTACGTCGTGTACGACGCTTCGCTACCGGGATGGGCCACCTTCGGGTAAGCACTCTTGAATTCCGTTCCGGTTAATATTTCCGTAATTTTCGGTTGCTATTTCGTATAGGAGTCTGCCCTAGCCAAACCTAGATTCGCCAAATTAATTATTTATGACGCCTTAGCGGTTTTCAGCTGGACTTGCCTGTTTGTTTTCGAGGCATTCCCATTTCTTGTTTCACTAAATATGTAGATTTTAGTTTAATATATTTACATTGCGGTTTGCCTCTGGTAGTTCAGTGTCACTTGATATATGCTAGAGTTTTGGAGAGTACGTTTACTTCACTGTAAATTGCATTGTACAACTGGATTTGTAACTAAATGTATAGTTGGTTTGAAACTTTGAACTTGTACGAAGGTATTATCAAAGAAACTCTAAGTTATGTGTACCACAGAGCATATAGTTCGTAAGTTGCAAGTTAGCGGATTTTGTTCGGAATGTATTTGTAAAATCCATTTGTAAATAAATTTAAGGATCACGGTTGATTTATTTCGGAATCTGCAATCTAAGCCATGTCCATGCCCTCGATAGGTCCTAGCTGCTTCCACCTTCCTGGTTTTTGTCTACTAGTTGGCCCTACTGATATTTACGTATATTGTCGGCGGACATCCGCATAGTTCCAACTGATGTTCAACTGTGTGTGAAGTTTTTTGGTACTGCGTAAAGGCACCTTCCCCCCTTTATTGTGTTTAGTACTTTGTTTTGTGTAACCACTGTAGTAGCGGTTACACAAACGAATAAGTTAGAAAATCTCCAGGATGGGAAAATTAGACAGAAGTACATGGATATGATTAGTGAGAAGTTTCGAACAGTAGACAGTAAGCAGGTTCAGGATATTGAAAGTGAATGGGTGGAATACAGGGATGCTGAAGTGGAAACAGCAAGGGAATGCCTAGAAACGACTGTGTTTAAAGATGGGAAAAGGCGAACATCTTGGTGGAATGATGAAGTGAGAGCAGCTTGTAAACGTAAAAAGGAGGCTTATCAGAAATGGCTCCAAACAAGGGCCGAGGTAGACAGCGATTTGTACGTAGATGAAGGAAACATAGCGAAACAAATAGTTGTTGAATCCAAAAAGAAGTCATGGTAAGATTTTGGTAACAACCTGGAAAGGCTAGGTCAAGCAGCAAGGAAACCTTTCTGGACAGTAATAATGAATCTTAGGAAGGGGGGAAAAATGGAAATGAACAGTGTTTTGAGTAATTCAGGTGAACTCATAATAGATCCCAGGGAATCATGGAGAGTTGGAGGGAATATTTTGAACACCTGCTCAATGTAAAAGGAAATCATCCTGGCGGTGTTGCAAACAGCCAAGATCATGGGGAGGAGGAAAATTATGATGGTGAAATTATGCTTGAGGAAGTGCAAAAGATGGTAAATAAACTCCATTGTCATAAAGCAGCAGGAATAGATGAAATTAGACCAGAAATGGTGAAGTATAGTGGGAAGGCAGGGATGAAATGGCTTCATAGAGTAGTAAAATTAGCATGGAGTGTTGGTAAGGTACCTTCAGATTGGACAAAAGCAGTAATTGCACCTATCTATAAGCAAGGGAACAGGAAGGATTGCAACAACTATCGAGGTATCTCATTGATTAGTGTACCAGGCAAAGTATTCACTGGCATCTTGGAAGGGAGGATGTGATCAGTCGTTGAGAGGAAGTTGGATGAAAACCAGTGTGGTTTCAGACCACAGAGAGGCTGTCAGGATCAGATTTTCAGTATGCGCCAGGTAATTGAAAAATGCTACGAGAGTATTAGGCAGTTGTGTTTATGTTTCGTAGATCTAGAGAAAGCATATGACAGGGTACCGAGGGAAAAAATGTTCGCTATACTGGGGGACTATGGAATTAAAGGTAGATTATTAAAATCAATCAAAGGCAGTTATGTTGACAATTGGGCTTCAGTGAGAATTGATGGTAGAATGAGTTCTTGGTTTAGGGTACTTACAGGGGTTAGACAAGGCTGTTCGTAGTTTACATGGATCATCTGCTGAAAGGTATAAAATGGCAGGGAGGGTTTCAGTTAGGTGGAAATGTAGTAAGCAGTCTGGCCTATGCTGACGAATTGTTCTTAATGGCAGATTGTGCCGAAAGCCTGCAGTGTAATATCTAGGAACTTGAAAATAGGTGCAATGAGTATGGTATGAAAATTAGCCTCTCGAAGACTAAATTGATGTCAGTAGGTAAGAAATTCAACAGAATTGAATGTCAGATTGGTGATACAAAGCTAGAACTGGTCGATAATTTCAAGTATTTAGTTTGTGTGTTCACCCAGGATGGTAATATAGTAAATGAGATTGAATCAAGGTGTCGTAAAGCTAATGCAGTGAGCTCGCAGTTCCCAGATGAAACTATCTTTACATCGGTCTGTTTTCAGACCAACTTTGTGTTTACGGAAGCGAAAGCTGGGTGGACTCAGGATATCGTATTCATAAAATAGAAGTAACAGACTTGAAAGTAGCAAGAATGATTGCTGGTACAAACAGGTGGGAACAATGGCAGGAGGGTACTCGGTATGAGGAGATAAAGGCTAATTTAGGAATTAACTCGATGGATGAAGCTGTACGCATAAATCGGCTTTGGTGGTGGGGTCATGTGAGACGAATGGAGGAGAATAGGTTACCAAGGAGAATAATGGACTCAGCTACGGAGGATAAGAGAAGTAGAGGTAGACCAAGACGACGATGGTTAGACTCTGTTTCTAACGATTTAAAAATAAGAGGTCACAAAATGAGGTCACAACACTAGTTGCAAATCGAGGATTGTGGCGACGTTTAGTAAATTCACAGAGGCTTGCAGACTGAACGCTGAAAGGCATAACAGTCTATAATGATAATGTATGTATGTATTTATTAAGAAACAACACTCAGACGAGGTACTGTTGCGCTATCCAAACAACCACAGCAAAGACTGGCTTGGGACTGACGCTACCTCTAGCCAAGGCAATTAGCTGTAGGTTGACACACTAGCACGCTATGTTGTCTGTGTAGTCTGCCGCCGTGAAATCAAGTTCTCTGCCAAATCCTTATGCTCGCCAACTGTGGCTGGAGCATCCTGCACGCAACTTGACCCGGAACGCTAATTTAAATACCTTATAGTGGGAGTTATGAACGTACTAACGAATGACATAAATGTGCTATCCACCTTTCTTTAGCATGTATTTAACAAGACATGAACTGGGAGTTAGGAATAATGACGTGAAAACCAGGGAAATTATAAGCTATAAATTTCATTTTTGTTCCGCATTGTAGTGCAATTATAAGAATGCTGCAAGAATAATTATAACATTAAATTACATATAATAACAAAATTTATGGTTATGATCTTGTCATGATATGATGTTTTGAAGTTCTCTTTGGACCTCAGACAAAGAAGTAAATCTCTTAATGTCTGTGGATCAGCGGTAGAGTGTCGGCCTCCGGATCCCAAGATAGCGGGTTCAAACCCGGCAGAGGTAGTCGGATTTTTGAAGGGCGGAAAAAAGTCCATTCGACACTCCATGTCGTACAATGTCGGCATGTAAAAGATCTCTGGTGACACATTTGCTGTTTACCCGACAAAATTCATTAAATCTCAGCCATAGACGCCCAAGAGAGTTTCGGTTTACTCGGTCTGCCATCTAGTGGGGGCCTAGAGTAAAACGGAACGTCGAAATTGACGAGCAGACAGCCAGATGGCGTCAAATTGAAATGTCTGCACACGGTAGCTGAGGCCATACGATTATTATTATTATTATTATTATTATTATTATTATTATTATTATTATTATTATTAATGTCTGATGTAGAATAATCTGGAAGAAGCAGGCAGACCAGTGCTTGTTTCCTTGCCAGTTCTTTGTTACATGTTTTAGTTATCACTAGAGATGAGAATTACAGGCTCTAAAAACAGTTAAAATATGCAGGCATATAGGTTCTTAAATTAGCCAAAATAAGCATTTAAATAGGCACTAACATGTAAAATAGGCAACAAAAAAGGCATGAAAAAATTACTTCCAATTTAATAACACACTCAATTACTATAAAAGGAATTTACAGTCAACGTTTCAATGTTTTCCGGTAACTACCTTGTTCTCCTGCCATGCATAATGTTTTGTACCGTGAGAAAGATCTCTCAACATCACATGAAGTGATTGGACAAAACTTCAATGAAGTCATTTCATCTAGTTTTATTTCACTGACAGCGGCTGCCTTCCCAGAGGTTCGGTCAGAACTTCCCCTGACTTCTTCCACAATCCTAAAAGACCCCACCAGGGGCATGCCACTCTTCTCCAATTTAGTGATTGCTCCCGGTAGCTTGTTGAAATTTGAAGATGCTTCGGTTTATGCAGAGGCATATTAGCTCCCAACATCGTAGTGCATAGGTCTGAAGAAAATGGTTGTTGGTCGCTGCCCAAAGTGGACTGGTAGAAAGACTGCGTTGATACAGATTTCTGTACACGTATCATAGCAGTATTTCTAAGTTGATCCATGTGGCATTTTTATCTCATTTGATCTGTAAATAATAAAACTGACATAAATTACATTGTCCCTATATCTTAAATTTCTCCAGTATGGTTAATTGGCAATAATGCTTAGTATATATATCATACTATTAGAGACGATGTTTCTAGTAGTACAAAATTTTAAAGTAGGAACAAGGGAATTCGTAATTTAATGGAAATATGTCCTCAAGGATTTTCAGTTATAATTTGACAGTATCGTGTCGAGTTCACCAGGTGAAAAATATAACAAAGAAGACGTGAAACTATACCGGAGTAGCGTAGAGGAGAGATCCGTCCTTTATGCTTCCCCCTAGCGATATTTTTATTTATATATAAGAATGAAAACGTTATCACTATAAATCTCAGATTTGTGAATATGTTATTTGTTGCTATTCGCCGGCTTTGGTCAGCCAGGTCAGCTGCCATTAAGACTATTTTCTGATGCCTGTAATATATCCTGCATCATATGTGTCCACAAGGCCGCCACCCTCGTTGAAAATTAAATAAATAACGTTACTTGCTTTACGACCCACTAACTACTTTTATGGTTTTTGGAGACGCTGGGGTGTTGGAATTTAGTCCAGCAGAAGGTTTTTACCTACCAGTAAATCTATCGACACGAGGCTGACGTATATGAGCATCTTCAAATACCACCGGACTGAGCCAGGATGGAAGCTGCTAAGTTGGGGTCAGATGGCCAGCGCCTCAACCATCTGACCAACTCAGCCCGGCTGAAAATTAAAAACCGCGTTATTTGAAATTGTTGTGGCATGCGCCCACAACCATATTTTTGTCACAACTTAGCAAAACTCTTGAGGGGATGCTAGAAGCTTGTTGGGGACTTCGCGGCGCTAACCTGAGAGCTTACGCCCCTCAGACTCTCTTTGCTTCTCCCCCACCCCGTAGCACAACGGTTACTAACCGGACCTCACCAATCCAGACCAGCGGTCTTTTCGCTGGCCTGGTCTTGTAAAGATAGTCTTGGCAACCTTGTAAAACATGCTGTGGCATCGTCCTAGCCAGGCTACATTGGATCTGCAACCTGTGTTTCGCGAAGGCTTAGCGTGTAATAGAATTAACGATTTTTAAAGGGAGCTTTAAAAATTGCATTTCAGTTGTAAATTTATTTTCACAGGAAATGAATCACAGTTCAAAATACTGATTTAACTTTCATCCATTCTGTGACAAACGACCTCGTTCAGTAATTTAATGATTATTTACATTTTAGCAATATAAATTATTGAAAGTTCCAGACTAATACAGCATTGCAACAAAACAACATGCCATCATACATAAATCAATAGGCCTATAAATCCTAGAGTGAAATGCGATCGTAGTCCTCAATCATAAAAATGATAAAAGGAACTAACCTCCTCACAGCAAGCTTGACAGACTACCTTTCCATCCGTAGTGAAATTGGGATCCCCTGTGATCCACTGCTTCAGCAAGTAGGACTTCGGCGATTTTTCTTTGGGCATTTCCGAAACCACACTTCTTTTTCTTCTTCACAATAAATCACAACACGTTCCGAACAGCAGGTGAATTCTGAGAATTCCCATTTTTGTTCGTGGGGTAAACAGGTATTGAGAAAAGAGAAGATAATTCTGTCGAGCACACTAGCTACACTATAATGCACTGGAAAAAATCGGCTTTTTAAAAATACAGTCAAAAGGCATCAAGTAGGCAATTATACTCCACATAGACACAAACCCCTGAAATAGGCATTTATAGGCACAATAAAACCAAAGAAATATAGCTTTTAAGACCCTAAAACGGATTTATATCTCAATAGCCTACGTTTCTGAACACAGGAATAAAATAAGGCAAATTCCCGTCTCTAGTTATCACATAATCGCTTAAATTTATTTGGCTGAAGATGGACACTAAGTGGCTGAAACTAGTCCCAAGACTTATGTAACATCATTTACTAGGTGTAGTGTATTGGAAAGGTCAATTTTTCTTATAACCAGGGAAACGCGCTAAAGAGGGACGTCCTAACCAGTTTCAACTGTAAAAATTTAATTATATATTCAAGAAAGTTGTTTTCTTTACTGTTTCCTTAATCAAACCAAGAAGACAACAATAAATAGAAAAATACAAGTACAATACACTCAGAGGACAAAATAATCAAGTCCATAATTTAACACTTCCACTCAAAGTACAATGTAAACGCACTTAAATTTACCATTCTCTAACATGGGGATATATGAGGGGCATTCAAAAATAAACGAGCCAGAGGCTATAAAATGAAAACCGGTGAAAGGATCGTAATGTAATTTCCTGCGGAAGAAGGTGCGGTTCCTACAAGAGCGCTGAGGTCCTAAACTCACCGCTGGAGGGACATGGGTGCACACCAAATGACGATAGAGCGAGCGCGCCCACCCAGTCATGCTGACAACAGAGCAAAGGTGTGTAGAGAGTTTCCTGACAGCGAGTGAGAAGAACGAAAACTCATCAAAGAATGGAACAAATGTATGGAGAGCACTGCATGTCTGTTGCAAGGGTCAAGGCATGGCACAAGCGACTCAGGGAAGGGCGTATGTCGTTGACCGATGATGCAAGGTCTGGAACGCCACACCGTATTACTGATTGCATCGTCCAGCAGGTGGATGCCTTCATTATGCAAGACCGGCGAGTTACGGTAGCAGCCACTGCCGCAGAGGTCGGAGTGAGCGTCGGAAATGTTCACATCATCGAGGACAGATTGAAATTTTGCTAAAAAATGCGCCCAGTGATTGCCTCACAGTATTCAACCAGCACAGGAAGCCTGCAGAATGGACCTCTCTCTTCAACATCTCCTGCGCTGTGCCAAGCAACGGAAGGAAATGAGTTCCTGTCACAAGTGGTCGCTGGAGACGACTTGGTGCCATCACTTTTAATCTGAGTCAAAAATGACAAAGTCTCCAGTGGAAACAAGCAGGCTTGCCGCAACCCAAAAATGAAATATGAGCTGAAGAAGGCTCTGAGTGGCAAACAGTTTACCTCTGACGATGACGTCAAGCGGTACATTCGGAACTGATTCACAACCCAGCCCCAGGAATTTTACGAGATGGCCATTCACCACCTTGAGTCGCAGTGGTACAAGTGCCTCAAGAGTGCCGGGCAATACTTTTAAAATAATGGTACACGTTTTCATTTTATAGCCTCCAGTTACTTTCTTTTTGAATGGCCCTTATATTGTACAAAGTTTTTTCACTTAGGTTTCTCCCTGTAATTACCTATTCAACAAAAACTTTCCACCTATTTTTCTCAAAACTGTCTTATTGTGACTTTATTCTCTTGTGCTCCGAATGCCTTGTGCCATCACTCTTCGAGATGTTCTTTGGACTGTTGGGGAGAGAGGACGCTACCCTGGTACATGTCTCCAGTGAAAAATATATTGTGTGCCCGGGACAATTGTTCGTCGAGTAAAGCCACAAGGTATGAACACTTCTGGTCACTACAAAGTATCATACCTTTGTTCACCTTGGACGCAATTCCTCACAGAAGCTCACTGCAAACTAATACGGAGCTGAAATACTAGACATCTTTCCAAAATATTTTGAACTATCAATGTCAGTGTTTAACCTTGCGTAGTGCACTCACTGTCCCTCGCAAACTATGAACTAAGTATCGCAGATCAGATGGTACAACGCAATTACCTCGTGTTTCTGGACATTTAGCCTTTTATCCATGTGTTTATTCAGTCGTTTCCTTTTGAACGTCTCCTATTTACTCAACCTATATTTTTGTAAGTTAACTGAAATTCTCTATAACAATCTATTTTCCTTTTTTGATATTATAAACGAACTTCTAAGTGGTTGGGAAGTCTTTCTCGATGGAGAGCACTGTATGCCTTTTCAGAGAGGACGTTGATCGCCCTGTATTCTCATTTACTCGGGAACTGTGCCTGTTGATACTGAAAATTCTTGTTAAATAACACAATATTTATATTGCCCTTTATTGGCCAAGCTTGTTAATGTAAATACAGTAGAAACCCTATTTCACGTTTTTACGGGGACCTGATTTTTTAAACCTTAAATGGGGTTTACCATAAATCGAGGTTTCAGTAGAAAGCACACTTTTCCCAGAGATCTTTGCCTGTATTAACATAAATTGTACCATCATACATTATTTACACAGTGACAGCAATAAAACAGCGAGATATCTACCCTACAGACTGTACTGTAGTTACGGTTTGTGCTTCATTGTGACAGATTCTTGTCGAATTCAAATCCGCTTCGGTTTAAGGTTGTTCTTATAACGTTCATACATGATTTTCCATATAAGTCGAGAAAGATGCCAAACTCGCACAAATACACATTAAAATTGGTATGAAGCAGCAATGCGTTTGTTTAAATATTCTCGCGGATGTTTTCCAAGCAGCGGTTTATTGATTAGCATGTATTTTTTAATTCCAACAGTCTGAAATGAATATTCAATTTCATTCTTTTTCATTGTAATAGCATAAATCCAGAAGCTTGTGGTGAACATTTTCATTTTGTTACTTCAAATGGCGTCACCTAACCTAGGTTTACCGCACACATATTATGAAAACATATTTCGATCTCCCTGTAGAATAATGATAACATTGTCACTATAAATTTACATAGGAACTGCCTTTCTGAAATTTAACATAAACTCTGAAATTAGTTATGCACACTGCTTATCTTGAGAAGGAGAAGTATCACATTCTTAGTTTATTTCAGAACATAATATTAAAATTAAGCAAAATTAAGCAATCGTTTACTTCAGCCTTTATTTCTGAGGATTTCACAACTGCCGGAATTGCACTCAAGGCAAAGGTATTATCCCCATGTTTGTTTACACGAGTCGGAGACTTGTAGTTGTGAGGAGACCTCATGCTCGCTCAAGATCGAATCACTCGCACGTAACGCGGAATCGATATGGAAGATGACTGATCACTAGACCTGGGATTTTAGGCTCTAAAAAAATTAGTTTTAGGCGCCTAAAATAGGCTTTTAAAACAAGTAAATAGGCTTTTAAAATAGAAAATAGGCACTTAAAATATGTTTTTAAAATGTGTGGATAGGAAGGAAATAGACTTTAAAATATTACAATATACACTTAAAGTGTAACGTTATACTCTTTTACTTTAACAAACGTGGTATCCCTATTCTTAACCGAAATACCTGCAAAATTAGGACAGAATAAAGAAGACATTTATCAAAAACAATATAAAAAAGTCATGTGTCAAAAAACTTATGGATTATATGATATATCATTATCAATACTGATCTAAAACCTTAATACTAAAATCACTGTACACAATTACAGCACTGTAGGCATCCAATAACGGTGTAAACGCGAATGGAGTATGTGTTTAGTATTTGTGAGGAACATTCCTACAGTACTTTCATTCGTAGTTTGCTTTACAGCACATAACAATAATCTTCTCCAAATTTTCCACAGTAAGGCGGTATCTTTTGTCTGTTAAAATCATTTTGAAATCAGAAAAAGAGCGCTCCACACTCACAGATGTTAGAGGGGCATAGGGAAATTTACCTACATTTTTCAATTCAATTTCACTTGGTAAGTCTACCTTTTCCCCATCCATTACCTGATGTACCCGTTTCAGCACTGAATAACTTGGGTTCTTCTGCAGTACAATAGACCACTTGTCTCTTATTTTATCCCCTACCTTGCCCCTAGCACTTTGTTATTCTCAGCTTCCTCAATTAGAGAAAATTTTTGTTTGAGACTGTTTCCCTTTTCCTCCATTTTTGTAATGGTGACTGGAAGAAATGAAAAATTTGTCTGGATATACGCAATGTCTCTCTGAACACTGGAACGATCATTTAACAGCTCTTCGACAGACGACACACATGCAGAGTTGTCCGTTAAAGGCAATTTGCCTATCAGTCATGTTTTCCTCAAGATGTTCTGCATAATACAGGGCAGCTTCCATCCAGGAACCCCAACGGGTGATGATTGGCTGCGGTGGAAGGGGAATAGAGGGGAGTTTCTCTCGAAAGATGGCTATTCTTGATGGAGCCTTACAGAACACTTTCTTCATTGTTGAAATAAGAGTATTTACTGCAGGAAACTCGGCCCTAACTGTTTCTGCGAGTCTATGTAAGGCATGGGGCATGCAAGTAACATGAATTAAAGAAGGATAGAAAGTTTTCAGGAGAGGTGCAGTGGCAATCATGTAGGAAGCAGCATCGGAGACAAGGAGAAGGACTTTAGAATCATCAACACTCCCAGGATACAATAATTGCAACCCCTTGTTGATGAAGTATGCAATGCTTTGACTATTGACTTTCTCAAGCTGTTTAGAGCAAAGGAGGTGAGCGGTAGATGCCTGATTGGGTTCCAGTTTTCCTACTATAAGGTTAGCAATGTACATGCCCACAGAGTCGGTGGTTTCGTCCACACATAACGATATGCAAGACTCCTGAATATCCTCCCTGATTGACAAAATGACCCCATTGTAACAAATATCTAAGTAGCTTTCTTTAATGTAGATGCTGATGGGATGTGCTGCTTGGAGTATTTCTGTAAAAAATCTCAGAAAACAGGATTATGCACAGCATTCCAGAGGATATTTGCTGCAAATAAGGCTCTACACATATCAGCATAGAAACCATTATGCGTTGTAGGAGATATAGTTTGTGCGAGCAGAGTCTGTGTATGTTACTTTTCAGGACTGCTTTCGCTTTGTGACTGGCAGTATCTGCATGCTCCTGAAGGTGGCATTTTTTCTCATGTGAAATCTAAAACACGATAAAGTGATGTCAATCAGAAACTAAGATGATGAATAGAAAAGGTGAGCTATTGAATAAAATGTGTAATTTTGAACTATTTAAATTAAGCCATTATTACCCTAAAGTTCATTAAGAACAAGAACACTACAGTCCCCGAAGGGCCTTTGCTTTCAATAACGGTTGCTGCCCAGCTCATGGCTTGCAGATATTGGGTGGCGTGTGGTCAGCACGATACATCCCTCAGCCGTATTGCCTTGCCTCCGTGACCCCTGCTCACTGTAGCTTCTCAGTTGTCCTCACGATGCTGGGTCAACACCGTTCCAGACTTGATAGATTTCTAAATTACTGCCGATACTAGAAATCGAACCCAGGTCGCCTGGACTAGGTCTCACAACCTTAGTTTTAGATTAATATGAAATTTAAGATATATGCACATACCTGTTTATTGCAGTACTGGCAGAAAATAATGTTGCCATCAAAAGTCATCCCTGGAAATTGTACAAGCCATTGTTGTATAAGAGCACTCTTAAATGATTTCGTTTTAGGCAAGATGAACTATATTCACTTAAACAGATTTTCTTTCACTGGCGACTTGACACAGTATGTCCCTTCTTACTACCTCCTCCTTGTTCTTCCTAGATAATCCTCCCCCTCACCCCGTCACTCGACACAGTACGTCCTTTACTACCTGCTCGTTGTTCTTCTGAGCTAATCCTCCACCTCCACACTTCACTCAGCATTCCTTTGGTGACAGCTGTCTGGGAAGAACAACATTTCTGCGAAAAACCCACCCTCTGCTGTTCTGCTCATTCCAGGGATGTCCATTGGGTGATTGTAAAAATTACAGAAGTTGAATTTTATTTTAAATATAGAAAATAGGCATTATAGACACTAAAATAGTAAAATAGGCTCTAAAGGTCCAAATAGGCACTTTAGGGCACTGTAAAACTCTTTTAATGTAAGGGATTTATCATGAAACGTCAACATATTTAACAAAAATCATGTTATTTCGTAAGGAACGAAATAGGCATTTGCCTTAAAATCCCAGGTCTACTGATCACATTCAATATAAACACTGGAGTAGAGTCATATACTGTACTGTATTTGGTAGAGTTTATGATATTGATAACGGATACAAACTAATGTTCCCTAATTCGCTATGAAATAATGTATGAATCAGTTAAAGGATTCTCAATGTAACCAGATGTGCCATTTGGTGATGGCCCTGTACCGACAGTGTGTCGTTCTGGTTTGTTTTCGAACCCTTTTACCTGCCACGTTTTTAACTAGCTCGCACTACGTGAGTTAAGAGTTTCCCGATGTACTCGTCAGGTAGCAGCTCTCTGCCCTTTGTCAGTGAAGGACAAGCTTCCTACCGGAAGAATAGCATTTTGCTATTCTTTGCCTGAGTTTTGGTTTTATGACGTGAAATATCAACATGGATCCCATGCGGAATGGATCAGCATTTGTGGCGTATCAGAATGTTTTGAAAGGTTCAAATGAATGCTATGACCCTTTGATCTTTCTAACCATTTGTTTATATATCGCCAGGTACGTGCACTCCTTGCTTAATGTTTGTTTCTCTTGTCTTATATTTTTGTTACGTACTGTTTCCACCGTCGTTTGAATGGGATGGATGCATGTGTTGCCTCGAAGACATTATTCCTATTAATGATATGGGCCTGCACCTTTGTCTTGTACCTTTTGTCTGTGTAGAATTAACCGTGCGAAATAACTCGCGATACGTATCGGAGCCCACGATGGCCGGATCTGTACGAATCGCGATATGCTGGCAAGATATGCATTATTATATGGCCCGAAGGATATGCTTATTGCCTTACTCGTGGCCTGTGATGTGCTGGCATTTGATGTGTCTGCACCCGTTATCCTGTGACTCTGGGAGGTCACTATTTTGGTTGTGTCCGGCTCTTAACCTACTGGCGATATTGCTGCCATGTATATCTTATGTTGGAGTGAAAGGTCGTGCGAATGTTGTGATTGGATGATTGGAGGAAAACAGACGTATTTATGTTTGTATTTTATTGAATGTTTACTTTTCATTTCATTCGATCCCTTTGGGATTAGTCTTCTTTTCTTTGAGTCCGTACCTGTGTCGATCATACGTTATCTCCTTTTTTGTATGGTTGACTTTTATTTTGGTCACCATCTATTTCATTACGTCATATCTTGCGTATGCTTTGGTCCTCAGCCCCCTGTTCAACCTATGGGAGCTTAGGTACTTTTCCCCTTTTGCTCCTTAATTTTACTTAAGGAGTGGATTGTTGCCGTTCTGATATGTCTAATTTTGTGTAGGCGTGTTTTGCGTGGACGTTTTATTTGATATATGACGCTTACATGCACTGACCAAATAAGTTTCGTGCTATGAATCTGAATAAGAATCAGGTGGGAAGCGTGACCTGTGTGAACCTCCTGGCATAATCAATTACTAAATGTAGTCGCCCATTTGCCTTGATTGCCGGCGACAGTTGGGTCCATTTGAAATTGCACGTATGTATAAAACCTTTATTATTTTTCCTTGACCTGGTTAATTTCATGTTAAAGATTTTCCCTTCCTTCTTTTCTTTCCTTGATGTTTGTTTGAATAAATTGTGTGTTCGAGTACTTCTCAGCTTTAATTCTCAAGTAGCATCAGTCCTTGGTAGATTTGATGTAAGAGGCCGGTCTCCTGTTCAAGGCCTGTTTCTTGCAGCCTTTCTCAATCGCGGTCCTCAGACTTGAATTTATTTTGTTTATTGTGCCTCTGTGGACTGCATATGTGGGACTATCACGTGTGTTTGGGGTGGGGGGTTGGCTCAGAAATGGTAGCAGATGCGAGGTCGATTGGGATGTCTCCTCCGTAACTGAATCGGACGAGGCAGAACTGGAGATAGAAATGCTATTGAATTTTCTTGACTGGGTGTGTAGCCTATTCCAAAGCGCTGATTTCTGTTGTTGTTTTTACGTGTGTCATTATTGAAATACGGTTCTATTATGGAAGGTGAGCACATTGTGAATATGAGTAAAGATAGTGAAATTTTTACCGGAGAAATCTGTGACCTCGAAAATGAGAAAAGAAAAAATTTCGAATCGGGTGATGAGACCCCTCTATCTGGTCGCGATAGTGCCGGTGAGAACCAAGCTGATGACGTTATTGTTCGTAGAAAAAGTAAGTTTGGTAATGATCATGTGTGCGCCTACTGTCCTCCGTCTACGCCTGTTAGTGACCATGTCCCTGGCGTTAACGCTATTTTCAATATGGTTAGAAAGTGGAACATAAATTTCACAGGAGAGGGAAATAGTTCTAGTGTGATCGAATTTCTGGAAATAGTGGAGGATATCGCGGACCTCTCGATTTGTTTGTCCCAGTCATACCTGCTCTAAAATGGTTTCGGTTGATCAAGGCGAACATCCAATCTTGGGATGATTTCGCCCGGCAAATTAAGCGACGTTTTGGTTTGTCCGACATAGACTACCGCCTGAAGCAAGAGATATACAGGCGAACCCAAGGCGTGGGTGAATGCATCGATGATTACGCGTCCGGAATCCAAACTCTTTTAAACCGACTGTGCGTGAGAGTGCCTGAATTGGAGGTTTTTGACCAATTCTATAGGAATCTCGCCCCCGACTACAAGCTGTATATAAAACGATCTCGGGTCGAAAGCGTCGATGAAATCATCGAATGAGGGCGTGAGTTCGATTCTACTGTAAGCCAAAACAAATTGTATCGTCAGCCCCCTACTCAGTCTGACTGCTCCTTCCCCGATATCGCTTGTAGCACTCCTACGAAAAGTGTCTCTTTCTCTGGAACCCCGCCACCGCCCCGTTGTTCTGGTCACAGTGATCGCAGGTTGCCCTAGTTGTTTCCCCCTCGACGCGGCGTGAACGCCATCCAACCCTGTGACTCTGTCACTACAGGGGACGCCGTCGAACGAAAATTGGGGCGTATATCAAAATATTGCTGGTCCAAGTGTTCTGTGAAATGTCGTAATTGTGGTTTAAATGCTGTGTCCTTAAATGTGTGTCCTAGATGTAATCCTCAACAGGAACACTAGGTACGCGTCAGCGCATACCTGCCAACTTTTAGAAATCAAAAATAGGAAGATTTTTTAATTCTTGGATTTCATAAAGTGTATTGCGCCCCGGTCTCAGTAAAAAGAGGACAAGACAAAAGGCATACATATCTACAGTTACAATGCAAACTAACCATTACATTTAAAATCTTAAACTAAGAAAACAAAAACGATTGCAAGAAAGTAGTATAATTGGATGGTTCGGGCGCCGCCTCCGCCTCAGGGCTCCCAGGGGCCCCTCCGCCTCCGCCTCACGGGGGGCCCTCCCAGAGGCCTCCTCCGCCTCCCGCAGGATATTTGAATTTGTAAACAAAGCCACGTGCTTTTTGACAGCTGTCATCGACAACAACGCATCGCTAACCTCACTGCTGCCATCATGACGGGCCTAAACCTCAGTAGTACCAACTTAACCTAACTAGCGCGAGATTTGAATAGGTAAACAAATCCACGTGCTTTTTTGACAGCTGTCATCCGCCATCTTTAAACCACAGAGCACTGTGCTGCCCTCTTTATCACAGTAACTGCAAATTCGTCACCTGTCATCCGCAGTGCTGCCATCTTAACGGGCCTAAACCTTAGTGCTACCAACTTAATCTCACTAGCGCGAGATTTGAAGCGGTAAACAAATCACGTGCTTTCTTGACAGCTGTCATCCGCCATCTTTAATCTATAGAGCACAGTGCTGCCCTCTTTAGCTACTTGACTTTGAAATGTGGTGGCAGATAATTTGAAAAATGCATTTTGACAGCAACCATCTTTAATCTAGAGAGCACCGTGCTGCCCTCTTTAGCTAGATACCTTTGAAATGTGGTGGCAGGCAATTCCACATGACAGCAGCCATCATTAATCAAGAGAGCACCGTGCTGCCCTCTATGTGGTGGCGGCAATTTGAAAAATTCTACATGCTCTTCTTTGGAAACAAACTCACGCGCTTTTTTGACAGCCGTCATCCGCCATCTTTAATCAACAGAGCACAGTGCTGCCCTCTTTAGCTAGATACCTTTGAAATGTGGTGGCGGCAAATTCCACGTGCTTTTTTTGACAGCTGTCATCCGCCATCTTTAATCGACAGAGCACCGTGCTGCTATCATGCGGGCAATTTCGTCAGCTGTCATCCGCCATATTTAAACCACAGAACACCGTGCTGCCCTCTTGCGTCAGCTGACATCCGCCATCTTTAAACTACAGAGCACCGTGCCGCATTCTTGCGAGCAATTTCGTCAGCTGTCATCCACCATCATTAAACTACAGAGCACCGTACCGCACTCTTGCGGGCAATTCCGTCAGCTTTCATCCACCATCTTTAATCAAGAGAGCGCAGTGCCGCACTCTATGTGGTGGTGACAAATTCCACATTCGCCATCTTTAATCTACAGAGCGTCGCGCTGCACTCTGTGGTGGCGGATAATTTGAAAAGCTGCCAAGAGAGCATCGTGTTGGTATCTTTATTCTTTGACATGTGGTGGCGGCAAATTCCACATCCGCCATCTGAGAGCACTGTGCTGCGCTCTTGATCGTAGTAGCGGACATTTTAAAAAGAACATGTCAAGGAATACCTTTGTTCTAAAAGAAAACAAGACTACGGTTCTGAACGGCTTGCGTAAGATAGCGATTGTGTTAACCTCCTTTTCCCTGCTCTGTTAAGGCATAGCTTTATCGAACATACAACGCGATCTTATACATAAGACAGCATGCATATCACGTACCTGCAAGTTTAGACTTGAACACATAATACTACTTATAGTTCGACGTTGTTGAACACTGCATTGCATGACTGGAATCGAGCACTGTTTAGAAAGAAAAAAATTATCTTCTTAGCATACTTACTAAGCTGCTCTTTTTCCTCTATGAAGCTTAATCTCTATCGAACATGCATTGCAAAAGCAAGAGTATTACAAGTTTAGACTTGAACACATACTACCGTTTATAGTTCGAAGTTGTTGAACACTGCATTGCAATCAAACACTGTTTAGAAAAAGAAAAAATTCTCTTCTCAACATGAGCTAGACAATAACATACTTACGAATCTGCTCATCACCTTCTTTCTTGCTTTTCTTCTTTGAGTAATAAACGAAACTCTATCTTGCAAATAAGGAGCGGGAGGAAGGTAATACCTAACCTAAAATAAAAGAATATGCCAATTCTACATTATTTATTTACATCTTGTATGTACAAGTTTTATCTCGAATCATTTTACCCTAGTGATGTTTGCGTACTTCTCCCATTCTCGATGCAATTCTTGTATGTACAAGTTTAAACTTGCCGTACTACGCTCTCAGGGTACCTCTCCCTATCTTTATACAATATGTACAGTGAATTGTGATGTAAGACAGCGTAACGTAAGTACACACCTCTAGCATAATGTTTACACACATCTGCTTTATGTAAAGTAGTACCTATCAATACTACTATGCCCCCAGGCTAGAGTGTTGGTAGAATTTGGAATGACAAACCGTTTGCAATCATCACTATTAAGGGCTACCTTACTAATTAAATGAGTGTACAACTGGTGCTTCTTGCTTCTAATGACAGACATTTGCTTATGCAAAACAGGAGGATTACTTTTAATGCAATTGTTATAGTTTTCAAAACTTTGCTGATTCTGAACGACATTCCTTTTAACCCCCTTCAATCTCTTTATTTGTAGTTCATTAAGAGTTTTATGCAATATGACTTGGATTTAGTACCTACAAATGAATCGATAATATTCCCAGCACATTCATCTTTCATTTTACCTAGAACCTTTTTGTTCACTAGCGGTAGATGATATTGATTATTTGCAGGATAGTTACTTGTATCAAACCTACCCAAGTCTGGCTTTATATCATTGTAATAGTCATCAGTTTTGATTTGATAAATAAACGAATCGGTATCTGTGTAGAGCAAATGCGCATTACGCGCGTACTTCCTCTCATATAATCGTAATGGAATTCATACATGAGTGTTTTAGCCAATTCAAGTACTGCAAAGCCGACGTAGGTAGGTTTGTCGTACTTAACCTTAACGCGATTCATCTGTATAATAACTAAATTCTCATGTATGATGGTGCAGCTGTGGAAATTTGGTTTACTTATTAAATAGTTAGCACCATACCTTTTCTTAATATTTTCCCAGTTTGTAATCAATTTTACATCAACGCGTTTGTCAACATTTTCCATAGCCTTACCAAACACACTGTTATTCATGAGCTTGTAGAAATCTTTTTCAAACTCGTTAACCGCATTCGTTCTTAAATTATTGTTCAGATCGATATATGGCTTTAGCCACGGTGACTGATTAAATTCTAGTACGCGATGAATTTTGGATAACTTCAAACCATGCTGCAAACACTGTTTTAAATTTCGGTAATGAATGATATACTTAGATTTATCACACAAATTAGCAATTAGCATTTTCGTCGTTGATGCGATGTACGGGGACTTCACATTTTCAGGGCAGAAAGGTACGTCATTATGAGAAGTGTGTAACTCTTTAGGATACTGTAAGTCAACTTCGAGGAAATAGCCTTTATCAGCTTCATCGCCTAGGGCGTGCAGCTGTAAAGCATCAATTTCGCACTGCGTTAGCCAGCGGAAACCACTCACCGGTAGATGCTGACTCATCGCCCACCCATACCTGAATATTAGCATCGAGATAAACGATATACTGAGATTCCTGACTAGAATCGAAACTCGGCATGTACTTATTATTTGCTTTAGAACACCGCCCGCTGCACTGACTTAGACCGCCTCGAATAGATGATTTTATAAAGTGCACCATATCAATATCGGTTAGCAGTTCCAAATTCACCTGCGTGTATTTTAACATCGCATCCCAACTTAACCCAGGCGCAGTAAAATACTGCCATGGATCAAGGCTGTAGGTTTTCTTGTAAACACAGCGAAAATTTTCAAAAACATCAGCTAACAAAAGTACATCCGTCTTTAAATATAAATCGGAGTATTCACCCAGCGTTTGAATGTGGAACTGCTCCCAGATATGTTGTGCATGTAAATAGTCATCATCACTAATATCTGCTGAATTCAGCGAGCTGTAAAAGGAATGTTTCGATGGTAAGGCACGTTCTTCGAGGCGTTCTAAGCAGTCAAGATATTCATAACAAAAAACACCCTTACGCCGAAGTAAATTAAACTGCGCTTCTTCGGGAAAAACGCGTCGAATTTCCGTAAATTGCTCCGGCTGTAAATGACTAGAAAGTTTATCGAGGCTACTCGCCATAAAGCGAAACGAGTCAAGGAATCTCAGTTTTATAGAATGCTCCGCATCTACTTTTACAGACTTTGCAAACGCAATGTACCGCTCTTTATTCAGAGGGATTATATCTACTTTTTCATCTGAAGCTCCAAATTGTGAAATGATAAAATGTGAGTCGTAACCAGATAAGTTATGAAAAATTACAGGGATAAATTTAGGAACTCTGTACTTAAGATTACAGCTATAATGAGCGGCACATCTGTAGAAACCAGTTAAATGATCATGATCAAAAACTTTAGGGTCATTTTCGGAAAATTCCCCATCACAAATGCTGCACTTTGTAGCACGTTCATGATCATTTAACTGAATTTCGGTGAGTGGCTTCATAGGAATATTACTATTTAGAATACGACCAAGACGAACTGCATCACTTTCAAGTCTTTCTAAAAATACTTTAGCAGCATTAGGTTCTCGATACAGCTCTAAATTGTTAAGCGTACTACACTTGATGTAATACGCGAAGCTATACGGGACATGCATGTGCGTAGTATTAGTGAAAGAGTTGTCAGGATTAGGTAAGCATGTGTTGCATGGCGTGAGGATGGCTTCAAAGTCTGCATAAATCACGAAAGGTACCCACATCTGCTTGTGAAAATTTGTAAATTTTAAAACATTACTGCCTGTAGTAGGTATCTCTGTACGTACATGATTGCAGTCATTCTTGGAATGCTTCGTTAACTGATCTTCAGTTCTAAAATACTGCAAGCATCCATCACATAGCCACTTTTTGTTACACCTGTTTGACAACTGACTACCAACAAGTCTACTCAGATTTTTAATCCAGCAAAAGTGGCTATTTTCACTGTTTTCAATATAGAGTAAGTTAACATGAGTACTCTTCTTATGACATGTATAATACAGAGGACCTACTACAGACTTTTTCTCTACACCGTACACATTAATGCTAATGTTATTTAGTTCTTCAAAGCGCTTAATATCCTTTAACTGCACAGGAAATTCTATACTATCGAAATTTAGCAGCGTTGAATAGTGTGGATACGATGATGTTCTATTCGCTACATTCCGTTTCACAGGATTTAAAGCCGACATCACCGCCCATGCAAAACATGCCTCGTCATTGTTTTGGATGTTTACAACAGCTTCTTTTCGCTGAATCCATGTCGGCAGCTCGATGTACGATGAACCTCTCATGGGATTGTACTTATTGATGTTAACTTCTAGATACATTATTTCAACTAAAGCCCACCCTGATTCCTTTTCCTGAAATTCCTCACTCTTAGTTGAAATAATGTTAGAGACATCCCTAAGTACATCACCAAAATTAGTCGACTCACTTATGACGAAATTCTTCGTATTAAATGATTTAATGTCCGTTATTTCGGATTCATCCGTGCTTTTAATGTACAAGGCGAAAAGTTCAAAATTAACTTTAAATAAATTATGATTGGACAAAGATTTAGCAAGACGCTGTTGTACATCCGGTTGAACACAATTTAAAAAGTTTTGAAGTGCTCTGAAACTTTTGACTGGTGCGAATTCTGTAACTAGAAATCCTACTTTTAAATGCTGTATTAATTTCCTCGATGTTTGCGTTACTACCATTTCTACACGCATTATTTTTATGTGCATTACTCCGTAAGTGTCCCTGAAAATGTGAAGATGGTACATCAGTGTTACAGTGCTCGTAGTGAATAGTTTGAAGTTCATGATTTTTTCTAGGTTTTTTACTACTAGTACTTTCTACAGCTACATCCGTTTTTTTTACGCTTTTCTCCTATTACCTGAGAGCAAGCAGATACCTGATGTGCTTCTACTAAGTGAGCCTCGTATCGCTCTACGTTAGCGAAATACACACCACAAACTTCACATAAAGCAGATGTTATGCTAGGGTGTTTTGATTTTATATGGCACATAAAGTTATCTCGCCTTGCGAATGTAACGTTGCATTGCCCGCAGGAAAACGTATCAGATGCATCACGATGTTTCGATTTTACATGACGTGTGAGGATGTCACGTCTTCTGAACGTTTCATTACACTGCGAGCAGGGAAACATCTGAAAAGAGAACAACCAATAGAGATTAGCCTAAAGTTGCGATGTTCAACGTATAGAGGTCGGACATGGCTGCAAGTTTGAAATTGTAAGATTAACCTCTTCTACAGCATGAAAGATTGAAGAGAACAACTATTTATCAGTAGACTAAAGTTGCGATGTTCGGAAGAAACCAAGTTCCAACCTATAGAGGTCGGACATTGCTGTGAGTTTGAAATTATAAGATTAACCTCTTCTACAGCATAAAACATTGAAGAGAACGACTATTTATCAATAGACTAAAGTTACGATGTTCGGAAGAAACCAAGTTTCAACCTATAGAGGTCAGACATTGCTGTAAGTTTGAAATTATAAGATTAACCTCTTCTACAGCATGAGGATTGAAGAGAACAACTATTCATCAATGGACTAAAGTTACGATGTTCGGAAGAAACCAAGTTTCAACCTATAGAGGCCGGACATTGCTGTGAGTTTGAAATTATAAGATTAACCTCTTCTATGACATGCAGATTAAAGAAAATAACTATTTATCAATAGACTAAAGTTACGATGTTTTAGAAGAAACCAAGTTTCAGCCTGTTGAGGTCAGACATAGCTATGTGTGTTTGAAATTATAAAATTAACCTCGTCTATAGCATGAGGATTGAAGAGAACGACTATTTATCAATAGACTAAAGTTACGATGTTCGGAAGAAACCAAGTTTCAACGTATAGAGGTCAGACATACCTTAAAATCTTCGCGCTGCAAACTGTTACTCGGATGAACAAAATGCGTGCGTTCAAGCCTGAAACTCGAATGATAATATTCTGGTCGTACCTAAAAAGAAGAAACATATATGAATGCAGTGTAGGGTACATCAGCCAGCCTAGCTATCTTTACAACTCAAAGTTCGAAAACATACCTTAAAAATGCACGTGCTGCAGACTGTTACTCGGATGAAAAAAATGCGTACTTTCAAGCCTGTAACTCGAATGATAATATTCTAGTTGTACCTAAAAAGAAAAGAACAAACATATATGAACGTAGATGTTTATTACCTAGCGTAGAAGTTGCTTTGCAAACAGTAACTAACAGTTCAGGCTTACCTTAAGCTGAAGGCTGAAGAATAATATTCACAGCGGACAGTACTTAGACGGGAGATGTGCACGTAATAAACACATACAAAGAACTGTGAGCGCTTCACGCAGACTGCAGCGAGTAAATATGCTCCTTGTTACCAAGCGGATATCAAGAATTGCAGACGTTTGCAGTACAGTTAGAACGAAATGTTTATGCAACAAGAGCTCTCCTGAGGGTCTTACGCTGAGTTCTGCAGGCTGACGTATTTAAGCAGGGATCGAACCTGCTGTTGATGCCGAGGTGTCCGAATTTAAGAGTTCTGCAGCGGATCGAGCCTTGGAAAGTTAGCGCGCGATCCTCGACATCTGGACTTAAACGGGAGGGTACTAAGCTACATCCGCGGTATTCCTTACCTGTAGGCACTTAAAGGTATTGAGCTAAACCTACATTTAGCCAGATCATGTGATTACACGTTATGGCGATCGCGCAGGTCCCTCGCCTAGCATTTGCTATTTTTTACGGCTTCCGACAGTAGGAGTTCGAACCCGCTATCTCCCGAAGTAGCGAGAATGATTGCGGGTACAAGAGTGTTGAGGGTGATTCATTCGTCGGATGGAGGCGATCCTACTGTTGCATATTACATTCTCAGGTAGTTTCGAGGGCGTGCAAAAAGCCAGCATTAAGTAAGGGCCGTTGATGGGGAAGTTAAACCTTGTACAGGCTCCTTCGAAAATGATTGTGAGTATACGATGTTGATGGTGATTCATCTGTCGGATGGAGGTGATAAGCTGTATGCAGGCTCTTTCGGTAGGAGTAGGCTATGTACCGGCACCGGGTTTTACCCCCTCCCTACTGTAGTATATTACATTCTTAGGTAGTTTCGAGGGTGTGCAAAAAGCCAGCATTAAGTAAGGGCTGTTGATGGGGGGGGTGTTAAATCTTGTACAGGCTCCTTCAACAGGAGTAGCCTATATACCGGCGCCGTGCAGGCTCTTTCGATAGGAGTGGGCTATGTGCTGGTACTGGGTTTTAACCTCTCCGTACAATCATAATATTTTATGTTAGGAACTTACACCAGCTAAATGCTACACGGTTAAGAAAACGTTCCGCCAGTTACAAGTGGCTTATCAGCACGCAGTGTCCTCGTTCAAGGTTACTACAGCCGGAAGCCGAGTGTACAATTTCAGTCAACGCATGCATTCCGCATTTCGCTCTGACTGACTGCGCCGATACAACTTCAAAGATAGTGTTCTATACGGTAGAACAAAAAATGTAACTCATAGCCTATTCCTAAAGCTTTACACTGTAAATGTTTGGAGCTCCTGTTTTTACAGATAGATGTGGTTCCTAACGTAGCAGGACCGGGATTAAAAATATATTTTACAGCTGAGTGCCTCCTCCTGACGCAAGAGTTTAAATAGCAAGAATCTGTTTTAAGGCCGGTTGCCCTTCCTGACGCGAGATTTTAAATCACAAGAATCTGTTTTACAACTGGATGCCCTTCTAGGATTTTAAAAAGCAGTATCTAGCCTCTTACATCATACACTATTGTTTTACGGTACGGCCGGTTGCCCTTCCTGACACAAGAATCTGTTTTACAACTGGTTGCCCTTCCTGACACAAAACTAGCAGTATCTAGCCTCTTACATCATACACTATTGTTTTCGACCAGTTGCCCTTCCTAACGTCAAAGAACTGGGATTAAGAATCTGTTTTACAACTAGTTGCCCTTTCTAACACGAGAATCGGGGTTTTACAGCTAGATGCTCTTCTTAGATTTTAAAAAGCAGTATCTAGCCTCTTACATCATACACTATTGTTTTACGGTACGGCCGGTTGCCCTTCCTGACGTGAGATTTTAAATCACAAGAATCTGTTTTACAACTGGATGCCCTTCTAGGATTTTAAAAAGCAGTATCTAGCCTCTTACATCTTACACTATTGTTTTACGGTCGGTCGCCCTTCCTGACGTCAAAGAACTGGGATTAAGAATCTGTTTTACAACTAGATGCTCTTTTTAACACGAGAATCGGGGTTTTACAGCTAGATGCTCTTCTTAGAATTTTAAAAAGCAGTATCTAGCCTCTTACATCATACACTATTGTTTTACGGTACGGCCGGTTGCCCTTCCTGACGCTGAAGGACCAGGATTTAGCCAGTTACCCTTCCTGATGTAAAAAGACTAGGATTTATTTTTAGACTGCACTTGGCTAGAAATAGCTACACGAAATTATTATATAGAAAGAGAATTGCCGGCTCCTACGGTTTGGTTTAGTGTGCTTGCCTCTCACCCGGCAGTCTCGGGTTCGATTCTCTTGGGATTAAAAATATGTTTTACAGCCGAGTGCCCCCTCCTGACGCAAGTTTCAATCACAAGAATGTGTTGTACAGCCGATTGCCCTTCCTGACGCTGAAAGACCAGGATTTAGCCAGTTACCCTGATGTAACAAGACTAGGATTTATTTTTAGACTGCACTTGGCTAGAAGTAGCCACACGAAATTATTATATAGAAAGAGAATTGCCGGCTCCTACGGTTTGGTTTAGTGTGCCTGCCTCTCACCCGGCAGTCTCGGGTTCGATTCTCTTAGAACGAAGGTGCACTCCAAACACATCATTCAATGTTCTGATCATATGTTGTATGGATTATATTCTTAATCACTTCTTTTGTAATATAATCTTCAAGTATTCGATAAAGCTATGCCTTAACAGAGCAGGGAAAAGGAGGTTAACACAATCGCTATCTTACGCAAGCCGTTCAGAACTGTAGTCTTTTCTTCTCCTAGAACAAAGGTATTCCTTGACATGTTCTTTTTAAATTGTCCGCTACTACGATCAAGAGCGCAGCACGGTGCTTTCAGATGGCAGATGTGGAATTTGCCGCCACCACATGTCAAAGAATAAAGATACCAACACGATGCTCTCTTGGCAGCTTTTCAAATTATCCGCCACCACAGAGTGCAGCGCGACGCTCTGTAGATTAAAGATGGCGAATGTGGAATGTGTCACCACCACATAGAGTGCGGCACTGCGCTCTCTTGATTAAAGATGGTGGATGACAGCTGACGGAATTGCCCGCAAGAGTGCGGTACGGTGCTCTGTAGTTTAATGATGGTGGATGACAGCTGACGAAATTGCTCGCAAGAATGCGGCACGGTGCTCTGTAGTTTAAAGATGGCGGATGTCAGCTGACGCAAGAGGGCAGCACGGTGTTCTGTGGTTTAAAGATGGCGGATGACAGCTGACGAAATTGCCCGCATGATAGCAGCACGGTGCTCTGTCGATTAAAGATGGCGGATGACAGCTGTCAAAAAAGCACGTGGCCGAACAAGAGCACGTGGAATTTGCCGTCACTACATTTCAGAGGTATCTAGCTAAAGAGTGCAGCACTGAGGTTTGCGATGCAAGATGGTGGATGACAGCTGTGACGTAAAAATTACCCGCCACCACAAAGAGGGCAGCACGGTGCTCAAAGATGGCTGCTGTCACGTGGAATTGTCTGCCACCACATTTCAAAGGTATCTAGCTAAAGAGGGCAGCACTGAAGTTTGCGATGCAAAATGGCTGCTGTCAAAAAAGCATTTTTCCAATTATCCGCCACCACATTTCAAAGGTAAGTAGCTAAAGAGGGCAGCACTGTGCTCTATAGATTAAAGATGGCGGATGTCAGCTGTCCAAAAAGCACGTGGATTTGTTTACCGATTCAAATCTCGCGCTAGTGAGGTTAAGTTGGTAGCACTAAGGTTTAGGCCCGTTAAGATGTCAGCACTGCGGATGACAGGTGACGAATTTGCAGCTACTGCGATAAAGAGGGCAGCACAGTGCTCTGTGGTTTAAAGATGGCGGATGACAGCTGTCAAAAAAAGCACGTGGATTTGTTTACCACGCGCTAGTTAGGTTAAGTTGGTACCACTGAGGTTTAGGCCCGTCAAGATGGCAGCAGTGAGGTTAGCGATGCGTTGTTGTCGATGACAGCTGTCAAAAAGCACGTGGCTTTGTTTACGAATTCAAATTTCCCGCGGGAGGTGGAGGAAGCCTCTGGGAGGGCCCCCGTGAAGCGGAGGGGGCCTCTGGGAGAGCCTCCCGTGAGGCGGAGGCGCCCCTGGGAGCCCTGAGGCGGAGGCGGCACCCGAACCATCCAATTATACTACTAAAGAAAACGTACCTAATTACCATTCTCATTTATGGCATGTAAATACGAATAGTAACATTTAGACAGATAAGTCAAGAGCTGACTACAACTTACCAAATGGTGAAGAGTATACACATGTAGGTGATAGAGACTGCTGTGTTTACTTGTTTAGCATTGAACTGGCAGCTAACTTTGCCCTCTGCAACAATGCACTGTCATACTGCTGCTCACAACACTTTCCACTTAGACTTGATTTGACCACCAATAGTTTACTGAGATTTTCGTCATTCAGAGATGATCGGTATTGTGTCCTCGTCCTTTTTACCTTGCTGAACAATCTTTCACACTCGGCATTGCTGTGTGGAATTGTCAATATTGAGAGCATTACTTTTGCGATTCTATCATATTTGAAACTCCCATCTGTACCTCGTATATCCCCTATAGCAGACCAAGAACAATCTACTATTTCCTCTTGCACAACAGACAATGGTAAATCCTCCACTTGGAGAGCACAAAACTGGCACTGTAATGCATCCATTGCTTCTTGGTCATCTTCACCATCTTTCACTGGCAATATAACAGGAAACTTTGAAACAAAATACTTTATGGCATTGAAGGAAGAAGTCTGCAAAGAATTTATCTGAGTTACTTGAGCATTAACAAAAACATCACTATTCAAATTAAATTTATGAATAATATAATCACAAACTGCAATAAAATAGTTCCTGGCGTGCAAATAAAAGTTTTTCTTCCCCTCAGGTGCCAGATTTTCTACAAGACGAGATGATGAACAGCCAATTACTAAATCATCATCAGCTTTCTGATTCTCTCTCGTGTGATAGACCGCTTCTAAAACTGTAGGATATTTTTTTATAACCACTGGCTTAACAAACCTACACAATATATCCATCAGCATTGATCTTGTGACATGAATGCGAGGTGCTTGCAACTGAAGAACTTTATTAGTTTTCTCAAATGTAGGGATGATAAATGCCAGAAATGAGCAAAATGCTTTTTGATGACAGAAAAAGAAATAGTCTCTCCTCTCGTGAAACACTGGCTGTGCAACTAGACTCCTTTATTTTCTTCACAGATGGAGATGAACTACTCTCCGCCTTCCTTTTTCCAGAAATAACAGAAGCTTGGTCTTGTACTCTACTGACACAAAGACCACGTTCCATTTCTGTATCATGTGGCTTTAGCTTGGGAATTTGGAAATACTTCAGAGATGTGTCTGTGCCATTGGACTGCTTTACCTCATCCTTAAAAAAACTCTGAAGTGGCTTCCACTCTGAAATCAATATTTCCAAACATTTCCCCTAAGATAACCAGTGAGTACACACATGCTTTAATATTTTTCTAACATCAGTTCGGTACAAAGCTTGATACATTTTGAGATCTTTTCTCTTCGAGCTTTTGTCTAAATAATAATAAATATCAATTAGCATCTCATCAATTTTGACAGGAAGGGAGTCTGCACACCCTTCATGGCAGCCAAATTAATCAAATGACATGGGCATCCCATAATAATAATGTTTTCGCACTGCTCTCTTAGTTTAGCAGCAACACCGTTTTTTCTTCGCATCATAACAGGAGCATTATCTGCGCTAAAAGATATACAGTTTGCCATCGGAACATCATATCTTTTCAGAACATCCAGGAGCAAATTAGCAATATTAATACCAGTAGAATTGCCTTCCAAATTTTCCATGGATAGCAAACTATTTTCAATCTTTTTCAATTCTTTGTTGAAAAACGAGACGACGATAGGGTAGAGCTTACTATCTTTGTCATTGCTACCATCAGTTGAAATCGCAAAAGGTTCAGTCTTTAAAGTTTGAATCACCTTACTATCTTCATCACGGGCCATTTCGTAAATTATGGCAGATGTTTTTGTTCTAGCACACGCATATTTCTTCGCAATGTCTGAATCTGGGAACATCTTTCTGAACAATGGCCCCGCGTGATCAGAACAAGACAATGCAAGGTTATGTTCGACAATCAACGCCGTGAACAAACATTCTGCTCAAGTGACTGCATCATCTTCCTTCCCACCTACGAAAAATTACTTAATTTTTTGTTCCTCTCGAGACAGGAGACACTATCTTTGTGTTTCTGTGCGACACTGTGAGATACAATATCTAATTTCCCTCCATGCGAGATATTAATATCACACCGACACACGGAACAAAAGGCATAAGAGTTTCCTTTATTAGACTGTAAAATGAATGGAAATTCCGTTTTATAGGTATCCCTGAACACTTGGAGATAACGTTTGTTATGTTTTGTAGTCTCATCATGTGAAGAGAAAATACCACAAACTGTCACCGACACAACTCTCTGAAATACATTGAAGTCATTAAAATTATGAACTCTGATCAATACAAAAGCAATGAAATATGCGAAACTACCACATACAAAACAGATCAATATGTCTCGTACATTATTAACATATGACTTCGACACGGGGAAAAGCACAGAACCGCAACAAAAAACACGTGGTCTAAAACTCCAACAAAACTAAGCACAGAAACGAGCGTGCGAACCACACAATAACAAACTCACCCTTTCGTCCCGATCAACGGAGTCCCTAGCGGTCGCTAGTGCGCATGACCTCTGACTCGTAGGACGATTGCCGTCCCGAATTCCCACCTGAACAGCACACACGCTGCTGTAGTGAGCGGGAAATACGATACACGAAGGCGATGGATGATCCGCCCGCTTAATAAAGCATCAAATACCGGTAAATATGCTTAAAATGAGATTGCGTAAATTACACAAGCACATAAGGATTCGTCCTAGGGGAAGAGTACTGGCCGTACTGGAGGTTATATTGGTCAAAAATAGGAAGAAATAAAAGTAAATCGTAAAACCGGAAGACGAGTTAAAAATCGGAAAGTTTCCGGGTAAATCGGAAGGGTTGGCAGGTATGCCAGCATGATGGCCCATCGTTCGCGCCGAATAGGAATGTTGGTAAAAAGATTTGGGATCTTCCCTCTTCCACCCCCTGGGCCAAAATTATTCTCGGGTTGTATGAACTGCTTGACACTGGTTCATGTTCTTCATTCATTAACCAATCCTTCGTGTGCGGTCTAAACCTAAAATATAGTTGTCCCCGATTTCATGCTAGCGACAGGTCTATCATCGATTTCATCACCCGCATATTCGCGTTTCGATTTAAGTCTGGCATAAATTACCCCTTCGAAACTCCTTTTCAACAAGCAACTGTTTGCTCAGTTTCCCAGTCCAAATTTCCAAGCGCTTCTTGTGAGTTGAGTGATAGTCAAAATTTGATGCTGAGCAGACTGTTAGAAGAATTTTCTGACGTCCTGATGCCCGATCTAGGTTGTGCTATGAATTTCACCTACTCCATTGAATTGAAAGACGACACACCTGTAAGGTCCCGTCCCTTCAGCTGTTCTCCCCAAAAGCTATTCGCTATGAGAAAATGTGTGAACGACCTTTTGGAGAAGAAAGTCATTAGCCCGTCGAAATCTCTCTTCAGCAGTCCCACGTTCCTTGTACCCAAAAAAGATGGTAGTTTCAGATTTATTGTGGACTATAGGAAGGTAAACAGGAACATAGTCTTCGACAGTTTCCCATTACCCACTATTGAAAGTTTGTTAGGAATGAAACCATGTTTTCCAGTGTTGACTCAGTTAAATGTAACAGAGATCCACATCGCTCTACAAGGCCCCTCCCATTCTTGTCCTCTCCTCTCCACGCGCAGCGTGCCTCACCAAAACTTTCCATGACTACAGTCCTGAAATAGTGTTTGGTGACAACGGACTTAACATCGGCAGTCTAGATAAGTACGTAAGTTTTCATTATATTATTACTTGTATATATTTTATTTTTGTCATTACTGTTTCATGTTATCACTAAACTCTCTATCATTGACAAGTTTACGCTACGTAAATAATACTGTACATGCTTGTTTTAAGTGATTTGATAGAATCTGAGGTTGTTCTTGTAGAACGAAACATGTCATTTCTTGTATGTTAGTGTGTATTTTACAGGTATGTTTATAGTGTTATAATTTACATTGTATTTGCTGTGTGTGACAGACTGAAAAGCCTTTATTACATACTATTGAAAGTGCCTTTCAGCATTTTCACAGAGCTAAATTTTTCAGTGTGTTCGATTTTAATTCGGTTTACCATCAAATCCCGCTGCACCCCAAGAGTCGTCCCTACACTGCCTTCACCACCCCGTTCGGGCTTTTCGAATTCAATAAAGTACCTATGGGCATATTGATTGGTGGTCAAGCACTCAGCCGCATCTTGGATTCGATCCTCGGTGATCTAAAATTCTCCTGCGTTTTCAACTTCCTCGACGATCTCCTCGTTTCTTCTGCAACCTTTGATGAACATCTTGCCCATCTTCGAGAGATTCTCGGTCATCTGCGGAAGCATGGATTTACAATTAACCCCAATAAAGTATCTCTTTGCTGCAAAAGATTGAATTTCCTGGGACACGTTATATCCGACTCCGGTATTGCCGTTAATCCAGACAGAGTCAAATGCATTCAGAATATCCCTCAACCTAAAAATGTCCGCGGGGTGAGAAGGTTCCTAGGCATGGTTGGTTTCTACAGCCGTTTCATCCAAGACTTTTCCCGCATTTCGGCCCCGTTAAATCTCCTAAAAAGGAAAAACTGTCGCTTCGTCAGGGGAGAGGACCAGAGTCGTGCCTTCCATCTTCTAATAAAAGCTCTTTGTGAAGCTCCTGTGCTCCACAGTCCCGATTTTTCTAAGGAATTTGTTTTACAATGTGACTCTAGCGAAATCGCTGTTTCGGCTGTACTCAATCAATGTGATTGACGACGGGAAACTGACCCCAATTGCTTACTTCAGCAAACTACTACACGAAGCTGAATTGCGTTATTCCGTATATGAAAAAGAATGTCTGGCTGTTGTCTTGGGGGTAGAAAAGTTTCATTCTTATTTGGAACATCGTCCTTTCTTTGTTCACACAGACAACCCGGTCTTATCATGGACGAGTGCCAATGTTAAAAAAGTCGGCAGAACGGCCAGGTGGATCCTCCGACTGTCGGCCTACAAATTTACTATCGTGCACGTTCGAGGCAAAGACAACGTGGTGGCAGATTGTTTATCGCGCATGTCCAATGGTATTCAACCAACAGGTGCCGAAAGCTCGGAAAACTGCATTCCCTTGGATAGTATTAACATTCTTCAGAATTATCCTTGGTCCTTTACGGACCCTTCCTCTCACCAAAAGGATGACGACGAGTGCTGCAGATTGATAGAGAGCATCGTTGCAGGGTCCGCTCAAGACAGCTCATTTTCTGTGAAACGTGGGTTGCTGGTTCATCGAAGCCGTCAAAATGGAAAGGATAAAAATTTTGCGCCGGTAAAATTACGAGTCATGATGATTCACTATTTTCATGATTCGTACCTGGGAGCTCATCTTGGTCAATACGAAACCTTTCATCGCATATCACGAGATTTCTTCTGGCCCGGACTCAAGAAGGATGTTCTTGAATATGTAAAAAGCTGCGATGTTTGCCAGTGATGTAAACCTGCCCAGAATTCACAAATCGGCTTTCACTCTGCCGATGTAACTTCGTGTCCTGGTGAAAAACGGTTCATCGATTATTGCGGTCCCCTCGTAAGATCAAAGAGCAATCATGTCGGGATATTTTCTGTGGTAGATGCCTTTTCAAAATTTGTGTGGTTGTTCCCAGATCGCCGAATAGACTCGAGCTCGGCTATCTACATTTTGTCCCGGCATATATTTGAAAAATATGGGCCACCTAAAATCTTGGTTTCTGATAAGGCTTCGACTTTTAATAGCAACAAATTTCGCAATTTATGTTTCGAATGGGGGGTTAACATGTTTTTCTCAGCCCTCACTATACTAAGGCATCGCACGTGGAAAGATTCCACCGGAACTTAAAGTCTTGTGTAAGCGCTTTCCACGGCGCTGATCATCGCTGCTGGGACACTAACCTACCATTTTTTGTTCTAGCCTTTAACAACGTGGTACATGAATCGCATCGCCACACACCAGCTGATCTATTTTTAGGGAGGAGCATCGCCAATCCGCTTCAGTTGAAGTGGAACATCGGACACCTAACCATACCCTCTGGGAAAAGCGATATGGAAACCAAATGGAAGGAAGCACTGCAGCACCTGGTCAGAGCCCGTGATCGTGTGGTGGCGAAGTTCAACAGAGGGAGAAGGCTGGAGACCTCGTTGTCACTAAAATATTTCCCGTCAGCTCTGCAACTGATCAAATAACTGCCAAATTGTGTCCTAGATGGCCCAGCCCCAAGAAAATCATCCGATTTCTGGGACCAGTTACTGTCCTACTTGAAGATTTGGAAAGTAAAAGAGTAACTAAAAGTCACGTGTCCTTACTGAAGGCGTACCACCGACGGTGGACATGAACCCTTGTATCCGTTTCTAATTATCTTCTTAGGCTAGCTTGATTTGTTTGATTGTTGATGGTGAATGACGTTATGTCTCTTTTTAATGTCTTCTCTCAATTTTAGGAAATGTAATGGCACGAACGATGAATTGTGGAACCCCATGATGGAACAAAGAGGGAAGGAGAGATGGAAAGAATTTGCTTGTTCAATCTATACAATGTCACATGGAAATGACCTAACCTCAAGCTATTCTGAAATGTCACATGATTGTGAGAAGTCAATAACCAAAATAAGATGTATCGTGGAGAATTTTTATTGTAATGACTGATTGAATTAGCATTTATTTTGATCCAGTGCACGGCCCTCCTTTGAAATGGAGTAGATTACCTTTGCCTTGCGGTGTCTTATTGACATCACTAAATGTCATTCCGTATGTTTCTAGTTTTTAATTAGATGTAAGGTCTTTAGGATTAGTAAGGCGCGCCTTTAGGTTTTAAGATTTTATGTCTCCCATCAAAATGCGCCCGCTCGACTGATCGAGTAACGGCACAATTTAATGAGGAGACGGCGGGATGATGTGCCATTTGGTGATGGCCCTGTACCGATAGTGTGTCGTTCTGGTTTGTTTCCGAACGCTTTTACCTGGCACGTTTTTAACTAGCTCGCACTACGTGAGTTAAGTGTTCCCCGATGTACTTGTCAGGTAACAGCTCTCTGCCCTTTGTCAGTGAAGGTCAAGCTTCCTACCGGAAGAATAGCATTTTGCTATTCTTTGCCCGAGTTTTGGTTTTTATGACGTGAAATATCAACATGGACCCCATATGGAATGGATCAGCCTTTGTGGCGTACCGGTATCGGAATGTTTTTTAAAAGGTTCAAATGAATGCTATGACCCTTTGATCTTTCTAACCATTTGTCTGCGTAGAATTAACCGTGCGAAATAACTCGCGAACCATATCGGAGCCCACGATGGCCAGATCTGTACGAATCGCGATACACTGGCAACGTATTGTCTTAGGATTTCACCACAAATGATCTTTGCTCCAATACGGCTGATGATGACCCCTAGATGGGTCGAAACTAGTACCGTATAATTTTGTAACTTTGTGAATATATTGTATTGAAAAGGTGGAAACATTTACATTATTATTATTATTATTACTTATATATTAACGTATTCATGGCTTATTACATGGCCCGAAGGATATGCTTATTGCCTTACTCGTGGCCTGTGATGTGCTGGCGTTTGATGTGTCTGCACCCGTTTCCCTGTGACTCTGGGAGGTCACTATTTTGGTTGTGTCCGGCCCTTAACCTACTGGCGATATTGTTGCCATGTATATCTTATGTTGGAGTGAAAGGTCGTACGAATGTTGTGATTGGATGATTGGAGGAAAACAGACGTATTTATGTTTGTATTTTATTGAAAGTTTACTTTTCATTTCATTCGATCCCTTTGGGATTAGTCTTCTTTTCTCTGAGTCCGTACCTGTGTCGATCATACGTTATTTCCTTTTTTTGTTTGGTTGACTTTTATTTTGGTCACTATCTATTTCATTACGTCATATCTTGTGTATGCTTTGGTCCTCAGCCCCCTGTTCAACCTATGGGAGCTTAGGTACTTTTCCCCCTTTAGTTCCTTGATTTTTCTTGAGGAGTGGATTGTAGCCGTTCTGATACGTCTAATTTTGTGTAGGCGTGTATTGCGTAGGAGTTTTATTTGATATTTCTTACATGCACTTACCAAATAAGTTTCGTGCTATGAATCTGAATAAGAATCAGGTGGGAAGCGTGACCTGTGTGAACCTCCTGGCATAATCAATTACTAAATGTAGTCGCCCATTTGCCTTGATTGTCGGTGACAGTTGTGTCCATTTGAAATTGCACGTATCTATAAAACCTTTATTATTTTTCCTTCACCTGGTTAATTTCATGTTAAAGATTTTCCCTTCCTTCTTTTCTTTCCTTGATGTTTGTTTGAATAAATTGTGTTCGAGTACTTCTCAGCTTTAATTCCCAAGTAGCATCAGTCCTTGGTAGATTTGATTTAACCTCCTCAGACCCACAGAAAATTGGAAATATAATTAAATGTAATTATTGAATATTTATTTCCATTTAGTGTATGAAACAACAACAAAACATGTATTATAGATGCCTGAAATATTTTTGACAGAAAAATGGCATGTCCCCTATAGGGGACATCGGGCTTTAAGCTATGAATTCAGGTTTTACATTCAAAGATAAAGGGTAGGATTCTCCACCTGTTCAATACTACTTAAAATGTGCTATAATTAAAATGTAACATTTTTATTGTCAATTGACAAATCAATTGTGAAGTTTTTGACGTTAAATGTATTCAAGTGTTAATCAATAATCACAATTTTCTTCCTAAAGATTGTTACATTGTTACATTCTATCTAACAATCACACTGGCCTTTCACTGCATTTCATGATACTGCTTGAAACAGTTTTGTCCTGTAACCAAACACAAATGAACCTTGCAAGTAGTACACATTATCCTCGCTTTCTTGCTCTGGCAAGTTGGCAGGCAGCATCTGTGTTCTTTAGTGTCCACGATTTCGAGCATGTGCAGCACACTTTTCCTTCGTAGTTGAGGGGATGGGTGTGGAACAACTTTTTTTTTTTTTTTGATGTTCATTTCCTGGTTTCTCTCGTCCTAACTGGTGTCATCCGAAACAATTTTTGACTTATTTTCACAATGCAGAAGGTTATCAGCAACGTACTTCTTGAAGTCCAAAAATCCATATTTGTTCATCTTAGGAGTTTCCCTGGCTGTTTCAACCCGTCTCATTTCAATCTACCCTGCTGCAATTGCGAAGTCCAACATATGCATAATAAGTCTAATAGTCCACTTTCTTGTCCTATAGAATGCAATTATTCTGTCGAAGAGGTCAACACCACCCATTTGGCAATTATAATTCTTCACTATCAATGGTCGGTTGACTTTGAAATACCTTTTTTCTTTTTTACACCAACGGAGACACTCATCAGATGGTTCCGAAGCTTCTTTTGAGGACGCCAAGGTTACAGATTTATTGTCAAACCACTTCACAATTGGCACTTGTCCATCGCTCCGTACCACTTGATCTGTTGTTCCTCTACCTTCCTGTTTCATCTGCTTATCTGTCTTCATACGAGCTCCTTCAGGAATTCGGTTATTCTGAATTGTTCCCGTTGCTTGCAGTTTTCTTTCCGAATAGAGAAGGTCTAGAAGGGGAATTGATGTAAAACAGTGATCCATGTAGACTGTAGATCCTTCACTGAGAGTTGATGTGAGACGCATCACAGCTTTTTCGCCCATTCCAAGTGTTTCTGTTTCTAAAGTATCATCATTAAAAACTGAATCACCTCTACCCTCATACAAGAAAAAGTCTTATCTGGAGAACAAGCAAGGAAAATCTTTAATCCATAAGGGTTTGGTTTGCCATGAACATATTGCCTCATGCTAACATGTCCATGAAATGGTACGATCTGTTCATCCACAGAAACAGTTGCACTTCTGGAATTTTTCTGGCATCCTTCTCTCACAAAATTTAGCCTGGGCCTCACCTTCCAAAATTTATCTTTACTTCTGTCATCCTCAGAAACAGAATCGTCATCAACAATTTTGAGGTTGTTTCTTAGAAACAAGAACCTGTTTCGGGACATTTTATCTGTAATTGCGGAAACTTTTGTGCGACTGGACCAATACATTCGCATTTGTGGGTATCGCAGATATGACATGGTTATAACAATAATTTTTCTTATTTCCTGTTGAGTTGAATTCAGTAGTTTTCCCGTCTTCACATGATAGCGATGATTAGTCCTCTCGCACACAAGTTCATAAAATTCTAGTGGAAGATATTTCAAGACATAATCAAAGGGTAATTGCTTTCGATATGGATGAACATCTGGCTGATACTCTGGAGCAGGAGGAAGAGGTTCAAAATCCCCAGTATGCTTCCAACGAATCCGCTGTGTTTCGTTAGCGTAAGAGATGTCGCGGGCTTAAGTTTCACCATCCTCATCTTCTTCATGGTCCTCTTCACTGGAAGTCGAGTCTGACTCTTGAAGTGGTTGCAGTGTAAGATCTGTTTCCCCATAATCTTCACCATTCGAAATATCAATGTCTGATATATCACCATTGAGAGTCTCAGTGTTGTCCTTTTCCAACAAAGCTAATGAACAACGAAACGCGTGATAAAATATTATAATAAATGGGGTTATCACACACACATCCCACGTACATATGCACTGCTCACAGCCCATAATTCTGTCCAACTAGACACAGAACAGGGAAACAATTATCACTACATTAACTACGCCCAAAACCCAATGTCCCCTATAGGGGACATCAAAACTTAACATGTACTAGATCCAAAGTAAGATTTAGTATCAATTATATTACTGCCAATGTATATTACACCAAAACTAATAGTGTGATTTGTGTTGCCATAAGTAAATATTCAATAGTGTGAAATACAGAAAATATGATATTTACCTCTGTTTGCAGCACATGTTCGGCTATCAGACATTTCTTCTGAATTGAGTGAGTATGTTACCATTCAACAATGGTTAATATTTGGCGCTAAAATACTGTTGTGTTACAGAGCTGCATTCTTCAGAAAGGCAACAATGCAAGAACACACAGTGGAAGTAGAAACAATCACAATGATATTACAAAATTAAATGTCCCCTACAAGGGACAGTGGGTCTGAGGAGGGTAAGGGGCTGGTCTCATGTTCAAGGCCTGTTTCTTGCAGCCTTTCTCAATCGCGGTCCTCGAACTTGAATTTATTTTGTTTATTGTGCCTCTGTGGACTGCATACGTGGGACTTTCACGTGTGTTTGGGGTGGGGGTTTGGCTCACAAAGGATATTGCAAAGATTAACATACGAATTTTTGAAGGTTATAATAATATTGTCATTAAAACAGAGATTCTCTTCTGCTACAGCAGTCGCAGTTGGATGTGCATCTGAGTCCAAAATCTCACTTTAGTCCACAGGGCCCAAGCTCTAATTTCCTCTTCCGCCTTGAATCATCCTTAGCAAACTTATGTCTTTTTCACAGGCTCTTTATGTCCTGTAACCAAAACAAATTTTAACATTTACTTAACGCTAAACGCGGGTTTTGCCGTATTGTGAATTACGTTAAATTGAATTGTTTTTTGGCACTGGGAATTTCTTCCGTTAAATGCGAGTTTATGTTAAATCGAAGTCACGCAAAATCAGGGTTATACTGTATATGTACCTGAATTATTGTTAAATCTCTGAGGCTATTTCCTGGCTTTTTCACCCTTGTTTGGGCTCCTGTTGAATTGATATTATGCTCGCTCCCATTTTATTTCATTATTAGGGGAAACTTAACTGGGAAACTTAACTGGTATACTTACAGTAGATAGAATATTTTCTGTACCATCCACCCTGGACCTGACCAGCAGTCCCTGCACTAGCTTCCTGCTTCGACTAGCTTTGCTTTCTACCTGGGCGATTTGAGATTATACTCCTGAAATCAAACCTCATAAACTCTCACTCTGTTTCCATTAGTGTGTTCCGAGATAACATTTTTGTATCATGAATATGGTAATAAGTTTCACCTATAAGTTTCAATATGATCTACTGAAAAGTCTATTTTCTCTATACAATTCTTTAATTTTGTTACTACTCTCATTACCAATGCTAATTCAATGTGACAAATTGGTAACAGAGTGAAGTTTAACCTCAGGGTTATGGGCCCAGTGCGCTTCTACTGCGCCACTCTGCAATGAACACAACTAATGATAATGTCCAAAATTACACACGAGTTGAGCACACTTCCATCTCGCACAGACATGTTTAGAGCAATGATAGAGAAAGTCTTCTAAGATGGAAGAGCTCCAAAAATATATTACATCATTGACTTGGGCAGCAGTACTGTCATCTAGTGACTGATAATCCTAAATAAACACTCTTAATGGCATGTACAGTTCATTCCTGATTCTAATGTCTTGTTAAAGCCTAGTGCGGGTTATGCTTGCAGCAGAATTGGAACATGATTTTTGCCACTGCAGGCAATGCTCGCACTTAGACCGGAAAATTTTAAAGCTAAAACTTGGTCAAGAGAGCACATAGCATTGAATATCAGGTAGCACAAAAAAACGTTTAAATCTTTTCTTAAATCATAGTGTATTATATTCACCAGTGATTATTTTCTTGTATTTTAGGATCAGAAAGTTGGGATGCACCTTAGTCGAATAAACACGGTATTTATATCCTAAGCAAGTTGCTACATGGTGTCTCTAATGAAATAAAAAACAAGTGAAAGTAGTATATTCACATCACTAAGTGTCACGGAAACAAGTTTCTTTACTGCAGTCTCTTCACACTCCAGGATGTTAAATGCTCACTGGTGTTATTACAGTCCATACAACTTGAGTGTTCTGTCCATGCTGGTGGAGGCGATGTATTGCGCGTGCCGACCAAATCTCACGCCCGTGGCCATTGCAGTGTGATCGTTGAACACCTTCAGCTCCTGCCACTGTTTACACAGGTACACTCTGCAATCACAAACAGGAAAATTGTGCTAAACATAAATTAATCTCAATGCAGTAATCCTATATTCCAGAAATTGCACAAAAATATATAAACAGAAATGGAACAAAGATGTGAATTAACAAAAATGTGACGATAACAAACACATTTTTGTTTGCTGTTGGAGTTGGAAAATGATTATTGTAATATGTGGTGAGATGCTGGAATATTTTTGAAATTGTAATATTTTTTTTAGGGAAACAGCAAGATAATATGGAACTGTAAATGAACATTGCAAGATATGAGAATTGTTGTGAAGTGGTTTTTTGTATGTACATTTTCTGTAATTGGTAATTTAATTAATGTCAGCAAACATGTAAAAAGACACTTGGGACGTTTTAACTTGAAGTGGAAATGTAAAGGTGCTTTAATTCGAAACAGACTATACCGCACGCTGTTGAAATAGATGTCGCAATAGGAAATCTCGAGAAGTCGCTAACTATCTTAATATGACCATATATGGTCATGCAATTTCATTCGCTAGAATAACAAGATTTCCTATTGGTGAAAATATATGGAATCTAGTGGAAATTGTTTCCCATTAATCAGTTGTGATCGGACCATTTCCGGACTTTCGGCCGGCTTCGGAAAGATCATGCGTGAGCTCGGAGTCATTTACATCCGACCGCCCTAGCGAGCGGGAAATCCTGCCTTTTCGCTGTAAGTGTTATTTCAATGTTCATCTCTATGTTTTCTGGTTTTGTTTAATTTAATTTAATTCAATTGGTTTTTCAGTATTTCCTTGCTTAATGTCATTTCAAAAGTTTTAAATTTAACGCGTCCGAGATTGCCCTAGATTCACGCTGTTTATAATTTCAAGCCTTTCCCCTTTTTTTTAATTCAACAATCCATTCATTTGTGTTTTTGAATTCGTAATTGTATCACTTTGTTACAAGTTAACTATGTAGCATGAGTGGAATGTAATTTTTTTAAGACTTTATTGGCGAAGTACTATATAATGTTTTATTTATCATGACCTAATCTGTACTGTTATTTGTAGAGCATAAGATAATTTAATGACCTAACCTGTACCGTATAATGTTGTAACATAGGCATTTGTAAATAGTAGAATTCTGTCTACAGTTCCTGGAAAGATCCAGAAAGTTACATAACTTTTGTACAGGGTGTGTTACTTTGTTGGTATGTGTTCTAGAAAGTGTGTTCTGTCTATTCTGAAAAAATACGACTTCCGCGATCATGCGTATTCTAGAATGTTAGTCAAAGTTCTCGATCGAAAGTAAGGTTGTGATTGGTGAGTCTAGGTGGCGATAGGGAACACGTGCAAGCTGATTGGATGCCTCCAAGGCCAGTAATTCCTATATATAGTGAGCGAGGCAGTGTTCGAATTAATTCTGTCGGTCTTCGGTTTATCTGTCTGCGAGGAGCCTATCTGGTTGACGTCCCCCGGCTTCGGGGATGGCACTCTGCTCGGGTAAGCACTCTTGAATTCCGTTCCTGCTAAAATTTCCGTAATGTTCCGATTTGCTTTTCATACAGGAGTCTGCCCTAACCTCGCCTAGATTCAGCAAATTAGTTACTTATGACCCCTTAGTTTTTCAGCTGGACTAACCTGTTCGTTTCCGAGGCATTCCCGTTTTGTTTCACAAAAATATGTATATTGTAGTTTAATAGAATTTCCCTTGGGGTTTGCCTCTGGTAGTTCTGTATCACTTTAGGTATGCTAGATTTTGGATAACCTGTAAATTGCATTGGACTACTGCATTGGTAACTAGATGTACAGTTGATTTGTAATTTGAATTTACATTACTACGAATAACGTATGTATATCACTGAACTTATAGCTCATAACTTGGAATGTATTTGTAGAATTATCTTGTAAATAATATTTTTAAAAACTAAGGATCACGGTGATTCATTTCGGAATCCGCTATCTAAGCCATGTCCATGCCTTTGGTAGGTTCCCAGCCCTCCCATCTTCCCGTTTTGTCGTTCACTAGTTGGCCCTACTGATAGTTACGTACTTGTTTGTTGGAGATCCGCGTATGCTAGCTACTGTTTTTCCGAGTGTGTAGTGTTTTCTTATATTGTGTATTGTACTCTTACCTTCCCCTTTTAACTGTGTTTGTGCCTTGTTTGGTGTTACCACTGTAGTAGAGGTAACATTTTGGTAGCAGAGGCAAGCGCTAGATTGCAGAAGAAAAGTGAACCGTGATCATACCTAACCTAAAACTCTGTAAAAGTTGTGGTTCGTATATCGCTTGAAATCTTGTTTCTACCTGTCAGGATGGCTCGCGCTGTTCCTAATCCTTTCCGTTTAAGAAATGCAGAACTGATTTACGAGTTAAAAATTCGAAAAATTAATTCGACAGGGAATGTCAGAGATGACACTAGCCTGTTGAAGCAGTCCCTTGACCTACCTATAACCATACCTGAGTTAACTACGGACGAGTTGCGTGAGTCTTTGGCCGTGATTGAAGATAGGTTACCGGAATTTAACGCCATTCTTGTGTCCTTTAGTGCTTCTAAGCACTCGCATGGCTAATTAGCGCGGGTTAAGGGGCAGTTATTACATTATTTAGACAGGATTAAGGATTTGTTACCTATTGAATTGCCGGAAGTCGAGCAGCAGAAATGTCAGACCTTATTAGAACAGTTTTCCAAAGTTTTCTACAGAATCAGTGGTTTCCTTGAAGGTAATAAATTAAATAACACCGTTTCTCAAATTCAAGTGTCGACCCCATCTGGAATGAGTGACAGTGTTAATTGTGGCGAGGCATCTGTTGCTGCTCAAGTGTGCGATCTGACACCTAGTGCTGGTGGTAGGCATATTCAGGAGTCTGAGGTGACTAATGCAGCCCTGAGATCTTCTGTTTCATTGTCTGGACCTGGGATACCTGTAAGTCATTCTGATGATACATCTCTTTTGCATGTTGGTAACCGTACAAGTTTTCCTATGATTCCTGCTAATTCCGTTTAAGCTCAGTGTTTACCTTATATTCCTAATCAACCCGGTTCTGATTCAATGGTGCAAAACCATCCACCTGTCCTAGCGCCACAGGTATCGAGTTGCATAACCTCTACACAACCGGTTAATGCCCAAATGGTCTCTCAGATTAGTGAGAACCGTTCTCAAATTGGGTTGTCTGCGCCCGTAACATTGCAGGATAACGTTAATCCTAACCTATCCTGTACTCCGTCCTTTTTACAGGGAGACCCGAATCAAAGGCACGAGGCCTTGCTAAACCCTCTGGACTATTCTAAGCCTTCCCAAGCACCCTCTACACCTGTCTTCCCCCAGATTTTCTCCAATCTGCCTCACCCGTTGACCACTGTGTTTAGGGATATCTCTAAATTTTCAGCTAACTCCGTTGATGATGTTATTTCCTTCCTTCGCTTTCTAACCGAGTTCAAGGATCAGGCAATAGTGTATAATCTCAGTAACGATAACGTATTTCAAATTCTATACCCACATGTCTCTGGAGCTCTTTCTGAGCACATTGAGCCATTACTGAAAGATGGTCAGTAGATCAATTTCATGCCCAAGTTCTTGAATACTTCATTCCTGCTCGTGCCTTGTCTGCATTAGCGCAGAAGCACTATTTTAGAGTACAACATTTTAATGAGTCACTATCTGAGTATGTTCAAGACATTAAGCTGCAAGCTAAGATTTTCCGGCTCCACTATTCAGAGGCTCAGATGGTTGCCAACATAGTTGAAGGTCTCGCCCCGAACTATAGATCATATCTGGCCCTTTCACCCCGACCTGCAACATTCGCCCAGTTGGAAGCAATTACAGTATCCGCTGAAGGCATTCGATATGCTGACCAGCTACGCCTGGCATTAGCCCCACCTCCTATAACCGTACCCCCTACTCAGGATTCTAAAACCACCCCGTCACCTGCTTCCAACGCGCGTAATCCCCGTTCATGTTTCAATTGTGGCTCCACGGCTCATCTCAGGCAGGATTGTCCCAAGGCCGGGACATTAGGCAATAGGAAACCTGCGATGGGTGGAGGCTCTTCCACCAATACTTCTTGCCATAACTGTGGATCAACTAGGCATTTCTCTAGGCAGTGCCCACGTAACACTTCTGGCTCTGGACCCCCAGACCATAGTAGTGCTAGAAGACTAACCGCCGGTTCTGATGACAAATCCCAAAGCATGGCTTCTTGTCTTGTCGATCATGACTGTACCTTGGTTAATTTACTTAATGCTGAGGCTAATGATTGCTCCCAGTCTGACTCGGGTCTTCATTTCTTACAATCTTGTAGGATTTCTGCCATACCTTCTTGTAAACTACCATATTTATGCATAGAGGTAAATAATGAACCTGTCTGTGCGTTGCTAGACTCTGGGAATAGTGTCACCTTGATGAGTGAGACCTGGTATGATTCTATGAAAACTATTTCCAAGCTACCTACATTACAACCCGTGTCCTTAACCTGCCATACTGCTAATTCCAATTCATTGAATATTGTAGGGTCCCTAGAGGTCAAGATTAGAGTCCGTGATTTCACCTGGAAAATGCCAGTGCTAGTGGCAAAAGATTTGTCCTGCCAATTCATATTGGGTGCAAATTTTATTGCAAAAACAGGCATGATTTTGGACCTCCAGTTCAACAGATTCCATTTCAAATTTTGTGCAAGAACATTTGAGCTGTGTGATCGCTCCCCCATTCTGCCTTCCCATGTTAACGCTGTTCCCGAAGATTCTGATGAACCCAAGGCTTTTGATTTTAATCACTTACCCGAAGAGCAGGCCAATCAACTTAGGAAACTCTGCGATAAGTTCCCTGATGTCTTCACCGACAGGTTAGGCGTCACCAATGTATTAGAATACAAAATTGAGGTTACAGATAACATACCTGTTCGCTCTCCTCCGTACCGGTTGTCACCTCCCAAAATAAAAGCCCTGAAGGCTATCATTGATCAAATGCTCGCTGATGGAGTGATACGGCCTTCCAAGTCAGCCTATTCTTCTCCAATGTTTCTGGTTCCCAAACCACAAGGAGGTTATCGGCCTGTAGTGGACTATCGGATGTTGAACCGTAAGGTAGTCCTCCAATCTGCCCCACTTCCTGACTTGCACTCTTGTTTTTCTTGGCTTGCCAATGCAAAAATTTTCACCACTTTCGATTTAAATCAGGCTTATTACCAGATACCCCTTGCCGAAGAATCCAAGCATCTCACTGCTTTTGCAACTGATTGGAACCTATATGAATTCGAACGCGTCCCTTTTGGCCTAGCAACTGGAGCGGCTGTTCTTACACGGTTACTAGATTATGTCTTATCAGACATTAAGTTCAAGTTTGTTTATAATTACCTTGACGATCTTGTAATTTTTAGCGAAACCTTCGAGGAACACCTACTCCATCTCAAGGAAGTGCTTGAAAGACTGCGTAAGGCAGGTCTAACCCTCAAGGCATCCAAGGTTTCCTTCGCACAACCCCAGATGTCCTCCTTAGGACATATCGTGTCGGGGAGGGGTGTCTCAATCGATCAGTCTCGTACTGCCGCCATCCAGAATTTTCCCCCTCCAAAGGACGTCAAGGCTGTAGCCAGATTCATTGGCATGGTGAATTTCTTTCGCAAGTTTATTCCTAATTTTGCTGAACGTGCAGCTCCATTAAATGATTTGAGAAGAAAGGATGCCAAATTTGTGTGGGGTGATGCCCAACGTGAAGCCTTTATGGACTTGAAATCCGCCTTATGTAACGCCTCTGTATTGGCTATGCCAGACTTCTCTAAACGCTTCATTCTTCAGACTGACGCCTCTTCCTCAGGCATATCCGGAGTTCTTCTACAGGAATTTCAAGAAGGGCGTCGTCCTATTTCTTATGCTTCCCGTGCCCTGAATCCTGCTGAGCGCAATTATTCCATTTATGAGTTGGAAGCCCTGGCTGTTGTCTTCTCCTTAGAACGCTTCAGAATGTACCTGGAACATCTCCCTTTCGATCTGGAAACTGACAGACATCGAGTTGGGTACTGGCCAAGCCGCGAAAGACCGGTCGTCTAGCACGATGGGCAGTGCGCATCTCAGCCTTCCAATTTGAAGCCCGCCACATTCGTGGCACGGAAAACGTAGTGGCTGATGGCCTCAGTAGAATGTTCCATCCAGGCAGCTCTGACCCTCAATCCGAGCCAGTAGACTCATCTCCCGAACAAGTATCAGCTTTTGTCAATGTAGTTCTCACTGACTCTCCCTTCCTTTTCAAGGATATTGCCAAACATCAAGAGGATGATCCTGAGATAAAAGCCATTGTCGTTAGGATTAAATCCGGTGAGCATGTTAAGCCCTATATTCTTAAGAAGGGTGTCTTGTGTTCTCCTACTCGTGGTCGCAGAGACCCCAAAATTGTAGTCCCAACTAACCTGGTCCCGGCTCTCTTCAAATACTTTCATGAATCCCCAGTGGGCGGTCATCTGGGCGTTTTCAAAACAAGAGAAAAAATCCGTAACCACTTTATTTGGAAATCCATGGAAAGTGAGATCCGTACCCTTGTCAAGTCCTGTAAGATTTGCAACATCAGTAAACCTGCCCCAAATACTCGTCTAGGTCTCTTGTCTTCTGAGCAAGCTTCTCGCCCCATGGAAAGACTGTTCGTAGACTATATTGGTCCTTTCCCGAGATCTCGGAATGGTCATCGTTTCATACTCGTATGTGCTGACGCCTTTTCGCGTTTTACGTGGCTGTTCCCCACTCGGATGGCTAACGCCAACACCACCATCTCGTGCTTGAAAGAGATATTCGCCTCGTTTGGACCCTGTCAGTTCTTGGTAAGTGATAACGCAAGAGCCTTTACTTCTGCCCAGTTCTGGAATTTCTGTTTTGATCTATCGATTGCTCATGTAACCACTACCCCGTATTACCCTAAGCCCAATTATGCTGAGAGAGTGAATTGTAAGCTGCGATCTGCCCTAATCGCTTATCACTCCTCAGACCACTCCAAGTGGGATTCCTCATTGAATTGGTTGTCATTTGCATTTAACACTGCTGTCCTTGAAAGCCACAAGCAAACCCCTGCTTCGTTAATGTTGGCTTTTACTCCAAATTCTCCTCTATCTAACCTATGGTCAATTAATGATCTTCTACCCGAAGATGCCAGCCCAGAAAAGATCCGAGCTAATTGGCACCGTGCACGAAAGAACTTGAAGGTTTATTACGCTAAGGTCCAGCGTAATTACAACCACGGGCGAAGACTGCACGAGCTCTCTGTGGGTGACCAGGTGTTTATTAGAACACATCCCGTCAGTAGTGCTGCGGACCAGGTTATCAGTAAGTTGGCCCCCAGAATTCGAGGTCTCTGCACCATCTTAAAGTTCCTTACCCCGGTGACATTATTGGTGAGCGATCCCGAAAGGAAAAGGATCAGCAGAGTACATCTCTCCCAGATCAAGGTACCTTAAGTCTGGTAGGGAAGGGTAAATACCATTGTTGGTGACCTTGTAGATTTAGTTGTATGTTATTAGTAAGAATTTAGTTATAAAATAAGTTTATTGTAAGGTTATTTATAAGGTTTCAGTTATAAGATAATAATAAGTTTTATTGTAAGTTAGTTGTAAGTAATTGTGTAAGTGAATACTTTAGGTATCCTCTAGTGTAATCGATTTAGTATTATAAGTTAGATAAGTTTTAGTTTAGGGTCACTACTTGGAATTTTCTTCCTTTTACGGTCAGGTTTAGGGCACCCTCCTGTAGTTTCATTTCACCCCCACCATAATCTTGTCACGTGAATTGTAGATGGTAGTGCTTACCCCGGGGCTAGTGCCCTATATCCCTGGTGTGCGAGGGAGAGTCCCTACTGCATACTTATTAAGCCGCCCATCGGGTGACTCTACGCGAGATATTGAGCCCAGCAGCATACTTTTAACTCAAAATATTCCCCTGTCTGCTGCGGTTTATGTGTGTTACGGTGGCTGTAGTGACCAGTTTCTTCGGACAGCAACCTGAAGTGCCAAATTGGGAGGCACACTGTGTGCCTTGGGCGTCACCGTCTGGCACCACTATCCTGCGGGGAACATCCTATTGGTGTCAGGCGGACAGGACGGTGTCTCACCCCTGCTTATTTGGTGCAAGAGACCACTGGACTGCATCTCACCTAGATGTCGGGTTTGGACTGACATTGAATGAAGGCTGGCGGCAAACGGCCGTGTCGGCAGCCGCATCATCAGCAAGAACCTGTGGCCTAGCTGTGCTGAGACTGTTGAGGGAAAGTAGTGCAAAAGTGTTAGCAACAAGTGAGAAGTTTTGGTATTTCTAACACTCGGCAGAAAGTATGGTGCACATGATTTGGTGGACAGACTACAAATTGTCTAATCATCAGTGAAAGAAGGCATTTTGAAGTGCAATGTGACAATCCATGTGGATTTTGTGATATTTATTCAAGAGGTGGATCTATATTATTTTTGAAAATTATGTGACAGTTTGTGTTGTTGGTTATGACAAAGTTAACTTCAAGAAATTAGGTGTGTTAAAGTAATGTACCTTTACTATCGGTACTGTGTGAAAACGTTCTATCGCTTGCTCCCCACTGAGGTTATATTATTGGTCAAGCTGGGCTCGACTTTCGGGGGGAGGAGGATGTTACAAGTGAACTATGTAGCATGAGTGGAATGTAGACTTTATTGGCGAAGTACTATATAATGTTGTAACATAGGCATTTGTAAATAGTAGAATTCTGTCTATAGTTCCTGGAAAGATCCAGAAAGTTACATAACTTTTGTACAGGGTGTGTTACTTTGTTGGTATGTGTTCTAGAAAGTGTGTTCTGTCTATTCTGGAAAAATACGACTTTCGCGATCATGCGTATTCTAGAATGTTAGTCAAAGTTCTCGATCGAAAGTAAGGTTGTGATTGGTGAGTCTAGGTGGCGATAGGGAACACGTGCACGCTGATTTGTTGCCTCCAAGGCCAGTAATTCCTATATATAGTGAACAAGGCAGTGTTCGAATTAATTCTGTATCCTGAATTCTGTCGGTCTCGGTTTATCTGTCTGTGAGCAGGCTATCTGGTTGATGTCCCCCGGCTTCGGGGATGGCACTCTGCTCGGGTAAGCACTCTTGAATTCCGTTCCTGCTAAAATTTCCGTAATGTTCCGATTTGCTTTTCATACAGGAGTCTGCCCTAACCTCGCCTAGATTCACCAAATTAGTTACTTGTGACGCCTTAGTTTTTCAGCTGGACTTACCTGTTCGTTTCCGAGGCATTCCCGTTTTGTTTCACTAAAATATGTATATTGTAGTTTAATAGTATTTCCCTTGGGGTTTGCCTCTGATAGTTCTTTATCACTTTAGGTACGCTAGATTTTGGATAACCTGTAAATTGCATTGGACTACTGCATTGGTAACTAGATGTACAGTTGATTTGTAATTTGAATTTACACTACTACGAATAACCTATGTATATCACTGAACTTATAGCTCATAACTTGGAATGTATTTGTAGAATTATCTTGTAAATAATATTTTTAAAACTAAGGATCACGGTGATTCATTTCGGAATCCGCTATCTAAGCCATGTCCATGCCTTTGGTAGGTTCCCAGCCCTTCCATCTTCCCGTTTTGTCGTTCACTAGTTGGCCCTACTGATAGTTACGTACTTGTCTGTTGGAGATCCGCGTATGCTAGCTACTGTTTTTCCGAGTGTGTAGTGTTTTCTTATATTGTGTATTGTACTCTTACCTTCCCCTTTTAACTGTTTGTGCCTTGTTTGGTGTTACCACTGTAGTAGAGGTAACAAGTTTGTCAAAAGCATTAAGTATCACCTGCTTTGTGATTTATGTTTGTTTTGGTAATTTTTCGTTTGTTATTTTTAATATAGTTGAGCTAGAGGGTGTTTCTTTTAAGCCTTTTCTCCCCCATAACGCCACACGTTTCCATAGACCTCATAGGGCTTCCAGCACCTTCCACTCTCCTCTCTTAATTGTCATTTTTAGGCCTGTAAGTGTTACCTGTATTTGATTTAATATTGTGTATCGATGGATATTCATCACGTTTCCATGTTTTGATGTGAATTCTCGGCCACTGCGTCATTTTCTAGTTCCTTAGTCATATTATTAAGTGTCTATATTATTTACTATTTCCTCTTTCACATTTTATTAACATTTATTTTTATTATATATATTCTTTTTTTTTTAATTTGTTATTGTGTACACGTAGTCTAGACCTACCGTAACAATTATGCACTTATTCATCTACAAAACAGCATTTCAGAATCAAATAATTACCACAAACAGATCTCATTCAAAGTGTCCTTCATTTACAGTATAATGCGTAAGTAAGAGCATTTTAGTACAAAAGCACAAATCGTGCCAGTAATATGCTGAAGCGACTCGCTGACGTACTCAGACTGAATACATCTCTTCATGCGCTCCAGAACCCAATCTTTTCCTAAATACACCCGATCGTTCATTTTTTCTCATACTGAAATATCCATTGGGTTTAGATTTGGGAATGCTCAGACCAGTCTGTGGTTCCATGTATATCAGCTCATGTACAAACTAAGAGTTGAGATTAATCTTTGCACTGAGTTTTTATGACTGGATGCCCTTCCTGATACCAACCTCACCAGAGGAGTTAATGAGATTAAATGATATGGTTAGGAAGAGGGTGAAGCCCGGTGCCAGTATATAGCCTACACAAAATAGTTTAAGAGTATTGGTTCAATTTATATATACATATATTTTAAAATTATGTTAATACAGGTTTGTATAACGCCTTGTAGCAATTTCCTCCTTTTGGCTGATGATGGCAAATACAGTTGCCGAAACTGATCCTGATGTTGAAATCTAATAAATATGTGATGTATTAATAACTTCACACTGTTGTAGTATTGAATAGGTGGAAACAATTACCCTCACTCCTTAATGTAAATCTGGATTCAATACGGGCTAAAAATGAAGCTTTTGACATTAAATAGGATGAATCACCATCAACAGTGTCATATCCCTCACTCCATATGAGCACTGCAGAGAGATTTGGAATTGAACCCAGGCTTCTGGCACGCAACATAATGATTATAAATTGTATATCACCACTTCTCCTAATCTGCTGCCCAACATTCTGATAATAACAAATTATTCAAACAACGGGACACAAATCGGCTAAGCACATTGTCAATCTGTACAGACTTGATGCCATAACGATCATGGCCACCGGAAGGGCTAATTCACGTACAAAATTTATCAGTCATTGGTAAAGAGTCCATCTTGCTGCCATATTACATTTTCTCAAATTGGTAACAGATGTTCCATTATAGAGCCGATTTCTAGGTAAATCACCACTACATACAGCAATTAAAGGGAATTATCATTATGGAAATTAACATGACAAAAATGTAACCCTAGCAACAGACCATACAACGCTACCTAACAACCGCGCAGCCTGTGATATAAGCTATGGATAGGTGGTCAGACACTGCTACCTAGCAAATGTGCAGGCTGTGGCCTAAGCTATGGATGGGTGGCCAGACAATGCTACCTAGCAAATGTGCAGGCTGTGGTGTAAGCTATGGATGGATGGCAAGATAATTTTACCTAGTAACCGTGCAGGTTGAGATGTAAGGTATGGATGGGTGGGCAGACAATGTTACCTAGCAACCACGCAGGCTGTGATGTAAGGTATGGATGGGTGGTCAGACAATGATATCTATCAACCATGCAGGCTGTGATGTAAGGTATGGATGGATGGCGAGATAATTTTACCTAATAACCGTGCAGGTTGTGTTGCAAGGTATGGATGGATGGCCAGACAATATTACCTAGCATCTGTGCAGGCTGTAAGGTAAGGTATGGATGGATGACCAGGGTGATTTACCTAGCAACCGTGCAGACAATTATCTAAGGTATGGATGTATGGACGGACAATATTACCTAAGAACCGTGCAGGCTGTGATGTAAGGTAGGGATGGATGGCCAGATAATATTACCTAGCAAACTGCAGGCTGTGATGTAAGGTATGGATGGATGGCCAGATAATTTTACCTAATAAACGTGCAGGTTGTGTTGTAAGGTATGGATGGATGGCCACATAATTTTACCTAGTAACCGTGCAGGTTGAGATGTAAGGTATGGATGGGTGGGCAGACAATGTTACCTAGCAACCATGCAGGCTGTGATGTAACGTATGAATGGAGGGTCAGACAATCTTACCAAAAAACAGTGCAGGCTGTGATGTAAGTTATGGATGGATGGCCATATAACATTACCTAGCAAACTGCAGGCTGTGATGTAAGGTATGGATGGAGGGTCAGACAATCTTACCAAAAAACAGTGCAGGCTGCGATGTAAGTTATGGATGGATGTCCATATAATATTACCTAGCAAACTGCAGGCTGTGATGCAAGGTATGGATGGATGGCCAGATAATTTTACCTAATAACCGTGCACGTTGTGTTGTAAGGTATGGATGGATGGCTAGACAAAGTCACCTAGCAACTGTGCAGGCTGTAGGGTAAGGTATAGATGGATGACCAGGGTGATTTACCTAGCAACCGCGCAGACAATTATCTAAGGTATTGGATGGATGGCAAGACAATGTTACCTATGAACCGTGCAGGCTGTGATGTAAGGTAGGGGTGGATAGCCTGACAATGTTACCTATTCACTGTGTAAGCTCTGAGGGAACGTATGGATGGATGGGCAGTCAATGTTAGCTAGCAACCGTGTCGGCTGAGATGTAGGTACGGATGAGTGGCTGGACCATTTTAACAAACCACCATGCAGGCGGTGATGTAAAGTATGGATGGATTGCCAGACAATATTACTTATTAACAGTGCAGGCTGTGACGTAGGGTATGGATTGATGGCCAGACAATGTTACTTATCAACCGTGCAGGCTGTGATGTAAGGTATGGATGGGTGGGCAGACAATGTTACCTAGCAACCATGCAGGCTGCGATGAAAGGTATGGAAGGATGGCCATACAATGCTATCTAGCATGCGTGCAGGCTGTAAAAAAAGGTATGGATGGATGACCAGGGTGATTTACCTAGCAACCATGCAGACAATTATTTAAGGTACTGATGTATGGCCAGACAATATTACCCAAGAACCGTGCAGGCTGTGGTGTAAGGTAGGTATAGATGGCCAGACAATATTATTTATTCACTGTGCAGTCTCTGAGGTAACATATGGATGGATGGCCAGACAATGTTACCTGTTCACTCTGCAGGCTGTTGTGTAAGGTATGGATGGATGGCCAGACAATGTTACCTATCCACTGTGCATGCTGTGGTGTAAGGTATGGATGGTTGGCCAGACAATATTAACACATTGCGGACCGGGTGCCGTTCGCCCTATGCACAGCCCTGTTCCCGGCCACTTTCTAACTACCTCTAAGCTGGAGTGCATGAATACAAATAAACTGTCAGAACTTCAATAGCTTTTGAAGGACTATTGTGTATTTTTCTATTGGCCTTCCTGAATAATTGTTGAAATGCAGGGTATTTCTTGAATCTATTTCGGCTCATAGTTTTCGGTAATATTGGTCTTTTTATTAGGGGATAAGTTGGCCAGCAATCTTTCAGAAATGATTTCTTCACCTGCCGTATCAATATACACAGAGGATTAATTTTTTAATTTTCCTGCTAGTGACATTAGTCCACTTTAGTGTTTTAGGGGATAAGATATGAGAATGTGATTTCTGCTCATAGTGTAAGTTTGTCTTTTCAGCTACATACTGAAAAAATTCCTCACCAAACATAAGTCCTGCTACTTGTCCTATGTTTCCAGATTCATTAGGCCATACCTTTATACCAGGAGCACCTTCAAAATCCTCTAACCTAGGTTCACTGTTGTCCATAACCCAGTCGTCAGAAAACACTGCATTATTTACAATATTTAGAATATTTACACCCGTAACACAAATATACGACTCGTTCTGCGCTACGTGCGTTCCACACCTTGCCTCGTCATCACTTGAAACATTTCCGTTAGAAGATATTTCATGGTCGAACTCTAAATACTCAGCATCACTTAATATTCGGAGCCTGTATCAGCACATAATTCGCGAATAATTTCATCTTTGTGTAAACACGTGCGATCGCTAGGCGCTGCCATCTTCCATGGCTCTTCGAACTTTGTAAACATGTTGTCAAGAAATGCAAAGAAAATCTACGATATGAAGAACACTCTAAAACAAATGCGACTATCGATTGTGTAGAACCATACGTAACAGAGTTCTATCACCCTTGACCTCCAAATAGTTCCCGTATATCTCAAAAGGTAGCACTAAAGTTCAGTCTGCTGGGTCTGGTGCTAACACGAGATAACTCGGGACCGGTCCGCAACGCTCGGCTAGGCAAACACGAGTTTTCTCGGGACCGGTCCGCAATGTGTTAACTAGCACCATGCAGGTTGTGATCTGATCTAATCTGAGATGGATGGATGGACGGACGGACAGATCATGTTATCTATCAATTGTGCAGGCTGTGATGTAAAGTATGAATGGATGACCAGACAATGTTACCTATCAACTATGCCGACTGTTATTTAAGGTACGGATGGATGGCCAAATGATGTTACCAATAAACAGTGCAGGCTGTGATGTAAGGTATGGATGGATGGCCATACAATGTTATCCAGCACCCTGCAGGCTGTGATGTAAGGTATGACGATGACTATGATCATGATGCTTGTTGTTTAAAGGTGCCTAACATCGAAGGTCATCGGCCCATGTAAGGTATGGATGAATGGCCAGACAATGTTACCTATCAATTGTGCATGCTGGGATGGAAAGTATGACTGGTTGATCAGACAATGTTACCTATCAACTGTGCAGGCTGTGGTGTGATATATGGATGAATGGCTAGACAATTTTACCTAGCAACCGTGCAGACAAAATGTAAGGTATGAATGGTCGGCCAGACAATGTTACCTATCAACCATGCAGGCTGTGATGTAAGGTATGGATGGATGGCCATATAATATTACGTAGCACCATGCAGCCTGTGATGTAAGGTATGGATGGATGGACATACAATGTTACCAAAAAACCGGACAGGCAATGATGGAACGTATGGATGGATGGCCAGAAATATTACTTATCAACTGTGCAGGCTGTGGTGTAAGGTATGGATGGATGGCCACAAAATGTTACCTATCCACTGTGCAGGCTGTGAGGTAAGGTATGGATGGATGACCAGGGTGATTTACCTACGAACCGAGCAGACATTATCTAAGGTATTGGATGGATGGCCAGATAATGTTACGTAAGAACCGTGCAGGCTGTGATGTAAGGTAGGGATGGATGGCCAGACAATGTTAGCTAGCAACCGTGCAGGCTGCGATGTAAGGTATGGATGGATGACCAGGGTGATTTACCTAGCAACCGAGCAGACAATTATCTAAGGTATTGGATGGATGGCTAGACAATGTTACCTAAGAACCGTGCAGGCTGTGATGTAAGGTAGGGATGGATGGCCAGACAATATTACCTATTCACTGTGCAGTCTCTGAAGTAACGCATGGATGGATCGCCAGACAATGTTAGCTAGCAACCGTGCAAGCAGTGATGTAAGGTAGGGATGGATGGCTAGACAATGTTACATATTCACTGTGCAGGCTGTGGTGTAAGGTAGGGATGGATGGCCAGACAATGTTCCCTATCCACTGTGCATGCTGTGGGATAAGGTATGGATGGATGACCAGGGTGATTTACCTAGGAACCCAGCAGACAATTATCTGAGGTATTGGATGGATGGCTAGACAATGTTACCTAAGTACCGTGCAGGCTGTGATGTAAGGTAGGAATGGATGGCCAGACAATATTACCTATTCACTGTGAAGCCTCTGAGGTAACGTATGGATGGATGGCCAGACAACGTTAGCTATCAACCGTGCAGGTAGTGGTGGTAGGTATGGATGGAGGGCCAGGCAATACTACCTAACAACCGTACAAGCTGTGATGTAAGGTATGAATGGACGACCAGATAATGTTACCTATCAACCGTGCAGGCTGTGATGTAAGGTATGGATGGATGGCCAGACAATATTACCTACCACTGTGCAGGCTGTGATGTATGGTATAGATGGATGGCCAGAAAATGTTTGCTAATCACTTTGGAGGATGTGACGTAAGGTTTGGATGGCTGGCCAGACAATATTACCTATTAACCGTGAAGGCTGAGATGTAAGGTTTGGATGGATGGCCAGACAATATTACCTAGCAACCGTGCGGGCTGTGGTGTAAGGTATAGATGGATGGCCAGACAATGTTAGCTAACAAGTGTGGAGGCTGTGATGTAGGGTATGAATGGATGACCAGACAATGTTACCTATTAACCGTGAAGGCTGCGATGTAAGGTTTGGATGGATGACCAGACAATATTACCTAGCAACCGTGCAGGCTGTGGTGTAAGGTGTGGATGACAACTAAAATTGAAACAAAAAATAAAGTGGTTCAACCTATTCAATACAAGGAAAATAAGAAAAGTAAATTTTACATTCTTATTTGAATAAAAGTGGTACCGGTTTCGACCACTATTCTGGGTCATCGTCAGGCGATTAAACAAAAATTTAAACAATGCATAGGAAAACAATAAGTAAAGGATATTTTTAAAAACGTTATACTGTATACTATAATACCGCCCACAGTTCAGATCATTACAACATTCAAATTTAATTTCATGCCATACGCTACCTCAAATATGATGCAAAGTCTTATCTTCAAGGAATAACACGCTACACATTTGGTTTTCATTTGTTTCCAATATTGCGTTGTTTAACATTTTTCTTCTCACAATTGTTTTTTATGTCAACTGTTCTGCATCTCTAAAGAATCTATCATACCAGATCCTATAAACGTTAGAATATACCTCAATTATATTAAATTGTATCATTTTCGCGCCTAGAAGCATTTTCCGGCTTGATCATTGAACTATTCACCGAGTTTCATTAGCATTTAGAAGCACAGTGCTGGACATTATGTATGTAGCGTTGCTCTTCAAGAACTTGCACCTTGCTTCATTTAAATAACTGATCATCGACTCATTCTGGATTTTAGAATCTTACATCACGCAGTGCTAATCCTTATAAGTGTTACAGTGCTCCTTGAACTGCTTTTAGTTAAAGACTTATTCCTTTACTTATTGTTTTTCTACACATTGTTTTATAGTTTTTACTTTTTTATTTAATCGGCTGGTCAAAACCGGAAATGCTTTTAATCAAATAAGAATGTAAAATTTACATTTCTTATTTTCCTTGTATTGAATAGGTTGAACCACTTTATTCCTTGTTTCAATTTTAATTGTGATACAGTTCAATACGGAACATCATGAAATTCTTATCTTTAAATATACGGATGAATGGCCAGACAATATTACCTAGCTACCGTACAGCCAGTGATGTAAGGCACGGATGGATGGCCAGACAATGCTACACAGCAACCGTGCAGACTGCGATGTAAGGTATGCATGGATGGCCAGACAATACTACACAGCAACCGTGCAGACTGTGCCTTAAGGTATGGATGGCCGGCCAGACAATGCTACACAGCAACCGTGCAGACTGTGATGTAAGGTATGAATGGATGGCCAGACAATGCTACACAGCAACCATGCAGACTGTGACGTAAGGTATGAATGGATGGCTAGACAATGCTACAACAGCAACCGTGCAGGCTGTGATGTAAAGTATGAATGGATGGCCAGACAATTTTACCTATCAACTGTACAGGCTGTGGTGTAAGGTATGGATGGAGAACCAGATAATGTTACCTGTCAACTGTGCAGACTGTTATTTAAGGTGTGGATGGATGGCCAGATGATGTTACCTATCAACTGTGCAGTTTGTGATGAAAAGTATGAAGGGATGACCAGACAATTTTACCTATCAACTGTACAGGCTGTGGTCTGACATATGGATGGATGGCTAGACAATGTTACCTATCAACCATACAGGCTGTGAGGTAGGATACGAATGGATGGCCAGACAATGTTACCAAACAACAGTGCAAGCTGTGGTGTAAGGTATAGATGGATGGGCAGACAAATTTACCTAGCAACCATGCAGGCTATGATGTAAGATACGGATGGATGGCCAGACAATGTTATCTAGCGAACGTGCAGATTGTGATGTAAGGTATAGATGGGTGGTCAGATAATGTTAACTAGCTATTGTGCAGGCTGAGATGTAAGGTATGGATGGATGGCCAGACAATATTACCTAGCACCGTGCATTCTGTGATGTAAGGTATGGATGGATGGTCAGACAATGTTACCTAGCAACTGTGCAGGCTGTGATGTAAGGTATGGATGAATGGCCAGACAATGCTACACAGCAACCGTGCAGACTGTGATGTAAGTTATAGATGGATGGCCAGACAATATTACCTAGAACCATGCATTCTGTGATGTAAGGTATGGAATGATGGCCGGACAGTGTTACCTAGTAAGGTATGGATGGATGGCCAGACAATACACAGTAACCATGCAGGCTATGATGTAAGGTATGGATGGATGACCAGACAATATTGCCTAGCACCGTGCATTCTGTGATGTAAGGTATGAATGGATGGCCAGACAGTGTTACCTGGTAAGGTATGGATGGATGGTTAGATAATGTTATCTAGCGACTGTGCAGGCTGCGATATAAGGTATGGATGGATGGTTAGACAATGTTACCTAGCAACCTTGTAGACTGTGGTGTAAGTTATGAATGGATGGTTAGATAATGTACGTGCACGCTATGTTTTACGGCTGGTGCTGATCTGAAATTTGTAGCCATTGATAGACGGCTATAACCGAGACGTGCATTTATGATATTCGATTTTCACAACTCTTGTTCTTTAAATTTTTAAACAATATCATGTTAGGAAAATTAAGCAGTTCCCCCCCCCACATAAATTTCAGTATTAAAATTAAAAGGGGGGAAATTTCACGAGTAAATAAGGTAATTTGCATGAGGCTGTGGATCAGACTAGCATACAAGGAAACGACTGAAATTAAACTAGAATCAAAACCATACCTGAAATCTTTTAGAAATCAAAGATAGGCTTTCTTGGATTTCATCATGTATACTGCACCACGGTCTCAATGAAAAAAGGACAACATAAAAGGCATACATATCTACAGTTACAAGGCAAAATTACCATTAAATTTAAAATCTTTATCTAAGAAAATGTAAAAGTGATAAGAAAATGTAACGAACACAGAACAAAATGCATTACAGTTTCCTTCATTAGACAGTAACATGAACAGAAATTCAATTTTGTAGGTATCTCTGAACGCTTGCAGATAACACTTGTTTTATTCTGTGGCTCATAATGTGAAGAGAAAATACCAGATACTGTCACCGACATGCTCTCTGAAATATTTTCAAATCATTAATAGAATGAACCAAGAATGTCCACAAATGTACTGAAATACGTGAAACTACCACATAGGCTACAAAACAGATCAATATGTGTTTTAGATTATTAACATACAACTTTGGCAGGGGAAAAGGCACAGAACCGCAAGATAAAACATGCGGCCTACAACTTCGACGAAACTATCCACAGAAAAGATGTTAACAGGGTGCGAACCACACAATAAGAAAATCTTTCGTCCCAATTAACGGAGTCGCTAGCGGGCACTTGCCTCTCTCGCTTGTAAGATGACTGTATTCTGAATTCCTAGCTGTAAAACACACACGATGCTCTAGTGGGCAGGAAACATGATACACAAAGACGACAGACGATAGGCTAGACTCACTACATAAAGCATCAAATAAATTAACTTGAAAATGAGGTTGCGTTGAATATACAAGTAAACAATAACTTATCCTACGATAAGAGTATTGACCTACTGGAGGTTATATTGGTCAAAAATAGGAAGAAGTAAAAGTAAATCAGAAAATCGGAAGACGAGTTAAAAAAATTGAACATATCCAGGTATAGCAAAAGGGTTGGCATGTATGCAAAATGCTAGGTACAATTTGAAAGGGGAAGCAGCAGAAAAGTCAAACATGTGAACATGAAACGGATACAGGCTCGACTGACAGTAGAACTGAACACTCACCTGACATCTGTGCCAGCCACAGCAAGGTACGTTCCACTTTGATCAAAACAGAGGTCTCGGATTTCATATCCTTCGTCCATCTGTAATGTCTTGAAGTTCTTCAGTTTACGCAGATCCCACAGTTTGACGCAAGCATCATCGGCCGCTGTCGCAAGATAATAACCGTTCTCGGAGAAGGAAATAGCTGTGATGGGACCAGAATGACCTGAAGAAAACAAACAAATAGTATAAATATTCAATTTTGTTCTAGTTGTGGGTGTACAGACATTTTGAGTAGTTCAGAAAACCCTAATTAAATATAACAGCACTCTTATTGATAACCTTCTCAAATCATCTTCTTCTACAGCTTTTCCCACCCTGTCGGGTCGCGGGTGTGAACTGTCGTACATGGGGATTTGGCCATGTTTTACGGCCGGATGCCCTTCCTGACGCCAGCCCTTTATGGAAGGATGTAATCACTATTGTGTATTTCTTTGGTGATTGGTAGTGTAGTGTGTTGTCTGAACGTGACTGGTAGTGTAGTGTGTTGTCTGAACATAAAGAGGAAAGTGTTGGGACAAATACCCAATCCTCAGGCTAAAAGTATTAATCAAAGGCAATTAAAATTTCTGACCTGGCCGGGAATCGAACCTGGGACCCTCTGAACCGAAGGCCTCAACGCTGACCATTCAGCCAAGGAGTTGGAAGATACCCTTCTCAAATGACACGACTAAATATACAAGAGAACTGAACTCAAGGATAAAGAGAGTAATGGCAGAGTTGAGACACTCCATCGGTAGATCAGTGTGGGTTCAAACACTGTGGTTGTTGATTTTTCTAAGGGCACAGGACACCTGTTCAGCCGGATTGGATGGAATATACCCAGAATTCCTTATACATTGTGGCCCTTGAACAACCAAATGGCTTGCCAAATTTTACAGCAATATCTTACATGTTGGACAACTACCATCAATACTCAAAAGAACAAAAATAGTAGCAATCCTTAAACCAGGGAAAAGTGGAGACAGTGCAGAAGATTACAGACCCATAGCCCTTTTAAGTGTCTGCTACAAACTACTGGAGAGAGTAATATACAATAGAATCTCAGCCAAAATTCTAGAGCACATACCACTTGAACAAGCTGGCTTCAGACCAAGCCGCAGCTGTACTGACCAGGTGTTAGCCCTAACCACCCATATTGAGAGGGGATTTCAAGATCGAAAGAAGACCGTAGCAGTGTTCGTAGATCTGTCATCAGCTTATGACACAGTCTGGCGAAAAGGAATGATCCTCAAATTCCTGAAGTTAATCCCTTGTAAGATGCTTGCCACCTTGCTGAATAATATGTTGGCTAATAGAATGATTGAAGTACACCTACATAGCAACATAAGTAAAACTTACAAACTGAGTGACGGATGACCACAGGGATCGGTACTGGCTCCATTACTCTTCAACGTATATACAGCAGATCTACCTTCAACTAATGCTAGGAAGTTTATATACGCTGACGACATCTGTTTGGCAGCTCAGTCTGGTGATTTTGCTGGAGCAGAAACCACACTCACTAAAGATCTCTGCAGAATTGATAATTATTTTAAAACCTGGCGACTGAAACCAAACATAACAAAAACAGAGGTCAGCTGCTTTCATTTGAACAACAGACAAGCCAATTATGTCCCTCAGGTTCAATTCAGAGGTCATATACTGAAGTTCAATCCTCATCCAAAATATCTAGGCGTTACCTTGGATCGATCTTTGACTTACAGCGAACATGTATGCAAAACATCTGCCAAGATCAAAACCCGCAATAACATCCTGCACAAACTCACAGAAACAAGCTGGGGCCCATCGGCATCCACCCTCCGAACTACAGCACTTGCGTTAGTATACCCAGTAGCCGAATACTGCTGCCCAGTATGGCTCAACAGTGCCCATACAAAGAAGATAGACACTCAGTTAAACGATACAATGAGGACTATATCAGGAACCATCCAATCCACACCTTTGGAATGGTTACCAGTTCTTTCAAATATTCCACCTCCTCATCTCCGAAGACAAATGGCACTGAAGAAAGAATGGCTTAAATGCTGTGACAATCCTCTTCTACCAATACATCAAGACTGCCTACATGAAGATCTCAGGCTGAAATCTAGGAACCCTTCTTGGTTACTAGGAAAGAGGCTAGCCCAAGATGAATTTCATACTAACACTGCCTGGCGCGATGGGTGGGCAGCTTCAAACCCTGACAGATTAGGTCTAATTTCGGATCCAGTTATGCAACCTACTGGTTTCAACTTACCCAGAAAAATCTGGTCATCAATTAATCGGATCAGAACTCAACATGGCAGATGCAACTTCTGGCAACACAAGTGGAAGATTACCAGCGACCCTTATTGCGACTGCTCTGATGTGCCTCAGACCGTTCAACATATCATCACAGAGTGCCCACTCCGAAGATTCAGTGGGACAATAAAGGACATCCACGAGGCCAGTGATGAAGGTGTGAGTTGGCTAACAAAACTGGACATTCAGCTTTAGCAGCAATGCAGATATTGATGAGCTAAAATGTATAAATATTGTTTGTTTATTACGTACTTGTTCTGTGCGTATAGATGAAACTGTTTTTCGTGTAATTGTACATATTTGTAAATAACCAATTTGTAACAATGTATCCTTTTTTTTTTTTTTTTTTTTTTTTTTTTTTTTTTTTTTTTTTTGCTTTAGTTTATGTCGTGCCGACACAAATAGGTCTTATGGTGACGATGGGACAGGGAAGGGCTGGGAGTGGAAAGGAAGCGGCCGTGGCCGTAATTAAGGTACAGCCCCAGCATTTGCCTGGTGTGAAAATGGGAAACCACGGAAAACCATTTTCAGGGCTGCCAACAGTGGGGTTCGAACCTACTATCTCCCGAATACTGGATACTGGCCGCACTTAAGCGACTGCAGCAATCGAGCTCGGTAACAATGTATCCTCATGCCATCCGAAATATTATATATATATACATACCTGTTCAGCACTCCATTTTCATTCTCTCCCGACACATAAAAGATCTGTGGTAACACATTTAGTGTTTACTGATACGAGTAATTAAAATTAACACTTTCACCATTACCATATATTAACATGGACCCTGGCAGTGAACTGGGCCTTACATTATTACACAACAGTAGAACATACTACATACCTGATTTTTGTATCATATGAAGGTATATGTACAGAAAACAACTTTTACATTCAAGTTATACCGTAAGCCTGCTCAAACAATAAACACGAATAATTTAATGTGGCTACTTAAGCCACAAATAAACACTATTACATTTGAAATACAAAATGTACCTATTAAGGAATAGTTTGTTTGGGTATAGTAGCTATGCTCAGTCCAACCTTGCACTCTTTGCACCACCAGCCACCTTCTTTTCGTGGTACGGGGGAATAATAAGCCTGCGTCTCATCATCTAAATGAAAAAATAAGCCCAAATTTCTGAAGTGGTGAAGTATTCCTATAGTTTGTATTTGGAGGAAAATACAGTAAAACCTCATTAATTCCAAGTCGTCGGGACTCTAAAATCGGACTTCGAATTAAGTGATTTTGAATTAACCGCCAATTCGCAATTCAGAAGCACCAACCCTTGCCGCGTTACAAAATATTCAAAGGCCTGTTACTGCATGCAGTTTATTTATTTATTTATTTATTTAACTGTGTCAGAAACATACATTATACTTACAATAATAACAGGACAATAACAAATCTGGTACTATAATCATTAATCATTTTTGATGTTGCCGGTGACGATGTGATTCACAGTTTAATCCTTTCAAATGCCATGAAAAAGGAACTATTTCCAAAATGTATCCAAGAAGGTGCATTTACAGTATTCAAATAATGCACTTGGATATCTCACTGACAAACATAACCTCACACAATGAAAGAAAAAAAAACAAGATTCAAAGACGAGGAGAAATCTATGCTGGTTCCCTGTGCAAGTGCTTTATTCATTGGATTACTGTACTGTATGCATTTTTAGATGCCTTGTATTTACACAGAAAGAACCCGACGTTCTTAAAACATCGTGGCTAATCGAACTTTCCTATGACTTTATCCTTGTACGATTTCCCGCCATGGCACTTTCTCGTACTTCAGAAATGTAAACACATGCCACGTCACAAAGTATTCTAAGACCCATTAATGCATGCAATCACCTCGATTCACAGTTTAAACCTTTCAAATGGCATGGAAAAAATTATTTCCGAAATGTATCCAACAAGGTGCATTTACAATGTTCATATAATGCACTTGGATAAATCACTGACAAACATAACCTCCCGTAACGAAAGAAAAAATTACCACAATTCAAAGACAAGGATAAATTATGCTGGTCCCGCTATGCAAATGCATTCTTTTTTGGATTACTGTACTGTTTGTTTGCATGGTTCATGTTTGTGGGTTACTGTAGCCACGTCCTAGTTCGTGAACCATGGGCAACGGCTGAGTGGCCTAGTAAGTGGTCCTGAGAGTCGGGATACCAGTTGCTATGGAATGGGAGTGGGCATCACGGACATATTCTGAGTCGTGGCCCTCCTTGTGCTCAGGCGGCTAGGACTATACAATTCACCGGTGGTCCATAACCCGTTAGAGGAGAGATCCTCACTTGGACTATGTGCAAGTAGGGCAGCATCCTGCTTCATAAATTTACCGAGCTCAGAACACTTTAAGCAAGCCTCGGACCTATGGGAGTAATGGAGTCCCACTCCCATTTAACAGGCGAGGGACTCCTTGGAAACAACTAGGCGAACGAAATGGAATTCGATGGGGAGCTATCAATATTAATGGGGCTTATGGAAGAAAGAAGGTAGAACTGGCTGAGTCAGCAAAGAGGATGCATCTGGATGTGCTAGGAGTAAGTGATATTCGGGTAAGGGGAGATAAGGAGGAAGAGATAGGAGATTATAAAGTGTACTTGACGGGTGTTAGAAAGGGAAGGGCAGAGTCTGGGGTAGGGCTCTTTATCAGGAATACCATTGCACGCAACATAGTTTCGGTTAGGCACGTAAATGAGCGAATGATGTGGGTAGATTTGTCAGTGGGAGGAATTAGGACAAGGATTGTGTCTGTGTATTCACCATGTGAGGGTGCAGATGAGGATGAAGTTGACAAGTTTTATGAAGCATTGAGTGACATTGTGGTCAGGATCAACAGCAAGGATAGAATAGTGCTAATGGGCAATTTCAATGCGAGAGTTGGGAATAGAACTGAAGGATACGAAAGGGTGATTGATAAATGTGGGGAAGATATGGAAGCTAATGGGAATGGGAAGCGTTTGCTGGACTTCTGTGCTAGTATGGGTTTAGCTGTTACGAATACACTCTTCAAGCGTAAGGCTATTCACCGCTACACATGGGAGCCTAGGGGTACCAGATCCATAATAAACTATATCTTAACAGACTTTGAATTCAGAAAATCTGTTAGGAATGTACGAGTTTTCCGCGGATTTTTCGATGATACAGACCACTATCTGATCTGTAGTGAACTAAGTATCTCTAGGCCTAGGGTAGAGAAAGTGAAATCTGTCTGCAAACGAATAAGGGTAGAAAATCTCCAGGACGAGGAAATTAGACAGAAGTACATGGATATGATTAGTGAGAAGTTTCAAACAGTAGACAGTAAGCAGGTTCAGGATATAGAAAGTGAATGGGTGGCATACAGGGATGCTGTAGTGGAAACAGCAAGGGAATGCCTAGGAACAACTGTGTGTAAAGATGGGAAAAGGAGAACATCTTGGTGGAATGATGAAGTGAGAGCAGCCTGTAAACGTAACAAGAAGGCTTATCAGAAATGGCTCCAAACAAGGGCCGAGACAGACAGGGATTTGTACGTAGATGAAAGAAACAGAGCGAAACAAATAGTTGTTGAATCCAAAAAGAAGTCATGGGAAGATTTTGGTTATAACCTGGAAAGGCTAGGTCAAGCAGCAGGGAAACCTTTCTGGACAGTAATAAAGAATCTTAGGAAGGGAGGGAAAAAGGAAATGAACAGTGTTTTGAGTAATTCAGGTGAACTCATAATAGATCCCAGGGAATCACTGGAGAGGTGGAGGGAATATTTTGAACATCTTCTCAATGTAAAAGGAAATCATCATGGTGGTGTTGCAAACAGTCAAGCTCATGGGGAGGAAGAAAATGATGTTGGTGAAATTATGCTTGAGGAAGTGGAAAGGATAGTAAATAAACTCCATTGTCATAAGGCAGCAGGAATAGATGAAATTAGACCAGAAATGGTGAAGTATAGTGGGAAGGCAGGGATGAAATGGCTTCATAGAGTAGTAAAATTAGCGTGGAGTGTTGGTAAGGTACCTTCAGATTGGACAAAAGCAGTAATTGCACCTATCTATAAGCAAGGGAACAGGAAGGATTGCAATAACTATCGAGGTATCTCATTGATTAGTATACCAGGTAAAGTATTCACTGGCATCTTGGAAGGGAGGGTGCGATCAGTCGTTGAGAGGAAGTTGGATGAAAACCAGTGTGGTTTCAGACCACAGAGAGGCTGTCAGGATCAGATTTTCAGTATGCGCCAGGTAATTGAAAAATGCTACGAGAGGAATAGGCAGTTGTGTTTATGTTTCGTAGATCTAGAGAAAGCATATGAAAGATGTTCGCTATACTGGGGGACTATGGAATTAAAGGTAGATTATTAAAATCAATCAAAGGCATTTATGTTGACAATTGGGCTTCAGTGAGAATTGATGGTAGAATGAGTTCTTGGTTCAGGGTACTTACAGGGGTTAGACAAGGCTGTTCGTAGTTTACATGGATCATCTGCTGAAAGGTATAAAATGGCAGGGAGGGATTCAGTTAGGTGGCAATGTAGTAAGCAGTCTGGCCTATGCTGACGACTTGGTCTTAATGGCAGACTGTGCCGAAAACCTGCAGTCTAACATCTTAGAACTTGAAAATAGGTGCAATGAGTATGGTATGAAAATTAGCCTCTCAAAGACTAAACTGAGGTCAGTAGGTAGTAAATTCTCAGAGGCTTGCAGACTGAACGCTGAAAGGCGTAACAGTCTATAATGATAATGTATGTATGTACTGTTTGCATTTTTAGATGCTTTGTACTTGCATAGAAAGTGCCCGACACCCTTAAAACATTGTGGCTTATCGAACTTCCCTATGATGAGGGGATAAAGTTTCTCATTTCTGTGTGCATTGCAACACACTACAATGACTGCCACCCTTGTACGATTCCCCGGCTGACACTTTCTCCCTTAAAACCATAAGACCATTTGGGCTCGCATTAAAAGAAAGCAATGCAGTTTCATCGGCAATGACAATATTGTTCGGTGCCTACGAATTGATTATATGAGCCACACCTTTTCGTCAATTGCCGCCATCGCCAGTGTTCGCGGATTCTGTTTTTCCACACACTGCCTATTGCGTGACATTACGGCATTCCTTAAAGGTTGAATACAAAAGAATTCCGATTTCATTCACTTAGCAATTATGAAGCGCACTATAGACACACCGAAGTGAGTGCAAGCGCAGAAAGCTACCCCTCCACATTCCGGAACCCGCGGTCTATCATGACGCGGATTAACTTTGAGTTGAAATTACTCCGTACCATACTATTGTTTTAAAATGTAAAGGCAGTTTCGAATTAAAAGTCTGAATGTCTGTAATGGGGCCGACATTGTACTTTAAATTACGAATTATCCGTATTTCGAATTAAACAATTTAAATAACATGCAAAACTGTATCTCATGTTTCCAGGAATGAGAGCTTCTTCGAATTAGGTGGGATTTTGAATTAACCGAATTCGAATTATCGAGGTTCTACTGTAATGCAACTAAAAACTTGGGATTCGAAAATGACGTAACAAATACAAGTGCTCTGGCATGAAAATCTGATTTTGATAATACTCTTTAGTCAAAAGATCTGTGGATCTTAGAGAAGCTGGCTTGATATTCACCATTCTGTGAATCAACAAATAGGTTCAATATGACTTTGAAATGCTTTCGACAGGACTTTATATCGTCCCCACTATGGCAAACTACCAAAAGTGAAAAATAAGGGAACCTGTAGTTTTAAAGTTTGATCCATATTTTATTACTTATAAATGTCCACCCTCTGGCAAAATCTCACATCTGTTACTCATTCCGTATGGCTAACACATAAAACCAATCATTAAATATAAAAATTGATTTGACATGAGTAATCACAACTTCTTTCAGCTCTCCTAATTTTTTTTACAATTTGCAGATTCGTTAGTTTGCCAGAGGAACGATATGCAACTCAATGAAGAGATATGTCTCTGACAGACAGAGTCCTCTACAGTATTCACAATGAATGTATGAACTAAGAAGGCTGTATCTAGAATAACTGAATTACCCTTAGATTTGACCATCCGTTGAGCATATATCGAGATATTTTCTGATAAAAGTACTTGTTTCTTGAGTGCAAGAATTTTGACAGTGTGTTTGTCCAGAGCTTTTGTGAGCTCAATCTGTTTGCCAACTCTAGTAACACTTGATCTAGCACTATGGAAAAAGTATAAAATGAAAATTATACCCCAGCTGGTAGCCTCTTTGAGGGAATTCAGGGCTGCAGAGGGAGCAGATTTTGGGGGCGCAACACCTAATGCAACCATAAAGGATCAGTTTTATATAGGAATCCTCAATGTCTGGCTTTAGCAGTGGACCCAATTTTCAGCATGACGCAATTAATGGAAAAGAATTGGGAATATAGAAAGGACCTTTTCACGACATTCATAGATCTAACAAAGGCATACGATAGTGTTCCCTGGGAGAAGGTTTGGGAAACCAAGTTCAAAAAAGAAACTGGGTCCACAAACTGTAGAAATGGTTTAAGCAATGAACAAAAACTATATCAGAAACTACAGACTCCATTTGGAAAGACACAATGGTTTAGAAATGAAACTGGACTAAAACCGGGGAGTGTTTCATCACCTCTTTTGTTTCTAATGGTTATGAACAAAATTATAAAGGAGACAAAGGAAGCATATGGGAACAGGGAGATGAAGTTATTACTATTTGTAGACGATATTGTGGTCTGGGGAAAAACAGCACAGAAGTACAACAACTCGTTGCACTGAATGAGGAAATTGAATGGTATGATATGAAAATCAGTGCAGATGAAAGCAAGACCATGGCGATATCAAGAGGAGAAAGATAACGAAAAGGCATTGTGAAAATTGGTGGCCAAAACCTTGAAATTATTGACAGTTTCAAATACCTATGGTGTGAATAACTGCAGATACAAGGCTGGACATGGAGATTAACAGAAGGGCGCAACAAAGCAACGTGTTCTACCAGAGTATAAGAAACCTTGTCTGGAATAAGGAAGTGTAATGAACAAAATGTATTATGCACCTGGACAATGACAAGTAGGGAAGAGAGTAGAACTCAAGCCAGCGAAATGAAATACCTGAGAGTATGACAGAAAAGACAAGGAAAGACAGAGTGAGAAACAAAGCTGTTAGAATATGAGAGAACTGATAGGAATAAACTACGATCGGTTTAATTTTAACCACCCGGTATTTCCTCTGAATGTCCTGAAATTCCTGGATAATGGGTGTTATAAATACAATACTGAGTAACACTTGCCTGGAAAGTTTGCCACATTCGACTGTTCCTTCAAATCCCAGATTTTTACTTGTGAATCCGAAGTTCCTGTACCAAAGATAAGTCCATCAGGATGGAACTGAGCTGTCGTAAGAGCAATGCCAGATGATCCTTGGTCTGCCACCTGTCAATGAAAGTGAACATCTTAAGAACCAAAATTCTCTGCAATACAAGTCATCGATTTATTAAATATTATTTTTAGATGAAAGCCATTTAAATATATTAACAATACTTTAACAAAAAAGCGAGCTTTCAGCCAAGTTTCATTGGCTTTCATCAGGGAGAAACATATGAAGGACTTCTGCTAACAGTAACCATAGCAATGCTTCAAGGAACGTTAAAGCCTGTTGAACAAATCACGGCCCCCTACTGACTGGACTTAGAGATCGTCACAATGTGCCATGGTGGTGATACGTATGTATTTCTAGAGTACAGCTCTCCATGTATTTGACAACCTGAAGCCGCCTTTCTTTCTTGTTCAAGTTATTTGGGCGCACCTCTATCTCTATGGATTCCCTCACAAATCAAGCACAGTAGTCTTATAGGCACAATAACCCTCACCTCAACCTGAGAGCAAGATATCGATGTCAAACTTGGAATATGTACTCACTCGGTTGCTTGGTAGTTGTATGGTGCGATACTTTTCAAAGCAGTACCATTTCTGCCTCCATTTAACAGTCTTTCTAAGCAGAGTGTAGGAGGAATGTCCTGTTTGTGCCTTTCGTGTACTTACTGTATTCAAGTATGCAAGGTCTTCTCTTGAGAGTTATTCCTCATTTAGTGTTAGACGTTAGTCATCAGAAATATCGAATTCACTGTCATTGGTTTCTATGCACTTGTAAACAATTAGCAACACTGAACACATGAAACACGTATTATATGTATACTGCTCAAAACTGTCAAAAACTAAGATTAAAACTGTAAGTCATTGAAACAGGAATAAAATAAATACATACATACATACATGCTCCTATAAAAAGGAGAAAGAAACACGCCTGGTGGAATGAGGAATGTGATATGGCAATACAGAAAAGACACAAAGCATGGCTAAATGACCAACAAAAGAAAACGGCACAATCTCGAGATGAACTAACTATTGCTAGAAGGCAAACAGCCAAAGAACTTCGAAGAATCAAACGAGACCATCAAAAAGAAAACCTAGCTAACATAGATGAATCATTCAAACAACATAAGACACGAGACTATTACAGGACATTTAAACAATATCAATCAGGGTATACTCCACCTACACTCATGATGAGAAATAAACAAGGACAACTAGCACACAATAATCAGGAGAATGCCAAAATTCTAGCTGATCACTTCAAAGAATTACTAAATGCTGAAGACCCAAAAGAATACCTAGAATTTTCACCTGATCCAAAAAATAAAACACGCTTAGGCAAAGTTATTCCACCACATGAGGTATTTCAAGCGATTAATTGGCTCAAGCATTATAAAGCTGCAGGAGAAAATCAAGTTGTTGCAGAGCTGTGGAAGAATGCAAATAACCAAACACTTCAAAACCTACACAAACACATCATAGACATATGGAACTCTGAAAAGCTGCCTGCAGAATGGAATACAGCTATAATTCATCCAATACACAAAAAGGGGGATAGACTGGATCCAAATAATTACCGAGGGATCTATCTACTTGATATCACATAGAAGATCCTGTCTACAATTATCCTCACGAGAATTCAAGAACAGCTCGACCAAGAACTTGGAGAGTATCAGGGGGGATTTCGATCTGGAAGAAGTTGTCCTGGCCAAATCATTAGTCTTAAGTGGATTATGAACCATCAAAGAATGAGACACAAAAAGCTAGTTATCACTTTCGTTGACTTCAAGAAAGCATATGACAGTATTCATCGTGAGTCATTACTTAAAATCCTTAAAGAATTTGGGTTACACCAGAAACTCAATCTCGTTGGTGTTACCCTCAAGAACACTAGAGCAAAAGTTAAATTCCGAAGAGAGATGTCTGAATCATTTGAAATCCGGACTGGACTTCGACAGGGGGATGGTCTCTCACCAATATTGTTTAACTGTGCATTGGAGAGAGTCATGCAAGAATGGTCTAAAGAATGTCAGCCAAACATCAAGATTGGCAAAAATATTGAGCTCAATTGTCTAGCATTTGCAGATGACCTTGCACTACTTGCAAGTAGTGTGGAAGAGGCTAAACTCCAAATTGAAGAATTAGAACAAATAGCAGCAAAAATTGGATTACAAATCTCCTTTGAAAAGACTGAAATTATGCCATCCTTCAAAGTGGAAACATCACCTATCACATTGACTAATAACAAACAAATTAAGGTTGTTAATAAATTTAAATATCTTTTGAGAGATTATAACTTGGAACTTAAAAGAGAAAATATCAGTTGAAAATAGAATTACCAAATTAAAACAAGCACAACACATTACTTGGCCAACCTACAAGAAGAAATCTCTTTCGATAAATGCAAAATGTAAACACTACAACTCCGTTATTAAGCCTGAAGCAACCTATGCTAGTGAAACCTTATTCAATTTGAATACGAAATCAACTACAGATAAATTACAGAAAATAGACGAATCATTAGAACAATTCTAAACAAAAAACACCAAGTACAGTAGAAGTCCGTTATAGCGAGTACGGCATATAACGAGAACTCCGTTATAGCGACGACATTTTTATGTCCCTTCAAAATTCCTATATTAAATTGTGTATCATCCTTCGGTTACAGCGAGAACCCTATCACTGGTGCATCTGTTATTACGAGCGATTAAAGCGCGCGCGATCTTTTTCCGTTGCCGATATTTATGCACCCCAGCGATGATATTGCATGCGATCGATTACCTTCGGCATCGTTTCCTCACCATGTGCACTAGCGATTTCTCTCGTCGACATTCGAAGGCGATGTCGGAGTCGATTAGTAATATCCGTCGGCAGTTGTTCCGTAAAGAAAATTCGAAATGAAAGAGAACATATTTTCGTAATAAATGCGTAAATAACGTGTCCGATAACGGTTGTTAACTCGTTAAAATTAAGGCTGACTAAACCACCGCTTAATTTTGAGGCTAAATCTGCAATTAAGTAAGAATGGGATACACCTTGAGATATGGCAGAGTGCTTAATTCCCTACTGGCACTTGAAGTGTGTATTCATCATATGTTTAGTACGGTTAAGTTAGAATACGTGACACTGTTTGAATAAGAAAACCGAAACGTTTGCAACAAAATGCTATCGATCATCTTCGGTACGGTATAGTTCTCTCTCTTTGTGCATTTGCGAGCTCTCTCGTTGACATTCAAAGGAGATGTTGAGTTTATTAGTAATACCCATTGACTGCTGTTCTCTAAAGAAAATTCGAAATGAAAGAGGAAAACACGTTTTCGTAATAAATGCGTAAATAACATGGCCGATAGCAGTTGTTAACTCGTTAAAAATAAAGACTGAAGTAAACGATATCTTAATTTTAATGTTATATACGGAAATTAAGTAAGAATGTGATACACCTCAAGATATGGCAGAGTACATCACTGATTTCAGAGGATATTTCATATCTTCTCGCGTCTAGTTACGGTTATTTACATGTCAATTTTTCGCGAGGAGGTTATTTCTCTACATGGGTTTCAAATATGTTTTCATGATAGGCTACATATACGGTTAGGTTAGCTGACACTGTTTGTGGAAGAAACCTGAGGTGTTTGCCACAGATATCTCTGGAGAGATACCGTATTTCTCCGAATCCAATACTTTTCTTCTCAGAATCTCATGCGAAAACTCGAGGGTTGTTACATTCGCGGCCTAACACCAGTAAGTTAATGGATACCACTAGCAACTACCGCGGTAACCACGCTGCTTCTTTTCACACGCGCACTGAACTCGCTGACAATAAACGACCGCCTCTTTACTACACATCGCTAGCCGCGACAACCGGTTGTACAGAGCCTGTGTGTTTCTCAAATCTGCAGAATGGCATCAAAGCATGCGACCCTTCGAATTCTTAGAAAAGCCATAGCTGTTCAGTGGCAGTCATAACGCATCTATTGTACTTGACGCTTAGTAAAATTAAGGTTTATAGACAGCAGGAATATTTTCGTGATGGATAGTCGTATTGAAAAGATACGTGGAAAAGGTATTGCCGGCAAATTTTCAACGGGTTCTAGTCGATATTATGATGCCAATTATAAGTTAATGTTTATTAAACACACGGAAATGTAGAATAATTGTGCAGCTGCAAGTAAATACGGCATAGGCCTAACTAAAGCCAATATTTGGCGTTAGCGTGAAGACAAAGAGCTAAAAAAATGCGTACTGTACAAAAAATGCATTCAGTGGTCCGCAACAAGGACGCTTTAAAGAAGTCGAAGATGAAATTGTGAGGTATGTGCACGAAAAACGCAAGGGCGGAATTGCCATACCGCGGCGCAATAAACTCGTTCGTTGACTTTCAACGTTCGCGATTAGGCCAATACATCGCTAGCCGCTGAATTTGGCCGAAACCGACAAGCGAGACGTGCGTGTAGCGGCAGCCGGTTATATCTGACGCTGCGTAAAAGTATCAATTTTATAGACAGCAAGAATAATTTCCTGACGGATCGTTGTATTGTAGAGACGCATGGAATAGGCATTGCCGGAAAATTTTCAACGAGTTCTCTGCGGTATTATGATGCCAACGTTGAGTTAATGGTCCTTAAACCTTAATAATTGTGCAGCCGCCTAAAATAAAGAAATACGGCGTGACGAAAGTCAATGTTCGGCGTCTAAAAATAGTCTAAAAATGTGTAGGATCACTGTAAGACAAGGCATTAATATGACTTTACAAACTTCTTTTTGAGCCTGATTGAAATTTTTTGAAGGAAAAAGTGGGGTTCATCTTGGATTCGGAGATATATGGTACTATATTTTTTTCAAAATGAAATTAAACATACACTATCACGTAGTATCGGATTATGAAAAATAACAAACAAGTAAGCCGTAGTGTGAATATCATCTACAGAAACGCAAGTTTTGAACAAACTGATTGCCGTTTCATACCGATTTTAAAGTGCATGAAGGGTTTTCTGACTTTTATTAAAAAAATCGGATATAACGAGAATGCGTTATAGCGAGTAAATTTTTCGCTGTTGTGAATTCTCGCTATAACGGACTTCTACTGTAGATGGACAATGGCGATTACTACCTAATGAAGTTGTATACAAGGAGACCAAGTCTATAATAGATACAATGCAAAAAAGAAGTTGCTTTTTTCTGTCACATATTACGACTACCAGAGACTAGAATACTCAAAACATTTATTCAACTACTTTTGGAAAAGTAAAACTAAAAATCACTGGTTCAAAGAAGTCCAAGAAGATTTAAATGAATTAGGCTTGACAATTCAACAAATTGAAAACAGAGAAGAGAAGAGGATCCTGAGAAATAAGGACGTGAGACTTAAACTGAAGACCTATACACAAAACAGTACAACATAACTGACGAAGAACGGGCAGCCAGGTCAGAGAGAATGAAACATTTCTGGGAACAAAAGAAGAAACATCAACCAAATTTGTAACCAATATTCATAAGATTGACTGTATATAGATTGATTTTAGTGCTCCAATATGGGAGTAAAATAAATAATAATATACATACATACATACATAATCATTATAGACTGTTATGCCTTTCAGCGATCAGTCTGCAAGCCTCTGTGAATTTACTAAACATCGCCACAATCCTCGATTTGCAACTAGTGTTGTGGCCTCATTTAGTTCTATACCTCTTATCTTTAAATCGTTAGAAACCGAGTCTAACCATCGTCGTCTTGGTCTACCTCTACTTCTCTTACCCTCCATAGCAGAGTCCATTATTCTTCTAGGTAACCTATCCTGCTCCATTCACCTCACTTGACCCCACCACCAAAGCCGATTTATGCGTACAGCTTCAATCATCGAGTTCATTCCTAAATTAGCCTTTATCTCCTCATTCCGAGTACCATCCTGCCATTGTTCCCACCTGTGTGTACCAGCAATCATTCTTGTTACTTTCATGTCTGTTACTTCTAACTTATGAATATATCCTGAGTCCACCCAGCTTTCACTCCCGTAAAGCAAAGTTGGTCTGAAAACAGATCGATGTAAAGATAGTTTCATCTGGGAGCTGACTTCCTTCTTACAGAATACTGTTGATCGCAACTGCGAGCTCACTACATTAGCTTTACGACACCTTGATTCAATCTCACTTACTATATTGCCATCCTCGGAGAACACACAACCTAAATACTTGAAATTATTGACCTGTTCTAGCTTTGTAACACCAATCTGACATTCAATTCTGTAGAATTTCTTACCTACTGACATCAGTCTTCGAGAGGCTAATTTCCATACCATACTCATTGCACCTATTTTCAAGTTCCAAGATATTAAACTGCAGGCTTTCGGCACAATCTGCCATTAAGACCAAGTCGCCAGCATAGGCCAGACTGCTTACTACATTTCCACCTAACTGAATCCCTCCCTGCCATTTTATACCTTTCAGCAGATGATCCTTGTAAACTACGAACAGCCTTGTCTAACCCCTGTAAGTACCCTGAACCAAGAACTCATTCTACCATCAATTCTCACTGAAGCCCAATTGTCAACATAAATACCTTTGATTGATTTTAATAATCTACCTTTAATTCCATAGTCCCCCAGTATGGCGAACATCTTTTCCCTCAGTACCCTGTCATATGCTTTCTCTAGATCTACGAAACATAAACACAACTGCCTATTCCTCTCGTAGCATTTTTCAATTACCTGGCGCATACTGAAAATCTGATCCTGACAGCCTCTCTGTGGTCTGAAACCACACTGGGCTTCATCCAACTTCCTCTCAGTGACTGATCGCACCCTCCCTTCCAAGATGCCAGTGAATACTTTGCCTGGTATACTAATCAATGAGATACCTCGATAGTTGTTGCAATCCTTCCTATTCCCTTATTTATAGATAGGTGCAATTACTGCTTTTGTCCAATCTGAAGGTACCTTACCAACACTCCACGCTAATTTTACTACTCTATGAAGCCATTTCATCCCTGCCTTCCCACTATACTTCACACCATTTCAGGTCTAATTTCATCTATTCCTGCTGCTTTATGACAATGGAGTTTATTTACCATCCTTTCCACTTCCTCAAGCATAATTTCACCAACATCATTTTCCTCCTCCCCATGAGCTTGGCTGTTCGCAACACCACAGGGATGATTTCCTTTTATATTGAGAAGATGTTCAAAATATTCCCTCCACCTCTCCAGTGATTCCCTGGGATCTATTATGAGCTCACCTGAATTACTCAAAACACTGTTCATTTCCTTTTTCCCTCCCTTCCTCAGATTCTTTATTACTGTCCAGAAAGGTTTCCCTGCTGCTTGACCTAGCCTTTCCAGGTTGTTACCAAAATCTTCCCATGACTTCTTTTTGGATTCAACAACTATTTGTTTCGCTCTGTTTCTTTCATCTACGTACAAATCTCTGTCTGCCTCGGCCCTTGTTTGGAGCCATTTCTGATAAGCCGCCTTTTTTACGTTTACAAGCTGCTCTCACTTCGTCATTCCACCAAGATGTTCGCCTTTTCCCATCTTTACACACAGTTGTTCCTAGGTATTCCCTTGCTGTTTCTACTACAGCATCCCTGTATGCCACCCATTCACTTTCTATATTCTGAACCTGCTTACTGTCTACTGTTTGAAACTTCTCACTAATCATATCCATGTACTTCTGTCTAATTTCCTCGTCCTGGAGATTTTCTACCCTTATTCGTTTGCAGACAGATTTCACTTTCTCTACCCTAGGCCTAGAGATACTTAGTTCACTACAGATCAGATAGTGGTCTGTATCATCGAAAAATCCGCGGAAAACTCGTACATTCCTAACAGATTTTCTGAATTCAAAGTCTGTTAAGATATAGTCTATTATGGATCTGGTACCCCTAGCCTCCCATGTGTAGCGGTGAATAGCCTTACGCTTGAAGAGTGTATTCGTAACAGCTAAACCCATACTAGCACAGAAGTCCAGCAAACGCTTCCCATTTTCATTAGCTTCCATATCTTCCCCACATTTATCAATCACCCTTTCGTATCCTTCAGTTCTATTCCCAACTCTCGCATTGAAATCGCCCATTACCACTATTCTATCCTTGCTGGTGACCCTGACCACGATGTCACTCAATGCTTCATAAAACTTGTCAACATCATCCTCGTCTGCACCCTCATATGGTGAATACACGGACACAATTCTAGTATTAATTCCTCCAACTGACAAATCTACCCACATGTGCGAGTAGGGTAGCATCCTGCTTCATGAATTTACCGAGCTCAGAACATTTTAAGCAAGCCTCGGACCTATGGGAGTAACAGAATCCCACTCCCATTTGACAGTGGGAGCCTACTCCTCAGAATAAAATAGACCAAATGAATAGTATGAATGGCTGGAGTGGTTTTAACATCAAATGTGTCAAGTCTTCCTGATACAAAACATGTAATATTCCCTTCTGTATAGACATCTCAAATATTCTGATTTATCATGATCTCAGAGAAGACATATTTCGTCCTTCACTTTAAAGGTATATTTTCACTGCTAATCTTTTAATCTTCGAGCAATAAAAGTACATCTGCGTTGATCATTTTGGAGGTCTTCATTGTCTTTCAACATTTAGATTGTTATAACAATACCCTAACCTAGTTCAAACATAATGAGAGTTTATGAATGAGCTTAGTGAATTAATTCTCGTACCTTGGTGAGCAACCGTCCACTTCGAATGTCAGAGAAAGCCCAGTGTTGATCTGTTGACGTGGAAAGGACGTAGTCACCTGTCGGATGAAGAGACAGACCCGTGACAGGTCCATCGTGTGCTCTCAACATCTGAGTCGTCTGTGAAGTAGGAACGTTCCACACTCTGATGGTGGTGTCTGGTGATGCTGTGATGACAAGATCCTGCAGAAGAAAGAAAAATGGGTTACAATTTGCAAAAGCATCCAAAGATATTTCACCATAACAAAAGAGACCAAAATTACAGCTGCAGCAGTAACACGAAACATAAGCATCTTAACACAATGACGGCAGGCTACATGATTTCACGAAGTTTGTGGATGACAATATTTTAACAATACTCCATTTTGATATCTCTCTCCCCCCCCGATCTGTTGGGTGGTACAGGTCTGATCAAATAAAACCAGTCGCAGGTCCCAGGTGGTGGGCAGCGATCTGCGATCACAGCAGAAACAGGTTCGAACTGTATTGTTCCCGTTACATAGAAGGCAGGCTGATGTGACTGAGTTATTACTGTTTATTGATGAACTGGACTATTTCTGGAATTGTTACTTGATTTTCGCCTCAACACTTCTGATAATATAAGCTGTGTAACATTGTTATTATTCTTCTTCTTCATGTGCCATGTCCTCACAGAACGTTGGCGATCAGTAGCATGATCTGTTGTTTGTTCATAGCTGTTCTGAACAGAGTAAGCTTCATCACCCCAAACCACTGGCTCAGGTTGCTTAGCCATGATGTCCTACTTCTCCCCGGACCACATTTTCCATTAATTTTCCCTTTGAGTATTACTTGCAGAAGGTGGTATTTAGAGTTCCGCATCATATGACCAAAGTATTCTAGTTTCCTTCTCTTGATGGTAATGAGAATTTCTGGTTCTTTATTCATACGGTGCAAAACGTCTATATTGGTCATTTTAGCTGTCCAAGGTATCTTCAGCATCCTTCGGTACGTCCACATTTCAAATGCTTGCAATCTCTTGCACATGGTCTCAGTTAGTGTCCATGCCTCAACGCCGTATAACAGAATGCTGAAAACGTAGCACCGGAGTAGTCGTGTCCGTAGTGAAATGGAAAGGTCACGGCTTGTCAAAAGTTTCCTAAGTCTCTGAAAAGAAGTTCTGGCCTGCTCAATTCTGCATCGGATCTCGTGAGGTCCCAGTCATCATTGATGTGACACCCCAGGTATTTAAATGTTGCCACTAACATTGTTATTCAAAACAGTACATCATAGCAAGAAAAGCCAGCATCAGTATGACATGCTGTAGGAATGAAAGGTTGCGGAATAAAAAACTCTTTCACGAACTGTCTGCTGACGGCTTACCTGATGTTCCAAGGAAAAGTACTAGTACAAAATGTAAGACCGTTCAGCAAATGTCATTAATGTACCTCAATTAATATAAATGTTCTATGACATTTTGCTCCTCTCTGCCAGTCTGCAGCATGAGAGCCAACAATGTCATCCAAATAGGGCTATTTCAGGGTTACAGCTGAAAGTTTTGATGTAGAGTGCTGATACTGCTGAAATACTCATTAAGACGTCCTTCTCTAGCGCGTTTCCCTGGTTATTATGTCATTATTCCAAAGTCCCAGTCCATGTCCTATTAAATACACCTTAATGAAACCTGGATAGCACATTTACGTCACTCTTTAGTACGTTCGTAATATTCTCACTATAAGAAATTTAAATTAGCGTTCCTGGCCATGTTGCGTGCATAACGCACCAGCGACGACTGGCCCGGGTGAGGATTTGGTAGAGAACTTAATCAACACAGATCATCTAATAGGCCACATACTTAGACATGATGAGTTATTGAAGAAAATAACAGACGGTTCCATAGAGAAAAAGAATTATAGACAACGCTCAAGATTAGACTACATGATGCAAATATTTGATGACACGAGATGCGACTTCTACTTCAAACTGAAACATGAAGAATGGAGAGCTGCTGCTAACCAGCCTCACAGCTGACGACTAGAGAGAGAGAGAGAGAAGTTAATTGTGTAACAACGTACGTAAATTAGCCCTACTGTACTAATGAATAGTGGTTTGCCAGGACATTCAGTTATGGAGAAGAAAGCTAGACATTTTAAAAATGATGAAAAATCAAAGTTTATTGAGAAAGCGGATGCTAATCCACACATGAAACGCGTGCAAACACATCCCTAAAAAAAATTTCCTCGTTTTGCTATGCTGGTGTTCTTAAAATGTATTATTTCATCCTTTATTTCATTAATTATAATTGTAAACACTTGTTTCTTTGTTTTCATTGTAATTATTCTTGTGTTCAAACGTAAACTTAAAATAAACAGCGTAATTGTTCTTCATTTTTTAGCACGTTCCCTCTTTACAACGATATTTTTCTTCCATCCACACAAAAACATCCTAACCAGTTTTGACTGTCAAGTATCCGGCTAGTATGAGTTTGAGATTTTTCCACCAGTGGGACAGTAGATGAGCTCGGCTTGGATTCCATTGATTGAAATTAGCCTCAACTTGGAAATGTTCCCAGTTACCCTTTCTCCACTCAACACTGGTGATTTTGGAAATTTTGAATAAGTCTCTATCGTCTGAAGTAAATTTTTGATCATTTTAGGCACTTATTGGCCAATGAAGAAATTCTAGAAGTAAAGAATGGTATCGAAAGAAAAAAAGAAGGAAAATTACAAGATAGGGTTGGCGTGATGGAGGAATAAAATCAGTAAGCGATTACTTTCTCGTGGAAAAGACAAATCGCAGACAGTTGAAAGATAACAGCTTTGCCAGGAGAAGTATTTGATGGGAGATCACAGAGTTCTGATAGCAAAAATGTGAGTGGGAAAAATGGAAAAATTAAAGGAGATAAGAGAGAGTAAAATAAATGTGTGGAAATTAAAATCATTATGAAATATCAAAGCCATCTTAGTAAACAGTACTGATGATAGTAAATGAAAATCCACAGCCTGTTTCCAGTCATTCGACCGGGTCAGGAATGGAATGAAGCCTCCATCTAGCGGCGAGGATAGGAAATGTGCCGGCTGCCGAAGCCTGCCGCACTTCCCTGGGGCAATGATAACTGGCTGACAGATGAAATGAAATGTTAATGGAGAGTGTTGCTGGAATTAAAGATGACAGGGAAAACCGGAGTACCTGGAGAAAAACCTGTCCTGCCTCTGCTTTGTCCAGCACAAATCTCACATGGAGTGACACCAGGATTTGAACCACAGTATCCAGCGATGAGAGGCTGGCCGCCTGAGCCACGTAGGCTCTGCTGATGATAGTATTTGTTATTATTAATCCTAAACAGTCGTATCAGCACACTATTTTAATCCATAACCGGTTTTCGGACTCTAACGTCCATTATCAATGCAAAATTATTTGCAACATTTAAGTCCACATGAGTGTGTCGTCAAAATGAATTTTAACTTTTTTAAACTTATTTTATTCAAATGAAGAGCTAGGCTCCATAGCCATAGACTTCACAGTAACTGCAAAAACCCTTACCTCATCTGGATGGTAGATGACCCGTGTGACTTTCTTGGTGTGACCTTTGAGAATGGCAACCACTTGCTCCGTATCCTTGTTGAAGACTGTAGCATTACGATCGTTGCCTCCAGTCAAAATCTTGCTTGTGTCTGCAGCATGGATGTCCAGTGACAAGATACCAGGAATACTGGCACTGTGCAAGCCCTGTTTAACAGATAAACACACACCTGTATTAATGCTTGAAGGAAAGAATAAAATAAAATTCAATTTATATTGAAGTACATGACTAGCAAACTGCCACTGCTGCATCCACCCACTATTTGTTTATGAAAACACACAACACATACAAGTTGTACGGAAGAGGGAAGAACCCCAGTTCATGCAGTGGAAACTTCAAAACACCCAAATCAAATGTCCTGGAACAAGGGTCTTGCAAAATTACTGTATTTATTTGTATAACGGACACAATTTAACCAATTTTTCTAACAAAAATCTAGCGTGCATCTTCCATGCGAGGATAAATTTGTAAGAAAAGAATCAAACATGCAACATTCTTAATATGAAATAATCGATATCTTCCATAGTGATATAGCAAACCACTAGTGACTACAAACGATGTATTGATGCGCTTCCTTTGAACGGGCCAGCGACAAATTGGGGGAGCAGGGGGTCAAATGCCCAGGCACAAAACAATGAATTAAAAATAAGAATGAATTTGATTCAACAAGAGGGTTGACAATAAAGAGGGTTGAAAGAAAATCTTTGTATTTTTGGTGCAAACTTAGTGCAGAAATCTTCCAATTAATGTACTTAATTTTTTGGTATAACTCCTCATCATCATGGGTTTGCTCTTCCAGTGAGCCGGGCAGGGTGTTTGAAAACGAGCGTCTTCCAAAGTTGCCTATTCACAAACATTTTGTTGTCCAAGACAGATTCCCAATTCCATCCTCTTCTCTCCACGTCTTCCGTCAGTTGGTCCATCCATCTTCTTCTTGGTCTTCCAGCTGGTATTCTCTTTTCCAAATAAGCACATGGTAACCTTGTGCTATTCATTCGTTTAACATGCCCAAACCATTTCAGTCTAGATGACCTCTTTCCTCCATCGATTCATTTAGACCTAGGTTAGATCGGATCTCATTTTTCACATGATCAAGTCGGGTCTTTTGGAGGGCAGTTCTAAGAAATTTCATTTCACAGGCTTGAATCCTACTACAATCCTTTGATGTTAGTGTGTAGGTTTCCAGAGAATATGTAAGGATGGGAATGAAATATGACTTGTACAGGGTCATTTTAGTTCTTTGTGGGACCTTCTCATCCCATAGTAGGTGTCTAACAATACTGTAAAAGTTAGAGCCTTCGGTTACTCTGTTTGTTATCTCTATCTCAGCTCTCTTATTACTAGCCATTACGCTTCCTAAATAACTGGAATGGTGTACTACTTCAACTTGGTGGACCTGTATTTTTATGTTGCATTCTGTATTATGTCTGCTGATTTTCAATGCTTCTGTTTTTGATGGGTTCAATTTCATTCCATAATCATCAAACTTCTTACACCATCCATTCAGATTATTTTGCACTTCCTCCTCTGTTTCATCCCATATTGCCACATTGTCTGCAAACACCAGAGCCTGAAGATCTTTATTACCTTTTCCTTTCAGTTCCTTTAAAATGGTATCTGTAACTGCTACGAATAGAAGAGGTGATAAGGCACTTCCCTATTGTACTCCTTTGGTTGTATTGAACCATTCAGAGTGACCATCTCCAATTCTGACACAGCTTTTACAATTAGTATATAGCAATTGGATCTTCCTAATAAGGTACTCCGGTACACCAAGTTTTCTAAGACTTTTCCAAATAGTTGATCTAAGAACATTATCATACGCCTTTTCAAGGTCCATAAACACAATAATTAGGTCTTTTCCTCTTTCCCAGTGTTTCTCTGCCAACATCCTCAAAGCAAATATCAGATCTGTTATGCTTCTTCCAGTCCTAAAGCCATGTTGTTCCTCTTCTAAGATAGGCTCTAGTATATCCCTTACTCTGGCTTGGTATAACTATGGTGTAAAATGTCACTTCTCTTGCACCAACTTCGTTGGTGTAAAAATGGTGCAAAATTAATGGGGAAAATATGTGGTGTAATTATGGTGCAGTTTTGGTGTTAAATGGACTGTTGCTTTTGTACCAAATTAGCACAACAAATACATCATGTTTTTGCACCAATTTTTGGTGCAAACACTGCTGCCAGAGACTGATAATCAGGTTATAAAATAACCTGCAAGTTCGCAGTTCTGCTCTCAATTACTTATGTAAAAAAAGACAGAATACACCATACGGTAACTTACAAATGGAAATAAAGCACATCCCAAACCAAACCCCATGGAGCGACAGCCCCGAAGGGCCATGGCCTACCAAGTTGACCGTTGCTCAGCTCATAGCCCAGCAGATTATGAGGTGTCATGTGGTCAGCACGACGAATCCGTCGGCCGTTATTCTTGGATTTCTAGACTGGGGCTGCCATCCCTTAATCAGATAGGTCTCCAATTGTAATCACTAGGCTGAGTGGATCTTGAACCTGCCCTCAGATCCACATAAAAATCCCTGACCTGGCCAGGAATCGAACTTGGGGCCTCTCGGTAAGAGGCAGGAACGCTACCCCCCTCCCCACCACCACCACACCCCCAACATTTTATCGTTAATATTTCTAATTTTTCATGAACTTTACTTGCTTTTACCTGTAATTTTTGTGTCACATAGAAAGCCCTCTTTTGACATGTAACTGCACAACCCTGAATGGAAGGCAATAGATATATACGAAGGTCGATCAAATATAAACAGGATTTTTGTTCCTGAACATCAACAGTTGGTAGGACTGGCCCCACGCTTCTGCTGTGCTTAAGCGGGACTGTTAGGAGTGAGAGAGTGCTGTTAGATATTTCCTGCCGTTTTGTCAGTAACGCTCACAATGTTGGAGCAACAGGTGCACCCCTCCACTGTGCAATGCACAATTACAAAATTTCTTGCTCGTGAAGGAGGTACAGTGGCGGAAATTTGTCAGTGATTGACTGCACAGTTCAGTGATCAAACATTGTCAAGGATGTGCGTTTGCCTGACATAAAAAGTTCAAGGAAGGTAGAGAACGTGTGAAAAATAAGCAATATGATCACCGTCCTCAGACCAGCATTACAGACGAAAACATTAGTGCGGTTAAAGACATTATCGCCGATTGATATTTTGCATGAGCAACACACAATCAATGCTGCTTACTACTGTGAGCTGTTGAACAAGGCGAGGGTTGCACATCACCACAAAAGACGAGATCAACCGATTCGACAATGCGCAGCCCCATACTGCAGCTCTAACTGTCTCACAGCTAGAGCAAATGCACTGGACTACACTTGATTATCTCCTTATAGCCCGGACTTATCGCCCTGCGATTTCCATTTGTTCGGACCGTTTAACGAAGTTCTAGGGGGGCAACGATTTGAAGATGACGAGTGTGGAAGACTTCGTGCGCAACTGGCTGGTGACACGACCTTGTTCTTTTTACAATGACGGCATCAAAAAGCTGCCCATACACTGGGAAAAATGCATTTCCAAAGCACAAAACTATGTGGAAAAATAAATTGTAATTGCCTTGTGTTTTTCAATCAATGAATTTAAAATTAAAATAAAATCTCATTTATATTTGATCCCCCCCTCGTTGCATTCTCTAGTGCTCACGGCTTGAGGAGTTTATGCAAGACATGCTCAAATTCTAATGTAATATAGTTAAATCAAAGAACACAATACATACCGGATGAGAGGCCAGAGTGTGAAAGGTACGGATCGAGTCTTGAGAAATGAGATCTTCTGGGACGGTCCTGCCCCTTCTTTTGCGCTCCTGTGTGAGAACGGTTGCTTTGTCCTGTAGCTTCTGAATGACCTCTGCCGACATTCCAGCCTGTTCTGTGGGTTGGTTTGCCACACCACCTGCTTCCACTGCGATTGCCTGAAACAATAACACAGGAAAGTCAGCCTATAGTTACATTCAGCATAAAAGTCATGACAAGGCATTAATGTTATAGCTCAAAAGGTATCGTGTCCTGCTCAGTAAGCTGAGGGCTGTTGTTTTAAGGGCCAAAATGATATTACCAGACAATAACTAACATGATTAAAGGAATAAGAAACAAAGGAAGCCACAACTATTGTGACTACTGATATTGTAATCACAGGAAAATCATTTGATCCACACAAAAGGAAAAAAATATACAATATCATGTAAATCCTCATCCTAGTCATGACTGTTACAAATAAGCATTAGCAAACTGATTCGTGTTTATTTTAACATAAAGAGGAAAGAAAGAAGTGTTGATCATTTTAACCACGATGGTTGAATTGTGTCCATATTGACTTACATTCAATCTATGAAAACACTTTTCCGCCTTGTCAATACTTCACATTATATTACCTCCCGTAACCTCACTGTTTTTTCAAAATTTTAGTCAAGTGTAATACATAATTTGGTAATTTGCCAATGATGTAACTGTAAACAAGTTTGTTGTGTTTATTTTAAATCAGGAACGTGTCACACTTTTTAGATTTTAAGTGTGTTCATAATTCATAGGACAAATTCCATGAAGCTTCAACAATAGCACATGTGAATGTCTTTCTTAATCTGAATCAACAGAGACTATACCAAAGATGACACTGTAAAGAATAATAAAACTCTTAGATTTTGTATGTTATATTGTTGTTTGTGTAGTGTTGAAGACCCTACACACGTAGTTGAAGATGGTTACACAGTGACCAAAACTTTTTTTTTTTTTTTTTTTGCAATTTGCTCTATGTCGCACCGACACAGATAGGTCTTATGGTGACGATGGGATAGGAAAGGTCCAGGAGTGGGAAGAAAGAGGTACAGCCCCAGCATTTGCCTGCTGTGAAAACCTTCAGGCCTGCCGACAGTGGGATTCGAACCCACTACCTCCCAAATGCAAGCTCACAGCTGCGCGCCCCTAACCGCCCGTTGTGACCAAATCTGGTACTACTTCTTGTGAGACAGAATAACACTTTGTGTACAGTGTTATTGTAATGTTGATTAGGTGTATTCTGATAAAAGTCCTTTTCTACCAAAATTGGGAGATCAACATGGATCATGATTTTTTCTTTTTCTTTTTGCTACTTACTTTACGTTGCAGTGACACATATAAGTCTTACGGTGACTATGGGACAGGAAAGGCCTAGGATTGGGAAGGAAGCGGCCGTGGCCTTAATTAAGGTACAACCCCAGCATTTGCCTGGTGTAAAAACCATCTTCAGGGCTGCCGACAGTGGGGTTCGAACCCACTATCTCCCGGATGCAAGCTCACAGCTGCGCGCCCCTAACCGCACAGCCAACTCGAACAGGAAGATGAACTGTGGACCTGGTCTTTAGTATAAGACAACTGGCTGAGAAAGTTAAGACTTCAGTACAGAGCGATGACCTTTGTTGATGTACGGAAGTCATATGGTAGCGTGCCATGGCAGAGAGTTTGCAAAGCGTTACGAGGTAAAGAATTTGGATAGGATCTGAGAAGAATGACCCAGGGCAAACAGTGAGAGTAGAGTGATGACACGACTTGGAAAGCCAAGTTGGTTCAGAGTAAAAACATGTCTCCCCAACAAGGAAGTGTACTGCTACCTATTTTGACCCTTACTGTGATGCACGATATGGAAAAAAGAAATGAAAAGGAACCTGGAACCAGAAAGGATAAGAGCATGGCAGTTTGCAGATGGAAGTTAACAGCACATACTAAGGGAGATTGAAGTTTTGAGTAAAGAAATTGGAAGAATGGGGAATGGAAATAAGTAGCAAGAAGAGTAAAACAGAGGTGATAACACAAGGAAACACGGATGGAAGAGGTGCTGTAAAAGGTTACATGAACGAATCGTATCCATGAAATTTTATTGTAATTTTTTGTCCTAAATGGAAGATAATAATGGCTTTCACTCGCAAATCAACAGTAAAATTAGGGGTAAGTTAATAAATACCATTATTACTAGTGAAATATAATTTCAGAACTGCAGCGACTATTTCGCAATAGACATGATTCTCTTCTGTGGCATTCCGCTTCGTCGTGCCGTCTTTTGTTTCCTTCCTGAGGTCCAGGGCTAGATGAACATAAGTCTGTGAATTCTCAATATCCTTGTCCATCACGACGAGCGCAGGCAGTTCGAACGGGAAAATAGAGGTGAAAATTATATCATAAATAACACAAAAATGCTTTTTGTTGAAAGAAAAATACCGTAGAAGTCGTTATAGCGAGAATTCATAACAGCGAAAAATTTACTCGCTATAGAGGATTGTCGTTATACCCATTATGTATGAAAGTCAGAAAAAACCCCATGCACATTAAAATAAAACTTGTTTCAGCAGATGATATCCACACTATGGATTACTTGTTTGTTTTTGTGGAAGCATGTGTTTAATTTTATTCTGAAAAATTATAGTACCGTATTTCTCCAAATCCAAGACGAACCCCACTTTTTCCTTCAAAAAATTTTAATCAGGCTCAAAAAGTGCTTTGTAAAATCATATGAATGCCTTTGTTGTACAGTACACAGTTTTAGACGCCAAACATTGGCTTTCGTTATGCCGTTTTTTTTTTTTTTTTTGTTTTTTTTTTTTTTTTTTTTTTGCGGCTTTACAATTATTCTTTATTTCCGCGGGTTTAATGACCACTAACTTAAAATTGGCATCATAATACTGAAGAGAACCCATTGAAAATTTGCCGGCAATACCTGTTCCACGTATCTTTACAATATGACTATCCATCACAAAAATGTTCCTGCTGTCTATAAAACTTATTTTTACTAAGCGTCAGTTACAGTAGACGCGTTATAACTCTGCCACTGAGTAGCCGTGGCCTTTTTAAGAATTCGAAGGCTCACGTGTATTGATGCCATTATGCAGATTTGAGAAACTTTTTTGTAGAGTCTAACAGAACGTCATTTCCTCTTCACTATGTCCCGAGATCCGGTGACGTTACACGCAGGCACTGTACAACCGGTTGTCGCGGCTGGCGATGTATAATAAAGAGACTGTTGTTTGTCAACGAGTTTTGTATGTGCGCATGCAGGGGTGAAAAGCAGCAGCGTGGTTACCGCGGTAGTTCAGTGGTATTCGTTACTGTTAGGCCGCGAATGCAAGACAACCCTTTATTTTTCGCATGAGATTCTGAGAAAAAAACGTCGTTTTGGATTCATAGAAATACGGTATCACTCAAGAGGCTTCTGTGGCAAACATTTCAGTTTTCTTTAAACGGCGTCAGTTAACCTAACCGTATATGTAACATGAAAACATATTTGAAACGCATGTAGAGAAATGATAACTTCCTCGCTAAAAATTTACATGTGAATAGCCTTTCCGAAATTTAACTATACGCGAGAACATATGAACTATCCTCTGAAACCAGTGATGTACTCTGCCATATCTCGGGGTGTACCGGTATCACAATCTTACTTAATTTCAGTATAGAACATTAATATTAAGCGATCGTTTACTTCAGCCGTTATTTTTAACGAGTTGACAACTGCTATCGGCAACGTTATTTGCGCATTTATTACGAAAACGTATTATCCTCTTTCATTTCGAATTTTCTTTAGAGAACAGGTATTACTAATCGACTACAACATCGCCTTCGAATGTCTACAACAGAGCTCGCAAATGGATATAGTAAGAAAACTATACCGTACCAAAGATGATCGATCACATTTTATGGCAAACTTTCCACTTTTCTTATTCAAACAGCGTCACCTATCCTAACTTAATCGTACTATACGTATGATGAAAATACGCTTCAAGCACCAGTAGAGACATTATAATCTTCCATTATAAATGTACACGATAATAGCCTTTTCATAATTTAACGAGACGCAAGAAAATATAAACTAACCCCTGAAATCTTTTTTTTTTTTTTCTTGCTATTTGCTTTACGTCGCACCGATACAGATATGTCTTACGGTGACGATGGTAATAGGAAAGACCTAGGAATTGGAAGGAAGCGGCCGTGGCCTTAATTAAGGTACAGCCCCGGCATTTGCCTGGTGTGAAAATGGGAAACCACGGAAAACCATCTTCAGGGCTGCCGACAGTGGGGCTCGAACCCACTAATTCAAAATCAAAACAAAATCACTTTATTTGCAAATGAGGTGTCTACCTCGGTGGCAAATGGTACACTAAAATACATTATTGTCAAACACTAAATATTAAATTAACAAGAAGAAAATTTTCCTATAATACAATATTATACAATTTACATTAACAATTTTTTCTATTAAACACACAGCTCATACTTAATAAATTGATATTGTTTACAAAATTCTACTTATAATATCTCCTGTACTACTTAAAAATATAGTCAACTGATATACAGTATATGGAATTACTTCAAATGATACTATACAAATGGTATAAGATTAAAATTTACATTACATTTATTTACTTTTTTTTTTAAACCCATTCTGGAACCTAAGTAGCATAACGACCTGCTGCGTCTTAACCAGAGCCCCTTTTGCCACCACTTTTCAGAGTTCCTGAAGTGCCTTCACAGCTACCATAGCGATCCCAGGGCCCTCGAAGTCCCCACTGTACTTCACCCCTACAGGCAGCCCCTACTTTGGCTGTCCAAACTCCTTAGAGCAGGGGATGGAATTAATTTATTCACACACATTCACTGGTCGAATGCCCTCTAACACTTCATTTATTTTCTCTGTTGCTGTTTATTCTGTTTATTGTAAAATGCACTTTATCCAAAGTATTTAAATACTCTAATATACTTTATCCAAAGTATTTAAATACTCTAATATACCAAGTGCATTTTACGATGGAATCTGAAAATGATAGGACTTTAAATTTAGATTTGACAGTTACTAGAAATTCTGGTCATTTTGATTTTCAAATTTTCAGAAAAGCTACTCAAACAGATACTATTATCAGAAACGACTCCAATCATCCAGGTCAACATAAAAAGGCAACATTTTACAGTTCAACTAATAGAGCTATGAACATACCTATGTCTAAGAAGAATCATAATAGAGAGATAAATATAATCCATCAAATCGCTCGTAGCAACGGATATTCCAAAAGATTTATTAATAGAATGATAACTAAAGTGAAAAATGAACTAAAAACAACTTTAATTAAAGAGCAAAAAGAGAAAAAGAAATTCGTAGTTCTAACTTTTCAAAATAAGCACACTTATCAACTGGCTAAAATTTTCAGGAAAAAGAACATCAATGTCACATACAAAATGGATAATAATACTAAGATAATTTTCAATTCAGATAAAATAGAGAATAAATGTATATTTAATAAATCGGGAATTTACAAATTAACATGCCAAACATGTAAACAACAATACATAGGACAATCCGGAAGAAGTTTGGCTATAAGATACAAAGAACATGTTAATGCGGTCAAACATAAAAGATATTCGGCAATGGGAGAACATATGGTTGAAATGAATCATAAATTTACAGACATTTCCAATGACATGAAATTATTACATTCGGCCAAAAAGGGAAAATTAATGTTTTAGAAAATTTAGAAATTTACAAACAAAAAAAAAATATTCTGAATCAAGTTTAAATGAGAAAAGTGTAAATGAGAAAAGTGCAGAAGATAACCCACTGTATAGACTAGCATATGATCATTTAAGGAACAAAAAGAAGAAAAGAAGAAAAACTTGAAGATCCTAAATTTATATAACATTCTCATTCAGTTCAACCAAAATTGTATGTATTGATCATTTTTATAATATTTCATAAGTTCTCTTTACTCTTTGATATGGTGTATTTGGACACAATACTCCCTTAAATTGTAAAACAAAAGATTGTGTCATATTGTGTTATTCTTTGATCTAACCACTGATGAAGGGAATGGTTGAGATTTCCCGAAACATGTATGGTTTAATAAATAGTTTTTCTTTCATTTAATGAGTGTATTGATCAAGGCGGATTCAAATAAACTATTTTAAATAGTTATATTATACATTGCCTTTGAATGTCGGCGAGAGAACTCGCTAGTGAAAATAGCGAGGGAACGATACCGAAGGTAATTGATCGCATGCAACATAATCGCTGGGGTGCATAAATACTGGCAAAGGAAAAATCGCGCACGCTTAATCACTCGTAATAACGGATGCATCAGTGATAGGGCTCTCGCTGTAACCGAAGGGTAATACACAGTTTAATATAAGAATGTTGAAGGGACAGCAAAAAATTGCCATTATAACGAGGTTCTCATTATATGCCGTGCTCGCTACAGCGGACTTCTACTGTAGTACTATCTCTGTACCAATAATTATATTAATTAATATTTTATGGGCAGAAGTCAATAAGTTGCCCCAACAAGTAACACCAAGTAAAGCAAAGAAGTTAAGTGACCAAAGACTTCACAGACAAAAGTGTTACATGAACAAAAGACATACCGAAGAGCTGTGACGTAGTAGCAAAGTATGTATATATTTCTCTAGTAATTATGGTATTTATTAACACATTCACACCCGTATCTGAGTTATTGCCTACAGCGCGTGTCCACGCTCTGGACCGTATCCGAGTTAGCCCGGACAAGCACAACCTTGAATTGTAACCGTTCCTATGCAGCTGTGGTTTATTTTTGTCACAAATATGTGCAACAGAGATGAGGGTTATACCCTTATGAATGCTTCTATCTGCTTCTACTCACAATAAATCACATGGCCTTGGAGAATTTCCCTCCCAATGCATTGTCATTCCATTTCTGAATGACAGCTAGTGCTGGCCAAGCAAGCTGCGTAGTTGGTTTGTGATTGCACAAGCGTGTGTATAGTCACGTTCTGAAGTGTAATCAAGGCGCTTGGGGACAATATAAGTTTTGACAAAATTGCCAACATCCTATTCGATGAAGAAAGGTGGTGAACTAACTCCTGAAGTAAGTGAAAGTGACAGTGATGACAGTGAAGAAGATTCTCCTGGCCACATGACAGAAAGCACCATACCTGAAGGTGTAACATTAGCTACCACACCTTCTAGAGATACCAGAGGACTTCTGTGAGGTATGTGCAAAATTTTGTTTCCATATCTTGTTTAGTTTAGAACTTATTGAGAGAATAATTCGCTGTTGTTTGCTGTGCCATTAACAGCTGGAATAGCTAGGCCAGACATTTAAATAGCTCACTCCAAAGGTGGGCATGAATGTGTTAATTTACTGCTAATTTTACACTTAATTTGCATAAAAGCAATTATTATCTTTAATTTAGGACAAAAATTACAACGAAATTTCATGGATACAATTTGTTCACGTACCCATTGTAAAATTCCAAGGGTAGCTAATGGAGGCAGTCATGCATTTTAAATTACAAGAAATAAATTTCATTTTAAATGCCTAAGAATAAGGTATCACAAGAGAGGACTCCAGTATAACTAATGTAATTTCCTACAGAATACCATCAGCAGGAAAGTTTTATCACTGGACAAGAGATCTGCTACAGAATGACCACGTATCAAGCTTTATATAAGACCTATTTTGTGCGCAACGTCACATACAGATCAGAAACAAGGGTTACAACATCCAGGGAGGAAAGCAGACTTCAAGGAATGTACATGAAGTTTCGGAGAAGTGCATTAGGAAAGACCCAGAAAGATTGTGCAAGAAATGAGGAGATAAAGACTGGGTTTGGAAAAGAGCTGTTACTGGATAAAGTAGAAAAATCCAGGTTGCAATCATGTGAAAAGGATGGATGAAACAAGAACTCCAAAACTTACAAAGGTAAAATTAAAAGATTCTAAAATCTTGTAAAGAACTCCAAAAGCAATGTTAGAGTGGAAGATAGATGGTAGACCTACAGGCAGACAAAGGAAGAGGTAAACAGCAAGTGGAGGAAGTGGTGGAGCAAAATGTCACAGTGTTCAGCAAAGACTGGTGGAGCAAGAGACAGAAATAGAGATGTTACATGACAGTCAGATTATAGGAAAAGGGAAGACGAAAAGATGGAAGCATCAAAGTGGATTCCTCCTACAACAGGAAATTACGAGCGCTTTGTCAAACTAACATCCGCCATCGCGAAAAAGCATATCCCAAGAGGATACAGGAAGGATTATATTCCTGGATGGAACCCAAAATGTAAAGAGCTATACGAGGAATATATGCTCAGCAGTGACCTTGAAATTGCAGCTGAACTGATCCAGTCTCTAGATTCATCTAGAAAAGAAAAATGGTTCAATCTCATGGAAAATATGAGTTTTCAACATTCCAGTCAAAAAGCATGGTCACTTCTAAGGAAACTTGGCAACAGCACTCCCAAATTCGGTCCCAAGAGCTCTAAGATAAAACCAAACGAGGTGGCAAACAGATTAGTTAACCTGACAAGAAAACCAGTCGGCACAAATAAGAAAGAGTCAAAAAGAATTCAACAAGAGCTAAAATCGAGGATAACCCAGGCCAAAGCAGTCTCTCAGTTTTCCTCTGATTTCACAGCTGCTGAGATCTCAACTGCGCTAAAAGAAATAAAGTCAGAAAAAGCAGCCAGATTGGATGGAATATACCCAGAATTCCTTATACATTGTGGTCCCCGAACAACCGAATGGCTTGCCAAATTTTACAGCAATATCTTACATGTTGGACAACTACCATCAATACTCAAAAGAACAAAAATAGTAGCAATCCTTAAACCAGGGAAAAGTGGAGACAGTGCAGAAGATTACAGACCCACAGCCCTTTTAAGTGTCTGCTACAAACTACTGGAGAGAGTAATATACAATAGAATCTCAGCCAAAATCCTAGAGCACATACCACTTGAACAAGCTGGCTTCAGACCAAGCCGCAGTTGTACCGACCAGGTGTTAGCCCTAACCACCCATATTGAGAGGGGATTTCAAGTTAAAAATTAAATAATTGAAAGAGGTTCAACCCATTCAATACATAGGAAAGAAATTTAGTGATTACATTTTATTTAATAGTAAAAATAAATGGGACCGGTTTCGACCCTAGTCCAGGTCATCGTCAGCCGTAAAAACATGTAAAACAACGCATATGAAAAAGAAAAAGATTAATTAAACTCTGGATCGGTATAAGATGAAACTGTACGTAATATTAAGAATGGCAGTATGGCACACGCAATGATAGGCGAAGATTCACAATGTTTATGAATATTGGAGAACAGTCAAAAGGGTCCGTTTCCACACTCTGTCAGGCACAAAGTCACAACACTATCAAATAATATATGAAGATCATAAATAATTTGAAGTCGCAGACGAATAGATTTGTAGAAGCAAACCGCCAGCTCCCGGTGATCAGGGCGGCACATTCAAGGTCATGCGCTGCGGTCTCGAACGCCAAAGTAGAATGGAGAATATCCTGAAGGTCCAGTATTTGTCTCGGTTGCGGGAAGTTAAGTACGTGTATATAGAAATATACAAAGCAAATCAGTATAATTGAATGAGTATTTGTGCTCCTGCTAAGTTCTTGGAAAACAGTTAACCTGGACTAGGGTCGAAACCGGTCCCATTTATTTTTACTATTAAATAAAATGTAATCACTACATTTCTTTCCTATGTATTGAATAGGACGAACCTCTTTCAATTATTTAATTTTTAACGTTAATACTTTCAATACGGAACAATGAAATTTTAGACCTTTAAAGGGGATTTCAAGATCGAAAGAAGACTGTAGCAGTGTTCGTTGATCTGTCATCAGCTCATGACACAGTCTGCCGAAAAGGAATGATCCTCAAATTCCTGAAGTTAATCCCTTGTAAGACGCTTGCCACCCTGCTGAATAATATGTTGGCTAATAGAATGACTGAAGTACACCTACATGGCAACATAAGTAAAACTTACAAACTTTCTTTCTTTATTCGTGTCAGAAGTATCAACTTTACTTACAAACTGAGTGACGGATTACCACAGGGATCGGTACTGGCTCCATTGCTCTTCAACGTATATACAGCAGATCTACCTTCAACTAATGCTAGGAAGTTTATATATGCTGACGACATCTGTTTGGCAGCTCAGTCTGGTGATTTTGCTGGAGCAGAAACCACACTCACTAAAGATCTCTGCAGAATTGATAATTATTTTAAAACCTGGCGACTGAAACCAAACATGACAAAAACAGAGGTCAGCTGCTTTCATTTGAGCAACAGACAAGCCAGTTATGTCCCTCAGGTTCAATTCAGAGGTCATATTTTTTTTTTTTTTTTTTTTTTTTTTTTTTTTTTTTTTTTTTTTTTTTTTTTTTACTGAAGTTCAATCCTCATCCAAAATATCTAGGCGTTACCTTGGATCGATCTTTGAGTTACAGCGAACATGTACGCAAAACATCTGCCAAGATCAAAACCCGCAATAACATCCTGCACAAACTCACAGGAACAAGCTGGGGCCCATCGGCATCCACCCTCCAAACTACAGCACTTGCGTTAGTATACCCAGTAGGTGAATACTGCTGCCCAGTATGGCTCAACAGTGCCCATACAAAGAAGATAGACACTCAGTTAAACGATACAATGAGGACTATATCAGGAACCATCCAATCCACACCTTTGGAATGGTTACCAGTTCTTTCAAATATTCCACCTCCTCATCTCCGAAGACAAATGGCACTGAAGAAAGAATGGCTTAAATGCTGTGACAATCCTCTTCTACCAATACATCAAGACTGCCTACGTGAAGATCTCAGGCTGAAATCTAGGAACCCTTCTTGGTTACCAGGAAAGAGGCTAGCCCAAGATGAATTTCATACTAACACTGCCTGGCGCGATGGGTGGGCAGCTTCAAACCCTGACAGATTAGGTCTAATTTCGGATCCAGTTATGCAACCTCCTGGTTTCAACTTACCCAGAAAAATCTGGTCATCACTTAATCGGATCAGAACTCAACATGGCAGATGCAACTACTGGAAACACAAGTGGAAGATTACCAGCGATCCTTATTGCGACTGCTCTGATGTGCCTCAGACCGTTCAACATATCATCACAGAGTGCCCACTCCGAAGATTCAGTGGGACAATAAAGGATATCCACGAGGCCAGTGATGAAGGTGTGAGTTGGCTAACAAAACTGGACATTCAGCTTTAGCAGCAATGCAGATATTGATGAGCTAAAATGTATAAATATAGTTTGTTTATTACGTACTTGTTCTGTGTGTATAGATGAAACTGTTTTTCGTGTAATTGTACATATTTGTTAATAACCAAATTGTAACAATGTATCCTCATGCCATACGAAATATATATATATGACAAGGTCCGACCCAAGAGCTCCCTGGACAAGGGTGATGGAAAAAGAAAGGTTCTGTTCAAGGAGAATTCCATTAAGAAGCAATGGTTATGATGTAGATAACGTCATTCTGACACTGATACTGTCAGTCCTAACTAGTATGCTAGTAACATGGTATTTTGAAAGGAAAAACTCACCGGTTGTGGAATGCCAGCTGGATTTGTGGTGATACCAGCCTGTGGTTTCAGTGTGGCCAAGGCCTCACGAGCAGCCGTTACTTCCTTCGTCAACCGAGCGATGACTCTGCAGGCCGCATCGTGTTGGTACAGCGCGTGACTACAAGGTAAATCATATTTCAATTATAAGTGAGTATATTATACTAAAACTAACCATCAAGGGAAGAGGAAGCCAAATTCTTAAACTACAAACTTCGCATCTTAATTTCTAAAAAGAAAGTTGTGTGCAACAGATTATGAGAACCATCAACCTTGAAAACATTTCTGATACAGCACAAGGTGCTTGTAGTGGACCTGGACCAGATCAACTGCAAGGAAACTGGTAGTAGTTCTGCTTTAAGTACAGTGCACGTGTATATGCTGCCATCGATTGTCACCCTGTATACACATTTTTTAAATTACGGCCATAGTACTGCTACAGCGTAAACCCAATGGACATGACTCCTGAATACATTGGTCTGCCATCTCTTGATAAGCCTCAGAACTACTTAAAATATTTCTGAATTACTCTTTTGTGTGCAATGATGTTGCTAAGTAACATGGTTTGTTCACATCAATGTCATAATGGCTGTTGATGTGCTGTAATAGTAGCACTTCACATTTTGCAATAAAGTGGACAAGTATCGCCACCTTCATCATCTTCATTTCCCCTTATCCAGCTCCTGCCGAGTCAGAGTATTTATGGCACTTCTCCATCTACCTCTTTCCTTCCACCAATCCTATTCCACGATCTTCTCCCAGTCTAAATTTTGTCTTCTTATGCCGCTCTTCACTGATTCAATCCATCTTGCTCTAGGTCGCCTTTTTGCTCTCTTGCCCTCGCACTTTGCCTCCAACATCTGTCTTGGAATTCTATTCTCCTCCATCCTCTTTACATGTCCAAACCACCTTAAAGTTTATTCTTTTCAATTCTCTCACTTAGCTTTCCTATCCCAACTTCCTTCCTAACATCTTCATTTCTCACTCTGTCTTTCCTATCATACTTCCTAGGAACATCATCTCACTGGCTTGAATTCTACTCTCTTGCCTGCTAGTCAAAGCCCAAGTCACAGCTGCGTAAGCCAGTATGGGTATATACTGTAGTACATTTTGTACAGTATCTCTTTACTTTTTCTTCGTACTTCTCTGCTCCAAACACGTTTTCTTACACTTTGGTAGAATGCATTACCCTGCTGTACCCTCCTGCTAGTCTCCATGTCCACCCCAGTATTCTGCATTAATTCACTTCCTAGATATTTAACCCTTTGGGGTCCAACTGATTTCCTGCCTGCATCCTACACAGGTCCAATTTAACATTAGGCAAGTATGGGAAGGAAATACATAAGTAAAAAGCTGAATTTTTACATTAAAAAATATGAACTGCAAATTATTCATTATCAGTTACGTTAACCATATTATCAGTGATATTTTTTCAAAATATGGTACTTCTGGAAGCATTTTTTCGAGTGTAGTCCTGGGTTCATTGGACAGGTCTCACAAAAAAAAGGACATCTCCTTTCTGCCTCCTTTCGCTTTCCTGTAGGAACATATGGCACAGTCCTTGGTTATTTTGCCCTCATGAGCATCTATGACGTGTACCTTCCCGTTCAGTTGAAATTCTTCATCACAGCTGCTCCGTCGACCGCATTTATGGGCATTTTTGTTTCGAACATCCCCAACAAGCCCCATGATAACTTGGTCCCTGTAAGTCTTGTGATTCAATTCGGGCTTACATTCTGCATTTTGTTACAAATTATATAGGTGAAAACTGTTCACCAACGCTACCTCCAGCACCCAGACGTACAATTTCCTCCACCACTTCAGACTTTTCACTACAAAACCGTAAGATGAACAGTAGTGATCAGCATGATCGACCCCTCCCACCCCCTACATCACCGCTTTCGCCACTACCTTCAACCTCAATTTTCTCCTCCTCCACCTCTTCACTCAAAATATAATTCCCAGATTTGGGAATACTAATGCTGCCATCAGAATTTGTCAACAAATCATCATCAATATCGCCATTGTCACATAACTGTTTGCAAATATCGTCAGGCTCCATGCCGCGGTTGGTGGACATTATGTTGGCAACAAAAGTAAACAGCAGTGACAGTGAGGAACTATCTCCAAAGAAAAATCAATTCAGCTTATTAACAGCTGATGGCAGTAGGTAGGCATATGCCAAGGCTGTATACTGCGAAAAGCTTGGCACCATTTGTGCTCCAGTATACGAAATAAAGTTGTGTCGGACATAGGACCGGGACTGAAAATTAACGATGTCGGACCGAGTCCGACATTGGACTCCGAAGGGTTAAAGCTGTCCACAATTTCCATGTTCTGACTTCCAATTTTCACAGTGCCCTTTCCTTGCATTTCCATTTTCAACATCACCATAGTCTTGCTTTTATCTGTACTGATTTTCATGCCATACTTCTCAGCTTTTTTGTTCAGTTCATTTTGTTGTGGTTGCACTTTTTTGCTGTTCTTTACTCAGATCATATCATCATCTGCAAATAGCAATATCTTCATCTCTTTATCTCCATAGGCTTCTTTTGTTTCCTTCAGAATTTCATCCAAGGCCATAATACACAAAAGAGGTGACAGCACACTCCCCTTTCTTAGTCCAGTCTTATTTCTGAACCATTCTGTCTTTCCAACTCGGGTCAGTACTCTGCTAACCCAGTTGTTGTACATTGCTTGCACAATTTCTATCATTTCTCTTTTTAACCATGGTTTCCCAAACCACCTTAGATGACATAAATGTAGTGTTTGCTAGTATAGAGAGTGACAAAGAGTACAAGATTGACAGATTCAAGTGATAACATTGGTAATGTGAAAACGTACATTGAAGTTGAGGCTGGAGCACAGATGTAATAACCCCCAAGTTTCTTTCCAGTGAAAGTATATTTATGTCTGATATACATGTACAGAAAGCTATTTGATAATTCAGGTAGTGGTATAAACTGGGCAGCTCGCAAGGCAGGTCATTTCCTCACTTCCTAACCAAGTGTACATGGAGCAGATCACGATTGCTTATCACAGTATGATTAACTTTATTGGCCACATTGAACCACTTGAGTCGTTCCATGTTCGCTTTCTCATTGAATGCTGTACTGTTTGGTTCTTGTAATCTGCCCAGTACTTTTCATTCGCTCTGATCATAATTTTCTCAATCCGTCTGAAATCGCTATAGCCCTTTTATGAATACTGCTGAAAATTTGCAAGTCTCCAGAAGGGTGATCATTTTATTTTTATTTTCTGCATGTGCTATCTTGAGTCCAACTGCTTTGAGATCTTGCTCAATTTTGTGGACACAATGTCCTCCTGTCTTCTTCAGAAGATTTCTCAAACACTAGTTATTATAAAATCCAGTTTCCTGGCAGTTGTAACATGTGAAAGAAATGAGAGATTCTTTTCTTCACTGTGCTGGTGATTGGGTCAATCTCTCAACAGCCAGTTTCATTAGGAAAGATTCTCCAGACACCTTCGACCTGGTATTTTTTATTTATGTAAGTTCTGATGATTCTTCTTTCAGTTTTGAGGAGCTGATCACTTCTTTTGTTTTTAATTTGGAACAGGGTTTCACAACCATAAGTGGCTTCCAGCAGAATTACGGTTTTATAGTGTTTGACCCCTGCCTGCTGTCATTTCTTGATGGATACAGTACTTTTGCATCCATCTCTTGGCACAGGCCAGAGCAAAGTGTAGCTTCCACTGAAGTCCCAGTCTCATCCATGGCTGTGACAATATGGAAGCTGCTGGGGTATGGGTGGTGCTGATTAATGACATTCAGAGCACAACCAGTATGTCAGTGTCCTGAAAGGTGTTGCTCATAGGGTTAGTTGTGCTACAATAGCACTGTCTGGCCCAGTGAGGAAAGCAATGGCAAACTACCTCACTCATCTTGCCTAGTACGCCTCATTTGGGCTCTGCCATTGGTTTTTGTGGTTTCCCTATAACTGCATAGCCTTTGGTGATGCTATCTGAGGATCCAACCAGCCTCTGGGCTGATGACCTGACAGACAGACAGACAGACAGACAGACAGTGTTTGACCTTTGTGTCTACTGACAGGCATTTCTAGGTTAGAAATATGACTTTTTTTCTTTTTGTTAGTCCTATTTATCCACGTTTCTTTCTCATTTAAGCTAATAATAATAATAATAATAATAATAATAATCGTATGGCCTCAGCTACCATGTGCAGACATTTTATTTTGACGCCACCTGGCTGTCTGCTCGTCAATTTCGACGTTCTTTTTTTTTTTTTTTTTTGCTAGATGCTTTACGCCGCACCGACACAGATAGGTCTTATGGCGACGATGGAACAGGGAAGGGCTGGGAGTGGGAAGGAAGAGGCCGTGGCCTTAATTAAGGTACAGCCCCAGCATTTGCCTGGTGTCAAAATGGGAAACCATGGAAAACCATGGAAAACCATCTTCAGGGCTGCCGACAGTGGGGTTCGAACCTACTATCTCCCGAATACTGGATACTGGCCGCACTTAAGCAACTGCAGGTATCGAGTTCGGTAATTTCGACGTTCTGTTTTACTCTGAACCTAATGTGTCACCAGAGATCTTTTACATGCTGACATCATACGACATGGAGTGTCGAATGGATTTTTTTCTGCCTTTGAAAAATCCGACTACCTCTGCCGGGTTTGAACCCGATGTCTTTAGATCAGAAGGCCGACACTCTACCACTGATCTACAGAGGCAGCTTGTGTGTGGTGATTTCTCCAAGATATTTAAATTGTAGAACTATGTTGATTTTTGATAATTTTTGAAGATTTAATTTAAGCTCAGGGGCTTCATGGACATGATCTTGGATATTTATAATCCTATTTTTAGGGTGATTTTTTGGAGACTAGTGATCTGGGCCCGAACTACTTCCAAATAAAGAGCTTAAAGAGCTAAAATGTCTATAAATCTCAGGCAGTTTGTTCTTATTGAGGGTTTTGCTCCAATTCTGATTTTAGGTGGGTTTTCCTGTTGCCAAAGTTTCACGATATAATTGAAAGCCATACTGAAAAGTGCTTTTGACACTTCTGCCCTGAAATTTACCTTGGAATTCATTTTGGTTATAATTAACTGACACTGATGTCATCAAGTTCAGGTACATAACATTTGGGACTTATGTACCCAAAGAAGATTACACTCTTTACTCAAGACTGTTACTATCCTAATGATCTGCAAGTTATTATGAAGAGGATCCATTTAAGCTTTGAACTTTTTTTTTTAGAATCTAAAAAGAGCATCACTAACAAAATAATTTAATTTTCATGAGTACAGACAGTATCTATTCTCGATACTCATAATGTATTAAGGGACCCTCTTCGGAGGCAGCCCTGCCCAGGGATTGGCGCCCCTGCCTATGTGAGTGCCAGAGCACAGTGACCCGGTATGTAACATCTGATAAGGGTCCCAGCTCAGGGTTACGAGCGAAGACCTGAACGGAATCTACAGCGGAGAAGATGGACTTCGGAACGGTGGAGATTGCGGAAGAGGCAGCCCAGTACTCAGGGAATAGTATGAGTACACTATCCAACAGCAGCGTCTGTTTCCCAGGTGAGGGGCAGCTGCAAGGGCGTCTGTTCCCCATGTAAGGGGCGGCCTAGAACAAACTCTGGGGCTTACAACCTCAGTTTTAACTCTGAGGAGCAGGCTGTTCCTGCCCTCCCACCTAACTTCAACTTAAGGCATGATGGAAACGTCTTCAGGAAAAACTACGCCAGGGGATACCCAGGTACGGAAATCCCCCACTGCCAAGAGCAGTGCAACCAGGCCGTGGGATTCTGGAGAACCTGGAACATCATGCAGGGAAGAGTCAGAGCTTCCCAGAACTTCAACGCAGAAGATTCGACCCAAGAAAAAACACCTTTTGGGAACAGTGAACATTAACACTCTTCTACAGGCCGGGAAATTAAAACAACTTACCATTATTATAAAAGAACGGGATATCTGCATATTAGCAGTACAAGAGACAAGATTTCTGGACAAAAATTCATTCGAGTCAGACGGTTTCAGAATCTATAAAGGAAAACCCGCAATAAGAAACAACGCTAACATACCAATTCTAGGAACGGCCTTTGTAGTCAAAAGAAGTATTACTGAGTCCGTCATAAACTTCATCTCACCAACAGGGAGGCTCTCACTTCTCCCCTTTGGATCTGGCAACAAAGCGTACATAATCATCAACGCACATGCCCCTATAAATGAAGATAACAGGAAACGTCCAGAAAAGGTGGATGAATTTTGGGAAACTCTTGAAGATATAACTTCCAAAATTCCACAATATCACGTAAAGGTTTTAGTTGGGGACTTTGACGCTCAGATAGGCAAATTTAAACATAGGAATTTCATTTTGTCCGTATTGAACTGAGAAAGGATGTTAGGAAAAACTTAAAACGGTCCACCTTTTCAATACAAAAATGTTATATTTATTTATAACATGTATTTGCACTTGGAACTAGTTTCGACGCTGTGTTTGCGTCATCAGCCAAAATGTGGGAAATAGGCAAGATGTAGGCATTTATATTACACAAGGCGTTACATTAAACAATACACATCTTATAAGGAGATAAAAACAGGGACGAATATAGAAACAAATGAATCGTTGAGAAAACAAAAGTTATACATATTAAAAATAACCTTTATCACGTATCTTTCTGTGCGAGCAAGATATGTGATTAAGGTTATTTTTAATATGTATAACTTTTGTTTTCTCAACGATTCATTTGTTTCTATATTCGTCCCTGTTTTTATCTCCTTATAAGATGTGTATTGTTTAATGTAACGCCTTGTGTAATATAAATGCCTACATCTTGCCTATTTCCCACATTTTGGCTGATGATGACGCAAACACAGCGTCGAAACTAGTTCCAAGTGCAAATACATGTTATAAATAAATATAACATTTTTGTATTGAAAAGGTGGACCGTTTTAAGTTTTTCCTAACATCCAGATAGGCAAAGAAAAGAAACCTAGAAAAGTCATGGGAGATTACCCAGCACACAGAAGAATGAACAGAAATGGCGAAAGACTGATTGACTACTGTAGACAATTCAATCTGAAACTCATGTCCATATATTTCAAAGTTCCAAAAAAGAAAACTTGGGTCTCTCCTAATACAATATTGGGTGAATTTCAGATTGACCATGTTGCAATAACAGCACGAAACCAGAAAGAAATCCTAAATGTCTAAGTAAGGAAAAGCCTGAACATTGATTCGGATCACTATCTCTCCGAGATAAAAGTAAGATTCCAGCCGAATAGATCTAAACCGAGACAGCAAAGGAAGCCCAGGATCAATAGAGAGACTTTGGAGCAGAATAAATTGGAATACCAACAGAACTTATCCAAACTAAGGATGACCAACTGGGATGAAATCAGAGATTCCATGAACAAAGCTGCTGAAGGTTTGGGGAATCCTCAGAGAAAACAGAAACATAGATGGTGGAACGAAAAATGTGACGATGCATTAGAAAGTAGACTCAAGGCCTGGAAGAGATGGCATTCGAACAGCAAGAGCGAGAACTTGTAACTTGGAAGACTTCAAGGAAGCAAGGAAGAGAACAGCTAGGATCATAAGAACAGAGAAGAGAAAATATGACAGGAATAGGATAGAGAAGCTGGAAGAAGAATTTAAAAAGACCACCACCAGGGAGTTCTACAAAACCTTCAAAGAAGACCTAAAGGGATACACACCACCAAATCTGTGCTTCAGACGAACAGACGGCATAGCAACAAATGATAAAGAAAACTGCCAGCTCTTGGCTAACTACTTCCAAACGCTGCTTAATTGTGAAGAACTGCATGAAAGACTGCCTGCCCTGAAATTATCCAATGAGAATCCAAATTCCAAACCACCAAGTCTAGATGAGCTAAAATGTATAATCAGAGAGCATAAAAACAACAAAGCACCAGGGGAAGATGGCAATGTGGCAGAAATGTGGAAGATCGGAGAAGAAGTGGCTGCAGAAAGAATACATCACCTCATAAAAGAGATTTGGAAAACTGAAAGGATTCCGAACGATTGGAAATGTGCGCTTATCCACCCACTCCACAAGAGAGGTAGCCGAATGGATATTAATAACTAAAAAGGTATCTCTTTACTTTCAGTCGGGTACAAAATATTCTCCAAAGTGCTACTGAACAGGGTCGAAGAACAAATAGACTCCCTCATTGGAGAATACCAAGCTGGTTTCCGGAAAGGGAGGTCGTGTACAGACCAGATATTCAACCTCAAGGGTATTCTAAGGACCAGAGCATTGAGGGGCCAGAACACAGTGGTAATCTTTGTCGATTTCCAAAAAGCATATGACTCAGTTGATAGACAGACATTATTTAATGTCCTAGAAGAGTTTGGAATCGACAGGAAAACGAGAGGAATGATAAAACAAACCCTGACACACATAATCTCAAAAATTAAATTTGCTGGAGAAATCTCTGATCCATTCCAAATAAAGACAGGAGTCAGACAAGGATTGTAAAACTGGTATTGGAGAAAGTCATAAGAACTTGAGAAAACTCTCTGAAAGTAGAAGGCATACAAGGAATTCATCTTGGGTGCAAGAGACAAAATTTGGAAATTAAATGTTTGGCTTTTGCTGATGATCTTGCTCTCTTAGCTCAAAACAGAGAGGATGCCCAAAGGAATTTGGAGCATCTTCATGACACTGCGAAGAAAACAGGTCTCAAAGTCTCCTACGAAAAGACGAAGTACATGGAGTATCGACATCAGGGAGAGAAAAGCATGGAAGTGAAGTGTGGAAAGGTTAGAAGAGTAGAAAAGTTTAAGTACAGTGAAACTCTGTTAAGAAGTATTTCAAGGGACCACACACACACAAAAAAGGGCTTCTTAAGCAGGAAACTTCTTAAAAGGGGTAATGCCCGAAAACTTATTCTGTACTTTGACATACATGTGAAACACACAGCCAACAGATTTCCTTGTTTGTGAACAATACCGAAATAGGCTGATATATAAGAGCTGCTAAAAGAAAGCCACAATATAAATACAGTATTAGATTATCATGACATATTTTTAGAGATAAAGTAAAATACTGTAATTGAACATACTGTATTATAAAAATTCTTGATAAGAGAAGGGAAGATATTATATAAAACCTTGCACAAGAGATAAAAGAAATACTAAGAACTTTAAAACGGTAGATAGTGACCGTACATTATGTAAATTCCATACTGCATTAGACATTAAATACATTTCCAAACACAAAAATCTAGGCTCCTACTTGGAAAAGAAATTGTCCAGGGTTGACTGTTTTTAGGTTTTTACAGCTTTCTTGAACTATAAACCACTGTGCTGGATAGCTGCAGTTGCTTAAGTGCGGCCAGTGAACCCCATTGTCGGTAGCCCTGAAGATGGTTTTCCATGGTTTCCCATTTTGTCCCTTAATTAAGGCCATGGCCGCTTCCTTCCCATTCCTAGCCCTTTCCTGTCCCATCGTCGCCATAAGACCTATCTGTGTCGGTGCGACGTAAAGCAACTTGCAAAAAACACTTTAAACCTCTCCATTTCCCACATTGCCTTCCACGTGTTCTGAGGCACACTGATTGAACCTTCCTAAACCGCCTCAGTTTTTCACACCCCCCGACATCTTCAAGTTAACGGCAGCAGACGGGACATCGGCAACTTATTCTTATAGATTCTTAGAACCTATTCATAGGCCTATATCGCCCCTGCATTCCTACTAATTGTCACGGCCACGGGCGTAGTTTCTGGCTGTTTTGCAAGTACCGCATGGACAAGCCGATATTGAGTTTATTTTCCTGCTTTAATCCTCTTCATGCTAAAGGTAATGAAGAAAAGAAAAGCAGGTTCGAAGTTGCAGAAATGAGTGCATGGGAAAGTATTGGGGTATTACGAGCGAGTGATAAAGGCGCAGTAGCAACACTAGCACATCTAAACGTAAACAGTTTCTTTCCCCATGAGAATTTTATTTCATGTCTCCTTGTGCTACGTTCTAATAATGCGATGTAATAATTACGAGTGACACTAATACAATGTTTAGCTCGTATACATGTCAAATTAAAAATAACTTTCAATTTCATGCCAACACGTGGTATCGCAATGCCTCAGTGCGTGTACCAGGCTCCCAACATCCAGCTGGTTATCAACATTCGTTCAACTTCGTAGACGATTGGGATCTTTCGGCAAGCTGTTTGGCAGCATAAATGTATCAGATGGCAAGTCGGCTGTTTCCTGCATAGAGTCAGGATGTTTACTTGTTTCGTAATAGTTTATTCACCTAACTAATAATGGACACGGAAAATCTTATCAGTTTAGTTCCAAAACATCATTTCCTCTGCGACAAGACCCATAAGCATTATTGCAACAACAACGTAAGAGAGAATGTCTGGAAGGAAATAAGCAAGGGAATGAAAAATCAAACAGGTTAGAATATTCAATTTTGTGGTAGTTAGGCCTATACGGTACTTTATTTCACAATTATTGTTGGCCTTATTTCAGAATCATATTATGTTGGAGTCCATATACAGTACGGTTTGTCAGCATGATAAATGACATGGCTTGGAATGTACAGTATTTACCGTGCACAATTTTGTAAGTGGCATTCCCTACGGTTGTCATTCATGTATTCCTAACAAAGAGTACGGTAATGCATAAGAAGCTGCTGTGTTGTGGACAAATATATTTTTTGGTTTTTAATTAATGTTGGTGCCACCTCGATTAATGACTACACCCTGTCACGGCATGCAACTTACTGCATTAATGTTGTATCAAACCATCCATTGCGTGCTTTGTGTTTCCTGCGTAGAATCCCATTCGATTCTATTCTGCTTGATGTAAACGGTGGAGTGGAAATTGAGCATCTGGTGTTGGTGTTGTCATAGCATGATGTCATACGGCCTTGGCAAGCCCGGAGAGGCTTCATGACAGGCACAAACGGTCTAACACAGGGTTCAACTTGCATGGGGACTGGAGGGTTCTAACCATGAGCTGCTTTGAGCGGATGTTTTCTATCTCAAGGGGCTCTAAAATTTGAACTGTTTAAGTGGGAAATATATTTACAACAGAACACTTTAAGCGGGATAAATATACATATATCTTAATGCAACCGATCAAGGGACCAAGAATATCACACTTCTTAGGCGGGAAAACTTCTTATGCAGGAACTTCTTAACCGAGTTTCACTGTATTTGGGAGAACTGATCCAACCCAATGGACCAGACAAGGAGGCAAACAAGGAAAGAGCTAGAAAATTGGAACTGGCCTACAGACTGACACAGAACAGGTACAATAAACGGGCAGTAAACATCTGAAGCTCACCCTCTGTATGGATACAGGCCAGTTACTCCAAGACTCAAATCAAGGAAAAGTTTCCTCAGAACAACAGAGGCTCTTAATGGGACACCTCTGCAATCCCGAATTGATAAGTGGCGCACAAGCTGCACTCGCTCCGAATAATGGTTGACACCAAGTGAAGAATTTCCACCTGGTCACATGGAGAAATGGAGTACTTGTAAATCACTGAACAGATTACGGGCAGGCGTGACAAGATGTAAAAGCAACCTGCAGAAGTGGGGTTTTAACATCAAGTCGTCATTGTGTGAGTGTGGTGCAATCCAGGCGACGTCTCATTTGTTGCAGTGTAGTGCCTTAAAACATGCACAGTACAAGATCTACTATAGGCAACAGAAAATGTACTGGACTGAAATAATAACATTAAGTTATTTATTAGACCACCTAATCAATACAAAATCGTCTTGGATGATTTACATAAATTTGTTAACTAATCATCCAAGACGATTTTGTATTGATTAGGTGGTCTAATAGATAACTTAAATGTTATTATTTCAATCAAATATCATCAATACGGACCAAAAATGATATTTATTACATGTAATGTACTGGATGTCGCCAATTTCTGGGCAAAAGTAGTGTAGACTTTTTCTTATAAGTGTGACTTTGTATATAATGTATATAATTCAGTAAGAGTATATATGTACAGTATTTATAATATTAATGCTCCTGATACGAATAAATAAATAACGGGCAGTATCCTACAAAGCAAAAATTAAACACTACAACGTTGTTGTAAAACCAGAGGGGCTGTATGGTTCAGAATACCTTATCTTAAAAAAGGGGAACTGAAAGAAATCGAGAAGAAGGAAAGGAAAATTCTAAGAAAAATTCTTGGACCTCAGAAAACGACGGATGGTACATGGAGGAAAAGGAGAAATGAGGATCTCTACAAGTATTCCAAAAAGATCACGGACACAATGTGAAAACGAAGACTGAAATTTTACAGACATCTCGTCAGAATGAATGACAACCCGCCTGACTAAAAGGATACTTAAATATATAATTGGATTGAGGAGGACAATGAAATGGGTGGAGGAGATTAAGAAGGACACAGAAGAAATTAAAATAACACCAGAATTAATCCTCAACAGAAAGAGGTTCAGAACTCGAGTAGATGACCACAAATTCCATGAAGAGCAGCGGAAGCACAGGCCCAAATTTGTAATATCTGAGGAGCAGAGAAAAATAAGGAGTGCACGAATGAAGAAGTTCTGGGAAGAGAAAAGGAGAAGAACTGGCCAGAAAGCATTAAGTTTCACGTGGTCCACAGTTGGCCAAATTTGGAAGCAAGAAGAATAATTGTAGCATGTTAACATTAAGATGTTTGAAATGTGTAATATAATTTTCATTGTAATCCATGTATGAATAGATAATGTTTCAGACATTTGACCTTAAGGTTACCTACGGGCTGATGATTCTCTTAACAAGGGGCAAAACCTGTCCCTGAGAAATGTACATAGTATTATGTAGACTTCATCCACGTAGCACGTGGCTTGTGTTGAATAGGTGGTGATAATAGAATAAATTATTTTTGTGATGATTTGCTTATAGTCAGTTTCAATACGGATCAATCATGAGAATTGTCTCTTGCAAAAGACTAGTGTTACGAAAATGTTGCAAACTTTGGGCTGGGAAGAGTAAGGAGACGAGATGCTCGACTATGTGATATGTTTACATAAAATCAGCTTCATGGTCCGTATCGCACTTCAATAGATTCACAATTAAGTATTTATTTATTTTCCACCTAGTCGATACTAGGTGGAAAATAAATAAATACTTAATTGTGAATCTATGTGACATGTGCTGAGCTGTCAGCGGAGAATTGGTGTGAAATGATATTAGTAGAGGAATAAGCTTGAGCATTTTATGCTCTCTGAAATGTAGACATTTGATATTCTGTTTACTCTCAGATTAAAGATACAGAGCATGAAATTTCATATAAGTCCTGACTCTAATTATCAGTAAGATCAGTCAATTTCAGGTCAAAGGGCCTCGCAATGAACATAAAATTACCTCAGTTCCTGCCGAGCTGTTTGTAGCTGTTGTCTCTGAGTGAAGCTGTGCAACATCACAGCATCCCACTCATCCTGTAACGTCTTCAAGATCGCAGGAATACTGGTAGCAGAGGGAGGTTTTGGCTTTACAATCGGTGTCGCTGGAAAGAGAAACACATATTGTCAGTGCGGAGGAGCAACATCACAACAAACATTTGTGTCTTCAATGGGTGGTATGGAATAAACACGAGTATTTAGAATATACTCAACTTTTCCAAGCTTATACTCCACTTCATATGAATAAAGTTCTTGAGAATGTAGTCACTAGCTGTGTATATATTCATGTCATGCAGGTGGTGAAGTATAAACTCACATTTATAACAGTTGAGGAGTATATTCTCATTTGTGGTGTGAATAAACGAGAGTACCTTCTCAAATTTATGAGTATTTGCTCACTCTATTTTGAGGAGGACTGAAAGGTGCCAGGCCTGTGGTAGCCCCTTTCGGTGCTTGCTGGAAGGGACTAGTGAATCAGCCGATCGGGGAGCTCGCAGCCAGCCTGGAGGGCACGGCTGGTATTTCCATGCGTTATTCTCGTCAGCTGGCTTACCTGCGGGAATGTTCCGCCTCCAGCCACCTCGCGAATATTCTGCTTCCAATCGCGCGAGCTATAAAAAGGGAGGCAAGCCGCAGACAGTCAGTTTCTGTTGGGCTCCGTGGTGGAGCTATAGTGAGCGTTGGAGTCCGCGGTAGAGTCAGTGTGGGAATCCGTGTGTTGGTGTTCGGTATCTGGGCTGAGGAAAACAGAGGTGCTGGGTATCGCTAGTGTCTCGCCGAGGTCTGAACGAGGAGCTGTTGTGTGTGTGCGTCGGAGTGACAAGTGAATAGCTGGACTGCAGACAACGTGCGGAACAGAAGACTATGAACTACCTGAGAGTACTGAGTGTTTGTGTATTTCTGTGGACTCAGGATTGCCGTGACTCAGCGAGGGATGCCGCTATCTTGAGTGTGAGGGTAAATGGACCTGTGCTAATATTTGCTGTTGTATCGTCCTGTTGTTGAATATGTTGAGCTGTTGCTGTTTGACTGTTCACTGCATGTGACTGTGTGAATTACTGGGCTGTCTCTGGAGTTGAACCAATGGATAATCATCGTGTGTTGTGTACGCCAACAGATAGCCATCGTGTGTTGTGTACGCCAACAGATAGCCACCGTGTGTTGTGTACGCCAACAGATAGCCATCGTGTGTTGTGAACACCAACAGATAGCCATCGTGTGTTGTGAACACCAACAGATAGCCATCGTGTGTTGTGTACAGATCCAGCAGTCTACACACAGCTGCTGAGGAAGTGAAAGTAAGGATTACTCTATTAAAGGACTATTTAAAATAGTTTTTACTTGAGTCTGCCTTGTCAATACACCTTATAATGATAGAAAACTATTTATTTCAGGAAAAGGAACATCAATGTCATATAAATATAATATAATTTTCAATTCAGATAAAATAGAGAATAAATGTATATTTAATAAATCAGGAATTTACAAACTGACATGCCAAACATGTAAACAACGATACATAGGACAGCCTGGAAGTAGTTTGGCTATAAGGTACAAAGAACATGTTAATGTAGTCAAACATAAAAGATATTCGGCAATGGGAGAACATATGGTTGAAAAGAATCATAAATTTACAGACATTTCTAATGACATGGAATTAATACATTCATCCAAAAAGGGAAAATTCATGAATGTTTTGGAAAGTTACAAAATTTATCTTGTATAATACACAGCTATATCATCTGAGGGCCTAGCAGGCATCATTTTTTGTAAAAGAGACCAAATCTCTCATAATGAATCAACACTGCCTGTTGCTCCACGTAGCCTATGCAGTGGCGTCCATTATATGCACTAACCCTGCATCTTGGTAGGTGTGCTAGTTACCAAATGATGAGCCCAACTTAGCACACTGGGGCAAAACGCTGGCCACCAACAATGAGTTAGTTGGAGAATTTATAATTTCCAATAACAGATTATTTATATTGGAATTATGGTGTGGTGAACTAGTGTGTCGACACACGGCACACTTCCATCTTGGACTGCCAGAGAAGCAGTGTTTCGCGTTGGTGTGGTGAAATATGAACCACGCTTCATAGTTAAATTCTATTCACTGAATGAAATATTCGACTTTCTGATAACAATAAAATATGAACTTCATGAAATGCCTTATTTTACGCGAATAATCCCCACATATTTTTTAAACAAATTGAGGCATGAAATTGGGGTGCTGGTTTTATTTGCGTCAAGGTTGGCAACATGCTCCTGGCTCACCTAGATTTTTTTGTTGGGTGTACAGTGATGCTTTGTGTAACCACAGATGGAATAAAATTGTCACCATATGTCATATTTAAACAGAAAACTATTCAGACTTTTAATTATAAACTGCCTTAACATTTTTAAAAAATTATATTTTACAGAGTAATTTAAATTCAAAATTTCTCCACGTCACAATAGAAAGCATCTTCCGGAACGTGCAGGGTAGCTTTCTGCACTTTCACTCACTTTGGTGTGTCTATAGTGTGTTTCATAGTTGTTAAGTTCGAGTGAAATCTTATATTCTTTTGTATTCAGTGTTTTAAGGAACGCCACAGTATCACGTAGCAGGCAGTGTGCAGAGAAGCAGAATCCGCAAAGGCTAGCAATGCCGACAGTAGGCAAAAAACCGTGGTTCATAATTATAATCAATCTGTACGTACCGAAAAATATTGTCAATGCTGATGAGACTGCATTTTTTATTTTTACTGCCGAACCCAGGAAGACTTATGGTTTTAACCCGACAGCATGGAGTGACGTGCCTGACACGCATTCTGCCACATCTGTATTGTCGCTCCATCTCGTGAATTTCCTTAAAACTACGTCCAAAATCTCTTCACAGTTATCTAGATGTCTTTCGTTTCATACATCTATCGATTCATTTGAAAGATTTTTCACCTCACTAGCGATATGTAAAAATCATTGACTATTTGTTTGTGTAATCTTCCCACCATGGCGTTCGTAAGCAAAGATATATTAACCTGCGATGCTCTCGAAGGCATTTTAAATGAGTGTTTTAGTGATTCTGAGGACAGTAACTATAATTTTAGCAAACATTCTGATGACAGTGATGTTGATGTTGCCAAATTGGACCCCAAGGCTTAGGTCAAAATGTAATTGAACCGGTAAAGGCTTTCAAATGTTTTTTTACTCTTGAACTCATCCAGCTGATTGTGACGGAAACAAATCGCTACGCTGAACAATATATGAAGTCCCGAGGAATGTCATTTCCGTTTCAATCTAGGATAAGGGAATGGATTCCAGGAACTGAAAATGAGATGTATGTTACCTTAGCCCTCATCATGCTGATGGGAACTGTACAGAAACCAACCTTTACGTCATGCTTCTCAACAAATTGTACCACTGCCACGCCCCTTTTTTGTATCTGTCATATCGCTAGACAGGTTTGAATCCATATGTAAATTTCTTCACTTCTACGACGAGACTAAGCACACTGCATATTGGGGGCCAAAGAAAGCTATTTCCCATATCCAATTATCACATATCTCAGTTACAGATTTCAGTCTTTTTATTTACCTGCTCAGGATATTTCTATTGATGAATCCATAACTCTCATTTCAGCAGTACCTGCCACTCAAATCTTCCAAATTCGGCATTAAAACATCAAACTATGTGAGTCTAGCACTGGATATCTCTGGTCTTTCATAGTATATACAGGAAAGGACACTATACTAGAATCTTCTTTTGTATACAGTGATACAACTAAAACCATGGCCATAGTCTTGACCCTCACTGAACCCCTTCTTAGAAGAGGACGTACCTTGTGGATGGACAACTTTTACAACTCTACCATCTTGGCACAAATGTTTAAAAACTTGAAAACAGATTGTGGAGAAACCCTCAGGCTGAACAGGAAGGTGGTGCCGAAGAAAGTCAAAGACAAAAAACTAAAAACTAAAACTAAAACCCGAAGAGATTATTTGTCAACATTCAGGACCTGTTACTGTTATAAAATGACAAAAAGAACATGACCATGATTTCCACATTTCCACAATGATGAATCCACCATGAAAAAGAAGACGAAAAAGAAAGAAAGAAAGAAAGAAAGAAAGAAAGAAAGAAAGAAAGAAAGAAAGAAAGAAAGAAAGAAAGAATAAAAGAAAGAAAGAAAGAAAGAAAGAAAAATCAAACCTATTCTCGCATTGGACTATAATAAACACATTGGTGGTGTACACCTGGAAGATCAGGTTCTTCAAAGTTATCTCATTGAAAGAAAGAAAATGAATAAATGGCACCTGAAACTATTTAGAAGATTGCTAAATGTGTGCATATTAAATGCTTTAATAACATGCAGGAAAAACTGTCCAAGAAAAAATTAAGACTCACTCAATTTCAGGGTTGAATTGGTGGAAGGACTGGTGACTGAGAATAGAACTGGAGTTGAAAGAAAGGCTCCAGGGAAGCATTCCACAGACAATACGGTGCCACAGTTGACACTTCATAGAAAGAATCCCTCCCACAGAGGAGAAGGCTAAGCCAAAAGGAGGTGTGTAATTTGCTACAAAAGAAATAAGAGGGAGGTACCCGAACTGTGAAGCTGCACTTTGTATAGATGAATGTTTCAAAGTCTACCACACAAAAAGCCAGTTTTAGTGAAGTCCGTGTATGTAGGCTACATTTCTCAAAGTCTCTGAACTTACTGTTTGACGTCACTGTAAAGTGCAGGGTTATAGCAATGGGACCTACAATTCAATTCAAATTCACATTCAAATCACAGGAATGTAACTTTCAAGAATTCCACATCTATATATATATATATATATATATATATATATATATATATATATATATATAATAAGAGTTTTGTCTGTACATTGCTCAGAATTTAAAAAGGATGGTATTTCTGAATCAGTTATGCCCACAGTAACAAGGAAATGCTCTGTTTACTTTTCCATAATTTCTGTCTGTCTGTCTGTCTGTATGTATGTACACTCATCATGAGAAAACGGCTGAAGAGAATTTATCAAAAATATGTATACAAAGTCGGGTAATTAGTCGCTACAGTCTAGGCCATAAATAATTTTATTCATGCTAAATGAAATGGTAGTTGAGGGCAAAGCCTAAAATTTAATTCTCAAATATTTATGTTATTAGTGGTCATGTTGTTGTTTGAGTCATCAGTCCATAGACTGGTTTGATGGAGCCCTCCATGCCACCCTATCCTGAGCTAACCTTTTCATTTCTACGTAACTATTGCATCCTACATCTGCTCTAATCTGCTTGTCATATTCATACCTTGGTCTACCCCTACCGTTCTTACCACCTACACGTCCTTCAAAAACTAACTGAACAAGTCCTGGGTGTCTTCTATCTTCATTCTATCTCTTCTTCTCGTCAAATTTAGCCAAATTGATCTCCTCTCACCAATTCGCTTCAGTATCTCTTCATTCGTGATTCCATCTATCCATCTCACCTTCAGCATTCTCCTGTAACACCACATTTCAAAAGCTTCTATTCTCTTTCTTTCTGAGCTAGTTACCATCCATGTTTCACTTCCATACAATGCCACGCACCACACGAAAGTCTTCAAAAACATCTTTCTAATTCTGATATCAATGTTTGAAGTGAGCATATTTCTTTTTTTAAGAAAGCTCTTCCTCGCTTGTGCTAGCCTGCATTTTATGTCCTCCTTACTTCTGCCATTGTTAATTATTTTACTACCCAAGTAACAATATTCATCTACTTCATTTCCTAATCTATTATTTCCTACATCACCTGCCTTCGTTCGACTGCACTCCATTACTTTTGTTTTGGACTTATTTATTTTCATCTTGTACTCCTTACCCAAGACTTCATCCATACCATTCAGCAACTTCGAGATCTTCTGCAGTCTCAGATAAAATAACAATATCATCGGCAAATCTCAAGGTTTTGATTCCCTCTCCTTGGACAGTGATTCCCTTTCCAAATTTCTCTTTGATTTCCTTTACTGCCTGTTCTACGTAAACACTGAAAAGGAGAGGGGACAAACTGCAGCCTTGCCTCATTCCTTTCTGGATAGCTGCTTCTTTTTCAAAGCCCTCGATTCTTATCACTGCAGACTGATTTTTATACAGAATGTAGATAATTCTTCGTTCTCGGTATCTGATCCCTATCATCTTCAAAATCATAAATAGCTTGGTCCAATCAACATTATCGAATGCCTTTTCTAGATCTATGAATGCCATGTACGTGGGCTTGTCCTTCTTGATTCGGTCCTCTAAGATCAGAAGTAAAGTTAGGATTGCTTCACGTGTTCCTAGATTTCTTCTGAAGCCAAATTGATCTTCTTCCAACTCAGCTTCAACTTGTTTTTCCATTCTTCTGTAAATAATACGTGTTAAAATTTTGCAGGCATGAGATACTAAACTAATGATGCGGTAGTTTTCACACCTGTCAGCACCGGCTTTCTTGGGAATAGGTATAACAACATTCTTCCGAAAATCGGATGGGACTTCTCCTGTCTCATACATCTTGCACACTAAATGAAATAAGCTTGCCATGCTGGTTTCTCCTAAGGCACCGGGCGAGTTGGCCGTGCGTGTAGAGGCGCGCGGCTGTGAGCTTGCATCCGGGAGATAGTAGGTTTGAATCCCACTATTGGCAGCCCTGAAGATGGTTTTCCGTGGTTTCCTTAATTAAGGCCACGGCCGCTTCCTTCCAACTCCTAGGCCTTTCCTATCCCATCGTCGCCATAAGACCTATCTGTGTCGGTGCGACGTAAAGCCCGTAGCAAAAAAAAAAAAATCTCCTAAGGCAGTCAGTAATCCAGAGGGAATATCATCAATTCCAGGTGCCTTGTTCCTATTGAGGTCACTCACAGCTCTGTCAAACTCTGACCTCAAAATTGGGTCTCCCATTTCATCAGCATCAACAGCCTCTTCATGTTCCAAAACCAAATTATCTACATCTTTACCTTGATACAACTGTTGGATATGCTCCTGCCATCTTTCTGCTTTGTCTTCTTTCCCTAGAAGTGGCTTTCCATCTGAGCTCTTAATATTCATACACCTAGATTTCCTTTCTCCAAAGGTTTCCTTGATTTTCCTGTATGCAGCATCTACCTTTCCCAGGACCACACAGCCTTCCACATCCTTGCACTTCTCCTTCAGCCATTCTTCCTTAGCTACCTTGCACTTTCTATCCACTTGATTCTTTAATCGCCTGTATTCTTTTCTGCCCTCCTCATTTCTAGCATTCTTGTATTTTCGTCGTTCATCAATCAGGTCTAGTATCTCCTGAGTTATCCACTGATTCTTAGTTGATCTTTTCTTCCTTCCTAACATTTCTTCAGCAGCCCTACTGACTTCTTTTTTTCATGACTCTCCACTCTTCCTCTATAGTGTTTCCTTCAGCCTTTTCATTTAGTCCTTGTGCAACATGTTCCTTGAAACAATCCCTCACACTCTTTTCTATCAACTTGTCTAGATCCCATCTTTTTGCATTCTTTCCTTTCTTCAATTTCTTCAACTTCAGATGGCATTTCATGACCAACAAGTTGTGGTCAGAGTCCACGTCTGCTCCTGGGAAAGTTTTGCAATCCAACACCTGGTTTCCGAATCTCTGCCTAATCATAATGAAGTCTATTTGATACCTTCCAGTGTCTCCAGGTCTCGTCTACGTATACAGCCGTCATTTGAACCAAGTATTGGCAAGGACTAAATTATGATCAGTTCAGAATTCAACCAGCTAACTTCCTCTTTCGTTCCTTTGTCCCAATCCAAATTCTCCTACTGCACTATTTTCTCTTCCTTGGCCTACCACTGCATTCCAGTCTCCCAACACAATTAGATTCTTGTCACCTTTTAAATATTGTATTAAATCTTCTAACTCCTCGTATATTCTTTCCATTTCTTCATCATCCGCGGAACTAGTAGGCATATAGACCTGCACTATTGTGGTGGGCATTGGTTTGGTGTCTATCTTGACGACAATAATTCTTTCACTATGCTGGTCGTAGTTGCTTACCCGCTGCCCTATTTTCTTATTCATTATTAAACCAACTCCTGCATTTCCCCTGTTTGATTTTGTGTTGACCAAAAATCTAGTTCTTCCTGCCAACGTACTTCACTTATACCAACTACATCTAACTTTAGCCTATCCATCTCCCTTTTCAGATTCTCTAACCTACCACAACGATTCAAACTTCTAACATTCTACGCTCCGACTCGCAGAATGTCAGTATCCATCTTCCTGATGATCGCCCCCTCTCGTGTAGTCCCCACCCGGAGATCCGAATGGGGGACTAGTTTACCTCCGGAATATTTTACCCGGGAGGAAGCCATCATCAGTACATCATTCATACAGAGAGAGCTGCATGTCCTCGGGAGTTAGTTACGGCTGTAGTTTCCCGTTGCTTTCAGCCGTGTAGCAGTATCAACACAGCTAAGCCATGTTGAGTATTATTACAAGGCCGTATCAGTCAATCATCTAGATTGCCACCCTTGCAACTACCGAAAGGCTGCTACCCCCCTTTCGATGAACCATTCGTTAGTCTGGTCTCTCAACAGATACCCATCCGATATGGTTGCAACTGCGGCACAGCTATCTGCATCATTGGGACATGCAAGCCTCCCCACCACGGCAAGGTCACATGGTTCGCAGAGGTGGTCATATCTTAATGAAAATCGGTATACAAAGTGGGGGGAATAAGTCGCTATAATCTAGGACATAAATAAATTTACTCGCGCTGAGTGAAATGGTAGTTTAGGGGAAGGGCCTAACATTTAAATCTCAAAAATTTGTTATTAACGGTCGTATCTTAACGAAAATCAGTAGGGAAAGTGGAGGAATAAGTCGCTATAATCTAGCTCATAAATAATTGTATTCACTCTGAACGAAATAGTAGTTTAGGGGTAGGACCAAAATTTAATTCCAAATAATTATCTTAGTGGTCATATCGATAAATACTAAGTTAACTAAAGTTATGTAGATTATAGTTCCGATAATTTATATCTTATACATTTAGCAATTGAGGCTTTCACGGCCGACGTTACAAATCATGTTAGCGTTTTCCGGGCTTGTAGGCCGTGGTCCAGGCGCGAGTGAATGTCCCGACGTTTCACCGAAGACTGCGCTCGGCATTGTCAAGGGTTACATGTTATAATTCTCATGTTTTGGTCCGTATTGAAATGTACAATGAAGTCAAATGAATATTAAAATTTATTTATTCCACATATTCAATACATAGAGATTTTAATTAAGAAATTAAATCTTGAATAAAATTATAGGGACATGTTTGCCCTTTAATTAAAAAAACAGCTACTTGCCATCGAACACTCTTACATGCTTTAAAAGGACTAAACTTACCTTTTCACAAACAAAAAAACAAAATTCTTTGCTTCGCCAAACTATTAATACTACAATTTGATTTCTTATACCCTCAACCCTTTACAGAACACCTTTTAGTGATATTAACTGCTTACCATCAAACACACTTCTTCACTCGTGCTTTTAGAAGACTACAGTTTTATCTCTTCGCACGAGAGTTACAACAGTCTAACCATTTTTATATTATTATAAACCCCACTTGTTCTAAGCAGCAGGAACGTCTCTTTACTCATTTTTAAAAATTGTGTTTAAACTCTACTCGGAGTTATTAACTACATTCTTCATCATTATCCTGATGATTGAACTGTTCAAAACCCGATAATTTTATCTAACACCCTCAACCATCACAAGGCCCCGCTTTACTTGTTCCAAAGTAACAATTTTATTATAAACTTCACTTGAAGTGAGCAACGGTAACGTCTCTTTACTAGCTTTCATATGTTTTAATACTCCATTTGGAATTATCAACTACATTTTTTTCTTTTATCATTATTCTAACGCCCTCAACCTCTACAGGGCGCCACTTTACAGGGTTTAACGTAACAATTTATGTTCTTATAAAATTACCACTATACAATTTGTTACCAATTTTTAAACAAGGGCATTCAAGAAAGTGTATAAATTTACGACTATTTGTTTTTTAAGACTTTATTAAGGCTTCATTTTAAGAATATCATAACTATTGTTAACCATTTGCTCACCATTTGAAGCACATTTCCAACATCATCCTCACTTTCATATGTAATTTTAATACAATCAGGTACCTGATGAATTACCTTTCAGATTGAGATTAAGGCTAAAGATGCCCTTAATTAAAGGGCGAAACATGTCCCTATAATTTTATTCAAGATTTAATTTCTTAATTAAAATCTCTATTTATGTATTGAATAGGTGGAATAAATAAATTTTAATATTTATTTGACTTCATTGTCAAGGGTTCCGATAGCAGCGAAGCTCTCAGTGGAATGAAGTGCTGTTGCAATTCCACCTATGGCCGCCATGGTGGGGGGAGGTCGCTGATTGGCTGTTCTTCGGCCAGTGGTTGAAACGTTAGGGAGCCCGGTGTACATTGACCTGCCTTGGCGGAGACAGGCAGCTGATCACCCGTTGTTTTCTTCTGGCCTGCCACGGCTAACATGTCCTTCAGGATTTAGAGCTTTCAAGACTGGAAACCAGGCTTTGTTTACCTGTTCAGATTCCTCCTTACAGTTGAAGCTGTTGGTGTGCTTTAGGATTTCAATGGCTTCCATCTGTAGCCGGGTGTGAGAAGACACAGTAGTTGACAGTACTTCGGTGTTGCTGTACTGTATACAATGACCTGCTAGCAGCGAGTATTCAGCGACTGATGATCTATCTGTCTGTCCCAGCCGGCTATGTCTGTTATGCTCCTTCAGTCGTGTGGCAATGCTGCGTTTGGTAGTGCCTATGTATACCTGGCCGCAGCTGCACAGAATCTTGTAGACACTTGCTGTGGAGAGAGGATGGCGCTTGTCTTTGGCAGACCTAAGCAGTTCCTGGATTTTCTTCGTCGGCATGTATATGGTTTTAACCCCATGGGACTCCAGTAGCCTCCCTATTCTGTCCGTTACTTTCTCGATATACGACAAAAAGGCTTTATCTGCTGGCTGCTCCTCTTCTTTTTCCTTGGTTGTTGGACGTCTGGGATGGAGTGCTCGCTGAATATCTTTAGGGCTGTACCCGTTAGTGAGTAGGGCCCTGTAGAGGTGGCTTAGGTCTGCCAAAGACAAGCGCCATCCTCTCTCCACAGCAGGTGTCTACAAGATCCCATGCAGCTGCAGCCAGGTATATATAGGCACTACCAAACGCAGCATTGCCACACGACTGAAGGAGCATAACACACATAGCCGGCTGGGACAGACAGATAGATCATCAGTCGCTGAACACTCGCTGCTAGCAGGCCATTACATACAGTACAGCAACACCGAAGTACTGTCAACTACTGTGTCTTATCACGCCCGGCTACAGAGGGAAGCCATTGAAATTCTAAAGCACGCCAACAGCTTCAACCGTAAGAAGGAATCTGAACGGGTAAACAAAGCCTGGTTTCCAGTCTTGAAAGCTCTAAGTCCTGAAAGACACGATAGCCGTGGCAGGCCAGAAGAAAACAACGGGTGATCAGCTGCCTGTCTCCGCCAAGGTAGGTCAATGTATACCGGACTCCCTAACGCTTCAACCATTGGCCGAAGAACAGCCAATCAGCAACCGCCACCCACCATGGCGGCCAATAGGCGAGCAGCGTACCGTATCCTGCACTATATAAATAGGTGGAATTACAACAGCACTTCATACCACTGAGAGCTTCGCTGCTATCGAAGTCAGTCGGAAACCATGGGAATTTAGGATTTTCCACCTCTGACAATGCCGAACGCAGTCTTCGGTGAAACGTCGGGACATTCACTCGCTCCTGGACCACGGCCTACAAGCCCGGAAAACGCTGACATGATCTTATACATTGTTACATCGGCTATGATCAGAGATATTCATGAATTTGGATTTGTGTTACTAAGTCCTTATCAGCGCCAATTCACGGAAAAATGGGTAAACAGGATTTAATGAAAATCGGTATGTGAAGTCTGAGAATAAGGAACTACAGTCTATGCAATAAATAATTTTATAAGATGCCCTAATGTCACCGAGTCGAAAGAAAACTGAATATGAAGGCCTTCAATATAGAAAGCTCATAAAATTGATCAACAATAACATTACATTGACCATTGTTTGTCGCAATGTGCTTTGTCTTCAGCTGCCACTCATCTCCGATTGATAGGATTACTCCTGCAAACCGAGTTTTTTTTAATTTGCCTTACGTCACACCGACACGGTTAGGTCTTATGGCAATTATGGGATAGGAAAGCGCTAAGAGTGTGAAGGAAGTGGCCTTAATTAATGTACAGTCCCAGCATTTTCCTGGTGTGAAAATGTGAATCCACGGAATAACATCTTCAAGGCTGCCGATAGTGGGGTTCGAATCCACTACCTCCCGGATGCGAGCTCGCAGCTGCGCACCCCTAACCACACGACCAACTCGCCCAGTCGTACGAGTGTAACAGTCTGCCTAAATATTGCCGGGAAGTAGCTGGGGAGTTAGGTAACTTTCTTCTTTAGCATGCCATTCCTCTGTTTCATAAATTTTCCAATACTACTGGTACGTAACACACTGGTTCATCATAGCATTCGAGCTATTCAATTCAATGAGAAGTGTGCATATTTAACGGAATAATGGCAGGGAAGTGTTCACAGCTGTCTGCGGCCTGGTCATTCCAGCTTGGAACTTTGGACTGTTTGATCGGCACCATAGTACTGTTCATTAAAAGTGAGAAAATGTGCATTTTTTCATTTGATCGTGTATTTTATGTGATAACATTGCTTTTAATCGCTACATTCCTACTGATGTTTTTGTAATAACCTATAATGACTTCAGTTAGGAAAACCACAAAGTCAGTCTTTCGGAGAATCCCGTAGCAAAGCACGGTTACATCAGCTAGTATACTGATATTTTTCTAGATATATGTGCAGTGTAAATAGTTTGCACAATAAAATTCCGCTGTAACAAACACCAGTATAACGAAATTTTCAGAATAACAATTTTTTTTGGTCCCTTCCTTTTTCCCTATTTGTTGTGTGTTAAAATATTTCATTTTAACGAATTTCGTAGTTTCAGTTTAACGAATTGAAATTGAGCTCTTTTCTTTACCAATTTGACCATATTTTCTCAAATTAAAACTAAAATTCATCCTGTTTTATGACCAACATTTTTCTTGTTACATTATTTCGTTATTCAGACAATATGATCGCCATTTTCCATATATGGACCGTACGCTTTTGTGTAACCAATATGCTTCGTCCGTCATCCACCAATGAACGTGACGGTTTCATTGCATCATGCACTGCATGTTTCTTCTTCGTATTTAATTCGCAAAGCAACGTGTTTCTGTTAAGGTTATATCGTTAAACTTGCAAAGTTCGTGTGCATTTCATTAAATAAATAAATAAATAAATTCTTATCATCGCAAATGGATAAGCAGAAGAGACAGCAGTTTTCGTTGAGTGAAAAACGTAAAATACTTGTGGAAGTAGAGAAAGACGGAAAGAAAGGAGAAGTAGCAAAGCCTGTCAACACTTTCTACTTTTTTTAAAAGAAAAGTAAGATAGAGGAAAACATTGATGCTGATACCCTAGGTCCACAGCGTAAGAAGATCAGGACAACCGATTACAAGGTGGACCAAGTCGTCTATACGCGGTTTGTGGAAATACGGAGTAAAAACATTCCAATAAATGGCCCACTGCTATGTGAGCGTGCGCAATCTTTTGCACATTCACTTGGGTCATCTGAGTTTATGGGTAGTGCTGGTTGGCTTCATTGTGCACCAATTCCACAGGGATGGGCAAACTGAAGCCTCTCATAATTGGAAAGTTTGGGAAGCCAAGGTGCTTCAATGGGGTGCAACATCTGCCCTGTGAATACAGGCACAACTCTAGGAATGGACGACATCTGTGCTATTCAAAGAGTGGTTGTTGGACTTGGAACATTGGATGAAGGCCAAAAAGAGGAGAAATCTTCTATTATTGGAAAATTTGTTGTTCTCATAATTGTATACCCTGCCATTTGGAGCATGTAAAAGTTTTATTTTTGCCTCCAAATACAACTTCAATCCTGCAGCCGCATGACCAGGGTATAATTCATGCAGTAAAGTGGCATTACCGAGCTCGTGTGGTCCGTTGAATGCTGTGCAACGTTGCCAAGAATAGGGACATTAACATCAACATATTGGGAGCAATGAAGATGTTTAATGCTGCATGGAAATCCTTGAATGCAGATATCATCACAAACTGCTTTAGAAAAAGCTTGAGTGGTTTTTAAAGAAGACATCGCAGAAATTGAAGTGTTGGATGATGTGGAAACTGAGGAGAATTGGAAGCATTTGTGTACAACATTGGATGTGCTATCTACGGTAAGTCTTACCAACTACATCAACGTAGACAGTGATGTAATAGTCCACAAAGAAATCACCAATGAGGAAATTGTGGAGGACATTATGAATGATAGAGATCCATGTGATGAGGAGGAAGAGGAAGACAACCCCAAAATGATTGTGATCGACAGTGCTTGACTCTTCAGCACGCAATGAACGTGGCACGTAGCCTTCAAGATTTTCTTGTGTGATGAAGCGATGTGCCAGAATCTGTTTTAAATTCATGTGCAGTGGTTGGTGACTATTTGGAACGAGCCTTTGAGTCCGGATCAGTTCAGAAAATAATCGCATACTTTTTCAAAAAATGAGGTGCTGGTACAATGTAAAAAGAGATTTTCTGAAAACATCTATCAATACTGTAACTCATAATGGTATTTTGAAGTTATATAGATCCTGCAACGGATATAACAGGGCAGATAATCTCGTAGTTCCGCCCCTAAAAACAACAATAACGGATATAATACTAGGTGAATTCTTAAGAATTGCCTTATTTCAGTATAACAAATTAATTTCAGAGGTCCCCAAAATTTTGTTATACTGGTATTTTACTGTACTGTGCTACTGAAGAAAGATGTCTGTGAAACGGTACTACAAATGTAAACCCAGTGTGTGTAAATATTTCTTCAAAATGCTTTCGTTTAGTGTTTGTACAGTGTAAATAACGTGACTGGCATAGATATGTGATAAGTGTACGAGGAGAAGTGTGGATATTGGCGATAATTGTTATGCTGATTTATGTATGCATCTCTACCTTAGATGGATACATGATTAGGTAAGTAATTGTGGAACTTTTAATTCTACATCATTTTAATTAATCAAAATTGATTGGAAATTAACAGAGATATGGCATTATAAAAGACTTTGGAGCTTAGGTATGCCAGCATTTAAATGCCCAGTGAAAGCTCCTCCCGCATCCAGTGAAGGCCAGGTCTTTAAATGCTCCCGCTCAGAGGGGTTAAAGGAGATGGGGTCACTGTACTGTATCACAATGCAGATCGAAGCAAAAGACTTCCTCCTTTCGTCATTGGAAAGTTTGATAAGCCACAATGTTTTAAGGGCATCAGGCACTTTCCGTGCAAGTACAAGGCATCTAAAAATGCAAACAGTACATTAAACCAACAAATAAAACACTTGCACACGGGAGCCAGCATAATTTGTCCTCGTCTTTGAAGAGGACCTTCATCGTGTAAGGTTATGTTTACCAGTGAGTAATCCAAGTGCATTATTCGAATAATGTAAATGCACCTTGTTGGATACATTTTGGAAACAGATTTTTTCCATGGCATTTGAAAGGTTTAAACTGTGAATCAATGTTAATTGCATGCAGTAGTGGGTAACAGAATATTTTGTGACGTGGCAAAAGTTGGCATTTCAGAATTACGAGTTGCCACGTAATAACATGGTTTTTCTGTATCACAAAACTAACATCCGAGTTCGCTGGTGTGTCTGTTTCAGTGTTTACATTGCACAAAAAGAATTATCCACCGCCAGTTATGTTACTATCCAAGTAAAAAGAGACTGCATGTGAGAAGTGTTTTAGACCTGAAGTGTGACAAATCGGTAATTCAGGAGAGGATTCTAGTGATGCAAGGGACAAGGAATCTTCCGATCTACAGGGAATCGAGCCTATTGCAAGTTCAGATCAATGAAATACGTGTCACGTAAGTAGGCCTACTTGCTAATTTTCATGGCATTTTAATAGCTGCAATAATTTATTTTTATCATCTCAGGCAAAGCAGCTATATCCGTAAATTAACATGTTCGTATTTGCGTAAAGAACACATGGACCTCGCGGAGTGATATGAAATGTTTGTTTATACCTATGTTACTCTTTTGAAGGAAGGAATTTTTTCAAAATGAGCCTCGCTAAAATTAGGGTGCAGGGATTATTCGCATAAATACGGTATGTAATGAACAAATGTACAAAAACAGATGATGTACAGTATAATAATACCAGTATAAAGTAATAACATGTGTTTGCTTCTTCACTAAGCGCTTATTAATAGGGATCAGTTTTAGAGTTAAAAGCATACTTATAACAGTAACTAAGTAAGGAACTACATACATACATCTTCATTATACACTGTTATGCCTTTCAGTGTTCAGTCTGCAAGCCCCTGTGAATTTACTACTGCTGCCACAATCCTCTAATTGGAACTAGTTCTGTGGTCTCGTCAGTTCTATACCTATTATCTTTAAATTATCAGAAACTGAGTCTAACCTTCGTTGACATTTAGCATAAATTACGAGGCGTGTTTTTAAGTAAGGTCCGTTTGAAAATAAGTACACAACGAACGGTTATTTCAAAAAAGTAAATTTATTTTCAGTAAGTACATACTTCATTCTATTTTTCGACACAATTGCCAAGTTTGTTCAAACACTTATCATACCTCGTAACCAATTTTACAATATCCTCTTCATAGAAACTTGCCGCCTGCTCCAATAACCAAGAGTTAACTGCCGTTTTCATGTCATCGTCATCATTGTAATGGTTGCCACTGAGGTGATGTTTGAGGTGGAGGAACAGATGGTAATCGCTCAGCACAAGATCAGGACTGTAGGGTGGGTGGTCTAAAACTTCCCAGCCAAAACTGTCCAATAAATCGCGGGTCTGACCTGCAGTGTGAGGTCTTGCATTGTCATGGAGAAGGACAATTCTCTTTGTCAGCATGCCGCGTCTTTTGTTTTGAATCGCTCTGCGTAGCTTTCTCAGGGTTTGGCAGTATGCTTCTGCATTGATAGTGGTTCCTCGTAGCATGAAGTCGACCAACAAAACACCATGCCTATCCCAAAACACTGACGCTATGATTTTGCGCTGGGGCAGAGTCTGTTTGGCCTTCACCTTTACAGGCGAGTGTGTGTGTCTCCAATCCATGCTCTGTTGCTTCGATTCGGGCGTGATATGCGAAACCCATGTTTCGTCTCCAGTTATGATCTGACTCAAGAAGCCGTCACCTTCTTCGTCATAACGAGTCAAGAACTTCATCGCACACTCAAATCTTTGGTTTTTGTGGTCCTCTGTTAGGAGTTACAGAACCCAATGGGAGCACAGTTTTCTAAACTTTAGGTGTTCAGACACAATGTTGTAAAGCACTGATCTCGACACGTCAGGAAATTCGTTTGAGAGACCATTATTGTGAAGCGCTTATTCTCACAAATCTTCGCTTCAACTGAAGCCACCAAATCGTCTGTAATCAAAGAAGGGCGACCGGAGTGGTCCTCATCATGGACGTTGTCACGGCCATCTTTGAATTGTCGTACCCACTTACGCACTTTGCTTTCACTCATAACAGTATCACCGTGCATTCACAAATCTGTTGAATTTCTGGAGCAGACAGGTTCCTTGCTGACAGAAACCGTATCACTGACCGAACCTCACACGCGGCGGGTGAGTTGATAGTCTTAAACATTTTGAAAGCACAGAACAGAACCGTACAGGTTAGCTACAGAGCTGAAACTGAGCACAGTTGTTCCCGAGGCATGCCAGTACACGACGCACGCGCTCGTTGCGATATACGCACGAACTACTAATGTCTACAACAAAATGGACCTTACTTAAAAAACACGCTTCGTAATTTACAACAGTTTTGGCTTCTTATTAACTATATACTGTATGCTCATTCACAACTCAAAAGGAAGTAAATAATAAGTTATACTCTTGCTCAAAATTAAGTCTTACTGGCAAACTAAATGCTAAATCACAAAATTATGGTACAATATTTCGTAACCAGCGATGTGAGTTCTGGAAGGCAGTCAGATTTTAGGACAGAAAAAAGTTGATTCGATCCTTCATGTTATACGATGTTGGCACATAAAAGATCTCGTGACACATTTGGTGTTTAACTTAACTCAGCCATGGATCACCCAACACAGTCAGGTAGTAGAGAAAAACAGAATGTCAAAATTGACAAACAAGCAGGCTGAATGGCATCACATTTTAAAAATCCCTCCACATAATAGCTGTGGTAATTCGACTTGTAGTAGCAGTAGTACTGGTTCCACTGCTTATTCATACTAGTTGGCACACTGGCCTATGGTCAAGAGGGTTTTGGGTTCAATTCTCAGGCCAGAGAAGGGTTTTAACTTTCCTTATCTACAAAACAAATCAGCCAACTTAAGACACAGGTAGCAAAAACAGGTCTTTAGATCTCCTTTGAGAAAACTCAGTTTATATAACAAACACAAAGCAGCACCAAAGGAGCTAAATATAGACTAAAGAAAATTCAAGAGAGTGTCTGTCTGTTAGGTCATCAGCCCAGGGGATGGTTGGATCCTTAAATAGCACCACCGAAGGTTATGCGGTCATAAGGAGACCCCAAAAACCAATGGCAGCACCAAAATGAGGCATACTAGGCAAGATGAGGAGTGAGGTAGTTTGCCAATGCTTTCCTCATTTGGTCAGAAAGTACTATTGCAGCATGACTGACCCTATGAGCAGCACCTTTCATAAAACTCAGATGCACTAGTCATGCTCTGAATGTCATTACTCAGCATTACTCATACCTCAGCAACTTCCATACTGTCACAGCCATGGATGTTGACTGGGACTTTGGTGGAAGCTACACTTTACTTTGGCCTGTGCCAAGAGATGGATGCAAAAGTACTGTATCCATCAAGAAGTGACAGCAGGCAGTTCAAGAGTGTAGGAATGTTTAAATATCTACGTGAGTGGAGAGACCCAACATGTCCGAGAAAGAAGCCTACATGTCACACATGAATAAAATGGAAATGGCATAGTATCTAATCAAGGGTGTATACAATAAAAGATCAATATCCCTTACAATATCCTGAAAAACTTTAAGACCAAGATATCCAAAGCTGAAAACAGGGAAGGTGTAGATTAAAGCAACAAAGGAACAGCAACAACAACAAATGCAGGAGTAATGGGCAAATGTTAAAGCTAGCGGAAGGAGACTGTTGAAATTACATGGTCCTTGGTTGGCTGAAATAAATAAATAAATAAATAAATAAATAAATAAATAAATAAATAAAATAATAACAGACTACAAGTACAGTTCGACACAAGCCGATGACATCAGCAGAGCATGACGAAATGGAAAGTTGCCAGCTGGCGAGATGCATGCAGCCCAGGCTGCACCAGAGGCCCACTTTATCCATGTACTGCACTCATCAAAGACCATGTTGTTTATTATGCCCTTGGCATTCTTTACCTTAATGTCCTCCACCCCAGTAGAGTACATAATTAAGATAAGTTCAAACATTTCAACAATTATTAAGAAGGTGTCTAAAAGATTATTTCTTTTTCAGCTATTTTCTAATTTTAATCATCATCTTCATCATCATCATACCACAACATTCCAAACTGCCCATTACTAACTGCTTTTGATTTGAAACACTCAAAGTGGAATGTCCATAGTCACTTTAAATCAAATTTTGCATGATGAAACACACACACTGATCTAGCTACTAGGTTTTTATTATTAAAATTCAATTTCCATACAGTAATGTCTTAACCCAATGAGTTACGCCCGCCTATAGACGGGCTGACACGGCTGGTCCACCAGTGCTACGCCCGTCTATAGACGGTGCGCAAGAATTTTAATTTTTTTGAGTTTCCCAGTTCACTTTTGAGTGCGAATTTGATCTCTGACATGTTCTCCCATCTGTTGGGCATTATGTAGAACTAACTGATCAGAGATTATAGCTTCGGGAAGTAACTTACAGAGCTTTTTGTAGACATCTGTGGAGTTCATCTGTGAAGTAAACAAACATGGCGGAACAACAATTTAGTCGCTCTTGCAGTGATGTTATTTCGGATCACAGAATCTTTCAGTTATTAACCACAGCGGAAAGTGATGATGGAGATGATCATTTTAAGGAATTGTTAAGCGATTTTGAAAGTGAGAGTGATAGAGAGTGTGCCGAAAATATTGTATCTGAGAGAGAAACAGATCCTAGTAAACGAATGAAGAAAAACACGGTGAGTACAAAAGCTATTTTATCGCTAATTTCGTGGCGGATGGATTACTTTTCTTCACCAGAGTTTCAGGTAACTGTGACAGGCTCTGAGGGCCAAGTAGTGTTTGCTGACAACCCGAAAATCATTGATTTTTTAGAAACTTTTGTGCCAGTGGAGTTGGTGCAGATAGTTGAACAAATCGGCATCACAAACAACCAGAAGAAATCATTTAACTATCACCACATTCCAGGACAAACCATGGAAGGTGTAAATTCTGGCTTCGCAAGTGGGGAAAATCTGAAGACCTATTCTGTGACTGTGATAATGTGCCTCAGACCATCCAGCACGTTGTTATGGACTGCCCAAAAAGAAGATTCAATGGATCTGTTCAAGAATTACATAGTGCCTCTACAGAAGCAGTGGACTGGCTGAAAAGTCTGGACATTAAGTTTTGAATGCTGGCCTGTAAATTACATATTTATTTAAGAAATATGTATTTATATGTATTTATAATGTATCCTTGTTTTGCCATACGAAATAATAATAATAATAATAATGATAATAATAATAATGACCACAAAATTAGAGAAACTATTTTAAATTTTCAAGGCTATTCTAGTTGATTTCACATGTTTAAATATGTAGTCAGGCATTAAAGATCGTCTAAATATTTACTACAGACAACACTCAAGACATTTTTAACCAGATTCTCAATTCAGTGAATGATTATTAAGGTGCTACCTAATTGGTGTTTTAACTGTATAAGATGTGTAATTGTGAATTATATTCACTACTAAGGAACAATGACTTAGAAGTCAGAACAGGGCTTACCATATAACGAATTGTTTTAATGTGTTTCTACTGAGCATTTACCATCCATTTTTAATGTGATTTTACAATCAAGTAAAATGAAAATGGTGGACAAGACTAAAACTCGTCTCGAAAGTGCTCTAAGATGCTTAGTGAATATTGCTGAAGAAGGCGGTTATCTGAAGAAGGAAGCTAAAGAAACCATGCATAAAGCCGTGACATTAGAAATCACATTCACTGACTCTGAACTGAAAGAGCCGTACAAGGTAAAGTATGAATCTTTTTGAAATACCACTTATACGAGATGAAAAATCATCTCGCAGACTAACGTCTCCATCTTTACTTAGAATCAATGCAGTTGATTTCTTCACTCTCCAGGTTTTTATCCTATTCATCCTTCCTTGGCTTGCCATACTTATGCTGGGTTTGTTTACTGAGAGATGCCTGTTCTGTGTATTATTCTTTTATTTTTTTGCTGCAGACTTATGTCAGTGTCCTTCCTTTTTCCTTATGTCTGCTTTTTATGTTATCGTTCCTACGTTGAGCAAAAGGTAGCACTGAACCCATTGTTTTGTGTGCGTGATGAGTTTCTTTGCGAGTTTTGATTGGAGACCTATTTCTCTTCGGCTTGTCCCCAAAGCAGAGAGAGAATAACGTAGAGCAGAGGTCCATTAAAACAAATAAGGTTTATTATCATAAGCTTAGCAAGAAAAGATTAAGATATGGGCATAGAACAAGCAAAATGGGGAAACACAGGGAGTCAAATACTCACATACATAGTTTGAGACGATATATCAATTGCAATCGAGCCGTTTGACTCGTCAAACTGGATCTCATGAAATTTTACAATGTCGCAACGGAGGTATCATGGAAAGTGATACAATTATATTCGATCATTACCAGACAGTGGTAATTAAGACGTGATCCAAAGTATTTCTTTCTGAGGGGCCAGATGTCATAAAGAAGTGAAAGTAGCAGCTTCCACACAAGAAAAATATTATCACGGCTCCCCAGATAAAGTCAAGGCTTTTATAAAAAGAAACATGGCTTCCAACAATCTCCATTGAGACTGCATCCCCAGAAATCAAAAACGCCAGTAAAGAAAACAAGTAGGGAACACAATGAGGTTAAAAAGGTGTTGTCATAGCTACGGAAACAAATAAACATGACTCAAATGAAACAAGTAAACTGAGAGAAAAATCCCAAAATAAGCATGTAAATCAGCTGAGCAAGCTGGAAACAAAGAAGAGATAAAATAAGAATGATAACCGAGCTTGATAGCTGCAGATGCTCACGTGCAGCCAGTATCCAGTAATCGGGAGATAGTGGATTCGAACCCCACTATCGGCAGCCCTGAAGATGGTTTTCTGTGGTTTCCCATTTTCACACCAGGCAAATGCTAGGGCTGTACCTTAATTAAGGTCATGGCCACGTCCTTCCCAATCCCATCGTAACCATAAGACCTATCTGTGTCGTTGTGACGTAAAGCAAATAGCAAGAATAATGATAAAAGCAAATATCCATAAGAAACTGAAAAATAACACAGGTCCAATAACCATACTACACACACTCTCTCTCTCTCTCTCTCTCTCTCTCTCTCTCTCTCTCTCAGAGACCAAATATGTGAAGCAGAATGAATAAATAATATCAAGACACATTATGCTAGGAATCATAACAGTATGACAAGAATCAGTCAATGGCTCGAGCTTGATCCGAGAGCAGAGATCAGATATATGGGTCGCCGCAAATAGGCCTGGCTCACCCAGTCGACACCATAACCAAAATAACTTACATGCTGCATGACACGCATTCATGTCTCACATCAAAGCGAACATGAATTGTACAGCATCAGCGTTAAACCATATTACAGAATATACGCTCAAGACAGACGAAGCCGAAGAGAAATAGAAGGTCTCCAATCAAAACTCGCAAAGAAACTCATCACGCACACAAAACAATGGGTTCAGTGCTACCTTTCGCTCAACGTAGAAACGATAACAGAAAAGGCAGACATGAAGAAAAAGGAAGGACCCTGACATAAGTCTGCAGCAAATAAATAAAAGAATAATACACAGAACAGGCATCTCTCAGTAAACAAAACAGCATAAGTATGGCAAGCCAAGGAAGGATGAATAGGATAAAAACCTGGAGAGTGAAGAAATCAACTGCAGTGATTTTAAGTAACCATATTCACTGACTCTGAACTGAAAGAGCCGTACAAGGTAAAGTATGAATCTTTTTTAAATACCATTTATACGAGATGAAAAATCATCTCGCAGACTAACGTCTCCATCTTTTTTATCAAAGCCATTATTGTCCCCAGATCAGAGATCATACGAATCAAAGATATGCTAGAAAGAAATGCTTTGACAATCCTCCATTACATGAGGTACCATCTGTCTAATTGGGATGAACTACACGTCAAGTTAGGAATAGAGAATACTAACCAGCCACATCGTAAGGAATGCGACATCAGTAAAGTAAGATATGAAGGTAATGAGGTGCAGCACACTTCTCAGCCAACGACAAGCACATTTCTGTTTCCCAGCTTCATCAAGAAGGTGGACATCAACACTCAATAAGGGATCATCTTGACATTTCTTCCCTTTGCCTATACTTACTCGGCTTTTTTCACAACCTATACTTCCTGCGTCACAATTGAAGATCTGTTCTTTCACTCACCGTGTTCTCATTCGAGGACATACTTTCAACTGCCTGGAATTCTTAGGCATACTGAAGAAGTGGCCTGAATGTGTGATATATCTTTTTTTCTAAACTTCCTTTATACATTCATTTCAAATCTCCTGTTCTCAATTGGATCAACTATGAAATAGAACATACGGAAATCAGACACGGCTGCCTTCTCTAGTAAGCGGAGTTGTGACTATCATTTATTGACACCGGGCGAGTTGGCCGTGCGCGTAGAGGCGCGCGGCTGTGAGCTTGCATCCGGGAGATAGTAGGTTCAAATCCCACTATCGGCAGCCCTGAAAATGGTTTTCCGTGGTTTCCCATTTTCACACCAGGCAAATGCTGGGGCTGTACCTTAATTAAGGCCACGGCCGATTCCTTCCAACTCCTAGGCCTTTCCTATCCCATCGTCGCCATAAGACCTATCTGTGTCAGTGCGACGTAAAGCCCATAGCAAAAAAAAAATAGCATTTATTGACATTGCATAACTGTCGATGACTTCAGGAATTTCAACATATTGCTGGTTAAACATAGCTGAAACCTTCACATTCAGCATTTGTTTTGTGATTTTCAGAAACCTGAAAGAAGGCACAGCATTGTAAATATGCCGTACTCACTTCACAAAGGAGCAATCTATACATGAAGTTACTTGCATGCTTTTTCCCCACTAATTTCACCATACCAAGAGAGAAAAATATTCCTCATTCACATCCGAATTGGTGAGTTGCTCGTCAAAGAAGCGAGTAGCAACAAAAGCAGCCCCTCTTGTGACAAGCCTTCAGTTTTTTTTGTTTTCTTTTTGCTAGGGGCTTTACGTCGCACCGACACAGATAGGTCTTATGGCGACGATGGGATAGGAAAGGCCTAGGAGTTGGAAGGAAGCGGCCGTGGCCTTAATTAAGGTACAGCCCCAGCATTTGCCTGGTGTGAAAATGGGAAACCACGGAACACCATCTTCAGGGCTGCCGATAGTGGGATTCGAACCTACTATCTCCCAGATGCAAGCTTACAGCCGCGCGCCTCTGCACGTACGGCCAAGCCTTCAGTTTGGCAACATACAGATGTTGATACTAGGTCCACACGAGAGATTTGATTTGATGGAATGCACCACCTGCCCATCCATGAGGGAAGACATGCTGGCTTCTGCAAATTTTAGATATTCCTACGGATATCACGATGGGGTTATCAAAAATGTGATGTTTTTCTTAGCCTGACCAACGAAAGGAACTGTTTCAGAACTTTTCACACTGTGAAATTGTTAGGTCATGCTTGAAGAATCTCTTTAATTCTATGTATTTTAGAACTGACATGTACTACGATCTTTCATCCTGCTTCTTGGGGAAGGCTTTGCATGTAATGTAACCATTGAGTACTTTTGTCCCTAAATGAGTATTTCCCAAACCATGCGGAATAAATTCTTGAAAAATTGCAGTTCTTCTTCTTATGCTCCTTCTTTTGAGACCACATTGGAACACTTTAATCAACCCTTTGGTTTGTCAATTTCTTAGAAGGAACTCTCCACGCCTTGCGGTCCTCCTAGTACTTCTTCATACGTGTCGATATTCTTGCCCTTACTTAACTGATGTGAAAAAACATTTTCTGATCAGTAGAAATAAATCGCGAGCAACAGGGCTAAAGGGACTCCCGCACTCATTCATGGTTTTCATTATGCGAATTTTGTGTTAAACAAATGAACTTCCATAAAAATGCATGTATTCCCGCCTGGACAAATGTTTCTATCTGGGTTAAACAGCTAATGAGGATTTTCTGTATTCAGTAACTTGAGCATTAAAGCTGGTATATAGTATAAAAATAGACACAAATTCTACTGTACACATTCATTAATGTTACATTTATGCACTGAATTTCTATTCTATTGAATTAATTCCACTCTGTACTACATACTATTTTCAATGCAAATTTTCCCAATTCAACCAAAATTTTTCATGAGCCACATACAATAAAAACAAAATGAAGTTTAAACTTACTTTTGATATCAATAAGCATCTCGACAGCAAGTTCCTTGCCGGTGATGGGATCCACGCCATTCTCCACTATGTACTTCTCAATGAGCCGCCTTTCAAATATCGCTCCAGAAACTGGAGATATGACAGGATGTTCTGGAACTTCATTTGAAACTGGAAACATAAAAGCAATTTATGTTGTGTTATACAGAGTGAAATCTTAGCATTTATAAAAGACTGACTAATAAACGCCCAGCCGAGACGATTAAAAATAAGACATGAAATTTTAAGAATATGTTTGTACAACTGTGTAAAGGAGTGCTTAGAAAGTGTTTTTACAAAATCTTTATTTTAAAGTGTTAAAATGGGGATGTATTAAGAATTTACCTTTTTTTATTTTCTCAGCCACGAATTAAAATTAAACTTATTTTCTGCACTAAAAAATATATATATAAATACCGAAAACAGAATTTCTGCATCTTTTGAAATCAGACTTAGAAGGGGTGCAAAGGACTGAACAAAATAAATTATCACAAAATCAAATACGTAGCAAATACTTCACAACAAAATGAGATATCAATGTCTTTCCTGCTAAGACATTGTTATCTAAACCACAGCGAATAGAAGAGGAATTATGCAACCTGTATGTTCTTGCCTCCAAGGATTCCACCGAGCCTTTACAACATATTACTTCATCACGCTTCACGTTATAATTTATTACACAGCAGTAACTGAAAGGAAAAATAAGCTTGAAAGAATACAATAATCATGCCCTTTCCGACTACCCTTTTGAGAACTAAAGGATGCGACTTCCTATAAAAGTCTGTTTTGCAATGACACTCATTAAGTCACAAGGGCAGTCACTGAAAGCGCAGAAATCAATATACGGGAAGACAGTTTTTCCCCACGGCCAGTTGTTTGTGGCCTGCTCCCGAGTAAGTTCTCCATCAAGCTTAGCGATTTTAACACCTGATGGAAGGACTACTAATGTTGTCTACAAGGAGGTCTTGTCATAATCATATTGTTTTGTAAAATATCTATCTGTTGTTTAAACATGTCTCTTTATTACAATTTACTGTTATTGATAGTAAATTTATGGTGGGAAATCCACATCAATTCACTAAGGCAAATTTAATGACATGCATTATCTATGAATCTCATTGTTGAATTCGTGTTGACGGTTGAACTTCTTACAAAACTGTACTTAAAAAATGTTAATCCTCCTAGTCAATAAAATTAAAATATTTGTCTCGACAAAAACTAAAGCAACAGTATACAGATACCAGTTGATCCACACCAAAAATACATCAAAACAAAGACTTCCAGCTCTAGACTGTTTTAACGATCAACATTTCACAATTCTTAACCTTAATCATGCTTTTGTTTTTTAATTTCTAACTAACATTTCATTTTGTGAGCTTCCGTGGCTCAGATGGCAGCGCGTCGGCCTCTCACCGCTGGATACCGTGGTTCGAATCCCGGTCACCCCATGTGAGATTTGTGCTGGACAAAGTGGAGGCGGGACAGGTTATTTTCCGGGTACTCCGGTTTTCCCTGTCATCTTTCATTCCAGCAACACTCTCCATTCTCATTTCATAGCATCTATCACTCATTAATAAATCACTTTGGGAGTGGCGACCCCATCGTACTAATAGCCTATACCTGCTTCATTCATCACATCCCTGACCTGGTCATTGACTGGAAAACAGGTTGTAGGTTTTCATTTTTTCATTTCATTTTGTATGTCTCATACTTTTTTTAATATATCATACGTCTTCCTGAGGATGACCCCATGCCATGTCAAAACATGTTTATTTATGTGTGAACTTTCATCTTAATTGGACGTAAAAAATACATAATACTGACTAGGAGGACTAAAATATTATTTAAAATACAATTTTGTAAGATGTATTATCTAGCGATCATCAAGAGAATATTCTTACAAGGAAGTTAGCACAACTTGCGATCGCAATTGCAGATGATTTGTGGTTTGCATGAAAATGTTTGAGGTGCTGATTTTACAACACTGTATAAATTAAGTGCCATCGCCAAGTACACTAAGTTACGAAGATTCACTATTCCGCTCAAAGTAGACCATATCTAACATGACATCATAGCTTTAATAACTTTAGACACTGTAAACGTGTTCTCTAGGGGAACCATACAGACGTTCCGCATAAGAGCAAGGAAGCTAGTATAATAGGGACCTCTGTCTGTGTTGTATCTGCTTCGACCGTTCATAAAGTTCCTTCTGTTTGTGGTGTTTCCAATTTCGTAGTGATTTACTGTCACTGTAATCATGTGATAATGAATCCTGCCAATATAGTGAGTATAACTGTTCGCCATTACGAACACAAATGAAGATCCAGAGAAATTACTGTGAGAGAAATGCAGCTGCATTCATAATCAATGTGATAGATGAAACAGTGGCAAACAATGGTAATAATATACATCAAGAAAATACAATAGACTATACTGAGGAATATGAATATGCAGAGGAAGACTTATCTGATTGTGAAAACATTATGGACGATCCAGAACCTTACTGTGAGGAAGAGTTGTTAATAAAAAGTGATGGAAGCCAGTCGTCTACGTATCTGCCAAACCCACCGGAGAGGAAGAGGTGGGGTGCTGTATCTTTTGAAAAGGCAAAGGAGATAATTTCATTCCAAGATTATGGGAAAACCAAATGATTAAGCTTCAATACAGTACAGAAACGATATCGTATGGTGCAAGACATACATCATCTGCAATATTTACGTCACGTAGTAGAAAAAAAGGGAGCTAGGCCAGCTCTCAAAACTTCCGCAGCTTGACGATTATGTAGCGGAAAAATTCAGGTCAGCGAGAACTGTTTTAAGCGCTAATGTTCATGACAGGGATATTCGTGTTTAGGGTTTAGAAAAGGCTCTAGAAATAGGAGTGACTCGATTCACTGGATCTATTACAAGTGATGAAACTCATTTTTCGTCCGTACTGAAAGTGTCATAAAATGTATATAGGAAAATATTTAATATTTATTTCCACCTATTGGCATGTAAGTTTAAACATTTTTTAAATGTGAGACATGTTACGCCTCTTACTGTGAGGCATCTTCAGTCACCATCAAAACCTTATTATTTTTGTCAGTTAACAGGTTAAAATTATTCTAAAATGTGTTTGATGATGATTGTAGGTAAAATAAAAATTTTAGTTATTGTAAAAATGTTCATGAATGACGAAAAATCTAATATAATGATAAACTCATGTGTAGTTCACTTGATGAATAGGACGTCATTTGATGGTACAGTAGCATAGATGATGGCTTGAAGCCTTAGTCAATACTAGATATCTAACACATAGTGGAAAGCATATAAAAAATTTCAGTGAGGATATACAACATATTCAAATGATATTTAAAAAACTAGTAGATTCTTAGGTAGTACACTTAAAGATGGAGGTGTCATAATTATGAGAGACAGTTGATGGCTTAAAGCCGTAGTCAATGTTTGAAGTATAAGTAAAATAACATGCTAATATACAGAGAATAAATATGAAATAATGTACATTGTTGAATATAAAATGTAAAGGAAAAACATTCCAATTTGCTGGGCAAGTATTATTTAACGTTAGCGCATATTTGCCAGTGAGGTTTAATGGTCAACAGTTCATAGGTTATATATGAATTTGTTCGGCGAGATTGTGTTGACACAAAGTTTATAGTTAGCTTAAATTTATTTGAAGTCATCCAAGTAAGTTTGTAGAGATGATGATGATCTGTTGTTCTCTACGTTGGTATGATTTTGACGCGAAGGTTGAATGGCTGTTGTTTTCTTCATCTGAATGACAATATATTTTCAATCATTGACAGTGGAAATTTATATTATTGAAGATATTGTGGAAGTTTGATGGGGCTGTTGAATTATTGTTGTGATTGGTTGGTTCTAAAAATGAAGAAAAAACTGTAGTTAATTTTGATGAGAATGAAAATAAAATACTTGGGAAGGTTTTGTCAAAGTGTTGTTGGAGAGAAGATGTTGGTGCTTACCTATGGCGTTGTTCGCCCGTTTGACTTGTTGTGTGAAGCGTTATCAGGATACTCACTGAAATTTTTTATATGCTTTCCAATATGTGTTCGATATCTAGTATTGACTAAGGCTTCAAGCCATCATCTATGCTACTGTACCATCAAATGATGTCCTATTCATCAAGTGAACTACACACGAGTTTATCATTATATTAGATTTTTAGTCATTCATGAACATTTTTACAATAACTCCAATACTCCATTTTCTCTTATACTATTGATTTTCTGTAAACTCTGTGGACCGTACGTGAAACGTCTTTTCATTATAAATAACTTTCATTATGTTCATAATTTACCTTACTCTTCACATGACAGAGAAATTTACTATTTTATGCGGGTATCGTGCTCTGCATTGAGTGACCGACAACGAACCTACAGGTTACCATGGCAACGTCTCTGACTGCTTGCCAGCAGGGAAGTAACGTATTACCATTTTCCTCATCATGCTTTTAAATTCGTGGTTCCTCCTTGGGTAGAAGGCAAGAGAGGCGTCAATCGGCCTATCTGCGGGATGTTGGGGGAATATCATTGGAGGTTATAACCACCCTCGAATAGATTAAATAATAACACCATTAGTCATCATCTTATCTGTTTAGCCAAAATTGAATGCGCCTAAATTTCTTCTGTTACCGCTTTATTATATCCATAACTCACACCAGCATAATTTATTGAGGGGCATTTGATTTTCCAATACATTCACTTGGCATTTACATATATGTCGTTAGACAGCTGTCCTAAGTTATAATACATTTTCTATTAATCTCAACTTTCTTAACTGTAATATTTTTCCCTTAATTACTCCGTATGCACGCGAGTGCTAGAATCTACTGGATATCTTTCCATTAAACTTCATATTTAGAATCCACCTGTCCTTAGGTAGGCCTTAGGGCAAATACTGTTTCTAAATCCCTGAACTAACCGGGGGTTTATACGAAACCGAGATTTTGCACAAAATATACACAACCAAACTGAATGGAAATCTACCTGCCTTAATGGAAATTAATTTCTAAACCTTTTTTCTCATGTGCATCATTTCAATACAAGGATTAATAAGGGAGATATCATTAATGGACCGTTTTTCGGTACAAGTCCCATCGGACTTAACTCAAGAGCGGCTGCGTGTAAAGCGTATTTCTTACAACTTGAAAACTACTGAAGATATTCAAACCAAACTTTATATTTAGCATCCACCTGTCCAAAGGTAGGTTTCCAAGGTCTATAACATTTCATGTTCACGGAATGGACTGGTGGTTTATAGGGAACCGAAATGGTGATTTTACTCTTCCACAATATATAGAATACAAGACCAACCTGACTGGAAATCGACCAAACGTGATGGAATTCCATCTCTAAAACTTTTTTTTAATGTGCATTTTTTCATCAGGAGGATTAATAATGGAGATATCATGAATGGTAGGTTAAGTCCAGCGTACATAGCCCAAAAGGTGTTGTACGTGGAGCAGATTCCTTATCTATCTATAGAAATAAAATCGCAACGACTGTGTGCCTGTACATTGACTATTTTGGCAAAATTTTTTCACAGCTACCCGTTTAAGGGGTAATAATGGCCAACTGCATACTTTTTTGGTTTAGTTTTCTGAAAGTCGTAACTTTTACCCTCCTCGCCCAAAATCCAGATTGCGGCATAATCTGCCAGACAAAAAAGAAAATTGAAATTTGACAAAATTATACGTTTTAGCCCGTAACGGACAGAAAATTCCAAGATCTTTAAATTTTTCACTTTTTATCCCCGAAGAATATCGAAATATGGAGGCAATTTTAATGATGGTGCAGACCTTCGGGAAGTCCTATCACATAACGGATTGCAAAATCTCCGTTCAATTTGGAATGATCTACAACCTTGGTCTTATGACCTTTTTGTCATATCTGTATCCTTTTTACGTTTGATTTTTCTCTGTTAATCGATGTTAAGTAAATTTGGACTTTTCACATGCATAATTCGTACTTTCAATCACTTATAGGAAATACAGAATCATCAAACTCTTCACGAAAATTGGCCCACCCAGTAGCCATATGTGAGCCAAATACTATGTATGTAGCTGTCACATAATTATCCGAAAAGTAATGCAATGTGAGATAATCTTACAAGAACTTTACCCTGTTCAACGTTTCTAACTCAATCTGACCCAAGAATAGATGAGATATCATAGGACCAGCCATTTAGGCCACTAAATCCGGCGTCTTATGGTACAATCCTTTGCCGATATGATGTACGTTTAGCAGCAGTTATCTGTAAATGAAGGTCTGCAATATTGTAAACAAGCATATACTTTCGTATGTCGATCTATGTATATTCACTGATGTTGATTTGTAGCGACCGAGAAAGGGTGTGTCTGCTATTGTAATCAGTACTCCCCATATAGACTTTTACTGGCAGTAGGAAAGGGGTCCTTCTGCAACTCCTGTGTAACTGGCAGTAGTAAGGAAGGCCTACCATTGTAATGAATAGTTTACTTCTCTATTTGACATTCAGAAGGCAAGGGAGCATACAGTTTTGTTTAAAACTCCCCTACCCGATTGTGTTTGGCAGTAGGCAATGGTGCTCCCAATTATAAACAAATCTTCTCATCTAAAATGTGACTGGCATTAGGCATAGTGGCCTGCTACTTTGATGGAAACTCACCGTCTTGGTGTGACTGGCAGTAGGAAAAGGGGCCTGATATTATAATGATAACTGCACAACTCAATTTCGACTGATTATAATAAAAAATCCTCAACTGTTATCTGTCTGGAAGTAGGAAAGGGGACTGCCATTATAACGAAAACTCCCCAAATCAATTGTGACCGCGCAGTAGGCAATGGGGCCTGCAATGATAATGTAAACTTCCCAACTAGATTGTGAATGGCAGTAGGCAAGTGAGCCTGCCGTTATATCACAAATCCGTAACAAAGACTTTACATTGGAAACAGCGTATGAGGACCTCCCCATGTTGTTTCTCGGATAACGCTAAGAGATATGCAATTTTAAAACAATCTTATTTACTGCATGTATAGTATTTACTTCGATATTCGAATACAATGTAGAATACCGTAGCGAAGCACGGGTACATTTGCTAGTATTGGTATTATAAATTTACTCATTCAGAACAAATATTTCAGATTCCCAACGGTAATCAGCATCTATATCGTCTGATGGCCAAGCAGGCATCAATTCTTGATAATGAGACAAAGTCTCTCATAGTGCATTGGCACTGCCGGTGGCTACAATTAGCCTACTCAGTGGCCTCCACGGTATGCACTAGCCAGCATCTTGGTAGGTGTACTAGGTACCAACTGATGAGCCCAGCCTAGCACACGGGGGTGAAATGCTGACAACCAGGAATGAGTTAGCTCCTGTGCTATTATTATGTTAAATATGCAAACTGCTCATTCCAATGAGTGCCTCAGAGTGGGGATTGAATAGCTCGAATGCTATTATGAACCAGTGTGTTACGTACCAGTAGTATCAGAAAATTTATGAACCAGAGGAATAGCATGCTAAAGAAGAAAGTTATCTAACTCCCCAGCTACTTCCCGCCAATATTCAGGCGGGCTGTTACACTCGATACGACCGGGCAAGTTGGCCGTGTGGTTAGGGGTGCGCAGCTGTGAGCTTGCATCCGGGAGATAGTGGATTCGAACATCACTGTTGGCGGCCCTGAAGATGGTATTCCTTGGTTTCCCATTTTCACACCAGGCAAATGCTGGGGCTATACCTTAATTACGGCCAAGGCCACCTCCTTCACACTCCTAGCCCTTTCCTATCTCATTGTCGCCATAAGAAATATCTGTGTCGGTGCGACATAAAGAAAATATTAAACAAAATACTCGGTATGCAGCATTAATCCTATCTATCGGAGATGAGTGGCAACAGAAGACACACAGCACATCACAACAAACAACGGTCAAGGTAATGTTACCGTTGATAAATTTTAAGAGCTTTCTATATTGTAGGCCTTCACATTTAGTTTTCTTTAGACTCTGTGATATTAGGACTTCTTATAAAATTATTTATAGCATAGACTGTAGTTCCTTATTCCCCGACTTTACATACCGATTTTCATTAAACTCTGCTCAACCATTTTCTCGTGACTCGGTACTAATATAGTTTTAGTAACAACAATCCAAATTCATGAATATATCTATGATCACAGTCGGTATGGTAACAATGTATAAGACATAAATGTTCAGAAATGTAATACTATAGAACATTAGTTATGTAGTATTTATCGACACGACCACCAATAACATAAATATTTGAGAATTAAATATTAGGTCTTCCCCTAAACTACCATTTATCTCAGCGTGAATATGATTATTTATAGCCCAGATTGTAGTGACTTACTCCCCAACTTTGCGTACAGATTTTCATTAAGATACGACCACTAATGACAAATATTTGAGGAATAAATTTTATGCATTCCCCTAAACTACCATTTCACTCAGCGCGAACACAATTATTTATGGGCTAGATTATATTGACTTATTATCTCAACTTTGCATATCGATTTTCATTAAGATACGACCACTAATAACAAATATTTGAGAATTAAATTTTAGGCCTTCCCCAAACTACCATTTCACTCAGCGTGAATAAAATTATTCACGGCCTAGACCCGTATTGTAGCGACTTTTCCCCAGACTTTGCAAACCGATTTTCATTAAAATCTCTTCAGTCGTTTTCTCGTGATGCATGTACATACATACATACATACAGAAAGAAATTACAGAAATTTTTTTAATAAATGTACATTTTCTTGTTAATGTGGATACGACTGATACAGAAATACCATCCTTTCTAAATTCTGAGCAATGTACAGACAAAACTTTTACTTTATATATATAGACTAGCTGATGTACCCGTGCTTCACTAAGGAATTCTACATTGTATACAAAATTCTAGGTTAAGTAGTGTACACTTTGTGAGCAAGATTGTATTCTATTGCATAGCTCTTAACGTTACCCTAGAAACGAAACGGGGAAGTCACCAAACGTGTTTTCTCATATAAAGACTGGGTTAGGGAATTTTCATAGTAATGGTAGGCCTGCTTGCCTACCATCAGTCTATCATCAATCACAATTTTTACATCCTCAGAAAGACTGTCTTAGTGGTTTTCCCAAGTGAAATGAACATAGGTTATTACAATGATGTCAGTAGGAAGGGCACGATTAAAAGCAATACGAAATACTCGATCAAATGAAAAACGACGCACTTTTTCACTTTTAACGAACAGTACTACGCTTCGAATAATAACAATAAGTTAATTTATTAATTTGACCACCTAATCAATACAATAAGTCTTGTCTTAGTTTACGTACACTGGCATGTTAACTATTGTCGCGGGCACGAAATTAGGCGGGTCAGAGAAATTACGCTGTTGCCAAGGTTATGTAGCAACTGGCGAAGAAATGTCTAACTGAACACATCATTTCGGAGCGCGAGGCAAGTTGTTCTCTCTCAAGCTCCTGGTGTTACTTCATACAATGTTTCGAGACAAATTATACTACAAGCTTCAGAAAAGACGGCTGATTCCAGTGGTATAACTTTTTTCCATATGAAATTATGAAAAATAAAATCTTGAACGAGTAAGTTTAAATCCGTAGAATCATGTATTGAGAATTTCAGTAAGGGGCCAAGTTTTTATTTCTTCAGCCAATAAAATTTTGTCTGCGGGGTAAAATGTAAAAAATCGCCTGACTTATATTTTTTATCTGAAACATATTTCCGCGAGTCTTGTAATTTTCCTGGAAAATGGCCCGGAAAGCGATCATGTAAATGTCGCTAGCTGAGGCAGTTTGGGGCACGCGCACCAGCACAGGCTGCAGGACCCCGTAAATACTTTCGGATTACATATTAATCCGTATCAGTTTTTTTTTTTTACATTATAAATATTTGAATACTGTATATTGTACCGAGTAATATAGGAAAAGAACTACTTTAAAGAATAAGTTTACATTAATTTACAATGAAGTAAGAATCGGTTTCTGGCTTCAAGGCAGTCTTAGTCACCATCATCACTCATCTCACTATCTGTCCAGTCGTCTTTTGCACTGATGATGAATGGCTCCTTTCTTTCGTCCCTTACTATTTCCTTGGCCCGACGGTCTGTTTGAACATCTTCCGTGCGACTGAAGCACTTTTCCCAATCTGCAGCAGCCACATGGTCGATGGCTTCTGACGTGAGTTTTTCTACGCCCTTTATTTTGAATGTCTTGTTCCTCCCTGCCACTTCTTTCTTGAGTTGAGCAAAAATCAATTCACATTCACTATCCATCTTTAACTGCACTTACGATGCGAGCTCAACAGCTGCTCGACAGGGAATGACTCGGGTAAGGTGGCCTGGAGCGGATGGGCTTCAGTTTGACAGCACTGCACGATCAGCGTTGCCAATCCGTGCCCAGGGGTAAGCGACTCTCGACCATCTGTCGCTTCGCCGTTCCCATATCTGACGACAGCGCAGTTTTCCTCACCCGCCTAATTTGGTGGCCACGACAACAAATAAACTAAGACAATACTTATTGTATTGATTAGGTGGTCAAATTAATAAATTAACTTATTGTTATTATTCCAATCAACAGTACTACGCTGCCAATCTAACAGTCCAAAAAGTTCCAGAGCTGGAATGACCAAGCAGCAGACAGCCGTGATCCATGAATACTCTTTGTCTTTTTTCGGTGGGGGTGTGGGTGGTGGTCGAATAGTGAAGAGTCCCCAGGGCAAATCTATGCCCTAATTTGGAATAAAATGAATGTAGAATTTAATAAAAGTGAAGAAGAAGACGCTTTTCTTAAGAAACGGCTCTTTTCAGGGTTGAATTTTGAATTACTTCGTGAATTGTAGTGCTATAATATGGAATAGGCCTAAATTGTAATTCTAGACCAGGCCATATACTATTATTAAGTGAGCCTCTGCCAAATGTGCACACTGCTCATTCAAAACAGCGCATCGGAGTAGGGATCGAATAGCTGGAATACTATGATTAACCAGTGTGTTAAGTACCAACAGTATCAGACAAACGTATGAACCAGAGGAATGGCATGCTAAAGAAAAATGATTTCTAACTCCCCGGCTATTTCCCGCCAATATTCAGTCAGGCTGTTATACTCGGTTCAGAACAGTAATCCCATCTATCAGAGTTGAGGGCAGCATACAAGGCAAAGCACATCACAACAAACAATAGTCAATGTAATGTTATTGTTGATCAATGCCATGTGCTTTCGATATTGTAGGCCTTCACACTTAATTTCCTTCTGACTCTGAAATACTACTATTATCATAGTCAGTACGGTAAAACTGAATAAAACGTAAATGATCGGAAATTGTATTCTCTATAACTTTTGTTATGTAGTACTTTTCTATAGGACCAATAAATAACATAGGTATTTAAAAATTAAATTTTAGGCGCCTACCCCTAACCTACCATTTCATTCAGGGTCAGTAAAATTGTTTATAGCTTAGACGATAAGTTTCTTCTTCCCCAACTCTACACACTGATTTTCATTAAATTCTGTTCACCCATTTTGTTGTGGCTCGGAGTTGATGTGGACTTTGCAACAAAAATCGGAATTCACGAATATCTGTGTTATCATAGCAGGTACGGTAAAAATGTACAAGACATAAGTGATCGGAAATTTAATTCTATGCAACTTTGGTTATGTATTTATCGATAGGACCACTAATAATATAAATATTTGAGAACTGAATTTTAGACCCCCTACACTACCATTTCATTCAGCGTGAATAAAATAATGTATAGCCTAGATTGTAGTGGCTCACCTCCTGACTTTATGTACGGATTTTCATGAAATCATCTTCAGCCGTTTTCTCGTGATGCGTTGTACATACATACAGACAGAAATCATGGAAAAGTAAAAAGTGCATTTCCTTGTTACTGTGGACATGACCGATACAGAAATACCCCCTTTTTTTTTTATTCTAAGCAATGTACAGACAAAACAATCTTATTTTATATATATAGATTTGTAACTGAACCAGATTCACCTTGGCGAGAAGCTAGTCATAAACCCACTGAACAGGTGTATTGTCAAGGATAGCCCTGAATGAAATATAAACGAGATTCAACCAAAACTTCATTCTTTTCTTTTTCGGTTTTGTGCCTTGAAAGATTCTTCACACCTCGCTCTATAAGAATCGTGCTAAGTTTGTCACTTTAAGTCATGTTTCTTTGAGGACATATTTTTAAACGGTCACATGCGGAACACTAATGACCATACCAGGTCATACTGACTAATGCAGTAGATATTTCAATCCTTTAATACGCCAGGTAGTAGTAGGTTACCTTGAATGTTTTTCGCAACTACGCAAGTGCAAAGAACATCAAAAGAACCCATTTATGGATCTGGGCAATTAAAAACATGAAAATGTTTCTCTCTCTTTTTTTAAAACAAAATTTATTCATAGACATTATACTGTATAGGCTTTTGGGCTTATGCCGTGTCAAGAAAATAAGGTGAAATTCTTTAAGTTTCGCAGAGAACTGTGCTCTGCGTCATCAGAAGAAATCTCGTCTGTCCACGAGAAAGGCTTCTTAAAGGCCTTAAGTCTTTCTCGTCTGTCGACTGTCTTCTGATGACTCAGAGCACAGTTCTCTGCGAAACGTATCACCTTATTTTCTTGACACAACAAAAGCCCAAAAGCCTACACAGTACCATGTCTATAAGTATGGGCCGTGAAAGCATCAATGGCAAAATTTATTTATGCCCGTCTTTCTTCAAGAAGTTCTTTGAGTGAAAGTTTTAGTGCAATGAGGCAGTACAAATATGCAATGGATCTAGGTGTTAGCTGTATACAAGGGTATGTTTTGATTTGTGGGAAATTGCTACCTCGTTTTAAAGGAAAAAGAATATATTAAACATTTTAAAGCTAAATGGAAAAAATAATCATTGTACCAACAAGCCAAACGTAAATTCTAAAGTGTGACAGATGACAAGGATACAGGCAAAATACCAATGCCATATAATAAATGTTGTACAAGGAACTATTTTAGTAACGCAGGAATTGATTATGCTTGTTGTTTAAAGGGGCCTAACATCGAAAGTCATCGGCCCCTAGACGCAGGAATTAATTTAATACAATATTCAATAAATCACGATATATCAGAGCAATTTACTTCAAATACTGAGAGTAATCTTACAACATTATGTAGCAATAAGATAACTAGCTTCTTCTACCTTTCAAATTTCAAACATGGCTAACCTTAACAATCACAGACAAAGTGAAAATGAATCGTGCTTCAAATAGGCTTTCACCATCAGGTCATGTCGATTACATATAGCACGCTGTTGACAAGAACAGCAGGGCACCGTTCTGGATTCTACTAACGGTCTGCACAGTTTAGGAACAGCCCTCCAGCTGAAAGAAACATCACTACCCGAGTAATGCCGCAAAGTAAAGATTATGAAATTCCCAATATGATCATCGTTGGAGGCAGAAAAAATGAGAGTGGTGGTGGCTATCATAGTTTTAAAAGGAAGTACCACTGGGCAACCATCCTCTTAACATAATGGTGGTGGTGATAATTGTTTTGAGAGGAAGTACAACTGGACAACCATCCTCTATTAACAATAATAGTGGTGGTGATAATTTTAAGAGGGAGTAAAACTCCGCAACCATCCTCTATTAATAATAATAGTGGTGGTGATAATTTTAAGAGGGAGTAAAACTCTCCAACCATCCTCTATTAACAATAATAGTGGTGGTGATAATTTTTTTTTTGCTAGGGGCTTTACGTCGCACCGACACAGATAGGTCTTATGGCGACGATGGGATGGGAAAGGCCTAGGAGTTGGAAGGAAGCGGCCGTGGCCTTAAATAAGGTACAGCCCCAGCATTTGCCTGGTGTGAAAATGGGAAACCACGGAAAACCATCTTCTGGGCTGCCGATAGTGCGATTCGAAGGTGATAATTTCAAGATGGAGTAAAACTCTACAACCATCCTCTATTAACAATAATAGTGGTGGTGATAGTTTTAAGAGGGAGTAAAACTCTCCAACCATCCTCTATTAACACTAATAGTGGTGGTAATTTTAAGAGGGAGTAAAACTCTCCAACCATCCTCTATTAACACTAATAGTGGTGGTGATAATTTTAAGAGGGAGTAAAACTCTACAACCATCCCATATTAACAATAATAGTGGTGGTGATAATTTTAAGAGGGAGTAAAACTCTACAACCATCCTCTATTAACAATAATAATGGTGGTGATGGTTATTGTTTTAAGAGGAAGTACAAGTGTACAACCATCCTCTATTAACACTAATCAGAAGACAAATAAGAAAGAGGTCCAACCCATCGAATGATGGAGATAACAGAAAATGAAAGGGAAGAGCTATGATGGTATGGAAATCAGGCCTTTCAAACCTAAAACCACCAGGGCTGGATGAGAACAAGAGTTGAACAAGGGAGGTCAGACAGGAAAGATGAAAGTGAGGAGACTTGACACAAGAAAGTGGAAGTAATACCAGACATGAGTGGGGATCCAAGGTTGGCAACCCGCTCTCTCAACTGAGAGTTGTGGGGAATACCATAAACGTATTCCACTACCTCCAATCACAAGGGAAAGGGAATATGTAAGATAACTTGTATATAGGCTGAAAATATTGATAACTATGTAAAAAGGTCAGCTGAGGTATTCTAATCATGGAGTATTTCTCTACATCTTCCTTTTCACCCTGACAAGAGTAGACCTTCTGTATCCTCTATGTTATGGGAATAAACTTAGGCCTACTGGTACAGACTGCAGGGGTTACAAGGGAGGTGGATGGAAATGCCCCACAGTTGCAATTACTCCATCTGCCCATATCAAGAGACCAAGGCCAAATTTAAACATTTGTATACATATTTTACTTTTTTAATGAGGTTTTTGGGAACAAAATGACAAATCTGCCAAAAAAACTAATATCAGGGGGGCAAACGTTTTGGTGAGGGGAGCTCTTGAGAGGTTGCAAGGGAGAGATTTAGACATTACCATGGTTTGTTTTCTGTTTAGTTTGATGCTAAGTGGCAAAAAAAGACCTACACGAAAAAACAGTAGGCCTACATACATCATCTTTATAGACTGTTATTCCTTTCAGCATTCAGTCTGCAAGCCTCTGTGCATTTACTAACCGCCATCACAATCCTCTATTTATAACTAATTCTGTAACCTCGTTTAGTTCTATACCTCTTTATCTTTAAATTGTTTGAAACCGAGCATAACCATCGTCTTTGTCTCCCTCTACTTCTCTTACCTTCCATAATAAAGTCCATTATTTTCCTAGGTAACCTATCCTCCTCCATTTGATTCACATGACCGCAGCACCAAAGTAGGTTTATGCGTACAGTTCCATCCATCGGGTTCATTCGTATCCTTCAGTTCTATTTCAAACTTCGCATCAAAATCACCCATTAGCAATATCCTATCCTTGCTGCTGACCCTGACTACCACGTCACGCAATGTTTCATAAAACTTGTCAACATCATCATCATCATCATCTGCACCCTCACATGGTGAATAAACTGAGACAATTCTCGCCCTAATTCCTTCAACTACCATATCGGCCCACATCATTCGCTCATTTATGTGCCTAACAGAAGTTACATTGTGTGCAATAGTATTCCTAATGAACATTCCTACCCCACACTCTGTCCTCCTCTTTTTTGAACAACCGTTAAGTACACTTTATACTCTATCTCTTTCTCGTTATCTCCCCTTACCCGAATATCATTAACTCCTAACACATCCAGGCGCATCCCCTTTGCTGACTCGGCCAGTTCTACTTTCTCTTTCCCACTTCTGCTTTCTTTCGCCTGTCAAATAGGAGTGGGACTCTGTCATTGCCATAGGTCAGAGGCTTGCTTAAAACGTTCTGAATGTGTTCTGCAAAAATTCTACAAAGGAGGATACTACACTTACTTACACACAGTCTCAGTGAAGATCTCTCCTCTAACGGGTTAGGGACCATCTGTGGATTGTACAGTCCTAGCTGCCTGAGCACAAGGAGGACCATGACTCAGAATATGTCTGAGATGCCCACTCCCATTCCATAGCAACTGGTATACTGATTCTCAGGACCACTTCCTAGGTCACTCAGCTGTTGCCCATAGTTCACAAGCTAGGAGATGACTGCAGTAATTCACACCATGAACCAGTATTTTAGAAAAATACTTTAGGATGCACTGAGGAAAGTAGACGCAGGGAAGAAGGAAGAAAGAAACATGGAAAAAACTTAACATGGGGAGAAACTGAGGTAGCATCGGGCAAGATGAAATGAGGGAAAGAAAGAGATGGTGAAGGCAGCAGGAGAGGTAGGGAAACAGTGGATTGTGTGTTGAAAGTAGTTGCGAAGAAGAGGAAGATCCCTGAAGACTGGAAGAGGGGAATAATCTTACCCATCTTCAAGAAAGGGAATAGGGAAGATTTTAAGAACTATAGGAGTGTCACATTTATATGTCACTGTGCAAAGCTGTTTGAGAAGACTTTGGAGAACAGAATCAGAAAGAGGGTGGAAGAGAAGTTAAGAGAAGAGCAGTATGGCTTGAGATCAAGAAGGTTCTCAGTAGACCTTATACTTGCAGTAAGAGCGTCAATATGAGTGGGGTAAAGAGCTACTGACTGCCTTCTTGAACTTTGAGAAAGCATATGATCATGTGTACAGAAACAACGTATGGGAAGCCATACAGATAAAAGGTGTTGAGAAGCAGAAAACAGAAAGAGGGAGGGAGATGTACCATGCGAGTGTCAGTTGTGTGAAAGTAGGAGGAGAGAGAACACACTGGTTTGAGCAAAAAAGTGGATTAAGACAAGGAAGTGCTCTGTCACCTTTGTTCTTCATTGTAGTAATGGATGAGTCAGTGACAAAGGTGGGAAGGAAAAATGAAAGTGATGATGTTTCCAGATGACCTGTTAGTCTGGGGAGAAAGGGAAGAGGATATCCAGGAACAGTTAGATGCATGGGAAGAGGAGGTAAAACAATACTGAACGAAATTTAATACCAAAAAGAGCAAGATAGTGATCACAGCTAGAAAGAAGGAGAGACCTAAGAGAGGGATAAGGCTTGGAGGGGAACAGCTAAGGAAGGCAGAGAGTTTCTACTACCTGGGAAGTATCAGAGGAAAGTGGAAGAAATGATAGGAAAATAACAGAACGTGGAAGACAAGCAGGCGTATTCCTGAGAAGTGTCAGATGCCTGGTTAGGAGCAAGAATGTCCCTCAGAAAAGCAGAAGAGTGATATATAGGACATTATGTACCCTATTCTGACGTATGCAGCGGAAACTTGGGTAACGAGGCAGAGAGCCGTAACTAGGATACAGGCAAGTGAAATAAAATTTCTGAGAAGCAGGACAAGTGACAAGAATGGATAAGATGAGAAACGAGGTTAGAGATATAGTAAAAGAAGAGCCACTACAAAACAGGATAGAGGCATCTAGACTTAGATGATATGGGCACATGAAGAGAATGACAGAGGAAAGGATACCGAGTAGTATGCATGAAATGGAGATAACAGGAAAACGACCGAGAGGAAGACCAAGAGACAGGTGGATAAAAGGAGTGGAGGAGAGGACTGGGCAAGAGTGACGAGGGAGAAGTGGTGGGTGAAAAGAGGAGACAGAGAGGCTTCAGACCTGGCCAACAGCTGGAAACTGCATATGATGAGGATTACGATGATTTTAGGGCTTCTAGAATTTTTATTTTTGATGTACCAGTATCATATATAATACTAGCTGATGTACCCGTGCTTCGCTACGGGATTCTCAGAAAGACCGACTTTGTGTGGCTTTCCTAACTGAAATCAACATAGATCATTACAAAAACGTCAGTAGGAATGTAGCGATTAAAAGCAATGTTATCATATAAAATACTTGATCAAATGAAAAACCTCACATTTTGTCACTTTTAACGGACAGTACTACGGTGCCGATGTAACAGTCCAGAGTTTCACAGCTGGAATGACCAGGATGAACCAGTGTGTTACGTACCAGTAGTATCAGAAAATGTACGTATCAGAGGAATGGCACACTAAAGAAGAAAGTTATCCAACTCCAGAGTTACTTCCCGCCGATATTCAGGCATGCTGTTACACTCGGTACGCCCCGGGCGAGTTGGCCGTGTAGTGTGAGCTTGCATCCGGGAGATAATAGATTCAAACCCCATTGTTAGCAGCCCTGAAGATGGTATTCCGTGGTTTCCCATTTTCACACCAGACAAATGCTGTTATGTACCTTAAGTAAGGCCAAGGCCGCATCCTTCACACTCCTAGCCCTTCCCTCTCCCATCGTCGCCGTAAGACCTATCTGTGTCGGTGCAATGTAAAGCAAAATTTTAAAAATACTGGTTACGCAGCAGTAATCCTCACATCACAACAAACAATAGTCAATGTAATGTTATTGTTGATCAGTTTTATGAGCATTCTATATTGTAGGCCTTCACATTTAGTTTTCTTTCGACTCTGTGATATTAGGGCGTCTTATAAAATTATTTATAGCGTAGACTGTAGTTCCTTATTCTTCGACTTTACACCGATTTTCATTAAATTCAGTTTACCCATTTTCTCGTGACTCGGCGGTAGTACGGACTCAGTAACAAAAATCTAAATCCTTGAATATCTCTGTGGTCTTAGCCGGTACGGTAACAATGCATAAGACATAAATGATCGGAAATTTAATGCTATGTAACTTTAGTTAAGTAGTATTTATCAATACGACCACTAATAAAAAAATGTGAGAATTAAATTTTAGGTCTTGCCCTAAACTACCATTTGTCTCTTCGCGAATACAATCATTTATAGTCCAGATTGTAGCGAGTTATTTCGCGACTTTCCCTACCGATTTTCATTAAAATACGACCAGTGATAAGACAAATATCTAAGAGTTAAATTTTAGGCTTTCCCCTAAACTACCATTTCACTCAGCGTGAATACAATTATTTATGGCCTAGATTATAGGGACTTATTCCCCGACTTTGCATACTGATTTTCATCAAATTCTCTTCAGCCGTTTTCTTGTGATGCGTGTACATACATACAGACAGATAGACAGACAGACAGACAGAAATTACGGGAAAGTAAAAATTGCATTTCCTTGTTACTGTAGACATAATCGATACAGAAATACCATTCTTTTCAAATTCTGAGCAATGTACAGACAAAACTCTTATTTTATATATATAGATGTCAGGACTACACCTAGTTTTGACATTTACATGGTGCTGCCACCTATATCTTTGAATGGAAAGTAACAAAAAATTACGAACATAAAACACAGAATCTACCTATCAGATATGATGGAACAGGTCACCAAAAGTTACACTTATTGTCCACACCAGACAAAAATTAACCACCCGATACACAGGCTATAACTCTCAGTAGGCTACATAACTTACAATCATGTAAATGGACACATACAGTGTAAGTGGAGTTCACACATTCTGAAATTGTTTTTCCCATATGTTTTACGTCACATCAACACAGGCAGGAATGCCTTAAGGTACAGCCCCAGCAAATGCCATGTGTGAAAATGGGAAACCATGGAAAACCTTCCTCAGGGCTGCCGACAGTGGGGTTCGGATGCAAGCTCACTGTTGACAGTTACATACTTCATTCTGTTCCATACTGAACTGGGATTAAAGTAAAATGAAAATGTTAAGTGTCCACCTTTTCAATAGAATGAATATTTATTGATGTGAGTAAATATCACATGTCGTTTAAAGAAGACTGGTACTAGTTTTGACGGTCTTTGCGCGTCATCATCAGCCAATGAATCAATTGAGCAAAACACAACTTGTCAAACAACAATATAAAACACATGATGGCACCTACAAGACAAATGTTAAATTATCACTAGTTAAAATATAAAACACATGACAGCAAATACAATGACAAATGTTAAAAGTTAAATTGTAATAAGTTAAAACGTTGAAAGCAAATCAGAGAAGGTAACCCAGTTGTTAAGGTATGATACAAGAGAAAATAGTCCAGCTTGAGGTGTACAGAACATAAGGTGTATGTTATAAAATATTTGGCTGCACCTAATAAGTCAAAATTTAAATGTAATGTTAAATTGATGAGAGTATGGTGTGTATGACCATCTAAAACACATGACAGCACCTATAATGTCATTGTTAGATTATAGTAACTTAAAATGATGAGGTGTGTCTGACCGTAAAGTATAAAATTTGAGAAGGTATCCCAGCTTGAGGTGCATAGATCGTAAGGTAACCTGTTATCAGTGGGAAAAATAAACCTTGTTCTCTTAAGTTGTGGTAATTAACATGCTTAATTCAGGTGGTTCCGAAGCCAACAATGTGGTCATGTGAAGATCATAAATTTGAATCAACGTTACGATTCCAATTCAGTATGGAAACGTGGAGACCTGACGAAAAGATTGAAAGCCAAATTAGCTGTGATAGAAACGTACATAGACAAAAGAAAGATAAGGGAAAAGAGGCAAACTCACCTAGAGCAACGTGATGGCACAGTTGTTGAAAAGAGAGGAGCTGGGCTACTTAAAAGAGCAAAAATAGTGGCCGAGTAACGGAGGAGAAGGGAGAGTGAGGGGAGGGGAGGGGGGGGGGAAGGAGCTAAAGCTGGGGAGTAGGGCTAAGGTGGGGCAGAGGGATGAGGTAGTGGGGTGTAAGTGATAGGGATGTGTATAGCACATGGCTTGAAAGATTGCGCTAGTGTTTGGAAATCTGATATTTTTAAAGTTAATTAAGAAATCGAAAAGGTTATTAGGCTTCTCAGAAATTTCATTTAAGTTGAAGTTAGGATTAAAGTATTGATCAAAATGGATAAAACAGTTTTCAATTATATTCACGAGAGGCCCTTTATTGGCCATCTGAAGGATCTCTAAATCGTGTTCGATGTTAGTAAACTTGTGGTTGGAGTCCGAGATGTGTTGACCTATTGCTGAAAACCTATTATATCTTATAGCGTTGACATGCTCTGAATATCTAGTCGTGAAAGTGTGGCCTGTTTTTTATTATTATTATTATTATTATTATTATTATTATTTATTGTCCTTAGGGGTGGTAGATGGAGAAAGGGAAAGCCCCACATACACGGAAGTGCCTCCATCTCCACATGTTAACATAAACTCTACCGAATATTTACATATAAACTTATGCAGATAATTTTAAATTTACATATTTACACTACAAACACTGTACCCTTAGAATAATAATTATCTTGATTTATCCTGAAAATATTGGAGTAAGAACACCCAGCCATTTATACTCTCACTCAGACACCTCTATACACACTCATTCACAACCACCCCCACACGCGCACGCATACACATTTGCCCACATACACCTGCTTGCACCCATCCTTCTTGCAATTCTAATTTATACAAGTTATATACATCGCATATGGGTTTCTATTTACATATGCAGTTTTACTTCACGGAGGAAGTGAGCAAGAGGAAACAGCTTTACCTCAGATGGTAGAACGTTCCAGGTACGAGCAGCCCTTGTGTAACCCATTTAAATATGAGGTTTGCCCAAGCTATGAGGAATTGGATTCGTTGCATTGGAATCTGTAGATTCCGGACTCTGAAAAAGTGTTGTATATATTAACTGGTGGGGAATTGTGCAGAATTTCAGAATTCCTCACTTTTGTTCTGAAGGAATTTTTTACGTTATGCTTTCTAAAGTGATTGGTGATTTTGTAGACAACTTTGTTGAAAGTAAAGGTGGGAGAAGTGGCGTCTTTAGATTTTTCTTTAGTAAGAGTGGTCTTAGGTCGGTGTCTGAATTTATTGACAATCTGTTCTATAAAGGACTTATTGTAACCGTTAAATTTGGCATTTGCACGAACAGCATTAAGTTTGTCTTTCTTTGACATGGGTATTGTGAAGGCACGGTGGACTAAACTATTATAGGTAGCATGTTTATGTGCTTGGGGATGTATGGAGTCTTGACGAATGGTAGGTGCAGTTTGTGTGCGTTTCCTGAAAATTTTGTAACATAAAGAGGAAGCGTGTCTATGAACAGTCAAATCAAAAATTGATTACTTTGTTTGTTTCAGACTCAAGAGTAAATTTAATGTGGGGATCGACGCTGTTAAGATGATGAAGGGTGGAGGCCGCTTTATTACTTTCTTCGTTCATAATTATGAATGTGTTATCCACGTATTTGGCCCATAGAAGAATGTTAGGAAAGTTGTTGTTGTTGATTTTTGAGCGTTCCAGATAATCTAAGTAATTCTCCGCTAAGATTCCAGAGGCGGATGATCTCATTGCTAATCCGTCTTGTTCATAAATAGTTTGGTCAAAATGAAAAAATTATTATTGATGACTAATTTCAGAATGGAGATGAAATCATGTATTTCAAGTTTGCCAAGAGGACTATATTTCTTTAAGTTATTTTCAATAATGGGAAAACTTTGCTATTTGTATGCTTGGATACATGCTGACTATGTCCAAAAGAATGAAGGGAGTGGTTAGGTTGTAAGTCGAATAGTCTTTAGTTTGTCAGTTAGTTCAATGGTGATTTTAATTGACCTACTGGCGAGAAAATTGTAGTTATTAGCCAAGAAACTTTGAACAAATTGAGAAGCTTTATACAGAGGACTAGGCCTATACTTAATAATAGGGCGGATAGTATGTTGGCCTTATGGATCTTTGGGAGGGCTTTAGCTGTAAGTAGACCCGGGTTCATATTTACAAGCTAATTATTTCGTGGTCCATGAAAAGAAAGGAAGTGTTCTTTAGGGTTTGTTTTAATTGTCGCTGAATTCATTGGGTTGGGTCTTTCTTAATTATTGAAAAGGTGCTGTTGTTAAAAAATTCCTTAGTTTTAGAGACCTAGTTTTATTCATTATAACTGTGCTATTACCTTTATCAGCTTTAGTGATTATTAGGTCGTTATGCCTGACTTTCTTTTTAAGTTCGACGATTTGTGTTTGGAAATCGATGTATTGTCATTAGGATTAATGGAGGTGAAACTTTTGTTTACGTTGTCGGAAGTAAAATTTTGTCTAATTTTCTTTTTACTTCGAATGTAAGTTTGTCTTGTTCTAGTGGCATTTTGTTGATGGTGGCTTCAGACTCAATAACTAAATTAGTGGCGATATTTATTTTGTTCAGGTTAGGCCAGTTGTGCTTTGGGCCTTCGATAGAATGGCGGTTTCTTCTTCATTTAAAGTTACTTTAGACAGGTTAACCACAGGAGGGTGGAATTTCTCAATTACATTTTTTTACAAACTAGTCTCTTTAAACTGATTTTTTCAGTGGAGTTGTGTTCTTTTTTAAAGTGTTTAACTTTTTCTCTAAGGTAAGTTGTTTCTGCGAAAGTAGGTCAAAAAGTCTATTATTAATTTGGTCTTGGAACAGATTCCACTGGGCACTAGGGAACAAATTGGCTGCTTCGAGGTGAGTCTCGTAAAGTCTATACTTCAAGCAAGATTTCTTCTTGTGTAAAAACCGGATTTCATTTCTTAGCCAAGTTTTGTTGGGTTTTTTGGCAAGTTTTGATAGAATGTGATGCAGAAGTGTTTTTTTAACGGTGCCTTTTAAAAAGTTTGGGGTTAAATCCTGAGTAATACACTGCTTCAAGAAGATAATTTCTTTGCCCAATTTGGCAATTTCAATTTTTAGGCCCATGTAGTGGTAGGCCTTTCGCTTTGCCTGGTAGGCAAGGGTATCAATGAATAGTCAAATCTAAAAAATTGATTACTTTGTTTGTTTCAGATTCAAGGCCTACCACTACATGGGCCTGAAAATTAAAATCGCCAAATTGGGCAAAAATATCAGCTTCTTGAGATAGTGTATTACTCAGAATTTAACCCCAAACCTTTTAAAAGACACTTAAAAATCACTGTTCTGAATCACATTCTATCAAAACTCACCAAAAAACCAACAAAACTTGGCTAAGAAATGAAATCCGGTTTTTACACAAGAAGAAATCTTACTTGAATAATAGACTTTACAAGACTCACCTCGAAGCAGCCAATTTGCTCTTTAGTGCCCAGTGGAATCTATTCCAAGACCAAATTAATAATAATAAGCTGATAAAGGTAATACCACAGTTATAATGAATGAAACTATGTCTCTAAAACTAAGGAATTTAACAACAGCACCTTTTCAATAATTAAGAAAGACCCAACCCAATGAATTCAGCGACAATTAAAACAAACCCTAAAGAACACTTCCTTTCTCTCCACGGACCATGAAATAATTAGCTTGTAAATATGAACCCGGGTTTTCCTACAGCTAAAGCCCTCCCAAAGATCCATAAGGCCAACATCCCTATCCGCTATATTATTATATATAGGCCTAGTCCTCTGTATAAAGCTTCTCAATTTGCCCAAAGTTCTTTGGCTAAAAACTAGCATTTTCTCGGCAAAGAGTCAACTAAAAACACCACTGAACTAACTGACAAACTAAAGATCTTCGATTTACAACCTAACCACTCCCTTCATTCTTTTGACACAGTCAACATGTATCCAAGCATACAAACAGCAAAGCTTTTCCCCATTATTGAAAGTAACGTAAAGAAATATAGTCCTCTTGGCAAACTTGAAATACATGATTTCATCTCCATTCTGAAATTAGTCGTCAATAATAACTTTTTCACTTTTGACCAAACTATTTATAAACAAGACGGATTAGCAATAGGATCATCCGCCTCTGGAATCTTAGCGGAGATTTATTTAGATTATCTGGAACGCTCAAAAATCAACAACAACAACTTTCCTAACATTCTTCTATGGGCCAGATACGTGGATAACACATTCGTAATTATGAATGAAGAAATTAATAACGCGGCCCCCACCCTTCACAATCTTAACAGTATTGATCCCCACATTAAATTTACACTTGAGTCTGAAACAAAGTAATCAATTTTTTAGGTTTGACTATTCATAGATACCCTTCCTCTTTATCTTACAAAATTTTCAGGAAACGCACACAAACTGCAACTACCATTCGTCAAGACTCCATACACCCCCAAGCACATAAACGTGCTACCTATAATAATTTAGTCCATTGCCTTCACAATACCCATGTCAAAGAAAGACTTGAAAAACGAACTTAATACTATTCGTGCAATCGCCAAATTTAACGGTTACAATAAGTCCTTTATAGAACAGATTATCAATAAATTCAGACACCGACCTAAGACCACTCTTACTAAAGAAAAATCTAGACGCCACTTCTTGCACCTTTACTTTCAACAAAGATATCTAAAAAATCACCAATCTCTTCAGAAACCATAACGTAAAAATTTCCTTCAGCTCAAGAAAACAGGATGTCTGAAATTGTGCACAATTTTCCATCAGTTAATATATACAACACTTTTTCGTAGTCTGGAATCTACAGATTCAAATGCAACAAATGCAATTCCTCACATCTTGGGCAAACAGGCCACAGTTTCACGACTAGATATTCAGAGCATGTCAACGCTATAAGATATAATAGGTTTTCAGCAATAGGTCAACACATCTCTGACTCCAACCACAATTTTACCGACATCGAACACGATTTAGAGATCCTTCAGATGGCCAATAAAGGGACTCTCATGAATATAATTGAAAACTGTTTTATCCATTTTGATCAATACTTTAATCCTAACTTCAACTTGAAATGAAATTTCTGAGAAGCCTAATATCCTTTTCGATTTCTTAATTAACTTGTTTAAAAATATCAGATTTCCAAACACTAGCGCAATCTTTCAAGCCATGCGCTATACACATCCCTATCACTTACACCCCACTACCACATCCCTCTGCCTCGCCTTAGCCCTACTCCCCAGCTTTAGCTCCTTTTCCCCCCCTTCCCCTCCCCTCACTCTCCCTTCTCCACCATTACTCAGCCTCTATTATTGCTCTCTTCAGTAGCCCAGCTCCTCTCTTTTCAACAACTGTGCCATCACGTTGCTCTAGGTGAGTTCGCCTCTTTTCCCTTATCTTTCTTTTATCTACGTACATTTATATCACAGCTAATTTGGCTTTCAATCTTTTCGTCAGGTCTCCACGTTTCCATACTGAACTGGGAATCATAACGTTGATTCAAATTTATTATCTTCACATGACCACATTGTTGGCTTCGGAACCACCTGAATTAAGCATGTTAATTACCACAACTTAAGAGAACAAGGTTTATTTTTCCCACTGATAACACATGTTACCTTATGAGTTATGCACCTCAAGCTGGACTATTCTCTTGTGTATCAAGACTCAACAACTAGGATACCTTCTCAAATTTTATACTTTACGGTCAGACACACCTCATCATTTTAACTTGTTATAATCCAACAATGACATTATAGGTGCTGTCGTGTGTTTTAGATGGTCATATGCACCATACTCTCACCAATTTAACATTACATTTAAATTCTGACTTTTTAGGTTCAGCCAAATGTTTTATAACATACACCTTATATTCTGTACACCGCAAGCTGGACTATTTTCTCTTGTATCATACCTTAACAACTGGGTTACCTTCTCTGATTTGCTTTCAACGTTTTAACTTATTACAATTTAACTTTTAACATTTGTCATTGTATTTGCTGTCGTGTGTTTCATAGTTTAATTAGTGATAATTTAACCTTTGTCTTGTAGGTGCTATTATGGGTTTTATATTATTGTTTGACAAGTTGTGTTTTGCTCAATTGATTCATTGGCTGATGATGACACGCAATGAGCGTCGAAATTAGTACCTATCTTCTTCAAACGACATGCGATATTTATTCGCATCAATAAATATTCACTGTATTGAAAAGGTGGACACTTAACATTTTCATTTTATTGCAAGCTTACTGTTACATAACCCAAATCACGTAGCCAAATCTCTCAGTTTTTGTTTATCTTCCATTCTTAAATACGAGGGCTGCTTTTTTTAACCTCCGATCATGCAGGTAAACAACCAAACAAACGGTGGAAACTGTTTGCGCATGTCCCCCACTCTACCCATGGCCACAACCAACTTCATCACACTATTGTGAACAGAGTTATTGATGATGATGCTTGTTTAAAGGGGCCTAACATCTAGGTCATCAGCCCCTAATGGTACGATTTGAGACAAAGTGAAATGAAATGTTAAAAGCCCAAAAACATCCACTGACCACAATTCAAAACGTGAGGACCAAGAATGAATGGATGGATTTGAATTTAAAACGATCAGTGGAACCGACCCACAGTGCCTGACATGCACAGAAGCTGGCGTAGAACAGTAGTATTACTGACCAAGTGACTGCTTCTATAGCACAATACTGAATCGATGATACTTGTAGTCGAAAGGGGTCCAAAATCCAAGTCAGTGGGCCCTCACAACTGAACTTATCGCTAGGAAAGTAGAACCATGGTATTTGTCATGTTGCGGTACTAATCAAGAGCAGCGTAGACTTGCGGTATTCCACACATTATGGTACTACTCACAGGTAATGAAATTTGCACATATATTGCAGACCTACGCTGTTTGGAATAATAACAATACGCAGTTTCGCACATTGCGGCGCCATTTATAAGCAATGCAAACCTATGGTGTTCATCACATAAGGGTACTAACCACAAGGACTCGTACTATCCCGTGGTGTTCCTCATATAGTGGGTACTAATCATAGGAAAGCCAGAACCATGGGTTCCGTCATCCCATGGTGTCGCTCATTTTGTGCTACTAATCACACGTACTGTAAAAGCCGCCGCGCTCTCGTTTGCTACTGATCACAAACCTATTTGGTACCCAACATAGTGGTACTACGCGCAAGTAAAAGCAACCCATGGTGTTCCCCGCGTGGTGGTACTAATCACAAGTAGTTTCATGGTTCTAATTTGATGATCCCTCGGTTGCTTCTTTTAGTCACCTGTTACGACAGGCACGGGATACCGTGGGTGAATTCTTCGTCTGTGTCCCCCACCCACAGAGGGTTGTGTGTTTGGTCCACGAGAGATATTTTATTTCCCTCAAATCCGCGGCAAGCCGGTTAGGACCCTCCTATCCGCCACCTGGGACGTGCCTCGGGGGAGTATCACCTCTCACCCTCAACACAGTTATTGGCACAGAAACATGGCTGCTATGACTGGCGCTACCTCCAAATGCGAGTTGCATAGTGCGATTTGTTTCCTTCAAGCAGAAGGGAATAGTGCAGCTGACATTCACCAACGAATGAGTTGGGTATACGGTCCAAACTGTATGGGTGATGGTGTTGTGCATGAATGATGCAGGAAGTTTAAAGATGTTCACTATGAAGGGGATGGATGACATTGTTTAACAAATTGTCCAAGAGGTTCGCAAGAACCGAAGGTTTCCCGTAAGCGAGCTGTGTGAAAAATGACAAGATGATGATGATGGCTACAGCCTTTTGGGACCAAAAAGGTGTTTTGCTTGTTGAGCTTATGGAACGGAGGTCTACAATCAATGCAGTTGTTTATCTTGACTTTACAACCACTGCGGAGAGACATACAGAACAAACGAAGAGGCATGCTGATGTCTGGGTCATCTTGATTCATGACAACGCTTGCCCTCCCAGTGTTCATGTCACCCAACCACTTCTCGAGGAATTTGGATGGGACAATTTTGACCACCCTTCGTACAGCCCCAATTTAGCGCCAAGTGACTTCCACCTCTTCCCAGGACTGACAAAATGGCTGGGTGGGCGGAGGTTCAAAAAGGATGAAGATCTCCAAACAAACGTTCATGCCTATCTTAACTCACTGGCAACAACATACTATGCAGAGAGAATTGAAAAGCTTGTCAATAGGTATGACAAATCCCTCAACCTTCATGGTGATTATGCTGAAAAGTAACCACATTTGTGCCTAACATACATACATTATAGACTGTTATGCCTTTCAGCGTTCAGTCTGCAAGCCTCCTGTGAATTTACTAAACATCCCCACAATCCTCGATTTGCAACCAGTGTTGTGGCCTCATTTAGTTCTATACCTCTTATCTTTAAATCATTAGAAACCGAGTCTAACCGTCGTCGTCTTGCTCTACCTCTACTTCTCTTACCCTCCATAGCAGAGTCCATTTTTCTCCTAGGTAACCTATCATCCTCCATTTGCCTCACATGATCCCACCACCAAAGCCGGTTTATGCGTACAGCTTCATCCATCGAGTTTATTCCTTAATTAGCCTTTATCTCCTCATTCTGAGTACCCTCCTGTCATTGTTCCCACCTGTTTGTACCAGCAATCATTCTTGCTACTTTCATGTCTGTTACTTCTAACTTATGAATAAGATATCCTGAGTCCACCCAGCTTTCGCTCCCAGAAACTAAAGTTGGTCTGAAAACAGACCGATGTAAAGATAGTTTCGTCTGGGAACTGACTTCCACCTTACAGAATACTGTTGATCGCAACTGCGAGCTCACTGCATTAGCTGTACAACACCTTGATTCAATCTCACTTACTATATTACCATCCAGGGAGAACACACAACCATACTTGAAATTATCGACCAGTTCTAGCTTTGTATCACCAATCTGACATTCAATTCTGTTGAATTTCTTACCTACTGACATCAATTTAGTCTTCGAGAGGCTAATTTTCATACCATACTCATTGCACCTATTTTCAAGTTCCAAGATATTACACTGCAGGCTTTCGGCACAATCTGCCATTAATACCAAGTCGTCAGCAAAGGCCAGACTGCTTACTACATTTCCACCTAACTGAATCCCTCCCTGCCATTTTATACCTTTCAGCACATGATCCATGTATACTACGAACAGCGAAGGTGAAAGATTACAGCCTTGTCTAACCCCTGTAAGTACCCTGAACCAAGAACTTATTCTACCATCAATTCTCACTGAAGCCCAATTGTCAACATAAATGTCTTTGATAGATTTTAATAATCTACCTTTAATTCCATAGTCCCCCAATATAGTGAACATCTTTAACATTTGGTAATCTTTTATTTATGACCCACCAGAGGTTGAAAAAAAAAAAAAAACAGCCTCGTAATATCATAACTTCTGCAAAATAAATACCAAATGATTTACAGTAGCTAGCTGATAGCGCTGATGAAGACCTTCAACATCATTTCCAAGGAGTTCATCGACTGGGAACTGAAAGTGTTTAGGGGTTCTCTTTTGATACTCGGACACCACTTATACCCGCCAGTCTGAGACTTATAATTTACCTTTATTATTTAATTTTTTTATGAAATTGTTTTACTGTATTCTTTGTCTTAGGTAGACTCCAAGTGGAGGAAGATTTTGAAAATAAAATATAACAGCCATCTGGCAATTAGACTACCATTTTATACGAGGTACAGAGGACAAAGAGCGAACTCAACATAGGACAGGGAAAAAAAATCCTTTTATTATTATAATAAATAAATGTTTTATTGCGCACAAATGTGCATGGACAAAATTCGTATGACCAATCGTCTGTACAGAATTTTGTTAAGGATTCTATTCTCAGTTTACACTTAAGTACGTGATAGCGTTCACAAAGTTCGCCGCATCTTTTCCACCTGCAGTCTGGACTTGGCTCATGGAAACACGCCTTAATACACAGACGTAGGTGAAACCCATGGACTGAGAGTCTGGTCACGTGTCTCAACTCATAGCCTTCCTGAGTCCAGTTGCGGTTGATCATCGCATCACATTGGTAGAAGTCCCACCATATGCTGTCCCTTTTTGTTGAAGCTCTTGTAGGAGTTCCTTATACGCTGCGGTGGCCGGGAGCAGTGTTTCAAACGCAACTCTTCCACAAAGAATAATTCCCTCGACAGTTGGTATACGAGGCGTGACGGAGTGTACTTTGATAGGCAAAGTACTTTCTTTAAATAGAATGCTTTCACCTTCTCTATACTATGTTAATTGCCTCTTTCCTAGATATATCCATATATTTTCTAATCCATAGGTGGCTACAGGACTAACCTTAAGATGAAATAACTCGGTGGCACATGAAAGCGAGAGATGGCTCAAAGATCTGATGCTGTTAATGGATTTTATGGCAGCATTTAGTCAGTCCTTTACATGTTAAGAGAACACGTTCCCCGGTGTTTGAAAAGTGACTCCTAGGTACATAAAATTTGTGACCGGCTTCAGTTGCTGGTCACTGACTAAAAATGTTCCCCGTTTTCCTCCTTTTCTGAAGGTGAAAGAGACAGTCTTATTTTCATTTAACCACAGCTGGTTTTCTTCTGCCCATTTTGTAACGTTATAAAAAGTAGTCTGCAAATCCAACTGAGAAGTTGACGTCGGAACTATGTCATCTGCATACATGAGAATATTGACATTTTCTGAATCTACTCTTTGTACAATGTCAGCTGTGGTGGCAATGAAAAGCAATGGGCTTAGGGGATAGCCTTGAAGGACGCCGATGGTTTGAAGTATCGGATATGACTTGGTGATGCCATCACTAATCTCTACTCAGTTGTCTGTAATGATTGGAAGTAGATAACAACTAGGCCCAATAATCTTTTGCAACCTTTCTAGTAGGATAACTCTATTGATCGTATCAAAAGCCTTAGAATAATCAATAAAAATTGCATGAAGTTTTCCCTTTGGATTTGCGAGAGCTTCATTTTATTATTATGAGCCATGGACAGCTCGCCTAGTTTGGTTAAAATGGACCATGATTTTGAGCGATTTGGTCGCGAGTACCAACGGTGAACCAAACACCTCCCCCCTTGTTCATGTACTATCTGCGCACTTTTTAGTGATAGGTTTACACCCTAACGCTAAAGTGGTCGACTTCGGTTAGCTTCGAGATTCGTATTGGCAACCTTTGAAACACAAACTAAGAATCGCTTATCATCGCTGTGCGACATCTGGCGTACACTTTAAGTACTCGTACTGTTGTTGTTTACACAGCAAAGCCAAACTATAGAATTCATGCTAGGAACACGTTTCGCAACGGGAAATGTTATATAGTATTATATATTGTGTGTGTGACACAGTTGTTTGCTTAAAATAATAAAGGTTTATAAAATTCATATCGATCGATCATATTATCGATTCAATTCAGATTTCATTTCCATTCAGTTGGCAGTATTAACAGAACCCTTCTTACTTCTCCAACGAGTACAAAAATCTATCACTAAAAAGTGCGCAGATAGTAAGCGTCCATGGATTTCCGATTGCACGCAATTCTTTCCCTTCGGCAATGACAACAGTGACAACTAAACATGACTGACTGCAAATGAGAGATAACTAAATTTGATTTTTTTGTACTAGAAGAAAATCTGGTTGAAGAAAACCTGCGTTTTAACTTCCTAATTTGGTCTTTAAGAGTAAATATTGAAGTGTAAAGACTATTGCACAGTAAATATAAAAATATAGAAAACAGAAAATGATTCAGTTGTACATTTCCGAATAAATATTTTACCTGGAAATTCACCTTCTGTATTCATAACGGCTCATTTGTATTCAACATGACCTAGTGGTTGAAAGCCTATTTGAATGTGGATGTTAAAGTTAAATTCAATTAAAAATGCATCAGTAGAAGATTGTTCAGGAACCAGCAGATATTCTGGATAACATGTTGCGAAAGGAAAAGATTTAGGAGCCAAAAAATTTGAGTCGGGGAGTACAAAGCAAGCTATGATCTATGATCAATAAAAGATGTAGACCTATGTAAAATAATCCACTGAAAGGAAATATTGAATGAATGGCAAAGGGTTCCTCGCCAATCGCCTGATTACCGTATATCCCTATCAATCAAAATAATAAAATAATTAATCATCATTTCCCCATTCAAATAAATGCAAGCAAACTCGTGTCCTCATCCCGAGGTGGTGCAGCTCTTCTCAGGCACAACCCCATTGGAGATGAGCTGCATGTACCATTTCAACCACATACCAGCCCTCCTGCCATTCTTAAATTTCTGGCAGTACCGGGAATCGAACCCGGGCTTCCGAGGACGGCAGCTAATAACACTAACCGTTATGCTACAGAGGCGGGCATGAATAAAATAAATAGCCTACTGCGCAGAGACAATTAGTTACATTGTACGCATACGTCTAGAAATAATTTCATGTTTGAGAGCTTCGATATTTTCTATCTACAAAATACAGTAACCCAGATATCGATGTTGGTCCACTAGTAATGTACTCAAACGTTTATACTATCTTGAAACAAGTCCAAGAGAGAAAGTAATTTTCGTGTGAAATCAAATCACCCTAAATTACTCCGACTGCAGCTAGTAATTGAAATCCGTGGTTATGCTCCACATTCTGATCATACATTGCCGACGACTTTGATGGTTAGGTTACCTAACCTCAAATTACTATAATAACCGATTCCTGTAATAACATAAATAAATCCAAGAAACTTTAATTTCAGTACAAAAAATCATTACCTACAACAGTAAATAAAATCGAATTTAACAAGTCAATAAAACAGAAATATACAATATCGCTACTGTTTGATTATTCATTTCACTTAACAAAATCTTCCTCGCCTGCTCTAATAGGGCGTAAAATGAACTAACATAAATGATATGAAAATAATTAAAATTAAATTAAAAATTAAAATAAAATAATTAAAGAATAATAGGAGTATAATCTCAATTTTCACTTACGAATAATACTTACTTGCACAACAGAGCGCCATGTTTCTCCAAACAAGTCAGCAGACAGTGGCACCCGGCACTTGTTTTTCAAAATGAATTGATCAGCGGTGTCTTCCGCAGTCTTGCGTGTCTTCGCGTTTATTTACTCTCAAGCCGAGGGATCTGAGAATTACACGTAAAAGTTGGGGATCAATCCAGTAAACCTAGCCTTAAACGACACCGACTGTACGATACCAGGATATGCATTACTCGTTCCACTATCTTCGAAAAACAATGTTTTCGTGGCCCACAGTTCCTCAGAAAACGAGACAAAGTTATTAGATGAGAAAACATTAGTAAAAGGGGAATATACTAGTACACTATTCAAAAAGAATTATGGCTTTAAGTCAATTTGACTGAATGCTAGTTTTGGGATATCTGAATAACATTTCACGAACTAAATTAACGACACAATAATACTAATCCTTGTGCGGGACACTTCTTGCGGATCATATCATATACAGTAGACAGCAGAATATCTACTGAATACGAAGCTCTATGCTGCATACCGGTCTACTGCATACATATCAACAAATAGCTTGATATCAATACTAAGGTCCACAGCTTCTTTGACCTCAAAATTCCGTTCCTATATCCAAGCATGAGCGAGTTTATGTCAATGTGTGCCAAAAGCTAAAAGGCAGAGAGCGGCAGAGAGAGAGAGTCAATTCAAAATGGCTCCTGTTAAGTTTCTCGTGTTAGTGCTACCTGTAATCTTATCCCTCTGTAGTTCAAATGCAAGTGTTGAAGATAAGACTGTTACCACTGCTAGAATTGAAGTAAGCTGAAGAATTATTCAATAAAATGTTTTCTTTGCTATATATTCTTTTTATGTTGTACGCTGTCACAAATGTTGATGACTTGACATTTCCAACCCACATATTCTCAAAAGCTGTACAATCTGTTGATGATCAGCGCGGAAGTTTTAGGAAAGTTCATATTTTCAGAAAGAAAGGAGGTAAAATAATTTTACTGGGCTTCGATAGCTAATTTCCTATTTTGCTTTCCACTAGAAATGAGGTAGGTACTTGAGAGTTCCAAAAGGACCATCTTATCATGTACCATTCATTTATTTTTTTTCATGAAGACTGTAAAATCGTTCCTTAAATACATCTTAATTTTTAATTACTTTTTTCTCGTCTGTTGAAATGTAAGATTAACATGTCTGAAAACAGTTTTATAACAAAATTTTGTGACATAGGCCTACCCAGTAGGTACGGTATCTTCATTCATGAAGAGAAATATCCTTTGAAGTTTCTTGTCTAGAATTAGCTCTATTTGTTTAAGGGAAGAATAGGAAGGAGAGTTAAGAAATTATAAGATTGTTGTAACAGGTGTGAATAGGATTGAAACAGGATAGTATTTGTTTATCAATCTCTTTCTCTCATATTCCTAGCGTTATCCTGACAAATGAGGATCCACTGTCTGGCTACATCTTCGACATCTTGAGAGTTGAGACCTGCATTCTGCATGTCTTCCAGTATATTGTCCATCTATCACTATAGAGGTCTCTAGGTCATGGTTGGATTCTTCCAGGGCCGTTTTTATTACAGACTTATCGCCACTGCACATGACCATACCGGCGGAATTGAGCCTCCCTCGTCTTTTTACTATTGGGGCCGCTCTAAGGTACGTCTTTGTACGTCTTCTCATTTCTGACATGGTCCAAACAGGTCAGTCATCTCTATAACATGGAGGGTCTTCTCTTTCCTACTAGTCGCAAGGCAACATTCTATTCCATGGAGAGCTACAGGTTGTTTCACAGTCATATAAACTTTTGCCTTCAGGTATTCAGGTAACTTGCTATAACAGAGAGTATCAGGTACAGGCCAGCAGGCGAGACATGGCTTAAACATGCGCAGGGTAAGCAAGGAGCTTCTTCCTTACCACAACATAACTCCATGTGCTGACCATGAGAGAGAGAAACCAGTAAAGAACAGCACAGAAGAGTTCTTACAGGCTGAACACACACGTCTCTCACTCTCTTGGCATTGCCTGTGCGCATCACTTTGTTTGTTTGGACGACGACCTGCCTGCTGCCCTGTACGTGTCTTCACTTGGATCATGCTGCGTTGACACTCATCTTGGTCTCAGAGGCAGCATCATTGTCAGATGCGATCAGAGACCCAAGTTATTAAAAGTGAGGAGTCTTTTTTCAAGTTCTGGCCGTCAGTGGTTATGGTGCCGTTGGTTTGGGAGCCACATTTTGAGTATTCTGTCTTTTGGGGTAAAAACTGACACCTCGTCACAAGATGTTTGTAACATTATAAGTAAGTAAAAATTAATGAAAACCTACTTGGAATGAGTGTCAGAGGAGAGATGTGTCCATTGCGATGTCCAGGAATCCCCCATCCCACCCCCCGGAAGTGCATTTACTTTCATAACCTAATGCTATACACCACTTTCCATTGCTGAAATAGCTATTTGCATTCCTATTGGCCAACGTAAAGTGGCACATGACTTTATTTCTGTCAATTATGATAATGAAATTCCATTACCAACTCCATTACAATAAAAGCACAAGTAAATGAAACATGAAGGATGACTTGTCCAGGGCCTACCCTAACTGCCCGCACTAGCCCCTTAATTCCTAAGTAGAAAGGTTAGCAGCTTTGTGCACCACCTGACAACATCCTCTGCGAGAAGTAAACAAAGGACAGTGTTCCAGATTTGTAGTCTAATCCTGAAGTACAAGACATCACTCCTGTGAAAGTACCACTTGAGTGTTAAAGGATGCATAGACTGTATATATATCAGCTGGTACAATATTCATACAAAGAAGGAATAGTAGGGACCTGAGGGCAGAACCTTGATGGACACTTGAGATTGATGTTAACAGGGGGTGGAATTCCAGCCAGACATCTAATCCATGTTTGTGATGGTGTGGTACCTAAAGAAGTTAGGCCCATCCATATATATATCAGCTGTACAAAGAAGGAATAGTAGGGACCTGAGGACAGAATCTTGATGGACACCGAGATTGATGTTAAAAGGGGGGTGGAATTCCAGCCAGACATCTAATCATGTTTGTGATGGTGTGGTACTTCAAGAACTTAGGTCCATCCTGCAAATCCATGGCTCCAAAATACTCTCGATATGAGATTGTGAACTTAGGTCCATCCTGCAAATCCATGGCTCCAAAATACTCTCGATATGAGATTGTGTGGAACTCAATTTAAATCATTTTTTGACTTTTCCTGGTCAAGAAGCACTACCTGCATGGTCTTTTTCTTTTCTCTATGACTGTACATCAACAGCCATATGGCATGGATCACATTGGTGACACTACATCCTTTTACAAATTTGCAGTAATATGGTGATTTGGCAACAATAGGTACATCGAAGTCCATTGTCCTGTACCCTACTCTTTCGAAAATCTTCAGAGCCTGGCACAGAAATCAAATTTGTCGAAAGTTGCTGCATAATGTGATGTCCCCTCTCTCTGTTAAAATGTGCCAGCTGGTGGGCAAGCTTAATGTCAATACGACTCCTTTCAATTAACACAATTTCAAAGAAGAAATTTAAATATATCTTCTAAGATAATCTCTTTGGATGAGGATCATAGAGGTCAGAAGTTTACCCTTTGATAGTTCAAAGTTACAAAATGCCATTAAACGTTAATGTACAGGGGAATAGGAGGGAGTATAAAAACAAGGGGAAGAAAGAGGAGATCACGATATTAATTTAGATACATACATCCATCTTCATTATAGACTGTTATACCTTTCAGCATTCAGTCTGACCGAGCTCGATAGCTGCAGTCGCTTAAGTGCGGCCAGTATTCAGGAGATAATAGGTTCGAACCCCACTGTCAGCAGCCCTGAAAATGGTTTTTCATGGTTTCCCATTTCAACACCAGGCAAATTAAGGCCACGACCACTTCCTTTCCACTCCCAGCCCTTTCCTGTCCCATCGTCGCAGTAAGACCTATCTGTGTTGTGCGACGTAAAAAAAACTAGCATTCAGTCTGCAAGTCTCTGTGAATTACCACCGCCAACTATCCTTTATTTATAACTAGTTCTGTGGCCTCATTTAGTTCTATACCTCTTATCTTTAAATCATTAGAAACTGAGTCTAACCATCATCATCTTGGCCTCCCTCTACTTCTCTTACCCTCTATAGCAGTCCATTATTTTCCCAGGTAATCTGTCCTCCTCCATTTGCCTCACATGACCCCACCACTAAAGCCAGTTTATGCATACAGCTTCAACCATCGCATTCCTTACTAACTTAGCCTTTATCTCCTCATTCCGAGTACCCTTCTGCCATTGTTCCCACCTGTTTGTACTAGCAATAATTCTCACTACTTTCGTGTATGCTGTAAGATGTTCGTGACTCGTTTACTTACTTTAAAAATATAAAACTGCATTTAAATTGACAATTATGAAAATTAATATTCATTAAGAGCCTCCGTGGCTCAGACAGCAGCGCGTCGGCCTCTCACCGCTGGATACCGTGGTTCAAATCCCGGTCACTCCATGTGAGATTTGTGCTGGACAAAGCGGAGGCAGGACAGGTTTTTCTCCGGGTACTCCGGTTTTTCCTGTCACCTTTCATTCCAGCAACACTCTCCATTCTCATTTCATTGCATCCATCATTCATTAATATATCACTTGAGGAGTGGCGACCCCATCGTACTAACAGCCTATATCTGCTTCATTCATTACATCCCTGACCCGGTAAATGACTGGAAAACAGGTTGTAGGTTTTCATTTTCAATATTCATTAAATAAAATACACAATCATCGGACCTTGTACTCACACTTAGTTCTTACCTGCTTACTTACTGTTACCTCTACTACAGTGGTAACACCAAACAAGGCACAAACACAGTTAAAAGGGGAAGGTAAGAGTACAATACACAATATAAGAAAACACTACACACGCGGAAAAACACTTACTAGCCTTTACGCGGATCTCCAACAAAACAAGTACGTAACTGTCAGTAGGGCCAACTAGTGCACGACAAAACGGGAAGATGGAAGAGCTGGGAACCTACCAAAGGCATGGACATGGCTTAGATAGCGGATTCCGAAATGAATCACCGTGATCCTTAGTTTTTAAAAATATTATTTACAAGATAATTCTACAAATACATTCCAAGTTATGAGCTATAAGTTCAGTGATATACATAGGTTATTCGTAGCAGTGTAAATTCAAATTACAAATCAACTGTACATCTAGTTACCAATGCAGTAGTCCAATGCAATTTACAGGTTATCCAAAATCTAGCGTACCTAAGGTGATACAGAACTATCAGAAGGAAATACTATTAAACTACAATATACATATTTTAGTGAAACAAAACGGGAATGCCTCGGAAACGAACAGGTAAGTCCAGCAGAAAAACTAAGGCGTCATAAGTAACTAATTTGGTAAATCTAGGCGAGGTTAGGGCAGACTCCTGTATGAAAAGCAGATCGGAACATTACGGAAATTTTAGCAGGAACGGAATTCAAGAGTGCTTACCCGAGCAGAGTCCCATCCCCGAAGCCGGGGGACGTCGACCAGATAGGCTGCTCGCAGACAGATAAACCGAGACCGACAGAATTCAGGATACAGAATTAATTCGAACACTGCCTCGCTCACTATATATAGGAATTACTGGCCTTGGAGGCAACCAATCAGCGTGCACGTGTTCCCTATCGCCACCTAGACTCACCAATCACAACCTTACTTTCGATCGTGAACTTTGACTAACATTCTAGAATACGCATGATCGCGAAAGTCGTATTTTTCCAGAATAGACAGAACACACTTTCTAGAACACATACCAACAAAGTAACACACCCTGTACAAAAGTTATGTAACTTTCTGGATCTTTCCAGGAACTATAGACAGAATTCTACTATTTACAAATGCCTATGTTACAACATTATACAGTACAGGTTAGGTCATTAAATTATCTTATGCTCTACAAATAACAGTACAGGTTAGGTCATGATAAATAAAACATTATATAGTACTTCGCCAATAAAATCTTAAAAAAATTACATTCCACTCATGCTACATAGTTCACTTGTAACATCTTCCTCCCCCCAAAAGTCGAGCCCAGCTCGACCAATAATATAACCTCACTGGGGAGCAAGCGATAGAACGTTTTCACACAGTACCGATAGTAAAGGTACATTACTTTAACACACCTAATTTCTTGCAGTTAATTTTGTCATAACCAACAACACAAACTGTCACATAATTTTCAAAAATAATATAGATCCACCTCTTGAATAAATATCACAAAATCCACATGGATTGTCACATTGCACTACAAAATGCCTTCTTTCACAGATGATTAGACAATTTGTAGTCTGTCTACCAAATCATGTACACCATACTTCCTTCGAATGTTAGAAATACCAAAACCTCTCACTTGTTCCTAACACTTTTGCACTACTTTCCCACAACAGTCACACCACAGCTAGGCCACAGGTTCTTGCTGATGATGCGGCTGCCGACACGGCCGTTTGCCGCCAGCCTCCAGCCTCCAAACCCGACACCTAACTGAGATGCAGTTCAGTGGTCTCTTGCACCAAATAAGCCGGGGTGAGACACCGTCCAGTCTGCCTGCCACCAAAAGGATGTTCCCCGCAGGATAGTGATGCCGGATGGTGACGCCCAAGGCACACAGTGTGCCTCCCAATTTGGCACTTCAGGTTGCTGTCCGAAGAAGCTGGTCACTGCAGCCACTGTAACACACACAAACCGCAGCAGACAGGGGAATACTTTGAGGTAAAAGTATGCTGCTGGGCTCAAGATCTCGCGTAGAGTCACCCGATGGGTGGCTTAATAACTATGCAGGAGGGATTCTCCCTCGCACACAGGGATATTAGGGCACTAGCCCCGGGGTAAGCACTGCTATCTACAATTCACGTGACAAGATTATGGTGGGGGTGAAAAGAAACTACAGGAGGGTGCCCTAAACCTGACCGTAAAACGAAGAAAATTCCAAGTAGTGACCCTAAACTAAAACTTATCTAACTTATAATACTAAATCGATTACACTAGAGGATGCCTAAAGTATTCACTTATACAATTACTTACAGCTAACTTACAATAAAACTTATTATCTTATAACTGAAACCTTATAAATAACCTTACAATAAACTTATTTTATAACTAAATTCTTACAAATAACATACAACTAAATCTACAAGGTCACCAACAATGGTATTTACCCTTCCCTACCAGACTTAAGGTACCTTGATCTGGGAGAGATGTACTCTGCTGATCCTTTTCCTTTCGGGATCGCTCACCAATAATGTCACCGGGGTAAGGAATTTTAAGATGGTGCAGGGACCTCGAAATCTGGGGGCCAACTTACTGATAACATGGTCCTCAGCACTACTGACGGGATGTTTTCTAATAAATACCTGGTCACCCACAGAGAGATCGTGCGGTCTTCGCCCGTGGTTGTAATTACGCTGGACCTTTAAAGATAAAAATTTCATTGTTCCGTATTGAAATTATTAACATTAAAAATTAAATAATTGAAGTTCAACCAATTCAATACATAAAAGAAAGAAATGTAGTAATTACATTCTTATTTAAATGGGACCGGTTTCGACCCTAGTCCAGGTCATCGTCAGCCGTAAAAACAAGTAGGCGAAATCACACAATGTTTATGAATATTGGAGAAATGGGTCAGTTTCACACTCTGTCAGGCACAAAGTCACAACACTATCAAATAATATCATAAACATTGTGTGATTTCACCTACTTGTTTTTATGGCTGACGATGACCTGGACTAGATTCGAAACCGGTCCCATTTAAATAAGAATGTAATTACTACATTTCTTTCTTTTATGTACTGAATTGGTTGAACTTCAATTATTTAATTTTTAATGTTACGCTGGACCTTAGCGTAATAAACCTTCAAGTTCTTTCGTGCACGGTGCCAATTAGCTCGGATCTTTTCTGGGCTGGAATCGTCGGGCAGAAGATCATTAATTGACCATAGGTTAGATAGAGGAGAATTTGGAGTAAAAGCCAACATCAACGAAGCAGGGGTTTGCTTGTGGCTTTCATGGACAGCAGTGTTAAATGCAAATGACAACCCAATTCAATGAGGAATCCCACTTGGAGTGGTCTGAGGAGTGATAAGCAACTAGGGCAGATCGCAGGTTACGATTCACTCTCTCAGCATAATTGGGCTTCGGGTAATACGGGGTAGTGGTTACATGAGCAATGGATAGATCAAAACAGAAATTCCGGAACTGGGCAGAAGTAAAGGCTCTTGCGTTATCACTTACCAAGAACTGACAGGGTCCAAACGAGGCGAATATCTGTTTCAAGCACGAGATGGTGGTGTTGGCGTTAGCCATACGAGTGGGGAACAGCCACGTAAAACGCGAAAAGGCGTCAACACCCACGAGTGTGAAACGATGACCATTCCGAGATCTTGGGAAAGGACCAATATAGTCTACGAACAGTCTTTCCATGGGGCGAGAAGCTTGCTCAGAAGACAAGAGACCTAGACGAGTATTCAGGGCAGGTTTACTGATGTTGCAAATCTTACAGGACTTGACAAGGGTACGGATCTCACTATCCATGGATTTCCAAATAAAGTGGTTACGGATTTTTTCTCTTGTTTTGAAAACGCCCAGATGACCACCCACTGGGGATTCATGAAAGTATTTGAAGAGAGCCGGGACCAGGTTAGTTGGGACTACAATTTTGGGGTCTCTGCGACCACGAGCAGGACAACACAAGACACCATTCTTAAGAATATAGGGCTTAACATGCTCACCGGATTTAATCCTGTCGACAATGGCTTTTAACTCAGGATCATGCTCTTGATGTTTGGCAATATCCTTGAAAAGGAAGGGAGAGTCAGTGAGAACAACATTGACAAAAGCTGATACTTGTTCGGGAGATGAGTCTACTGGCTCGGATTGAGGGTCAGAGCTGTTTGGATGGAACATTCTACTGAGGCCATCAGCCACAACGTTTTCCGTGCCACGAATGTGGCGGGCTTCAAATTGGAAGGCTGAGATGCGCACTGCCCATCGTGCTAGACGACCGGTCTTTCGCGGCTTGGCCAGTACACAACTCAACGCCTGATTGTCAGTTTCCAGATCGAAAGGGAGATGTTCCAGGTACATTCTGAAGCGTTCTAAGGAGAAGACAACAGCGAGGGCTTCCAGCTCATAAATGGAATAATTGCGCTCAGCAGGATTCAGGGCACGGGAAGCATAAGAAATAGGACGACGCCCTTCTTGAAATTCCTGTAGAAGAACTCCGGATATGCCTGAGGAAGAGGCGTCAGTCTGAAGGATGAAGCGTTTAGAAAAGTCTGGCATAGCCAGTACAGGAGCGTTACATAAGGTGGATTTCAAGTTCATGAAGGCTTCACGTTGGGCATCACCCCACACAAATTTGGCATCCTTTCTTCTCAAATCGTTCAATGGAGCTGCACGTTCAGCAAAATTAGGAATGAATTTGCGAAAGAAATTCACCATGCCAATGAATCTGGCTACAGCCTTGACGTCCTTTGGAGGGGGGAAATTCTGGATGGCGGCAGTACGAGACTGATCGATTGAGACACCCCTCCCCGACACGATATGTCCTAAGAAGGACATCTGGGGTTGTGCGAAGGAAACCTTGGATGCCTTGAGGGTTAGACCTGCTTTATGCAGTCTTTCAAGCACTTCCTTGAGATGGCGTAGGTGTTCCTCGAAGGTTTCGCAAAAATAACGGGATCGTCAAGGTAATTATAAACAAACTTGAACTTAATGTCCGATAAGACATAATCTAGTAACTGTGTAAGGACAGCCGCTCCAGTTGCTAGGCCAAAAGGGACGCGTTCGAATTCATATAGGTTCCAATCGGTTGCAAATGCAGTGAGATGTTTGGATTCTTCGGCAAGGGGTATCTGGTAATAAGCCTGATTTAAATCGAAAGTGGTGAAAATTTTTGCATTGGCAAACCAAGAAAAACAAGAGTGCAAATCAGGAAGTGGGACAGATTGGAGGACTACCTTACGGTTCAACATCCGATAGTCCACTACAGGCCGATAACCACCTTGTGGTTTGGGAATCAGAAACATTGGAGAAGAATAGGCTGACTTGGAAGGCCGTATCACTCCATCAGCGAGCATTTGATCAATGATAGCCTTCAGGGCTTTCATTTTGGGAGGTGACAACCGGTACGGAGGAGAGCGAACAGGTATGTTATCTGTAACCTCAATTTTGTATTCTAATACATTGGTGGCGCCTAACCTGTCGGTGAAGACATCAGGGAACTTATCGCAGAGTTTCCTAAGTTGATTGACCTGCTCTTCGGGTAAGTCATTAAAATCAAAAGCCTTGGGTTCATCAGAATCTTCGGAAACAGCATTAACATGGCAAGGCAGAAAGGGGGAGCGATCACACAGCTCAAATGTTCTTACACAAAATTTAAAATGGAATCTGTTGAACTGGAGGTCCAAAATCATGCCTGTTTTTGCAATAAAATTTGCACCCAATATGAATTGGCAGGACAAATCTTTTGCCACTAGCACTGGCATTTTCCAGGTGAAATCACGGACTCTAATCTTGACCTCTAGGGACCCTACAATATTCAATGAATTGGAATTAGCAGTATGGCAGGTTAAGGACACGGGTTGTAATGTAGGTAGCTTGCAAACAGTTTTCATAGAATCATACCAGGTCTCACTCATCAAGGTGACACTACTCCCAGAGTCTAGCAACACAGACAGGTTCATTATTTACCTCTATGCATAAATATGGTAGTTTACAAGAAGGTATGGCAGAAATCCTACAAGATTGTAAGAAATGAAGACCAGAATCAGACTGGGAGCAATCATTAGCCTCAGCATTAAGTAAATTAACCAAGGTACAGTCATGATCGACAAGACAAGAAGCCATGCTTTGGGATTTGTCATCAGAACCGGCGGTTAGTCTTCTAGCACTACTATGGTCTGGGGGTCCAGAGCCAGAAGTGTTACGTGGGCACTGCCTAGAGAAATGCCTAGTTGATCCACAGTTACGGCAAGAAGTATTGGTAGAAGAGCCTCCACCCATCGCAGGTTTCCTATTGCCTAATGTCCCGGCATTGGGACAATCCCACCTGAGATGAGCTGTGGAGCCACAATTGAAACATGAACGGGGATTACGCGCGTTGGAAGCAGGTGACGGGGTGGTTTTAGAATCCTGAGTAGGGGGTACGGTTATAGGAGGTGGGGCTAATGCCAGGCGTAGCTGGTCAGCATATCGAATGCCTTCAGCGGATACTGTAATTGCTTCCAACTGGGCGAATGTTGCAGGTCGGGGTGAAAGAGCCAGATATGATCTATAGTTCGGGACGAGACCTTCAACTATGTTGGCAACCATCTGAGCCTCTGAATAGTGAAGCCAGAAAATCTTAGCTTGGAGCTTAATGTCTTGAACATACTCAGATAGTGACTCATTAAAATGTTGTACTCTAAAATAGTGCTTCTGCACTAATGCAGACAAGGCATTCAAGAACATGGGCATGAAATTGATCTAATGACCATCTTTCAGTAATGGCCCTGACAATGTGCTCAGAAAGAGCTCCAGAGACATGTGGGTATAGAATTTGAAATACGTTGTCGTTACTGAGATTATACACTATTGCCTGATCCTTGAATTCGGTTAGAAAGCGAAGGAAGGAAATAACTTCATCAACGGAGTTAACTGAAAATTTCGAGATACCTTTAAACACAGTGGTCAACGGGTGAGGCAGATTGGAGAAAATCTGGGGGAAGACAGGTGTAGAGGGTGCTTGGGAAGGCTTAGAATAGTTCAGAGGGTGCCTTTGATTCGGGTGCCCTTGTGAAAAGGACGGAGTACAGGATAGGTTAGGATTAACGTTATCCTGCAATGTTACGGGCGCAGACAACCTAATTTGAGAAAGGTTCTCACTAATCTGAGAAACCATTTGGGCATTAACCGGTTGTGTAGAGGTTATGCAACTCGATACGGGTGGCGCTAGGACGGGTGGGTGGTTTTGCACCATTGAATCAGAACCGGGTTGATTAGGAATATAAGGTAAACACTGAGCTTCAACAGAAGTAGCAGGAATCATAGGAAAACTTGTATGGTTACCAACATGCAAAAGAGATGTATCATTAGAATGACTTACAGGTGTCCTAGGTCCAGACAACAAAACAGAAGATCCCAGGGCAGCATTAGTCACCTCAGACTTCTGAATAGGCCTAACACCCGCACTAGGTGTCAGATCGCACACTTGAGCAGCAACAGATGCCTCGCCACAATTAACACTGTCACTCATTCCAGATGGGGTCGACACTTGAATTTGAGAAACGGTGTTATTTAACTTATTACCTTCAAGGAAACCACTGATTCTGTCGAAAACTTTGTAAAACTGTTCTAATAAGATCTGACATTTCTGCCGCTAGACTTCCGGCGATTCAATAGACAACAAATCCTTAATCCTGTCTAAATAATGTAATAACTGCCCCTTAACCCGCGCTAATTGGCCATGCGAGGGCTTAGAAGCACTAAAGGACACAAGAATGGCGTTAAATTCAGGTAACCTATCTTCAGTCACGGCCAAAGACTCACGCAACTCGTCGGTAGTTAACTCAGGTATGGTTATAGGTAGGTCAAGGGACTGCTTCAACAGGCTAGTGTCATCTCTGACATTCCCTGTCGAATTAATTTTGCGAATTTTTAACTCGTATATCAGTTCTGCCTTTCTTAAATGGAAAGGATTAGGAACAGCGCGAGCCATCCTGACAGGTAGAAACAAGATTTCAAGGACCACGCTCTGCTACCAAAATGTTACCTCTACTACAGTGGTAACACCAAACAAGGCACAAACACAGTTAAAAGGGGAAGGTAAGAGTACAATACACAATATAAGAAAACACTACACACGCGGAAAAACACTAACTAGCCTTTACGCGGATCTCCAACAAAACAAGTACGTAACTATCAGTAGGGCCAACTAGTGCACGACAAAACGGGAAGATGGAAGAGCTGGGAACCTACCAAAGGCATGGACATGGCTTAGATAGCGGATTCCGAAATGAATCACCGTGATCCTTAGTTTTTAAAAATATTATTTACAAGATAATTCTACAAATACATTCCAAGTTATGAGCTATAAGTTCAGTGATATACATAGGTTATTCGTAGCAGTGTAAATTCAAATTACAAATCAACTGTACATCTAGTTACCAATGCAGTAGTCCAATGCAATTTACAGGTTATCCAAAATCTAGCGTACCTAAGGTGATACAGAACTATCAGAGGGAAATACTATTAAACTACAATATACATATTTTAGTGAAACAAAACGGGAATGCCTCGTAAACGAACAGGTAAGTCCAGCAGAAAAACTAAGGCATCATAAGTAACTAATTTGGTAAATCTAGGCGAGGTTAGGGCAGACTCCTGTATGAAAAGCAAATTGGAACATTACGGAAATTTTAGCAGGAACGGAATTCAAGAGTGCTTACCCGAGCAGAGTGCCATCCCCGAAGCCGGGGGACGTCAACCAGATAGGCTCCTCGCAGACAGATAAACCGAAGACCGACAGAATTAATTCGAACACTGCCTCGCTCACTATATATAGGAATTACTGGCCTTGGAGGCAACCAATCAGCGTGCGCGTGTTCCCTATCGCCACCTAGACTCACCAATCACAACCTTACTTTCGATCGTGAACTTTGACTAACATTCTAGAATACGCATGATCGCGAAAGTCGTATTTTTCCAGAATAGACAGAACACACTTTCTAGAACACATACCAACAAAGTAACACACCCTGTACAAAAGTTATGTAACTTTCTGGATCTTTCCAGGAACTATAGACAGAATTCTACTATTTACAAATGCCTATGTTACAACATTATACAGTACAGGTTAGGTCATGATAAATAAAACATTATATAGTACTTCGCCAATAAAGTCTTTAAAAAATTACATTCCACTCATGCTACATAGTTCACTTGTAACACTTACACATACGTTATTTGAAGGGCGCCAGCTACAACTCAGTGCAGCAATAAGAGAATGAATGAGATTCTTGAATGTCTCTAAGGTGTGAGGTAATAAGCTTACTTTTAACAACATACCATATAAGGTCTGGGAAAAGGAGATTGGAGTTTGGTTTCTCCATTAAATTTGAGGTTAAGAAATTTTACTGTTTAAATAAAACGATGAATTAATTTGATAGAACAAAATATATTCTTGAAATAATTTCAATAACAATAGTGAGAACTGCTGCGATTAAACAGATGAGAATATAAAATTATGACATTGCAACTGAAAAAAACTAGGCATGAGTTTGAATTCTTCTTGACCGGACATTTAACAATTATACACAAAATTTATCCCTCACTTGACTGTACCTTCAACACTTTGAGTGTAATTACGACGTATTCCTTTGATATGATGGCCGGGCTGAGTGGCTCAGACGGTTAAGGCGCTGGCCTTCTAACCCCAACTTGGCAGGTTCGATCCTGGCTCAGTCCGGTGGTATTTGAAGGTGCTCAAATACGACAGCCTCGTGTCGGTAGATTTACTGGCACGTAAAAGAACTCCTGCGGGACTAAATTCCGGCACCTCGGCGTCTCCGAAGACCGTAAAAAGTAGTTAGTGGGACGTAAAACAAATAACATTATTATTATTATTTGATATGATGTTTACTGTAGATGTATCAAGCCTAATTTGGTGATGTATCCTTTTTGTTTCACTGACAACTAAGTATCCACGTGACTGCTTCTTCTCCATCGAGAGGACTTCTTGTAAGTCTGTCCTGTATGCCTTCATTGTAAGTGTATCCCTCTAACTGAACTGACCGACTGAGGTCTCACCTTCTACTTGACTCCATCACTGTTCACCTTCCATTTTACTTCTTCACTCTTCACCTTCCATTTGATTAATGACTGACGCTACAAGATACAGCCACACCTACGCAATCTCCAGAAATAACTATGATCTACTCCCACCTCGTGACAAATGTTACATACAATGGTGAAATCGCCGGCAGCACCCTAGGTAACTCCCACGAAGTTAGCTCACCGCTAAATGCACGTGATGACGTAGCAATGACTCTGCAGTTACTCCAGCAGTATTTTGCAATATTACAATGTCACAAGTTATTGCACACACTACATCCACATCTGATATACAGCAACTCTTACTGTACATGTTTTTAATGTTAATCTACACACACATATATATACGTAACAATTTGACTACAATCACGCAAGTGACAATCATTACAGAATTGAATTGAACAAAAATAATAGTTACAATAATAGTAATAATATCGCAGATGAAATAATAATAATAATAATAATAATAATAATAATAATAATAATAATAATAATAATACTGACATAATAATATCACAGATAAAATAATAATAATAATAATAATAATAATAAAAATACAGATACAGATATCATCTTGTAACGGGATTTGAACCGTTACAATGCTACTTCTAACTTATAAATAAGATTTCCTGAGTCCACCCAGCGTTCATTCCCATAAAGCCAAGTTGGTCTGAAAACAGATCGATGTAAAGATAGTTTCGTCCGGGAGCTGACTTCCTTCTTACAGAATACTTCCCCCTGTGGGTGGAGGCGGTAGAATAACACCCATGGTATCCCCCTGCCTGTCATAAGAGGCGACTAAAGGGGGCCCCAGGGGCTCTGAACTTTGGAGCATAGGTTGGCGACTACGGGGCCCTTAGCTGAGTCCTGGCATTGCTTCCATTTACTTGTGTCAGGCTCCTCACTTTCATCTAGCCTATCTGACCTCACTTGGTCAACCCTTGTACTTTTCCGACCCCGACGCTATTAGGTTTTCATTTTCATGCCCTTTGTGGCCCTTGTCTTTCTTTGGCCAATACCTTCATTTTTTAAAGTGTCGGATCCCTTCCATTTTTTCTCTCCGATTATTGTTATATAGAGGATGTTTGCCTAGTTGTACCTCCTCTTAAAACAGTAATCACCACCACCACTTATAGAATACTGTTGATCGCTACCGCGAGCTCACTGCATTAGCTTTACTGCACCTTAATTCAATCTCACTTACAATACTACCATCCGGGTAGAATACTGATCATAAATACTTGAAGTGATCTACCTGTTCCAACTTTGTATCCCCAATCTGACATTCTGGATTTCTTACCTACCTACCTACCTACCTACTGACTGGAGAGGTTAATTTTCATACCATACTCATTGCACCTATTTTCAAGTTCCAAGAAACTAGACTACAGGCTTTCAGCACAATCTGTCATTAAGACCAAGTCGTCAGCATAAGCCAGTCTGCTTACTCCATTTCCACCTAACTGAATTCCCCCCCCTGCCACTTTATACCTTTCAGCAGATCTCCATACAGGTAATGAAGGTAAACACTTCCACTGCCCATAACTTCGGCACTTGGTGGGGTAGAGTGGTCAGCTCTATGCCCAGCCGCCTTTGTGCCCAGGTGTAGGCTGAGTGAACCTCAGGGCCATATGCACCTCCGAAAGTGGAAATCTTGTTTCATAACTTTTTCAACTTCGTGATGATGCACCACCTTCCTTTTTCCTTTTTGTGTAGACTTAGCCTATACAGTATAATCGACGCAGTGGAAACGCAGAAGGCCCAAATACAGTCTTAATGGTGCTGAATATTGGACCCAACCAAAACTACAGAGAACGGTCAGGAGCTGGGTTCGTGCCTCTGAAAACTGAAGTTATCAAAGTAGGAGGCTATCGTGTAAAATAACATCAAAACAGAGGTACAAGGAAATGCAAAGGTTTATTAGAATTAAACAAGGGGCAAGGCAAAACAAAGAAGGTGACCCTCATGAATAAAAAGAAACTTTTTTTTAAAATTTGCATTGCAAAATTCTTAGACCTTCTTCGACACTGGTCAAGTCATATCTTAAAACATTACCTTTCTCACCGCTCAACACCAATCTTTTATCATCAATACAATGTTTAGACCTGACTCTATTTCTTGAGACTTACAATATGTCAAACTTTGACCCAAAACAATGCATGAGTCTTTCTTTCTCTTCTTAAAAACACCAATATCATATCAAGGTAATAAAATATTCCTCCCAAATGCAACGACAAAAGGCCCCTCTCCTCTTTTTTTTATTTATATATTACAATCTGCACAGAACAGAAAAAGGTCCTTGCTGATGTTAAAAGAGGAAGAGGGTGTAAACAAAAAGTCATGCACCAAAAGCACAGGACATGAAAATCTAGAACTACCATAATAAATAGGTTGCCATGGCTACCTTCTAATTGAACAGTATCGGTAATACATATTAGAGAGAACGGCAGAAAAACTTGCAACAAGAACAGAAGTCTTCAAGGCAGAAAATGGGTTTGAACAGCTGATACGACCCGTTTCCAAACTACACTCGCACACATACAGAGACCCATAATATCCAAATCATAACCAAAGGAGCATACCAACAAGGCGTATCCAAGCAGTTGTCGATCAGTTAAGCTCTTTGCCTAGTCCAGAAAATAAATCGATGTGCAAGGCACACCTAGCAACTTTTACGGGTTATCTTTACAGAAATTGCAGCATTTTACGGTTTCACGGATGGATGGTGTCATTTTACAACTTCGCGTACAAAAATTTGAAACGTTAACATTCGATAATCGCCCCACTTCCGTACAGTCAATTGTTTGCGTGGGTCCACAATAGTCTGCAACTCATTCTTTGATATGATTGGTGCTTTTAACTGTGCGATGTTTGTGTCGTCATTGGAATTGAATTTAAAGCCAGGATAACAGTTCTTCCATGTAAATCTTAGGTGTCGATAGGCTCTGCTCCACAAACTTTTTGTTCTGCTCCGTTCGCTTGTGTTTTAACCCATATTCTTTAGCAACTTGAGTGTTGTTCCTTCTTCACGAAGTTGGTGTTCCTTGAATGTTTTGGCCTTTTAAGGTTATGACATATTTTAATGAAGTGTTCAGGTTTTTGTTTTATAACTTTTTGCTTCACAGTTTCCTGTATTCCTTGGACTAATTACATTTGTTCCACATGTGTGTGTGTTTTTTACCATGTGCATATTCTTTGTTCACGTGGTTGGCGTCATGTTTAAGACTTGGTGTGCTTTGACATGTTTTAATGAAGCATTTGACTGCCTTGAGTGTTCATGTTATAATTTTATGTGACATTCAATGATTCAGAAGGAACATTTTCATACGCTATATTCCTATTGTAGGATTCTTGAATAAATACAACAAGAAACAGTACTTCCAGACATTTATAGAATCATATTCTGTTGATTTTCCATGCATACTAAAATCTAGAAAGGGAGAAAAATTTGCCTTTTGCACGGTATGTGGGTGTGATATTAGTATTGCACATTGCACATGGTGGAAGAAACAATTTAAGTAATCATGTGAAGTGCAGTAAAAGTGTGAAAAGGTGGATCAAAACAACCAACAAATTGTTAGTATATCATAGCATAGTTCAATACGGGTCTAATAATGAGATTAGTTACATGTAACATTGACAGTGACGTAATTAGGGCCAAGTATCTGTTTACTTCCTCTTTGGTGGAACACAATGTGTTCTTAAGTGCGGCTGATCATGCTGGTGCTTTATCTAAGATGTTTCCCACATAAGAAGTTATAAAGAAATATAGCTGTGCTCGCACAAACACAACATGCATTGTAAATAAAATAGCAAAAAATGCATCATCTGAAGTTGTTAAGTGCCTTCAGAATGGACCATTTTCATTGGCAACGGATGGAAGCAATGATGCGAATGCCAAGTTGTATCCTTTTGTTGTTACATTCTATGATATTCCATGGGAAAAAGTAGTGAGCCCTGTGCTATCCATACCAGCTTTAGACGGGGACTGAACAGGACGAAACATAGATAACCTGATGTAATCATAGCTGAATTCTCATAACATACCAATTGAAAACTGTGGCTTTCTACTCCAACAATGCTCCTGTTATGATGGGACCCAAAAATAGGGTTTCAGCAGTTCTGAAAGAAGTTCAACCAGGTATTGCCAGTATGGGTTGCATTTGCCACCTGATTAATCTATCAGTTGGAAAAGGTGCTGGAAGATAACCACTTAAAGGGGGTGAGATCCTTGTTGATATATTTTCTTAGAGAAGAGTGTCAAAAGAAAAGAATGCCTTCAGAAATTTCAGACCACAGAAGGGCTGTCAGGATCAGATTTTCGGTATGCAAGAGGCAAAGAAAATTCTGAAGCATGTGTGTACTAGGTGATTATCTTTAGGCAGATGTTTGGATAGACTACTGGACCAGCGGGATCCACTTCTTTCTTTCTTCCTTCAAGGACGAAGTAATATGTACCCAAAACATTTTCACAAGCTTGAAATCTTTCAGAATACGTAGAGTTGAACAAAGTGGATCCAAAGAGTAACAGAAGAAGAGAATTCTTGTTTCTGCTACTACACATGCCCGTAAAAGAATGGCATATTCTTCCAAATGTGACAAACACATCCTGAAAAGTAAGACTTCAGCTACAACACATGAGGAAAAATTGTTTATGTTCCTGTTCTCAAACTTGAACAAGGCCTTTTGCACTTTCCTTGATGTGACTATTCCTGTATTTGACAAATTTAATGTTGCCCATCAGACTTCTTCCCCACAAGTTCACTTTTTATAGGAATTTCTAATGGATTTACTAAAGCAGTTTGTTAAGCCAAAAATTGTTAAAAGCTCCTCATTGCTTGAAGTCGAATACAACTTGATTCAAAATCAAAGAAGTGATGATGGGTTAGTTATTGACATTCAGACTTTGAACATAGTGAAATCCCTTTTCTTTTCATCAGTGAGAAACTACTTTTGTACTGCCTGTGATTTCATCGTCAACAAGTTTCCACTCAAGGATGATGTGTTAAAGCATGCTCAAGTTGCTAGGGTAGACAAAGTTGAAGATGCACAGTTTTTTTCCATTTGTTTTTTCTTGGAAAAGTTTCCCGTCATGTTTTGCAGGGAAGAGAATAAAAATACAGAAGAGGTGCTGAAGGAGCTTCAGAGCCAATTCATAGCTTTCAGGTAGATGACACTTTGGCTGCAAACTAAGATGCTGCAAGAGATTCCAGTTGGGCACGAAGATCAAGAATCTCTGGAGCCGATGGACTTCTTAAGTATAACCGAATTTCTAGAGTAATGCTCTCTATTCTTACCATACCCCATAGCAATGCAGAATGTGAACATGTTTTCAACCTTATGAAGAAAAATAGAACAGAGTTCAGATCACATTTGTCCAATGACTCTCTGGAGTCTATTTCAATTTTGAAGACCAGGAGTTCTGGTCCCTGTTATAACAAAACATTTTCTCAAGACTTTTTGCAGGAAGCTAAAAAAGACCACAAGTATGACTTTTAAATTTGAACTAGCATGTGTTTTGCAGTGTGTATTATATTATTTCTTCCCTGTGTTACGTTAAACAAGTTTTATTGTGTAAATCCTTTTGCAATTATCGCATATCTGCTTAATTGATCAAGGAAGTCCTATTATGTATGGTCCAAACCAATATTCACCTCGCCTGCTGCTGTTTAACATCGATTTCTTCTTGATTGTTATGTTCATCTACAAATCATTGGTGTATGATGTAAGTAGATTTCGATGAAGTATCCTGTTTAAAGCATAAATTATTGTATTTTGTAGCCCAGAAGTATTATTATTTTCATCGAGCCAGGGTATAATACCAATATAGTTGGTCCATTATTGGGCATTATAAATTTTCCAGCTAACTCATTCTTGGTTGCCAACGTATCGTTCCAGTGTGCTAAGTTGGGCTCATCAGTTGGTAAATAGCACACCTACCAAGATGCATGGCTAGTGCATACCGTGGAGGTCACTGCGTAGGCTACTTGGAACCACCGGCAGGTTTCCTATGGGTTGGCAGGTATGTGCAAGTTTTACAACAGGAAGCCTTTCTCTCCCAGACCAAACATGTCACGTAGTGATACGGCCTCGTTGCCAACACTTACTCATACCACACGAATTAGTATCTCATTTGGACATAAATTTTGCCCAGCAAACGATCGCAATTACACAGGCTCGAGCAGTGCATCGTAGGCCCATGATGCAAACGAAACAATGGTCTCCAACCAGAACACACACACAACTCACAACAAGATGTATAAGTCCCTAACCCGCATCATTTCCGTGACAGTGGAAAACGCCAAAAACACACACTCTGAATAAAGTTAAAACAAGGCTCGAGCCACACTACGCCATTCAAAATGCAAGTCAAGACACATCTTTTAGACATCCATGGCAATCACGCCAAACCAAGGAAAGAAAGAAAAGATACTGTTACCTAAATTACTAGAAGAAATAAATCAGTTGAAACCCCCTAAATGAATGAGAGTCCCATTATCATATATTTAAAACGCCTGAAACACCACCTATATGAAAGGAAAGCTGTAGCTGTCCCTTTCCCCTCCATCTCAAGACATAACCCAGAAGATGTTCCGGAAAGAAAAAAAAAGATAAAATCCTACTTTGGGCAAGAGAGAAATGCTTCTGATGACAGATCTTGCATGAGGCACTATCTGCTCGCGGGTGAAGTTAAGTTTACGAGTCTTTCAATTGAAAGAGAAGCAGCCATTACTGGATGACACACAGTTGACCGTAAACAAAGCAAAATCAGACTGAAGTTACATGATATTCATGGGAACCACTGGCATAGTTCAGCGGGGATTCAAACCCACATCCTTCTGGGTGAACCGAGCACGCCTTTACAGTCTTGACTAGGCAGCCCCTTTTCAGTAGATGATCCATGTAAACTATTGTACCCGATGCATTTACTGGACGTATTCAAAATGGCGCCTACGGAAGGTAGAGGCCAGCCAAGGCAAAGAAATGTATAATAAGATATCGATATTGATGTATGCTAGGAGGCCATGACTAACTTAAACCTACCACTATGAAGGCGGTGTACAATGGTGTAGAATCGATAGAATTGTTTTCAAAAAATAAGAAGGATAAAACAGATTATTATAAAAAAACTGACTTGAAAAATTGACGTGATGAGAACAAGACGTTCCGAACTTCGCACTCGAAAATAAGCGAGATTGACAATATTTAGCGAGAAGTATTAAGCTGAGAAGAAGGAAATATTGAGCGAATTGAATAGATAAGCGTTAAAATACTGAAAAGAGGGAGTAAAATCCTGAAGCTTTGAATAACACGTCCAGATACTTGGACGCAAAGCCGTTTGAAAAATAGGAACTTGATTGAGACGAGAGAGCTCGAGATTAAGCCACTCTTAGTGAAAATAATCGCAAGGAAAACCAAATAAAGAAGCAATCACCATAAAAATATACATTCTACGCAGAACTATGATGAGCTTATATTTTTCAGAATCATCGCATTTTGTCTACTGTGTTGCTGAACAGATGATGGCTTGCTAAATCGACATAGACCGACCTGGAGGGAGATGTCATCCTGGCCGTTAAAACCACCCGACCCGTGTGGAGGAGGTCACACTACCTGAGATACCACTGGTGGAAATCCTGCCCAGTTCCTGATCCAAGGACTACAACCACACCCAGGAGCAACTAAGGCCCGAGATATTGAATGGCGAGCTAAGTAATAGTATTAAGTAATATAATTTCTTATGTGGAAAATTACCAGTATATACAGTAGATCTGAATAGCGTAAGCATGAGATAATTAAGTGTGCTTGTGAATATAAGAAAGTGCAGTGTGAAATATTTAAGACGATATCTCGTTACGGAGTGGTAACGTGTTACTACATTATTTTATCCAAGGATGAAAAATTACGATTTAAAAGTACGACATAGTGTAACAGCTGTTTTCAAAGAATCCCGGTTAGTTAGAAAGGTCCATGAGTGATGTAGTACTAGTCAAACCCGGTTACGTCACAGAGGGACGCATGTTGAATTGGTTAAGATAAGTTACCATACTCTTTGCTGTGTGATTTTATTGAAAGGAAAGATACTTAATTTGGGGTTATATACGGAATTGCAAGATTAAAATGCGTTTTGAGGAACGAATTCTGCGCTAATGATGAGATACGTATCGTTGTATTTAAGTAATATTGGAGGTTAAACGCGGTAGTTATGGATGATAAATGAATTAAATATGAATTGAATTGAAGGTTAATAGTGAGATAATGGAAGTGTGTATAGTATTTTAAATGATATAATGCGCAGAGTAATAGGAAGTAAAGCGTATTTGATATATTTAATATGTGATGTTGGAGCACATGTAGTGCGATTACAGAATATAAGTATGCCCCAGGCAGGAACTACAGCAAGGTATGGACAGTAATATTACGTATATTTTAACGATGTGTGAAAGTGGTTTGACAATAATAACAACCGGTGATGGATAAATGAATACATGATTATGTCATATTCTGAATGAATGGATATTGCATGGAAGAATAAGCTTGTATGCATGTAGTAACGTAATGTAGTGTTGAAATATCTTTGTGTTGGCATTAGCACACCTATATATGATAAATGCTTACTGGCTGTATGTATATCGAGCTGGTATACGATACATAAGAAATTATTTAGCTAGAATAGGGAAATTATTTGACATTTACATAGGAAATCATTGATGTTTTGTTAATATGGAATATTATTAGAGCGAATACTTAGTTAGGAGCCGTAATTTAAATGGCAATCGGACAGAGGAACTTAGTGCGTCATTCAATATTTCATTTTCTTCACGCTAACCTGCACCAACGAACTCAGATAATTTTCAACATAACTTAGGTCACTGATATTTGTATTCAGGACATATTATTCAAACTCAATTCATTTTCGCAGAAACTTGAACAACGTGATGGTTGTATTTTCAATGAGATATATAATTATACCGAGACTGATGGAATAATTTATTGATATAACGAATTTCGACCGTGGCCAAAAGACTGTGATGTAATATATTTAAGTGACCAAATGTAATTTTTAAAGGGAAGATAATTCATTTCAGGAATACGTTACTCAGTGTATTAAGACGTAAGCTTAGTTTAGGAATTAGGCAGCGCTGATCTAACATATTTGACTCATCGATTAAAATATTTATTTATTAAGTTGATAATTGAAGCTTATGAGTCATACCTGGTATTAACCATTTCTTTTGCGAAACTTGACAATTTAATAAATGTGTTTCTTGATTAGTTTCTTATATAATGAAGTGAGGTTTCATTCATATTGGTAGTTAATAGTTTTACTTAGTGTATAAGGTACTCGTTGTGCGTATATATATTTTTTTTCTTTTTAAGGCTGACTGAAGTTTGCGTTCACAAACAACTACTGAGCATATGGTAACGTTACTTTCTCTGAACAGCGTATGATATCGCTACTTTCTCTGAACTGCGTATGGTACCGTTATTTCTCTTCGGACACACGTAAAACCAAACATAGAAAAATTAACCATTTTTCTGGAGGCATGGATACCCTGAGATATATTTAACTGACTAGTTGGGAATTACTGTGGTTACCCTGACACATAGGGTGCACTATGAACAAAAAAAGCCTGAAAGATTGCAGCCTTGTCTTACCCCTGTACTTGCCTTGAACCAAGAATTCATTCTACTATCAATTCTCACTGCAGCCCAACTGTCAAAATAAATGCTTTTGATTGGTTTCAATGCCGGCCCCGTGGTGTAGGGGTAGCGTGCCTGCCTCTTACCCGGAGGCCCCGGGTTCGATGCCAGGCCAGGGATTTTTACCTGGATCTGAGGGCTGGTTTGAGGTCCACTCAACCTACATGATTACAATTGAGGAGCCATCTGACGGTGAGATGGCGGACCCGGTCTAGAAAGCCAAGAATAACGGTCAAGGGATCCGTCGTGCTGACCACACTACACCTCGTAATCTGTAAGCCTTTGGTCTGAGCAGTAGTCGCTTGGTAGGCCAAGGCCCTTCCAGGGCTGTTGCACCATGGGGTTTGTTGGGGGGGTATTGGTTTCATTAATCTACCCTTAATCCCATAGTCCCATATGGCGAACATATTTTCCCTCTGTACCCTGTCGTGTGCTTTCTCTAGATCTACAAAACAAACACAACTGTCTATTCCTATTGTAGCATTTTTCAATTAGGCCTACTTGGCGCACACTGAAAATCTGATCCTCACACCCTCTCTGTGGTCTGAAACGACACTGGTTTCCATCCAGCTTCCTCTCAACCACTGATCGCACTCTCCCTTCCAAGATGCCTGGTGTACTAATCAGTGAGATACCTCGATAGTTGTTGCAGTCCTTCCTGTTCCCTTGCTTATAGATTGATGCAGTTACTGCTTTTGTCCAATCTGAAGGTATCGTACCAAAATTCCATGCTAATCTTACTACTCTATGTAGCCATTTCATCCCTGCCTTCCCACTATACTTCACCATTTCAGGTCTAATTTAATCTCTTCCTCCTGCTTTATGGCAATGGAGTTTATTTAGCATCCTTTCCACTTCAAGTGTAATTTCACGAACGTCCTCCTCCCCAAGAGCTGGGTTATTCTCGACACCACTAGGATTTCCTTTTTCATTGAGTAGATTTTCAAAATATTCCTTCCACTTGTCCAGGAGAAAACTTCCTCTCAGACCCACTCCACAAATACTATAACCAGTTTCGACTGTAGTTCTCGGCTTTTATTAGAAATGTATGCACACTAGTAGAAGGCGCTAATTTGAATTATTATTCATCAATTTCTTGGAAATTAGAGTGTTCTGTCATGTCCACTTGGTCCAAAGCGGATCCTGTGTCATGATATTTGACCTTTTTTTTTTTTTTTTTTTTCGAAAACAAAAGCATATTGACTTAAACCCTTCTACATCAGTTACTGTTGAATGTACCTTGAAATCCGTTGGATGCAGGGTCTGGCCTGTCCTTGTAAGGTCACAGATGCTACTAAGGATAGTTATTTCAGACCTTTAGTCGGATCATATGGCTTAGGTGAGAGAAATGGAGGAGCGCGCTGCCACTCTCTTTAAGCATCTTGCAAGATTATGTGTGGATTTCACCTAGTGACGTGGCAAAGTCAGAAACCAAATTGATTTCTTACTAGTCACATGATGTTGGAGCTGATCTGTCTTAGATTCAAAGACTTTTTCTGGAGCAGATTGTGGTAGTGACCTTAATATGTTAGTCATGAAGATGCATATTAAATTCCAGGGCATTGAAAGGAGGAGTACGTAGCAGGTAGGACTAATGGATCGCAACTCCCTTCAAGAGTTGGGAGAACAAATAAGGCCAAAACTTTGGGAATTTCATTCATATGAGGTTGAATCAGTATGCCACACTTGGAATAGAAGGGGAAAAAATGGTTTAGTCATCCACCACAGAGGCCACAAAGTTGTTGCCACCTACAAAACAACCTAGGTTATTGCACACCACACTGCAACTCATTGAAGAGAGGAGAACTTAAGGAAAAATGGCATTCAAACTGCTCTACAAAAGCAAAAGTATACACTGAAATTGCAGGAGAGGTAGGTCACAATTTCTGAACAATGTGTGTGATGATATAGAGCAACTTCTAAACCAAACAAGAAAACTATTCAAGAAAGTCTGCTGCATCACTTGGAAGTTATAACCCCACACATGGACGGTAGATGAAAATAGCATCGTCATTGGAGACAAGAAAGCAGCCATTGACAGTTGGAAACAATATGGTGAAAAGTTATTTTCAGACAGTAATAACACCTCAGGTGGGGAAACAATAGAGTACCATGAAATGGAACTTGCAATTCTGCGCAGTGAAATTGAGAATGCCATTAAACATGTAAAGAACAACAAAGCCCCGAGTACTGATAATATCGCCGGAAAGATGATTAAAGAGATGTGGGAGGATGGGGTAGACGTGTTTCTTTCATTGTGTAAGGCAATATGGAGAAATGAAAAATAGCCACTGCACAAGAAAGGTTCAGTCAGAAACTGCTCTACTGTCCCCGTGTGCAGGGATACTTTCGCTTCAACGTCCAGTTGGCTACTGGCAGCCACCAAACTCAAGCATGTTTGAGTTTATTGGACACCAGAAGCCCAGTAACAGGGTCACGTGACCTAGTGTGAAGCAATTGATGTTTTTTATTTAATCACCTCTTGTATGGTTCAGCATGGTTGTTTGGAGTTATAACCCGTAAAAGACATGAACATTTCTGCACTATTTACTTTGAACTCATTAGTATATTAACTAAGAACTTGCTACTCATTTTACAAACGTTTAGTAAGTGATACAAAAGAAAGGCCCAATCTTGATTTTTCTGCTTCCCTATACTGTAAATTAACAAGTTAGCAAGCAATAACTTGTGGGATCTTGCCTTCATATATTCTTGTAATACTGTTATTATTGCTGTCATTATTTCCGGCATAAAGCTTGAAATGGTTTTGGCTGGTATTTGAAACATGATTGCTAGAGTTTGGTAACTGTCACAACTACCTAAAAATCATAAGGCAACCTCTAGTTTTAGACAGGCAGGAACTGCATTTCTCATTAGCGTATCTGCTTTTGATATTTTATGTTAAATAAAACAGTTTGTTAAATTGCCTCACACTTATTCTCATAATTCTCTTGTACTCTAGAGGATCCTCCTCGGCAAGTTCCCAAAGTATTGTAGACAAAGCTCCCATCTGATCTCTACGACACACCCAGCCTTTAACACTATATCTCTCTCTCTCTCTCTCTCTCTCTCTCTCTCTCTCTCTCTCTCTCTCTCTCTCTCTCTCTCTCTCTCTCTCTTAGTCCAACCCTTCGTAAGGGTGTAGTGGCATAGTTTACGCCCACATTGGAGCACTGAAATCAAACCCAAATACGTTTACGTTAACAAAGAATTAACTGAAGATTTAGCTTGCATCATCTTCTTCCTTTCCCAAAACCTCTTCATTCTGGCTGACCTGGCTGCCCTTTCTTCATCAGATATGACATATTGTTTGTGTTGTACAGTTTTTAATGACAATCTTATTTGTTTGTTCTTGAGAATCCTTTTTTCTTCTCTATTTTCACTTTGCTTCATTGTGATATTCAGCTCTTCTAAACCATTCTGAACTTTAAACCAATTATTTTTTTTTTACTTTTCCAAAAGTAATTAAATAGTTGTTTTATTATCCTATTATCATTTAATTTAGAAAGATGACAGAAAAAGGAGTGTGCCGTACAACAACAAAAAAGCTGTTTAAAAAAGGATCCTTAAATCGCTGGTCAAGAATATCAATATAGGCTGGCTTTTTAAAGATGCTGCTTTCCATTCAAAGATCAACTGAGCCGAAGTCACGCTGTCTTCTCAAGATATTCATAAATTCAGTACACATGCATGCGTAGCATGATTTTAGAAAGTCTCTGTTTTTTGAATCTTGAAGGATGATGATTGTTGTGCATGGAGGCTTAATACATAATAGTAAGTAAAGGTGGTTGGATTTCTCAGTTCAATGCGGACTGTACAGATGACATTGAATAAATGACAGCAAAGATAGAAAGAGTTAAGTTAGGGGGAAAAATATAGGCAGCGTGCGTGTCGCTCTAGCGGCCAGGCGGAGAACAACACGTGAGACAGACTCCAGACTCGCAGTAGCTGTTCTATTATGACTGAGCGTGTAGTTACTCCGATGATAATGGCAGAGAAAAGGAGATCAAGTAAACGCAATTGTTGTGTTGTCGCATGGTCCAATACTTACACAAATACAGGAAGTGAAGTACAATTTTATTGTTTTCCAAAATGAGTGATAGAAGTGGACCGAAGGAGGCGATGGATACAAGCAGTTAACTATACGAAGTAAGTAGGCCTACACATACGTACTGCACATCTTTGCAATAAGTTCAATTGATCCGATTTAATTTAATTTTGGTTTTAATTTTTAGCACTGATGGATCACTTTGGCAACCTACGACTTACTCAAGAATATGTAGTGCGCATTTCATCGGAAACAGAAGATCTGGTCACCCACTAAATCCAGCCTATGTTCCGACAATATTTCCGGATGAATACAAGAAGAGGACTGTGTCGCCGGGGCCCAGCTTACAGCGATTTCACAGACAACTCAAGCGATTAAAAAGGAAGAATCGTACGGAATTTTTTAAAAGTACAGTTTGCCCAAGTAACATAACCAAGGATGCATCCATGGGAACAGATGCATCTGATTTTCGTTGTTCAGACTTCATGTTTTCTTGTTCAATAAATGAAAACGACGTAAATACACAAGAATGTATTCCACTTAATTTAGGTCTGGGAGGGGACATTATGAAACACGATGAAATGTGTGGAATGGAAGACGATCATGCAGACATCAAGGGTCCAGGTTTCCAAGGCTACAGTTCCATAAGGAACAATAAACAAATGACAGGTGTTAACTTCAATGTCTTTGCCTTGCTGCTTGCGTTATTACTAAACTGTAATGTTTCGAAATTTTGTAAAGAAACCAGATTGCTGATTTTCCTAGTGAAAATGAAAACCGGACTATGCTATTCTGCATAGAGAGTGCTATTCGGTGTTCACAGGACAACAATTTCACGTATTTTTACGCCGTGCTTGTGCAACTGGCACTGTGTATGAAACATCTCATATTCTGGCCTTAAGGAAAGTGTTCAAGAAACAATGCCCCCAACATTTAAGAGAAATTACGGTAATTGTTGAGTCATTATTGACCGAACGGAATTTAGGGTTGGACAGCCTCCCCAAGTAGATCAGAGAGTGTATTTCTATTCTCTATACAAGGTTTGGTACACTGCAAAAGTTTTAATTGCAATCGTGCCTAGTGGTATGATCGCCTTTAAATCTAAATGTTACGGTGGAAGAGCTAGCGACTCATTCATAACAACCGACAGTGGTTTATTAACTTTCCTTCAACCTGGCGATGAGGTCATGGCTGATAAAGGATTCATCATAACTAACTTATCTGGCCGCAGTGTCGTAATCGTGACACCACCGTTCTTACACGACGGGAAATTAACAGCTGAGGAAGTTGAGAGTACTTACAAAATTGCGAGTGTTAGAGTTCACGTAGAAAGGTGTATTCAAAGAATCAAAATAATGCATAATATGTGTTGCATGTTACGAATTTGCAAGCTCCAATAATTAAAGAATAGTTTGAGAATTGTTCTACCATCAGTTTGTTTTATATATTCTTTGTTTACATCTTGATCTGTTCAACGTTCAACAAGCAAGAATTGACGAATAAATACTTAATATTCTTATTCTTCTTAATATTAGGAATATTGCTAATTTTTGGCAAGTAATTATTGAAATAGAACTTTGTCATTTTGGTGAGACATTCCTTGACATACTTATTGTCCTGATAAATAGGTATATTGTCAACTGTTGTGCTTTGCTATATACATATAGATCACATTTTCCCAAGCCAGTTACTTACATCAGTATTTGTATTTATGTGGAATACATATGACTTGTCTTTAACTGTGTGTTATTTTGCTCGTCAAAGTAAAGATACTGTACTCGCGCATTTCCTGACTCATCTACTATTGATTTATCTTTACAGGAAGATGGACACTTAACTTCTAACACTCTGTCAGCTACATTTCCTTTGAGAACTATGCCATCTAGAGATCCACAAATCCAAATGAACTTCCATAGCATTCTATTGCTTCACTTTCCATTTCACTTCCGTAAGAAAGATTGTTCAAATCAGCTCCCCCAATTGGAGATTCAGTTACAAATGTGAGAGCTAAGGTATTGAAGTTATGTCGCCTAGTTTTGATCCGATGTGCTTTCGTGCTAGCAGATATAACATTTCTTTCTTGAAACCATCGAGGGCTTCCTGATTGAGATAGAGTGTCCAGGGAGATTTTAATTTTATGGTCTGTATCCACCTGCACTTTGCTGGTAAAAAACATTTCGTCTCTCACAGTGCGAAAGGTGAAATTGTCTGGCAAGCGCACATCGTTAGAGACTTGTAATAGGTGTGTCACAATTTCCTCACGTTCTTCTCTCTCCACATCATTCACTACTCTGTCTATCAATGAGATGACTACGGCCCTGTACGATTGTTCGATTTCAGTACTTGTTTCTGCTCGAAGCATTGTACGAAGACTGCAAGGGATGTGTTTTAAAATATCTTCAGTTAATTCGAAGGGGGTCTCGAAAGTCTTTTTACTAAACAGTTCTTTTACGCGTTTGCATTTTCTATATTTTTCTGTTGACACTGTTTTCGGGCTCAGTTTTCCCCATTGTTGCGGACGGTCTGTTTTGGAGACAAAATTTTCATTATTTATATAATACTCTAACGCAGCTACGTGTTTCTAAGTTCCTCTGGCGCTGGCAGGATAGGAACAATCGCTGGTAGAGACATTATGATTCTGGTCAACCTGAACACAAAATAAAAATGCGTACAACTTAGCAAACATGCATTAAGTAATCCTTACTAAATAAACTTTATAAATTGTTACCTAACTACACGCTGCCTACCTCAAGTTTCACGATATAGGGCGGCAAAGTGACAGACGTTTAACGGGTGACTTTTCCTGTGATGTATCCGAAACCATTCGGAATTAACTCTTCAACGCTGTTCACGTGGCCACTGACAACAAGGTTTCTTCCTTTATTACATGATGATTCACTTAGATCCCCGAATTCAATCGCTTTAAACCCGCAACTTGTTCGAATGTCACACATGTTGTACTGAGACGCTCGCACTACACCTCACCTCTTGTTTCATAACGGGCCACTATGTAGCGCTAGTAGTAGCATTTCGATCTATCTGCACGGTGCCTATACATAAATGAAATATGCCATATGGGAATTACTTCATCTTGTAACAAACAGTTCAATACGGATCTATCATAATGAAATTCATTTGTTTAATATAGTTGGCTTAGCAGAAAGTATAGTATTTCACAGTTTGTATATTTCGCTTGTTGCAGCAATGCCAAGAGTATTTACACATGAAGAATATGCCATATGGTGTACATTTACGGTTACTGCAGTGGAAATGTGAGGGCTTCTGTTCGGGAAAACCAACGACAGAATACCCCATCGAAAGGTGTTTGCAAAGGTCTTCGGTACACTGCACAAATGTGGTTCTCGTCCCATTGTGCGTGTTGTATCAGAACGACAGGGTGAACAAAAGGAAAACATTCTACGAGCAGTTGAACATAGTCCTACAAGTAGCTGTAGTAAACTTTCTGCCCAGCTGGATAATCCACGCACCTGACTATGTCGCACGATACATGAGAATGGCTTGTATCCCTATCATCACCAGCGTGTGCAACTTGTTTGAGGAAGAAGATAACATCAGGTGGCAACAATTTTGTGAATGGGTACTTGCTAATGCCGAATTGATTCCACACATTTTGTTTACTGATGAATCAGCATTTACCTGCAGCGGAATCGAGAACACTTGCAATTATCGCACATGGGCGCATGAAAATCCTAACGCTACTGTCGAAAGTAATTTTCAGTGTCGTTTCTCAATGAACATGTGCTGCAGTATCATTGATGATCAGCTTATTGGTCCAGTTATTCTAGGAAATAGTCTTATTGGAACATATTATCTTCAATTTCTGCAGAATCAGCTGCCGGAGTACTTGGAGGATGTCCCTTTGGCTACAAGGGTTGGAATGTACTTCCAGCAGGATGGAGCTTCTGCAGATTCTGCATGGCCAGTAGTACAGTATCTCAATCTAATTTATCCTGGATGTTGTATCGGTCCAAGTTGTGATGTTGCATGGCCCACCAAGGTCACCTAAACTTACTCCGCTGGATTATTGTTTCTGGGGTTGATTAAAAAACGAAGTGTACAGGAAAAATTGCAAGCAAGGGAAGACTTGTGTGCTCGCATTTTAAATGCTTGTGCGCACATTAAAGAAGAAATAAATCAGCTGCGATTAGGATCACAGCATCTGACTGCAAGAGCTGCAAAATGCATTGAACTTGGTGGGGGTACTTTTGAGAATAAGTTGTAAAAGGAAATGGACAATTACAAAATAATTTAACATAACTTACAAAGAGAAATTAACAATCGACAATTACATAATACAGTATGTCTCGGAAACTATTGAAAATAACGCATATGCCATATGATGTTTTTGCTTTAAAATGACCTATACTATCACCTCTCAACGTATGGCCCTACCTGTATACTCACTCAACCCCTTACTTATTCTCTATCTACTCCCTACACTACAAAGAACATCACTTTCAGCTCACTGTCCCCTCATTTTTCCTTTCCCTGCTTCATAATTTTGTCCATTACCATTATGAACATCAGTAGTGATAACACAGTTTCATTTGCATTTTGAAACCATTCTTTCCTATCCATAGGGCTCCATTTGAATTCTGTTACTGTATATTTTATGATAAAAATTGCTTTCTTATTCTGTTTCAGAGCTGCAAGGGTTGCCGTCTAAATCGTCTGCCTGATGTGAAAAAGTTCATTTTTGAGGACGTTCCATTATTGTATCCTTGCCATTAAGTTATCATATAACCATGGATGAGAACTGTAGGTCAGACTGGGTTTCTCTCACCCAGTTTGACAAGCTGGTCAGGGAACCTGATAATATCGATCAGCTCTACTTGCACGAAGTACTGCATAGGAAACTTGGACCTAGAATAATACACGATGGTGTAGATATTACCCCTGAAACACTGGTAGAGCTGGACGACTTTGAAGAAGCCTGTTCAGAAGAAGAATCCAAGGAAGAATTTGTTATTTCACCTAAGGAAGAAGATGCTGATAAACCTGAGGAAGTCAGAGGGTCAGGATCAGAACGTTCATTCCTCCTTGGAATTATTGATTCTGAAGAAGATAGCTCATCGGGAGAAAGTTTACAAGTATCTGAGACTGATTCCTCGGAAGATTCAAGGTCAGAATTAGGCTCCATTCAGATGCCTTTTAGTGATGAGGTGATGCAGCAATTTTTAGAAAAGTTCCCTCCCTTGCCTCCTGAGGGGGAGCCACTAACAAAACCTGTCATTCGAAGATACGAGTCAGACAAGCCTAATCTCAATATTCTGGATGAAAAAACACCAGAACCCCAAAAAATAACTATCCTTCTGCAGGAAACTGAAACATTTTTTCTTTTTGAGTTGCCGAGTGTAACAGGACTGAAAGGTACTGAAGAGGGTGATCTGATAGAGAAGGATAATGAGCAGTATGAGTATCTGGTAGCAGGGGAAGGGAAGTTCAGGAATAGGAAGAGTGTCGGAGTGCAGTCGACATGGCTCATGTGGAGGGATCACGCTACGTTGGCTCCCAGATGTGAAATGAAGGATGTGGCTGTGCTTGCAACCAGATACGACCTCTATGAATCCTTAAAATCAGATAATACGAGTCCTAGAAAGAAACCTGCACCTAAATGACACCTGTAATTGTAGTAGATCTTTTCTTCGCTCCAGCATGGGCACAGCCTGCATGGTTCACATAGTTGTTTTTCATGTTTGTAGCTCTAGCAGTGGTAAGATGAAGTAAACTTACTGTCATGTGCTTGAACCAGTCGGAAAGTAATATCTTTCACATACGGAGTTGCACAGACAGTTGTTATGTAATACTTCAGTATTGATCGTTGTAGCAACATTGTCACATGTTGCCCCTGCTCCGCTACTCAGGCATCCTAAGGCATAGAGCGCTGGCAGGCCTGCCAAGCTGCCCTCTATACGAGCCACAGATTGCTGAGATGGAACTGTGGGGCAGCAATGGCTTCACTGTCACACTAACTTAACTGCTTGTTTCCCCTAACCATGACAACACTGCACTCCTCTCTAACAGTTAGAAGACAGTCCTTAGATCATAACTCCACCTCCTCCTCTTACCTAGATACACCCGCTTGGTTACAAACGAAAATTACCATGATTTTCATGGAGCATTTTGGGTATAGAGTTGCGTGTCTCTGTATTAACTATTAAAAGCATGACGGAGCCTGTTATATATATTCATGTTCAATGACAAATGAAATCTGTGTTCTTTTTAGTTCTGTCCTATGTATTCTCCCCTCGGAGAGTACTTTCATACCAGATAATTAAAAAAGGAAATAATTTATCAAAAAAAGCAATTGAAATAGAAACAGTACAACCCAAGAACCTTCCACAAAACCAACTAAACATATGGCAAAAATAACACCAAAAGCATTTAAGTGAACTAGATATAATGTTTGTTGGAAAAAACAAATAGTCATTGTCACAAAATCTAACCAATTAGGAGACATGAGTAATTAGTTAACACATCAAGATGTGACTGGTGTGTTTTGTGATTTATGTTGCATACAGTGCTTTCAGGCGAACAGGACCTAACCTGTCACTATCAGTAATTTTGTTACAAGCAGTAACCTAATATCACTGTCAGTAATTTTGTCACAAGCAGTAACTTGTTACTGTCAGTAATTTTGTCACAAACTGTAATCTAACTCACAGTCAGTAATTTTGTCACAAGCAGTAACCTATCACCATCAGTAATGTTGTCACAAGCAGTAACCTAACCCTCACTATCAGTAATTTTATCAATAGCAGTAACCTAACTGTCACTATCAGTAATTTTGTCACAAACAGTCACCTATCCATCACTATCAGTAATTTTGTCACAAGCATTAACCTAACCAGTCACTACCAGTAATTTTGTCACAAGCAGTAATATAACCCTCACTATCAGTAATGTTGTCACAAGCAGTAACCCAACCAGATGCTATCAGTAATTTTGTCAATAGCAGTAACCTAACCATCACTATCAGTAATGTCACAAGCAGTAACCTAACCAGTCACTACCAGTAATTTTGTCACAAGCAGTAACCTAACCAGTCACTACCAGTAATTTTGTCAATAGCAGTAACCTAACCCTCACTATCAGTAATTTTGTCACAAGCAGTAACCTAACCATCACTATTAGTAATGTTGTCACAAGCAGTAACCTAACCAGATGCTATCAGTAATTTTGTCAATAGCAATACCCTAACCCTCACTATCAGTAATTTTGTCACAAGCAGTAACCTAAACAGTCACTACCAGTAATTTTGTCAATAGCAGTATCCTAACCAGTCACTGTCAGTAATTTTGTCAATAGCAGTAACCTAACCAATCACTACCAGTAATTTTTTCAATAGCAGTAACCTAACCAGTCACTATCAGTAATTTTGTCACAATGTCATTATCAGTAATTTTATCGTGACAACACTTCCTCTCAGTAATTTTGCCACATTTGTCTCTTGATGTGCTTTCAGTGTTCATCTGTAGAACATACACACAGCACCCAATGTGTCGTATCTTTTGACTCTGAAAAGAGCCACTAGGATTAATTTGTAGATCAGAATTACCATGTGTGTAGGATTTCAGCCGTTTTGCTCTTGTAGTCTTGCCCTGGGTGCATAATTGTGGTTGTATGAAGAGGCCATGGAAGATGTGCAACTGTTGAGTACAAATTGCCCACATCATCCAAGAATGCTCAAATCAATGGTTTGAGGGTGACTGAAATGACCTAGTCAGGGGCTTCTTCTCTAGCCTTGTTCTGGCTGATTGACCTAGATGTTCAAATGTAACATTTTGTTTACATGTTTTCATGTATCATCTTGTATCATAATTGTAGATTATATACGCCATACAATAAATAAATTAACAATTTTGTCACAAGCAATAACCTAACCTTCCCTTTTATAAGTTGGTGCATGATCTAACTGAACACCAGCCTAACTCTGTCCAGTAAACCAGAATCTAACCAGTGAGTAACAGTAACCATTGGGGGTCATGACTCATAGTATTGTGATTGGTGCAGAGAGAGGGAAGTTGGCAAGATGTCATTGTTGTTACGACAACAACTATAACTACCAATGTGATCTTTATCATTGAAAATGATGGATCATGAAATAGGCACAGTCCACACAATATAATACAGTTTTAACATCATTGTTCATCCATTAAACCTGACTGAGTATCTGAAGCACTCTGTGACTTGCAAAAAAGTTAGAAACATGAAAAGCAAATCATAATAGGGTAACAAGATGGCGTAAGACGTTTACTGTTCCGCGCGAAGCAATAATGTTTATATTTGTCATCTATGTATTCATACACCTTAGTCAGCATTGCTGGTTGTAGCAGGAAGTTGGTTGACCTTGTTGAGATAACCCTCGCGTTGAGTGGGCTCATGTTTATCTCAGCTGTTTTAGCGGGAAAATCTCAGCACTTCCTCATCAAGTTGGTACTTGAGATTCCAATGCAGTGCTTGTCGTTCTTACCGAGTAAAGTATAATGGTTTATAAAACAGTGTTTCTTCACAATGAAGACTCTGGTGATTAATTTATTCCTGAAATAGACTCAGATAGTGAAAGTGAGGAAATTCCGATTCCCGAATCCGATAGGCCTATAGAAGAAAGTGAAGTGCCTGATATCATCCTAGTTATTGTCCGCCTGTTCCACCATTTACAGCGAATTCAGGTATAAATGTTCAAGTAGAAAATGAGCAGGATATTATGAGTTACATGAGTATTTTCATGTATGATATGCGGCGTCCTGTCCTTTCATAAGGTATTCGATCATGCAATCCTGGAAACCGATTGATGTCTCTGAGTTGAAATAGATTTTAGGCTTGATGTTCATCATAGGTACAATCCAAAAGCCTGATATGAAAATGTACTGGACCGAAGACCCTGTTTTTCATACTCCAGTATTTTCTAAAACAAGTCCTGAATATGCTTCCTTCATATTCTTTCATTTCTTCACTTCAGTGACAGTAATCATTATGCTGAAATTACAGATAGGCTGTATTTTGGAACCTGTGACACCAGGTATCGCACCCTCAATGTTTACTAGTGGTAAGCACAAAGTATCAAGTTTCTAACATTTATAGTTCAGGAGTAATGGTAAATTTTATTGAGTGATGCATGTTAAGAGGGCCAGGCATGAAAATGGCTGGTCCAGGCATTCCAAGTGCCCCGCTCAGAACGTGTTAATAGGTCATAATTTCCCTTAGGAGCCCGTAGAAACTGGAAGTTTGTTTTAATGACCTCAATGGCTCTAGGAGAATCACTACCGCTGCCCATTGTTGACAGTTTTGTTGATTGTTGTGACAATAACAAGCACTTCTGGCAAATTAATCATTTGTTTGCAGTCTATAGCTGGCAGTCCTAACAGAAACATACAGTACATACTTCGAGAGTGTGTTTTTATTGGAAGACAGAATCATTGGTTACAACACAACCGGCATTCCGAAGAAAATTCAATGTTCGATGTTCTAACAATGACAACAATAAGGAGGTTGGAGACAACTGATGTACTAAACAGTGACAGTGGTAAACGTAGACCATCATTGAGTTTAGAGACTATTGATAATAATCGAAGACGCTTAGAGAACTCTTCCAAGAAATCGTTGCGTCGATTAAGCCAGGAGACAGGTATTTCATATGGAATGTTGGAGAGCTGTGAAGAAATTGGGGTTGCGACTACACAGAGTGCATGTGATGCAAGCATTGAAAGAAGCTGATCATGAGAAACGAATGCGTTATTGTCGATCGTTTCAGCGGTTTATTGTTCAACGTCCAGACATTCTCTCCATAACTTGGTTTACAGATGAGGCATGCTTTCATCTGGCTGATTACATCAACACACAAAAGAAGATTGTAGTCCCCATTTTCTTTGATACGCTTGTAGACACTGCAGTTTATACGGCCATCGTCAGTAATATTTGTGCAGCAACTGGAGGATGTGGAACTGACACGAGGTAATTTCGAACAAGATGGAGCAACGTGTCATACGTCTAACATTTCCATGCAATTTGTGACCAGTTTCATTAATGACCGAATAATCTCCAAGAAGTTTGTGCCCCGCCCCCCAATCATCTGACCTAACCTTGCCAGACTTTTTTCTTATGCGGGTATCTTAAAAGCGAAGTGTACAAGAATACACCTCAGACAACTGCAGAACTCCATGAGGCCATTAGACATGAAATAAGCAACATTGGCGAGGATACACTTCGCAGAGCGTTGCAGAATATGCTGAAACAAGTACAGTTGTGTATGAATGCTGGTAGAGGACATTTCCAACATTTGCTGTGAGGAATCTCCCAACAAAGTATTGTAGCCAGTTTCTTTGCTGACCAAATAATCTCAAAGAATGTATGTCCCCTGGATCACTGGACTTTATTGTATGTATGTATGTAACCTCACAATTGTATGTCATCATCTCCCAAAGTTGCACATGTGTCCTATTATTGATTCAAATGTTATGACTCATTAAAGTAGTTCACATTTATACAGATATTGGTGTGATTTACGTCAGACACGATGCTTTGTGGCTTTCTTATCCTACATCACCTGCGTCAAGACTGAAGCTCTGTCAATGAGTATTGATGCTTGTTCTCCTGATAAAACTGGGAACCCAAAACAAGCTCGTCGGGGACTGAGAAGAAATGGCTGTAGAAAAACTGAGATTGATCAGCAGAGACGGCAGTGTTTGAAGATCTGGAGGTTGTCCTTGTCCTTTTTTGAGTTCGACCTTGTCTTCCTTCTTCCCTTACTGTCCTGCCATTACAGTACCATGATCATCATCTGGAGCAGTTTCCAACTACAGGCTGGGTCTGCTTGGAACGTAAGCCTCTCCATCCACCACTTCTCTTCTCTCACTCTACTCCAGTTCCCTCCTCTTGCCTCGATGCTTTACTTTATATCTTCTAGCCATATGTCTCTCTTCCTCTTGGTCTCCTTCTCTTCAACTCCATTTCTAACATATTTCTTGGTATACTTTCTTCTCCCATGCTCTTATTAACATGTCCATACCACTGCAGCCTTGATTTTTCCATCTTCTCCTGTAGGCATACCTCACATTCACCATCTCCCGAACTCTCTCGTTTCTTACTCTGTCCATTCTCGTTAAACCTACTCGAAACCTTTGAAACTTCATTTCCACTGCTTGTATTCTACTTTTATCCCTCATTCATCTCCCACATTTCTGATCCATACATCAAAATTGGCACAAAATAAGTCTTGTAGATAATTCCTTTACATCTCTATGGTGTGTCCCTGTTCCATATCAATCCTCCCACACTCTTAAAGAATCCATTTTCACACCTTCCTCTTTCATTGTTTTCCACCCTCTTTCCTCCATTTTCTTCAGTTAACTTCCCAGGTATTTAAAGCTTTCAGCTCTTTTCTGCTCCGCTCCTAATGTCATGCCATTATACGTTCCACTCTTGTTTTGTGTCATTACCAGTGCTTCACTCTTTTGTACTGAGAACTTCATTCCATAAGATGACACAATTTCCTCGCATACATTTAGCTGTTCCTGCACTTCACTCTCACAGTTTCCCCGTATTAGTAGATCATCTGCAAACAGCAGTGCTTTCATTCTTCTCTCCCCAGTTGTCTGCATTATATCGTCCATTGCACACTGTAAATACTAGGTGAATAAAATAAATTGAAATTATTTTTTACAATTTTATTGAATCTACCAACAAATACACCGCAAGCACCTCATTTTTCTACATAGTCTTCCAAATTTGACACACATTTTTGCCACTGAAGTGGCAACTTTTTGATGCTGTCCTCGAAAAAAAGAAAGAAGAATGTTTGAGCAGCCAGTCAAGGGTTATGAATTTCATGTTGTTGGTCCGTATTGAACTGAGAATAACATATGATTTATAACACAGTAGAGGTTTCCACCTATTCATCTTAGTATTGAATAGGTGGAAACCTCTACTGTGTTATAATTCATATGAGCAGCCAGTTGCGTACGTACTGCTCTACTGCTGCATTATCTTGAAATCGCTTTCCTCTCGATTTTCCTTTCAGTGGTCCCAGTCCGGCTCCATGGCTAAATGATTAGCATGCTGGCCTTTGGCCACAGGAGTCCTGGGTTTGATTCCTGGTAGGGTCGGGAATTTTAACCATCATTGGTTAATTTCTCTGGCACAGGGTCTGGGTGTATGTGTCGTCTTCATCATTTCATTCTTATCACGACGCGCAAGTCGCCTACGGGAGTCAAGTCAAAAGACCTGCACCTGGCGAGCCGAACATGTCCTCGGACACTCCCGGCACTAAAAACCCTACCTACGCCATTTCATTTTTTTTCAGTGGTCCAAACAAGTGGTAGTCACAAGGTGACAAGGGGGATGTTCCAGAGGTGTCCAATGCATTTGCTCCAGTTTTTTCCTTGTTACAACAGCAGAGTGTGGCCTTGCATTGTCATGCAGAAGCTACATCTGGGATCATTTGCTGGAGATGTTTATTGCGATACGCAGCTCTTGCCTTGACCAAAAGACAGCAGTAATAGGCTGCATTCTCTGTCCTTCATTCATGCCTGCATAGTTGCAAGAAAGAGTTGCAGGCACCTTTCCAGCAGAAAGATATGTTTTTGCCTTGACTAGGCCAGCTGCACCTTGTACCCGCCACTCCACTTGCTTGTTTTGACTTCGGGGTGTAATGATGAACCCAGGTTTCATCAGAAGTCACAATATGATGTAAAAAAATTATATCCTTTTTTCTCGTAGAGATTCAAATGCCTCTGGCAAACATCGTGGCGGATTTCCCCCCCCCCCAAGGGTCAGGAGACGAGGAACCCACAAGGCAGACAATTTTTAAAGGTCGAGTTCATTATTGATGATGGCTTAACACTTCCAAAGCTTACTTCCTACTAGTGAAGCAATTTCAGAAATTTTAATGCGCTAATCTTCTTCAATACGGTCATGTACAGCACGAATGTTGTCTGCAGTAATGCTCGTCCGTGGTTGCCTTTGATGGAGCTCGTTTTCCACTTGTTCCCGTCGTGCCAAAAATTGTATGTGCAATTCATATACCTGGGTCTTTGAAAGGTTTCCTTCCCCAAACTGTGCACAGAGCCTTCTCAAAATTTCCAAAGATTTGGTGCCTTCTTTCACCAAAAACTTGACGATGATGCGCTGTGCAATGAACATGTGTACCTCTTGCTCGTTCATGGCATACTGAAGCAAGCACTCGTTCTGTGGTGTGATACGCATCGAGACCCCCCACCCATTTCTGTTCGCTACCGGAGCAGCTAATTTTAAATTCCGGTTTATATTCAATGCACCTGGTAATAGAGAGGGCACTTCCTTGCTTTACACCATTTGTTAACTTAAACTATCCAGTTCTTTTGGTTCCAACTTCAACACAGCTTTCGTTTCTATCATACATATTTTTCACCCTTGTCACTATCTTTCTCATTTACCATGATGGTAATAAATGGAGGCAGGTCATTCTAAAACATCCTACCGAGCTCACTGGAAGGAATTCGTGATCATGATGTAGGAAGAGTAGACAAGGACATAGACAACATCGACATCTTCACATTGGTTATCTCTCTCATCACCAATCCCAGTTCTTCTACATCAGTCTCTTCTCAGCACCTGCCCGTTCTGCTTTATCAGCAGGGCAGTTATCAACATGCAGTGAGAGTCCATCTTCACAGATCTTCAGTCGTGATGTGGGAAGTGAGGGGTAGAAGAGAAAGGTGGATAAAGAAAGGAAAAGGGGAAGAGATAAAATGATAAAGATGAATATACAGGCAGTATAATTTAAGACATTGTAGTGGAGTACTGAGGCAGAGAAGCAGTGACAGTGATGCAGTGCCTGCAATGGCTAACGGACATAGTCGCAAAGAAGCAGCATGATTACGCCTATAGAAACTAAACTAAACTGAACTCACCAGTATTTACAGACGTTGAAATTGATCCCTCTGAGCTGCGATGCAAGCTTCACATCCTGTAATGAGATTTCAAAACACATTTTGCAGTTCATGGACACTGACAGAACTCACAGTATTCCTAATTTCAACGTTTAATTCTTCTACTTCAATAAATATACCTCTGATAGTATATAGTACAAGTCAGCCTTGTCAATACTTATAGTTATTTACTTTTTTTTTTTTTAATCACCTCATAAACCGTACATGTTTCACATGTTTCAAAGACCTTACTCTTCTCTTTCTCAGCGTTTTTTTTTTTTTTTTTTTTTTCTCTCTCTCTACCAATTATTTCTTGGGCCTCTTTACTGAATATTACATATCAAACACCAAAGTTCTAAATATCTCTTAAGAGAAATCTAATGTGTGTCATAATCAAAATATATCACAAATGTCACATAAGAACACTAAAACTACACTATTCTATTTAGAATTTTTTCTTAAAATGCCATCGTCGTCTATTATCTAAGAAACCAGTTTATTAAATTAGCGTCTCATAAACGTTTACAAAATCTTCCAGTTCAGAGATCATGTCATTTAGTTTAGCTAATATTTCCATCTGTCCTCGAAAATCCCTAGAGTTGTATCGCTTCACACCAACCTAGATGAATATGCCATTATCATACATAAACATAATTGGCCTCATAAACGTTTACAAAATCTTCCAGTTCAGAGATCATGTCATTTAGTTTAGCTGGTATTTCCATCTGTCCTCGAAAATCCCTAGAGTTGTATCGCTTCACACCAACCTAGATGAATATGCCATTATCATACATAAACATAATTGGCCTTGACCTTAACATCCGTTAATATGCCTGTCATCCGAATTGATTCGATTGACAACCAATGGAGATCAAGAGCAAGTGAAGAAACTAAGTAATTTAATAGATATATATTTACCAGATATTGTAATAGGAGTTGAATCATGGCTGAGAAATTATATAATGGATGCAGAAATTTTCTCACGGCACTGGAGTATGTATCGTAGAGATAGGATAGGAATGGTGGGAGGGGGAGTGTTCATTCTGGTGAAAGAAGAATTTGTAAGCTACGAAAAAGTTAAAGATGAGACACATGAAATTCTAGGTCTAAGGCTCATTTCTAAAGATAATAGGCAACTTGATATATTTGGAGTGTACAGATCGGGAAAGGGTAGCACTGACGCGGATTCAGAATTATTTGATAGGATAGTCAGCTATGTGGGAAACGACATGGAAAGAAATGTGATTGTAGCGGGAGATCTGAATTTGCCAGATGTAAATTGGGAAGGAAATGCGAACGACAGGAAGCATGACCAACAAATGGCAAATAAGTTAATATGGGAAGGACAGCTGATTCAGAAAGTGATGGAACCAACCAGAGGGAAAAATATCCTGGATGTGGTGCTGATAAAACCAGATGAGCTCTATAGGGAAAATGAAGTAATAGATGGTATTAGTGATCATGAAGCTGTTTTTGTGGTAGTTAAAAATAAATGTGATAGAAAGGAAGGTCTTAAAAGTAGGACTGTTAGGCAGTACCATATGGCTGATAAAGCAGGCATGAGGCAGTTTCTAAAAAGTAACTATGATCGGTGGAAAACGGTAAATAAAAATGTAAACAGACTCTGGGATGGGTTTAAAGAAATTGTTGTGGAATGTGAAAACAGGTTTGTACCTTTAAGGGTGGTAAGGAATGGTAAAGACCCACCTTATTATAATAGAGAAATAAAGAGACTAAGAAGGAGGTGCAGACTGGAAAGAAATAGAGTTAGAAATGGCTGTGGAAGTAAGGAGAAATTGAAGGAACTTACTAGAAAATTGAATCTAGCAAAGAAGGCAGCTAAGGATAACATGATGACAAGCATAATTGGCAGTCATACAAATTTTAGTGAAAAATGGAAGGGTATGTATAGGTATTTTAAGGCAGAAACAGGTTCTAAGAAGGACATTCCAGGAATAATTAATGAACAAGGGGAGTGTGTATGTGAAGATCTTCAAAAGGCAGAAGTATTCAGTCAGCAGTACGCAAAGATTGTTGGTTACAAGGATAATGTCGAGATAGAGGAGGAGACTAAGGCCAAAGAAGTAATAAAATTTACATATGATAACAATGACATTTACAATAAGATACAAAAGTTGAAAACTAGAAAAGCGGCTGGAATTGATCAGATTTCTGGGGATATACTAAAGACAATGGGTTGGGATATAGTACCATATCTGAAGTACTTATTTGATTATTGTTTGGTCGGAGGAGCTATACCAGATGAATGGAGAGTTGCTATAGTAGCCCCTGTGTATAAAGGAAAGGGTGATAGACATAAAGCTGTAAATTACAGGCCAGTAAGTTTGACATGCATTGTATGTAAGCTTTGGGAAGGCATTCTTTCTGATTATATTAGACATGTTTGTGAAATTAATAACTGGTTCGATAGAAGGCAATTCGGTTTTAGGAAAGATTATTCCACTGAAGCTCAACTTGTAGGATTCCAGCAAGATATAGCAGATATCTTGGATTCTGGAGGTCAAATGGACTGTATCGCGATTGACCTGTCTAAAGCATTTGATAGGGTGGATCATGGGAGACTACTGGCAAAAATGAGTGCAATTGGACTAGACAAAAGAGTGACCGAATGGGTTGCTATATTTCTAGAAAATAGATCTCAGAGAGTTAGAGTAGGTGAAGTTTTGTCTGACCCTGTAATAGTTGAGAGGGGAGTTCCTCAGGGCAGTGTTATTGGACCTTTATGTTTTCTTATATATATAAATGATATGAGTAAAGGAGTGGAATCGGAGGTAAGGCTTTTTGCGGATGATGTTATTCTCTATAGAGTGATAAATAAGTTACAAGATTGTGAGCAACTGAAACGTGACCTCGAAAATGTTGTGAGATGGACAGCAAGCAATGGTATGTTGATAAACAGGGTTAAAAGTCAGGTTGTGAGTTTCACAAATAGGAAAAGTCCTCTCAGTTTTAATTACTGCATTGATGGGGTGAAAGTTCCTTTTGGGGATCATTGTAAGTATCTAGGTGTTAATATAAGGAAAGATCTTCATTGGGGTAATCACATAAATGGGATTGTAAATAAAGGGTACCGATCTCTGCACATGGTTATGAGGGTGTTTAGGGGTTGTAGTAAGGATGTAAAGGAGAGGGCATATAAGTCTCTGGTAAGACCCCAACTAGAGTATGGTTCCAGTGTATGGGACCCTCACCAGGATTACCTGATTCAAGAACTGGAAAAAATCCAAAGAAAAGCAGCTCAATTTGTTCTGAGTGATTTCCGACAAAAGAGTAGCGTTACAAAAATGTCGCAATGTTTGGGTTGGGAAGAATTGAGAGAAAGAAGAAGAGCTGCTCGACTAAGTGGTATGTTCTAAGCTGTCAGCGGAGAGATGGCATGGAATGACATTAGTAGACGAATAAGTTTGAATGGCGTTTATAAAAGTAGGAAAGATCACAATATGAAGATAAAATTGGAATTCAAGAGGACAAACTGGGGCAAATATTCTTTTATAGGAAGGGGAGTTAGGGATTGGAATAACTTACCAAGGGAGATGTTCAATAAATTTCCAATTTCTTTGAAATCATTTCGGAAAAGGCTAGGAAAGCAACAGACAGGGAATCTGCCACTTGTGCGACTGCCCTAAATGCAGATCAGTATTGATTGATTGATTGATTGATTGATTGATTGATTGATTGATTGATTGATTGATTGATTGATTGATTGATTGATTGATTGATTGATTGATTGATTGATTGATTGATTGATTTTAAATAGAACAACTGACAGATTTTCAGATTTGGATGTCAAAATAATCATTGTCCATTTGCAAATAGAGGAGAAAGATAGTGATCCTTATATCCATGTATGAGGTGATTTAAAAAAAAAAAACTCTTATGTATTGACAAGGCTGACTTTTAACTCTCAAAGGTAGAGTACAGATTGTAGTCAATATGGACCATTATATTAGAAAATTTAAAAAATTCAAACCACAGTGGTTGAGTTAATAAATCACAATTATTAAATGAATTCTTCTACAGTTCAAGGATTATTCCTGTAAATGTTTCCTCTGAGATTTCCCCATAGATAAAAGTCACAGATGCTTGAACTAGGGAACCTTAATTCTTTACTGCTGATTGATCATCATTGAACACTTCCTGCAACCGTGGCATAAAGCTACATGGCCTATCACACCATCCTGCTGGAAATAGCTGTACCTTTTTCTTCTTCAGTCAGTTCTGACAAAAAATTGTTAGAATATAACAGGTGGAAGTAATCGTGTCTTGAAAAAAATACCAGACCACTAATTCGTCAGGTATTAATAGCACACCATGCACCCACTTTCACATAGTGCTCATGTCTCGGGTGTAAAATGTGTGGGTTCTCTGTATCCCAGATCCTATTGTCCTGTGAATTGACATATCCACTCAAACGAAACCATGGTTCGTCACTCATAAAAAGAAAGTTTAGATCCACTAATCGCAAAATCTTGTTCTTGCAATGACATCTGTATGTTATGGACTGAATGACTCCGGTAAGATCGTAAATGTAATAATTTTGTTGCATTACATGACGAATGTGAAATGAGCTACTCTCCAAAGCGACTTATGTGGACTGACTTGCAGTCTTGCTTGTATATCTTCTGATCCCTCTTGTGTGAGAGCTGTTCTCCTTTAGTTACAGATCCACTACTGCGCCACTTGTGAATGAGTTGTTGTCATAGGTAATACATTTCATATTATTTCATATTGAAGAGCAATATAATGAAAAACAAGAGCTATTCAGTACTCATTTATTGTAACCTAAAAAAACTTGCATATATTTGAAACTAGTTCCGGTCTTGCTAGAGACGATCATCAGTCAGTCATAAAGTAAAGGCAAGACAAATTATAATAGATAAAATGTATAGAAATATGTATAATAGATAAAATGTATGGAATGTGCTTCTGTATGGTTGCGAAAGCTGGACATTAGGAATGCAAGAAAAGAAAAAACTAGAGGCAGTTGAAATGTGGATCTGGAGAAGAATGCAGAGGATAAGTTGGACTGAAATGAAGAGCAATACCCAAGTCCTCAGAGAGATAAGAAAGGAATCTGATAACTGAAATTGAAAAACGGAAAACTAAAATTTATTGGTCACATTCTGCGGAATGAGGAGTTCCTTTGTAATATCATTGAAGGAAGAATTGCTGGAAAAAGAGGAAGAGGACGACCCAGAGTGTCTTACTTCAAGAACCTGCTTCTGAGGATGAAGTGCAAGACTGAGTTGAAAAGACTGGCTCAAGATAGACAACTGTGGCTGCAGCGACAAGGCCTAGCCTTTAGAATATGATGATGATGATGATGATGTATAAAATAATAGTGTGTTGTCGACATTCTTTGCAAGACAAGTAAAGAGTTGAATGATAATGTTTTCTTCTAATTTGAAAATTAACAAGTTGTTGCACATAACATTTTGATGGTGCTATAGAACCGAACAAGTGGCCACGTCGTTTGGCCTATGTGGCTGTCAGCTTGCTTTCGGAAGATAGTGGGCTTGAACCCCATTGTCGGCAGTCGTGGTTTCCCATTTTCACACCAGGCTGTACCTTAATTAAGGCAACCATTGCTTTCTTCCTATTTCTAGCCCTTTCTTATCTGTCGCCATAAGGTCTATTTTACATTAAGAAATATGGGTAAGTGGTTTCACCTATTCAACACTACAAACTTGTGAAGTTATTAATACGTCACATATTTATTTGATCTCATTATTGGGACGGGTTTCGGCAACTATACTTGCCATCATCAGCCTAAGAAAATTGTTACAAGGTATTTTGAAAACTATGCTAACATAATTTTAAAATCTATGTATGTACAACTTGTTCTTAAACTAAGTTTTTGTATTGGGTGTACATCATAAAACTTGTATATTTAAAATACAAAGACTAGAATAATTCTTATGATATACAATACAAGTCATAAATATTATACAATCTTTTGAATATAAAATAGTAAGTGGTGATGTCAAATTGCTTGTAGATGTTATAAAAGGTTGATTACAGCATTGCGTTTTTGTAAAAAAATTCTTCATAAAATATATCTTAATTGGACATTAAAGGCATTCAATTGGCATTATCGAATTACAAGCATTTTTAAAATTATATTTAACATACAGTAAAATTGGCTGATTAGAATCTTAAAAGCCATTATACGTGAGGGAAAGTCAGATTACAGCACCAGTTTTTGACAAAAACAGTTCCTCGTAGAATATATGTTAATGAACTGTGTAGAATGTTCGAGTTTGCCTTGATAGTATCTAGAGTATAGTGACTAATATCTTGTGTGGATACAGTAAATTAAATTATATTAGTATACTAGCAAGATACCCGTGCTTCGCTATGGTATTATGCTGAGATTTATAATTGAATGCTTATTGTTGTAGATATATAATCCGCCGAAATTCGCGATCTGACTCGTTTACTGCGAGGATCCACCAGAATTCGTGATCTGACTCGTTTTCTAATAGATTACGGCAAGTTTCCTCCCATTTTTCAATTTTTCTTTCCAGCAATCGATTTCGTACTTCCCGGCTAGGTGCAGGTATTCCACCCGGTCAGTTGGGTCCCTAAATCTTTGCCATCTTTTCCTATAAGCATTTTTAATATGGAACAAATCCTTCAGGAGATCCGGCGTGGTGTCTTCTTGGGTGCCTTGGCGGTACTGAACCCGCGGCCGGACTACATTCTTAGTCATTACCCGTCCAGGACCCGTTTCCAGCGGGATCCGCACATTTGACGATGATCCAAGGCAAGTGTGCAGGATTTCTGGCGTTACGAATGACATACTCCCGTGCATTATTGACCTTATTATAGAGGTGAACAATTGTACGGTCAATCTCTTTCCTGTCGTTTATTTCAAATGTGTTTAAATTTTTATTTATATGCCAGGAGAATCTACTGTAATCTAAGAACGTTCTCCGAAGGAAAAGATGGTTCTTGAAAACGAACCCAGTAAAGATCAGAATAAGTACATCGAAAATCTACAGCCTGTTTCCAGTCATTCGACAGGGTCAGGAATGGAATGAATAAAGACCCATCTAGCGGCGACAATAGGAATTGTTCCGGCTGCCGAAGCCTGTCGCACTTCTCTGGGGCAATGATTATTAAATGACAAATGAAATGAATTGATACTGGACAGTGTTGCTGGAATGAATGATGACAGGGAAAACCGGAGTATCCGGAGAAAAACCTGTCCCGCCTCCGTTTTGTCCAGCACGAATGTCACATGGAATGACCGGGATTTGAACCACGCAACCCAGCTGTGAGAGGCCGCCTGAGCAACGGAGGCTCCTTGTAAGTACATTGCGAACAGTAAAATCAATTGGTCTCCCCTCCTTGACACCCCACCGCCGTTAAGTCTATTTACCCTCCAAAAAGGAATGAAAAGATGGCGTGCTTCTTTATGTTTAAAGGAGATTCCAAACACCAATGTGGTCACGTCTATTACCTTCAGTTTTGAGATATAAGTATACCCATAAAAATAATTCACTTTTTTCACTTCCTTTCACACTCCTCCCCCTCCCCACCCAACCAAGTGAATTTTCCAGCAAAAAATACTTGTTTCTTTAATAGTAAAGGATCTTCTAAATACCAAATATCACGACTCTAACTTTTTCAGTATATCCTCACGAAAGGAATTCAACTCCTTTTCACTCCAGCCCCCCCACACCCCAAGATGGTTTCCCCCAAAATGCGTTTTTCTTTGTTTTTAAAGGAGATCCAAATACCAATTTTCACGTCTGTAACAACTTTAGTTTTTATTAGCTTATGTATTCTCATACAAATAAGTCAATTAAATATTTCAATTCTTTAACCACCCCCCCCCCCCCCTTCATTGGATTTTCCGAGAATACATGTTTCTTTACTTTTAGAGCAGATTCCAAATATCAAATTTCATGTCTGTAACATCTTCATTTTTGAGATATCAGTAGCCTAATTAAAAGAATTCAACACCATTTTCAGTCATTATTAACTACCCCCTCCACCCAAGTGGTATTTCCGAAAACTAAAAGTACACGTTTCTTTATTTTTAATAGAGATAAAAATACCATTTTTCACTTCTGTAACATGTTACGTTTTTTGAGATATACTGTAGAAATTCTCATTTTCAAATTTCACCCCTTTTTAGTTCCCTTAAGTGGAGTTTCCAAAAACAAATCACCTATAATTCTTTACATTTACAGGAGATTCCAAATACCTACTTTTTACGTCTGTAACATTTTACGTTTCTCAGATATTCTGTAGATATAGTCTTTCAAAAAATTCACCCCTACTTGTCACTCCTGTTTAACCGCCATTAATTGGATTTTCCAAAAACAAAAAATACGTGTTTCTTTATTTTTAAAGGAGATTCCATATAAAAATTTTGAGTTCTGTAATATCTTCAGTTTCTGAGATATATGTATCCTAATTAAAGGCATTCAACCTATTGTTCACCCTTTTAACCCCTCCTATTGGGATTTACAGAAAACAAAAAAAATACGTGTTCCTTTATATTAAAGGAGATTCTAAATACCAATTTTTACATCTTTAAAAACATTTAAAGTTTTAAGATGTAGACACTCATTTTAAAAATTCACCCCCCTTTTCACTCCCCATTATTTGGATTTTCCAAAAACAAAAAATACCTGATTCTTTATTTGTAAAGTAGATCCCAAATACCAATTTCAGGTCAGTAATATCTTCGGGTTCGGAAATATAAGTAGCCTCATTAAAGGCATTCAACCCCTTTTTCACCCTTTTCCACCCTTCCTATTGGGATTTTCCAAAAACAAAAAATACTTGTTTCTTTATTTTTAAAGGAGATTCTAAATACAAATTATTACATCTATAAACTTTAGAAGTTTTGAGATATAGATACACTCATTTTAAAAATTCACCCCCCATTAATTGGATTTTCCAAAAACAAAAAGTACGTGTTTCTTTATTTTTAAAGGAGATCTCAAACACCAATTTTCAGGTCTGTAATATCTTCATGTTCAGAAATATAAGTAGCCTCATTTAAGGCATTCAACCCCTTTTTCACCCTTTTCCACCCCTTCCTATTAGGATTTTCCGAAAACAAAATAATACATGTTTCTTTACTTTTAAAGGAGATTCTAAATACCAATTTTTACATCTATAAACTTTAAAAGTTTTGAGATACAGATACACTCATTTTAAAAATTCACCCCCTTTTCACCCCCCAATAATTGGATTTTCCGGAAACAAAAAGATACGTGTTTATTTTTAAAGGAGCTCCCCAACACCAATTTTTAGGTCTGTAACATCTTCAGCTTCTGTAATATAAATATCCTCATTAAAGGCATTCGAACAATTTTGCACCCCTTTTCACCCTTCCTATTGGGATTTTCCGAAAACAAAAATATACGTGTTTCTTTATTTTTAATGAAGAGTCTAAATACCAATTTTTACATCTGTAAACTTTCAAAGTTTTGAGATATAGATACACCAATTTTCATAATTCACCCCCCCTTTTCACCCTCCCATTAATTGGAGTTTCCAAAAACAAAAAAATACGTGTTTCTTTATTTTTAAAAGAGATCTAAAGTACCAATTTTCAGGTCTGTAATATGTTCAGTTTCTGAGATATAAGTACCGGTATCCTCATTAAAGGCATTCAACCACTATTTCACCCTTTTTCACCCCTCCCATTGGGATTTTCCGAAAACAAAAAAATACGTGTTTCCTTATTTTTAAGGAAGATTCTAAATACCAATTTTTATATCTGTAAACCTTTAACGTTTTGAGATATAGATACACTCATTTTAAACTTTCACCCCCCTTTTCACCCCCTTAGAGACGGAATATCCAAAAATCCTCTCTTAGCGAGCACCTACATCTTATTATGAATGTATCCTCAAAATTTCATTTCTTTATGTCCAGTAGTTTTGGCTCGGCGATGATGAATCAGTCAGTCAGTCAGGACAAGTTACTTTACTGTATATATATAGATGTGTCACGTAATATTGATCTTATATTTTGATTGTTGTATCTATAAATATGCATAGAGTGGAGAATTGTACATTGATGACCGAGATTTCTTGAAAAAACAATATGTTCAGAAGGATTTTTGGTAGATCTAGAAAGATCTTGAACCAAGACGGACCTAAAGGAAGAAAATTGTGTATTAACGTGACGGAAGCAGAGACAAGGAGAGCCCCTCGAGCACCATGTTGACGAAAGTAAAGTTGAAGAGGAACTGCCTTGCGAAATGAGACAACAGACCACGAGCCCTAGCGGAGAGGCGGAGCATGTTATGTAGGGGAAGGGGTGGTGGCGGTAGCTGGAGGGCATTGATCGAGAGGGCCAGTGCGACGTAAAGCAGAATTGTAAAAAAGATAATAAAATAAATGTACTGTAGAACAGGGAAACTGTGTACAGAATTTTTGAAGGCACCTTTAATTTGCTTCTTCTTGAGCAAATAACACTCAACCAAAAATATTCTCTGCACTACAGTGTGCTTAACAACTGCGATAATAACCTTCAGCACACCTTAAAACTCCATTAGTTACTAGGGAACTGCTGCGTCAGCTGTCAACACTTTTTATCACGTGAGTGGCTGTGAGCAAAATTGCGAATTGTTAAATTATACTCCCTGCACAGTAGATGGTAAATGACGACGACACCACAAAGTACTACGCTGGTGTAGCAGGGGGAGAGGTGATACTCCCACGTGGCACATCCTAGATGGCAAATAGCGGGGTCGTAACCGGCTTGCCGGCAGACTTGAGGGAACTAGCTCTCGCGGACCAAATACACCATCCCCTGTGGGTGGGGGACGCAGACGAAGAATATAACCATGGTATCCCCTACATGTCATAAGGGGCGACCAAGGGATGATTGAATTAGAACCGTGAAACTACTTGTATTAGTACTATCACACAGGGAACACCATGAGTCCCCTTTATTTGTGAATAGTACCACTATGTTAGGTACACAATAGGTTTGTGATTAGTAGCAGCAGAGAGTGGTTCACTGCGGGTTTATTGTACCTATGGTTAGTACCGCTATGTGCGGAACACCACAGGCTTACGTTGCCTGTGATTACTATATGAGTGACTCCAGGGTCTGCGTTGCCTGTGATTAGTACCCACTATGTGAGGAATACCGGCGCCCGTGATTAGTACACCTAGGAGAGGAACGCCATGAGTTTGCATTGACTGTAAGTGGCACCATTATGTGAGAGACACCATAGGTCTGCGTAACCTGTGTGGCATACAATACTTGTGAGTAGTACCACAATGTGTAGAACACCGTGAGTCTGTGCCACTTTCGATTAGATTGATGAGAAATACCCCGGTTTTACTTTACTAGTGATAAGTACCATTATGAGTGGCCATTGACCTGGATTTTGGACCCCTTTATACAACAAGCAGTCCCTTGGTCAGTAACACTATTGTTTGAAAATAGTTTCAGGGAAGATGGAGTATTGCGGGTCGAATCCACTGATTGTTTTAAGTTCATAATCATTGTTCGTCGTCGTCTTTTTGCATTCTAGTCAGTGCATCGATTTTGGAATTATTTTTAACTTTCAGTATGGTATTGTGAGTTGGATCCGCTGCTTATTTTAAGTTCATATTCATCCATTCATTCTTCAACATCACATTTTGAATTTTGGTCAGTGGATGGATATTGAGCTTTTAAACTTTATTTCATCTCTTTTCGTACCATTAGGGGCCGATGACCTAAGTGTTAGGCCTTTCTAAACAACAAACATATTCCACATCATAAAACAACTAGGATAAACACAAAAGGAAAGAATGCCAACAGGTCAATAAAAGTAATAAAAAGGAGCAAACGCCTCATTTCGCTATCACGTTCAGGCCATCTATGACAGCTGGTGAGGATCAAAACAGCCTTTGGGTTGAATACTCACTGTACAAATTAAAAAATAATGTACATTCTCCATTTATACACAAGAGACACTTGAATATATCTCAAACATTATCAGAATGAATAAAATTCGTAAGTTTTCTTACTGGTATAGTATTATACATTCTCTAGCAGTCAGATAATTTTCTCTAGTGCTGTGATCTTACTCTTGATTGCCTAGCTTTCCACTAAATCTTAAGCTTCAGAAATTACTATGAACATGTCCGAATAATTCTGCCTGGGGAAGATCCCTGTAACTCCTTTAAACTTCGGACGACATCTTGATAAGTCTTCAATCTGCATTCAGTCATTTCTTCACTTCCTATTCCTGTTGTGAGAACTACTGGTGATGAATTGCAGAGAAGAAACATTAGAGTACCATACGGAAAGTGGATTGTCAGGTGGTCGAAGGAAATATCCAGCAGTTAATCCGTAAGGGCTGGGAGAGAAGGAATGTTCTGTACCACTTGCATCACAGACCATCCAGAATGTATAGGATGGTTAAAATATTGCTAAACGATCCAGCTAGGAGGATTGGACATTTTCCAGGTATATATCAGCTTTTGTTTCCATGTTTGACAGTGTCTGCTTAAACCAGAGCATTTTTCATTACATTTTAGGCCCAAATCAAGGGACAGATAATTTTCCTTTGAAGGCTTTATAGGCTATACAGTCCTAGGAAATTCAAGGGACATGGGCTGTTCCATTTGTGTTAAGAGGTTGTTCTTCAGTGCATTAATGCCCTTAGCATACTCTTCAATTCCAGATATCCTTGCATACTAAATACAAGGGAATAAAAAGAAGAAAGCCTCAGCTGTTTGAAAAGGATTCGCCTAACACCAGATGACAGCATATTGAATGAATAGGATGTTTTTAAACCCCCAGAAAAGAAGAACGAAGCGCCTACACAGTACCAGGTTAATTTTCTGGGGGCAAAGGCATATAGCTAACCTCTCTACCCCATCACGTGCTGAGGTTACGAATAGTGGAAGTCACAATTTTTAAGGAGAAAGGCATTTTATAGTGTAGAAGGGTATCTAGAATGTGGTATTTCAAAAACTGACCTAATATAGGTAGCTAAAGTAATTTTTCTAATGACTCAGACATTATGGCTGAGATATTTTCTATAGATTATTTTTATTAATACTGACAATACCTAGTGTACATTTCCTGTACTTGCTGGTGGAAGCAATAAACTATCTAAACTATATTTACCTTCCACATCTCCAAGGGCCTTCATGGCCTGTACGGAGACGACTTTACTTTGCTATAAAATAAGATCTGCCATTGCTGAAGTGTTAAGGTACTCAAACTTTACAGTCTTCGAGGAGTTTCACAGTTTCTATATTACCGGCAGCATCCATTGAATTGACATGATAGCCTTCAAAGACCACCGAAAGGGCTTGATAATAGATCCGACGATCAGATTCGAGCTTCCACGGTATGCATTAGCCATGCGTCTTGGTAGGTGTGCTAGGTACCAACTGATGAGCCCAACCTAGCACATTGGGGCGAAACGCTGGCAACCAGGAATGAGTTAGCTGAAAATTTATAATGTCCAAAAACGGACCATTTATATTGGTATTATAAATTTACTCATTCGGGACAAATATTTCAGATTCCCAATGGGAATCAACATCTGTATCATCCGATGGCCAAGCAGGTATCAATTTTTGGTAGTGAGACAAAGTCTCTCATAGTGCATTGGCACTGCCGGTCGCTTCAAGTAGCCTACGCAGTGGCCTCCACGGTATGCACTAGCCATGTGTCTTGGTAAGTGTGCTAGGTACCAACTGATGAGCCCAACCTAGCAAACGGGGGCGAACGCTGGCAACCAGGAATGAGTTAGCTGGAAAATTTATAATGTCCAATAACGGACCATTTATACTGGTATTACACAACCCAATGAGGTACATGAGGAAAAGAAAACAACATATAACCAAACATCCCATTCTATCAACAAGAATACTGGCTGGATGATATTGAAGTTATAGAATTAATGGTTGGTGGAGAGGAACCATTCCTCTCTTTGTCACCCAGTTCTGCAAATCATTTAACCTCAATCAGGCATTAATAAAAGAAATTGCAGTGACTGCCTTGAAATATTCCATCTAAGTCCTGAAGAACCATATCTCCCATACAGTATGTCAAATGTGCCAACCAACTCACAACTACTTTTAATATTCATATTGTCTTTTTGTATACTTTATCCTCAGGGACAGTTGGGGAAAGTCAAAATAAATACTGTATTATATCAGAATTCTTGTTGGCAACAAACTCTTGCTTTTTTATTTTCCACTGTATTTTAAATCTCTCCTTAACTTGTCGTCAGTAAGGATGTGACTTTCAAACCAATTCCTGGAGCCTCTCCAGAGCTGATACTTCTCAACAAATTTGATCAGGTAAGAGCCTTTATCACCAGTTCTGATTTATGCTTTCTGTGAGTCAATTTTGTAATTCATTTTAACTTTTTGGTGGATTTTTAGCATAGTGTTATTCATTATAACCCATCGTACACAAGCAAATTTTATAAAGCGTTTGACAAAATGTTTATAGTCAAATAATATTATAAAAACCAAGTGAGTTGACTGAACGGTTCGGTTCACATAGCCGTGAGCTTGCAGTCAGAAGATGGTGGGTTCAAACCCCCCTACTCTCAGCAGCTCTGATGTTAGTTTCCCTTTTGTCACACCTTAACATGTTGACTGCTGCCTGACGCACATGTGCGTCATTGTGTATGATCTGTTTTTTCTTGTGACTGGGTTTCATTCTCCTGTGGTGACACTCAGATTGAGGTTCAAGTTATTGATTTGTGACCCTGTTGCTTTCAAATGTAGTGTAATAACATTTGAAAGTGGCAGTGACAGTTCTACTTGTCCTTCAAATTCCAGCACAAAAAGTAAATGCAAGAGGCAGATCAATGAGAAAGCGATGCAAATTTTGGTGTGAAAAGGGGAAAAGAACCAAATCCAATTATTATTATTCTCAGTTCCTTGAAAATCCTGCATTTTCCTTAGAGTCTTGCTTTAGGATTTACTGCTAGTACTATACATGACGTGAATGACTATAATAATATTCACTTCTGCATAAAAAATATTTACTGAAGGAGCTTCTTGGTGTGAATGATTCTTAAATAACAATGTAACATCATTTGTTATAATGCAATATAAGTATGCTATATTAATAAGATGCACATCATTGACGCAGATGTGTGTCTACCAGCAGCTAGGATATTATATTGTTCTTCAATGATTTTTCATGTGTATATGTAGTGTTAACTTCTCAGTGTGGGACAACTTTCACTACCTGACTACCCTGTGCTGCAGGAGGAGTGTAGCACCAAGCATGCCATGAGACAGGCTTTTAGTTAATCGCGCTTAAATGACAAGCCGTTCAATGAATTTTACCAAAGTATTCAGTTTATTAGTGCAATGAAGTGGAGCAATCTTTTGATGCTTTCAAATCGAACAAGAGATATGGCTAAACCAAATATAGAATTGGCTAGTACCCGTCATTTTTTAAATAAGATCAAAATACAGATTTCTGTACTATGCTCATTAACATACACAATGCAAAAACTACACACATTTCCTCCACAGTTACTGGTACACATTCATTTACCCTCGATCGGAACGGAAATAACATACTGTATGACCGCACGTGATGTTGAGCATAAATATCTGCCTATTCTACTATCATCTTTACGAACTTGACTGTAAAAAACGACTGAAAATTTTTCACACAGGATACAAGCAGTTCTTAGTAGCATTCTGAGACCCATAATCAGCCACAAACCTTTCCCTTTGCCCTCTGTAATTACCCATGCCTTCTCACACAAACCCACCATCGTTAATATTATAGCCGATATCTTTCCGTGTTTCAAAAGCAACATCAATGTCACGATCACTCGCAAATTCTATATCCTGATTCTTGTTTAATTAAACTAAACTTTCCATACCATCATTCAGTAAAACGTTAATTTTTGCATTCGTGATTACAAGAAACCGTTAGCTGCCATATTGTCAACAAGAGAACTGTTGGTTTTTCAGATGCAATATCTCATATATGTAATCGATAAAAACTCGATAGATATATATATGAAACAAATGAAAGATCAATGCTTCGTCTGCAGATATATCTTACTACATTTGTAATAGTTCAAGAACTATTCGGTAGATAGAAGCACAAAGCAGAAGGTGCTACGCGCGTGTAATGTACATCACTCCACGACAGAGAGTGTTGGGGAGTCTGCGTTGAGTGGTTAAAACTACAGCCTACTACCTTTTAACCAGTAGAAAGAAAAGAAAAATATCAGCTCCTTGGACATTTTATAGGGACGCGTCTGAGTCAGTGCAATGTAGCGTAAATAGCAAAAAGGGGTATTTTTATTAAAAGTTGTTTACGTCCCACTGACACAGGTAGGTCTTACGGCGACAATGGGGTAGAAAAGGGCTAGGAGTGGGAAGGAAGTGGCTGTGACCTTAATTGAGATACAGCCAGGTGTGAAAATGGGAAACCATGGAAAATCCTCTTCAGAGCTGCCAACAGTGGGGTTTGATTTCACCATCCCCCAAATGCAAGCTCACAGCTGCACAAAATATAAAATCTTCAGCAATATATTTACAATGGTCTTGTTTGGTTAAATAATTTTATAAATCCTTCAACAAGATGTTAACAGAAATATCTGGCCTGCTAGTTTTGTTATACATACATCTTTATAGATCGTTATGCCTTTCAGCGTTCAGTCTGCAAGCCTCTTGAATTTACCAAACGCTGCTACAATCCTTTATTTGCAACTAGTGCCATGGGCTCATTTAGTTCTATACCTCTTATCTTTAAATCGTTAGAAATTGAGTCTGTCGTCATCTTGGTCTCCCTCTACTTCTCTTACCCTCCATAACAGAGTCCATTGTTCTACGTAACCTATCTTCCTCCATTCGCCTCACATGACCCCACCACCAAAGCCAGTTTATGCATACAGCTTCATCCATCCAGTTCATTCCTAACTTAGCCTTTATCTCCTCATTCCAAGTACTCTCCTGCCATTGTTCCCACCTGTTTGTACCAGCAATCATTCTCCTGTAAAGCAAAGTTGGTCTGAAAACATAGTTTATCAGGGAGCTGACTTCCTTCTTGCAGAATACTGTTGATCGTAACTGCGAGCTCACTGCATTAGCTTTACTACACCTTGATTCAATCTCACTTACTATATTACCATCCTGGGAGAACACACATCCTAAATACTTGAAATTATCTACCGGTTCCAGTTTTGTATCACCAATCTGAAATTCAGTTCTGTTCAATTTCTTACCTACTGACATCAATTTAGTCTTCGAGAGGCTAATTTTCATACCATACTCATTGCACCTATTTTCAAGTTGCAAGATTGGAGGCTTTTGGCACAATCTGCCATTAAGAACAAGTCGGGAGCATAGGCCAGACTGCTTACTACCTTTCCATCTAACTGAATCCCTCCCTGCCACTTTATACTTTTTAGCAGATGATCCATGTAAGCTACGAACGACAAAGGTGAAAGATCACAGCCTTGTCTAACTCCTGTAAGTACCCTGAACCAAGAACTCATCCTACCTTCAATTCTCACTGCAGTCCAATTGTTAATTGTTAACATAAATGCCTTTGTTTGATTGTAATAATCTACCCTTAATTCCATAGTCACCCAGTATGGTGAACATCTTTCCCTCGGCACCCTGTCATGTGCTTTCTTTAGATCTACTAAACAGAAACACAACTTTCTATTCCTCTTGTAGCATTTTTCAATCACCTGGCCCATACATTGGAACCATACTCTAGTTGGGGTCTTATCAGAAACTTATATGCCCTCTTCTTTACATCCTTACTAAAACCCCTAATTACCATCATCATAATTTCCCATTATCCAGCTGTAGCTGGGTAGGGGTAAATATGGTTCCTCTCCACTTTCTTCGGTCTTTCCACCACTACTCCTCTAACACTGTGTCCCAGTCCAGGTTTCTTTCTCTAATACTGCGTTGGATTGTCTCCTTCCATCTCAATCATGGTCGTCCACGGCCTCTCCTTCCTTGTATTTGCATTTCCATCACCTTTTTTGGCATTCTTTCATCACTCATTCACTTTATGTGCCCAAACCATCTTAGCTGGCTCTTCTCTATTCTGTCATTCATTCTTTCCTCTCCAATTTCTTCCTGAATCTTCTCATTCCTTATTTTGTCTTTTCTACTCCTCAAAAACTTCATTTCGGCTGCCTGTATTCGACTCTCATCCACTACAACCCTTAAATACCCTCATAACCATTTGCAGAGATCTGTATGCTTCATTACAATCCCATTTATATAATTACCCCAATGAAGCTCGTTCCGTATGTTAACACCTAGGTACTTACAGTGATCCCCAAAAAGAACTTTCACCCCACCAATGCAGTATTTAAAATTGAGAGGACTTCTCTTATTAGTGTAACTCACAACCTGACTTTTCACCCCGCTTATCATCATACCATTGCCTTCTGTCCATCTGACAACATTGTCGAGGTCTTTTTGCAGTTACTCACAATCTTGTAACTTATTTATTACTCTGTACTGAATAACATCATCTGCAAAAAGCCTTATCTCTGATTCCAGAATCTTTATTCATATCATTTATACATATAAGAAAACATAAATGTTCAATAATACTGCCTTGAGAAATTCCCCTCTTAATTATTACAGGGTCAGATAAAGCTTCAATTACACTAATTTTCTGAGTTCTATTTTCTAAAAATATAGCCACCCATTCAGTCATTCTTTTCTGTAGTCCAATAGCCCTTATTTTTGCCAGGAGTCTCCCATTATCCATCCTGTCAAATGCTTGAGATAGGTCAATCGCGATACAGTTCATTTGACCTGAATCTAGGATATCTGCTATATCTTGCTGGAATCCTACAAGTTGAGCTTCAGTGGAATAACCTTTCCTAAACCGAAACTTCCTTCTATCTTGTGCCTTCTTTCTAGGGTCCCGACCGATCTCCCTTGGTCAACTCTTGTTCTCGTCTTAATCCAATAGTAATGGGAGTCTTTCATTTTCACCAGGCCTTTTCATTTCTTTTGCTTATAGGCTACATTCATTCTTTGAAGAAGCCAACTTTTCCTTTTACACCTTTTTTTGCTTTACGTCGCACCGACACAGATAGGTCTTATGGCGACGATGGGACAGGAACCCCAGCATTTGCCTGGTTTGAAAATGGGAAACCACGGAAAACCATTTTCAGGGCTGCCGACAGTGGGATTCGAACCTACTATCTCCCGAATACTGGATACTGGCCGCACTTAAGTGACTGCAGCTATCGAGCTCGGTTTTACACCTTTTATTAGCATTAAGAAGAAATTGTTTTCTCGTCTAGTTCTTAAATTCTTGTAGGTTGTTCAGACTGATGATCATAAAGATCCAAACCCTTATACTGTATTTAAATTTTTTATCTGATATGAGCTCAAAATAACCAGTTTGAACATGTCTGATCTTAACCCTTCTCTGTTGTAGGAACTGGAACGAATTGACCTGGCCCCTCTTTCTCGCAAAGATTGCAATGCTCTACTGATCGATCGTGGTTTCCAGAGGAAGGAGGGACAAGAAACTGCCCATCATGATGACTTTTGACGAGAGCAAGGGTGTAGTCATAATATTTGAAATGGTCTTCTTCATCTTCATTAATTGCCCAATACTATACATTCCTAGGTAGTGCAGCCAAGAAATGAATTGCCATAATTCCACTGGGTAGTAACATCAGAAATATGGGCTGCTGTACTTAAATGTGTTTGTTTTGTAGACTGAAGTAGAAATGGTGGTTGTATTTACAAATTATGTGGAGAATGTTCTTCGAAACACTGTGAGTGCTTCATTTGGCGTTGGTGATGGTTAGCTGAGATTTTATAACAGAGTGGAGTTTGGCCTACCCTTCCCTGGCCTACCCTTCCCTATGTAGATCATATTGCAAGTGAATTGGTTATCCTGCTTCAAATTACATTATAATGTGGACTAAAAGAGAAACATTGATCTAAGGAAAATATATATCATTTATACTTGATTGGAATATGCACTTTTCCCAGAGAAATCTTGTCACAAAAGTGACATTGTGTCGTAGAATTCAGACACAGGACCTGTGTTCAAACTTAAATTCTTCTTCTTCTTGCGTTCCGGCCTTCTAAGGACCACGTTACAATTTCAAATCTTCCTCCTTAGTTGTTCTTTCCTTTCCTTCCAGTATTCGTTCATTGTTTCACTGTGCTTCTTTTTCCTGTCTTCAGTCCACTTTGTGCCTGTTTTCTTTTCCTTCCTCCCTTGGAATCATTCCATTTGTAAGACTTTGTTCTTAAAAATCTTTCTTTTCAATAATTCTTCTTCTTGTATGTTGTTCCTTTCCAGGTCTTTCTTGACTTCTTGAATCCAGGTGGTGGTTGATTTCTTTTCCCAAAGGTACTCGAAGATTCGTTTCCCAAAGGTACTCGAAGATTCGTTTAGTTAGTGTATTGTCATCCATTCTGTAAATTATTCATTACTATTGTTTGTTTTTGTGAGCCTTGAACCAGCATTTTTCTCCATTTAGAGTCCAGAATTGATCTTTGTACATAATGCTGGAAAATATCCATGTTACCATTCATAACATATTTGTTGTCATGCATGTATCCTCAAGTTATGGGCTATACAAACAGAGCCTTCCTTAATCCTCTCCAGTGTTTTATTCTAACTGCACACTTGATGATATTCACAAGAAATGGGCAACACAAAAATCGTTAATTCACAAGAAATGGGCCTGACAAAAATTGTTAATTACTTATTATGTAACATGTATGTACAGCTTTTTAATACGTATAGGCCTTTCTTGAAGTAGATGTGTGTTTATTCATTACATAAACATTTTTGTACTTATATAAAGTTGTTGGTTTTTTACACCGACATAGGTAATACTTTTTTGTACTTTTTTTACATATAGTGAATAAATCAACCTGGATAAGGCTGAGCACTAGAGCAACTACATTGGCTAGGATACAGAGTAGCATGTTCAGGGTCTCTCTTATAAACCCAGACCAAGCGCAAGATGTTTGTACTCTGAGCTACGGCAGCTGCCTCAGCCTAAACTTACGTTGCGTGTGGCCGCCCTGATTCAAGCGTGTATACCATCTTATATGAAATCTTACCTTATAAAAGATGCTGGAAATGTCATCCTTCATAATGAGGGACTTCATAGACACCATTAGGATTTGTGCACACCAATAGTGAGAGTTATGACTGTTCACACGACCATTAAGATGAAATGTAAGTTAAAAGCTTCATGTTTTATCTGTATTGAAATGTAGTCAGAAGAATAGATACAAGGTTATCCACCTTTCAATAAAGGACCAGTTTCAACCCAACCAGCGGTCATCCTCAGCCTTATAATTCTAAACATCAGCAAGTCCAACTACCACAAGACATAAAACACATTAAAATATATAACGACAACCGCAGCTCCTTCTTGGATTTCATGTTCCGCAAAGTGTATGGCTCCAACTATACAGTGCTCGTGCTGGGCAGTAAGAAGTGGCTCTGAGATGCATTGTTGTGGCTTTCGACCTTCTGCGACTGTAATGAAGAATTCCAGACAATGCAACACATCACCTTCAGATGCACACAGAACTATCGACGATCTTTTTACAGTTTCAGCAACAGCTAGGCATTCTAGTTCAGTTCACATTTTTCATTTGTTAATTTGTGTATTTAATTCAATTTTGCATCATTTCTGTTTTTTGTATTTTTTATTTTTCTGTATTGCACATATCTGTGTTGATTTTACTTTGTGTTTTATTTTGACATTTTTATATTTATTCAGGTTTGTAAATTAGTTGTATTTTTTCATAATGTTGTTCTTACTCAGTTTGTGTGTGACTTAACCCTAGAACTGCCGCAGGTTTACCTGTTAAATGCTGGAGTTATTTTCCTCATTATATACTATGGAAATAAAATCGTACCTGAAATCACATATTAATCCCAATAAATCCACATAAAAAACTGAAAGAATGATCTAGATGAAGATGGCAGAAATAACAAAAAATATTGTTTCAATTTCTATCTATCTTAAAATACAATATTATAACATCTTTTGAACAATCAAGATTTAAATCTATTTTGTATTCCATAACATAGAGGTGTTTTGTAGTCAGCCATTCAGCCTCTGGCACATAAGTGAACAGTAACCTCAGGCAATAGAATATTTCTTCAATCATTAACTTCTCGAGGTGGCTCCTTTGCTGTAGAATTGTGTACAAGCTTTGGTGTCACGTGTGGAACACGCAGTCTGACATCCTTCCATGTATTAGTGTACAAAGAAATGTTGTCAGAGAAAGGAAAGGCTCAGAAATCCCCCATCGCAGAGGAGAACATCACAAAAAATATATCATATGCTATAAGTTTCATTTCTGATCCGTAATGATACCAATTATTACGTATGATTTGGTTTTAAGTGGCCCACCTATTCAATACAAACACATGTGAAAACAACTATATCTTCGTGTCAGTTATATACTTACTTACTTACTTACTTACTTACTTACTTACTTACTTACTGGTCGGCGCTACAGTCCTTGTAGGTCCTTGGCCTCCTTTATCACCTGTCTCCATTCATCTCGGTCCTCAGCTTTTCTTCTCCAATGTTTAACTCTTAACTTTCTAAGGTCATCCTCAACATCATCAATCCATCTTTTCCTGGGTCTTCCTCTCCTCCTCCTTCCATCAAGTTTTCCTATAAACACCTTTTTAACAGTGCAGGTTTCTGCCATTCTCTGAACATGACCGGCCCACCTAATTCTTCCCTGCTTAATTTTAGTAACAATATCTGGCTGGCCAAACAGTCCTTGCAGCTCTACATTTGTCCTCATTCTCCGCCCATCCTGATCTCTTACTGCACCGAATATCTTTCTCAATATCTTCCTTTCCCATCGTAACAGCCACTGTTCTTCTCTGGAGGTCATCACCCAGCATTCTGATCCATACATAACTATTGGTCTTAGTACTGTTGTGTATATTTGAATTTTTGTATTCCTGCAGACAGTCCTGGATTTAAACATATTTTGCAAGGCGTAAAAGCATCGGTTTCCACTTGTTATCCTCTCCTGTATTTCCACGGAGGTTTTATTGTCCTCTGTTATTATAGAGCCTAGATATTTGAAAGATGTGACTCTTTGATATTCCTTCCCATTTAATCTTACTGTGGTCCTTCTTCTTACTCCCTCTGTGTCTCCCATCTTCATATATTTTGTTTTGTTTATATTCACTTCTAGTCCTAAGTCCTGTGCTTTCTCTTCTAATGCCAAGTAGCTCTCTTCAAGAGCTCTTTCATTTCTTGCGATTATTGCTACATCATCAGCATATGCTATCACTTGTACTAATCTGTTCAAAATGGTTCCCCCTGGGTTGATGGGCAACTGACGGATTACTTTTTCCAATGCTAGGTTAAAAAGCAGTGTGGAAAGTACATCTCGCTGTCTTAGTCCTCTCTCCACTAAAAACTCCTCAGACAGATCTTGCTCCACTCTCACCTTGCAGGCTGTTGTTTTCAAGGTCATTTCTGTTAATCTAATCAATTTCCTCGGGATTCCAAATTCTTTCATAATCTTGTAAATTTTACCCCTATCTAGACTGTCATATGCCTGTTTAAAATCAACATACAGCTGATGTAGCTGTTTGTCATATTCATAAAACTTCTCTAGCACTTGTCATAATATAAATATCTGATCCAGAGTAGAGCAATGTTTTCTGAAGCCTGCTTGTCAATCCCCTAATATTCTTTCCATCCATGATTCCAATCTTAAGGCTAGTACCTTACCAAAAACCTTGTACGTTCCATCCAGCAAGGTGATCCCTTGATAATTTCCACATACTGCCTTATCTCCCTTCTTATGTATTGGGTAAATTATACCCAATGTCCAATCCTTGGGTATTTCCTCCTTTGTCCAAACCTCCTTAATCAATTCATAAACAGCCTTTTCTATTCCCTCTCCCCCATATCTCAACAGCTCTGACTATTCCATCGTCACCTGGGGCTCTATTATTCTTTAATGCATTAATTGCAGCTTTGACCTCTTCTAAGTCTGGCTGTTTTACTGATTCCTTTTCCAATTCTCTTTCTTCCCCATCAACATTTATATTTTCCTTCTCTCTATCATCTTCATTATTTCCATTGAGTAACTTGTAAAAATACTCCTGCCATCTTCCAAGCACTTTGCTTTTATCACCCAGAAGGTTTCCATCGTTATCTTTGAAGAAAACAGCTCTTCGTTGAAATCCTCTCTTAAGGTCTTTTGTTCTTTCATAGAACTTTCGTACCTCGTTTCTATCCTTCATTTCATCCACTTCTTCAATTCTCTTTCTTTCAAAAGCTCTTTTCTTATATCTACATCTTATCTGCTCTTCTTTGTTTCTCTCTATACTCTTCTACTGTTTGTCTTGTTCTCCTTTGAAGCATTCTGTTCCTAGCATCATTCCTCTCTTGGATTAATGTTGAACATTCCTTATCAAACCATTCTGCTCTCTTTACCAATTTCTTCTTTCCCAGGGTATTATCTGCAACTTCACTGATAGTTGTTTTCAGTATCTCCCATTTATCTTCCACTTCTCCTTTCTCCCATAATTCCCTTTTTATTTCCAAAGATTCAGCCATTTTCTTTTTGTATTTCTCTTGCAATTCCTCATTTTTTAGACCTTCAGTATTGTGCTTTGCCTTTCTTCTTACTTTTTCCGTTCTTGCCAAATCTATTTATTGTCTGTACTTGACTCTAACAAGATAATGGTCTGTATCTGCATCAGCACCTCTGCAGCTTCTAACATCCATAATATCTAATGCATGTCGCTGGTCTATGATAACATGGTCTATTTGATTTCTTGTCACACCATCTAGTGAAATCCAGGTCTCCTTGTGAATGTTTTTCCTAGGATGCCAAGTACTTTTAATTATAATCTGCTTTCCACTCACAAAATCAATCAATCTCAATCCGTTATCAATACTTACTTCATGCAGGCTTTCTTTCCCTACTAAGTGTTTGTACACCTCTTCTCTTCCAATTTTTGCATTTAAATCTCCAAGGATAATTTTCACATCGTGTCTTTGAACTTTATTAATTTCTTCCTCCAATTTAGTATAAAATGCGTCTTTCTTCTCATCTTCTTTACCGAGCTCGATAGCTGCAGTCGCTTAAGTGCGGCCAGTATCCAGTATTCGGGAGATAGTAGGTTCGAACCCCACTGTCGGCAGCCCTGAAAATGGTTTTCCGTGGTTTCCCATTTTCACACCAGGCAAATGCTGGGGCTGTACCTTCATTAAGGCCACGGCCGCTTCCTTCCCACTCCTAGCCCTTCCCTGTCCCTGTCCCATCGTCGCCATAAGACCTATCTGTGTCGGTGCGACATAAATCAACTAGCAAAAAAAAAAAAGAATCTTCTCATCTTCTGCCTCCTCAGTAGGGGCGTACACACAAAACACAGTTACATTGAAGAATTTTGCCCTAATTCTCACAGAGCACATCCTCTCATTGATTGGGGTAAAGTTGATCACGCTTTGCTTTACCGACTTATGTATGAGGAATCCTGTGCCATTGCTACCTGCTTCTTCTCCACTGTACATCAGGATATGTTGTCCACACACCATCATCCCTTGCCCTTTCCATCTTAGTTCCTGTAGAGCTGCTATTTTCACTCCATACTTATCCATTTCATTCCTTAATTCTTTCAACTTGCCAGGTCTCTTCAATGTCTTAACATTCCACGTTGCTAATATAATATCCTTTTTCCTTCTCTTTAGCCGTTTTTCTCGCCGGTTCGTCACCAAGTTTTCCAATCCTGCTTTATTCATTCTTAAGGTATCCGTAACAGTTGTTTTTTTACGAGGTAGGGGAGTTAACCCTATGCACAGCCTGAAGGACCAGGTATCACTCTTAGTCTGGATCATCACCTTAGACCTGTCCGGCTTGGGTGGCCCTACCAGGAGCAGATGCTCCCGCCGGCATAGCTCTAAGGATAATTTAACCACGCAAGCCTCCAATAAACACCCGGCAAAATATATTTTGCCTTCGTCAAGGTGGCGATACCTTCGGGAGGTGTGTCAGTTATATCCTAATTTGTTAATAGCTGCAGTCGCTTAAGTGCGGCCAGTATCCAGTAATCGGGAGATATTGGATTCGAGCCCCACTGTTGGCAGCCCTGAAGATGGTTTTCCATGGTTTCCCATTTTCACACCAGGCAAATGCTGGGGATGTACCTTAATTAAGGCCACAGCCACTTCCTTCCACTTCCTAGCCCTTTCCTATCCCATCGTCGCCATAGGACGTATCTGTGTCAGAGCGACGTAAAGCAAATAGAAAAAAAATTGTTATTTTGGTACTAGTTTCTAATTTTTGGTCATCATATATAATGTTGTTGTATAGATGTAATGACAACATTCTAATTATAAACAGTACTAGTTTTGACGCATTTTTGCGTCATCTTCAGCTGTACAAAGAAACGGAAAATAGGCAAATTATATAAAACTCATGATAGACATAAAATTGTGCATTATGGCTTGGGGTCACCCGAAAATTTGTGTAATGCGACAAAATATGTGGCAGAAGTGACATCACATTAGTCGTTACCATCACAAAAAAATGCTCTGTGAAAGGATGCTAATAAATCATTCAATATACCGTAAATAATCTAGTTATGTTTATTGAAATGCACATTCATGATCATTAGCTGTTCACAAAGGTAGTGTGTGTTTTTTTCTTCTTTTTGGAATCCTACTGTATTTCTACGTAAACGCAAGTAGTTCTTCAACAGGAAGTGAAGTTTTTATCACAAGAATGTATCATTTAAACTTAAAAATAAGTCATCCTAAACTTAGAATAGGTAATGTTTAACATTGTATGTTATTTTAACAAAGATTAAGGTTCTTCGGCAGCTGAAGATGGCCTATTATAAAGGCGAAAACCGGTACTGAAAAATGTTTTAAGTACTTTAATATAAATAAAAGTACTGATTAGGTGGGGAAATCCAGCCTTGTAATTGTGATCAAATTACACCTATAGAAATTAAACGAAACCGAACCCACCAGTTATACAAATAAATGGATTTGGCGTCCGGAGAGACCTGGTGCGTGTCTTTTGATTTGACGCCCGTAGGCGACCTGCAAATCATGATGAGGATGAAATGATGATGAAGACGGCACATACACTCAGTCCCCATGCCCGGGGAATTGACCAACTATTGTTAAAATTCCCCGACCCTGTCGAGAATCAAAGCCGGGACCCTGTGACCAAAGGCCGCACACTAACCATTTAGCCATGGAACCCGACACCAGTTACATACAAACTCAGGACAAATAAATAAGTTTAAAGTTCGGATCCACAATACTCTTGTGAAGACTATTCATTAACCAATTGCAAAATTGAACTTGTGAGTTCAAGAATGTCCCAACTCCACTTTTTAATGAAATTCACTTTGTGGTTTGTATGGACTGCTGAACTTCGGGCAGATGTTTGTAGATGGAGAAAACACCCCAACTCAAAGCGCAAAGTGCTTGCTTAGCATCACGAAATTTATGTATATTTCAAGAATGTCCCAATGTATGGAGTTGGGACAGTTTTGAAGTACCTGAACAGTTTCTCGTCAGATGTTTCTAGTTTTATGTTGTTGACATATGTGACAAAATGGTAATGAAGATTCTTCTAAAATTCGGGGTACCGAGCTCGATAGCTGCAGTCACTTAAGTGTGGCCAGTACCCAGTATTCGGAAGATAGTAGGTTCGAACCCCACTGTCGGCAGCCCTGAAAATGATTTTCCATGGTTTCCCATTTTCACACCAGACAAATGCAGGGGCTGTACCTTAATTAAGGCCATGGCCGCTTCCTTCCCACTCCTAGGCCTTTCCTATCCCATCTTCGCTTCGGTGCAATGTAAAGCAAATTGTAAAAAAATGTATACCCTTTTTACCAAAAAACATTATCCAGATGCCTTTCTTTATCTGAAATCTTGGAGTGATGTACTTGATTACTTTTGTACTCACTTTCATTATAGTTTTGGAATACCAACAACAGAAGTTTGTGGCACATGTGTCCTTCTGAAATGCAAAATTGACCATGAGAAAAATACTTTTTACAAAGAACTTGAGAAAGCTGAGTAAGAATCACAGGCTCATGCCAATATAGAATTTTGACTTTCAACAGAATATTCCTTTTCTCAATTTGGAAGTAGGTGATGTATTCTATTCTCGGCAGTTGTGGTTACATAATTTTTGCATACACAGTACAGTTGTAAAACAAAAAACCTGTGATGTATATGTGGCACGAAACAGAGGCACGCAGGGGTCTTACTGAAGTTTTTCTCATGCTTGTTTCACTATTTCCAAAATTACTTGAATAAAGATGTAAAAATACTTAAGCTTTTTTTCCAGACGGTTGCAAGGGTCAAAACCAGAATTAAACAATGTTCAGATTCTTGTTCACGCCGGTATTCACAGGTAAATTCACCAATAAAGGGTCAGAGCTTCTTTCCATGTGACTAGATAGTTGCCATTATTGAAAAATGAAACTAGAAGTAGAAAGGAAGGAGATGCATGAAGGTTGGGTGCAAGTTGTTGAAACAAAGTTTGAGGTTGTCAGCACGAAAGGGGACATGATACTAAATTTCACAGATCACTTACAAAGATTCTTTAAAACATCTCTAACCAAAAATAATGAGAAGTTTAAGGTGAGCAAGTACAAAACATTCACATTTCAACTTTTGCACAAGTATGAAATAAGTGTCAGTAAAGGCATGTCTTCCATTGCACCAACATAAACGTTTCCTTTGCTCAAAAACAATGTTAACCCAGAACTCCCCTCTCAATCTGTTAAATGTTATGATGACTAATACCTATTAAGTCAGGAAAGCTAAATGACTTAAAGAAACTCTGTGTTTACTTAGCACCAGATACAGTTAACTTAAAAGAAAATACAGACACACCTTCTAATAGTGATTAGGACTGACATAACTTCGGTTATTGTGAACAATAATTTGAAATAAATATGAACATGTTGGTTTATTTTTACATTTTAATTTGTTTTACCCTATATATTTCAACTCCACTCAGTATTTATAACATTTTCAGCAAAGCGATATATGAACAGTACAATCTTCTACAATAGATATGTTGTGAATTCCCTACTTATCATTTGAATACATATTTTATGTTATTCCTGTAATCATATTCAAGTATTTTTGTTCTCTCCTGTAAAAAGTGTTGTCTTGGAGTTGGGACGTTCTTGAACTCACAAGTTCAATTGTATTCTTGCAATGTGATCTGTAGGCATTATTTTATCTAAATGTAATAATTTTGTTGCAATACATGCTGACAAATGTAAAATACCCATTTCCTGAGCTACTCTCCGAAGCGACTTACGTGGAATGACTTGCGGTCTTGCCTGTACACTGGTTTTTGCTTATTAGTTACGGGACCAGTACTACGCCACATATGAACAAGTTCTTGCACGTAACATTTTGATGATACTGTGGAACTGGGAAACTGTGTATGGAATTTTTGAAGGCACCTTTTAGCTGCTTTCTTCTTCTTGTGCAAATAGCACTCTACCAAAAATATTCTGTGCACTGTAGTCTACTTGACCATCGCAAGAACATTATAACACACCTTAAAAAGTCCAATAGTTAATAGTAAACTGAGCAAGAGAGCCAAGTGTCAGCTGCCAACACTTGTCATCACGCCAAGCTTGGGGATTCCCATGGTCTGTGACCATATACTTCCTGTATGTTCAGTTATGCCATGAATAGAAGACACAGTATGTTGAAATACAATAAATCAGCCGTATTTCAAATTGATTCCATCCACAGTTCAAACTATTTCTTCTTCTTTTATGACCACATAGGATCACTTAAGTCAGTCCGTCGTTCAGGTCTCTTTGAAGGGATTGTTCGGGCTTGCGGTCCTCCCAGTACTTCTTCAGACGCTCCGATCTTCGTGTCCTTTCCTCAGTTGAAAATATGCGTGTTGTTGATTTGGGTAAAGCGGAGGTTTGTATTCTTGAGTTTTGTATTCAATTTTATCTTATTTGTGGTGTCTTCTGTTGTAAGGCCTATTTCCTTCAGATCCTCCCTTACTTCTCTGATCCATTTACATCCTGTTGTATTTTTTGAGACATTGTGTTGTACTAGTTGTTTCAGAAGTCTCGAATCCTGCATCCTCAAGATATGTCCAAAGAATCCCAGTCTACTCTTACACTAGTATCTGTAATGGGTTCTAGCTCTTTGTACACGACTTTGTTAGGTATTAAACACCACTGTCCATCTTTCTGGTATTTTTTTGTTGATGCAGGTTCTTCCAATCCTCATTTCAATTTTCTGAATTCTGGCAGTCTTTGATTGTTTATTCAGGTGAAAAAGTGTTTCTGCTGCATATGTATCTTCCGGTTTTATACCTGTGTTGTAGTGTTTTATTTTTGCATTTATTGACAGACATTTCTTTTTGTAGATATCCCGTGTTAATTTTTGTGCTTTAGCTAATCTATTTGTTCTTGTTTGGATTGAGATTTTTTCATTTAGGTTATGTGTTATTACTTCTCCAAGATATTTAAATTGAGTTACTATTTGTTTTTTCAAATGATATTTGATGCTAATTTTATTTGCAATGTTTTGAAGTTCTGATATCTGGGTTTTGGCTTCTTTTATGTCCACTGCTTGTAATGCTAAATCGTCAGCGAAACCCAGGCAATTTGTTTTGATTTTTCGGCCAAACTTTATTGGGGGGGGGGGGGGGGCATTTCCTAAACCATTCCCTCATTACCATTTCTAGAGCACAATTAAATAATAGTGGTGAGAGCCCATCTCCCTGCCATAGTCCAGTTTTAATTTCAAATGTCTGATGTTTCACCCCTAAACTTCACTTTTGATTTGGTGTTAGTGAGAGTCAAGTTTATCATGTTTATTAATTTGGGGTGTAGTCCAAGGTGTCTTAAAATTTTAAACAGAGATTCTCTACGGATGCAATCATAAGCTTTCTTGAAATCTACAAATGTTATCAGCATATCTCTGTTTCTTCTCCTGTTATAGTCCATTATCAACTTAAGACTCATGATTTGATCAGGACAGCTCCTCCAGCGTCTGAAAGCTCCTTGATATTCCCCTAGTTCTATCTCAGGTTGTAAAGTTATCCTATTAAGGATGATTATTGAAAATATTGTGTATGTTATGTCTAGGAGCAAGATTCCCCTGTAGTTATTAGGGTCGGTTTTGTCTCCTTTTTTTTTGTGCAGTGGGTGAATGAGGGCTGTTGTCGAGTATTCTGGTAGTTCTTCTTTAATCAAGATAGAGACAAGTTGTTGATGGAGGGGAAATTTGGCTGATGTTCCTGCATATTTCCAGAATTCCGCAAAGGTCTGATCTTTTCCTGGTGCTTTGTAGTTTTTTAATTTATTCAGAGCTTGGTAGACTTCCTTTATTGTGGAGGGATTGATGTTCTCTGGTGGTGTTTTTATTGGGGTGTTGGTGTCGAAATGAAGGCGTTCCGTACGTTCCTCACAATTTAAAAGCTTGTTGAAATATTTCGCCAGAATTTCTGCGTTGTCTTTATTGTTATGAGCCAGCTTACCATTTTCATCCTTCATCAGTAGGGTCAGGGGTTCAAATTTTTGGAGCTGCTTTCTGAAGGTTTTGTAGTAGTCCCTTGATTGAGTTTTATTAAATTGTTCTTCAGTTAACTGCAGGGTGTCCTTATGATGTTGTCTTTTTATTCTTAAGACTTGGGTAGTTTCTTTTCTCTGTTCTATCCTGTTTGATAGGATATTTCTGTTTTTTGGGACTGATGTAATAGCCATGCCTGATGTCTTTTCTCCACTGTTTCATCCCATTCACTGTTACACCATTGGTGTTTTTTACGTGGTTTAATTGGAGCCAAGTCTTCTGCAATTTATTTAAGATTGTGTACTAAGTCTTCAAGTTTATCTGTGATTTTTATTTTTCAGTTGCTTTCTGGTAATTTTTGTTGTTGATTAGCTGGGTAGGATATATTTTTCTTTCAGTTTTAAGGGCTTGCTTTTGCTGTCTCCTCTGGGGAGTGAGTTTAATTTTAACTATGTAGTGATCTGAACCTGTGTCTATTCCTCAGAGGACTTTGACATAGATTTCTTTGTGGTGGTATTTGCCCATGCAGATGTGATCCAGTTGCCATTCTCCTTCAGTGTAGACAGGATGTTTCCATGTTTTGAGTTTTTGAGATTTCCTCTTAAAACATGTAGATTTTGAGATTAAATTATGGTTTCTACACAGACCAACTAGTTTGTCTCCATTTTTATTTGTTTTCTTGTGTGCTGGCCATTTTCCGATGATGTCACGGTATTTTCTTTCTCTGTGAACGTCGAAGTCACCTATTAATAATTTTACATGGTGTTTGGGGATGTTATCTATGGTCTGGTCCAATAGTTCCCAAAATTCTTCTGTTTCCTCATGGTCTTTTGAGGAGTTGTTTTTATCATTAGTGGGAGCATGGGCATTTATTATAGTATAGATTTTATTAGATGCCTTTAAGGTGAGCGTCGAGAGTCGTGGATAGTGATGGGCAGTCTGAGACGAGGTCTCGAGATTTCTCGGGATTAGCGCAGTCATTATTTCTCGCGAGAAATCTCGAGAGCATTTCCCTACATTGTGCGGCGAGCAGCGTGTCGTAGGCCTACAGGTAGTCGGAGCTGAATGTTGTTTGTTCCGAATATGCGAATAGCCAACCACGGGCCTTCTCATTTTCGTAAATACGTGTCAACAAGCGACTAGGGCGTTCATTTCTACCGAGATCTGTTTTGACGTATTATAACATAATTATAAAGGATATGCATTCGGGCATTGTATGCACTGGTAGGTACACGAATGAGTGGTTTAAGTACAGAACCTGACGGCTACTGTAGGTACACGTAACTGGATACTAAAGTCGTACCGGGCGAGTTGGCCGTGCGCGTTGAGGCGCGCGGCTGTGAGCTTGCATCCGGGAGATAGTAGGTTCGAATCCCACTATCGGCAGCCCTGAAGACGGTTTTCCGTGGTTTCCCATTTTCACACCAGGCAAATGCTGGGGCTGTACCTTAATTAAGGCCACGGCCGCTTCCTTCCAACTCCTAGGCCTTTCCTATCCCATCGTCGCCATAAGACCTATCTGTGTCGGAGCGACGTAAAGCCCCTAGCGGACTAAAGTCGTACATTATTCGAACTCGAGACGAGGCAAGATGCGCCTTGCTGCATATGCAACCACCATTACGCATGAGTGGAATGTGCAATCTAAATTGCTTCAGCTTGCTCCAATTCTTCCGACAGGCAGGTGTACATCGTTATCAGACCCCGCATTAAATAACATATGACCACTGCTTGTGTTTACCGATATTTTGGTGACGAAGGAAATAATTACTTACAATGCTATAGAGTATTCGCGTCATAATTAGGTAGGTACTTCGATATATGACGGTGCAATGTGAACTGTGTCTAATTGTACGCGACAACTTGAAAACGATGTATGAAACTCAACGTAAGTCGTGGATGTCGATTATTTTTAAGAGATGTCACATAGCACAGCCCACTGTGTTGCTTATTCAAGAGAAGTAAAATACATCGGCAGAAATACTTCTGGGATGATCCAGCACTTGCAAACGCATAATATCAATGAAGAGGAATCGTCACAGAACACCTCCGGCCTGGTCTGAATCACAAGAAACTACCCAACGATTGTGAGGCATCCTAATAATTATTAACAAATTATACGGGTTATTCAGCTAAGAAGTCCACCTGACATAACTCGTGAACAGTTTAAGATACTGACATTCTTTATTCACTTTCGTTAATGGTAAGGAGCTCATAGTTCAACATGCAGTGCTTTCCTAGAATTTTGACAAAATTTATCGTCACACACGTTTCCATGTGAGAACTGCTGATGATAACTATCAAGCTTACATTCATAGTTACTGGGACGACGTGTCGCACCGCTTGCCGCACACGAGAATCGGGGTCGAGAGCGTTGCCCATCACCCTTGCTGAAAGAATTGGAAAACTCGAGCATTTTAGATTACACGTTCCACTGATGTGTAATAGGGGTTGCGTATGTAGCGAAGCACATCTTCCCCGTCTCAGGTTCGAATAATGCACGCCTCTAGTATCCAAGTAGGTGTACATCCTATCTACAGTTATTCACAAATTATGCATTGTTATTCAGCTAAGATGTCCACCCCAAATAAGTCGTGAACAGTTTAAGATACTGACATTCTGTTTCCACTTTAGTTAATGGTATTAAGGGGTTCATAGTTAAACATGCAGTACTTTTCCAGTGACATTTCCTCCACTGTGGGGACCATCACCCCACCTAAAGGGGCTCATTCGCCCGAAGCTGTTGGCCCCCTTAGGACTCGGGTTATTTCCCGCCGCCCAACGCTTGGCATTGGCAGTTTTACAGCTGGATGCCAGACCAGCAAACCCTCCTCCTTTCTCATTCCGGACGTGGGACTGGACTATTTCTTTATAAGAAGTCTCAATATATTACCACCCTTTAGACCCTAACACTGTACGACAAATGTTACTAAAGGCTGTCAAATCTGTTGCTTTAAACACTTGCAATAACAGGTCTAAAAATAAACAAGAACTGTGTATTGTAAAGAAACTAGTAGTTTGCTCCGTTACTTCAAACTTCCAATATCTCTTAATAAAATTAGTACTTGTCAAAACATATTTTACCCATCCATTCGTGATTTAAGACAGCATAAAAGTCTTTGTTTCATGGAAAACTGGTGATGTAAAATCGTAGTGGCAAGCTTTAGGCTACTTGTCTAAATAAAATACAAAATATCCATAAGGTATGAAATAAATCTACGAAGTTTTATATATCCACGTAAAGCTAATACACTGAGGATTGCCATGTTGACATGAAATTGCAAAAAAAAAAAAAAAATTGAATAGAAAAATGAACTGTCTGTTCAAGAAGAGGAATTCCCAAATTCAAAGAAATAATACAACTTTTGATCATACATACTGCCCCCATTTTACCGGGCAACTCAGCCGGTGAGCGAGAGTCCCAGAGGCGGAACGTTCGCTTACAGGCAGTGCAAAAAAAATTTTAAGGGCAGGGATAACCTAAGGACTGGCGACAAATGAAAAACACTAAAAATGGGTTTTAATATTTATTTAAAAATAAGCACTTTCCATAAGATATCAAAAATTTCCAAAATCTTGAAATAAAATAAAATGTTTCTTCCCAGCCGGTCCCTAGTTCAACGGGATTTCTTCCTCAAAACTTACGTTCTGTAAATATATGAAATAAAATTAGCTTGATTGTTTTAAGAAATTAGTCATTTCGTTATTTGAGATAACCCTATCTCAAATTTTCAAAATCTGATTTTAAATCAATTAATTGAGTCGACAGTAATTTATCATTTACACTTGATTCATTGAATTTCCCTCTTCAATAAAACAATTTAATAATTATTTCTTCTGATGAAATATTCCTACAATTAATTATTTAAACTCTAAATTATTTAACTGAAATAGTTTTAAGATTCTCATTTAACTTACCATATTTTTAAAGTTTGCGTAAATCAACGCAATGTTGTGCACAACTCACAATTCAATATCTTAAATTTTTCGACACGTAAGGTTATTCATTTACATTCAGTGAAATCAATCCTGGACGTGGCCCTTGCCTATCTATTTTTATTTGAAGCAATAGACCCAAATCTATCTTATTTCACCGTAAAAATGCTTAAAGGTTCATAACCGAGTCAAATATACTCGTCTCAAACAATATGGAATCGAAGAAATTTTACGCGCATGGCGTACAAAACATCATGACGAAAAATCACCATGAAAAATCATAGTCACAAAATATTATCCAGTCATCCATCTCACATTCATGCTTAGGCCCACGGCAACATTAATAAATAATTTTAACGAAATCTAATCCTTGATTTTTATTTTTAATGCTTATTCGAAATTGGAGAAATTTTCCCGATGACGGTATCAGCTAATGACTACCATTGCGATCATTTGATATGTGATGGTATCAGGATTATCACTTTCACAATGAAATAAAATTCGCAACGATGTTCCAGGGAAATTTTAAAATAGAATTCATCACACATAATTCCATAAAATTGCCTACAGCATCGGATAAATAAACATTCGCGTATGCGGTCTATGAGTCACGTCGTCACTATTATTATTCTCCTACTATCTCAAAAATCTCAATTAATATGTGCTCCGCATGAAGAAACTATATTCAGAGACATACTCTCTTCCAAAATTGACCAAATAATGGACTCACAAATAAATACCTATCATCCGATCCATTTCTAAGTCTAAAATATCCAATAACACAGTAAATGCAAATAAGTGAACATTCAAAACACGACCGTATCCCAGGCCTACATTTACTCAAATTTGAGCACACATTAACCTCTTATAAGCTCAATAATAATTATACTCATGACCATAAATTATCCTTTAGACCGGAGTGATGTTAAATTATTATTATTATTATTGTTATTATTATTATTATTATTATGCGCGCGATCACGTCCTTGTAGGCTATAGCTTAATAAATCATAGATGACTCTATCATATCCCGAATCCATAACAGACCACAAAATCATCTGGGAAAAATCCTAAAATAATAGAACACGTCAATATTTTGTCCCATTCAACTCAAAAATTATTTTAAATTATTTAATAAATTAATAATTATTATCGCATGGGTCAAATAATTTTAGCAATCTCCTATGCTTATTCTGGGACAGTGAGAACCCGTCTTGAAGATATTCACTCAAGTAGAACAAATTAATAGGTCCCAAGTACACTCTCACACTCATCTCAAATTCTACCAACACCAAGGAAAGAAGAATGAAATTTCTAACTACGAAGACTAGTAGAAATTATCGCAAATAAATAAACAAGGACTACGATTACAATAATATTACAAAAGAGTGACAGAAAATAATTTAAAATCGTATCTGAAGTGGACATGGTTCTGGACTTGGCGGATGATCAAGGGAATTGGATCAGTCACCCATCTCGAATAATATTCTCCCCTCGGCTGAAGTACGCCTTACATTTTAATAATTCATGGCTGCAGTGAGGGTAGACATGGAACAGCTGCTGACTCCTTTATACTGTTGAGGTTTCATCCTTGGAAAATATTCTGGACTGCTTGCAATCTTCCGTCTTCTAGTAAATAGCTGAAACTAATAAATCAGTCTTAATGATAGTTCCAAACACACACACGACGAGTTAGGATGGAAAAGATTACGTACTTTACTGTTTCTTTATTTCGTAGAATAAATGAAATCTGAACTGCTGTATTTCAGAAATTTTTGCAAACTAAAATTTCCTCAGAAGCAGAAATATTGCCGTACGGTATCAGATAAGTGCTAACCAAACCAAACCAAACCCCATGGCACTACAGCCCTTGAAGGGCCATGGCCTACCAAGCGACCGCTGCTCAGCCCAAAGGCCTGCAGATTACGAGGTGTCGTGGGGTCAGCACGACGAATCCTCTCGGCCGTTATTCTTGGTTTTCTAGACCGGGGCCGCTATCTCACCGTCAGATAGCTCCTCAATTCTAATCACGTAGGCTGAGTGGACCTCGAACCAGCCCTCAGGTCCAGGTAAAAATCCCTGACCTGGCCGGGAATCGAACCCGGGGCCTCCGGGTGAGAGGCAGGCACGCTACCCCTACACCACGGGGCCGGCCATCAGATAAGTGCTAATAGCTGCTAAAGTCAAGTAGATCGCCTCCAAATGAAATCAAGGAATGACGGCGAATGCAATCAGGGAATACGACGGCGAGAATGTAACAAATTTCCCCAGATGCACAAGTATTTAATATTCTTGAGACGGAGGTGTGTCTTCAAGTCGTATGCTATTGGTTGAAATCTTGCGATCAGGCGAACCTTCCAATTCTATTGGTGAAACATTTTGACATACAAGTCCAGGAAGTATTGATCGCCCTAGACCTGGTAATTCCGTGGGCACGTGTTACACAGCTGGAGTCGAGGACACGGCACAAAAAACCCAAGGGCACTGCTTGCTTGTCGGAAAAAACCCGTTTCTGCTGCACGCTCGCGGAGATACTGTAGAGTTGAAATCTCCGTTCTGACTGGCAATTTAATGCACTAGTCCACCCTGATAATAAAACATTCTTCTCAAATAAACCAATTACCAATTTTCAAGGGTACTGAAACAAGTCACAAAGTGAGATATACGAATTGTCAATAATGCACCTGTATTAGTTTCACCACTCTGAGAGATAAATTCTTGAAAATATTAGGGAAAATGTATTGGCATGCCTTGCTCAGGAGCCTTGACCTTAGACAATACGATAGGTTGCTGTATGGCAGGCTTGTCATCACTTTCACTTTCCGATATTTGATGGAAAGAAATAGCCCATACAATTTCCAAATCCGTCTCAGGATCTGTTGATTCATTCTCTATATCCTCAAAGTCAGATCCATCACTTTCATCGTCCAACAAATTTCGCCACACTTTTTCACTACTTTTCCGTACTGAAGATGCCACATTTAGACACACGCTGTACTAAAAATTTATCTAATCAATCAAAATACATACAGGGTAGACCTCATAAGTTAGGACTGTACAATATCTCAAGAACTAACCGTTGTTTAAAGAACTGTCTGCAATAAAAGTTGCTTGATGTTTAAGGGGGAAAGAACATGCTATTTTTCATGTTTTATTTGGAGAATGTTTAGGTCGTCATTTGAGGGTCACGTGACTCTTAAATGGGAACAAAGATTTTAATTTTGTTTTTGTATTCCTCATACAAAACTAAATAGTTTTCCATTCACTGTTTGTATAAGTACATGCTTCTGTCCTTGATCTAGACAGTGCAAAATTGATGATGGGTAGTGCACAGTAATACCAGTCATTGCATACGCATCGGACCTTAGCTTATTAAATGTTCAAAATTATGCCCTTCTACCTCTGTGCATTTTCCAACTCCGTGAATGAACGATTGATGTGTCTGTAAAAGCATGTCCCTGTCAATATTGGCACAAGCATTTCGTATGCGCCCCTTCATGTTGTCTGGAGTTGTTGGTTTTTCACAACACACTATCTTTCAGGTAACCCCATAAGAAAAAGTCCGGGGATGTAAGGTCAGGAGACCGAGCAGGCCAACTGACGGGACCTGGGCATCCTATCCAACGATCATGATAATTGTTATTTAAAACATCCCGAGCAGTACGTGCAATGTGCGCAGGGTATAAGTCGTGCTGATACCACTTTTGCTTCCTGGCTTCTAATGGTTCATCTTCCAACAATAATAACAACACCTCAGTTAACACGCCACTGGCGTAGCCAAGGGGGGGGGGGGCAGTGGGGCCGCCCCCCCCCCCCCCAATGTTTCCTGAAACTAGAGCGAGGATCAGCCGTTGTTTTACGTACGGTACGAACAACTTAAAAACTTACGCCGAAATATTAAATGAACGTAGCGACAAAGAATCTACTAGCAAGGCTCAATACGGCCATTCATAATTCTCTATATTTGTACTGCTTGAATGAAAGGAAAACACTTAGGATTGTGATCCGCGGGGATGTTTCACTGTAGAGGCCTCAGTATTGGAAATGCAACTGTGTGTTGACAAATGCCACAAGATGAGGAAAAGGGCAATTAGTCAAGGATTACTCAATAGGGGGCCGGAACGTGACCACCGAGATAACGGTGTCCACGGCCAGAAACAGTTCAAAGCTTACAACATCGTGTCAGCTTTTGCAGATCGGTTCCAGGAAACTGGGGTTGTACCGTGGTTGAAAGATGTGCTATGTTTAAGTTGCAGCGTTCGGAAGACTGTGACAGGATTGTGAGCTGCACGTTAGTTCCTCATTTTGTGCCATATAAGTAACTTTTTTGAAGAGGGACCGTTTTGTCACTGAGAAGCCATCCTCGGTAAGTTATGAAAAAGTTTATTTTTTATTTTTACAGTAGCAAGACAATGGAGGATGCGTGCCTAAGTTCGATAGTTAGGCCTATATATGTTGTCAAATGCCCGGAGACTGATTGGAACCTCAAATGGCACCATCAAAAGTGCATGTAACTACCTTGTAATTAGCGGACGTGATAACTCGGTTTCAATGGTTCTATCTTCTCATCAAGACGGCCGAGGCTTGAGTCGCAGTTGATGCATGAAACATTTTTAAAATGGGAAGTCACGTTCTATTGATCCAGATTCTACTTAAAACACTAGGTCGCGTGCCTTACCTTTCTTTAGTACTTTTGAGTCATAACCGCATCATTTATGACGGTGTATTTTGAGTATCAACCATTCATCTGGTCAATAACCTCTAACATAGCTACTTGGTACACATTCTCAGTACTTGTCGGAGCTTCATCGCCACACAGCTCATCAGACCTTTTTTTTATTTTTTCGTTGTCTTTTTTCCGAGAACTCAGATGGTAGATCACTCATGCTTGCCAAGAATTTACCCTCAGTAATGACCTCAGATGGAGAAAACTCTCTGCAAGACTTCAAGAGCGTTAAAAGACCTTGAAGATTCCGGGCAGCCAAATCTACTGTTACATCTTTTCTTTGCAAAAACTCATGATTGATCTTTTTGAACAAAGCATGCCAAAACATATGAAAACAATGAATTCAAGTTTCCCAATATTTTTCAAAAGGGAGCTGGCCTCACTCTTAGTTTGAGGTGTTGAGAGATCATGGTTTTTAAGATCCTCTAGAGCCTGCACAACTTTACCGTAATGTTTATACACAGCTTCGACCGCATCTAATCTTGCAGACCATATTGTATTGCTTTCAGGTTTCAATGTCAGTGGCACATATTTTCGGAGAACTTTCCAGCGTGAAGTTGAAGCCGCAAAGAAAGAATACATACTGTTCAAAGTTTCGAAAAAATTCTGAGCCTCAATAGTAGCAGTGGCCGCATTAGCACCAACTAAATTGGGGGATTGAGCAGCACATGGGACGAAATATGCTAGCTCGTTCTCCTGAAGTAGTCTGGACTGAACTCCTTTATACCTCCCGGTCATATTTGCCCCATTGTCGTAGGATTAGCCTCTACAGTTCTCTAAGTTTAGTCCATCTTTGTCTTTTTTTTAGGATTTCATGGCTGAGACCTTCACCTGTTTTGTCACTAACTGAGAAAAATCAATAAAAAATAATAAAATAAAAAATAAAAATAAATAATAAAACTTTCTTCTACCTCCGATGTATTTGTTTTGACGTAACGAACTACTTGAGTCATTTGCTCACTGTGACCGATATCCGGAGTGCAGTCAAATATTAAGGAATAAAATTTTGCATCCAAAATGTCATGCATTATCTTTTGCCTTATGTTATTGACAATAATTACAAGGAACTCATCTTGTACTTTATGTGAGAAATATGAGACTTGCCCTTTCTGATGCCGCTCAGCATGTTGTAGAAGAGGGACATTGTAATGAGATATAAGAAATTTCGACTGGATGGGTCGCTGAATTCACAGTCTTCTATAGTTCTTGGGAATGGACTCCCTTGCTTTGCTAAGAATAGAATAGCATCGACAATGCAGCGCAATACCGCCTTCCAGTGAGACTCTTCTTGATGGATCTGGTTTTGGAGTTCTGCATCAATACCTCTCTTTCCTAAACAAGATTCTAAAGCTTCCCACTAACGAAAGCAAAGTCTGTGGTTGGATGAATTTTTATGACGAGATTAATGGTTTGTAATGAATTTTCGTGTTCAGGCAATTTTTCACTGAGTTTTTTCCAATTAGTGAGTCCTCTTTCTTTAGCTAAGGAAGGCTCTTGATTTGATGCTAAGTGTGAAAACAACCTGCAGGGAACACAATATAGAGGTTTCTTACTTTCACTATAGCCTAACCATGATCTCTTTACTTTTTCTCCGCTCTTGAGAACTATTTTTTGGTTAAGTTACGTTTGGCTCAATCAGATTTTCAAAGTTCATTTTTGTTATGTACGCCGTACGGTAACACCTTTCAGAATCTGAAACACTCTGTGACCATGAACCAGGATCCCTAAAATCAAAGGAAACCTAGGACGTTTCTTGAAGACCAGCTGTTGAGTCTGGACGAGATAATAATTCATCTTCATTCGCTTCACCAGTAGGACTGCGTTTCTTCCGCTCCTCCATTCCCTTACCCTGCACCAACAGCGCGTGGCAACCCATCCAACTCCTGACCACGCCTAATGTTGCTTAACTTCGGAGATCTCACAGGATCCGGTGTTTCAACATGGCTACGGCCGTTGGCTAGGTTTTTAAAAAAAATGCTTCTAATTTTGGTGTTTGTGACAGCACATCGCTTCCTTTCTTCCTTTTTCTTCTTTGGCAAGTTTTCTATACTCGGCTCCACTGAGTCGTTTTCTGCCATCCATAATTTGGAAACTGATAAAAACGCAGCTCAAAGTGTACTAAACAATTCCGTTTCCCAAACGCTGATAAACGGTAACACGAGTAACTAACCAACACTCCGAACACTAATAACTAAATACTAAATGCAAATAAAATAAACAACTGTCGGTTCCTATCAACACACGCAGACAACAGTGTAGCCGTCGACAACGATGACTGCAGGTGTCTGTTTAGTTTACTGTTTATTGGAAGCAGAGGAGAGAGGAGGTGAGGTAGATGAGACGCTCGCGCATCGCGTCAAGGTCAGACTGTTTTCGAGTTCCCGACCCCGCTGCCGAGCGCTCAGTAGGCATAACAGTATAAGACTCACTCCAGATCCATGAATTACGTTAATTCTTGTGTCGTGTCTTATAATGAAGAAAATAACTTGGTATACTGTGTCAGTGTACTAAAGTTGATGAATTGGGCAACAAAATTAAATAAAATTTAACGTTATTAATTGTGGTATTATTATTTTGAAAAAATTATAAATAACTTACTGTTATTTTTTAATAAACTTTTCTAATTTTGCCGCCCCCTGAAACCTGCCACCCGGGGCACGTGCTCCCCCTGCCCCGCCCTAGTTCCGGGCCTGGGGTTAAGCACTCCAAAAGTCTTTTTACGTATTTCTTTCGTGTGACCAGAACAATCAAGTGTTTCATTCATAATTAAGCAGAGATTTTTAACCGTTTTACTGTAGGGAATAATGTTACCATTTAGTAGGATAGGCGGGATTGTGAGATACTTTGAGCAGCTCAGTAATTTTCGTGATCCAATTATGATTGCCTGAGATTTTGTGGAGTTTAGTATAAGAGAACTTCGTTGTGCATATATACTGAGTCATCGGAGGTCATTGTCATATCTTGTCTTGCAGCGCCGATATGTTATTTCCTGTCACGGATGGAATGTCATTGATATAAATACAGAAAAGTAAGGGCCCTAGAATACTGCCCTGTGGGGCACCACTAAGTTTCATTTTCCATTTAGAGGCCTTATCGTTTACAGTTACACGCTGTTGATGGTTACTCAAATAATAACTAAAGAACTTAAGTGCAGCCAGGTCGAAATTTAGCAGTTCCATTTACTTTATAGTCGGAATTTCTATAGTGTCAAAGGTGCTACTGAAGTCAAGAATGATAAGTATAGTGACGCTTCTTAAATCCAGATTGCAAAGGGTCCAAAGGAGCATTTTTATTTAAGTATTCCAGAACTTGCTCGTATACTAAACGTTCACAGGCTTTAGAAAGCGCAGGGAGTATGGACACAGGACGAATGTCAGAGAGTGATTGTGGGTCTAAACTCTTAGGTACCAGTATAATATTCAATATTGTCTGTTTTCCAAACAGTATGGAAAATTCCGTTTAGTAAATAGTAGTTCAGTGTGTGCGTCAGTATAGGCAGGACAGCACCCATAATGTTATGTATAAAAGTAATAGGAATATCATCTACACGCGTGGCCTTTGATTTAATCGAGTACAAAGCCTTTTTAACCTGATTTTCTGTGACACTGTGAAATGTGAATGGTGGATTGACTGGAGGGGAGGGCGGTGAGTCGGTGCAGTTAATTGGGGTAGGTTGAATATTTATTCTACTAGAGTAATCGTTCAGTTCGTCAAGTAGAATGTCAGGAGTTGTCAGGCTCTGTTGATGTTTTCTAGAGCTCTGAATTGGTCCCATGTTGGAATTAAAGTTGTTAGCTAAATTCCGGAAATATGCACATTTTTTTAAATTTCTGATTAACTGCTTTGTGCAATTTCTTAAGATGCGGTAAGATTCGAAGTCTGTGTCATCTAAGGTTTGTTTATAATGTCGAAAAAACGAGTCTCGGTGGGCCATCATTCTCTTGGTTTCAACATCTAGCCATGGAGAAGAAGGGCGAGAAACCTTTATTCGACGTGTATGTGTGTGTTTCTTTGCTGCATTAATCGTATAAAATGTCACTTCTTTATAGCTTATCACATGACCATTATTATAATAATTTCGTGTGGCTATTTCTAACCAGCTGCAGCCCTTGTAAGGCAGACCCTCCGATGAGGGTGGGCGGCATCTGCCATGCGTAGGTAACTGCGTGTTATTGTGGTGGAGGAAAGTGTTATGTGTGGTGTGGGAATTGCAGGGATGTTGGGGACTGCACAAACACCCAGCCCCCGGGCCATTGGAATTAACCAATGAAGGTTAAAATCCCCGACCCGGCCGGGAATCGAACCCGGGACCCTCTGAACCGAAGGCCAGTACGCTGACCATTCAGCCAACGAGTCGGACATTATAATAAAATTACCGCATTTATTTTCTGGCTTGGGGACTGGGTATTTGTCCCAACATTTTCCACTTCATATTCAGACAACATACTATACTAACAAGCACCAAAAAAACACACAACAGTGATTACATCCCTCCGTATAAGGTTGGCGTCGGGAAGAGCATCCGGCCGTAAAACAGGGCCAAATTCACATGTGCGACACACTTCGCACCCGTGACCCCACAGATGTGGGGAAAAAGGGAAGAAAAAGAAGAAGTTGAAGAAGATGATGATAATAATTGCTATTAGCTTCCGGAATCCGCACAAATCCACCACTCTTACTTGGATCCAAGGACACTTATTTCCTTTTTAGGTATTCTATACCACCTAAACTCTGGAAGTTTGGACACCTCTCAAAATAAATGCCCCCCCCCCCAAAAAAAACTGAAATCCTGGCTACGCTACTGTAACACGCGAGAGGTCGCGCGAAGTAGTGATGGGACATTCGATTCATTTCATTCCGTTCACGTTACTGAATCGATACAGTGATCCGATTCACGGCACATTAGTCACCGCTCCTACTGCATCTGTGTACTATGTGCTGGTAAGACAGCAGCAACAGCATTCAGTGCTCGCAGCTGCCATCTGGTCTTCATACTATGAACTCCTTTCTTAGAAAAAAATGCTAGTCACTAATACATCGAAGGTTTCCGAGACGCAGGATGGGGAAAGCTCTAGAATGAGGAAGGTAGCAGCCATGGTACAGTCGCAGCATTTCCTGGTTTGAAAATGGGGAAACTACGTAAAACCATCTTAACGGCTGCCGACGGTGGGATTCGAACCCACCATACCCCGAATGCAAGCGCATAGCTACGCGATACTAACCGCACGACAACTCGCTCTGTCATTTTTGAAAATATGTATTTTTCTATCAGGTGAGGATTTTTTTTAAATCGTCATATTTTGTATAGGCTACCCGAGATGTACAGTAGCCCGCTGGTTTTCTGATTCAACATACTGTTGGTTCAGTTATTGCGTCTGTCCACATGTGATTGAAGTCTTGTGCAACGATGTGACATATGAACTGAGAGAATACCGAGCCGTTCTTCTCAATATAAAACAGGTACTTTTCAGTGGTCATGAGCATGACTCAGTCATAGGGCAGGCTAGAGAAGAGTTTAATTGTCAAATGTCAACTAAGTTATAATACTAAGATTCATTAAACTAATAAATAGTATAACCTAATAGCCTACCTACTTCAGAATTATGTTTTGACTACCTTTTTAACACTGCAAATAACACCATATATTATTTAAACCTCCCTGTAAGAAGAGGACAGTGAATGCAAATGGGTATTATTTTCAAATGAGCTGAGCTCGAGAATCCATTATATCATACGATTATTTCAGTGTACTGTACCATGGCTCACTGTATGTCTCGCTGCAGCGGAAGCTCGGCTCTCCGCCAGTGTCCAACTGTCCAGTGTGCCGATTAAGGAACCGTGTATCTTGCGTCTCACTGAGCCGCGCTCGTTCACGATTCTTTCTATGTGCCATGATTCACTGTCTCGCTGCAGCAGAAGCTCGGCTCCCCGTCAACGTCCAGTGAGTGCGCTACTCAGCACTGTCCGCTGGCAAGGTCTATCTAGGAAGGTCAAGTCACGAATGCTACTTATGAAGCCGCCATATTGGGTCTTTAAGCGAGCGTAACCAAAGGCAAGTGTATTCGAATTTAGAGGATTTCGGTACATTGAAATAAAAACAAAATACCAACTATTTTTCATAAAGAATTTAATTGGGCATCTACTGGTCATGTATATATAACTGTATAACACTTAAACGATATGAATACATTCACAGCTATTTGAATAGGAAGATAATTAACAGAGCCTGAATTTTTTTTTTTTTTTTTTTTTTTTTTTTTTTTTTTTTTTTTTTTTTAGAAACAAGAATCAACAGAAAAGCTCATGTTCTTCTCTTTTACTTCCTTACAACTTGGTCTTACTGTGTTTCTTATTAATATCATCTGTGATACCGGTACGTAATCTTACTGACAGAAACATAGAAATCTGTACAGGCTGTGTCATATTATGATTACCGGTACATGAAATACTGAACTTGAAGTACTGTATTTAAAGTACTAAACGACGGTTGTAATAAATTACCTTCAGCTTTTTCTTTATTACGAAAGTAATTTCCGATACTGCGTTTCTAAAAGGTTACCCCAGTATGTTGACAAACACTTAATGCCTCTTGAGTTGAGTGCATTAAATTATGTATTGTAACTGTTGTTATCCATTCATGTGGTATTTCTTTGGGTTCTGAGGCAAAAATATTCTGCACATATGCAATAAGAGTGATGTTCTTAGCTACTCTTAACTAGTTTATTGATAACCCATGCAGCTATATAGTAAAAAAGTGGTGGTGGTGGTGATTATTGTTTTAAGAGGAAGTACAACTGGACAACCATCCTCTATAAACACTAATCGGAAGGAAACAAATGGAAGGGGACCAACGCTTCGAAAAGTGAAGGTATCGGCAAAAGAAAGATTAAGGCCACAAAGTGCGTGGAAATGAAAAACTACCTAGGCCTCGAATGCGCTAATGTCGCGGTCGGAAAAGAACAAGTGTTAACCAGGGGAGGTCGGATGGGATAGAATAGTGAAAGCAATGTCAAGTCTCAGCTAAGGGCCTCGTAGTCACAACCCAAAATAGATTTTTCCGCGTGGGTGGGGGCAGTAGAACAACCACGGTATCCCCTGCCTGACGTAAGAGGCGACTGAAAGGGGCGTCAGGTGCTCCCAACTAGGGAGCGTGGTTTGGCGACCACGGGGCTCTTAGCTGAGTCCAAATATTCATGCATATAATAATAATAATGGTTAAGAAAATTAAAGCCATTGGTAGACATGATTCCATAAGAAATAAAAATTCAGTCACTATTGAGTTAACCTAGGTTAGGCTATTTTAGGGATTACAGTAGGATATTATGTTAGGCTAAGGTACATTAAATTACAGTAGTTAGTTAGTGCGAGTGAAGCGAGTTTTGTGATCTTTTAAGTATTTGTTCAGTCATATGATGTACTCTATAGAGCATTTAAGATGAATGAAATTTAGCTGTAAATAATAACTACAGTACAGTATAAGACTGCTATTATCAATAAAATTGTTGTAATGATGGCCAGCTGGACATAAATTTTTGGTTTGAAGTGATAGGCCTATTGTTTGTTGTGATTATAATTGGTAAATGCACAGGAACAAGCATTTCAAATATCTGTGAAACATTTCCACGTTGCATGTAGGGTTAGAATGATACTGTCTGTAGTTTACATGAAAAGGAATGGAATGAAATGGCGTTTGGCTTTTAGTGCCAGGAGCGTCAGAGGACAAGTTTGGTTCGCCAGGTGTAGGTCTTTTGATCTGACTCCCGTAGGCGATCTGCGCGTCGTGATGAGGATGAAATGAAGATAAAGACGACACGTACACCCAGGCCCCGTGCCAGCGAAATTGACCAATTATGGTTAAAATTCCTGAACCCCTGAAAATGCTTTTCCGTGGTTTCCCATTTTCACACCAGGCAAATGCTGGGGCTGTACCTTAATTAAGGCCACGGCCGCTTCCTTCCCATTCCTACGCCTTTCCTATTCCATCGTTGCCATAAGACCTGTCTGTATCAGTGCGACGTAAAGCAAATATAGCAGCAAAATTTCTGAAACTGCCGGGAATCGAACCTGGGACCCCTGTGACCAAAGGCCAGCATACTAACCATTTAGCCATGGAGCCGGACACATGAAAAGGAAATTTTCATAAACATCAATACTACTATTGCACATTTCCTGTTACTTTTCTTGCTTGTTTTGAAAGACAATTCTCTTTCTTTGGGAGGTTTCCTATTATATATCAAAGACTTAGGTGGATTCGGGACGTTGAAAACTGTTGGGATGGAATTCCACTTGAGTAGTTTCCGTCTTTAGTTCAAATTGCGATTCTTCAAAATGATGGAAGAAGAAAATACATAAGACCTATAAATATAAAACATCGTTCATATAAACATACTTTTATTCAGGAATAATACGAATGTATAACTTCACTAACCTCGCACAAGAAGCATTTATCTGTAGGTTGCTATTTGTCATGCCTACAGTTTTGTACCCACTGAGCTCTCTTTTGCTTATCTCTCGGGAAGCGAAACACTCTAATTCCGTCAGTTGTCTCATTTTGACAATTTGGTGCGGCTCAGTATCCGTTTTCCTTCAAAATACAAGTAATAACTCACATCATTACATCGGGCACGCCCACATAACGATATTTGAGACCCAATATGGACGCCACCGCAAAGGATTGCGGTAGCGTGACCAGACCTCCCTAGACAGACCTTGTCCGCTGGGAGTAAGCTGAATTGTGTGCCGTGAGCTCGCCGTTCCTGTGAATCGATTCACTCGGACACTTGAATGAATCGATACACTGCTTCGAATCATGCATTCAGTAGCCAACACTAGCGCGAAGGCAAATTGCTCTCGCTTCATATTTTAATGAGCTGCTATTTTCCTTTGGCGGTGAATGCTCTGATAAAAATATTAATATGTACCCTGTGTAACTGCCTTTCGACTAGTACTAACATATTACATAAAATCAGCTTCATGGTCCGTATCGCACTTCAATAGATTCACAAATAAATAAATACTTAATTGTGAATCTAGTACTAACATAATTACCCAGTAACAATATTTTCTCAATGTAAAAAAGTTAATGAATTAGAACACTTTAAGCAAGCCTCGGACCTATGGGAGTAATGGAGTCCCACTCCCATTTGACAGGCGAGGGACTCCTTGGAAACAACTAGGCGAACGAAATGGAATTCGATGGGGAGCTATCAATAATAATGGGGCTTATGGAAGAAAGAAGGTAGAACTGGCTGAGTCAGCAAAGAGGATGCATCTGGATGTGCTAGGAGTAAGTGATATTCGGGTAAGGGGAGATAAGGAGGAAGAGATAGGAGATTATAAAGTGTACTTGACGGGTGTTAGAAAGGGAAGGGCAGAGTCTGGGGTAGGGCTCTTTATCAGGAATACCATTGCACGCAACATAGTTTCGGTTAGGCACGTAAATGAGCGAATGATGTGGGTAGATTTGTCAGTGCGAGGAATTAGGACAAGGATTGTGTCTGTGTATTCACCATGCGAGGGTGCAGATGAGGATGAAGTTGACAAGTTTTATGAAGCATTGAGTGACATTGTGGTCAGAATCAACAGCAAGGATAGAATAGTGCTAATGGGTGATTTCAATGCTAGAGTTGGGAATAGAACTGAAGGATACGAAAGGGTGATTGGTAAATGTGGGGAAGATATGGAAGCTAATGGGAATGGGAAGCGTTTGCTGGACTTCTGTGCTAGTATGGGTTTAGCTGTTACGAATACATTCTTCAAGCATAAGGCTATTCACCAGTACACATGGGAGGCTAGGGGTACCAGATCCATAATAGACTATATCTTAACAGACTTTGAATTCAGGAAATCTTTTAGGAATGTACGAGTTTTTCGGGGATTTTTCGATGATACAGACCATTATCTGTTCTGTAGTGAACTAAGTATCTCTAGGCCTAGGATAGAGAAAGTGAAATCTGTCTGCAAACGAATAAGGGTAGAAAATCTCCAGGATGAGGAAATTAGACAGAAGTACATGGATATGATTGGTGAGAAGTTTCGAACAGTAGACAGTAAGCAGGTTCAGGATGTAGAAAGTGAATGGGTGGCATACAGGGATGCTATAGTAGAAACAGCAAGGGAATGCCTAGGAACAACTGTGTGTAAAGATGGGTAAAGGCGAACATCTTGGTGGAATGATGAAGTGAGAGCAGCCTGTAAACGTAAAAAGAAGGCTTATCAGAAATGGCTCCAAACAAGGGCCGAGGCAGACAGGGATTTGTACGTAGATGAAAGAAACAGAGCGAAACAAATAGTTGTTAAATCGAAAAAGAAGTCGTGGGAAGATTTTGGTAATAACCTGGAAAGGCTAGGTCAAGCAGCAGGGAAACCTTTCTGGACAGTAATAAAGAATCTTAGGAAGGGAGGGAAAAAGGAAATGAACAGTGTGTTGAGTAATTCAGGTGAACTCATAACAGATCCCAGGGAATCACTGGAGAGGTGGAGGGAAAATTTTGAACATCTTCTCAATGTAAAAGGAAATCATCATGGTGGTGTTGCAAACAGCCAAGCTCATGGGGAGGAGGAAAATGATGTTGGTGAAATTATGCTTGAGGAAGTGGAAAGGATAGTAAATAAACTCCATTGTCATAAGGCAGCAGGAATAGATGAAATTAGACCTGAAACAGTGAAGTATAGTGGGAAGGCAGGGATGAAACGGCTTCATAGAGTAGTAAAATTAGCGTGGAGTGTTGGTAAGGTACCTTCAGATTGGACAAAAGCAGTAATTGCACCTATCTATAAGCAAGGGAACAGGAAGGATTGCAACAACTATCGAGGTATCTCATTGATTAGTATACCAGGCAAAGTATTCACTGGCATCTTGGAAGGGAGGGTGCGATCAGTCGTTGAGAGGAAGTTGGATGAAAACCAGTGTGGTTTCAGACCACAGAGAGGCTGTCAGGATCAGATTTTCAGTATGCGCTAGGTAATTGAAAAATGCTACGAGAGGAATAGGCAGTTGTGTTTATGTTTCATAGAGCTACAGAAAGCATATAACAGGGTACCGAGGGAAAAGATGTTCGCTATACTGGGGGACTATGGAATTAAAGGTAGATTATTAAAATCAATCAAAGGCATTTATGTTGATAATTGGGCTTCAGTGAGAATTGATGGTAGAATGAGTTCTTGGTTCAGGGTACTTACAGGAGTTAGACAAGGCTGTAATCTTTCACCTTTGCTGTTTGTAGTTTACATGGATCATATGCTGAAAGGTATAAAATGGCAGGGAGGGATTCAGTTAGGTGGAAATGTAGTAAGCAGTTTGGCCTATGCTGACGACTTGGTCTTAATGGCAGACTGTGCCGAAAGCCTGCAGTCTAACATCTTGGAACTTGAAAATAGGTGCAATGAGTATGGTATGAAAATTAGCCTCTCAAAGACTAAATTGATGTCAGTAGGTAAGAAATTCAACAGAATTGAATGTCAGATTGGTGATACAAAGCTAGAACAGGTTGATAATTTCAAGTATTTAGGCTGTGTGTTTTCCCAGGATGGTAATATAGTAAGTGAGATTGAATCAAGGTGTAGTAAAGCTAATGCAGTGAGCTCACAGTTGCGATCAGCAGTATTCTGTAAGAAGGAAGTCAGCTCCCAGACGTAACTATCTTTACATCGGTCTCTTTTCAGACCAACTTTGTTTTACGGGAGCGAAAGCTGGGTGGACTCAGGATATCTTATTCATAAGTTAGAAGTAACAGACATGAAAGTAGCAAGAATAATTGCTGGTACAAACAGGTGGGAACAATGGCATGAGAGAACTCGGAATGAGGAGATAAAGGCTAATTAAGGAATGAACGCGATGGATGAAGCTGTACGCATAAACTGGCTTCGGTGGTGGGTCATGTGAGGCGAATGGAGGAGGATAGGTTACCTAGGAGAATAATGGACTCTGTAATGGAGGGTAAGAGAAGTAGAGGGAGACCGAGACGACGATGGTTAGACTCGGTTTCTAACGATTTAAAGATAAGAGGTATAGAACTAAATGAGGCCACAACACTAGTTGCAAATCGAGGATTGTGGCGACGTTTAGTAAATTCTCAGAGGCTTGCAGACTGAACGCTGAAAGGCATAATAGTCTATAATGATAATGTATGTATGTATGTATGTATGTATGTATGTATGTATGTCGCAAAATCTGGTAAAGTTACGAGAGTTTTTAAAGAGCGCAAAAGGTCGCGCGTGAGCAAATTGCCGCAACGTTTCCATTTGTACATTTCAATGAATGATTTGGTCACAATTCAAGATAACACTACAGCACCACACTTCACTGAAAGCCACCATAAACCTCATGAACTTTACTTAAACTTTCTTGGCAATGCAGTCATGTAAGAATGCACTACGCGAGGGGTCGCATGAAGGCAATATGCCACGGAGATGCGAGAGTGAAAGAAAACTTAAAACTACTCCGGAACCCAGCAGGCAATTCACTGACGATAATCAACGTCAGGCGAGAGAGAGGGAGGGGAGGGATGAAACGAGAGCCCTAAGCCCTACAGCGGCCAGCAATGAAATTATTAACAAATATTTAAAAGTGCGGCAAATTGCCGTGGGTGCGACCTCTCGCGTGTTAAAAAGTGTCTACACCTGTCAAGGTGCACACAATGAAGCCTGGTGCAATTACCTTCGTACCCAAAATCCCACACCACACATTAACCGACCCGGATCTCTGATGTTCCGCTTCTCGTAACCAATATGGATTGTCCACAGCCCAGTAGTGCATATTGTGTTGATTTACTTCACCACGATTTGTGAACGTACACTCATCACTAAAAAAAAAAATTATTCCACAGTCTGTCCTGTGCCCACCTGAGAATGTTAGTCTATTAACAAAATTATCATCGTGTAGTTCTTCATGTAATGCATATGGTAGGAATGTGTGACCCTATCTTCCTTTCTAGGGTGCTGTATTTTAAAGGAATGAGACAGGATAGCAATGAAATTAAACAAAACAGTATTTTATGCTTCCAACATCAACAATGTTAGAAGCATTTATTCTTTATAAAGAAGAAGTCCAATTCATCTAATATAAAACAGTATAACATGACACTCAAACCTGGATCTTGCTATCCATACATGTGAAAGCCTTCATGAAATGGCAGTGTCTTCCAAGAAGGGAAAGGCAGCACTAAGTTTTAGCTCGAGGCTGAAGACAGTTGAAAAGATACGTGTAGGTGCTGCAAGGCAGGACACCACAAATGAAATACGGGGAATACAGGGCTTTCATTTAGAGAGTTCATCAGATTTCCACCACACCAATGAGCCTCTCTTTACCACCAACACATGAATAACGACTGATAACTTCCTATACTTTAAGGTTAAGTCAATATTCCACCTTTACAATACCATAAGTTTATTGTCTATTTATTTAAACAACATTATTAAATAATACGGGACATGTTTCGTCTAACTTGTAGACATCATCAGCCGTAAGATATTCAAGAAAAAGCTTAAAAAAAAGGACAAGGACAGAACAACACAAGCACGAACGAATGAGTGAAACAACATTCTTAGACAAAATACTGATTGTGGTTTATATGTCCTTTAGACTCTTAGTAAACACACAATGAATTGTAAGATTTTACATTTTGATTACATTTGCAATTATTTCCCTAAAATGAGAAAACATTAGTTGGTTTTTTATTATTTTTAAAAAATGATTGTGTGTTCGCTGTATTTTCGATACAAAAGAGTGATGGACGAGTGCCATCTCTTGTAGTCTGTGCGAATGTCAAAAAATCAATAAATGTCAATGTGTGTAGAGGTACAGCATACAGTACATCTACAGTGAAAGGGACAACTCTCCTAGCACTTTCAATGTGGGAGCATGGTTTGCCAACAACAGGGCCATGTTATGCCTTCATCTTTCCCAACCAATCTCCCTTGGTCAACTCTTGTTCTTCTCCGACCTAGACAATGTTAGGTTTGGGAGTCCTTCCTCTTACTTTGCGATATCCTCACTCTTCAAAACATTAGGGGTATTCATTTTAAAGCAAGGAACTTGTTTTATGACTTGATACCATGATTGTAGCCACTGGAATCCAAACCAGTACAATAAGTTTTCATTAAAAAAATCCAACATGCAATAGCAAGAATTTGAACCTCAACCACCTTAGCAAGAAATCAGTGACCATATCACTTGGTTATCTCACCCCTCAATCATCCATTTTTCTCTTATGATTAGTCTTAAAGGGGGACTGTTTGATCTGGTGTAATTTGTGACCTGGAAAAAAAAATAATTAAATACAGTTTTGCTTATTGCTCTGTTAAGTGCTTTAAGGTGTTTCAGTCATTTGTGTGGCTGTTAGATTACAATATATGATTGTGATGGAAACTTAGTACTGTAAAACCTGGTTAAGACGTTTCTGCAGGGGACAACAAAACAGAATGTGTCAACCGACAAAATGTACTACTGAATATACAAAAACTATCCAACAGGGATATGGAAACACTAGATACGATTTTTTCCAACATGAGGGCATTCTACATCATGTATCCGCGAGTACAGTCAAAACTATATCTTCCATTTCTAAAGATGAGAGGAAAGCATTAAAAGGTGTGAAAAACACAAGAACAAATATGAAAACCTTTTCTGCTGGGGCTAATAAAATAACGTGTGCACGGGGGCGAATAAAAATAACGTAGGTATTATCGCAGATGTTAGTAGAAGCCTTTTATTTCAGAGCAGTGGGTTATTAAAGAATATTTTCTGGTCACACTCTTAGACAACGAATTGGAGGTTATACTCGACCATGTGCGACCGCGAGGAACGACTTTGGCCAACTCCAGTGATGGAGTCGAAACTTGAAGATGTGTGTTCAATATTCGTGACCTCTGCCCGCTTTAAGATGTGGACGCCACTCCACTTTCTGACAGATATTACGGTAATTTTGTCTTCATTAGTAAGGAATTTTACGCCTTATTCCATATCTATAACTAGGCTATCTCAAAACAAATATGCACCAAGCTAGTCAATTTCACACAATTATGTTCCTAATCCAGATATAGGCTGCCATATCACTCAACAAATATTCACTACACTTCACTGTAGCATTCAATACAAAATAAATTTCTAACTTCTGAACGGAATGCGAAATACAAGCTATCGGCTCACTTGTGTTATTCAGCACTCTCGCTGCTGATCGGCAAACAAACCTAAACATTCCTTAGGCTAACGGCTTGCTCCTTGCAGGTGCAACTTATCCTGTGAAGTTCAGGAATTCAAGGCTTCTTCCCGTAATCATGCAACTGTGGCGATGGCACTTACCCGAGTTGGAAATCGCATTTCTTTCACAAGGGATGACATTTTCAGGGCTAGGAAATATGTGATCATACTAAGCAGTAACAGCAAAAATTTGCGACGTGATAAGCGAGGTATTTTTATAATGATTTAATACGATGAGAATCACGACTTGGGACTTACGACGTGCTAGTTGGGAAAACGTGTTGATGAGAAATGCACCGAGGTGTTTCACTGTATTACTTTTCATTTTATTAGACAGATACACCAGTCCTATGAAATATTTTTATTTCATAATTTATTATTTACATGTTTTAGTAGCTTTAACTTGTTCAAAATATTTTTATTGTCAAAAATGAAATCTGTTGTCCATGAATGATTGTTGTTCTTACAAGGGTTAATACATCAACACGGACCTAACATGAGATCCATAGTCTAATGTCATGGTGTTATTTAATTTAATTTCCGGGTTGAACCGTGTTGTACTTGTACGCACATCACGTACAGTTTGCCAACGTTTCAAATACATTGCAGTATTCTTTGTCAAGGCGACTGAAATACCTCTACTCAATCCGAGGTAATCAGTCTCCCAGGCAGAAATTACGCTACTAGAGTGGCCTTGATCTTGGCCTTTTATATCCTAGCCTTTCTGGCTGACGTAAGCCCTGGCTGTCTCATGAGAATTCTGGAAAGTATAGGCATCATTCATAGTTTAAGACATACAGACTACAACGCAAACACACGGGCCGCAACCCCATTACATAACAGCGCGGGCAAGCCCCCACTACCTGGCTGTGACATATACTTTCCAGAATTCTCACGAGACAGCCAGAAAGGCTAGGATATAAAAGGCCAAGATCAAGGCCACTCTAGTAGTGTAATTTCTGCCTGGAAGACTGATTACCTCGGATCGAGTAGGGGTATTTCAGTCGCCTTGACAAAGAATACTGCAATGTATTCGAAACGTCGGTAAACTGTACGTGATGTGTGTACAAGTACAACACGGTTCAACCCGGAAATTAAATTAAATAATTCTTCACACCATGGAAGCTTCACTTCTAAGATAATGTCATGGTGGTTTGAAGTTTTCTTTAGTGCACCTGTTTTTGTTTGACTTACGAATACATTAATCTTATCAGTTTAGATTGTGTTTTTATTTATTATTTTTTGTGTGTTCGCTGTATTTTCTGAACCATATACACCAAGTGGCCAAAAGTCACGGGAAAGGGTGTCCCATTAGAAAATGCGCCGTGTATGACCCCTAAGCGTTGCAGCTAGCTGCGGCATAGCTGAGCAGTCCCCAGACACTAGCGTTGTGAAGATGGCAACATGCCGCGAGTTAACCGACTTTGAACATGGGATGATTAGTGGCGCATGGTTCATGGCATTGCGGAGATTACAAGCAAATTTGGGTTTCCGAGATCAAATCTTCAATATCACAGAGAAAATGTCACCAAACCGCCGCACGGGAAGACCACAGGTGTCTAACGAACGGACATCACGTCACCTCTGTAGAACCATACTGGGCGCTCAACGGGCTACTGTGAGATCACCATCCAGTTGAATGCTGAATGTTGAATGTTGGGAGTCAGGAACCCATTTCTACCAGGACTGTAAGGAGGCAACTGCACCGCATAGGCTTCACCAGCAAACGACCAACTTGTGTCCCTTTGCTGACACCTCAACGACTTGCATGGCCCCGCAAACATCGGCAATGGTCCATCAAAAAGTGGCAGTATGTGGTATGGTTTGGTAAATCCCATTTCCAGTTGTATCAAGCTGATGGACACGCGAGAGTGTGGCGTATGCCCCATGAAGCTATGGATCCTGTGTCAACAAGGTGGTGTCCAGGCGTGAGGTGGCTCAGTTCTGGTGTGGGCGGCGTTCTCATGGTCGCAATTAGGCCACACTGTCCGGCTCCAGGGAGTGCTGATAGTTGCACGTTATGTGGACACTTTTTCAGACCATCCGTATCCCTTTCTGGTCCTAGAGTACCCTGATGGTGGTGGTGATGATGATGATGCTTGTTATTTTAAGGGGCCTAACATCGAAGGTCATCGGCCCCTAATGGTACGAAATGAAAGAACAAAAATTGCAAAGGCATCCACTGACCAAAATAAAAATAAAATATGGCATGAAGAATGAATGGATGGACAGGAACTCAACAAAACACAAAACAAACAAACAAACAAAAACCAGTGGATCGGACTCAATACAGATCGAAAATAACATTATTACCGACCAAGGAACCACTTATAAAGCACAATGATGCTTGGTGTCTAAAGGGGGTGCAAAATCCACGTCTAAGGCCCCACAGAATGGTACATGTCGCGAGTAAAATAGAACCATGGTATGTGTCATGTTGGGGTATTAATCAGAAGTAGCGAAGACTCACGGTGTTCCACAAAAGATGGTACTACTCACAAGTATTGCAATACGTACAAGTAACGCAGACCTATGGTGTGTCTCACACAATGGCCCAACTCAGAGTCAACGCAAACCGAGAAGGTTCCCCACCTAGGTGTACTACACACGGGCGCCGGTATTCCCATGGTGTTCCTCACATAGTGGGTACTAATCACAGACAACGCAGACCCACAGTGCTGCTCATATAGTGGTACAACTCACAGGCTACGCCCAGACCCACGGTGTTGCACACATGGGTACGACACACGGGTATTGAAATCCACCAGGCCAGGCTTTTACTGCTACTAATCACAAACCTATTTCGTACCAAATTTAGCGGTACTACTCGCAAGTACAGGCGACCTATGGTGTTCCCCGCGTGATGGTATGTTTCAAAATTAGTTGCATGGTTCTAATTCAGTCAGCCCTTGGTCGCCCCTTTTAGTCGCCTCTTACGACAGGCAGGGGATACCGCGGGTGTATTCTACATGTGTGTCCCCACCCGCAGGGGGTGTACCCTGATGGAGATGCCATGTTTCAACAGGACAAAGCACCATGTCACCGCTTTGTGGTGGCACGCAGGTGATTGGAGGAGCACTCCAGTGAAGTTATGACCCTGGATTGGCCCTCCAGATCCCCGATCTTAATCCAATCGAGCATTTATGGGATGCTGTCGATGCTGGTGTACGCTCCATGAACCCCACACCAACTACACAAGACCAATTGTCGGTAGCAGTGCAAGATGCGTGCACCCAGATCCCTTCAGAACAATTCCAACACCTCATAAAGTCAACGCTTCCCTGTATTGCTGCCATTTTGAGGGCTCACGGAGGAGCAACTCCTTAATAACTTCATAATCAGTCTCTTCCCATCATTTTTGGTCACTCAGTGTGTATATATTACTCTTCTCCTAGGTGTACATGTGTCACCTTTTTCTCAATGGCTATGCCAAGTTATAGACTGAATGATTCACATGATTCAGACAGTTGCTTTGATTGCAAGTTGTAAATCTCATTATAAAGCCATATTGGAATTCAGAATAAGAAATTCTTACAATAATAAAAACCACCTTTCCAATACATAGTAATTCTTTATATTTAGGATAAAACCATTAACAGATATTAAAATTAGGACATGTTTCGCTCATGCTTTGTGAGCATCATCAGTCAGAATAACCTAATACAAGGTAGGTCAGGGCCCTGATCCCAGTACATATAATGTAAAAACGTCTAATAATATGATAAAACTAATTACAACAATTTAAAAAATGATCAGTAAGAATATAATATGTCTATTAAAACATTTAGTGACCATTAAAATAGCTTGAAGTGTAGGTGAATGATACGAAATGTTAATGATACGTTGCTGTGGATGATTATTCATACGAAACGATGAGCATGCATAATCCTCGTACGATGGCATTAAACTGTTTATAGTTGGGAACACTTTTACACAATAAAATGAACTATTGTGGACTGCTATCTTGTTATAGATGTCTTGAGATAAACGTGTGTTGGTTGAAAAACGAAGTATAGATGCATAAAACGTCGCCAGGTTAGCGTGAAACTGCTTTAAGAGATTCCCTCGTGGTATATTTCATCGTTGTGTTATTCAATATATACTGTCAATGATCTTCGAACAGGGGACTAAAAGATCTCATAGGTGAAAAACATTAAACAGGTGAGCCCTGAAAAATAAAATAAAATGTGTGTCTGTTGCTGGGATTTAAAGTATGTCCTGCTGTGGGGAAATACTGAAAAAAATGCGCTTACTATTGCGTTGGTTGAAGAGTGAATGGTCCCTTAGTTGGTTTACGGAGGTCTGATGGTCACTAACTTGTTGCTCCGTGTGTTGTACGAACGTGATCGTAGAGGTGGGGAAGATGGCGGAAGGGCAAAGGAGGGCCGCTGCGAGAGTTGTGAGCTGGGAGAGGGGATGCAGTGCGAGGAGGCGGAGTAGGAGTATCTTCTGTTGCTACTGGTGGATTAAAAGCGTGTTTATAGTGGAAGATTTTCATGAAGTTGTTGGCATTGATACCGAAATTAGCGATTAGATTGGGTATTTGCTCAACGATGGGACTATTAATGTCTGAGATATCATTTAAATTTTTATTATTATTATTAAAATGATGGTCCAAGGAAATGTAAGCGTTTTCATACCCCGTCATTAGACTACTTTTGTTTGTGTATTTTAGTACAGTATTTGCATATCCTGATCGATAGTACTACAAGTATGCCCCGTTTCCCCTCATATGGATACTCATGGTGGAATGTTTTCTGTGTTTTAAGGTGTTAGAATGTTCCAAATATCTTATTCTAAAGCTGCGGCCGGTCTGTGCGACATAAGAAACATTGCAATGTGTGCATCTGAGTCTATATATTCCCGAGTTTGAGAATTTGTCGTAAATTGTATTAATGGAGTTGGAATTGAAGAAAATGTTACGGTTGGTATTGGCAAGAAAAAACCATCAGTACCTTGAATTAGGTTATTCTGGCTGATGATGCTCACAAAGCATGAGCGAAACATGTCTTAATTTTAATATCTGTTAATAGTTTTATCCTAAATATAAAGGATTACTATGTATTGGAAAGGTGGTTTTTTTATTATTTTAACAATTTCTTATTAGTTGCTTTGATGTTGAAAGCAAGTTCCATATTGTATGAAGAGGCAACGTTATTCCAGTCACAGCTGCTCACCATTGATGAAAGGGACATTTGCAGGAAATAACTGTGTATTACTGTACTTCGAGTGAACTGCAATACACAAATCGTACTGATATATATTCCATAATTAAATGTTCTTACTTTCACTGCTGGTCATTTAAATCGCCTGCTGGTGCCAGCCCAATAGGCCTAGTGATTTATCTGCACATTTAATTGGAAAACAATTCATATCTTTGGTCATATTTATGAAACAAACTACAGTGATTGTGAATCTCTCCTCTACATACTTAGTTACAGACAAACTTGTGTTCGGAATGTACAATACACGCAGCCAGACATTGCTGCTTGTTTTGTGAAAGAAACCCATAAAGAGCTCAATGTCAGCAATATCACTTCCTCGTCCTCAATTAGCTCTCGCTATGAATTACAAACCCAGGCAAATGCTGTCTGATGCATTTCCTTATCTTGTAATAAAAATACAGGCCTATAAATAGCCCATAAAATTATACAAATAATATGCCTTGAATATTCCGGCTGAATCATTATCACGCATTAACCATGGTGAATAGAATACCTAGCGTGATCACTCCGCTCTCTTAACACTGTCATTGGTGGCACTGCAGTTGCATAAAACACGTGCGCCAAACTGTCGGCGAAGGTAATAGCATACATGCGCAAGGTCACGGTAACGATTTTAACACCTATCGAGGGAATTTGCTTGTTTTGATATTTTCCGAAAGTCTGTATTAATAGAAAATGTGCTGTTTTGTTCTTGGTTGCAAATCGGGTTACGGAAGGTAGACAATTTTTTATACCGCCAAAAGAAAACAATCTGCTTGTGAAGTAGACGAGAGTTATTCTGTGGAAAGGTTAAGCAATTGTCAGCCAAAAGCAGAATATGTGACCTGCACTTTTCAGCAGATTTAATTAACTTATAAAGGCGGACTATTTCATACATACATACATACATACATACATACATACATACATAATCATTATAGACTGTTGTGCCTTTCAGCGTTCAGTCTGCAAGCCTCTGAGAATTTACTAAACGTCGCCACAATCCTCGATTTGCAACTAGTGTTGTGGCCTCATTCAGTTCTATACCTTTTATCTTTAAATCGTTAGAAACCGAGTCTAACCATCGTCGTCTTGGTCTCCCTCTACTTCACTATTTCATTGTGAACGATAAAAACATTGAACTTCCTCGTCTGAGGTGGAAATTAAAACCAGGAGCGGTGCCTCATATTTTTCCAAATTTACCGAAATACTTATCCACCGAGGTAAAATCGCGGAAGACACCCAGTAGGAAAAGGAATGAAGACACTATCAAGAGGATAAGGAACAAAAATCACGAAGAGTGAAGCAGTGATGGCAACAGTGAGTGGTAATTCAAGGTCAGCCTAGGTGTAGTCAAATTCACGGCCATTCTAGTTTTGTTACTGATGCCCTAAAGCCAACAGTCTCTCTCAAAAGGTGACTAAAGAACGCAACACGTAATTTAATACAAGCTAAATGTCTTTTTCCTCAGTCAAAGCTAGGATTAATTTCCTACAGGGGCAGATTAAGAACACAATGTTTTATGTGCCCTGTTTAAATTTTTTAAAATTATGTACATCACAATATTGTTTTCGCTTTTCTTAATGTTCCATTTTATCTCGGGTGTTCTCTTATTAAAGTCCAAAGATATTTCTTCATAGGGACTGAGAATATTATTTACAACTCTCTGACAGTAATAAAGGAATGAATGCAACTGGAACTGTCTGAACTAACAGGATTGGGCTACCGAAAATTGGTAATGCCAAACAATGACGGAGGGGAGAGATGGAAGTCATGAACGTGTTATGGAGTGATAGACGACTAGTGTCCATTTTATCTAATTGTCACTCTAGGGTGGGAATGGTGGACACACGCAAGACCGATCTTATCAGGAAATTAGCGATTTTCAAACCAGACTTCGTGGAAAATTATTATCACAATATAAGGGTGTACATTTAGTAGATAAGTGACACATGCATATCCATCTATAAAGAACAGTGAAGTGACAAAGAAAATGTTCTTTCACATGTTGGACGTTACTAAACAGCCTGGTCATTTGGAGAGCCCTAAATGTGGGGAAGACATTTCCATCTTGTGGTAGCATGCGGCCTGACAGAACACGCATTGGGTAAGAAAATCAACAAACGAATAAGAGTCATTTCATCTCCAAGACTCCATCTACAGACAAGAAAACATATGCTAGCTGGTGATGTGCGTTGTCTTAGGAAAGATGTAATATGTGCTGCCTGCAGAAATGTGCCTTCAACCCCTATTTCAAGGCATACCGTACTAAACTCAACATGTATAGATGATGACTGTTGTTTGAAGGAGCCCCAACATGTAGGTCATCCGAGATATATTTTATTAGTATTTCAAGAGAAGTATTTTTCCCAAAACAATCAGTAAAATATACGGCACATTTGATCAAAATAAATTGCGATAAATCTACATTATATAACATGTGGCAGGCATTTTCTGTTCGACGACGATTTTTTAGCCCATAACAGGGAACAGGTTAATAGTCGAGACATCAGACAAAATAATGAGTGATATTTATGTCATTCGAAATCAACTTTTACTTTTGAGAAATCTAGGGTTTTTTTTTTATTCCAGTGTAACTTATAATTCCTCCAAGGTATATTTATTTCTGAAATTACCCTAGTTTTCTGTATTAGTGAGTTTTCTTTGATTTTAACTCTTAGTTCCAGCATCGTTCTGAGAGACTCTTCATTTCTTTATTGTGTGATAGGCTTCTAGACTGAAAATGGTGCTTAATCTTGGCATGACAAAGACAGTTCAAGCTACCATGTTCTGACAACATTCTCTTGTTTTCTGTCTGTCGATAATCCCAAGCAATGTTTGGATTTCCAGACTCATAAAAGCATGGCGTCGAAGTGTAAGAAGAGTTCTGTCAGAGAGGAAGAAATTAAAGAAACTAATGAGTCCAGGATCCGTTGTGGAGCCTGTGCAGTGTTGTCGTGGTCAACATTCCTTTCTTTCCAGTCACTATTAGTATCAACATCATCACTATCACTTGCTTCGTTATGTACAGTCACATTCATTGTCTGAGGCATAATCAGCACTCGATTCGTCACCGAGATCAGAATCACTGTCCAGGAAGTCTGAGAGATCACCAATTTACTCGCCAGTCATCAGCTATACGGTTGTATTTTCACTGTCATTTAATTGTGTTTACTTGTGAGATTGCCATTTGTTGGTGTATTTTCCGATATGCCACATTTTCAGAATTTTTGACACCCCTGCAGATATTTTTAAAACAAAATAGTTTCTTGGTTCTTGTATTATGTATGTGTGCCCTCCATTGTTTGTTTTTACTCCATTTGTAAGCATATGGTAATAGGAATTACCAAATTTTCCAACTTTTATTTTCCTTAATAAATTATATTAATAACGTGAGGAATAAATTTCATAATGATCAGAAAGTTATCCTGAATTTAGATGACTATGTTTAGCAATCCCCGATTAAGTTTCACTTTCATACCTTTAAAAACAGACCAGTTACATTTTTCTTTTTACGAAAGCCTACATTTTCCATTAAAACAGCCTGGCACATTTAGACCTCAACTTTACATTTTTGCCTGGCACTAAAAAGGTTAAGTACAGTGAGCTTTGATTTGAAGATTACAAAAATGTTCTCTTTGTGTTACTGCTTGTTTGTAATATTCCTTTATGACTGCTTGCTGTCACTACAGATGTTGTGAACTTGGTAAATGAAAGCCCTGCAACAGGAAATAATTCGTACCCCCCAGTTAATTATGTTCCAACACAGGGCGTCGATGAGGACTTGCCATCTCTTGCAGAGCTGGCATTTTGAGCAAGGACATTTGGCATAAATCCAGGTCCCGATTTTTCCACTGAGCAAGTCTAACAGACTTTTCTTCCTTAATTTGACGACTATAAGCAGATATAAAGAATGAAAGAAAAGAGGAATGTAAAACTATTAATCTGACAAATTACTGGAAATGCTAATTTTAGGTGGGTAAAACTTCCATACATATATGATTTATCATTCAAATTAATTTAACTTTTATCATGGTGCATACAGCACAGTTTACTGTCAATATTAGTTAGCTTGGCACGATTTAATACCTTGGATACAGAACATGTACAACAGCTGGTATGATAAATACTGAAATACAGTAAAACCTCGTTAGACGTTTCTACAGGGTACAACAAAAAAAAGAAAGTGATAAGCAAGAAAACGTACTCCTGAATATGCAAATAAAATCTATCCAATAGGGATATAGAAACACTAAATACAATTTTTTCCAACACGAGGGCATTTTACATCGTGTATGTGCGGGTACAGTGTAAACTGTATCAACCTTTTCTACACATGAGAGGAAAGTATTAAAAGATGTGAAAAACAAGAGAGAACAAATATTTTTGCAGGGGCTTATAAAATAAGTGCACTGAAAGTTGAAAAACACCAAACAAAAAATATGAAAACGTGTGCACAAGGGCCAATATATATATATATATACTGTATCAAAGTATTATTGCAGATCACACTCTTTCTAAAACAAAAGTTAGTAGAAGCCTTCCATTTCAGAGCAGTGGGTTATTAAAGATTATTTTCTGGTCACACTCTTTGACAATAAATTGGAGGTTACACTCGACCACGTGCGACTGGCAGGAATGACTTTGGCCAACATTCTGAATAAACCTCGACCAACTCGAGTGATCAAGTCTAAACTCGGAGGGGCGAGTTCAACATTCCCAACCTCTGCGCACTTCAAGATGCAGATGCCAGTTTACTTTCAGACAGATTATAATTTTGTCTTCATTAGTAAAGTATTTCACGACTTTTTCTGAATCCATAACTAGGCTATCACAAGACAAATATGCACCAAGCTAGTCAATTTGACACGATTATGTTCCTAATCCAGATACAAGCTACTGTCATCTTCATCATCATCACTTCCCCTTATAGAGCTCCTGCCGGGTCACGGTATTTATGGCATTTCTCCATCTTCCTCTTTCCTCTTCCAATGAATGTTTGAATTTCCAGACTCATAAAAGCATGACATCTAAGTGTAAGAAGAGTTCTGTGAGAGAGGAAGAAATTAAAGATCTTGTCCGGGTTTAAATTTTGTCTTCTTATGCCGCTCTTCACTGAATCAATCCAACTTGTTCTAGGTCTTCCTCTTGCTCTCTTGCCCTTACATTTTGCCTCCAGCACCTGTCCTGGAATTCTATTTTCCTCCATCCTCTTTACATGTCTAAACCACCTTAGTTTATTCTTTTCATCTCTCTCATTTAGCTTTCCTATCCCAATTTTTTTCCTAACGTCTTCATTTCTCAATCTGTCTTTCCTATCATACTTCTTAGAAATTTCATCTCATTGGCTTGAATTCTACTCTCTTGCCTGCTAGTCAAAGTCCAAGTCTCAGCTGCATAAGTCAATATGGGTACATAGTACATTTTGTAAATTATCTCTTTACTTTTCCTTGGTATTTCTTTGCTCCAAACAAGTTTTCTTACACTTTGGTAGAACGCATTACCCTGCTGTACCCTCCTGCTAGTCTCCATGTCCACCTTAGCATTTAGCATTAATATATACCCTCGGGGGAGCCTGTTAACCCCTAGAGGGCGCGTCCCCAGGTGGCGGATAAGGGGACCCTACAATTCAGTAGGGCTGGTTGAAATACCCACTACAACCCATGCACCAACAGGCAGCCCAGTTCCTGGGGGCTTTAAAATACTGGGACACCTTCCCTCCAGGGGTCACAAATATGGAGGGCCGAAGCCCAGGATATGGGTGACCCCAACAGCATCAGTGGCGGAGGTGGACTTCGATACGGCATTGATGGCGGAAGAGGGAAACTTGTAGCATCCGTACTCCACAGGAGTGGCTACAGAAGGCATCTGTACTCCAGTGGAGTGGCCTAGAATAACACCTGGCAGTAGGTTGGGAGTGGTGACCCCATTGTAATAATAGCCTATATATATGATATGTTACGAGTAAACAGGCTACTGTATCATACTATAAATATTCACTACACTTCACTGCACCACTCAACACAAAATAAATTTCTAATTTCTGAATGGAATGCAAAATACAAGTACAAAAAGGCTCACCGTGTTATTCAGCAATATCGCTGCTAACCAGCAAGCTAAACTGAACATTCCTGAGGCTAACGGCTGGCTCCCCAAAGGTGCAACTTATCCTGTGAAGTTCAGGAATTTAAGGCCTTTTTCCATAATCACGCAACTGTGGTGACGGCTCTTACCTGAGAAATCATGTTTCTTTCACAAGGGATGACAAAATTTTCAGGGCCAGAAAAAAATGTTATTGTACTAAGCAGTAATAGCAAAAATTTGTGACACGATATGTGAAGTATTTTTATGATATAGATGTTGATTCCCTTAGGGAACCTGAAATATTTGTCCCAAATGAGTAATACATACCGTGGAGGCCACTGCGTAGGTATGCATTAGCCATGCGTTCTTGGTGGGTGTGTTATTTACCAACTGATGAGCCCAACTTAGCACACAAGGACGAAATGCTGGCAACCAGGAATGAGTTAACTGGAAAATTTATAATGTCCAATAACGGACCATTTATTATAAGTATTTTTATATTGATCTAATACGATGAGAATCGGGACTTCGGATTTATAATTTCACACAATTATATTCCTAATCCAGACATAGGCTATCATATCACGTGACAAATATTCGCTACACTTCACTGCACCACTCAACACAAAATAAATGTCTAATTTATGAATGGAATCGAAATACAGTACAAGCACTAACGAGGCTTTACTATATATTCAAAACTTGTATGAAATGTTCATAGAATGAGACATGATCAACCCAAAAGAAGAAAGTAATACCAGCATGTCTTATTATCTTTGCATCTAATATTACTTCTGTAGTAGATGCAGCAAAAAAAATTTTAGATCGTGAGAAACGTCAATTAAGTATTGTCACAGAATAATAAAACAAAAGATACTGTAAAATTGAGGGAAAAGACCTTGACACTGCCAAAAATTTCAAGTAGTCGGGAAGTGAACTGATACAGGATGCTGGGCTGGACATGGATATTAGTAAAAGGGTACAATTTACCAGAGTGTGTGAAACTTTATCTAGAAGAAGGAAGTACCAAGGAAGTTTAAAGACATATAAGTTGTAGACAGGAGTGTGAAATCCAGGCCGTGACAAGAAGTATGATAGAAAAGACAAGAATGGACAGTAAGAAATGTCACGAATGAACTCGGCGTAGAAAAGCTTTCCAACAGAATGGAGAGAAATAAACTGAATGATTTGGACACATTAAGAGGATAGAAGAGAGGAAGGACGATCGGGGCAAATCCAGAGTAAGGTAGTTGAACATGATCAAGAATGTTATAAGAAGGAACCTGCATTGAAACGTAGTTCAGAAGCAGCAATGGTGGATGAACAGAGGAAGATTAAATGGTGCCATTAACATCCCGATAAGGTTGGAGGTTGACTACGATGAGGTAGAATTTGAAAAATATTGGTCTGTTTTCAGACCTAACACTACTTTTGAAAGGCTCTTTATTATACACCATTGATTAGTTACTAATCAGCTGAACAGAAGCATACAAGAATCGTATCTCATGGTCAGTTTGAAGAAGTGCTAATGAGATCCAATGTAGGAAATTTACATACCTAGGACATATCCTAAGTACAAACTTCCAAAGCTGATCCAACAAAAACAAAAGTGACAGAAGAAATGTTCTAAATAGGGATACTGGAATATAAAACCCACAGAAGAAATTCCATCTTGCAGAAAACAGATGAATATACTAAATTAACAGCCAAAGTCAGAGGGATATGATACGACACAGTCACCAAGAAAATCTCTGCTTGTGTCGTCGCTCGATAATCCAGTGTGTAGTTTATAACGTACATACTTCACAAGGGTCATGATGGAAGTTGTACCTTTAAGTGTTCTACCACGTCTTGTTAGAAGATCATATGAGGCATTCCGAGCAGTAAGTGAACATTACCAGTGGCAGCCTTCAGTTGACTTGTTTGACTTTGTCTTTCCCATATAAAGTAAGGTTTCAAACAAAGTAAACAGTTATTTATAGCACTGAGAGTGCAGACAGTATTAAAGGTGAACTCTGCCCTTACCATTTCCTTCCTTTCCATACACCCTCTCATTTGCCGAGGTTAATATATACGAATCTACTTCAATCATTGTCTCTGCTTCCTGTATGTAATAGTTCGTAGACCATCAAATATACAAGGGGCATTCAATATATACCATTGCACGCAACATAGTTTCTGTTAGGCACGGAAATGAGCAAATGATGTGGGTAGATTTGTCAGTTGGAGGAATTAAGACTAGAATTGTCTCCGTGTATTCACCATGTGAGGGTGCAGATGAGGATGAAGTTGACAAGTTTTATGAAGCATTGAGTGACATCGTGGCCAGGGTCAACAGCAAGGATAGAATAGTGCTACTGGGTGATTTCAATGCTAGAGTTGGGAATAGAACTGAAGGATACGAAAGGGTGATTGGTATATGTGGGGAAGATATGGAAGCTAATGGGAATGAGAAGCGTTTGCTGGACTTCTGTGCTAGTATGGGTTTAGCAGTTACGAATACATTCTTCAAGCATAAGGATATTCACCGCTACACATGGGAGGCAAAGAGTACCAGATCCATAATAGACTATATCTTAACCGACTTCGAATTCAGGAAATTGTTAGGAATGTACGAGTTTTCCGGGGACTTTCCGATGATACAGACCACTATCTGATCTGTAGTGAACTAAGTGTATCTAGGCCTAGGGTACAGAAAATAAAATCTGTCTGCAAACGAATAAGGGTAGAAAATCTCCAGGACGAGAAAATTAGAAGTACATGGATATGATTAGTGAGAAGTTTCGAACAGTACACAGTAAGCAGGTTCAGGATATAGAAAGTGAATGGGTGGCATACATGGATGTTGTAGTAGAAACAGCAAGGGAATGCCTAGGAACAACTGTGTGTAAAGATGGGAAAAAGTGAACATCTTGGTGGAATGATGAAGTGAGAGCAGCTTGTAAACGTAAAAAGAAGGCTTATCAGAAGTGGCTCCAAACAAGGGCCGAGGCAGACAGGAATTTGTACGTAAATGAAAGAAACGGAGTGAAACAAATAGTTGTTGAATCCGAAAAGAAGTCGTGGGAAGATTTTGGTAATAACCTGGAAAGGCTAGGTCAAGCAGCAGGGAAACCTTTCTGGACAGTAATAAAGAATCTTAGGAAGGGAGGGAAAATGGAAATGAACAGTGTTTTGAGTAATTCAGGTGAACTCATAATAGATCCTAGGGAATCACTGGAGAGGTGGAGGGAATATTTTGATCATCATCTCAATGTAAAAGGAAATCATCCCGGTGGTGTTGCAAACAGCCAAGCTCATGAGGAGAAAAATGATGTTGGTGAAATTACGCTTGAGGAAGTGGAAAGGATGGTAAATAAACTATATTGTCATAAAGCAGCAGGAACAGATGAAATTAGACCTGAAATGGTGAAGTATAGTGGGAAGGCAGGGATGAAATGGCTTCATAGAGTAGTAAGATTAGCATGGAGTGTTGGTAAGGTACCTTCAGATTGGACAAAAGCAGTAATTGCACCTATCTATAACCAAGGGAACAGAAAGGATTGCAACAACTATCGAGGTATCTCATTGATTAGTATACCAGGCAAAGTATTCACTGGCATCTTGGAAGGGAGTCGTTGAGGAAGTTTGATGAAAACCAGTGTGGTTTCAGACCACAGAGTGGCTGTCAGGATCAGATTTTCAGTATGCGCCAGATAATTGAAAAATGCTACGAGAGGAATAGGCAGTTGTGTTCATGTTTCGTAGATCTAGAGAAAGCAAATGACAGAGTACCGAGGGAAAAGATGTTCGCTATACAGGGGGACTATGGAATTAAAGGTAGAATATTAAAATCAATCAAAGGCCTTTATGTTGACAATTGGGCGTCAGTGAGAAATGATGGTAGAATGAGTTCTTGGTTCAGGGTACTTACAGGGGTTAGACAAGGCTGTAATCTTTCACCTTTGCTGTTCATAGTTTACATGGATCATCTGCTGAAAGGTATAAAATGGCAGGGAGGGATTCAGTTAGGTGAAAATGTATTAAGCAGTTTGGCCTATGCTGACGACTTGGTCTTAATGGCAGATTGTGCCGAAAGCCTGCAGTCTAATATCTTGGAACTTGAAAATAGGTTCAATGAGTATGGTATGAAAATTAGCCTCTCTAAGACTAAATTGATGTCAGTAGGCAAGAAATTCAACAGAACTGAATGTCAGATTGGTGATACAAAGCTAGAACAGGTCGATAATTTCAAGTATTTAGGTTGTGTGTTCTCCCAGGATGGTAATATAGTAAGATTGAATCAAGGTGTCGTAAAGCTAATGTAGTGAACTCGCAGTTGCGATCAGTATTCTGTAAGAAGGAAGTCAGCTCCCAGATGAAACTATCTTTACATCGGTCTGTTTTCAGACCAACTTTGCTTTACGGGAGCGAAAGCTGGGTGGACTCAGGATATCTTATTCATAAGTTAAAAGTAATAGACATGAAAGTAGCAAGAATGATTGCTGGTACAAACGGGTGGGAACAATGGCAGGAGGGTACTCGGAATGAGGAGATAACGGCTAATTTAGGAATGAACTAGATGGATGAAGCCGTACGCATAAACCGGCTTCGGTGGTGGGGTCATGTGAGGCGAATGGAGAAGGATAGGTTACCTAGGAGAATAATGGACTCTGCTATGGAGGGTAGGAGAAGTAGGGGTAGACCAAGGCGACGATGGTTAGACTCAGTTTCTAACGATTTAAAGATAAGAGGTATAGAACTAAATGAGGCCACAACACTACTTGTAAATCGAGGATTGTGGCGGCGTTTAGTAAATTCACAGAGGCTTTCAGACTGAACGCTGAAAGGCATAACAGTCTATAATGATAATGTATGTATGTATTCAATACATAATGCAACACATTGGAAAGGCGGTTTAAAAAAAACTGGAACTTTGTTTGGGACATCTTTGAATACTCCCACTTCGTCTCGTAGAGTTTCAATAATTTCTGAGAGGTGGCAGTGCTACAACTAGCCTTCAAAAGGGCATCTGCAATGGAGGTGCCTACCAAACAAAGAGCAGTTATTGCGTTTCGTTGGTGGAAAACCAGGGCATCACATAAACTCATAGGTACTTGCAGAATGTCTACCGAGACCTGGCAGTGGACAGAAGCACGGTGCAGAAGCACCTGTCTGATCTCCCACGTGCCGGCCAGCAATCCATGCAGTGGCGCCACACCAACTCTCTCACAAAGAAAAAGTTCAAAACCGTACCCTCAGCGGGAAAAATCATGGCTCTGAAGGGGTTATTCTGTTCGATGTCCTCTCTCGTGGTGAAACGATTAACTATAAAGTGTATGGTGCAAGCAGAAAAAAATTGAAGAAACAACTTCAGCATGTTCGTAGCCACAAAAATGCAAACTAGCTTCTCCTTCTCCACGACAACGCAAGACCTCACACAAGTCTGCGCACCTGAAAGGAGCTCACAAAACTTCAATGGACTGGTCTTCCTCATCCAACCTACAGCCCGGATCTTGTGCCTTCTGTTTGGCCCAATGAAGGATTCACTTCGCGGGAAGCACTATGTGGATGATGGGGAAGTTATCTATGCAGCATAACGTTGGCTCAGACATCGACCAGTCAAATGGTATCATGCAGGCATACAGGCCCTCACATTACGATGGCGCAAGGCCGTAGTATTGAACGGAGATTATGTTGAAATATAGAGTATTGTAGCAAAATGATTGGAGAATAACAGGGTGTATTTGAATCCTCAATAAAACCAATCTGCTTTTAGAAAAAAATGTGTTGCATTATATATTGAACTCCCTTTGTATCCCTGATTAAAACCTTGAGGAATAACTATTATGATTATTTTCTCTCAAGGCAGACCAATCCTTCCAATACACCACAGTAGTATGTCCTGCAGAGAGCTTTATGCTCGCTCACTACGGTGAGATGAAGAGGGCCCAAGTGAAAGCGAGGAAATTGCTACGAAAGGTCCTCAGTGCACGTCAAAATCCTGAAGGCAATTAATGCCGCAGGTCAAATGCAAAGTCTTATTCTAAATTCGAAATGCTCTCACTTTCTACTAGGAGGCACCATCTCCTGTTTACAACAATCCCTTTCAAATGTAGAATTCTTGATCTTCTCATGACTTGGAAACATACCAACCACTTCATGCGCAACTGCAGTGAAGGCAATTTTTCAAGAACCAAGTAAGTTCAGGACCTGGATACACGGGGTAAATGATCTTCGAGAACGAGCGAGAAATAGGAGTACTGGAAATCCAGAAAGGCAAACAAGTGTTAAACCAGGATCCTCAATGGTTGAAATAATAATAATAATAATAATAATAATAATAATAATTGGTAACATTCTGACTGAATATTTCAAGAAACTGTTTAACAGTGAAGAACCCATGGATAAATGTCAAGAGTGTCTCAAAAACAAAAATATAAAAGATTTTTTTTTAAAGTCGATAGTTGCAGAATTAGAGAAAAATAAAGCCTTTGGAGAAGACTCAATACCAGCAGAGAAGCTCGAAAGTGGTGGTGAAATCACAATCAAGGCGTTAAACCTAAAAACTGCAAAACTTTGGGACATGGAAAGATACCTGATGATTTGAAAATGGCAATGATTCACCCTCTACACAAATAAAAGGTGATAGAACTGATGTCAACAATTACCGTAGTATTTCCATTGAACAGGCTAGTGGAGCAGACAGATCACTTACATGGTCAATACCAACGGGGATTTAGGAAGGGAAGATCGTGTGTTGAACAGATATGGACTGAAAAAGAGTACTGGAAAATTACATCTCAAAGAATCTACTAGTAATCTTCGTAGATTTCAAGAAAAGCTTATGACTCAGTTGACTGGGGCATACTTCTTCACATCTTAACAGAATTTGGAGTGGACTTGAAAAAACAGACATCAGAGAAACCTTAACACACACTCTCAAAAGTTAAGTTCATGGCAGAATTTTCTTAAGTTGTTTGAAATTAAAACTGGAGTCAGACAGGGTGATGGGTTATCACCAGTTCTCTTCAACTATGTGTTGCAGAAAGGTATCTGCGAATGGGAAGAACAAATTTCCAAGAAGGGCTTATTAAACCAAGTACATATTGGAGGATCGAAGAGTGGTGCCAAGATCATTTGCTCATGACCTAGCAATTTCATCCAGAAACATTTAGAAGCTATAGAAATCAAGGAGCAAGCAACAAAAGCAGGGCTTCAGATTGTGTTTGAGAAGACTAAGTTCAGGACAAACATTAAAACTGCACTCCATCACCTAAGACAAGGTATGGTAGGACAGAGAGTTGGGAGCTTCAGATACCTCTGCGAGATTGTCCAAATGAAAACATGTGAAAGGGAAGCCAACAACAGCAGTAGAAAAGATAGTAGAACTCAAAGTAATCTCATTACACACTAAGATCAGGCACTACAACACTGATTAAAACTGAATGCTGGGGAGTGCCTCAGATTGACTGGGGAGGCTGGTCTAAGAGACGCTGGAAGCTTGAGGGAAAATTGTTTTTGCGAAATGGACAATATATGTTAAGCGAGCATGAAGAACTGTATCAGAAGAATGAATGAGTGATGGAGACTGTTAGGAAAAGACAAATTCTATGGACAAATGGTTGGAAAGTGATGGACAAAACAAATCTTTCAGATACTTGATAATAGACCTAAAGTATCTGACAAATGGTTCCAGGAGGTAAGGAAGGACTTCCAAAAGGCTGGACTAAGGCGAGAGGATGTCTCAAATACGAGCACACTGTGACAAACAAAAACAGAACAGTGGTTGGAAAGATGGCAGGTTGCCAAGGAAAGAATGCAGCACTTCTGGGCTGCAAAAATGAATTGCAAAAATGTGCAACAGTTATTTAATGTGGTCTTTTTTGGCCCTCAAGAAGGAAAGAAAATCCACAGCCCGTTCCCAGTCATTCGACTGGGTCAGGAATAGAATGAATGAAAGCCTCTAGTGGCGAGGATATGAATTGTGCTGGCTGCCGAAGCGTATCGCACTTCTCTGGTTATTGGCCCTAAAAAAAACACTTTAAAAAAAGAGGAAATTAGACAGGCTAGTTGTTGAGTTTGCTCAATATAGATCTCTTTTAAAATGTGTTTCTTTGAAGTAAGCTGTTTGCTCTTACTACCCGCAATACCTCATACCCAACTCACTGATAAAGAAATATCACAAAATAGTGGCAGATCATAGTAAAAAATTTCTGTCATGGCCATTCTTAATATCTACATTTTATTTTCCACTTGAAGACAAAAGTTTTGTCAACTGCTATAAGCCACAAGCTGAACACAGAGTGTTCAAGTTGCACGAGAGTTTCCCTCAGGTCGTGTTAGTTACATACTTGGACTAAACCAAAATTGATCCAAGTTCCATCAAATGATGCTGTGTAAGGCAAAAGAAACAACAACTTGGGTTTGCGATCTCTGAACACAGCAGAGAGAATGTCCTCATCACCTCAGCTAAATCAACTGTCAGTCTGAATATCAATTCAAAGTTTCTACAACATGTCTAAGTCATACTGCTATATAATATATACATACTTTTCTTCAAAAAGGAAATTCATAGTTACCACATAGGAACATAACGATTAAAACGGGTCACATTGACGACACATCGTCTTGTCATTCACATCACCACCATTCTTTGATCACTGTTATTTTATTCACTAGACGTAGACCAATGTCAGGCATTGTAAGAGTCACATTCCCCCCACACACATCACCAAGTGCAACTCGTCACAACAGATCACCAAGAAATTTGTTCTGCCAGAATTTGAAAGAAACACACAGGTCCCCATACCTAGAATTCTTACTCTGCTTGAAACCAACAGCATTTAAACTGCTGATCACAGTACAGGGAGAAACTAACAAACATTTGAAAATTTATTAAATATGTACAAAATAGATGTAATAACATTCTTTATATTCTTGGAAGCAGTAGAGTTGAATCTTGTTATGCCATCAAGAGCCAACACACAAAGAGTACAGCCACCCACAGAAACACTTTAGACAGGAACTGTTCTTCTTCGAACTGCGGGGTTCCACGAGGAGCTGGAACAGGCAGAGAGAAATACTTCTTAAATTGAAGTTCATATTGATACATACAAACACACAGCCCCTTCCATATCACCATCAAATTTTCTTGATCAGCTAAGATAAGCAAATAATATATTTCTTGATAAGCATCGCAGATATTGTAACAGAAAAAGATGTATGTTCAAGTACATGTGAACTCATTGAGTGAAGATATTGACGCGATACTTAAAGATTTCTCGGTTTTCAGGCAAGAGTAAAACCTTGTTAAGACAATTCTGCACAGCCCAAAGAAAGAGAACGTGTTAAATGAGAAACCTAATTAAAAACTACCAAACAGGGATATGAAACTATTTTAAAATCGTGCATTTTATGACATGCATATACAGTGACAAAATGTGTATAGCATTTCTGAAGATGACACCAGCATATTCAAATCCCACGGCACTTAACGCCCTTTAAAGAGCCTTGGCCTGCCCAGCGACCGCTGCTCAGCCCGAAGCCCTGCAGATTACGAGGTGTCATGTCATCAGCACAACGCATCCTCTCAGCCGTTATTCTGGGCTTTCGAGACCGAGGCTGCCATCTCACCGTCAGATAGCTGCTCAATTCTAATCATGTAGACTGAGTGGACCTCGAAACCAGCCCTCAGGTCGAGAGAAAAGTCCCTGAACTGGCCGTGAATCGAATCCGGGGCCTCCGGGCGGGAGGCAGGCACGCACGCTACCCCTACACCTCGGGGCCGGCCAGAAGCATATTAAAGGGTGTGAAAAATGCAAGAGAACAAATATAGAAACATTTACACTGAGGGCAATAAAATTATCAAGTTATTAATGTAAATGTGTAGTGAAGAAAGGACAGGATAAAAGGCATACACATGTACAGTTACAATGCGAACTGACCATTAAATTTAATATCTTAAACTAAGAAAACATTAAAATAATTACAAGAAAATATCCTAATCATTCTCATTTATGAAACAAACGAATAATATTTATATCACACAGACACATGCAACAAAATGCATAATATATTCCTTTATTAGACTGTAAAATGAACAGAAATTTAATTTTATTGGTATCTCTGAACACTTTGAGATAATGTTTATGTTTTCTGGCCATAATGTGAAGAGAAAATATCAGAAACTGCCACTGACACAACTCCCTGAAATATACTGAACTCGTTAAAATGATGAAGTAAGAATGAACACAAATGCACCGAAAAACGCAAAACAGATCAATATGTCTCATACATTATTAACAAACGACTTTGACAGTGGGGGGGGGGGGAACGAACCACAAGAAAAAGCACGTGGCCTACAACTCCAACGAAACTGCACACAGAAACGATGTTAAGAGCGCGCGAACTGCACAATAACAAACTCAGTATTTCGTCCCGATTAAGTGAGTCTCTAGCGCGCATTAGCCTCTCGTGCTTGTAGGGCAATTGCCATCCCGAATCCCCAGCTGTAAAGCACACACACTGCTGTGGTGAGCGGGAAACACAATACACTAAGGCGACGGACGATACACTCACGAAATACAGCGTCAAATAAATACGCTTGAAAATGAGGTTGCGTAAATTACACAAGCATATAAGAATTTATCTTAGAGGAAGAGTATTGACCATACTGGAGATTATATTGGTCAAAAATAGGGAGAAGTAGAAATAAATCAGAAAATCGGAAGAAGAGTTAAAAGGCAGAGAGTTTCCGGGTAAATCTGAAGGATTGGCAGGTATGAAACTCTTGAGAGTCCACCTTTTCAATACTTTGATTTTTATTAATTACAGTACATAATATTACAATGTCTAATTGCAGGACATGTTCCGCCTAACTTTTATAGGCATCTTCAGCGACTTTCCTATATCTAAGATTAAAATTGCTAACAAAGTCCTAGGCTCATAATACACTTGTATGTCACTGGTAAAAGTTGTTGAACTAACGCAGGTTGCTCTGTCTGTAAAAACATGTACTACAACTTATAAAAAAAACCCAAAACATTTTTGCATTTAAAAGAAGTTAAATTGTGCGTCTAATGTACTGTTGTTGTGGTCAGTGATCCGACTATTGTCTCCCTCATTGCCTTATGGTGTTTAAAATATGTTAAAATGGGACTGCCTTCCATTGTGTTGATCAAAAGAAGGGACTACTCGAGATTTTCTTTCAGCAAAAACTTGGATCTTATTATTTATTTACATAGTTTACGCCCACATTGGAGCACTTAAATCAAACCCAAATAAAGAACTAAAGAATTAACTGAAGATTTAGCTTGCATCATCATCTTCCTTTCCCAAAACCTCTTCATTCTGGCTGACCTCTCTTCATCAGATATGACATTTTTTGTGTTGTACAGTTTTTAATGACAATTTTATTTGTTTGTTCTTGAGAATCCTTTTTTCTTCTCTGTTTTCAATTTGCTTCACTGTAATATTCAGCTCTTCTAAATCATTCTGAACTTCTTTAAACCAATTATTTTTTGCTTTACTTGAATCTTATTTGTAATACGATGATAATATTGATGTACTGAATGTCTAATGAATCTGGGATTTACAAACCCACCTGCGCCCAATGTAAAAAAAAAAAACCTATACTGGACAATAAGACAGAGTTTGAGGGATGTCAACACGGAAATGAAGATCATAACCTACAATTACACTGGACAGACAAGAAGAAGACTTAACCAGATATTTAAAACACTTCAATGCAAACATCACAAATTTTCAGCCATGAGTGTTTGTTCACATGAAATAAACAAGACATGCCTACACATCTATTGAAAAATATTTAACCATCTGCCAATCCGTCTGGCCATATGTTGAAAATAGTTGATGATGATGGATTGAGTAGTTCAAAATTTCTCCTCCAATCCAGAATAAGGAAACCAGATCACTAAAACAAAAAATTATTGTAACAAAAGCCGATAAGGATAACGCGACAGTAGAAAATATTACATTCAAAAGATTGAAAAGTTTTGCAAAAACTTATTTACAATAGTCAAAAAGGATCTAACTATTAACATACAAAAAAACCTGAAACAAGTACTAAAACAGTACACATTTATTTTTGGTGAAAGAGATTATCAGAAACTGATTAATATGAATCCAGGCATTCCTAAGGCTACGGCACTACTGAAAGTGCACAAAGAAGACGCACCTATTAGACCCCTTGTAAACTTCATAAATAGCCCTACTTATAAAACTTCGAAATTCATCAATTTTTAAAGAAGCACTATAACTTTCAAAGTATTCAAGGATTAAACAGAGCTGACCAAGGAACCAGATGCATTCATTTAACGTAACTAATATGTTTCCTAATATTCCGTTACAAAAAACTATCAACACAGTTAAAAACAATTGGCTTAAACACAGCAGACTAGGTAAACAGGAAATAATAAGAGTTTATTAAAAATTAGTTTTTGTGACCTCTAATAATTATTTTGAATTCAATGGTCAATTTATAAACAAGATGGACTTTCAATGGAGACACCAACGTCTGGAATTATGGCTGAAATATTCATGGACCACTTAGAAAATAGTAAGATCAACAATCTTAAAGGCATAATTTTTCGGACGAGATACGTACATGTCGCCTTTATGATTATCGACAACAATGTCACGAACAAAGTAGTACTTCAACAACTGAATAGTATCTATTCACAAATCAAATTTACTTCTGAATCTGAATGAAATAAGTCGTTGTCAAATTGTCAAATAAACTCACATTAAAAATATTGAAAAAGTCTACTCAAACAGTTAACGCCATCAAACGAGATTCAATTCATCCAGAGGTTCTAAACATGGCAGTTTTTTACAATGTAGTTCACAGAGTGTTCAGGATATCCCTATCCAAAAAGAGATTGCAAAAACCGAGTTTTAGCTATAAAATGAATGCTTAAAATGAATAGTTCCAATAAGCCATATATTGATAAAATTATTTGGAAAATTGAAAATAAACCTGCGACAACACTGATTGAAGAGCCTAAAAAGAAAGAACTGAGCACTATTTACATACAGCCACAATAATGTATATGAAAAAACAAACATTTTTAAGAAACATAATGTAACAATTGCTTTTACAACCGTTAACAACAACTCTGAACTCCATTACAACCATCACACAGTGAATAAGATAAAAAAGAAAAACAGTGAAACTCTGCTAAGAAGTTTTTCAAGGAAAAAAAAAAAAACACTTAAGTAGGAAACTTCTTAAAAGGGGTAATGCCCGAAAACTTATTCTGTACTTTGACATACATGTGAAACACACAGCCAACAGATTTCCTTGTTTGTGAACAATACCAAAATAGGCTGATATATAAGAGCTGCTAAAAGAAAGCCACAATATAAATACAGTATTAGATTATCATGACATGTATTTTTAGAGATAAAGTAAAATACTGTAATTGAACATACTGTATTATAAAAATTCTTGATAAGAGAAGGGAAGATATTATATAAAACCTTGCACAAGAGATAAAAGAAATACTAAGAACTTTAAAACGGTAGATGGTGACCGTACATTATGTAAATTCCATACTGCATTGGACATTAAATACATTTCCAAACACAAAAATCTAGGCTCCTACTTGGAAAAGAAATTGTCCAGGGTTGACTGTTTTTAGGTTTTTACTGCTTTCTTGAACTATAAACCACTGTGCTGGATAGCTGCAGTTGCTTAAGTGCGGCCAGTGAACCCCACTGTCGGTAGCCCTGAAGATGGTTTTCCATGGTTTCCCATTTTCACACAAGGCAAATGCTGGGGCTGTACCTTAATTAAGGCCATGGCCGCTTCCTTCCCATTCCTAGCCCTTTTCTGTCCCATCGTCGCCGTAAGACCCATCTGTGTCGGTGCGATGTAAAGCAACTTGGGGGGGGGAAAAAAAAAAACCTCCCACATTCCCTTCCACATGTTCTGAGGCCCATTGACTGAACTTTCCATAAACGGCCTCAGTTTTTCACACCACCCGACATCTTCAAGTTAACGGCAGCAGACAGGACATCGGCAACTTATTCTTATAGATTCTTAGAACCTATTCATAGGCCTATATCGCCCCTGCATTCCTACTAATTGTAATATACGCATATCCAAACTAAGATGTTCTTACCAGCATTTTAATGACATATGAATTTTAAACATTAACCATTATATGTGATGTTTTTGTAGATATTTTGTATGTGTCAACTGAGGATGACCCCTTAGGGGTCGAAACCGGTATTGACCCTATTTACCAGTTTGGTAGTAAATAAAATAGTGTATTGATAAGGTGGTGACTCATATTATTTCTATATACATATGTCTTATGGCGACGATGGGACAGGAAAGGGTTAGGACTGGGAAGGAAGCGGCCGTGGCCTTAAGGTACAGCCCCAGCATTTGCCTGGTGTGAAAATTGGAAACCACGGAAAACCACATTCAGGGCTGCCGACAGTGGGGTTCGAACCTACTATCTCCCGAATACTGAATATCGGCCGCACTTAAGCGACTGCAGCTATCGAGCTCGGTTGGCTTCTTCATGGGCCCAGTTTTAAAAGTTAATATAGTGCACTATCAAGGTGTTCCATAAAGTGAGTGAACAACAACTTGTACAACTGCTTATATTTGACTGTTAAACTAGAAGATGACTTGCCAATAGAATCCGCTTTTGCAACATCTCCCTTAAAACGGTACAACTACGCCTCGTGCTTCAATCGAGGATATTGTTTTTCATAGAGTTTCATGATAAGTGAGGAAATGTTTGCTTTGGCTTCCGCTTCTTTGCGCTGAACCATCTGTATATATAAAGAACCTGTCCTGACTGACTCATTCATCATTGCCGAGCCAAAACTACTGGACATACAGAAATGACATTTTGAGGATACATTTATAATGTAGGTGCTCGCTATGGGAGGATTTTTGCATATTCTGTTGCTAAGGGGATGAAAAGGGGGATGAATTTTTAAAATGAGTGTATATCTCAAAACATTAAAAGTTTACAGATGTAAAAATTGGTATTTAGAATCTCCTTTAAAAATAAACACGAATTTTTTTGTTTTTTGTAAAATCTCACTAGGAGGGGTAAAAAGGGTGAAAAAGGGGTTGAATGCCTTTAATGAGGATACTTATATCTTAGAAACTGAAGATATTACAGACCTGAAAACTAGTATTTAGAATCTCCTTTAAAAATAAATACTTTTTGTTTTTGTTTTTGGAAAATCCAATTAATGGGGGTTAAACAGGAGTGGCAAATGGGGTGAATTTTTAGAAAGACTATATCTACAGTATATCTCAGAAACGTAAAATGTTACAGACGTAAAAATTGGTATTTGAAATCTCCTGTAAAAGTAAAGAAACATAGGTGATTTTTTTTCCAGAAACTCAATTAAGGGGAACTAAAAAGGGGGTGAAATTGTAAAATGAGCATGTCTACAGTATATCTCAAAAACTTAACATGTTACAGAAGTGAAAAAATGGTATTTTTTATCTCTATTAAAAATAAAGAAACATGTATTATTTGTTTTTGGAAAAACCACCTGGATGGGGGGGGGATGAAAATGACTGAAAATGGGGTTGAATTATTTTTATTAGGATACCGATATCTCAAAAACTGAAGATGTTACAGGCGTGATATTTGGTATTTGGAATCTGCTTTAAAAGTAACGAAACATGTATTCCTTTGAATTAGGAAAAACAAATGACGGGGAGAGGAGGTGGGGGGTGAAAGAACTGAAAAATTAATTGAATTGTATGAAGATATTTACACCTAATAAAAACTAAAGTTGTTACAGACGTGAAAATTGGTATTTGTAACTGCTTTAAAAACAAAGAAAAACACATTTTTGGGGGAAAATCATCCTCGGGGGTGGGGGTAAAAAGGAGTTGAATTCCTTTTATCAGGATACATCTCAAAAACTGAAGATGTTACAGTCTTTATAATTGGTATTTAGAAGATCCTTTACTAATAAAGAAACAAGTATGTTTATCCGGAAAATTCACTTAAGGGGGGAGTGTGAAAGGAAGTGAAAAAAGTTAATTCTTTTTATGGGGATACTTATATCTCAACACTGAAGGTAACAGATATGAACACTGATATTTGGAATCTCCTTTAAACATAGAGAAACATGCCTTTGTGGGGGGGAAATCAACTTAACGGCAGTGGGGTGAAAAAGGAGTTGAGACCAATTTATTTTATTGTTCATAATGAACTTGATTCTAACCATAAACCGATCATTTTTTATCTTTCCTGGGTTCGTTTTCACAAGCCATCTTTTCTTTCGGAGAACTTGAAGTTAGATTACAGTAGATTTTCCTGGCATACAAATAAAATTTTTAAGACCTTTGAAATAAACGATAGGAATGATTTTGACCATGCAATCGTTCACCTCTATAATAAGGTCAATAATGCATAGAAATATCATTCATATTGCCAGAATTCCCGCGCAGTTGCCTACGCATAACAATGGTGCTGGTCACATTGTCAGCAATGACAACGGCAGCAGATGTAATTTACCGCCAAGTAGCGGTCTTGCATCTTGCTTATAATAATAATAATAATACTAATAATAATAATAATAATAACCTAAATTCAACTAATATCACCCACCCTAGCACTAATAATAATAGTAATATTCTGGACCGTAGTCAAAATGTGCGGACCGCATTGGAAATGGGTCCTGGCCAGGTAATGACTACGAATACAGTCCGACCATGTGTTCAGTACCGCCATGGCACCCCAGAAGACACCATGCCGGATCACCTCAAGGATTTGATCCATATTAAAAATGCTTATAGGAAAAGATGGCAAAGATTTAGGGACCCAACTGACCGGGCGGAATACCTGGAGCTAGCCCGGGAAGTACGAAATAGATTGCTGGAAAGAAAGATTGAAAAATGGGAGGAACTTTGCCGTAGTCTCTCAAAAAATTAGTCAGATCGCAAATTTTTGTCGGATTCTCTCAGAAAACAAGTCAGATCACGAATTTCGGCAGATTACATATAAAACGTTAAGCATTCAATTATAAATTTCAGTATAATACTGTTGTGAAGCACGGGTATCTTGCTAGTGTGTTTATAATCTTTCTTTTTTCTTACAATGACCATTCTAGTCTATGTTTTTCCAGGCTCTGTGGACATTCTGATGTCGATTCCTGTTTTGATGAAGGTGAAGTAGATTCTTCTGATGGAGATTCGTATTAGGTACAAACAGTTTCAGATACTGGTTCGTGTTCATTAATATCTAACGCCTGCGTGTATATTATTTCTGCATCAGACTGTAATATATCTACAAAAATACTGAAACATTGTCTCATCTTTGGTTAAAACAGAGAGCTGGAAATTCTTTCTTGAAAGTAATTATATAACTCACTCACTGCATTAAGAGGGTTCATTTTTATAGGTAGAAGCTTACTTCGGAAGGATACATACACGATGCCTCACTGCACTCACAGTGCTGTCTCCCTCTCTACCCCCCACCACCATCACTATCTCTCACCCGCTTCTCCTTACATCGTGCCAGCAGTTCAAAATAACTTCACTCCGATTGGACACTGACAACCCCCACCCGTAAATATCTAACCGCCCTGTAACTCTTATATACATGCACAAAAGCAGCAACAGTGCTCCATCTGTTTTCAAGTACAACGGACTATCAGTTTCCTCTCCCCAAGAAATAGACACGTTTAACAGAAAATTTAAAAATAACTTCACCACGGCTGACAAGGATGAAGACATGTTCACTACAAGGATAACCCCTCCGTTTCCACCCCTAACTAGCTTGTAATTCACTGCTAACGAGGTCGCAACAAGTCTTCGGAGAGCTAGACCTCATAGTGCGAGCGGCCCAGTTAACGTGCCGGCCAGAATTGTCCATCGCTGTGCAGAAGCATTAGCACCTTCTCTTTGTGCAATATTTAACATTTCAGTGAATAGTGGGATAGTGGGACTGTGCCAGAAGAATGGAAGAAAGCAAATGTCGTTCCGGTGTTCAAAGACGGTGACAGGGGAAATGTAGACAACTATCGCCCAGTCTCAATTACATCTGGTTTATGTAAATGCACGGAACGCCTAATTGTTAAACATGTGCTGGATTTTGTGAATGAGAGAAACCTGTTGAATAACAACCAACATGGATTCCTCCCTGGGAAATCCTGTACTACACTTTTAACAACAGTAATTGATGAGTGGCAACATTCCCTGGACCAGTCTAATATATCCCAAGTGGATTGCGTAACTCTCGACTGGAGTAAGGCCTTTGATCACGTACCTCATCAACGACTGTTGTTAAAACTTAACAAGTATGGCATTCAAGGCAAACTGCTGGCATGGTTTCGATCATTCCTGGTAGGTCGGACGCAGAGCGTTGTGTTCAGTGGGGCCAGGTCAGAACAAACCTTAGTCACCTCGGGCGTGATTCAAGGTAGTGTGATAGGACCGCTTCTGTACTTGATATTTACACTGGATCTGCCAGGTTGTGTATAGTCTTCTATGGCACAGTATGCTGATGACACCATCATTTACAGAGCTATACGCAATGAGAACGACGTAAATAAGCTACAGTCAGATCTGGATAATGTGGCTCTGAGGTGCCAAATAAATAGAATGATTATAAATGTACAGAAATGTAAATATATACGCTTAACGAGAGCAAGATCACAGTTACAACACCAAATTTCACTATGTGGTAAAAACTTGATGCTTTGCACCTCAATAAAATTGCTTGGCATTCACATTTGCAGCAATTTAAAATGGAACAAGCATGCAGAGGAAATACAGTGCAAAGCATACAGAGTCCTGGGATTCATCTGCAGATCTCTACTGGGAGCCAGGAAGAAAGCAGTTCAGACAGCCTATTTGTCATTAGTACGGCCAATACTGTTGTACGGGTTTCCTTCCTGGCACCCTACTACAGTGGAGAACATGACGAAACTAGAGAGTTCAACGCCGAGCAGAACGACTAATTACTCAACACGGTCATTTAAATAGAGCTAGGTCACTGCCCTCCATAACATCCCTCTGTAAACAAATAGATATTGCTTTCCTGAGAAAATCCCTCGCAGGTAACATTCATATAAACCCTTTCAACCGTGTACAGCTGAACTATCGTTCTGCCCAAAGAGGTCGAGGTGTGTCCCTTTTCCCTCCATTTGCAAGAACAGTATCATATCAAAGTGGCTTCTTTAACCGTTCTGCTCGGCTGTGGAATAAACTTCCACCACAGATGAAAGAACTATGTCCAGAGAAATTTTGTAAAGAGGTAAAAAGGATGTATATATAATGAAACCTTCCGTACATAATATAATTTTTCTACTGTGTGAATTTTCAGTATGAGTGAGAGGACGGATGAAAGTTTATGTGATCCCGAGTGAGTGAGACTGTACTGTATGTGGGTATGAGTGTGCCGGCCTAGCTAAAGTATATGTGGCGATTCAAGAGAGAGAGAGAGAGAGAGAGAGAGAGAGAGAGAGAGAGAGAGAGAGAGAGAGTGAGTGTGTCTAATTACTTAAATGTTGACCATGTCTTGTGAGTAGTATGTAAATATGCCTGTAATACGGTAACTGTATATAAGCACACTATGTAGAATGTAATTGTATATTTGAATATTGTAATTTTAAGTGGTGATGGGGGCACTTTCGTGTATGTGGGGCTATGCCCTTTCTCCATTCACCATCCATAAATTGTACCTACAATTGGTGGAAAATAAATAATAATAATAATAATAATAATAATAATAATCATAATCATATGATATAATATTAGAGATTTTTACATATTTCAGTGTGCATATGTACTAATATCCACGTGGCAATTTTTTTATAATGTTTTGTTACTTATGTGTCGACTGATGATATCCCCGATTTTTATGTAGTCTATTAATAAAGACTCAAATTGTTTGTAAAGGTGGAATACGTGTTAAGGATTGCTAAAGTAATTTACGTGCAAAACCTGCAGCCCTAATTTTGGGTGAATTTCCTTTAAATGTACAAGGATTACATTGGTAAATATGTTAATTCCGGTACATTTTCAGTGAGAAAGAACTAATTGCACTTTGTACCTTGATACAACTGATGAAAACTTTTTGTTTTTAGATACACGTGACAGTCAAAACACAAGAGCTCGAGCTCTTTTTCTATACAACGTAAAACATTATAAAAACGACAAACTTATTGGTTATAGAACATAAAATTTTGGAAAATGGCCACTCATATACGGAGGTGGATTTGGTGCACAGTTCAATAGAAAATGCCAGAAACCTGTCCCTGGCTGGCAATATTTAGGACTGAGCTAAATCAAAGAGGCTTAGAAATAAAAGTGATAGACATGAGACAGGCTTTTGGGCTTACGCCTTGTCAAGAAAATAAGGTGAAATTCTTTGCACTTCGCAGAACTTTGCTCTGTGTCATCAGAAGAAAATCTTGACTGTCCACGAGAAAGGCTTCTCAAACAATGGGGTGTTTGAATTTAGATGTAATAGAAGTGGAAATGGTACGTTCATTCGTCACCAAATGGCTCCCCGGTCGCGATACAGCTCTAGCGTTCAAAGCGAAAGCTGACGGAACCATCAGAATCAATCTGAGAGGGTCACATAAAATTACATGTGTATGCACATATGAAGGTATGACATTGACACAAACCTGGAATGAAACATCTGGCGATGAAGAACATACGAGTTTGGAAAACACCGAAACGAAATAATAATAGTGAAGGGCCAATTTCAACAGGGATACTGGCTATCAATTGAGTAATACCTGGTTGCCAGCCATTAAGGATTCACATAGGTAGTTCCCTTCCCTATCTGTTCAACTAGAAATATGGTACAGCGATTCCCAGCCCCATCGACCGAACAAATCAGCCACAGCTTGCGCTGTATGCAACCGAGCGTTGTCGTGCAAAATTATGGGTGGGTTCTGTAGAAAGTGTCGCCGCTACTTTGTCAAAGCACAGTCGTATGCACTACCTAGGTATCTTGGACTAGTCCACAAATCATATGGCGTCAAGTGTCCAGTAATGCAGCAAGAGCATGCATTTCTTCACTGATACTAGGACGACTTTACGTCCCTCGTTGAAGGCTTTTACTCACCGTGCCACTATTCCGCAAGGCAATGCAGATTCTCCGCAATCCTCTTGAAGACCCTGATGACACTGTTGTGCTGTACGACCTCTGACACATTCAATCTTTATTCAATTCCTTTGTTCCAGTTTTGAAAAAATCGTGACGACACCACCTTAGACTGCCAGCTAATATGAGGCGACAGTTTGCATGAGCGTGATGTGGGAAGGGAAAGTCCATGTGCTCTGAATTAAGGTAGTATGTAACTAACGTGTGCTATCAGCGACATTATTAGGTTCCGTTGCATGGCGTTTCAACAGCAGTGTTGCCACTATTGAAGTTCCAACCTCTGTGTTGAATAAGAAGTGCAAGCAGCAACACTGCAGTAATGAAGGCACAAAATATTACAATTAACACTAGGTTTTCTGCAGCGGTCAAAATGACCGTTTTCAGTTTTCTCTATCACTCTCATTATACGGTTAGGATATACAAACCCTTTGGTAGCTTTTACTGATTTTACGTGTACTTTTTGGCATATTGCTTTAAAAACCTGTAACTCCTTTCTAGTTAGCGCTATGAGGTCATATACCTACTTTTACTGGACGGTCATTTTGACCAGTACTGCAGTAGCTACCCCATCAGACTTCAGTGGCATTCATTTAGAGCAGGATACCATTGTAACAAGCTGTTACAGTATACTTTATGACCGTAGCATCGAAAGGAATGTATTGCTGTGCTGCAGTGGAACAGCTGTTGGCCCTTTTCAAACAATGATACAAGTACACCGACAGGAAAATATAGTCAGTATGTCAGTAATTAAAGGTGTAAAATCGTAACGAGCAGTTAATTATCGTGTTCACTCGTTACAAACTAGATTTCCCTAATGTTTGTAATTACCCCGAAGAAACATTCTTGCGTAGTCTGCTGATGGATGCCGAAATTCTGAGCCATAAGCATAACATTTCCCCATCACAATCAAGTGATGAAGCTGGGACTGATTTAGACCTTTATAATTGTGAAGACATGTATAGCTTGACAAACGGAAATAGTTCCGATAGTAATTCTAGTTGCGTCGAGCCTGTAGAATTGCCATGTGAACATGAAATTACACACCAGCCTTCAACCTCAAGGGTTACGGAATTACCCGCAATACAGCGATGCACGCACACCAGCAAAACAGCTGACGACAAAGGTAAGCCTATTTGACTTTTTAGTCATTTTGTATTTACCTAATTCTGTGCACAGTGAAATTCTGGCTTCATACTTTGCAGGTGAAGGAAACACTAAGGAAGATAATGAAGTTACTAGCAAGGAGCACGGTATCAACTGCAGAGGGCCGAGCGTACACGCTGTGGTAAGTCGTCGGCGATGAAGAAGTTGCTTTGGATGGAACAGTGTGGACTCTTGTTGATCTACAAACTCTGCCAGGCCATCGAGGACAGTGAAATGTACCGAGGGAAATCCCTGGTCCCACAGGACATGCAAAATGCCACATTGAAGGAACTTGTACCGCTACAGCTTGTCTTTTTATTGATGAATACGAGCTGCGCCACATCGAACGATATGCTGAAGTTGGAGCCTGCAAAGTTCTGAACAATCCTGAACGGAGACTTTCTTTGGAAGAATTTGACGCTATCACTGGTATTTCATATGCATGCGGAACTTATGGAGCTGACACAAATGTTTCCGATCTGTGGTCACAGAAGTGGGGTCCTGGAATTTTCTCCCAAACTGTGGCATGAAACAGTTTCCTGGAAATCAGGGAAAATTGATAGATTGGCGCTTGTATCCATTGTGCAAGACAAATTTATATCTAATTTTACTATTTGCTACAGACCAAGTGAGAACATTACCGTGGATGAACAGCTCTTTCCATCGAAATCTAGCTGCCTATTTATGCAGTATATGGCCAATAAACCAGACAAGTTTGGTATTAAATTTTGGTTAGCTGTCGATGTGGAAGCCAAGTACGTTGTAAACAGTTTTCCCTATCTTTGAAAAGATGAAACGCGACCCACCAATTGGACCCTAAGTGAACATGTAGTATTGTGTCTTGCTGAGCCTTTCATCAATATTATCAATATTATTTGTGATAACTTCTTCGCTTCACTGAAACTAGCGAAAGAAAAAGAACAAAAGTATCGTAAGCACACTGAACCTTAGTAGGAGAGAACTTCCTCCTTCTGTGACAACCTGCAGTGACCCACTCTACAGCACAGTAGTCAGTGGTGTATACTGAGGGCTACCAAGGCTATCGACGAAGCCCAAAACTCGGCTGAGAATGATGGAAATCTAAAGCACATTAAAATGTAAGTATCTGACACATTGTTCCATTATAAAACTTGAAAGCAGTGAGAAAAAATGTCGCACGTATTTCTGAGAGATAGGCATCGGAGACTGATATCCCAACTCAGGCTCTCGTCCCTCTCCCCTCTACTCAAGGCATGTGGATTGCAGCTGTATATTGGATAGGAGCAGGGACCGGGGGAAATAGGTGTGCTAGGCTTCGGTCCGGCAGATCGCCACGGCTAACTATCAACCATGCATTACTCATCGTATATACTTCTTCACCTCATAGATAAAAAGAGTACTGGTATTTCACTTCCATTTACTTCTACATCCTTGTAGGAAGACACTGCAGGGCTGCTATTATAGGAGCAATGTAGTATTCTTTTTATAGGTAGATCTGCTAAAATGGAATGCAATATTTCAGGTTCTCTTATGTTGGTTGGAATCGAACCCGTGATCATGGGTCGGACACCACCACTGATCTCCCGAGGAAGTTAATTAACCAGGGAACGATGAGTACAACAACTGTAAAATTCAACATTTGTATTTAATAATAATAATAATAATAATAATAATAATAATAATAATAACAATAATAATAATAATGAATGGCAAAGACATAATAAACACCGAGTCCCCAAGCCAGGGGAATTAACAGTACGAGGGGGCTGATTCTGAAAATTGATCCGGGGCCATCGGACCAAGGGCAAGCATTCTATCCATTTAGCCATAAAGCCAGACTTGAATTTGCTAAACCTTAGGCTACCATATCCACTGATCAGAGGTTTAGCATTGGCAGTAGCAGAGGCCAGGGCAGTAGCTTGTGAAGCAGTCTTCATAACACAGCAGGCTTCTCCGTTGGCTTTTGGCTGGAACTCAAAATGCTGAAGGCTTGACGTTCACTAAACCAACCATCGAAAAGAGGTAACCTAAAACTAGTGGTAGCCCACGTCACTGACAGTAGTGTACAAAAGTGAGGATGCAACTCTGAAGTCCTATGAGGGTAAAACGACAAGAATGTCCTCGTTCTCAGTATAGTACATACTGATGTAAACATCAACGAACTACATCCGAAGAAAAAATGTGAAAGTCTCTGTCTTCAATTCTACCAAATTTGTTGTTGACATAGTAGATCAAATGGGTCGTACGTACATGGTAAAATCAATGAGTCGGCAATGGCCAGAGCATGTCTTCTTCAACATCCTAGACCTCGCTGGTATAAATGCTTATGCATTGTGTAAGGCGAAAGCCGGCAAGCAAATACCGAGAAGGGCATTCCTGAGACAACTGGCAGTCAATCTAGTGCATCCTTACGCATCTTCTGGGTAGGCTGCAACAATGAGGCCCTAACCTCCGAAGAAAGTTCACATCAGAGATGGTGCCAGGTTGCAGTGTGCAAAGGGAATAAAACAATTGAAAGGTGTGCAATCTGTAGAAAACAGGTCTGTGGTTAAGTTCTCTTCAAAGGTGGCCAAGCAAAGTGTGTGTGTGCATTGTGACAAATAAGCTGAAAAGCAGAAAGGGACAATCGTACAGTAATGTATATAATGTAAGCTAAAGTGTGTAAGAACATTCTGCCTTACTAGTATACTTATTTATTTATAATAGTGTTTACAAGTCCTACATGATAATTAAATTATGATCCACGATGTTGTTGTATTCAATTCAAACCTTTTTCCGACACCAATATCCTCAAGAAATGAATACGTGTCACTATCGGTCAAAATGACAGCTTCGGTAAAAGTAGGTAGAAAGAATGTTTGGTAATCCTAGTGTTAAATGCGCTGGAGATCCCTGCAAAAAGTAATACAGGAATCTCAGAGTTTAAAACAAGCAGAGGGTGGCTTTTCCGATTCACGAAGAGGAAAAATCCTTTCTCTTCAAAGAAGCATCATCTGTGTGCCAGCGGCTGTCGAAGGGTCATATTGGAAAAGTGAAGGAATTCCATTAGATGCAAAATTAATCACAATTTTCCCTCCCACCATTTTTAAGGTTAAAAAAAAAAAAAAAGCAGGAAGGTTATGCGAGAAAAAAGACGTATCTGTCAGAGTAAAATAAATTAAACCATTTATGTTACATTTAACCAACAAACTACCCATTTAAATAATGACCATGTTTAAGAGAACGCTTCTCCGAATGCTGTTTCAAAATTGAAATGCTAAAATCTAGAAGGTTATAGCCACTAGACAGAATTTCAAAATAAGTGCTGATTCTATACCCAGGCAGATAACCCTTGCAACAGCTCGACAAAATCTGTGTCTGCAAATTCGTTCAACTACACGAATTGCCCTTGCAGAGTCAAAAGTTCAAGCTCAATTTGCAGTTAAAAATAAAGTAGATAGGTGTCTTACTTTACCTGCACTAGGCCTGGGTTCACCAAAATTGAACGTTGAAGTGAAGAAGCCAAAAGGGAATGCACCGATACCAAAGGACATGTGGAAGCCACCGTCCCCAAATCCAAAGCCAGGGAATCCCTAAAAACAATACACAAGTTACACAATCATTGTCTAACAGGTCATTAGAACAGATCACATCGAATAGGAACCCGTAACATAACAGAAAGAGGAGCAAACAATAAAGAAAAAGTGCAAGAGATAAATAAGGGCAGCAGTATGACAATGTGATGACAGTCCTTGTCTCCTCTTGACCTGCCACTGTGTGTATCGTTGAGTACAACGTTGACAACTTTTCTTGCAGTCCTTGACATTCATGTACAACACAATTTTAAAATTCCATATTTTATTTCAATATTATATCATTGAATTTGAAATAAAAATATTCTTATATTTTCAAGTAATGTTTATGGATGAGTGTCTCCCTTTAGTTCATTAACTTCTGACTATCATTTATTTAGGTTAACCTCATGGGCACCTTGTTGAATTGCGAATGTTACTTCTCAACAGCTGTAACGTAAGAACGTGCCAGCTATTGACATATTTTCGTGTGCCATCCTTGACTCACCATTTGACAACTTCCTATAGAGGAACCTTTCAGTGTTTCCAAAACAATTACTCAAGAAAGTTTTAATGGGAAGCATTAAGGAAATGTGTTTTTAACAGGATGGAATGGATCCAAGGATTTTAGATCCACGATCCCTATTTTAATTCCATTTTATATTTAAGTGTTGTGTACACTGTTCATTTCAAGATCTCTAGATGCCTTTAATGCCTTACGTCATTTGTGTATGTTTGTACATTTGATTTAGTTATTAGATGTGTTAGTATACATCTGTCTTATGGCCAAGGCTGAAACTAGTTTCTAGACTTAAAAAAGGTGAACATTACGTAATACAGTATTGAGAAGGTAGACCATTTCAGACATCATTTTTGTTAATATTGTGTCAATGGCAATCATATTAAGTACAGGTGTTATGAATAAATTAGATGAATAAACGCAAAATTGTCTGCAAAATAATAGTAACTACATTTTATTTTGGTTCCCTGGATAATGTAGGGTTTCAGAGCCAAGATAGAAATATTTCTCTACAATTTCTTATTTTGTTTTAAACACGCAGTGTTCTAATTATTTTGATGCTCTCTTGCTATGCGATTTCAAATTCTGCGCTGATGTAGTTGTAAATAGACCTACTCTATTTGTTCTCTCTAATTCCTAAGCTACCCCTTCAACAAGCACGCATTCTGGAAAAACTGGAGATCAAAGTTTCATTTTCTCGTGAATGGAGCCACTAGTCTGCCTGCGTGCTATCCCTCTTCACCAACCAAAGCAGCGGTTAACCACGTGAAGAAGAGCTTGCTTGGCTGCAACCTCTACAGCGAGGCTACGACAGTGAGTGCAGCCATACCCAAGTGAAAAGGCAAGAGGGATGGAATCAAGAGCTTGTGGCTTTGATACTCGACTGCAGGATTTTAATGCAACACATGGTCACCAAACTACATTAGTAGATATTCATCATAAGAACAGCATTCTAAAGTCTGTTCACAGAATTTTAAGTATGATTGCACATGACCATATTCCGGAGAGGGTGGATCCTGACAGTGCGTGCTCCTATTCTAGCTTATCTCAAGAAGAAAACAGGCGAGTTAAGATGGCTGCGGGGGTATCCTGCACTATCTGGTCCATAATGCGGATCTGCAGAACACTTACAAAGACTCTGGTGTAATAAAGATTACAGCCTTGTTTAACCCTTCTAAGGATCTTGAAACAAACTCGTTCTACCATCAATTCTCACTGTTGCCCAACTGTCAACATAAGTGCCTTTGATTGCTTTTAATACTGCACTGTATTTGTGCAAATAATCCCTGCATAATTTTTTAAAAATTTGAGGTAAGAAATTGGGTGCGGGTTTTATTTGCGTCAAGATTGGCAATACGCTCCTGGCCCACCTAGTTTTCGATGTTGGCATTAGTTTGCCGCTAGCAAGGAGATAAAAAAAATGCCTGGCAACCGAAAGGAAGTAAATGTACAAACTATTACAAAAATATACAAATCCAAACAGGGACAGGAAACTTGTGTAGTTGTGCATGGGCCCAGTGCTGCCAATTCAGCAGTTTTCCTGCTAGATCTGTGTCAGTCAGAAGTATACTGTATAGTCCCAGTCTCGGTGACTTGTCGACAGGTGATGACAGTAATTGTCTCGTATGCCGCCAGCCGACCCTTACCCTCCAGGCTCCTTAAGAGATAAACTTCATGTAGAATGGTCCATATCGAACTGTGATTACATATAAAATTAAAAGTTTAGTTTAACAGTTCCACCTTTTCAATACAAAATGTATGTAATGCGGGTTACATTACAAATGAAACATTTATTTGGAACTAGTTTCGACCTAAGGTCAAGGTTATCATCAGCCAACAACACGAATTGCACAACATATTGAACAGTCCGTAAACAATGTACATATATCGCAGAAACATTGTGGTTTGACGCTATAATGTTGAAGATGAAACAGTCACAATGGAGATAAAAGTTTTAAATTATGCATAAATTGCATTAAAGTAAGGCACTTCGCTGCCATTGAAGGATGATTCAATTTGCTCTATCTGGATGCCGAATATTCTTGAAAATTTGTGTATCCTTCGGTACAAAGATCTGACTACTTTAAGTTATCATATGGTAGCAGTGGCATTTAGAAAATTTATGCACATGCAGTGAATAATTTAGAAACATGGTACATTGATGTCCAAAGAGCTTCTAGTTTAATGTCCTTAAAAAGCTGAAAGCAAAATTTGCACTTGAAAGTCAAATTATTTCTGCAAAATAGGTGGAGAGGATTCGCAGTTCAATGCGGAAACAGGTGAACTGGTAACTAATAATAATAATAATAATAATAATAATAATAATAATAATAATAATCCAAATTAGTACCAGGACTGTTGAAAAAAAAAAGGGGGGGGGGGCGATCGAATAGTAAAAATAAAGAATAAATAATTATAAAATATAATATGCGACTCACCTTGGGCTGCGATGTGTTGGATGTATTGCATAACTGATATGAAGGGAAGGAAGATCAGGAAGGGAGGGGAAAAATGGGGTAGGGCAGATCGGAGAGAACGGGGAAGGGAGGAGGGGCTATTTTAAGGCGGGGCTGAGGGGAGTAATCGAATAGTAAAAAGACATAAAAAATAAATAATTATAAAATATAATATACGACTCACCTTGCGCTGTGATGTGTTGGATGTATTGCATAACTGATATGAAGGGAAGAAAGATCAGGAAGGGAGGGAAAAAATGGGGTAGGGCAGATCGGAGAGAACGGGGAAGGGAGAGGAAGTTAGGAGGGGCTATTTTAAGGAGGGGCTGAGGGGAGTGGAAATAGGGGGTAAATGCTGTGGAAAGTTACCCTGATTGCATGGAAAATCGATTTTTGATTTGTTAAATTAAAATTTCTAAAAATAATAAAGGGAAAGTCAAATAAAATGTTGGATTTCTCTGAAGGTTGTAGTTTTAATTGAAATATTGATCTAAATGTATGAAACAGTTTTCCGTTATATCACGTAGGGGGCCTTTGTTTAGTTCTTAAGGATTTCCATATCTTGCTCTCCGTTAGTAAAATTATGATTGTAATCTGATGAGGATTTATTTGCCGAATAAAAACGCTTATATGCACTTAAAAAGAAAATCAATGACAGCAATCTTATCGTCACTAAAGCCAACAAGGGTCATACAACCGTCGTAATGGACAAAAAGGAGTACATTAGCAAATCAAAGTAATTCCTTACAGACAGTTCAATTACCATAGTTAAAAAGACCCCACTCAGAGAACTTAACGATTACTCCAACAGACCCTAAAGAAAAACCTGTACCTATTTACAGAGCAAGAAAAAACGAACTTGTTCAATATCCAACCCCATCACTCCCTTCATTCTTTTGATATCGTAAATATGTGCCCCAGCAAAATTATACCCTATTATCGAAAATAATTGAAATAAATACAGCCATTTAAGTAAATTAGAAATCCAGGATTTCATTTCAATTCTCAAATTAGTTGTAAATAACTATTTCTTTACTTCTGATATCTATCAACAGGAAGGTTTGGTTGGCAATGGGCTCGCCTGTCTCTGGTATCTTAGCAGAAGTCTACCTAGATTTTCTAGAACATACTAAAATTGGCAACAAAATCTTCAACAATTTTATCCTTGTAGACTATACCTTAGTAATTATGGATGTAGAAAGCAGTCGACGCTGCTATCACTCTTCTCAGTCTTAATAATGTTGATTCACATATTACACTCGCACTGGAATCCGAAAAAGACCAAAAAATAAACTACCTAGATTTAATCATCGCCAGACACCCAAACTTTTAAAAGTATAAGATCTTGAGAAAACCCACTCAAACTGCTTCTACAATCCACCAAGACTCGATACATCCACAGACTCACAAACGAGCAACTTACAACAGCTTAGTTCACCGAGCCTCTACTGTACCCATGTCTAAAAGAGATCTAGAAAACAAACTGAATATCATTTGAGGTATTACAAAATCCAATAGTTACAATAATTTTTTCATTGAAAGAATAATAAACAAATACAGACATCGTCCTTCGACCAAATTAAAGAAAGAAAAACCAAACATCCCCTTAATCTCCACCTTCACGTTTAATAAAGAGATCTATAAAATCACTAACATTTTTAAGAAACACAATGTAAAAATAGCCTTAAAAAAAAAATAATCAGATATCTTATACAATTCCAAATCAGTTAATAGAATCAGCAGGTGTTTACAGAATCAACTGTAATAATTGCAATTTTCGTATGTTGGACAGACTGGGAGAAGTTTCAACACAAGATATTCAGAACATATTAATGCCTTAACATATAACAAATTCTCAGCAGGCAAGATTACAATCATAATTTTATTAATATAGAGCAAGATATGGAAATCCTTAAGATATTAAACAAAGGCACCCTACTTGATGTAACGGAAAACTGTTTCATGCATTTAGATCAGTATTTCAATTCAAACTACAACCTTAATGACATTTCGGAGAAATCCAACATTCTATTTGACATTATTATTTTTAGAAATTTGAATTAAACAAATCAAAAATCGATTTTCCATTCAATTCATGGTAACTTTCCGCAGCATTTACCCCTATTTCCACTCCCCTCAGTCCCGCCTTAAAATAGACCCTCCTAACTTCCCTTCCCTTCCCCGTTCTGCCCTACCCTGTTTTTTCCCCCTCCCTTCCTGATCTTCCTTCCCTTCATATCAGTTATGCAATACATCCAACACATCACAGCACAAGGTGAGTCGCATATTATATTTTATAATTATTTATTTTTCATTTTTTTTTTTTACTATTCTGCCACTGCTACCATATGATAACTTATAGTTGTCAGAACTTTGTAGCGAAGGATACACAAATTTTCAAGAATGTTTGGCATCCAGATAGATCAAACTGAATCATCCTTCAACGGCAGCTAAGTGCCTTACTTTAATGCAATTTATGCATAATTTAAAACTTTTATCTCCATTGTGACTGTTTCATCTTCAACTTTATAGCGTCAAACAACAACGTTTTTGCGATATATGTACACTGTTTATGGACTGTTCAATATGTTGTGCAATTCGTGTTGATGGCTGATTATGACCTTGACCTTAGGTCAAAACTAGTTTCAAATAAATGTTTCTTTTGTAACTTAACCCGCATTACATTTTGTATTGAAAAGGTGGAACCTTTAATCTAAATTTTTAATGTTATATGCCTCCAGGTTCCATCATCTACAATGTCAAAGAGTCTGGAAATGGTGGAATGCGCCTATTTTGCATGTTGTATAATTTGGAAATTAATGTAAACTGCGATATATTGGTCGTCTGATATATTGGTCGTCAATACGTGATCGTGTATGTTCAACCACACTGGTTTTTTTAATAAATCTAGTCATTTGAAATTCTAGAGATATTTGAAGAAAAACTGCGGATTTATAAGATCTGTCTAACAGGACTGTGCAAAATAGTTGGCAACTCTGCATGGGCCATTGTGTCATTCTTCTGTGCATGTCAGTTGAAGTGAACCGTGTGTTTGAGATGCCAACTAAAGGTACACGCTACAGGTCTTTCACAGCTAAAGAAAAACTGCAGATTATAAAAGACTCTGAAGAAATTTGAAATCATGCAGCAGGAAGATAATACGATGTGGACCATTGCTGTATTCGTGACTGGCGAAAATATAAATTACAGTTTCAGCAAACTAGTAGAAATCGCCGGGCATTTCGTGGACAGAAAGCAAAGGTTCCTGAGATTGAAGCAATATTATGTGCGTACATCAAAGGGAAGAAACAATTTGGATGTGCCGTTACGAATGAAATGTGCCAAATTAAGACCCTATGGATTGCAAAATGAACCAGATGTTACGGGATTCAAAGCTAGTTGTGGATGCCTTTAGCTATTTTATGTCTGTTATGGCTATACTATTCGAAGAAGACTACCATCACGCAGTGTCCTCCAACAGATTATGAAAATAAAATTGTGAATTTCCACCAATATGTGACCAATTTACGCAAGAACGCTATACTTTCACAAATAGGCAACGCGGACCAGATACCAATTTTCTTCGAAATGCCGTTTGCCTGTAAACAAAAAAGGCGTGGCCAATGTCATGGTTAGAACCGGCAGGAATGAGAAGCACAGGTGTACAGTTATGCTTTGTGTAATGGCAGGCAGATGGAAGAAAACAATTTTTAAACAAAAAATAATCCCAAAAATAAACGTGAAAGGTGATATCGTAAAAGTGCAACCTGAAGGGTGGATAGATAATAGCCTAGTAGTAGACTGGAAGAAATAGGTCTGGCAACGGCACCCTAAAGCGTTACCAAATCTCAGAAATATACTTGTTTTAGATATTTTTTTTTTGGGGGGGGGGGGCACACTATTCAAGAAGTTCACTCTGCTTTTACAAGGGGTAGAAAGGACTTGTTAAAAATTCCAGCAGGTCTAACATTTGCTCTGCAAACACTTGACGTGTGCATTAACCGGCCTGTTAAAGCGGTAGTGAAACAACTGCACGCGCGCGCGCACACACACACACACACACACACACACACACACACAATCTCACTCTCTGGATGGCAGACGAAGTGCACGAATTTATGCCTGGTGGTAAAATCAAGCACCCAGAAGTGAAGCAGATTCGTGAATAGATAGAACGTGTCTGGAATTCCATTGCTCTGCAACTGTTGGAGAAGAGTTTCAAGAAGTGTGGGATCTCTAATTAGTTGGATGGAACCAAGGACGATGTGCGGTGGGAGAATTATGATGGCTATATCCGTCATGTTCTTATTTGCGTAAAGACCACGTGCACCTCGGGGTGATATGAAATGTTTGTTTATGCTTATGTTACTCTTTCGATTGAAGGAATTTTAGTTTGCTTAATTTTTTAAAATGATCCTTCCTAAAAATTAGGGTGGCAGGATAAATACAGTAATTATCCTTAATCCTGCAATTGCTCAGTACAGCTAACATCTTTTCCCTCAGTAGTCTACCATATTCTTTCTCTAGATCTATGAAACATAAAGGTAACTTTATTCCTCTTGTAGAATTTTTCAATTTCCTGGCACAAACAGAAAATCTGATCATACCAGCCCCTCTGTGGTCAGTCACCACACTGGTTTTCATCCAACTTATTCTCAACCATTGCTTGTACCAGTATTCTGCCCAGAAATTTTTGTCAGCCGGGCAGGGAATACTACGTAGAAAATTAATATGATAAAATTTCGATGTATTCCCCTCAGTTCATTAACAATATTAGACATGTAAACATTAACATTATTATCATGAACAAGACAACTTCTAGTATTCTGCTACTCATTCATAATCGTGTAACGCCGAGACTTACCACTTGGTTGCTGTGGAGTGTCATACAGATTTGTGATGATATGCAGAATAGTGTTCACATGAGGTTCCACACTAATCCCGACACTGCTTGCGCACGACACTATGTGATAGTCAAGCTAAACCTTTAAACTCTGGTGTAACTGATGCAATTTTTTTTTTTTTGCTAGGGGCTTTACGTCGCACCGACACAGATAGGTCTTATGGCGACGATGGGATAGGAAAGGCCTAGGAGTTGGAAGGAAGCGGCCGTGGCCTTAATTAAGGTACAGCCCCAGCATTTGCCTGGTGTGAAAATGGGAAACCACGGAAAACCATCTTTAGGGCTGCCGATAGTGGGATTCGAACCTACTATCTCCCGGATGCAAGCTCACAGCCGCGCGCCTCTACGCGCACGGCCAACTCGCCCAGTAACTGATGCAATTATACTAACAATAATGAAGATTTATCATTTAAACAGTTTTGCAGTATTTACATTTTAATATGGAGCACCCGGTGACTTAAATATGTATTAATATTATGTAAATAGCTCACATCTAGGTTATGTTAGCCGGGTGGTCTGTAAAAACGGCAGGGCAGTGCGCCCACTAAAAAGGTCCTGGGGAGAACGCTGCTTGTACCCTTCCTTCCAAAATGCCAGTGAACAACTTCGATGGTACACTGATCAATGAAATACCCCTATAGTTGTTGCAATCCTTTCTGTTACCTTTCTTATAAATAAGCGTAATTACCACTTTTGCCCAATCAGAAGGCACCTTACTAACATTCCATGCTAATCTTATTAACTCTTTGAAGCCATTTCATTCCTGCCTTCTCACTATACTTTTCAGGTCTAATTTCATCTATTTCTGCTACTTTATGACAATGGAGTTTATGAGCTACCCTTTCCACTTCAACTGTAATTTCACTTAACAACATTGTCCTCCTCCTCACGAGCTCGATTGTCTGCGGCGTCAACAGAAAGATTTCCATTTACATCGAAAAGATTTTCAAAACATTCGTTCCACCTGTCCAGAGATACCCTGGGATCTACTATGAGCTCAAGTGATTTAGTCAAAACACCATTCATATCCTTTCTCCCGTCCTTTTCTTATATTCTTTAGTACTGTTTAGAAAACTTTCCCCTGCTGCTTGATCAAGCCTTTCCAGGTTATTAATGAAATCTTTCCAAGACTTCTTGGGTCCAACACCTGTTTCACACTTTTTTCCTTCTTTTTCATGAAATGAAATGGCGTATGGCTTTTAGTGCTGGGAGTGCCCGAGGACATGTTTGGCTCACTAGATGCAGGTCTTTTGATTTGACTCCCATAGGCAACCTGCACGTCACGATGAGGATGAAATGATGATGACGACACACACACACCCAGCCCCCGTGCCAGCTAAATTAACCAATTATGGTTAAAATTCCCGACCCTGCCAGGAATCGAACCCGGAACCCCTGTAACCAAAGGCCAGCATGCTAACCACTTGGCCATGGAGCCGGACTTTTTCTTTTTTTTTCCATATATATGTACAATTCCCCGTCTGCATCAGTCCTTTGGAGGAAAATTTCTGATGCGCATTCTTCTATGTTTACAAGGTGCCCTCACCTCATCATTTCATTAATATGTTTCTTTTTTCTCAATTTTACACACAGATATTCCAAGGCATTCCCTTACTGTTTCTGGTACAGCATCCCTGTATGCCACCCATTCTCCTCCTATATCCTGAACCTGCTTACTGTCTACTGTTTGGAACTTTCCACAAATCATATCCACGTACATTAATTTCCTCATCTTGCAGATTCTCAATCCGTATTCATCTGCAGAGAGATTTCACTTTCTCTATCCTAGGCCTAGAATTAGGAAGTGGTCAGTATCGCTGAAAATTCCATGGAATACCTGCACATTTCTAACAGATTTCCTGAACAAAATTTAGGAATATTCTATGACTGGCACAAAAAAGGGTCAAATATCTAAAAGTAGGGAATGTATTCAAAAATGTGAAGAGAATAATTTTAAGGGTGTAAGGCAATTAAACCTGGTAAGAATGGATACAGAGTGTGCCATATTGTTCTGCACATATCAATACTTACTCCATTGTTCTCGGGTTCCGATCTCTGGCCAGCTGGACGTGGTGGAACTTTGTTTCTGGAAAAGACCAACAAGAACACTCATTCTGAATTATATTAGCATAATATGTCCTGCTCTTCTTTCTCTCATTTGCTCAATCTTGATCAACTGATAGTTAAGAGGGTTTAACCTGAAAGAGAAACATGTGTTTTATGATCAGCAGTATGGCTAAGTCCACTCGTATTTTGGTAAAGGGTGTATTGCTGTTTATTCTTTAAGGCTTTAAAGTTTTTATAGCAACTTAAACTGAAACAAGATACAGCAGAACTCTGTTATAGAAATGCCCCATCTTTGATTTAGAGGTAGTTTCTACCTTTCAATACTTTATTATCGTCATCATCATCATCATTCTACACTTACACAGAACTAACACTTAGCTTAACAACTATTTTAAGACATATTTCATCTCACATGCTCAATAATGCATGCAAAAATTGACAGACAATCAAAATGCATTGAAGCTATACAAGGTCCTTGGAAGTGTATTGAAACGCTGATAAAACGTTTATTTATATGCCAAAAATGTATTTTAATAACCTAAAATCATTTAAAATATATTATACAAGGATAAAATGCTTGGTTCTTCTATGCGGTGATGTGATAAGATGTTCAGTTTAATCACACGCATATATGTAGAATTTACTGCTATCTGACTTCTGATGGACTCTTAACAGAGAGCACAACGGGACCAGCACGGAGACCCCCTCATGATACAATAAAACCTCATTAAAACGTTTCTGCAGAGGACAACAAAACGTGTTAAGCGAGAAAACGTGCTACTGAATATACTAATAAAAACTATCCAACAGGGATATGGAAACACTGGACAAGATTTTTTCCTGCCACGAGGGCATTTTACGCTGTGTATCTGCAGGTATAGGGAAAACTATATCCACCACTTCTAAAGATGAGAGTAAAGGTGTGAAAAATACGAGAAATATGAAAACCTTTTCCGTTGGGGCTTACAAAATAATTGCAAGGAAAGGTGTGAAAAACACCAAACAACAAATATAATTGCATTTAATAATTATTTACAAATTGCGTAAAATCATAATTTTCTCAGCCAAGTTCCTTCTTTGAACATCGCAGAATTCGCCCTGTAGGTTGCAAAATTTCTGACACCCGAATTGGAGATAGTCAGCTTGTATACTGGACCCCATGAAAACGTGCACAGAGGCCAACAAAAATATCGAAGTATTATTGCAGATCACACTCTTTCTAAAACAAATGTTAGTAGAAGCCATTTATTTCGACCAGTGGGTTATTACATATTATTTTCTGGTCACACTCTTAGATAATGAATTGGAGGTTACAGTCGACCATGTCTGACCGGGAGGAATGATTTTGGCTAGTATTTCGAATAAACTTTGACCAATTGCAGTTGGTCTCGACTCCAGTGATTGAGCTGAAACTCAAAGGTGCGAGTTCAACATTTGCGACCTCTGCGCGCTTTAAGATATGGGCACCAGTCCAATTGGTGACAGATTTTAATTTTGTCTTCATTAGTAAGGAATTTCACAAGTTTTTCCATATCCATAACTACACTATCTCAAGACAAGTATGCACCATGCTAGTCAATTTCACATGATTATGTTCCTAATCCAGATACAGGCTACCGTATCACACAAACAAATATTCACTACACTTCAATGTACCACTCAAGACAAAATGAATTTCTAACTTCTGAATGGAATGCGAAATAAAGCACAAATAGGCTGTGTTACTGATCAATCTCACTGGTAACAGGGAAGCAAAACTGAACATTCCGGAGGCTAACGACTTGCTCCCCGAAGGTGAAACTTATCCTCTGAAGTTCAGAAATTAAAGACCTTTTCCCATAATCACGCAACTGTGGCAACGGCTCTCACACGAGTTGGAAATCACTTTTTTTTCACAAGGGATAACAAATAATATTTTCAGGGCTAGGAAAAATGTGATTGTACTAAGCAGTAATAGCAAATTCGTGACACGACAAGCTGAGGTATTTTTTAGATAGACTTAATACGATGAGAATTGGGACTTCGAATTTGCAATGTGCTAAGTGGGAAAATGTGTTGAGGGACATACTAACAAGGTTTCACTGTACATTTATTATTGTCGACAGATAATACACCGCAATTTAGCAAACTTCAACCAAGGTATAGAGTTTCCTTTGCTCAACAGAAATAAGCTACTCCATTAGAACACAAACAAATGAGGAATGAGGCAGTTTTCATTGCTTTCCTCACTGGGCAAGAGTGTGCTATTGGAGCAGCTTCCACAGCCATAACAAAACAGACTTCAGTGGAAGCTACATGCTGGTCACCAACAGACACTGTGCTGTGATATAGAGACAATAAATTGCTTCAAAATTAGTGAAAACACAATCACAGAGGATGGGAGTTGTTCCCGTTCAGGAGAAAAAGTCTGAGGTGTTCAGCCACGTCTTGAGAGTAGCAACCGGTACCATTGCTTATGAAGCCTAAAACTACACCTGTGTGGTCAAGTGCCCACGAAAGGCCAAGATACACTAGTCACCAACGTGAAGATCGTTGGGACGAATGTTGCGCACAGTCGCATAAAACGGCATTCATATCCAAACATTGGAAACTGTACCAGTGGAGAAAACAAGGCAAAGAATACGGCTGAAGTGAGCCGGGACTGAGCTCTCAACCTGGCTTTTATGAAATTCACTACTGCTAGATACAGGATGCAGCAGATGCATACATGTGAGGCATGCTGAAAGAATGAGTTTTCCGGTCAGATGACTCAACTGGGATCGTTTCGAATGATGAGAAAAGATCAAATAATTGTGTGTTTTTTTTTTTTTTTTTTAACTGGCTTTACGTCGCACTGACACAGATGGGTCTTATGGCAACGATGGGATAGGAAAGGGTTAGGAGTGGGAAGGAAGGGGCCGTGGCCTTAATTAAGGTACAGCCCCGGCATTTGCCTTGAGTGAAAATGCAAAACGATCTTCTGGGGAGCTGACAGTGGCAAACGCACTACCTCCCGAATGCAATGTCACAGCCGCACGGCCAACTCGCCTGGTAAATCATCTTTTGTGTCCTTGCGGCAACCTGTGTTCAATGCCACATTCGGCAATCTACAAGACTACACCGACGTAGATACGTGTTGTCATGTTGCATGTTATGATGTATCCTGATGTTCAGATCAAGTCTGTTCAACCACATACTGCATACAGTAAGTCTCATTAAAATTCTAAACAATGTCAAAATCTCTTGTTAATTACTAGAGCTAGGAAATGTTCAGCTTTTCTTGTTTAATTTCTTTAGGAATAAAATGTGGTAAAGTAGCCAAAAGAGTATCACACAGCGCAGAAACGTAAAATTCCCCGTCATATTAGGACCAAAACAGTAATAGGCATAGCTTTATGTATGTAAGGTGCAACATTTGTTCTGGTCTCGAGAATATAGTTATAGCAAGTGACTAATTTCATGTTTTAATCCGTATTGAAATCTGTTGATATACAATAACAAAGTTTTATTATGAATCCACCTGTTCAATACATTATAATGATGTCACATTTAAAATATCTTCATTAGTTAAAAAGTTATATACGGGTCATGTTTCGCGAAATGCTTGCTGTCTGTTGGGATGTTTTCAACCACTGGTGAAGACAGGGCCAGCTGAAAAGAAAAAAAGAAACTAAAGCCAATGCTTGTTGTCATTTAAATTTCTTGAAGACCAACATTCATCCTGTCACAAGTTCAATCATCAAACTGACGATAAATTTGAATCTTTATAGACTCTTATCCACAACGGATAAATAACTTTTTTACCAGATCTCATTGCCAAGGAAAATCTTCAAATTTAGCTCCTAAGATTGATTTTCACGTCTTTCTAAGATTTTAGACATGATATATATATTTTTTTATTTTATTTAATATTTTAGTACTCTTTCTTCCACAATTTTAATGTATCTTCCTATTAAGCACATGTAATTAAGGCATGTATACAAAGATTTTGTATTTTATGATATTCTAATGGAGTAAGTTTTAAGTTTGTGAAAAATGGTCTAATAGTTCTTAAGTCATTATTACAAGTTATAAATCTCATTTTTCAACTGTATTGGAGTTCAGAGTAATAAATTATTATATTTATAATATATTTGAAGAACCACCTTTTCAATACACAAAATCCTTATGTTTAAGATGAAACCATTAAATCACAAATTGGACATGTTTCGCTCAATCTTAGTGAGCATCATCAGCAATAGAAAACCTAAAACATTGGTAGGTCAGGGCCCTGATCCTGGTGTATATCACAGAAGAATGTCTAAAATACATTGGTAAAATGTATGAATTTAACACTTTAAAAATAATCAATAAGATTATTTATGTCTATTAAAACAAAAATTAATCATTCAAATTGTTTAAAATGTAAAACGGAATGGATGGCTTAAATGTTAAAAATAGTTTATAGTAATTAGATGTTCTTAAAAATCGTTGTCCAATATATCTACGTTCGATTGCACTAAACTGTTTATGATAAAACCAGTTTTTAATATCTGGGCGAGCTCTTATTATAAACAATGTTGCTGTTTTTTAAAAAATAAACATGATGAGAAACACCAAAACTCACACATAATGGTTGAAAAACGAAGTCCACTGGTAACAAAACGTCGTGTAGATCGGTGTAAATTAGCCCTTATGGGATTCCTTGCGCTGTAATTTCAGCCATTATTTTGTGCAGTAATGTGTTGATTGTTCTCCTAACGGAGAATTACTGATTTAGTATGTGAAATTAAATCGGATGTATCCTGTAATAGAAGAAAAAAGAGAGGGGGGATATGAGTGTCATCTATTGGAAATTTGAGGAATGTAGCACTATAAGGAGATAACGGAAAGCGCTTACCCATGTGTGAACTGGTCCCTTGGTTGTTTATTGAGGTTTGATGGTAACTGGCTTACTGCTGCGTGTGTTGTACGTATGCAGTCATGTGTTATACGAATGCGGTCGTGGAGACGGGGAAGGTAGCGGTAAGGGGAAGGGGGGCGGGGCATTACGCGAGTTATCGGCCAATAGGGAGGATGCAGTGGTAGGAAGCGTTGTGGGTGTGGCTACTGTTGCTGCTGTTGCTACGGGAGGATTGAAAGCATGTTTATAATGGAAAATCTTCATGAAATTATTAGCATTAAATCCGAATTTAGCAATTAATTTGGGGATTTGCTCAATTATGGGGCTGTTAATGTCCAAGACTTCATTTAAATTACTATTTTTATTAAAGTATTGGTCCAAAGAAATGTAAACATTTTCATAACCTGTCATTAAACTGCTTTTATTTACGTATTTGAGTATTTGCATATCCTGATCGATAGTACTGAAATTATGCCCTGTGTCCCTCATATGAATACTCATAGAGGAATGCTTTCTGTGTTTCAGGGCATTATGTTCTAAATACCTTATTCTAAAACTGCGGCCAGTTTGCCCTATATAAGAAAAATTGCACTGTGTGCATTTAAGTCTATATATTCCCGAGTTTGAGAATTTGTCGTAAATTGTATTGACGGAATTGGAATTGTAAAAGATATTACGGTTGGTGTTACAGGTTCGGTATGCAATGTTAATATTATGCTTATTTAATGGTTTAGTGACATTGTGAACAGCTGGGTTGGTGAAAGTAAAAATAGCGAAATTTGTTTTTTTTTGTTTTTTCGGGAACTAGTGTAGTTGAACTCTTTAATCTAATTTTACCTATGATTCTGGTGATCATATCAGGTTTAAAACCATTTGTCATGGCTAGTTCTTTGATGAAACGTATTTCTTTTTCTCGATTAGCTTTAGAAAGGGGAATGTTCATGGCCCTGTGAATCAAGCTGTAAAATGTTGCTTGCTTATGGGAGTGAGGGTGCAAAGATTCGTTTTCTTATTGTTATAGGGGCGGCAGATGGTTTCCTGTAAATTTGGTAAAAGAACTTATCTTTATCTCTAGTCAAAGTTAAGTCTAAAAAGTTTAAGGATGTAAAAAACTGGTTTTATCATAAACAGTTTAGTGCAATCGAACGTAGATATATTGGACAACGATTTTTAAGAACATCTAATTACTATAAACTATTTTTAACATTTAAGCCATCCATTCCGTTTTACATTTTAAACAATGTGAATGATTAATTTTTGTTTTAATAGACATAAATAATCTAATTGATTATTTTTGAAGTGTTAAATTCATACATTTTACCAATGTATTTTAGACATTATTTTGTGATATACACCAGGATCAGGGCCCTGACCTACCAATGTTTTAGGTTTTCTATTGCTGATGATGCTCACTAAGATTGAGCGAAACATGTCCAATTTGTGATTTAATGGTTTCATCTTAAACATAAGGATTTTGTGTATTGGAAAGGTGGTTCTTCAAATATATTATAAATATAATAATTTATTACTAAGTCATTATTTACGTATATAACAATTAATCGAGATTCAAATTTGGCTGATGATGCTCTATAAGGGAGCGAAACATGTCCCATATATAACTTTTTAACTAATGGAGATATTTTAAATGTGACAACATTATAATGTATTGAACAGGTGGATTCATAATAAAACTTATTTTATATCAATATAGTCATATCCAACAATATTAAATATTAAAAAGGAGCAATTTGATTCCATTCTGAAAGCCCGGTGACTACACAGTGCCCTGAGCAAAGTGCCAAAAACTTGTTCGGCGATACAATCAAAAAAGTAAAAAATAAACCTCCAAACTTTGACATAATGTAGATGCTTTTAATGTGCAAAAATTTGGCGAAACTCATTCGATCTTCAAGTGGAACTGTCAAAATGCGCCGTCTCCTGATTGATGTGAGCACACTCTTCTTTATGATTTCCGAGGATACCCTAAAGAATACCAGCAGAATGAGATGCTAAGATGGTCCCTTATATAAGTTTGCTGCCGATCGCTTTTCCAGAACGTGCTCTAACTATCGTAGCGCCATCCTTTCGAGAGATACTGTTTCTTGAAAAACGCCTCATCGAGGATTTAGCGTTGATGGGACTGACATTTCTGGATGGTTGACCTGGGAAATGGTTTCTTTGAGGACGAATAATGCGGGATTTTTACACAATTTAATTAGGGTGTTCCCAGGACCACATATTTTGAACGAATAATCTGGGAAAACGTAGTTTCCAGGAATGGATAATCAAAGTTCCACTGTATTATATAGGTGACTCTTCAGAATATGCTTTGACTCTGGCTGGTGGCTGCCAATGTCCTATTTGCTAATATTGTAGTATCAGTGTTAAGTACGCTGAAACAGAAAATAAACACCGAGAAAATATATGATAGTGGTAAACAGTTCAGTGCTGATGTTATTCAGAGTGACGAGTCAGTTCTGTGGTGCAATGTTTGTGATATATCAATAAATTGATACAGAAAAAAACACCAATACAATCATGTTGTGCAGTAAATAGCTAGGGCAAAACGTGAAGAATAAGGAGGCTATATGAAATTTCTTAAATGGGCTGTTGTGATGGATGTAAAGCGAGTATTGGATGGTACTGCAAAGCAGATACTCGAACAGAGCTTAGCACAAAACCCTGATGTTAAGGATGTTGCAACAAACAGGCATTTACTACAAACTAAAAACAAAATGTGCACCACTGTTGACGTTGAACATTCCATTTCTATGTATAAGTATTTACTTAGTGACCGGAGATGCAACCTCACTGAAAATAACATCGAAATGTTATCTGATTTGACAGTTTACTGGACATGTGATTTTAGTAACACTGTTCTGGGACTCGTTTCAGGCAAATTTTTAATACTTGACAACAAGAGTGAATTCTGTATTCTTTTATATGATGTAAAATTGGTTTTGGTGATGTTTGTAAGGATATTTATGTTTAAAATGTGCACCTTATTCGACTAAATTAAAACAGCTTTTTAACCAAAAATTTTCACCTAAAATTCCTAGCTCTATTAATTACACATGATCACATGGAAAGAGAGGATGTTGAAATCTTCAACTGTCTGTTACAGACAAAATGACAGTTACACGTAAGTTCCTTCATCCAAAACTGTCATATACCTGGGGTCTTCCTGCTTTGTACTGCCCCTCCCGTACAGTGGAACAACCTTCTCCTTACTTATTGCCGCTTTACACACAGGACACACTTGTCTGTTGGGACGTGTTTCCAACCACTGGTGAAGACAGGGCCAGCTGAAAAGAAAAAAAGAAACTAAAGCCAATGGTTGGCGTGAAGACAAAGATAGTCTAAAAATGCGTATTGTATAAGAAAGGCATTCATATGATTTTACAAAGTACGGTACTTTTTAAGCCCGATTTAAACTTTTTGAAGGAAAAAGTGGGAGTTATATTGCATTCAGGGTCGTCTTGGATGAAATTAAACACACACTTTCACGTAGTATCAGATTTCGAAAAATAAACAAGTAAGCCGTAGTGTGAATATCAGTAGTACAATCTACGAACTTCATTGTATGATCTGTATTGATACAGTTAAAACTAAGAAACAATGTTAGGTTTTGCTCCACCCAATCAATACACATCACTTTACAAGTGAAAAACTATTTAATTAAAAACATATTAAATATTTTAAATATTTAATTAAAAAAACCTAACATTGTTTCTTAGTGTGGACACGGGTGTTCTGGTTAGGTTCATGGATAAGTTTTTTTAATTATTATTATTATTATTATTATTATTATTATTTTCACTTGGATTTATTTTACACTTGCATCTTTATAAAAACAATGAGTCTTTCTTATGTATAAGAATCCCAGAATCAAAATGCTAACATTCAATTTTATACGCAGTTTCATAGATTCAGATAACCTAGTACCTGTACAGCAATCTTCTTGTTTATGTCGGCCCTCAATGAAGATTGACTCCTAGTTTTTTTTTTTTTTTAATTCCCAGTAAGTGTCAAGAAATTATTGCCATAGTTATTAAAATATACTATGGAATTGTATGTTGTGAAAATGAAGATTGTTGTTATACTGCTTGAACTGACACAAGGTTGATGAGTAATAATTTGTACGTGAATACTAGTTTGAAAGCTACATAATGCCACACCGTGGTAGATATTTCCAAGAAGAGAGGAGTACAAGTATATATTAGTTGTTCACACCCACAAGTTCACTGCACTAATCTGACTGATAGACATGTTATAGAATATAACAAAGCTGTTTAAGACAACCAATTTTTGAGCAGGATTATTAATATCTTACCAGTACCAAACTTCCAGCAACCAAATACCAGAACACCAGGTGGAAAAAATACCTTAACAATAACAAAACTTTCTGTAAAACATCAAATCCAGAATATGTGATGAAAAGGATCCACCCAATACTGGAGTGGAGGAGGTGAGGCAAAGAAAGAGTAGGAGTGATTGTTAACAAAGCGCTGGATGAAAATGTGGATAAGGTAGACCTAGAAGCCAGATAATTTTTCTAGTACTCTCATCAACATACTGGCGTCTAGCCTTCTGAAAAATAAAACATGGCAGTAATGGCAATAGTGAAAAATGAAAATCCACAGCCTGTTTCCAGTCATTCGACCAGATCAGGAATGGAATGAATGAAGCCTCCATCTAGTGGCGAGGATATTGTGATGTTATTGTTTTATACATTAAAACAATTACCACGAAAAGTGAACTGAACTACATTAAGACATGACACTATGTACACAAATAAACCAATTCTTGCATACTTATATTTTGATACTGTTCTAAGAAACTTGTAAATTGTAAAATGTAAATAACAAAGTGAATATTGTCCACAACACCAAACTGTACACCTATCTACCTATCAAAGAAAATATGACAAGGAAGATATCCTTATTGTGCCTTTTGTGTCCATGCACATGTCTAGGACATTCATATGCTGGCAGCATTAGAATAAATTCCACAAGAGTACTTTCTATTTCACTTTATAATAGAAACTCTATTAAAATAATAAATTTAATAGCAAAGGAGATTCTATTTTGATAGTAAAGGAGAATTGAGGATATTATTCTTGTAATTTACGTTAGAAGTACCGTATAATCCCGAATACCACCCACACTTTTCCCCCCAAAATATAGGTTCTAAATCTTGGGTGCGGGTCATATTCAAGCCGTTCATTCTCGTAAATATTTACTAGGTTTAAGTGAAGTGTTGAAATAGATTTGAATACGGTTACCGTACTCAATATACCACATGTAAACAGATTTTCAGATCTTATTGCGGTTTGGTTGCGTTCTAGGAAACAAGATAGATTTTTCTCAATACGGTTACAGTGGCATGTAGACGTGAAATGTAAGGTAAAGAAATATGGTAAATCAAAGAATATGGGTAAATATGCAGTAAATATGAAAGCCGCTGCTCGATCGTAATTTGTTTCACAAGTGTTGCTGGCATGCCGGGTGCGCGAATAGCTGATCTCGCAGGATATCGTACTTTGCAAGAGTCGAGACTGTTGGTTATGGAAGTCTACCTTGCTCACATTCGAGTTCCGTATCTGTACCATGAAAGTGCTGTCTCGATAGTAAGCGATGGATTCAAAACGGCGTCTGCGGTCATTGTATGAGAAACTTAAAGTTGTAAGCGAAGCTGAAATATACGGAAATCATGCTCTTGACAGAAAGTGTGATATTGACGAATCCTGTATTCGTGATTTGCAGAAGGAAAAACTTCTAAAAAGTAACGGTGATTGCAGAGCATTCCACAGGCGAAGTGCAGTGTTTCCGGAAATTGAAGAACAACTCCACAAATTTGTGATAGAAAAACGTGACTTAGGATATGGTGTTTCTAGTGAAATGTGTCAATTGAAAGCACTAGAGATCTCAAAAGAACGCAAAACACAGGGTTTAACTGCAAGCCAAGGATGGATCTGAAACTTTTATCAGAGAAAGGGATTGTGCAATCAGAGACGTACGTCTATTTCACGTCGTCTCCCTGGGGCGTATGAAGAAAAATTAACGGCCTTTCAGCGTCACATTAATTCATTTCATCATCATCGTTGACCAACTCCAGTTTCCCAGGTGTTGTATACGAGCCCCTTCCATTTTGTTCTGTCCATGAACCATTCTTCGTTCACAATCCGCTCCCAATCCGTTCATTTGAGGAAGCAAAATTCTTATTTGCTGTCACAAATTGGGAATGCTGACCAGACACCTGTCTATTTTGAAATGCCGTTGGAAAATACAGTGGATACGAAGGGTTATACAAGTGTAACCATCAGAACAGGTGGTAACGAAAAGCAATGATGCACAGTACTGTTGTGCGTATTAGCGGATGGAACCAAACTCCATGTGTGGTTCTGAAAAGGAAAACACTTCCGAAAGGAAACTTGCCATCCGTTGTTATTGTTTGAACACATGAGTCCGGCTGGATGGGCAGTGCGTTAGTTGAGGACTAGGCGAAGTGCGTTTGGCAACATCGCCCAGGAGCTTTGTTAAAAAAAAAAAAACTAAACATGCTTGTGTTGGACAGTTACCGAAGACATACAACTGACACCGTAAGAGATATTATGAGGAAAAGAAAAACCAATCTTGCGATAATTCCCAGAGGACTCACTTCTATTCTACAGCCGTTGGATGTGTGCGTGAACCGGCGTTCAAAACAGCAATGAAACTGTCGTACACCAAATGGATGTCTGATGGTGATCATGCGTTAACATCAACCGGACGAGTGAAGAGGCCTGAAGTGGGGACTAATACCCAGCTGGATCAAGACCACATGAGCGTGCGTTTCCAAGGATCTAGTGTCCAAAAACTTTAAGAAATGTGGAATTTCAAATTCAGTGGGCAGTAGTGAGGACGACTATTTGTGGAAAGATGCCAGCGACGAAAGTTCCTATGGTGAAACTTCAGATGACTATGCTGAAATGTGAATGATCTGAGTATTGGACCAATTTTATTTACAATTAATAAAATCATTAAAAAAATCGTATGTTGATTGAATTTATATTTGTGCTATATTTGAAGAAAAAAATAGGTATGTAAGTTATTTGATTTTTGAATTTTTTCCGTATTTTGCCGTCTCATATTTAGGGTGCGGGTCTTCTTCGGTGGTGGGTGGTATTCAGGATTATACAGTATATTCAAGTTATTTCTATGTCAATAATACTTTCTTTACGAGGGGTTTTCTCGACACCCGAACATTGTACTTAACATTAATTTTTCTTCTACTGTTTATATAATGCAGTCTTGATGATTACTTAACATAGTAATAACATTAATATCAAAACAGGAGTCACCCATATTACCAGTATCCCCACCGTTACCTATCCTCATTCTCTTGTTCAACCTAGTTTGATAAATCGTATGGAGTGTCAAGGAGGTTTCGTATGTGCTTTGCGAAAGTTCAGTGGCACCATATAAAGAGGGAGATTATACTCTGCTGGAAAGAGAAGACGCCAAAGAAAGAATTTTAGCCGCCATGGTGACCAGGATTTGTCGTGCACTGAGGTAGACTGCGTTAAACAATCAGAGAACAACTGAGGACGGAAGGGTTAAGACTTCATCCAAGTTTATGTACCCCAAATTGGAAACAGTAAGGAAAATACAGAGGAATTCTTGGAGACACTCGGAACGGAATCACCGATGTGGAAGTGATGGGAGACCTCAATGCGCAATGGTCCTTCTGGATATGGGAAAAGAAACAGTGAGGGAGATAAGTTGATTGATTTTTGCAAGAGGAATAGAATGATTGTGAATAACACATGGTTTAGACAGAGGAACAGTAGAAAGATTAGATATGGCTAGGGTGAAAAAAGGACAAAAAGATATTGATTATTTTTTGGTTGAGAAAAAAAAATCGTAAACAGTAAATCGATGTAACAGCACTACCAGGCGAGGCGTCTGATGCAGACCACAGAGTAGCGATAGCAAAATTTAAAATAGGTAAAATTATGAGAACAGTGAAATTAAAAGAAATAAGAAAATACAAGTATGGGAATACAGAGATAAAGGAACTCAGGAGAAATTTCAGGAGGAATTACAACATGATGGAAAGTGTGGAAGAAGAATGGACCAAATTTAAGACCACATTTGTAAGCTGTGCAGAAGATTTGTGGCAGAACTTCAGCAAGAATCAAGGAAAAGCAGACACCTTGGTGGAATGGAAGGATGAAGGAGGTTGTTAAACAAATGAAGTAAGCATGGCAAGGACAGAATAGAGATAGGAAATAAGGAAGAAAGATTAAGTATCAGGAATTTAAAAGTAAAAAAAGGTCGAAGAGATTCACACAAGAATTGGAAAAGGATGTAAATGGTGCAAAGACGATATTTGGATTGATAAAAAATAAGAGAAAAGAAAAAATATTACACAAAATAAGTGAAGGGAGTGGAAATGAAATAAATGAAATAACAGAAATAAAGAATGGATGGAAAATTACTTTGATACTCTCCTGAATGTGAGAAGAGAGTGTAGTGGTGAATGAGGATGGAGAGCGAGGTGGAAATGGCTGATAAACAAATGAAAAGCAGCAGGGATGGATGAAATACCATATTTACTTTTGTATTAGAACCCCCCTGGCTTTCTGGGACAAAGAAAATTAAAATAATAAATCTCGCATACAAGACCCCCCAACGTAATTCGTCAGAGAAGAACGATTCTGCTTCGAAGCGGCTACAAGCCTTACTGCAGCTCCAATGACATCACACAAATTTGTGAATAGTTTCGACCATACGACCCGCGCAAAGTCATGCGGTACATCTGTTTTTTGTAGTTAAGAAATGTCGCCTCCATAGCGTAGGCCTACTGCAGCTCTGATGACGTAGAAATATGTGAATAGTTTCGTGTCCGACCTACGTAATTAAAGTATGCATCAGTCATGCATTCTATATGTCTCGTTTTTGTAGTTAAGAATGTCCGCCAGCATAATGGTTAGCACAGTTAGCTGCCGTTCTCGGGGGCCTGAGTTTGATTCCCGGTACCGTACTGCCAGAGATTTAAGAAGGGCAGGAAAGCTGATATGCGGTAAAAATGGTACATGCAGCTCCCCTCCATTGGGGGCTGCACCACCTTGGGATGAGGAAACAAGGTTACTTTAGTTAAGAAATATTCACGCTTGATACTATTAATATAGCAGGGGAGATCATTAACAAAGTGATCTCGTAACTCGGGCCAATATAGCCCACATAATCTTTGGAGAGAAGTAGGTTTAAAACATGATTAAAACAATCCAATCATAACAATTGTTTTACCCGCTAACGTACCTAAATAATGATAATAGTATTGATTTTACGTCCCCACTTAACTATTTTTACGATTTTCAGAGATGCCAAACAGAACACATTGTGGGTTAATAAAAAAGATATGGAGGCACTGAACGTGCGAAATGAAACTATGATGATAAAATCCATTACCGCCACACCTGTAGATATCCATAAATGTGACAAGATTTCCTGTTATTTATTTTCTTCCTCCGCCGTGGAACTTCAACACTAGTAGCATACATAACATAAACAATGTGCTCTCTCTTATCTCAATTACAGCTGTTTAGGTAAATCCTGACATGATAAATGTAGAGAACAAGCATGAAATACACTTAGAAATAAAGGTCTTGCTTTCAATAGTCGCAGGTATCCAAAGAATGCTTCCGATCACTATGTATTACATTCGGAAATACAACTCGTAACATACGCTAGTTATCAGCTAGGGGTTTGGCATGCTTTTTACAGCACAGCTGCTACACATACACCAACTAGGAATAACAAACATCTCCAGAAACCATTTGCAAATAGATTCTCACTGTTTGGACTCTATAATCGGGAACAAAACTACTGTAAGTTACAGAAAGATGGGATATCAAATACTCACGATTGCCGTGAAGATGACATTGTTTGGAATGACGACACGCCAGTAGCAGGGAAGACGACGATAATTCAATGATCAGGTTTGCTGTGTGGTAGGCTTACTGCTTAACTGACAGACACAAATGACTGTACGTTCTTTTGTATTAATATTGCAAGTTTTTACGACCGCATGCCTTTCCTGACATCAACCTCATCAGAGAAGTTACGAGATGAAATGAATAACGTGATAAGAGTAACTAAAATAGACTATATTTACTTTATGTGCAGGCCTAGGCCTAAAAGTCATGTGTTCACCATTTATTCTTTTTAAATTTAGAAATACTGCCTTCCAACAAAAACAGGCAGTAAAACTCAGAATACATTCGTAAGCTTGTTAAAGAATAGTGTCGAATGTTAACATGTACAATTTATAGCTTTTCATAGCCTAGAAGTCATGTGTTCACTACACGAAATTTGAGGTTATCACATATTGCCTACCCCCCACCAATTTTCTTGGCTGTAAATGTGAAAGAGAAAAAAGGTGTGTACTACGAGAGTAAATACGGTATGTGTGGAAATTATAAATGCAGCAGGACCCTCCCTCCCCAGACTCAGCGAGGTATCCCACCTCTACCACCTCAAGGGCAGTGTCCTGGAGCGTGAGATGTTTGGTCATGATGATACCTCACCACCTAGGCGGCCTCACCTGAACAGGGTCCTTGTGCGGGAATTGGAAGTTTGAAAGGAATAGGCAAGGAACGCGGAAGGATGTGGCCGTGCCCGTAAGTTAGGTAGCAACCTGGCATTTGCCTGGAAGGGAAGTGGGAAACCACGGAAAGCTACTTCGAGGATGGCTGAGGAATCAAACCCCCTCTACTTCATTGACATCCTGAGGCTGAGTGGACCCTGTTCCAGCCCTCATACTACTTTTCAAATTTCGTGGCAGAGCCGAAAATCGAACCCGGGCCTCTGTGGGTGGCAGGTAATCACACTGTTGTCACATGTAGCCAAAATATTTAAGAGAATAATAGAAAGGAGGATGAGATGAAGGCATGGAAAGGAATTTAGGACAACAGTAGTATGGCTTTTGACAGCGCAGTCAACAATAAACCCTATAGTTACAATGAACTTACTGATGGAAAAACAGTGGGAATATGGAAAACATCTGGTGATTGTATTCCATAATCTAGTGAAAGCATGCGATAGTGGTAATTGAGAAAAGATGTGGGAAACCCTGGAGAGAAAATCAGTAATGTATACAAACTGTTCCAGTTGTGTCCAGACTCCAGTTGGGAGCACAGATTGGTTTAAAAACCAAACCATACAAGGAAGTGTATTGTCTACTTATATTCAGAATGGTCATGGATGAAATTCTAAAGGAAACAAACGCAGTATATGAAAATATTGTCTGCAGATGACAGTGATCCGGGGAGTCAACAATACAGAAGTGCAAATCGAACTAGAAACTTTAAGTGACAATAATGTGAAATAGGGTATGAAAATCTGCGTGGGGAGGAGCATAACGGTGGTGATGACAAGAAGAGAAGAAGGAAAAGGATTTGCTAGTATCAGGGGACAAAACCTTGTGGTTGTTGAATGCTTCAAAATACAGTAGAACCTCGATGCATCATTCCCGGAACGGTCGTTTTCCCGTATCCATCGTTCAGTTTATTCGGTCCCAAAAATATTCCATATGAACCAAAGTTAAATTCCCCGCATCTATTGTTCTTCGAATTATTTTATCGCATCGATCGTAAAAAAAAAATTTGTCCTCTGCCACAATTATCCTGCATGGATTGATTGTACATAAGAAAAATACACGCAAAAGTTTTTTGAATTTAAAGAGACAGCTGACTACTCTAGCATAAAGCATATAATAGCGGCAACCTGTTACGCAAGAATGTACGAGCGATTACGAGTTGCTAGTCTTGAGCAAGGATCTCGTAGATCTGCATTTGGCTTCGGAGGCCACACGCCGTTGTTATTATTATTATTATTATTATTATTATCATCATCATCATCTTTACATGACGAAAAATGCCCAAATACAGTACCCAGATTTTATTCGTTTGCTTTCCCCGTATTTTACATCACCCGCATTAATCGTTTTCCCGCATCCATCGTCATTTTCCCCCTCCCCCTCGAAAATCGATACATCAAGGTTTTACTGTATTTACAATAGAGTAAAATAATATATTATTATTGGTCCACCTTTTCAATACACAATGAAAATTACATAGGGACTAGTTTCGACCTAGTAATAGGTCATCATCAGCCTGAAGTAAATTAAAGCGTAAATATCGAAGAAAAACATAAACAATGTAAACACAAGTACAGTCTTTTTAAAGGTACATACCATGTGGGAATTTGAGTAGAGATATATTAAAAATAATAACTCTTCCAATTGACGAAGTACTGAGCGGAAGTTATGTAAAGTTCGGTGCGCCGTATATTATAAAAGACCACTGTGCACTAAATGATGTAATAAAGAAGAGTAGGTTGAATGCTGGCTTCTTCTTAGCTGTTGTATATTCGAAGAAGATTACGTCGTATTTTATAAGGTATTGAAAGACGTCAAAATACATGGACGTCTTTCAATACCTTATAAAATACGACGTAATCTTCTTCGAATATACAACAGCTAAGAAGAAGCCAGCATTCAACCTACTCTTCTTCTTTATTACATCATTTAGTGCACAGTGGTCTTTTATAATATACGGCGCACCGAACTTTACATACCTTCCGCTCAGTACTTCGTCAATTGGAAGAGTTATTATTTTTAATATATCTCTACTCAAATTCCCACATGGTATGTACCTTTAAAAAGACTGTACTTGTGTTTACATCGTTTATGTTTTTCTTCGATATTTACGCTTTAATTTACTTCAGGCTGATGATGACCTATTACTAGGTCGAAACTAGTCCCTATGTAATTTTCATTTTGTATTGAAAAGGTGGACCAATAATAATATATTATTTTACTCTATTGTAATCACAGTTCAATACGGATCTATCATTATGAAACTTATTTCTTTTAATTTACTGTATTTGGAAGCAAAATAATGAAAGATAAGGGTACAAGCGGGAAGTATGTTCTACCAGAATGTAAGGAACTTTGTGTGGAACAGAAAAGTTCCTGTAAAGTGTAAGGAGATAATGCAGAAGATTTACTATACCCCTAGTAACATACACATCAGACTTGGACAATGGCAGCAAGAGATGAGTAAAATTCAGGCCAGTTGAAATGAACCTGAGTAGTATGATACAGAAGGTACGGGGAGAGAGTAAATGTTGGGGTGAGAAAAATGGGGGCAGAAAAACTGAGTGAGAGGATGGATAAGAATAAACTGAAATAGTTTAGACATATGAGGATGAAGGAGGGAAGGATTCCAAAATGAGCGTTGGAGGCCAAGATAGAGGAATGAGAGCAAGTACCAAAAAAAAAAAAAAAGGACTGGACTGGAATACAATTACTGAAGAAAAGCGGTGGAAGGAGAGGCAACGGTGGAGAAGGACTATCAATGTCCCACCCGGCAGGAACTGGAAATGGGAAATTAAAATCATCATGACTTACCAAAATAAGTGTCCACAGAGACTCACTACAGCATCCCTGGCTGTGTCCAGACAGATGTTACACTCAAACATACGCTCATCCTTCTCTTTATCCCGCTCTTCACTGTTGTTACTTCTCGATGGACCGGGTTCGTTAGCCGCAGCCATTCTTGCACTTTTCCTCAGAAACTGCTTTGATTATCTACCTGGAACAGTACAATGTAACAAATAATTAAATACACACGTGCACGCACACCCTTCTCTATCACTGCATTCAGTCTGCAAGGCTCAGAGCTAATTCAGCTCCTCCACAACCCTCTGCTTGCAACCTCGTTTAGTTCCACACCTCTTATAATTAAAAAGAGAGGTTAACCATCGTCCATCTGCCTCACATATCCCCATCATGAATGACTTCATCCATAGAGTTCATTTCTCACGGAGCCTTTTTCTACCTATTGCAAGTACCATCCTGCCATTGCTCACATGTGCTTGCACCAGCAATCAATCCCATACAACAGAGTCAGCCTGAAAAAGTTTCGTCCATGAACTTACTTCTCTCTTACAGAATAGCTGTGAGCTCACACCATTTACTTTGCTGCACTGTAATTTAATTTTACTTCGTCCACTTCCATCTTGAGAGAATATAGAAGGTAAATATTAAAAAAGATTCAGTTAGGTTTCTTTGCTACTGACATCACGTTAGTTTTGGAAGTGCTAATTTTCATATCACACTCACTGCACCTCTCTTCAAACTCCATGCTATTAGACTCTAGGATTCAGCATAGTCTGCCAATAAGACCAAGTTGTCGGCATAGGCCAAACCCAAGTGAAAACCTAACAGATGATAATGTTTTAATGTTGAAAACATATCTTAGCAAAGTTTCATACGTAAAATAAAGCAATTTCTTCAGTTGTGCAGAAAGTTGAGGGGCTAAAGGGCCCAGAAAGCTTTCAAATTGTGAGTCTAGGACAGCTCTATCAAACTAAAAAAAACCCAAATTTTTAAAAATCACTTCCAGCTGAATGTACACTGCCAGCCAAAAGTTTAAAGGACAAAACATATGTACCCACACAAATATGTTTAATGATTGTTTAATGACAGAATACATTAATGTAACCAAGTTTCGAAGGTTTTCGGGCAACGAAGACGAGTTTATGTTAAATGTTCAGCATCGGAAAAATTTCATCCTACTGTATAACACCTGCAGTGAAACATGGAGGGGCTCTGTGATGGTTTGGCATTGTTTCACATTCAGTGGAGTTAATAGACGTACCGAATTCAAGGAACACTGGACAAAGACAGCTACCATTCCATCCTGTCTCATTATGCTCGTCTATGGGTTTGTCATCCAACAAAACAATGACCACATACACAAGTCTCGCTATTGCATGAATTATCTGCAACACAACAAAACTCTGGGGAATGGAATGGCATCCCGCCAATCCCGAGACACAAATCCAATTGAATTGCTGTGGGAGGAGTTGGATCAGCAAGTCCAAAACGAGTGTCCTTCATCGGAAAAGCTGTGGGTCTCTTGCATAATGCCTGGCAAAGTATATCAGCATCAGTGTTAGAAAAACTTGTTCTGAGAATGCTGAGAATAGTTAAAAGTGAACTTGCAGCAAAGTGGGGTTTCTTTGCTGATAAGAGTTTTGTGTGTTCTGGTAATCTGTGAGAGTAAATTGTCCAGTTCTTACTCAGATGTAATGTAACAACATAGTTTTATTGTAAAATATTAGTTTTATAATATATAATATATACATTTGTCAATTCCTTGCATAGTTGTTCTCTTTTAATCTGAGTTCATTCTTTAACAGTAACAGTTTAATGCTTGTCTGGAAACTTTTGGCTGGCAATGTAGTTCTGGAAAAAAAGAAAAGCCTAAAATCACTTTCTTCTTTACTCAAATCCTAGCCTTACTAACTTATTTACATAAGTCTTTCTGTGTTATGTTCCTTGGTTCAATACCCTCAGGCATTTGTTGATTTTTTTAAATGTCCATACCGAATGTAGTTATAAGGGCTTAAGTGAGACTCTGCATTGACTCACATCAGCGCTCTTAGTTGTAGAAAAAGGTAAACTGCTAATCTAATTGACCGGATAACAATTAGGTTGAAGTTGTGAGAAGGGCAGCAAATTATAAATGGGGCGAAAAAGTTAAGTTGTAAGTTTCGCCGAGAGGAACGTCCTCTCAGTTTAATTACTGCGTATGAGTGAAAGCACTCCATAAGAATCATTGTAACTATTAAGCTATTTAAAAAAATATTCATTGGGATAATATGTTAAAATTACACATCTCTTCATGTGGTTATGAGGGTATTTAAGGGCTGTAATAAGATGGAGGGTGTGCAAGTCACTGGTAGGACCCCAATCAGAATATGGTTTCAGTGTATGGGACCCTCACCAAAATTACTTGACTCAAGAACTGGAAAACATCCAAAGAAAAGCAGCACGAACTGTTCTGGATCATTTCCCACGAAAGAGTAGTGTTATGAGAATGTTGCATATTTTGGGATGTGAAGACTTGGAAGTAAGGAGACGAGCTGCTCAACTAAGCAATATGTTTGCTGACTGGAGAGATGGCGTGGAATGACATTACAAGACAAATAAGCTTGAACTGAGTTTTTCCAAGTAGAAAAGATCACAATATGAAAATAAAGTTGAAAGTGAATAGAAAAAATTGAGGCAAACATTAAGTGAGTATGGCCACTCCTACCACCTGTAGCAGAAGGAATTTTAGGTGATCTAATCTTGAGCAGTCAGTCGTAACTGAGGGAGTGAAATTGTGGAAGTAGTAGCGAACTGCCAGAACACTCAAAGAAACAAAGGAACTACATTTCATGGATTTTTTGATCATCGATGGGAATCTGACACACACAGAAAGTGGATTCTAGCTGTGAGAAGAATAAAGCAAGTACAGAACCAGTAGCTAATTTCATTTGTGATGTAAATTAATTATTGCCAAATCATTATCAGACACCTCTAAAATCAAACATTTCAAACATATGAGGCATGCCAGGTCAGAAGAACAATCTTATTTCAAGTACGCATTGAATCAGGTTCATATATCTGTTTTCATCCACTTTCTTCCATGCGCACGCTTTTTAACTTTGCCAAAAATTTACAATAATAAAAATATGTTTTCCAGTGTTTCAGCACAGACGGAACTCCATGGCGGCCCACCAAATGCTATATCATTTTCAGTGAAAATCATCCATCATATACAGTGGACGCCGTTTTTGTAATCACGGATAATGTTATCAACCGTATTATATAATCATTTTTATGAAGTGCCGTACGAACAAATACTAAAATCTTGAAAATCTTCCGTTTATTGTGATCATGTATTCGGTTTATGTTATCATATTTGTTTTCAAGGATTTCACTCTCAAGTTGCGAGTATTATCACACCTTGCCTAAACACACTTCTTCAAATATGATCGTGCTAAAGGCTGTAAAACCTCCAAGGAACGAATAACAGTTTTATGTTGTGCAAGTATGTCTGGTGAAAAGAAAAGACTGTTAGTTATTGGGAAAACTGAGAACCCATGTTGCTTTAACGGCATCAATTTTCCATTGGACTATCATTCCAACTCTAATACATGGATGACTGCCTTGATTTTCAAATAATGGCTCCTGAAGTGGAATAATAGGCTGGGCCGTAAAATAGTTTTGCTGGTTGGTAACTGTTTAGCACACATTGTGAACTGAGAGTTCAAGAACATCAATGCGATTTTCTTACCGGAGAATACGACTTCATTAATTCAACAATGCGATCAAGGAATCATTCGCACCATGAGAGCGTATTATCGTCATGAAATGCACACAAGAATATTAGAAAACATAGAAGACTCGCATAAAACTAGCGTCAATGCCCCTGCCAAAACAAGCAGCCTTATCGATGCCCTGCATCTTCTAGTCATGCCATGGGATAATGTCTCAGCACATACAATAAGGAACTGCTTCCGGTATGAGGGATTAAGAGAGTTACCAGAAGTCGATGAGGATGTTGAACTTTGTCCAACAGGCTTAACGGAAGATAAATTTCAGGAATGGATGAAAATTGATGAGGGAATCATTACTGATGCGAAACAGACAGACGACATATGTGAGGCAGTTACTTCTGCAGAATTAGATATGAGAGGTGAAGAACATGGGAGCAGAAGATAGCGATGCTGATGACGACAATGTTGCCGAAACTTCCTGAACATCAACGAATGCTGATATGAGACGGGCGCTAGATATTAATGGACTTTTGAGAGACAACCAGAAGCAAACAGCAATGAGACTATTTTATATAGCTGAAAAGAGTTAATGGTATTGCAGTATTGTACCGGTATCTGTTTCATTGTAGTGCATGTAGGTTATGAATAAATACAGTAGGCTACCTATCAATTTTTATTTTTCGGCTACTGTTATCAGACAGTTAATGTTATCAAATTATCTGCGTCCCAGAGTGATCATAATAAGCGGCGTCCACTGTATATAGTCTGTGTTTCATGAAAGAGAGAGTAAGAGATGTATCCAGTTTTGAAAGAGTGAGGAAACTAATGAGAGCTCAAGTTAAACATACACTTTTTCCTAGTGGTTTAATGTGGTACTAACACATCGAAGGTTTTTGGTGACAAAGGTTGGTGGTGGTGGTGATTGTTGCTGTCATCGGCCCCTAATGATACGAGGTGCAACAAAATAAAACTATAATTGAAACTTCAAAATATATGCACTGACTGAAATAATTAAAGCGAATTATGAAAAAATGACCATGAATCCAAAACAATCAGTGGATCTAATTCACAATGCCTTCTTTTCTTTAATGATGCTTCTTATAAAAAGGGGTCCAAAATCCATTCACTGGCCCCTCCTGTAGTACTAATCACAGGTAACGCAGACCCATTCTGAACACAGGGGAATACACACATTCCAGCGCAGCGTATGGCACCTTTCCTCGCATGGACATTAGTCCACGCAGCCAAGTGCCCCCCCCCCCACCCTAGTGAGATACACACGATGGTACTAACCACAAGGAACACCCATACCCGTGGTTCTCCTCACATAAGGGTACTACTCCTAGGTAACGTAGATCCATGGTGTTCCTCACATAATGGTACTAATCCCAAGTAGTCTTAATTTCATCATCCCTTGGCCAACCCTTTTATTCGCCTCTTACGAAAGACAGCGGTTACCACGGGTGTATTCTTCGTCTGCATCCCTCACCCACAGGGGGTGAACGTAAGGTAAGGCCACGGGTTGGTTTTGAAAATCAGGCATGTACTTGTTATAGAGCGAGTGGTAGGCGTGATTGAATTCTAAATAGCATTAAGAGCAATTCAAAACAAGGCTTTCACAACTGCAGATTGAAACCGCACAGCAACAGAACCAATAGGGTCTCAGTCCAACTGAGGAGCCCAAATGGCAAGTGGCCTAACAATCCATAAGCTGTCTGATTAATAACTATTACCAACCATTTATATTTACAGGGTTGCATCACATTATTATTATGACCACCTGCTGGACATTCTGGCACTAACTCAGTCAGGTGCTTATACGTCTTCATGGGTATCTGGTACCATGCTGAGTGCAGCGCATCCCACAATAATGTTGAAGGGTTCACTGTGGAGGAGACAAGATGGCGAACACGACAAACAAGGTGGTCCCTGTGTTCAACTGAATTACGATCGGGGCTGTTATGGGGGCGGGGGAGAACTTTGAAGTCTACACTCTTGCTTTTCTAGCCATGTGGCAAGGTGCATTATCATGCTGGAAGATCCCATCCTCATGTACGAGTGGACGTGATTGCAGAGGATGCATACATAACCTAATTGATCAAGACTGTCTTCCCCACTGATGATCAGACCTAGAGAATACCACAGGAACGTTCCCCAGACCATTCAGCAATGGTTGCAGGGTGTTGATTGTCAGACATTTCTCGCTGGACACGCGGACATCCATATACAGCTGAAAACATGACTTGCAGGAGGAGGCCACCTGCTGACAATCAACAGCGGTCCAGTCATCATACTGCTGAGCAAATTCCAGTCATTTCCGTTGATGAATGGGTGCAGACACCCTCCATCTACTTCAGAGCCCAATTTGCAGAAGGGTTTGTTTAACTGTTGAGATAGAAACGTGCTTGGATGCCCCACGATTCATTTGGATGGTGAGCTGTTGCACTGGAGCATGTCGGTTGGCCTTCACACACCATCATAGTCTATGTTCACCTCAGACATAAAGGTGCGTGGAGCTCCGCAGTCACCTAAATGTTATTCTCAATTGTCCCATTCATCTACTCACGATACATCTATCTTTACCAAAGGTGCATGTGAACAGTTAAATGCTGCCGATTATCGTCCCTTTTTGCAACTCCTTACCTATGACAGCAGAAAGTGCATGTGTAAAGCCAGTCTGTTGGTCGCATTATATGTATATTTATTTTAAGTACGAGTCTGCTCGACTGGGACGCGATCTGTTTGTTCAGCAATTTCCTGATGAAGTGCCACCTTCATGAACACAGATTCATGTAATCGTAAATAAATTTGAAACTACTGGGTCAGTGCTCTATAAAAGACATGCGTGCACACGAACAGTTTTAACAGAGGAAAAGCTAGATGACATTGCTGTGAATCTTGAATGGTCACTGAATAAATCACTCACAAAATTACCACAACAAGTAGGGGTTTCGGTTTCTTCTGCACACAGAGCTACACATCAAACCGTACAGGTTTACACAGGCCCATTGTTTAAAACCTGCTGATTCAGCCACAAGAGTGAGATATTGTGAGTGGTATCTTGCATCACTGAATGATCATTTATAGGACCCACAGCTTGTGTTCTTTTCGGATGACGCCTGGTTTCATCTTAATGGTCGTATGAACAGTCTTAACTCTCGCTATTGGTGTGCAGAAAATCCTAATGATGTTTACGAAGTCCCTCATTATGAAGGATGACACTTTCAGAGTCTTTTGTAAGGTAAGATTTCATATAAGATTGTATACACGCTTAAAGCAGGGCGGCCGCGCGCGACATAAGTTAGGCTGAGGCAGCTGCTGTGGCGCAGAGTACAAACACCGTGCGCTCTGTCTGGGTTTATAAGAGAGACCTTGTATTTGGGGTATGAGGTGGTGGGAGGCAATCTGAGGACTTTATTCCAAACTGTGATAAGTCTAGCGAGGTGGCAGCCAGTAGAAGAGCAAGGAGCTGCCACTGTAGCACTCCTCCAATGAGGCTACCTGTGACAGTGCTCCATGCCACATGTGGGGGTAGCACTTAGGACCTTCTGAATGTGTTGTGATGATGATGCTGCTTGTTTTAAGGAGCCTAACAACGAAAGTCGTCGGCCCCTAATGGAACGAGATGGACGACATGATCTATGATAGTTTAAATTTTAAAATGTATCCACTGACTAGTTAAAAAAATGGTGATGAAAAAAAAAAGAGTATGAGATTAAAACAATCAGTAGATCTAATTCGCAATGCCTTATTTTCTAATAAAAGAAAAGAAAATACAGGCAAAAAAGGAATAAGGCATTGCCTGGTAGTACAGATATATATACATACATAATTTACGTTAGAAGTTAAAATAACACATTAAAATACGCAACACAAACTAAAATTTAGTCAATGGGATAAAACCGCAATTGACACAAATACACTAAGACATTACACACGATAAAACAGACCACTATCCCTCATAAAGCGAATGACGAGGTCTGCTGACTGCTCGTCATCTCGCAAGATAAGGGAGATTGTACTCGGGAGGTTAAGACTATGGCGCAGATTGACCAGGTCCACACACTCCGTAAGGATGTGTACCACGGTAAGATGATCGCTGCAAGTACACACTGGAGGGGGTTCTCCTTTCAATAGATGGGAGCGAGTCAGGATACTGTGGCCGATCCGAAGAAGACATAATACCACAGCTTCCCTCCAAGAGGCCCGAAGGGAAGTCGTCCATACCTTCGTAGTACCTTTAACCGCTCTCAGCTTATTTGGAAGAGGAGTGGCCTGCCACTCCATCTCCCAATGGGACATAACCAGATATCTCAGCTGAGAGCGAATATCACTTGCTGGAACCTTGAAAGGCAATGGGTGCAGGGTTACTGCCTCCTTGGCAGCCTTATCTGCTAGCTTGTTTCCCTCTATACCCATGTGGCTTGGGAGCCACAGAAACATGATTCTGGTGCCGGCATCTTCTGAATGTGGTTGGATTAAGTAAAGAAGATCATATGGAGGAATTTGATGCCAGGTATGAGGAGAAAATGGAGACGTTAACCTGGGCAGAAGTGGAGGAAGCTGTGAAGAGGATGAAATTGGGAAAAGCACCAGGAGTGGAAGAGTTAATTGTGGAGATGATAAGAGCTGCAGGGGAAGCGGGTACATAGTGGCTATACAGGATGATGCGGGTAGTGTGGAATGACAAAAAAATACTGGAAGAATCGAAGAAGGGTATAACAGTACCCATCTTTAAGAAAGGAGACAGAAGAAAATGTCAGAATTACCGTGATATACCCTGATGTGTCACTGTGCCAAAATCTACGAAAAAGTACTGGAAAAGGGAATAAGAAAGTAAGTGGAAAAAGAATTCAGAGAAGAACAGTATGGCTTTAGAAAAGGAAGGTCAACTATTGACCTCATATTCACAGTTAACCTTGAAAGAGCCGTCTAAGTTACTAGTTCATGGAAAATCTAGTAGAAGTAGTCTTCAGTAGCCAATATACTTCTTTTCTAGTTGAAGACCCTTCTAAGCGAATACAAAGATTTGACCTTCCCAGACACCAGTGGAGGATCATCATCCGGATCCGAACTGGACAAGGCAGATGTGGATATCTGCTACACAAATGGGGAAGGGCTACCTCTGCGAATTGCGACTGTGGTGCCTCCTTGCAGACCGTCCACCGCATTGTTGCTGACTGTCCTCTTCGTGCTTTCAGAGGAACGATAATGCACATCCATCACACATCGGTTGAGAAGAGAACTAGACCTAGAATTGTAAGATTGTACTAGCTTGTGACTGTGCACCCTTGTCCACAAACTATGTATATAAAATATATATAACATTGGCCATTACATACTGTAATACAGTACGACACCTCATTTTAGGTCACATGTATCCTACATTTACAACATTCTGTAATGTTTAACACAACAAATACGTGGTTAGACAAATAAGAAATACAGTTGAAACAAATGACCTGTCATAGGACAGAGTAAGTACACATTCAAAATGCTAAAGATGATAGCACAGAACAATAACACAACATCTACTTGTCACTTACATTCTACATGTAATTTTAATGAGCGCTCAGATGTAGCACATTAGCAATAATACTGTCCATATTAATGACCGCATTACCTTCACAACAGAATATGTTGTCCTCAGAACAACAGATGCTCAAAGCGACCTCCCTGCAGTCCAAAAATTGCGCAAACCGCCAGATCATACAGCTCTGGGCCCTTCGCAACATAGCTGCACCCACAGTAACAAAAGCAGCATGAAAACGCGCTACCAATTCTTCCACATTTGTCGGCAGAGTAGAGTACACGTGCTCCTTCAGGTGTGCCCACAGGAAGAAATCCAGGGGATTTAGGTAGATGAACGCAGTGGCCATACAACTGGACCTCCAAATCAGAGCCATTTCCCTGGAAATGTTCTATCCAAATACTGTCGCACATTAATTCCAGAGTGTGGAGGTGCACCATCATGTGGGAACAATATCCTCTGCTGAACATGTAGAGGAACATCTTCCAGCGCATCAGGCAGATAGTTTGAGAGGAATGCATGATACCTTCAGGCAGTCAACTGGTGAGGCAACATGTAAGGGCCCAAACACCTGTCGCCCAATATTCCGGCCCAGACGTTGATACCAAAGTGAACTTGATATCCACGGTCGCGGGTGACGTGCGGGTTAACCTCACACCAATGGTGGGCATTGTGTATATTGAAGACACCCTCACGAGTGAATGCTGCTTCACCCGACCATAGTACGGTGTTCACAAAGTCATCGTTGGCTTCCTGTTGTTGTTGGGACCATTCACAGAATTGCATCCGCTGATGGCGATCTGCAGCATGCAGGTGTTGCTTGAATGAATAATGATAGGGGTGCAGCCCATGCTCGTGCAGCACGTTAACGACCGTGCACTGCGAGACACACAGCTGCCTTGCTACGCTACGTGTACTTCGATGAGATTCTTCGTGTATGACCTCCAGAATAGCTTCCTCAATAGCTGGAGTACGGCGAGTTCGTAGATGACCTCTGTCACGCGATGGTGGAAGGAGAGATCCTGACTCCCGGAGGTGCAGCTCCAGACGATGAAATACATTTTTATCTGGATGGCGTCGACGAGGATATCTAGCAGCATATTCACGAGCGGCAACACCAGCCTGGTTATCAGCTGCATCAAGGACCAAAACCATATCACATATTCATCGTTTGTGTACGCCATACGTCTCCCACACAGGTTTAGAAGTTTAGAAGAAGGACATTCAAGGACATTCGATATGTGCACGCACGTACATTGGAGTCTCTCGTGGGCGCGTTACTCCGCTCGCCACTAGTCCCTGTCTAGTGGACAGCGCATACACTACGTAATACACACTCCGTCAGTCCTGCGCGGTGTTCCACTTAACGCGCATTATCCCTCTGACAGATATTGTTCTGCATGATTCACTTGTGAAATGGTCGGTGTCGAATTACTCTTTCCCTAACAGTAATAGACTGATGTTTCCACAATCCCCTCGGTATAATAATAATAATAATAATAATAATAATAATAATAATAATAATAATAATGCATTGAGATACGTACTAAACAGCATGCAGTTACCAGACGCAATGTTGAAAGGCATAATTAGTGGGACCATGCTGATAACACAAATTGTAACCGAGTTTGGACATTAGTCGCAAAGCACGTTGCTAGGCCCACTGGTAACATAAGGTCCTAATGAAATGTGATGGTCCTGAAGAAGGAAAGAATAATAGTTGGTACTAATCTATGGGACCATTGGAGGAGGGTACAAAGAAAACAGGTTTTGTATCTAGTAGATGAAGTGGTGCGAATAAATTCACGCCCATGACATGGAAAGGGCATCTTTCAAAGCTGAACAATGAAAACTATTGTTCGTCCATTTCTAGGATCGTAGTATGCAAGTGCAAATGGTTTCTAGAGGACCCGCTGCAATTGCCGTAGAGGATTAAGATGCCAGACACCATACCACCTGGACTACATTTACGAAATAAAAAACATACGCCTCAACCCAGAATCAACCGCTCAACTTCCAGCGTGCTAACCCAAAACTCTATCCACTGGACTAACTGTACAGTACGACTAATATGTGCTGACAGAGGTAGTTACCCTACATGTGGTTACAGTGTTGCCAGATTGCCACTCTTTAACGTCCTTTTTTTTGCCAGATATACTTGCAGGACGAAAGTTTGTGAGAGACATTTTTTTATTGGTGGCATGTGAGGAGTTGTGCTATGACGCCCGAGTGCGTGAATTTCGCTTCACCCAGTATATTTGCTTCCATAGCAAAATATCAGAAAACTTGCAATACTTTCCATAGGCCTATATACCAAGTGAAAAGCTACTGCCATTGGCCAAAATTTATTAAATATCATGTCTCTCCCAGAATTCAACACTACCAAACAAATTTCTTTGCTGTAGGCTAATGTTCTGACACGAAGCATTTGACACACTCCCTTCAAGAGGTTCAATTGTAAGAATCCTTAACATGTTAGACCAGAGGTGCTCAGCTGGACGTCCGTTGAGGCTAGCCCAGTGCGGCCGTGCTGGCGTGACGTAGCAAGCATACATCACAGTGAAACAAGAGAGCAAACGCACTTTGCAGGAAGGACATTCGATTGTCATTACAAAACTCTCCTCCACTACACAGCGAAATGTTTAAAGAAAATGCTATAACTGCAAGAAAACCAACCTTTTCAAGAAATTCCTGTTTGAATTATATTGCGCTTGATATAAACAGTCAATTTTATTTTCGTATATTTATACATTCAAAGAAACCTAACACGCTATAATTTTTGTTTTACAATTTAAGCGTACAAGCTACGATTTACAAATCCTTGGATGGGAATGAGAGTATTTCCATTTCTTAAAAGTAAAATTCCTGTTATTCATTCAGCACAAAGTAATATATTTACATAATTCAACAAGTTTACTGCTTGATTTTGCACAGTGTTGTTGTGTTGTTTGAATTCCCTGTTCACTGATTTTGAAAACATTATTTAAAACTTACCAGGTGTCCAATGATAATAGTACAACAAAGTAAATGTATCTACCAAACAGATGTGCAGTATGCCTTCAAGTAAATAACCTAACTGATGTTATTCCCTGTAAGCATGATTGGAATGTTGGTGAGTTTATTAGATAACTAAAACCCAAGCAACCACAAGCCACAGATTATCCACCATAACTCTGTGTTATATTAGAAATGGTTCTAAAGCATCTCTTAAAGTGTAATAGTGAAAATTGTAATTCATGACGTACATTACAAAAATATCAGGTTGTAGGCCTGCCTCTTTACAGTATCCGGTTAAATTTGTAAACTGCAATGAACATCAATAACTTATTTCTTACAATGTAAACTGAAAATGACTTGGATTTCTGCCTCCATTTCAAACTCGGGTATCGCCGCAATGATCGAGAGCGACAGGGAGAACTTCGCCCAACGTTGACGGCCTGTGACGTAACCACGACGTCACTGCGGCTGAATAGCATACGCTCGTCGCCCTCTCACAGTGCTGGGCACCCGCGGGACTAAATGCCCAGTGTGAGCACCTCTCTGTTAGACCAAGAGGTTCTGTCACTATCCAGGACATGCACAGATTAATAGACACACCTTTGAGCATTTGGTAAATAGTTTGTAATCATCTGAGGAATTCAGACGATCTGCGATATCTAAAGCCATATCCTTTTCAGTTTTGACGCTGTTCATTTATACCTATCAGATTCTTCCGTCTGCTGAAACTAATTTCCTGAAAAAGAAAAGGTAACATAATTATACCTGAAAATGAAACAAGTTAATTAAAATAGAATGACATGCTTCGTTCTTGAAAGAACACTCACACTCAAAATATTCAGAAATCTATAAATGTATAAACATTTTAATTAAGTTTCAGGTATAACTTTGTTACCATATTTTTTCAGGTAATTTATAAATGTAATCAAAATTAGTTTCAGCAGACTAAGGACTCGACAGCTGTAAAAAGAAAAATCAGATTAAATCACTGGATTACTGGTAACCCTCTGTCAATCGGTAAATATTCAGGAGAGCAATGTAGCTAAAAATAATAGTTATAAAGTTGAACGTTATCAATCTCACCTTAGGAGAGGTAGAAGTGTTCACTGTGCCAGCTACAAACCCGTCCTAACAAGTATTTTTACATTTATAGTAAAATATCACCATTTCCCGAAACAGGCAACTGAAGGAACAGTGCTATTGGCTGAATACATTTAATATGGTGTCACTCCCACAATTCAATACAAATAGACGCCTTGATAGCACGAAGTAAACAATACCGGGAGCCACCCGCTGCACTACTCTCTGCGGTTATCGCTTGAAGCCTACGACCACGCTGCCCTCCCCCATGTAGAGCAAAACATGGCAGTTCTTACGTTATGGATATATACAAAGATATTTTCTCAGGAGTAGGTAGTGAAGCTTCGAATCGTACAATTATGTATAATTTTCAAAATAACACGGCGATTAACGGCAACAATATTCTCTGGCCAACAGTCTTAATGATTTATTACTAAGCTCTACAGAAGAGTTTCTCATGACTTGCAGGCTTAAATAAACTCTCTCTAGTTGACTATCGGTACCATAAATTGAGCACCTTGAAAATAAGAGATATAAATCATCACCAGATATCGGTAAAGACAAGAAGCAGGCTATTAATAACATACCGCAATCCGAATGCTTGAAGGGAATGTGGAATAAATCACCTAACTGGGCTTAGGAACATCGCTAATTGTTTTCATAGGAAGTACAACCATCCCTCTATTAACACTAATCAGAGGGGAAAAAATGGTAGGGGTCCAACACTTCAAAAAATGAAGGTGAAAATGAGACTCCCTAGGGCTCCAAACGTAATACCGACAGGGTCAGTAAAAGAACAAGAGTTGACCAAGAGAGGTCAGATAGGATAGATGTAAGTAAGGAGTCTGACACAAGTGGAAGCAGTGAAGGACTCAGCTAAGGGCCCTGCGGTCGCCAACCCACACTCCCAAGTTAAGAGCCCATTGGGCCCCTTTTAGTCACCTTTTACGAAAGACAGGGAAATATTTTTGGCTTTGGGCTTCACTCTCAAGAGGTGCAAGGCATCTCCCTGTATTATTCTTTACTCCCTACTACACAGATGCCATTACCAACTACAGCACAATAAAAATTCCTAAAGCAATTGTGTGTCTGTCTCTCTCTCTCTGTCTCCCCCCCCTCATATAGGCCTATCACAAGTCAACAGTCTGTAGTACCACCTGGTGACCTCAGTAAGTCACAAAGAACAACAGAGCACAGTCCTCGGTTCCCGTCAAAGCGCTCTTTTTCGCAGCTAGTTCAGGGAGCCAGCAGGATAACTGTCGACATAAATAACTTTGATTGCCTGTAATAGCCTGCCCTTTTTTCCCCAGAATGGATCAAGTCTTTCTCCTTCAGCACTGTAACATAAATAACATAAATCCTTTCTAAACCTACGAAACACAAACCTGTAGTTTGAAACCACACCAGTTTTCATGTAACTTACTCTCCAAATTTGTTCACTCACTCTTTCCCAAATTACCCGTGAACACCTTGCCTGATATATTGATCAATAAAATAGGGCCTACGTCAATAACTGTTGCATCCTTCGTGTTCCTCTGTTTATAGATAGGTGCAATTACTGGTTTCATCCAATCATCATACTTAAAAGGACAACATGGTCTCTTCTGGACTACCGCTTGCGGGTGGGAGCAGCAGAATAACACCCACGGTATACCCTGCTTGTCCTAAGAGGCGATTAAAAGGGCCCCCCCAGAGCTCTGAACTTGGGAGCTTGGGTTGCCGATTACGGGCCCTTAGCTGTGTCCTGGCATTGCTTCCACTTGTACCAGGCTCTTCACTTTCATCTATCCGACCTCCTTTGGTCAACTTTTGTTCTTTTCCAATCCCAACGGTATTAAAGCATTTGAGGTCTAGGGAGTCGTTAATTTTCACGCCCTTCTTGGCCCTTGTCTTTCTTTGGCCAATACCTTCATTCTTGAAGTGTCGGATCCCTTCCATTTTTTCTCCCTGATCAATGTTATATGCCTACTTGTACTTCCTCTTAAAACAATAATCACTACCCCTCCCTTCTGACTGAAGAAATCAAGGAACAAATTAAGAGGTAATCTGATACAAAATTATAAACATGCCTAGGCGATTAAGTCAACAGAACTACTACAACTCACATGTTAACCAACAAAACAGTATCATTTCCATACCTGAATACTGATGGTCTAGTCTGAGGATAATGTAGAATAAATTTCAAACTTTACAACAGGCACTTCTGCACATATCTGTCATTCTCATACTTGCAGGGCTTCTTTAATAGCTTCACTGTTTGCAACAACATTCTCACAGTCTACAGCGTATTATAAAATACTATATGACAACCTATGAAAGAGTAGAATTAAACTTTGCTCCCATAGCCTCGATCTGCAATAGTATAAGAACATAAACTGCCAACAATAAACTTAAACTGCCAACAATAAACTTAAACTGCCAACAATAAACTTCTTTGATATTGGATGTAATTCTCTATCTTATAATACATAACCAAGAAGTTAACTGTACACAGCAAAATATAAAATAATCTGTGTTGATGCCCACTGGCTGTAATAAACTCATTCATAAAACAATGTGTACCTACACACAAACAAGTAAATTATTTGCATGCAAATAACAACGAACAGGCCCACTGCAATAACACAGGATTTGGCAAGATGCCATTTGAAGACAAAACAATGTATGGCAAATACAAAATAAACATCATATATAATTTTTTTAAAGCCATTCTCATCAAACTGTACCACACACCCTAGGTCTGCAATACTATAAGAGCAAGAATTTCCAACAATAAACCTCTTTGATATTGGATGCAATTCTCTGTCTTATAATACACCCAAGAAGTTAAGTGTACACAGCAGAGCATAAAATAATTTGTTCATGCACACCAAGAAGAAAGAAAATATTTGCGTGCAAATAGCAAGAAATAGGCCCACTGCAATAACATAAGATTTGGTGAGGCGGCATTTGAAGAAAACACAATGTACGGCAGATACAAAATAACTACCAAATTTACCGTTTTTTTTTTTTTTTTTTTTTAAGCCACTCTCAAACTGTGCCATACAAGGAGCGAATGTCTGTAATATGCGGTGCCAGATCTCTGGATCAGATTCACGTGACAATTTCTTTTATCTGTTATTTTATTGGCAAGCACGACGTATTACCCTACACAAACTGCGTTATCTCCAGAAATTCTACCATAAGAGCGGACTGGAATGGTGCAACATATCGCTAACAAGACATGCCAGCAAAACACAATCAAAAAGCTATCAACAGTCACAGCCCATAATATTAAGTACATCACTATAATAATTCGTAATCACCATATGGTATTTCTTCAATCTTAATACTCTCAATGTACAACTTATCACTAATTCTGTTACGCTGTTCTGTAAAGGAGACATCACTCTATACGGTATAATATAACCAACAACGTCAACATTCATAGCAGAACACTGATATTTATATGAAGGACACATATCATGTGAAAAGATTCATAAGAGCTGAGACCTCGAAAGAACTCGCGGTCTCAAAACTATACATCTCAATGGAAAATTATTCTTACTGATTTAAAATGCAGAGAGATAGCAGCTGACTTGTTCCATCACTTTAAATTTACTGAGGAATAAAATCACTACAAGTATGTCAAATAATCTGCTAACTACGAACTATGTTTTTTTGTAGCAGCTGATTCTTCTAGAGAGGAAGTATCGTCTGTGAACTTACTACACAGTCCATGTAGAGTAATATAACAACACGCAACCGAAATTACACGAAAAATATTCCCAGATAAGTATCAACTAAAAAATAAATTAGGGCAAGAGTTTCTACTATGTTATATGACATGATGATCATGTTCTTGTCTATATGTCATATTTCGACTCCTTTTATTGTGGAGCTATTTGTCGTGACGTCATCGAAGCACAAACCCGGGAACTACATAGATTAAATGAAAATACAATATCAAATGAATAATGTTTCATAAGAATAACTCATCGTAAGTTCATTTAAATAATATCTACTTTCAAAATGACATTTTATATTTACCGATTTGCAAACTAGCTTACCAAAAATAATGTTGGTTGCATCATTACGGACTCGGTTCTGTAAGTTTGGTTCATAGGATTTGTTTATGTCTGGCTGGTGACTTTTCATTACGTAAGTACTAAAATAATTAAGATCAATTCTTCAAGTCATAGACAGTAAATTTCTCTTTCTTAAAACGCACGAGTCGTGGTAAAATAAAAAGAAGAGCGAAAATACCACGAAAGGATTTTAGCATGGCTCAAAAATCTGTGACATTAAGTACGGATTCAACATCACAACCTTCTCCTAAAATACAGCGACCTACAACTCGCAAAAGTAAAGCTTCTGATTTACAAACTGAACAAAATAGCGTTAACTTTCGTGGTAATTCATCCATAGCTACAGTAAAATATCCAGATCAAACTGATAAAAACACGCCTGCACTTTTAAGTGAGGAATATTACCCTGAACCTCTTCCCATCCCCGATGAACATCCAGTTACGCTTGCTCGAGTCATCACACAAGGAATTAAGAGGTTATCTGATGTTCTTGCTACTCACTACAAGGGCGAGAAAGAAGACAGAAAGCAGGAGACGGAGAAGGCTGTTAGGACGCGTCGTGTCTACGTTCAGCCGGAGCCCTTCGCCGAGCTCCGCCCACCCCCACCCCGTCCGTATTCATTTGTTGTCATGCTCCGTGAAACACCAACATTTTTTCTGCTGGATCAACCCAGTCGCAGTGCGGAGAGAAGAACTAAAGAAGGAATACGAGTTTGGGTGTCAAATAAACGCTACTTACTTTGGAAAAGTGTTAATTTAGTGGCCTTTCAAAGTGGCAATTATTCATCTGAAGATCCAGATGATGTGCATGAAGGAGAACTTGACGAACAACACAAAGGAAGCAGACCTGTAAGTAAAAGAAAACCAGAACCAGAAACAATTGTTGAACAGGTTTCCACAACAGATGATGCAGATCATCTCCCGACAGGATTAGATGGTGAGGAGATCGATACTGTTGACAGTACCTCAGCGATTGTAGACCAGTCTACAGAAGATAAGGCAGAGGAAGAAACTTCAACTCAATTCGGCCAAGATACAGATAAGGTACGGGAATCTTTGAAGGATAGCCGTGGATTAGAAGAAGACGACGCAGAAGAAAAGCTTGAAGAAGGAAAGTCCGAAAGCCAATATGAAGACCGAGAAACTGAGAAACGAGAAGAAATTGAGGAGCATAAACTAGAAGAAGAAAGTGAAGAAAGTAAATCTAAAAAGCAAGTTGAAGGGCTCAAAGAAGATAAACCTGAAGACGAAGCCGAAAAAAGTAAACATTTTATTCTACCTAAATATATTTACAAATATGAATATATAGCACAACTCGATGAAAAATTAGACGAACCAGAAGAAACAATTGAACAAGAAACTGAAGAAATACCGGTAGACCTACCAGAGGATGAATTCGTTCAAAGGTATGCAGGTTTGGTTCTTCCTATTGTATGGGGACCAAAACATGTAGAAGAACCTGAAAAGGCAGAGGCGCCGGCAAAAGAGAAAGGAACACAAGAAGAAGACAAAGATAAAACAACCAAAGAAACGGGAGAAGAAGAAGAAGAACAACGGGAAGAAGAAATAGGAAGAGAAGAAAGAGATGAAGATGATACGGAGAACGACATTGAAGATGCAGGCCTTATAGCGCTGGAACGAACCATTTTAGGTGGAAGATACATAGGTACTTCGGAAAGTACAATTGAACTACCGAGATTGTTGACAGACTCAGAACTCAAGCTAGGTCCCCTTTGGAGACGCAAATACCATCCCATAAGGAAACGTTTTCACGGAAAATTATTAGAAATAGAGGTGAAAGGGAAAGTAGAAGAAGAAGGGCGTGGGTCAGAAGAAGAAGAAGAAGACGTAGAGGAAGAAGAAATAGGAAAAGAAGTGGAAGTAACAGAAGAAGAAATAAAGAGCGAGAATGAATTTGAAGACGAAAGGGAGCTAAGATTAGCTGAAAAGAAGATAGATGAGGTACAAAGAGAGCTTGACAAATCCGAACAAGAAGAAATAAGAGAAAACTGGCGAAAAATACGTCGAGCAGTAGAGATTAATCTGGGTATCAACCTTCGTCGTGCTCCCGAAGAATCGAGCACAAGTTCAGAAGCATCAAGCACTATTTCTGAAGAGTCAGTTGCTGAATCGGTTCACTCAACTTCAACTGTAAAACCGGTTGGTATCGTAGATTCTGAAGAATGGGAAGAGCAGTTCTGGCAACCTTGTTTTGATTTTGTTGGGCGTCCGACATGTGTAGGAACGCAAGTATATAATGATGAATTTTTGAAACGATGTAAATCTATTAGTACTTACATAACTACTGCCGAGAAAAGAGATAATTCTACGTTTGTCGATGTCTATGACCTTTATATAACATTCAAGAGATTGGTTACTTATGAGATAAAAATGTCTAGGGCCAGAGAGGAGATTGCAGTTCTAAGAACTCCGCCTAAAATACCCTCTGATACTAAAGGTTTCGAAAAATTTCAAGACATTCTATCCTTTCTTCATCCTCCTGCCTCCAATGAAGAAAGATTTCGAGCGTTAGAGAAGACTGATGCTTTTCAAAATGCAGTTACGTTAATGGAAAGAGTACTAGCAAGCAATGGGTACGGCAAACAACAAAAGAAATTCAGAGGATTAATTTCAGAAAGTCACTACACAGGAAAAATTTCGTACACTCTTGAATTATTGTGGACTTTCGTTACCAATTCTGTGAAAGGAAAGTGCGTTACGAGTATGTGTTGGAATTTTAAAAATGATAACATATTAGCCATAGGATATGGAAAGTACTTTTACGAAGAAGAATCAAGAGGAAAGGTTTGCTGTTGGACTATCAAAAACCCTGTGTATCCAGAGAGAATGTACGATTTTTATGCACCAGTAACCTCCTTAGAATTTTCCAAGGAGCATCCCAATTTCCTCGCTGTTGGTTTATATAACGGTTGCTTACTTATTGTAGATGTGTCCTGTAAAACAAAGCGAATTGTTGCGCAGAATTATGAAGAAGATTCAACTTTAGAGGACTCTATTTGGCAAGTAAGTTGGTATAAAGATGATTTTGGAGAAGAATGTTTGATGACTTGTACTCAGGGAGGTAATATACATAGATATCAAAGGGATAGAAAATTACTCGGCTCGCTTCTGATGAAACTTTCAAATGTGGAAGGTAATATCAGTGGAATTCCTCTGCCTCAAAAATGGGTTAGCCGAAGTACACCGTCAACTCATTCTCCCGGAGCTTTGGTTTTTGCAAGGCCAATACTTGAATCCAAAATCTACTATGTGGGAACAAATGAGGGAGGGATTCACAAATGTTCCCAAGTCCACCTCAAACAACATTTGGATGTATTTTTAGCACATGCTGGCCCAGTGTATGGAATTCAGTTCTCACCTTTCTGCAACAAGATATTTCTCACCTGTGGTGGTGACTGGACGATTAGAATATGGGCTGAAGGAATCAATGAGCCCCTGGTAGCTTTAAAGACGAAACGAAGGCCAGTTTTGGGAGCATTATGGTGTCCGGAAAATGCTACCATAATTGCCAGCGTCTGCGACCAAGAAATTAACATCTGGGATATTCGCCGCCAAATTCATTCTCCTGTTTTCTCCTTATTGTCTCCAACTGAAACTCCTAACAGCACAATTCAGTTTTCTAGATGTGGACGCAATTTGATCGTCGGTGATAGAAAAGGGAATGTCAACGTATTTTCACTAAAAGATATGCCGTATGCTCCCTACTCTCAAATTGCTGCTCTTGGCCAAGGGCTTAAAAAGGCTGTTGGTAAACATCCTGATAAAATTAAAGCGCTGAGAGATATTGAAGGTTTATTTCCTGAGGGTGAGTAAAAGGGCTATGAATTTCCTCAGTCTGCAAACTTTTACAACGAAATATTTATGACTTTATATAAGAAGGTTGGCTTTTTAACTGATATAGTATTTATTATTTAACTGACTCAACAAACATTGTTGTAGCTACCGGTACTTTCGTGATGTGAATGCAATAGTGGAGTATTCTTTGAGATGGACTCACTAAATATGGTAAAATAATAAATTGTCATTTTAAGTGGAATAAGATCGAAATACAGTATGCCAGTCTCGTAATTTATGTTGAAAATGTCTGCATGCTCATTCAAGATACATTGAGAAAGTGCTCGAAACCAAACTTTTATTCAAAAGTTTTCTTTGAATCCAAGTAAGTGAAAGACATTATTGTACGAGTTAGCTACCGCCATGAACAATTCGTATGTTGCATGTTTAGCAATATTGGATTAAACGATCCTTCAAGTTGTCGATAAAAAGTGCTTATGTACGGAATATAAATAACAACAATTTTAGCTCAGTGTCGCTTAGTTCGCTTTAAAATTTTATAAGGCCTAACAGAACAGAACACAACATTACCTGATCCGTTAACAATGAGTGATTGACTAAAAGTGATATGTGTGTAGTGTTTTTGTTTCTGTGAGTTCTTCACCAAAAGAGTGTGGACGCGTGTTGAATAAATTTGTTTTTTCTAATATAACATTTGTTCCTTCAAATGCTGTGGACATCATACACCATCTGTTAATACGTTATACTGAAGAGTCTGCATGCTTGATCAACAACACCATTGGCTGGTGAGTAACAAATCCTCAGTAATGTAGCTACTTGTGTAGTGTTATATTCAAGCAGGGTTGCCAACTCCTAGATACTCATTATCACCAGATATTGTACCAGAAAAAGTTGATGGGTTCTTGAACACGGGAAAGATCTCAGGTAGTGTGCGTTACTTAGGAGCCAGTACAGAGAAGGATTTCGCAGGGCGAATAATAGATGGTACAATTTTTTCTGATGAATTTATTCAAGCTCTGAATGAAAATTACCCTGCTTCTATCTCGCATTTAAACACTAGAGACTGTCTTGAAAATATATTCTTCCATTGACATGTTCAATTTACAATTAAATTCCAGAACTCTTTAATGCATGTAAAGTTAAACAGAAATATGACCTTTCGTCGAATATGTTTTCTTGACGTTTGAAAATGTCCAAAATCAACTCTTATTACACTCAAATAAACCCTACAGCTCATATAGGTTGATTCCCAAGAGCACGTGTATTTATTTGTGAAGTTTTTGGCGTTATTTATGCGTTTGCATTAAGTTGACATAAGTAAATAGTAGGTGTGTCATTCCTTTATATCTTATCTCAACATGAGTGGAAAGATTATGTGCTGTGTTTGGCTGCAATAACTATGAAGTGCAGAAGGATTCGTGATCTTTCTTCCGTTTCCGTCGTGACAAGAAATTGTAAGTAAATATTGTGTTTGCATATATATTCTTCCAGTTACAAAGAGATTTTTATAGTACGTCCTAAACTTCTGACCGGCGCGACCCATATTTTAACTGTCTTAAAATATAATAAACTTATTTTATTGTATACTGCAGCAGTTAACCTTCAATACTTCCAACCACATCCCTCAGGAAGAAGAAGAAGAACCTTCAGTGTTGTTGTAGGTGCCATCTGTGTGTTTTGATTTCATTCAGGAAAATGCATATGCATATGTGTGTGGTTGGTTGTGTTCCAAGTTACCCCATTTGGAATGCCGTAATGCAGGGTCAGCCAACTGCGTGTACGTGTGATATCAGGTAACACGTCACACACTCTGCTTGGGCAGCGAAACGAAGTATTTAGTACGGTAACTGAGAAGTGAAGGCTAGAGGGGCGAGGGGAAACACAACGTCATCCGTAGGGAGAGGCCCAAAGGCTGCAGGTAGAATGCGGTATGTGTTAGTACACATTTCTCTCTACATATTTTACTGTAACGTAACTTTGTTATGAAGTAGCATAAGAGTTATAAAGCAACTTTATTTCTACATATACAAACTAAACTAGTTTTCTTTCGGTGCATCTTCGGAACCGATATTGAACAAAAAATTGCTGTGTTTTACAATATCATGCACTGTAAAAAGAGTGCTAATAGTAACAAACAGTACAGTTTTACAACAAAAATAGTACAAAGAGTAATCTGTAAATTCAAAACATACGTTTTACCTCATGATATCGATACTCAGTTGCCACTCGTGGGTTTCCTTGATTTTTGTAGTCTTTTTTTCGTTGACTAGTTTTTCAATATTTGAAGTTAATGTTTGAAAAACACTAAGTTTAAGAGCACACTTGAAATTGTGATCTGACAACTGGCTTTTCTGTTTTGGTTTGGTTGTTTTTAAAATAGAAAATAGTCGTTCACAGGTATACGTAAAACCGAAAATACTCAACATTCTAGCTGCAAACCTATGCAATCGGGGAAAACTTTTTTGTGAAAAATGTCTATAAAAGTCACACAAATCCTTCTTATTTACAAATTTATCTCTTAGTTCTCTATCACACTGCAAATCTATTAACTCTAATTGTAGGTCTGGATCAACGTACCTGCCGCCGGAGAGAATGTTCAAATGACCTGTTAAATCTGCAAGAAATGCGATGTCACAAATCCACCTGCGATCTTGTAGTTCGGGGACTGGCACATGTTGTTGCTCCATAAATGTAACTATATCTTGTCGTAGTTGGAAAAACGCATCGAGTACTTTGCCTCGACTAAGCCAGCGAACAGCACAATGATAAGGCAAATCACCAAGTTCACTGTCACTTTCTGCTAGGAATTCCTTGAATTGCCGATGACGTAAGGCCCTTGATCTTATGAGGTTAGTAATTCTAACTACTGCGGACATTACATTGTTCAGTTCAATGCTTTTCTAAATGTATGATACAGTGAATTGGAACAAGTGTGTGAGCTATATTGAGAGTCTTCATTTTTTGTATTATGAGCACAACTACTCCAGAATTGCGTCCTACCATAGAAGGTCCATTGCTATTGATTATAGTTTGTTCTATTGCAAGGAAGCATTTTCAACAACACTAACAATGCAGTTGAAAATGCCGATGCCTTTCGTAGTATTCTTCATAGGCACTAAATCCAGTAGTTCCTCCCAAATTGTAAGATTTTCGTCAATCCCTCGTATGAAAACGGTTAGTTGGGCCGTGTCAGAAATATCTGTGCTCTCGTCAATTGCTAAGGAGTATGCCCGGAAGCGTTTTGTCAGTTCTAATAATTGTAGGTGGACATCATCAGATATGTCTTGAATTCTTCCCGACACTGTGTGCGCGGACAAGCTGGTAGCTTCGAACATTTCAATGATATTTGGACAAAACTCCTCACCTGCTAGAATTAAATATTTCTTTACGAATCCACCATCACTGAACGGTTTAAGTTTCTTTGCAGTTAAATATGAAATTTTATAACTCAGTCGAGCTGCTGACTCACTGATGGAATGCCCTGCAGGGTTATTTCATTTACCTTTTAGTTCAGTAATTACACGTACCCTTTCCTCGCCTTGATACCGATCATATTCTGCAGCGTGACACAAACTGTAGTGGCGTTATAAATTGTATTTTTTTACATACTGTAGCTCCTTTCTACAAACTAAACATATAGCTGTAGCATTTCTATCATTTTCAACAAATAAATATAGATCTTCCCATAAAGATAGAAAGATCGGAGGTGTAGGTAGCTTGTCGCACCGTGATGTGTCCGGTTCATCCATACTTATGTACTGTACTGTACCACTACCACCACTACGTATGACACTGCACGTGTTTACTACAAAGCGAGGCTGTCTCTTCGTCTCACTCTATGACAACGTCTCCCCACCTTCTGCGCTCATACGTCACATGGGCTCTCCGACGTCACACGGGCTCTTTTACACCACACGCCAGCCAGTTGGCTGACCCTGCCGTAATGCGTTATCAAGCACTGAAGTAAATATGGGTGATTTAAGAAATGTACATATTTTGTTGAAACACTATGATGATGCAAACTCGCTTTACCTTAATGTAATGGCACGTATTGCTTATAGGGAATTTTTTAATGTTTTTGAGGCTAAATGTATAGATTTTCTTTCTGTTACGAGTTTCTGTTCAAGTTACGAGGTAAATTGGCCAGCTCTTAAATGTTAATTCATTGAATCGTATGTGTAATGAATGTACCGATATATTTATTGACAAGTGTTTTAATGTGATGATACAATGTTTTTTTAATGAGAAAAAAGAAAAATCTAGCCGTGAATGTTCAGGCAGGAATACTAAAACGTAATGCATAAATGAAATATCAAGCCCTTTCACAGCAGTCCATTTCACATCTTTATTATTTGTCTAACTTGTCTTTAAATAATAACCTGTTAGATAACTCTTCATTCAATTATCCAGAATTGCTTTAGCAACTTTGAAGTTAGTATCTTAATAACACTTTATTTCTAGACGTAATTTATTTATGCATTTCCGTATATGCATTTCCATGTATATTTGAATTTAGCGCGAATTTCCAGGTCATGCCACTCGGCACGCCACTTGCGGTTGTCTCCTATTTTAACAAGGCTAAATCTGGAAGTGTCGCGTATTGTCTCTGCTGTATTTGAGTGTATTTGGTTAAGGTGTATTAAGTGGGGAGAGAACCATTCGAATGCTGCCTTCTCTCTTAATGTGGACGCACCAGGCAAATGTGTCAGCTGCGGGGGGGGGGGGGGGGGGGCAACACGGTGCCTCTCCTATGGTCAGCTCGAGTTCGTAGATTTTCCGACGAAGTATTTGATTCATCACATCGCTAGAAGAAATATCCCCTTCACATTTGTTTTACTGGTGTGGTTCATTATTGTGCTCCCTGACCTGCATACATAGGAAGACACGTTTTATGGTAGTATCCCGAATACAACACAAAGATAGCTTGATCTTCAATGGAGAGGCAGTACAGCAAGTGACAAAGTACAAGTATTTAGGAACAGATGTAAACTACAACACTGACTGTACTGAGGTAATAACGTCCAGGAGGGATCAAGACAGAAATGTATTCAATAAAATGAGGAGAGTGTTGTGTAGCAGAGACCTCAGTTTACATCTAAAATTAGACTTCTGAGATATTATGTCTTCTCCACCTTGTTCTATGGAGTTGAGACCTGGACCATAAGGAAAAGAGAAATGAAGAGGTTAGAGGCATTTGAGCTATGGACTTATAGAAGGATACCGCGGTTGAGTTGGACAGATGATAAGGTAATGAGGGGAATGGTAAAGAGAAAGGAAATATTAAATACTGCCAACATCAGAAAGCTCCAGTATCTCGGCAATATGATGCGAGGAGAGAGATATCATCTACTGCAGCTGGAAGATACAATGCAAAAGAAGTCCAGGAAGGAGACGCATCTCTTGGATTAATAATCTGAAAACTTGGTACAACAGTTCCACTATTGAGCTGTTTGGCGCTGCGTCAACTAAAGCAAGAAGCCGACCTTCTGAATGGAGATGGCTCTTGTTTTCGCACGAATAATGGATCTACCAGACTAGCTGATGTACCCGTGCTTCGCTACGGGATTTTCAGAAAGACTGACTTTGTGGTTTTCCTAACTGAAGTCAACATAGGCCATTACAAAAACGTCAGTAGGAAAGTGGCGATTAAAAGCAATCATATAAAATACTCGATCAAATAAAAAACCGCACATTTTCTCACTTTTAACGAACAGTACTACGGTGCCGATCTAACAGTCCAAAGTTCCAGAGCTGGAATGACCAGGCCGCAGAGAGCCGTGACCGCTCCCCTGCCTTTATTCCGTTAAATATGCACACTGCTCATTCCAATCAGTGCCTCAGAGTGGGGACTGAATAGTTTGAATGCTTTGATGAACCCGTGTGTTACGTACCAGTAGTATCAGAAAATGTATGAACCAGAGGAATGGCATGCTAAAGAAGAAATTATCTAACTCCCCAGCTACTTCCCAGCAATATTCAGATAGGCTGTTACACACGGTACGACTGGGCGAGTTGGCCGTGTGGTTAGGGGCGCGCAGCTGAGAGCCTGCATCCAGGAAATAGTGGATTCAATCTCCACTGTCGGCAGTCCTGAAGATTGTATTCCGTGCTTTCCCATTTTCACACCAGGCAAATGCTTTGGCTGTACCTTAATTAAGGCCAAGGCCGCTTCCTTCACACTCCTAGCCCTTTCCTATCCCATCGTTGCCATAAGACGTAACTCTGTCGGTGCGACGTAAGGTAAATTAAAAAAAAACACTCGATACGCAACAGTAATACTATCTATCGGAGATGAGTGGCAACAGAAGACACAAAGCACATCACAACAAACAATGGTCAATGTAATGTTATTGTTGATCAATTTTATGAGCTTTCTATATTGTAGGCCTTTATATTTAGTTTTCTTTCGACTTTGTTATATTCGGGCGTCTTATAAAATTGTTTATAGCGTAGACTGTAGTTCCCTTCTCCGACTTTACATACCGATTTTCATTCAACTCTGTTTACCCATTTTCTTGTGGCGCGGCGCTGATATGATCTTGGTAAGAAAAATCCAATTCATGAATATCTCTGTAATAATAGCCGGTACGGTAGCAATCTATAGGATATAAATGATTGGAAAGTCAATACTATATAACTTTAGTTATGTAGTATTTATATCGATACGACCGCTAAAAACATGAATGCTTGAGAATTAAATTTTAGGCCTTACCCTAAACTACCATTTTCCTCAGCCTGAATGCAATTATTTATAGTATGGATTTTAGTGACTTATTCACCGACTTTACATACCGATTTTCATTATATTCCCTTCAGCCGTTTTCTCGTGATGTGTGTACGGACAGACAGACAGAAATTACGGAAAATTAAAAAGTGCATTTTCTTGTTACTGTGGACACGACTGATACAGAAATACCATCCTTTTTAAATTCTGAGCAATGTACAGACAATGTGTATAGATGGGAATAGGGAACGTAAGATTCTGTGGAATGTGTGAAGAATGGCAAGTAGCTATGATATCCTTGTGCTTTTCTCAGCAGTCTCCTAGATAGTCCAGAATACCTTCCTAACGTCAAATAGCAGTCACGTCACGATGTGTGAATTTTTCAATATCATCCCTCCCAGTGCACACTGATTTTAATGTGACGCGGACTGCACACTGGGGTCTGCTGGACCCAATTATTAAAATATTAAAATATGCATGTATATTTAATTTTGTAATATTCCTTTACTCACTAGTTATCTTTTTAAAGATTCTCCTTTAGGAATGATATCGAAAAGAAGAGTTTGAATTAAATACAGATTTATTAACACTCAAAAACTAACATAGTATAAATTTTCTGATTGAAAACACACAGGAAAAGTTATGATTTTTGTTAGAAACAAGTAATAAGTTCTGTAATTGATAAGATATAAAATAGTGTATAATAGACTTTGATGAAAATCAAGAGCAAATATGGACATGAAAATCACAGTACTTCATCTTACACAGCACTTTGAACTTGTCACTTTTTCACACACACACCTCGCAGATCTGTGCACGGTGTTCATCACACATTGGCCTCTTGCAGGAACGGCAGGTCAATTTAGTTTTCCTGTCCTTACTTCTTGGGCACAATGAACATCTCTGTTTCCTCAAAAGTCTTTCCTGTGGTTTGTGGTCTCGGTTCGATTCCCAGTAATTCTTGAAGCGCGACTCTCAAAGGTCTTCTCAGTGTTGGAATTTCCACTCTGGTTTGGAGGTAGGGCTCAATGAGACCCCATGCTAGTTCATGGATGAAGTTCCGCCGAGGTGTTTTCAGCTGTGGGTTTGCAAGGAAAAAGAGTACCATACCATTTACACTTGCCTGATCAAGCATCCCAAATAGTACTCTCAGAGTCCATCTTCTTGTCGCTCAGGCTGTACTGTAATTTCCACATAGCTGATCAAATGTATCCGTACCTCCTTTTGTATTATTGTAGTCCATTACCATTTCGGGTTTTCCCGTTGTGTTGTCAAGGGTGCCTGAATCATGCATGGTTGACAAGATGAGAACTACTTTCTTCTTTTTTGGTGTAAAGGACACTAGAGTTTTGTTGTTGTCTAATGCAAACAGGGATTCTCCTACAGTTTTCCCTTGCAGGAAATTAGGTGGTATCTCAGGTTTGTTTTTTCTTAAGGTACCCAGCATCGTCAAGTTGAAGTCCCGGGCCATTGTGTCAAACAACGGTATGGATGAAAACCAATTATCCACTGTGATATTTCTTCCCGTGCTGTGTATTGGTTCGGAGAGTTTCCTCACATAGTAAGAAGGAACACTCTCTTTTCTTTCCATTGGTACCTTCCCTACATACGGAATTGCATTGAGCATATAAAATGTTTTTGAGTCATTCATCATGACTATTTTTATTCCGTATTTCCCTGGTTTTGATGCAATATAAACACGAAATGGGCAGTTTCCTCTGAAGTTTAGCAGCTGTTCATCTATCGTACAGTATTCAAAGGGAGTATAAAATGCCTTACAATTACTAATAAAAATCTCCCAGATATCTCTGATGGGTGCAAACTTATCAGATTCTCGTCTTTCGTTGCGAGTTGTCCTATCATCGAACCGAAGGCACGATAGCAAAAACTGAAAGCGCCGCATGGGCATAGTAGCTCTAAACAGAGAGTGTCCGAATTTGTCAGACCATAACTCTTCTGGACATAAGTGGGCTGACTTCTGAACACCGCCAAAATATAGTAGTCCAATGCAGGCCTTTATTTCATTAGAACTGGTATTCGTGTGGTAGCTGAGTGGCTGTCGACATTCAGAGCGCCTTTGCTCAATCTCATTAGTATGTTGAACAATAGTGACAATAATCTGGGCATTTATAAGAAGAGACCAAGATTTTAACGGAGTCTTAGCTGTTTTCGCTGGTCCTATCGGTCCAGGGAAGCGTTTGACTAAGTCTCGAGCAGAGGTTCTCCCAGTTCGTTTTCGAGGGACGGTGCTCCAAACGTATCCATTCTTCCCTTTTAGAGTTTGAATGTTCCGTCTTACAGCTTCGTGATTATCGTCTTCTTCCCCCGCCTCCTCCTCCTCTGCACTTTGTTCATGAGTCTCTACATTGTCCTCTTCTTCCTCCTCTCCTACATCTTCATCAAAGTACACTCTGTCTGAATTTTCATCTAATAACACACTGTTTAGAGCATCGCATATTTCCTCTTCTGTCGTTAGAAGTTTAGATGTTGAAGCAATACTAGGTTACCACTACTTAGCATATAATGTCCTCAGCACCAGATGAAAACATTAGAACACAGTAATAAGTCTGTTGAGTATAACTAAAGAAACACGGATCACAAGATGTACAAGTTCGTAACACGGACTGCACACTGGGGTCTAGCTCACCCGAACTCAACTTCTAACTGCTTTCACACCCTCGCTAATGTTCAGTGACCTTGACATACCTTGGTAAGGGTGGCGCAGGGATGCCAACTGAGTTTAGAAGTGGGAAAGAAAATCATTCAGTCACAAATAAAAACACCTTATGCAATTAAAATTTTCGCTGGGTCTGTGGGACCCCAGTGTGCAGTCCGAGGGTCATGTTTCTTGGTTCATACGACCTAATCCACGGCCACTCTTCTCTTCAGTATTTACTCGCCTCCTGCCGGTAGCATACCAAATGGTCAGAGGATATGGCATACCTCAGTGGAGGATAAGATATGAGCCTCCTTGCTTTGCAGGTAGAAATTAAAATGAGGAAATAGTCGAAATTGAGGCACTTACATCATCGTGGCATAAACACGACCAATTGCGTGTGTGCTAGTGCTAGTCCCAGCAGCCGATCAGAAGTTCTGATTCAGAACTCCTCTGTGACTGCAGGAAACCTCTCCGCTGGACATGTGTGCAAACATTACAGCTCGATGTGTCCGGAGCTTACGGTTGACTGGGGGTTTCTTTCACCCTGAAGTGCTGTTCGAAGGCTGCAAACTTGCTGTTGTAGTCAATGCGTTAATAATTGCGAAAGCAAGTGTGCGTGTGCGGTGTGCAATATTTATAAATCCAACAATTTAACCCTTAAATGCACAGCATTGCATATGTGGAAAGGAGAATATACAGTACTTGCTTGTTATATCTCCTTTAGAGGTTAGAGGTCGCTAGAGTATGAACAATCTTTTATTTTAAGACTTTTCTTGCTAATCAGCTGCAGTGGTGTAAACTTTATAGCAAAGCAAAGTCACCTCCGTACAGGCCATGAAGGCCCTTGGAGGAGTGGAAGGTAAAGGCTTCCACCATTGTTAACCTCGGCACGTGATGGGGTAGAGTGGTTAGCTCTACGCCCGGCCGCCTTTGCGTCCAGGAATTAACCTGGTACTCATTTTTGGTGTAGGCTGAGTGAACCTCAGGGCCATATGCTCCTCCGGAAGTGGAAATCACGTTTCTTAAATTTTACGACTTCCTTCCGGGCGAACCGAGCACGCCTTTACCGCCTCGGCCAGGTAGCCTCTGTAAACTTTATAGAGTTGGGTAAAATAAATAAAATGTCGTTTATCTCAGAGAATTCGTGAACCGGGACATCCCTAAGATTGAAGTGTAGCAGTAGCTACAGTAATAGTACAACTTTGTATATACCGGTACGTAAATTTTCAAAACTCTTAACCTCTTGACTAATCCAAATAAATAAATAAATAAATAAATAAATAAATAAATAAATAAATAAATAAATAAATAAATAAATAAATAAATAAATAAATAAATTTTTCATAACAATCTATTATTTTTGGAATGAAAAACCATCATATTTAATAATGTTATTGGCTTTCCCGTGGGGGTTTCAGCCTGTTACCCTGTTTTCATTTGGGAGAATTTTAACTAGATCATGTGGCTATTTCCAAGAAAAATCAAAAAGAAATTATAAATGTTAAAGTTAAAAAAGGGATCATTGACTCTGACCACCATCTATCCTTAATCAAGGTCAAATTTCAACCAGACAGGTCGAAACCCAGAATAACAAAAAACCTGCGTGTCGATCCGGAATTTCTTAAACAGAACACTAGTACTTTCCTTGAAGGTATTCCCACTCACAATCCTTCGAACTGGTTAGAACTCAGACATACTTTTGAAGGCTTCTCGAAATGTTGGCACACCGCCCAGGGGGAAACGCAGACATAGGTGGTGGAATGAAACTTGCGACAAGGCCATAAAATTTAGAACTAAAGCCTGGCAGAATTGGAATTCTCATAAAACTGAACAAACCTGGCAGGAATTCACCAAAATACAGAAACAAACGTAAAAAATTATCAGGTCCGAAAAACGCAAATACGAACACTACAGATTGGCAGAAATCGAACAAGATTTTACAAAAAACAATACACGAAACTTCTACAAAACTTTCAGAGAAGAATTATCAAATTATCAGGCACCTGGTCTTTGCTTCAAACGCCCAGATGGGACATTGGAAACGAATAATCAACAGAACTGCAAACTTCTAGCATTTATTTCCAGGATCTTTTAAACTGTGAATCCCCTAAAGAACAACTCACTTTTGAAAAACCCTTATCTAATCAAGATTCAGAACCCCCAACACTGGAAGAAGTCAAAGCAATAATCCATGGACTCAAAAATAACAAAGCCGAAATGCTGAAGATAGCAGGTGACAGCGTAGCCCAGAAAATCCACTCGATTCTTGAGAACATCTGGATCACTGAAGAAATCCCGGAAGATTGGAAATGTGCGCTAATATATCCGCTACACAAGAAAGGGGATAACACGAACATCAATAATTATAGAGGAATTAGCTTGATACCAAATGCTTATAAAAAATTTTCCAAAGCCCTGCTCACTAGACTTGAGAAACAAACAGACCATCTAATTGTTGAATACCAGGCAAGTTTCCGAAAAGGAAGATCTTGTACAGAACAAATCCTTAATCTCAAAACTATCCTCCAAATGCGCAAAAGCAGACAAACAGAATTTCAAGTGGATAAAAGAACAAGAGAATTAATCAAACAAACATTAACTGGCACTACTTCAAAAGTTAAATTCCTAGGCGAAATATCTTAGTCTTCTCCTGTTAACACCGGGGTCCGCAAAGGAGATGGTTTATCGCCGTTACTGTTTAACTTGGTACTTGAGAAAGTAATCAGGACCTGGGAAAAGGAAACTAAAGGAATAACCCTTGGAAGACTACGTAAAGACAGAATTCACGTGCAGTGTTTGGCCTTTGCTGATGACATAGCAATCCTTTCCAATAATAGGCATGAAGCAATTCATTCCATTGAAGAATTACATGAAATTGCCATCAAAACGGAACTTCAAATTTCGTATGAGAAAACTCAGTACATGGAAGGAGCCTCACGATACTTAGATGGACAACCTATGATAAGTAAATTCGGCAAAATTGTTCAAGTTAACCAATTTAAATATTTGGGAGAAATTATTCAGCCCTCTAGTTGAAAAAGGCGAAGCAAATAAATAAATAGTTTCGAAAAATTACGTAAAGCCTACACAGTCACCTGGAATATCTACAATAAGAAATCCCTTTCCATCCAAGCCAAGCTGCGTCACTACCATACAGTAGTTCTTCCTGAAGCACTCTACGCGATTGAAACATCAACACTGACCATCAATATCAATGGCATCGAGAAAATGGAACGGCAAATACTTAGGAAAATATTTGGACCAAAGTTCCAAGATGGAATATGGATGCGAAAAAGCTCGGAAGAACTCTACTCGCTGACCGAAAGATTCACTTCAATCGCCCGGAAAAGACGTATGCAATTCTACGGACATCTAGCACGAATGGACGACTCGCGACTAACCAAGAAAATCTTCCTCATTATCAGCGGAACCCGACAAAATGAAGTACGGTGGCTTGCTGACACCCAAAAAGATCTCGCAGAAGTCGGCGGTGACCCACTGACAACTACACGGGCAACATTTAGACAAAAAATTAACTTGCACAGCTTTGAAGCCAGACAATGTACAAGAAACTTGAAACTCCAGGAGGCATGGACTCAAGAAAGACGACAGACTCACAGTGCGAGGATGAAGAAGTTTTGGGAGGATAAGAGAAACAAGAAGAAGAATGCTAACTAATGGTTCTACGTGCTCCTTAGAGGGCCTAACGCATATATATATATAATAGTTTCGAAATTACAGAAAGCATACAGGATCACTTGGAACAGGTATAATAAAAAATCAATATCCCGGAATGCAAAACTTAGACACTGTAATACAGTGATAAAATCTGAAGCATTATATGCCTCAGAAACCTTAATCATTGGTGGCGGATCTTTAACCAAAGACATTGAGAAACAAGAAAGGAAAATTTTACGAAATCTTTTTGGCCCAGTTTGTATAGATGGGATATGGAGAAAAATCATCCCAGGAGATATACTGTCATTCTGAAAAAAATTATCACACTTTTCGGAAAAGACGATTGAAATTTTATGGACACATTATCAGAATGAACACTAAAAGGCTAACAAATGCATTCTCAACCTGGCCCTTTCATTAAAAACCAAGAACAGCTGGCTTCGTGAAATTGAAATAGATCTCCAGGAAATCAACATCTCAGAAAACATTGTACAGGACAGATGTAAATTCAGAACCAAAATCGACAATCACCACTTTGAAGACAAACCCAACAGCAGAGCTACTATAACTTGGACAGAAGAACGAAGGAAGAAGCTCAGCGAGAGGATGAAGAGATTTTGGGAGGAAGAGAAGGCCAACACATCAGCTAAGTAAGTTCAACCGTGCTCCTGAGTAGGGCATAACGATGTAAAAAAATGTTATTGGTTTTACGTCCTACTAACTAGTATTCTTTTGGATAGGTCTAATCCAAACAGGTGCTCCGAACAGCAGCAGAGCTTGTATTGCTGCTTCATACAGTATATTACCTTAAGAGCCATATGTTGAAGCCACCAACATATTTTCACCGATTTTGACAATGCATGAATTAATTTCATACACTTCTCAGCTTCATGATATATAGTACATGACACAGCGCAAGATGGGAGTGAGTTGGGCAGGTATGACGCACAGGGCGATTGGCGCAGGAGGCTAGAACACCGTGCGTCCATCAAACTGGAGTGTCTGTGCAAAAGAATGGCAAAGAGAACTTTTGGAAGCTTTTGGGAAATAATTACCTTCCGTACCGAACCATTGCGAGATGGGCAGCAGCAGTTCAGGGCAGGTGACGTGCAAAGCTCCGGAAGACCCGGTTGTGTCGAAACTGATGTGTCACGAATTACCCAGTATATGGACAGCAAGAGACTGACCTCGAGAATCTTCAGCACACTTTCTAGAGGGAAGGGACGAAACCGGTTCGAGAAGATGTAGAATTTTTAAAAATTGATTTTATTCAATTAAGATCAGAACATCTGACACTCTCCAGTCACTGACAACTAAAACACTGCGTCCTGGAGTGGGAGTGAATTGAACTCAGGAAAGGAAAGCAACCCACAGTGTAAAGATGAAGTAATACTGGGCTAAGCTCACCAGGGTTAGGAACCCCGTGGTCCAAGGGGCCCAAACGAAACAAGAATGAATGAATAAATAAATAAATAAATAAATAAATAAATAAATAAATAAATAAATAAATAAATAAATAAATAAATAAATAAATAAATAAATAAATAAATAAATAAATAAATAAATAAATAAATAAATAAATAAATACCTCACGAGGCGCTACTGAACATTTACGGTTTTCAGAGACGCCAAAGTGCCGGAATTTTGTCCTGTAGGAGTTATTTTACTCGTCAGTAAATTTACACTACGCTGAGCACCTTCCAATATTACCGGACTGAGCCGGGTTCGAACCTGCCAACTTGAGCTCAATTCCTCCCTTAATCTCGGGGTTTACGGCAAGAAAAAGAAATGTCATTTATTATCCAGGCCAATCTCAGTCATGAGAACAGTGGCCTTTTCGGGGCCAATCTCCTTCGAGAGGCTGTTTTCTAGCGCCGCTGCAATACTGTCCGCACGGCAAGAGCCGACTATGGCTCTGATATATACCCATATCAAACCGACAACCAACAGTTGGCAGCAGTGCTACTAGCAAATACAGTAGAGACAATACGCGACACTGAGCGAGATATCGAGGGACAGTTATTGGAGCTCTCTCTAGCGAGTAGACCTGAAAACTATTGATTCTGTCATAAGAGCACGTGTATTTTTGTGTGAAGTTTTTGGTGTTATTTATGCGTTTTCAGTGAGTTGACATAATTAAATAGTAGCGTGTGTCATTCCTTGATATCTCCTCTCAACATGAGGGGAAATGTGTTATGTTTGGCTGCAGTAACTATGAAGTAGAGAATGCGCGGTCGTTCTTCAGGTTCTCTCGTGACAAGAAAATGTAAGTAATATTGTGTTTGTATGTATATTCTTCCAGTGACAGAAATCTTTATAGTACTTCATAATCTTCTGACCTGCTCGACCCATATTTTAACTGGCTTAAAATGTAATACGTATATTTTGTTGTATAGTGCAGCAGTTAACCTTCAATACCGATGTGTTGTTGTAGGTGTGATCTATGGGTTTTGAAATGTCACAGCAGTGATTTGGATAAGGTGTACAAGAAGGAAGGGACGTTACGCTTATATAAGAATTATAAGATCTGTTCAGATCATTTCCAGGCCAGCTACTTTAAAAATCCTCGACTATACAGCCAAGGGTATGTTACATTTTTACTCTAATTGTATGTAAATATTCTTCAAAGCATCACTATCGACAACATTTTCATACTTTTCTTTCTTTTATCCCTCTTCTCAGATTAAAGCCGGGATTTTATAGATTTTCTTTCTGTTAGTAGGCTTCATGTTAAGAGGAAAACTGTCCAGCTATTAAATGTTAATTCATTGCATCATATGTGTAAGGAATGTGCCGATATTTTTATTGACAAGTGTCTTAATGTGATAATACAATGTTTTTAAATGAGAAAAAAGACAAATCCAACCGTAAGAGTTCAGGCAGGAATGCTAAAGCTAAAAAAGTAATGCATAAATGAAAGATCAAGCCATTTCACAGCAGACCATTTCACATCTTGTTTATATGTCTAATTTCAGTCTTTGAATAATAACCTTTTAAATAATTCTTCATTCATTTATCCAGAATTGCTTTAGCAACTTCGAAGTTAATATCTCAATAACACTTTCTTTCCAGACGTAATTTATTTATCCATTTCCGTATATACATTTCCATTGATATTTGAATTTAGCGCGATTTTTTCAGGTCAAGTCACTAGGAGCGCCACCGCCGAATTGTCTCCCATTTTAGCAAGGCTAAATCCGTAAGTGTCGCGTATTGTCTCTACTGTAATTACTACTAGTGAAAACCTAAGGACAGTCTCTTCGCGCGCGCCACATCGTGGTGCCTCGTGTTACTAACATTGCGGGGCGAACTCTATAGTTATGCCGAAATGAATGGGAGTCTAAAGCAGTCACTGTCCATGTTTTCATCCTTACATTGAAAATGCAGGGATGTCATTCGCCTCTTCCCGGTAAAAGGCATGGATACAGAGACATTACTAAAGCTAATAGTACAGGGAGAATAATTTAAGTGTTCAGACTTCTTCTCGCATGCCGTGGGAAGTCCCGAGCGAGCGCCATATGGCTTCTGTCAACACGGCGAGATAAGAAGTGTTCACTGCAGCGCGCAGCTGTTTAGCACTCTGTCCCTCAGTTAGTTAGAAAATATTGGGCTTTTAAGTTGTGTTGTGAGGTTATTATTACGATGGTTAAATACACTATAGAGCAAAGAATATCTTTGGTCGAATATTATTTGCACAAGAAGAAGAAACCAGTTAAAAGGTGCCTTCGAAAATTCCGTAGACAATTTCCCGGTGCGACAGTACCATCAAAACGTTACGTGCACCATCTCATTTACAAGTGGCGTAGTACTGGTTCCGTAAGCAATAAGAAAAAGAAGCGAAAGAGAACAGCTCTCACACAAGAGAGGTTAGAAGATATACAGGCAAGACTCCAGGTCAGTCCACATAAGTCGCTTCGGAGAGTAGCTCAGGAAAGTGATATTTCACCTTCTTCAGCATGTAATGCAACAAAATTGTTACGTTTACGATCTTATCGGACTCATTCAGTCCATAACATACTGCCTACAGATTTCAATGCAAGAATACGATTTTGCAATTGGCTAATAAATAGTGTCCATGACGGTATTGTGGATCCGAACTTTCTTTTTATGAGCGACGAAGCCTGGTTTCATTTGAGTGGATATGTCAGTTCACAGAACAATAGAATCTGGGATAAAGGCAACCCGCACATTTTGCAGCCGAGACCTCTACACGATGTGAAAGTGGGTGTGTGGTGCGCTATCAGTGCCCGACGAGTTATCGGTCCGATATTTTTTCAGGACACGATTACTTCTGACCGTTATATTCACAACATTCTGGAACCATTTTTTGCTGAACTGACTGAAGAAGAGAAAAGGTACGGCTATTTCCAGCAGGATAGTGCAACGGCTCATACGGCGCATAGTTCTATGCGACGCTTGCGGGAAATGTTCGATGATGATCAAATCATCAGTAAAGGCTTATGGCCCCCTCGTTCGCCTGATTTAAGCACATGTGATTTTTATCTATGGGGAAATCTTAAAGGAAAAGTTTACAGGAATAATCCTCGAACTGCAGAAGAATTAAAAACTGAAATTAGGAACATTGTGCGTTCTATCGGTGTCCATGAACTACAAAGTGTGTTTCGAAATCTTATTACAAGATGTGAAGCTTGCATTGCAGCTGAAGGAGATCACTTTCAGCATCGTCTGTAAATACTGGTGAGTTCAGTTTACTTTCTTAGTTGATTTATTTATTTATTTGTTTATATATTTATTACTGGCGAGTTCAGTTTAATTTCCTAGTTGATTTATTTATTTGTTTATTCTTTTACTTATTTGTACAGAGCATCTATGTAGCCGGTGAGTTCAGTTTCGTTTAGCTTCTATAGGCGTAATCATGCCACTTCTTTGAGCTGACTATGCCTGCTTGTCATGGCAGGCACTGCGCCCGCTGTCTCCGCTTCCCTGCGCGCCTAATCCTCGGCACTCCGCTCTGCACTTTCAAATTAATCACCCTGTACATGCCCTCAAAGTATAGAATGACCTTCATTTTTACGTAATGTGCATTTTCTCAAGTAATCACCAAATATATTTAATTCTCAATGTCTGTAATCCAACTGATCGTTCCAAACATCTCTTTATTCTGTTTAACGATGCGCCTTTCACAGTAGGCCTAACTGGTTCAATCACTACTCATCTGCATTTAGGGCAGTTGCCCAGGAGGCAGATTCCCTATCTTAAATGATTGCAAAGAAATTGGATATTTATTGAACATCTCTCTTGGTGAGTTATTCCAATCCCTAACTCCCATTCCTGTAAACGAATATTTGCTCCAATTTGTCCTCTTGAATTCCAACTTTATCTTCATATTGTGATCTTTCCTAGTTTTAAAGACACCGCTCAAACTTATTCGTGTACTAATGTCATTCCACGCCATCTCTCCACTGACAGCTCAGAACATACCACTTAATCGAGCAGCTCATCTCCTTTCTCCAAATTCTTCCCAGCCCAAACTTTGCAACATTTTTGTAATGCTACTCTTTTGTGCGAAATCCCCCAGAACAAATCCAGCTACATTTCTTTGGATTTTTTTCAGTTCTTGAATCAGGTAATCCTACGTAGTGAGGGTCCCACACAATGGAACCGTACTCTATGTGGGGTCTTCCCAGAGACTTTACATCCTCACTACAACCCCTAAATACCCTCATAATCATGTGCAGAGATCTGTATCCTATATTTACAATCCCCTTTATCTGATTACCCCAATGATGATCTTTCCTTATATTAACACCTAGGTATTTACATGATCCCCATCAACGCAGTAATTAAAACTGACAGGCCCTAGTAAAATTTGTTATACCAGACCTTAAACAGACATTCGCCGTCATTGATAACATGCTGAACATTCCTGTAGATAAGACAACATCCCAGCTCTCTACTGTTCAGGTTGATTTTTCACTCTTGAGAGATCTATTTCATTCCGAGAAGAAACAACAAAAATTAGCCTCAAATTTGACTTGGAAAGCGTTGTATCCCACAAATATTGACAAGTAGAATGTTTCTCTAGCTATGAGAAGTTTTGATCATAAACATATTGTGGCATTATGGATGTTAATGAGAGCAAATACAGTAGAGACAATACGCGATACTTCCGGACTTAGCCTTGTTAAAATGGGAGACAAGTCGCAAGTGGCGCTCCTAGTGGCTTGACCTGAAAATTCGCGCTAAATTCAAGTATCAATGGAAATGTATATACGGAGATGGATAAATAAATTACGTCTAGAAAGAAAGTATTACTAAGATATTAACTTCAAAGTTGCTAAAGCAATTCTGGATAAATGAATGAAGAATTATTTAACAAGTTATTATTTAAAGATTGAAATTTGAGATATAATCAAGATGTGAAATGGACTGCTGTGAAATGGCTTGATCTTTCATTTATGCATTACTTTTTTAGCTTTAGAATTCCTGCCTGAACGTTCACGGCTAGATTTTTTCTCATTTTTAAAAGCATTGTATCATCATATTAAAACACTTGTCAACAAAAACATCGGCACATTCCTTCTTACACACATGATTCAATGAATTTACATTTAAGAGCTGGACAATTTTCCTTTTAACTTGAAGCCTACTAACAGAAAGAAAATCTATAAATTTAGCCTCAAAAACATTCAAACTTTCCCTATAAGCAATACTTGGCATAATGCCATTACATTAGCGTAAAGCAAATTTGCATCATCATATTGTTTCAACAAAACATGTGCATTTCTTAAACCACCCATATTTTCTTCTGTGCTTGAGAACGCATTACGGCATTCCGAATGGGGTAACTTGGAACACAACCAACCACACTCATATGCATATGTATTTTCCTGAATTAAATCAAACCCACAGATGACAGCTACAACACCACATCGGTATTGAAGGTTAACTGCTGCACTATACAATAAAATATGCGTATTATATTTTAAGCCAGTTAAAATATGGGTCGAGCAGGTCAGAAGATTATGAAGTACTATAAAAATCTCTTTGTCACTGGAAGAATATATATGCAAACACAATATTACTTACATTTTCTTGTCACGAGGGAAACTGAAAAAAGACCGCGCATTCTTCTCTACTTCATAGTTACTGTAGCAAACACAGCACATTCCTTTCCCCTCATGTTGAGAGGAGATATCAAGGAATGACACACGCTACTATTTAATTATGTCAACTCACTGAAAACGCATAAATAACACCAAAAACATCACACACAAATACACGTGTTCTTATGACAGAATCAGTAGTTCTCAGGTGAATCTGCTAGAGAGAGAGCTCTAATAGCTGTCCCTCGATATCTCGCCGAGTGTCGCGTATTGTCTCTACTGTATTTGAAGAGAGTTAGATCTGTTTTGGGGGGCGCCATTTTTTTAAAAGTTCTAAATAGTTGACCATTATCAGCTTTCAGCATGTTATGAAGGGAACATTCACCTTATATAAATGAGGATGCAAGCACAATTTACGGGCTCAATGACACCAGGCACCATGGAGGTAATTTGAGCATTCTGATTGGGGACGAAGGGCGGGAGGGGGGGGGGGAGTATATGGCTCCTCTCTTTTGAGAGCAGTTTGAGGCCACAAGTGTACTGCTAATATTCTATGTTAGTCACTTTGATTTAATAACCAAACCTATGTAAAGAACACAATTAAAATGTAGACCTAATTTAAAGTAAAACTCAAGCAGACAACGTGGAAAAAAATACAAACCTTTTCTTTACTATATATTATCTCATCACATCGCATTTGTACACAAAACGAAGTCTTCCATTTCGATTTGAATTAAAGTCATTAGTTACTCTTGATTTTTTGATGACTTGAGGACGAGTAGCTGGTTCCACTTAACGCAGTGATGAGGGATGATAGAGTTCTTTTTTTTATTTTTAAGTTACACGATAGTGTAAGTCTAAAGATGGCTCGGCAAATTGCCTGGGATATCTAGCTATGAGCATTTGCCATAACATTATTCTGGCATTCGAGATGTTACATAATTGAGGATGATGCACTGCCAGACCCAGCTAGGAGAACCGTGGTTGCCTATACAAGCTCCCAAATTGAGAGGATACTGTGGGTGTATTTTACCACTCCACCCACAGAAGAGCAAGCGAGACATCGTATCTGAACTAGATTGATCAGAGAACGAGCCTGTTACTGGACAAGTTCGAATCAGACTCATTAACACACGAGGTGATAGCTGAACGTCAAGCTCTCTGCGGGTTATTGCGACGTCCCGAGTGCAGCACTTGAATCAATCAGTCATCAGCGATCTGCATTTGGGGCAGTCGTCCAGGTGGCAGATTTCCTATCAGTTCTTTACCCAGCCTTTTCTTAACCATTTTCAAACAACTTGGAAATGTGTCAAACATTTTCCTTCATAAAGTATTCCAATCCCTTTCTCCTCGTCCTATAAATGAATATTTGCCCCAATTCGTGCTTTGCAGTTCCTACTTTATCTTCATATTGTGATATTTTCTACTTTCAAAACTTCCGCTCAAGATTATTCATCTACTATTGTCGTCCACGCCACTGAACATGAACACTAAATACAGAAGGTCGTTAGGTATCTCTGGTGACGAGTCTGAAGGCCGCTGGCGGTGCTCTTATCAACTTGAGCACGTCGAAACGGGGAGTGATGATTCACTTCAGTACAAAGAATGTGAGTGTACAGTTTCGTGACATTAGCTACAAAATTGCCGAAGCGGATTGACCCTTACTGGCAGGGCTACAGAACAGCCCTTTCCGATGCTAAATATAGCTATTCTGCAGTCCTAGGAATGTGCAAGAAGCGTGATTTCTTGGTATCAGTGTTGTATTGAATAAAAAAGACAAAGGCCGGCTGGGCTTAATTCCAGAGAGGAGAAAAAAGACGCAAATCCATGACCAGGCACTAGCCGTACACCAGAAGTAGTGAGAAAAGTGAAGGACCTTGTCTCAGGTGGTAATCCTGCCCCCCAAAGGACTATTGCACGTAAGTTGGGAATGTCTGTTTCAACAGTTAACACCGCAATCAACAAGGACCTGGAATTAGAAAAGCGGCATAAGGGCCGAGTTCACAAGCTGTCGCCCTGTCATATTTCGGAACGTCGCACAAACACAAGAAAGCTGTATGAGGGCTACAGATGGAAACATGTGGTGACATTAGACGAAGCATATGTGTATCTTAGTGACTGTAACAAACCCCGCTCGATTTACTCGATTTATCAAACATTGTATAACGAATGCCAGGAAAGTTTTCCCAGGGGTTTAATGATCATCGCTGGATACTGCAACAGCGGTAAGTTAAACATTCACCGTGTCTCTTATGATGTTAAGGTGAGCCCTACATACTATCAGCAAGAGATTGTTAACGTCCATTTGCTACACAAATATCCCAACACTGTATAGGAGGGAACATAAAGATAAGTATCCAGCCATACCTCTCGTTCGACTTGTGTGTTCTTAGAGAGAACGGAGATGGAAACTGGAATCCGTGCAATTCCTTTTACTGGCATTGCAATGAAGGCACCCGATGGGTCACACATGGACTTCTGTGCATTTGGACTCCTAGAAAGGGCCTTGGGAAATAGACGTCCATGCACTATCAATGGCCTCTGCAAAGCCTGTCAGGAGGAGTGGCGTGAGATAAACGTGCTAGCTCTGCTAAAATGTCTGCTGCAGTGGGTTCAAGTTATCATACTATGCCTTGGCTGGTGTCTTGTGGAGATGCTAAGGACGTGCAAGTTCGACATTTTCACACCGTTAAACTTTGAGATGTTATTGACGTACGTGACCGCATATCCTACAATTACTTAAGTCTGTAGCATAAAATTATACTAAACTTAGTCTATAAATAAGAATTCCGGGAATTATTTTTACTCTGGAAGAATATTCCGTTTAGTGAATATCATTTTTAACGAAACTTAATGACAAAGTAATTGAAATAGCAATAGTTAAAATTGAACATGATCATTGACTGTAGATAGCCAAAATTCCCAACTTTTGTTGGTTACGATGAATCATAACAACAAGCTTTCATAATACAATTAAAATATGTTGGCAGTATTATTAACATTAAATTCAAAGATCCAACAATTCCATCATAAGAAAAGAAAACCAACATAAAAGTTGCTGAAGGCTTAACTTTAACGTTACACATTCCATTATTTATATAATTTACTTCCTGGTTAACAAATAAAACTTGAAATATTTATTCTTTGGCACTTGTATTTTGTTGACCCAAAAAATTCATGTCTTTCAATATTCCGTCATTTCTTTAAATCATCAGACGATTCAGTGAAATGTAATAAACAGCTTGGGTGCTCCAATGACATGCTTACAACGTTGTCGCTTATACCAAACGTGCGGTCCCGCTTTAAATATTGATATTACGTAGTGATATTAGGAATCAGCATCTTCTAGAAGTCTGCATCAGCAGCATCTGCACAATAAATTTTCTAAAATGATGTCATCAAGAATAATAAATGGTCAAGAATTCCGCAACCTCTAGTGAAACATCTACGTCTACTAGAAGAATATCCTTAGCAGGCACTCCATTGCCCATCTCAACTGCGACACGGTGTCATTCAGTATCGAAGATTCTATTCCACCCGTTCACAACTGCGTATAACTCCTGGCTTATCGTATTTGATGACTTTCGCATTGTTAACCTCAGTATGCTTCGGAAACATCATCGAGAAAATCACCTATCAATGCCTAAGTGACTGTCTATCATCACCACCATTAAATCCACATGCATGACGAGCATAAATCCTATTACCTCAATAACATATCATCGGGACTTTTTCGAAGATTGCAACATATCATTCAATGCACAACTCCCAATGATCTATTCTCCAATAATATCGCACATCAATCATTCACTTTATTTCGACGACCCTGCTTCAAATCTCCCTCATTCCACATGCGCGTCATGCTCGAGTAAAATATAACTCATCTTCCAGATATTCAAACACATTACTACCGAAGACTACCTCATTCTTACATACGCATAAAATCATAATCAATTCCTCTCGTAAAAACTACGCATATGATGTAAAGTTATAATCTTAGATGACTCCAATTTAAACACATGTTAACTATCTTATGGTCACTTCAAATAAACATGCCTATGCAATAAATAATACGTTGAGGTTCAGTTACGATGACAGTATTCTACTAAATGTAACGATCACGTTTTTGACAATTTATCGCACCTTCAAAATAAAATTACATTATTTCCTATTATTAATGAGTAGGTGTGTATTATTTCCTTTGTTGCGTACTGAATTCTTAAATTTACTCTGCGTTAATATTGATGAATACGTTACGAACGTAGTTTAGGCTACACATTCACTTTCAGGTATAGTTTCTGCTTTATATTTCTATTAGTTTCCGTGTTAGTAACGCCAGGTAATACGTCCTCCCGTCACGTGCACAGTTGTTCAGTTGTTTGATCAATACTCGAGGAGACATCTCAACATGACGCGGAATCTTCCTTAACATCTCCCAACGGAGAATTCTCGCCTGTTTCGTTTGAACCGAGACAAAAATGCTGTGATCTTCAGGTAAAGTGTTGCGTCGCGGCTCTATTCGCGTTAGCCATAAAACCAACTGAAAGAAAAAATCCCAAAATGCTTATGTAGAGGCGTCCGGCTCCATGGCTAAATGGTTAGCGTGCTGGCGTGTGGTCACAGGGGTCCCGGGTTCGATTCCCGGCAGGGTCGGGAATTTTAACCATCATTGGTTAATTTCGCTGACACGGGGGCTGGGTGTATGTGTCGTCTTCATCATCATTTCATCTTCATCACGACGCGCAGGTCACCGACGAGCGTCACATCAAAAGACCTGCATATGGCGAGCCGAACATGTCCTCGGACACTCCCGGCACTAAAAGCCGTACGCCATTTCTTTATGTAGACCCTCTGCGGCTTACTTATATATTAATAATACAAAAATTAATAACCGGTTTCATGCGTATAATAGCACGAAGTCATGTTTTGGACTTACTCCTTTTATTTCTAAATAATTCCGCCACCATGCTCAACAGTTAACATTTAGGCATACTACGGATTAGTCCACCACACTTTCTTAACGGCAACTTTTCTAAATGTCCTTCCTGAAGAGAAGCCGAGCAGCGATTTTTAGGAACAGGTCCTTATTGTTTTAAGAGGAAGTACAACTGGACAACCATCTTCTATGAACATTAATGGTGCTATTGATTTTTGTTTTAAGAGGAAGTACAACTGGACAACTATCCTCTATAAACATTAATGGTGCTATTGATTTTTGTTTTAAGAGGAAGTACAACTGGACAACTATCCTCTATAAACATAAATGGTGCTATTGATTTTTTTTAAGAGGAAGTACAACTGGACAACTATCCTCTATAAACATTAATGGTGCTATTGATTTTTGTTTTAAGAGGAAGTACAACTGGACAACCATCCTCTATAAACATTAATGGTGCTATTGATTTTTGTTTTAAGAGGAAGTACAACTGGACAACTATAAACATTAATGGTGCTATTGATTTTTGTTTTAAGAGGAAGTACAACTGGACAACTATCCTCTATAAACATTAATGGTGCTATTGATTTTTGTTTTAAGAGGAAGTACAACTGGGCAACTATCCTCTATAAACATAAATGGTGCTATTGATTTTTGTTTTAAGAGGAAGTACAACTGGACAACTATCCTCTATAAACATAAATGGTGCTATTGATTTTTGTTTTAAGAGGAAGTACAACTGGACAACTATAAACATTAATGGTGCTATTGATTTTTGTTTTAAGAGGAAGTACAACTGGACAACTATCCTCTATAAACATTAATGGTGCTATTGATTTTTGTTTTAAGAGGAAGTACAACTGGACAACTCTCCTCTATAAGCATTAATGGTGCTATTGATTTTTGTTTTAAGAGGAAGTACAACTGGACAACTCTCCTCTATAAGCATTAATGGTGCTATTGATTTTTATTTTAAGAGGAAATACAAATGGACAACCATCCTCTATTAACACTAATGGTGTTGGTGGTTATTGTTTTAAGAGGAAGTACAACAGGACAACCATCCTCTGGTGATTATTGTTTGAACAGGAAGTACATCTGGACTGCCATCCTCTATTGGCACTAATGGTGGTGGTGATTATTGTTTTAAGGGGAAATACAACTGGACAACCATCCTCTGTTAAAAGTAATGGTGGTAGTGATTATTGTTTTAAGAGGAAGTAAAACTGTAAACCATTCTCTATTAACACGAATGGTGGTGATTATTGTTGTAAGAGGAAGTACAATTGTGCGACCATCTTGTACTAGCACTAATGGTGATGGTGATTATTGTTTTAACAGGAAATAAAACCGGACAACCATCCTGTATTAACAGTAATGCTGGTGGTGATTATTGTTTAAGAGTAAGTACACCTGGACAACCTTGCTCTATGAAGTCCGAAGTCCTGAAACATCGAGAGGCTTCACTTACAACAGAGAAGGTGGGCGGGATGCGCCAGAGTGAACTGAACCCTAAATCTGGAACTGGCAATGGATTGTAGGAAAATTCATCATCCGATTAATACCCAAGACAAGAAAATGTCTTAATAGACAACGTAAATAATTAGAGGATTTTTAACATTATATGTAATCACGGCAAGCTTACTCGTGAAATTCGGAGGATTTTCTTCTTTAGATTTTCATAATTTTATTTAACAAACATGGTTCCATAGCACATCAGTTTATTAGAAAACATCGAATTTTACAATATTTCATCCCATTTTCAGAGGATTTCAGGAGGGAAAGTGGAGGAAATACGCAGAATTTTCCTATTATTATTATTATTATTATTATTATTATTATTATTATTATTATACATAAATACATACATTCATATTCATTATAGCGTTCACTCCCTAAGCCACAATCCTCTGTTAGCTCGTTTAGTTCTTCACCTCTTATCTTTAAATCGTAAGAAACCGAGTCTAACCATCGTCCTCTTGATCTCCCTCTACTTCTCTTGTCCTCCATAACAAAGCCCATTATTCTCCTAGGTAACCTATCCTCCTCCATTCGCCTCAGATGACCCCTCCACCCAAGCCGGTTTAAGCGTACAGCTTCATCCATAGAGTTCATTCCTAACTTTGTCTTTATCTCCTCATTCCAAGTACCATCCTGCCATTGTTCCCACCTGTTTGTTCCAGCCGTCATTCTCGCGACTTTCATGTCCGTTACTTCTAACTTATTTCCTGAGTTCACCCAGCTTTCGCTCCCGTAAAGCAAAGTTGGTCTGAAAACAGACCGATGTAAAGATAGTTTCGTCTGGGAGCTGACTTCCTTCTTACAGAACACTGTTGATAGCAACTGCGAGCTCACTGCATTAGCTTTACTACACCTTGATTCAATCCCACTTACTATATTACCATCCTGGGAGAACATACAACCTAAATACTTGAAATTATCGACCTGTTCCAGCTTTGTATTCCCAACTTAACATTCAATTCTCTTTGATTTCTTACGTACTGACGTCAGTTTCTTTCTTATTTCTTAATTTGTTTAGTTTATCCCTCCAGGGTTGGTTTTCCCCTCGGACTCAGCGAGGGATCCCACTTTTACCGCCTCAAGGGCAGTGTCCTGGTGTCTGAGACTTTGGGTCGGGGGTACAAGTGGGGAGGAGGACCAGTACCTCGCCCAAGCGTCCTCACCTGCTGAACGTCGTTTCAGACCTCGTAGAACTTTTCAAATTTCGTGACAGAGCCGAGAATCGAACCTGGACCTCCGGGAGTGGCAGCTAATCACACTAACCACTACACCAGAAAGGTGAACTATTTATTTATTTATTTATTTATTATTTATTTATTTATTTATTTATTTATTTATTTATTTATTTATTTATTTATTTATTTATTTATTTATTTATTTATTTATTTATTTATTTATTTATTTGTCTTTAGTAGTGGCGAAATTAGGACTCATCGTTCTCTCTTACACTTGACCACATCATTGTATAGAAAAATTATTGGGAATATTATATATAAAAGAAACTCATTTGTAATATAAATTCAATATAAATGCAACATTATTAGTCTTGTAATGGCTAATTTTCATACCATACTGATTGCACCTATTTTCAAGTTCCAAGATATTAGACTGCAGGCTTTCGGCACAATCTGCCATTAAGGTCAAGTCGTGAGCATAGGACAGACTGCCTACTACATTTCCACCTAACTGAATCCATCCCTGCCACTTAATACCTTTCAGCAGATGATCCATGTAAACTACGAACAGCAAAGGTGAAAGATCAGATCCTTGTGAAACCCCTGAAAGTACCCTGAACTAAGAATTCACTATGCCATCAATCTCACTGCAGCCCAAATATCAACATAAATGCCTTGGATTATTTTTAATAGTCCACTTTTAATTCCATAGTCCCCCAGTATGGTGAACATCTTTTCCCTCGGTACTCACAAGGAAAGCCTTTCATCTGTACATCTTCGTAAAAATGCCTTATTCAGCCTAGTTGTGTATTTCGTACCTGTTTTGGGGTGTCAAAGTTTTCTCATTTAAGCACTGCGTAGACAGGAATGAGTGGCGGGAAGCAGATAGAGGTGGCGAAGAGGGAGAGCGTGGCCGGCCACCCCGCCTCTACTTGCTTCCCGTCGCTCACTCCTGTCTACGCGGTGCTTAAATTAGCAAACTTTGACCCCCACCCCCCAAAAAAACCAGCACGGCTAGGCAACTAATTTTGATATAGCTGAATAAAGCATTTCTATTGAAGTCGTTAAAAAATTTCAAAATGGTAGCATATGGAACACGTAAGTTTGAAGCTTTACTGTTGTATGAAGACTATCTATGAACTGAGGAGGCAAAGGTCGACGACTTTTTAGAGTTTTCGGAATAAAGTTTTCTACAAAGGCACCTAATTAGCAAAGCCATAAACAACAAAATACTAGAAGATATTGAAAATTTTGTAGAGTTTCCCACAGATCAGTGTCTCCAGTACAGCAGTTGCTTATTGTTCTTAGATACGTCTCCGTGAGAATGCTTTATTCAGCCTGGTCGTGTATTTCGTACCTGTTCTGGGGTGTCAAAGTTTTCTCATTTAAGCACCGCGTAGACAGGAGTGAGCGACTGGAAGCAGGTTAGAGGTTGTGTGGCCGCAACTTTGCTGTAATTATCCTTAGTTTGGATCTGTGGCGTTGTGTGCTCACCAGCCGCCAGATGGCACTGTGGTCTATGTCTGTGGTAGGTCCGCGCCACTCTCTGTTCGCACCAAGGAAGAACAGCGTTCCGTAACCCGTTGTTTGTGGTCTGAGGGTGTACCCGGAGCGGAAATTCATAGAAGACTTTCAGCACAATACGGCGGGCAATGTTTTGCCACAGCGAAGTGTTTACCAGTGGACTGAACAGTTCAAAAGGGGTTGCACGAGCGTGAAGGATGAGGAAAGTTCCGGGCGTCCATCCGTAGCCGTAACTGATGTCAATATTGAACAAGTGCGTTATACGATCCTGAATAACAGACGTGTGATTGTTGACGACAACACAAACCATCTACACATTAGCCATGGTTCTGCATATGAAATGATGCATAACAGGCTTAACTTTCATTCAGTCTGTTCGAGATGAGTTGCGAAACAACTCATTGAAGAGCAGAAGCGCAATCGTGGGAAATCTGTCAGCACTTATTGAACCGTCATGCTAACGAAGGCGAAACGTTTCTGACACGGATCATCACTGGAGATGAAACATGGGTTCACCACTTCAAACCAGAGAGCAAACGTCAGAGCATTGAATGGAAGCATCCCGGATCTCCAGTCAAAAATAAATTCAAGATTCAACCTTCTGCAGGAGGAGTGATGTCACAGTGTTTTGGGACTCTCAAGGGCGAATCCTGGAACATTATCAGGAAAAGGGGGACACAGTAAATAGTGAACATTGCAGTGATATGCTGGTAAACAAGCTGAAACCTGCAATTCACAACAAGCGCAGAGGTTGATTGTCGGAAGGAGTTCTTTGGTTGCATGACAATGAGCGCCGCCCACACCGCTCAAACTATTCAGATGCTGCGTCTCGAGGTGTTGGGGAATCCTGCGTACAGTCTCGATCTCACCCCGTCGGATTACCATGTGTTTGATCCACTTGAAAATGCTCTAAGCGGCCGTCGATTCAGCGCCGGTGAACAGGTGAAGGAAGCGGTGCATACGTGTCTTGCTGCTCAACCAAAAACCTTTTCTGAAGAGCGTGGACCATGTGCATTGAAAAGCAGTGTTACTATGTTGAAAAATGATATAAAAAGTGTGTACTTTCTTGTAATGATTACATATACTTATTTGCTTGCCCTATTATGCTTCCAACTGTTCTCGTGTAATCGTAGGTGACTATGTTCATGAGTGCAAGACGAGAGTTCGCGCATTGGCAAGGCATTATTATTATTTTCCTCGCAGTAAAAGAATACCCGAAACTCATTCAAGACATATCAACTATCACGCTTTCGCGGTGTTGTAGGAGCCTTCGATTGCACTCATATAAGAATATATTAAATATATTAAATGTTGTGTTGTGGTCATGGAATTCGTTACCTGCGAACATTAGCGTCAATCCCTCTCATCGCAAGTTTCAAGTGGCTTGCCGCGAGCATTTATTAAGTAGATCCCGCTGACTTGCTGGATAATTGTTGAGTGAATGAAGGAATGAATGAGATAAATGAATGAATGGCTCACTGTAGTTGCGTCATTTAAGTTTACTTTATGTCCGACTCGTTGGCTGAACGGTCAGAGTACTGGCCTTCGGTTCAGAGGGTCCCGGATTCGATTCCCGGCCGGATCGGGGATTTCAATCTTAATTGCTTAATTCCAACGGCACGGAGGCTGGGTGTATGTGTTGTCTTCATCATCATTTCATCCTCATCACGCTGCGCAGGTTTCCTACGGGAGTCAAATAGAAAGACCTGCACCTGGCGAGCCGAACCCGTCCTGGGATATCCCGGCACTAAAAGCCATACGACATTTCATTTCAGTGTACTTTATTTTGTGTATTTTAAAATTGAGGATTCTGTATTATTATTATTATTATTATTATTATTATTATTATTATTATTATTATTATTATTATTATTATTATTATTATTATTATTAATATTATTTGTTTCATTTGTGTTTGTAATTATGTAAATGTATACTCTTCTAGTGGTTAAGTGTAAGAGAGGGCCTTGAGCCCTATTTTCGCCACCAATAAAGGCGTTATCTATCTGTCTATAACTGTGCGTTCCTTTGTTTTTCAAGTACATCGAAATGTTTTCAAATTAAATTTATAATAACACTTTTGTTGCCTCTTGCTGCACATGTTTACGTCTTAGCGGTCTCCACTGACCATAACCTACAATAATGTCAACCATTTGTAACAAAATTCAATCCCAATAAACCGCTCTGAGCGCTTTATGTAAAGAAACAAAAGGCGTACACTGCCAAAAGTGTTCAGAAACCTCACGGAAACGTATTAATTTGTCTTTAACAATTATTTCGTGACAAATGTGTTCGTGAAACAGGGGACTTTAAAACAGAATTGTTAAATTAATGACAATATTGTTATTTAACATTTGTTAAGTAAAATTTAACCTACAGTTAAAGAAACGTGGCATTAATTTCTAGAAATGGATTAGTGGGCTAAAAGGATTCCTGAATTTTCTGTAAAGATGGAAGTCAGAAGATACATTTACAATTTGCGCCAATCTCTTTAAAACCAATGTAATGCTTCTCCAGAAAATGTTGCACAATCCCCTTTTTCGAATCTCGGATAGAGCCAGGAATACAAAAGTACATAGGATTCTGTGAAGTTGACAGTCCATAAAATAACGTTGCATGCCATTAGAGACATGATTCTTTTCGCATTTTCACAAAAAATCAATTGAAGGGATTTTGAGATCTCTTAACGAATCATTTCATACTGGTTAAGAACGCATATGGCAAGCAAAGAAGTACAAGAACAACTCGATGCACTGAACAAGAAAATTTGAAAGGATGGTATGAAAATCAGTGCAGACAAAAGCGAGAAGATGGTGATGTCAAGAGGTGAAAGACATGGTGGAAATTGGTGCCAAAATTTACAGTTTCAAATACTTCGGGAGAAAATTACTGCAGAGCACAAGACTGGGCAATGCATTTCACCAGAGTGTAAGAAACCTTGTCTGGAATAAGCAAAAAATGCATTATGCACCTGGACAATGACAAGTTGGGAGGCGAAAAGAAATACCTAAGAAGTATGATAGAAAATACATATGAGAAAGGAGGTGAGAATGGAAAACCTAAATTAAAGAATTGATAGGAGTAAACTAAGATGGTTTGGACATGTAAAGAAGGAGGAATAAAGAATACCAAAACAGATGATGGAGAGTTCGTGGGAAACAGAGTGAGAGGGAGACATCGAACAAGTGGAGTTGAACTGGCACAAAATAATGGAAGAGGAATAGTGGAAGGAGAGAAGAAGGTGGAGAAGTGCCATAAATGCCCCGAGCTGGCAGAAGCTGCATAAGGGGAAAGGATAATGATGATGATGATTGTGGTAAAAGAGAGAGAGAGATTTTATTTTTGCGAATGGCAGCGAATTAAAGCGATAGGAATAGTTTAAAGCGAGGTATACCTGCGTATCATGCGATAAGCTGGAAACAGCAGCAAAATTCTTCGAAGAGAAAGGAAAAACAGAATACTTTATTCTTCTCCTTCTTCTTCCTAGCGACACAGCATTCTCCATTTGGTCCTCTTCAGGTCTTAGGACGGGCGCGTGGTCGACCTTCTCCTGGGTTGTTCTGGACAGCTGATCGTCTCTTCTCATGACAAATCCATAATATCTACTCCGTTATTGGTGCAGCTCCAATCCATTGTCTGACAAGGTCATTTCTGATGTGGTCAGAACAACGAATGTAGCATTTTCATTTCCATTGTCTGACCATCCATCCATACCTTACATCACAGCCTGCACGGTTGTTAGGTAACATACCTTACACCACAGCCTGCACTGTTGCTAGGTAACATACCTTACACCACAGCCTGCACTGTTGCTAGGTAACATACCTTACATCACAGCCTGCACGGTTGTTAGGTAACATACCTTACACCACAGCCTGCACTGTTGCTAGGTAACATACCTTACACCACAGCCTGCACTGTTGCTAGGTAACATACCTTACACCACAGCCTGCACTGTTGCTAGGTAACATACCTTACACCACAGCCTGCACTGTTGCTAGGTAACATACCTTACACCACAGCCTGCACTGTTGCTAGGTAACATACCTTACATCACAGCCTGCACTGTTGCTAGGTAACATACCTTACACGACAGCCTGCACTGTTGCTAGGTAACATACCTTACATCACAGCCTGCACTGTTGCTAGGTAACATACCTTACACCACAGCCTGCACGGTTGCTAGGTAACATACCTTACATCACAGCCTGCACTGTTGCTAGGTAACATACCTTACACCACAGCCTGCACTGTTGCTAGGTAACATACCTTACATCACAATCTGCACTGTTGCTAGGTAACATACCTTACACCACAGCCTGCACTGTTGCTAGGTAACATACCTTACATCACAATCTGCACTGTTGCTACAATAACACTTCCATTACACATTTTATGACGGCGAATTTTCAGATGAATCTCAGCAGTAACAAACACATTTATGTGAAAAATCGTGCCTGTACATCTAATCAAATACCAGTATATGGCGGCTGTAAACAGCATTTTTGTACAGTGCTGGTCAGGAAATCTTTTAAATAAAGGGATGTGTGGAACGTTAAGTACTGTTTATAGAAGTGGAAGTACGTGAAAAAGAAAATGCGAAGATACAGTCTTCTTCTTCCTTTTTAAGTGCCACACCGGTCTCCCAGACGTTGGCGAACGCCGTGGAGAAAGCCCTCCTTTCTTTAGGCAACTTGAAGACTTGCTCGGTGTTGTTGATGCAAGTTCACTCTTTGATGTTTTGGAGACATGACATATTTCCTTGTAATATGAAGTGCACTTTCTACCTCGTGGAACAAGTCCTGGCAGCTCACGCTCAGCTCCATTATTGTTTACGGTAGGAAAGTATTTTATAAGCAACGTGGAAAAATATTAATTAATTTTTCAATGTGATTTAAGTAAAAATATGTGGGTGGATGGTCTTGGTTTGAATCCCAGCCGAGTCGTGGATTTTCACATTACTCTGCAGAAACACGCAATAGTGAATACATCTTCCCTCTTGGGGTCGAGTCGGGAAAGGCATCCCGTCGCAAAAGTGCCGCCCCCAGGGTAATAGGGAAGAGGCTGGAAAGAAGAAGAAGAATGTGTTTGTGATGTTATTTTATATTAGTTAATACAGAATGTTGATATTATGTTATATACATTGCCACATTATTGAATACTGCAATAGCCGTCCTTGAAAGGAACATAGGTATTTAAAAGTTAAATTGTAGGCACCTTCGCCTAAACTGCCATGTAATCCAGTGTAAATAAAGTTCATTGCCTAGTGCTTTATTCCCCGACTTTACATACCGATTTTCTTTCAATTATCTTCACCCATTTTCTCGTGGCTCGGCATTGATATGGACTTAACAACATTTCGATTTTTGTTGTGGCTCCGGCGGCAGCGCGCCGGCCTCTCACCGCTGGATAGCGGTTCATATCCCGGTCACTCCTTGGGAGATTTGTGCTGGACAAAGCGGAGGAAGGAAAGGTTTTTCTCCGGGTACTCCGGTTTTCCCTGTCATCTTTCATTCCAGCAACACTCTCCAATATCATTTCATTTCATTTCATTTCATTAATCATTGCCCCAGATGAGTGCGACAGGCTTCGGCAGCCGGCACATTTGCTATCCTCGCCGCTAGATGGGACATTCCTGGCCCGGTCGAATGACTGGAAACAGGCTGTGGATTTTCATTTTCATAACTTTGCCTATGTAGTATTTATAGATAGGACCACGAATAACACTGATTTTTGAGAATTTTATTTTAGGGCTAAACTACCACTCCACTCCGTGTGAATAAAATTTTTTATAGGCTAGATTGTAGCGACTTACACATCCACTTTACGTCCCGATTTTCATTAAATTATCTTCAGCCATTTTCTCGTCATGCTTGTACATACAGAAATGACGACAAATTAAAATGTGCATTTCCTTGTTACTGCCGATACAGAAATACCATTCTCTTTATCCGGCTGCATGGCTAAATGGTTGGCAAGCTAAATGGTTTCGAACGCCGCCGTCGGCAGCCCTGATAAATATTTTCCGTGGTTTTCCATTTTCACAACACTCAAATGCTGGGGCTGTACCTTAATTAAGGCCACCGCCGCCTCCTTCATCCCGTAAGAGGAAGTACAACTAGGCAACCCTCCTCTATATAACTCTAATCAGAGAGAAGGAATCCAACACTTAAAAAAAAATCAAGGTAACTGCCAAAGAAAGGCAAGGGTCACGAAGGGCGTGAAAATAATGGCTCTCTAGGTTTCGAGTGCTCTAATACCGTCGGGGTCGGAAAAGAACAAGACTTGACTAAGGGAGGTCAGATAGGATAGATGAAAGTGAGGAGCCTGGTACAAGTAAGTGAAAACAATGCCAGGACTCACGTAAGGGCCTCGCGGTCGCCAACTCACGCTCACAAGTTCAGAGCACCTAGGGTCGCTTTTAGTCACCTCTTACGACATGCAGGGGATACCGTGCGTATTATTCTACCGCCCCACCCTCAGGAGGTGCATGGTTCGATTCCCGACGGGGTCGGGGATTTTAATCTTAATTGGTTAATTTGTCTGGCTCGGGAAATTGATGTGTTTACCGTCTTTATAGTTAGAAATCATCTCACGAAGGCACCATCTTGACAGACATGTAGGTCGCCTATAGGACCTGCAGCAGGCCTCTGTATTCTAACTTACAGAATGACATGCTGACTATATTACTAAAACAGTAGTAATTAAACAACCTGAAATTATTTTTTTATGCTTATTTCTTGGTTAACACCGAATTATATTATTTATACTGTCACCAACGACTTTGAAAGAATTATGCAACTCTAATCAATTACGGCACTGACTTGCATATTCATACATCCGTGGAATTATATGAGTAGTTCCTTAATTAGAGCTAATCTCTAAACGCGTCTTAGTGAAAGTGTGGTCTTGCAGTAGGCTGGTAGGGGATGCCAGCCGGGGACTGGATCGAATGGAAATTTCTTATGCGAAAATCCAGACCGGTTGGTTGGTAAGTTGACGCACGCGAAGGTGACAGACGGTCACATCCTCCTGCATCTAGCCAAGCAAAGAGGAGAAGTAGGAGGAGAGGCAGTGGTGCTAGTGGTGGTGCTGTGTCTTGCTTCTTTCTTTCATTCCTCTTTTGTTTTCTCTTTTCTTGTCTTCTTCACATGCAGTGTTGTAAGTGGTGCTGCAGTTTCGTTGCATCAGCCATGGTGGAATTGCGAACCTCCCACAAAATAGTCTGCTTGCTTCTACTTACAGTGCCTAGGTAAGTGTTATCTATAATATTATTAATCCATACTGAACATTTTAAGTACTTCATTAATTATAATTAAGCACAATATTTACTCTAGGTATCGTTGTTGTCGTATATAATATTATACACCGGTGTACTCCTTCCTGGCGAGGAATAATCAAAGAGAAGACAAGAGTGAGAGAGCACGAGAATGGGAGTGCATTGCCCATTTCAGTGACGACAAAACAGTCGCAGGCGTCTCATTGGTCGACACGGCTTACTCATAATAAAAGTGCAAAGCAACAATATGAAGGAAGGCAATCTACATTTTCGAACAAAACTGTGGATACAGGCATTTTATATATTGTTAAGTACAAGCTCACTTCACGTGTTTGTCCGTCCAGTCTTGCAAGCAGCGAAGACGAGCAGCTATGGGTTGTTTTTTCTTTGTCTTGTATGAAGATTTCTCTCTCACTCACTTAGCCTCGTTTAGATCTTCTCTTTCTCTCACTCCTTTGCTCTTCTTTTTTCTTTTCTAGTTAAATCGTTGTTCCACACAAGGTCAGGCAGTATCAAGGTTATGTGGCGTGTGCTAAATGCCTCTTCTGTCACTCAGTTCTGGACTTACTATGTTGTCATTTATCATTCGGAAATGCATTATACTTTCTTTCGAAGAACGTGTTACATTGTGTATCATTCATAACTTTTAGCTAGAGATATTGTTCCATGTCCTGAGGTTGTGTGTGTAAGGCAAGCTAACGGTCTGTAATCAGAATTCAGAAACTACGATCGATGGTAGCTTCATCTCTGTAATCATACGCTCTTCCTTTCTTTTCTTTTTTCAATGTGTTACTAAGGATCAAGTCTCATTCTATTTCCATTTAAATGCCTTTCAGAAGTAGTATCGGTACCGGGAATCTTTCGACAGAGATACCATAGCACTGCCAGGGTAGGTAACTGTTGTTTATCACAGTGACGAACTTACGTTACTTATTGTATCAGTTCGCGCTGTTACTGACCTACCGTATCAAAACCGTTCTTGTCAGTGGATCTGTTTTCGGTTGGCGAATTGATTTCAAGGATGTTAGTAGCACCTGTACTGCCGTTGTTTCAAGAAAATGCATCCTCTCTTTCCCAGTTTATTGGGGTCAGCATTTGGTGTGAAACTGACCTAGTTTTACGGCCGTATGCCCTATATGCAGGGAAGCATTAGTGTGATGCTTGGTGATGAAGATACGTGTGTTAGTACAAACACCCAGTTCCCGAGCCCCTGTGTCTGGGGGCAGTAGAATAACACCCACGCTATCCTCTGCGTGTCATAAGAGGCAACTACTCTGAACTTGGGAGCGTGGGATGGCGATCACGGGGCTGTTAGCTGAGTCCTGGCATTGCTTCCACTTACTTACGCCAAGCTCCTCACTTTCATCTTCCTATCCAACCTCCGTTGGTCATCTCTTGGTCTTTTCCGAACCCGATGATATTCCAGGCTTAGGGAGTCTTTTATTTTCACGCCCTTCGTGGCCCTTTTCTTTCCGTGGCCGACACCTTCATTTGTCGAAGTGTCGGATCCCTTCCATTTTTCTCTCTGATCAGTGTTATATAGAGGATGCTTGCCTAGTTGTACTTCCTCTTAAAACAATAATCACTACCACAACTTCCACCACAACCATTATTATTATTATTATTATTATTATTATTATCATTATTATAATTATTTATGTAGTAAGTCATGTACATATTGTGAATAGTATATATTTGTAAGTCTGAGTTAAGAAGCACTTTCGTGTGCATTTGGAGCTTTTTCGAAGAATAAATATGTTGGCTAGGAAAAAAAGAAGGGAATGGCAGGACCACGAAGGGCGTGAACTGCCCAGTGTTCGTAAATCTAATCGGAAAAGAAGAAGAGTTGAGCAAGGTAGGTCGGACAGAAAGTGGAAGCAATGACAAGAGATACCTGGGATATTTTATGTGCTCCACCCCCAATGGAAGAACGTTTCGTCATAAGAAATTTAAGGAAAGAGGCGCAGAGGTAGAAGAAGGCACAGCGTTGAAGAGAAATTCAAACAAACAAGCGATAGATTGCTGTGCGCTCTGCTACGGAAGGTCGTATCCACTGTCAACAGTTGCGTGTCGCTTTGAATAGTAATTTTACCATCATTGTGCTCACGATACGACAGTGCTGCCAAACTTACAGACAGATAATTGGTTCCATGCTTGGAAGAAGACAGACGAGCAATAACGTACTTCTGTTAGTGGTGGGAAGTCGTCTTTCTGTCTGTGTCAATCTGATACGCCCCGTGTGGGGTTCAGTTTAATGTCTGTTTGTCACAGAATCACGGGAGACATGAAACAAGGTATTGACGAGGAGGAGGCCTCTAATAAGGTCTAAATCGTACAAGTCGATGTTTCACTTTTTTGATAGGTTTTACACAAGAAACGCTCACGACAAAATTGATTTAGATTTTCACCTACAGTTCCAACATTTTTGCATTTTAAAATGAGGCAAATACCAGTGTCGGCCGTCTGAGCCGCTAGGGAGCTCATGTCGGGAAAATTTTAAATTCTCTGTACATCTATCTGTACTTCTGGAATATTTATTTACTTATTATTTCTTTCTTTCTTAATCTGTTTATCCCGTAGGGTTGGTTTTTCCCTCGGACTTAGCGAGGGATCCCACCTGTACCGCCTCAAGGGCAGTGTCCTGGAGCGTGACATTCTGGGTCAGGGGATACAGCTGGGAAGGAGGATCAGTACCTCGCCAAGGCGGCTTCACCTGTTATGCTGAATAGGAGCCTTGGGGGGGGGGATGGGGAGATTGGAAGGGATAGAGAAGGAAGAAGGAAGGAAGGAAGGAAGGAAGGAAGGAAGGAAGGAAGGAAGGAAGGAAGGAAGGAAGGAAGGAAGGAAGCGGCTGTTGCCTTAAGTTAGGTTCCGTCCCGGCAGTTGCTTGGAAGGGAAGTGGCAACCCACCTACATCATATGGCCAATATGCGACGACGGCTTCGCTAATAGAAACGTATTTTCTTTTAAAAAGTGCAAATGTCGTGGTCGTGAGAGGTTCATTGTACTTTTTCCTCTAAGGAAGACATAACAGTCTAAACCTGGTGCCAATTTATCTTTTTTTTAAATTCAATATCGCTGTAAATGACAGACTGAATTAGGAATAGATGAAGAGCAAATTTTTGGTGTAGTGGTTAGTGTGATTAGCTGCCATCCCCGGAGGTCCACGAAATTTGAAACGTGGTACGAGGATTGCAACGGGGCCCACTGCGTTGCGGGAGGTCAGCTGAGTAGAGGGTGTTTCGATTCCCACCTCAGCCATCCTCGAAGTGGTTTTCCACTTCTCGAAGCAAATACCGGGATGGTACCTAACTTAAGGCCACGGTCGCTTCCTTCCCTCTTCCTTGTCTATCCCTTTCAGTGTTCCCATCCCCCAGCAAGGCCTCTCTTCACGATAGCAGGTGAGGACGCCCGGGCGAGGTACTGGTCCTCATCCCCGGTTGTATCCTCCAACCCAAAGTCTCACTCCCCAGGACACTGCCCTTGAGGCGCGATCCCTCGCTGACTCCGAGGAAAATCCGACTCTGGAGGGTAAACGGATTAAGAGAGAAAGAAAGAAGGAAAAAAGACAAACATATGTTATGTTAATTTGTAAGGTAATGTAAATACAAACAAAAAGTGTGATTAAAACTAAATCTTGATAAATTAAAACTTTAATATTACGGAATCTCCTGTTTACATTATGTATTTTTCTAACTTTTCATCATGTGTCGCAGCTTCTTTAAGCTCAGTGTAGGCGCAACTTTCTTTTGAATATAAAGCACACTCTCGATTACCTGGACTAATCACGGGACGAATTCACTTGCATAATTAAAAATACGAATAATACAATTTTGTGCATCTTTTAATAATACAGGATAAGCAATACTCTCCCCCTGTGGGTGGCGGCGACTAAAAGCGGACACAGCGGCTCTGACTTGGGGAGCGTGGATTGGCGACTACGGGGCCCTTAGGTCTTTCTGTGCCAGGCTCCTCACTTTCATCTATGCTGTTTGTTGTATGTCCGGCGCTCCCTTCTCGCCCCGCCAGCCAGCTGCACGCGCGCCTGTGTATCATTCTGCTAGCTTCGACGCGCAGCCCTCAGTGCGCGTGCCTGACCATCGAGTGTACTATAAATAGGAGCTCCCGGCCTGCTCACTTGCCCACTTGCCCCGGTGTCCAGCTCCAGAATACACCCTACGTCGAGCACGGAGGCTACTCCTCTTGAAAATGTGCTTCGACCAGGTGGACTGAATTTCTGGCAGTGCGAGGTTTCACCTCTGGTCACCGCTCCCTTACCTGTTTCCGCTGCCTATGTTCCGTAATTCTTTTACAAGCCATTTTCATTCCCTAACTTATGCAAGCTCCCTTAGTTTCGCTAGGTGGAATTTCTTCAATCAATTGAACTTGCTTTTTAGGAATTCAGGCACTTCAACAAACAAGGACTCTCATGAACATTTATGTTAGTGTGCCAGATAGTTCTCGACTATCAACGTGTCAATTCACAAAGACTATCTTTTCAAGATAGAAGTGTATATAAAGACTGCAAACCTGTACATATTGTATAAAGACAGACTTTTCTCAAGATTCAATATTCCTTTTGCTTCAAAATAAATTTCAGTTATTTGTGTAAATATCATAAAGTGAAGCAATAAAAGTTGTGTTTTGTAAACTTCAACCTTGGTTACAACACTGTTCGACCTCACTTGGTCGATTCTTGTTATTTTCCGACCCCGACGGTATTAGAGCACTCGAGGCATAGGGAGTCTTTCATTTTCATGCTCTTCGTGGCCCTTGATTTTCATTGGCAGATACTTTCATTTTTCCCTCTCATTAGTGTTGTATAGAGGATGGTTGCCTAGTTGTACTTCCTTTTAAACCAATAATCACCACGTCTCAACATGTAAGGGAACGTCAAGAAAACGGGGTAGCTTTTGGATCGGAAGAGGATTTAATTGAGGGAGGAAGTATTACAGTGAGCAGCGTAACGTAAGTAAGAACAAACCATCTGAGATTCAGCTCTGTTCCTCGTCGTCGCTGCTAAAATATTCCTAATTGAGAACTTCTGCGAGTGCCACAGCGTGTACTCTTTCCACTATCACAGCTATTTCAGACGTCACTAAACCAGAAATTACGGCGCGATAGTTTCCGGTTGCGATGAAGCAGTCTGCTAGGGAGTGGTTGTGTAAGGGACGGACAGATTCTCTGATACAGAAACCAAAGAGATATTCAGAAAGTTTTCAATCTGGCGGGGGCAAAAGGCTGTTCGTATCGTCATTTAGAATGCCTGAAAGGTATGCACAGCCCCTTAACAGCGTGGACGGACAAGTTGCCGGCTTAGCTCCTAGACATTTCAATGCAAGGACACCTGTGTTATCACTGCTGTAGAGCGGGTTGCGTTAACGGCGGGGACGGACAAGTTGCCGGCTTAACTCCTATTATAGACATTCCAGTGCAAGGATATCTGTGTTATCACTGCTGTAGAGCGGGTTGCGTTAACGGCGTGGAGGGGCAAGTTGCCGGCGTAACTCCTAGACATTCCAGTGCAAGGACACCTGTGTTATCACTGCTGTAGAGCTGGTTGCGTTAACGGCGTGGACGGACAAGTTGCCGTCTTAACTCCTAGACATTCCAGTGCAGGGACACCTGTGTTATCACTGCTGTAGACCGGGTTGAGGTCTTCCCAGCCGTATGTTTTACTATCCGAACGAAGTTATGTCCCCACCAGACAGAAGACACAGTCCTCAATAAAAGGTATACCAGTGAAATATCTGTCTAATATAATACTCAATTTAATCTCTTCAAATTAAGAAATATCCAGCAAGGCTTTTTAGAAATCTTTAGTTTCTGCAGCCGTTCAATTAATTACGGTAACTACTACTGCGTCTCCTGTAGTGGCATTTCGTCATGTCTCCTTGTGTGTAGATTACTTTTCTGTCACATCATCGGAGCATTCTGCATATCCAGTTACACATAGGAGGCACCAATGGCTTACAGAAAAAGCTATTTATAGGCATATACTTCAAAATATGATGTCTCACAATATTCCTGTTGTCATTGCTATTATATTTTGTTATTGTTAGCGTTATTAGTTGCCGTCCTCAGAGGCTCGGGTCAGAATCCCGGTAAAAAACTGACTAATCACGGGACGAATTCACTTGCATAATTAGAAACACGAATAATACAATTTTGTGCATCTTTCAGTAATACAGGATAAGCAATACTCTCCCCCTATGGGTGGTGGCGACTAAAAGCGCACACAGCGACTCTGACCTGGGGAGCGTGAATAGGCGACTACGGGGCCCTTAGGTCTTACTGTGCCAGGCTCCTCACTTTCATCTATGCTGTCCAACCTCCCTAGGTCAACTCTTGTTCTTTGCTGACCCCGACGGTAGTATGTTTGTGAGGCGTAGAGAGTCTTTCATTTTCACGCCTTCATGGCCCTTGTCTTTCTTTGGCCGATAGCATCATTTTTCGAAGTGTCGGATCCCTAATTTTTTTTCTCTCTGGTTCGTGTTTTATAGAGCATGGTTGCCTAGTTCTTCCTCTTAAAATAATAATCACCACCATCACCACCTCACAGTCATATAAATTAATCAGCAGCAGGTAATCCCGTCAAGTGGTCTTAGTGTTAGGTGAGGAAGTGGTATCTCTGACACTGATACGCAAGGCAATTCAAAAGTCTGGAACACGTCACAGCAAAAGAACTGCTATACATAGAGGATCGTTGAACACGAATAGAAAGGGGTTAACCAGAAAGGGTATCACAGCAGTGAAAGGGGGACAAGTACTTATATTACTTTTATATTTGTTTTAAATGTTTTAATTATTCTTTCTTTTGCTGGGGCTGTACCTTAATTAAGGCCACGGCCGCTTCCTTCCAACTCCTAGGCCTTTCCTATCCCATCGTCGCCATAAGACCTATCTGTGTCGGTGCGACGTAAAGCCCCTAGCAAAAAAATATTCTTTCTTTCTTTCTATCTTTCTTTAATTCATATTTCGTATCGTATCGTAATCTGTTTACCCTCCAGGGTCGTTTTTTTTCCCTCGGACTCAGCGAGGGATACCACCTCTACCGCCTCAAGGGCAGTGTCCTGGAGCTCCAGACTCTGGGTCGGGGATACAACTGGGGATGATGACCAGTACCTCCCCAGGCGGCCTCACCTGCTATGCTGGACAGGGGCCTTGTGGGGGGATGGGGAAAGGTAGGAAGGGATAGACAAGGAAGAGGGAAGGAAGCGGCCGTGGCCTTAAGTTGGGTACCATCCCGGCATTTGCCTGGAGGAGAAGTGGGAAACCACGGAAAACCACTTCCAGGATGGCTGAGGTGAGAATCGAACCCACCTCTACTCAGTTGACCTCCCGAGGCTGAGTGGATCCCGTTCCAGCCCTTGTACCACTTTTCAAATTTCGTGGCAGAGTCGGGAATCGAATCCGGGCCTCCGGGAGTAGCAGCTAATCACACTAACCACTACGCCACAGAGACGGACTAATTCATATTTACCCAGTATTAATTTCAGATACTAAAATTTTAGGGTATACGAGGTTTCGCTGTACCAGCAACAAAACCTGAAGCGTATTTTGTTTAACTCACTCTTATATTTTATTTAGAGGAAACATATAACACATTACATAGATAAAGACATATATCAGTCAAGGTACATTTCAAGTCAATGGCACTGGGAGCCTTTTTCGGTCACCGACAGGAGCAATCATATTCAGAGAGAGTGAGTGCGTGTGTGATGCCCAGCCAAATCTGCTGCACGCACAGATCTGAAATTTTTAACTTACGTGGGCATCACGCGTGGCTGTGTCAAAGAACAATTTCTTTTCTCTGCAAAAAATGAAGCTGTCATCGTCATCAACAAGCAACTTTTACAAGAATTATGCGGTGTTCTACAAATTTACAACTCTGTCGATACGACTTATGATACAGATGAGGCTGTTAACTACAGGAGCTAGAGTACACTCGACCATCTTGTAGCGGATTATCGTTCTTAGGAATATGAATTATCCTTCGCTCTGCAATGGAACACGACTCTCAATCTGGAAACTGATGCCGAATGTTACTGAAGCCGCTATCATGACTGGACATGCTGAGGACGAAGTAGTATTGTTTCCTCGGATTCAAATCATCCCTTCGGACATTCCGTTTCAATTGAGACGTATGAACTTCCCCGTTTGTTTCAGTTTTGCTGTGCGCATCAAAAGGCACGCTGACAATCCCTTAAAGTTGTATGACTCGATCTTCGGAAACGGCGTTTCTCTCAAGGCACCGGTAAGTGGGTTGTTCAAGAGTTGGAAAGGCATATATTAGCTCCAAATGGAAGGACACTTAATACAGTTTATCTGGAAGCTCTATAAGGAAAAAATTACTTTGTTGTATATAATATGTTCTTGTCTGTTGTCTTAATTTTATTTGCACCATCCAACAACCCGGTACGTCAGTCGTACGACCAGAAGCTCTGTACGTCATGGAGTGTCTTTCATTGAACAGAAGAGGTGTGAAGAATTCCGTAGACGGTAGTAGACGAGCTCTACTAACATATAGAGAGGCTCTCTGATTGTGCTAGGGAAAGGAGAGAAGCTTACTATGGCCATACAGTAAGACTGCCTTCAAAAAGACTGACCAGTTGCCTGTTCATCTTCTGGCTGAACAAGAAGATTCGTACCACTTGGCTGACAGAAACTGAGGAGGACAATCTTCAAGGTAGACGGTCTGTACGACATGCCCTGAAAGAAGTCCATGGATTTCAGGAAAATTCCAGAAGAAAGGTATCCCCTGGACAGATGAAAGAAATGAGTTACACCAGCAGAAAATGCACCAATACTGGGCAATACTAACAGTTTAACAAGCGTGGTCAACAGTCTGCCCATTTGAAGAAGAAGAAGAAGAAGAAGAAGAAGAAGAAGAAACACGGGTGCAGCTGCGCGTACATGCTAGTAATAATGTAAAGAAACAGCTCAGCGCTTGAGGCCCACATGCTGTGATCATTATAAAGAAAATGACGAAGGAAATGGAATGAGTAAGGAATTCGTTATGTTAGAAAATATGAACCAAGTAAAACACGAAAGCGCGGCACAAGAAGAGGAAGTAGAAATAATAGGAAGAAGTGGAGGGATAATTTTTTCTTGTATAATAAATCTTGTAGAATCCCGATTGAAACTCGACCAGATACATGGCGATTCCATTCATAGCTGTTACGTGTTAATATCAGCCGATCTCCGGCCATACCAATTACCTCTGTTGGTAATAACACATCTCATGGAATGCCTGGGGTCTTTCTAATTAACCTCCAGAACGTCTCCACCACGCCTCCCCAAGCATTTATTATTATTATTATATTCTTATTTTCGACTCATAGATCACTCGGGCTGATACGCGTGGAATACACGAATATTTGGATTTCCAGTTTTCTGTTGTACCCTCTGATTATAGTGGACCAGAGAAAAATGGACGACTTAAAAGCTCTCTACTCCTCCTATTAGCGAGCAGCGGAGAATGTGTGTGTAACTTTCCAGAATTTCAGTCTTCTTCTTCTTCTCCAATTCGAACTGTTTCTGGGCTTTGATCATCGTCCTTCATCCTTTCACTCTGCAGTCGTAACATACATCTTTCAGCGTTCAGTCTGCAAGCCTCTGTGAATTTACTAAACTTATTTTTTGTTGCTATTTGCTTTACGTCGCACCGACACAGATAGGTCTTATGGCGACGATGGGATAGGAAAGTCCTAGGAATTGGAAGGAAGCGGCTGTGGCCTTAATTAAGATACAACCCAGGCATTTGCCAGGTTTAAAAATGGGAAACCACGGAAAACCATCTTCAGGGCTGCCGACAGTGGGACTCGAACCCACTATCTCCCTATTACTGGATACTGGCCACACTTGAACGACTGCAGCTATCGAGTTCGCCACAATCCTCGATTTGCAACTAGTGCTGTGGCTCATTTAGTTTTATGCCTTATATCTTTAAATCGTTAGAAACTGAGTCTAACCGTCGTCGTCTTGGTCTACCTCTACTTCTCTTACCCTCCATAACAGAGTTCATTATTCTCCTAGGTAACCTATCCTCCTGCATTCGCCTCACCTGACCCCACCTCCGAAGCCGGCTCATGCGTACACCTTCATCCATCGAGTTCATTGCTAACTTAGCCTTTATCTCCTCATTTCGAGTACCCTCCTGCCATTGTTCCCACCTGTTTGTACCACCGATCATTCTCGCTACCTTTATGTCTGTTAATTCTAACCTATGAATACGATATCCCGAGTTCACCCAGCTTTCACTACCGTAAACCAAAGTTGGTGTGGAAATAGACCCATGTAAAAATACTTTTGTCCGGGAGCTGACTTCCTTCTTACAGAATACTGTTGATCGCAACTGCGAGCTCACTGCATTAGCTTTACAACACCTTGATTCAATCTCACTTACTATATTACCATCCTGGGAGAACACACAACCTAAATACTTGAACTTATCGACCTGTTCTAGCTTTGTATCACCAATCTGACATTCAATTCTGTTGAATTTCTTACCTACTGACATCTATTTCGTCTTCGAAAGGCTAATTTTCATACCATACCCTTTGCACCTATTTTCAAGTTCCAAGATATTAGAGTGCAGGCTCTCGGCACAATCTGCCATTAAGACCAAGTCGACAGCATAGGCCAGACTGCTTGCTACATCTCCACCTAACTGAATCCCTGAAGAGAGTGGAGTTGTTCTTTCCAAGCGTTCATCAACGTTTAACTTAAAGATTCTTCGAACCTACTTTCATACTTACACAGTTTATTACTGGGCATGGAAAATTTCGAAGTTATTTTGAACGGTTTAAAATACCATCACCAGAGGGAGTGCCAATCAGAGCAAACAGGCCACTACATGCTGCCCCGCCAGTTTCTGTAAAGAGGTGTTGCACTTCACCGGGCGAGTTGGCCGTGCGGTTAGGGGCTGTGAGCTTGCATCCGGGAGATTATGAGTTCGAACCGTACTGTCGGCAGCCCTGAAAATGGCTTTCGGTGGTTCCCCATTTTTCACACCAGGAAAATACTGGGGCTGTGCCTTAATTAAGAACACGGCCGCTTCCTTCCCATTCCTAGGTCTTCCCTATCCCATCGTCGCCATAAGACCTACCTGTGTCGATGCGGCGAGAAGCAAATTGAAAAAAAAAGCCTGTTACTTAGAAAAGGTTTTTAACTCATTGTAAAATTCTTCGCTGTATTTTGTCCTACTAGGTAATGCATTATTAATATTTAATATTGTATTCTTATAAACTAGAACCCTAACATACTTGTAGGTGAAATACGGCTACTTTCCTTTGAGAGTAAATAAGATAATAACTGAATCCCTCCCTGGCACTTCATTCCCCCTGTGGGTGGGGGCGGTAGAATAACACCCACGGTATCCCCTGCCTGTCGTAAGAGGCGACTAAAAGGGGCCCCAGGGGCTCTGAACTTTGGAGCGTGGGTTGGCGACCACGGGGTCCTCAGCTGAGTCCTGGCATTTCTTCCACTTACTTGTGACAGGCTCCTCACTTTCATCTATCCTATCCGACCTCGCTTGGTCAACTCTTGTTCTTTTCCGACCCCGACGCTATTAGGTTTGCCAGGGCTAGGGAGTTTTTCATTTTCACGCCCTTCGTGGCCCTTGTCTTTCTTTGACCGATATCTTCATTTTTCGAAGTGTCGGATCCCTTCCCTTTTTTCCTCTGATTAGTGTTATATAGAGGATGGTTGCCTAGTTGTACTTCCTCTTAAAACAATAATCACCACCACCCTGGCACTTCATACGTTTCAGCAGATAATCCATGTATGCTATGAACAACAAAGGTGGGGGATTACAGCCTTGTTCAACCCCTGTAAGTACCTTGAAACAAGCACGTGTTCTACCACCAATTCTCACGGCAGCCCAATTTGCCTTTGACTGATCTACCCTTAATCCCACAGTCCTCCAGTACGGCGAACATCTTATCCCTCGGTACTCTGTCGTACTGTAATGTTTGTTTGTCCAACCCTTGTTCCGTTTCTCTGCGCGGTCAGATATGAGGTGAAACGAATCTGTCCATGGTGGGTTTTTATGACCGGATGCCCTTCCTGACGTCAACCTCTTCAGAGGAGTTAATGAGATAAAATGATTGACGTGATATGACCCCCTGTGGATAGGTGGGGGTTAAACAACACCCACGTCGTAAGAGGCGATTAAAAGGGACCCATGGGCTCTCAACTTGGGACTGTGGGTTGGTGACCACGGAGCCCTTAGCTGAATTCTGGCATTGCTTCTACTTACTTGTGCCAGGCTCCTCACTTTCATCTATCCTATCCGACCTCCCTTGGTGAACGCTCGTTCTTTTCCGACCCCGACCCTATTATATTTGCGAATCCTAGGAAGTCTTTCATTTTCATGCCCTTCGCGGCCCTTGTCTTTCTTTGTCCGATATCTTCATTTACTTGAAGTGTCGGATCTCTTCCATTTTTCTCTCTCACTAGTGTTATATAGAGGACTGGCTGTTGCCCGCGGCTTCGCTCGCGTGAAATTCGTAATTTGTTGAAAGTAATCGTTCCATGGTACTGCACTAAAACATCATCTGAAAATCCCTAACTATAAAAAAATCCCCGAAAACTCGAGTTTCCTTTATCCCAGAACCGCTTTGTAAACCTCCCTATGTGGGTGGGGGCGGTAGAATAACGCCCACGGTAACCCCTGACTATCGGAAGAGGCGACTAAAAGGGGCCCGAGGGGCTCTGAACTTTGGAGCGTGGACTGGCGACTACGGGGCTCTCAACTGAGTCCTAACATTGCTTCCACTTACTTGTGCCAGGCTCCTCACTTTCATCTATCCTATCTGACCTCCCTTGGTCAACTCTTGCTTTTTCCCGATCTCGACGCTATTAGGTTTCCGAGGCCTCGGGAGTCTTACGTCCTTCGTGTCTTTCTTTGGCCAATACCTTCGGTTTCGAAGTGACGTATCCCTTCCATTTTTCCCTATGATTAGTGTTATATAGAGCATAGGTCCCTAGTTGTACTTCAACTTAAAACAATAATCACCATCAGCTATAATTAGCTTAGAGAATGTGTTTAAGTCGAACTACGGCAATGCCTCTCATACTACTACGGTATTCTTAAGTTTCTTAGAAGGAATAAAACATTAACAGTGGCCGTGCGGTTACGGGTGCGTGGCTGTGAACTTGCATCTGGGGTTCGAACCCCACTCTCGGCAGCCCTGAAGATGGTTTTCCATGGTTTCCCATTTTCACATCAGGCAAATGTTCATTAAGGCCACGGCCGCTTCTTTCCCATTCCTAGCCCTTTCCTATCCCATCGTCGCCGTAAGACCTATTTGTGTTGGTGCGACGTAAAGCAAATAGCAAAAAAAAAAAAAGAAAGAAAAACCAACAAAAAACAACATTAACATAGAAGTAGATTAGAAATATATATTGTAACTATTTTGAATTCGATGACAAAAAAGTAGTGTGTACATATCATTTTGAGAGTATGTCTGAAGTTAGGGAAGACGTTTTTCTAATTCCAAACAGTGAACCTATTCGCACTTCACGAAATAAAACTATTTAGATAGATGATCATGGTAATGTTCCGCCAGTGTCTATGTGCTTCAAAGTGTTGAATGATTTAACTGCAAGTGTATTTTACAAGAATCTGTGCTTGTCTGCGGAAATGTTTCCTTGGCTCTTGGAGTATAACACCCATAAGTGTGGCAGATGGAGCAATCTGTGGACTGTTACACAAAATAAATAGTGGCTTGGAGGGATTAGCTGGGTTTGTAACGCAGGGTTTTACGGTTATCTGTTATTAAGCAGACTGCACCATGTAGGTTAAAGACTAATGTTTAGAGTCAATGGAGATTTTGCACTCATGTTCTTCAGTAAGTAAAAGCGATTATATCTTCAGTGTCTGAACGTTTCATTACTAAGTTTACCATCATTGTGTGAGGTGCTGCTATGCCATATGTCAACATTATGTTAGCACCTCCAGGGTTGTTAATTGGGTTAGCATATTAATTTCGGCTATACTTTCCTTTCATTGAGGGGCTGCCTGGCCGAGGCGGTATAGGCGTGCTCGCTTCACCCGGAAGGACGTGGGTCGAATCCCCAGGAAGTTGTAAAATTTAAGAAAGGAGATTTCCACTTCAAGAGGTGCATATGGCCCTGAGGTTCACTCAGTCTACACCAAAAATGAGTACCAGGTTAACTCCTGGGGGCAAAGGCGGCCGGGCGTAGAGCTGACCACTCTACCCCATCAAGTGCCGAGGTTAGGAATAGTGGAAGCCTTTACTTTCCACGCCTCCAAGGGTCTTCATGGCCCGTACGGAGATGACTTTACTTTGCTTTGCTTTCCTTTCATTGGGTGCTGAATATTAGAAACTGTCCACCACGTCGAAACTAAGGCAACAAGTTATGTTTCATAGTTCTCTTGAGAGTGAGTGAACCACACCTTAACGTAGTTTAAAACGTTCAAAATGATGTTATAAATATACATCTATCCAGCGAAGTGAAATCTAAGGGAAAACGTTACTTGACTAAGTAAAATTCCTAAATAATCATCTTGGTGTTCTCTTTTGCTGTGGGGCTGTCCCTCTGTTTTAGTGGAATATATATGTCCGGCTCCATGGCTAAATGGTTAGCGTGCTGGTCTTTGGTCAGAGGGGTCCCGGGTTCGATTCCCGGCAGGGTCGGGAATTTTAACCATAACCCGTTAATTTCTCCGGCACGGGGACTGTGTCGTCTTCCTCATAATTTCATCCTCATCAAGACGCGCAGGTCGCCTACGGGAGTCAAATCAAAAGACCTGCACCTAGCGAGCCGAACTTGACCTCGGACACTTCCGGCACTAAAAGCCATACGCCATTTCATTTCAGTAGAATATATGTGATGGGTAGTTGTTGGCGAAGCGTGCAACAGTGATTGTGATGATAACCGCCATTAGAAAACATGGAAGGGATCCGACACTTCGAAAAACGAAGGTATCGGCCAAAGGAAGACAAGGGCCATGAAGGGCGTGAAAATGAAAGACTCCCTAGCCCTCGAGTGCTCTAATACCATCGGGGTCGGAAAGGAACAAGAGTTGACCAAGGGACAGATGAAAGTGAGGAGCCTAGCACAAGTAAGTGGAAGTAATGCCAGGACTCAGCTAAGGGCTCCGTGGTCACCAACCCACGCACTACAGTTCAGATATCCTGGGGCCCGTTTTAGTCGCCGCTTACGACAGACAGGGGATACCGTGGGTGTGTTATATAGAGGACGGTTGCCTACTTGCACTTCCTCTTAAAATAACAACCACCACCACCACCACCACCATACGGTCTGAGTATTGTAGTCGGTCTTGGACAGTCCGGTGTAGATACTGAGGATAGTTCACGCTGCAGTCTGGAGCGACCACCTCGTGACAGGAAGAACGCTACATGTCTTGGCAGGCGGATTTCCTCTTGATCCAGACCTCAAGATCGCCATCACTGTAATTAGAATTCTGTACCCTGGTAGCTATTACACTCTCTCTGGAAATTGAGGTGTACCGTAGTCCTTTTTTTTTTTCTTTTTCAATGTTGTACCACAGATGAAAAGCGAAAAACAGGACCTGTACATGGAGATTTCTGTTCATGTAATCTCCGTTCCACTGACTGATCGAGAGAACAGACCTACTCTTGTTCAACTCTTCTTTGCTCAGTATTCTCGCACCAGGGAGGATCCAAATAGTACCAATGCTGATCCAAATAGAGTACAAGATCGAAGTTATTTTGGAGGAGAGATCATGTAAGTCTCTGGTAAGACCGCAAGTAGAGTATAGTTCCAGTGTATGGAACCCTCGCCAGGATTACTTGATTCGAGAACTGGGAAAAGTCCAGAGGAAAAACAGCTCCATTTGTTCTGAGTGATTTCCCACAAAAGAGGAGCGTTAGGACGGGAATGTTGCAAAGTTTGGGCTGGGAAGACTTGGAAGAAAGGAGACGAGCTGCTCGACTAAACAGTATGTTCCGAGCTGTTATTGTCCTAGCGTGGAATGACTTTAGTAGACCAACAAAATACGATAATATACTTGTTAACAACACCACTAGCAAAACAAGTATATCCTCATATAAAGATCTATAGGGTCTTCTCGTCTTTTATATTCATCTAAGCCTTTTGACTCAGAAGTTAAATTCCACTTATTATAATGGACACTTAATACGTCGTCAAGCTATTCATTCCAGCTTTCAATTGAAGGACTAATGATTATGCTACCTTTGCACGGTCAAAATACCGCGGCACTTTAATTCGCATCAGGGGGCAGGCCCGACCTTAAATTCAATTCAAAATTACATGTTTTGATAAACAGGCGAACGTTAAATTTGCCTAGTTCCTTTCTATAAATTAACATCAAATAAATGTGCTACATTCCGCGTATACTAATTTTATCATTATTACAATTAAAGTTATGTTTAACAATTCACTCGAATACACTACTTAACATTGCTATAAAATCATATTAACATAAAATAATGTATAACATTATTCAAATGATTACTAATTTAAAGCGTACAATTCTTAATACACTTACAATAATTATAATACCTATTTTAAAGCTTATCGCTTAAAATATTATATCTAATTAACAATCAATGCACAAATCCAAAAGTTGCCATTAAGTACTGAATATTGAATTCATATCTTACAGAACCAGATATCTTTAAAACCGGCTAAAATTGCATTACAAACTTATTATTCTCCATAATGACAACACATTAACCAACATAATAAATTCGCTATTTTTAATTCGGGGAAAAATATAATATTTATTCTAATTGTCATAAATTCTGATACACAAGGTACAATATTAATGCACTTTCTTAAAAATTCATTTTAAAAAATGTTCAAGTTTCTCTCACGATACTAATCAACTATAAATAAATTAATCCATTCTATTCCTATACTAAAACCAGAAGTAATTTCCAGTAGCAACATCCTCTCTTACAAATAACTTAGATGTGAACTTTCAAAATAAGACAGCGCACGAATAAGAGGAAGTGGTGGAAGGTCATAGTATGAAGATAAAGTTGGAATTCAAGAGGAAAAATATTCCTTTATAGGAGGAGTTAGAAATTAGAATAATTTACCAAGGGAGTTGTTAAATAAATTTCTATTCTTTTTGTAATTACAGTATTTAAGAAAAGACAAGGTGAACAACACCTAGGTGACAGATCAGTGGTGAGTGATTGATCTACTTCCGGTCTAGCTTCTTCTTCTTCTTCTCCTCCAACAAGAGAGCACCACCCTTAATAACAATAATGTTATTTGTTTTACGCGTCAGTCACTACTTTTCCCGTTTTCGGAGTTCACCTTTCTTCCTGAAAATTCCCCCTGTGGGTGGGGACGGTAGAATAACACCCACGGTATCCATTGCCTGTCGTTAGAGGCAACTAAAGGGGGCCCCAAAGACTCTGAACTTTGGAGCGCTGGTTGGCGATCACGGGATCCGTAGATGAGTCCTGGCATTGCTTCCACTTACTTGTGCCGGGCTCCTCACTTTCATCTATCTTATCCGACCTCCCTTGGTCAACGCTTGTTCTTTTCCGACCCCACGCTATTCGGTTTCCGAGGGCTTCATTTTTCGAAGTGTCGAACCCCTTCCATTTTTCCCTCTGATTAGTGTTACATAGAGTATGGTTGTACTTCCTCTTAAAACAGTAACCACCACCACTTCCTGAGGAATGCACTTCGTTCAGTACCTGTCTCATTGTCTTCAGCCATGTTCTTGTTTCTCCAGAAGGTGAGCGGTCAATCAACTGCGTCTACAAAACACATTCAACATGATGTTATCCTTATGCCCTGTTTCTTTAACTCTGGGTTCAACTTTACTTAACAATTTTTATTAATTTAACACTTCTGTTTTTAAGGCCGCTGTTTCACGAACACATTTGTTACGGAACAATATTGTTAAAGACAAATTAATACGTTCCTGTGAGATTTCTGAACGCGTCGGCAGTGAGCGTCTTTTGTTCCTTTACATAAAGCGCTCAGAGCGGTATATTAGGATTGCGTTTTGTCACAAATGGTTGACATTATTATAGGTTATGATCAGTGGAGACCGCTAAGACGTAAACATGTGCAGTAAGAGGCAACAGAAGTGTTATTATACATTTAATTTGGTGGTATGCTGGTGTGCTTGAAATACAATGTATAAAAGAACGGACGGTTATACGACAACATTCAATACATTCTTATATGAGTGCAATCTAAGGCTCCTAAACACCAGGGAAGTGTGATAATTGATATACGTTTGAATGATTTTTGAACATTCTTTTACTGCGGGGAAAATACTCGTAATATAATGCCTTGCCAATGCTGCAGTGCCAGCAGGAACTCTTTGCAGAATTCTACACACTATTGTCTTGCACTCATAAAGATAGTCGCCTGCAATATTACATGAGAAGAGTCTCAAGCATAAAAACTATAAGCAGCAACTGCTGCACTGTTATGCTTCAATCTGTGGGAAATTGTAACTAATTTTCGTACCTTCTTGTTTATGGCTTTGCTAATTAGATATCTTTGTAGAAAACTTTAACTGACAACTCTAAATGTCATTCTTTCTTAATGCGTGTTGTCCTTTGCCTCCTTCAGTTCGTAGATAGTTTCCATACAACAGTAAAGTTTCAAACTTACGTCTTCTACCTGCTACCATTTTGAAATTTTAACAGCTGTTAAGAGGTTTAACACAGGAATCGTGCCAAGTTAATTTAACACAAATAATAATTATTAACAGTTTGTTAGTGTTAACAATTCTTGAACCCCCATGTGGGTGGCGGTTGTAGAATAACACGCACGGTATCGCCTGCCTGTCGTATGAGGCGACTAAAAGGGGCCTCAGGGGCCCTGAAATTAAGAGCGTGGTATGGCGACCACGGGGCCATTAGCTGAGTCTTGGCATTGCTTCCACTTACTTGTACCAGGCTACTCATTTTCATCTATACTATCCGACCTCCCTTGGTCAACTCTTGTTCTTTTCCGACCAAGACGGTATTAGAGGACTCGAGCTCTAGGGAGTCTTTCATTTTCACGCCCACATGACCCTTGTCTTTCTTTGGCCGATACCTTCATGTTTCGAAGTGTCGGATCTCTTCCATTTTTTCTCTCTGATTAGTGTTATACAGAGGAGATTCAGACTGGCGACTGATGCTTGCTAGGTCGAAGACGTGGAGGCTGCTTTGCAGCTGCCGTAGCGGAGTGTACAAACACCGTGCGTTCGGTCTGAGAGACCCTGTAGTAGCACTACACGGGGAGGAGTCATGAATAACATCTCCATGTCATCGAAATGAGGCTCTGGGACCACGTAACGAACCAGGATGTCAGAGCGGCATTTGGAGTGGCTCCATTTACTAACAAAATGCGGGATAGTCGTACTACGCTGCTAAGGTAGCACTAGATTTGAAGCCCAGGGCGGCCAGGGAAGAGATGGCCTGACGCGCTACGGGAGGACACGTGCTCCGAGGATGGCAAGCGAAGTGCGGAAAAGCGGACCCGGGATCAGCACTAGCGAGAAGATTATTATCATTCTTTCTTGATTCGTTATGGCCAACTAAGGATCGTGTTTCAACTTATTAGCATTTTCTTCTTCTCTCTCTCTTTCTCTTCATCCTCTCGCTGTGTTCCTTTCTACGCAGTCCATCCCGTATTTAGTCGGGTGGGCTTCACACAAAATTTGTGTTTGTAAATTCAGGTTCTGAATGTTATTCTGTCTTGAATGCTTTCTTCACGAATTCCAATTTCATTTAGGTCTTCAATGGTTTATTTTAGCCAGTCATTCTGATTTTTCATTGATATGGTAAGTTTAAAACGTTCTTTGTGTGCCTGTCCATTCTATGTAAGTGACCATAAAATTGTAATTGCTGTTTCCTGATGGTATCTGTGATTTTTTTTCTGTAATTTGATACATTTCATGTGATTTCTTTTTTGTAAAAATTCCATTTTCGCATTTTGGTCCTAGGATTTCTCTGTGGATTTTTCTTTCTTGTTTTTCGATCATGTTTATAGAGATCTGCCACCAATTATAATAGTTTCAGATGCATGAAGGGCTTCTTTCTTAACTACTGTGTTATAATGTCGTAAATTTGCCTCTTTTGATGCGGTTCTTTTATTGTATCTGTTCCAAATAATTTTGTATACTCTTTCAAGTTTTGCAAGTCTTTGCTAGCTTGCTGATTTAACTGTGCTGGTTCAGTAATTTCACCTAGATTCTTAACTTTGTCTGCTTGAGGGATATTACCAATGTTTGACTGTTGAAACCCGATTTAGTCCCTTCCAAATACTTTGTCTTTTCATAATAAAAAAATTGGAGTTCTGTTTTAGCTCCTTGGACTTGTTCTAGAGACTAGATTGCTTCCTGTCTGCTGTTGGATAGGATAGCAGTGTCATAAGCAAATGTTAGGTAATTAAGGTGAATTTTGTATAGGGTTCATCTACCAATAATTATTACCTTTAGTTTCATTTTGCCATATCCTAATCACTTCTTCCAGAACTAAATTTAACAGTAAGGGAGATAATCCATCCCCTTGTCTGACCCCTGTTTCGATTTCAATTGGTTCAGAAATCTGTCCTAAAACTTTACTTTCGATGTTGTTGTCGGTCAATGTTTGTATGATCAATTCTCTTGTTTTCTTGTCAACTTGGAATTCCTCTAGCACGTTAAACACTGTCAATCTTTCTACGGAGTCGTATTATTACTGTTTCGGGAATATCGTGGAACGCAGAGGTGTAAAAAGATACCGGGGTGAATGGCGGACAAGGACTACATTTTGAGATTTTATTTCTTTCCTTCCTTTTTTAAATTTTTAAATATGATAGATAATCTAAATGAACAACAACAAATAATAGTTAATGAGCATGTCAACTTGGATAACAACAGTAGACTATAAGTCCAAAAATCAGATGCAAGAACTGGATATCAAGAAGATAATACATAATGGATGAGCATTGTAGCTATGAAGGTGCACTGTTTACACGAGCATATTGCTCCATTCACTTATATTCTAGGAGATTTAGCTCGGAAAGGTACTGTAGCCCAGCCTCTAAGAGGCACACGCTTTTTACAAACTTATGTCTTGCAACTTTAAAAAACTGTGTTTGCAGTCACTTTTGCTCAGCAGCCCGTTACACACTCGTTTATCAATAATGGCACTTCGGTCATGAGCACAAGGCTAGGAGGTGAACCACTCGCACTCCATTTAGGAAAAAATACTTAAAATCCTAAATGGACTCATGGCCCGGAGTGACTAAACGGAAAATATTAAATGCCGAATGAGTGAGAATAATTTAGAAGTTTAGAAAATTCTAGTCACCCTATAGCAAGTTGAATAGGAATTAACAGAGGGTGAACACCTTTGTTGCCTTAGTTTCCGAGCAGGGATTTGAACAGAGTCCTCCGAATTGCCGAAATTTACATTTAAACAGTGACTTTAGAACTTTACATTCATAAAAGAAGTTTGAAACTTTCCCCTCAACTTATCTACCTGGAATTATCACATATTAAGAGATGTCCGCCATTTCCTTGAGCTGATAGGCGTTCCGACGATGGCAGACATCCCCTGCCACATATTACGCCGCACACACACTAGAGCGGAGCGATGGAGATGACAATACGGCCCTAAAGCGACCAGTCAGAGGGGAAAGTCCCAGAACTCTCTTGTGCTAGGCAGAATGCCTGTACACACACCCCCAATTTTAATTGGCTAGAGAAATATACACAAAATTCCTGCTTGGTTAATAACTTATGGAAGAAAGAAGCCGTGGGAGTGTTGCCAACATAGATACATTAAAAACGACCTACAAAAACTTAAGGTTTGCCACCTTAAGTGTTCTTAATCCCGCCAGAGGGGGCACATAGGCCGATGGTAGAGACATCTCTAGGTTAAACATCCAAGTATCTGGAGTTACATTAGTTCCGGATTCACCACACAAATGGCGGGCAATTCAACGGGACGGAGAAGGTGTATCCGAGGCCATTTCTTCCAATATTCTCGGATCTTTTACGGTTTTCGGAGACGCCGAGGTGCCGGAATGTAGTCCCGCAGGTGTTCTTTTACGTGCCAGTAAATCTCCCGACACGAGGCTGAACACCGGACTGAACCAGGATCGAACCTGCCGAGTTGGGTTCAGACTATCTGAGCCACTCAGTCTGGCTCTACTTGTTTAACGTCGTACTAGCACATCCATGGATTTGAGTGACGGAAGGGTGGAAATGGCAAGGTATCAGCCTGGTGTGAAAATGGAAAACCATCTTCAAGACTGCCGACGTTGGGACTCGAACCCACTATCTCCCCAATAGAAGCTCACAGGTGGGCGCTCCTAACCGCACGGACAAGTCGCTTGGGAATTACCTGGGGCTGACCCTGTTTTACGGATTGATGCTCTTTCTAACGCCACATCTATATGATTCGTGTTCTGTGTTCTATTAGGACGATCCCAAACCTGCAGCGAGTCGAACCGAGGGCTCGGTGAGCCGGAGCTCACTACGTTAATCAGAGAAAGGTGTAATGTACCTGACTTTCACAAGACAAGTGACGTCGTGTACTAAGCGGCGCTCACAAGACTTGTGTCCGCTATATAAAAAACTAGTACATAAGCCTGTCTTCGTAACTCGGGAAATAACTATAGATAAAATAATTGGAAATTCTAAATTTATTTATTCACACTCAATTGAAGGTTGTCGCAATGTACAAAGCATGACGAAACAAATGGAATTAAAATGTTGGTTTACAATTACATTATTCTCGTAATATCTTAAAAACTATAAGAGTTATAACACGCTTTTATAATGCACTCAAATGGAATCAAAGCAGGTATTGTAGCATTTCCTTACGAACCATACTGAGAAGGGTTCGAATTCATCATTACTTCTTGATTTCCAAAGCTCTGTAGCTCTTAGCGGACCGAATATTTTCCGTATACATTTTCTTTCTACTCTAGTACTTCTAATGTATTCAGCTTGCAATTACTCGCGTGTAGGCATTCCAGTTTGACTACTCTGTTGTAGTGTTGTACTTCATGTTTATACATAAACACTTTTTGTTCTGTTTCCTACTCATACCGTATGCTCTTTGTTCTACAGCGGATTTTTCCAAACCATTTTCTTGAATTGTTTCTCCCAAATTTGAATTTCTTTATCTTCCTTATTAGAAATTCCGGAGCATTTTTTATATTTGTCAGAAATTTATTGTTTTTTCAACACAAGTTGTTAAACTTGTTCCGTTGGCTATTTCTTTCTGTGTTGCTGCATGTTTTCAGAATTTTTGTCGGGCTCCATGGCTAAATGGTTAGCGTGCTGGCCTTTGGTCACAGGAGTCCCGGGTTCGATTCCCGACGGGGTCGGGAATGTTAACCATAATTGGTTAATTTCGCTGGCACGGGGGCTGGGTGTAGATGTTGTCTTCATCATAATTTCATCCTCATGATGACGCGCAGGTCGCGTACGGACGTCAAATCAAAATACCTACATTGGGCGAGCCGAACATGTGCTCGGACACTCCCGGCACTAATGCTTGCCATTTCATTTTCAGGTTTTCTGAGACTACGGCAAAATCATCTGCAAATGCTACCCAGTTTGTTTCAACTCCTCGGTACTTTCTTCCGAGTGTTATTGGTGATAGCTTGTGTTCTCTCGGTTTTTCATTCCAAATTCTTACTACTTTCTCCAGGACGCAATTGAATAGGAGTGGAGATAAACCGTCACCTTGCCTTACACCTGTATTTATTCTCAATGGTTTAGATATTTCAGCCATAAATTTTACTTTTGATATGGTGTCTCTTGAGGGTTTCGCGCATTAGGTTTACCAATTTAACTCCGACCTCTCTAGACTTTCCCTATCAACAGAATCAAAACCCTTTTTAGATTCTTCGCAATTTGTTTTACGTCGCCGACAGGTTTTATGGGGACGATGCGTTAGGAAAGGCCTAGGAGTGGGAAGGAAGCGGCCGAGGCCTTAATTAAGGTACAGCCCGAGCTTTTGCCTAGTTTGAAAGTAGGAAACCATGGAAAACTATCTTCAGGGCTACCGACAGTGGGACTTGAACCCACTATCTCCCGCATGCAAGCTCACAGCTGCGCGCCCTTAACCGCACGGGCAATTTGCCCTATTTTATAAAAATCTATAAATGTTACTACTATGTCTTTGGGGTGTATTAATCTGTGACAGATTATGGACTTTAGGTTGAATATCTGTTCTGAGCAAGATCTGCCCTTTCTAAATCCACTCTGATATTCACCCAAATGATTGTCAAGAGTTGCTTCTACCCTGTTCAGTAATTTTCTTGAAAATATCTTATGAGCCACTGGCAAAAGGGATAAACTTCTATACTTGTTGACATCTTGGTTGTTACCTTTCTTATGCAAAGAATGTATAAGAGCCACTTTCCATTCTTCCGGGATTTTTATTATTATTATTATTATTATTATTATTATTATTATTATTATTATTGTTGTTGTTGTTGTTGTTGTTGTTGTTGGGGAGGGGAGGGGAGCCACACTCGAGTTATGTTAATGCAGGTAGCCACATTGAGGAAGCACGCATGGTTGAGCACGATGCCCTGGCTGACAATGCTACTCTTCTCTTCTGCTTTCAGCGACTCCACTGCTGCAGTCCTGTAGCTGGGGGCGGCCATGTTCGCCCGGCTGTGTCAGCATCACGTGCCAGGTGAGTACCAATTGTCCTTCTCTCTCGACATTTCAAATTTTTGGCTAATATTTCGTGTTTATCTGGGTTGAGGTCAGTTACACCTTCGCTTTCTGGAAATGTCACGCGAAATGTAGAGGATCAATCAGCTTGAAAGTTGGTATTTGACTAGAAGACATATTGGAGAGATGGACATTATTACAATATTCCTATGTTCGGTCTCAACCACATGTGCATCCGCTGCGCTTTACAAGACTACTTTGAACAAAATAACCTTCTTCTTCTTCTTCTTCTTCATCATCATCATCCGTTTACCCTCCAGGGTTGGTTTTTCCCTCAGACTCAGCGAGGGATCGCACCTCTACCGCCTCAAGAGCAGTGTCCTGGAGCGTGATAATTTGGATCACGGGATACAACGAGAGAGGAGGACCAGTACCTCGCCTGCTATACCTTGTGGGTTGGGACGGTAGAATAGCACCCACGGTATCCTCTGTCTGTCGTAAGATGCGACTAAAAGGGGCCCTAGGGACTGTGTACTTTGGAGCATGGGCTGGCGACCACGGGGCTCTTAGCTGAGTCCTGGCATTGCTTCTTGCGCCAGGCTACTCACTTTCATCTGTCCTATCCGACTTCCCTTGGTCAATTCTTGCTTTTTTCCGACGCCGACGCTATTAGGTTTCCGAGGCCTAGGGAGTCTTTCATTTTCATACCCTTCGGATCCCTTCCATTTCTTCTCTCTGATTAGCGTTATATGGAGGGTGATTGCCTAGTTGTACTTCCTCTTAAAACAATAATCACCACCACCAGTCGCAAGCTAAAAGCCTCTAGGACTCCCTTTTAGTCGCCTCTTACCACAGGGATGGCATACCGTAGGTGTTATTCTACCGCCCTCACCCACAGGCGGAGGGATGGGAAGATCGGAAAGGATAGACTAGGAAGAGGCCTTCGGTTAGGTACCACCCAGCATTTACCTGCAGGAGAAGTGGAAAACCACTTGGAGGATGGCTGAGGAGGGAGTGGAACCCTCTTCTAGTCAGTTGACCTTCCGAGGCTGAGTGAATACAGTTGCAGCCCTCGTACTAGTTTTCAAATGTCCTGGCTGAGGGTAATCGAACCCAGACCTCCGGGCATGGCAGGTAATCACTACACCACAGAGCCCGACAGAAAATAAACCTAACAAGAATATACTATTGAAGTCTAGTTGTAGTTGTAGTTTCTCTACGGGGGTTTGAAGTGAGATGAACTTTCGTAGAGAGTTTTTACGTCTGGATGCACTTCCTGACGTCAGCCTTATCAGAGGAGTTAATGACATGAAACGACTGACGTGAAATATGACAGTAAGAAGGAAGAGGGTAAACCCGGTGCCGACACATAGCCTACTCCTGTCGAATAGCACCAAGGGGTCTGCTCAAGGCTTAACGCGTCCGTCCGACGGACGAATCACCATCAACAGCGTTGTATGCCCTTACTCCATATGAACAGTGGACAAAGGTTTGGAATTTAATCCTGGATTTTGGCACGCAATCAAGTGATTAGAAATTGTATAGCACCACCTCCCCTACCCTGCCGGCCAACATTCTGATGATGAAAAGATTTTCCGACCAACGGGACTCGAACCGGGTAACCATATCGATTATGCCAGCGGCTAGGACAGTACTGCCCTGCCTGGTTAGTATCGCCCTCGTGTTCTCTACAGTATTGAAGTATGTTATGAACACGAATTTGTTTATTCCGAGGCCCAGGTTCTATTCCCGGCTCTGCCACGAAGTTTGAAAAGGGATACGAGGGCTGGAACGGGTCCATCCAGCCTTGGGAGTTCAACTGACTAGAGGAGGGTTCGATTCCCACCTCAGCCATCTTCGAAATAGTTTTCCGTGGTTACCCAATTCTTCTCTAGGCAAATGCCAGAAAGGTACCTAACTTAAGGCCATGGCTGATTCCACCCCCACCCCCCCACCCCTGTTCAACATAGGAGTTGAGGCCGCCTGTGCGAGGTACTGGATCCCCTCTCCAGTAGTATCCCAATGTCTCACGCTGCAGGACACTGCCCTTGAGGCGGTAGAGGTGGGATCCCTTACTGAGGTCGGGAGAAAACTCAGCTTCGTAGCATGTGTGTAGTGCAGTGTTTCGTCATTTGTATCTGACGTTCGTAGGTATCCCGAAACATGTTTGGCTTATACCTGCTGACTCGACCATTCATAAATTCTAATCTTTTATATTTGATGCGGTTATTTTCGAACGATAAATGTAGTAGTTCCCAGTTCGTGAACAATGGGGCAACGGCTCAGTGGCCTAGTAAGTGGTTCTGAGAGTCGGGATGCCAGTTGCTACGGAATGGGAGTGGGCATCTCGGACATATTCTGAGTCATGGTCTTCCTTGTGCTCAGGCGGCTAGGACTATACAAACCACCGTGGTTCCTAAATCTTTAGGGGAGAGAGCCTCACTTGGACTATGTGTAAGTAGGGTAGCGTCCTGCTTCATGACTTTATACCGAGGTCAGAACATTTTAAGCAAGCCTCGGACCTATGCGAGTAACGAAGTCCCACTCCCATTTGACAGACGAGGGACTCCTAGGAGACAACTTGACGAACGAAATGGAATTCGATGGGGAGCTATCAATATTAATGGGGCTATTGGAAGAAAGAAAGTAGAACTGGCTGAGTCAGCAAATGGGATGCATCTGGATGTGTCATGAGTAAATGATGTTCGAGTAAGGGAAGATTACGAGGAAGAGATAGGATATTATAAAGTGTACTTCACGGGTGTTAGAAAGGGAAGGGCAGAGTATGGGGTAGGGCTGTTCATCAGGAATACCATTGCACACAACATAGTTTCTGTCAGGCATGTGACTGAGCGGATGACGTGGGTAGATTTGGCTGTTGGAGGAATTAGAATGAGAATTGCCTCAGTGTATTCACCATGCGAGGGTGCAGATGGGGATGAAGTTGACAAGTTTTATGAAGCATTGAGTGACATCATAGTCAGGGTCATTGGCAAGATAGGATAGTGCTAATGGACGATTTCAAGGCGGGAGTTGGAAACAGAACTGATTAATATGACAAGTTGATGGGTAAATGTGAGGCGAATATGGAAGATAACAGCAATTGAAAGCGCTTTTTTTTTTTCGATTTCTGTGCTAGTATGTATTTAGCAGTTACGAATACATTCTTCAGGCATGATGCTATTCACCGCTACACATGGGAGGGTAAGGCTATCGGATTCATAATAGACTATATCATAACCGACTTTGAATTCAAGAAATTTGGAAGGAAAGTTCGAATATTCCGGGGAATTTTTGATGATACGGACCAGTATCTGATTTGTAGTGAACTAAGTTTCTCTACGCCTAGGAAAGGGAAATCTGTCTGTAGACGGATAAAGGCAGAAAAACTTCAAGACGAGGAAATGGGACGGAAGTTCATGGATATGATTAGTGAAAAGTTCCAAACAATAGAGGGTAAGTAGGTTCAGAATGTAGACAGGACAGGAAGGGTCCGTGTAGGAACAACTGTGTGTAAGGATGGGAAAAAGCGAACTTATCAAGTAAGAGTAGCTTATAAACGTAAAAGGGAGGCGTATCAGAAATAGCTTCAAACAAGCACCGATGAAGACAAGGAATTGTACGTAGAGGAAAGAAACAAGTAGTTGTTGAATCCAAGAGAAGTCGTGAAAATATTTTGGCAATAACCTGGAAAGGCTTGCTCAGGCGGCAGGGAAACCTTTGTGGACAGTAATAAAGAATCTTAAGACAGGAGGGGAAAATGAGATGAATAGTGTTTTGAGTAAATCAGAGAACTCGCAGTAGAACCCAGGGAATCACTAAAGAGGTAAGGGGATTATTTTTAAAATTTCTCACCGTAAAAACGAAATCTATCTGGTGACGTCGCGATCAACCGGGTTCATGGGGAGGAGGACAATGACGTAAGTGAAATTAGGCTTGAGGAAGTAGAACTCCACTGTCATAAAGCACCAGGAATAGATGAAATGGTGAAATAAAGTGGGAAGGTAGGGATGAAATGGCTTCATAGAGAAGTAAGATTGCATGGAATGTTAGTAGAGTGTCTTCTGATTGGACGAAAGAAGAAATTGCACTTACCTATAAACAAGGGAACAGGAAGAATTGCAACATCTATCGAAGTATTTCACTGATTAGTATAGCAGGCAAAGTGTACACTGCGATCTTGGAAGGGAGAGTGCAATCAGTGGTTGAGAGGAAGTTGGATGAAAACCAGTGTAATTTCAGACCACAGAGGGGCTGTCAGGATCAGATTTTCAGCATGCACCTGGTAATTGAAATATTCTAGGAGAAGAGAAAACAATGTTTCGTAGATAAAGAGAAAGCATATGACACAGTACCGAGGTAAAGATATTATCCGTACTGGTGGACTATTAGGTTATGAAAGGAATCAACAATTGGGCTGCAGTCAGAAGTGATGGTAGAATTAGTTCTTGGAAAATATACTTATAGGAGTTAAAAAGGCTGAAATTCCTTTGTTGTTCATAGTTTACATGCATTATCTACTGAAAGCTATAAAGTGGCAGGGAGGGATTCAGTTAGGTAGTTTGCCGTATGTCAACGATTAGTTCTTAATGGCAGATAGTGCCGAAAACCTGCAAAGTACAGTAGGTGCAATGAGTATGACAACAGATTGTCAGGTTGGGAATCCAAAGCTGGAACAAGGAGATCATTTGAAGTTCTCGTACGAGATTGAATCAAGACTAATGCAGTGAGTTCACATTTGCGATGAACAGTGTTCTGTAAAATGGAAGTCATCTGAAGGAACTTTGCTTTACGGGAGTGAAAGTTGGATGCACCCATAACATATTATTCGTAAGAGCAGCCATGAAAGTCGCGAGAATGATTGGTGGTACAAACAGGGAGGGAGCAATCGCAGGAGGGTACTCGGAATGTGGAAATAAAGTCCAAGTTAGGAATGAACTCGTTGGAAGAAGCTCTACGCATAAAACGGCTTCGCTGGTGGGGTCATGTGAGGCGAATGGAGGAGGATGGGTTACCTAGGAGAACAATGGATTCTTTTTTTCAAGTTGCTTTATGTCGCACCGACACACATAGGTCTTATGGCGACGATGGGATAAGAAAGCGGTAGAAGTGGAAGGAAGCGGCGGTGGTCTTAATTATGGTACAGACTGGTGTGAAAATGGGAAACCACGAAAAACCATCTTCAGGGCTGCCGACAATGGGGTTCGAACCCACTATCCCCCGAATGCAAGCTCAATAGAGTCTGTTAGAGAGGGTAAGAGAAGTAGAGGGAGACCTAGACGACTATGGTTGGACTCAATTTCTAACGATTTAAAGATAAGAGGTATAGAACTAAATGAGGCTACAGCACTAGTTGCAAATAGAGGATTGTGGCGGCGGTTAGAATATTCACAGAGCTTTGCAGACTGAACGCTGAAATGCATAACAGTCTCTACTGTAAACGCACGTATTTATTTATTTATTTATTTATTTATTTATTTATTTATTTATTTATTTATTTATTTATTTAGTGAAGCCTCCGTGGCTGAGGCGGCAGCGCGCCGGCTTCTCACCGCTGAGTTCCGTGGTTCAAATCCCAAACACTTCATGTGAGATTTGTGCTGGACAAAGCAGAGGTGGACAGGTTTTTCTGTGGATACTACGGTTTTTCCCTGTCATCTTTCATTCCAGCAACACTCTCCAATATTATTTAATTTCATCTGTCGGTCATTAAACTTTGCTCCAGAGGAGTGCGACAGGCCTCGGCAGCCGGCAAAATTCCTATCCTCGCCGCTAGATGGGGTCTCCATTCATTCCATCCCTGACCCGGTCGAATGAATAGAGACAGGCTGTGGATTTTCATGTTCATTTATTATTTCTTTTAATGAGTTTACGGCCATTGGAGACCACAATAAGCAACATTTACACATTTTTTAGAAGCTTTCTTTGCAGCCCAGTATCGTTGCATCCTTTCTGCAGTCCACCCGCTCTCGTGCTGTTCTTCACTCCTTGGGGTTATTGATCCGGTGTTGGTACTAGGTTCTGTTAACATTTTCTTCACGATTTAGTCCATTTTCTTCAGATCGTTCTTGAACCACTTATCACATATATTAGATCTACTATCGAGTATGGTCAACCGCTTGTCTTCCATTCTGAATGGGTGGCCATAGAACTTGAGTCTTTCGTTCCTCTCTTCCTCGCAACCTGTATTGTCCAGCCACGATCTTTGCGCCCTGTTATCTTTCGAAGGATCCTCCTCTGAAACTTCTCAGCTTCTCTCAGACCAGCCTTTCCAGTAACTCGGAGGCATTCACTTCCATTGAGACATTCCGGTTTATTCACCGTGTTGTAATGTAATGCGAAACGCTGCGGACATCCTACCTCGCCTACTGCTGTTAGATCCCATCTGGCACAATCTCACCGAGATATTTGAGGCTGTTAACTCTTTCAGTCTTACATACCTTGTCTTTAGTTGTTGGGGAGCGGTGGTGACATGAGTCAAGTACTTTGTTTGTTGTTTCAAAAGATTTATCTGTTCTACAACTGCATCTGTGTTTCTAGAAAGGATCGCTAAATCATAAGCAAAAGCTAGACTCCGTACTTTGAACCTCCAGTGCTTTTGACCCCTAGGTGAGGTTATAATGTATGCATTTGTTATTACCGTTACGGAGAATAACTGGTGGACAGAGGTGAAACAAGGCGCGGGCATGAATGGGTCTATCTGCTACAATCAAAAGATGAATTAAAAGCTTTAAAACCGAGCTCGATAGCTGCAGTCGCTTAAGTGCGGCCAGTATCCAGTATTCGGGAGATAGTACGTTCGAACCCCACTGTCGGCAGCCCTGAAAATGGTTTTCCGTAGTTTCCCATTTTCAACCAGGAAAATGCTGGGTCTGTACCTTCCCTGTCGCATCGTCGCCATAAGACCTATCTGTGTCGGAGCGACGTAAAGCAACTAGCAAAAAAAAAAACTTTAAAATTAAAGTTATATTTCTTTCCTCCTCTTTTTTTAGGTGCAAAATATTAACAAAACAAGTCCCTCAGCGACGGAACAAGATTTCAGGTACAATGTCAGAACACATTAATAAATTCCCTATTAACAGTACGAGCATAACGCTCCCAATTTTATAAATGTCATTTGAGCACTATTGCCCATAAACATAAAAGTCAAGGAGACAGGTCTTCCCATTTCATTTACAAAGTCTATCTACAAGAAAGGGCACCTGTGCTCTATGAATTGTCTAGGAGACTGAGCTCCGAACCAAATACTATTACTGCCTTATCAAGGCAACCTTCAACAAGCAGAGCATCTCGAGGCACAGCGTACATTTTATAATTAAAATATAATTCACTGTCTTAAACTCTCAACATGCCTTTGCTGGCAGGACGCAGTGTTTACAGTGCATTATGTCTTCTGGTATAGGCTGGAGCAATTTGTTACTTTCATTGATCTGTCTCTGTCTTATCCTTGGCTTTGACACTATGAAAGTGACTGAGGTATGAGCGATGCTAGTAATGCCATTCCTTCTGCAGCCAGTCCCTGTTATGAATGGTGTGAAAATGTTGCTCATAGGGTCGGTTGGTGCATGCATTTCAGTTTGGCAGACTGATATATAATAGCAACTTCTGGCTCGGTGAGGAAAGCAACGGGAAACTACCTCACTCCTCATTTCCCTAGTACGCCTCTTCAGTGATGCCTAGGCCATCCATGACAGCTGATGGCAGAGCTGTTGAGGATCCAACCAGCCTTAGGGCTGAAGACTGAACATACATACAAACTCTCAACAGTTTAACCACTTAACAGACAGGAGTATCGGATACTCATTCTACCGGGCCTCCGTGAAAAAAAAAAAAAAAAACACAGGTTAAAGTTACTGGCCCCAAAATCAAAATGATGAGGAGGTGGACATTTGGGAGAGGCTAATCCCATACTACTGAGCTGACTAGTTGGGAGAGGCTAATCCCATACTACTGAGCTGACTAGTTGGGAGAGGCTAATCCCATACTACTGAGCTGACTAGTTACAAGGCTACAGATACAAGTTGATACGGTGTGACACTCTCTATTCCCGAATTTAAGTTTCTAAACTAGTTTAGATATTAACATTTGAAGAAGGAGTTTACATTATTGAAGATTGGAAATTACAAGTTGCATAATTAAAGACAGGAAAGCTTCCACTCGAGCTAGCTTTCAGAGGCTATCACATAGATATTAAATGACTGCCATTACCTTAATCTGCAGAAAGTGTCGATGGAGGACGAGACGGCTTCGCCTCCACAATTAGCGCACACTCAGTAAACTGGACGATCAAGAAGACAAGGTGGCTCGGAAAGGTATCAGCTTTTATACCCGAGAGGAAGGTCCTAGAGAGATCTGGGCTAAGGCCCGACACACCCCCAATTTTTATTTGATAATCAAATAAGAGGAAGATGAACACCATTGGTGGAAAAATAACATACAAAATTTCTTATTGGTTAATTTTGAAGTTGGCGGAGAGAGATCGAAGTGTTGACAACCGTGATACAAAAAACAAATACAGATCAACTCAGTTTAGGAAACCTTAAAATAACAAATTACTTTAGAATTTTCATAGTTCCACTTCACACTAGAGGGCATAACATACGTTCTTTTGGTAGAGACAACTGTGAAGAAAAGTCCAAACTTCTTGCACAAGTTGTTGCAAGTTTATATTAAAGATGGCGTTTTTCAAGGCGCTTCATTTGAATGAACGGAGCGGGTGTACCCTCGCGGTACAATGTTGATTATTCCTCTTCTTGTTTCGTTTCGGCCAACTAAGGACCACGTCATTTCAACTGTTTCCCTTGAGCTTTAATGTTGGTCCGGTATCCCTTTATTCGTATACGGTGTTGCTCCTTTCGCTCTTTCGTCCATGCCTTTCCAGTTTTCATCTTCGGCTTTAGTTGGAAACTCTGATGTTCTTGGAGTTTTTTCTTAAGTGGGACACGCTCCTGGATATCTTCAAACGAGATCCCAGTCTCCTGCAGATCTTTCTGTACCTCACTGAACCATGCCTCCTTTGCCTTTTTCTCTTGGAGGAAAGTGGAAATGCGGTTGGTTAACCGTGTTGACTTCATTCGGGCGATGTGTCCATAAAAAGTAATCTTCCTTTTTCGCATCATATCGGTTATTTTCTCAACGTGCAAGTACAACTCCTGGTTGTGCCGTCTTCTAAACTCGCCGTTGTCTTTGACTGGACCTAAGATTTTTCTCAAAATCTTTCTTTCCTTGGCCTCCAATTTCTCCATCATGCCTTTTTTGTTCATGGCGAGACATTCCGCTGCATATAGAGCCTCTGGCCGGATAACAGTACAATAGTGTTTGATTTTTGCATTTAGAGATATAGACCTTTTGTTATAGACATTTTTAGTCAGATGGTAAGCCATTTCCATTTCATTCATGCGTGAAGAAAATGCTTCTTTTTCGGATATGTTAGGTTCTATCCATTCACCAAGATACTTACATTTTTCAACTCGCTTGAGTTTTCCGTGAGTCCCTTCTAGCTCACTTGGCGCCAGTTTGATGTTTGTAATGAATTTCGTTTTCTCAAAGGATATTTGGAGGCCCGCCTTTGCAGCTTGTGTTTGAAGCTGGTTGAACTGCTTCGTGGCCACATCCAAGGAATCAGCGAAAACCACGAGATCGTCTGCAAATGCTAGACAGTCAATTGAAAGGTTCTTGTTCTTGTGGCCTAGTCTGACTCCGCTTTCGACTCCTTCATGACTCATTTCTCTGCGCCATTCACGGATCACTTTCTCAAGAACGCAGTTGAACAACAGAGGTGAAAGACCATCTCCTTGCCTAACTCCTGTCCGTATTTCAAAGGCATCTGAAGTCTCTCCTCTAAACTTCACTTTTGAGATGGTGTTGGTGAGAGTCTGTTGGATGATCACTCTTGTTTTACCGTCCAAGCCAAATTCCTTTAAGAGCTGAAGTTGGGTAGTTCTATCAATTGAATCATAGGCCTTCTTAAAGTCGATGAACGTTACTAATAAAAGGCTTGCGCCTTAGTTTAATATATGAAAGGACAGATTTCAGATTCATAATCTGCTCCACACATGACCGTCCTTTCCTGAAACCTCCTTGGTAATCACCCAGCTCTGGATCTAGCTGTTCTTCTGCCCTGATTTGAAGAGATTTCGAGAGAATTTTGTAGGTTATAAGTAGGAGGGAGATGCCGCGACAGTTGTTAACATACGACTTGTCGCCTTTCTTATAAAGTGGGTGGATTAGGGCAGCTGTCCAGTCGCTTGGAAGTCCTTCAGTATCCCAGATTTCATGTATGATGTCCGTTAATTTCTCCACTGCATTGTCACTAGCAAACTTCCACAATTCAGCTATTATCGAATCTTCACCCGGCGCTTTATTATTCTTCAAGGGTTGGATAATCTGTCTGACTTCCTCTTTCGTAGGTGGAGCTGAATCTCGGTGGTCTGTTGTTTTATCTTCAAATGTGAATCTGGACATTGGGGCCTCGCAGTTACGAAAGGATTCGAAGTATTTTGCAAGGATCCGGCAGTTTTCCTTGTCGTTATGGGCTAGGTTTCCATTGGAATCTCTGAACTGTAGGCTCGGTGGGTCGTATTTCCTCAAGTTGTTTTTAAATGTTTTATAAAAGTCGCGTGTATTGTTCTTCTTGAAATCCTGTTCAATTTGAGCCAGCTGGTGTTTTTCAAAAGCACGTTTAACGCTACGGAGGGTTTTTGCTGCACACTTTCTCTCATTCAAGAAGTTTCTCCAGTTGACTTGATTCTTTAGCGAGTTCTATTTCTGCCAGGCGAACTGTCTTTGCCTTATCGCTGCATCACATTCACTGTTTCACCAAGCATGCTTCCTGGGCTTAGTAAGCTGAACCGTCTCTTTAGCTGTTTTCCTCGCGCAGTTGTTCCCAGTTCTCTGCATCCACCGATTGTAGTTTCTGAGTGAACTCATGGTTAGATCCTAGTTTTTCTCTATCAAATCTTTCAATCCTTTTGGCTCGAACTCTCCTTGTATTTCTCGGGAGCAGTTTGATTTTTATCTTGGATTATTATTATTATTATTATTATTATTATTATTATTATTATTATTATTATTATTATTATTATTGTGTATTCTCGCAGGATGGTAATATAGTAAGTGAGATTGAATCAAGACGCAGTAAAGCTAATGCAGTGAGCTCGTAGTTGCGATCAACAGTGTTCTGTAAGAAGAAAGTCCGCTCCCGGACCAAACTATCTTTACATCGGTCTGTTTTCAGACCAACTTTGCTTTACGGGAGCGAAAGCTGTGTGGACTAAGGATATCTTATTCATAAGTTAGAAAGAACAGAAATGAATGTAGGGAGAATGATTGCTGGTACAATAAGGTGGGAACAACGACAGGAGGGTACTCGCAATGAGGAGATAAAGGCTAAGTTGGGAATGAACTCGATGGATGAAGCTGTGCGCATAACCCGGGTTCGGTGGTGGGGGTCATGTGGGGCGAATGGAGGAGGATAGTTTACCTAGGAGGATAATGGACCCTGTTATGGAGGGTAGGAGAAGTAGAGGGAGACCTAGACGACTATGGTTAGACTCTGTTTCTAACGATTTAAAGATAAGAGGTATAGAACTAAATGAGGCCTCAGCACTAGTTGCAAATAGAGGATTGTGGCGACGTTTAGTCAATTCACAGAGGCTTGCAGACTGAACGCTGAAAGGAATAATGTTCTATAATAATTATGTATATTATTATTATTATTATTATTATTATTATTATTATTATTATTATTATTATTATTATTATTATTTGACGTCCAGGTAAGGACGATATTAGGTTGCGAGGCCTAGCGAGTCTTTCATTTTCACGCCCTTCGTGACCCTTGTCTTTCTTTGGCCGATACCTTCATTATTCGAAATGTCGGACCCCTTCCATTTTTCTCTCTGATTCGTGTTATATAGAGGATGGTTGTCTGGTTGTACTTCCTCTTAAAACAATAATCACAACTACCACCACCACGGTGCTCCCTCAAGCTCTTCGCTCACCTCATGCAAGTCGGCAATTAAAAGTGGATTATCCTATGCTGGAACATTCCACAGAGGTGATCCGGGTTCGCGACCCCGCTACGGCCATTAAGAACTAACTTTAATAAGAGCATCAATAAACATCTCCGACCTTTTCGCTCTGCGTGTTTCCTCGGAGGTACTCCAGTCTCAAAATTCGTTTTACGAGCGCAAGTGAAGACTTTTATCTCCTGGTTCAAACTCGGGATGGGAAAGATGTTGAAATAATGACTCGGGAAATGGAACGATTTAGAAATACTAACTCAAGGAATTGTACAGTTTGAGACAGAAACCCAGCAGCAACTTTAACAATGGGGCCAATTTTGAAGTACAAAATCCGTAAGTTTCGTTTTATAATCCCGAGAAATTGAACAGTTTAAGATTTCAAGTTCTAAAAACTGAATAGTTTTATAATACAAAGTCGATAAATGAACATTTTTTAAAAAAATTATGCGATATATTAAATAGTTTTGTTTTAAAATGCCATATATTACATTTCTGAAGTAGAAGCACGGGGGACATAGTAGTTTTGACTTGCAAGAACGGGAGACTTAGCGGTTTGCTAAGCGACTAACACTTCCATTAATATACTGATGTATGAGATTTCCATCCTTAGTAATGTCATTGCATGCAGCCATGTTTGAGTACTACCTGTCAAGCCAGAGGGTATGCATTTCCTCTGGTCGTTCGTTCGTAATCTGTTTACCCTCCAGGATCGGTTTTTCCCTCGGACTCAGCGAGGGATCCCACCTCTACCGCCTCAAGGGCAGTGTCCTGGAGCTTCACACTCTGGGTCTGGGGATACAACTGGGGAGAATGACCAGTACGTCGCCCAGGCGGCCTCACCTGCTATGCTGAACAAGGGCCTTGTGGGGGGATGGGAAGTTTGGAGGGGATAGACAAGGAAGAGGGAAGGAAGCGGCCGTGGCCTTAACTTAGGTACCATCCCGGCATTTGCCTGGGGGAGAAGTGGGAAACCACGGAAAACCACTTCCAGGATGGCTGAGGAGGGAATCGAACCCCCCTCTACTCAGTTGACCTCCCAAGGCTGAGTGGATCCCTTTCCAGCCCTCGTACCACTTTTCAAATTTCGTGGCAGAGCCGGGAATCGAACCCGGGCCTCTGGAAGTGGCAGCTAAACACACTAACCACTACACCACAGTTCCTCTGGTCACGGAACAATATTATTCTGTGTTAATCGTTGATTATCTGATCATCCCTAGCTTCTTAATATACTCATCAGATGGCAGAACTTTCCTAATAATTTACATGCTATTCATAGAAAACATCGAAGTACGCACAGACGACTATCCTTCTGTATGACCAGTAATAAAGCTCAGGAACTACTTACTCGAACCGAATGCAGCCAGGGCAGTATCTCGGGCAAGGTCGTTTGAAAATGTTAAGCTCCAGGTACGCCCGAATGGTCGAAGCACAGAGAATATAGCTGGCTCTGTGGATCTGGCGGTAGTGTGTCCGGCTCCATGGCGTGCTGGCCTTTGGTCACAGGGGTCCCGGGTTCCATTCCCGGGTCGGGAATTTTAATCATGATTGGTTAATTCCCCTGGCACGGGGACTGGGTGTATGTATCGTCTTCATCCTCATAACGCCACACAGGTCGCCTATGGGAGGCCTGCATCTAGCGAGCCGAACTTGTCCTCGGACACTCCCGGCATTTTCAGTGGTAGAGTGTCGGCCTCCGGATCCCAAGGTAGCGGGTTCAAACCCGGCAGAGGTATTCGGATTTTTGAAGGGCGGAAAAAGGTCCATTCTACACTCCTTGTCGTACGATGTTGACATGTAAAAGTTCTCTGGCGACACATTTGGTGTTTACCCGACAATATCCATTAAATCTCAGACATAGACGCCAAAGAGAGTTTCGGTTACAGTGACTCTTATATGTACAGTGTGGCCAACGAGAGCTTCATTCCGATTGGCTCCCCATGTTTTAGCCAAGTGTCCCGTTAGCTGATTTAAACGTATGGATTCCGCACAGAGCAAGATCACACTTCATGCAATTTCAGCGCAGTATAGACTACCTTTAAACTTTATTAGTACCGAATATATATATTTCTTAAACATGGGGAATATTTAGTATTATTAGTTTCGAAATGTGTATACATTTTCGTATTTCTGAGGCTGAAATTGGACAACTGCTTGGTTTAAGCTGTGAAAGTAGCCCGTTGTAAGACTCTCCCAGCAACGAGTAGAGTTGTCTCGTGCATTATTATGGTAACAATTATATCAAAATGGGTTACTAATTTTATGGAGGCCAAGGCAGTACGCGTCAGATTTCTCCATTAATATTTGCCGTATCGAAAACCTGTGCATAACAAAAGTTGTTTAGAATATAATTTCCGATCTTTTACGTTTCGTGCGATTTTACCGTGTACGGAAAAATATAGATTTTCACAATTACATTATTTTTCACAAATTTACAAATATCCCCGGATAATATCGGTTTTATCTAAAACCTGTACATAACAAAAGTTACCCTGGACGAGGTACTGGTCATCCTTCCCAGTTGTATCACCCGACCCGAAGTTTCACGCTCCAGGACACTACCCTTGATGTTGTAGAGGTCGGATCCCTCGCCGAGTCCGAGGGAAAAGCCAACCCTGGAGGTGTAGACAGATTAAGAAAGAAAGAAAGAAAGAAAGAAAGAAAGAAAGAAAGAAAGAAGATAAATACCCGAAATAGAAACGGTAAACTAGGATGAAACTGCTAATTGCTTTGAGCCACTCCGTAGTTTTGTCCTAGTCTACAGAGAATTCGTGAAATGATAGTGTCCCTTTTCTCTTTTTGTCCTGTTCGAAGTACAAAAAGGCACACAACAATACATGTTCGAATATTTCCAAACACAGTTAAAGAAAAGCAAATGACTACACCATTAAAAACAACGAATTAGCGCAAAAATTATAATTCTTGTTTAGGACGAAGTTACAGCGAGAAATTACTTTGAGCCACTCATTACAATTGTTCTTGTTTGCAGAAAATTTCTGCTCGAAGTGCAATAAGGCGCACAATAATGTCACAAATTCCAAGATTTTTAAACACAGTTTAAGAAATATAATCACACTACACAATAAAAAATTAAACTCACTAACGCATAATATTAGCTCTCAATATCAAGCCAACAAGCACCTCATTGCGAACATTTACGACAGCAAAACATTAAAAATAAAACTGGAAATGCGGCTATTTGCGGTATACAGCTTCCTGTCATTGACTAGGAGGCCAGCGCTCCAGCGGCATTATGGTGAAATTTTCCAATTACAGCTTTATCCTGGGCTTCACAAGCGAGTGTCAAGGCCGGTGTAAGGAGCGCAGCGAGGGATCCAGTCGGCTGTGTCTACAATAATGAGGGTGGATTCATTGATCACCAGATGGCCCACCGTACACGGTACAACACTAGCATTCGAAGCGGAAGCTGACTGAACCATAACAGGTGCACATATATTATGAGAGTATGACACTGACTCAAGCATGGCATGAAACATCTGGCGATGAGGAACGTGCGAATGTGAAAAACACCGAGACGAAATAACAGTAGTGAAGGGACAGGGAAGGGAACTGCCTACGCAAATCCTTAATGGCTCGCGACCACGTATTACTTAATTGATAGCCAGTGTCCCTGTTGAAATTGTTAGAATTTGTATGTATTTTCACAGCTTCCTTTACAAGTAAATTAATTGATGCCCAAGATTCTCATTCAGTATTTCTTTGCACTTAAAGAGGAGACAGTGTTCGGGGGCACATGAAGGAATGGCTGAGTTTAATTTTAAGAATATAAGGTAAGAATGTACCTCATCCAGAACTCGTGAAGTTTCGTGTTCTGTTGTACTAAAACCCCTTGGTGCAACAGTCCCGAAGGGCCATGCCCTACCAAGTACTGGTGGTGATTATTATTTTAACAGGAAGTACAACTAGGCAACCTTCCTCTGTTAACACTAATTAGAGAAATTAGGGAGAGAGAATATAAGGATCCGACACTTCGAAAAATGACGGTACCGGTCAAAGAAAGACAAGGGCCAAGAAGGGCGTGAAAATGGAAGACTCCCAAGGGATCCATAGGGATCGGAAAAGAACGAGAGTTGACGACGGGAGGTCGGATAGGATATATGAAAGTGACGAGCCTGGCACAAATAAGTGGAAGCAATTCCAGAACTCAGCTTAGGGCCCCTTGATCGCCAACCCACGCTCTCAAATTAAGATCCCCTCGGGCTGGCCTACCAAGCGACCACTCCTCATCCCGAAGGCCTGCAAATTACGAGGTGTGTCGAGTAGTCCGCACGACGAATCTTCTCGTCTTCTAGACCGGAGCCGCTATCTCACCGTCTGACAGCTCCTCAACTGTAATCAGGTAGGCTGAGCCGTCAGATCCAGGTAAAATTCCTTGACCCGTGGCCTCCAGGTAAGAGGCAGGAACGCTACTCCTGCTTCATGCAAGAACTGAGAAAATATCTTCATCATCATCGAAACTGATTTTCAACCTATTTAGGTCGTGTTGCGTACATTTAGTACGTCTTGAAGAGATGTTTAGTACAGAACAAAAATCGCCAACCGGGCACCAGTGGGATCCGAACCCACAACGTCCCAATTTCGCGTCGGCTTGCCATTGAGAATATTCGGCATCAATTCATTTGTTTGTTAAGCGAGCTGTGGAATATACGCGCACTTTTTCTTGAGCCCGGAGCTCCCTAGTGCTGAATCGGTAGACCTCGGTTATCTTCGAGATTCGTATTGGCAACCTTTGAAACACAAACTATGAATCGCTTATTGATCGCTGTGCGACATCTGGCGTACACTTTGCAAACTAGTACTGTTGTTGTTTACACAGCAAAGCCAAACTATATAATTCATACTAGTAACAAGATTCCCATTGAGAAATGTTATATAATGTTAAATGATGTATGTGTGACACAATTGTTGACGTAAGATAATAAATGTTTAGAAAATTCATATTGATCGATCATATTATCGATTCAATTCAGATTACATTTCCATCCAGTTGGCAGTATAACCGGAACTGGCAGCACTCCCTCCTTGCTCCTCACCCCGTAAAAATCGGGCACTGCCAATCAGTTAAGTAATACGTGGTCGGCAGCCATTAAGGATTTACGTAGGTAGTTCCCTTGCCTGCCCCTTCACTATTGTTATCTAGTCTCGCTGTTTTCCAAATTCGCACGCTCCTCATCAGTTACTGGCATCCGATTGGCCATAACATCTGTTCAATACGTACTAAATGTACATAACACGACCTAATAGTTTGAAAGTCGGTTTCGATTACAATGCGGTCGTGAAAATTCAATATTCATTATCTTCATCGTACTTTATTTCCCTCCCGATTCTGCTTCCGTGGGATGTACATTACTGGATGTAATTATAACAATTGAGGCGGTCGACGTGCATGGGCTCGTTTTACGCGGAATACATAGGTTTGTCCGCCAATTTCTCTAGTTAATAACGGTGAAAGATTCAGCGGGATAAGTTGAACACCTGTTAAAAGTTAGCTGTTACTTCAAATTGTAAATATTATTTATTATTATTCTATCTATAATGTGATGTGTTAGCCATACGCTAAATAAATAAATTCCCAGTTCGTGGTCACAGCTTCTCACAGCGTCTGACGGGAACTTTGGACTTATCAGACAGTACATCAACCACGAAAACTAATTGCCAATACCAAGCCTTATCTTATGTGCCGCAGAAGTTCCAGCGGTTGTGGACCTACTAGAATAACAAACCTGTATCCGGACATAATTTTCCTTTGACTGTAATGTAGTATGTGGTCCTGTTGTGTGTTCTCACACATCCACTGCAAGTTTCAGCCTTCTTCCCATTTGAAAATGTTCTTACAGACAAGGAAACTTCACCACTGAAAAGACTGCTCCTCCGAACATCAACCAAAAGAAAGTGAAGGATATAACAATGTTTGTCTGAAGACGATGTTGCGTTCATTGGGGGGATAAAAAACTAAGACTGAACAGTAAATGAAGTAGGGCCTTTTGGTATTATTCTCTGACAGCGTTAATAAAATTCTATTCCCTGACAATACTGATCTATTGTAGCCAATTAATTTTCAAACAAACTGAATCTTTGGTAGTAATACCGGAGTACATTAATATAAATCACCGTATTTAAGTCTTATTTATTGAATTTTACCACCGGAAGTGCTCTCTTCATAAAAAGGGCCATAATATCGATTTAAAAAGTTGTTATTTATTTAATGAAATATTTAGGTCATATTTTACATGAATTATTCCTACCTGAATTAAATATTGTAAGTAATAACAAACACTGCGGTATAGAAAATAAATTAGCGAAGAAAAACAAAGACAAATATTTAATTTCGTTTTCTTTTTACGTCGACTGCCTCAGTTGTATTTCTAAAAGTAAATTACAGGTAAAATTGTGTCAAAAGTGGCGATAACCAGTAAGAATTACTAAGAATGTAATCGTTACAAGTAATTCGATTACTAAAACCACGCAACGAGTGTACATCCACCATATGGATGGAAGAACGACGCCATTTTGGTCGACGTGTTTTGGCAAGATGTTGATGTTGGACGTATTTAGTGGCGGACGATGGTCTCTCAGGTCGGAGGGCCGGCCACAGTACTTTTTCCCACAATTCTTTCTTTGCTACTGACCAGTACTACCGCACTCATTCAAGTATTCCGCGCGGAAACAAACCAATTAACTGCTGCCAACCCTCACAAAATGCAAGCCGAGTCCCAATTTGAATCAAAATTCCTCGTCTCAAATGTTACATTTCAATATAAGTATTTTTTTATTTTTATTTTTATTTTTAAAATATAAGTAATAGGACAAACAAGATCATAAATTATTATTTAATGTTATTATATGCGACCATGGAGAAGATTTGGCTGGCGCATGCTCGTTTGAGGACATCTTTACTGCTACACTGCTATGGACTCTGCCCACGTGAGAGCCTCTTCCCGCACCCTTCCACCCCCGGAAACCGTCCAGCAGCGCGCTTCCCCCTTACATCTCAACCCCCTCACCTACACTATATCCTCGGACGGGAGCTCGAGAATTCGTGTCTTATCTTCAACCTGGAAACATTTAGCAGTGAACTGCGCGCTGATAACTTATTGCCGACATTCTTCCTTAGTGATGAGGATTTACAGTTTTACAATCAAATGTAATTTTTAGCATTATTCTAGTTTAATATTTGACTTCAAATGTCGAGAAAAAATAAAAAAAAACCTTTTTGTTCTCTAGAGAGGACATCGTCCGGGAGTCCTTACGGGCCGGCCGCTACCGGACAAATACCTACAACGAGAGGCTGTATGCAAAGCAGTGGCGAGGAAAACATTAATTATTATAATTCTCAACACTGCGGAAGGTAGAATTATTTATTGGGCATAAAATCATGCGCCTTTGACCAATAGCAGGTCCTATTTTATTTCCTCGTAATGACATACTTATGTTTTTAACACTACCGTGACTTCGTGATTGCGTCCACCAAAATGACGTCCTTCTATCATCTATTGTCTATCAAATATCTAGGAATCACTCTGGATCGGTCCTTGACATTCAAACAACAGTGCATCACGTTATCTAAGAAACTTGGCTCCAGAGTGAATCTACTCCGCAAGATTGCCGGAAGTAGCTGGGGTGCGGACGCCAATACCCTACGCACTGCTGCACTCGCTCTTGTGTATTCTGCTGGTGAATACTGTGCTCCTGTATGGCAAAACAGCATTCACACAACAAAGATTGATGTCCAGCTTAATGAGGCCATGAGAGTGATCACTGGTACTGTCAGATCTACTCCCATTCAGTGGTTACCTGTCTTAGCTAATATTGCCCCGCCAGATCTAAGGAGGAAAGCAGCTAGGATAAACTTGCTCAAGAAGATCTCTTCTCATAAGAACTCTCCCTTGTACGATGCCCTACAACACCCACCAACAACTCGTCTGAAATCACGCAAACCACCCTGGACTGATTTTAAAAGTATCAGCTCTTTCGACATGACCTCTGAGTGGCGACAGCGTTGGCATGAACATCCACCCAACAACGCTCACTTGGTTCAAGATCCAACAAAGAAGGTTGAAGGATTCCAACTGCCGCGTCAAACCTGGTCGAAGCTGAACCGAATTAGGACGGGTCAAGGGAGGTGTGGCTACATGTTGAAGAAATGGGGTTTCCGTTCGTCTGCTGACTGCGACTGTGGAGCGGATGAGCAGACAATGGAACACATCGTTAAGGAGTGCCCACTTCGAGCATTTAATGGTGATCTGAGGCTTCTACATCAAGTGACTCCGAGTGCTCTGGACTGGTTGTCAAATTTGGACATTTCCATTTGATATTTTTTTTGTGTGTGTACTTGTAAAGCCATACGATATATATCATTGTTTATGATTTCTTCTTGTGCCCTTGTTGGTAACGCCAAGAATTTAGAAGAAAGGGGCGCTAGAGCTAGTTGATGGTCTCATAAATAACACTCGTCATCTATGTGTAACAGAACGCAATTGCGCCGAAAGTTGAAAGGCTAAAAAGCCCGGAAATATTTCAAATTGTGAGTCTTGTATAGCTCTATGAAACTAAATAAACAAATTTCCAAAAATCTTTTCTGGCCTAATGCAGTTGCGGATCAACAGCCTAAAATCGCATGAATCTTTGCTCGCTTTCTTTTTTATTCAAATCCTAGCCAAATTAACTTATTTACATAATTCTTTCTGTAATGTGTTCCTTGGTTCAATACCCTCAGGGATTTTTTTATTTTTGAAGAAATGTCCACACTGAATGTAGTTATAAGGGCTTAAGTGAAACTCTGCATTGACTCACATTAGCGCTCGTAGTGGTGCTTAAGTGAAACTCTGCATTGACTCACATTAGCGCTCGTAGTGGTAGAAAAAGGCAAACTGCTAATCTAATCGACCAGATAACGATGATTAACGAAAAGATTGTAATTTTTAGAAATAACTAAAGAATAGATCCTCATACTTTATTATATCTTATTTACCTAAAATCGTAGCTCATACCCCAGGATGTTTTCGACCTTCAGTTGCTTTCCTGAAGGGTTTCTTTCGGTTTATCGGAATTCTTTATCTCTCCTGTGGGTAGAGTGAAGGGTTGCGTTATCCGTAGCCCCTACATGTCGTAAGAGGCTCGTCGGTAGCTGCAGAGTGGGTTGTTGTCTGTACTCTGACCGGCCAACCGAGCAGAGCTCTACCGTGGCTCTACGCCTCTGCATTCGGGAGACGGGCCTGGGGCACAGTGCCGGACTTCACGCCTGGCCCCACCCGTCGGCTGTCCTGAGAATGGTTTTCCATTCTCCTGCACTAAGGCGAATGCCGGGACAGTTCGTAGTACAGACCACGGCCGCCCACCCCTCACCTTCTCCGCACATCTCCTTCACCGTAACAAATCTCCCGGCCTGAGAGACGGCGTCACCGTCTAAGAGGCCCGCCTCCCCCTTCAGGGGAGGAATGAAAACGTTTAGTAGTAGCAGTCGTAAGAGGGGAACAACCAAAGAAACTATACACACTCTCTTGTCTTATTCGTGATTCGTGTAGTGGAGAAATGTTCATACATTGTCTTCAGTGCGAATTAACGTAGCAGTAGCAGTTTCTGTGTTAGGGAACGGAGCCCTATGCTTAGTCATTCTGGTGCCACACAGGCTCATTAAGCAGCGTGGAAATATCAACCCAGGATTGATCGGGATTCGAACCCCAGCACAAGTCACGATATGTCTTTACTGGTATATTATGAAACAGACGGTCGTTGGGATAATATAGAAGGCGCTGCAAATTCTTCTTCTCCTTGACGGCAAAGAACGTTTAAGAAGGCGGCTAGATGCCATTCTCCTCTTTTTAAGATAATTATATCAAATTAATTGTGAACTTTACCAGTTGCGTGCTGCAGACAGTGTGGGAAACAGCTCCAGTGCTCGTTCGGGAACAGGAATGAGCCCAGAGCTGTAGAGCATAAAACAAAGCAATAAATTAGGTAAAGTCCATGTCACGTGAACTACACGCGGTTACACTCACGGTATCCCCTGCCCGTCGTAAGGGGTGAAAAAAAGGAGCCCCAAGGGCTGTGAATTTGCTAGCGTGGGTTGGCAACTATGCGGCCCTTAGCTGAGTCCTGACATTGCTTCCGTTACTTGTGCCAGGCTCCTCTAGCGTATCCGACCCCCCCCCCCCCCTGGTCAACTCTTGTCCTTTTCCGACTCCGACGGTATGGGAGCACTCCAGGCGTAGAGATTCTTTCATTTTCACGGCCTTCGTGGTTGATACCTTCATTTCTCGAAGTGTCGGAGCCATTCCATTTTTTCTCTCTGATCATTGTTAATAGAGAATGGTCGGCCAGTTCTACTTCCTCTTAAAACAATACTTACCACCACCACCTCTATAATTAATGCTTATTTTGTTACGACTATGTCTGTTGATTTGAATATGTAAGTAGTCAATTTGGCAGCAGTGATGAGCCATTAAAAAAGGAATAGGGCGTTGATATTTGTTTTTTAGTGCCAGACTGAGTGACTCAGACGCTTAAGGCGCTGGCCTTCTGAACACAACTTGACAGGTTCGATCCTGGCTCAGTCCGGTGGTATTTGAAGGTGCTCACATACGTCAGCCTCTTGTCGGTAGATTTACTCGCACGTTAAAGATCTCCTGCGGGACTAAATTCCTGCACCTCGGCGTCTCTGAAAACGGTAAAAGTAGTTAGTGGGACGTAGTAGTTAGTAGTCCCTTACATGCCGGGAACTGTGAGACGTAAGGTCCAATGTATTAGCGTGCTGTAACTTGGTGTTCAAGTCTTACCACAAGCTTCAACACAAGAAACAAATACTTTTTACTCAGAAATGCGTTCACCATAACACTGATCACTTCACAGAATACTGTCGAGGAATTAACGACTCAAAGAGGTAACAAGGCAGTAAAAATGTCGCGTACCTGGAAGAAGTCCACGCAAGGTCGAAAGCGAAGGAGCAGGTAGGTCGCGTTAATGTCCAATTAAGAATTCTTTTCCTCGCTGGTATTTCCGTCGGGAGGCGCTCGTGCGATTCAGCTGGTTGTGCCAGAGGTGTCATGGAAATTCCAGCCCATGGCTACTCAGATTGGAGAGGAGCGTCGTTACAACTGTGCTAGCTTTCTACCCAAAAAACCTAAGTTTGAATCCCGGTAGTTTGCAGGGTAGAATTTTCACTTGAACGCTCTGACCGGGATAAAATATGAGGCAGGATGCGTCTCTTGACCACAGATACAATCTGGCATAACTGATGATCCTTCTCATCGGAAAGATCTTCATTGGGGTAATCAGATTAATGTAATTGTAAATGAATAGATGGAAAAAACTGTGCTGCGCGCAGAAAGCACACATAGCACTCCCCAGCTTCATGTTCATGACCGAGGGAAGTATGAGGCACATTCCTGCCTTCGTACAGTGCCCCCAGGGTACGAAGAAAATGTCAGGGAAATATCTCAAGGAACTGGACAACTTCTATGTCAATTACTGCACGGTAACCTATAAGAAAAACACTATCATTAATACGTGATTCATGACGTTCTCACATATTATTATTATTATTATTATTATTATTATTATTATTATTATTATTATTATTATTATTATACGACCTACACTACTCCGCAACATTTGTTATAAATACGTTAGATAACTCGTCTTGATATGCCTATCCTAAGGTTTTATGAACATTTAATAAGAAGTGCGTTATGGTATGCCCCAGTCCGTCCATCATGCTGTCTGTTTGCTAAAAATCTGTCTATATATTAACTTTTTATCCTGCGGTTCTTGATGTAAAACTTGGCATTGTCTCCTAGAAGACAATGGTATTTTTAATCGCAATTCTTCTACATAGAACAGTTATCTTCTGAACTCATAGGTTAGTCTTGAAGGAGAGTTTCTTGCCAGGCAAAGAACATTTTTAAGATACACGGTCTTTGCTCTGTCTAGTGTAGCTAGGTTATCTTTCGATAGATGTTCCCAAATAATGTCTCTCTCTTTTCTTTTTTTTTTTTCTTTTTGCTAGTTGCTTTACGTCGCACCGACACGGATAGGTCTTATGGCGACGATGGGATAGGAAAGGCCTAGGAGTTGGAAGGAATCGGCCGTGGCCTTAATTAAGGTACAGCCCCAACATTTGCCTGGTGTGAAAATGGGAAACCATGGAAAACCATCTTCAGGGCTGCCGACAGTGGGGATCGAACCCACGATCTCCCGGATGCAAGCTCACAGCCGCGCGCCTCTACGCGCACGGCCAACTCGCCCGGTCAAATAATGTCTAAGGCGTATGTCATGATGGGGTCTGTTTGTACGTAGACTTTTATTTCTTAGCAGCATATACTGTAAGTATTAGGAACGCTCTGCCATCTGCTGAATATACTTCGAAGCTGGGAAAGTTAGAAAATCAAAGAGTATCTAGCAGGGAAGTGAAGTGTTTACTCTCTGGCTTGACAGGTAGTAATCAAACATGCATGCAATGACATTACTAAGGATGAAAATCACATAAATCAGAATATTAATGCAAGTGTTCGTCGCTTAGCAACCCGCTAAGTACAGAATGTATTGCGGGTTAGGGTAAGCCTTCGCCTGCAATTACTGGAGTGATCATTAAAGAGACCTATCAGTGTCTCATGATTCACCGGCAGGTAATTCCGGGGAGAATTAAACAAAAATGAAGCAAATTGGTCCAGTAGAACGGACGGACGGATTTGCCAAGGCTGTTTCTAGTAAACTCTTTTAATATATCGATTATTATTATTATTATTATTATTATTATTATTATTATTATTATTATTATTATTATTATTATTATTATCATTATTATTATTATTTGGAATTCCTAATATATTTTCGTGTAATGAGATATGAATATCTATTCCATTGCTATCATCTTTATTCAATTCATGTGAGTAAATTCAACATAACATAACATAACATAACATAACATAACATAACATAACATAACATAACATAACATAACATAACATAACATAACATAACATAACATAACATAACATAACATAACATAACATAACATAACATAACATAACATAACATAACATAACATAACATAACATAACATAACATAACATAACATAACATAACATAACATAACATAACATAACATAACATAACATAACATAACATAACATAACATAACATAACATAACATAACATAACATAACATAACATAACATAACATAACATAACATAACATAACATAACATAACATAACATAACATAACATAACATAACATAACATAACATAACATAACATAACATAACATAACATAACATAACATAACATAACATAACATAACATAACATAACATAACATAACATAACATAACATAACATAACATAACATAACATAACATAACATAACATAACATAACATAACATAACATAACATAACATAACATAACATAACATAACATAACATAACATAACATCTGCAAATCGTGTTATAGCAGTAAATGCATTGCAGACTTTATCTTGAAGATAACCACAATAATCTTTTTCCCCGTGTAAATTCTGCTTTTCTCCGCCTCTGTGGTGTGGTGGTTAGTGTGATTAGCTGCCAACCCCCGGAGACCAGGGTTCGATTCAAGACACTGCCACGAAATTTACAAAATTAGTACGGGGGCTGGAAGGGGGTCCACTCAACCTCAGGAGGTCAACCGACTAGAGGGGGTTCGATTCCCACATCAGCCATCCTCGAAGTGGGTTTTCGTGGTTTCCGAATTCTCCTTCAGGCAAATGTTGGGATGGTACCTAACTTAAGGCCACGGCCGCTTCCTTCCCCCTTCCTTGTCTATCCCTTCCGATTTTTCCATCCCCCTATATGGCTCCTGTTCAGCATAACAGGTGAGGCTGCCTGGGTGAGGTACTAGTCCTCCTTCTCAGTTGTATCCCCGAATAAATATCTGGCCTCGAGGCGGTAGAGGTGAGTCCGAGGGAAAATCTAACCCTGGAGAGTAACCGGATTAAGAAAGAATGTTATACAGGCTAAAGTAACAAAAAAATACAGGATACCTGGACAATGTTGTGAGGTGGACAGCAGGCAGTGGCATGATGATAAACGGGGTGAAAATTTAAATTGTGAGTTTCATAAACAGGAAGAGTGCCCTCAGTTTTAATTACTGTGATGATGGAGTCTTTGTACCTCATAGGGGTACCTAGGGGTTAATATAAGGAAGTATCATTTTCGGCGTAATCACATTAAATACCGGGTGAGTTGGCCGTGCGGTTGAGGGCGCGCAGCTGTGAGCTTGCATCCGAGAGATAGTGGGTTTCAACCCTACTGTCGGCAGCCCTGAAGGTTTTCCTTGGTTTTCGATTTTCACACCAGGGACTATACCTTAATTAAGGCCAAGGCCGCTTCCTTCCCATTCCTAGGCCTTTCCTATCCCGTCATCGCCGTAAGACCTATCTGTGTCGGTGCGACGTAAAGCTAATTGTTTAAAAAATTAAATGGCGTTATGTAAAGGTAACATATCTCTTAATGTGTATGAGGGTAGCGGTAGTGGGCGTGACCTCAATTAGTGTGGTTCTACAGCCCTATCTCTTAATATGTATGAGGGTAGTAGTAGTGGGCGTGACCTCAATTAGTGTGGTTCTACAGTCCTATCTCTTAATATGTATGAGGATAGTAGTAGTGGGCGTGACCTCAATTAGTGTGGTTCTACAGTCCTCTCTCTTAATATGTATGAGGGTAGCAGTAGTGGGCGTGACCTCAATTAGTGTGGTTCTACAGTCCTATCTCTTAATATGTATGCGGATAGCAGTAGTGTGCGTGACCTTAATTAGTGTGGTTCTACAGTCCTATCTCTTAATATGTATGAGGGTAGTAGTAGTAGTGGGCGTGACCTCAATTAGTGTGGTTCTACAGTCCTATCTCTTAATATGTATGAGGGTAGCGGTAGTGGGCGTGACCTCAATTAGTGTGGTTCTACAGTCCTATCTCTTAATATGTATGAGGGTAGCAGTAGTGGGCGTGACCTCAATTAGTGTGGTTCTACAGTCCTATCTCTTAATATGTATGAGGGTAGTAGTAGTAGTGGGCGTGACCTCAATTAGTGTGGTTCTACAGTCCTATCTCTTAATATGTATGAGGGTAGTAGTAGTGGGCGTGACCTCAATTAGTGTGGTTCTACAGTCCTATCTCTTAATATGTATGAGGGTAGTAGTAGTAGTAGTAGTATTAGTAGTGGGCGAGACCTCAATTAGTGTGGTTCTACAGTCCTGTGACAGCACTGTGTTGCCACATGTTCCGGCTCTGCGCTAGGCGCTGTACAGTTGTTAGCATACTATTAAATATTGCTGCTATTACTGGAAGGTGGCTTAGCAGTAAAGACATACTCCTCATTCCCCTTCCTCCCAGGCCCTTATCAGTCTCTCTCTGGACGATTGGTTTTTCCTTTACGTACATTTAAAAATACAGTGTATTTTTATATTTATATTACCGTGGAAATGTCCGTTGACATCACCTTCAATAATAAGTGGACTGGCCTGCTCAATATTCCGCGTTCAAATCGCGGTTAGGATGGGAAAATGATCTAAGAGCATACTGTTCTTTGGATAGAAAAGTGAAATCTGTCGGACCCTGCCATAGGTATCGGAAAAATTTAAGGTAAGTGTTGTGATCGGTAAAAATCCGTCTTTCAGCTTGTCGTTTTGCACGTCTTTTCATTTCGCGATCATAAGTCATGAGCAACGCTCGCACACGAGTATACATCATCTGCTCCTTCTCAAGGCAGATCTGTTTTCCGTTAGGAACCAAATTAAATAAGTTGAATGCATTTATTGTACTGAATTATGTGCTGATCATTAGCCATGTGCGATAAATAAACATAAACACGGATCGATTTAATTGCTTAGCTTATGACCATAGCAGTCCACCCTTCAAAGGAGAGGGACTTCCTACCAGATTGATATGTAATAATAAACATGCGACGAGGTCAGGCCAGAGGCGACACAGTATATAAATATCAATGTATATGACCGCTCAGTGTACGAGCAGCTTGTATGCTGGGAGGACTTCACTTCGCCTTCTAATAAATCATCTTTAATAAGTCTTATTATCAGAGAAGCGTACGAGCTGCGAATACGTTAGGTATCACGCACTTGGAACTATCACCATTCTTCGACTTGTGATTTGACACCTTCTATTGGACTCGAGTTACGACTCAGGTTCGAACCCAAGATACCTTCATTCGAGACATAATTCAGAATTGATTATCGTCGTACCTTCGGCTAGGCGACAGGTTTGCTGAAATCCGTGGTGTTGATAACCCGTCATGTGATGATTCTTGACTATCTTTAAAGGCCCATGAATTGGCAACGCGCAACTCGGATCGCCTGACTCGGGGAAGTTAGGAAAAGGGACAAGACGCGACTCCCTGGGAGGCGTGAACTCGTTGCCATAGTAACTGGCAGCTGGAACTACGAGAACCGTCAGTAAGATCGAGAACTGGAAAATATTCAACGGAAAGCAAGACGATTTGTTCCGGCTAATTTCTGATAAAAGCGTAATTCCATACTGTGGGGAATTTAGTTATTTTAAATTAAATGTATGTTGAACCCTTGTGCCGTTTCTCTATAGGTCGGGTAGACGTAGCGAGTTTCTACGACTGGATGTTCTTCCTGCCGTCAATCTCGTCAGAGGTGATAAATGGCACTAGGAAGGGAGAGGGGCGCAATCCGGTGTCGGCACATAGCCTACCCCTGTCGAATAGCACCAAGGGGTCTGCTCAAGGCTTGACCTCGCCATCTGACGGACGAATCACCTTCAACAGCGTCATATGCTCTCACTCCGTATAAACACTATGGAGAGGTTTAGAATTTAATCCAGGCTTTCGGCACGCAATCTAGTGGTAAGAAATTGTATACCACCACCTCTTCTACCCTGCCAGCCAACATGCTGTTGCTGAATTTTTTTCGACCAACGGGACTCGAACCGGCTATCCCCGGTGTCAAAGCATAGAGACCTTAACGATCATGGTCACCGGGCGGGCTAAATTGAGATGTCGCCACCAGCATATGTACTCGAACCAATAAGAAAAGCTGTTGGTTCAATCAGTGAGGATAACTTTTCAAATAGACGTACCTGCTGAAGAGTAAAGTGTCGTTTTCCGTACTTTATTTGAATGTGGAAAGAAGTCAAATTCCTTACACTATGAAATCTATATATTTAAAACACTAGTCTGATTTTTGTTACAGCGAGTTTGAGAGAACGACTGAACCAAGTGACATAGTAAAACACTGTGACGAAAGCTCTTACAGCGTGTATTTAAAACCATAAACATTTCTTGCCGTATATTTTGAAATTGTTAAGGAAAAATGTAGCATTCTGATTGACGAAAGCGCTCGCCACGTGGGCTGTGGCATACGTTTCGAGAGGGGACGTCCAAGGGGGCTAGCACGCATTGTCAAGAATGCATTTTTCATCGATGGTCCCGTACGCACTGGAAACAGTGCTTAATACAGAAGTGATTCATTTTAGGGCTTTTTTTTTTTTTAATTTATTTGGCTTTTGGTCCATCGACCATACAGCCAGCAAAAACATTACAAATTCACAAGTCACACAGTAATATATATACATATGACAGACACAGGAATGAAATGACATAAATGACAGACAGAAAAATCGCCTGAAAGTCTCTTTCACTTCACAAACTCCTGGATGTTCTGAAATTTACTTTTTTTTTTTTAACTGACTAAAATCAATATAAATGTCTGGTAAAATAAGAGCGGTCAAAAAGATACAAATTATATATTTAAAACGCTATATTTGAGAAATTGTGCTGAAGTCACTTACATTCTCTGTTTGATAGGAGAAAGAAAAACTGGCACGCTGGTTAGAGACAGTCTCCTTCACACACATATGCCTTGGATATTCTGACACTCACAATTCATGATTTGCACTTTTTTTTTTTTTCTGAACATGACGAAAACCATTACAAATTTTTGATTAAGAGAGGTAAAAATAAAATTAAAAGGACACTAATTAGATATTTAGATCACTATTTTTGAGAAATTCGGCTAAAATCGCATATACTCTCTGGTTGGCAGAAGCAAGAAGAGCTGGCACACTGGTAGGAAATGGAGTTCCAATTTTAATCAATTTTGAGAGCATTACTGATCGTGCAGTACTGTACTTTGAACAAACAAATACAACGTGATTCAAATCTGCGACACACGGAGGGTCATACTCACACGTGGGAGAGTCCAACACTTTTATACGGTAGAGATGGTCGGCGTAACATCCGTGTCCGAGTCGCATGCGTATGAGGGATGTGATGTGACGTCTGGCCAGTTTGATGCTATCGAACCATGGTTTGTTAGGGATATTAGCTTGAAGTGCGGCATAATATCGTCCTTTGTGCAGATCCTGTGTATTCCATTCCGTTGACCATTTTCTTTGAGCTTTCATACGGATAATGGGGAGAAAGTCTGTATAAGGGAGTTGGATGGCTCGTAAATTGGTTGCAGTTGTACTTTGTTTAGCGAGGAGGTCTACTGTTTCATTGTGTTCGATACCAGCATGTCCCTTGATCCATAGAAAGTGAACTATTATTCCTCGGAGTTCTGCATTTCTCACTAATTGCAGAATGTCAAGGATGTACTTATTAGTCTTTGTGGTCCAGTCAGGTTGTTTTAAACGTTGTAATACGCTGAAGCAGTCTGTTAGGATGAGAATTTTCTGGAATTGTTGTGAGGTACCATAAATTATAGCTGCTTGAATTGCTAGCATTTCCGCTGTGTAGATGGAAGTTGGCTCTGGTAGGGACCGTTGTTCAGTAACTGCTGTTAATGGGCAATAGTAAGCATATCCTACTCCTTCTGAAGTTTTGGAGCCGTCTGTGTAGATGCATGTGAACTCTGACCAAGCTGTTTGTAAGAGTACCTTGACTGAAGTGTTCATATTCGTCCCTGCACTCACTGTATCAGATATAGAGAAAGTGTTCGGTGGTGAGGATATGAGCTCATAGTCGTAGCAAAAGGCAGGTACTGAGGCGCCCTTGAGTACAAGGGGGGAAATATACCGTAATTCATGGTAGCTCGTCACCAGCAGTGGAGTGCGAAAATTTCGTAAGTGCTGATATGAATTTATTAATCTACTGAGGGTAAGTACTTTAGTAAAAAGTGGATGGTTGATCTGGGTAGCTCGGCGTAGGAAGAATATATCTGATAGCATCTGTCGTCTGATTGAAAGTGGCATTTCGATGGCTTCGACTAAGAGAGCGTTCGTGGGTGAAGAGTTCATAGCTCCTAAACAGAGCCTGATCGCCCGATACTGAAGGACATCAAGTTTGCGAAGAACATATTTTGGTGCGTTGCCGAAGAAAATGCTTCCGTAATCCAGGACCGGTCGAAGAAGGGCACGATAGAGTGTTAACATAGTGGACGGGTCTGCTCCCCACCACGTGCTAGTAACAGCTCGAAGAACATTGAGCACACGTCCGAATTTTGTTGTTACGTGGTTGATATGTCGACTCCAAGTCAGACGCCTGTCTAGATACAGACCCAATAATTTTGCTGTTGTCTGAAGAGGAAATGAATATGGACCGAGTCGAATGAAAGGTGATGCAATTGACTGTTGTTTCCTGGTAAATATTACCACTGAAGATTTAGCTTCCGAGAGACTGAATCCATTTTGAAATGTCCATGTGGAGAGAGCCTTTGCTGCATCGTCAAGCCATAATCGTGTGACCCAGAAGCAGGATGAGGACGCGTAGAGGCAGATATCGTCTGCATACTGGAGGATCTTAATGTTTGATTGGAATATGGTGTCTAGGTCGGCCGTATACAGAGCGTATAGTAAAGGACTAAGGATGGCACCTTGTGGTAAGCCTTTCGTTACTATTCGTGGTCCGTAGAGTGAGTTGTCACGTCGACGGATATATATCATACGTCGTTGAAATAAGGCATGAATCCCACGAAGATAAACTTCGGGCAGACCCAGTCTGTGCATTTTGCGAACAAGAATTGGTATAATGACGCTATCGTAGGCTCCTGATATGTCTAAGAATAAAGCTGTAAGGAATCCTTGTTTAAGAAAGGTCATCTCGATATCTGTTGTGAGGAGACTTAAATTATCTAGTGTGCTTCTTGATTTACGAAATCCATATTGAGAGGTAGATAAGATGTTGTTGTGTTCTAACCACCACTCTAATCTAAATTTTAATAGCCTTTCAAAGGTCTTACAGACGCAAGATGACAAAGCTATCGCTCGATAGGAAGCAGCTTCCTCTGGATCCTTCTCTGGTTTCAAGATCGGTACAATGATCTGTGTAGTCCAGTCATTAGGGAAAATACTTTGCGACCAGAACTCCATAAAAAGTTGCAATAGAATAATCTTAGCATTTAATGGTAGGTGGGCTATCATGGCGTATTGGATTTGGTCAATTCCTGGAGCAGTATTGGATGTATTTTTAAGGGCTGCTGTAAGTTCTCGAAAGGTGAAAGGCTGCAGGAGAATACGGTGTGGCATTTGTGAAGAGCTTGTAGGTGGGAATTCCGGGTCATCAAATGATGTTGTAGGTGGGGCTATGGAATCGGCGAAGTCATCGATCCAGCAGCGCAGTGGTTTTGGGAAGGTTCGTTTCCTCTTAAATCTGTTTATCATGGACCATACCTCGGGGAGCGGTGTTTCTTTATTCATCTTCTCACAATATCCCTTCCAACTATTTCTTTTTTGTCGTTTTAAGAAACGCTTCACTTCGGCGTCCATTTTCCTGTATGCAATATAGTTCTCCCACGTTGGGTAGCGTTTATAAGTACTAAATGACTGTCGACGTCTGGCAATCATTTTTGAGCATTCTGCAGTCCACCACGGGGCCGGTACGCGCTTAGAAGGGTCAATTGGCCGTCGTTGTGGGATGGCTAGCGATGCTGCGATGTTGATGATGCGTATAAATGCTTCATATTTTTCTAATGGATTTGGAATGTTATGTACTGTATCTAAATTAGCTTCGACACTATTTCTGTATTTAATCCAATCTGCTCTTTGAACATTCCACTTTGAAGTAGGTTGATGTAAGGCCGGTGTGTGTGGCTGTATAGTGGAAATTTCTATTGGGTAATGGTTGGATCCCATAGTAAATGATAGAGTTTTCCATTGATAATCTGTAGCTATTGATGAGGAGCAAAGTGTAAGATCTATTGCAGATTTTCTTTGGCCTGGGACTGGTACTAGGGTTGGCGATCCGTCGTTGAGGATAAATAAATTGTTATCTTCAATTAGATCTAAAAGAGTGTTCCCATAGACGTCATTTATTTCGCATCCCCAGACAGTATTGTGTGCGTTGCAATCTCCGCAAATTAGGTATGGAGCTTCTAGGTGACTAATTAAGTAGTTCCATTCTCTTACACTAATTATTGTCCTTGGGGGGCAGTAGATTGAAACGACCGTGAGATGTCTCTGAAGCACTTCCACTCGGGCTGCAACTACTTGAAAACTTTTTATGTTTGCATGATCTATAGGGATGTAATTAAATGGTATTGCAGATTGGATAAATATTGCTACGCCTCCTTTTCCATCTTCTCTGTCGTTGCGTAAAATGTGATATCCTCTGTATGTCACTACTACTCCGGGCCGAAACCAGGTCTCACTGATGATAGCAATCTGGATGTTTCGGGTATATAACTCTCGTTGTAAGGACTCTCGATTTGCATTAGCAGATCTCGCATTCCATTGTAAAAATTTAAAGGCCATCTTCACACTTGAAAACGTTAGTGATCATTTGACGTATTGCATCTGGATGTAAAGTATTTGATGGTGAGGACTGTATGTGGGATAGTATCGTTATGATTATGGTAAATATTTGTTCAATTAGTTGGGAGTGCTTTTGGTTGGGCGGAATATGCTTGAGGTGCGGTGCTGGAGGGTAGGGATTGTGAGAGATAGGCGTTACTGGTAGGTGATGGGGTATAAAAGTGCGTTCGGATATTGAAGGAAATATTGGATGGCGCACGGGAGTAGGCGGGGCACGAACAGGTCGCCGTGGTTGTTCGATGGGGTTATGCAGGGTAAGTTGACGAGTTGTAGCCTGTGCTGTGGAGGTCACTTGGGCTGGTATATGAACAGTTGGCGCTGATGCTGTATGACCCGTGCTATGTAAATGCTGTTCTTGGGTAGGGGAAACATCATGAAAAATTCCAGTCTGTTGTAATACATTTGAGTTAGATGTAGGTAAAGAAGGGAATTCTTCTTGACTTCGCCAACGAGGGACAGATTGGTTTACTGTGGACGCATATGTCCTGTTGTGGAACAAGTGAAGAGCGGCCTCCTGTGTGATGTTATTGTCAGCCATGACGTGTTTAACGTAAGTCCACTTCTTGTATTCCGGGCAGTCTTTATCTGTCGACAGGTGTGCAGCGTGACAGTGTACACAGTAAGGAGGTATGCTGTCCGAGCACTCTCGAATTGAATGGGGCCCTGTGCACCGACTGCAGCGTACTGCAGAACGGCAAGCTGAAGAAACGTGGTTATATCTGAGACATTTTTGACACTGAATGACAGGTAAAACACATGGTAATACTGCACATCTTGTTCCGTGTATATAAACATATTCTGGCAGACACTGAGTGCGGAAAGTAAGTAAGCAGACAGGTATTGGTCTTGACATTGTATGCCCATTTGTAACATTTTGCTTTGTAAAACGTTTAACTTTTACTACAGGGAAGGCACTCTGTATTTCCTGTATTATTTCCTCCTCGCTAAGTGTGACGTCAACGTCCTTGATTATACCCTGTCTGTGCACGGTGTGATGCGGTATGTAAAGATCTAAATTCCTCTGCTGTAGGAGTTTTGATTCCACAAGGCGATTCGCTGCAACGCCAGTGGTAGTTTCAATACGTAACCTGTTCTTCCCTATAGGAGTGATATTAACTATGTCCTGCTTGCAGGCAAGACGTTCACTAAATATCATTCTTCCCACGGACATGGGATGCAAATTTCCAATGGACTGTTCTAAACTTTCTAATATTACGTAGTAAGGGCCATTATCTAGGCGGCTGTAACGGTTAGTATTATTTCTTAGGTTTTTGTTGTTGTTGTTGTTGTTGCTGCTGCTATTGTTGTTTGGATGAGGAGAAGAATGACTAGACAACTGAGATGGAATATTATTGGGTCGGACATCGGAATTTGAGGTGACTATACTCTCCGAGGTTTCTGTAGTTTCAGAGCTAGAATTCGAATCAAGTAACATTAAGTTACTTTCGATCTCATGACGGTCATTTGAGCAGAAACGCTTAGTTTGAGGATCTAATTCAGTATTAAAATAAGATCGATTGTTCTCAATACCTGTGCTGTTAGGAGACTGTAGTGGTAGAGTAGTTGACATACTCACACCCGGTCCGTATGTCAAGTTGCCTTGGAGGTGCTGCTGTGGGAATTCCCGCTGCTGGGGCTGTTGCTGTTGTTCACACAATGCGGTAGCAGTTGGTTGAAAGTTGACGGGGTGTTGTTGAGGGTCTCCATAACAAGTCTGTAATGCCATGTTTAAAACTTGACCGGTGTCAGGAGGTTTCTCCATTGCTGGAGATGAGTGAATAAATTATAATTCTGTAATAGTACACTTGTTATACTGGCACTTGATAATGAATTAAAATGAACACACACACTTTTGTTCACACACGTTCACCGAGTCGCTCGGCTAGCACTAGACGATGCGTGCGCTTGCTACGGCTACCTAAGCCAAACTGCGATTTTAGGGCTTCGTGTCATATTAGTAGCGTGGACAGGAATAGCCACCATTTTACTTCTCAACGCTTGATCAGTGGACTGTACATTCAGAATCAGAATAGGCAGAAAGCTATAATCCCTCGAGGTGATTCAACTCCATCAGATGAAACACTTCCATTCTCTTTTTAAGTGGCACCATTTCACAATTCGTTAGGCATTTTGTAACACGACCAGTAAAGCTCAAGGGGAAACACTGGAACGTGCGAACTTTTGACGTCCTTAAAGTCGCAATACTGCCAAAAAGTAATTCTGCAAAAATTGTCATGTATATATGGAAATCCTTCACTAAATATTTACCCATTGACCGCTGTGTTTTGATGGGTTTCGGCTAGTAAAACATAATTTTCGATCTTTTATATTGCATGCCTTACGAGGAATAATAATGGAGATATTCGTAATGATGTATATGAAATATATCTGGATACAGTATATTCGTTGTATGTTGAAAGTATACAGAAGGAACATGACGGAGAATTCTACTTCCAGTCTTTATATGTGATGCGCTATAATGGCGAGCATTGCTGACAAGTCCTCTCGATTTGTTGGGGTAATCACATTAACGACGGTACAGCTCTCTCCATAAGGTTATGAGGGTATTTAGGGGTTGTACCAAGAATGTAAAGGAGAGGGCATAGTAGTCCCTGGTAAGACCCCAAATAGAGTATGACTCCAGTGTATGGGACCCTCACCACGAATTCTTGATACGGGAACTGGAAAAGACCCAAAAGAAGGCAGTGCGATCTGTTCTGGGTGACTGGGAGTAGCGCTACGAAAGTGCAGCAAAGTTTGCGCTGGGAAGACTCGGGAGTAAGGAGACGAGCTGCTCAACTACGCCGTATGTTCCGAACGGACAGTGGAGAGATGGCGCGGAATGACATAAGTAGACAAATAAATAGAGCTTCTAAAGGCAAGAAAAAGCATAGATAAGTTGAAATTCAAGGGGAAGACTTAGGGCAAATATTAATTTATAGAGCGAGGGATTGGGATAACATATCAAGGGAAATTTTCGGTAAGTTTCCAAGTTAATAATTTTTTAATGTTGAAAATATTTAACATACTATGAAAAACGTAAAATTAAGCAATTTCCTCAATTGAGCCGAAAGTTGAAGGGCCTGGAACGATTTCAAATTGTCAGTCTTGGATAGCTCTGTCAAACTAAAAAACAAACGTCGAGAACCACTTTGCGCCTAAATGCGGTTCCGGAAAAATTTCCTAAAATCGATTGTTTCTTTACTCGTTTTCATTGTTATTCAAATCGTAGCCAAATTAACTTATTTACATAATTCCTTCTGTAATGTGTTCCTTGCTTCAGTATACTCAGGTTTTTATTTATTTATGGAAAAATGTCCACACCGAATGCAGTTATAAGGGCTTAAGTGAAACAATGCATTGACTCACATTAGTGCTCGTAGTGGTGCTTACGTGAAACAATGCATTGACTCACATTAGTGCTCGTAGTGGTGCTTAAGTGAAACAATGCATTGACTCACATTAGCGCTCGTAGTGGTGCTTAAGTGAAACAATGCATTGACTCACATTAGCGCTCGTAGTGGTGCTCAAGTGAAACAATGCATTGACTCACATTAGTGCTCGTAGTGGTAGAAAAAGGCAAACTGCTAATCCAATCGACCGGATAACGATGATTAAGAAAAGGACTGCAATTTTTGGAATAAATAAAGAAAATATTCTCATACTTTATTACATTTTATTTACCTAAAATTCGTAGCTCGTATCGCTAGGATGTTTTCAACATTGAGTGATAATTAGTCCCCGTTGATAATGAAGATGGGAAGAAGTAGGAACGTGCTCGCTGCGCTCACGCCGCGCATCAACAGGCAGCCGAGCAGAACAATTCCTATTTGCATATTTGCCATCTCTCAGTCTTCAAGCAAGCGGCTGGGGGTGATCGCTGAGACAGCGATCAGGAAAGAGCGTTGTTTGCTTTATTGATGTTGAAGGAGAACTGCTAGTCGCGGTCTGCCAGATCGAACCAGGGTTACTTTATAGTTTCCACAGTCGGAAGCTCATATAAAGCGAAGTGTAATTAGTGAATGGTTCGAGGATGCAGCGGTGTGCTACAGTCGAACCACATTCAGTAACTCGAAGTAACTTCAATTTCCCGGTCGTTTGTCCTGTTCTTCTCATGCATTTATTTCTCGAAGCAAACATTACTCTGTAACTGCAATTTTGTGCAACATTAACTCTGCAATACGGCATTTGTGGTTTGAGAGGAACAGTAACGAAAGGTTTACAGTGATGCTGGCAGCTAATATGACGGGAACCGAAGAAAACTTCTAACGATCGGAAAATCGGCGAAGGCTCGCTGAATTAATTACCGGTCACGTACGAAAGCAACCCCGGAAGCCACGGATGACAAGCTCCAGTTAAGAATCTCGGCTGCGTGGTATTGACGAGAAGTTTCAACGTGAAGGGAGAAGAGACTAACGGATTTTTCCCGAAGGTGTTAACAGAGGTATGTTTCTTGTTTCACTACTCTGTGTACTGTATCGAGTCTTCTAAAAACTTACTATAGGCCTAATAAGGGTTTAATTAAAGCGATGCCGTAAAATAGAGTTTGTCTGTATATTTTTAAATACTGTTAAGAATAATGTATTCAGTATAAGCTCGTGGGTACATGTGATTCTGCTATACATGCTCAAGAACGGTATTTTCTATATCTGGAAATTTTGATAACTCGAAATAAAGTTATATCGAGGTTCCACGTACAATATGAACTTAGCTTGTTCAAAGTAATATTCAACCTTAATCCTTGCAGCATACAGTCTACGAATTACTTTCATTTTCTTACTTCTTTACTGTCGTCTCAGCATGCCATGTTGTGTCCTTCCAATAAATAATAACAAATCACCTCCGATACTGCTTCCGCATTACTTAAATTTACATTGTGAGGAGATTTTCAAAGAAATCACCTTGTCCGTTAACTAAGTACTCATTTATGAAATGTGTATACGATGTTAATGTAATGTATGCGCCTCCAGCTTTGTAATTATATTTACAACATCATTCCCTTTTCATATTCAAACCATCAATCAATATAAATAAAATAACATGTCCTGACTGTCTGACTGATTCATCATCGCCGAGCCAAAACTACTCGACATAAAGACATGAAATTTTGAGGGTACATTTTCTATTACAGAGTAGGTGCTCACTAAGGAAGGATTTTTAGATATACCGTCGCTAAGGGGGTGCAGAGGGGGACGAATTTTGAAAATGAGTATATCTATATCTCAAAAATTTAACAGATTAAAGACGTGTTAGTTAGTATTTGGAATCTCCTTTAAAATTAAAACATAAACCTATTTCTCTGTATTCGGCCTGATGCGAAAATGAGAAACCACAGAAAACAATCTTCAGGGCTGCCGACAGTGGGGTTCGAACCCACTATCTCCCGGATGCAAGCTCACAGCTGCGCGTCCCTAGCCGCACGGCCAACTCGCCCGCCGAAGACGTTACAGACGTGAAAACTGGCACATGGAATCTTCCTTAAAAATAAAGAAACACACATTTTTTGTTTTTGGAAAATTCTGTCAAGGGAATGGAGGTGAAAAGAAGTGAAAATGAGTTGAATTATATTTATGCTGATACTTATATCTCAAAAGCTGAAAATGTTATAGACATAAAAATTGGTATTTGGGATCTCCTTTAAAAATGAAATACGTCGTTTTTGTTTTCGGACGAATCACTTAACGGGGATGAAAAGGAGTGAAATGGGGGTTTAATTATTTTAATGAGGATACCTATATCTCAAAAAGTGAAGATGTTAGAGAGATGAAAATTGGTGTTTGGAATCTCCTTTAAAGATAACTAACACGTATTTCACCATTTTCTGAAAATCAGCTGAATGAGGATAAAAAAAAGACTGAAAATTTGGTAGAAGTTTTTATGACGATATCGACACGTATACCTCTAATACCGAAGATGTTACTCTGGGAGTGTTTGGTTCTTAATCGATCTGCTGTCCTGAGCTCATTCTTAAGGGAGGCCTTACCAATGTTCTGTATGCTGTACTACGTTTCCTCTGAAGCAACACCTTAATAGACATGCTAAGATTTAGTGTGTCGATGAATCAACTAAGCGTAGACTACAACCTGTGGCAATACATTTTCGGTGAATAGTCCTGTACTATCAACATAGATGAACAATGCACGACAGTGAGCCTACTGTCCTTCGAAATGGTCCCCTCTCATAACTATGCACTGCTGAGATTGGCGATACATGTCCTGGAAACTTCGCAAGAAGGTTTCCTTTGGGATGGTGTTCAAAAGCCTCATCACGTTTCGTTGGATGTTAGGAATATCGTCAAATCTCTTTCCTTTCAAAGCAAGTTTGAGTCGTGGGAAGAGGAAGAAGTCTGGAGGATTGAGATCTGGCGAGTATGGGGGAAGTTCCAGTTGCACCACCTCCGTTTTTGCCATGAACTGTTTGACGATATTGGCTGTGTGTGGGCGAGTGTTGTCATGGAGAAAAAAAACCATGAACCTTGTTGTGCGTACTGGGATCGTACCCTGCGTAGACGTTTCATGAAAAGGGTCAACATTTCAATGTACCCTGCAGCATTCAACGTCGTTCTCTCAGACAGAAATTCCTTGTGGATAATGCCTTGACTATCGAAAAAAGTGATGAGCATCGTTTTGATGCGTGGCTTTTCAGCTTTGACCATTTTCCGACGAGGGGATCCCGGAAAACGCCATTCTATGCTTTGCCGTTTCGTTTCAGGGTCGTACCTGAGACACCAGGTTTCATCCTCAGCGACAATACATTTCAAGAAATTTGGTGTCGCATCCACCATTTCGACAAAATCCTGTGAAGCCTCTTCATAAACACGAACCAGCATCGTATGCGTTTCTTTCGGCGTCTTGCCAAGCTTAAAACGAAACTGTACATTGATCTTTTGGTCGTTTATGTTTCTGTTCGCAGTTCAGAACCAACGCACTAAACACGCACTGTGTCAAAAAGGTCTTACACGGCACACACACGATGCTCAACTGAACAACGTTGGGAGCAGGTGGTCAAAACCTGCTGCTACGCAGGTGCAGCGTTGCGTGTCGCCAATGTTGCCGGATCGACCGTTCTGACTACATTCACCGAACTTTATTGTAACAGGTTGTATATCAGTTGACTGGCGGAACCAGCTTTCCTACTGGAAGAAAATATCAATATCACCACTGACCCTCAACGTAAAACAAAACAAAATAGAACAAAAAACGCACAATGGTAGGATTGACCAGATCGTCATCAGATCAGGACCCACGGTTCATTTTCCTGCATTCATTTCATTGAAACCAACGCGAGCGAAGCCGTGGGTAACAGCTAGTCATTTATATATCTATATAAATATCCAATAATACTCCTTGAGGAATTCCCCTCTTAAAGGTAGTACTATTGGTAATGTTCAATGTAATTAGAATACTAACAGCTAAGCCATTCCGGGGAGCTGCGCTGCCATTGGCTGGTGCGCGTGACGTCACCCTGAGGATAGAGCTACCACCAGATTCAGTGCGTTATGTGTTAAAGGGTACAGTTAGCCGGGTGTTTTCTGAGTTAATCTTGTTAGATATTATTTTAATTAGACTCCACTTAGTCAAGCAACTTCAGAGGACATAACACGTAACATTTAAAATTAATACGAAAACACAGCGCCTCAAATATGTAGCTGTAGTGATACACATACACTCAAGGCGGCGATTGCAAAATTGAGAAAATAACATTTTATGAACGAAGTACTCGAACATAATAAGCATATAAATGAGGTAAACACTGAATTCAGCATTTTTAAACTTAATATAAAAGACAGTATCCAACTTATTATAGTTAATTATCGCAGATTCGAAATAAACCTAACCTGCGAGTTATATATGTAGGTTACACGAAATGCAATAATTTAAAAATATTTTGTTATACATCTAGACTCATATTCTATTGGAGATTTGTCTTAAATGATGATAATGCTACCCAGGGAAGATTCTTCTTCACATCATTCTTTCATGAAATGTCCATACATCTTTTCTAGTACGTTTAATCCTAATGAATGATTTTGTTCTCACATACAGCGATATTAGTTTGTGAATTTCAGCGAATTATGCGGACCTAAAATAACGTCATCAGATGAATCGTAACATACGATCATCTATATTCATTTCGACGAAGTTAACAAATGCTACTTTCTGTAAGTGCTTAAGTGTTTCTGCCTTAAACCTTAATAAAATCGAGAACCTCTGTCAAAATTCCAGGTTTAGACTTTAAAATGCTTAGCGCAATTTTGAAATGTTGAGCGACAAGTTCGAGGATATCTCTGTTTTCACAAATAAACATATGCCTACGGGGAGAGAGCATTTGCAATGTCCTGGAGGCCCCACCTCATTCTTGTTTTTTTCAGAAAGGATCGAATTCGGCCGAGAGAAACACGCTGCAGTTGGCTACGTGCTTCTTGTTTTGAATTGTGCGGAGATCGTTTCGTAAAAGATAGCCTACAGCACATTTTGTAACTTGGAACTTGTTCAGGGCCACAAATTATTTCGTTAATGACAAATTTTCCGTATTCAGTCTCTGTATTTCTGTTTTCAGCCGATTGAGCTATCTCGAGTATCGTGTCTGTACTCGTTGTTAGAATATCATAGAGAGAAGAAAATATAGTAACAGGAATAGCCTATTCACAATAATTTCAGATTTTTCAATTCAGATATCAGTATAGTAATTATGTTAACACCAATATACCGGGCGACTTGGCCGTGCTGTTAAGGGCGCGCAGCTGTGAGCTTGCATCTGAGAGATAGTAAGTTCGAACCTCATTGTCGGTATTCCTGAAGATTTTCCGTGGATTCCCATTTTCACACCAGGCTGTACCTCAATTAAGGCCACGGCCGCTTCCTTCCCACTCCTGGTCTTTTCCCATCCCATCGTCGCCATAAGACGTATCTGTGTCGATGCGACGCACAGCAAATTGTTAATACCAATAATGGCGCAAATGTTGTCAACTGATCGTTATCATTTCTTGTACTTGTGTCATCGATGTCATTTCAGTGCTAGTTAGGAGTATTTTGGGTGGGTACAGCATCTGCCTTCAATTTCCTTTCTTAATGGCAAGCCCAGCAGTTCGTCTTTTTAAGTGCCGTTCAAAGCTTTGAGGGTGGAAATGCGCGGAACAAATTCTCGCAGAACTGGGTTGATTTTATCAGCTTGATCCCATAACATTCATTTAGCCCAGACATATCTTTCTTTGTTTGGAAAACCGAGATAAATTATATTCTCAGTTTTATAGGCCATAGTTGTACAATCTGCAACAGCGCAGTTATCCTTGCTTTTACTGATTTCACGACCTCCTTGCACTAATTAACAGCACGAAATCTAAACCTCACTCATATATTGTAGTAATTCATTTTAATAAAGAACTAAACAGCTGACCGGAGACCGCTTACTACTGTTACCGCTTTACCGAGCTCGATAGCTGCAGTCGCTTAACTGCGGCCAGTATCCGGGAGATAGTGGGTTCGAACCTCACTGTCGGCAGCCCTGAAGATGGTTTTCCGTGGTTTCCCATTTTCACACCAGGCCTTAATTAAGGCCACGGCCGCTTCCTTCCCACTCCTAGCCCTTTCCTGCCCCATCGTCGCCGTAAGACCTATGTGTGTCGGGGCGACGTCAAGCAACTTGTAAAAGGAAAGACTGTCCTCAAAGTGGCGTCACAAGCTACGATAGCAGTTAGCGCGGGAAAGCGATTTTTGCACCCCCTCGGTATTATTAATAATTTCTGTTATATGCAAATTATAATTGTTTAAACGTAACTTAATAGTCATTCATCACATAATGAATACAGGTTGCTCTTTTGTGTAATGTTTTCAGGACGCCTATTATCCGGTACGCACGAAGCTGTAATGACCGCTCATCATAGAGCACGCACTCTTGATCATCATAATCAGGAACTTAGGAATGCTACATCAAGCAAACCTGGCAGTAGTCCATGTGCTATCAAACATCTCTTATAATATTGGTTGGCTTCGTGTACGTTAGAGAAAATTCCTACTCTTCGTTGTCTGACATCAACGTACAGTCTTTCTATAGTAAACCCGATAAGCCGCATCACAACAACATTTCAAGCTGTCTGGGTAAGCGACGTGCTATACCAGGGAAAAACAAAATCCCTTAGAAAACGCAGAGTGCAAAGTTTGAACCCTTCGCCGCCGTTTTTCCTTCACCCGACGATAACACTTACAGTGTAGCTTCTGTTCGATGGTCGATGTTATTGATATTTGTTCTTGAGTGAAGGGTCGCTCGTTTAAACCGTGGCGCGCCCTGTAACGAAGGAGTGCCTACATTCAACACTTCCGCAGATTCTCTTTATTGTTGGCTAAATTCCTCTATTTAATGAACCCTTAACGAGAGATCCTTGATAAAGACGAAATTAGTGGATATGAGGCGGGGGGAAAAGTAGTTTGCAATAATGGAACCATGAATGAACTTCCTGAGGAGGAAGCTAACGCTGGGAGTGCTTTATGAAATACGGACGGGACTTTCGTTTTTGGAAGGGTTAATTGGACAATCTGGACAATATTGTTTTTTATCGTCAACATCCTAAGGGAAAGAAAGGGCCATGCCATTCATTGAAACAGTTTGTACTTCATTTTTTCAATCCTCTTTATTACTTACAAGCCTCTGCACAGTATTTCGACACAAGAACCAAGGGTGGCGAAATAACCGATGTGCGACCACTAGCGTTACACAACTAAGCGCACCTCACTGCGGGTTAAAAAAAGTTAGCCACTATCCAGTAATCGGGAGATAGTGAGTTCGAACCCCACTGTCGGCAGCCCTGAAGATGGTTTTCCGTGGTTTCCCCATTTTCACACCAGGACACCAGGCAAATGCTGGGGCTGAACATTAATTAAGGCCACGGCCACTTCCTTCCCATTCCTAGGCCTTTCCTAGCCCATCGTCGCCGTAAGACCTATCTGTGTCGGTGCGACGTGAAACAAATAGCAAAAAAAAAAAAAAGCTTAACAATCCCGAGCTCCGTAGTGGTTAAGATGTCTGCCCATTGTTGTGGAAACACATTATTGACAGGTGTATGAATGGCCCATCCCGCTAATGTTAAATTTGCTAACTTGATGACACATTTTCTCAATAACTACTTGGTGCAAATTAATGTAACTTTTGCACAATACTTATACATGATTCTTGTACTTATTCCTCTAGTTTGATTGAAGTAAATATTTTAGGAGTTGGGACATTATTTTTTCTGTCGTATTTTCAAAACATTTTTTGTGCATTTTATTGCAAATATTCAAGCTATCTGTACCATTCTAGAGGTACAGCATCAGGAGAGTATTAAAAATGAAATGTGAGTTTCTCTTTTATAGTTCGCGAGAAAACGTGTTATTTATCCAAAAGGATAAGTTGAGACACAAGTACAACAGCACAAATAATTACACAAGTTATGCCAAGAATATCGCATGCAAAACGTAAACAAGAATCAGAGATGTTATGCCAGTCCTACCAACTTATGCAGCAAAGTTTCCAATACAATTTAAATCTAACCGGAGCCTTCTAGACCGTGTGATTCTTGAGATGTTAATTTATAACTGACCAATAGTTTAAGAAATCTTTAAATTGCCTACTTCCACTCAACATAATTTAATAATTCGTACAGCAAATTAGTCAGCAAATTCAAAATAATATATCTTCATAAAAAAACAAATTAAACATTTTCAGAAAAATGGCCATGTATGTCGTTCTTGTACAGTACAATTTTTTTTGCCACTTTTTGTCATCTCTGTCTGTCTGTCTGTCTGTCTGTCTGTCTGTCTGTCTGTCTGTCTGTCTGTCTGTCTGTCTGTCTGTCTGTCTGTCTGTATGAATGCGCAACACGAGAAAACAGCAGAAGATAATTGAATGAAAATCCGTATGTAAAGTTGGGGAATGATGCACTACAATCTGGGCTATAAATAATTGTATTCGCGTTGAGTGAAATAGTAGTTTAGGGGAAGGCCTTACATTTAATTCTCAAACATCTATGTTATTAGTGGTCTTATCGATAAATACTGTATAACTAAAGTTATATAGAATTAATTCTTCGAAAGGAGGAAGACTTACCGAAGCAGAGAACGTCAAATGCAATGGGAAACTACTCAAGAGGGCTAACAATTTTAAATATCTAGGTATCACAATCCAAACAATGGGAAAGAGTTTCAGATTACATATAAGGCAGTGGCGGCCGGTAGAGGTATGAATGAAATCACAAACATCACACAACTATCGATTAGCACAGCTATGGACCTGTTTAGATACTACCTGTTCTGACGTATGGCCTAGAATTTGTGGGAGAATACCTCACATACAAAGAGCTGGAAGAATTAGAGCGAGTAAAGGCTAGATACCTGCAGAGAGTTCCGCAGAATGCAGGATCGAGGCTAGTGTATGAGCTTACTAGGGAGACCTTAATAGAGGATCTGAGATGCCAGCTCATATTTCCAGCTAGTACTATCTTCAAACAGCGTATAGAAGATCTGCATGAGAAGAAAAACAATATACTGGAAGACTTCTATGCAACATCTGCTATGCAAGACAGGACCTGGATGGAAGCTAATCATGATATGCGACACGTTACGACGAGACTGGCGATCCATGGTTTTCACCACAAGGTGTGCTGCAACAAATTATTTCACGAACCAAATGACGGATGTGCGTGTGAGTTATGCTTGGAATTCTGTGACAGATATCATATTATAAAATGCAGGAATAGACAGAAATCCATCGTAGCTTATAGCAAAGAAAAGTAATGTAAATGCAATGTAATGATTTTTTTACACGGCATTTGTTCGCTTTCAATAATAATAATTTTCCGATAAATTACTTCATACATTTTTACGTATTCATGATTTTCTAGTTTCGTTGCTACGTTCATATCAACGCTTAACCACGAGAGAATGGGGGAACAGCATTCAAAGAAAATCGGTATGTAAAATCAGGGAATAAAGCATTAGTATAGGCTATAAATAATTGTATTCACGCTGGATGAAATGGTAGTTTAGGAGAAGGCGCCTAAAATTGTTTTCTAAATACCTAAGTTATTGATATTGGCCCTTTCGAAGAGTACTACATAGGAAAAGTTATAGAGTATGCAATTTCCGATCGTTTATATCTCATACAGTTTTTCCGTACCAGCTATGATTGAGACTTTTGTTGCTTAGTCCATATCAACAACGAAAATTGTGTGAAGATGATTGTAAAAAGTGAGATCGCTTGAAGGATAAGACAAGAGGGTGTCATGCTCTAATATCCCAGAGTCGGAACAAAACTAAATGAAAAGGCTTACAATATCGGAAGCTCGTAAAACTGATCAACAATAACATTACATTGACCGTTGTCTCTTCTGCTGTCGCTCATGTCCGACTGCGGGAAGTAGCTGGGGATTTATTGTACTGCAGCTAGCTATACGCTATTATAGAAAAGCTTGAAAACGCTTAAAACAGTGTCTGTTAGGAGTACACACTGTCTCCGATATTAAGAATGAAAGCGAACTGTTCACGTGGAGCGAATGAGAAAGTGCTACACTGGCAGGCACAGGAACTGAAATTCAATCTCCTACGGAAATACTGATAATGTATGCTGGATTTTCGTATTTCCAACACCTAGGCCCAGGGGTATGTTTTCATTCCCCTTCGAAGGGAAGGGCTGGGCCGCTGAGAGGGTGACGCCCTCTCTCTGGCCAGGAGAAGTGACGGGGTTTTGAAGAAGTGATAAAGTAGTGGTACGAGGGTTATGATCACTATAATGATTACGATAAATTGATAATTTAAGTCAACTAAGGTTAAAGGAGATGCGGAGATATGGCTTCTTGGCTAAGCGGGTGTCGTTGTTCCGTGCTTTATTTGCGAAGTGTTACAGATATACAGTAGTTACTTTTAGAGATACATTTACATATACAAATAATGGTACAAATATATATTGTTGGATAGAACGGGGCAGAGAAGGGGAGATGTACATTAAAATGATCTAGAAAGGACGGATGGGAGTGCCTGGGTGTAGGTATGAGGTTAGGAGATGGAGAGTGGTTGTGCAGTTATGAAGAGAGGTGTTAAGGTGGCGAAGGAGGTCAGGTGTGGGTAGGGGCGGGAGGATGAGACCTGTGTGGGGAAAGGGAAGACAGACTTGTGGATATGTGGGATAGGAGGAGGGGTGGCCGGGGGCGGCGATGTACAGTGTCTGGGGGATGGCGAGTGGGTGGGGTGGGGAATAGGAGGGTTCCCCTCCGTGATGTTGGCCGAATACTTGGGCGCCGGAGCTGATGAGTTGTTGGACGTCCATATCAGAAGGCAGCTGGAGGCGTGTTGCGTATCCGTATGGCCCGTGGGACTGGGACGCCGGCTGCACGTAGTTTCCAAAACGCCGTAACATAACGCCTATATCTTTAAATGTATCATAGCAGAAATGCGTTGTTGCTCTAATCAAAGTCTTACTTCTCGTTTAGTCCACATTAACGACTTTCTGCTCTTACTTCCTGTTTCTTCTGACAGTATATCAGCATGTTATAGAGCTATGAAGACACATTCGCTGTTAATCTGAAAATAATAATAATAATAATGTTAAATCAGCCATGACTCGCGCAGCAGCGTTCTGCCATCTAGCGAGGAGTGAAGACTGTTCTAGGATCCACGAGGCCTTAAAGGAAATTAACTCTACTGTAAGCCACTTATAATCAAATATTTATAGCAACAATCATTCAAACTGTGAAACTTACAACAAAGTATAATGAGGTACAAAAATTTAACCGTGTTTAAAAACCTACCTGCTTTCCTGCTTTTCCTGCATTTTTTGATAAATTTTTCATCGGTGGTACTTTTTGATGAACTTTAATTTTGAAACTGATCGCTCAGCAGATGAAACATATTATTCACAAAGCCACGCGTAGGTGTTGGGAAAACATTCATCGGCCCTTGTCACTTCTGGTACAGTTTTTGTATACGTCTTCAGTTCTGGACGAAACTCTTCAGCAACAAGATCGAACAATGTACCTCCAAAATATACGGTAAGCACTTCTTAAGCGCGCTAGCAACATTGTACAGGTTTTTAATAAGGTATTCCCTTCAAAGCTACTGGACTAATGTTCCGAGCTGTCAGTGGAGAGATGGCGTGGAATGAAATTAGTAGAAGAATAAGTTTGAGTGGTGACTTTAAAAGTAGGAAAGATCACAATATGAAGATAAAGTTGGAATTCAAGAGGACATATTGGGGCAAATATTCGTATATAGGAAGGTAAGTTAAAGATTGGAATAACGTACCAAGGGAGATGTTCAATAAATTTCCAATTTCTTTGCAATCATTTAAGAAAAGGCTAGAAAAGCAACAGATAGGGAATCTGCCACCTGGAAGACTGCCCGAAATGCAGATTAGTAGTGACTGATTGAGCTGATTGATTGAAAGGTGTTTGAGGTGGTTAGAAGCAAAGTGCCAAAATTAAAAAGTGTGTTAGTATGTGGCAAGTGTGAGTGAGGAACCAATGTGTTCGCTAAAAAAAAAAAAAAAAAAAAAAACACTTCAATTGCCATGATTGGTAGGTGCTTGTTTCACCGAACTGTTATTTTGTCTGGTGGTAAGAACATTTATACCTCTTTGTCCCGGTACTCCTTACAATAAGAGGATTGGGCAATCATCCTCTAATAACACTAATGACAGTGAGGCGTCTGACACTTCGAAAAATGAAAATATCGCCAAAAAAGATTAGAATGTGATTAGAATGTAGTACATAACAAACTGTGAAGGAGGTACGTAAAAGCTGTGTGTGTTTACATTATTTTTTATCAATTTGAGTTTCATTTATTAAAGGATATTAGTTTATTTTCGCAAAGGGAAAAGTTTAATTGCTTTTTTTCAAATTTCGTGGGACTATTTTCTTGAGTGTCGACTTTTGTACTCTTTGAGATGAGTGGAGGTCATCGGGCGGCAGCTTCCGGTACCGTTTACATAAATGTCGATAAAGGCAGACCGTTAGCATGACCTAGGTTGTGATTCGTACGCCGGTATGAAGAAGTTGGGAGTGGCCGCCAGACATGCCCGCATTTTCAGGAAACGGAAACTTGCTTTCACCTGTCTCCACTTGAGCCTGAGTTAGACGCTTCAAACTTTAAGGTACATTGATTAGCTAATTCGGAAGAAACCATTACTACTTCAAGGCACGAGATGCACGATTCGCTTGATCAATAGCAAAGCCTTAGCAACGCCAGTTGTGTATTTGATCGATACAAAAGGTGTCATGGGCTAAGGGAAAGGTTAGCGTAGGTCGGAAGATATCGCCGTAGAACAAGGGATGATTATAGACATAGGCGCTGACTTGTTAATGACGTTAGTACTTTATAAGGTGCTTTTAATTGCCTGAAAAAAGATATAACTTAAATAAAAAATAAATAAAACACGGCTTGAGGGTCAACCTACAGAAGACGGAGTTTATCACCATTATAAAGCAAGCTCCTTCTGCAATGCCATTAGGAAACAACCCCATTAGTAAAGTTCCTGCAGTCAAGTACTTGGGAGAATGGATCTCAGCAAGCTCGAGCGAAACACCAGGTGCACCTCCAAGTACCTCTCAAAGAACCTAAAGCTCAGTAGTACTCTACACCTCTGAGTGCCTGTTGAATCGAAAGGGCTCACTCAGGCAACTAGAACTTAAAGGAAGATCTGGTACCCATATGAGAGGAGGATCAGGAAGACATAGTCACATGTACGACGAAAAGGCGTACGAGCCGCCTGAAACCCTGCGGGCTCATCAACAGAATACTCACAGTGACAAGACCAAGTGGATCACGTCAGTAAAATCAGACCTAGAGGAACTACACGTTCCATTAGTGATCTCAGTACCAACAGCCCATCCCACTGTGCCTCACAAGCGAGAAGAGTACAGGAACCACCAGACCTAAGCCGACGGATGGAAGGAAGCAGGCGCACAGCCAGAAAATGAATGTGTACTGGGCCAAGAAAAAGCATAACACCTTAGCTAAGAGTTAAGACGAGCCCCCTGGTCTCTAGTAGGCCAAAACGAACAAATAAATAAATAAATAAATAAATAAATAAATAAATAAATAAATAAATAAATAAATAAATAAATAAATAAAAATAAGTACTTAAATAAATAACAGAAGTATGGAAATGAAGATCTAATTACGAAATATACAGGAACATAGAAAACGTAACAGAAACCATAACAAAAAAGGAGATTGCAATTTTCAGACATATTTACAGAATGGATGATTCCATATTAACAAAAAATAAAAGGTTTTCAAGTACCTTTGTGACAAAAAGAGTACAACTAACTGGATTCAAGAAGTAAAGAAAGATTTAGAAAGACATAATTTAAGATAAGAAGAAACTACGGACAGAGATTTTTTAAAGAGAGGGGAGTTCGTACCCCACTGTCGGCAGCCCTGAAGATGGATTTCCGTGGTTTCCCATATTCACACCAGGCAAATGCTTGGGCTGTACCTTAATTAAGGCCACTGCCGCTTCCTTCCAATTCCTAGCTCTTTCCTGTCCCATCGTCGCTATAAAAGCTATCTGTGTCGGTGCGACACCCACTATCTCCCGAATACTTTTTCTCAATTTAATGATATGTTAGCTGACAACAGGCAACGATTTACTGTTCAAAATTTTCAACAATATCTGGTTGCCCATTGTAGCATGTGCTGACTAAGATTCGTCTGAAGTGTTCTGTTGAATTATTGTCTGGAAGAAGTAACAGTGTCTTCAGTTGTATTATTATTATTATTATTATTATTATTATTATTATTATTATTATTATTATTATTATTATTATTATTATTATTATTATTATTATTAACCTTTAGCTGATAACGAAGTGTCACGATTCATATATGCTGAGTAAGTTTAAATGCTAAGAAGGTGGTATATCCGGGTTGGTTTTTAGTGCCTATTTTTCCCATTTTGAGTATTTTTAGTGCCTATGAATCCTCATCGTTCGTAAAGTGTTTAGGTACGTTAAAATGCAGCTTCAGGCAGATGTTATGGTGTCGCGTAGTTAGCATATAACATCTCATGTCATTTATCCTACTAGTTAGCTTATAGGGCGAACCATGGCCAGCGTATCGACTACGTTTCTTAATTTCCTAGAGCTAGAGGGCAACTCATCCTCACAATATTTAGAGAGTTATTGATAACAGAATGCGATCACTACATAAAGCTCACTTGTGTAATATGTGTTATCTTGTATAAGAGAGGGAGAGAGAGACAAAGTATAAAGGATAGATCGATTTCAAGGTCACTTTCAAGGTCAGATAAATGTGTTAACGCCCCTGTTCCCTTGCGAACCAGGTCTGTTTTCAACAGAGATTCATATTTTTTGAACAATGTGAGTGTTGTAGTTTAACTCTCTTCCTGTTAGTATAAAATTGTCTATCACAGAACAACACATTCATAGCTATATTTGCAACGAATGTAGAAACATTTTTCTCCGGGATATCACTACAGACGTCATGGGATGTTGTGTACGATGCGAACACTGCAGAACGCTTATACGGGCAAAGTCATGAAGACGTGTGTAGTGTAGCTTCATCGAGAACAATATTTTAAAAGTTGAAACGTATTCAAGCACATACTGATTTATTTCAAAGGAGTACACCTCTGCGAGAGATTTTTAATTCTACCCTTGCTACAAGTTATGTTACTATGCACACATAAAGAGAAGTAGGATAACATTAATGAATAACACGAGCTCAACGTTTCATTACCATCAGAGCTTTTTAATATGACTTAATTTTCAAAGCCTGCTACATGTTCTGTCGCCGTGCAAAAATCTTAAGGAGAATAGAAGCAAGCAAAATGAAGCAGCAGCAGAAGAAGAAGATGATTTCAGCGCATCTTTACTATCAAAGCCCTTAAGTGACCTCTTGTGCCTTTTAGCACTTTAGTGCCCTTTAGCCCTTACCTCTTTAGTGCCATTAAGGGCTCTTGTTGCCATTAAGGGCTGTTTAGTGCCTTTTGGTACCTTTTGGCCCTTCGGTGCCCTTTGCCTTTTACGCTTTAGCACTTACAAGTTGTAAGCCTCCGAGGTAGCCCTTCAGTGTATTCCTATACAAGCAATGCATGCGTATTTGCCCTTACACTACCTTGCTAGTCCCATAAGAGCAATGCACAGTCGTATCTTGTTGAGAAGTAGTAGCTCAGCTCCGATCCTCTCAGGTAGCTCACCAGAGTTAGGCCCATAAGAATAGTGTATAGCAGCCATCTTGCCTAATAGTCCTTGCGTCAGTTCCCAAAAATAGCCCTATAAAACTAATAGATCCTAATTTACAGGTTGTGAGTCCCTGAGGTAGCTCACCAGAGTTAGACCCATAAGACTAGTGTATAGCAGCGATCTTGACTAATAGCCCTTGCGCCAGTTCCCAAGCGTTAGGCCGGCAAAGCTAATGGATCCTAAGTTACAAGTTGTGAGTTCCTGAGGTAGCTCTGTAAAGTTGGGTCAATAAGAATAATATATATCAGCTATCTGGCCTCATTAGGTTCAGCTTGCATTCTTGGGCATCGAACTCATGTCTGTTAGGTTAACGCCCCTGTGAGGTTCAGCCTAGGGTCGAAACCGGGCCTGTAAGGTTAAGCCTCCATACGTAGCCAGCGTTAGGTTATGACGTCGTGCACTCTTAGACAGTAGCCCGCATTTCAAATCGCGCGCTCCGTAAGCTGGTGTAGGGAAGGGCAGCCTGGTGAGGAGGAGGAGGCCGCAGAACTGGCACAAAACAACTAAGTTAGGGGGCCAAATTCCGTCCCCGCACCTAATTTCATCCCCCTAGGGATTTCCAGTTTGCACGGTTGGTACCTAATGTTTAGTCGTGTACACCCATTGTCTTGTTGTGAGAGTTGGTTGTGTGCACCACACTTAGTTCCCGTGTACAACGAGGAGCTGAGCTGAGTTAGTGCAGGCTGTTATTCCTAGAGTGAGCACTGATATAGGTATGAAAATACTGGACTGCATTCCAGTAATGCGGTGTAGTTCCTGGCGTGGAATCCCTACAGTGAGGTGGTTGGCGTGAGTTAACTATAGCGGCCATTATAATAACTCAGGGAATGTTCTTAATTTCGGCCCCTTTCATTTTATTTGTCATTTATCATGTTTATTATTGTTTTCAGATTGGAAAGCATAAGCAAAGAGCCTATGAAAAAGGCTATTAAGGCAGTGAGGGACAAGATAGTGGGTTACAAACGTACAAGTAAAGCGAGCAACGCTGGAAGACTATGTTAACAAGAACACTAAGGAAACATTGTTCACAAATGACCTGCAAGTAATTCACTGTGAGGAAAGTGTTTGGTAAGGTTAGAAAGGAAAACATATTAAAATTAATTGTACTTTTCATAAATATGGTGGGGGACGAAATTAGGAACACGTTTTTGGTAGTGTAGTTTTTAAAGTGTTTATGTTAAATCATGACGAATATAAGAACAATTGGGAACATGCATCATTTTCAAAAATATTTTTTTTGAAAAGTACACCAATGAAATAGTACGTAAACGTATTACATTGTGGTATGTTGCCTTGTTTTCTACCATTAAAAATATTTAATAGTGCCTTTCCGCAAGGCGAGTGAAACGGCCTCTGACGTAAGCGGCGCGCTGTGACGTCACGATCCAGTACCGCATGGAGCTCTACCAGCCGTTGTGCATCAGCCGTTGCTAAAAGCCGATTGTTTATTATTCATGATCGCGAATAACTTCAAAATGACAGAAGAAAGGTTCAAAACAGCACAATCAGACAATCTATCATGTGTAGATGTCATCATTCTTGAAAAATAGTGACTTTTGTGGCCGCAGAATTTAGCGGATAAAAAACAAGTTTGTAAGTGGCATCTTTTATATACGTGCAATGTACTGTAACCCATAGTATTAGGATAACAACGAACCTGGATAGATATCACATCACTTTCAACATTTTCTTCTAGACTGATTCCCCTATTAAAGAATAACATTACATTTTCGGGCTTTCAGCATTAGTAAAGTAAGAAATCGGATTTCAGCACTAACATAAACATATAGGTAGCATTATAGTACTAGTCCGCTTCTGTGGTGTAGTGGTTAATGTGTGCCACTCCCGGAGGCCCGGTTTCGATTCACGGCTCTGCCATGAAAGTTGAAAACAAATAGTACGAGGGCTGGAACGCGGTCTACTCAGCCTCGGGAGGTCATGTGAGTAGAAGGGTTTCGAATCCCACCTCAGCCATCCTCGAAGTGGTTTTTCGTATTTTCCTACTTCTCCTCCAGGCACCTAAGGCCACGGCCGTTTCCTTCCCTCTTCCTTGTCTATCCCTTCCGATCCTCCCATCCTCCAAAGGCCCCTGTTGAGCATAACAGGTGAGGCCTCCTGGGAGAGGTAATGGCCCTCCTCACCAGTGGCATCACCATACTCAAAGTCTCACGTTCCAGGACACTGCCCTGGAAGTGGTAGAGGTGAAATCCCTCGCTAAGTCCGAGAGAAAACCAACCCTGAAGGCTAAACTGATTAAGAAAGAAAGAAAGAAGGAAAGAAAGAAAGAAAGAAAGATCATAGTACTATAGGGCTATAATCTATCATTCCCAAAAAAATATATATTTATGGTTGGGACAACTGGTCTACCCACTTCCGGGGCCCATGAAAGAGAATTAAATATCTTTGTGGAGGGAAAAAGTTAAACATGATAAAGGTAAATATGACTTCATCTAGTTTTCACAAGTCGGGCTGAGTGGTTCAGACTGTTGAGGTGCTGGCCTTCTGACCCCAACTTGGCAGGTTCGATCCTGGTTCAGTCCGGTGGTAGTTGAAGGTGCTCAAATACGTCAGCCTCGTGTCGGTAGATTTACTGGCACATAAAATAACTCCTGCAGGACTAAATTCCTGCACATCGGCGTCTCCGAAAATCGTAGAAGTAGTTAGCGGGGCGTGAAGCCAGTAACATTAATTACATTTGGCTTTTAACAAGCTGAGCATATCAGGAAAGAAAAGTGTCCTGGTGACATTTTAGTCGCTCAATACAGGAATGGCTTTGGGTGCTGTGACTTTAATTTTTGTTGTTGTTGTTGTTTGCTTTACGTCACACCGTCACATAATAGGTCTTATGGCGACGATGGGACAGGAAAGGCCTAGGAATGGGAACAAAGCGGCCGTGGCCTTAGGTACAGCCTCAGCATTTGCCTGGTGTGAAAATGGGAAACCACGGAAAACCATCTTCAGGGCTGCCGGCAGTGGGGTTCAAAACCCACTATCTCCCGGATGCGAGCTCACAGCTGCGCGCTCCTAACCGCACGGCCAACTCGCGCGGTATTTTTACCCTTCGGTTTATTGACTTGGCTTGTATAACCTAAAACTTAGGCTAAGTTGGATTATATTTTAAACACCTACATCACTATTTTCACCTGTATGCAATTATGTTATTTATTTCATTAATATTATGATAACTATTATAATTGAGCATTGTTAACTTATAAGACTCCAACAGACAAGCATTGGTTTTGTGTAGAGTTATACATTTGTTAAATTCACGTCGTTTCCTTTCATGATGTACACGCCTATTCTTTGTTACATTATAGGGTATTTAGATATAGCTTTAAATTTCTTTACCAATTAAGCTCTTCAATAAAGACATACATAACTGTCCCATGCCAAGACATATTGGTAGAATTAGAGCTGTCAAAATGGTTCATAACCCCTTTGATTTATTATCTTGACATGGATCACCCAAAACATAGGTTAGGTTTGGAGAATACTTTAATAATCAGCATTATTTAATGCACCGTTTATTACTTTCATATTCCAAGGTGTAATTGAGGCATTTAAATAAAGCATCATACATTAAAATTTAAAGTTTTACCACTAGAACAGCTGACATGGAAAAGTGATTTGAAAATTCAAACAAATTCATCTTACGTTAAAATCTTCAAAAAAATAAACTGTAGACTTTTCCGATATATCACCAGCATTTCTCCAGCTCGCCAAAATCCATTTCTCCCTAGTTTTAGCGTCTTTGGAACGTTTATAAACAATTTGTTTGGGATGGTATGCGATGTGCTATTGCACATCGGAACTCTACACCATTTATAAGTTTTCTGCCTCACTGTCTGCGCAGGATTCATTTTAAGTCTAAAATATACCACTCAGATTATTATCCAATGTATAGACCTCGAATTTAACCATACTAGACACTAACGTAAAGTAGAAATACGCGAAGTGTATCCTGCTTCTCACAGCACACTACGTGTTATTTCGTCTGCTAATTCAGTCAACCTGTACGATGACGTCAGGCCAATGAGATCGCGTACTTGCGTGACGTGACATTTTCGTAGATTTTTATCATGTTTGGAGTTATTATTTGTACATTCTGATCACATTTTTGAATTCTGCATGCAATTTTGTATCAGATTATCATATTTTTAATTAAAACACCGGATCATGCATGTTCCCTATTGTGAGGGCTTCTCAAGTTCAAGCGCGCCACGCCAGGCAGCGCTAGGGTGAGAGAGCTCCACGGAACCGATCAGCTGGTCATAGGAATGATGCCGGAGGAAACTTATTACTCCGTAACTGATAACTACCAGGCTATAATGGTGAGTCCTCACTTGGTCTTATACGTTATGACGGCTTCATTGTAACTCGCCCGTAAGTGGATAATACAGTTAGTAATACCAATATCTAGCATTGAATTTCTACAAGTCCAGATCTGCTAAGGGGACGGTACTATCGTGATCTCCGAGAAGGCTCCAGACGTGCTGCATCAACCCAGTTGATGTTCCACCATCGATTGGAAACTCGAACACGATCTCTCTTGCCGAGAACACTTCTAAGAGTGATCAGTTTTTCTATGCTGTCATTCCCACGTCGCAAAGTGTGTCCAAAGAATTATAAACTCTTTGTTTATCTCTTGACGATAATCTGATTCTGAGGTTCAGCTGGTTTATATTGGAATCATTGGTGCGAAATGCTGTCCAAGGCAAGCGTAATATTGTTCGCCAACACCACATTTAAAGATAATAGATTTTCTTTAGGTCTGTAGCACAAAGATGAAAACTGAAAAGACCAGACTGGATACTACTTTCATTTTCACTAGTAACTAGATAGATTTATCATCAACAGGTTATTTGCTCAATTACAGATGATTCAATAAAACACAATATACACCTTTCATAAATTACACTAATTTGCTAAAATAATTTCAAACTAAACCTAGAAACCTTTATATATGCATATTTACAACACGTTAAATAAATAAATAAATAAATAAATAAATAAATAAATAAATAAATAAATAAATAAATAAATAAATAAATAAATAAATAAATAAATAAATAAATAAATAAATAAATAAATAAATAAATGAAAATGGACCTCCTTATATAATTGACATGGTCTAGATACACATATTTATATTTTTACAGAGAGGATCTTACATTCTCGAGGTCGTTAGGACGCGTCTAATTTTAGACGGGGATGAGTGAAGAAGATCCACTGATTCTTCCAGCTCATTCAGTGATGTTAGTGCCTTCATCAGCCATGAGTTTGCCCGAGCCTCAGTTCTCACTTTAGGCAGATGGGAAATAAACCATTGCCTAGTACTGCGGCGAGGAACATGTAATGGAATCAACTTCAACAATGTTGAGCAATCCACTCTATTCGTCAGACACTTATAAGAAACAGGAAGGCGCGAGTGCAATGTCCTCATACTCAAAGTCTCACAAAAAGACTCGTAATCGGACGAAGATAGAGAAATACCCGAACCTTTGTAGATGATCCAATTCATGAATCTTATTTGGACTCTTTCGACTGCTGAGAAGGTAGCCACATTGCCACACCTCGCAACAGTATTCTAACGATGGCCTGATCAGAGTGCAAAACAAAGTTATTAGAGTTCTAGGAGAAACAAATTCATCACAGTGTCTTTCAGAAAGCCAAGTAATTTAAACCCTTTCCTAGAAATCTTGTCAAAATGTTTCTCGAAGGAAACACCGTAAGATTTTGAAGTGTCACACCAAGGTATTCTTTCATAAATGTGAAAAAATCGTTATTACATTTTTGACCATACTGTTCTTCTCTTAATCTTTTTTTTTCCTATTTGCTTTACGTCGCACCGATCTCTTAATCTCAGAAGCACAACTATCTGAACGAGAAATTACTGAACTAACGTATAGAATTTCTGTGACGTTCTCCAATTCCTTGAAGATGCATGTGCTAGCTGAATTCTCGGCTCTATCAACGATAATTATTTTGGTCTTGTTTATTTTAATTTGCGGTCTCATTCGAGCACTGACATTTTTGACACGAGAAATGAGTTCTGTCATTTCCTTCTCATCACTAACAATGAGAGCAGTATCGTTTGCATAACAGAGGTCTTACCACCAATAGGAAATTCGCTATCCCATTCTCATTATGAACTGTACTCGCCGAGATATTGAAGAGACAGATTGCCATTTATTTTAATCATGGTTGAGCTGGCTTCATACAAATTCCTTATCATCCAAACGAGAAGTGCAGGAACACCCATTTCCAACGAAACTTGTCACATTTTCACCCACTGAACACAGTCAAAGGCCTTCCGGTAGTTTAACAAGCAGATAATTAGAGAACTTTGAAAATCACTGCTGTTTTTTCAATCAGCTGACGGATGTTTAATACCTCTTTTCTTGTGCCTTTATTTTCTGAAAAAAAAATCCAACTTGTTCAGAGGGTTCTCTGAAGCAAGAAAATCTTTAAACCTCTCTTTGCGTATACCGTGTGATTCAGCCGCCCCTTCCAATGTAGTTTTGTGCAACCCAACTAACGTGCGACATGGTTGCGCCGTTCCCGCGTCCGGGTAAGGACGCAAAAGATCCAGACTAGCTGAAATTGTAATAAAAGTTGCCACTATGTGTCATCTACGGGCTATGAGTTCCGGTTGAGAAAAAAGAATACCGAATTATGCTCGAGGAAATCTCTAACTCACGTAGAAGGACGTCTCCTACTCGCACATTAGCTAGAATTCCCTATGGTTTACCAGATCGCCAAAAATATAGGTGCTTACAACTAAGTAACTACTCTACAAAGCCATTAAAAGAAAGGTTGATATTTTAACATACTATATTTATTACAAACTCAGTTCATTCCGTAGAAAGAATATCATAATTTCTCCTCTGGGAATAAAAGTAATGAGTGATGGGCTGTACCCTTATCTAAAAGTTCATTTCTGATAACATTAAATTAAGGTTCTTGAAAGAAACGAAATGTCCAGTTAGGATCCTTGAAAAGTAAATAATCACGATCTTAGAAGATCTCAACCAAAGAATTACTTGTCCAGAAAGTCTCTATTTGAAAAGGAAAGAAACTAAAATTAAATGACGGTATCTGATAAAGAAATATTGGGTAATGACAATATTAAGTAATTAACATATCAGATGATTAAAGTACTAAATGATAAAATATTGGATAAGTAAAACATTAGATAATTAAAATATTAGATGATTAAAATATTGACTAAGTAAGATATTAGATGCATCTAATGAAGAAAAATAATATTTACATCACAACATGATATGTACAGTGTCGTAGATTGAGGGTGGTTTTAGAGAATATAGGACGCTGGTTCGTATTTGGCAGTAAACCTCTTAACGAAATTGGAATCACATCTTTCTACATGAAATCTCACAAAATTAAATTCAAATGTTCTGTTTTCTCTCATCTTATTTACGTTGACTTACGGAAATGCAATAACTTTTCTTGCTTCTAATTCTTTGTGTCTAGATACACAATCAAATTAACCTGGAAAATATCCTCATAGTATTTATAATATTTGACAGATGTTGTACTTCAAGTAATGCTCATGTTTCTTGACGCATTCTGTTGCATAAACATCGATAAGTCCCCTTTAAATTAATGTATACTCCCGAAAAGAATGATCAAACATCACATCTAGAATATTAGATAAATTACTCTTTTAACTTGAGATTATTCATAAATTTCAAGTAAGTATCCATGCTATTACACTATATTACCTGTGTATATAATCATAATTCCATTAAAATATACGATAATTATGTGGTCTACCTTGTGCGAAGACTCTACCTCGACTTAGTAACTCTTATTTGTGCAGTCAAGTCACCAGTGATACTAGGTAATGCCTTAGAATTAACTTCAAAGTCTGCCTAACACATGAGAAGAATCTTATAATTAGAAGATATACAAGGGTGTTAGCTAGTTTAAATTCATCATCCTCATTATAAATCATTTGGTGATTTTACACATAAATGTCTACATACGGACGGCATTGCGATCGCATTCTATCCTACTCTTGGCTTACTCATGGGTAAATAATCAAATGAAAACAGAATAAGTTCACTAATCACTTCAAAATACGTAACTTGGAACATTATGTCCACAACAACATAACCATGACTGTTTCGCGAAGAATAACAACTACCACCAATATTAATTACCATATCTCATATAATTACTCACATTAAATAATCATCATTTCACATTTCAAATAAATATCACATTTCACTTCACCGTATATGTCTTATCATATTCTAATTCGACGTATCTCTTACCTTTATCATGGTTCGTGGACTTATCTACCCTGTCATAGCTTTAATCCTTTCATAATTCCAAAGGATATTACCACATTTATACATATAGTAAGCACTTCATACTTACGATCTCCTTCTTACAATTCTTCAGTCTCATAAGTTCTCACACATGCCTAACTTTTATTTCAACGTCGTATGAAACTCACCAATACAATAAAAACTAGCCTCCTCTCGCATTATATTGACAGCGTTATGAACGAAGGCTTTCTTATCACTGGATGACTGTTCCCTACATGTGGATTTGACGTTTAAGGTTTGAAGAATACCTAACATCTTTTAACCTAACTTTGGTAACCAACTACTCGTATTTAATTATCATACTTGCATTAACTAAAATAGCACTTTAATAATAAGAAAAATGAATAATTTCTTACTTGTACATTTAACTCAAAGTGGACTTATCTTTGTTCAGCAACTCCTGTAGTCAACTCATGTCCGGGCGTTTGGACATGCGGACATAGCTCCATTCATCTCCCTTAGGTGTTTGGGAACGTTCGGGACCGTCTCATCTGGTTACTGGTCATCCTGGGGCGACAACGTCATCCTACGGTGCGTTCATCTGGGTAGTCTCGCCTTCCATCTTCTTAGAGCATCATGGTAATGGCTTGAGCAATTGGAACAGAATAATACATCATTTCAGTCAACGTCCTCATCTTATGGCTTTGCCTATGATGAATAAACGTTGTCCTTGGAAGAGTTGATGTTAGAAATAATTAACAGTCTGGGATAGGTGAAATGAATTATTCCACTCAAAATGCAAAAATTGCGTTTTACATATATTCTTTCTCAATGTTCTTGCCGAAAATCCAATCCTTTAGCCGTTTAAAATTAGGAGTATCGGCTAACACGTCGTCTAAGGAATGTGGTATGACGCATCACCGTGGAATCTTCTGTATTTTAAAAGTAATTTAATTTCGCGGAGCGAAGTAATGTATCCCGCTAATACTGTAGAGTATAGCCGTAAATAAAGTCTTCCTCCTGTCTGCAGAATGAAATTCCGATACGCTGATATCCTCCTTCTGGTAACCGACTATGTCGTTCCTCTCATAAGCAAGTTAAGTGAATGAATAAAATTTTCTTTCTCAAATTTTTCTTAATAATAACTCGTACTCGTAACAACCTTCTCACTTCGTTCTTTTTTCACCGCCTTCTATGTTTCGTTCTTTTTCCGAGCGCTTGACGAAAATATTAGTATCTCGGCTTGTGGTAGTGTCTGACGTTTAAATATCGTCGTTTTTGACAATTTAGACTCCATTTTTGTTCCGGTTGTATCTTTAGGTAACAGTGAAATGGCACATGGTTATAAGGTGGCTATTCCCCTGCAGGCGTACTGTATCGTACTAATGTCCGTGAGCACATTTTGGACACGATTCTGAATCCTACCGACAGGTTATATCGTCCGCTCGCAAAACATGACGCCTTGAAATCATGTAGCGACGTCTATTGACTATGTAACTATGTTAATGAGTCGTGCCTCGTGACCGGGTGTAACGAAGAGGGGAATCAATGCATAAAAATAGGTAATTCATGTCTTAAACACCGAACAGAATGGCGTATATACTCTACCCTTGTCGTACTACCAGCATGTTCCCAGCAGTGTAGCGTAGCGGATGTGGTTAGGCGTTAGCCTAGCAATCGACCGAATGTGCCATCGGCGGTTCGAATCCTGAATCGGTATGATGTTTGTATACGTAAACACAGGCCCACGTTTGCCATATTCAAAGAGCAGAAGGACGCTGTGCGCTGCGCATACTCCGCTGGTTAGGGCCTGAATGTAATGTCTACTGTCATTTGGCATGTTTTTCACAGAGGGATACCTTGACATGCTCCTCATTTATGAGGAAGCAAGACAAAACGCGTGCGAGGTACTACGTCTCTATCCCGACAGGCGACACCCGACTGCTATGGTATTCCGCCGTGCTGAAAGACGCCTGAGGACAACAGACGTGATTTCCAAGCAGCCAGCAGTCCGCGATAGGCCCGTTACATAGGCTGAAACAGAAGAGGCCATTCTGGAGGCAGCTCATAATAATCCACAATCAGTACAAGGGCGATTGCACAACAGGTTAACAACAGCCAGCCGTCCGTCTGGCGAATACTGCATGAACCTAAATTTCACCCACACCATCCTGAGCTACACCAAGAGCTCCATGGACGGGATTTCCAAGCTCGAATGGAGTTCTGTCAGTGGCTATTAGACAGGCTGGACAATGATGCAGCATTCTTATCGCACGTGTTGTTCTCGGCGAATCGTGCTGGGAACGTCAATCGCCACAACATGTACTGTTGGAGTCCGGACAATCCTGAATGGGTGCGAGAGGCGGCCCATCAAATACGATGGGGACTGAATGTGCGGTGTGGAATCTTGGGGGATCGCCTGATTTTACCTTATTTCTTTGAGGGCCATTGGATAGGCCCACGCTACCTGCACTTTTTGCGTCAGGAACTCCCACTGCTGCTGCACGATCGTTTGACGATGTGGTTTCAACAGACTTTATCTGTTAGTAACCATCTGAACTAGGAACTGCCTGGGAAATGGATAGGACGAGGATTCCGTGTTTCTTGGCCGGCAGATCACCGGATTTAACGCCGTTAGACTTCTTGAAGAACGCTGTTTACACCAGCTCATCACGGACGCCTGCCGAGCAATTACACCTGGAATGTGCAAGACGACCTATTGGGCACTTGTCATAATATCGAGTATTTGCTACGATACAACATTGTCAGGGCAGTTGTTTTCCTATTATATCCGGTCCGTATTTGTCGGGCCTGCTAACTAATTGGCCCTTTTTGGGCCAAAAACACATTCATTTACACAATTTGCATGAAAGCGGATATTGAACTTAAATTACGTGCGGTACGTATTAAATAAATACTTTTAAAACGTGGAATTTTCTCTGTGGACTTGAACCTCCCTCATAAGCTCTCTCCACTCCGCCTTCACGAACTACGCTGCGGTTGCCTACGGCACACTGTGCAGCTTATAGCATGTATAAGGTTTACTGCGGTCACAATATCGATTTAGGGTTTCACCGGCGTGTCAGGTTCATATGATCTTGAAGGTAGACGCATGCCTTCCAGTGTTTGATACGAGTATAATATTACGTCCTATCATGGTGAGGCGGTAGATACCAATATAGCCTGTTGTTGTTATTGTCTGAGCATACCGGCAAGACAAATGTTTTCAGGACGGAATTAATATTGCGGGTTGCGTAAAACTACATTGGAAGGGGTGGCTGAATCGCACGGTATGTAGCAGGATCTTGCTGGAATGTGAGATGAGGTCGAGTGTACGGAGGGTTGTCAGATACACTGGACAGATGTGCGATCGAGGAAATCAACGAGCTCATATTCTACAAGTTATAAACTTCGTTTCAAAATGATACACTTATTATTACGTCGACATCAGAGTGCAGTTAACATTTATACACAGCACCCAGCAAGTTGGTCCAGCGGTTTGGTCACGTAGCTATGAGCTTGTATTCGGGAGACGATGGGTTCGAACTCCACTGTCGGCATCCCTGAATATGGTTTTCCGTGATTTCCCATTTTACACCAGGCTGTAACCTGTCTTAAGGTCACGGACGATTTTAATCCTAGCCCTTTTCTATCCCATCGTCACCGTAAGACCTGCCTCTGTCGGTGCGACTTGAAACAAATAGGGAAAAAATAGTCTACTTATACCAATTTTTTCCATTTCGATATATTTTCATTTCTCTAAAGTGCTGTTAACAGTTTTTTTTTGTCATTCTTAGTAATTTCATAAAAATCTCTTCATGTCAGTGAGGAAAAATTTACAGAAATGAACAGCTCAGACATAATGAAGTGAACAGAACATAATATTTCTCACAGCTGACAATTTCACACGGACATGCGGTGGACTCGGACTACTCGGACAACCCGAGAAGTGCAACCAATAAAATAAATTAAAACAATTTTAAACATCTACGAGCTCACAGCAGATAAAGAAACCAAGGAGTGAAAAAATCTATCCTATCTGAAAGAAGAAACGCTCTTGGTGGAAACATTGGCGTATTTCTCTCGAGGTTCAAAATACGGGATAATTGCCGTCCCGGGTAAGAGGACGCGGAACATTTAACAGTACTGTCGCGTAACATCCGGTTCGTCTGGCAACCCTGAGTGTATGCATGAAGAATATCCAGTATTTATAATTAGTAGAATAGCCGTGTTCCATTATCTCTGGGGTCGTGACCATGTATAATTACCGCCGTAAGCAGCTACAATTAGTACAAGAAGCAGTGATTGCTGCTAAACTTTCCATCGTATTTGATTTTATACAGTCAGTCATTTTGCGAATGTTCCTTCTGAGATAACAAGAAGGAATTGGACACACACCTCGCCTTGTGTGTACAACAGAGCTCAGTCCTTGTCTCACGGTTCATGCAACTCAAATAGTGAAGATTGCATTTCGAAGCGATGGGAGGAAAGAAAAAGATCAACAAGCAAGTAACGTTTCAAGGCGGAGGTGTAAAAAATAGAAAGGAATTTATGTAGACTTTAACTGTACTACACGAGAAGAACTACTCAAAGAATAGGTCTTCATTATAAATTACTGGCTCTTTCGTTCATTGTTTCTTAGAAGCCATTCGCAAGCTTGCTCCGGCTTCAGACCCGAATACATAGCCTCTTGGATCGTATAATGACTGTTCATTGTGAGGAAGTGAATATACGTCTTGTTCTGTGTAGCGGGTATTGCATTGGCACGTCACTTCTTGATTAGGGGGCTTTGATCCGCCAAAGAGACTACTATTACTTACACCATGCTGACGTCACTGTTACAGGCCACGATTTGCCACAAGAAATAACTGAAAGGTATGTCTGGTGTTTATTTCCTGCTCTTTTACGCCTGCCATGTTCAGTTCGATAACGCAGGGTTAGTATGCAGTGTGCCAGTATGTATAGTCACTCAAAAACCAACGTATTTCACATTTTATGAAACTTAGAGTTGTATATAAATGCAAGTCCACTGTCATTTTATTTTTTTATGTCCGACTCGTTGGGTGAATGGTCAGCGTACTGGCCTTCGGTTCAGAGGGTCCCGGGTTCGATTCCCGGCCGGGCCGGTGATGTTAACCTTCATTGGTTAATTCCAATGGCCCGAGGGCTGGGTGTTTGTGCTGTCCCCAACATTCCTGCAACTCACATACCATACATAACACTATCCTCCACGACAATAACATGCAGTTACCTACACATGGCAGATGCCGCCCACTCTCATCGCAGGGTCTGCCTTACAAGGGCTGCACTCGACTAGAAATAGCCACACGAAATTAAAATTTTATTTTTATGACAGTAAAATAATAGTTAACCATTTTAAGTGTAAATATTAATGAATGTGTTCAGTGATCAAAATCACGCAAAATATATCAAGAACAATGATGAACATTTATTGCTTAAGTCACAATGCAGCAAAAAAGTTCTTCAACTGACGTTTTCACTCTCCTGTAAAATGACTAAAACGTGACTTACTCAGGAGAACAAGAAAGGTGTTCTCGGATGAGGAACGGGCAAATGCAAGCCAGAGAATGAAGGAGTATTGCGGTAAAAAGAAAGAACATCATGCAAGTTGTGTAATCGTAAGGAGTTCGAAACTATCCTAAATAAATAAATAAATAAATAAATAATAATAATAATAATAATAATAATAATAATAATAATAATAATAATATGACCTTAAGTGTTAATAGAAGAGGAGGCATGGATAGTTAGTTACCTGAGGGAGAAAATTGTATATGGAGCGTGGAATTATACGGAGCTGGGACACGGACACTGGGAAAAGAGGAAGAAAGAAGACTGGAAGCATTTGAGATTAGGATTAGGAGGAGGATAAAACGGGTAGAGAAAGTGAGAAATGAGGACCTGCTGAGAAGATTGGGGAAAGAGAGATAAATATTGTAGGTAATCAGGAAGAAGGAACATAATAGACTTCGACATTGGATGACAAGAGGTTGTTTACTGATGGATGCTATGGAAGGAACAGTGAATGGAAGAAGAAGAAGGGGACGCAGAAGGTACTAGATAGTTGATACTATAAGGATAGATGACAATTATGAGAAAACGAAGAGGGCAACAGCTGACAAGATTGCATGAAGAGCTGCCCTAGGGCAGTGTTAAATACAGACCATGTAATGGTGGACATTTTCCGTTTAAACAGATTTTTCAACGATCGAATAGTCTTAAGTTGGCGGCAGTGGCCTTAATTAACATAAGGCTCATCGAAAACCATCTTCAGGGCTACCGACGGTGGGATTCGACCCCCCATCTTCCGAATACAAGCTGAGAGCCACGCGGTGTCTCTAATATACAGTACTCTTACATTCAAACCTCGACAGCGTCACGGTTCCATCTTTCTGTCTTGAGTGATCTACACGCATGGATGGGTGGTTGATGAAGTACGTTCGTTTAGTTGTATATCTCTTATCTTTAAATCGTTACAAACTGAGTCCAACATCATCGTCTTGGTCTCCCGCTACTTCTCTTACCCTCCATAATAGACCAGAGTCCATTATTGTCCTTGGTCCTTCTTCATCCGCTTCTCATGACCGTTATACCGAAGCCGCTTTAGGCGTACAGCTTCATCCATCGACTTCATTCCTAGCTTATCCTTTATCTCCTAATTCCGAGTAATATCCTGCCATTGTTCCCATCTGTTTATAACAGCAATCATTCTCGCTATTTTCATGTCAGTTAATTCTAACTTATCAATAAGCTATTCTATTATTATTATTATTATTATTATTATTATTATTATTATTATTATTATTAGGGACTGCCTGGCCGAGGTGGTGAAGGCGTGCTCGGTTCGCCCGGAAGGACGTGGGTTCGAATCCCCGTCAGGAAGTCGTATAATTTAAGACATGAGATTTCCACTTCCGGAGGTGCATATGGCCCTGAGGTTCCCTCAGCCTACACCAAAAATGAGTACCAGGTTAATTCCTGGGGGCAAAGGCGGCCGGGCGTAGAGCTAACCACTCTACCCCATCATGTGCCGCGGTTAACAATGGTGGAAGCCTTTACCTTCCACTCCTCCAAGGGCCTTCATGGCCTGTACGGAGGTGTCTTTGTCTTATTATTATTATTATTATTATTATTATTTCTTCGTTATGCCCAACTAAGGAGCATGATTGAACTTATTTAGCTGATGTCATTGCCTTTTCGTTCTCCCAAAACCTCTTCATCTTTTCGCTGTGGCTTTTCTTGCGATCTTCTGGCCAGGTTTTATTGGTGGTAAAGCGGTGATTGTTGACTAATTTTCTGAACTTAGATCTGTCTAACACATTGTCATCTGGGATGCATATTTCCTGAAGATCTTTTCCAACTTCGAGCAGCCTATTGTTTTTTACTTTCGTTCATAGGGTAGGTTCAGGATTCTTTTGGCCAATCTCTGAATACTTATTCTGAGAATATGTCCATAAAATTTCAAACGACTGTTCCTAAATGTGTCTGAGATTTTCTCTGAGTGTTGGTACAGGTCATGAGATTTCCTTATCATCCAAATTCCCCCTAAGCAGACTGGTCCAAAAATGTTCCTTAAGATTTTCTTTCTTGCTTTTCAACGTCTTTAATCCATAACCTGCCCCCAACGATCAGTGTTTCAGATGTATATAGTGCTTCAGGCTTGATTACAGTGTTATCATACCTTAATTTTGCATTTACGGATATCGATTTTTATTATATCTGTTCCAAGTAAGTATGTATGCTCTTTTTGTAGTTTAGAGACCATTTCTTTGTTTGCTTTTCGATTGAGTCATGAAGGTTGGATGACTTCTCCCAGGTATTTGAATTTAGACACGTGGGATATTTTGCAACATTGGGTTGTCATTGGTTGTCCATCTAGGTACCGAAGGGATCCTTCCATGTAGTGAGTTTTCTGATCTGAGATCTGGAGTCCTGTTCTGGATGCAATTTCATGGAGTGTTCAATGGATGCAATCGCTTCCTGTCTGTTATTGGATAACACTGCTTAGTTATCAGCGAAGGCCAAACACTGTAAATTAAGTTAAGTTTGTTTTCACGTAGTCTGCCAAGGGTTATTCCTTCAACTTATTTTTCCCAAGTCTTAATCACTTTTCCGAAACAAGATTAAACAATAAAGGGGACAACGCATCTCCTTGTCGGACTCTTGTTTTAACATCAAATGGTTCCCCTAGGAAGTGGTGCCTGTTAATGTTTGCATGCTCAATTCTCTTGTTTTGCTATCTACTTTGAATTCTTCCAGCACACGGAAAAGTGTCGGTCTATCTATAAAATCATATGCCTTTTTGAAGTCCACAAATTATAAACTTGAGAGAATGCAGCCTCTGTGTATTATTTAACGCCTGTCTCTGTCTTTTTCAGGTAAGTATCCTGGTGGCAGTTCCTCACTATCCGTGACGTTCTGTGTCATGTCAACACATCGACTGTAAGTTCCATGGCAGTTCAGATTGAGATGTGTTCTTTGTTTACTTTCCACTTGGATAATTAATCAGATGTTTACATCATCGTGTTTCCTCATAATATCGTCGAACTGGTGCCTCACTTTCTGTAACGTGTGCCCCTCGAAACAATTAACAATGCGTAGACGTAATGTTCATATTCTTGTGGAAATACAAGACTATAGTGTTTAATAACTGAAATCTCCGGTTCCATGGCTAAATGGTTAGAAAGCTGGCCTTTGGTCACAGGGGCCGCGGGTTCGATTCCCGGCGGGGTCGGGAATTTTAACCATCATTGGTTAATTTCGCTGGCACGAGGGCTGGGCGTATGTGTCGTCTTCATCATCATTTCATCCTCATCACGACGCGCAGGTCGCCTACGGGAGTCAAATGAAAAGTCCTACAACTGGCGAGCCGAACATGTTCTCGGACACTACCGGCACTAAAAGCCATGCGCCATTTCATTTTCACTGAAATTATATTACGCATACTTCAGTAACGTAACGTGTAACGACTAGAAACGATTTCACAATATTCGTAATGCTTCTCGTAACATGAAATTAATAACAAATAAATGACCTTCACTTATCACAATTAGTCTGGCTGAATGACTAAATGGAGTCACGGGTTTCATTTCCATCCGGGTCAAGGATTTTAACTTCCATTGGTTAATTCCCATGTCTCCCGGGCTGTGCGTTTATGACATTTTCATAATTAGAATTCATCCTAGGTAGGGCCCGATCTTCACATACGTACACGTCGGCTATAACTGTACCACACGCTATTATTATTATTATTATTATTATTATTATTATTATTATTATTTATTTATTTATTTATTTATTTATTTATTTATTTATTTATTTATTTATTTATTTATTTATCCTACAGCGTTGGTCTTTCCCTCGGACTCAGCGAGGGTTCCCGCCTCTACTGCCTGGAGCGTGATACTTTGGGTCGAGGAGATACAACTGGGGAGGAATCATTTCAGATAGTAGTTTAATGATGCTTCTGAAATGCTGTCGTTCAGTTCAGTAACGGAAGTTCAATTTCAGCTACCAATGCAGTAGAATGACGGGCAGGAATCAGCTTCACCCAATATTATTTAATATTTACACGAATGATCAACCATTGCCAAAAGGAACTAAAAGCTTCATTTATGCAGATGATCAAGCTATTGTCTCCCAGAGTGATCAGTTTGAGAGTGTTGAACGGAGACTAATGGAGGCCTTAGGTGAACCGAGTCCATACAGAAAAACCAATCTAAAGCCTAACACATCAAAGACGCAAGTTTGAGCTTTACACTTAAAGAATATGCAGGCAAGAAGAAAACTGAAGATTTTCTGAAAGGGTGCTCTTTGGATCATTGCTCAACACCTAAATATCTAGAGGTAATTCTGGATCGAGCACTCACGTGTGAGCAACACTGTGTTAACACGAAACACAAAGTACCTACACAAAATTCCATTCTTCGCAAGTTATGCGGTACCAGCTGGGGATGCAAGCTCAAACAATGAGAACTACTGCTTTAGCACTGAGCTATTCTGCAGCAAAATATGCATGCCCTGTTTGGTATAGGCCATATCATGCCAAACAGATAGATATTGCTTTAAATGAAACATGCCGGCTTATAACTGGTCTACACCTTGTGACAAGGTATATTGCTTGGCTGGCATTGCTCCCCCAGATATCAGACGTGAAGTAGCTGCCAAACATGAAAAATCTAAAGTAGACGTTTCCCAAACACATCCATTATATGATTATCAACCTGCTCAACAACGATTGAAATCCAGGAGAAGTTTTCTACATTCTAGTGAGTGCCTTTCGGAGTCACCTCAATCATCAAGACTAACTTCCTGGAGATCCAGAAACGTCCATCTCAAGGTGTAACCGTTACTTCAGCGACTACACCAAACACAGTAAAGGGAGGAAAGTAAGTGCAATTACACAGTGCCAAAGACTACTACACACACAATGAAACATCAGATGAACTACGCGGATCTCCGCCGATAACAACACTGGTAAATATCAGTTGGGGCAACTTTATAATAACAAACAAGGAACGTGGGAAGGTGACTTGGAAACCTTACGAAGGACATGGAGATGGCTTAGGATACCGTATTCGAAAAATCAACCGTGATCTTTGATTTTCAAAAATATTATTTACAAATGGACTTTACAAAAGAATTCCGAACAAATTCAGCCATGCGGAAGGTACCGATACACAACTCGTGAAATACAAGTTATATCGTTCCTTGAGACACACAAATTGAACGTTCCTTGACAATAGCTTCTTACAAGTACAAAGAGTCAAGCAAATACCACACATTTAGTTACAGCCCAAGTCATAATATGTTATTACAAGTTAGAGTGAATTTAAACGTACCTTTCAAAATCTCTGAACAACATAATTGAAAATAGGTAAAATCAGAAATATCTAAACTTGGCGCAGAGGCCAGTTCAACTTGGTCACACACCAAAAACACTTCTGATGCGGGGCAGTGGAAAACTAGTGTGCGTCAAGTGACACGGGACTACTAGAGGCAAAACCCCAAGGTAAATACATAAAACTACAATTTATATGTTTAGCGAAACAAGGAAAGGGGAATGCCTCGAAAGCAAACAGGCAAGCCCAGCTGAAGAGCTAAGGCATCAGAAATAATTGAGCGGCGAGTCTGGGTGAGGTTAGGGCAAACTCCTAAATGAAAAAGCAAGCGAACATTAAATGTAATCTAGGGTGGAATAGAAATCAAGAGTGCTTACCCCAAAATGGCCCATCCCGGTAGCGAGGCGTCGCTGACGACGTCAAAACTTTGGACAGTCAAGAGATAGGAGACCGACAGACCGACCACGAAATGCTGCCTCGCTCTCTTTAAAAAGGTAACCCTGGCCTTGGAGTAGCCAGTCAGAATGCAGGAGCCCGCCTATCGCCACCCAGCTTCACCAATCACAACACTTATTTCAGTCGCGATGTTTACATAACTTTCTCGAATACACACGATCGCGAATCTTCCATTTCCAGAACAGTCAGAACATACTTTCTAGAATACATAACTAACAAACGCCAACACACCCTGTTGCAAAATTCATGTCACCTTTCTAGACAGTTCTAGTAAATATAGAAATGAAATCTAATTGTTACACATACAATACCATAGGTTAGGTCGTTACATGGGATACAAATAAAACATTCTATCACCACACTTCAGATCATACAGTAGGTACTACTTAACAATGTTTACAAATAAAGACTTCTATAAACACTTTCCACTTCCAATATATTCTACATTTGTGTCACAATGGATGGATGGATCCATCTGACTCTTCCAGCCGGTTATGAAGAGCCGTGGTCTACATGGAAGAGTCTGAACAGTCTGCGGTCTGGGGTCGGTCGATCTAAGATCAATATGAAAAAGTGGGGTCTATCTGATGAGCCAACCCTCTGTGCCTGAGGAGAAGAACAAACCATGGCGCACCTCCTTCATTGCAACTCCTGCCCTCTCGTTTGCACCATCCAAGATTTAGTGAAGGCCACACCAAATTGTTGAGTTCTCGCCAAATTCTGGTCCGATATGATATTACATAATTGTTACTTTGAGTAGGTTTTTACCAGTTATCTAATTATTGTTCTCATTCTTAACTAATAATTTATGCATAATGTATTGCTTCTGATAAGAATAAATAACTGGGGTGGAGGACCGGTACCCCTCCCAGGTGGTCTCACCTGTTTAGCTGAACAGGGGCTTTGTGGAAGATGGGACGATTGGAAGGGATAGACAAGGAAGAGGGAAGGAAGCGACCGTGGCCTTATGTTAGGTACCATCCCGGCATTTGCCTGGAGAAATGGGGAACCATGGTAAACCACTTTGAGGATGGCTGACGTGGGAATGAATAACCCTCTACTCAGTTGAACTCCCGAGGTTGACTGGACCTCGTTCCAGCCTTCGTACCACTTTTCAAATTTCGTGGCAGAGCCGTGATTGGAACCCGGGCCTCTAGATGTGGCAGCTAATCACGCTAACCACCACACCACAGAGGCGTACATATTATTATTATTATTATTATTATTATTATTATTATTATTATTATTATTATTATTATTATAATAGCAAATATGCATTTTTAACATTGTTATTCACAGTCAAATGCTGTACTAGAAAATATAGGTAAAATGATATATGTAAATTTCCCGTCCGATTCCGTGGCTGAAAGGTCAGAGTTGAGGCCTTCGGTTCAGAAGGGTTCGATTCCCGGAAGGGTTGAGAATTTTAATCTCGTGTGATTAATTCTTGTGGCTCGGGGACTGCGTGTTTATGCCCGTCCCAGCACTCTTATCTTCATATTCCGACAACACACCAACCACGACAGAAGCACGTAATCGTGATTACATTCTACACATGGTGTTGGTGTAAGGAGCCACATCCGGCTGTAAAACGGGGCAAACCCACATGTGCGACTCAAAATTCCGGTGCATCCACCACGATCAAAATTGACTACGGTAGTACTTGATGTCCGTATTTCTCGAGATGTTGAGGGTTAACCGTATTAAGATGGCGGCGCATTTCGATGTTTTGGACGGTATGGAAGATGACATTTTCTATCCTCACCATCTGAATCGTGTCCGAAATCGTAGTGGAGTAATTGTGGAAAAGCATTCTGAAGATTTGGTTACGGTGACAAGACGTTTGGAGAGAGATCTCGCCTGTCTAAACAAACAGTTAGGCCACATAAATGACAGGTTAGAAAAAATCCTGTCTCGCCCATGGAATTGGTGCATTGGGGACAGTAGTGGTGATGAGGGGGGAGGGGCAGTGGAGAAAACATTACATTTTTATTCAATTTTAGCCAGCTGAAACCAGGAATTAAAGGAAGTAAGCAATTTGTACAAGAGTTGTTCTCTTATAAGGTAATTCCTTCCTTTGTTTTCTTTTTTCTTGCTATTTGCTGTACGTCGCACCGACACAGATAGGTCATATGGCGACGATGGGATAGGAAAGGCCTAGCGGCCATGACCTTCACTAAAGTACAGGCCCAGCATTTGCCTGGTGTGAAAATGAGAAACCACTGAAAACCATCTTCAGGGCTGGCAATAGTGGAGTTCGAAGCCACTATCTCCCGGATGCAATGTCACAGGCCCTTTGTTTTATTTAGTTATTAGTGGAAATACCCACCAAATGTCGTTCGTCGCGGCTAACGGATTTGGATAGCGCCACACCAAGTAGTGGAGACTTTGCACGTGCTGTGAAGAAGGGTAGTAGGGGTATAATATTTTGCACCCCTGTGGGTTGGGGCGGTAGAATAACACCTACGGTATCCTTTGCTTGTCGTAAGAGGAGACTAAAAGGGGCTCCAGGGACTCTGAACTTTGGGTGCGTGGGTTGGTGACCACGGGGCCCTCAGCTGAGTTCTAGCATTGCTTCCACTTAGTTGTGCCAGGCTCCTGACGTTCATCTATCTCAGAAGTGCTCAACTGGGCGCCCGCTGAGGCTTGCCCAGTGCGGCCGGGCTGGCGTGACGTAGATGCGGGCAGCTTACCCTAGCAAGCATACGTCACAGTAAAGCGAGAGAGCCAACGAACCTTGTATGGAACTGAGGGAGCATTGAAGCTCTCCTCCACTACTCAGTGAAGTGCTGATTGGGGCACAGTATTTAAACCTGACCTTTTCAAAATACTCCGGTTTGATTCCTACTGCGCTCGATATAAATAGTCAGTTTTATTTTGTTATATTTATTCATTAAAAGAAAACTGACATGTTTACAATGTTTGTGTTACGATCTACAAAGAAACGGGGTTGAAGCGTACAGGTTACAATTTACAAATGACAGTATTTGCATTTTAAACAAAGTATAATTCCCGTTATTCATTAGCAAAAATTAATATAATTACACACTGCAACAATTATTTTGCGCAGTGTTGTAGTGTTCCGTGACTTTTTCCCTGTTGACTGTTTTTCTGAAAATAGTATTTAAAATTTAACAGGGGTCCGGTGATAAATGGCGAGAGAGAGAGTTTCATCATGCATGAGGACGTAGATATTTACTATCCAAGATTAAAGTACAACAACAACGTAAATATATCTACAGCTAAATATACAGTATGCGTTCAAATAAATAACCTACTTGATGTTATTCCCGGAAAGCATGATTGGATTGTTGGTGAGTTTATCAGATAATTTAAACCACAAGGCACAGATTATCCGCCTTAACTTCGTATTATATCAGAACTGCTTCTAAAGCACCTCTTAAAATGTAATAGTGAACACTGTAATTCATTATGTACATTATAAAAGTATTTGAGGTTCTAAGCCTAACTCTTTATTGCATCCGGTCAAAATACATAAGATGTAATGAACATGAGCAACTTATCTCTTACAACGTAAATTGAAAATAGCGCGAATTTCTGCCTTGTCTCTCTCTTTCATTATTTGCTGCCTCCATTTCAAACTCGAGTATCGCAGCAGTGATCGAGAGAGACCAGGAGAACTCCGCCCAACCTTCACGGCCTGTGGCATAGCCACAACGTCACTGTGCTTGAATAGCATACGCTCGTCGCCTGCTCGCGATGCCCTCTCATCTATCCTCTCCGACCTCCCTTGGTTAACTCTTCTTCTTTTCGACCCCGACAGTGTTACAGTACCCGAGGCCTAGGGAAACTTTTATTTTCACGCCCTTCATGGCCCTTGTCTTCCTTTGGCCGATACCTTCAATTTTCGAAGTGTCGGATCCCTTCCATTCCTCTCTGATTAGTGTTATATATATGATGGTTGCCTAGTTGTACTTCCTCTTAAAACAATAATCACCACCACCACCTATATTTTTATAAGGTCATAGACACTGAGGTACGACTCAACCGCTTGCCGCGCCAGTCTGGCAGTCTCTTTAATTCTCGCTTCGTGAGTCACAGCGTACGAACGTGCTTGGACAGGTCTTCCGTGCGAGTCGTGTCAACAAGTGAGGCGCTTCATATCAGTGTATTCGTATAATCGGACCATTATTTAATAGTGAACTGAGTGTTTAATTTTCATTTGTGGTATTTATTTGGACTAATATCTATTTAATATCAGAGTGCTACGGTAATGGCGGACCCGCCCGATACAGGGCAACTTATCAACATCGCATTACAGACATGCTATCAACTTCTGGAACATTCTACTCCATCAGGACTGAGCGCCGACCCACTAATGGAACTCTAACAACATTCAATCACACTTCAACAACGTAATACTCAACCTCCCGTCTTCAGACATACAACTTGGTGAAAGGAATACTAAACGTTTACGTAGCATAACCAATATCATGGACGTAGAACAGGAGCCTAAGGAAACCGATACACCTGTACTTTTAAACATCATGAGCAATAGTAACGATACCCCACATCGAAGTCAGTTACCTACCGTGTTGCAAAATCCAGTCAATCAACCGGATGCTAATACCAATCGTTTACCAGTACAAGATCGTAGTAAAAATAACAGATACTGTGTCGGTGCGACGTAAAGCCCCTAGCAAAAAAAAAAAAAAAAAAAAAAAAAAACCAACCAACAGATATAGTCGCACGGATCAAGGACCATTTTACGTATTTGTCGAAAGCCTCAACAAGAACATAGGCAGACTCCACCCCATGGCGATAGGTAAATTGTTATATTCCACTAATCAGGCCTACAAAGATGATATAGTTAACATAATACCTCCTGGACGTAATGAGATAAAAGTAGAAACCAAGACAGGTGGAGCAGCTAACAGTCTAGTTACATCTCCAATAACCTTGAGGCGTATATTCCCAATTTTCTGATAAATAAGCAAGGGATAATAAGAGATGTTGACACAACATTAACCGAGGAGGAAATTAAAAGCGTGACGTTCCGATTGTCACTGTGAAACGCGCCCCAATACCGAACATCCTAATGAACGCACACCAATACCAGTATGTTCAATAACATTTCGATCTTAGTGGCTTCCATCTCATGTGGCACTGTTCGGAACACGATGCCCTGTAGAACCATTAATTCCACGAGTTCTAGTATGTGGAAATTGTTTACGATTTGGACATGCCGTAGTGTCACGCGCTGCAGCAGTGCGGAGGTCCTCACTCCATGACGTCAGGACCGAACACAACTGAGCCACAATGTGTACACTGCATGGGCCCGCATCTCGCCACGGACCGGACCTGCCCTGTTTACAAACAACAGGAAGCCAAACAAACATTCGCTAAGCACAACATGCGATACATGACTCAACCATACTCCCAAGTTGCTAGTACAGTACCTAACTACCAAGATCCCTCCCTTACCGACAGTGGCTTTACAACCAGTTGCACAGAATCCTACGCCGACTAACAGTTATACCATGCCACCTGGTTATCAGGAACAGTCATTCGAAGTAGAAACAAGCACTCGAAATACCACTCCGCGAGGGTCAACATTTACTTCAAGACCGAAAAGGAACCCAATAATACAAAGACCTAATTACCCACCCATTCAACAGAGAATGTATGTTCCTCATCATCTCCCTCTTACACCCATTATTCATAACCCATATCCCCCCTCCCAGCCCCACAACGTCCAGCCTCCTCTCCAAACGTCTTCTTCTCTAGTAGTTGAACAAATACTACAGCTTATAGTGCGTATGATCTCTGAAGTCCTCACATCCCCTTCTAGTAACATTCAACTAGATCCTCTTCGTCAATTGTTACTTACTTTGGCAGAAACAGAATAATCGTTAAACAATCAACATATTAAAATTAAGGAAATAGGAAAAATTATTCAATGGAATATACGCTCTCTGAATGCAAATCTAGCCTCACTTCTACATGAAATCGCTCAACGAAACATCTGTATTGCTGTACTTTCTGAAACATGGTTGAAATAAGATAGTGATATATCGATATCCGCCCATTTAACATACTCATCATCATCATAGGCATTTATTCGTCAACGAATATATATAGTATATAAATACAATGTCATTTGGACACATTAATTGTGTCGTCTCAGATGGCTGAACAGACCAATTCTGGATGCACAGATTTTATTGCAGTGACAGCACACACTAGGAGTTGCAGCAGATGGTTGTGCAAGAATGCCATCCCTTGCATTCGCTCGTTCTTTCCTGCGGTTCCTCCTCTCAGCTTCTAATCTTCTATCTTTTTCTAGATGTTCAACTCCATTGTATACAATGCTACGCCATTTGGGCCTATCCTCGGCTGTAGTTTCCCAGTTGATCGTATCAATATGACATCTTTTAAGATTATACTTTAGAACATCCTTATATCGTTTAAGCTGACCTCCATGCTTACGCTGGCCAGTTTTTAGTTGGGAGTACAAGATTTTCTTTGGGAGGCGTGTATCTGGCATACGGACGTATGACCAGCCCAGCGTAGCTGATGCCTGACTATCTTTGCCTCTATGCTTGTATCGTTGGCTTCCTCGAGGATACTAATGTTCGTTCGACGATCCTGCCATTTAACTTTCAGTATTCTCCGTAAGCATCGCTGATTATATTTTTCCAGGCATTTTAGGTTTCTCCTGTAGGTTGTCCAGGTCTCGCAACCATAGATAAGAGTAGGAATTACACAGTATTGTAAACGTACAGTTTGTTTCTCACACTGATATCATGATTGTCAAACACTCTTCTTAGGAGACACCGAAAGCCGCACTAGCGCATCTTAAGCGATATTGGATTTCTGCATCAGTGTTTGCATATGTCGAGAAAATGGCTTCCAAAGTAAGGAAAATGATTTATGTTTTGCAAAGACTGGACATTGATTGTAATAGTTGGAGTTCTCTTATTGGAATTAGGTGCCGGCTGGTAAAGGATCTTAGTCTTACCAATATTAATTTCCAGTCCGATACTTTCATATGCTTGATTAAAAGCATTGAGGATTGATTGCAGATCTTCCTCTGTGTTGGCTAAGATAACATTGTCATCTGCGTACTGAAGCTCTATAACTGACACTGAGGACACCTTGGTCTTAGCTCGCAGTCTGTTAATATTAAACAGATTTCCATCAGTTCTATACAAAAGTTCTACTCCTGATGGCAATTTATCATCCAAAAGGTGTAGTATAGTTCCAACAAATAGTGAGAACAATGTTGGAGCAATTACGCAACCTTGCTTGACTCCAGTAGAAATACGGAAAGGGTCTCCTGGTTTTGTATTAGAAAGAAAAGTAGCAAACATGCCGTCGTGCAGCAGTCTGAGTATCTGTATGTATTTGTTTGGACAACCGATCAGAGCTAGAATTCTCCATAGAGCTTCTCGATTAACAGAATCAAACGCCTTGACAAGATCGATAAAAGCCATGTACAAGGGTTGGTTTTGCTCTCTAGACTTTTCCTGCACTTGCCTTGCACTGAAAATCATATCAATTGTACTTCTGTTTGGCCTGAAACCACACTGAGTTTCTGGTAGGCTCATTTCAGTCAATGGCAGTAGACGATTAGACAATACTCTAGCAAGAATTTTTCCTGCAACAGAGAGTAATGATATTCCTCTATGATTGTTACACAGAGTCTTATCTCCTTTCTTGAAGATAGTGATGATGGAAGCATCCCGTAAATCAGCAGGGATTGTTCCAATGTTCCATATTTTCACAATCAACATGTGTGTATGGTGAATTAGCAAAGGACCACCCTCCTTGAAGAGCTCGGCTGGAATTCCATCTTGTCCGGGTGCCTTTTTATTCTTCAGCTAATGAATGGCCTTCTCAATTTCTTGAATAGAAGGGACTTCACCTAAGTGATCTTGAATTGGCTGTTGTGGAAAATCAGCAAACACATCTTCCTCGACTTGTGAGTTTCTGTTCAGGAGGCCTTGAATATGTTCTTTACAACGGGAAGCTATCGAGTCAGGGTCTTTAAGAACTTCAGTACCGTCTTTCGATTTTAGACAATTAAGACCTTTGGTAGAGGGACCATATATTGTTTTGGTAGCACTTAAGAAGGCACTAGTGTTGTTGGAGGCGATTGAATTCTCCATTTCCTTTGATTTACCTATCCACCATTCATTCTTGATCATCCTGCATCTCTTCTGCACTTCCGTTTTGAGTTGTTGATATCTATGTTTCTTGGGAAATGAATTTGGATCATTTTGCCACGCGTTGTAGGCTTTCCGCTTTTCATCAACTAGGTCACATATTTCTTTGTCATTCTCGTCAAACCAATCCTGATGTTTCCTCCTATTAACACCAACTGCTTCTTTGCCAGCTGCTATAACAGCTGATTTTAATAACGACCAGTGCTGCTCAATATTCTTCTGGGTATTCATTTGGAAGTTTATCAGCCAATAGTTCTTGACAGGCAGATTTGATACTGTTGTTCCTAAGTTGTTCAGTATTTAGTTAGTGTTTTATCGCCTTCCCCTGAATCCGCCGTTTTGGAGGAACCTGTATAGCCATCACAGATCGAACTAAGCGGTGGTCGGTCCAGCAATCATCAGCACCGGTCATAACGTTGGTTATATGAACATCACGCTAATGTTGCCATGTTGTTTTAAATCTATCCTTCTGGCGGAAGAGTGTATTTGTAATGACAAGATCATATTCAGAACACTTCGTGAGTAGAAGGGTTCCATTGGCGTTGATTTTGCCTACACCCTCTTTACCAATAGCTCCAGGCCAAAGTGATGATTCTCTGCTAACCCGAGCATTAAAGTCTCCCAGCAGAATAAGCTTATCTGACTTGGGTACATTCGATAGGAGTTCATCAAGTTGGTTATAGAATGCTTCTTTTTGATCATCTTCTGACTTCAGTGTTGGTGCATATGCACTAATTATCGTAGCTCTTTGGTTGTTCTTGAGTTTCAGACGGAGTTTCAGACGGAGTGTCATGAGTCTTTCATTAATTCCAGTTGGGAACTCATCAAGATTGTGAATGAGCTCATTCTTTATTGCAAAACCTACTCCATGAATTCTTAATTCGTTTTCATCTTTTCCTTTCCAGAAAAATGCATAGCCACCGCCATGTTCCTTGAGTTGTCCTTCTCCAGCGCGCCTAGTTTCACTAAGAGCAGCGATATCAATGTTGTATTTCTTCAACTCACGACTTATTATTGCTGTACGTCGCTCTGGGCGGTTATCTACATCAGTGTCCATCAGAGTACGAATAATGACCGAGAAGATGGTTGGAGTGGAGCAGCCATTATAATTAACAGAAAATTACCTCATTCTGTAATCTATATCGACCACAGTGACATAGAAAGTTTTCAAGCCATAGCACTCCAAGTCGCCTTATGCCGCCAAGAAATTACCATAGTATCAATGTATTGTCCACCTAGGAACATCATTACTTCACGAGAATGGCATGCGCTAATGACATAGCTTAGTGAACCCATTTTATTGTGCGGGGACTTAAACGCTCACAATACCACCTGGGGTTGTGAATATACGGACGCAAGCGGCAGAGCTCTCTTAACACACATAGGAGATTTGGAACTCTTCATATTAAACGACGGCTCCCCAACATTAATTCCCGTTCCCGAATAACGTAAATCAGCTATTGATCTCACGCTGTGCTCTTCATCAATTTCAACAGAATTGATCTGGACAGTTTGTCCATACCCCATGGGATCCAATCATTTTCACATTGAAATAAATCCCACTAGCACAGTCACTCCTGTCACATATTATCCTACAACAAAATGGAACTGGGTAACTTATAGCCGCACAGTGGAAAATCTGCTAGATACTATTCCACTCACTCTTCCTGTCTTGGACAAATACAATCATTTCATTGAACGCATCAATGTAGACGCTTCGATAGCAATCCCGAAGAGAAGCAATATCTACAAACCTCGGGGGTATACGGTACCTTGGTGGAACCCTGAATGTTCAAAAATTTTATTTTTCGATTACTTAAACGCTCACAATACCACCTGGGGTTGTGAATATACGGACACAAGCAGTAGAGCTCTCTTAACACACATAGAAGATTCGGAACTGATGATAGCTAACCGAACATTCTGCTTTATTATTTACAGGAGATCTCCTACTTGTGACAATTTCATAGCCTTCAAGAAACAAGATGCTGAAAGAAAACGGTTTCTGAAAAAACGGAAGAAGAATAGCTGGGAAGAATTTTGTGAAAATCTCTCCAAGGAGACTCCCCCCGCGAAAGTTTGGACGATGATAACAAAACTCAAAAAGAAACCCCCACTGCCTCGAACAGCCCACTCATGCACGGAAGAATTTGCGAACATCATTTCTCCTCTTACTGCTGCCCCGCAATATCATATAACACCATCGGCTTGCACCGGCAACACACCAGATATTCTGATGGCGCCATTCACACTGCATGAACTCGAGACTGTTTTAAAAAGTCTTCAAATACAGCTCCGGGCTATGACTACATACACTACAGCATGATCTCATATCTCCCAATGAACGCAAATAAGTTGCTCCTGAACCTCTTCGATGAAATTTGGGTTAATGGAACTTTTCCAGAAGATTGGATCACCCAAATTGTCGTTCCAATTTTGAAGCCAGGAACGGACCCTAGGTATCCATTGTCTTATCGGGCGATAGCCCTGTCATTGTGCGTCGCTAAAACTTTCGAGCTCTCGTAAAACTACGACTAGAATGGTGGTTAGAGCATAACAAATTGATGCCAAAATCCCAATTCGGATTTAGAAAGTCCCGTATCACACTCGATCATCTAAGCGTTATAACTACTGGCATCGAGAGAACATTTTTGGAGAAAGAATACCTTACAGCAATTTTTCTTGACATTTCTGAAGCCTATGACAGCGTTCTTATCGAGGTCCTCATTGACAAACTTCAGAACTTAGGGATTCTTGCTCGATACTACCTTGGCATTTATAATCTACTCCGCCATCGAATCATTCATGTTCGAGGGCAAGACCACGCTATGTAATAAGAGGCCTTCCTCAAAGGGCCATTTTGAGTCCGTTATTGTATACTTTGTACACTTAAGATTTTGAAAACATTTTCCAACCAAATATTAATATACTCCAATACGCCGATGATATATGCATCTACTCTGAATCTTCCTGCTTCTGGGTAACAAGACTTTGGCTAAATGATGCTGCGACAGCCCTTTCTCCATGGTTCTCAGACCGTGGCCTGACACTTTCCCCATCAAAGTCCTCGGTCATTTTTTCACTAGGAAATCGCGTACATATGAGGCAACAAGTATTCGATTGGGTCCATATACCTTTCTTCTTGTCTCATCAGCAAAACTGCTTGGATTATATTTCGATAGTCGACTAACATGGAGACGACATATCGAACATATACTAACGAAGATTAGCAAAACATTGAATGTGTTACGGGCTGTAACACGTACGTGGTGTGGAGCCCATCCCGCGATATTATTAATTCTTTACAGGAGTCTGATTCGCCCAATATTTGATTATGGTTGTTCTTTCTTCGGAAACGCACCAAAGCACACTTTGCAGAAGTTGGACGTAGCCCATCACCGATCCATCAGGCTATGTGTAGGTGCAATGATGTCAACTCCTACAAATGCTTTGCTTACTGAGGGCACAGAAATGCCTCTAGGTCTACGTCGTCAGGTTCTTCATACGTCAGGGTCTTCCTACTTCGTAGAGCTTCCATATCAGAACACCCACTACAGAAGGAATTGCAGAACCTGACACAGGCCATTGCTGACGGACGATTGTCCCAACCACGCCGGCTTTCATTGCTCCTCATAAGCTACAGTGAAAACAAACTGAGGATATCTTTGATTTATAGAAGTCCAATCAACCTTCCAATATGACTATAACCTTACGCTTCTGAAGCCTCCGGTTTATCACCTTCCACAATATATTCAGGAGTTTAAAAGCCTCAACAATGCAGTTTCACATTTTGTCAACAATACCTGGTCCAACTCTGTCCCGATCTACATCGACGGTTCAAAAACCTCCGAAGGAACAGGGTGTGCATTTTATTGCTCACTCCCGGAAGAATATGGTCTACTCAAACTTCCTACAGAAACATCTGTTTATACCGCCGAAATCCTAGCCATCCTTGCTGCCGTCAAATATGGTCTCTCTTCCCATTTTCACAACGTACTCATCCTCACCGACGCGAGAAGTGTCTTAGAAAAACTGCAACATCCAACTCGAAACAGTACCACAATCCTGACATTTATGACCTACTTCAACAGATTCAAGAAGCTAAAACATCCGGTAGTCAAATCCACTTTGTGTGGATTAAAGGGCACAGTGGAATAAGATACAATGAAGTTGTCTATCATCTCGCGAAAGGAAGTATACTCAGTGGCATGTTTCAAGGGATACAGCTTCCATATACTGACTTTATTCCGCTATTCAAAAGAAGAACCTATACCCAGTGGAAAGATGAATGGGCGAGAACTAGCCACCACCGATGAACACGTTACGCAACACTGCAAACAACAATACCGCAAAAACCCTGGTTCTGGAGATACAATATTGCAAGGAGACATCTAACAGCCATCATCCGGATAAGGCTTGGACTCGGATGCTACCCTCACCACATCCACCGCATCGGAGTGACTACCACGACAGTTCGCCCACATGACGATTACGATGATGCGGATCTGAATCACATAGTCTTTTCTTGTTCCAGGTATGAGCAACAACGAACAGCTTCGGTCATTACGTATCCCATTCCCCACAAATGTTAACATTAAGACCACGATAGCAAAATCTACAGAACACTGATCCAGTTTCTACAAGACACCAATCTAACTCTATAAACCCTGATGCAGAAGCCACCAACTGAAATAATTAATAAAGATAATCTCCTAACTGTTACACCCCATTAACTACTACCTTTCTACCATGGCCTTCCCACCCTGTAGTAATTCCATGACCGAGAAGATATAGCACCATCCTTATCCTTATCACTACCAGCTGGCCAAATGGTGTCTAACCAAAGGCCATTCTTGTAAAAAAAACTGTTATTGTGTAGCTCATTCCACGTTATGCTCTTATGGATACAAGTAGTGAACGCGCCCCTTCTGATACATCCACAATTTCTCGTGATTAAGGGATATTATACAGTACTTTGTAATACATTATGAAATATAAATAAAAAAGGATGATGTATTTTTGCCCGTGAGTTATTAAAATAACTACATAACATTTTCATAAATATATTCGTAGGGAGGAAGCACAGTGGTGGAGACAGCCATCGCTTCGTTGCCTTCCTTCATTTTCCTTCTTCTGTGTTGCTCTGGTACAAGCCTCACTCTGTGAACCGCCGGCATCTCACTTCTGTACTGAAGTCATCTACAGTATTTAACAGCAAATGTACCCATGCTTCGCTACGGTAATCTACATTGTATACGGTTATAAAATTAAATTACTCCACATGGAGTGAAAAGATTTCTTAAAATTCCATGTTTCTTAGCTTTGTCCCAGAAAGAGGATAGGGAGGTCCACATACGCTGTTTCCAATGTAAAGTGGGAGTTGAGGAGCTCTGATAATAACGGCAGGGCCATTTGCCTACTGCCACTGAAAATCGAATTGGGAATTTTCGTTAAAATTGCAGCCCCATTACCTACTGTGCGGTCACAATCGATTTGGGGAGTTTTCGTTTCAATGGCAGGAATTTTCATTATAATGGCAGGCATCTTACCCACTGTCAGTCAAAATTGAGTTGTGCTGCTATCATTATAATGACAGGATCCTTTTCCTAATACCAGTCAGCTTACTGCCAGTCACACCGAGTTGGTGAGTTTCTGTTAAAATAGCAGGGCACTCTGCCTAACGTCAGTCACATTTTAGATGGGTAAATTTGTTTGTAATGGAGGGCAGCCTTGCCTACTGCCAAACACAATCAGGTAAGGGAGTTTTGAAAAAAATCATGCTCCCAAGCCTACTGCCAGTCAAATCGAGAAGGAAATTATTCATTCATTACAGTCAGAGTCGAAGTAGGGAGTACTGATCACAATAGCAAATGCCCTCCTGCTGACAGTCATTATCGATGTGTAAGGTACTACAATGGCACACACACCCTTCTTCAATGAGTAAATATAGATCGACATAAGAAAGAACAGTATATTTATATTTACTGCTGTTGTACGGTACATCATATCGACAACCGGATTGTACAATGAGACGCCACATATAGCGGTCTAAATGACTTGTCCTATGATATTTTCTCCTATCTCATCTATTTATGGGTAAGATTCAGTTAGAAATGTTGAATAGGGTGAAATACGGGTAAGGCTTTTTCACACTGCATTACTTTTCGGATACTTATGTGACAGCTACAAATATAGAATTTGGCTCACATATAGTTTTAAGTTTCTAAGGCCAATGTTCTTCTAGAATTTGATCATCCTATCTTTCCTATAAGTAATTCAAACCATTAATTATACGTGCAATGAAGATATAGAGCCAAATTTAACGTACAAGGGATAGGGATACGACAAAAAGTCATAGGAACAAAGTTGTAGATCACTCCAAATTTAGCCGAGATTGTGCCATCCGTTTTGCGATACGACCTACCGACTAGCCACCAAATGCCTGGAAAGGAAAGTCAGAACCGTAATTAAAATTGCCTCCATATTTTGATGTTTTTCGGGGCTAAAAATGAAAAATTTAAACATTTCGTAATATTTCCGTCGGAAATTTTGCCAAATTTCAATTTCTAACTCGCCTGGCAGATTGTGCCGCCATCTTGATTTGGGGGAGGGGGTTAAAAAGTAGGACTTCCAGGAAACTTTTAAGCCCATGAAACCTACAGCTTATCGTTTTGAATAAATATATCCGACTGCGTTCTTACGCTGAGCCCCAAATTTAAGACTCCCAGCGAGGCCCCCTTAGGGTATTTTGAGAATTTTCGATTTTTCTACGAATCCCGAAGTCACCAGCTTCTCTGGTACCAAGTTTTAAGTTTCTAAGATGCGTGGAAGTGCTTCATTAAATAACGTCTATTTCCATTTGGTTACCTTACATTATATATACTCTACAGTATACACAGATCGTTCCAAACCGACCATAATTTATTAATATAGATTATATTTCACCCCCTTCCCTAGGGGTTCTAGGAGTGTCTTACCTACACAATATTTTTTCTAGACAGTAGGTAATATTTGTACGCCCCGACCCCAAAGGGAGCCGAACTTGTACCTTAAAAATATCCGGAATGTCACTATTCATCTCAGCAACTCCGAAAATTATAGATTCGACACTATTTTCGATTATTTTTAAGTATCACTTACCCCTCGACCCCCCACAACAAAGGGGGCTGTAGTTGGACTTAAAAATCCAGAGTGTTACTATTCATCTCAGCGACCCCGAAATCAATGGATTCGACACTATTTTCGATTATTTTTATATATCACTCCCCCTTCGCCTCCTCCGCGAAGGAGGCTGTACATGGACTTAACCATTTCGCAGTGTCACTATTCATATCAGCAAACGCGAAAATGATGCATTCGACACTATTTTCGATTAATTTTATATATAATCCCCGCCCCCCACTGAACTCCGCCCCTAAGTGTGCTAGGAATGGCTAACCCCCACAGTGCTCATCTCCAGATAGTAATTTATAAGTGTACCAAGTTTCGTTGATTTTGCTCCAGTGGTTTAGGAGGAGATGCGTCATTTACATACAAACATGCAAACATTCATTTTTATATATAGACCTACACAGTTCAAAAATTTAGGGGAACATGTTTTTGAACTTATACCATGCTCTACAAAACAATACCTCACACCCAGATATTAACAACTATACCTTTATTCTTTACCGTTGAACTTTACAAAAGAACATCGATGATTCGCGTTCATTTTCAGAACACAAACGGAAATGTCCAAACAGCGGTGAAAACAAAGTGATAACAGTCCTCCAGGGTGGATTTTTATCACAGTTGGAAAGATTCAGTATGGTGTATGTCCTCCAGGAGCATTTATCACAGCTTGGCACTTTCATGGCATGCTCCTTACAAGTCGATGGAGGTCACGTTGCGGTATCAGGTTCAATTCTTCAATGAGAGCCTGTTCGAGGTCTTGGAGAGTCTGTGGTTGAACAGGACGCCCACGAATAATTCTGTCAAGCCTATCCCACACATGCTCGATGGGATTAAGGTCGGTACTCACTGCTCGCCATTCCATCTCTTGAATGTCCAGTTCTCGCAAGATAGCTCTGGTGATGCGTGCCACATGAGCCCTGGCATTGTCGTGCATGAGTACGCATCGAGAGCCAACACCGTATGCAGCAACCAACATATGCTGTAGCAGTATCTGCTCGATGTACCCCGCAGCGGTAAGATTACCATGGACGACAAGATCCGTACGGCCATCAGTACTGATGCCAACCCACACCATCACAGAACCTTGTACGATTCGGTCGCCTTCTTCGACAACATTTGGCATGTGCTGCTCACCACGGCGTCTCCATACACATTGACGTCCGTCACGCTGTGTTAGGGGAAGTCTGGACTCGTCTGTGAACAACACAGGTCTCCATTGGCGAAGTTGTCAGTTGACGTGGGTACGGGCAAACAGAAGGCGAGCTGCGCGATGTCGCTGCGTTAAACGGGGCACTCTTTACTGTCTGGTCAGACACCGTGACTAGAGTGATCCTCCTGAGGTCTTGTTCCGGTTCTCTGGCAATTGCTGAACGATGCTGCAAGGCACAGATGGTCAGATATCGGTCACCCTGTGCGGTTGTCACGCGGCCACCACATTGTGAACTGGCCTCTCTCATTGTCGTGATTACAAGAGCGTTGAGAGACATTGAGATCCACAGAAACACAGCGAGAAGTCCATCCTTTCTGGATGAAAGGGACGGTCCTTGCGACTTGAACCTCGTTAAGATGTGTCATGGAATATGCTGGTTTACGCACGAAGTGCTCAAACGACCGCAGTAGTCTGTGCAACTCACAACGACACACGGACCCACCGCTGTTCCCTTTGTTTTGAGGGGTCACGAGACAGTTTAAGGCATGGCAGTAGATATAGTGGATAGTTCGGCCGCCTCCACCTCCACAGGCCCTCCACAGAGGCCTCCTCCTCCACCACCGCCACATGCTGTCGGGAGCGGCCTCCTCCTCACGCTGGCTAAGAACGCGAGCCTAAACTCACTTCCGCCATCTTGGAGGGGCTTAACCTAACTTTCTATGCGTAAGAGAGCTAGCCTAACCTAACGGAAGGGCCTAACCTCAGTTTTACAGCCAGATGTCCTTCCTGACGCCTAAGACCGCAACCCTAACCTCAAATTCACTATCTTGGAGGGGTTTAACCTAACAAAGAGAGCTAGCCTAACCTGACGGAGGGGCTTAACCTTAGTTTTTCGGCTGGCTGTCCTTCCTGACGCCTAAGAGAGTGAGCTTAACCTAACATCTGCTATCTTGGAGGGGCTTACCTGACAAAGATAACAAGCCTAACCTCGCGGAAGGGCCTAACCACAGTTTTACGGCTGGATGCCCTGTCCGACACCAATTGCACAAGATGGCGGCTACATATGGCTCCTTATGAGACACCGCCTAACCTCACATCCGCTATCTTAGAGAGACTTAACCTAACACAAGACAGCAAGCCTAATCAAATGAAGGGGCTTAATCTCAGTTTTACAGCTGGATGCCACTCCCGACGTCAATTGCACAAGATGGCTGCCATACATGACGCCTTATGAGGCGCCTTAAGGGTGCTTGCGAAAGATGGCTGCTCCTCTTATAGACTCCCTTGGGATGCTTGCGCAAGATGGCGGCTAAACATGGCTCCTTATGAGACACCTTAAGGGTGCTTGCGCAAGATGGTGGCCCAAAGATGGCTGCCGCTCGTATGAGACTCCCTTGGGATGCTTGCGCAAGATGGTGGACACAAGATGGCGGCTATACATAGCTTTTTATAGGTCAATCGTGCTGCTATCTTTAGCTACATACATTTGAAATGTGATGAGGGCAATTTGAAAAATTCCACGTGCTTAACAAACCTGCGTGCTTTTTTGACAGCTGATATCCGCCATCTTGCATCGCAAACCTTAGTGCTGTACCCTTTAGTTACTTACCTTTGAAATGTGGTGGCGCCAATTTGAAAAATCCTACGTGCTCTTGTTTGGAAACAAACCTACGTGCTTTTATGACAGCAGCCATCTTTAATCAACAGAGCATCGTGCTGCTATCTTTAGCTACATACCTTTGACATGTGGTAGTGGGTAGTTTTACAGCGGCCATCAACAAAGTGCTAGCTAAATCCACATGCTTGCTACTTTACGCAGGCAATTTGTTATGCGCTATTTCCTTTGTTGACAGTCCCTATCCAACGGATCTGTTATAGGTTTTCGAGTTAAAACATGCTGAAGCAACTACATCCTTATGTGAATGCTCCTTAGCATGACTTGCATCTAACATGCCCTAGTACAAGCAAAACGGTAGTGACTTAGCAAAAATAAATCCAGGTTTTGTTACGTCAGGAAGGGCAACCGGTCGAATCCCGATCCTGCGGCGTCAGGAAGGGCATCCAGCCGTAAAGCAGGACTAGGAGTGGGGAAGCAGCTAGTCGCTTCCTAGTGTAGTTCGGGCGTTATGATATGCGAGTAGGTATGTACAAGCACTGGGTTTCGAATAAGCAGACTCTAGAGTTCTAGCACCGATGTTTAAGTCCTTTTCGAGCGAGAAAAAATACTAGGGATGTGTTTTACTAAAACGTTGTATTAGAGTGAGCTTGAAAGAACCTCCCCCCCACACACACACACAAGCTACATCAGGTCGGCGAGCACATGGACACTGCTAGAATGTGATGCTTCAGCGAGTTTCGCCCAGTACAAAGTTCACTGCTCGCTTACAGCTTGCATCAAAAGTAACAGTGGCAGCTTGCTCTCTCTCTCTCGCCGGCCTGAGTAGCTTAGAAGCGCTAGCATTATAACATAACAGGTTCGATTCTGGCTTAGTCTGGTGTACGTCGTGCCGGTAGAACTTTTAAGGGACTAAAGTCTTACACTTCGGCGTCTCCGAGTTCGATCCTAGCTTAGTCTGAAGGTGCTCGGAATAACTTCTGAGAGACAAAATTATAGCACTTCGGTGTCTCTAGGTTTAATCTTAGCTTAGTCTGAAGATGCTCGGAAGAACTTTCGAAGGACTAAATTTGTGGCACCTCGGCGTCTCCAAGTTCGATCCTGGCTCAGTCTGGAGTTGCTTAGTAGAACTTCTAAGGGACTAAATTCTAGCACCTCGGCGTCTCTAGGTCCGTTCCTAGTTCAGTTTGGTCGTGCACAGCAGAACTTCTGAGGGACAAAATTCTAGCACCTCGGCGTTGCTGGGTTCAATCCTAGCTCAGTCTGGTCGTGCACGGCATAAATTATCAGGGGCTAAATTCCGGCACTTTAGCGTTTCCGGGTTCGATTCTCTCAGTCTAGTCGTAAGAGGTCGCTAATAGGCAGGAGATAATCCCGTAGATGTTAGCTCAACTCAATGCCCGATGACTAATTCTTCAACTCAGCTCAACGTCCCGTTTACGCTCTCCAAAATAACAGGCAGGGGATACCGTAGATGTTGACTTAGCTCAGTGCCCGAGGATCGCAGCTAATGCTGTATATCTTCGACTATACACCTAGTAAGTTTACAATCTATGTATGGTAGAACCTCAATTCTCCAGACTAAACAGGACCGAAGGTGATGTGGACTAATAAATATCTGGATTATAGAAAGATAATAAGATAATTATATTATACAATATATATTCCTTTTTAGGAATAATAACTGAGCCACTCCAAACAGCCAAGTTGTAAGACAAAATAGACGCAGTACTGTGAGTTTTTGCTTGCTTAGAACGTAAACGGAAATAGCATGTTATCTCAGCAAAAAGCACGCATGACCTTGTTCCTGCGTACACCCAAGTCAGACACAGAAATAAAATGATGGATACCGTGATTCAAATCCTGGCAACTTATGCCGTCAGGAAGGGCATCCGGTCAGATCCTTATGTTTTATGTGATTACACGTTGTCAGAAAGACTGACGATCTTGCAGGAAAGGGCTAGCAGCGGCTTGCCACCCCCTAGCATTTGCTATTTTAGGGCTGCCGACAGTAGGGGTTCGAGCCCGCTATCACCCGAAAAGTAACAGAAGCAGCGAGAATAATTGCGGGTACAAGATGTTGATGGTAATTCATCTGTTGGATGGGGACGTTAAGCCTTATGCAGGCTCCTTATGCCGGCACCGGGTTTTACCCTCTAAAAACCGTGTATGTAGTTGTAAAGACAATGATTCCCGCTGAGGAACATTGTAAAGGGCATCTGGGCTTGTTATAAGGGCAAAAGGATGAAAGGACTCTTCCTCCACCTCTTCCTCGTGACTGCGTCCTCCTCCTCCTCCTTCTCCTTCTCCTTCTCCTCCTAGGGCTAATGGACTAAAAGGGCTAATGGGCTAAAGGGCTAAAGGGATAATGGGCTAATGGGCTAAAGGGCCAAAGAGCTCCTCCACCACCTCACCACACCCTCCTCCTCCCGGATGGAGTTAGCTGAAGTTGGTACATTTTTAACAGCAGCAACACTCTCATCGATTGTTATCAGCAAGAACGCTTCTACTTTGTTAAGTGTAGCAAATTAATCTCTATTGGTAAATGGTTTTGTGTTCAGAACCGAAGACGTTCATGCACCAATAACAGGGAATCGATCCGGAGGGTCACGTCTTATCAGAATTACCTAATAAAATCCCCGAGGTGCGATGAGTTGCATTTTCCTAACAGAAATCAGTATCTGCTTGATTGTTTTAAGTGTTTGGAACACTGAACTTTTCAAAATTACAGCAGTGAGGTTAGCGATGTTATGTTGTTGGATTTTAAGTTTCGCGCTACAACATGCATCAGGTGGCAGCCTTGGGGTTTAGCCCCGTAAAGATGGCAGCAGTGATGTTAGCGATGCTCTATTGTCCTTAAAAGTGAAGTTAGGGTCCGTCAAGATGACAGCTGTGAATCTGTCAAAAAAGCACGTGGCTTTGTTTACCAACAAGTGTACGAGGTCGTGACGTCACGGTCACGTGAACAATTCCATGCTCTACATCGTTAAGAGCAGCATTAAGAATAGCCATGTTTAAAAATCTTGTGAACAGAACAATAGTAAGTTTTTATTTTTAACTGCTAGAGCTTGTATCCATCACCTACCGATTTTGCATGCTTCGACTCTCATATTAAACTTCTTTCGCTAGAATGTACAACGATCGCTGTTGTGTGCTGCTACCTATGTGCATAAACTTAAAGCACAAAGAATAGCCATGTTTTAAAGCGTGTACACATTACGTATCGATGATGCATGCATCGACTATTGTTCTAAACTTCTTCCGCTAGAGCATGTAGCAATCGCATATGTGTATTGCTAACCTATGTACACGAACTTAAGACACAAAGAATAGCTATGTTTAAAAGCGTGTACACATAGGCTACCGATTTTGCATGCATCGACTATTTTTCCGCTAGAGTGTACTGCTACCTTAGCATGACTTATGTGCATAATCTTAAAGCACAAAGAATAGGTATGTTTAAAAGCGTGTACAGATTACGTATCAATGATGCATGCATCTACTATCTTACTAAACTTTCCCGCTAGAGCATGCGCCAATCGCATTGTTATCTTAACATAACTTATGCGCAATAATTCAAAGCACAAAGAATAGCTCTGTTTCAAAGCGTGTACGCATCACCTATCGATTTTGCATGCATCGACTATCGTACAATACTTCTCCTGCTAGATTGGGCTGCAATCTTAGCATAACCTATGTGCGCGAACTTAGAGCACAAAGAATAACTATGAATAAAAATCTTGTGAACATAGCAGCAGTAAGAATAGCAAGATGATGCATGCATCGACTATTGTACTAAACTTATTCCGCTAGAATGTACAACGTTCACATGTGTTCGTGCTGCTATTTTCGCATGACCTATGTGCACGAACTTAAAGCACAAAGAATAGCTATGTTTAAAAATCTTGTGAACATAGCAGCAGTAAGAATAGCAAGGTTTAAATGCGTGAACACATCACCTATCGATAATGCATGCATCGACTATTGTACTAAACTTCTTCCACTAGAGAGTGCGACCATCGCTTGTATGTGTGCTGCTATCTTAACATAACGTATATGCACGAACTTAAAGCATAAAGAATAGCCGTGTGTGAAAATCTTGTGAACATAGCAAAGGTCTAACCCCGTAGGCGTGGATTTTTGAACTTCGCTTGCTGCCGCAGCATACCATGTGACCGTAACGGCACGAGCACGTGCACTTATTGCTAAACAAAGCCACGTGCTTTTTTGACAGCTTGACAGCCGTCATCTTGACGGACCATAACCTCACTTTTAAGAACAATAGAGCATCGCTAACCTCAATCCTGCCATCTTTACGGCGCTAAACCTCAAGGCTGCCACCTGATGCATGTTGTAACGCGGAACTTAAAATCCAACAACAGAACATCGTTAACCTCACTGCTGTAATCTTGAAAAGTTCAGTGTTCCAAACACTTAAAACAATCAAGCAGATACTGATTTCTGTTAGGAAAACGCAACTCATCGCACCTCGGGGATTTTATTAGGTGATTCTGATAAGACGTGACCCTCGGGATCCATTCCCTGTTATTGGTGGTATGAATGTGTTCGGTTCTGAACACAAAACCATTAACCAATAGAGATTAATTTGCTACACTTAACAAAGTAGAAGCGTTCTTGCTGATAACAATCGATGAGGGTGTTGTTGCTGTTAAAAGTGTACCAACTTCAGCTAACTCCTTCCGGGAGGAGGAGAGTGTGGCGAGGTGGTGGAGGAGCTCTTTGGCCCTTCAGCCCATTAGCCCATTATCCCTTTAGCCTTTTAGCTCATTAGCCCTTTAGCCCATTAGCCCTAGGAGGAGAAGGAGAAGGAGGAGGACGCAGTCAGGAGGAAGAGGTGGAGGAAGAGTCCTTTCATCACTTTGCCCTTATAATAAGCTCAGATGCCCTACCTGACACAAACTTTACAATGTAAGTTCCTCAGCGAGAATCATTGTCTTTACAACTACTTACACGGTTTTTAGAGGGTAAAACCTGGTGCCGGCACAAGGAGCCTGCACAAGGCTTAGCGTCCCCATCCGACAGATGAATTACCATCAACATCTTGTACCCGCAATCATACTCGCTGTTTCTGTTACTTTTCGGGAGATAGCGGGCTCGAACTCCTAGTGTCGGAGGCCCTAAAAATAGCAAATGCTAGGGGGTGGCAAGCCGCTGCTAGCCCTTTCCTGCAAGATCGTCAGTCTTCCTGACAACGTGTAATCACATAAAACATAAGGATCTGACCGGATGCCCTTCCTGACGGCATAAGTTGCCAGAATTTGAATCGCGGTATCCATCATTTTATTTCTGTGTCTGACTTGGGTGTACGCAGGAACAAGGTCATGCGTGCTTTTTGCTGAGATAACATGCTATTTCCGTTTACGTTCTAAGCAAGCAAAAACTCACAGTACTGCGTCTATTTAGTCTTACAACTTGGCTGTTTGAAGTGGCTCAGTTATTATTCCTAAAAAGGAATATCATTATCTTATTATCTTTCTATAATCCAGATTTTTATTAGTCCACATCACCTTCGGTCCTGTTTAGTCTGGAGAATTGAGGTTCTACTATACATAGATTGTAAACTTACTAGGTGTATAGTCGAAGATAAACAGCATTAGCTGCGAGCCTCGGGCTCTGAGCTAAGTCAACATCTACGGTATCCCCTGCCTGTTACCTTGGAGAGCGTAAACGGGACGTTGAGCTGAGTTGAAGAATTAGTCATCGGGCATTGAGTTGAGCTAACATCTACGGGATTATCTCCTGCCTATTAGCGACCTCTTGCGACTAGACTGAGCCAGAATCGAACCCGGAAATGCTAAAGTGTCGGAATTTAGCCTCTCAGAATTTATGCCGTGCACGACCAGACTGAGCTAGGATTGATCCTAGCAACGCCGAGGTGCTAGAATTTTGTCCCTCAGAAGTTCTGCTGTGCACGACCAAACTCAACTAGGATCGAACATAGAGACGCCGAGGTGCTAGAATTTAGTCCCTTAGAAGTTCTGCTAAGCAACTCCAGACTGAGCCAGGATCGAACTTGGAGACGCCGAGGTGCCAAAATTTAGTCCTTCGAAAGTTCTTCCGAGCATCTTCAGACTAAGCTAAGATTAAACCTAGAGACACCGAAGTGCTATAATTTTGTCTCTCAGAAGTTATTCCGGGCACCTTCAGACTAAGCTAGGATCGAACTCGGAGACGCCGAAGTGTAAGACTTTAGTCCCTTAAAAGTTCTACCGGCACGACGTACACCAGACTAAGCCAGAATCGAACCTGTTATGTTATAATGCTAGCGCTTCTAAGCTACTCAGGCCGGCGAGAGAGAGAGAGCAAGCTGCCGCTGTTAATTTTGATGCAAGCTGTAAGCGAGCAGTGAACTTTTTACTGGGCGAAACTCGCTGAAGCATCACATTCTAGCAGTGTCCATGTGCTCGCCGACCTGATGTAGCTTGTGTGTGTGTGTGTGGGGGGGGGGGGTTTGCTTTCAAGCTCACTCTAATACAACGTTTTAGTAAAACACATCCCTAATACTTTTCTCGCTCGAGAAGGACTTACACATCGGTGCTAGAACTCTAGAGTCTGCTTATTCGAAACCCAGTGCTTGTACATACCTACTGACATATCATAACGCCCGAACTACACTAGGAAGCGGCTAGCTGCTTCCCCACTCCTAGTCCTGTTTTACGGCTGGATACCCTTCCTGATGCCGCAGGACCGGGATTCGACCAGTTGCCCTTCCTGACGTAACAAAACCGGGATTTAATTTTGCTAAGTCACTACCGTTTTGTTTGCACAAGGGCATGTCAGATGCAAGTCATGCTAAGGAGCATTCGCCTAAGGCTGTAGTTGCTTCAAAATGCTTTAACTCGAATCCTATAACAGATCCGTTGGATAGGGACTGTCAACAAAGGAAATAGCGCATAACAAATTGCCTGCGTAAAGTAGCAAGCATGTGGATTTAGCTAGCACTTTGTTGATGGTCGCTGTAAAATTACCCACTACCACATGTCGAAGGTATGTAGCTAAAGATAGCAGCTTAATAGAATTTCAAATCACCGCCACCGTATTTGAAAGGTATAACAGCACGATGCTCTGTTGATTAAAGATAGCTGCTGTCAAAAATAATGTTTCAAATTATCCACCACCACATTTCAAATGTAGTAGCTAAAGATGGCAGCACTGAGGTTTGCGATGCAAGATGGAGGATGACAGCTGACGGATTTTTTTAAATTACTCGTAGTGCCGTAAAGAGGGCAGCACTAAGGTTAGCGATGCAAGATGGCGGATGACAGCTGTTACGTGGAAATTGCCCGCCACCACATTTCAAAGGTATAGCAGCACGATGCTGTGTTGATTAAAGATGGCTGCTGTCAAAAAGAATTTTTCAAATTATCCGCACCACATTTCAAAGGTAGTAGCTAAAGATGTCAGCACTGAGGTGTGCGATGCAAGATGGCGGATGACAGCTGTCACGTAGAAATTACCCGCCACCACATTTCAAAGGTAAGTAGGTAAAGGGGGCAGCACTAAGGTTAGTGATGCATGATGGCGGATGACAGCTGTTACGTAGAAATTGCCCACTACTACGATAGATAGCAGCACGGTGCTCTGTTGATTAAAGATGGCAGCTTGTCAAAAAAAGCACATAGAAGTTTTCAAATTGTCCGCCACCACATTTCAAAGGTATGTAGTTCAAGCAGCACGATGCTCTGTTGATTAAAGATGGCTGCTGTCATCAAAGCACGTAGGTTTGTTTCCAAACAATAGCACGTAGGATATTTCAAATTGCCGCCACCACATTTCAAAGGTAAGTAGCTAAAGAGTGCAGCACTAAGGTTTGCGATGCAAGATGGCGGATAACAGCTGTCAAAAAAGCACGTAGGTTTGTTAAGCATGTGGAATTTTTCAAATTGCCGCCACCACATTTCAAATGTATGTAGCTAAAGATAGCAGCACGATTGTGCAAGCACCCTTAAGCAGTCCTATAAAAAGCTATGTATAGCCGCCATCTTGCGCAAGCACCCTTAAGGTGTCTCATAGCCGCCATCTTGTGTCCACCATCTTGCGCAAGCATCCCAAGAGAGTCCCATAAGTGCAGCAGCCATCTTGGGGCCACCATCTTGCGCAAGCATCCCAAGGGAGTCTCATAAGAGCAGCATCCATCTTGTAGCCGCCATCTTGCGTATGCACTCTTAAGGCGTCTCATAAGGAGCCATGTATAGCCGCCATCTTGTGCAATTGGCGTCGGGAAGGGCATCCAGCCGTAAATCTGAGGTTAGGCCCTTCCATGAGGTTAGGCTTGCTGTTTTTGTTAGGTTAAGCCCCTCCAAGATAGCAGATGTAAGGTTAAGCTCACTCTCTTAGGCGTCAGGAAGGGCAGCCGGCCGGAAAACTGAGGTTAAGCCCCTCCGTGAGGTTAGGCTAGCTCTCTTTGTTAGGTTAAGCCCCTCCAAGATAGTGAATGTGAGGTTACGGACGCGCTCTTAGGCGTCAGGTAGAGCATTCGGCTGTAAAACTGAGGTTAGGCCATTCCGTGAGGTTAGGCTAGCTCTCTTAGGCGTAAAAAGTTTGGTTAAGCCCCTCCAAGATGGCGGAAGGGAGGTTAGGGTCGCGCTCTTAGCCAGCGTGAGGAGGAGGCCGCTCCCGAGAGCGTGTGGCGGTGGTGTAGAAGGAGGCCGCTCCCGAGAGCGTGTGGCGGTGGTGGCGGAGGAGGCCTCTGCGGAGGGCCTCTGGAGGTGGAGGCGGCCGAACTGTCCACTATATCTACTCATGGCTACGCCTTCAGATGGAGTATAACTTCGATTTGACATACCCTGAGTAGCTAAGGTCTCAAGGTATGCTGTACGACCATTGGAGCCCCACCTACCAAATTAACAATCACATACGAGACGTTACAAAACATGTTCCCCTAATTTTTTTTGAACTGTGTATATAGATATGTTCCATCGGCTTTCTAGCCTTTATTGCCTAGAGAAATGTATTAAATGCGTCCCTCACTCCTCGAGCCCATAAAAATGATTTGTCTATTTTCTCCCCAATGTGCCTTACACTTCAGTGTTGAAGTCTTTTATGTGCCGTAGTTTACCTCTGATTCTGTATAAACCAAAAGTAGCCCTTGTAAACCCCCTTCCCCTTTAGTTCATAAAAATAATTTGTAGTTAAGTTTCTTCCGCTTTTTGTCTTGAACTTAAATTACTGAATTTCAAAAATTTATGTACTGCGGTCTTGCCGTGACGGTGTTGAGCAGAGTCGTTCGGTATGGCAACCTTGTTATCATAAGAGCAATACTGCTCTCTTAACACGGAACGAGCCATAGTATTGAATAAAAGTCTCAAAAAGACATTATTACCACACTCGAGTTGTCACCGGGCCAGTTGGCCATGCGGTTAGCGGCGCGCAGGTGTGAGCTTGAGATAGTGGGTTCCAATCCCACTGTCGGCAGCCCTGAAGATAGTTTTCCGTGGTTTGCCATTTTCATACCGGGCAAATGCTGGGGCTGTACCTTAATTAAGGTACATCGTCACCATAAGACCTGTCTGCGTCGGTGCGACGTAAAGCAGGATTATTGATAAACTGTCAACCTTTATCTCTCTGTGGAAATTCGCTCAGAGAGAACCAAAAAACCTACCACTGTAGCTTTTTTCTTTTTCAGCTTATATATATATACCCCAGAGCTCCCCTCCCCCGCCTCTTTATTCCACAAAATTACGGTCTGGACACGTCATTGAGCAGAGCTCTGTTTAACATGTTTATATCTCTACGGGCTCTGTCTTTTGTATATGACATGAAATGGCGTATGGCTTTTAGTGCCGGAATGTGCCAGGTGCAGGTCTTTTGATTAATGCCCGCAGGCGACCTGCATGTCGTGATGAGGATGAAGGGATGATGAAGACGACAGGTACACCCAGCCCCGGTGTCAGCGAAATTAACCAATGATGGTTAAAATTGTCGAACCTGCCGGGAATCGAACCCCGGGACTCCTGTGACCAAAGGCTAGCACGCTAACCATTTAACCTTGGAGTCTGTAGTCTAATACAGAGAGTTAAACATGCAAGGTGTTGGTCAGTGGCGTAACGTTACGTCCTGCAAGACCTGCTATGCCCAGGGCTTAAGGGGCCCGCAGACTTCCCCATAAATACGTAAATTAATACATAATTTTACCCGAATGTCACTCTGCACGAGAAAGGTGACGACATCGCGATGTTCTAGAATGGGCTGAAAAGGATTGTTTTCAACAGTTCGTACGTAGAATTGCAGTTATTATTATTGTGTTGAATCTGGCACAGCGATCTCTGGTAACACGTGCACCACGCTCACTGCTATTAGAAGGAAACAAAAAGATATGTGCTAAAGTATCGTATTTTAGATCTAATTCTTCTTGTTTCGTTTTACCCTTTATGGGGTAAATTGAATCAATCAATTCTTTGTGTGTTGTTCTTTTCTTAGTGCCTAGTATTTCTTCATTCTTTCTGATCTTCCTTTCCTCTCCTCTTCCGAGATGCAGTAATAGGTTTGGCTTTTAATGTAGATTTGTCTTCGAACTTTACATTTTCGTCTTTAGTTATTACTTTAGCTGTTCGATCGAATAGTGAATTTTCTATAATTTTTAATTCTACTAGGTTTTTTTTCAGTTTCCCTAAACCACAAGGGTTTACTTTTGCAGTTACGGAAGAAGTGAAAGATTTGTTTGGTTGATCTATTAGAGTTCATTCTGAGGAGATGAACGAAAGCATTTCTCCTTCTTTTTCGCATAGTATCTGAGAGTTTTTCAATTTTCTTGTAGTGTTTCATTCTTGACATGTTGCTGATTTTTTGCAAAACGATCATTTCCGAAACTGAGACGTATAAAGAACTACGTGCGAAATGGTGTGACCGCGCATAGACTCGGCTAACTGAAGGCTCCGCCACATCCACTGATCATCAATGCGTGGTGCAGTTTCTTTAGATTCAGATACCAGCACAGTAGAGTTTTAAAAGAGTTAGAAAGAAATGATAGAAACATACATTTCTTTGTGTTGTATGACAATCCCTAAAAAATATTTCATTTTCAAAACAAAATTTATTAATAAATGATTTAGTTGTATAACGAAAAGTACCCTGCATATTTTAAGTGTATAATTTATCTGCTGCAGTTAATTGTATGTGTCATTGCGAAGGTTTTATAGAACTTTAATGTTGAAAATATTTCTTAGCACACAAAATAGCGGTCCCCACACTACGTAAAACGGAAAATTAAGCAATTTGCTCAATTGTGCAGAAAGTTGAAGGGCTAAAAGGCCCGGAAAGGTTTCAGATTGTTAGTCTTGCATTGCTCTATCGAACATTTAAAAAACATCCACTTCCGGCCTAAATGCAGTTCCGGTAAAACAGCCTCAATTCGCTTGTTTTTTACTCGTTTTCTTTTTTATTAAATCCTAGTCAAATTAACTTATTTACGTAATTATTTCTGTAATATGTTCCTTGGTTCAATGCCCTCAGGGGATTTTTAATTTTTTTGAAAAATGTTCTCACCGAATGTAGTTATAAGGGCTTCAGTGACTCACATTAGCGCTCCTAGAGGTAGAAAAAGACAAACTGCTAATCTAATCAACCGGATAACGATGATTAAGAAAAGCATTGGAATTTTTAGGAATAAATAAAGAATATATTCTTATACTTTATGTTTTATTTACCTACAATTCGTAGAGTGTTTTCAACAATGAGTTGCTTGCCTGAGGGGGCCCATTATTGTTTCCTGCAGGCTGGCTCGTATCATATTCGTTACATATTAGGGCACCGCAGATATAATTTTGAACGCAATAATCTTCTTGCCGTGTTCACAGGATTCTCGTTCATCTGATCGAGATTAGTGCAATCGGCTACTTGCGCTGCTGCCTCACGGCTCCAATTAACATGTCAACGTTAAACCGCTTCGTCAGAATACCACAAAACTCAAAGTGCGATCACGAATTGTTTTTAAATTGGCCTGTAACTTGTGGGAAAAGCATCGCTTAATGAGGCTGTGGAAGGGAGCGGAGGAGGGGTACGTTTTGTTTGATTGTGGCAGTCAGGCGGGCTTGTTTTTTTTTCTCTCTCTCACGGCCACATGGATGCGTGCGCTGTCTATACATCACGGCATTCTCTGCCTATTAATGTTAGAAGAGGTCTCTGCAATCCGTTCCACGTTAAAGACTCGAGAACCCTATTGTTTCGTCTGCTGAAAACACAACTGAATTACATAGATCAACTCTTTATTATATCAACTAGCCAAGTGATTGGATTTCTATAAATTTGAGAGGATAATTTTGTTCGGTGTGGTATTAAGCCAACTACAAGATAGATTTCGAATGTCCAGACAATACCTTCACGTAGCCATTTATCTTCAATTTTCTCTTTTTAGAACACCACGTCTGAATTGCATCTTGTGGGGTCATTTCTAGCCAACTGACGATGTTCGTTTGTTACACATGCATGACGCTCGGTTACAGAACACGCTGTGCTGATCATTATTTTTAATGGTTTAAATGAGATTTGTTTCAATCGTGATATTAATCACAGAAAGAAGAATTCTAGTACTTCGAAGGGTGAGAGGGAGGAAACCATGAACATTCAGATTTTTAAAGCTCTTTGGAAATCGCTTTAGGTTAAGCTAATGTAATACAGATACTTCTTTATTATTATTATTATTATTATTATTATTATTATTATTATTATTATTCCAAAACAAAAGTAATGGAGTGTGTTGGAACAAAGTCAGGTGATGCAGGAAATATTACATTAGGAAATGAAGTCTTAAGGGATGTAGAGGAATATTATTACTTGGGTAGTAAAATAACTAAAGATGGCAGAAGTAAGGAAGACATAAAATGCAGACTAACACAAGCAAGCAAGGCCTTTCTTAACAAAATAAATTTGTTCGCCTTGAACATTGATATATGAATTAAAACGATGTTTCTGAAGACTTTCTTCTGGAGTGTGGCATTGTATGGAAGTGAAACATGGACGATAACTAGCTCAGAAAGAAACAGGATAGAAGCTTTTGAAATGTGGTGTTACAGAAGAATGCTGAAGGTGAGATGGGTTGATAGAATCACGGATGAAGAGATACTGAATCGAATTAGCGAGAGGAGATCGATTTGGCTAAATTTGACGGGAAGAAGAGAGAAAATGATAGGACACATCCTAAGACACCCAGGACTTGTACAGCTTGTTTTTGAGTGAAGTATAGGTGGTAAGAACGGTAGGGGTAACCGAAGGTACGAATATGACAAGCAGATTAGAGCAGATGTAGAATGTAGTAGTTATATACAAATGAAAATGTTAGCACAGGATAGGGTGTAACGGAGAGTTGCATCAAATGAGCCTATGGGATGATGACTCAGAGAATAATATCAGCAGCAACAACATTATTATTATTACTAATTCGTTATGCCCCACCCACTTTTTATTTGGTTTTTCTTCTTCTCTACGTTGTTCAGTCCATCCTGCATTTAGTCCGCTGGGCTTCACACAGAATGTGTGTTTGTGAATTAAGAGTCTGAATATTATTCTATCCTAAACGGTTTCTTCACTTGGGTTTTCACTGATTGCTTTAAGTCAATTATTGTGATTTTTCATTGACAAGGCTAAGTGAACCTGTTATTATCCATTCTATATAACTGACCATAAAATTGTAATAGCCGTTTTCTGATTGTATCTGTGATATTTTTCTCTAACTTGATAGATATCATGTGATTTCTTTTTTGTCCAAATTCCATTTTCACATTTTGGTCGTAAGATTCTCGTGAGGATTTTTCTTTCTTGTTCGATGATGTTTATTCGAGATTTGCCACCAATTATTCAGTTTCAGATACATAAATGTCGTAATTTGTTTCTTTTTTTATATAGTTCTTTTGTTGTACCTTTTCCAAATATATATATATATATATTTTTTTTTTTTTTTTTTTTTTGCTAGGGGCTTTACGTCGCACCGACACAGATAGGTCTTACGGCGACGATGGGATGGGAAAGGCCTAGGAGTTGGAATGAAGCGGCCGTGGCCTTAAATAAGGTACAGCCCCAGCATTTGCCTGGTGTGAAAATGGGAAACCACGGAAAACCATCTTCAGGGCTGCCGATAGTGGGATTCGAACCTACTATCTCCCGGATGCAAGCTCACAGCCGCGCGCCTCTACCCAAATAATTTTGTATGCTCTTTGAAGTTTTGCAATTCTTTGTTTGTTTGTTAACTCGCTGATTTAACTGTGCTGGTTCAATAATTTCACCTAGTACTTAAAATGTTTCTACGTGAGCGACATTTCCATATTTGGTGATTAATGGTTGATGTTGAAAGTCCTGGTTTGGCTGCTATTTCATGGACTTCGTCTACTGACTTCGTGTCTGTTGTTGGATAGGATAGTAGTGTCATCAGCAAATACTAGCCATTTAAAGGGAATTTTGTTTTGGATACATCTGCCAATATTTATACCTTTAGTTTCATTTTGCCATATCCTAATCATTTTTCCTGAACTAAAGAGTAAGGGAGATAATCCGTCCCCTTGTATAACTCCTGCTTTGATTTCAAATGGTTCAAAAATTTCTCCTACAAATTTTACTTTTGATGTTGTGTCGGTCAATGCTTGCTTGATCAATTCTTTTGTTTTCTTGTCAACTTGGTATCCCTCTAGTACGTTAAACAGTGTCTGTCGGTCTACGGAGTAATATGCCTTTTTTGAAGTCAATAAATAATAATAATGATATTGGGTTTTCATCCCACTAACTACTTTTACGGTTCCCGGTGACGCCGAGGTGCCGGAATTTAGTCCCGCAGGAGTTCTTTTACGTCCCAGAAAATCTACCGACACGAGCTTGACGTGTGTGAGCATCTTCAAATACCACCGGACTGAGCCACTCAATTATTGTTATTCTTTCTTCCTTTCTTCTTTTTTAATCCGTTGGTTTTTTCCTCGCACTCAGCGAGGGAACCCACCTCTACCACCTGAAGGGCAGTGTCCTGGAGTGTCAGACTTTAGGTCGGATGGATAAAACTGCGGAATAGGACCAGTACCTCTCCCAGGTGGCCTCACCTGCTATGCTGAACAGGTGCCTTGTGGGGAGGTGGAAGATCGGAAGGGATGGTCAAGGAAGAGGGAAGGAAGCGGCCATTGCCTTAAGTTACGTACCATTCCGGCATTTCCCTGGAGGAGAAATAGGAAACCACAGAAAACCACTTCCAGAATGTCTGAGGAGGGAATCGAACCCCACTCTGCTCAGTTGACCTCCCGAGGCTGAGTGGAACCCGTTCCAGGCCTCGTACTACTTTTCAAATTTTGTGGCAGAGCCGGGAATCGAACCCGGGTCTCCGGGGATGGCAGCTAATCACGCTAACCACTACACCACACAGGCGGATTTTTTTTTTTTTTTGCTAGTGGCTTTACGTCGCACCGACACAGATAGGTCTCATGGCGACGATGGGATAGGAAAGGCCTAGGAGTGGGAAGGAAGCGGCCGTTGCCTTAATAAAGGTACAGCCCAAGCATTTGCCTGGTGTGAAAATGGGAAACCACGAAAAACTATCTTTAGGGCTGCCGACAGTGAAATTTGAACCCACTGTCTCCCGGATGCAAGCTGACAGCTGCGCGCCCCTTACCGCACGGCCAACTCGCCCCGTACATGTATTATTATTATTATTATTATTATTATTATTATTATTATTATTATTATTACTATTATTATTATTATTATTATTATTATTATTATTATTATATCAAAACAATATTGTGGAATCTTGAAAGTATGACAGCGGTTGGCTTTAAAGTTAGAAGCTGCCCATTAGACGATGTTGCTGGCGGTGTGCAGGATAGTTAAGGAGGCCATGTCGACTAGTCTCGTCTGACCTCACGCTAGTGGTATTCTCTGCGTAGAAAATTGTCTTTGATTGATTAATTTACAGTAATAGCTTGCCTCAGGATGTGCAATTACAGATTTATGAGCCCATATCATGTGCAATTTAATAATCATTGTTATTAGTCGTGAGTTATTCAGATGACATGAGTTAGTTAGGTTATAGCTGTGTAACTGCTACTTTGAGGACATCGCATTTGAATATCAATGTCCAAGAGGTTCTGACTTCAACAGAGGTCGCCTGTGTCAACGTCCTACATTCAAGGCTCCACAGTGGAGTATGACGCCACATTACTTCATTCGAAGACGGCTGTGAATGTTACTTTCATGCGTCCTGCTCTCCACATGTTTAAAAACTTTCACTTGTTTTTCTTCCGAAAATCCACGGTGTGACACGCGGCTGAAAATTTAGGATTAAAGTTACCGTAACTCTGACGAGAGTTTAATAAGCTTAAAGTGTTGTTCTAGGAGGAACACGTGAAGAGTGTAATAGTTAAGGGGTGGGTGTTGATGACCTAAGAAATCAATGAAAATATTAATAAAACGCCTTTAAATTTATGAAAAGTGCTATAAATTAAGTAACAAAGACTTTAAAATATTTGACGAAACTGAGTTTCGGTGGCTCTGAAACAATGGTTTTACAGAAATATATCGTTGTTGTATTCACTGCACATCTCTTGTTTATACAGAAATGATTATCTCCTAATTTACTTGTAAGTGTATATAAATATGTACACAAAGATTTGCTGGATGCCCCCGAAGAACCTGAGAACACAACTTTCCGATGTTCAGATAACTGATGTGTTGCGATTTTTTACACACACACACACACACACACACACACACACACACACACACACACACACACACACACACACACACACACTCGAATGTTCAGTTTTAACACTGAGTGGCCAAAGACACCGAATGTGATGTTAATAACGAGTTGCTCCTCTGCGAGCCATCGACACTACAAGGTGTTGGAATCGTTCTGGAAGGATCTGGACCCACTGCTACCCACAGTTGGTCGATTTATGGAGCGCACACCAGCATCGACAGCGTCGCATAAATGCCCGATCGGATTAAGACCGGGTGATCTGGAGGGCCAATCCATGATCTTAACTTCACTCCAACCAGTTGCGTGCCACTAGAGAGCGGTGACATGGTGGATTATCCTGTTGAAACATGACACCCCATCAGGGTGGTCTGAAAGAATGTCGACATAATGCACACCTGTCAGTGGTCCGTGCAACCGGACAATGGGGAACGCCCTCCAGACCAGAACTGAGCCACCTACCGCCTAGACACAACCTTGTTGACACGAGCATGCGCCACACTTTGACGCACCCATCAGCTCAATAGAACTGGAAGCGGGACCACACGCCGCCACTGCCGATGTTCGCGTGCCCGTGCTCTGTGTCGAGGTGTCAGCAAACGGACACGAATTAGTCGTCAGTTGGTGAAGCTTATGCGATCCAGTTACCTCCTTACAGTCCTGGTAGAAATAGTTTCCTGACTCTCAACATTCAATTGGGCGGTAATCTGACTCACAGTAGCCCGTCGAGCGCCCAGTATGGTTCTGCGGAGGCGACGTGATGTCTGTTTGTTAACACCTGTGGTCTTCCCGTGTGTCGGTTTACGCGGATGGTAACATTCTCTCTGCGCCCTCGGCACTGTTGACCTCGGAAATCCGAATGCGCATGTAATCTCAGCAATGCGGCGTGCGCCGATGATCATCTCACCTTCACAGTCGGTTAACTCGCGACGTGTTGCCCTCTTCACGACTGGTGTCTGTGACATACTGTTCAGCTACGTTGCAGCTAGCCGGAACCCTCATGGGACTTTTGGCCACTCAGTGTATAGAGCAAACATAGGGCCCTTTTTCTCTCGTTGTCAGACAATATTGGTTTCAAAGTTCTTTCGCACTACCATTTCAATAATCCCGCTGTAATATATTTACTTTGTAGTAGGCCTATGCTGTGCGTAAGAAGAGACTGAATTCTGACGGAGTAATTTACAATCCAGAGCAGTTTTAAAGCAAGTTTGTTTCAATTGCATTTTTCTAAGTATGATCAGCTCATTGCTCCTTGATACAGAGTTCTTATGGGATTCATTATAACCTTCACTAGTACATAAGGCTGTCTTCGTCAGGACTATTAATATATCTTATGAGTAAAAGTTACACTTTTCAGGTTTTGTACGGCATACGAATGGAATCAAAACAGGTTTTGTAGCATTTCCTTACGAACCATATTGAGTGCAGTTGTACTTTGACGTCTATGGAGGTGCATACTCTTGAGAAAACTACATGCAACTATTGAAAACGAATGCCGTAGGCCCTCATTCCCGATCAGCACTGCGGAGAGGTTTCGAACTAAATTCCGGCTTTCGGCACGGATTCTAGTGATCAGAAATTCCATAACAGCCGGTCCCCTTCCCTTCCCACCATCTTTCCTCATTTCCAATGAGCGGGATTCGAACCATCTAACCACGGTATAACAACCACATCCACTACCCACTTCTCTGTCTCATGTTTATCAATCGTGATAAAGCCCAGGCATTTCATTGAACAGTTCAGCCCGTCTCCGTGGTGTAGTGGTTAGCGTGACTAGTTGCTACCCCCGGAGGCCCGGCTTCGATTCCCACGAAATTTGAAAAGCTGTACGAGGGCTGGAATGGGGTCCGCTCAACCTCGGGAGGTCAACTGAGTAGAGGAGGGTTCGACTTCCACCTCAGCCATCCTCGAGTGGTTTTGCGTGGTTTTCCACTTCTCCTCCAGGTACCTCCTGGTACCTAACTTAAGGCCACGGCCGCGTAACCGTCATACTAGCACACGGGCCGTTGCACAGGAGACGAACATCAGCCGAGTGTCTGTTATGCGGATATTGCATACTCACCGGTTTCACCCGTACCATTTCCACTTACACCAGGAGCTCCATGGTCATGATTTCGATGCCAGGGTGGCGTTCTGTCAATGGATCCTACAGCATGTGCTTTTCTAGCGACTATCGTATTTACGGACGAAGCACGATTCCTCAACAATGGAACCGCTAATCGCCAGAATATGCATTACTCGAGTCTGCATAATCCCCATTGGGTGCGACAGATAGCTCTTTAACATATGAGTAATCAACACAGTAAAGGTTTCCACCTATTCAATACAAAATATATTCACAATATTTTAAAGTTACATGGAACTAGTTTCGACCCATCTAGGGGTCATCATCAGCCACATCAAAGCAAAGATCATTCTTGACGAAATCCTAAGAACATGTTAATTTTAACAGGAAGATTATTATGGAATAACAAGTGAATGTGGTAAATGAAAAGAGATGTTAGTATGGGACAGGTGAGTAATAGCTAATAAATACACAAGGAATATACATAACAGGTTTGGAACAAAGTATAAAAGTGGGCTTAGTGTTGTAAAAAATTATATAATCATGGAAAACACTAAGTCCTTATAATGAAGAATGCAATGTGAAATGACACATATAAAATTATATATGGCTTAGGAAGAGTGGAGGTGGTTTAGGAGGGGAAGAGGGCTTAAGGTGGGGTTGAAGGGTGCGGGAGAGAGGGTAATTGTCTCGGAAAAGTACCTTTGATTAAATTTAGGATTGAGTTTTGGTTGGCTGCATTATTGTTTCTGAGGAAAGTGATAAATAGATCGAAGAGTATGTTGGGTTTCTCTGAGATTTCATTGAGATCGTGACTGGCGTTAAAGTATTGGTCTAGGTGTGTGTAGTAATTTTCAATTATGTCGAGTAAAGGGCCCTTGTTTGCTAATACGAGGATGTCCATGTCTTGTTCGATATTGGTGAAATTATGGTTATAATCTTGCATGTGTTGGCCGATGGCTGAAAACTTGTTGTATTTTATTGCGTTAGTGTGCTCGTGGTATCTGATATTGAAGTTTCTACCGGTTTGCCCGATGTAGGTTTTTCCACAGGTGTTACATTTGATCTTATAAACTCCTGATTTTAAAAAACTGTTGGTCCTATTGATGTGTGAAGTATTGTGTAAAACGTTCATGTTCTTATAGTTGGATTTGAAGGCTATTTTAACGTCTTGTTTCTTAAAGATATTGGTTAACTTGCAGATATCATTGTTGAACGTGAAGGTGGAAAATGTTAGAGGTTTAGTTGTTTCTTTTTTGAGGGAAGTTTTTGGGCGATATTTATGTTTATTGATTATCCTTTCTATAAAATGGTTGCTGAAGCCGTTGAATTTTGTGATTTCGCGGATTGTGTTGAGTTCGTTCTTTAGATCTTTCTTGGACATAGGTATGTTGAAGGCTCGGTGAACTAGGCTGTTGTATGTGGCTCGTTTGTGGGACTGGGGGTGCACTGACTCTTGGCGAATGGTGGAGGCTATTTGAGTGGGTTTTCTGAATATTTTATAACTGAAAGAATCTGAGTTTCTAGTGATGGTTAAATCTAGAAAATTGATTTCTAGATTTGATTCGTATTCTAGTGTGAATTTGATATGAGGATCAATATTGTTGAGTCTTAAGAGGGTGGTGGATGCGTTAATTGATTTCTCATTCATGATTACAAAGACATCGTGAACATATCTGGCCCAAAAGAGAATGTTTTCAAATTCATTGTCAATTTTGGTGTATTCGAGGAAATCCAGGTATATTTCTGCTAAGATACCTGAGGCTGGTGACCCCATTTGCCAAACCATCTTGTTGATATATGACATTGTCGAAAGTGGAAAAGTTATTATTGAGGATTAGTTTTAATAATGTGATAAAGTCTTGTATCTCTAGTTTGCTTAAGTGGCTGTTTTTGTTTAAATTGTTTATAATTATCGGAATTAATTTTGATACTTGTATGCTTGGGTACATGTTTACAATATCGAAAAAGTGGATAGAGTGATCAGGTTGCAAATTGAACTTGTTAAGTTTTTCTACTAGCTCGGAAGTGTTTTTAATAGACTTTTTGGATAAAAATTGATAATTTTTTCTTAAGAAACATTGGATGAATTGTGATATTTTGTATAAGGGGCTTGGTCTATAGTTGATAATTGGGCGGATGGGAACTCCGGCTTTGTGTATTTTGGGAAGAGCTTTAGCAGTGGGGAGTCCTGGGTTCATTTGTATGAGTTTGGATTTTTTCTGTTTGGTAAATAATAATGAAGTGTTTTTAAGAGTTTGTTTAAGTAGTTTTTGAATTTTTTTGGGTGGGGTCTTTTTTGATTATGGAAAATACGCTGTCTGTGAAAAAGTTTTTTGTTTCTTCAATATATACTTTATTATCCATGATAACTGTTGCATTGCCTTTATCAGCTTTGGTTACGATGAGTTCGAGGTCTTCAATTTTCTTCTTGAGGGCGTATATGAGCTTTTGTTCAGCTATTTTTTCTCTATTAATGAGGTTATTTGCGGGGTTGGTTAAATTGTGGAGGATATCAGTCAGTTTCCTTTTAACATCGATTCTAACCTCATTTTGCGTATTTTCCGGCATTTTGCTAATAGCTAGCTCTGAATCTGTGATCATAGTAGCGGCTATGTTGAGGCTGTTCAAGTTTGGCCAGTTGTGTTTCGGTCCTTTGGATAAAGTTGAGCGTTCACTTTCACTTAAGGGCGTGTTTGATAGATTTACAACAGCTGGATGAAACTGCGTACGATCGAACGTGTTACTATTGGAGTTTCTAGTTTGTTGGTTATGTAGTTGGCAGTTTTTTGGCCTGTTGAGTTTATTCTCTAAATTTGACTGTTTTCTGGCTCTTTAGGTACAGTGGGATGTAAATGTATGGAGTGGAATCATCGGTCATCGGTCCCCATTTCTTTGAGGGCCATTCGACCAGCCAACGTTATCTGCTGTTTCTCCAAGATGAACTACCACCATTTTTGGAACATATGCCACTCCTTGACCGCTGCAGGATGTGGTTTCAACACGACGGAGCTCCACCGCACGCGGCGGTGGTCGTCTGGAACCATCTCCATGTGACGTATCCTGATAAATTGATAGGAAGTGGAGGAACCGTCCCCTGGCCCGCCAGATCGTCCAATCTTACGCCCCTGTACGGCCATGTAAACGAACTTGTGTATGCACAGGAGCCGGTCAGTCCTTGTCACCTTAGAGAGCCGATCCGTTCGCCAGAGATGTTGCAACTTGACAGACAGTCCTTAGAACATCGCGCGCAGCTCTGTATCGACCATGGAGGTCGTCAGTTCGAGCAGGTGCTGCGTTAAACGACGTGGCTAACCGGAATCCTGTCACATGTTTCCTAGCCTCTATCAACCCAGCTCCATACCAACGGCCCCTTTCAGGGCCAAATAAACAAATCAGTCTGTGAAAAATACGGTATTAGCATACAACCTTGCCACATCCCAGGCAACTGGCTTTAAAAAAATACGTGCATGGGCCTTGAGTCAACTATCAAACATCCTACCGCACGCTAGCCATGTGAGCTACTGCGGCACTTGGCGTACGGTGCCCACTTCCCCGCTTATAGAGTACCGTGCTGTCGGTCTGTGCGTCCACATCCTGTTTTAAAGTACGTCTTCTGCGTATCTGTACTTGTACGGGTTCATTCGAGGTACCCATAATGAACTAATAGTGGCGTTCCCGATTCCTACTCTCTTCTAGCCCGTAAACACACATCTCGTTATATTACCCCGGTTTAGGGAGAGGGACCGATATCTTTCAGAATTGTAGTAAATGTGAAGGGATGCATAAAACTGGATCGCAAGGGGCTGATGGACCACTCGGTATACAAAGACAATAGAATAGATACTACACACAGTGAAGCAAATATTAAACGAATAATCAAAATCTGACATTTTCAAGATAAATTAAGAGTATTGTCGTTGACAACACACAGCATCTGGGCATCGCGGTTTCGCTTCCTCTGAAGGAAGAAAACAGCTCCGTTTGTGTTCACTGATTTCCTGTACCCTGCTGACATTTCCTGGCAATGATTCGGTCAGTGTTAGGCTTGATAGTGCTGGCAGTCATTATTGATCACTCTACTGAGATGGCTAAGATCTACGTTTGTCACCATACCTAAAAAGGCTAGTGCATCACATTACGATGATTATCGTATGATCAGCCTAATGTCCCATGTGCTAAAGGTATTTTGCGTATCATCCACACTCGAATCTGCCTCAAATGCGAACGCCAAGTTGGACATACTCAGTTTGGCTTTAAGAATGGACTGGGTACTCATGAGGCTCTTTTCTCCTTGAATGTTTTGACCAAGAGATGCCTAGATGTGAATGTAGATGTGCATGCTTACTCCATCGACTACCGAAAAGCTTTCGATTGCGTATCTCATGCAAAACTTGTTGAGATTTTAAAATCTACTGGTGTAGATGTTGGTGATCGTATCATTGCCCATTTGTACTGGAATCAAACGGCAGAGGTCAAAATAGAAGGAACGACTATTGAGGACATAGCTATACGAAGAGGTATCCGCCAGGGATGTGTCCTGTCCCCACTCTTTTTCAACATCTACTCTGAAGCTGTGTTCAGAGAGGCTATGGAAGATGTTAATCTAGGTATCAAGATCAATGGCTATGTCACTAATAACATCCGATTTGCTGATGGCACGATTGTGTTAGCCAGCAACCCTAGTGATCTTCAAATCATTATAAACAACATCGTGAGGACCAGTGAAACCTACGGTTTATCCTTGAATATTAACAAGACCAAGCTGATTGTATTCTCGAAAACACCAAAACAGGCCTCCCTTTACTTCAACAACAACATCGTCCAACAAGTATCTTCTATCAAATATCTTGGAACTCTAGTGAACCAGCATTGTGATTCAAAATGCGAAATCTTATCCAGGATTGGACAAGCAAAAATGCTCAATACCATGAGGACCTTATTCACCGGCCGAGAACTCAACCTCCAGCTCAGAGTTCGAATGCTACGTTGTTATGTCTTTCCTGTCCTTCTGTATGGTTTCGAAGGGTGGACGCTTAGCCCTTTATTGGAGAAGCGGATTGAATCTTTTGAAATGTACTTATACCGAAGAATAGTCCAAATATCTTGGGTAGAAAAGAAGACAAATGGAGTCCTCAACATCTTGAACAAGAAGAAAGAGCTTCTCAAAACCATCAAGGAGCGTAAGCTCAGCTACCTCAGGCACATCATGAGTGGTGAACGATATGAACTTCTCCGACTGATCATTCAAGGGAAGATCGATGGGAAAAGATATGTGGGAAGACGGAGAAGTTCCTGGCTGAAAGACTTGTGGCGGTGGTATGGACATACGTCGATATAAATCTTCCGTGCTGCCGTTTCGCGTGTAATCATAATCAATTGGATCGCCAACCTTCGAAAGGAGACGGCGTCATAAGAAGAATAATATTGAGATGTATGTCTGTTAGCCGAGATCGGAATCTAGGTTTGTTGATCTTCATCCTGGAAAAAACTCTTCACGTCGGTAAGTACTTCCAAAGATTGACAGGATTTCTGCTGCAAATTTTCAGAGTTGTGGGAAACGTAATGTAACAAGTGTTCGGTAAAAGTCCATAATTTCCCTTTCTTTGTACTCTTGCTTCAGCTGCACCTTACATTTTAACTCTTATAAGTACCAGTTGTAAATTCTGGGGTGCGTCTTTTGGATGAACCCTAAACGGTACGGAAAAGAGCTCCACCTTCCTTTCACAACATCAAGGTCCTGAAACCTCCTGCCCTGTATTGATGTGCGTGATGCAGCTCGTAATGACGCCTGACATTATACATTTGCAGACGACATGCCTTTTACACACTAAGCACTAAGCTTTTCCTTCATGTTCGCGACTTAGGACACAGCGCGACCATTCCGGGTCATTCTTCTTACCACTCGTCACGCATCGTCCTTTTGTTTCACGTTGCATGATGAGACCTGGTTTACTCTCCCTGCTGTGTAGGGATGGGCACTATGTCCCTGTTTCGGCACACTGTGCCGATGCATAGTTATGTTCCGCTGTTTCGCAACATGCAACGTCATTTGTTCTGAAACATTCTCAAGCGAGACCGAGACAGAAACTCGCTGTACCGTCAGAAGCGCCACTATGCACTTCCCTTCGCCTACTAGGTGACTGTCGATACCGGCATTATGCCGCCATGTGCTGGAGTGTTGCGTGTTCCGTCGCATCCTCTTTGTTCTGTGAGTTCCATTGCACCGACAACTGGCCTCCGGTACCTGCGGATAACTTAATGGGTTCTGTTTTGTAAGAGTGTTCCCATTGAAGCCTAGTAATATATACCGTACGTAAAACGGTAAACTTTGAATAATGTCGCACCGGAGTCCTGTTTACGTATAAAACCGGACGGAGTGACATGCAATTTATGTTCTTCTATTTTGTCTGCAAAGGGATCTTCAACCGTCACAACGACGAGACATTTGAAACTTACACATCCTTCAATTTTTATTTTCGTGTTCTGCTTGTATATTGTGTACGTAAATAGATTACTGAGGAATGTTTCTTGAACTGTGCGAGTATATATTTAATTGGTGAAAATAACATTGTGACATTTGTAAACACATCTACTGCCAGTGTAATTGTGACAGGTGAATTTCAGAATGAATGAAAACATTATTGTCCTAAAAACAACATTTAGACATGATTTTCTGTGTGCCTATTTCAGAATTCCGACTGCTTTTTCACGTGCCGTGAAAGTTTATCCTGGTGTTAATGACTCACAATATAGGCAGATACATTCAACAGGTGAAAATATCCTTGCATTAGTTACTTTCAAACAACTGCACTGCCATTGTAAGCGTGTTATGTGTATTTCATATTGACCGAAAAAGTCCACACCTCAAAGCAGCCTTCAAACGTTATTATTGGGCGCGAATTTCCGTGTTGCGACTGTTCTTTCACGTTCCGTGCAGCTTTACTCTACACACAGCACGTCCGGTACAGCAGCACGCGAAACATGTCATGTTCCCTCACGAAGTTCTCTCTACTGCGTAGTTACAGTCCCGTGTCCCGTGTGCCGGCACACTGTACCCAAACACTCCACCTCAAGGTCCTAATGTTCCGGAACATCTGACTGTTCCAGTCTGCCCAAACCGACTGCTGTGAACGAACATACTGTCAGTTGAACTCCACCGTCCCGCCTGCCCGCACGCGTGTGCTGTCTCGCTGTTTGACGTGCCTGACCTCGCTGTAAGGGCCGGTGCATTCCCTGAGGTCGAGACACGACCGAATTACCAGAGTCCTGTGTTGTGCTTCTGCACAAATCTTGGAAACACAGGACTTACAGCTGTAAATCTTTTCCTTATCCTTTCTTAGTCACCAACTGCTACCAGCTTGCTAAATCGAATATGTACATCCCTTTTTAAATAAAAATGCAACTACAAAAGTTGCGTTATTTATTATTGCGTTGTTTATTATTCTGACGACTAACCAATTATCTACAAATTGGTGACCGTGTTACAACTTCGAATCTGATAACGCATACCAGTGGAGTACTGCAAGGCTCTGCTCTTTAACATAGCGACATACGAACTAAGCTTGGAACAGTAAATGCATACTGGTACGCAGATGATACGGTCATTAGTTCGAGTTTCGTACCTGAATTGCACAGTCATTGACAATGTAGACAGAAGGGCACAGGATAACAATATGAAAATCAACACTGAGAAAACTGTAAAAACGACGTTTACTGGGCGAGTTGGCCCTGTACATAAGGGTGCGCAGCTGTGAGCTTGCATCCGGGAGATAGTGGGTTTGAACTCCACTGTCGGCAGCCCTGAAGATTGTTCCCCATTTTCACAACAGACAAATGCTGGGGTGTACCGTAATTAAGGCCACGGCCGCTTCCTTCCCCTTCCTATCCCATCGTCGCCATTCGACCTACCAATATCGGGGCGACGTAAAGCAAATTAAAAACACTTTCTTGAGCTTATTCCAGTTATTTCTGCGGTCGCTGGAGTCACCTAGGCTCATTTTGGTTTTAGCCATGGGTTTAAGACCGGGTACCCTTCCTTCTTCAGATGAACCAGAATCGACCGGGATTCAAGTCCCAGCCTTCCGGATGGGAAACCAGCAGCTAAGCCACTGAGTTATTCACCCCCTCCCCGCCCCCGAAGTAAAGCAAATAGTATTTCTTTTAAATGACGTTTCGGAAAGGAGCCAAAGAAGCAGCTAGTAACAAGATTTACCTAGGATCAACTCCCCTCAAGTCAGTAAATACAATCACATGTCTGGGATCGACAATACAAACAACAGGTAGAGTCTACAGAGCCCATATAAAGTTTTGAGCAATGCCAGCAACCAAAGCCAAAAATGAAATTAAAACAATCACGAAACTTTCACTGCGAACCGCCATGAGATTATTTGAGGCGAAAATAACTCCCATCACAACATACGGGCCGAAAATCGTCTGGGACAAGCTGACTGTGGCGGACTTCAGAATACTCGAACCAGTTAAGTCGCGTTTTCTGAAATCTACCCTGAAGATGTCGAAATACGCAAAATTTCGACTAGCGTATGAACTTGGCAAGGAGACGTTCTTCATCGCCGACCTTCGGGTGAAGAGAGAGCTACCATTCACAGACGCCTGGGAGAAACTAATCTCGAGACGCTATCTACCGAGAAGAATGTAGTAGGCTTTGTTACTATTTGGCATTCTTAATTAATTAAGCTTTTCACAAGTAGTAATTCAATTCTTCACCACTAACCCACACAGAATGCGCTGCTGTAGTACAGCAAGAAAAAGGGTCATTTTGGTCCAGGGCCCACTAGGAAAGAAGAAAGTCCTAATATTAATGCATTTAATGCAATTAATTCAGCTTTACACAACTAGACAAAATATAACGCGCTGCTGACGGCGGGTGGTGGGGGCTCTTATCAACGGGTAGGGCCGCGACGCATACTGACCGCACGGCAAGATAAAGGTATTGCATTTTTCGCCACTAGCACATAAAGAATGAGTTTGTATCGCAGGCCATCACCATCATGAGAAAACAGTAATCATAGCATCTACGTAAAGCAATGTACATATTAAGGCCTTGTCTAACGCCTACCCTATCCAATCCAGACCAGTAGTCTTGTCCAGCTCCTACCCTAACCTATCCAAACCTATGGTCTTGTCCAGCTCCTACCCTAACCTATCCAAACCTATGGTCTTGTCCAGCTCCTACCCTATCCAATCCAAACCTATGGTCTTGTCCAGTTCCTACCCTATCCAATCCAGACCGGTGGTCTTGTCCAGCTCCTACCCTAACCTATCCAATCCTATGGTCTTGTCCAGCTCCTACCCTAACATATTCAGAACTATGATCTTGTCCAGCTCCTACCCTAACATATTCAGAACTATGATGTTGTCCAGCTCCTACCCTAACATATTCAGAGCTATGATCTTGCCCAGCTCCTACCATAACCTATCCAAACCTATGGTCTTGTCCAGCTCCTACCCTAACCTATCCAAACCGATGGTCTTGTCCAGCTCCTACCCTAACATATTCAGAACTATGATCTTGCCCAGCACCTACCATAACCTATCCAAACCTATGGTCTTGTCCAGCTCCTACCCTAACCTATCCAAACCTATGGTCTTGTCCACCTCCTACCCTAACCTATCCAAACCTATGGTCTTGTCCAGCTCCTACCCTAACCTATCCAAACCTATGGTCTTGTCCAGCTCCTACCCTAACCTATCCAAACCTATGGTATTGTCCACCTCCTACCCTAACCTATCCAAACCTATGGTATTGTCCAGCTCCTACCCTAACCTATCCAAACCGATGGTCTTGTCCAGCTCCTCCCCAAAGCAATTCAGTCCAATGGTCTAGTTCCGAAGTGGAGGGGTTGACAGTCTTCTGCATCGTGCGATCACGTCCTCGGCGAGTCGTGTGTGGCAGTCGTGTAGATGTTGGCGGTACAATACAGGACTGGAACTGTAACCATGACTAATTTTCCGTAATGAAGATGCCGTATTTAGACTCACACTGAACTGAAATGTATGTAAGCAATAAAATAATAATATGTATAGAGAAGTAAATGACTCGCACCGAACGAAAACTACGAAATAAAATGAAATAGGAGAGCGAAGCAGAGCCCGTGAAGGTTTGTTTAAAACACTACAGCAACGGAAATATGCACTCCTTTATTTCTGTTTAATAGCCCCAGAGAGGTTCTGAACTTACGGCTGCTGTAGACATCGGGAACGACAAGAAGTAGACTGTCGTGACATCTGTTGAAGAAATTAGTAAATTAGGGAAGAAATACGAACACGTCGAATATTCGAGTGTTGCCAGTTCTAGGGTTAAGAATGTTGTGGAAAAAGTGCAAGAAACGTAAAATGGAAGGCGCATGGAACGTCTTCCTGGTCTGGATTACTACTGTACTGCGTGTGGACGAAGAAAGATGGTAGCAAGACCCTAAACGTCTGACTATGGTGAAGTCTTGCCGAGGCAACCTGACCTTTGAGAAAACTTTCATATGATTATTACAAGCTCATGTCAAATGAAGTTTTCAATAGCCTAGTTTAGGAGCTCGCATTTAATAAAACACAGCTAAGAAAGAAATCCTCTGCCACAACAAGCGAGATTGCATATCATGTTGGTGTATTCCAGCGACTCACATGGGCTCAAGGTTTTCGTGCTGATAAACTCTGAATTACAATGAAGACCTTATCTCCGCGATAAGGCAACCATTGTTGAAGCAGAAACAAGATAGCATACGTCAAATGCTTGTTTTTAGTATCTTGATAACAGGGGGATCGTCAGAAAATATAAAAAATGGAAGACCATTAAAAACATACGAAAACACATGTCGCAGATACTAAAATAGAAAGTGATAAAAAGACATTTCTTGTATATCCAACATAATTAACGTAATATAATATTAAAAACCTTCCGCAATGGAGTCGGAGCATATGGCGCTGTTGATGGTTGTTTGTCCGTCGGATGGAGAGGTTAAGCCTTGACCAGACCTCTTGGGGCTAATCGACCGGAGTAGGCTATGAGCCGGCACCAGGTTTCGCCGTCGCCCTTCCTACTATCATAATATAATCACGTTATTCATTTCATCTCATTAACTCCTCTGATGAGCTTGACGTCAAGAAGGGCATCTGGTTATAAAAACCCGCCACGACAGATTCATCTCACCTCATACCCGACCCCGTAAGGAAAAGGGATACGGGTTGGACAAACGAACCATATTATTATTATTGTTGTTGTTGTTGTTGTTGTTACGGGGTTACCCGTGGGGCAGAAAGAGGTTAAAGAAGGTGCCGGGGTGAATGGGTCTATGTACAATATCAAAATTAATTTAAAACTTGAACTGAAGATTATATTTCTTCATAAAACAACAATTTAACAAATTTTCACTTAGTGAACATAACATGTCAGGTACAAAAGCAATCTTGAAACAAGACTAGGAAAATCCCAGATTAGTGAATTTTACAGATTCTGGGCTTCAAGCCCCTAGTTTTACAATTCCAGAGATACCGGATCCAGTTTACAACTTTAATTCAAGGAATCATTTACTCAAGGGCAGAAATCCCCTAATTCAAGAGCACTTGCTCCCAAAATACTATATCTAGCCTTCCAGAGGCACTCGTTACTCTCACAAAACTGTGAAAAAGAGCTAACAGGCTCTCAGTTTCTTACGGCCCACTCAAAAGGCAACATTACATCAAATTTTACAATCTCTGGCCTCTAAAGCCACAATTTACAAATTGAACTGGTATTTACACAAAGGGTATCTAGTACCCAACGTACAGGGCCTTTGCGAAAAAGAACAGGTTAAATAAACGACCCGAACACAAACTGAATGGAGGCGTACATAGCGCTCCAAGATAATGACAAATTTAAAAACCTACAGGGCTCTCGGCTGATGAAACTGGGGCTAGTCCCAAACAACTGAGGTGGCTCGTATGGAAATAACTTTAACATATTACAGGAACGAGACGTTGCAAAACGAAGTCACCTCAAATCAAGATGAAGGGGAGCTTGAGAGGGTAACTCACTCTCTTTGTCCGATTTCCAGTTAAAGACTTTATGAAATTTTTACATTAGCCGAAAGAAGATTTACATTTTAAAAAAGTTTGTTACATAGTTAAAGATTCGGACCTTCACCTCGGAAAAATCTGCGGAGGTAGCTACAGAAAAGAGATTTTAAGTGGCCATTACCTTGTAGATGTTCTGGCGGCCGAAGAAAGAGACACCCCGCTTCCTGCCTTAACACACACACTTAGAAGACGACGATCAATTGGCAAGGAAACTCGAAAAACCGCAACTTATATACCCTCAGGGAAGGTTCGAGAGAATTCAAGACTAAACCGGCCACACCCTCTCAAAATTTATTGGCAGATTCAAAATGAACAAGAAATGCGGGATTGGTTGAAAATTAATTACAAAAATTCCTCATTGGCTAGATTCAAAGCTGGCGGAAAGAAAAGGAAGTGTTGCCAACCCAAAAATAAATGAACATAGAGTCAGTTGTGGACAACCTAGAAATACGAAACTTCTTTAAGTTATATAAGTTCTTTCACCTTGCACCAGAGTGCATCAGAGCTTTTTGGTAACGTCATCTGTGGAAAAACGTCCAAACTTTTTGATGTGTAACAAAACAAAACAAGGGGAAATTCAATCAGTTTAGGAAACTTCACAATAACGCAATTACTTAACATTTCAGTGGTGACATCTTCTGATTAATGTTCCAACTTGTTGTGTTATCAGTTTCACTATTTGATCGTTAGAGGAGTTTATTAAGGCGCTGATTTTGAATGAGTGGAGTTGACGTGTACCTCCCGGTATTATTATTATTGCCGGCCCCGTAGTGTAAGGGTAGCGTGCCTGCTTCTTACCCTCTTATGCGGAGGTCCCGGGTTCGATTCTCGTCTACATCAGGAATTTTTACCTGGATCTGCGAGCTGGTTCGGTGTCCACCCAGCCTACGTGATTACAATAATTGAGGAGCTGTCTGACGGTGATATAATGGCCCCGATCTAGAAAACCAAGAATAACGGCGGAGATGATTCGTCGTGCTGGCCACTGGAAACGTCGTAATCTGCAGGCCTTTGGGCTGAGCAGCGGTCGCTTGGTAGGCCAAGGCCCTTCGGGGCTCTTGCGTACTAAATACGAATACGGGCCACGGCCAGGTGAGGGAGCGGCTAAGAGGACGTCCTCAGTCGACCACAGTATCATATTTTTGACCTTGTGGGAATCGTTCCGTTCACGCCCTTCCCGACCGTTCCAAATGTGGGCTCTCTCATTAGTGCTAATACGTTCATGGTCTCGTCGTTGGTTTCTGCCCCACAGTAATTCTTGAGCGCCTTCATTTAACGCGTCTACAAGGCTCAGAAGACATCCGCTGAGCCACTCAAACCGGCTATTATTCTTTCTCCGTTACGTTCTTCTAGGGACGACGTGGCTATTTCAATGCTTCATCCTTTGTTCTTTCTCTTCCTTCATCTGCTCTTTATGTCTCCTTTCCCTCTTCTCGCACCAATTTGACCCTGTTTTCTTTCTCTCTCGACCTTGGAATCCTTCCATTTTTTACATTTTTTTTTCTAAAATTCTCTCTTTCTGTTGCTTCTTCTTCCCTTATGTTGTTTCTTTCCAAATCTTTCTCGACTTCATGAATCCAGGTTGTTGTTGACTTCTTGTTGCAAAGATATTGGAAGAGGTGTTTGGTTAACCTGTTGTCATCCATTCTGTATAATGTCCAAAAAATATCAATCGCCTCTTTCGCAGTGTTCCTGTTATGTTCCGGTGTTGTTGATTTCCAGAGTTCTGTTCTTCTTAGCTGATCGAGTACTTTCCGTATCATTTTTCTTTCCAGTACGTCTAATTTATTCAGCACTAGATATTCACTTGCATACAGGCGTTCCGGTTTGACTACTGTGTTGTATTTTGAGGCTTTTCAATAACGCATTTGTTGTGTTTCCTAGTTACACCGTATGCTCTTTCTTCTACAGCGGATTTTTCCAAACTATTTTCTTGAATTGTTTCTCCCAAATATTTGAATTTTTAACTTTTTTATTCCACCAGTTTTTGTTATTAGAAAATATGGAGCATTTTTTTATATTTGTCATAACGTTGTTATTTTTTTTACAGATGTTCTTAAACCTGTTCTGCTGGCTATTTCTTGCAGCATTTTTTCAGGTTTTCTAAAAGTATGGTAAAATCATCTGCAAATGATGCACAGTTTATTTCAACATCTCTGTTATTTCTTCCCAGTGTTATTGGTGACAGCTTGTGTCCTTTCAATTTTTCATTCCAAATTCTTACTCTTTTCTCCAGGACGTAATTGAATAGGAGTGGAGATAAACCATCACCTTGCCTTACACCTGTATATATTCTAATGATTTAGATATTTCACCCATAAATTTTACTTTTGATTTTGTGTCTCTCAGGGTTTGTTATTATTATTATTATTATTATTATTATTATTATTATTATTATTATTATTATTACCAAGCGAGTTGTCCGATTAGGTCCGCGCAGCTGTGAACTTGCATTCGGGAGATGGTGTGTTCGACCCCACTGTCGGCATCACTGAAGATGGTCTTCCGTGGTTTCCCATTTTCAGATCAGGTAAATGCTGTGGGTGTACCTTAATTAAGGCCACGGCCGCTTCCCTACCACTGCTAGCCCTTTCCTCTCCCATCGACTCCATAAGACGTAAGGCAACTTGTAAAAAGAAACATTATTATATTCGTTTACAACCATCCGAAGTACCACATTACTGGAAGCCTTCTTTAGAGCCCAAAATCTTCGCGTTCTTTCTCTGGCAGACTGTCTTCTTTCCTCTGTCCATCCCTATTCACTTCCTGTTGGTCATGAAATTCTCTGAAGCTGTCGATCACTGATCTATACTTTGTCCAGTTTAGGATGTCCTCCGCATTTGACCCACAGTGCTTGAGTTCCTTTCTTACCACCCTGAACCATTTGTCAGAAACTTTTGCTCTACTGTCAAGCAATTTAAAAATCTACTTCTTCAGCCTCTTCTCGTCCATTCTAAACAGAGGTCCATAAAATGTCAGTGTTCTGTTCTTCATTGGCTCAATCTTTCGCTTTCCTGGTATAATTCTCTCCTTCGTCGTAATCTATACCTGATTTTAGAGGATCTTTCTCTCAAGTTTGTCGGCTTCTCTTCGTCCCGACATTCGGAGGCATTCACTAGCACACAGACACCCTGTATTGTAGTGTCTTAGTTTTTTTTTCTTCCTAGGGGCTTTACGTCGCACCGACACAGATAGGTCTTGTGGCGACGATGGGATAGGAAAGGCTTAGGAGTTGGAAGGAAGCGGCCGTGGCCTTAATTTGCCTGGTGTGAAAATGGGAAACCACGGAAAACCTTTTTCAGGGCTGCCGATAGTGGGATTCGAACCTACTACCTCCCGGATGCAAGCTCACAGCCGCGCGCCTCTACGCGCACGGCCAACTCGCCCGGTGTGTTATCGTTTAGCTCGCCTTTAGATGGCTGTCCTCTTGTACAAAGCATGTGTCCTTCGGCTATCTTCTCTCGCCAGGTGTAGTTGGCTTCTCTCTCGTTAATTTTCAGCTGTACGATTTCTCCGAGGTACATGAATTATTATTATTATTATTATTATTATTATTATTATTATTATTATTATTATTATTATTATTATTATTATAATATACACATTTAGCCCCATAAGGAGCACGTAGAACCATTATTCAAGGTCTCTCTTATAAAGCCAGACCGAACGCACGCTGTTTGTACCCTGGACTACGGCAGCTACGGTATGGGAGGCGCGCCCATAGTTCTTGACGTTGCAAGCAGACTTCACGTGCTCGACCTGGCAAGCATGAGTCAAAAGTCTGCAACTCAGCTCTTAACATGGTGAGACAGTTATTATTGCAACACCGTATTTTCGTATGTAAAACTTCTGTTCGTGTGAACACTCATAACTCTCGCTATTGGTGTGCAGAAAATGATAATGTTGTTTATGAAGTCCCTCATTATAGGAAGATTGGTATTTGGTGTGGTGTTAGTGCATGATGAATAATTGGGGGTATTTCTCCCGGGACGATAGTAAATGCAGAAAGGGATCAAGATGACATTTTGACGCCTTTCGTCCATCAGTTAACGAACCAAGAAAAATCGCTTAGGTGGTTTCAACAAGATTCAACCCCTGCTAATACAGCAGAAGATTCCCTTCTTACAATCTCTGAAGTGTTTGCAGACAGAGTGATCAGTACTGGTCTATTTCCCCCTCGTTCTCCAGATCTAACAGCGTGTGAATTTTACTTGTGGGGTAAACTGATCGAACAAATCCTCACACATTGGAGGAACTGAAAGAAAACACTATGAATGAAATCAGAAACATTACAGTGACAGAACTACCTCCCGTCAGCCAGAATGTGGTTACCAGATACGATGCCTGTATAGCCCAGGAGGGATGACACTTCCAGCATATTTTATAAGGTAAGATTTCATATAAGATGGTATACACGCTGAAAGCAGGGCGGCCGCGCGCGACATAAGTTCGGCTGAGGCAGCTGCTGTAGTGCAGAGTACTAACACCGTCGGCTCGGTCTGAGTTTATAAGAAATACCTGTATAGCATTGGCATTTTTCATCTTGACCTTCATATTCTTATTTTCGGAAAACTTCCCTCACTATTTCGCTATGGGCCAGTCGTCTTTCCTATGTCGATTTGTTCTTTAGTTTCAAGTTTCTTGCAGTTGGATTCTTGAGTGCAAACTTACGGGTGTTAACATTTTGTCTGAATGTAGTCCTCGTTTTTGATCTGTGTGTTTGATAATCAGCCTACTTTCGTTTGTCGTCTTCCGTTGATAATGAAGAATATTTTCTTGGTCAGACTTGAGTTATCCTTTCGTGCTAAATGAGCGGAGAATTTCATAGGCTACGTCTTTTGCCTGCGACTGAAGTGAATAGAGTTCTTTCGAGCTTTTTCGCATCCACATACCATCTTCAGACCCAGTTCCTCCAATGAATGTTAAGTGTTCACACTGCTGTTAAGTAGACTTAACACATAATTTAACAAAATGGCTGTCTTATCAAGAATTGTTAACACTAACAAACTGTTAATACTTGCTTTAAATTAACATGGCACCAGCCCTGTGTTAAACCTCTCAACAGCTGTTAGCATTTCAAAATGGTAGCGCCTATAGGTCGTGAGTTTAAAGCTTTGTTGCTGTATGAAGACCATCTATGAACTGAAAAAAGGCAGCGGACGACCCATACTAATTACTACATTTTATAGTTGTTAGAAAGATGCCTAATTACCAAAGTCATAATAAACAACATACTAGAAGAAATAGGAAATACTGTAGAGTTTCCCACGGATCGAAACTTATCAGTGTCTCCAGTGCAGCAGTTGTTTATACTTATTCGCTATTATGCTTGAGACTCTTTTAATGTAATTTTGTAGGAGACTATGTTCATGAGTGCAGACAACAGTGTGTAGAATTGTGCAAAGAGTTTCTGTAGTAGTTGAATGCCCCAAAATCATTCGAGACTTATATCAATTATCACAATTTCCCGGTGCTGTAGGAGCCTTAGATTGCACTAATATAAGAATGTATTAAATGTTGTGATACACAAGTGCGTCCTTTTATTTATCAAGTACACTCGCATACATTCAAATTAAATGTATAACAACATTTGTCTCGCATTCATCATAATAACGCTTTTGTTGCCTGTTACTTGACATGTTTACGTCTTAGCGGTCTCCATAACCTATAATAATGTGAGACAAAATACTATTCCATCATGCCGCCCGGAGCGCTGTACGTAAATAAACAAAAGACGCTCATTGCCAAATGCGTTCAGAAATCTCACAGATACGTGTTTAATTTGTCTCTAATAATTGTTTCATAATAATTGTTGAAAATGTGTTCGTGAAACAGGCGGCTTTTAACCGAAGTGTTAAATTAATAACAATTGTTAGTTAACAGATGTTAAGTCAACTTTAACACAAAATTGAAGATCAGTATTTGCCGTTCCATTTTCTCGATATCCTTGATATTGACGGTTAGTGATGATGCCTCTGGGAGGACGACAGTGTGCCAGTGTCGAAGTTTGGATTTCGTAGAAAGTGTTTCTTTATTGTATAAGTTGCAGGTGATTGTATAGGCTCTTCGTAGTTTCTCAGTACGGTTTTCATTGGACACTCTTTCATCGCTAGTGCTCTCGATGATTTCTCCCGAGAACTTAAGCTGTTTACTTGTGTGATATTGCTATATTATTACGTCCTCCTCTGTGGCGCTGTGATTAGTGTAATTAGCTGCCACCCCCGGAGGCCCGGGTTCGATTCCTACCTCAGCCATCAGTTTCTATGAAACACTTTTCTGCCTTGTCAATACTTCACAGTTTATTATATTACCTCCCGTACTGCTCCCTTCTTCAGCGGTGGAAAACATCAAACAAAAAGCCTTGGACTTGACACATTTGTACAATACAGTCATCAACAAAACGAATTATACGTAAAATCGTGAAACCGTTAAAATATATCTGTTGTGTCTACACTGTTCACTTACACTCACTATGTCTTTTATTAAAAACTTTAAAAATAGAGTAATTTTCAAATCATAAAATAAATAAAACCTATTAACTTAGTCATTATATACTAAAATTTGAAATGCTGTATGCTCTGTCCTTCAAAAATTCTCCTTTCCTCAAATCCTTATCTATATTAAAAAAAAGCATTATATTTAAAGTTCTAATCTGTAATTCAAATATATTACTCCAAAAATTGCCAGTTAACTTACTGCTTCCGTCCTGAGACCTTTCACATAAATCGGAATTTCCCCTCTTAATCTCGTCCGACCATGCGAGCCATTTTTAACCGCCCTACTCGACTCCTCTGAAGGTATTCGAAGTAGTGTTGGACAGTAAGCTCAGAAACATGGTCACAGTAACATCCAACCAGTGTGGATGTGATAAGGGCTGCAGCACCATCGGTGCCATCCATGCCACACGTCTGTTGATGGAAAAACACAGGAAGAGGCAGAAGAGTGTACACATGGCATTTGGGGACCAAGAAAAAGCATCTGACCGAGTCCCACATGACCTCATCTGGCGAGCTCTTCGTAGTCCTGAAGTCCCGGAAGCCTATGTAAATTGGGTACAACTTCTATATCACAATACAACTACTGTAGTGTGGTCCGGAGTCCAGCTGGATACATTTTGATATCATCATGGGTGTACATCAGGGCTCACCTCTATCACCCATATTAATTATCCTCTGTTTGGATACACAAACGGTTAACATACAGACATCGCATCCCTGGATTCTCCTTTATGTGGATGATGTGGTACTTGCCCAACAAACACGCCTTGGACTCCAGCGCCAGACACAAACTTGGTCTGCGCCTCAACACACAGAAAACCGAATACCTAGAATGTGGCTCCCAAACTAGGGGGTCCATAAGGATCAATAATCAAGACTTACAGAAAACCATGCATTTTAAATACCTAAGGTCAGTTATTACTTCGAACTGTGATGCCACTTTTGACACCCGAGCGCGGGTAAGTACAGGTTAGTGGAGACAAGTCACCGGCGTCCTCTGGGATAAAAAGATGCCTCACCATATAAGAGTAAAATTTTACAAGACCGTGGTACGCCCAGCAGCTATTTACGGGGCAGTATGTCGTCCAGTGACAAAAAAGCATGTGCAGACTCTTCATACAATGGAAATGAGTTTTTTTTTTTTTTTTTTTTTTTTTTTGTGTGCTAGTCGCTTTACGTCGCACCAACACAGATAGGTCGGAAGATGCTTCGATGGACTTCTGGACTGACTCGATGTGACCACATAAGAAATGCAGATGTTCGACGAAGGCTTGGCGTCGCTACGGTCACGTTATGAGAAGGCCAGGATGGCTCAGTTGTTAAAACAGCTCTCCAAGTTGATACGGGAGGAACACGACCACGTGGAAGGCATTTAAAGCGGTGGACTTAACAATATCAAGGCGGACATGCACGGCGTTGGTTTAAAACCTGAAGATGTCAGCAATAGGACGAAATGGAGGAGATGTAGCAAAACAACGGACCCCATACTTTGGGATAAACGGTAGGAGGGAGTGAGAGAGATAGTAAGTGTAAGTGAACAGTTTATTAACGATTTCAAGATTTATGCCACCGAGCTCGATTGCTGCAGTCGCTTAAGTGAGGCCAGTATCCAGTAATCGGGAGATAGTGGGTTCGAGCCCCACTGTCGGCAGCCCTGAAGAGGCTTTTCCGTGGTTTCCCATTTTCACAACAGACAATGCAGGGGCTGTACCTTAATTAAGGCAACAGCCGCTTCCTTCCAATTCCCAGGCCTTTCCTATCCCATCGTCGCCATAAGACCTATCTGCGTCTCTGCGACGTAAAGCAAATAGCCAAAAAAAAAAAAATTATAATTATGTATAATTTGTTTTGTTGATGACTGTGTTGTACAAATGTGTCAAGTCCAAGGATGTTGTCTGATGTTTTTAGTCGCTGAAGAAGTGAGCAGTGGAGCTCTCGAAACATGTACGGGAGGTAATATAATAACATGTGAAGTTGTGACAAGGCGGAAAAGTGTTTCATAGAAATTGAATGTTAGTCAATACGGACAAGATTGAACCATCATGGTTAAAATAATCAAACCTCAACCATCCTCGAAGTGCTTTTTCGTGGTTTCCCCACTTCTCCTCCAGGCAAATGCCGGGATGATACCTAACTTAAGCCCTCATCCGCTTCCTTCCCTCTTCCTTGTCTATCCGTCCCAATCTTCCATCATCCCCCCCCCCCACAAGGGCCTGTTCAGCATAGCAGGTGAGGCCGCCAGGGCGAGGTACTGGTCCTCCTTCCCAGTTGTATCCCCACCTAAAGTCTCACGCTCCAGAACACTACCCTTGAGGCGGTAGAGGTGGGATCTCTCGGTGAGTCCGAGGAAGAAACCAATCCAGGAAGGTAAATGGATTAAGAAAGAAAGGAAGGAAGGAAGAAAGAAAGAAAGAAAGAAAGAAAGAAAGAAAGAAAGAAAGAAAGAAAGATTATTATTCGTTGAGCACTGCGGAACCTCGTCTGTGCTCTTGAGGGAACTGAATGAGTTACGTAATCTTTGTGTTGACACTGGCATTAGCGGAGGACGACAAACAAGAGGCTGTGAGTGTTTCCGTAGGTGTACAGCACTTTATTCCGGCCAACGTGTCTGCTCTGAGTGGCGGCTCCTAACGGGGTCACACAGACGAGAGGAGAACTAAATTCGTACCTCACGAGGCGAAACTAAACATTTACGGTTTTCGAAGACGCCAAAGTGCCGGAAGTTTGTCCTGCAGGTGTTATTTTACGCGCCAGTAAATTTACAGGTACGAGGCTGAGCACCTTCAAATGTTACCGAAGTGAGCCGGGTTCGAACCTGCCAACTTGAGGTCAGAAGGCGAGCGCTCTACCGTCTGAAGTACTCACCCTGGCATTATTAGTACAGGACCCATTCTTCTCCGCAGCATTTGTTATAAATAGGTCAGAAAACTCGTCTTGATGTGCCTGCTCTTTTCAATGGTTTTATGAACATTTAATAAGAGGCGCGTCATGGCATGGCGCAGCATTCATCATGCCGTCTGTTTGGTAAAAATCTGCCCATACATTAGCTTTTTTAATCCTGCAGTTCTTGATGTAAAGCTTAGTATTGTGTCGTAGAAGGTAACTAGTACTACTAAAATGTGTTCATTTCTCCCCTGAAGGGGGAGGCGGGCCTCTCTCAGGCCGGGGGATTTGTTACGGTGAAGAAGATGCTCGGAGAAGGTGAGAGGATTGACGGCCGGGGCCCTATACTAGGAACTGTCCCGTCATTCGCCTTAGTGCAGGAGAATGGAAAACCATTCTTAGGACAGCCGACGGTTGGGGCCAGCCGTGAGGTCCAGCCCTGTCCCGTCTCCCAAATGCAGAGGCGTAGAGCCGCGGTAGAGCTGTGGCCACTTATGGAACGAGATCCACTCTGCATCTACAGGTAACGGTATTTTCAATCGCAGTTCTTCTATACAGAACGGTTGTCTTGTGACCTCAAAGGTTAGTCTCGAAGAAGCGTATTTTGCCAGGCAGAGAACTTTATAAGATACATGGCCCTCACTCTTTCTGGTGTAGTAAGGTTGACCTTCGATAGGTGTTCGCAGATAATGTCTAAGGCGTATGTATGATGGGGTTTATTTGTACGTAGATTTTTTTCTCTTAGCATTATGTAAGTTGTTAAGAACGCTCTGCCATCTGTTGAGTATATTTGGAAGCTGGGAAAGGTCAGAGAATCAAAGAGTATCTAGCAGGGAATAGTATTGTTCTGTGACCAGAGGAAATGTAGACTATACTCTCTGGCTTGATAGCTAGTAATCAAACATGGCTGCATGCAATGACATTACTAAGGATGAAAATCATATCCGAATATTAACGAATGTGTTTGTCGCTTAGCAACCCGCTAAATACAGAATGTAAGCCTTCGTCTGCAATTTTTTGAGTAATCATTTAATGATTTGATTTTATGATTACTCAAAGTTGGCTGATCTCAGAGACATTCACTGGCAGGTAATTCCGGTGAGAATAAATCAAGCAAATGGGTTCTGTAGAACGGACGGACAGAGTTGCCAAAACTGTTTTTAGTAAACTCTATTAATATATAGATTATCATTTTATGACGATACTTATATCTGAAAAACTGAAGATGTTACAAACGTGAAAATTGGTCATTGGAATTCTTTAAAAATAAAGAAAAACACATTTTTTCGTTTTCGGAAACTCCAGTTAAGGGGAGTGAAAATAAGTGAAAAAGTGGGTGAATTTTTAAGGTGAGTATATCCAAAACACTTAACATGTTACAGACATAGAAATTAGTATTTGCAATCTCCTTGAAAAAAATAAACACACTTCTTTTACTTTTCGGAAAACCCACTTAAGGGGGAGGGGTTTGAAAAGGACTTAAAAAGGGGATACTTATATCTCAAAATATAAAGATGTTACAGACGTGGAAACAGGTGTCTGGAATCGCCTTTTAAAATAAAGAAACATTATTCTTTTAACGTCAGAGGGGACTGTTTCGCATGTTCCAGAGTTAGCTCTGCCAGTTTAGTCCCAAAAGTCAATATCACAAACGTGGTTTACGAAGATGTACCAGCGTAAATGAAACTCAATTTTTTGGTCAGTTTCTATACTTTAGGGATTTTCAGATAATATACCAGTGTAGTACCGAGAAGCGAATACTTTTATCAAACTACGAAATCCACGCGAGCGAAGCTGTGGGTAACAGTTGGTAATGAGGTAAGTCTAGATGTCCCCTATGAGTGAGGGCGACAGAATAACATCCTCGGTATTCCCTGCCGGTCGTAAGAGACGACTAAAAGGGGCCCCAGGGGCTCCTAACTTAGGAGTGGAATTTGACGACCACGGGGCCTTAACTAAATCCTGGAATTGCTTTCACCTACTTGTGCCAGGCTCCTCACTTTCATCTATCCTATTCGACCTCCCTTGGTCAAATCTTGTTCCTCTCCGACCCCGACGCTATTTGGTTCTAAGGTTCACGCCCATCGTGGCTCTTGTCTTTGGCCGTGCCTTCATTTTTCGAAGTGTCGGATCCCTTCAGTTTTTTTCTCCTCTGATTAGTGTTGATAAAGGATAGTTGCCCGGTTGTACTTCCTATTAAAGCAATATGGAGCAGCCGTATAAGACTCATACCAAACAGGACTTGAGATGGTACAGCGAAAGGCTACAAGAGTCGTGCGTAACGATTTCAGTCCTAAAAGTAGTGTGACATGTATGATAAAGAAACTTGGGTGGGAGACACTGAGAACTAGAAGCAAACGAACATGGTTATGCCTACAGGAATACGCAGCTTGGGAAGAGTTGAATAGTCGACTAGAAAAGCAGGAGATCATCAGCATAAAGTAAAAGGTAGATTTCAGAAAACGAACTATGGTAAATATTTTTTTGTAAATCGGGGAATTGATCGTTGGGATGCATTATCTGCAGCTGTCTTATAGCTTCAAGAATAGACTCCAGCATTCTGTAAACTGTGTGATGGTGTCATGTTTTAATGCAACGCTCAACCCACTGTAAATTGTAGTTAAGGCAACTGAAATGTTTAAGCTATGTGTGAATTTGTGTATGACGCTGTTGTGATGTTAAGCTAGTATTGTAAGCCGTAGTGTTAAGCACTGGAAATACTTAAGTTGTGTGTATATGGTGATGCTGGATTTAGAATGTTAAACTAGTAGTATTTCTTGTAATATTTTCTTTCCATGGAATTGCTTGTTGTACTCTTGCTGTTGTTGTTGGGTATGTTTTTACTTTATTATCACTCTACTGTAAGTAGTCATTGCCACCGGGATATTTCCCAATTGCGATGTATTTGTTAAAAATAATAAGCACTAAGCCTAGAGATGTTGCCACATATTTGGCATTACGTGTACAGTTTAGATTGAGATTTTCCACACTTGTATTTAAACCCTAATGCGACCCTCTTATACGAAGCACCGCAGCTTTCACTGCCATAATATGGCCAGTTTATTCAAGAACTGTAGCTTATTGGGTTGATGCTGAAGCCTGTAGCGCCACTGACATAGCTAGGAGGAACCGTCGCCAAGCAGCGAGAAACGAACGTTAGGAAAGCGCTTTCGGAAGCTCTGTACGGGGACGATACTATCGGGGAGAGTTGACCTGAAAAACAATCCAGGACCTGTCAGCTACGTCAGCCCGAAAATTAGGTAATGCAATGAACTGTCGTATGAGATTTGCATTCGTTGAAAAGGGTTCAGGAATAGGTGCCGTATGATTTAATCGAAAACAACAAACAAAAGTGTGCAACCATTTGTGTGGTGGTGTTGATGGTGATTATTGTTTTAATGGGAAGTAGAACTGGGCAACCATCCTTTATTAGCACTAATCAGAGTGAAAAAAATGGAAGGAATCCGACACTTCGAAAAATGAAGGTATCGGCGAAAAGAAGACAAGAGCCACGAAGGGCGTGAAAATGAACAACTCCCTAGGCGTCTACCATTGGGGTCGGAAAAGAAAACGAATTGACCAAGGAAGGTCGCACAAGTAACTGCAAGCAATGTCAGGATTCAGCTGAGGGCCCCATGGTCGCCAACCCACGCTCCTGTGATCCCTTACGACAGACAGGTGTGTCGGGTGCACCATTGCTAATCCATGGTTTCTAAACCGCGGGTTCTTGACGCTCGTTTTACTCGCTTATTCCCCTCGGAAGTAATTCATAGTAGTATTCAGAAGGCGGTGATCAGTTTGACAGTCACTTGTCTTTAATTTATCCAGAAGGCAGTTGTTTACGTTTTGTCTGGAATCGTCAGCAGTCTTTTTATTTCTAGGACAAATATTATTTAATTATATTTTTCATCCGTATAAAAAATTATAGTCCGCCTCTGTGGTGTAGTGGTTAGCGTGATTAGCTGCCACCCCCGGAGGCCCGGGTTCGATTCCCGGCTCTGCCACGAAATTTGAAAAGTGGTATGAGGGCTGGAACGGGGTCCACTCAGCCTCGGGAGGTCAACTGAGTAGAGGTGGGTTCGATTCCCACCTCAGCCATCCTGGAAGTGGTTTTCCGTGGTTTCCCACTTCTCCTCCAGGCGAATGCCGGGATGGTACCTAACATAAGGCCACGGGCGCTTCCTTCCCTCTTCCTTGCCTATCCCTTCCAATCTTCCCATCCCTCCACAAGGCCCCTGTTCAGCATAGCAGGTGAGGCCGCCTGGGCGAGGTACTGGTCATTCTCCCCAGTCGTATCCCCGACCAAGAGTCTGAAGCTCCAGGACACTGCCCTTGAGGCGGTAGAGGTGGGATCCCTCGCTGTGTCCGAGGGAAAAGCCGACCCTGGAGGGTAAACAGATGATGATGATGATGATGATAAAAAATTATAATCATTTTTCTCCTTGTCAGTATCATTGCAGTCATTTTTATCATATCATCCTTTGTTTCTAAGATGAATTAATTTTGTTTTTTCAGGGTAGTTTAGGTTATCAGTATCAGCCGATATGGGAAAAGAACGTCAAATGTTAGTGGTGCCGATATGTAGTGCCAAATCCTTTTCGATAACATCACGCCACTGTGAGGTTATATCGCTCACTCAGACCGCTAAATTTTTTGAATCGGATCACGACAATTTTGATGCACGTAATATACAACTTACTCGTGAGGTTGTGTAGGCGTAAAGCCTGAGTTCCGAACATGGGGGTAAAACAGCTATTCTGCTGGCGTAATAATGCTGGTATGTAGATAATGTAGGATTTCTGCTTATGCGACAACATAATTATTAACACAAGATCAAATAGAGGAAATGCAGGACTTTAATAATCAATGAGAAAATAGGGCAGCGGATAAGCTACTACGACCAGCATAGTAAAAGGATTATTGTGGACAAGATAGACACCAAGTCAGTGCCCACCACAATAGTGCAGGTCTATATGCCTACTTGTTCAGCGGATGATGAAGAAAACGAAACAATATATGATGGGAAACTGGAATGCAGTTGTAGGCCAAGAAAGAGAAGGTAATAGAGTAGGAGAATTCGGATTGGGACAAAGGAATGAAACAGGAAGCCGGCTGATTGAATTCTGCACCGATCACAATTTAGTCCTGGCTAACACTTGTTTCAAACACCACAAACAACGGTTGTATACATGGACGAGACCTCAATACACTGGAAGGTATTATACTTCATTATGATTAGGCAGAGATTCAGAAACCAGGCGTTGGATTGCAAGACTTTCCCAGGAGCAGACTTGCACTCTGACTACAACCTGTTGATCATGAAAAGCCATCTGAAGTTGAATAATTGAAGAAAGGAAGGAATGGAAGATAAGTTCAAAGAAAATAGTGTGAGGGATTGTTTCAAGGAACATGTACATAGGGACTCAATTAAAAGGATGAATGAAGGAAACACAGTAGAGGAAGAATGGACAGTCATGAAGAATGAGATCAGTAAGGCTGCTGAAGAAAAGTTCAATCAATCAATCAATCAATCAATCAATCAATCAATCAATCAATCAATCAATCAATCAATCAATCAATCAATCAATCAATCAATCAATCAATCAATCAATCAATCAATCAATCAATCAATCAATCAATCAATACTGATCTGCATTTAGGGCAGTCGCCCAGGTGGCAGATTCCCTATCTGTTGTTTTCCTAGCCTTTTCCTAAATTATTTCAAAGGAATTTGAAATTTATTGAACGTCTCCCTTGGTAAGTTATTCCATTCCCTAACTCCCCTTCCTATAAATGAATATTTGCCCCAGTTTGTCCTCTTGAATTCCAACTTTATCTTCATATTGTGATCTTTCCTACTTTTATAAACGCTACTCAAACTTATTCGTCTACTACTGTCATTCCACGCCATCTCTCCGCTGACAGCTCGGAACATACCACTTAGTCGAGCAGCTCGTCTTCTTTCTCTCAGTTCTTCCCAACCCAAACTTTGCAACATTTTTGTAACGCTACTCTTTTGTCGGAAATCACCCAGAACAAATCGAGTTACTTTTCTTTGGATTTTGAAGTTAGGAAGTAAGGAAAGATCAACTAAGAAACAATGGCTAACTCAAGAGATACTAGACCTGATTGACGAACGACGAATGTACAAGAATGCAAAAAAATAAAAAATGAGGAGGGCAGAAAAGAATACAGGGGAATAAAGAATGAAGTAGATAGAAAGTGCAAGACAGCTAAGGAAGAATGGCTGAAAGAGAAGTGCAAGGATGTTGAAGGTTGTATGGCCCTAGGAAAGGTAGATGCTGCATGCAGGAAAATCAACGAAACCTTTAAAGAAAGGAAAACTAGGTGTATGAATATGAAAAGCTCAGATGGAAAACCACTTCTAGGGAGAGAAAACAAGTCTGAAAGATGGCAGGAACATATCCAACATTTGTATCAAGGTAAAGAGGGGGTTCTGGAACAAGAAGAGGCTGTTGATGCTGATGACATAGGAGACCCAATTTTGAGGCCAGAATTCGACAGGGCTTTGAGACACCGTAGGAACAAGGCACCGGGAATCGATGACATACCCTCGGAATTACTGACTGCCTTAGGAGAAACGAGCATGGCAAGGTTATTTCATTTAGTGTGTAAGATGTATGATACAAGAGAAGTGCCATTTGACTTCCGGCAGAATGTTGTTATACCTATTCCCAAGAAAGCCGGTGCTGACAAGCGTGAAAAGTACCGCACCATTAGTTTAGTACCTCAAGCCTGCAAAATGTTAACACGTATTATTTACAGAAGAATGGAAAGACTAGGTGAAGCTGAGTTTGGCTTCAGAAGAAATGTAGGAACACGTGAAGCAATCCTGACTTTACGTCTCATCTTAGATGACCGAATCAAGAAAGACAAGCCCACGTACATGACGTTCGTAGATCTAGAAAAGGCATTCGATAATGCTGAATGCACCAAACTGAGGTGATCGAGATCAGATACCGAGAAAGGAGAATTATCTACAATCTATAAAAGAAATCAGTCCTCAGTGATAAGAATCGCGGGCTTTGAAAAAGAAGCAGCAATCCAGAGGCAGGCAATGCCTGTCCTATGCAATAAATGAAATCAAAGATGACTTTGGAAATGGTATCAAAGTTCAAGGAGAGGAAATCAAAACCCTGAGAAATGCCAATGATATTGTTATTTTATGTGACTCTGGAAAAGATCTGGAGAAATTGCTGAATGTTATGGACAGAGCCTTGGAGAAGGAATACAAGATGAAAATATTTAAGTCCAAAACAAAAGTAATGGAGTGCGGTCGAACAAAGTCAGGTGATGCAGGAGATATTAGGTGAGGAAATGAAGTGGTATGATGATGATGATGATGATGATGATGATGATGATGATGCTTGTTGTTTAAAGGGGCCTAACATCTAGGTCATCGGCCTTTATCAAACAATTCGCAAGAACGCTCTTGCCATAATGAAAATTATCTTCGATCTTTGCTTGTCAACTTCTTTAACTAGAATTCTTCAGATGTGGAATTGAAAAATTGTCCCAGCTTTGGCATTAAACCATTGATGATAATACAGGATATAAAATTACCGCTACTGGTGACACCAGCGTGTGTGTCCCAAATGTGCAACAGTTAGATGTGTAATACAAGCCTTGTCACGGCTGTCAGACAAGAACAATGCCTTAACACTTTGTATGTCCCCCTGTGGGTGGGGGCGGTAGAATAACATCCACGATATAACCTGCCTGTCGTAAGAGACGACTAAAAGGGGCCCCGGGGCTCTTAACTTGGGAGCGTGGGTTGGCGACCACGGGGTCATTAGCTGAGTCCTGGCATTGCTTCTACTTACTTTTGCCAGACTCTTCACTTTCATCTATCCTGTCCGACCCCCCTTGGTCAACTCTTGTTCTTTTCGGACGCCGGCGGTATTAGAGCACTTGTGGCCTAGGAAGTCTCATTTTCATGGCCCTTGTCTTCCTTTGGCCCATACCGTCAATTTTCGAAGTGTCAGATACCTTCCATTTTTCTCTCTGATTAGTGTTATATACAGTAGAGGATGGTTGTATTCTGTGGTAGAATAACCCATGCCTGTTGGTGGGGAACAGTACTACCGCTTCTACATAATACTGACTTTTAAATCATTTTTTGAAAGGAAAACACCTGACCAGACTAGATTTTTGCCTTTCTCTGAGAGCTAGAGCTGAGAGCTTGCCCCCGCGCAAGGGCGCCCTTGCTGTCTGAGTGGTGCTCGAAGTTAAATGTCTGTTTCTGAGATTCCACACTTTCAAAGATCTCCACGAACCAAGCAGGAATCGTTTTCAGACTTCTTTTCTTTTTCGGATACGCTTGATACCTTTCGGTGTGGATGTATATTTCGCAGTTGCTCCGAAGTATGTAAAGACCATCTTTGAGGTTGGGACTAAGAGTTTTTCGGACAATAATAATAATAATAATAATAATAATAATAATAATAATAATAATAATAATAATAATAATTTATTAATATTATACCCCTGCGAAACATGTGACCTTGCCGCGGTGGGGTGTTGTGTGTCTCAATGAAGCAGATAGCCGAGCCGTAGGTGCAACCATATCGGATGGGTATCTGTCGAGAGACCAGATTGACGAATGGTTCATCGAAAGAAGGGTAGCAGCCTTATGGAAGTTGAAAGGGCAGCAGTCTAGATGATTGACTGATATGGCCTTGTAATAATACTCAACATGGCTTAGCTGTGTTGAGACTGCTACACGACTGAAAGCAACGAGAAACTAACTCCCGAGGACATGCGGCTCTCATTGTATGAATGATGGGTTCCTCCCGGGTAAAATATACCGGAGGTAAAATAGTCCCCCATTCCGATCTCCGGGTGCGGACTACACGAGAGGGGGCGATTATCAGGAAGGTGGATACTAACATTTTGCGAGTCGGGGCGTGGAATGTTAGAAGTAAGAATCGTTGTGGTAGGTTAGAGAATCTGAAAAGGGAGATGGATAGGTTAAAGTTAAATGTAATTGGTATAAGTGAAGTACGTTGGCAGGAAGAGCAGAATTCTGGGTCAGGCGACTACAGAATTATGAACACAAAATGAAACGGGGGAAATTCGGAGTTGGTTTGATAATGAACAAGAAAATTGGGCAGCGGGTAAGCTAACATGATCACCATAGTGAAGGAAAGAGAATTAGAAGGACAGATTACCTTGCAGAAACTCAAACTGTTGTCAATGACTTTTTAGAGAAAATACACACAGACGGTCCTTATTCTGCAAGTGGACTGAGTATAAGAAGCCTCTTACAGCCTGTGTGGGCACGGCCCGTAGTAGCTCAAGTACGGTGGAGGAGAGTCCCACACACTGCGATGACGCAACCCTTCAAGCCTGATGGCTGGTTAGAACTCCAAGAACTATCATAGATAAATGAAGAGTGCGATAGTTTCACGTTGCTCTCCTCAACAAACCACAAGTTGATATGTTCACGTGATTCAAAACAGGGACTGACATAATCAACATCGCTCATACCTCAGTCACTTTGATATCATAGCAAGCATGAGGCTGTTCGTAGCCCCCACAAGGTCTCTCCAGCTAAGACATCCAATAATAAGTAAAGCCCTTTATGGATCGCAAATATGGCATACGGTGGTGGTGATGATTATTGTTTTTAACTGGACAACCATCTGTATATTAAAAAATTGATGAAAAATAAAGTCAGTCATTTCGACCATTCTATCCGATCGAATTCCTCCATTTTGTTTTAACTGAAAGGTATTCATGCACATATTTGTCATCAGGTACTATAAATCACTTAACTTCCGCCTTCCTCAAATTATTTTACTTTTCAATTTTGTGTCTCCTTGAAGCAATCATATCTTTGGTTCTAATTGAGGTACGGAGTTCGTTTTGGCCTAAGAACACTCAGTGGATCAAGCTCTTTCATTTCAGCTCTTAACTATTCACATTGGTTGACTTTGCGGGAAGTTATGAGTGCACATTCAATTTGACGTCTCATTTCTTCAACATTTTTTCTCATTGAAGCAAGCATATCTTTCGTTCTAATTGAGGTACACAGTTCATTTTGGTCTAAAAACACTCAGTGGATCGAGCGCTTTCTTTTGAGATAATAACTACTTAAATTGGTAGATTCTGAGAAAAGTTACGAGTACATTTGTCTCCATGACGAAGATCTTTGAAGGACTTTTTAACAGTTCGGCGCGTAGGGTTATTCCAAGGAACATTTAATTCAATTTCTTTGTGTGATGTATTTTCAAGTGTTTTGTTGACATAATATTACATTCTATTACCACAGCAGATCATGTGCTTTATTTCATTAACTCGAAACTTTGCAAATACATCCGTGAGGATAGTAACGAACAACACCATACTTTGTACATTGCGGGCGGAGCCAGCGGGAAACTGCTAGTCCTCTATTAAAACTAATGGTGGTGGTGATTATTGTTTTAAGAGGAAGTACAACTGGACAACCAACATCTATTAACACTAATGGTGGTGGTGATTATTGTTTAAGAGGAAGTACAACTGGACAACCAACATCTATTAACACTAATGGTGGTGGTGATTATTGTTTTAAGAGGAAGTACAACTGGACAACCAACCTCTATTAACACTGATCAGGGGGAAAATGAAGGAGGCTCAATACTTCGAAGAATGAACTTATCGTCCAAAGAAAGGGAATCGGTTTGGGTAACAAACAACAGTGGACCAAGAGAGGTCGGATATGTTATATTAACGCGAGGAGCCTGAGACATGTAACTTGGAGCAATGCCTGACTCAGTGAAATCGCGCTTCCCATCCGTCGGGCACCGACCACCAACCCCATTCGAACGGTGTCAGCTCACGACGACGTTCCATGTTACACCTGTCACATGCACAGCCACTGCTCACAAGGTCTCCTATACAACTGCCGCTGGCAAAGGAGGCGTGTGGTGCGCAGACAACACACCTGCGCATCAGTGCTCCGCTATCGCATGACATTTGCTCAGTCAGTGTATAATAGACATGTACTGTGTTAAGCCGAAAGCCTCCAAGTGAATACTCAATTTTCACGACTGCATTGTGCTTTAAATATACTTTTTAGGTCTAGTTGCCAAAGAGAAGTCAAGTACACTCATGTTCATAAAAAACAGACACCTTGAAAGACTAGAGATAAAAGTTCATATTAACATGTCATGTTCATTAGTATGTTCTGCAGAAACGATTAGCACTTCAGTCACCTCTGCTCGGCATGTGGCTGTCCGGCTCCATGGCTGGCCTTTGGTCACAGGGGTCCCGGGTTCGATTCCAGGCAGGGTCGGGAACTTTAACCTTAATTGGTTAATTTCGCTGGCACGAGGGCTGGGTCGCCTACGGGAGCCATATCACAAGACCTGCATCTGGCGAGCCGAACTTGTCCTCGGACACTCCCGGCACTAAAAGCCATACGCCATTTCAATTCAGCATGTGTCCTGTTGCCTCGTAGAATGGCATCGACGCGAATAAGGCGCGAATAGCGGTCCGGGCCAGGGCAACAGTCTGACATCCTGTGACAACAAGAAGGCACAAGTTCGTGCAGCAACATGTGGTTACGCGTTGTCCTGCTGAAATATGGCGTCTGGGGTGTCGTGCAGAGAGGGTATGGCTACGGGTCGCAGGAGGTCATTCACGTTGGTCAAACTGGTCACAGTGTCCTGGACACGCACCAACTGTGATTTGTGATTGTACTCAGTAGCACCCCACATCATAAGGGTTTGAGTTGGTGCTCTATGTCTCGTGCGAATGCAGTCAACGTGATGCTTCTACTTTTGTCTGCGGCGAACCAAAATGCGGCCATCATTTTCAAACAAACATACCTTGGATTCGTCCGTAAACACTACCTGCTGCCACTCCTGTCCCCATACACCATTGCAGTCTAGCATGTTTGTGCACATTAGTCAAAGGTAGGCGGAGCAGTGGACGACGCGCCGGTAACCCAGATCGCAATAAACGGCGACGGACTGTCACTTCTGATAGTGTACGATGCGTTACACCGTTGCGCCAGAGCCGTGGAGAACGCAGATCTGTCCTGCAATGCCATTCGGATGAGGGGTCGATCTTCTCGGAGATGGTCTGTGTGGTGTGACCAGATCCATCTCGTCGTGTTCTACGGCCTTCTGTGAATCATTCTGTACACACCCATTGCACTGCCGACAAACTTCGTCTCACACGAGCAGCAAAATTCCCGGATGGATGCATCGCGTTCTCTAATGCCAATAATGCGCCCTCTTTCAAACACAGTCATTTGACGGTACGCTTCTCGCATACGTCTGCGAGGCATCCTGCACAGCTGCTCAGGTCACACTGATCAATCAATCAATCAATCAATCAATCAATCAATACTGATCTGCATTTAGGACAGTTGCCCAGGTGGCAGATTCCCTATCTGTTGTTTTCGTAGCCTTTTCCTAAATTATTTCAAAGAAATTGGAAATTTATTGAACATCTCCCTTGGTAAGTTATTCCAATCCCTAATTCTACTTCCTATAAACGAATATTTGCCCCAGTTTGTCCTCTTGAATTCCAACTTTATCTTCATATTGAGATCTTTCCTACTTTTATAAACGCCACTCAAACTTATTCGTCTACTAATGCCATTCCACGCCATCTCTCCGCTGACAGCTCGGAACATACCACTTAGTCGAGCAGCTCTTCTTCTTTCTCCCAATTCTTCCCAGCCCAAACTTTGCAACATTTTTGTAACGCTACTCTTTTGTCGGAAATCACCGAGAACAAATCGAGTTACTTTTCTTTGGATTTTTTCCAGTTCTTGAATCAGGTAATCCTGGTGAGGGTCCCACACACTGGAGCCATACTCTAGTTGGGGTCTTACGAGAGACTTATATGCCCTCTGCTTTACATCCTTACTACAACCCCTAAACACCCTCATAACCATGTGCAGAGATCTGTACCCATTATTTGCAATCCCATTTATGTGATTACCCCAATGAAGATCTTTCCTTATATTAACACCTATATACTTACAATGATCCCCAAAAGGAACTTTCACCCCACCAACGCAGTAATTAAAACTGAGAAGACTTTTCCTATTTGTGAAACTCACAACCTGACTTTTAACCCCGTTTATCAACATACCACTCCCTCTTGTACACCTACTGTAACTGTACATTGTTTGAGGGAGACCTATCTTCCTTCCTGTCTTCTGTGAGAATCCTGATTATCTCCCTCAAACTCTCCAACTCCTCCCTCATACCCCTCAATGCCTCGCTACACGCACAGTTCGTACACTCGCGCTCCTTAGCCGTTCTTTACGGAAAACTGAAAATAAAAAGAAAATAACTTATTTGCAAAAAAATAAATGGAGGGATATATTGTCTGGGATAGTACTCAAAGATCACACGACAATAAGGTAATTAATATAGGACTACACTACAATACTAATTAGTCGTACTCTATTTTTTATCCCACAACCCCTAACAGGATAAAAACTGCTGTTAATTACTGAATATATTAATATGACTTAATTATTTCTTCTTCTTCTTTTCCTACCGCTTTTTCACACACAGGTGGGGTCACGGGTGCGAGCTGCGGCTCAAATGTGGAGTTGGCCCTGTTTTACGGCCGGATGCCCTTTCTGACGCCAACCCTCTATCACTATTGTCTATTTCTGTGCTGGTTGGTAGTGTGGTATGTTGTCTGAATATGAAGAGGAGAGTTTTGGGGCGGAAACAAACACCAGCCCTCGAGCTAGAAGAATTAATCAGAAGCGATTAAAATTCCCGACCCGACCGGGAATCGACCCCGGGACCCTCTGAACCAAAGGCCAGTATGCTGACCATTCAGCCAATGAGTCGGACTGATACATTACCTTCGGGTTGTAGCGACAACGAGACCCGCAGGCACATATTACGAATCGGTGGTTGTGCCCGATATATCGATGAGGACCCGAATGGTTCAAATGCTAAACATTTCTTCAGAACATACTATGAACTTCCTATCCCTAGTCTTTTAAGATGTTCTGGTTTTTATGAGCACGAATGTATTTTTATACATATATCTATAATTTGGATACATTATTATTATTTCGTTTTGTTTTTAAATTGAACGTATTTGTTTTTGTTTGTATGTACGCCTTATTTGTAAATGCCGTATACTGTTTGAGGCACACCATGTATTGTGGTGTTATTTTTAACTTTCTATACACATATATAGCTACAAAGTGTCGTTCATTTCGTATTTAAATTGAACCAATAAATCGTTAGGATGACGGACGCTGTGTTTTAGTGGTAATTTTCCTTAACTTTTGGAAACATTTTGATAAGGTTTATGTTATGGGTGTCAATGGTTGAAAATTTTGTGCTCTACAACAAATGATAAGACTGAGCTCGATAGCTGTAGTCGCTTAAGTGCGGCCAGTATCCAGTATTCGGGAGATAGTGGGTTCGGACCCTACTGTCGGCAGCCTTGAAGATTGTTTTCCGTGGTTTCCCATTTTCTCACAAGGCAATTGCTGGGGCTCTATCTTAATTAAGGCCACGACCGCTTCCTTCCCACTCCTAGCCCTTTCCTATCCCATCGTCGCCATAAGACGTGTCTGAGTCGGTGCGACGTAAAGCAACTTGTAAAAAAATGATAAAGAGTAATGTTTTGTAGGACGCGCTAGTTATCGAGCAAAGGGCGGAAAACGTGAACAAAGGTGGTCGTATTGACGCGTGTGCCACATTAGACAACTTGGGTTTCTAGTAAGGGACTAGGTATAGACAACATAACCAAAATCCAAAACAAACCTACCTTTTTGTTAGGTAAAATGTACTGGTTCACTGAGCAGCACTACTTGAGATACAGACTCACAGTGTAATACAACCTGTGACAATAAAGTTCGATGAATTACTATCAACATAGATGAACAATGCACGACAGTGACCTTACTGTCCTTCGAAATAGTCCCCTCCCATAACTATGCACTGCTGAGATCGGCGATAGATGTCCTGGAAACTTTGCAAGAAGTCTTCCTTTGGGATAGTGTTCAAAAGCCTCGTCACGTTTCGTTGAATATCAGGTATATCGTCAAATCTCTTTCCTTTCAAAGCGAGTTTGATGCGTGACTTTTCGGCTCTGACCTTTTTCCGACGAGGGTATCCCGGAGAATGTCATTCCATGCTTTGCCTTTTCGTTTCAGTGTCGTACCTGAGACACCAGGTTTCTTCCTCAGTGGCAATACAGTTCAAAAAATTTGGTGTCGCATCCGCCCTTTCGACACAATCCTGTGAAGCCTCTGAACGTGCCTGCTTCTGATGTGGCACAAGACGAGAACACGTTTTCCTCTTCCCTAACTTCTGGGTGACGATTTGTCGCACGGATTCACGGTTAATCTGCAGTTCATCCGCTGTCATGCGCACAGTTCATCGCCGATCGTTCGTGATTAATGTCCTCCGTTCTCAATGTTTTCGTCACTGACGGCGGGCGCCGGTCTTCCGCTGCGGGGCTTGTCAGAAACACTTTCCGGCCTCCTCGAAAACGGGCGAACCACTCGTACACACACTTCAAGGACAGTGCTTGATCTTCATAAACACGTACCAGCATCGCATGCGTTTCTTTCGATGTCTTGCCAAGCTTAAAACAAAACGGTACATTGATCTTTTGGTCGTTCAAGTTCCCGTTCGCAGTTCAGAAGCAACGGACTGTGTCAAACAGGTCTTACATAGCACACACACGATGCTCAACTGAACAACGTTCGGAGCAGGTGGTCAAATCCTGCTGCTTCGCAGGTGCAGCTTTGTGTGTTACCACTGTTGCCGGATCGACCGTTCTGACTTCATTCATCGAACTTTATTGTAACAGGTTGTATTAATGTTATTTGCTTTACGTCGCAGTAACTACTTCGGAGACGACAGGGTGCCGAAATATAGTCCCGCAGGAGTTCCCTTACGAGCCAGTAAATCTACCGACACGAGGCTGACGTATTTGAGCACCTTCAAATAGCATTGGACTGAGCCAGGATAGAACCTGCAAAGTCGGGGTGACTCGGTGGAACTGTTACATTGAATTGACAAGTACACGCTACTAGAGCTCCACAGCGGTGACTTTAGACTTCCTCTCTGCTTCGCAATGTATTTCCCATCACTTAGAAGCCATTTTGCGACGGTTTGCGAAAGAAGGAATATTTTCGGTCTTGTTTATTTTGCCATATAGACTACCTGCGCTGCTATGCTGGACACTGTTGCTACTATAATTAGTGATGTGCGCAAACGGCGCCTGGAATCGCGATAATCGGTTCCTACGCATGCGAGGAGTCGGTTCCGCGATGACGTCACCAGCGTGTACTGGGCGCACGCATTAGAGTCAAAGTCGCTTGTTTATTTATTTACTCGTATCAGAAGCATTAATACTATAAATACATATACATATATACTCTTACTGAATTATATACACTATAGACAAAGTCACACTTATCAAAAAACACGGTCTATACTACTTTTGCCCAGAAATTGGCGACATCCAGTGCATTTTCTGTTGCCTGAAGTAGATCTTGTACTGTGCATGTTTTAAGGCACTTACTACACTGCAGCAAATGCGACGTCATCTGGACTGCACCACACTCACACAATGAGGACTCGATGTTGCAACCCCACTTCCGCAGGTTGCTTTTACATCTTGCCACGCCCGCCCGTAATCTGTTCAGTGATCTCCAAGTACTCCACTACCAGGTGGTAGTTCTTCACTTGGTGTCAGCCATTCTTCGCAGCTTGCGCGCCACATGTCAATTCGGGACTGCTGAGGCGTCCCGTTAAGAGCCTCTGTTGCTCTGAGGAAGCTTTTCCTTGATTTTTGAGTCTTGAAGTAAGTGGCCTGTATCCATACAGAGGGTGAGCTTCAGATGTTTCCGCCTTCTTCCTCTCGTTTTTGCTGCAACCTCTCGACGGATATCAGGAGGGGCAATGCCAGCAAGACTGTACAATTTGTTCAACGGAGTAGGTTTTAGACAGCCGGTAATGATGCGACAGGTATCGTTTAGAGCAACATCTACCTTCCTGGCATGACTTGACTTGTACCATACTGGGGATGCATATTCCGCTGCAGAGTAACATAGAGCAATGGAAGAGGTTCTCACAGTATTGGGATGTGCCCCCCACGTAGTACCCGTTATCTTCCTTATAATATTATTTCTGGCTGCCACTTTTTGCTTGGTGTTCGAACAGTCTTTGTGGTAAGTGAGAGCACTATCAAAGGTAACTCCAAGTCGGTTGTATGCAAATTGGACAAATTCGAACGTGCAATATTTACTATTATTTCTTTTGTATAGAGTATAGTATATTATAACGCCCATTTAAATTGGTTTTTATGAATGAATTATGGCACATAATAATGATAAAAAACAATTTAACCTGGTAGTCTGGAAATAAAGGACCTCCGTGGCTCAGGCGGCAGTGCGTCGGCCTCTCACCGCTGGGTTTCGTGGTTCAAATCCCGGTCACTCCTTGTGAGATTTGTGCTGGACAAAGCGCAGGCGGGACAGAATTTTCTCCGGGTACTCCGGTTTTTCCTGTCATTTTTCATTCCAGAAGCACTCTCCAATATCATTTCATTTCAGTTCATCTGTCAGTCATTAATCATTGCCCCAGAGGAGTGCGACAGACTTCGACAGCCGGCACAATTCCTATCCTCGCCGCTAGATGGGGGCTTCATTCATTTCATCCCTGACCCGGTCGAATGGCTGGAAACGAGGTTGTAGTTATCTTCTCTCCTGGAAATAACATTACACATTTCGACACTGGATGTATCAAACGACGTTGTTATTTACTGTATTCTGCTTCTAATGCGGTTTTTAAATATCGCTGGTATAAATTGTCTCGTTTGTAGCAAGTGTACAACTTGTTTTGTAGCGTACCTGTCTTCCGATACACTTAACATGTCATACTGCCGGCCGCGTGGCTTCTTACTCGGAGGCTCCGGGTTCGATTCCTGGCCAGGATCTGAGGGCTGTTTCGAGGTCCACTCTGCCTACGTGATTAGAATCAAGGAGCTATCTGACGGTGAGATAGCGGCCCCATCTAGAAAGCCAAGAATAACGGCCGAGAGGATTCGTCGTGCTGACCAAACATCACCTCGTAATCTGCAGGCCTTCGGGCTGAGCAGCGGTCGCTTGGTAGGCCACGGCCCGTCAGGGCTGTTACGCAATTGGTTTGGTTAGAATTACTATTACCGAGCTCGATAGCTGCAGTCGCTTAAGTGCGGCCAGTATCCAGTAATCGGGAGATCGTGGGTTCGAGCCCCACTGTCGGCAGCCCTGAAGATGGTTTTCCGTGGTTTCCCATTTTCACACCAGGCAAATGCCGGGGCTGTACCTTAATTAAGGCCACGGCCGCTTCCTTCCACTTCCTAGGCCTTTCCCATCCCATCGTCGCCATAAGACATATCTGTGTCGGTGCGACGTAAAACAAATAGCAAAAAAAAAAAAAAAAAAAGAATTACTATTTTTATTTTCATCACTCCTTAACACTAGGTAAGGTTGTCTCTTTAGTACAACTGCATTTTGTTGAAATAAATGTTATATTAAGTCATAATCGCCGTACAAGTTTTGATTGATTGACAATCCATACTATTTGATTGTTTTCAGACTTTATATTATATGTTGCTATTGATGTTTTCAGGGTCCGTACTTATAGACATGATATAGGCTTTCTCGTGAACAGTCCAGATTTTCTTCTGATGACGTGAGCCAAGTTCTCTGCGAATTTCACCTTATTTTCTTGACACGTCATAAGCCAGAAAGCCAGAATGTTATATTCTGATCAAATTACAGTCGCACTGAAGTACGTAAGTCCAGGACACCATATAACTATCATTCGTGCTGCACGTGTTTACGTATCTGCTACTATATGCTCGGGTACCCGATTCCCCAGGCATATGGAATCGACTCTTCGCAGCCCATCACTAACTATACCCGTAATATTGAATGAAGCGTTTTGACAGAGCATTGCACAGTGTTGCCACATTCCTCACTTGTTCGTTCGCTCAGAAGTGAGTACTCCTTGGCAACCAGACTGCCAGACACTCGGCGAACGAGCAGGAACAATGTTCTCTAATAACACACACAGATGAATGTCTGATTAGGGGAATGAATCAGCTGATGTGACACGCGGCTCCGCCCTAGCGCCATCTATCACTGTACTGCCCGCCCACCTCAGCTCCCCCTGTGATCAGAACTAGTCTCGGCCTACCCACCTCAAGAACTCAGCAGAGAAAGTACATGCTCCATATAGTACGATGTCTTCTTTCTCTGTCACGTGGTATCCCTATGAAGGTGGGGTGGGGGGATACGCAGCATACCCACTGTTGTAAGAGGTGACTAAAGGAGAACCCCGTGAGGCACAAAATCACCAGTGTAAGACGTCCGCTTCCACACAGAAGCGTGGGATGTGGCACGGAGAATTATGGCTCTTTCCGAAGAAGAAATCACTTCAGTCCATACATGGCCATGTTCGCAAAGCCTCCTACATCATTACGGTTATGGTTCTTTCCCAAGAAGAAATCATTTCCGTCCATAGATGGCCATGTTTGCAAAGCCTCCTAGATCATTACGGTTATGATTCTTTCCCAAGAAGAAATCATTTCCGTCCATAGATGGCCATGTTTGCAAAGCCTCCTAGATCATTACGGTTATGATTCTTTCCCAAGAAGAAATCATTTCCGTCCATAGATGGCCAGGTGCGCAAAGCCTCCTATATCATTACGGTTATGGCTCTTTCCGAAGAAGAAATCACTTCCGTCCATAGATGGCCATGTTCGCAAAGCCTCCTATCCTTGTGTTAAAAGACCTTGTTCGGAATTTGGAGGGAGTGTTTTAGGTTATGGAATGTCTTAGCCCCCGCCCCACTACTCCCACGTTGGAGTCACGCTCACGACCTCAGCTACGTCTCTAATTAAGTCTGATCGTGAGTCGAGTGATGGGAGGAAGATACAAGCTAGCCGGGTAATTTCCAACATGTGAGGCGGCACACGGAGAAATAGGAGAAATTAGAGGTTTGGGAGAGAACTGAGAAGTGAGAAAAGATGAAGGTGATTAAGGTAAGACGAAGAGAAATGAGGGACGGAATTTTTGTTGGCTTAGTCTGGAAGAGGCTCACCATCAAATTCCACAAGCAGGAATAACAAGACTTCACTGATATATCTTAGATCATTACAAATTATAAGTAGAGCTCGGAAGTTGAGGAAAAGTCTTTTTGTCTCGAGTGCGCCAAGACAAGGTAGAAAATATTATATCTTCATTCTGGGTCATTGTAGGTTAGGAAATAGTATGTTTTATTTGTCCTTTACTTCCTTTTCGGCGTTTTTCACTTATAAGTCCTTTTCAGCCTTTTCTAGACATTAACGGCTTTTTTTTTAACTTAATCTTCTTTCAACTACATTTGTACTGCCCATTATTAGCTCATCACCTCTTCAACATCCGTTCTGTAGTAAGAGAGGGAATGGAAGGAAAATAAGAAACTAACGCTTGAAAGAAACAAGGGCTATCAAATTATGTGCAAGATAAGTGAAATAATGAAAGGAGAACATTTTGATGCGAGTTTTTCTGAAGAGGAAGATCTCACATGCTTCAACTATGAACTCTTAACATCCGCTGACGTGGAGATATGTTTCTCGATGTATTGTCTGAAAACTGGCGATCCTTTACAGCTAAGAACCCGGAGAGAACTATTGTGATGCACTGCAAAGCCAATTTCTGTAACCCTAGTGTGGTTAAGCCAAATATGATTCCACTTATACTAATTTCAGTTTCTTTCTCCAGGATGTTCACTGCAGGTTCGCTGAATGCATTCTAGGTGGAAAAAAATATTTCATTTTAAATTATGCAAGTACTTTTTAACAAACACGGAATTCCTCCCTTTAAATTATGTTAAGCTAAAAATATCTAGTGTCTGAAAGAAGTATTTCACTCATATTTTTGCACTGAATGTTGCATATATAGCACTAGAATTTTGCGTTTTAAATATGTAATTAAAACTAAAGTTATTATTGAATTTGGATCGCATTTGTCGTCCTTTTCTGGCCAGTTTTAGGTCTTTTTTAGGCAATGTATTGGTCTGCAATTTCCGAGCCCAGTTATAGTGCACCTTGGGGTCCCACAGGGTCTGTTCTCGGACCACGTCTATTGTGAGTATGTCATCGCTTAGCAACTGCTAAATACAATATAAAATCTGCACTATAAGCCTAACAGAATAACTGATGATAATTTCAACAGAGAAAATAGAAACTAATGAATGGACTGACACGGAGTGAGCAGTTCGGTGTCATACAGACTCATTCTTTTCAGATAATGTGCAATCAATATTTGCAAACGTCATGACAACATTGGGAATGTATAGGAGTCTCATGATTACAAATGCCTCCAATGAACGGATACTTTTCAATTAAAACTACTTGAGGGTTGTCATCGAACTTCAGTGGCACAGGAACGACTAAATTCTCTCCCCATTATTTCTACTGAACATACAGTAAACTTGAAGTTGCTGAATGGTATGGACGGAGTCTTGGGGTAAAGAATACAAGATGAAAATAAATAAGTCCAAAACAAAAGTAATGGAGTGCAGTCGAACGAAGGCAGGTGATGCAGGAAATATTAAATAAGGTAATGAAGGAAGTAGATGAATATTGTTACTTGGGCAGTAAAATAACTAACGGTGGCAGAAATAACGAGGACAAGCAACGAAGAGCTTTTTAAGAAACGAAATTTGCTCACTTCCAAAATTGATTTAGGAATTAGATAATAATAATGTTATTTGCTTTACGTCCCGCTAACTACAATTACGGTTTTCGGAGATGCCGAGGTGCAGGAATTTTGTCCCGCAGGAAATCTTTTACGCGTCAGTAAATACAGCCGGACTGAGCCAGCATCGAACCTGCCAAGTTGGGGTCAGGAGGCGAGCGCTATTAGCGCTATGGCTGTTTTAAATAGTTGAAAGTTTTTGTGGTTGTTCAATGTTGCTCTGTGTGATTGTTGAAACATGCAAACTGCGAGATATGGTACTATCGTACTTCTATCGTGTCATTTTACTGATCGTTTCTTAACATTTTTAGGCCATCAAAGTCCGCCCGCTAGTAGGCACATTAATGAGTGTGGAGGTATCCGCGGGAGTTATGGAACACGCGTCCTTGGGTCAAGTGCTCCACCATATTTCATGCTATTATGGCCGGTCGTAATTTATGACTCGTGTCCTATTGTTATCCTCCTGACAAATAATTAACACTCTTGTTCACCTCCCTGTATCTTCAGGTCGACTTGATTTAAATGCAGAATGTTGCAGGTAATGTCGAGCAACTCAAAGAGGACTGGGGACGATCCGCTATTTGCGGATCGCCTGCAATTCATTTAGTCGACACATACATTCAATTATCCTTCTTACAAATATGTGACTATTACTACACTGAATAGTATACTTAAAGCGAATATATTATATTCATTCCACAAATTATAATCCCTTTGTTCTTTTCTTTCCTCTTCTTTTGTCCTACAGAAAGTACAGTCACCCTATATATAATAACACGCCCTGGCTGACTGATTCATCATCGCAGAGCCAAAACTACAGGGCACAAAGAAATGGAATTTTGCGGATACATTTATATTACAGCGGTGGTGGTGATTATTGTTTTAAGAGGAAGTACAACTAGGTAACCGTCCTCTATATAACACTAATCAGAGAGAAAAAAATGGAAGGGGTCCGACACTTCGAAAATTGAAGGTATCGGCGAAAAACAGACAAGGGCCACGAAGGGCATGAAAATGAAAGATTCCCTAGGCCTCCATACGTAATACCATCGGGGTCTGAAAAGAGAGGTGGGATAAGATAGATGAAAGTGAGGAGCCTGGCACAAGTAAGTGAAAGCAATGCCAGGACTCAGCTGAGGGCCCCGTGGTCGTCAAACCACGCTCCAAAGTTCAGAGCCCCGGAGCCCCCTTTTAATTGCCTCTTACGACAGGCAGGGGATACCGTGTGTGTTATTAATATTACAGTGTAGGTGCTCACTAAGAGGGTGAGAAAGGGGTGAATTTTTAAAATGAGTATATCTAGAAGTAAAAACTGGTAACTGGAATCTCCTTTAAAATAAAGAAACATGTAGCTACTTAACGGTGGTGAAAATAACTGAAGAAAGAGTTGAATTATTTTTATGAGGATACCTATATCTCAAAAACTGAAGATGTTGCACATGTGGAAATACGTATTTGGAATCTCCTTTAAAAATAAACGAACAAATATTTTTATTTTCGATTCGAGAGGTGACTGTTTCTCACATCTATGTCGCATGTTCCAGCCAGTAGCCTGGTCATCTTAACCCCAAAAGTCCATACCACGAATGTGGTTTACAAAGAGGTTCCGGTGAGTTTTTATACTTTAGGGATTGTCAGATAATGGCTTAGTGCTGTACCGAGGAACGATTACTTCTATCAAAGTACGAAATCCTCGCGAGCGGAGTCGCGGGTAACTGCTAGTGCTGCATGTCTCTTAGTGCTTACTGCCTTTTGCCACACATCTTTTAAAATACAAAATAATTTTGCTATTCTTCCCCATGTAATCCACTCTTTATTTAATAGTTTAACAATTGTACAGAACTCTTTGTATTCACTACCCGCTGTCCTGACAAGTTTACAACCCTGTAACCGTCCAGCGAGATAAAAGGAATAAGGTATAGACTCACATACCATGCATTTACTCATCTACTTTCTTGCTTTCACCTTTATTAGAAATCAAGATATGGATCTTTTAAACTAAATTCTAAAATTATTAAATATATTTATTTTTTAAAAATATTTATGACCAAACTATGTGCGCTATCTGTACCATTGTAGATGCATATAAGAATCCAGAATTCTACCCCTTCAGGTAAGCAACTCAATGTTGAAAAAAATCTAGGGATATGAGCTACTAATTTTAGGTACATAAAATATAATAAAGTAGGAGGACATAGTCGTTATTTATTGCTAAAATTTTAAAGATATACATTAGATTAGCAGTTTGCCTTTTTCTACCACCACGAGCGCTAAGATGAGTCAATGCATTGTTTCAGTTAAGCCTTTATAACTACATTCGAAGGGACATTTTTCTAAAAATCAAAAAACGCCTCAAGGTATTGAACTCAGGAACACATTACAGAAAGAATGATGTAAACAAGGTAATTTGGATAGGATTTGAATAACAAAGAAAACGCGTAAAGAAACAAGCGATTTTAGACTGTTTATCCGGAACTGTATTTAGGCCGAAAGTGTTTTTTGGAAATTCTGACTCGTTGTCTGAATGGTCAGCGTACTGCCCTTCGGTTCAGAGGGTCCCGGGTTCGATTCTCAGCCGGGTCGTGGATTTTAATCGCTTCTGATTAATTCTTGTGGCTCGGGAACTGCGGTGTTTGTGCCCGTCCCAACACTCCCCTCTGCTTATTCAGACAACATACCACACTACCAACCACCACAGGAACACGCGTCAGGAAGGGTATACGGCCGTAAAACAGGGCGACGCAGTTCGCACCCGCGACCCCACAGCGGTCGAAAAAGAAGAGTTTGATAGAACTATGCAAGGTTCATAATTTGAAACCTTTCCGGGTGATTTAGCACAATTGCTTAATTTTACGTTTTTGTTAGTATGGGAATCCCTAAATTAAAACAACAATGAGAGGTAACAATTCCAGAGCTCTGCCTTATAGAGTTCCTGAGGAAATGGCAAACATTCGCAAACACACGTGGATGCTACCATGCTTCTTACCCCATGAATACCATATATTAAGTGACATCATAGCAACCAATGTAGCCAACTCATTCAGCAGGATGTTACTATAAATTACCGCCTTCTAGAGCGAATATTTCCCGAGATATCTTGTCTTAACCGAACAAGTGCTCAAATGTAGAGAAATAGCCTGTGCAGTAACATAATGCTTTTATTCATCTAAAATCAATGGCGAATACTGTTTTTCGAATTAAGGACAGAACTTCAAATCATAAATTTGCATTAACAACTAAAAATCGATATTTTTAAAACCAATACGTGCATCCTTTTGTGCTCCCATTGACTGTAAGTGAGTCAAACTCTCAATAGATGCGCCTCTTCTCCGCAGGTCAGACCCTTCTTGTTATTCATCTCCATTAGCCACAACACCACTTTTCTATTTGAACTACTACTAATGGTTTTCATTCCATCCCTCAAGGTGAGACCGTAACTGTCCCGGAATTCGTCTTTAGAGCAGGGGAATGCAAAACCACGGAAAATCATTCTCAGGACAGCCGTCAGCCGATCTCCGTCTCCCGAATACAGAGCTGTCAGGCCGTGCATCCACTGACCTCTATCTGAAAGTCTTTCTTTCCTTATTGACATATTTTCCTAAATTTTACAGAATTCCTACAATTTTCGTTTAGTCTAAAAACTTTGCGAAAATCTCAGTATCCTTCAGTCCAATAGTAACTTTCTTGCCTTTATTCTGAATCTATTTACCCCATTAGTTTCCATTCCTATTCTACCCAGCAGCCTTTTCACTTTCGTTGGTGATGGTGGTGATTATTGTTTTAAGAGGAAGAACAACTAGGCAACCATCATCTATTAACACTAAACAGAGAGAAAAATGGCAGGGATCCGACACTTAGGAAAATGAGGGTATCGGCCAAAGGAAAACAAGGGCCACGAAGGGCGTGAAAATAAAAGACTCCCTAGGCCTCCATACGTAATACCGTCGGGGTCGGAAAAGAACAAGAGTTGACCAAGGGAGGTCGGATAAGATAGATGAAAGGAACCTGCAGCAAGTAAGTAGAAGCAATGCCATGACTCAGCTAAGGGACCCGTGGTTACCATCCCACGCTTCAGAGTTCAGAGCCCCTGGAGCCCCCTTCAGTCGCCTCTTAGACAGGCACGGAATACCATGGGTGTTATTCTACCGCCCCCACCCGCAGGAGGATTCACTTTCATTGGCCAGTAATCATCATTTAAGTGTTTCATCTGGTGTTGATGAGCTAAATTTAATATTTCCCTCCCATTTCCCCTTCTTAATATTAACCAGTATTTCATTACCTACTTGCTGTTAACAGTACCGAGATGTAGACCTAGCAATAAGTGCAAAGACAGCGCAGACAGTATAAACTGTGAGTGGTCAGAGTGTGTGTCGAGAGGACTTTATCGACAAAACAAAAATATTAAATTCTATAATATAGTAGCTGATGTACCTGTGCTTCGCTACGGAATTTACACTCTATACAGAAATTCTAGGTTAAGTAGGTTTCTTAACATTACCCCTGGAACGTTACGGGGAAGTCACCGAACGTCTTTTCTTATGCCAAGACTGGGTTAGGAAAATTTTCATTGCAATGGTAGGCCCTCTTATGCCAAGACTGGGTTAGGAAAACTTTCATTGCAATGGTAAGCCCTCTTGGCTACCATCAGTCACAATCAAGTTGGTGGGGGAGGGGAATGCGAATAGTGTAGAGTCCCAGGGCAATCATCTGCTTAATAGTACCCAATTAGTTGGAAAATTTCAATTCACTACACTGGTGAGGGGAGCGGGCCTATCTGACTTGGAGGCAAATTTTTCCACCAAGCCAGAGGAGAAACCCCCTCTTCGCTGCTAATTTGGAATAAAATGAATGTACAATTTTTAAAACATGAAGAGGAAGAAGCTTTTCTTAAGAAACGGCTTTTTTGAGTGTTGAATTTCGAGTTATTTAATGAATTGTGGTACTATAATTTGGAATTGGCCGAAATTGTAATTGTAGACCAGGTCATAAGTGAGCATCTAGCATTATTCCGTTTAGTGTGTACACGGCTCATTCAAAATAGCGCGTCAGAGTAGGAATCGAATAGCTGGAATACTATGATGAACCAGTGTGTTACGTACCAGCAGTACGGAATCAGAAAATGTGTGAACCAGAGGAATGACATGCTAAAGAAGAAAGTTTTCTAACTCCCCAGCTATTTCCCGCCAATATTCAGGCAGGCTGTCATACTCGGTACGCAGTAGTAATCCCGTCTATCGGAGTTGAGCGGCAGCATAAGAAACGAAGAACATCACAACAAACAACGGCCAATGTAATGGTATAAATTTTATGAGCTTTCGATATTGTAGGCCTTCACATTTTGTTTCCTTCCGACTCTGAAAAACCACTCTTTTCATAGTCGGTACGGTAAAAGTGGATAAAACATAGGTAAATGATCGGAAATTGTATTTTCTGCAACTTTTGTTATGTAGTACTCTCCGTTAGGACCAATAACATAGGGATTTAAAAATGAAATTTTAGGCGCCTTCCCCTAAACTACAATTTCATCCAGGGTGAATAAAATTGTTTATAGCTTAGACTGTAGTTCTTATTCCGCGACTTTATATACCGATTTTCATTAAATTTTGTTTACCCATTTTCTCGTGGCTCGGCGTTGATATGGACTTAGCAACAAAAATCCAAATTCATGAATATCTCTGTTATCACAGCCGGTGCGGTAAAAATGTATAAGACACAAATGATTGGAAATTTAATTCTATATAAATTTAGCTACGTATTAATTATCGATCGGAGCACTAATAATATAAATATTTGAGAATTAAATTTATAAACAGTGTTATTTGCTTTACGTCCCACTAACTTCATTTTTACGGTTTTCGGAGACGGCGAGGTACAAAAATTTTGTCCCACAGGAGTTCCTTTACGCGCCAGTAAATCTACCGACACGAGGTTGACGTAAGAGGCACCTTCAAATACCACCGGACTGAGCCAGGATTGAACCTGCCAAGTTGGGGTCAGGACTGTACCGTGTGAGCCACTCAGCCCAGCGAATTAAATTTTAGGCCTTCCCCATAACTACCATTTCACTCAGCGTGAGTAAAATGATTTATAGCCTAAGATTGTAGTGGCACATCCATTGACTTTACATACCGATTTTCATTAAATTCTCATCAGCCGTTTTCTCGTGATGCGCGGACATACATACATACATACATACATACATACATACATACATACATACATACATACATACTTGTAGACAGACTGACTGACAGGCAGAAATTACGGAAGAGTAGAAAGGTGCATTTCCTTGTTACTGTGGACATGACCGATGCAGAAATACCATTTTAAGTTCTGATCAATGTTCAGACAAAACTCATATATATATAGATGTATGTCTAAGCTACAAGACTGAAAACATATGGTATGGTTAAATTAAGTAAAGAGATTTAGCTTCCGCTGCGATGTCTGGGACCGCCCTAAACTGGTAAACTCGTGGTCTCTTCTACCAAATCTCGCAAACAAATACTGGATGAACTCAAGGGATACTGCAAACGAAAGCGAGCAGCCATAAGCGCTCCCTGGCGAGTCCACTAATAACTGTACGGGGTAAGGCAGCCCGATTTTATGTCCGGATGCCCTTCCTGATGCCAACTCATCTGAGGAGATAATGAGATGAAATGAATGACGTGATATATGATAGTAGGAAGGGAGAGGGTGAAACCCGGTGCCGGCACATAGCCTACTCTTGTCGAATAACACCAAGCGGTCTGCTCAAGGCTTAACGTCCCCATCCGAAGGACGAATCACCATCAGCAGTGTCATATGCCGTCACTCCATATGAGCACTGCGGAGAGGTTTGCAATTTAATCCAGGGTTTTGGCTCGCAATCTTCTACCTTGCCGGCCAACACTCTGATGGTGAAAATGTTTTCGGCCAACGGGACTCGAACCGGATAACCACGGTATCAGACGGGCTAATTTAATTGAAACTGAAATGTTTTTCAGTATTTTAGAATTATTGTGTTAGAACTGAAGAATTTTTGTTTCCTCAGTGAAATCCTCTTAGAATTGAAATTAATATTATTATTGGATTTACGTCGCACCGACACAGATAGTTTTTATGGCAACGCTGGGAAAGGACTCCGAGAGAGAAGGAAGCATTTGGCTCGTGCGAAAATGGGAAACTACGGAAAACCATCTTCAGGGCTGTCGGCAGTGGGGTTCGAACCCACTGTCTCCCGAATACAATCTCACAGCTGCGCGCACATAACCGCTTGGCTGCTTTAATTTCTTAGCGGACAAAGTAGGGGTGTCCATACCATGAAAAACGTAAAATTAAGCAATTTCCTCTACTGTACCGAAAGTTGAAGGGCTAAAGGGCCCGGGAAGGTTTCTAATTGTGAGTCTTGGAGAGCTCTATCAATCTTTTAAAAATTCGAAAATCACTTCCGGCCTAAAATCGCCTGTTTCTTTACTCGTTTTCTTTTTTATTCAAATGCTAGCCAAATTAACGTGTTTACATAATTATTTATGCAATGTGTTCCTTGGTTCAATACCCTCAGGCGTTTTTTATTTTTTGAAAAATGTCCGCACCGAACGTGGTTATAAGGCCTTAAGTGAAGCTCTGCATTGACTCACATTAGCGGTCGTAGTGGTAGAAAATGACAAACTGCTAATCTAATCGACCGGATAACGCTGATTAAGAAGAGGATTGTAATTTTTAGGAATAAATAAAGAATATATTCTTATACTTAATTATATTTCATTTACGTAAAATTCGTAGCTCCTATCCCGAAGATGATTTCAACACTGAGTTGCTTGTCGGAATCTGTGGATTATTGTCAATATAAGATGGTTGCCTAGTTACTGTATATTTCCTCTTGAAACAATAATCACCACCACCACCTCTAGCTTATGAAATATTGTAGACCCATTATATTCAAAACGTTGTTCTGTCATCTGGAGGATGAATGTTAAAGAGAAAGAGTAAGCAATTTTCTTGCAGTCGATGGTTACCAAGCAGAAGGTAGAAGGCGTTAGAAATAACGAGCCGATGTGGGTCTGCGTGTGGGACAACTCACTCTGATTACTTCGAGTCACGGAAAACACGATCGTGGGAAACTGGGAAAATATTTGGGAGCAGTGGTGGGGGGCGCTGACGAAAGATCTGCAAGGCTGTGAGATCGTTAAGACAAGTGAGCCTCAGCGGGCGAGAGGCTTGTCCTTCTTCTTCTAGTCCTTTTTCTTGGTTTATTGAGGTAGGCAGAAAGGGCCAGATGCCCTTAATATCTCGACCCCTATGTGGACGGATGTGTTGAGGAGCGGCGAGGTTTTCGGACGCTCCAAGTGAGATGTGCTGACAGTGAGTGACATATTTCATAACATTTGATACATTCTGCATTTTGCGTTCGTATTTTCTTTTCTTTTTGCTAGTTTCTATCCAAAGCTGTAGGTTGCAGCGTCATGTAAAAACCAAAACTCTGTATATGTCAAATACGATACACCAAACAAAAGTATTAGAACCCTCAAAATACAGTACTTAATTTACAGGAATGTTGCTCCCTAAAATCAAACTAAACACAACTCTGACAATGATCCCTCCCCAACCCTCCAAAGTGCCCTGCTGACCTCCCCCTGTGTGTGCGGGCGGAAGAATAACTACTACGGTATCCCCTGCCTATCGTAAGGGGCGACTATAGGACCCCCCCAGGGGGCTCTTAACTTGGGAGGGTGGGTTCGCAACCACGGGGCCCTTAGCTGAGTCCTGGCATTGATTTCACTTACTGCTGTCCGGATCCTCAAGTTCACCTATCTTGTCCGACCTCCCTTGGTCAACTCTTGTTCCTTTCCGACCTCGACGGTATTAGAGCATTCGAGGCCTAGGGAGTCTTTCATTTTCACGCCCTTCGCGGCCCTTGTCTTTCTTTGGCCGAGATGGTCGTGGTGGTGGGGATGATTATTGTTTTAAGAGGAAGTACAACTACGCAACCATCCTCTGAATGATACTAATCAGAGAGAAAATATAGAAGGGATCCGACACTTCGAAAAACGAAGGTATCGTATAGACCAGGGCCCCTCAAACGCCCAAACTCTCACGCGTGCAGAGCGAGGTGCATAGGCTCTGTGCACTGTGCATCGGTACGCTTCGCCTCAACTCGGCTTGACTCGGATGGTGTAGTGTGCTGAGAGCGACGAAGCGTTTGGTGGTAAACAACGTGTTTATCAGTGAAATAGACAAGCGCACGACAACAACATAATAATGGAGCAACCTGTTTCGAAGAAAGCAAAGACTTCCGAAAGTCCATTTCAATCGAACTGGGAACTTTCGTATTTTTTTTTTTGTTTGTTTGTCGTGACGATAACGCCAAATGCTTAATCTGTGGGACGATAATTAGGTGCGTAAGAAAATCATCTATTGAAAGACACTACAACAGACTACATTCGGAAAATTATTGTGAAATCATAGGAGACGTCAGAGAGAAAGAATTAAGGAAGTTGAAACAGCTTCTATATCCACAAATGAGTTTTGTTCCAGTACTGTAGCATTTTCATTTTGGTTACGGGTTCTGCATTTTTAAAAATTATGTTTACATTCCTCTCAAACATGTATGTGTATTTCTAATTCACTTTTTTAATTTCACTGGTAACCTTGTCCCATACAACTGTGCGTCTCCGCTCACCACACGTAAACATTTCGCAGTGGGGGAGAAACAGCAGTGAAGGTGAGGAACGCGGAGACAGGCCGAACGGGGAGACAGGTGTAGGGAGAGAGGAGTGGGGGGTCTGCACTCTGGTCAACCAAGCGAAGTCGTCTTTTGCACCGTGCACAGTGCATGCACCACGCGCATGCACCCTGAGAGGCCCTGGTATAGACCAAAGGAAGACAAGGGCTACGAAGGGCGTGAAAATGAAAGACTCCCTAGACCTCGAGTGCTCTAATACCGTTGGGGTCGGGAAAGAACAAGAGTTGACCAAGGGAGGTCAGATAGGATAGATGAAAGTGAGGAGCCTGGCACAAGTAAGTGGAAACAACGCCAGGACTCAGCTCAGGGGTCCCTCAATCGCCAACCCACGCTCAAAGGTTTGGCTGACTCTTCATTTTTTGCAGTGTTGGATTCCTTCACTTTTTCCCTCTGATTAATGTTAAAGGAGAATGGCTGTCCAGTTGTACTTCCTCTTACCGTGCGAGTTGGCCGTGCGGTTAGGGGCGCGCAGCTTTGATTTCGAACCCCACTGTTCGCAGCCGTGAAGATGGTTTTCCGTGGTTTGCCATTTTCACACCAGGCAAGGGCCGTACCTTAATTAAGCCCACGGCTTCCTTCCAACTCCTAGGCCTTTTCTATTCCATCGTCGCCATAAGACCTATCTGTGTCGGTTGGACGTAAAGCAACTAGAAGTACCTCGAAACAGACTTTCAACGTATTAGGTCGTGTTACGTACATGTAGTACGTGTTGAAGAGATGTTAAGTACAGAACAAAAATGGCCAGCCGGACACCAGTGGGATCCGAACCCACAACCATAGCATAGTTCGTAGACCATCAAATATACAAGGGGCATTCAATATATACAATTGCATGCAACATAGTTTCTGTTAGGCACGTAAATGAGCGAATGATGTGGGTAGATTTGTCAGTTGGAGGACTTACGACTAGAATTGTGTCCGTGTATTCACCATGTGAGGGTGCAGATGAGGATGAAGTTCATCATCATCATCTGTTTACCCTCCAGGTTCGGTTTTTCCCGCGGACTTAGCGAGGGATCCAACCGCTACCGCCTCAAGGGCAGTGTCCTGGAGCTTCAGACTCTTGGTCGAGGGATACAACTGAGGAGTATGACCAGTACCTCGCCCAGGCTGCCTAACCTGCTATGCTGAACAGGGGCCTTGTGGAGGGATGGGAAGATTGGGAGGGATAGGCAAGGAAGAGGGAAGGAAGCGGCCGTGGCCTTAAGTTAGGTACCATCCCGGCATTCGCCTGGAGGAGAAGTGGGAAACCACGGAAAACCACTTCCAGGATAGCTGAGGTGGGAATCGAAGGAAACAGGAAGGATTGCAACAACTATCGAGGTATCTTATTGATTAGTATACCAGGCAAAGTATTCACTGGCATCTTGGAAGGGAGGGTGCGATCAGTTGTTGAGAGGAAGTTGGATGAAAACCAGTGTGGTTTCAGACCACAGAGAGGCTGTCAGGATAAGATTTTCAGTATGCGTCAGGTAACTGAAAAATGCTACGAGAGGAATAGGCAGTTGTGTTTAGGTTTCGTAGATGTAGAGAAAACATATGACAGGGTACCGAGGGAAAAGATGTTCGCCATACTGGGGGACTATGGAATTAAAGGTAGATTATTAAAAGCAATCAAAGGCATTTATGTTGACAATTGGGCTCCAGTAAGAATTGATGGTAGAATGAGTTCTTGGTTCAGAGTACTTACAGGGGTTAGACAAGGCTGTAATTTTTCACCTTTGCTGTTCGTAGTTTACATGGATCATCTGCTGAAAGGTATAAAATGGCAGGGAGGGATTCAGCTATGTGGAAATGTTGTAAGTAGTCTGGCCTATGCTGACAAATTGGTCTTAATGGCAGATTGTGCCGAAAGCCTGCAGTCTAATAGCTTGGAACTTGAAAATAGGTGGAATGAGTATGGTATGAAAATTAGCCTCTCGAAGACTAAATTGATGTCAGTAGGTAAGAAAGTCAACAGAATTGAATGTCAGATTGGTGATACAAAGCTACAACAGGTCGATAATTTCAAGTATTTAGGTTGTGTGTTCTCCCAGAATGGCAATATAGTAAGTGAGATTGAATCAAGGTGTTGTAAAGCTAATGCAGTGAGCTCGCAGTTGCGATCAACAGTATTCTGTAAAAAGGAAGTGAGCTCCCAGACGAAACTATCTTTACATCGGTCTGTTTTCAGACCAACTTTGCTTTACGGGAGCGAAAGCTGGGTGGACTCAGGATATCTTATTCATAAGTTAGAAGTAAGAGACATGGAAGTAGCAAGAATGATTGCTGGTACAAACAGGTGGGAACAATGGCAGGAGGGTACTCGGAATGAGGAGATAAAGGCTAATTTAGGAATGAACTCGATGTATGAAGCTGTACGCATAAACTGGCTTCGGTGATGGGGGTCATGTGGGGCGAATGGAGGAGGATAGTTTACCTAGGAGAATAATGGACTCTACTATGGAGGGTAAGAGAAGTAGAAGTAGACCAAGACGACGATGGTTAGACTCGGTTTCTAACGATTTAGAGATAAGAGGTATAGAACTAAATGAGGCCACAACACTAGTTGGAAATCGAGGATTGTGGTGACATTTAGTAAATTCACAGAGGCTTGCAGACTGAACGCTGAAAGGCATAACAGTCTATAATGATAATGTATGTATGTATGACTTATCCCAGAATGCAGGTGTAGCATAATACAAAACAGTTTCTTACCATCTAGTTCGTTCCATTATACATTCTTCTTGAACAAGCAGGAATTATTACTATTACTGCATTATTATTATTATTATTATTATTATTATTATTATTATTATTATTATTATTATTATTATTATTATTATTATTATTATTATTATTGTACCGGGCGGCACACCTCCACGCCGCTAATTCAAACATTGCGCCAGTTGAAACTCCTCTACTGGAGAAAGCCTGAACTTTAACAACCTCATTAATTCTAGGGTTTCCCAGAAGATGTCTCTACTGTAAACTTTGAAGTGTTCTGAACTATGTTTCGATTTGTATTTGTTTGCTCTGTAGTAAGAAGTGTGACCATTCTCTTCTAGATGGCACTACTGAAGAACTACAATTGTGCACCCGAGTGCGAAGTGAGGGAACATTTTTTTGAAGAAATTTGGTATTCATAAGTTTGTTCTTTGTTAAATTTATTTCAGTCATTGTTTGGGTTGGCAGTATAACCCTTCTCTTTCCGCCAGTTTTGAATTTGACCAATGAGTAATTTCTGTAATTAATTTTCCACCAATCCTAGATGTCTTCTTCAGTTTTGACTTGTAATCTTTAGCCGACCAATAAAAATTTATGGGCGGGTTGTTATCATTCATGAAAGGTCTCAAATGTTCCACGAGGGTATATAAACTGCTGATTTTTTGGTCTCGGGGCCACTTCAGTGACATCTCTCCTTGTGTGATTTTGTAGCAGGGGGCGGGAAGCGCCTCTTTCTTCGGGCAGCAGTTCATCTATAAGGTAATGGCCATTTTATAACTTCATTTCTTGCTAGCTCAGCAGTTTAACCCGCGGGGCAGGTTCGATACCTTTTATCATGTAACTTTCCTCTAAAATGTAATAGACTCTTGGTATAAATTCTATCTCTTTAAACTACAAATTGGGATAGAGAGTGCCTAACCCTCTCGAGCTCCCACTCATATTGTTCTGAGGTGACTACGTTTTCATTTCCATTTTTCCTCCCTTCGTAATGTAAATAAGTTTTCTTATCGTGTCACCTCCGTAGTATGGGATTAGCCCTTTCATATGCGGCCTTGTGCCAAATAGGTTTTAAAAATGTATTAGGAGTGCAAGTTACGCCTCCGTTCAACTCAGAATTTTGGGCCATGTAATTGACCTGTTTCTTTACTGAATAGGCCTCAGTAGGTTGGGTATTATTACCCCTGTTCTTGTGTGCCTGGAGGGCAGATTGAAGGTGGAGTTTGGTGTGGCCTTTGAATAGGCTTGAACTTTGAGAGCGGGTTTGCTCTTTCTTAAAAGTGGATTTTCTGTGTGCCTTGAGGAGGCTTTTCTGGGTAATTGGGAGCAAGTGCTCCTTGGCATGATTGGGGTTTTCTGCCCCTTTGTTGAACCTTGTATATGAGTAAAGTTGGGCTCATTGCTCAAGGATTGTGAGTCTGGGGCTCGAAGCCCAAATCTAGTAACAAACTGAAATTGTACTTTCTTAATTTGTTGATCTGCTACTTGGTACCTGTTATATTCTGTTATTTATTTAACTTGAAAAGAAAATATAACCTTTGTTAAAGTTTTAAATTAACTTTAATTTCGTAAGTTGAGACCTATTCCACCCAGCACCTTCTTTCACCTCTGCTGTTCCACAGATACCTCGGAACAATTATTATTATTATTATTATTATTATTATTATTATTATTATTATTATTATTATTATTATTATTATTATTATTATTATTATTCGTCATGAAGATTTTGTAAACTGTGGTCAACGTTACCTCATTTGCGGGAGTTTCATCTTGTTTACCACTCGGACTATATTGCAGCTTCTGTTAGGAAACCACGGAAATCCAGCGACCCTTCTCCATTCATACTTTTCTTTCACCCAAGGTCATTCAGGTTTTATAGTGTAGTTCGAACGCTTTTCTTACCCCCATTGCAAAATAAATTGTTTCATTATTTCAGACTGCTTTACGCTTTGTTGAACAAAGCTACGAATCTAGACCAGCTGATGTATTGTTTATTAAACGGTGGCGCGACAAAGCTGCACGACAGCGCTGCAGAAGAAAATCACTGATTTTATACAATGAGTGACATTATGTAAACTTTTTAATATACAGTATGCACCTTTGCTCAACAGAGTTTGTGCATTTTTATTTCGATATTTAACTTCCGAAAATATTTATCAGGTGTCATCCGAAAAAAACGCGTCAACCGAAGTGGCTCCGCCCCCTTTATTTCAGATAGACGGGATTCTACTGTATATAAGAACTTTGCCGCATCTTTCTGCCTTCGATCTTCTAAAGTCTCTATTTCTAAATTTAACATAATCTCGTTGTACAAAAACATTTGAGGCCATTGCGATGTTCTTTTAAAATGTAGATACTTAAGCCCTTATAACTTCATTCGGTGTGGACGTTTTTCAAAAATAAAAAAAAACGCCTGAGGATATTGTACCAAGGAACACATTACAGAAAGAATTATGTAAAGTTTATCAGGCTAGGATTTGAATAAATAAATAAATAAATAAATAATACTATCATGTTTTTGGTTTTACGTCCCACTAACTACATTTACGGCTTTCTGAGACGCTGAGGTGCTGGAATTATGTCCCACAGGGGCTTTTTACTTGCCAGTAAATCTACCGACACGAGGCTGAGCACCTTCAAATGCCACCGGCCTGAGCCAGGATCGAACCTGCCAAGCTGGAATCAGAAGGGCAGCGCCTCAACCGTCTGAGCCACTCAGCCCGGCTTGAATAAAAAATAAGAAAAAGAAGAAAACGAGTAAAGAAACAAGCGGGATTGCATTTAGGCTGAAACTGGTTTTCCATTTTTTTTTTTTAATTTTTAGTTTGATGGAGCTATCCAAGGCTCACAGTTTGAAACATTTCCGGGCGCTTTAGCCCTTCAACTTTCGGCACAATGGAGGAAATTGTGTACTTTTACTTTTTTCCTACTTTGTTAAGAAATATTTTGAGCATTAAATTTCCGGCACTGCAGTAATTGAAGGGACGCTAACCAAACAACATTAGTTATTTAATTTACCTCCCAAGAAGTTGTGTGCCAAAGTTGGCAGGAGTGCAGCTACCAGCCTCAATGACGAGGTGGTATCTGGAATGTTCACCAACTGTAATCACGTGCCAGGTTGAGGCCATAAAAGAGTGTCCCACTTTATACGTACTCTGTATTTGACGGACTGGACTGGTTTATTTCATCATTAAACCTGACTACTGCACTCGGTTCGGCGACTGCAGCACCATTCTCATCTTCAACAAGAGTCTCCTCTGGCCTGTCTTTCATATCTTCATATCTGTTACATTCCGAAATATCTGACTCCTTCATAACATTGGCACCTTCATATCCCTGACACGTCCTTATCAACGACGGCCCTAGATAATCGATGTTCCTTATTTCGTGGCCGCGGGGAGTGGCATAGACAAGAGAAAGTGCGTGTCCAAGTAGATGAGAGGGGAACTATCCCATGGCTACTGAACACGATAAATTCCCATCCTAGAGTCCAGATTTCAAAACTAGGAACAGCACTTTGACGAACCCTGTCTGATAATAAAGAAAGCAGAATCCACGGGGTTTCTGTAGATCTCGGAAACACCATAGTTAGTTTTGATTGGTCGAAGTTGTTTCAAATTCTGACGGTGATTAGTGCAGACAAACACGCACACACTAAAGACGAACACATGTAAAAATGTATCCGCTTCGAGAACGTTAAAAACAAGATTGAAACAACGGAAGTGAAAGCCAACATCCAACCACTATGATATGAGAGTTCCATAAATTAATTACGCCAACTAAGAGACGTATACCGATTTTGTTTCTGATTAGTTTAATGGAGGGTGGTTATACAGTTCTACTGTGGTTAGCTCATTAATTAGAATTAAACAGAATTAAAATATTTATGAAATAAAATATTGAATCGTCGGACTATGTACCCTCACTTAGTACGTGTCTAATTACTTACACATACAACTCATGGGCGCCAGATGTGACGATAATAGAATATCTCTAGGGTGTGAGGTAATGAGCCGACTTTGACAGCATAACATATAGGTTCTGGGAAAAGAACATTGTCGTTTGGTTTCCCAATTGAAATTTGAGGTTATCTGATCTACCAACGAAATAAAACAAGTAATCGTATTTGATACTAAACAAAATATATTTTTTAAATTTATAATTTAAATGGCGAGGTTTGCTGCGATGATAATATCAAATTCTGAAATTACAACCGAAGGAAACTCTAGGCATAAAATTTGAAATCCTCTTGACCGGACATTTAAAAGTTGTACAAGAAATGTATCCCTCACTGTTTCACTTGACTGTACCTTGAACACTTTGAGTGTTATTACGACGCATTCCTTTGAATTGGTATCAGCTGTAGGTATCTCAAACCTAATTTGGTGAAGTATCCTTTTAGTTTCACAAACGAGATATAGCATGACTTGAAATTAAATTCGCTCTTCATAAACAACTTTACAAGTAATTCACTGATAACTGTTAGTCTGCATTAAGACGGCTCAATATTCGGCTGTCACCGAACTGACACAAGAACTCGACCGAACAGATGCACGAAACACACTCCGAACATTTAATCCATTTGGTCACTGACGACTATGACAGAGCGATGACTCGACAGTTACTGTAACAGTATTGCACCATATATTGCAGTGTTTTAAAGTTTCATAAAATATATTCTGATTAGGGAGCACATCTCACTTTAAATTATTTTAATGCTAACATACACATATATCTATATACATAATAAATTAAATACAATGAAGCAAGCGATAATGAATTAATACATAGCGAAATCAGATTATAGTTTTCAATCTAATAATAATAATAATAATAATGATAATAATAATAATAATAACAATAACAATAACAATAATACAGAGCTACGCTTGTAACGGGATTTGAACAATTACAGTACTTCCTCTAAAAACAATAATCACCACCTTGACTGTTAATAGAGGACGGTTGAACACTGGTACTTCCTCTTAAGACAATAATTCCTAACACAAGCGCTGTGTGTGTCGTCTGGGTCCCGCATCAGACACCTTATCAATCATTCATTCACTTCTGATCTGCATTTAGGACAGTCGCCCAGATGGCGAATTTCCTATCTGTTATTTTCCTACACTTTTCTTAAATAATTACAAATAAATTAGATATTTATTGAGCATCTCCCTTGGTAAGTTATTCCAATCCCTAATTCCCCTTCCCATAAAAGAATATTCACCCCGGTTGGTCCGCTTGAATTCCAGCTTTATGTTCATATTGCAATCTTTCCTACTTTTGAAGACACCACTCAAACTTATTCGTTTACCGATGTCTTTCCATGTCATTTTTCGACTGACAGCTCGGAACATACCACTTAGTCGAGCAGCTCGTCTCCTTTCTCTCAAGTCTTCCCAACTCAAACTTTACAACCTTTTTGTAACGCTACTCTTTTGTTGGAAATCACCCAGAACAAATCGAGCTGCTTTTCTTTTGACTTTTCCCAGTTCTTGAATCAAGTAATCCTGATGAGGGTCCCATACACAGGAACCATATTCTAGTTGGGGTCTTACCAGAGACTTATATGCCCTCTCCTTTACATCCTTACTACAACCCGTAAACACCCTCATAACCATGTGCAGACATCTGTACCCTGTATTTACAATCCCATTTATGTGAATACCCCAATGAAGATCTTTCCTTATATTAACACCTATATACTTACAGTGATACCCAAAAGTAACTGCACCCCATTAACGTAGTAATTAAAACTGAGAGGACTTTTTCTATTTGTGAAACTCACAACCTGACTTTTAACCCTGTTTATCATCATACCATTGCCTACTGTCCATTTGATAACATTATCGTGGTAATTTTTCAGTTGCTCACAAGTAACTTATTTATTACTCTGTACAGAATAACATCATCTGAAGAAAGCCTTATCTCTGATTCCTCTTCTTTGCTCATATCTTTTATATATATAAGAACACATAAAGGTCCAATAATACTGCCTTGAGGAATTCCCCTCTTAATTATTACAGGGTCAGATAAAAATTCCCCTACTCTAATTCTCTGAGTTCTATTTTCTAGAAACATAGCCACCCATTCAGTCACTCATTTGTCTAGTCCAATTGCACTCATTTCTACCAGTAGTCTCCCATGATCTACCCTATCAAATGCCTTGGATAGGTCAATCGCAATACAGTCCACTTGACTTCCTGAATCCAAGATATCTGCTATATCTTGATGGAATCCTACAAGTTGAACTTCAGTTCAATAACCTTTCCTAACCCCGAACTGCCTTCTATCCAACCAGTTATTAATTTCGCCAACATGTCTAATACAATTAGAAAGCATATTTTCCCAATGCTTACATCCAATGCATGTCAAACTGACTGGCCTGTAATTTTTAGCTTTATGTGCATCACCCTTTCCTTCATACACAGCGGCTACTATAGCATAACTCTCCATTCATTTGGTATATCTCTTTCATGCAAACAATAATCAAGTAAGTACTTCAGATACTGTACTACATCTCAACCCATTGTCTTTAGCATATCCCCCAAAATCTTGTCAATTCCAGCTGCTTTTCTAGTTTTCAACTGTTGTATCTTACTGTAAATGGCACTGTTATCACAGGTAAATTTTAATACTTCTTTAGTATTAGTCACTTCCTCTACCTGGACATTATCCTTGTAACCGACAATCTTGCCTTTTGAAGATCCTCACATACACACTCCCTTTGTTCATTAATGATTCCTGGAATGTCCTTCTTTGGAACCTGTTTCTGCCATAAAGTACCTGTATATACTATTCCTTTTTTCACTAAAATTTGTATGACTGCCAATTATGCTTGCTATCATGTTATCCATAACTGACTTCTTTGCTAGGTTCAATTTCCTAGTATTTCCTTAATTTCTCCTTACTTCTACAGCCATTTCTTTCCAACCTAATTCTCCTTCTTAGTCTCCTTACTTCTCTGTTATAATATAGTGGATCTTTACCATTCCTTACCACCTTTAAAGGTACAAACCTGTTTTCATATTCCTCAACACTTGCTTTAAACTCATCCCAGAGCCTGTTTACATTTTTATTTACCGTTTTCCACCGATCATAGTTACATTTTAAAAACTCCCTCATGCCTGTTTTATCAGCCGTATGGTACAGTCTGGTAGTCCTAATTTTAAGACCTTCCTTTCTATCACATTTATTTTTAACTACGACAAAAACAGCTTCGTAAACACTAATACCATCTATTACTTTGGTTTCTCTATAGAGCTCATCTGGTTTTACCAGCACTACATCCAGAATATTCTTCTGTCTAGTTGGTTCCATCATTTTCTGAATCAGATGCCCTTCCCATATTAACTTATTTGCCATTTGTTGGTCATGCTTCCTGTCGTTCGCATTGCCTTCCCAACTGACATTTGGTAGATTGAGATCACCCGCTAAAATCACGTTCCTTTCCATATCGTTCTCCACATAGCTGATGATCTTATCAAATAATTCTGAATCAGTGTCAGCCCTACTCTTTCCTTGTCTGTACACTCCAAAGACTATTATCTTTAGAGATGAGCCTTACTCCTAGAATTTCATGTTTGTCATCTTTAACTTTTTCGTAACTTACAAAGTCTTCTTTCACCAGAATGAATACTCCCCCTCTTACCATTCCTATCCTATCTCTACGATACACGTTCCAGTTCCGTGAGAATATTTCTGCATCCATTATATCATTTCTCAGCCATTATTCAACTCTTATTACAGTGTCTGGTGAGTATATATCTATTAAATTACTTAAATATCTTCTTTACAATTGTTCTACAGTTGAGCACTAATACTTTTATGTCATCCCTACTTGTCTTCCAGATCCCTGTTCCCTTATCACCGCACCCTAGACCACCCCGTTTCTCTGAATGTTCCTCCCTATAACCCTTCTAAAGAAATTCCCTAACTTATATGTACCACTTCGGTTTAAGTGAAGGCCATCTGAGCGCTGATCCATATCGCCTACCCACCCATTAGGATCTATAAATCTTACACCCAGTTTCCCACATACCCATTGCATAGTTTCATTTAAATCCCCAATCACCTTCCAGTCGGTATCCTTCCTACAGAGTATTTCACTGATAACATTCTCCGCTTCCTTAAACTTCAGCCGCGCTGCATTTACCAGGTGGTGGTGGTGGTGATTATTGTTTCAAGAGGAATTACAACTAGGCAACCTTCCTCTATGTAACAGTAATCAGAGAGAAAAATGGAAGGGATCCGACACTTCGAAAAATGAAGGTATCGGCCAAAGAAAGACAAGGGCCACGAAGGGCGTGAAAATGAAAGAACCCCTAGGCCTCGAGTGCTTTAATACCGTCGGGGTCGTAAAAAAACAAGAGTTGACCAAGGGCGGTGGGATAGGATAGATGGAAGTGAGGAGCCTGGCACAAGTAAGAGGAAGCAATGTCAGGACTCAGTTGAGGGCCCCGTGGTCGCCAACCCGCGCTACCAAGTTAAGTGCCCCTGGGGCCCCTTTTAGTCGCCTCTTACGACAGGCAGGGGCTACCGTGGGTGTTAGTCTACGGCCCCCACCCACATGAGAACTGCATTTACCAGATCCCACACATCCCCAACTATGTTGGTACTTATACCTGCTTGCCCTACATTGTTGGTACCAACGTGAAACACTTCCACCTTCCCCTTTTCCTCCTCAATTCTTCTACTTTCCTTAACATCTGCCTTAACCTAATTCCTGGGTAACACTCAACCCTGGTTCCCTTTCCTCCACACACTTGCCCCACGTGTCTAACAATGGAATCCCCCATGACCAGAGCCTCAACCCTACCCACCTCATTTGATCCCCTGCCCTCCTGATCAGCCCTTTCTTTCCTGACAGCTGCAGAAGCTACTTCCTCCTCCCTTTTCTTCCTCCCCTGTCCTACCTGTTTTTTCTACATTTCCCTTTCCTACCTTTTCCTTTCCTCCTACTTTTACACTTCTCGGAGATGAATAAACGAATGGCAGAATGAATCCTAGTAGATATGCTACACTACTTTCTCTCTCCCCAGTCTTTCCACTCATGACTGAAAACCGTGACCCAAGGACTTTGTTGTTTATTTTGTAAGCTGATGCCATTCCGTACGAACTTGCGTTTTCCGGAGAGTAATTCTCCAAGGTAGGTTCATGATCTCTTTTACTTGATCAGCCCATCTTTTTGGATAAATATTCATATTTTGCCCTGCTTATACCCTCTATGTTGAGTTGGTAGATTTGTATTGATGGTCCAATCTTACGAACTTGAGGGTCCTGAGAAGGACCTATTGGGGTACTTTTCTCCTTAATCTTTGACCACTTGGTGTGCCAATGCATCAGTCAATCAATCAATCAATCAATACTGATCTGCATTTAGGGCAGTCGGCCAGGTGGCAGATTCCCTATCTGTTGCTTCCCTAGCCTTTTCCGAAATGATTTCAAAGAGATTGGAAGTTTATTGAACATCTCCCTTGGTAAGTTATTCCAATCCCTAACTCCCCTTCCTATAAATGAATATTTGCCCCAGTTTGTCCTCTTGAATTCCAACTTTATCTTCATATTGTGATCTTTCCTACTTTTATAAACGCCATTCAAACTTATTCGTCTACTAATGTCATTCCACGCCATCTCTCCGCTGACAGCTCGGAACATACCACTTAGTCGAGCAGCTCTTCTTCTTTCTCTCAATTCTTCCCAACCCAAACATTGCAACATTTTTGTAACGCTACTCTTTTGTCGGAAATCACTCAGAACAAATCGAGCTGCTTTTCTTTGGATTTTTTCCAGTTCTTGAATCAGGTAATCCTGGTGAGGGTCCCATACACTGGAACCATACTCTAGTTGGGGTCTTACCAGAGACTTATATGCACTCTCCTTTACATCCTTACTACAACCCCTCAACACCCTCATAACCATGTGCAGAGATCGGTACCCTTTATTTACAATCCCATTTATGTGATTACCCCAATGAAGATCTTTCCTTATATTAACACCTAGATACTTACAATGATCCCCAAAAGGAACTTTCACCCCATCAACGCAGTAATTAAAACTGAGAGGACTTTTCCTATTTGTGAAACTCACAACCTGACTTTTAGCCCCGTTTATCAACATACCATTGCCTGCTGTCCATCTCACAATATTTTCGAGGTCACGTTGCAGTTGCTCACAATCTTGTAACTTATTTATCACTCTATAGAGAATAACATCATCCGCAAAGAGCCTTACCTCCGATTCCACTCCTTTACTCATATCATTTATATATATAAGAAAACATAAAGGTCCGATAACACTGCCCTGAGGAACTCCCCTCTCAACTATTACAGGGTCAGACAAAACTTCACCCACTCTAACTCTCTGAGATCTATTTTCTAGAAATATAGCAACCCATTCAGTCACTCTTTTCTCTAGTCCAATTGCACTCATTTTTGCCAGTAGTCTCCCATGATCCACCCTATCAAATGCTTTAGACAGGTCAATCGCGATACAGTCCATTTGACCTCCAGAATCCAAGATATCTGCTATATCTTGCTGGAATCCTACAAGTTGAGCTTCAGTGGAGTAATCTTTCCTAAAACCGAATTGCCTTCTATCCACAGCTCTGGCTCTTTTGTATTCAGTTACAGAATACTGCTGTTCTACGTGGTTAAACAGTGCTCACACTAAAATAATTGACACGCAGCTCAATCGAGCAATGCGCCTCATCACAGGATTTATTCAATCTACTAACACGCACTGGCTATCGGTTCTAAGTAACATTCCACCCCCACCCGTAAGAAGATCTCAGGCATTGCTGAACACAGGTAAGAACATTGAAAACAACCCACTGTTGTCAATACATTCAGGTTGTCCAGTATCATTACCGCAGCGATTAAAGTCCAGACAACAATCGTGGCGAACAGCAATTAGTGTTCAAGGCAATCACTTCAAAATACCAGATGCATGGAACAATCAGTTGCAGAGCCAAAACTCGTTGGGAGCAGCCCGCACCTCGACGACAGTGGTGTGTACTGTACTGAACAAGTGGGGATGGAAGTCCTCTCCTCACTGCGACTGCGGTTAGCGTTTAGAGGCTCAATCAAAGATCTCCATAACCTAACACAAGATGCCGTTGAGTGGATTGTGAATATTCTTATGAACTTGCGAGAGTGTGTGTATTTTTGTACATATTTTGTAAATAGCTTATACACTGACTGACAGAGCAAATGCAACACCAAGGAGGAGTGGTTCGAAAGGGATGAGAGTTGGGGGAAAAACAGAGACGGCACGGACGAATAATTGATGTTTATTTCAAACCGATATGCAGGTTACACAATGCGCACGGCATCGACTCAGTAGGATGTAGGACCACCGCGAGCGGCGATGCACGCAGAAACACGTCGAGGTTCAGAGTCAATAAGAGTGCGGATGGTGTCCTGAGGGATGGTTCTCCATTCTCTGTCAACCATTTGCCACAGTTGGTCGTCCGTACGAGGCTGGGGCAGAGTTTGCAAACGGCGTCCAATGAGATCCCACACGTGTTCGTTTGGTGAGAGATCCGGAGAGTACGCTGGCCACGGAAGCATCTGTACACCTCGTAGAGCCTGTTGGGAGATGCGAGCAGTGTGTGGGCGGGCATTATCCTGCTGAAACAGAGCATTGGGCAGCCCCTGAAGGTACGGGAGTGCCACCGGCCGCAGCACATGCTGCACGTAGCGGTAGGCATTTAACGTGCCTTGAATACGTACTAGAGGTGACGTCGAATCATACGCAATAGCGCCCCAAACCATGATGCCGCGTTGTCTAGCGGTAGGGCGCTCCACATTTACTGCCGGATTTGACCTTTCTCCACGCCGACGCCACACTCGTCTGCGGTGACTATCACTGACAGAACAGAAGCGTGACTTATCGGAGAACACGACGTTCCGCCATTCCCTCATCCAAGTCGCTCTAGCCCGGCACCATGCCAGGCGTGCACGTCTATGCTGTGGAGTCAATGGTAGCCTTCTGAGCGCACGCCGGGAGTGCAGGCCTCCTTCAACCAATCGACGGGAAATTGTTCTGGTCGATATTGGAACAGCCAGGGTGTCTTGCACATGCTGAAGAATGGCGGTTGACGTGGCGTGCGGGGCTGCCACCGCTTGGCGGCGGATGCGCCGATGCGCCGATCCTCGCGTGCTGACGTCACTCGGGCTGCGCCTGGACCCCTCGCACGTGCCACATGTCCCTGCGCCAACCGTCTTCGCCACAGGCGCTGCACCGTGGACACATCCCTATGGGTATCGGCTGCGATTTGACGAAGCGACCAACCTGCCCTTCTCAGCCCGATCACCATACCCCTCGTAAAGTCGTCTGTCTGCTGGAAATGCCTCCGTTGACGGCGGCCTGGCATTCTTAGCTATACACGTGTCCTGTGGCACACGACAACACGTTCTACAATGACTGTCGGCTGAGAAATCACGGTACGAAGTGGGCCATTCGCCAACGCCGTGTCCCATTTATCGTTCGCTACGTGCGCAGCACAGCGGTGCATTTCACATCATGAGCATACCTCAGTGACGTCAGTCTACCCTGCAATTGGCATAAAGTTCTGACCACTCCTTCTTGGTGTTGCATTTGCTCTGTCAGTCAGTGTATTTCTCCTTTCATCATACGATAAATAATAAATAACCCATCTTTTTGCTACCCGTCCTCGTGACCTTGTGGCAGAAACTTTTCTCTGGGAAATTAATGTTTCCAGGTTCTCTGCATTCGCCACGGGGCTGTGTAAATCCCGTTCCAAGCCAGAGTCCAGGTTTAGGATGTATTGTAATAGCCGGGAAGCGAAACCATGTCATTTCATTCAGCACCTGGCACGCTACTTCTGTGCCATGAATTTTTTCTTGAAGATCGGAGTTAAAATGTGAGTTTGTATGCGATACCTGTACTTACTAAAGGCGTATAGCGTGGCAAAGCTTCTCTTCTCGTAGCTGTGCCACCCGCGATTGTTCTTGTTTGTATTGCGAGCCTTGCGCACTGCACCGTGGAGAATGTAATGGTTTTCGTATCAAGCTCGAGAAGGCTGCGGATGAAAGTACTCGGGTAGTGAAGATGGTCAGTGTGAAACTTGTGGAGGTTCGACCATTCCGCCTCACGAACAGTCTCTCTGTACAATGCTCCGAACGCCATTGCTATCACGAAGTGCTCTCAAGAGTGCAAAGTAGAAACGCCCTATTTCTGTCTGATACTCTGAGTGTTCTAATCGTTTGTTACTACAAAACATTTTTTGGAGGCCACACGTCATTATTATTATTACTCCAAAAACTAAATGTACGCGTTATCAATACAGGGTGAACTTTAATAAAACCGACAAACTGCAGGGACTTATTCCTGACTGGAAATGGAGGAAAACAATGTCCTATGAACGTGTGTCCGGAAATGCATCGTTGCGACGGTAGAGGGCACGGACGAATGAAATTTTCTCTGACTACTTGCAACGTGTTTCTTCTGTTGCATATAGTGTGATTGAAGCAGCGTACTGTGGGAAGCAAAGTGGTACGGTATTCATGTCGGGAACAAGCCGAGATGGTGTTTGTGTACGGCCTAGACGCAGCACGGCTATACCTAAACAAGTACCCTCTCAGACACCAACCACACCACACAACGCTTAAAGTCATTTTTGCTCGTTTGTGTGATCATGGGTCCTTTCAGACAGCCGAACGTGTAGGGAGGCGCCGGACTGTGCGTATCCAGATCTGGAGGAACAGGTTCTACAGGACATTGAGACGAACCCTAGTACAATCTCCAGGCAAGTGGCCCGCCAACATGGTGTAAGCCAGACTACGACAACCGCTATTATCCCTATCACCTCCAACGGGTGCAAGGATTTTCAGCAGCGGATTTCCCTCTACGGGAAGGATTTGTCGATGCTTTATGCACCAGGCCATCACAGCTATGGGATTTCTGTCGTCAGTCCACTTCACCAATGAATCAACCTTTACCAGAAATGGCATCGTCAATTTGCATAATCGTCATGTGTGGGCTACAGAAAATCGCCGGGGAATGGTTGAAGCGTCTCAGTGTCATTGTTTGGGCAGGGATTCTTGGGGACCACATACTTTGACCAGTTATTGTTTCACAACGCCTCAGCGGAGGAACGTAAGTAGTATAATGGGAGAGTTCGGCCGCCACCTCCACCTCAGGCTCCCAGTGGCCACCTCCACCTCCACCTCAGCCAGAGGCCTCCCAGTGGCCACCTCCACCTCCACCTCAGCCAGAGGCCTCCCAGTGGCCACCTCCACCTCCACCTCAGCCAGAGGCCTCCCAGATGCCTCCTCCACCTCCCGCGGGAAATTTGAATTTGTAAACAAAGCCACGTGCTTTTTGACAGACAACAACGCATCGCAAACCTCAGTACTGCCATCTTGACGGGCCTAAACCTCAGTAGTGCCAACTTAACCTAACTAGCGCGAGGTAAACAAAGCCACGTGCTTTTTGACAACCACGTGCTTTTTGACAGATTTGTAAACAAAGCCACGTGCTTTTTGACAGCTGTCATCGACAACAACGCATCGCAAACCTCAGTACTACCATCTTGACGGGCCTAAACCCCAGTAGTGCCAACTTAACCTAACTAGCATGAGGTAAACAAAGCCACGTGTTTTTTGACAGCCACGTGTTTTTTGACAGATTTGTAAACAAAGCCACGTGCTTTTTGACAGACAACAACGCATCGCTAACCTCAGTACTGCCATCTTGACGGGAATAAACCTCGGTGGTACCAACTTAACCTAACTAGCTCGAGATAAACAAAGCCACGTGCTTTTGACAGCCACGTGCTTTTTTGACAGCTGTCATCCGCCATCTTTGAGCACAGTGCTGCCCTCTTTAGCTACTTACCTTTGAAATGTGGTGGCGGATAATTTGAAAAATGCTTTTCGACAAGCAGCCATCTTTAATCCGGAGAGAACAGTGCTGCCCTCTATGTGGTGGCGGCAAATTGAAAAATTCCACGTGCTCTTGTTTGAAAACAAACTCACGTGCTTTTTTGACAGCTGTCATCTGCCATCTTTGAGCACAGTGCTGCCCTCTTTAGTTTGAAATGTGGTGGTGGTAAATTCCACGTGCTCTTGTTTGGAAACAAAGCCATGTGCTTTTTTGACAGCTGTCATCCGCCATCTTTAATCAACAGAGCACTGTGCTACTATCATGCGGGTAATTTCATCACCTGTTATCCGCCATCTTTAATCCACAGAACACCGTGCTGCCCTCTTTATGGCTACTACCTTAAGCACGTAGTAGCGGGCAATTTGAAAAGTTCTGTTAGCTATCATCCGCCATCTTTAATCAAGAGAGCACCGTGCTGCCATCTTTAGCTAGATACCTTTGAAATGTGGTGGCGGCAAATTGAAAAATTCCACGTGCTCTTGTTTGGAAACAAACTCACGTGCTTTTTCGACAGCTACCATCCGCCATCTTTAATCAACAGAGCATAGTGCTGCCCTCTTTAGTTTGAAATGTGATGGCGGCAAATTCCACGTGCTCTTGTTTGGTAAACATAGCCATGTGCTTTTTTGACAGCTGTCATCCGCCATCTTTAATACAGAGAGCACCGTGCTGCCCTCTTTATCGTAGTAGATGTAAATTCGTCACCTGTCATCCGCAGTGCTGCCATCTTTAGCTAGATACCTTTGAAAAGTGGTGGCGGATAATTTAAAAAGAAAAATTCTACAGCAGCCCTCTCTCGACGCTAATTGCGTAAGATGGCGGCTATACATGACTCCTTAAGGGTGCTTACGCAAGATGGCTGCTATACACAGGTTCTTATGAGACGCCCTTGGGATGCTTGCGCAAGATGGCAGTTATACATGGCTCCTTATGAGATACCCTAGGGATGCTTGCGCAAGATAGCGGCTGCTCTTATGGGACGGCTTAAGGGTCCTTGGCTAGAGACTCCCTAAGGATGCTTGCGCAAGATGGCGGACACAAGATGGCGGCTATACATAACTCCTTATGAGACGCTTTAAGGGTGCTTGCGCAAGATGGTTGCTACTCTTATGAAGAATGCTAGCTTAGAGGCTAACGTGTCGTGATAGTTCGATTCATTAAATTTAGGGCTTAAATGCAAAATGTTAAATATATCGAAAACGGTGCACCGTAGAGCAAAACGGACAAAATTTTTCTGCCTAAAATCTCGGTTCGCAGTATGAGGAACAAGAAAATCATAGTCTAATGATGGGATCAACGGTTCGGTTCCTACTTAGGCCCTTTGGCATTTGCTCTGTTTTAGCTTGTATTGAAGCGAGTCTTCGTAACATGATCAGGTCTAGCTATGGTAGAGAGTATAACGTACCGTGCAGGTTCGATTCATTAAATTTGGAGGCTTAAATGCAAAATGTTAAATATCTCAAAAACGATGCATCGTAGAGCAAAACGGACAAAAATTTTTTCCGCCTAATACGTAGGTTCGTAGTATCAGGAACAAGAAAAAACATAGTCTAATGATGAGATCAACGGTTCGATTCCTACTTAAGCCCTTTGGCATTCGCAGCTATCTATTTCTTCAAGATGGTGGCTGCTCTTATGAGAAACAAGATGCCTTGAGACGTCCTAGGGATGCTTACGCAAGATGGCAGACACAAAATGGTGACTATACATAGCTCCTTATGGGACGGCCTAGGGGTGCTCGCACAAGATGGCGGCTACTCTTATGAAGAAAGCTAGCTTAGAGGCTACTGCGCAAGATAACAGCTGCTGTTATGCATGTGGTGGAGGGCAATTTGAAATTCTATGTGCTTAATCAACAGAGCACCCTGCCGCCCTCTTTAGCTGAAATGTGGTGGTGGATAATTTGAAAAATTCTTTTGACAGCTATCATCTTTAAAAACAATGGCGACTATGCATAGGCTGTTAAGGTCTTATCATTCTCCTCCTCCTCCTCCTCCTCCTCCTCCCCCTCCTCCACCTCCTTCTCTACCTCCTCCTCCGCCTCTTATGTCAAGGCATAGCTTTATATCGAACAAGTTTAAACCTGCATCGCGAAGGCAAGCGCGTGCAGCGATAACATTATTGTGCATGTTTAGACTTTCGAAACATAAGAAGAGTAGAATCAAACGCTGTACTCGATACGACATGTGATCAGAACATTGATTGATGCGTTCAGAAAACAAAATAAGTGATCAAGACTAGAATCGAACAATGTACTCAATACATCATGTGTTTAGAATATGTCAGGGGATACGCTTGTTCTAAGAAGATCAGATTGAAACATAACAAGACTAGAACAGAACACTGTAATCGATGTTGTTAACTTCAACATGTGATCAGAACATTGATTGATGTGTTCAGAACACAAAATAAGTGATCATGACTAGAATCGAACACTGTACTCGATACAACATGTGATCAGAACATTGATCGATGTGTTCAGAACACGAAATAAGTGATCAAGACTAGAATCGAACACTGTACTCAATACAACATGTATTTAGAACATGTTAGGGGGTACCCTTGTTCTAAGAAGATCAGAATGAAACATAACAAGACTAGAATCGAACACTGTAATCGATGTTGTTAACCTCAAGATATGATCAGAACATTGTTTGATGTGTTCAGAGCAAAAGTACAATTTTGATGATTTGCGCAGCTAACTCGCTCGGTAAACGATGTGGCCAAAGTATAACTTCAAATTATTTACCTTCCATCATTCGTCTTGTGTGTAAAAATCAGTCGAACAAGTTATCGCATAAACATGGCTGAAAAAAAATCGTGATAGGGTATGGAACCCAGGGGTTACATCTTATCAGAAGGGCAAAAAGGATGAAAGGACTCTTCCTCCTCCTTACCGCACATTCCTTGGCTAAAGGGCTAATGGGCTAAAGGGCTAATGTGCTAAAGGGCTAAAGGGCTAATGGGCTAAAGGGCTAATGGGCTAAAGGGCTAAAGGAGCAACAGCCTCGTCGATCGCTATCAGCAAGAACGCTTGTACTTTGTAGAAAATTAATCTTTATTTGTAAATGGTTTCATGTTCAGAACAAGGAATGGAAAATCCCCGAGGTGCGATGAGTTACGTTTTTCGAACTAGTGTTTGGAACACTGAACTTTTCAAGATGATAGCAGAGAGTTTAGCAATGTTCTGTTGTTGGATTTTAAATTCCGCGCTACAACATGCATAAGGTGGCAGCCTTGAGGTTTACCGCCGTAAAGATGGCAAGAGTGAGGTTAACAATGTTCTGTTGTTGGATTTTAAATTCCGCGCTATAACATGCATAAGGTGGCAGCCCTGAGGTTTACCGCCGTAAAGATGGCAGCAGTGAGGTTAGCGACGCTCTATTGTCCTTCAAAGTGAGGTTAGGGTTCGTCAAGAAGACAGCTGTCAAAAAAGCACGTGGCTATGTTTACCAAACAAGAGCACGTGGTCGTGACGTCACGGTCACGTAATCAATCCTTAGCTCGACGTCGTTAAGAGCAGTATTAGGGTTAGCTATGCTTAAAAGTCTTGGGAACAGAGCAGCAGTATGAATTGCTATGTTTCAAAGCGTGCACACATGACCTATCGATTTTACATGCATCGACCATCGAACTAAACTTCACCCGCTAGATCGTGCTGCTATCTTAGCATAACCTATACCCATAAAATTAAAGTACAATGAATAGCCATGTTTCAAAGCGTGTACACATCACCTATCGATTTTGCACACATCGACTCTTGTACTAAACTTCTTCCGCTAGATTGTGCTGCTATCTTAGCATAACCTATACGCGTGACCTTAAGGTACAAAGAATAGCCATGTTTCAAAGCGTGTACACATTACCTATCGACTTTGCATGCAACAAATATCGTACTAAACTTCGTCCGCTAGGTTGTGCTGCTATCTTAGCATAACCTATACACATGAACTTAAAGTACAAAGAATAGCCATGTTTCAAAGCGTGTACACATTACTTATTGATTTTGCATGCATCAAATATCGTACTAAATTTATTCCGCTAGATTGTGCTGCTATCTTAGCATAACCTATACCCATGAACTTAAAGTATAATGAATAGTCATGTTTCAAAGCGTGTACACATCAACTATCGAATTTGCATGTGTCGACTCTCGTACTAAACTTCTTGCGCTAGATTGTGCTGCTATCTCAGCATAACTAAGACGCATGAACTTAAAGAACAAAGAAGAGCTATGTCTCAAAACGTGTACACATTACCTATCGATTTTGCAAGCATCGACTCTCGTACTAAACTTCTTCCGCTAGATTGTGCTGCTATCTTAGCGTAACCTATACGCATGACCTTAAGGTACAAAGAATAGCCATGTTTCAAAGCGTGTACACATTACCTATCGACTTTGCATGCAACAAATATCGTACTAAACTTCTTCCGCTAGGTTGTGCTGCTATCTTAGCATAACTTATACACATGAACTTAAAGTACGAAGAATAGCCATGTTTCAAAGCGTGTACACATTACTTATTGATTTTGCATTCATCGAATCTCGTACTAAATTTCTTCCGCTAGATTGTGCTGCTATCTTAGCATAACCTATACCCATGAACTTAAAGTACAATGAATAGTCATGTTTCAAAGCGTGTACGCATCAACTATCGATTTTGCATGTATCGACTCTCGTGCAAAACTTCTTCAGGTAGATTGTGCTGCTATCTTAGCATAACTAAGACGCATGAACTTAAAGTACAAAGAATAGCCTTGTTTCAAAGCGTGTACACATTACCTAACGATTTTGCAAGCATCGACTCTCGTACTAAACTTCTTCCACTAGATTGTGCTAAAATCGTGTAAGTGTGCTGCTATCTTAGCATAACCTATCGATTTTACATGCATCGACTATCGCAAGCATAACTAAGACGCATGAACTTAAAGTACAAAGAATAGCCTTGTTTCAAAGCGTGTACAGATCACCCTGAACTTCTTCCGCCAGATTGTGCTGCTATCTTAGCATAACCTATACGTATGACTTTAAGGTACAAGAATAGCCATGTTTCAAAGCGTGTACACATTACCTATCGACTTTGCATGTATCGACTCTCGTACAAAACTTCTTCCGCTAGGTTGTGCTGCTATCTTAGCATAACTCATACACATGAACTTAAAGTACAAAGAATAGCTATGTTTCAAAGTGTGTACACATCACCTATCGATTTTGCATGCATCGAATCTCGTACTAAACTTTTTCCACTAGATTGTGCTAAAATCATGTAAGTGTGCTGCTATCTTAGCATAACCTATCGATTTTACATGCATCGACTATCGTACTAGACTTCTTCCGCTAGAGCATGTAGCAATCGCTTTTGTGTATCCCAAACCCATGTGCACGAACTTAAAGCATAAAGATGAGCTATGTTCTAAAGCGTGTACACATCACCTATCGATAATGTATGCATCGACTGTCGTACTAAACTTCCCCTGCCAGAGCGTACGACTATCGCTTGTGTGTGCACGAACTTAAAGCATAAAGAATAGCAATGTATAAAAATCTTGTAAACAAAGCAGCAGCATTACGTATAGTCAAGTTTAAATGCGTGCACACATCATGTATCCATGATGCACATAGTACTAAACTTATTCCATTAGAATGTACAAAGTTCGCATGTGTTTGTATTGCTATCTTAGCATAGCCTATGTGAATGAACTTAAACCATAAAGAATAGTTATGTGTAAAAAATCTTGTGAACATAGCAGAATGTTTACTACGTAGTTGTAGACATTAAACTTTGCATGCTGAGGCGGCGTACTACGTGACCGTGACGTCACAGCCACGTGCTCTTGTTTGGTAAACATAGCCACGTGCTTTTTTGACAGCTGTCTTCTTGACGAACCCTAACCTCACTTTGAAGGACAATAGAGCGTCGCTAACCTCACTGCTGCCATCTTTACGGCGGTAAACCTCAAGGCTGCCACCTTATGCATGTTATAGCGCGGAATTTAAAATCCAACAACAGAACATTGTTAACCTCACTCTTGCCATCTTTACGGCGGTAAACCTCAAGGCTGCCACCTTATGCATGTTGTAGCGCGGAATTTAAAATCCAACAACAGAACATTGTTAACCTCACTCTTGCCATCTTTACGGCGGTAAACCTCAAGGCTACCACCTTATGCATGTTGTAGCGCGGAATTTAAAATCCAACAACAGAACATTGCTAAACTCTCTGCTATCATCTTGAAAAGTTCAGTGTTCCAAACACTAGTTCGAAAAACGTAACTCATCGCACCTCGGGGATTTTCCATTCCTTGTTCTGAACATGAAACCATTTACAAATAAAGATTAATTTTCTACAAAGTACAAGCGTTCTTGCTGATAGCGATCGACGAGGTTGTTGCTCCTTTAGCCCTTTAGCCCATTAGCCCTTTAGCCCATTAGCCCTTTAGCCCATTAGCCCTTTAGCCCATTAGCCCTTTAGCCAAGGAATGTGCGGTAAGGAGGAGGAAGAGTCCTTTCATCCTTTTTGCCCTTCTGATAAGATGTAACCCCTGGGTTCCATACCCTATCACGATTTTTTTTCAGCCATGTTTATGCGATAACTTGTTCGACTGATTTTTACACACAAGACGAATGATGGAAGGTAAATAATTTGAAGTTATACTTTGGCCACATCGTTTACCGAGCGAGTTAGCTGCGCAAATCATCAAAATTGTACTTTTGCTCTGAACACATCAAACAATGTTCTGATCATATCTTGAGGTTAACAACATCGATTACAGTGTTCGATTCTAGTCTTGTTATGTTTCATTCTGATCTTCTTAGAACAAGGGTACCCCCTAACATGTTCTAAATACATGTTGTATTGAGTACAGTGTTCGATTCTAGTCTTGATCACTTATTTCGTGTTCTGAACACATCGATCAATGTTCTGATCACATGTTGTATCGAGTACAGTGTTCGATTCTAGTCATGATCACTTATTTTGTGTTCTGAACACATCAATCAATGTTCTGATCACATGTTGAAGTTAACAACATCGATTACAGTGTTCTGTTCTAGTCTTGTTATGTTTCAATCTGATCTTCTTAGAACAAGCGTATCCCCTGACATATTCTAAACACATGATGTATTGAGTACATTGTTCGATTCTAGTCTTGATCACTTATTTTGTTTTCTGAACGCATCAATCAATGTTCTGATCACATGTCGTATCGAGTACAGCGTTTGATTCTACTCTTCTTATGTTTCGAAAGTCTAAACATGCACAATAATGTTATCGCTGCACGCGCTTGCCTTCGCGATGCAGGTTTAAACTTGTTCGATATAAAGCTATGCCTTGACATAAGAGGCGGAGGAGGAGGTAGAGAAGGAGGTGGAGGAGGGGGAGGAGGAGGAGGAGGAGGAGGAGGAGAATGATAAGACCTTAACAGCCTATGCATAGTCGCCATTGTTTTTAAAGATGATAGCTGTCAAAAGAATTTTTCAAATTATCCACCACCACATTTCAGCTAAAGAGGGCGGCAGGGTGCTCTGTTGATTAAGCACATAGAATTTCAAATTGCCCTCCACCACATGCATAACAGCAGCTGTTATCTTGCGCAGTAGCCTCTAAGCTAGCTTTCTTCATAAGAGTAGCCGCCATCTTGTGCGAGCACCCCTAGGCCGTCCCATAAGGAGCTATGTATAGTCACCATTTTGTGTCTGCCATCTTGCGTAAGCATCCCTAGGACGTCTCAAGGCATCTTGTTTCTCATAAGAGCAGCCACCATCTTGAAGAAATAGATAGCTGCGAATGCCAAAGGGCTTAAGTAGGAATCGAACCGTTGATCTCATCATTAGACTATGTTTTTTCTTGTTCCTGATACTACGAACCTACGTATTAGGCGGAAAAAATTTTTGTCCGTTTTGCTCTACGATGCATCGTTTTTGAGATATTTAACATTTTGCATTTAAGCCTCCAAATTTAATGAATCGAACCTGCACGGTACGTTATACTCTCTACCATAGCTAGACCTGATCATGTTACGAAGACTCGCTTCAATACAAGCTAAAACAGAGCAAATGCCAAAGGGCCTAAGTAGGAACCGAACCGTTGATCCCATCATTAGACTATGATTTTCTTGTTCCTCATACTGCGAACCGAGATTTTAGGCAGAAAAATTTTGTCCGTTTTGCTCTACGGTGCACCGTTTTCGATATATTTAACATTTTGCATTTAAGCCCTAAATTTAATGAATCGAACTATCACGACACGTTAGCCTCTAAGCTAGCATTCTTCATAAGAGTAGCAACCATCTTGCGCAAGCACCCTTAAAGCGTCTCATAAGGAGTTATGTATAGCCGCCATCTTGTGTCCGCCATCTTGCGCAAGCATCCTTAGGGAGTCTCTAGCCAAGGACCCTTAAGCCGTCCCATAAGAGCAGCCGCTATCTTGCGCAAGCATCCCTAGGGTATCTCATAAGGAGCCATGTATAACTGCCATCTTGCGCAAGCATCCCAAGGGCGTCTCATAAGAACCTGTGTATAGCAGCCATCTTGCGTAAGCACCCTTAAGGAGTCATGTATAGCCGCCATCTTACGCAATTAGCGTCGAGAGAGGGCTGCTGTAGAATTTTTCTTTTTAAATTATCCGCCACCACTTTTCAAAGGTATCTAGCTAAAGATGGCAGCACTGCGGATGACAGGTGACGAATTTACATCTACTACGATAAAGAGGGCAGCACGGTGCTCTCTGTATTAAAGATGGCGGATGACAGCTGTCAAAAAAGCACATGGCTATGTTTACCAAACAAGAGCACGTGGAATTTGCCGCCATCACATTTCAAACTAAAGAGGGCAGCACTATGCTCTGTTGATTAAAGATGGCGGATGGTAGCTGTCGAAAAAGCACGTGAGTTTGTTTCCAAACAAGAGCACGTGGAATTTTTCAATTTGCCGCCACCACATTTCAAAGGTATCTAGCTAAAGATGGCAGCACGGTGCTCTCTTGATTAAAGATAGCGGATGATAGCTAACAGAACTTTTCAAATTGCCCGCTACTACGTGCTTAAGGTAGTAGCCATAAAGAGGGCAGCACGGTGTTCTGTGGATTAAAGATGGCGGATAACAGGTGATGAAATTACCCGCATGATAGTAGCACAGTGCTCTGTTGATTAAAGATGGCGGATGACAGCTGTCAAAAAAGCACATGGCTTTGTTTCCAAACAAGAGCACGTGGAATTTACCACCACCACATTTCAAACTAAAGAGGGCAGCACTGTGCTCAAAGATGGCAGATGACAGCTGTCAAAAAAGCACGTGAGTTTGTTTTCAAACAAGAGCACGTGGAATTTTTCAATTTGCCGCCACCACATAGAGGGCAGCACTGTTCTCTCCGGATTAAAGATGGCTGCTTGTCGAAAAGCATTTTTCAAATTATCCGCCACCACATTTCAAAGGTAAGTAGCTAAAGAGGGCAGTACTGTGCTCAAAGATGACGGATGACAGCTATCAAAAAAGCACGTGGCTGTCAAAAAGCACGTGGATTTGTTTATCTCGAGCTAGTGAGGTTAAGTTGGTAGCACTAAGGTTTAGGTCTGTCAAGATGGCAGCACTGCCGATGATAGGTGATGAAAGAGGGCAGCACGGTGCTCTCTGGATTAAAGATGGCGGATGACAGCTGTCAAAAAAGCACGTGGCTGTCAAAAGCACGTGGCTTTGTTTATCTCGAGCTAGTTAGGTTAAGTTGGTACCACCGAGGTTTATTCCCGTCAAGATGGCAGTACTGAGGTTAGCGATGCGTTGTTGTCTGTCAAAAAGCACGTGGCTTTGTTTACAAATCTGTCAAAAAGCACGTGGCTGTCAAAAAACACGTGGCTTTGTTTACCTCATGCTAGTTAGGTTAAGTTGGCACTACTGGGGTTTAGGCCCGTCAAGATGGTAGTACTGAGGTTTGCGATGCGTTGTTGTCGATGACAGCTGTCAAAAAGCACGTGGCTTTGTTTACAAATCTGTCAAAAAGCACGTGGTTGTCAAAAAGCACGTGGCTTTGTTTACCTCGCGCTAGTTAGGTTAAGTTGGCACTACTGAGGTTTAGGCCCGTCAAGATGGCAGTACTGAGGTTTGCGATGCGTTGTTGTCTGTCAAAAAGCACGTGGCTTTGTTTACAAATTCAAATTTCCCGCGGGAGGTGGAGGAGGCATCTGGGAGGCTTCTGGCTGAGGTGGAGGTGGAGGTGGCCACTGGGAGGCCTCTGGCTGAGGTGGAGGTGGAGGTGGCCACTGGGAGGCCTCTGGCTGAGGTGGAGGTGGAGGTGGCCACTGGGAGCCTGAGGTGGAGGTGGCGGCCGAACTCTCCCATTATACTACTAACGTACCTGGACTTATTGCAGAATGCTCTGCCTGGATTGTTTGAGAATGTGTCTCTGGCATTAAGACAGGTTATGTGGTTTCTGCGTGATGGAGCAGCATCCGAAGTCCGCATTACAGTTCGCCAACACCTCAACAACATCTTCCCTAGGCGCTGGATTAGGAAGGGAAGGCCCTGCTGCATGACCTCCTAGATCACCGGACTTAAACCCCCTGGATTTTTATTTCTGGGTACATCTGAAAAGCGTTGTGTATGCTGCACCAGTTCCTCGTGTGCAGACCCTTCAACAGCGTGTTCACGACTCCGGAACGTGCGAAAGAGTGAGGTAATCCATGATACGACGTCTGGATGCGTGCATTGCAGCCCATGGAGGCCACTTTGAACATCTGCTGTGATGTGGATGCGATTCAGCTATGCACTCTGTTCCGGGACTTTTTGTTGTCGTTGCACAAACACCGTCCATCTATGGACACCTGTTCGTAGGGCATTTTGTCCTCCTTTTCCAGTCAGGAATCAATCCCTGCAGTTTGTCGGTTTTATTAAAGTTCACCCTGTATAATCAAGAAAACCACACAGCTCTGGCAATAGGGATCAGCCCATGCCTACAATGAGCACGTTGATGCAGTAGCTAAACGAGCACAATGAAGCAGAACTGTCGTGAAGACTTATAATCATTCATAGGGTAGTGAGCTTACAGACAATAGAGCATGGGAAGAATCTCAGTTAACCAAAGGACATCAGTACTCTCTCTTCTTCTACTTAAGACGCCGTCTCCATACGGAGGTTGGCGATCTTGACAATGCAACATGAAAAGATTCTTCTGATGTACATCTGTGCCATCTTTGAATGTTATTTAGCCATGAATTTCTCCGTCTACCAAGGGACCGTTTCCCTCAGTGGCGGTGATAAGGATCCCGCAGACCCCGCATGGCTTGTAAGGGGCCCGTGACTGTTTCTTAATTCAGTAGCTGAAGAGTGATTTTACACATTGATAAAGTTACAGCACACAACACAGTATTACAGAGGGTTATTCCAAACTTAGGCCGTCGTCTCGTCAGTGGGAGTACGGTAGTTACTTCAGAAAGAATGTGGCTTTCCCAACCTGTTCCAATAACAACCATCGCTTGCTGCCACTCACAACAATCAACAAGGCTTTTGAATTAATTAGCCGGTTCTGAGAACCCAGTAAGTAGTCAGTGAAGATGCGACAACAAGAATATCCTCCTTATCTAAACTCTAAATCAGGGCCTCTCAGGGTGCATGCGCCCGGTGCATGCACTGTGCACGGTGCAAAAGAAGACTTCGCTTGGTCGACCAGAGTGCAGACCCCCACTCCTCGATTTGGAGCAATAGCGCTGTCTCTCTCTTTCCCCACGCCTGTCTCGCTCGCTCCCCCTGTCCCCCTCTTCCTCACATGCTCCGTAGCGCTCCAAATCCGAGCCGAGTTGAGCCGAGCTTAGCCGAGTAGCCCAGAGACGAAGTATTGATCCGAACAGAGCCGAGTGGGACCGATGCACTGTGCACAGGAACTCTGCGCCGCTGTCTGCGCGCGTGAGATTTTGAGCGTTTGAGAGGTCCTGCTCTAAATACTGAAGTCTCGAACCTGTTTATAACTCTCGGCAGTCAGTAGGCGTACGGTGGACGGTTGAGTTGGAAATTATTTGGCCTAGGAACGACATTATTTCTTAATATTTTGACGTCACTGTGTTATGTTTACTATAGTTGGAGCATGCATTTCTGTGTTCGTACCACATAAGTGTATTTTAATTCCTTCGGATTTGAAAACTAAATTGTGTAACTTATTATTATTGTTTCGGGGTTTTCTATGGAACGCAGAGGTGAAAGAAGGTGCTGGTGGGAATGGGTCTATCTACGACAGTCAAAGATTAATTTAAAACTTTAAAATAAAGGTTATATTTCTTTTCAGAGCTTTCGGGTACAGAGCTAGTTGGTACAAAAATAGAAAAACCAAGAATTGGTAATTTACAAGGTTCCAACATCGCTAATGTTGCGTTTAGTTAGGTAGACGAGGAGAGAAATCTCCCAAAACACAACCATTAACTATTACAATTGCAAAATAGTTTACAATTTCTGGCCTCTCTACATTTGACATTTGACAAGATAGTAGCCGTTGTATTTATGAAGTAATACCTGGGTATCGAGTACCCATACTACCGGACCTTCCTGAAAAGAACAGGTTAAATTACTGGCCCAAACTCAAAAAAGTATGGAAGCGTACACTTGCACTCGTAGAAATAAAGGTTAAAACCCTACTTGGGCTTGCAGCCCGACGTTGCAGAGGCACATGTTGCACACTACTGAGGTGACTAGAAGGACAAGTTAATCTATGATTTACAGGAGAGAAACAGTTACCAAATCGTAGTCACCTCAAGATTAATTGAAGGGGAATTCGAGAGGGTAACGCACTCTCTATCCCCGATTTACAGTTTAAGTCCTTAGGACTTACATGAAATTTTACATGAGAAAGAAGAAAGTTTACATTTTAGGAAATTGACGGTTACATAGTTAAAGATTGGAACCTTCTCCTCGGGTCAGCTTGTGGAGATAACTACTTAAATGGAGAAACTGTTGGCCATTACCTTAGCTGATGTTCTGCCTACCGAAGAATGAGGCCACCGCCTCCTGTCTTAACATACACACTCAGTAAGACGACGACGATTAGAAAGACACGTTAACTCGAAAGAGCGTCAGCTTTAAAACCCGAGAGGAGGGTTCGAGAATGCTCTGGACTAAAACCGGACACACCCTCTCATTTTTATTGATGGATAAAATAGGTACGGTTGTGGTGGTGGTGATTATTGTTTTAAGAGGAAGTACAACTGGGCAACCATCCTCTATATAACACTAATCAGAGAGAAAAAATGGAAGGAGTCCGACACTTCGAAAATTGAAGGTATCCGCTAAAGAAAACAAGGACCACGAAGGGCGTGAAAATGAAAGACTCCCTTGGCCTCCATACGTAATACCGTCGGGGTCGGAAAAGAACAAGAGTTGACCAGGTGAGGTCGGATAGGATAGATGAAAGTGATGAGGCAGGCACAAGTGGAAGCAATGCCAGGACTCAGCTGAGGGCCCTGTGGTCGCCAACCCACGCTCAAAGTTCAGAGCCCCTGAGGCCTCTTTTAGTCACCTCTTACGACAGGCAGGGGATACCATGGGTGTTATTCTACCACCCCCACCCACAGGAGGATAAAATAGGTAACAAGAAACGTTTGGTTGGCTGAAAAATAAATACATGAAATTTCTGATTGGTCAGAAACCAAGGCTGGTGGGATGAGTAAGAAGTGTTGCAAACCTTTAAGTACCAAGAATAAGAAAAGTCAGTTCAGTTCAGAAAACCTATAAACACAAAACTTCTTCAAATATGTAACTATTCCATTTTGCACCAGAGTGCATGACCTCAGTTCTTCCTGCAACTGTGGTGCTGAAGTGCAAACCATCAGCCACATCGTGAAGGAATGTCCTCTCCGAGCATTCACTGGACCTATGGAGGAGCTACATCAAGTAACCCCTACGGCACTCACTTGGCTGGAAGGACTAGACATCAGCTTGTGATGAAATCTCAGAACCTACAGTTGTGTGTGTATGTGTGTGTGTTTTTACCTCCTAGTTAGTCTGTAAATACTCTATATCCATGTATTTAAATATGTTTAAATTTTTCTAATAACACTTATATGTAAAATACATTTCAAACGATTGTCAAATGAAGTATCATACGCTAAATAAACAAATAAATATGGTGAAAAGTCCAAATTTCTTGTAAGAGTTGTTGCAACCAGTGATTCACCAAAACAAAACAAAACAAAACAAAACAAAACAAAACAAAACAAAACAAAACAAAACAAAACAAAACAAAACAAAACAAAACAAAACAAAACAAAACAAAACAAAACAAAACAAAACAAAACAAAACAAAACAAAACAAAACAAAACAAAACAAAACAAAACAAAACAAAACAAAACAAAACAAAACAAAACAAAACAAAACAAAACAAAACAAAACAAAACAAAACAAAACAAAACAAAACAAAACAAAACAAAACAAAACAAAACAAAACAAAACAAAACAAAACAAAACAAAACAAAACAAAACAAAACAAAACAAAACAAAACAAAACAAAACAAAACAAAACAAAACAAAACAAAACAAAACAAAACAAAACAAAACAAAACAAAACAAAACAAAACAAAACAAAACAAAACAAAACAAAACAAAACAAAACAAAACAAAACAAAACAAAGAAATCCAGTCAGTTCAGGAAACTTTGAAATAACATATTGCTGTATCATTTAGTAGTGACATCTTTTGATCAACGTCCCAACTTCTTGTAATAGATGTTTCAATTTTTATATGATGGGTAGCGTTCTTCAAGGCGCTTCATTTAAATGCACGGGGATGAGGTGTACCTTGCGGGACAATTATTATTATTATTATTATTATTATTATTATTATTATTATTATTATTATTATTATTATTATCGTAGTTGCTCTTTATTGTAACAATATACAACCTTGTACTACGAAATAAACTTGTAAGGTTCCTTATCAAGAAACGAGGGGCCCATGTTCAATTATTTCGGGGGCTCCCGAGCTTCTTAGTGCCTCTAGTGGTTTCCCTTGTATCTTTCCTTCACTAATTAGCCGTAATAATTGATACCGCTCGCCCCTCATAACATGCCATAAGTACTGCGTTTTTATAATAACTAACAGGTTTTTTTTTTTTTTTTTTTTTTTTTTTTCGATGAAGGACTTCGACATTTGAAATTTTCAGTATCCAAGGCATGCGCAAGAGACAGCAATACGGATACATTTCTAAGGCATCTTTACGTTTTTAGTGCTTGGATCCAGGGTCCACTTTTCAACAAAATCTCACTCGACGCCCGTGGTTTTGCGAGTGGAGCTACCAAGGAATTCTTCAACCGCGGATGTTCTGGATGCTGTACTCTTTTTGTGATGGGAAGTTTGTGTTTTGTCTGTTGTCCGCCATCAACGAAGTGTTTTCTTCACTGTACTACTACTGAAATGTTTTGATCCTCTCCTGAAGGGGGAGGCGGACCTCTTAGACGGTGAGGCCGTCTCTCAGGCCGGGAGATTTGTTACGGTGAAGGAGATGCACGGAGAAGACGACGGGGTTGGTGACCACAGCCTGTACTAGGAACTGTCCCGGCATTCGCCTTAGTGCAGGAGAATGGAAAACCACTGGCCGCACTTAAACGACTGCAGCTATCGAGCTCGGTCATCAATATTTGGACAAGCTGAGATTTGCAAGGAATAAAGTCGTATATCACCTAAGCAGTATCTTAGCACCAGAAGGTTACACTATCCATGGTCTCTAATATAAACTGAGATCGAACTCACGGTGCTTGTTCTCTACGCTATGGCACCTGCCTCAACCGGACCTACGTCGAGCGCGGCCGCCCTGCTTTAAACGTGTAGCCTATACAATATTATATGAAATCTGCTGGAAGTGCCGTCGTCCCTGGGTTGAACAGGCATTGTATCTGGTAATCTCATTCTGACTGACGCGAGTTACTCCTATCACTGTAAGGTCTCTTATTTCATTCGTAATGTTTTCTTTCAATTCTTGCAACGTGTGAGGATTTGTTCGATACGTTTTTCTGGTTATGTAGACTAAATGTATCAACGAAATGTCACTGTAATATTTGTCCCAAATGGGACATAATAATTGCTTTTACACCAATAAAGTGAAAAATCCGCGGTAAATTAAGAAATTCCGTCGTTACTAGAGAAAAGTGTAGAGAAATATGTATACGTAGAACGTACTTACGGGACGAAGACAGGACTCCTTTATGTGGTATTCCGCTGCTCGTGCCGTCTTTTGTTTCTTTCTTGAGGTCCAGGGCTTGGACCCACTAATGGGATTGCTATGTCTGTGAACTTTCATTATCTATGTCCATATAACTAGCGCTGGTAGTTCAAACAGCAAAATAGCATGATCCCTGGAGTAATAAATATATCATTTAATGAATGAGTTAGGACTCAAAACGAATAAGCAACTTGAAGAAAACGACACCTAATTAATTCAAACAACTTCAGTGAGGAAAGGCATCACACACGAAAGTGTTAGACAAACAAAACACATACGGAAGCGCTGCGACGTAGCAGAAAAAACAGTTGTAAGGTAGTAAAGTATGTATCCATATTATTTCCTGCAAGTAAAATATTTCGTACTCTCTTAATTCACCGCAGATTTCACACTTTAAGTGAATTATTATATTCCATTTGGGACAAATATTACAGTGACATTTAGTCGATACCTTTCGTCTACATAACCCGTTTTTCTTTCATTTTACCCCCACAACTAAAAATCACACACTGTTAGATCTGGAGAACGAGGGGGAAAGAGAGCAGCAGTGATCTCTCCCGAGATTGTAAGAAGGGAATCTTCTGCTGTATGAGCAGGGGCTGAATCTTGCTGAAATTACCCACGAGATTTTTCTTCTTCCGTTAAGTGATGGACGAACGGCGTTCTCTGCATTTGCAGTCATATCGAAAAAAAGATAGGCCTAATTATTCGTCTTGCACTAACAGTACACCAAACACCAATCTTCCTATAATAAAGAGGGATTTCATAAACACCATTAGGATTTTATGACTGTTCAGGCGACCATTAAGATGAAACAGAACTTTTACATACGAAAATACGGTGTTGCAATGATAACTGTGTTTCCATGTTAACAGCTGAGATAACTATGCGCGCTCCTCCCATATTGCAACTGCCGTAGCGTTTGGTCTGGGTTTATATGAGACACTCTGTGAGAGAGACATTTTTGGGTTCACTGCAAGAACGTTGTACATCATCAGTGTGTCACCTCCTTCCATGTTGACACTGAACAAGAGCTGGACAACGTACGCGAAGGACTGACGGATAGCGGAAGAACATCAGTGCGTGTAGTGGAGGAAGAGCAATGTCGAACGAAGGTTGTATATCACGTCGGTCGTTTAAGGACCATATTTGCCTAACGTTCTTTTCGTAACAATATGTCAGATAATGCGTTTAGTATTTAACAAACTAGTTTATTACTGAAATGTTTGTTTCACGCCCGGGTTGCAATCCCAAAGGTTGTTTTTAAAAGGATTCTTATGTCTGCATTTCGAGGCCATTTGAGTTACAACAGTACACATGGTCCTTACTTGCTACTATATTTCTTACAAAACAACTTTGTCCCAGGGAGTTTGCAGTTTTCCCACTGCAATCCTTCTATGATACCATTTTAGGAAAATATATTATTTAACTAAGAGGGAGAAAGTATAATATTTATTTACAGAAATAATTAAACTCGGACGTCCACTAAAATACCAGGTTTTTCATTCCTGCGAAGTTGCCAAGTGATATACTACTTTGTTTGAGGGCAGTGCTCTGTGATGGCACATATCACATCCCCACAGCATATTTTTTCTTTCTTCGTTATGCCCAACTAAGGGGCGCGATTTAGCTGATGTTGTCATTTTCTTCATCTTCTCGCTGTGGCTTTTCTTGCGATTTTGTGACCAGGTTTTCTGTCCGACTCGTTGGCTGAATGGTCAGCGTACTGGCCTTCGGTTTAGAGGGTCACGGGTTCGATTCTCGGCCGCGTCGGGGATTTTAACCTTCATTGGTTAATTCCAATGGCTCGGGGGCTGGGTGTTTGTTCTGTCCCCAACATCCCTGCAACTCACACACCACACACAACACTATCCTCCACCACAAAAATACGCAGCTACTGACACATGGCAGATGCCGCCCACCCTCATCGGAGGGTCTGCCTTACAAGGGCTGCACTCGGCTAGAAATAGCCACACGAAATTATTATTATTATTATACCAGATTTTCTTGGTGGTCAAGCGGTGATTGTCGACTAATTTTATGACCTTAAATCCTATTAACACAATGTCATCTAGGATGCCTATTTGCTGAAGTTTTCCAACTTCGAGCAGCCAATTGTTTTTTACTTTCATTGATAGGGCAAGGTTCACAATTAATTTGGGCCAATCTCTGATTATTCATTCTGAGAATATGTGCATAAAATTGCAAAGGTCTTTTCCTAAATGTGTCTGTGATTTTCTGTGAATGTTGGTACAAGTGATGAGATTTCCTTATCATCCAAATTCCCTCTGAGCAGACTGGTCCAAAAATTTCCTAAGGATTTTTCTTTCTTGCTTTTCTACATCTTTATTCAATGATCTGCGCGCAGTGATCAGTGCTTCAGGCTTCATTACAGTGTTATCATGTCTTAATTTTGCATTTCGGGATATAGATCATTTTATTATTGTTCCGAGGTATCTGTGGAACAGCAGAGGTGTAAGAAGGTGCGGGCTGGAATAGGTCTCAACTACAAAATTAAAGTTATTTTTAAAACTTTAACAAAGGTTATATTTTCTTTTCAAAATCAACAAATAACGGATAACAACATTTAACAATTTCCACTAGGTGAAATAACAATGAAAGGCAGGTACAAAATAATTTTACCCGTTCAGGGTTTTTTTTTGCAAGGTTTTGGGCTTCGAGCCCCGCCGTCACAATCCTTGAGCTATTAGCCCAACTTTACCAAGGTACAAAATTGAACAAAGGGGCAGAAAACCCCGTCATGCCAAGGAGCACTTGCTAGTAATTACAATGTTAAGCCTCCTAGAGGCACTTTCCAAAATACCAGAAAGAGCGGACCTGCTCTCAATTTTACAAGCCTATCCAAGGCCACAACAAACTTCACTTCGTACTGCCCTCAAGGCACACACACAGTGAAACAGGGGTATCTAATACCCAACCTACAGGGCCTTTGCATGAAGAAAACAAAACATCAGGATGAGTTACTGGCCCAAAGTACAGAAAGAACTGGAGGAATGAACTTGCACTCCAAAATACACCTTATAAAACCTAAGTGGCTCTAGCCCGATACACAGGGGCTAATCCCAAGCTAGAGAGGTGACCCGTATGAGGAAACTTTAATACGTTAAGGAAGAGAAGAAACGGTTATGAAAACGTAGTCACCTCAACTTCAAAATGAAGGGGAGTTCGAGAGGGTAAAAGCACTCTCTATTCCCGCTTTACAGTGAAGGAGATTTGTAGTTTTCACATAAACGGAAGAGGAATTTACATTTTAAAGTGGTAGGTTACATATTAAAGGTTTCGAACCCTCCCCGAGAGTTAAACTGCTGAGCTAGCAAGAAATAAAGATGTTAAAGGCCATTACCTTGTTGAAGAGCTGCTGCTTAAAGAAAGAGGCGCTTCCTGCCCCCTACTACATATCCACACACAGAGTTAGATGTTATACTAGTGGCCCGGAGACAAGAAAATCAGCAGTTTTTATACCCTCGTGGAAAATTCGAGACCTTTCAAGAATGAGTAGACACACCTCCTCAACTTTATTGGATAGCTTAGAGCTACATATCCATATCGAAGAAGACATACATGATTGGCTGAGAATTAATTAAAGAAATTCGGGATTGGCTAAGTTCAAACCTGGCGAAAGGAAGGATTAATATTGCCAACCCAAAAATAAAAGAACAAAATTTAGTAAAGACAACAACTTTTGAATACAAAATTTCTTCAAGAAGGTTCATTCCTTTGCACCAGGATGATCATATGGGATATTTTACCATATGCATGATCATAGTTTTCTTTTTTTTTTTTTTTTAAGAGACATCTGGTAGAGAACGTCCACACTTCTTGATCAATGATAAACAAAAACACATCAACATCAAAATTCACACAGAGCCATCTTCGGAGAAACTGTTGAGTTAATACAGTTTTTCATGGTTCAGGCTTTCTCCTGTACAGGAGTTTCAGTTGGCGCAATATTTGAACAAGCGGGGTGGAGATGTACCGCCCGGTCCAAGAGAGCCTGAATGTTCTTTGCAGTTTGCTTCACGATTGAGTCCTGAAGGTTGGACCACTTCTCCCAGGTATTTGAATATACAGCAGACACGTGGGATATTTTACCATATTGGGTTTTCATTGGTTGCCCATCTAGGTAGAGAAGAGATCCTTCCAATGTAGTGAGTTTTTATTACAACATAGTATTATTATTGTAAAAATTCAGGATTCTTGTGAAGTGATGTCTTCTGAAAATACTAGATGGCGTTATGACCAAATAAGACATCGAAATTAATGTTATTGGAAGAGTCCTCTAAGCTGCGAAAGTTGTAAACATCATTATCCAGTCCTGCATTAATGAAGGTAATACGAAATGTATGATATACTGTAATATGTGCGATATTTATGTGTCGGAATTGAATTAACGTAAACATTTATCATCACTGTGATGCCGGCAGATTACTTCACCTGGGAATGCAGAGACGCCATTTTGGTGTATGGGTACGTAACTACGGTGCTGCGATCACGCGCAGAAACAATTCAATAAGGTTAAGTTTGGTGTTCCTTGATTCATAATCTCTGTGACTGTCCGTGTTTTAATTACTGTCACGTGGAGATCAACCAGTCGGAGACGACACAGTGTGAAAAGTGAAGTCTCATTTTGTGTTCTCTTTTGAGTGGGTCAGAAGGCTAGGAGTGGGAAGGAAGCGGTCGTGGCCTTAATTAAGGTACAGCCCCAGCATGTTCCTGGTGTGAAAATGGGAAACCACGGAAAACCATCTCCAGGGCTGCCGACAGTGGGGTTCGAACCCACTATCTCGCGGATGTAAGGTCACAGCCGCGCGCCTCTAACCGCGCGGCCAACTCGCCCGGTAGGTGAAGAAGGGAATTATGTCATATTATGAAATAAACCACTATTGATTAACAATCTCTCTAATTATCTCTTTTTGCATTTAGTTAATACACAACTAAAAACAACTTGCGTAACACTTTATTTCTGTAAAGTGTGTTAGAGCAGCAGTGGTATACGTTAACCGTTAACATACACTTATTATCAGATTGAAGAATAGGTATATAATTAACTTTCTCCAACATGTTTGTTATTGACCAATAATTGCTGCCTAATTTATCAACGATCAATGTTTCCATTACTGAAGTGGTACCGAGGGTTTCATACAAGCAAACTCTTTATGGTGATACACTCCAACTCGGCGTTCAGTCTATATATAAAATAAGAGTTTTGTCTGTACATTGCTCAGAATTTGAAAAGAGTGGTATTTCTGTATCGGTCATGTCCATAGTAACAAGGAAATGCACTTTTTACTTTTCCGTAATGTCTGTCTGTCTGTCTGTCTGTCTGTCTGTCTGTCTGTCTGTCTGTCTGTCTGTCTGTCTGTCTGTCTGTCTGTCTGTCTGTCTGTCTGTCTGTCTGTCTGTCTGTCTGTCTGTACACGCATCACGAGAAAACGGCTGAAGAGAATTTAATAAAAATCGGTATGTAAAGTCGGGGGGTGAGCCGCTACAGTCTAGGCTATAAATCATTTCATTCACGCTGAGTGAAACGGTAGTTTAGGGGAAGGCCTAAAATTATTTCTCAAATACTTATATTATTAGTGGTCATATCGATAAAGTTATATAGATTTTAATTTCCGATCATTTACGTCTTATGCCTTTTTACCGTACCGGCTATGATGACACAGATATTAATGAATTTGGATTTTTGTTGCTAAGTTCATATCAACGCCGAGCCCCGAGAAAATGGTTAAACAGAATTTAATGAAAATCAGTATATAGAGTCGGGGAATAAGAAGCTACAGTTTAAGCTATAAACAATGGTATTCACCCTGAGTGAAATGGTAGCTTAGGGGAAGACACCTAAACTTTCATTTTTAAATACCTATGTTCTCAGTCCTATAGAAAGTACTACATACCAAAAGTTATAGAGAATACAATTTCCGATCATTTATGTTTTATTCAGTTTCACCGCACCGACTCTGATAAGAGTGGTATTTCAGAACCGGAAGACAATAATGTGAAGGCCTACAATATCGAAAGCGCGTAACATTGATCAACAATAACATTACACTGACCGTTGTTTGTTGTAATGTTCTTTGTCTCTTATGCTGACATTCAACTCCGATAGATGGGATTACTGCTGCGTACCGAGTATAACAGCTTAACTGAATATTAGCGGGAAATAGCTGAGGAGTTAGATAACTTTCTTCTTTAGCATGCCAATCCTCTGGTTCATACATTTTCTGATACTGCTGGTACGTAACACACTGGTTCATTATAGTATTCCAGCTATTCGATACCTACTTTGACGCGCTGTTTTGAATCAGCAGTGTGCGCACTTAAGTCAGAGGATCAGTTATTAGTAGTAGTATGAACTGGCCTAGAATTACAATTTAGGCCTATTCCAAATTATAGTACCACAATTCACTAAATAAGTCAAAATTGAACACTGAAAAGAGCCGTTTCTTAAGAAAAGCTTCTTCCTCTTCACTTTTATTAAATCTACATTAATTTTATTCCAAATTAGCAGCAAAGATGTGGTTTCTCCTCTGGCTTGGAGGAAAAATTGCCTCCACGTCAGATAGTTCTTTCCCCCGCCAGTGTGGTAAATTGAGATTTTCCGACTCATCGGGTACTCCCAGGAAACAGATAAGTAAGCGGGCATAGTTTTTGCCCTGGGACTATCCACTATTCGAACCCCCATCCCCGTCGAAAAAAAAAGACGAAGACACGGATCACGGATGTCTGAGTCTTGGTCATTCCAGCACTGTAGCTTTGAGCTGTTAGTTCTGCAGCATAGTACTGTTCGTTAAAAGTGAGGAAATGTGTGGGTTTTTATTTGATCGAGTATTTCATATGAAAGCATTGCTTTTAATCGCGCCATTCCTACTGACGTCATTGTAATGACCCATGTTCATTTCAGTTGGGAAAACCACTAAGAGAGTCTTTCTGAGAATCTATAGAGGCAGGCGGAGAGTGAGTGTCTGCCATTATAATGAAAACTCCCCAACCTGATTGTGACTGATGGTAGGCAAGCTGGCCTACCATTGCAATGAAGATTCCCTAACGCAGTCTTCATATGAGAAAAGACGTTGGTGACTTCCCCATCGTGTTTCTAGGGCAAAGTTAAGAGCTATGCAATCTTGCTCACAACGTTTACACTACCTAACCTAGAATTCTGTATAGCCTACAGTTTAGAATTCCGTAGCGAAGCACGGGTACATCAGCTAGTATAATTATAATGCAGTACACTTTATTTCTTGACTAATTTCCTTTTTTTAATGGAATTTTGTTTGCGACATCTTTGAGTATTCCTGCTTCGTCTTGTACAGTTTCATTCATTTCTGATAGGTGGCGGCGTTCAAAATGGCGTCTGTAACGGAGGTGCGTGCGAAACAGAGAGAGCAGTTATTGAGCTTCTTTTGGTGTGAAACCAGGGAATCACAGGCGCTTGCGGAATGTCTGCGGAGAACTGGCAGTGGACAAAAGCACGGTAATGCGAAAGGCCGAAGCATTATACGGAGGTTATGTTGAAAAATAGGGTATTGTAGCAAAACGATTGGCGAATAACACAGTGTATTTGAATCCTCAATAAAACCAACCTGCTTTCAGAAAAAATGTGTTGTATTGTATGTTGAGCTCCGTTCGTAACAGGTCGTATGAGGCGAACGTGCCGGGACGAAACCTCCTATGCGATAATATTTTTGGAGTTATACTGTCCCTCAGCACATACATTATGAAGAGCGAGAGTGTCTTGACAATATTCACACAATATTGCACCTTAGATGACAGATCCTTACCGGCCCAAGTTCTAAGCTAAAAATATTTCACATAGGAGGTTTTGTCCAGGGAGCGACGAAATATTGATGTTGGAAGTTCGCATGTTCGTAAACCCGCCAAAGACATCTTTTTAAAATAATCATACTGCGTACTCCGAATATGAAAGCATTATTTACTGAATTAGTATCTGCCTCAGTAACGCTATCAGCTGCGCACCTCGGTCCTGTCAGAGATTCAGGAACAGGGGCGTAACGAATGCGACAAAATAAAAATTCGGGCTCCCTAAAACAATGTAAAAACTAATACCGGTATACATTTCATTAGAGCAGATAGAAGTCACTCAATATGTTGTCAAGGCACTATTGTAAGATTATTAAAAATTAATGTTTAATAGGTTTTACTTGACTGGCTCCGTGGTTTAACCATGAACAGCTTAGAAATTCGTACTTAACTGCTGTAATTAGTTTCATTTCTCAGTAACTATAGAACTATACTCTGTCACCAACGAGGTCTTGGTTATAATAATTTATTCTGTTCTTATTTTCCTACCGCTTTTCCCACACCCGTGGGGTTGCGGGTGCGAGCTGCGCCGCACATGTACATTTGGCCCTGTTTTACGGTCGGATGCCCTTCCTGACGCCAACCCTATATGGAGGAATGTAATCACTATTGCGTGTTTCTGTGGTGGTCGGTAGTGTGGCGTGTTGTCTGAATGTGAAGAGTAGAGTGTTGTCACGGACATAAACACCCAGTCCCCGAGCCATGTGAATTAATCAGAAACTATTAAAATCCCCGACCCGGCCGGCAATCGAACCCGGGACCCTCTGAACCGAAGGCCAGTACGCTGACCATTCAACCAACGAGTCGGACTTACTACACAAAAAATATACGAACAAAATTGAATAAAAAATGTTCAAATAAAGTTCGAACAATATCAAACTGCACAATTGATAAAACTGGTGTAATGTCAACTTCGCACAAAGCGAGCTCATTCGAAACTGGGTTGACTGATTGTGACTAAACGAACTTCTTATTGTCGAAGAGATGTGTTTAAAGTTTAAAATGTCATGATTGTTTCGTATGAATAGAGAAATATACAATATTAAACAGAAGGAAGGATCCACCATTCAATACTCTGTTTTAAGTTGAACAAAATAGAAGTTGAGACCGGTTTCAACACATTTGAAGTGTCATCATCAGCCATTTAGCAAAGCAGTGCAAAAATTAAGCCATAAAGATCTAAAAACAACGGACACAATGATCACAGGCAAAAAGTTCATAAGCAGGTCTAGTACAATCCTGTTATGCCGCTTTCACATATGAAAACCTACGAGAATGTTGTATTTTTGATCGAAACGTTAGATGTTCAATAAAGTGTATACATTATCCGATCTCAAGTGCGCTAAAAAAAAAAAAAATAATTTTCTAACTAAAGTACGATATTTTGGTATCAATTTTAATTGCTGTCGGGGTCGGAAAAGAACAAGAGTTGGTCAAGAGACGTCGTATAGGATAGATGAAAGTGACTAGCCTGGCACAAGTAAATGTAAGCAATTCCAGGACTCAGCTAAGGGCCCCGTGGTCGCCAACCCACGCTCCCAAGTTCTGAGCCTCTGGGGCCCTTTTAGTCGCCTCTTACGACAGGTAAGGGATACCGTGGGTGTTATTGTACCGCCCCCACCCACAGGGGAACAAAAGAAAGCCATACGTAAAGCTTTGCTTCAGGAGAATACAACTGGGAAGGATGACCAGTACCTCACCCAGGCGGCCTCACCTGCTATGCTGAACAGGGGCCTTGTAAGGGGATGGGAAGATTGGAAGGGATAGATAAGGAAGAGGGAAGAAGCGGCCGTTGCCTTAAGTTAGCTACCATCCCAGCATTCGCCTACTGGAGAAGTTGGAAACCACGGAAAACCACTTCGAGGCTGGGTTAGGAGAGAATCCCACCCCCCTCTACTCAGCTCACCTCACGAGGCTGAATGGAACCCGTTGCAGCCCTCGTATCACTTTTCAAATTTCGTGGCAGAGCCTGGAATCGAAGCCGGGCTCCGAAGGGGTGGGGCAGCTAATCACAGTAACCACTACACCACAGAGGTGGACATAACACAATGATCATTAATAAAACCTCCATGTTACTGTAACACCCACTGCATCATATAGTAGACATAGCCTACGCCACAAGTTCAAAGTGAAGCCATTTGGTGGGTGTACTGAGGCAAGCAGGCACATCCATTACAGCCGATAATTTAGTACCAAGCGGGCATAAACATGTCAAGATAACGAGTGCGAAGATATTTCCATAACTTTTGAAATCCTATCCATTATTATAGGAGGGTGTTATCTCCGACAGCTTATTTATGGGCGATACTTTTACAAATGGCAAGTGTGTTATTATGTGCGTGATAGAGCACCTATCAGAAAACGCGTATCAAACGTTTCCCGGATAAGTTACTGCTGGTGGTGATTACTGTTTTAAGAGGAAGTACAACTAGGCAACCATCCTCTACATAACACTAATCAGGGAGAAAAATTGAAGGGGTCCGACACTACGAAAACTGAAGTTATCGGCCAAAGGAAGACAAGGGCCACGACGGGCGTGAAAATAACAGACTCCCTAGGACTCCATTCGTAATATCATCGGGTTCGGAAAAGAACAAAAGTTGATCAAGGGAGGTCGGGTAGGATGGATGAAGATGAGGAGACTGTCACAAGTAAGTAGAAGCAATGCCAGGACTCAGCTAAAGGCCCCGTGTTCGTCAACCCACGCTCCCAAGTTGGGAGGCGGAAGGGCTCCTTTTAGTCGCCTCTTACGACAGGCAGGGGATACCGTGAGTGTTACTCTACCACCCCCACCCACAGCGGCACATGATCGTTAAGGCGTTGAAGTCTAAACTCTCTGATACCTTAGTTCGAGTCCCGTTCGTCGATACAATGTTCACCATCAGAATGTTGGCCGGCAGGGTAGGGGAGGTGGTGGTATTAGATTGCGTGCCAACCTCTCCGTAGTGCTCATATGGAGTGAGGGCATATGGCGCTGTTGTTTCACCCTCTCCCTTCCAACTATCATATATCACGTCATTCATTTCATCTCATTAACTTCTCTGATGAGGTTGACGTTAGGAAGGACATCCGGTCATAAAAACCCGCCACGACAGATTCATCTCACCTCATACTCGACCCCGTGGAGAAGCAGGACAAGGATTGAACATGATACCATGACCAGCTCTAGCACTGCGGTTTACTATTTCTTTCTTCTAAATTCTTGGCGTTACCAGAAAGAAATCATGAACAATGATAGATATCATATCTGTGGAAAAGAGAAGTTTCAATGAAGATGTCATTTTTAAAAATCTTCTTTGAAATAGGTTAGAAATATTGTCATAGTAGCCATCGAGTCGAACTTATTTTGTAGAAAATAAGAACCTGTGATATGCCGGTGAGCATAACTACATCAATGGGCAATGAATATGCATGGACGCCTTTTGGTAGACGTGGTTACGAAGTCAAAGGAGATAACAATCTCATTACGAGAAAATAAAGCAGGACCTGATGTTGATCCAGGGCGCGTGATTTTATGTCCAATAAATAATTTTCTCTTCCTTCCGCAGTGTTTAGACTTGTAATTAATGTTTTCCCGTCTACATTCTTCGTCATTGCTGAGTTTATAGTCTCCCTTATAGGTGTAATACGTTCAACATGAACATGTATTTCTGTCCACCAAAATGGCGTTGTTCTTCTGTCGACATGACGTACACTCGTTGCCTGGTTACAACGGTGCACACTAAATTGTTTACAGACACTGTTTCCAGAGAAACCCCAGCCCAAAAACGTATCGATCGCAAACCGTGGCAGGCAAGCAGTGTCGTCTTTATTTTTCTATTTCGGAAGCCATTACGAGGCTGTTGAACTAACGCTTTATGCACCATTTCATTTGTTTTCTTTACATGGTAACAATAATCGGGCCTATGAAAATATTAAAACTGGTCTCCTCGCTCGTCTTTTTGCACCGCAATGTGTGAGAGGAGCTGCTTCCACAACTATTTTGATACCAGTTTAAGTACCCGTTCTGCGAAGTATTAAGTACAGGTTCTTGGGGAGTTGGTAAGAAATGCATAACATCACCGTTGCAGCACTACGGTTGGGATATTTCCTAGAGGTGTACTCGTCAGGTCAAGAACCTATCAAAACAATAGCGGTTGGAAGGACACACACCCAACCTCTGTGGCACAGTTAGTCCTCTTCTCAAGAAAGCTGCCTTTAGTGTTGTCGCCCAGGAGGCAGATTCCCTGTATATGCAGACTTTTCTTAAACATTTTTAAAGAACTTGGGAATTTATAGAACATTTCCCTTGATAATTTCCCACTCATCATCCTATAAATGTTTGAATATGATCCAGTGCCAGTATGGTGACAGGTTTCATATTTATATACTGTCTAGTGTTAGTACATAACACAAGAAGAATTGTTACCTGTTTTACTGGAGGTTTTCTTCTGATTACTTTCCTTAGATGAAAAAAGATGTAAACTTCCATGACTTTGTTCACTATTTGGCCATCCAGAACAGAGTTATGGGGAACCATACAGTAGAATGAAAACATAACTTTTACTCTTGTGCTAATAAAATTTGTCAGCGCTAACACAAACATGGAAATGTTCGATCTGCTCATGTGCAGTACTTGGTGGGAGTTTGTTCACCCACCAACTCCTTGTTGTTATACCTTATGCTTCTGAAAACAAATAAGTTTTGAGGAGCATTTCCTAAAGGAAAATGCAAAATAATTACTTTTCCCACTTCAACTCACTACTATTATTACACTGTTTCTAGTAATGCAAGTCTGCTTTACCTGGTTGCTATTGACAATGGGAGCCCTTGCTGGCGAGATGTAGTGTTTATAGTGCGCTATGTCTTCTGGAATGGGCTAGAACAATTTGTTACTTTCATTGGCCTGTCTCAGTCTCATCCTTGGCTTTGACAATATGAAAGTGACCGAGGTATGAGCGATGCTAATAATGCCAATCCTTATGCAGCCGGTCCCTGTTATGTTTGATGTGAGAATATTGCCCATGGGGTCGGTTGGTGCATGCATTTCAGTGGGCTTGGCGGAATGATATGCAATAGCAACTTCTGGCTCGGTGAGGAGAGCAACGGGAAGCTGCCTCACTCCTCATTTTCGTGGTATGCCTCTTCAGTGACGCCTGGGCTGTCTGTGCTAGCCTTTGGTGGGACTGTGGAGGATCAGACCAGCCTTCGGGCTGAATACCCAACATACATACATCCTATAAATGAGTATTTGCCCCAATTTGTTCTCTTGAATTCCAACTTTATATGATCTTTCCTCAAGCGTATTCGTCTACTTACATCATTCCACGCTAACTCTCCAGTGATAGTTCTAAACATACCACATCTCGTCTCCTTACCCCCAAGTCTTCCCAGCTTGAAGTCTTCAATATTCTCGTAACATCACCAAGAACAAATTGTGCTGCTTTCCTTTGAATGTTTTCCAGTTCTCGTATCAAGTAGTCGCATACACTGGACCCCCTGTGAGTGGGGCCTGTAGAATAACACCACGGTATCCCCTGCCTGTCGAAGGAAGCGACTGATAGGGACTGAGTCCTGAAATTCTTTCCACCTATTTGTGCTACGCTTCTCACATCCAACTATCCCTTGGTTAACTCTTGTTCTTTTCGACCCCGACGGTACTGGAGTACTCGAGGCCTAGGAAGTCTTTCATTTTCACCGCCCTTCATGGCCCTTGCCTTTCTTTGGCCGATACCTTCATTTTTCGAAGTGTCGGATCCCTTTCATTTTTCTCTCTGATTAGTATTATATAGGATGGTTGCCTAGTTGTACTTCCTCTTAAAACAATAATCACCATTACCACCTCCCATACACTGCACTGGAGCCATGCTCTAACTACGGTCTTACCAGAGACTTATAAGTACTCAGTACAACCCCTAATTACTCTCATAACCATGTGAACAGATCTGCAACCTTTCTTAACAACCTCGTTAATATGATTTCCCCAACGAAGATCATTCCTTATATTAACAGCCAGGTACTCACATAAACTTGCTGAAACTTGACTATCTCCCCTGCAGTCCTCGCAATCCTACAACTTCAACTGGTTCAAGCTCACTCCGTCAATCAGTCCTTGAGTTCTCGAGAACGAACCCCGCAAAAGGGCTACGATTTTTGTAGGGTGGAGAAAAGCTAAGTCGTTTGGTGTTGACACTCGATATTTACCTGAGAAAATCAATTAAATCTCAACAGGGCGCCACGAGAGTTGAACGCTGCTCAATTATTGAGTTCTACTGCTCGCAAAATACCTTCCCAGTTCATTGTTCTAAACTACGTCCACTTTTTATTCAAGGTTTATCAAGATCCGCTTCCATTTCGCTGGCTCGTTGCGAAGATGACAATAATTACAGGACACATTCACAAAGACGATACTCCCGACTAACTCATTCACTCGAAGTTCTTTTCTTTGGAACAGAAAATAATATAATTTTGTTCTGAAAACCGAACGGGAAAAGCAGCTGTTCGTTGTGGTTAAACGGTATTTCGGGTAACAACAACAACAACAACAACAAAAATAACATCTATTTGCCAGATATTAGAGGAAGGTTGATAACTGAGTGGCTTCTCACCAATCTGGCTGCTATTCGAATCCCCGTGAAGGTATATTTGGGATTTTCAAACAAAAAGCAGTTCAGATTGGACCCACCAGGGAAGTCTCCTCTAAGAGAAAGCGGTCGTTAAAGTGCGGCCAGTATGCGGTATTCTGGAGATAATGGGCTCGAACCCCACTGTCGACAGCGCTGAAGATGGTTTTCCGTGGTTTCCCGTTTTCACACTAGGCAATGCCCGGGCTGTAACTTAATTAAGGCCACGACCGCTTCCTTCCGACTCCTAGCCCCCTCCTGTCCCATCGTCGCCATAAGACGTAAAGCAACTTAAAAAAAAAACAGAGGGAGAGCGGACTACCACAATTTTGTCACACTTGAGATTTACAACAAATGCTGTAAATCTGATACCAGCGTCTCTGTGTGTGCATTCCATCCCTTAAACCTCCAGTACAAGATGTGAGTTACGGTAGGAATGGGACGCTGTGTACGCACAGCCTGGCCGCTCTTTCAGCCTGCGAGGTCAATGGCGAGGTCACCATGCTAATCTCCTCCCACCCCCACGAGCATGGAGCCAATAATTAGAGGCTCTGGCCGCAGACACAACAGGGTGGCTCTCTTCAAATTGTACTCTACCATCGGTATATTCATATCTTAGTCTCTTCTGCCGTTCTTCTATACCATCGTTATATTCATAACTTGGTCTCGTCTACCATTATATCTTACCGGCCGAGTTGGCTGTGCGTTTAGGGGCGTCCAGCTGTCAGTTTACATTCGGGAGATACTGTGTTCGAACCCCACCATCGGCAGCTTTAAAGATGGTTTTCCGTGGTTTCCCATTTTCACACTTGCAGATGTTGGGGCTGTATCTTAATTGAGGCCACGGGCGGTTTCTTCCCACTTGTAGATCTTTCCTATTCTATCATCGCCGTAGGACGCATTTGTGTTAGTGCTACATAAAACAAGTTGTAAAAAAGTAGTATTCGTTCCTTCATTATTGTACCGTTGTTATAGCGTAGGTAGGCGGCTAAACACTTGCTCGTGGCGACGGGAAGATACCAGCATTCGCCTCTGGGTTGTCCCGTGGATAATTTATTGTAATGTAGGGTTTCTTAACATAACTTAGTTTTGTAAAATGTAGGTTTCTAGGTTTTCTTGCTACGAGCTTAATCATCCGAACGGGCACCATGTCATAACGAAGCACGAGTATGGACCCTTGTCTTCCTTGTTAAGTTTTGAGCTCTTGTGACTTCGGGGCCTTACCGAATTTTATTCTTCGTGACGTGAGGCTTGAAATGAGTTTTGTCTCGTCTTGGTACGACAAATACGATATTTCGCCTATATTAGCCTATGTTAATGTGTCAAAGGGCCTAAATAAATGGAATGGAAAGAGCTGTTAACATTTCTTGTAGATGGGGTTACCCGCAGAGTCCTAAAAGGTAAGTATATAACATATGGTTCGGATTGGTGGAATGGTAAAGATTTGTATAAGAAACGGACAGACAGACTGACTTGACGTTCTGCTTTATATACTATATATACACGTAGATAGATTATCATATAACATCACAAGTGGCAAATAAGCTGACCTATTGCATATTTACTATTTTATTGACATAATTCGTTGGCTTTCCAGTTCTGTGTTTTAATTTACTTCACCTTGCGTAAAGTGGTATCTTCCAGTTCTTTGTGAATTCAGACTCAGGCAAATACAGTATTAAGGCACTGACTGTGAATCAACGTTGACGTTTTTCTGAAATGAGAATTGAACTGTTCAGATAATATCGCTACTCTGATTGCGGAACATAACCTCACATTGGTGTTTAGCGGTATTTTCGTCTTTCGCACTTAAATTACAACAATGTAGTCGAGCATTGTCTTTGAAATCTATATTCTCTGGCACGTAAGCCTATACACTACCTTACTCTTTGTTCCCTATTAATACTGAAGGTAGTTATTTTCTAACTGTTGGGTTCGATGCAGTGTCGCTAACCACACAGTTTAGGGACCCTACTTGCCGATACGAGGTCTTACAGTTACTGTTAATCTGCCACTACACAGTCATGGTTTATTTCGTGACTTGCTAGAATGACGTATTACTACTGCCGTAGTGTTAAAATCACTATTATTACATTTGCATGTTTTCTTTTTCTGTGGGGTTGTAAATCTGTTTGGGTAAGACCAGGTAAATACATGTTCGAGTAATGCATTTAATTACGTAGGCGGTGTGACATGACCAACGCAGCATTTTATGAATTACGGTCTTATTTCGTCCAATACGTACGTATAGAACTAGTCTAGAATGTCTAAGAAGTAAGAAAAATGTGCAAGAACTCGTCCGAAAAGGAAAGCAACATCAGCTCTTCTCTAAAGATCAGTTCAGTTCGAATGGAAGAAAATCTCGTTATCAACCTTAACCTTGTTTTATCACAACTTTGGTACGGCTTGCAGACTTAGTCTTTCTGTATTCTTATTGATTTATGGCATGTGTCCATGTAGTATATTTGCTTGTGTGTATTACTGCAGCGTTGTTTCTCTTCTGTCCGACAAATAACAGCAAATTACAAGAAGAAAGCTGAATTATTTACCAAGGCAAACACCGAAGAACACAGTTTTAGTAATGCGTATATCAAAATAAAAACAGAAATATAACATTAAATTGCGTGAGGGTGAGAGAGAACACAGATTTAATTATCAATATCTTGATTGATCATTTACGTGGCTAAGGGAACCTCCATTATTGATGCTTACATTGTGGTTAGCTTGTTCAGTATGTAACTGGTTAACTTGGTAGCAGTGACGACTACTCTGGCAGCAGGTGCTCCAGTCCTGTGAGGTGGCGCTGTGTTTGCAGTGCTCTTTGATACTGCATTCTTTGTGATGCTCCAACATGTAAATACTACTTTTAACCTTGTATTGCAAATAAAAATAAATAACGCATAGCAATATGTAATTGCAATGATGACCATGACGTGCAGGCTGCGTTCACAAAATATGACTCTGAGTAGAATATCGCGGAGTAACTAGTAAGGTTAACTCTGATTAACGAGTATTTCGTGAACGCTTGGAGTGAATATAGAGTAACAGAACATGGCTAATAAATTAAGAAAGGTTATTTGTTTTACCATAATCTCATTTGCGAAGAATTTAATTTCTAATTTCGTGGTGAGATTCTTCACCGAGTTGTGTCTTGAAATAGTATCCGTTATTTTATCTCTCGTAGTAGGAACAATCTGATGATGAATACCAATATATCGGCTCTGAACTGGTGCACGATAACTGGATATGTAGATTATATTGTTAACAACTACGACGAAATCGAATTTAAACATTTCCGATTCGAACATCGGCTGAGAGTCATTGGCCCTAAACGGTGTAAATCCAAAATCAGGGAACGAGAAGACCATTGCAGGACCCACGAAAGCAACTTTTGGTTGTAATTTGGCTCTTAGCAACGCCTGGTTCATACAGATCTGTTTCGTGAGGGTTACAAATGCATTGTGTGGTATTTCTGATAATATAATTAAATGATCTCATTCAGAAGGTCGTCTAAAATAAACAAAAGTTATTTTACAAGAAAAGTTTAGAAATTTGAGATTAATAAATCAGCTGATCGTTCGTAACATGAGTATTGTTATAAACATTCAATCATGATATCTCCACCGATTATCAAATTGGTACCTACTTTTCCTCTTTTGATCGCAAATATCTCCTTCTTCATTCAGTACATAACGTCCTTCTTCGTCGACAACTAGAAAATAATTTGGTTTCATTGCCATGCCAATATACTCGTATTTCACCGCCTCCAATGAATGCATTACAGCACATGTCGAGTTAAATCTACCCACCTATTTACGCGGAGTAAAAAGAGTTAACTCGAATGCATTTTCTGAACACCTTCTAGAGTTAACTCTTTGCTTCTGTGAACGGATAGAGTCCAGATATTTAGCTACCATTCTCAGTATTGTTTTAGTAAAACTAAGAAGTAATCCAATCCAAAAGCTTTCCCTCTTCACTTATATATCACCTCTGAAGCCAAAAATCACAAAAATAGTTTTGTGATTAAGAACATAATTTTTGCCCTGCAGAGGGATAACTGTAGCACTATTTACTGCAGGCGATGGCATCGTTCCACTAGCATTTCTTCACAGTCCGCTGCGTATCCGCGAGCGGTCCGATGGATCTTGATGGTTGTACTCTGGGTGGTCTGCACTGTGCATTTCACTTCGCTCAGCGCCTTCCTTACTGACCAGTGATGATCAAACGATTTTCTACCTGTATCATCTTTATCTCTTAAGGTGTGATAGTAGTCAAAGTGTAAAGAAAAATTAAATTGTGACGGCCGTGTGTCTGTACATTTACTATTTTGGTGAAATTTTCATTCGCTTATCCGTTTCAGGTGTAATAATGACCATCTACATATATTTTTAGCTTTGGTGTCTGTTTGTTGGTTTGTTTGTCTGTTTGTTTGATTCCCTATAACTTGAAAACTACTGGTTATATTTCTACCAGACTTCACCTGTCTTTGGGTAGGTTTTAGAGCCAATATATTTTCTAAATCCCTGAACTGACTGACGGTTTATACGAAAGCGAAACCGTGATTTTGCACTCCCACAAAATGCACACAACCAAACTTAATGGAAATGTGCATGCCTTAATGGAAATCAATTGAAGACTTCGGGGGTAAATACTAACAACCCGCGTTACCGAAGTTCTGATATATAAAGGAATGAATTTTCACAAAATATTTACTGCTAAAATGTTTAATCTTTGAAACATCCTACTCAGTACAATGATACATGTAATCCTTCTTTAGAACATCCTGGAGACAAAAATGCACACCGAACTAGTATTATATGTAGATTATACTGAACATTGAATGAGCCTATCAATTTGAGGGTTATAGATGTATACACGCAATATTGATAACAGTTGTGAAGTGGCAATAGAAAACATCTCAGTTTCTGAAGTTCTGGCTGAAGTGCTTTGATTAGTAACAATGTCATATGTTTTCAAAGCTTTGATAGAAGGTTCTCATAACCTAGCTTTATTTCAAATACAAATTGTTTATTGTACAGTTGGTGAAGTGAATTTGCGGAAATGTGCCGCGTGGTTGTGGAATATTGGAACTAGAAGGTGCATTGATGTTAAGATGTGCGTCCAACATGTTTGATTTTGGAAAGAAGTGCGAAGCTAGTGCGTTGAGCGCAGGTGTGATGCTATCCTTACCTAATTGGTCAATTGTATCACAACTCTGATTGGTGGAGAAATGAAACTTGATCTATAATGAGCCTGAGTTTTCTGACATATAATATTTATATTTCTGCATCGTCGAGCATAAATCAAGTTATTGCTTTTACATCCCACTAACTACTTGTATGGGTTTCGAACACGCCGAGTGCCGGAATTTTGTCCCATGGGAGTTTATTAACGTGCCAGTAAATCTACCGACACGATTATGACGTATTTGAGCACCTTCAATTACCACCGGACTGAGCCGGGATTGAATCCATCAACTTGAGCTCTACCACCTGAGCTGCACGTTAATGAGATTACCGTAGGTCACGTGATGCAGTTACCCAACTTTTTTTTAAAGAAAGTGACAGGTAAACTAATTAGTATCGTTACATCAACAAGTAAAAAAGTTACGACACACATGGTCGCGTAAAGGACGTGCAATGAACGGTTATGTTAATAATGACAACAGTTAGTAGTATGTGTTATTATGATTTCAAAATATTCATGAATAGGGTACTAATACTTTTGAAAAGGTATTTTGTATCACAGCATGTAAATAGTTACAACCAACATTCAAAACCACATGGTGAACACAACTGCTAGCCATCTGGAAAACGTATCTCTTCAATATTTTCTCATGAACTTCCATCATCTTCCAGTATTTTACTGTAATAAGAATCCTTTATCCTATCATCTCTGTCAATAATATCCTTATCTTCATTGTCTTGTTTGCCACAAATGAGGTTTTCTGTAGACGAAAACACATCTTCGAGAATATGATCCGCCATCTTGGAAATGTGGGTTGTGGTCGTTGACTGCAGAGACGTGTGGGTTTCGATGAAAATAAAGCTGAATTGTGCTACCATCTCTCGTTAAATGGATTAACTTCTTGAATAATAAGAAACTTCATATTGGATAGAACTGTTTACAACAAGGAACTAAAAAAATCCAAAATATGAGGGTTATCACATTTTAACCCCGATGTCTTCAATTTCTGAACCTTTTTTCTTCCTCGTGTGCATCATTTCAATACGGGGATTAATAAGCAAGATATCATTAACGGACCGTTTTTGAGTCTAACTTTTGTTAAGCTTTTTTGTCGATTTACCTCGTCGTCCGTTTATTCAGTTCTTATAAGTGGGAAACTACTCTATACATTTCTACCAAACTTCATATCTGTCGTTGAGTACGTATTGGGACTAATATTATTTCTAAGTCGCGGATTGGTTTGGGGTTTTATAGGAAGTCGAAACAGTGATTTTACCCTCCCACAAAATATACATGACGAACTTTAATTGAAAACTACCAGATGAAGAACAATATGTAACCGAGAAGTGGGGAACTGTATCGTTCAATAAACTCTGTGATCTTGTTCAGCCTTCACGTTACTGGCACCTGTTTTCGTATTACATGTTTGAATACAGGCATGTAACTTCGCATAAATTCATTAAGGAATCGAGAAATCGATTACCAATTCCCCTGCGAAGACCTGGTGAATACAGCCACTTGAATATTTCGAGAAATACTATGAACAGTTTTTGTTCATTCCATTTGATATTTGTGAAATTATGTTAATGACGACGATGATAATAAGAACGGTAAAAACGTTATGACGAAAGGGAATGATAGCAGCGTGACGTCATCATTGGCCATTACAAGGTGTAACTTTTGAAATCAAAACTACCATTCTGTGGTTCGAATTCCACGATAAACTGGAGGTCCTGTAACTGTGACAGTCATCTAAAAGTGGATTTGTTTGCGAAACAACGGATATTATTTGAGGACATAGTTTCCATGAAGACATGCTGGAAATACGTCCACATCTGCCAACCTTACAGAAACTGCTTGTCACGATTTTCGAGAAGAAAGGACATTACGGTTGAGCAATGCCGCCTCAGTTCGGAAGACACTCACATAGGCCAGCCTCGATTCCGTAGAACTCCTGCGAGACAAAATTGGGACACCTCGGCGTCTTCGAAAACCGAAAAGCTAGTTTTTAAGACATAAAACCAGTAACATTATTATTTAGTCCAAGCAATAGAGACGTCGTGGACCTTACGGCTTACGGCATGTTTCCAGGGTCGCTGAATTTGATTTCTTAAGTTTTCACCAAAATTTCCCCTGCAACCCTCCTCCCCCCAAAATGTTAAGAAACCCCGCCGAAAAAGTGAATTTAAAACAATGTTTTGTGAGTATTATTTGTGGAAATACGAGGGCAAGTCCATAAGTATCTGTAATTTCACTCTAATTATCTTTAGGTTGGTTCTGTGGCGTTGTGTGCTCACCAGCCGCTAGATGGCACTGTGGTCGGTTTCAGCGTTAACAGATCAGTACAGCTTGCGCTACTCTCTGTTCGCACCAAGGAAGAACAGCGTTTCGTAATCCCTGAGGGTGTACCGGAGCGGAAATTCATAGAAGACTTTCCGCACAATGTTTTGCCACTGAACAATTCAAGAGGGTCGCAGGAGCATGAAGGACGAGGAAAGATCCGTTCACCTTCGTTAGCATGACGGTCCAAAAGGTGCTGACAGATTGCGCTTCTGCTCTTCTTTGAGTTGTTTCTCGAACATAGTTTGTGAAAGTTAAGCCTGTTATGCATCATTTCATATGCAGAAGCATGGCTAATGTCACTGGCGTCAGTTACGGCTGCAAATGGACGCCCGGCTGTGAGCACACGACGCCAACCTAAAGACAATTAGAGCAAAATTGCAGGTATTTCTTGACTTGCCTTTGTAATACCTAGAAATATGGGAAAATAGACACAATTTGCAACACAAAATGTTACATGACATTCTGACTATCTCTTTCTAAATAAGACATAAGGAGACAAGGGGGAGGGAGGGGAGGAGAGAACTTCCCATTTAAAATCTTGGAAACAGGACGTTTTTCAGTCAAAGTTATTGGCTGCAAGTTTGAAATTCACGATAAAAACCAAGAAAATGCATACATGATATAATGTTACAAGACAGTTGAAACATGATTTAATAGTACAGAGCCTAGGGTTTTGCTCGAATGTAGCCGAAACGGCTCGTATTTTTTATTTCATTTGTAGAGGTCAGGACTGCTATTTTTGAGGAAACTGGAAACGTTATCTGTTTATTGTTGATTTACATCAAATAAAAAATTTAAAATGGTATAACTATTGACATTTATTCTATTTCATAATCTGCATATCAAAAGAGTTTACTAAATTCAGCTTTGGCAAATCCGTCCCTGCGTTCTGCTGGACCGATTTGCTTCAATTTTTGTTTTATTCTCTCCACAATTACCAGCCAACATTGAGCTATTGTAAAATCAAATCATTAAATGATCACTCCAGTAATTGCAGGCGAAGGCTTACCCTAACCCGCAATACATTCTGTACTTAGCGGTTGCTGAGCGACGAACACTGATACATGTGATTTTCATCCTTAGTAATGTCATTGTATGCTGCCATGTTCTGTTACTACCTGTCTAGCCAGAGAGTATACACATTCCTCATCCTTAGGCTAAGCTCTGATTCTCGGCTAGATATTCTTTGGTTCTCTAACATTCCCCACCTTCTTAATATCTTCAGCAGATGGCAGAACGATCCTAATAACCTACATGCTGCTAAGAGGAAAAAGTCTACGTACAGACCCCATTATATATCCGCCTTAAACATTACCTAGGAATACCTATCGAAGGATAACCAAGCTACACTATATAGAAAGAGTGAAGGACAGGTATCTTAAAAAAGTTCTCTGCCTGGAAAAACGCGCTCGTTCGAGACTAACCTTTGAGCTCACAAGAGAACAGTTCTATGCAGAACTGCGATTCAAAAATACCACAGCCTTCAACGCCACAATACCAAGCTTTACATCAAGAACTGCAGGATAAAGAAGCGAATATATGGATAGATTTTCACCTAACAGACGGCATGATGAATTCCGACTACGAACTGCGGCGTAACATAACGCACTTCTTAGTAAATGTTCATTAAGCCATTGAAAAGGGCAGGCAAACCAACCTGAATGCTGGGGAGCAGCGCGGTTCGTACTTCCATATTTATCCCAAATAAATGCCATGCCGTGTGGTTATGGTCGCTCAGCTGTGAACTTGCATCCGGAAGATAGCGGCTTTGAGCCCCACTGTCGGCACCCCTGAAGAAGGTATTCCGTGGTTTCCCATTTTCTCACCGGGGCTGTACCTTAATTAAGGCCATAGCCGCTTCCATTCCACTCCCAAGCCTTTCAAATACCGCGTCGCCATATGACCTACCTGTGTCGGTGTGATGTAAGACAAAATGTAAAAAGGGAAGACCACAGTGCAATTCTTTAGAAGAAAATCTCAACTGTTCACGAGGAAGACTTCTACAATAATTTCATATTTTCGCAAAATGTTCTTCATTATTGCGCCTATTATTATTGGCCTCCTTGACCACTAACATGAGGTGCACTAGTCATGGCCTCCTTGACCACTAACATGAGGTGCACTAGTCATGGCCTCCTTGACCACTAACATGAGGTGTAGGGCTCATGGCCTCCTTGACCACTAACATGAGGTGCACTAGTCATGGCCTCCTTGACCACGAACATGAGGTGTAGAGTTCATGGCCTCCTTGACCACTAACATGAGGTATTGGGCTCATGGCCTCCTTGACCACTAACGTGAGGTGTAGGACTCATGGCCTCCTTGACCACTAACATGAGGTGTAGGACTCATGGCCTCCTTGACCACTAACATGAGGTGTAGGGCTCATGGCCTACTTGAACACTAGCATGAGGTGTAGGACTCATGGCCTCCTTGACCACTAACATGATGTATAGGACTCATGGCCTCCTTGACCACTAACATGAGGTGTAGGGCTCATGGCCTCCTTGACCACTAACATGAGATGTAGGACTCATGGCCTCCTTGACCACTAACATGAGGTGTAGGGCTCATGGCCTCCTTGACCACTAACATGAGGTGTAGGACTCATGGCCTCCTTGACCACTAACAACAGGTGTAGGACTCATGGCCTCCTTGACCACTAACATGAGGTGTAGGGCTCATGGCCTCCTTGACCAATAACATGAGGAGCACTAGTCATGACCTCTTTGACCACTAACGTGAGGTGTAGGACTCATGGCCTCCTTGACCACTAACATGAGGTGTAGGACTCATGGCCTCCTTGACCACTAACATGAGGTGTAGGACTCATGGCCTCCTTGACCACTAACATGAGGTGTAGGGCTCATGGCCTCCTTGACCACTAACATGAGGTGTAGGACTCATGGCCTCCTTGACCACTAACATGAGGTGTAGGACTCATGGCCTCCTTGACCACTAACATGAGGTGTAGGACTCATGGCCTCCTTGACCACTAACATGAGGTGTAGGGCTCATGGCCTCCTTGACCACTAACATGTCTCCTTGACCACTAACATGAGGTGTACTATTCATGGGCTCATTGACCACTAACATGAGGTGTAAGGCTCATGGCCTCCTTGACCACTAACATGAGGTGTACTATTCATGGCCTCCTTGACCACTAATATGAGGTGTACTATTCATGGCCTCCTTGACCACTAACATGAGGTGCACTAGTCATGGCCTCCTTGACCACTAACATGAGGTGTACTATTCATGGGCTCATTGACCACTAACATGAGGTGTACTATTCATGGGCTCATTGACCACTAACATGAGGTGCACTAGTCATGGGCTCATTGACCACTAACATGAGGTGTACTATTCATGGGCTCATTGACCACTAACATGAGGTGTAAGGCTCATGGCCTCCTTGACCACTAACATGAGGTGTAGGGCTCATGGCCTCCTTGACCACTAACATGAGGTGTAGGGCTCATGGCCTCCTTGACCACTAACATGAGGTGTACTATTCATGGGCTCATTGACCACTAACATGAGGTGTAAGGCTCATGGCCTCCTTGACCACTAACATGAGGTACAGGGCTCATGGCCTCCTTGACCACTAACATGAGGTGTACTATTCATGGGCTCATTGACCACTAACATGAGGTGCACTAGTCATGGCCTCGTTGACCACTAACATGAGGTGTACTAGACATGGCCTCCTTGACCACTAACATGAGGTGCACTAGTCATGGCCTCCTTGACCACTAACATGAGGTGTACTATTCATGGGCTCATTGACCACTAACATGAGGTGTACTATTCATGGGCTCATTGACCACTAACATGAGGTGCACTAGTCATGGGCTCATTGACCACTAACATGAGGTGTACTATTCATGGGCTCATTGACCACTAACATGAGGTGTAAGGCTCATGGCCTCCTTGACCACTAACATGAGGTGTAGGGCTCATGGCCTCCTTGACCACTAACATGAGGTGTAGGGCTCATGGCCTCCTTGACCACTAACATGAGGTGTAGGGCTCATGGCCTCCTTGACCACTAACATGAGGTGCACTAGTCATGGCCTCCTTGACCACTAACATGAGGTGCACTAGTCATGGCCTCCTTGATCACTAACATGAGGTGCACTAGTCATGGCCTCCTTGACCACTAACATGAGGTGTACTATTCATGGGCTCATTGACCACTAACATGAGGTGTACTATTCATGGGCTCATTGACCACTAACATGAGGTGCACTAGTCATGGCCTCCTTGACCACTAACATGAGGTGCACTAGTCATGGCCTCCTTGACCACTAACATGAGGTGTACTATTCATGGGCTCATTGACCACTAACATGAGGTGTAGGGCTATGACCACAAACAGTATTGTTCCGGTAAGGTTGTGGGAGTGGCTAGGGCCCCCCTCCCCGGCAGAGAGCGGTCCAGGGGAATGTTCCCAGAGCGCAGTTAGTCGGTGATGAACAAGCGATCGTTCACCACTCGGAAGGACAGCTCTTCTTCCCCACGTGACTGAGTGCGTGTGGCATTGGATATTAGCTGGAATGTGATCGTTGAGAAATAAGTTTTGTGATGAAATTCTCAGTGTAGAAGTCATGTCGCATCTGTTTTGATTCCTACAATCGAATCTGCGTGAAAGTAAGGAAGCAGTGAAGTGTCTGTCAACTGTTAAATATTACCGGTAATTAGTTTTAATGTCTGGACTTAAGGATTGACAGCTTTCTATTATTTGGATGAGTATTTTACGAAATCTTCTGCTTTTTGTCAAGAGTGCTGGAAGGCTTGATCTGGGAAGACAAATTATTCTAAATAATTTCATTTATGCAGCGCCCTTCCTTTAGGAAAGTTAATTTTACTGTATCTGTTTACGAAAAAAAAAAAATACACGTCAGGTATTTACCGCGAACTTGCGATGCTAAAATACTCGCTTGTACTTCGATGTAAGACAGAATTCATGAATTGCAAGTTATGCAAGACTTAAGTGTCCATAGGAGTAGGAAACCTGTCTTACCAGGAGGCTCCGGATTCGATTCCCGGCCAGTTCAAAGAATTTTATCGTGATCTGAGCGCTGGTTCGAATTTGAGTCAGCGTACGTGAGGAGCTATCTGACAGTGAGTTAGCGGCCCGGCTGAGCAGTGGGAACTTGGTAGTCCAGGACTCATCTGGACTGGAGTGCAGGGTTGTCTTCCTTACGGAGTATGCGTGTGTCTTGTACTCTACATTGTTCGGAGTTAGTGGGACAATTTTTAATTACATTTTCTCAACTAACTCCATTTTAAAATGCACAGTTTAGTAACGTACTTATCGGCTCGCATTCGGGAGATAGTGGGTTCGAACCGCACTGTCGGCAGCCCTGAAGATAGTGTTCCGTGGTTCCCCATTTTCATACCAGGTAAACGCTGCGGGTGTACCTTAATTACAGCCACGGTCGCTTCCTTCCCACTCCCGACCGTGCCCTGGTTCCGTCTTCGCCGTAAGATCTATCTGTGTCGGTGCGGCCACGTAAAGCAGATTGTAAAAATAAAAGTAAATGACGTAGCGATCAGCAAAGCGTAACCAGTGTGTACGTGTTTGTGATTGTGCGACTTCATCACGTGTTACAAAGAAGTTCGACAAAACTCGAGCTCTGATCATCTGTAAGAGGCGCTCCTCTGTCGGTCATGAATTCGTTTATGAAAAGTGTGTTCATTTTATATTTTAAGTTTGTGAGGTGTTAATCAGGAGCGACGATGTGTTCCGTTTCGTGACAGGACTGACACAGCATGTGGTTCGACTTGAGTGGTCACCCATCCAAGTGCCAACCATGCCTGATATTGCTTTAGAGTTTGCAGTGGATATGCCGTATATAGTGCGCTAATTTAAACGTGGTTAAATTTATATGCAGATGTTGGGTGTTTATAAATAGCAGCATTGATTTTCTGCTTTAGTGATGCGCCCGAGTCGGCTTTTTGTGGTTGGAGTGCTTTTGAGAACTTTGTGCGGTATTTTGGTGGATAGTTGTGCGTGATGTGGGGGAGGTATGACTTAGTAACTGGCGGGAATGAGTTATCTTGGCTACTCAATCCATCGGGTGGCCCTGAAGTAGGGAGGGGGGATCTGTTTAGGTCTTTTAATTAGTGAATTGACACACTGTCCGTTTCTTTTCTTCTGTGACAGTTGGTAACATTAGTGTAGTGCCAATGCAGATCGTTTGTTTGTTAAGATTTCCAGGATATTTTTGTTACTATTCTAGTTTTGCACTAAATTACGGTTTTCAGGGGCGTTAGAACAGAGAGGAACGTTAGTGTCCGTAATGGAGGTAGCTTCCTCGGGGGAATGCGGGACATCATGAAAGAGCAACTTGGAGGGCAAGTACCATACCGCACACTTCAGCTGTTGGGAGCTTCTCTTCCCTCTTTAACTTCGTCAATTTTTAAGAAATTAACACGAACGAGATGTCACATGAAATAGGAAGATTCCAATTTGAAAACAGTTTGAGCGCAATTAAAATTAGACCATTGAGTCTCAAAATAGGAATGGCTAAATTTCGACTAGTTTTTCTCTTCAAAATCCCCTCTTTCATAAATCTTAATTGGACTTGGAAGTCAGATATCGTTGAACAGGGCGGGAAATGATGTGCAAACAATGTATGTGTATTCATTCCGTCAAATTTGATTGAAGTGTCAGCCTCCTCAGAATGTCAGGAGCTGATGAACGGATTACACCACGAATTCCTCACTTAAACGTTTGCGACTATGACCTGGGTGCAATTCACAACACTGTTGCTTTGCCTATGCAGTATTCTTTTAGCTCACTGAAATTACTGTTACATTTTTGATACTTTCTACAAGAATTTAAATTTCTGTTGTAGAGAAATGCGGAACATTTTCCTCAAAATTGTTCATTTTTCCGTGCAATAAATCTTGGGGCATCTTCTCTTAAAATGCAATATTTTTGTAGTGGATAAGTAAGAAAGTACTGCAATTGTTTAAGAATTCCTATTTTTTCGATGTATTATTTTTAATTCATTTCCTCTGTGAATTTACTAAACGTCGCCACAATCCTCTACTTGTAACTAGTTCTGTGGTCTCGTTTAGTTCTATACATTTTATCTTTAAATCGTTAGAAACTGAGTCTAACCATCGTCGTCTTGGTCTCCCTCTACTTCTCTTACCCTCCATACCAAAGTCCATTATTCTCCTGCTCATCACATGGAAGCCGGTTTATGCGTACAGCTTCATCCATCGAGTTCATTCTTAACTTATCCTATATCTCTTCGTTTCGAGTACCCTCCTGCCATTGTTCCCACATGCTTGTACCAGCGATGACTCTTGCTATTTTTATGTCCGTTACTTCTAACTTATGAATAAGATATCGTGAGTCCACCCAGCGTTAACTCCCGTAAAGCAAAGTTGGTCTGAAAAGAGACCGATGTAAAGAGTTTCGTCCGGGAGCTGACTTCCTTGTTACATAATACTGTTGATCGCAACTGCGAGCTCACTGCATTAGCTTTACTACACCTTGATTCGATCTCACTTACCATATTACCAACCTGGGAGAACACACAACCTAAATACTTGAAATTATCTACCTGTTCCAGCTTTGTATCACCAATCTGACATTCAGTTCTCTTCGATTTCTTAGCTACTGACAACAGTTTAGTCTTCATGCCATACTCATTGCACCAATTAGTTCCAAGATATTAGACTGCTGACTTTCGGCACAATTGGTTAATAAGACCAGGTCGTCAGTGTATGCTAAACTGCTTAATACATTTTCACGTAACTGAATCCGTCCCTGAATAATAATAATACTAATAATAATAATTTTTGGAAGAGTTTTGCGGGAATGAGGGATGCACGCCAGAAACTCGCAAACGTCTCGGTTGAAGAGCGACGAAGGACAGGTGAAAACTTAGGAATATCTGGAAGGAGTTCAAGAGAAAACGGAATAAGTATGAGAGAGAGAAGATTTGGTGCTTTGTGTAAACGTGGTCCATAGATGACCGTAACGAATGAATGTAATAATAATAATAATAATAATAATAATAATAATAATAATAATAATAATAATAATAATAATAATAATAATCTTCTCCTGACCCGTAACGTTGGTGGGTAACATACATGTCTTCGAAGCATTTCGGTTCTTTGGTAGCAGCTTCAAGTGGCAATGGGCGTGCTAGCCTTTATAAATTGCACTCTAGGTCTTCCTTTGGTCCTTCTACCTTCCATTTTCCCTTGCCACTTCCCACTTCCGCTTTTCTCTAGGCCCATGGCTTACAGCAATAGATAATAATGTTATTGTTTTCACTACCTTTTGACGGGTTTGGGAGGTGTCGGAATTTTGTCCCTTATGAGTTCTCTTACGTGCCAAGTAAATCTACCGACACGAGGCTGACGTATTTGAGCACCTTCACATGCCACCGGACTGAGCCAGGATCGAACCTGCCAAGTTGGGGTCAGAAGGACAAAGCTTCCGGCTATCTTACAACACACCATAGAAAACTTTTCACGAAGTGTTTCCATGCCGATGGTTTTAAATAATAATACCGGGCAAGTTGGCCGTGCGGTTAGGAGCGCGCAGCTGTGAGCTTGCATCCGGAATATAGTGGGTTCGAGCCCCACTGTCGGCAGACCTGAAGATGGTTTCCCGTGGTTTCCCATTTTCACACCAGGCACACGCTGGGGCTCTTCCTTTTAAAGACTACGGCTGCTACCTTCCCATTCCTAGCCTCCTCCTCCCGTCGTCGCCATAAGACCTGTGTCGGTGCGACTTTAAGCAAATATAAAATAATAACAATAATAGTGGAGTTCGAGCCCACTATCTCCCGGATGCAAGCTCACAGCTGTGCGCCCCTCGATACAGAACTTCGTGTCTGACTATAGAGGTCCAAATTCCATTTTCTTGTATAGGGCTGAACATTTTCTTAAGAATATTACGTTCTTGTTTTTCAATACCTGCACTTTTAGAATGACCTGCTAATCCATGAATTGTATCTACAACAATAACAGTGATCTCATGTCAGTCTAAACCCCTCTGAAGTTTTGAGGCCCTTTCTGTATTCCTCAAACTGTTTAATCCCGAAGGAAGAATTATTTGTCCAAGGTATTAAAAAAAACCTGTGAAATTGTCCCATATGCCGTTTCAATTTTATCTTTCTTGCACTTTAGCTGAAAATTCTGCATATACTTGGTTTTCTCGAACGATACGTGAAGGCCTGCCTGTGTAATGTCTCGATAGCATACCCGGTTCTTAGTGACGATGATCGTTACGGCATCCACGGTGCTTACCCGGTTCGAGTCCCGTAGGTAGAAACATGTTGGCTGGCAGGCAGGAGAGGCGGTGGTATACAATTTCTAATCACTAGATTACGTACCAGAAGCCTGGATTAAATTCCAAACGTCTCCGCAGTGCTCATGTGGGATGAGGGCATATGATGTTCATGGTGATTCGTCCGTCGGATGGGGATGTAAAGCCTTGAGCAGAGACCTTGGCGCTATTCGACAGACAGGTCGTCATGAGGTAGGGAGAGGGTAAAACACAGTGCCGGTATATATTATTATTATTATTATTATTATTATTATTATTATTATTATTATTATTATTATTATTATTATTATTATTATTATTATTGCTAGTTGTTTTACATCGCACCGACACAGATAGGTCTTACGGCGCCGATGGGACAGGAAAGGGCTAGGAGTGGGAAGGAAGCGGCCGTGGCCTTAATTAAGGTACAGCCCCAGCATTTGCCTGGTGTGAAAATGGGAAACCACGGAAAACCATTTTCAGGGCTGCCGACAGTGGGGTTCGAACCTACTATCTCCCGAATACTGGATACAGGCCGCACTTAAGCGACTGCAGCTATCGAGCTCGGTATTATTATTATTATTATTATTATTATTATTATTATTATTATTATTATTATTATTATTATGCTTGCTTCTGTTATGCCATTCAGTCTGCAAGCCTCGGTGAACTAACTACTTATCTCTCCAATTACCTCTTACCAATAAAGCATTAAAAACTGAATGTGTCTCCCTCTACTTATCTTACCCTCCATAACAGAGTCAGTTATTCTCCTAGGTAACCTCTCCTCCTCAATTCGCCTCACATGACCCCACGATCGAGATAGGGTAATGCCTACAGTTTCATCACTGGAGTTCATCCCTAACTCAACCTTTATCTCCTCATACCGGGCATCCTCCTGCTATTGTTCCCATCAATCAGTCACTACTGATCTACATTTAGGGCAGTCGCCCTGGTGGCAGATTTCCTATCTGTTGTTTATCTAGACTTTTCTTAAATGATTGCAAAGAAATTGGAAATTTATTGAACATCTCCCTTGGTAAGTTATTCCAATCCTTAACTCTCCTTCCTATAAACGAATATTTGCCCCAATTTGTCCTCTTGAATTCTAACTTTATCTTCATACTGTGACCCTTTGTACTTTTAAATACACCACTCAAACTTTTTCGTCTAGTAATGTCATTCCACGCCATCTCTCTACTGACAGCTCGGAACATACTGCTTAGTCGAGCAGCTCCTCTCCTTTCTCGCAAGTCTTCTCAACCCAAACTTTGTACATTTTTGTAACGCTGTTCTTTTGTCGGAAATCATCCACAACAAATCGAGCTGCTTTTCTTTGGATTATTTCCAGTTCTTATATCAAGTAATCCAGATGAGAGCCCCATACACTGGAACCATACTCTAGTTGGGGTCTTACCAGAGACTTATATGCCCTCTCCTTTACATCCTTACTACAACTCGTAAATACCCTCATAACCATGTGCAGAGATCTGTACCAGTTATGTGATTACCCCACTGGACATCCTGTTTATACCAGCGGTCATTCTCGCTACTTTCATGTCTGTTACTTCTAAGATATTCTCATTCCACCCAGCTTTCACTGCCGTACCGCAAAGTTGGTCTGGAAACAGGCCGATGTCCGTGTAGATGGCAACTGCCAGGTCACTGTGGTCATATCCTAGTTCGAGGAACCATAGTGGACCTCCTTGTGATGGGGCGGCTAGGAGTATACAGTCCACCGGTAGTCCTTAACCCATTAGAGGAGGGATTCACACTAGGATTTCACCAAAGTAGAATAGCGTCCTTCTTCATTTATTATTATTCTTTATTTTCCCCTTAGGATGTTCTAGGGACCACGTGACACTTTCATTCTTCGTTGTTCCTTCTTCTTCCTCCAATTCTCCTTCATCTGCTCGCTATATCTCCTTTTCCTGTCCTCGGACCATTCTGAGCCTGTTTTCTTTCGCTCCGACCTTCCATTTTTAACACTTCATTTCTCTCTCTCCTCTGCTGCTTCTTCTTCTTCTCTTATATTGTTTGTTTTCAAATCTCTGTTGACTTCATGAATCCAGGTTGTTGTTGACTTCTTGTTTCAAAGATATCTGAAGATCTCTTTGGTTAACCTGTTATCATGCATTCTGCATTGCGCATTCTATCTCTATGCTCTGGTATATTTCATCATTTCTTCTTGATTTCCAGAGTTCTGTTGTAATTTCCGTATAATTTTTCTTTCCAGTACCTACTTCTAATTTATTCATCTTGTAATTCAGTACCGTACTAGACATTCTCTCGCACACAGGCATTCCGGTTTGACTACTTTATTGTAGTGTTGTATTTTCATGTTTTTAGATAAAAAATATTTGTAATAGGTATTCCTAGTCATATCGCATTCTCTTTCCACAGCCGCCTTTTTCAAATCATGCTCTTAACTTGTTTCTCCCAATTATCTGAATTTCTTTACCTTCCGGCTTCCTTATTCGGCCAATTATTATTATTATCTATGTATTAAAAGAGTTTACTACAACAACTTAGGCAAATCCGCCCGCCAGTCCTAATGAACCGATTTGCTTCATATTTGTTCCATTCTCTCCGGAATTACCTGGGGATGAATCATGAGGCATTGATAGGCCTCTTTCTAAGTTCAGCCAACTTTCAGCAATCATGAAATCAAATCATTAAATGGTCGCTCCAATAACATCAGGCGAAGGCTTACCCTAGCCCGCAATACATTCTGTGCTTAGCGGGTTGCTGAGCGACTAGCACGTTCATCAATATTCTGATGTATTAGTATGTCAATGCATGCATCCATGTTTGATTACTACCTGTGAAGCCAAAGAGAATACACTACCTCTGATCATGGAAGAATACTATTCTCTGCTAGATACTCTGATTCTCTGACCTTCCCCAGCTTCTGAATATAGTCGATAGATGACAGAACGGACGGGAAGGTATCAAGTCGAGCAACCTTGTGGATGACTGTTATCAGTGATGAAGCCCGGGGACAACCTCATTCAGCCACGGCCAACTGTGTGTTGCACGATCATTTGAAGATCTTGAAATGAAATGACGTATGGCTTTTAGTGCCGGGAGCGTCCGAGGACAAGTTCGGCTCGCCAGATGCAGGTCTTTTTGATTTGACTCCCGTAGGCGACCTGCGCGTCATGATGAGGATGAAATGATGATGAAGACAACACATACACCCAGCCCCGTGCCAGAGAAATTAACCAATTACGGTAAAAATTCCTGACCTTGCCGGGAATCGAACCCGGGACCCCTGTGACCAAACGCCAGAACGCTAACCATTTAGCCATGGAGCCGGACAGTTGAAGATCTTAAGATCCAGATACGCCCGAATAGTCGAAGCACAGTGAATGTTGTTTTTTAAACTATGTACCGGTATTAAATGTTCGTAAAACTATTGGACTGCGACAGGCATATGAAGACGAGTTACCTGACCTATTTTCCAACGAATGCTGCCGATCAACACGAGTCCATTAGTTATTATGACAGGGCGAGTGAACCTTGTATTCGGGAGATAGTGGCTAGCAACCCCACTGTCGGCAGTGTTTGAAGATGGTTTACCGTGCTTTTCCATTTTCACACCAGGCAAATGCTGGGGCTGTACCTTAATTAAGGTCAAGGCCTCTTTCTTCCAACCTCTAGCTCTTTCCTATCGCATCGCCACAATAAGCTCTATCTCTGTCTTTGCGACGTAAAGCGACTTGTAAATAAAATATTGTTATTCTTTACTTCATTTGTTAAGGTTATGTATGGGTCACGTTTACACAATCCGCCAGATCTTCTCTCTCCCAAACTTATTCCGTTTTCTTTGCACTCCTTCTAGATGTTCTTAAGTGTTCGACTTCTTCGTCGCTCTTGAACTGAGATGTTGCGTGATTTGACGAGTGCATCCTCCATTCTCGCAATTTTCTTGCTGAAGGTTGTTCTTTCCTGTATGCCACCTCTCCCAAGTCCTTGATGATGATGATGATGATGATGATGATGTTTGTTGTTTAACAGCTGGGTCATCGACCCCCCGTTCCAAGTCTTTGTGAACCTCGTTAAGTCATAAAGGTTGTGAGAAGTGCCCGTAAAGTGATGTTTGCTATCTTCTCAACTTTGTAATAAAGTTCTCGATTAGGTCTCAATCGGAAGATGGGCTTTTGTTATTAGTAGCGAATGCTCCCAATGGATGATGTTAACAGGAGTTTGAAAGGCCTATCCAGCCTGTGTTAAATAAGCCTAGTTCATGATCCTTCTTCTTTAGAACCAATGAAGATAAGACTGTGAAATTTTTACAGCTGACTTTGCATATTATATATTTGTGCTGAAGCATAATTAAGAAACAAGATATAAAGGAACCAAATATATTAGTTTTTGTAAATGAAAAATTTTACACAAATTATTTGTACATGCGAATCCCTAACTTAATGTCTATGAAAATATATACTATAATTATGCTTCAGTAAGGGTAGTAACAAATAAAAAAATAGCTCACAATGTTGCTTGAAGCTATCAAAAGTAGATTTTCAGTTACAGGAACATTAAGTGTAAAAAAAAAAAAAAAATTAGCTTTGACAAAATCAAGTTTAAAATTTAAAATGACAATAATTCACTCATATTTTTATATGAAGAGGATACTCACCCTTGTACCCCTCATTCTTCAAAAGCATTTCCCTTCGGGCTCACCTTGCTTCATTGGTGTTTAACTTGGCTGCACGATGTGCTTTAGCAGTTCTTAATTTGTCTGAATGTTGCACACTATGACAGCCACGGTTGATGTTGAGATGCATTATCATTTTTATTCGTCCCATGTCCCCATCATTAATGTTAACACAACATTATTGACTCCCCATTTCAAAGCTTTTAACCCCACAAATTCGTTCCCGGGCATTCGAGTCCAGATAATATTGCTCGATCGACTCATTACGAATCTGAATAATGCGCGCATGTAGACACATTCTGGAGTCTAGATGTGTTAGGTCCATCCAGATTGACTTTATGGCCTCCATAACAGCTTAGGGAATATAATTATTATGATCAAAATACTCTATTGATAGGCGAATACTACAGCCTTCTATGCGGAGTAGTTTCGAACATACCCATACACACAGACAGTAAGATATCCAAGGTATGTTATTAAATTAAAAATTAAGTACTTGTTAAGATCTCATAGAGTTCACACCATTTTACTCAGCAAACAATAATATTGTAAGAAATATTTTGTAAAATGTAAACAAAAATTCAGATTTTTACCTTTCAAACTCCCGTTAACTTTCATTCCTTCCGAGAAGGCTTGCTTACGTTTTGCAGACCACTTTGGTCTGTACAGTTCGCTCTGATGTAGCTTCCCATTTGTTTACTTTATGTCTAAGTATGCCTTTTTCTAGAATGTCTGTTGAACTTATGTCTGCTTTTTTGACGTCCTTTCGAAGTTCGTTAAGCCCGGGTGTTGAGTTCTTAAGTGATGTTACATAATCCATTATCCTTTTTGTCAATCGATTTTCTGGTAATCTAGTGACATGAACGCACAATTTCATTGTGTTTTCGTAATATCAATCTCGATATTGGAGAACTTTTCTATTGTTTTGATTGATTGTAACCTGTAACAGTCCTGGGCGTATTCGATAAATCTCCGAGGTATTTAAAGTAAGGGACACCGTATTTTGTTCTCAGGCTCTGATATCATGCTTATGATTATTATTATTATTATTATTATTATTATTATTATTATTATTATTATTATTATTATTAGTTCTCTGTCTCGCTGAGGAACGTACGAGGTGGAACTAGAGCGTGCTGGTGTTGAACGGCTTGTACTCGACCAATTACTCCGGGTAAGGAACTGTAATGGTACTGTTTAAACAGAGCCCTCGTAAAATGTGCGCAGTGAAGTGAGTGTGTGAACCTTCTGGCGGACCAGTCCACTTGCGGCATTTCCAGGTGAGTTTTTGGCTCTTCCATTCCTTTGTTACATCTCCACATACAATAACTAGAGACTTGATTTGCTAACTAGCTGTTACACGTGGCTTTGCTCGTTCCTTGGTATTGCACTAAGATTTTATCTCTGAAGCATAAAATTTCACCAAAGAATTGCGTTTCATTTACCAAAAACCTCTTTGTATTGCCTTTTGGGGCATGAGACATGTGAGAAAGTCATCTCTTAAGTCGAAAACAATAAAATAGAGTGGGTTTTTTTTAGGACAACCCAAACACCAATTTTCACGCCTCAAACATCTTACTTTTTGAGATATATGTACCTAAACTATTAAACACCATTTTCATTCCTTTTTACCCCGAGTAAGAGTTTTCTGAAAACAAAAAGTACTCGTTCCTTTATTTTTAAAGGACAACCCAAATACCAATTTTCACGTCATTAAACTGTTCAGTTTTTGAGATATTCATGTACTCATTTTAAGAATTCATCCGCTTAGAGACGGAATATGGAAAAATCCTTCCTTAGTGAGCACCTACACTATAATATAATTGTATCCCCAAAATTTCATTTCTTTGTGTCCAGTCGTTTTGGCTCATCCGTCAGTCAATCAGGACATGTTATTTTATTCAAACTGTGACAATAAAGTTCGGTGATGAAGTCAGAACGGTCGATCCTACAATACTGGCCACCTGTTCCCAACGTTGTTCAGTTGGGCATCGTGATTTTTTCGTGGAAGACCTGTTTGACACAGTCCGTTGCTTCTGAACTGCGAACAGGAACATGAACGACCAAAAGATCAATGTACAGTTTTGTTTTAAGCTTGGCAAGACACCGAAAGAAACGCATGCGATGCTGGGACGTGTTTATGAAGATCAAGCACTGTCCTTGAAGTGTGTGTAAGAGTGGTCCGCCCGTTTTCGAGGAGGCCGCGAAAGTGTTTCTGACAACCCCCGTAGCGGAAGACCGACGACCGCCGTCAGTGACGAAAACATTGAGAAGGTGAGGACATTAATCGGCGATTAACTGTGGCGCATGATAGCGAAGGAGCTGCGGATTAACCGTGAAGCCGTGCGACAAATCGTTACCCAGAAGTTAGGGAAGAGGAAAACGTGCTCTCGTCTTGTGCCACATCACTTGACTGACGATCAGAAGCAGGTATATTTAGAGTCTTCTCAGGATTTTGTCGAAACAGCGGATGCGACACCGAATTTCTTGAGTGTGTTGTCACTGAAGATGAAACCTGGTGTCTCAGGTTCGACCCTGATACGAAACGGCAAAGCATGGAATGGCGTTCTCCGGCATCCCCTCGTCGGAAAAAGGTCAGAGCCGAAAAGTCACGCATCAAATTCGCTTTAAAAGGAAAGATATTTGGCGGTATTCCTGATATTCAACGAAACGTGACGAGGCTTTTGAGCACCATTCCAAAGCAATCCTCCTTGCAAAGTTTCCACGAGATGTATGGCCGATCTCAGCAGTGCATAGTAATGGGAGGGGACTATTTCGAAGGACGGTAAGGTCATTGTCGTGCATTGATCATCTATGTTGATAGTAATTCACCGAACGTTATTGTCACAGGTCGTATGTAGATATATTTGACCCCAAAAGGGGGATTGTTATTCAGACAGTAACTAACAATTCTTAGATTTTCACCTGTAATAGAAAATGTTGTTCTTGCTTCTACAGTAGGTACAGTAAAACCTCGAGAAGGCGATGTCCAAGAGAGGGCATGATCCCCCCCGTTATCAAGCGGGGAGAAACTAAGCAATATTTATGTTTCTCATTGTGCAGGAGAGTATAGCCTAACAGACAAGCTTCATTGAGGACTTTGCTCGATATTTTAGGTCAGTATAGTGTAGTCATGACATACTGTTAGAAAAATTAAACAGATTTTGATTCTCGCAAGCAATGCTCACATTTTTCACAACTTTCTTATCAAACAGGAAACAGTATGTTCAGTATCTTCGGAGCTCTTTCACTGTCAATTCTGGGATTCAGCAATGCTCGAACCTGGGACTTTCTGATCTTCATAAATACACTATTCCTCATAATGATGTTCATAGTTCAATGACCTTGCTCATCAATGGAGTAGCGAAGCAGGAAGTAGGTAGGGCACTAAGAAAACTAAAACCCAAATCAGCTGCGGGTCCAGACCAAATTCCCTCATATCCTACATAACCTTGCCATCAAAACTGAAATATTTCCATATGTCTGGAAGGCACCCTAGTATGTCCTATTCTAAAAACTAGCGACCAGTTTGTGTGGCATCAGCAGACAAGATGATCTCGCAGCATGGGTTCACGGTGGATGTTTCCACACAATTAGATGTTGGGGGAAAAACAGACAAGCTGTTGATAGTGTAGACCATGGCATGCTGTTGGAAAAATTAAACAGATTTGGATGCTCGCGAGCAATGCTCAGGAAACAGTATGTTCGGAGATGACATAGGTAGACGAATAAGTTTGACTGGTGTCTTTAAAAGTAAGGAGAGATCACGATATGAAGATAAAGTTGGTATTCAAGAGAACAAATTGGTCCAAACATTTGTTTATAGGAAGGAGAGTTAGGGATTGGAATACTTTACTAAGGGAGGTGTTTAATAAACATTTGCAATTATTTAAGGAAAGACTAGGTAAGAAACAGATAGGGAATCTGCCCTAAGTGCAGATCAGTGGTGAGGAGTTCCGTAACGTGTACCAGCCTCTCAGTTGTAGCGTGAGACATTATGGAGCTCCTTCCCCTCGGCGAGGACGCGGATAATTACAGCTGTTTTAGCTTGCAGCAGTTGCATTTAACCGGCACTTGGGAACAAGAACACTCCTCTTTTTCTCCGGAGGGTTGCAACGAATTAACATGAGGTGATTTGATAATAGCTTCTCAATGAAGTTGAAATAATCCAAATGTTGTCGCTCGCAATAAATTGAACGACTGCTGTGACTAAGATTATCACGGCGAGCATTCCCGTTATTGTGTGAAATATCTCTTTCCACTTAAGCTACATTTTATTAGCTGGAAAGATCATTAATAACAACAGCAGCACTAGGCCTACCATGGTGTACGTGATGTACGCTACATGTGATTATGATCTCCCTTCCTTTGAATGTATATTTCAATCCAAATCTTTCTTACGTATGACTAAGTTAATGGAATATTTGTTTACGTACCTAACTCTTCTACAGTTTTTCTGCATCGGTATCCCCGTAATGATCTGAATGAGGTCGTTGCATAATATGTCGGTGCAATGAGCGATTGCTGTGTTGGAGATAAGAGGTGAATTTCTTCCTGTACTTTTCTCACGACGGACTTCGATAACCTATATCACTCCGAAAACTGCTATTCCGTGAGGTCTTCTTGTTTCTCAGTATTGTGAAGATAGTGTAAATAGAAAAATTGAGCACGCCACAAAAATGTTCGTGTGGTGAGCAGGACGAATCCTCTCAGCCGTTATTCTTGGCTTTCTAGACCGGGGCCGCTATCTCACCGTCAAACAGCTCCTCAATTCTAATCACGTAAGGTGAGTGGACCTAGAACCAGCCCTCAGATCCAGGTCGAAATCCCTGACTTGGCTGGGAATCGAACACGAAACTTCCGGGTAAGAGGCAGGGACACTACCCCTACATCGCGGGGCCGGCCAAATTCTTTTCCAGCTATTTTTATTTTGACACGACATTAACGTGACGAAAAGGCTACGTTAAATTACCGAAGAGTTTAACGGTGTGTTAGAGTTAACGAAGGTTGACGAAACGGTCTTCTGTTAACAGTCTCGTTAAATCAGTGTCGAGTGACCAGATTACAAGCATGAAAGTACGGCACACGCCGTTCATTATCAGGGCCTGTTTAAGAGTAGATTTTAACACGAGCCTAAAAATGACTACCCATTCATTTATAGAAAACAAGTGTCCTATTATTATTATTATTATTATTATTATTATTATTATTATTATTATTATTAGTAGTAGTAGTAGTAGTAGTAGTAGTAGTAGTAGTAGTAGTATAAAGGGTTGCATGAAATAAACTTTTCCTATTGCGAAAAGCTAATGATCATGACTATGTCTTTCAATAAATGAAATTCAAATATTGATAACAAACGATTTATTTGTATCATTTCACACAGCATCTTTGGCGTCTAAGGCCTCTGTTAACGACTAACGTGACGTCACTTCCATCAAATAAGGCACATTCAAAACAATATTCACTACGCAGGAACGTCTGTCTTAGTGCCAACCAAACAAAGTGTAATTACTTTACAAAATAAGAAATATACATCAGAGCTCCGTGACAAATAAAGTTTAAAGACCGTATTTAAACGTATACGGGACGGTTCGTGAAAAATGGGACAAAATGCGTCTCGTGTACTTTTTGCTTCTCACTTACGAAAAAAGAAATGCATGTTCCCTTTACTGTTGTAATTATACAGTTGAACAACGGGAAGCCTGTGATTTTTCTGTAACGTATTATTCTGTTGGGAGCATTCTTCTATATCCTACATAAAGCGTGAGCAACGCAGGTGAATGCGAACTGCCCAAATGCGTGGTCAATACTTGTACGCTGTTGCCGCAGCCAAACAGGCGACCCGGCTTTCTGTTGGATTGGAGTAAAATTCCTTGGAGTGTTTGCGAGTGAATCATTACAGGCAACAAGAAGGAGCTGGTTGCGCCTTTCTCTTTGTGCAATCAATTTCTTGTAGCAAGGAATTTAGGCTAAAGCTCGCTGGCAGCAATTGAACTTCCAATGGCCTTTGGTCCAAAGGGTGCCGGGTTTGATTCTCGGGCGGGTCCATTCCTCTGGTTCGGGGCCCGGGTGTTTGTGTCGTATTCAACACTAGAACTCATCATTGGTTGTGCCGCGCAGGTCGCCACACTATGAAGTATAACACGGCTCAGTCCGATGCATGGAGCCCTCAGAACCGCCCAGAACGTCTCTCTCACCCGCTGTGGGTGAGGTGGGGGGTATCATCTGCCTGTCGTAAGAGGCGGCTGAAAGGGGCGACCAACCATCTTGAACCATGTGATTACCTGTGATTAGTGCCATCACTCGAGGAACACCATGGGTCTGTGATTAGTACCATTATGTGTAACATACCATAGGTCTACATTAACAGTGGTTATCCGGTGACCTGAATTTTGGACCCCTTTGGACAATAAGCATAATCTCAGAAAAGAAGGCATTGCAAATTGGATCCACTCACTGTGTTGGATTCGTGGTCATTTTTTCATCAACATTCGTTTTAGATTCTAGTCAGTGGATACATTTTGAAGTTGTAATTATCGTTTTACTTCGTTGCACGTCGTACCATTAGGAGCCGATGTCCTATCTGTTAGGACCCTTCCAACAACAAACATCATCATTATTATCGTCCAAGTCCATATGCTCCTCTTACATTAAGACAGCATCAACTTCAGTTGTTAATAGGATTGAAGATGTTTAAGTAGCTATAATGTTTGTTTTTAAATACGAATTTCTTTGGAGTCTTAATTGTTATGACGGTCAAAGAATTTTGAAGAAATTTGGAATTACCCTCATGCAAGATACTTGCCAGTGAATACTTTAGTAATAAATCGTTCTTTATTACTGTCCTGTTCACGATTGTGGATGTAGATTATAATTCCATGTTATGTGAGTCTAAAAAAATATAGAGACATATCTAAAAACAGTGCAGTATGAAAAAAAAAATACAAATTGCATGTAAGTAATCTCATGATTTGTTGTAAGCAAAAATACAAATCCCTAAACTTACCTGATGCTAAACGAATTCTTTCGTGTGAAAAGGTTATCACTAGGGCTGGGAAGTTTAGGAAAAATGGTGGGATTATTTGTCCTTTTTGTCTTTTTCTCAATATAATCTTGCCGCGCTAAGTGGCTCAGACGGTTGAGGCGCTGGCCTTCTGACCCCAACTTGGCAGGTTCGATCCTGGCTCAGTCTGGTGGTATTTGAAGGTGCTCAAATACGTCAGCCTCGTGTCGGTAGATTTACTGGCACGTAAAAGAACTACTGCGGGACTAAATTCCGGCACCTCGGCGTCTCCGAAAACCGTAAAAGAGTAGTTAGTGGGACGTAAAGCAAATAGCATTATTATTATTATTATTATTATTATTATTATTATTATTATTATTATTATTATTATTATTATCAATATTACCTTAATGGTTTTTTTTTTTCAACTTCACCTTCTACGACTATATTTTTACTGCTCATTCTCAGTGATCATCTTTTCTCTATAATTACATATATTTGAACCACGTCTGAAACGAGACAAAATGAAAATTAAATGAAATGAAAAATTGAAACTATTGCTTGAAAAATCCAGGGCTAATAAATTATGTGCGAAAGAAGTGAAATACTGAATGGAGAAAAGTTGATGTGAGTGTTTCTGAAGAGAAAGCTCTCACTTGCTTACGAACTACATCCGTTGATGAGGAGAGAAGTTTCGCGATGTGCTGTGTGAAAAGCGACGATCCTTTACACCTGAGAACCTGGAGATGACTACTGTGATGCATTGCAAGGCTCACGGTTTCTGAATTCCTATTACTGTAACCCTCGTGTGGTTAAGACAAATATGATTCCAGTTATACTAATTTCATTTTCATTCTCCATTGCGGGTTCGCTGAATTCATCCTCGGTAGAAAAAATTTTCATTGTAAATTCTGCAAATACTCTTTTAACAAACACGGAATTCCTTTTTTAAATTATGTTAATCTAAAAATACATAATGTTTGAAAGAAGTAGTATTTCACTCATATGTTATTGTACTGTATGTTGCATACCACCAGAATGTTGTATTTTTAAACATTACGTATGGAGTATAGCTGTATATGGCGCTGAAACATGGATATTAAGGAAGGAAGAACAGAGAAGAATAGAGGCATTTGAGATGTGGATTTGGCGAAGAATTGGAGGAGTAAAGTGGGAAGATAAAATATCAAATGACGAAGTTCTGAGGAGAGTGGGAAGAGTGAGGAGCACGCTGACCGTAATCCAGAACAGGAAGAACAACACTTTACTACGAGTAACAGTTGAAGGGATGATAAAAGGGGAAGGAGACGATACCAGTCATTAGGCAGCATTAGAAAAAGAAAGGAAGATTATGCAGAAGTGAAGAAAAGGGTACAAGATCGAGAGATATGGAGGTTACAGCCATGACTGGGCCTGCCGGATGGCAGAACAACCTATGATGATGATGATGATGATGATGATGATGATGATGATGATGATGATGATGATGATGATGATGATGATGATGATCCTTCATTAAATATGCAATTCAAACTAAAATTATGAATCAATTTGAATCACATTTTAACGTCCTTTTTTGGATATTTTAGGTCTTTTTACAGATCTTCAATTCCCAGCCCTGGTTATAACATATGTTATCTTGGGCGACGAAGTTGTTTGATTTGTGTTCTACTGTCCTTAGTGTTAGGCAACACTTTGAACGCCTGGAAGTAGCGACGTCTTGTGAAGACTAGAACTGCAGTCTGCTGACAAATGTCATTGTTTTGGTTTAGGGTAATAATAATAATAATAATAATAATAATAATAATAATAATAATAATAATAATAATAATAATAATAATTTCGTGTGACTATTTGTAGCCGAGTGCAGCCCTTGTAAGGCACACCCTCCGATGAGCGTGGGCGGCATCTGCCATGTGTAGGTAACGGCCTGTTATTATGGTGGAAGATAGTGTTGTGTGTGGTATGTGAGTTGCAGAGATATTGGGGACAGCACAAACACCCATTCCTCGAGCCAAGGGAATTAACCATTTTAAGGTTAAAATCTCCGACCAGGCCGGAATCGAACCCGGGGCCCTCTGAACTGAGCAGCACTGCGCTGACTATTCCGCCAAGGAGCCGGACTTGGCTTGGGGTGCCACCTAGGGAAGTGGAATGAACTCTCTTTAGTGGAGAATTGCAATAGATAGGAGTTGGCACACTCTGCTCTATTTCTTCAGTTCTTGAGTTACCCCTACTATTTTGGGTGATGGGAGCCGCCGCCAGTACCGGAATCTTTCTCTACTTGGTAAATGTATCCGATACATCCTTTATCAGTAAACGATGTGAAAAGTCCTTTCGATCTTGTACTTAATCTTCTTCAAGGTCCTGTGCTTCCGTCTATCATCCTCTGGATAATCAAGCTTGTCTTTCCCTGTTCCCAATTACATGCCTTAACGAGAATTCATTGTCAAAATAACCTCTTTCTGCTTTTCGTAAGAGTGTCATTGCTGATGTGGTATTTCCATGTAGCATACCTGTTTCTGTCTCCCACGACTCAGTGATCAATATTCTGTAAATATCCTGAATTAGAAATACAGCATTTGCTGGTTCGTTCTTAAAGTGGACGATATTGTGCTAATTGCAATGCCTCTTTTCACCTTCACAACAATTAGCTTACCTCAACGTAGGTTCGTAACTCCTCTGTTCAATTGTGGAACAGCAAGGTGAACAGGTCCCTCCATTATCTATCTCCTTTGTGTTCCTATACCTTTTTATATATAATGGCGTTCAATCTGCAAGTCTAGCCTCACATGTCCTTGTTCTCTTCATGTAAGAGATGAGCCTCCTCTTAATTGTATTAGCTTGCAGAGTTATTGCCTGGGTGAACCATTCTCGATAAATACCGGGCGTCACGAAACCGTGGTATTGTCTTTAACCTGTTGCACCATTGCTAATCCTTGGTTTCTAAACTGTGCTTTCTTCACGCTCGTTTTCCTCGCTGTGATTCCCCTCGGAAGTAATTTAAAGTAGTATTCAGAAGGCAGTGATGACTTCGACAGTCACTTGTCTTTAATTTATCAAGAAGGCAGTGATACTTTCAACAGTCACGTGTCTCTAATTTATGCACTTCCAGTTGTTTACGTTTTATCTGGAATCGTCAGTTGTCTTTTTATTTCTAGGACGAATATTATTTAAATTATTTTACACTTAAATGAAAAACTTCTATTACAGCACTTTATTTCTAAGATGAATTAATTTTGTCTCGTTACGTTAGTTTAAGTTAGGTTATCGGCCGGTATGGGAAAGGAAGGGCGAACGAGAACGCCATATGTTAGTACATTTGAAAGTGAAATGCTCACTGACTTAGATTACTTCTTGTCGAAACAGGATTGTTTGTATGAGTTAGTCACAAGGACACCACATCATCCTCAAGATACTGTAGATATGCGATATGTGGTGCCAAATCCATTCTAACTTTGGAGGCACGCAATGTGAGGTTATATCGTTCAATCACGACTGATAAACTTTTAAATCGGATCACGACACTCTTGATGCACGTATTATACGAGGGTGAATCAAAGAGTAAGTTACACTTACAAGTTATAGCCATTCATGAAACCACATGCACATAGGCAAACCAGCTGTGGCAACATACAATGTGAGTCCCCAAGACACTGTAAACATTTCAACCAACTTTTCGAGTCCGGATGCGTAGAAATCACCTCCAGCTGCTTTCACCTCCTCATCGTTTCGGAATCGCCGCCCACCGAGATCCTTTTCCAGGTTACCGAACACATGATAATCGCATGGCGCTAAATCTGAACGGTATGCAGGATGTTGCCATACTTCCCACTTGAATCGCTGCAGCAGTTCCGACATTGTGTGAGGTGTTGCGTTATCGTGCAAGAAGATCACACCAGCGCTCAAATTTTCCCGCCGCTTTTCTTTAATTGACTTACGCAAAGCAGTTCAGTGTTTGCCGAGTTTACTGTCGTACCTTTCGGCATAAATTCCACGTCCACCACACCCGCCATGTCAAAGAACACTGTCGTCTTTATCTTTCGTGCTGAAGTTTGGGCCTTCACCTTCTTTCGTGGTGATGATGTGTTGCGCACCTATGCCATCGATGTTCTCTCTGTTTCGGTGGTGAAGTGGCTTCATCCCCTGTGATGATTCGCCGCCAAAACTCGTTGCCCTCCACAGAATACCGTTGAAAAATGCCAGTGACGATTGGAAACGTTGTCCCTTGTGAACATCGGTGGTTGACGCGAGGTCCATCTTTGACATATTTATGAAATCCAAGGTGCTGGTGAACAATCGAAAACACACTGCCATACGAAATGTTCAGCATGATGGCAGTTTCCTGCAGTGTTATGCACTGATTCTCTCTAATGATCCCATCCGCACGATCAGCATTTGCAACGGTACTGTATTTGAGATCAGAGCGTCCGGCGTCAAATTGCTTACAATACCGGGCTGAGAAATCGCACGCTCACCATATGAATGTCCGCGTAGAAATCTAATCGTTGCATGCACTTCCACTCTGCACGCGTCACTCTGCACACACAACACGACGGGATATCACACCAAACTTTCTATCGGTCGTGCCAGCAGTTACTGTAGCTTGCTCCGCATTGGCCACGAGCTGGTGTAACTTACTTTTTGATTCGCCCTCATACAACTTACTCGTGAGGTTATGTGGCGTACGTAGGCCTTAAAGGATCGGTTAGGTGCTTAACAGCTCGCTCACAACCGCTTGATTTTTAATTGCTGTAAAATGTCACCAATTTCAAAATTAGGCTTGATTGAACAGAACTTCAACTTAACCGTGGTAAGCGATTCATTTTACCCCAGTTAAGTCTAACCGAGGTCGAGGCACCCGAGCATAAATGTGTGGTTTATGTTTTTAAACTTCCTACTTACATCAGTATGATTTTCTTGTTGTTTGCCCCAAACTAATCGAGTACCTTTTGATTTCGCTGGAGATAAATCGGAATTACTTTCGGTATCTAATGCATAATATATAGAACAGGAAGACTAACAGGCCTAACTTCGTATTATCTTAAGACATAAATGTACAAACAAATAAATACCTTTCTGGCAGTATCGGGATTCGAATAGAGATCTCGGAAGGGGGCAGCTAATCGCGCTAACCGTAAGACGACGGAGATGGCGGTAATTGTTTTAAGGGAAAGTACAAGCTCACTACCATCGACAATTAACATTAATCAGAAAAGAAGGAAAAGATGATGATTGTTGTTGTTTAAAGGGGCGTAACGTCAAGATCATCGGCGCAAAGAAGTAAAGAACTGGAATGATAGATAAAGATATTTGTGTTTGATGTTGTTAGTATATATACAGGGTGACGCAGACATTTGACGAGGCAATAGTTCACGGAACATTGGAGGTAGGGAGGTAATGGCATCACATGGGGTTTTATTGACACCAAAATAAAGTATAGAAAATGACCAATAGTTTGCACTTCATACGATACACAAGCAATAATTAGCATAGCAATCAGGTTTAGCAAAGACGATGTTCTTTAAAACACATGCTCAAAATGTCGGCCGTCATTCATCAACAACACGTGTAGTCGAGGGACAATGTTGTGAACAACATATCCGTAGGTATGGTGAGAAGTTGCTGTCAGATGTTGTCCTTTAGCATCCTTAATGAGGTCGGACCATCGCAGTAGACTTGCCACTTCAGGTAACCGAACAACCAATAATCACACGGATTGAGGTCCGGGAAACGGGGAGGCCAAGTAGGACATGCGGTGATTGCAGGCGCACGACAGTTTCTTTTATACCATGCACAGGTCTCATGCGGCATCACTGACGTGTTGTTGTCCAGCGCCATCTGTTGGCCTGTTTGTGCACTCGTTGTTGATCTCAATATAACCCCATGTCATTCCAGTCATCTGTGCCATCTATTACCTCTGTAACTCCAATATTCCGTGAAGTATTGACTCGTCAAATCTTAATGAACTTCTGGGTCACTCTGTATTTGAAGGCAAAGCACTTGGGAAGAAAATAAGAGCCGGCCAAAGAAAAAATATTTGGAAGAGAGCAAGGAATAAATGAGATTCAAAAGTTACGTGACGATGAAAAGAGATATAGAAGAGTGGTTGTATCAACAAGGCATTGCCTTTAGGACATGAATGAATGTAGTAAGAATGTAAAGGGGAGAGCGTATAAGTCTCTGGTAATACCCCAACTAGAGTATGGCTCCTGTGTGTGAGGCTATCACCAAAACTACTTGATACGAAAACTGGAAAATGTAAAGATAAACAGCGCGATTTGTTCTGCGTGATTTCCAAGAAAGAAGTAGCGTTACGAAGATATTGCGAACTTTGGATTGGAAGACTTGGGAGTAAGGAGACGAGGCGCTCGACTACTCGGTATGTTCCGAGCTAGTGGAGAGTTGGCTTGGAATGGCATTAGTCGATGAATGAGCTGGAATCGACTTTTTTAAGTAGTAAAAATTATATTATGAAGATAAAGTTAGAATTCATCATCCTACTCCTTTAACCGTCTCCATTGTTCGGGTGCGGTACAAGAGCGCTCTCCAACTTTGTCTATCCAGTTACATTTCTTCCTTCTCCACTTGGTGCCATTCTACTCCTCTTCCTTCCAGGTCTTGCTTTACTTGACTGATCCACCGTTTCCTTGGCCTGCCTCTAGGTCTTCCAGTTTCTTTTCTAGTCATTTTCTTGCTGTTCTCATTTGATCTTTCCGTTTTACATGGCCATGCCATTTGAGTCTTGATGTTCTTACATTTTCGCTTAGTGACTGTTCTACTTGTGTATTGTGACGGATCACTTCACTACTGATCCTACCTCTCCTTATTTTCTCTAACATTGACCTCAGGAACTTCATTTCTGCAGCTTGAAGTCTGCTACTGTCTCTACTGTACAGGTTTCAAGGGCGCGGCGAAGTATACCTTTGTACTAAAAAAGGTATCTGTTTATCCCAATGAAGAGACCTAACTTGGTGATAAAATTGTGCTCCTATCTGGACTCTGCTAGTGATTCAGCAGAGGACTTTGTGTCACTAGTTACAATGCACCAAGATATTGAAAATGGTTAATGTTTTCTAATTTCTCACCATCCAGTTGGATGTTAACCAAGAGGACAAATTGGGAATGAGGGATCGGAATAATTTACCAAGCGAAATGTTTGATGACTTTTCCAAGTTCCTTCAAATCACTTAAAAAAGCTCGACATTGCACAAGGAGGTAAGGACGCACAAATTCATCATCGCTCTCTAATCTAAAGTCTAGAAAGAACTTTAAAATGACTTGAAAGACAGCCTGAATTACGTGCCACAATGAATGCTTTTATTTATTTATTTATTTATTTATTTATTTATTTATTTATTTATTTATTTATTTATTTATTTATTTATTTATTTATTTATTTATTTATTTATTTATTTATTTATTTATTTTGTGTTCGTTTGGTACCATATGAGGACCACGGTTCTTCTGCTTTAGGTGTGTTGTTTTCTGTTGTTCTTAATGGTAGGTTTGGCTGCTGCTCTCTTGTTGGCACCTTGACCTTTCTATTGGCCTAGTATTCCTTCATTTTCTTGCGTTCCTCGCACCGTTTCCTGGTCTCATTGTGGTCACCTTCTCTAACGGATGTTAAGAAGGGTCTGGTTTTATTAGTTGAACTAAAGTTGCTCCTCTTAATTATTATGGCATGATTAAGTTTTGCAAGATCCTTCTCTACCTGCTGGATACAAGGGGATCCAGTGGCTGTACACTTGCTGGCTACTTCGAAGATCTTATAGGACAGCCCGTGGGAAACTATTCTGTAAGATGTCGTAGAAAGCCAGCCGTTTTCTTCTGATAGCATCTGTGACCATTTCTTGGTGTTGGTAGAGTTCATTGATTTTTGTTTTCTGCCTTACGGTAAAAAAATGTCTAGTTCTTTCTACTCCAGTGTTTGTAGCCGTGTAGCGTGGGCCTTCTGCTCCTATTAATTATGCATCGTTATACCCTATTTCTCGTGTTAGGTAAATAACGAGTGTACTACTATTTTTCAAGCAACTAGGCGTTGCCTTTCCACATGCTACTTTATTCCACTGGTCTATTTGTGGGCATTTTGTAAATTCGTGTAAAATCGACTCCTGGGTTCGAAACCCGTGTTTTGGTATATTGTATTCCTGGGTTTAAGATCCTTGTAATATCCTGTAAATGTAATTAGTGGGTTCGAGACCCACCTTGTGAACTGTATTAAGCTGCGGCTTCTTTTCTGAATAGTATTTCACTTACCTTTTCTAAACTGAACAAGTTAACACCTTATTTTACGGCATGTGTAAATCTGTAAAGTTTGTGACCTTCTCTGCTCATCTCTGAGCCTTAGAGCTCTCCTTTGGGATTTAAGTTCCCAAATTTTGTTATATTTCTGAGCCCAGTGGTTTACTTGTTGTTAACTGAGCTTTGCTCTTTTCTGGTTATTTGCTGTGTAAAGAAAGACATTTTCTCAAATTTAAATACAATTTCTTAAATTTCTCTTTGTTCACCCATTCACTCCTCACGCTTATTACCTTCTGTCTGCTCCGCAGAAATAGCCGCAACAAGTGGTAGCAGAGCATGGTTGAATTGGTGTCGACAAATCCCCTTTTGACGGTTTTGAGCAAAATTTGTGTTCTGAATTATAAAAGTTCTGTTTTGTCCAAATTTGTTTAGTTCTTCGTAACTTTATGTACTTTCACCATGTCTAACTCTAAGGACGTTTTAGCTCTGTAGTATCTCCTTAAGGAGCAGGTAATTTATGAATTAATGATCAGGGGTGTTCTGTTTGGTGACACCGTTTCCTTAGATGCGATACGTCTTAGAGAGTCCTTAGAAAGCCTGTTATATCCCTGTTTGATGAACAGTAAGTCCACTATCAGCACCAGTGTACCTGATCTGGCCTCTGTCGTTAGTTTTTTGAAGGCGGTGAATCATCTATTAACCAACTTAAAAGTCTTCAGGCTAGGCTGTTTCACTTTTATAATAGAGTAGAGGATCAGCTGTCTCAGAAATTAAGCGAAGAACATTTTAGTACGGCTAATTCCTTGTGTCAATATATTTCTGCCTTGCCGAATAAGATGAACCTGTTGTTAACTGAGATTGCTAGTTGAAAGAGCGATTATGTAGCCTCCAGTGGTACTTACTGTTGGGGATGAGAAAAAGCAAGTCCTCCGAAAATGTTTAGTCGGCTGAATAAGAACAACAATAACAACAACAACAAGCTCCTGCCCCATATGAACAACAAGCTCACGCTGCGAGTGGACAACGACTTCCCTATTTTTCATTAATCATGTATCTTTCGAGCGGCCTGCTGTACCGGTATATTCTCCGAGTTTCAGTAATCTGCCACAGCCGTTAGCTATACTGTTGAAGGGTATCAATAGGTTTTATTTATATATTGGTGACAAAAGTCCCATGAGCCTATGGCTCGGGATATGAACAGTACAGTACATGATTTTGTTAAAGCGATACAATAATTACGTAGTACAGCTTTTTCAGTAAGGTGACAGTTACATTTTTAAACATGTTTGTATCATAGTTTTTCAGAAGTACATTCAGATATTGAATTGATATAAGATATGAAATATGGTCAGTATATTAATGTATTAATTAAAGTAATGTAGAGGTTATATTAAAATGTCTGTATAGGGTTATTCGTTCAGTTTTTCTTAAAACATTTAACCGATTTATATTTTTTAAGAGGAATCAGTACATTATATTCCCTAAACATTGACGGTTCTATGCCTTTCACTCCATACTTTATTGAATTGGAGTGAGAGGGATATATCCCATTGGCTCCTCTAGTTTCATATCCATAAATTTCACTAAAATGGGAGAGGTTAATTTATTGCCTGCCGAGTTTGAACATAAATACTGATGGTGAAAATGCTATTTGCTTATAGAACGGCAGAATATTTGACTCTGAAAAACTTCATGTGAACTTTACCAAGGATGTTATTTCGTTCTTCCGATTTTTAGTAGTATTTCAAGATCATGCGCTATCACACTCTCAGATTTTGCAAATCATATACCCTCATACTTTTGGTGTTGTGTCTAATAACATTCTTAAGGTTATCTCTGAAAGGAGCTCCATTGAAACGTTTTCCTCCCATCTTCAAGTAAACTTCATTCCGTCTAGATTTCTGACTTCCCTAGTCCAAAAATATTATTTTAAGGTTCAGAGGCTGGAGAAAATCTAGATAATTCCATTCAGCATGTTAGGTTCTATGCCCGCGCGTTGAGTGGAAATTGATTTTTCAATTAATGGGGAATATGGGACCTGACTGGAAAGGCAGGAGCTTTATTCTGAATTTATAGAAACCTCAAACCACGGAAGTTAACATTAATGGTACTACAAGAGAAGCAAACATTAGAAGCGGAGTACGACAAGGCTGTCCACTGTCTCATATCTCTTTAAGCTGTTCATAGAAAATGCCGTTAGAGAAATGAAAGGTAATACTGAAAGGGTATTCAGGTGCACAGTATCCGCTTTGCAGATCATATTGCTATCTTAGCTAATTTTGAAAAGTATACGTAGTACAGTCATTAAGTTCTGAGACTGACCGCATGATGGCGCCGTGGTATGGTACCATGTCAATTAGTCCCTCGTCCCTGCAAGAGACAGTTGAGTGCATTCACTGGAAGCAGACGTACGGTCGTTTGTGTGACGGTGATTTGAATGCGCCCGTCGGACCTTGACATGTCAGCGTTTGAGCAACGGGCAAACATCAAGTTCTGCCAGAAATGAGGCAACACCGCTGCCAAAACGTTTGAAATGATGCAGCAGGTTTACGGTGACGTCGCATTGAGTCGCAGTGTTGTGTTTAGATGGCATCGACGTTTAGTGCAAGGACGGGACCGTTTGGAATATGATGTGCGTACTGGTCGGTTACAAATAGTTCGAACGGAACGCAAGATCCAAGAAGCTGCAACGTTGGTGCGTGCTAACCGCTCCCAATCGGTAGACGATCTCGCAGCAGCAACAGGGGTCAGCCATGGTACTTACCAAAAAATTCTGACAGATGACCTCAAGATGTCTCGTGTTACCCAGCAGCGTGTGCCACGAATCCTGTCGCAAGACCAACGCGATGATCGCATGCCGATTTGTGGTAACCTCATCAGTAGTGCTGACGATGATCCGACGTTTCTCAACCGGATAATAACTGGAGACGCCACATGGTGTTTCCTTTCAGCGGTGCTTCCAGCAGCTACACCAACCTTGGCAAGCGTGCATGACGGCCAACGGCGACTATTTTGAGGGTGGATGTGGTTCTGCGTAGGTGTACGCGGTGTAATGCGGCATCGTGTGCAACTCACAGAGTCGTGCGGGTGCCTATCCTCCAGGAGTCACGTCTCAGAACCTAATGACTGTACTACATATGAGTAAGATGCTAAGAACATTCAGCAAATATTTAGAAATTTTTTAACTAAAGTTAAATATAAAGGAAACGAAGTTCATGATAGTAGACCAAAAAGTCTACAGCTAGAAAATACTTCAAATTAAACAACACACCGATAGAATAAGTCACATAATTCTCCTATTTGCCTTGTGTAATTACCTATCATAACAGGTTCCTTTCGAAAGTCAAGAAAAGTGCAGTGGTAGCAAAACAAGCCTTCCGGAATAAGAAATCAACGATCTCAATTTGGAGACCAGAAAATCAGGATGCGAAACCTGGACTTAGGGAAACGGGAACAAACAAAACTTGAGGCTGTAGAAATGTAGTTTTGGAGAAGAATTACAAAAACAAGTTGGATGGATAAAAAACAAATGTACTTGTTTTAAAGAACGTAAAGGGGGATCGATGTTTATTAAATACGATAAAGAAGAGGAAAGCAGAGTTCCTTGGACACGTTCTGAGACATGGCTCTCTTCTCCAAACCATCACTGAAGTTAAAGGGACCCACGGGACGACCAAGTTTGCCATACATCAGGAAGTGGTATATAGCAACATGAAGAGGCTAGCAGATGATCGTCAGATGTGGCTACAGCGACAACGCATTGCGTTTAGTACATGATGATGATGATGATGATGATGATGATGATGATGATGATGCCTGTGTGTTTACGCTTCATTATTCTGAAGCACAGATGGTGCAGATCATAATTGTGGGTATTTCATCTCCATATCGTTCATATCTTTCTTTTTCTTACGACCCCAAACGGTGAGTGAACCTGAGGCTATATCTGTTGTTGCTGAAGGAGTCAAATACGACGTTACTCTTAGAACTGCGCGCGATCCACCGCCTTTATCTTTCGTATCTCTGTCTCTTCCACGCAGCATTCTGACTCCTCGTGAGTATACAGATCATCTGAGGAATAAGTTTCCATTTTTTTGCTTTCAAAACATTTTGAACCTAGTTCTTCTTTCTCTTCATGTTGTTTTAAATGTGACTCATGTCAACACCTCCCAAAGAATTGTGACACAGTAAAATCTATCCGATCATGTAATTCTGATTCAACCTCCAACCCTACCAATATATGACTAGCTCACAGGATGAGTCGTCCTCGTCGGTTTCTTTCTTCGACGCAGCAGAGTATAAATCTAATAATTCTGTTTCCTGTAATGATGCAGAAAAGTCTCCTAATTTTGGTGTTGAGTGCCCCAGTGAGTGCTTGACAATCACTTCAGATATTCATGAATTTGTACCTCTTCTTAAGACTGAACTCAATAATGAACCTGTTACTGTTCTATTAGATTGTGGGAGTATTGTATCTATAATTTCTCAAGACTGTTATAATATATATTTAATTGCGCACAATGTGCAAGAATACAAGTATGCAAAGTATTACACTGACTCACAAAAGTTTCCCAGAGATTCTGTTCTCAATTTACACTTTAGTACATGGTATCTCTCACAGAGTTCACCACATCTTCTGCACTTACAGTCATGGCAGGGGTCATGAAATTGCTTGGATTCACACAGTTTATGGTGAAATCCATGCACGGCGAGCCTTGTTGATATATGTCTTAATTTATAACCTAGTTGCATCCACTCTAAATTAATCATTGCATCACTGAGGTAAAAATCGTCCGACATGTTGCTCCTCTTTTGAAGAAGTTCCTGCAGTAGTGCCTTATACGCCGTGGTGGTGGGGAGCAGGAACTTCAGACGCAGCTCTTCTACATAGAACAGTTCTCTTGTCAGTATGTAAGCGAGGCGCGAAGGAGTGTACTTGGATAGGCAAAGTACTCTTTTAAGAAATGCTGATTTTACATTCTCTAAACTTTGCAATTGGTCCTTGGTAAGATGCACCCATATGTTTTCTATTCCGTAGGATGCAACTGGACTGACTTTCAGATGAAACAACTCTATGGCCGTCGTCAGTGACAAGCTGCTGAGAAGTTTGATGTCACCCATTGTTTTAATGGCCGCGTTTAGCCTTTCATTGACATGAAGGGAAAATTGTTTTCCATCCGATTGAAATGTTATTCCCAAGTACCGTAAACTTGATACTCATCTTAACTCCCGGTCCCCATAGTAAAATGTTCCCTTCTTGCCTCCTCTCCTAAAAGTCATAGAGACGGTCTTATCCTCATTCAGTCTCAGCTTAGTATCTTCTGCCCATTTACTCACTTTGTTAAAATTACTTTGCAGGTCAGACTCTGAGATGGACGTTAAGGCCATGTCATCTGCATACATGAGTAATTTGACATTATTAGACGTTATTCTAATTTAATGTCCACTTGTAAATTTTTGAGTATGTTCCTTCTTTAAAACGGTTTTCGGCTTACTCATCCCTTTTAGATACTTTCGGTTTCATTTTTGGAAAGACTCGTATTGCTAGGTTCACATGGAAATTTTAGTTATATGTAGCCCCATTATCCTGGGGCGAATTTCATGTCTCACTCTGTCTTGTGATTGATCTTCGAAGGAAGTCATGCACTTTCAAATTTGCTAATAAGTTGTCTACTCCCATTTTACCATGCAGTTCTGCATCATATTCTCGTGTTTTGTCCCCTCAGTCATCTACCTGAGAAACAGGCTGATATTATTCGTGAATTATTTCTGATGTGTTTACAGAAAAGCTACGTGTGACTGATGTGATATAATATAAAACTGAGGTTACGGATTCGGTTCTGTAATACTTCCACCATATAGGTTGTCTCCATATAAGATGAATGCTCTAAAGGAGATCATTACTAAAATTTTGAGTGATAGTGTCATCCGTCCATTTACATCGGCCTGTTTTCTTAGTTCTTAGGTTTTCGTCCGATAATGGACTATAGAGCGTTGAACAAGAAGGTCGTACTCCAGTCATTGCCTCTCCCTGACTTGCATTCATGTTTTTCTTAGTTCCGTAAGGTTAAATTTTTCACCATACTGGATCTCAACCGAGCTTATAACCAGACACCCCTTGCTGAAGAATCTAAGCATCTAACTATATTCGCGAATGACTGGAATTTCCATTAATGCAACCGCGTGCCCTCCGTGCTCTCAACAAGAGCGGATGTCCTCAGTTGACTCCTAGATAGAGTCCTCTCTGATGTAGAATCCGACTACGTTTATCATTACTTGGATGACTTCGTTGTACATTCTGAAACTGTTGAGAAGCACCTAGTTCATCTGGAGGAAGTCATTAAGCGTCTTAGGAAGGCAGGCCTCACTGTCAAGTTATCGAAAGTGTCCTTTGCTAAGTCATCTATGCCCTTTTTATGGCATATGTTATCTTCTGGTGGCGTTTCGGTCGACTATACTAGAAGTCAGGCCATCGTGACTTCAACTCGGCTAAGGATGTTAAAGGCGAAGGTAGATTCATCGGAACGATTAAAATTTTCCCGAAATCATTAATCATTAATCGGTATGAATAATAGTTCATTACACTGCATTTCTTATTTGTTTCTTCGCCACTGACTGAACTGATCATCTTAACGTTAAAGTGATATCCATCAACACCATCCAGAAAAGGTTTGGATATTGTAGAGCAGAGGTGCTCCCGCGGGCGCCCAGCACTGTAAGTGGGCTATTTAACCACAGTGACGTGCCGTGAAGGATGGGCAAAGTTTTCCCAGTCATTGTCGATCACTGCTGCGATACACGAGTTTGAAATGGAGATGGAAAATAATGAAACAAAGAGGGCAGAAATCCACGTCCCATGCAAGGGATTGTAACATCGTAGCTTGTACGCTTGAAACCTGTGCCAATGTAGATGCTAACACAAACATTATAACGTGTCAGTTTTCTTTAAATGAATAAATATAAGAAAATAAAACTGACTGTTTATATCGAGCGTAGTATAAATCAAACCGGAATATCTTGAAAAGGTCAGGTTTTTATTGTTGCGATTACAGTTTTAATTTAAATAATGCATCCCAATCAGTACTTCGGTAAGTAGCGGAGGACAACATCAATGCTCCCTCACTTCCCTGCTTCACTGTGACGTATTTTGTCATGTAAGCTGCCTGCATTTACGTCACGTCAGCCCGGCCGCACTGGACTAGCCTCAACGGACGCCTAGCTGACCACCTTTGTTGTAGAGCATCGTAGCATCGATGAGTTTCTCTAACTTTTGTCAATTGATCTTTTCTCCGATGAAGAACAATATCTCCGTGTTGGAATTGATCACCGACTATATCAATGGCCACTCCCGTATAGTTGTAGAATTGAATCTTCGCATATGTTCTCCAGCGGGCGTTTTGTCAGCATGAATAACAATCTTATGTGTTTCAGATGGCATCATGTCAATTGCTGCTTTGAATAAACGCACTAAATTGTTGTGTTTTTTCGTGAGGGAGCTCTTACAGTTAGGAAACGATGGGCCTTTTCATGGCGGTAGAAATTCGGCAGCATTCATTCAGTTCGTCTTTTCCATCACTGATGAAATACATTTGTACGAATCTGTACTATAATCTATTAGTTTCATGGTCCGTATTGATAGTTCAAGTACAAGTATGAAGGATGAGTTCTCCATCTAATCAATACTTTATTTTACTTAGTGTCAATTATTTACATGAAAACAGTACCGGTTTCGACCCGTAAATAGGTCATCTTCAGCTGCTAGAGAACTTACTTAATAGCGACTATACAGAATAAACACTACTAAAATTAAAATTAAACAAGAATGCCATTAATCATGGGGCCAGTGTAAAACCCTTCAACCCCATAACTGTACCATATGTATATAGTTTAAGTATTTTTTAGAATAGTGGCACTCACTAACATATTTTTCAGCAGTGATATAGACTGGGTATAAGATGTGTGTCCGTGAACTGGTCGCTGAACCTCTTATTCTAAGGAACACGACATCCCCGAAAATGTTCGGCACAACAATGCAATTCAAAGATGTCATAAACCGTTGGACATAATAGTGGCTTTAACACAGATAACCTGACATCTGAATACCAGTGATTCTTGATCAACTCCAAGAACTGTATCCGATTCCAGCCTCAATATATGTAATATTTGAAAATAACACCCTTAACGCCAATACTGTACCATATGTATATATGTTAACATTAAGTAATTTTAGAATAGTGGTATCATGTTTATTTAATGGCATTCTTGTTTAATTTTAATTTTAGTAGTGTTTATTCTGTACAGTCGCTATTAAGTAAGTTCTCTAGCAGCTGAAGATGATCTATTTACGGGTCGAAACCGGTACTGTTTTTATGTAAATAATTGACACTATGTAAAATAAAGTATTGATTAGGTGGAGAATTCATCCTTCATACTAGTACGAATCTATGTTGACCATCTGGCATCGGAAGCACTTTGCAAGTGAGGAAAACAACAGCTAGGAAATATACCACCAGGTCGACTGTCCTTAATGGAGATCAGTATTGATTCATTCATTGATTGAAAGTTAGCATGAATTGAGCTGCGCTGAACGACGTCATGAGTTGTATTTCCTAATGTGGTTTTAATATTGAAAACACTTCTTACCACTTCTTATTATTTACCAGGTGAAGCAGGTGTCCACAACTACGAAATACGTAAAATTAAGCATTTTCCTCAATTATGCCGAAAGTTAAAGTGAAATCCATCTACACCACCCAAAAAAAAGATGCTCACGCTGGGCATTCTGGCTCAGTTCCTCGTTACTCGTCGCACTGCTTCCGCTCTTCGAGTACGACAACTTAAGTTTGCGAGGTATTATTTTGAAGTAAAGCAGATCAATTGGACTGAAAAAGAGGAAAGAAAGATATAACGACAACATATTTTTAAAAACACGAAGTAAGAACAAAGAAAACAAAAAAGTGAAAAATACTAACGAAATACTTCGATTCAAACGCACATCAATCGACACAGCTCAATTCCACCGCCAATTACACTTAAAAATAAAAAAACAGGTATAAATCCATAGGTCTTGCCCTTTAGCCAAGCAACTCAATGTTCAAAACATCCTAGGGATATGGACTACGAATTTTAGGTAAATAAAATATAATAAAGTATGAGAATATATTCTTTATTTATTCCTAAAAATTTCAATACTTTTCTTAATCATTGGATGGAAATTAACTTCGATAAATATTACACTTTCGTCTGATTTCCAACTGGAACCTGGTTCATCACTGAATCTTGGTGCATTTGTAACTAATTTGTTTTCTCCACTTTTTCAAACTCAACGGTCACACTAAATTGTCGATTAAATGTCCAGAATTCAAGAAATACCTGAGTGAATTGAACCAAGGAACACATTACAGAAAGGATTATGTAAATAAGTTAATTCGGCTCGGATTTGAATCAGAAAGAAAACGAATAAAGAAACAAGCGATTTTAGGCTGCTTTTGCGGAACTTCATTTTGTTTGATAAAGCTATGCAAGACTCACAATATGAAACCTTTCCTGGTCTTCTAGCCCTTCAACTTTCGGCACAATTACGGAAATTGTTTAACGTTTTTCGTAGTATGACTTTGTCTGATAAGAAATGTTTTTTTGCTAGGGGCTTTACGTCGCACCGACACAGATAGGTCTTATGGCGACGATGGGATGGGAAAGGCGTAGGAGTTGGAAGGAAGCGGCCGTGGCCTTAATTAAGAAGAAATGTTTTCACATGGAAAATAGGATACCTCGTGTGACCACTCCACGGCGTCGCTCTAACTAGCTGCAGTTGGGCCCACGACGTTTAATGCCACCGGCGAGTAAAAGTTGACTAACGCTGCTCGAAAATAGTCTGTTGCTATGGCAACGATAACAGAGAAGCCACATTTATGGAAGCTATCGCCACGTGGGTTGGCTCGCTCTCAGTCGCTTGTGTGATATTATTCGGAGTGGTACTGTGTAAGTTGTTGCTGGTTTTTGTAATAATGTAAGTGTTTGTTTCCTGAATATTATTTTCGTTCTTAGTTTATTTTTTTGTAAGTTAATCAGTGGCTAGTTGTACAGTTCTATTCTACATTTGACACGTGCATTTGTTGACGTTATTGTTAGTTCAGTGAATATGAAATCTCATATTTACCGGCAATGGGCATGTTCTGTCTTAAATGCCGGAATTATTAGCACGACCTTAGGCACGGGTCAAAGTTTATTGAACTGCATTTGGCCAACATATTTGCTTAAATATTCAGCCTGTATGAAAGAGTACTTGTGTCTAGGGAATGTCGAAGTGCAGCCATAATCGCCTATGCTCGAGACTGCTCGAGTCATCTCGACGTTTAGTACCTCCTAAATAGTGATTGCGCGCCACGTGCGGAGCAAGAAGAAGAAGAAGAAGAAGAAGAAGCGTTGTTTTGTTTTTTCTGTCGAGGTGAAGCCATAAAGCATTTCCGAGAGGTGCAGCCGATGCAGCTTTTCGTGAAGCCAACGCTGTGTCTCGAAAGTCTCTTTCATTATTGCTTGTTTTGTGATAGTTTACTGTACGAGTCATTACGCCGAGTTTGTCGTTTAATTTCACGGGTAAAGAGATTTATTTTAAATCGTGGTGCTGTGAATTACAGACAGTATTAACAGACTTCTGCAGTATTTGGCGGCGCACTTCATGAAATAGTGAATTCGTTTTGTGCATTAACTGCTTTATTGCGCATTGAAGTGAACTTTTTGTGCTTGCACGATGGACAATTTCGTATGTAGTGAGTGTAATAAATTCTTCAACTACAGGAAAAATTTCAATCACATAAGAACAAAGTACACTAAGAAAAATCGTAAATTTTCATGTGATTTGTGTAGTTGTACCTCTCACATAAAATACAGTTTAGAACGGCATAAAAATTCTCAACATAAGACTACGAAGTGTGAACAACCTCGAATGAAATGTCCGCTTTGTGTAGAAGAATGTCCTACAAATTCCGATACAGTGGCACATTTTATCAATTTTCATTATTCGTATTGCAAACGAAAGTTTAAAATTTGCGAATGAAGAGGATTTTCTTAAGTGGAAAAGTGAAAAAGAAAAATCTATTTTAAACACGTAACGTTCGTCGTTTCAATCTTGCCGCCTGATTATTTTTCAGGGACTTGAAAACGCTTTAAAAAATATAGTTAAGTAGTTAAAACTCTAGGTTTTAAAGTTATACAAACATGTACGGCGTCTGGAGGGACATTTTTTTTTTTACTATTGCTTAAGAATGAAGGAAATTCATACTTTAAAGCGTAGGAGCGGCTCCACACGCTGCGCTCACGAGACACAGTGCTGGCTTCACGAAAAGCTGCATCGGCTGCACCTCGCGGAAACATGCCGAAATGCTTTATGGCTGCATCTCAACATTCCCTCTACAGCAAAACAAAACAAAGCTTCTTCTTCTTCTTCCCCTGCTCCGCACGTGGCGCGAAATCGCCATGGTAGGTAGGAGGTACTAAACGCCGACATTTGTCGAGCGGTCCCGAGCATAGCCGATGTTGCTACACCTCGACATTTTCTAGACACAAGTTGAAAGAGTGATATGCCGCAGACTGAGGTAACTATGACAATGCAGCGTACTTCGTAGTTACTGTTTTCGCCGCTCAAATGTCAGACTTCAACTCTCGTGGGCCCAACTATAAGAAGGGGAGCGAGGGATTCAGTCGGCCGTGCTTTTAACATTGTTGTTGGTGGACCCGCCGGAGTGTGGCGCTGCAGTCGCAACAACACGTGCGCCAAATTGTCGACGAAGGTAAAAGCACGCGTCAAATCATGGTAACAATTTCAACGCCTGTCGATGGAATTTCTTTGTTTTTATATTTTTTGAAATTCTGTATTAATATCTGTGCAGTCACCTTGGCCACTTTCATATTGTCAAAGCCAAAGATGAGACTGAGACAGGTCAATGAAAGTAACACATTTGTTCTAGCCAAAGATATAGTGCACTTTAAAACACTACATTTTCCAGCAAACGATCAATGCGTGATTTAAATTAATCATTTGTTGGCGGTAGCGTTGTGCATTAACGGTTTCCCGGGCTTCAAGAGTTCGTAACACACAACACCGCTCTGGCCCCTCCAGAGACAAAGCATGGTCTTCTTGGCGAAGCGATTTGTATCAGATGTTCTAATCGACCATATGTTTCTACCCGCAAACGATGACTTTCCACAGCCGTTTTCGTTTGATTAAATAAGAAAACCAATGCACGCTGCAAATGTTCTTTTTCAGACACAAACGCCGATATGATTACTGAACGATGCAACACAGACACTGGTGTTTGGCGGGCGCAACTTGTGTGTGTTGGTAGGTAGGTTAATGTCAGACGAACAAAGTGATGTATGCGTCAAATTCATACGCTGCGTACTGTGCATACACCTTATGCATACACCTGGTAGATAAACAAATAACTTTCTCATCGCGTCAATATCTTTAGCTCTTATTAAACTTTATAATAACCCAAATCTTATTCTTGCAATTATACTAGCTACTTAATTTTTGTTCTTAACATTAAGGGGAAATGGGAAATGTTTATTGTGAAGCAATTGCATGGCATTCTTTCTTATTATAAACACAAGCGGACAGTTTTAGGTGATAGGTAGCACGGACTGTACAGTAAGGGCATGTTGAGATATTTCTGTCTTGTTAAAGGGGGACCTTTGAACATAGAAAAAAGGGGTGGATAAACATTTGTTTCCGCAGCAATGGACATGAATACTAAAAGGAAGCTTAGTGTGACAAACACATTATTTCTTAATAATTTGCCTACATATTTAGAAATGGTATAAACCCACGTCATTATACATAATTAATTATTCAAAATGGCGGTGTATCACGGCGACTATTTTGCTGTCTCCCAGATAATTCCCAAACATATGAATATTTTCCTATTATTATTATTATTATTATTATTATTATTATTATTATTATTATTATTATTATTATTATTATTATTATTATTATAGCTACAATCTGTACTAGAATCATTGAGGTCCATAAAGTTTAAATATTTTTTTCATGAAGTTATTTTAAAGTAGTCATTTTTTCGTTAACTTTCATTTGTAAATATTTGTTTAAAACTTAATGAATGAAGCTAGCTCAATAATTCTAGCGTATTTTCTTATTCCCTATGAAATATACAGTATATCTTTCACAGTTATCAGGGAAAGGGCTGTAAAAAACAAAACGCTACGGGAAACGACCAGCTTGCTTGGGTGACAGAGCTTCACGTCTTTGGTCATAACTCCAAAAATGTCGGGGATAATAAGAAAACGTTTGCACTGTTATAAAGAGAAAAGTTCAGTTTTAAATGAAAAAATTGCAAATAGCATTTTTGGTCAGTCAAAGGTGTTGGTCCCGCCTGAAGTGTCTCGTATTTTTGTTGCAGGGGACGGGAAAAGACGTCATTCTTGGAGCAGCGACTCGGACTTCCAGCTGCAGGAGCGTCTCCTGACTCCTGGCTTGTCTACGTGGTATCTCCATACAGTGGTGAGTAGAATCCTCTATTACCATAGCCGATACGTTAAAACTACATGAGACATCGGAAAATGCATTGTCTGTAAATTTTGCTATGTAGTATTTATCCATAGGACCATAATTACAAAGGTATTTGATAAGTACATTTCTGACCTTCCCTTAAACTTCCATTTCATCCGGCATGCATAAAATTATTTATAGCCTAGATTGTGTTGGCTTATTCCTCGACTTTACATACCAATTTTCATTAAATTCTGTTCAGCCATTTTCTCGTGATGCGCGCCCAGCTAATCTGCCTCCCCGTTGACTCATCACTTCCCGTTACACAGCGCGAGAAATCCCGCATTTCACAGTTCAGGTTCGTGCTTAGAACGTGTATTAAGTGATCTGTCGCTCCAACTGTTCTCGAATTGTGAAGTGTTACTTCGGGATATAATTCTCATAATGCCTCCACATGGGTTCACGGTAGAGAATTATGTGAAAACAGAGTCTTCCAGGGAAGTCGTTAGGCGATTTGTAACACAATTTCCAGGTGTACGCCCTCCACATGGAGAAACCGTGAGGAAACTCGTAAACAAATTGAGAGGAACTGGGTCTGTATTCGATAAGAAACGAAGTGTTAAAAAAACGTGTACTCGACGAGGGAAAAGTATATGAAATTATAGAAAGATTAGATCATACGCCTTCAAAATCCCTGAGATGACTTGGGCAAGAACCTGGGGTTTCGAAGAGCTCAGTATGGCGGACTTCGAAAATATTAAAATGTGTGGATGCAGGAGGAGAACATTTCCAGCATATCTCGTCATGAGGTATGAGCTTATTTTTTATCTTCTTCTTCTTCTTCCTAATACGTTTCAGCGTATGCAGTTGGTTCATCTTAATTATTATTTTCTTAATTCTTATTTGCTTAATTCTAATTGTTATCTCATGTCATGCTCGGATAAAGTGAGCGAAGTGCTGCGGAGAGGGGAGTGATTAGTCAAAGGGAGGCGGCCAGGAAACTCACTGTACATGCACACAGACAGAGATGATACGAAATTTAACAATGCATTCCTTTCTCACTGTGGTCACGACCGATACAGGAATACCATTACTTTTTAATTATGAACATTGTACAGACAAAGATCTTACTTTGTAAGGCGTGATCTGAAAGTTTCGCTTGAGGGCGTTGCTGCAGCGGTCATGTAACGTAGCGCGACTCCGATGCGGGTGTGGATTAGTGTGTTAGTCGTGTCGTGCCGAGGTGCGGCCTCGTGAACTATGACGACGTTGTTAGCAAATGCGTCCAAACAGGACCAACGTGCTGTTGTTGGCTAAAGAAGGACAGACACCGGTGGACATCTATAGCAGAATGAAGACTGTGTGTAGGGTTATGGTATAGTGTACTAAGTTTTGTGCGGCCACGCAGAAGGTACGCCTACTCAAAAAGGAGACACTCGAGCATCCGTCCTGTAGTGCTGATCTCTCCCATTTGGTCCCTTCAAAAAGGTCTTGAAGGATCGAAGCCTCCTGTGGGACGAGGATGTGCAGCAGGACACGGTGATCTTCAACCTGGTGCGTCGGTTAGATCAGTGCCTCAGGGCGATTTTGCCTGATTCAGGACTGTACGACCGTCGAACAGAAACTCTTTTATTGCCCCTTATTTACGTATAGATAGCGATAAATGAATATTTAGGCTACTAAAAACACGTTATAAAAGGAGCTCATTAGACTATCCCAAATAAACAAAATAAATAAATAAATTGATGGTAATGAAAAATGAAAATACGAATTCCTTCCACATAAACGTAAATAAGCTCATTAAGAAACCCTTGCATAGTTTACATAAATAATTGGAATACGAGAGATAATAATAACAACAACAGGAATATAAGTAATAAACTACGTGTCAGTGACGTGTCAAGGTGAGGGGCGTGACGTGGCGAAAGTAGGTCAACGGACTACAGCTTGGACCCACGCCAATGACGGAGCGACGGTTATCCAAACACCTCGCAGTTAACTCTCTCGCTGCGCTATTTTTAAACAGAACACTTATAGTGAAATGGCATTTTTTTCACAACTCAAAGTTATTTTTTTTAAAGGTTTGCGACATTCAACACCATAGCACCTATTTTAACTCACCTTTGGCAATCTAGCAGTGACATTTGACCTGAAAACATACATTAGTGTAATACACCTCGAAACATGGAACTGGACACATTGCAGGCTGTCCTAGGCAATTCTTACAAAAAAACCTGTCTGTTTTCTGTTGGGCAGTCCCTTTCCTTTGTTTGAACATTTTACTGGTAAAATGCAACAAACAACACAACTAGGCTTGTGCCTCTTCGTCAGGCGGATCAGAAGGCCTTCCTCTCCTCGCTAGCGGACTGCGCGAATACTCTCGTACAAGTCCCACTTATCTCTGTTATTAGACTTATTAGCTACGTCATGTAATTTCATTTTTAAATTCCTATGTCATCAGTAATATCCCGCCAGTCCAACACAAAATGATGATCTTCCTCGTGGCTACATTCTCCCGAACAATCACTATGCACATCATCACTTTGTACACTTGTTGCATGGTCCAATCGCCAGTAAATGATTGAAGGTTTCTTCACTGTCATTAGTGATGTTGTTCCGTGCGCTCATAGCTGCTACCAGCCACACAGCTGACAGGGTGGAAGATAACAAATAAACATACAGTAGGCCGAGCATTGGCGGCTACGTTTCCAAACAATGCTTACTACAGAGTCAATGCATGTTTGTATTATTAAATGCTCCTTTATTAAAGAAGCACGTGGCAGCTGTAGCGGGAAAGTACCAAGTCGACAAAAGTCGACTTCCGCAGCGAAGTAGTTTGGTGGGATGGAGACAAGGAAAGATATTACTAAGATACGTTCTAGGGTTTAAGTTCCTAAATATAAAACAGAGATAAACATAAATATTTGAGTGTGACTTGATAGAATGTGATGATGTTCTTTCAACAACGAAACATGTCAGGGTTATGAACAGACTTCACATATTTATTTCTTCCAAACTACAAAAGATAAACACGATTCGAACGTTCCTGGAAAGAGAAAGAGTTCAATTTTTTTGCTTTTGTAAGGTTTCAATATGAGCACCATGTGTTACGCGACAAATATCAAAGCGTGACTCATTTCTTGCCACACACGAATCAGGTGGTCTCTAGTTATCGAATTCACAGATTCAACAATCCGATGTCGCAAACTTTCAAGAGTGTCCCGCATAGGCGATAAACACACGGTCTTTTACGTAACCCCACAGATAAAAATCACAAGGAGTGACGTCTGGAGACCTCGGAGGCCACAGGCGATGAAGGTTGCCTTCTGCTCCTCCTCTTCCAATCCAAGGTCCTGGAATGGTGTCATTTAGGTAACGCCAAACGTGCTGAGAGAAATGAGGCGGGGCACCGTCTTGATTGAAGGTGGAGTCATCGGAACCATCTTCCATTTGGTGACAGTTTTCTCCATGACGAAGAAAGGTCCATAAATATTCTTTGCAGATACGGGACAGAAGACGTTCAACCTCGGCGAATCTCTTTCATGTTCAATAACTGCCGTACGATTTTCACTTGCCTAAATTCTAACGTTATGCCGATTAACTTTACCGGAAAGATGAAAAGTGCATTCATTTGAAAAATTAATCGTTCAGAAAAATTGTCTTCTTCCATATCATCTAGCATGCTAATGGAAAAGTCGTACGTTTTATTGTAGTCGTCTTGATGCAATTTCTGCAATAAGTGCAGTTGTACGCCTTCAGGTGCAGACGGTGTTTCAGAACTCGCCATACCATTGGTTGAGGAATGTAAAGTTCTTTGCTTTTTTTGTGTTGTGGATTTCTTCGGGCTCCTTTCGTAAATTGCACGAATACGCTCGATATTTTCATTCGATGTGAGTCGACGTCCCGTGCTTTTCCCTTTGCAGATGCAACCATCTTCTAGGAACTGTCGATGCCACTGGTAAATCTGCTTATGTCGAGGCGGTTGTTTATTAAACTGACAGCGAAAAGCACGTTGAACTCCAATAATGGACTGTAGTTTTGCTAATTGCAGCACACAAAATGCTTTTCCCTGTTGTGCCTCCATTTGTTTACACTCCCACTGACAATCACCAGCGCCAATGCGGCCGGGATTGGAACTTGCAACAGTGGCGCTTCTGCATTGATTGTTGAAATTTTAAACCTTTGTCTGTCCAGGAACGTTGGAATTGTGGTTCTACTTTTGTAGTTTGGAATACATAAATGTTTGAAGTTTGTTCCTTCTTTTTCAATAAGCCTGTAGTGTGTATATTTATCCCTTGTTTAGTAATGTGTTTTTACAGATAATATTTATATTGAACTTGCGTGTTCAACAGACTGAAAAGCTTGTACATTACATTTAACTGAGTTAACACTAGAAAATATTACTCTCTTGTTAACTCATTAGCGACTGCTCATTAGTCCCTCCCATTACTGTAGACTACGAGAAATCTCTAGAGTTCAAATGTATAAGCTCGAAAAGTTAAAATCAGAAAGTGAGTGTTCCAGTCAGCTAGAACAACAGACTCGCAAAGAGAATAGGAAAACCCTTGCTCCACACAGTCTGACAGTCTGAACGTGATTACTGTGCGATCACATTATTAACAACAATTACATCGCAACTGCGAAATGTCCCGGTGGCAATGCTCACTTAAGGTAGCGTGATAATAAAGTTAAAACGTAATTGCCCAACAACAAGCAATTCCATGGAAAGAAAATATTACAAAAGTACTTCTTCTCCGTGTGACAGCTGATGGTGACACACTTGTAGACGCTCGAGCACAAGTCACGGGGGCGTCCTTTGTGACGCACACTGGGGCCATTCAAAGGAAAAGCTGGCAAAATGTCCAAAATCAAATCCCGGAATTCTTTGTAAAACGTTCCTTTTTCAGTAAGTTGAAGACGACGTGCAACATACTGCACCCTTCCTTCCTTACCTATCAGCAAATCGGCATGAGATCTTTCTCTTGGGTCGTCTATAGGTTCTTCGTCACTTGCTTAGTTTCAGTCATTTAAACTATTGTTTACAATGAGAAGACACCAGTTAAAAGAAATGGATATTTAATTTATCATTGGCGATCATGTCGAAGAAACTTTTGACATTTTGTCACCTTTAAACAACGAACTTAGTCTTGTCCGTTAAAAAATAATAACAATAATAACGATGATGAGAGACGCTGGATTTGGACATCTTAACTGAAATTTTTGATGGCCATCCTTGCTAGAAACCACCGTCTTAATTTAAAAATGAAATAAAGTCTGGAGATCCCTAAAATTGGTTTCCATGCCAGACTGCATGTATCACCATAATGATTCGTGATGATCCAGCCCCCGTAACACGAGCTCTGGACTCTTGGTATAATTAAGGCAGTCCAATCGGTATGTGCCACACAGTGATTGTATGGCATGGACCCTTGATTGAATCGATGTGACCTGCGACAATGTCATGGACCGACATCTAACTTTGTGGTTTACGTTCAAGTCATTGTGAGTGATGACCGCAAGGAAAATGATATTGGCAGACGGCCCTAATCTAAGTCACTGAGGTTGATGACCCCATGACCATCCAAACTTCTAAGTTGAAGGCTGAACAAAATTAAGTTACAATAGTTGATGACCAAGGTTTCCATATTAATAAATCCCAGCGCATGTGATGCTCAACAAATCAAAATAAAAATAACAACAGCAAACGCTCACAACACTTGTGGCAGTAAAGTCCCTTGCCATCGGACATGTTCCCTTAATCGTTACGTTAATAAGTTGAAATTTCCCAGCAAATAAAACTAAGATTTCCAGAATACATTTTTAAGTCACTTGAATTTAAGCTAATTGTCAAAATACGGTTTTACTGAATTTAATAAATTAATAAATGAAGTAATCTCGTAATCCTAATTAACAACAAATTGTATCTGCCTCGGACGAATGGTTGCTTTAAACTCCCTAACTATTTAATTACATTTTCCTTATCAGAACCATTCCTTTGACAAAAAAATGATCTAATATTGTTTTATGCTCATATTTTTCTTCATCGCGCTGGAAAGAGGGATACATTGTCATAATTACCAGTACCGTTTATTTATTTCAATACGTCACTCAACAAGTTTACATTATAACACTAATAATTATTAAGAAATTAGCTTGGATAACCCTAACCTTAAATTTTATAATCTGCATAACTTTATACACAACGCAAAATAAAACAACCCATATCAAATCGTTTATAATGCCTACGTTTATCCCTTGGACTGTCCGGCCCCATGGCTAAATGGTTAGCGTGCTGGCCTTTGGTCACAGGGGCCCCGGGTTCGATTCCCGGAAGGGTCAGGAATTTTAACCATCATTGGTTAATTTCGCTGCCACCGGAGCTGGGTGTATGTGTCGTCTTCATCATTTCATCCTCATCATAACGCGCAGGTCGCCTACGGGGGTTCAATCAAAAGACATGCATCTGGCGAGCCGAACGTGTCCTCGGACACTCCCGGCACTAATAGCCATACGCCATTTCATTTCATCCCTTGGCCGAATTCCGGCACCTCCTACGATATGATTTCAGGCCGATGAGACTCGAGTAATCCTAATGCATTTCACCCAACTTTAGGGTGAATGGACTAATGCACCCCATGTGCTCCACAGCATGACCTCATATCACATAAACCTATATTTGTGCCTTGGAAACCAACAACAACAACACAATCATCCATCACGAGCTCTATGGATTGACAGCTATCGTAATATTCAAATAAAATAATCGCAAAACATTGTACAACCCTCAACAACATCACCACCGATTCTCAAATTTTGACATCCCTGAAAATGGTTATTTCCAACATAACGTTCCATCGTGTCATTTCCGTCGCTTCGATAATGAATTCAAGTCTCTACTAAAACGACTCTCTTCTACAATAATGAAATCTAATTTCAAACATTTACTGCAAATGACAAATCTCAGTTACAGTTTCTTTCTAACAATAAACTGGTTCGACCGCCAAACAGCTGGCTTGATAACGGGAATTCGACCCTTCTTCACTATCACTTAACAAAAAACAGACATGCTATCTTAATCTGAATCAAATGAAAACATCGCCTCGCTGGCAATTCACATGAAATATAATTCTTGACCCACATAGATTATGCGAAGAGATTTAGTTTAAAACGTCACTTGAAATATTCTCATCCATCACGGTCGTACGGTTTCACGTGGAATCCTAACTATGGAACGATCCTATTCTCATATCATTAAATTAGACAAAATAAATCTTCGGGTACCCTACCGGCATAGAGTCTGTTCAACACTACAGGATTTCAACAACCTCATTCACATTCCTTCCCATTTTTGCAAGACTTATACCACTTGATATCACAAATTCTCTACACGACAATAATATGGAATATCTGTTTTGGGTGACCCACTACATTGATACATAAAACACTCTGTGACAAACCAACCATCTCTGCTCGCATATCTGAGAACGACAACACAATATTTCCAAACCGAAACTCACAACTTGAGTTACAAAAATTTTTACCGTTATTTTCCTCTCATCAGTCCTACACAGATTTTAACAGACTTTTAGAAAAGCACTCCCCTTTCAAAAATCACATTGGTCTCGCCTTGTAACTTCCCTTGACAAAATTTACAGCGCCGAACACACGACGGTGTGCATTTTGCAACAGCTGACCTTCCATAATTATCGCGCACTCGCTATAATGGTAAATCACGGATTACACTTTCATGAATTTCATCTTTATACTGAACAGAATTTTATGATAAATTAATGTCTTAACTTTAACAAACAACAAATTTAGAAAACAAACGCACTGAAATGATAGTTTGCTCTAGACATTATATTCGTTTTACAGCCGTCAAATCTACTACATACAACATTTCGTGACTTTCCCGGTTATCCAAGAAACATAAAAAATGTCATTTTGTCGTATTCCTCTAACATTTTCACGAAATAAAAGGGTGACCAAATTGCGTCACAGATACACAAATACAATGGTGATATCATGAAATAAATAAAATGCACTTTGTAACAAAGGTAATTTACATACATGTAGTCGTACGTCGTCTCCCATCTTAACAGGCCCACCAGCCTCTCTCATTCCTTGCCTAGCCATCTCGACGGATAGTGGCTTTACAAATATATTCTTCCTTTCGTTTAATTTTAACATCGTTCACCTGATGCCCCTGTATATAAAGGAAAGGGTGATAGGCATAAAGTTGAAAGATGTATTTGGAGTGTACAGACCAGGAGAGGGTAGCGCAGATGCTGATTCAGAATTATTTCATAAGATAATCAGCTATGTGGTAAACGATAAGGAAAGGAACGTGATCGTAGCGGGTGATCTCAATTTATCAAATGTCAATTGGGAAGGTAATGCGAACGACAGGAAGCATGACCAACAAATGGCAAATAAGTTAATATGGGAAGGGCACCTGATTCAGAAAGTGATGGAACCAACTAGAGGGAAGAATATTCTGGATGTGGTGCTGGTAAAACCAGATGAGCTCTATAGAGAAACCGAAGTAATAGATGGTATTAGTGATCACGAAGCTGTTTTTGTGGTAATTAAAAATAAATGTGAAAGAAAGGAAGAGATTAAAATTAGGACTGTTAGGCAGTACCATATGACTGATAAAACAGGCATGAGGGAGTTTTTAATAAGCAACTATGATCGGTGGAAAACGGTAAATAAAAATGTAAACAGACTCTGGGATGGGTTTAAAGCAATTGTTGAGGAATGTGAAAAAAGGTTTGTGCCTTTAAAGGTATTAAGGAATGGTAAAGATCCACTATATTATAACAGGGAAGTAAAGAGACTAAGAAGGAGGTGCGGGTTGGAAAGAAATAGAGTTAGAAATGGCTGTGGAAGTAAGGAGAAATTGAAGGAACTTACTAGGAAATTGAATCTAGCAAAGAAGTCAGCTAAGGATAACATGATGGCAAGCATAATTGGTGGCCACGCTAATTTTAGTGAAAAATGGAAGAGTATATATAGGTACTTTAAGGTAGAAACAGGTTCCAAGAAGGACATTCCAGGAATAATTAATGAACAAGGGGAGTGTGTATGCGAGGATCTTCAAAAGGCAGAAGTATTCAGTCAGCAGTATGTAAAGATTGTTGGTTACAAGGATAATGTTCAGATAGAGGAGGTGACTAATACTAAAGAAGTATTAGAATTTACCTTTGACAGCAATGACATTTACAGTAAGATACAAAAGTTGAAAACTAGAAAAGCTGCTGGAATTGATAAGGTTTCGGGGGATATAGTAAAGACAATGGGTTGGGATATAGTACCATATCTGAAGTACTTGTTTGATTATTGTTTGCATGAAGGAACTTTTAAGGGTTTATCTTAACCAACTGAGTTGTTAAATTAACTCATAAGCTAGGCACTATATTTTGGTCGATGTAACAGAGTTTAAACGAACAGGCACATCTTTCGACAATTTTCCTTGTGGAGCTATCTAGCGGTCTAAAGTCTTTACCATTAAGAACCAAATTGTTTCAATTACGATTTCCTGATGTTTATTACGGCAGTTTCGTCGCCAATTCTTCTTAAAATGTACTTTTACTAGAAAAATAGTTCCACGAAGCTACGTCGTATCCCTGTACATTCTACACGTGTGGGTGACGTAATTTCTTGTAATTCTCATGACTTGTAATTTATATGGGACCTCATGTAATGAATTTAGGACTCTTGCTCCTTATGACTCAAATGTCATGGGTTCAGTATCTCGATAATGAAATGATGCAACGAGTACTGTATTCCTCACTGTCCAGGTCTTGCACACACGACTCATGGAGTAGTTATTAAGCGGAGAGAATGTTGTGTTTTCAAGTTGTTAACATCCGTTTTGTGACGAAATAGAAACCACATACTGCAGGTATGTTGAGGAAAATACGTCGAAAATATTAAATAGACAAAGTATGTATTTCGTTAGGATTATCATCTAGTTTATAGTTTCATTCCTATGATTTCAGTTAGCTTCCGGGCACATTCGGGCTAGAATTTTAACTTTTTCTGCAACTCAAGTTAGTCGTGTTGTGAGAACAATAAAAGTTTGCTAATATTTGCGTAATTCTTCTGTATAATACTTTCTTTAAGGTCTGTCGCGACCATTTAGGTAACTGTTTTGCGTTGTTATTTTTTCTTCAGGTTTGGCTGTTCTGATATTTTCTGTATGATGCAGTAAGACATATCGGAACGAAAAAATAGAAGATAAATTGTGCGTCTTGAAGGGATTTGTGAAAAACACGCACTAAAAGCAGTGGATACATCATAACTCTCTAATTTAGATCATATGCTTTGGATACGGCTAAATTATTTATCGAAGAGTATCCTTGGTACCCAATGCCAGAAATCATTCACAAAATCTTGATCCACGGTCCTGAAGTAATTTGTTGTGCTTTACTTCCTATTGGACAAGTAAGTGAAGACGCAAAATATGCCATCAATAAAGTGTTCAAATGATATAGAGAACGTTGCCATTGATGCTTTCACGGCCCTCTTAGACTGATTCTGATGGTTCGGTTAGCTTCCGCTTCTAACGCTAGCGCTGTGCCACATCTGGAGAGCCATCTGGTGGCGAATGAACGTACCATTTCCACTTCTATTATAACGCCTAAATTTAAAGAGTCATTGTTTAAGGAGCCTTCCTCGTGGACAGTCGAGATTTTCTTCTGATGACGCAGAGCACAGTTCTCTGCGAAACGTAAAGAATTTCACCTTATTTTCTTGACACGGCATAAGCCCAAAAGCGTATACAGCATCATGTCGATATAGAGAACGTTTTACAAGCAAAATGTACCGAGAGAAGACTTAATAGACTCTTGACTGCATCTGACACATACATTTCAAGGATGGAAGAATTACGTACAGCAAGAAACTCTGGTTGTGAAAATGAGACATCTGCAGTTTGAAACATGGACAAAACAACGACACCGTGGAAAAGGTATCTCGCATTACCTGAATTACAACGAAGAAAGGACTTTTACCTTCCCCATGGACTAATGCCATGTAATGTGATAGCAGTCTGAAGCCAAGAAAACCGTTGCCGTCACTGGAACGAGATAGAAACCCTCCCTCATGTTCTTGCTTTCTGCCCGAAATGGGAACTATTGAGAAGTAAGCACCGTAGGGTCAGGAGAAGTATTGCAAAACTTGTCAAAAAAATCTGGCAGATTTGAAGTCTTTGAAGAAGTGCGCTGTATCTCTAGCGATGGATCCAGTAAACGTGCAGACATTGTCGCGATTGACAGGAAAAGACACATCGGCGTTGTTATTGATCCGACAATAAGAGTAACAGTTCGCAGGCAAAGAAGTTGATTCTGAGACACTACGAACCCTGTTTTAAGTACTTTGAAGAAAAGTATCTAATACCCATCAGTTACTGGAAGGTGATTGGTCTGCTCTTCGGTGCGCGAGGATCTGTCAAAAAAATTTCAGTTAATTTCTTCCCTGGTTTTGGTATTCCTGTTTCGTTTTTAAAAGATATTTGTTTAAATGTTTTACATACAGTAATTCATTCTCAACGGTAAATCACCACTTATACGGTGCATGTAAAGAAAATTAATTTTCCTGATCGGGGATAGCTGCACAATAGAGGAATTTCAAAATTAAAAAAAAAATTATCCTAAAACTAGCTGATGTACCCGTGCTTCGCTACGGAATTTTAAGAAAGACTGTCTTTATGGTTTTCCCAACTGAAGTCGACATACAGTTTGTCATTATACAATGACGTCAGAAACGAACCCCCTCTACTCCAGAGGCTGAGAAGGCCCCGTTCCAGCCCTCGTACCACTTTTCAAATTTCGTAGGAGAGACGGGAATTGAACTCGGGCCTCCTGGAGTGGCAATATTATCATAAAAATACTCGATCAAATGAAAAACCTCACATTTTCTCACTGTTAACAAACAATACTACGGTGCCGATCTAACAGACCAAAGTTCTAGTGTTGGAATGACCAGGCCGCAGACAGCCATGAGTACTCCTCTGTCATTATTCCGTTAAATTTACACCTTACAGAACCGTTATCTTACCATTCCATCGTTGGTAGGCCACAGCTGCTGCAGTAGAGCAATATTGGGGTCGTTGCGGGAATTATTCGGTCACGATCTTAACCAAACGATGTGGTTCAGAAGAGAGCCTGATTACTTGAAATGAGGAGCAAATATGTGCTTACTAACTTTTATTGAATCCATTAATTGCACAAAAAAATTATTTATATAAATCCTGGACCAAAAGTTATTAAATGTTTCAGACGCAGTCACATTGCATAGCGTTAATATTTATTAATTATAATATCGAAGAATTTTCTTCGGAGAAAGTAGGAATCTCATAAATTAGTAGACAGCGAAACTGAAAAAGTGAAAAGAAAGCCTGAAAAATCGGGCACCTATTAATCCAAACGATAACTGAGAATTAATTCACACGATCCGTGGAAAATCTGACCTTCAACAAGTAGAACGCCTGATTTCCTCTTAATTAAGGTTATCCACCAGTCGAATACCCTTTCGGATACGGAAACACCCGCCGTATGGACCCTTAATCGAACCAAATTGACTATCAGTTGCTTTGGATAGGTTGCGAAATATTATTGGAAAGCATTGTGTTCACTACAAGTTAACAGCAGCATTCACAATTGAAAACAAAATTCCACCATGTATTGTCATTTCATGACACCCTTAAGTTATAAAATAATCCCGATGCTAAACGTGCATCACCCAACCAGCTGTTCAGAAGGAACCAACAACAACACGATCCGAGACGACCTTACGTTACGTCGTTCTGAAGGATCAAAACTGCGAAATGCAGTAAACACTTATTCATCACGCATTTAGAAGAAATGCCAAACACTGAAGTTAAATAAAAAGTGGTAAATCACTTGAAAAATCTATATATATATAAAATAGCTTGTCCTGACTGACTGACTGATTGACTGACTGACTGACTGACTGACTGACTGACTGACTGACTGACTGACTGACTGACTGACTGGTTCATCATCGCCGAGCCAAAACTACTGGACATAATGAAATGAAATTTTAGGGTACATTCATATTAAGATGTAGGTGATCGCTAAGAGAGGATTTTTGGATATTCCGTCGCTAAGGGCGTGAAAAGGGGGTGAAATTTTAAAATGAGTGTAACTGTATCTCAAAACTTTAAAAGTTTACAAATGTAAAAATTGGTATTTAGAATCTTCTTTAAAAATAAGGAAAAACGTATTTTTTTCAGAAAATCCCAGTAGGACGGGTGAAAAAGGGTGAAAAAGGGTGAAAAAGGGGTTGAATGCTTTTAATCAGCATACCGGTACTTATATCTCAAAAACTGAAGATATTACAGACCTGAAAATCGGTGTTTTGGATCTCCTTTAAAAATAAAGAAACACGTATTTTTTAATTTCGAAAATCCAATTAATGGGAGGGGTGAAAAGGGGGTGAATTTTTAAAACGAGTGCATCTATATAAAAAACTTTTAAAGTTTATAGATGTAAAAATTAGTATTTAGAATCTCCTTTAAAAATAAAGAAACACGTATTATTTGTTTTGTTTTCAGAAAATCCCAATAGGACGGGTAAAAAAGGGTGAAAAGGGGGTTGAATGCTTTTAATCAGGATACCGGTACTTATATCTCAGAAACTGAAGGTATTACAGACCTGAAAATTGGTACTTTTGATCTCTTTTAAAAATAAAGAAACACGTAGTTTTTGTTTATGGAAAATCCAATTAATGGGAGGGTGAAAAGGAGGGGGGTGAATTTTTAAAATGAGTGAATCTATATCTCAAAACTTTGAAAGTTTATAGATGTGAAAATTGGTATTTAGGATCTTCATTAAAAATAAAGAAGCACGTACTTTTTTGTTTTCGGAAAATCCCAATAGGAAAGGTGCAAAGGGGTGAAAAAAGGGTTGAATGCATTTAATGCGGATAATAATATCTCAGAAAATGAAGATATTACAGACCTGAAAATTGGTATTTGGGATCCACTTTAAAAATAATAAAGAAACAGGTATTTTTCTTTTTTGGAAAATCCAAATAATGGGGGGTGAATTTTTAAAATGATCGTATCTACATCTTAAAATTTTAAAAGTTTACAGATGTGACAATTGGTATTTTGAATCTCCTTTAAAAATAAAGAAACGTGTATTTTTTGTTTTCGGAAAATCCCAATAGGAGGGGTGTAAACGGGTGAATAATGGGTTGAATGCCTTTAATGAGGATACATATATCTCAGAAACTGAAGATATTACAGAACTGAAAATTTGTATATGGGATCTCCTTTAAAAATAAAGAAACACGTATTTTTTGTTTTTGGAAAATCCAATTAATGCCGGTTAAACAGGAGTGACATATTGGGGTGAATTTTTTGAAAGTCTATATCTACAGAATATCTGAGAAACGTAGAATGTTACAGACGTAAAAAGTGATATTTGGAATCTCCTGTAAATGTAAAGAAACATAGGCGATTTATTTTTGGAAACTCCTCTTAAGGGGAACTAAAAAGGGGGTGAAATTTTAAAATGAGAATTTATACAGTATATCTCAAAAAACTTAGCATGTTACAGGAGTGAAAAATGGTATTTTTATCTCTATTAAAAATAAGGAAACGTGTATTTTTAGTTTTCGGAAATACCACTTGGGTGGAAGGGGGGGATGTAAAAGTGACTGAAAATGGTGTTGAATTCTTTTAATTAGGGTACTGTTATCTCAAACATGAAGATGTTACAGACGTGAAATTCGATATTTGGAATCTGCTTTAAAAGCAAAGAAACACGAATTCTCGGAAAATCCAATGAATCGGTGGTATCTCCTTTAAAAACAAAGAAAGGCCCGTTTGGGGGAGGGGTATCATCTTGGGGGGCGGGATTGAAAAGAAGTTGAATTCCTTTCATGGGACACATAAATCAAAAATTGAAGTTACAGTCGTGATAATTGGTATTTAGAAGATCCTTTACTATTAAAGAAACAAGTATTTTTGCCGGAAAATTCACTTGGGGGGGGGGGGGTGAAAGTGAAAAAAAGTGATTTATTTTAATCTCAAAACTGAAGGTAATATACGTAAACAATGGTGTTTGGAATCTTCTTTAAACATAAAGAAATACGCCTTCTTTCAGTTTTTTAGGGAGGATGGGGGATAAATAAACTTAACGGCGGTGGGGTGTTAAAGGAGGCGAGACCGATTGATTTTACCGTTCATAATGTATTTATAAGGAGCCTCTGTTGCTCAGGCGGCAGCGCGCCGGCCTCTCACAGCTGGGTTCCGTGGTTCAAATCCCTTTCTCTCCATGTGACATTCGTGCTGGACAAAACGGAGTCGGAACAGGTTTTCTCCGGGTACTCCGGTTTTTCCTGTCATCATTCATTCCAGCAACACTGTCCAATATAATTTCATTTCATTTGTCATCCATTAGTCATTGCCCCAGAAGAGTGCTACAGGTTTCGATTGCCGGCACAATTCCTATTCTCGCCGCTAGATTCATTACATTCCTGACCCTGTCGAATGACTGGAAACAGGCTGTACATTTTCGATGTACTTATTCTGATCATAAACCGATCATTTTTAATCTTTCCTGGGTTCGTTTTCAAGAGCCATCTTTTCCTTCGGAGAACGTTCTTAGATTACAGTAGATTCTCCTGGCATATAAATAAAAATTTAAACACATTTGAAATAAACGATAGGAATGAGATTGGCCGTCCAATTGTTCACCTCTATAATAAGGTCAATAATGCACGGAAGTATGTCATTCGTATGGCCAGAAATCCCCCACACTTGCCTACGCGCGACTATGGTGCTGGTCACATTCTCAACAATGACAATGGCAGCAGATGTAATTTACTGCATCTTGCATCTTACTGTTGGGTCCAGAACATCTATAATAATAATAATAATAATAATAATAATAATAATAATAATAATAATAATAATAATAATAATAATAATAATAATAATAATAATAATAATAATAATAATAATAATAATAATGTTATAATAATAATAATAATAATAATAATAATAATAATAATAATAATAATGTTTTGGACCGTCGTCAAATGTGCGGACCGCGCTGGAAACGGGTCCTGGACGGGTAATGACTAAGAATGCAGTCCGGTCGCGGGTTCAGTACCGCCAAGGCACCCAAGACGACACCATGCCTGATCTCCTGAAGGATTTGTTCCATATTAAAATGCTTATAGGAAAAGAAGGCAAAGATTTAGGGACCCAAGTGACCGGGTGGAATACCTGGACCTAGCTTGGGAAGTACGAAATCGATTGCTGGAAAGAAAGATTGAAAAATGGGAGGAAACTTGCCGTAATCTATTAGAAAACGAGTCAGATTGCGAATTTTGGCGGATTCTCTCAGAAAAAGAGTCAGATAGCGAATTTCGGTGGATTATATATAAAACAATAAGCCTTCAAATATAAATTTCAGTATAATACCGTAGCGAAGCACGGGTATCTTGCTAGTATTATTATAAAACCAACTTTCAGGTTATACATGGTTACGTTACGCTTAATAAAATTACAAGTCCACGTGGTAAAATAAAATAAAATACAGAATTCTTTTCTTTTTAACAATGACTACCATCACAGATCCATCTACTTATTGTTTGTCCCAACACACTACCTACAAGTTATCAATTGACCACACTCAACTACGTATAAAAATGAAAGAACAACAAGAATTGAAAATAAAATATATTACCGGCTGACGAATCGAACCCGCATTCGTAACTGAAGTCTCACACTAATACGTTGAGTATCAACACTCACACTATCAAAGCAAAAACGGACGTCAGAACGACAAACAATAAAGTCCGTAAATAAAATAAAATACTGAAGTTCATTGAACTCGAACACGCATGGCGAACTCCAGTAACTATTCAATCACCATTAACTCAGTACCCAATGTTGGACAGCCCGCATATGCCGTTAGTGGTTCCATAATCTTAGGTAAACACCTTCCAGCTGGTAAAGGGCTGTGTGCAAACCTGGCATCCATCTTACTGAGTTAACACTCTTCGCATTGCATACACTACTGCAGACACTACCATCGTTCAAGTCACTTCGCAAAAACATCTAATCTAAGACTTGAGTATGTACAGCTGACATCCCAGACCTGTCGTCGGGCTTACCTAATGTCTGCACACCCTAACACTAACCTCTATGTACACATACACCTTCCTAACCCTATCGTTGAGCGTGAACTGGGACGTCTCATCATCAGTATACTCCTAGGATAACGTGTGACGTCCTAAATCTATTATCGAGCGGAAATTGGGTCGTGTACGCTTCATCTAGCATATCAGGAGAAATCATAACTTCAAACACACTCTTGGATATTTTAGCTGTAAACCTTGTCGAAAATAATAGCACACAATGAAACGAATCTTGCCACGGAACGATCGCAAGTCGGGAAATGCAACTAAGTCCCTATCTTGTTACTAAAACGTGAAATTGAAAATAAATAACCCGTGGTGAGCAATCCATAACTCAAACGCGATCTCAGCATGCGCAATGAAGTTTGGAAAAATAATAATGACTTCCAACACACGTCTAACACTACTTGACTATCGCCAAACAATAATCATCACCACCGCAAAAATCCACACTGTAATTTTAGGGTGAAGCCCTCAAATCGCCTACCGTCATTTTCCAAATATTCATATCCATGACTATCCAGTGAAACGAAACCCAGTGAATCTACACAACCAAACATATCGCTTTAATAATGTCCAATATCTCATCCCACGATGTTTCCGATTTAATGATAAATTACCGTCTTGTAATTTATGAAATTTACTGATTGGAAACTTGTCATTACAGTCAAACAACACTAACCATGTATTCAGAATGCTCTTCTATCCTTGAGGTCATATTGCTATAATATTCATTATACTGACTTTACGTAACTAGTCACTTGATTTTTACTACCAAGAGTTACAATATTCACCAGAAATCGTTTTTCACTTGGGATCTTAACTTGAAATTTTACTGTGCCTCACACAATAATCATCTCGAACCAACCTTCTCCAGGTCTCAGTTTTCGGATTGTTAGTGGAATATACTACAGCCTGCCACATAAATATCACATTTAATATACAGCCTGTCTCAAAAATTCTTCGCCATCAGCAAATATAGCCTGTCTCAAAAATTCATTCTCATCGCCTTCTCACGGCGGCATTACATAAAATCCAGGCTCCCTTTGCCTATAACATCTATACAACTCTTATCTCAACATATATAAATTCTTCGCCCTCAATCCATTTTGTTATATTTCAAGACTTTTCAAACCTCAATCCACTCGTGACAAACAACTTTTATAAAAAATATACCTTTTTATTTTTTTACTACTACTTTCGGACCTCAAGAATACAACAACACACCGGGATTTTCCATATCACCGACATACACGATGTCACAAAATTTTACTTCCCATGAATAAAACATAACTTTATCGGATTTCACTGGAATTTTCTAGACACCCGAAAACCTTGTAGAACATACCTGTTAAATCCACTTTTAACATAGAAAATTTTTCCCGCGGTAAACTTTATTATTATTATTATTATTATTATTATTATTATTATTATTATTATTATTATTATTTCGACAAAAATCTTCTGAATTCCTACGATATTCGAAATTAAGGCATTCATCACGACTATGTTATCGTTATCACCTTCCTAATTTTACTCAATTCCGACAATATCTCAAAGAATATTAACACAATATTTAAACTTCGCATTGTATAGTTTTTCGACGTGAATTTTACAGCACTGAAGAGTTTCGTACGACGACCAGAAATGTAATACCTTCGCCTGATCATTATTAAATACCAACCCGATACACGCATTGAAAATTTGTTGGGAAAAACAATGTTCTAACTACAACATTGATACAAAATATTCACAGACCTGTAATCGTAGTCACCATCCTGGATTCTGGCTGCATCTAGCCAGCAGACCTCGCGTCTAGCCTTACATGGCTACATTTACCATCGTCTTCTCATACATATAACTTAAATTACACAATAATTTACACTCGGGGTCAATTGACGCCGCAAACAACGCACTTTCAACACGTTTGCCCTTGTGACAAGCTCGCTCCTCAAATGTGAAGCTTATTTCCAGAAGGTACCAACTCCAAAAAAATCGAAATTGAGATTATGATGGAAAACGTACGTTGGTAGGTAGCACCATCGTATGAAAGAAAAAGAAATAGCCAAAACGACCTAAATCCATATCAAACAGGGCATTAAAAATCTCGTTTGACGCCAATAAGTACCAAATTCTGTGGCCTGAATGTGCCAATACGTACCATATCCATGCAGCCAATGAGAGGCCATTTCTGGGTCACGTGAACAGCAGCAAAATGGCCGCGCTATGTTTACATGACGTGAAGTGACAGTTTTCTTACGAAGTTGGTTTTGGTACTGTGTGCTATTTGTTTTTCAAGAGTATGGAATCAGATACCTCAGATGAGTACTGTGATACTCCTGAAGAAGTAAATAAAGCAAGGAAGAGGGTATTAGCACCAGATAAATGGAAGAAGACGCGTGCTAAAGTGCAAAAATACGAGAGTAAAGCGAGTGTTAAACCAAAAATTGCTTGTTTCCACAATGTCGGTGAGTTTTATAGAGCCCGCGATTTAACAGAACAAGAAATAGTAGCGTTTCATGGTGCCTTCTGGGAGAATACAGATGCTGTTTCTCAAAAAAAATTATTGGTTCGTATACTGATGTATCACCAGAAAGGCACAGGCCTAATGAAAAGACACCATGTACGCGTGTTTCGAAGAAAATGACGATCAAATATAAAGCTAGAAGTGATAGTGGTGTTGTCAGTGTGTGTAGGGATACATTTTTAAGCCTCCTGAATGTCAGTCGAAGGAAAATTGAGAATGCTGCTAAGGAGAAGAAAGAGAATTCCTTTAGTTCAGTACTGGTACTTTGCATTATTTTCATTGTTTTGTTCAATTTTATTTAATATTATTTAAATAATCTATGCCTTCACTGTAAATATCTTAAATCTGACTATTTTATAACTAAATACAGTCAGTTTTATCAAAAATTCTGATGACTGCAGTGAAATTTATGTCTTTCAGGTGAAGATATTTAGAGTTTCAGTGCCAGAAAGTACCAAATCCAACATTTTCTTTGAATATTTCCTAAACCGCAAAAGCTTCAACAGAAATAATTTGTACAACAATTCATTTATTCTATCTGAACATAATAAAAGTGCTCAAATGAATTTTCAGTTGAAATTTAACACTCTGAGCGTTTTTCTTCTCTCCTGTAAAATTTTACTTTTTGGATTTGGTACCTTTTGGAAATAACCTTCTCAAATGGCGACTGACACAATTTTCTCAACAAGAGTCTGCTCTCGTTCACCCTACTAAGGGCCAGGTGTTCCAAACAGATAAGAAACCAGACCCCGCGGCCAACTCCCAGACTTCTCGTTGACAAATATTAGACGCACACACTGAATACAGAGAGAAACTCAATTACTTATTCACCCACATATCTAAACCTTCAAAGTTCCCATTAGCGGCAGCTCAGAAAATTTTTATCATCTTCTGCTTTAACAGTATATTTGAACCATAAGCACGAACATGTAACAAGTTACTTGGAGAACAATTTTCGCACCTTCCTGCTGACGAGTGACATGGGCTTCGCCGTTCCAACAATAAGACAGAGAGTGTCAAATATACGGGGGGAGATTTCTTTTATGCTCTATGGGAGGACGCTCACCCACACCATGAAGCTTGGTTGTGTAATATGCTAATTCCGCATCCAATAGACCAATTTTTCTTAAATTTGTTCCATAACTTCGGACAGACTTACGATTTCTTACGGTGTTAATTTCATATTTTTCCCATACTCGCAACAGGCGAAATGAATTATTTCTGCCCTGGCGTTTCGCGGGTTTTTCTTCATCCATCGGCCTTGGCACGTGTCGCTAGTTCGGGAGCCGGACGCAAATTCTTCTCTAGGCTTAACTGCATTTATTTTTACCCTGGGGGTTCTGTCTTCACATATGGTTTAAAAATAATTTAGATTCTTTATTCCTGGATTTACCATGTCGCCAAAATCTCTCGTTATGAAGAATTTCTTAAATTGATAAATTGTTCAATATTCGAAGTCCACCGAAGTGTCGCGGTATTTCACGATCTTGCGACTGGCTCGACACGGGGAGTTCGTTCCCACGAGACAGCCAGACCCTTGAAATGAAACATGGCTGTTCTCAAAAAGTAGTTTGTAGCTGAAATAAATATTTGGAATAAAATAATTTTCACATCGTAGAATTATGGATTCATTGCCTATTACAATCAGTGCCTCAGAATAGCTGGAAAGCTATGATGAACCTGTGTGTTACGTACCAGTAGTATCAGAAAATTCATGAATCCGAGGAATAGCATGCTAAAGAAGAAAGTCCCAGCTACTTCCCGTTTATCAATTTTATGAGTTTTCTATATCGTAGGCCTTCACATTTAGTTTTGTTTCGACTGTGTGATATTAGGGCGCCATATAACATTATTTATAGCGTAGACTGTAGTTTCTTAATCCCCGACTTTACACACCGATTTTCATTATATTCTGTTAACCCATTTTCTCGGAACTCGGCGCTGATATGAACTTAGCAACAAAAATCCAAATTCATGAATATCTCTGTTATCAATGCCGGTACGGTAAAAATGTATAAGACGTAAAGGATCGGAAATTTAATTATATATAACTTTAGTGATGTAGTATTTATCGATAGGACCACTAATAACATAAATATTTGATAATTAAATTTTAGGTCTTCTCCTAAACTACCATTTCCCTCAGCGTGAATAAAATAATTTATGACATAGATTGTAACGACTTATTTCCCGACTTTACATGCTGATTTTCATTAAATTATCTTTAACTGCGATTAAAAATATCATTGCCTTCTACCACAGTAGCAAGCTTTACATCAAGAACTGCAGGATAAAAGAGCGAATACAGTATATGGCACGGCATGATGACGATATACCATAACGCACTTCTTATTAAATGTTCATAAAACCATTGAAAACGGCAGGCATAGGGAATGCTGCGGGTCGTGTGGCCTCCTGGTGCAGTTCTTTCCAGTTGATGCCGCACGGGCGACCTGCGCGCCGTTCAGAATGGGGCGCTACGTCACAAACACCCAGTCCCCGAGCCATAGGACTTAACTGTCTCTCTCCAGTCGTACCTCTCATGACTGAGTATCGTGACCCAAGGACTTTGTTGTTTCTGTTATAAGCTGATGCCATTCTGTACTAACTTGCCTTTTCCTGATAGTAATTCTAATTAACTAATTTAAGTGATTAAAGTAAAAATCCGCGACCCGATCGGGAATCGAATCCGGGACCCCCTGAACCAAACCATTTAGCCGTGGAGGCGACTTTTTTTTTTTTTTTACAAATTGCTTGACGTCACACCAACACAGATAGGTCTTATGGCAAAGATGGGATAGGAAAGGGCTTGGAGTGAGAAGGAAACAACCGTGGCCTTAATTAAGGTACAGCCCCATTTGCCTGGTGTGAAAGTGAGAAAGCACGGAGAACTATCTTCAGGGCCGCCGACAGTGGGGTTCGAACTCACTATCTCCCGAATACTGCAGCTATCGAGCTCGGTGGATATAGTAGGTGGGCGAACTGCAAGTGTCATCACTACGAACACTGTTCGTGCCATGGTGAGGTCAGGGAAGCTACTGACTGTGTACACAGAAGGCCTTGCTCGAAGTCACGATCTTCCAAGCACGAACTAGGCCATTCATCTATTTTATAAACCCATCACCTGCCCTCCTCTTGAGCAATCAATATCCCTGACGTAACACGTCACAGGCTGGTGCTTTCAATCGTAAGGCGACTATTGTTACCACCAACATCCCTAATCAAAAGAATAGCTTCCCAGCGGCTCCACCTAGCCGATGCATCTGCACATAGCTCAGAATTACCTGCCGTGTCAATAGTACGAAAGAACCGAAGTTTTTAATTTTTCGTCTGTCTGTCTGTCTGTCTGTCTGTCTGTCTGTCTGTCTGTCTGTCTGTCTGTCTGTCTGTCTGTCTGTCTGTCTGTATGGACTAGACAAAACGAATGAATGAATGGGTGGCTATATTTCTCGAAAATAGAACTCAGAGAATTAGAATAGGTGAAGCTTTATCTGACCCTGTAATAATCAAGAGGGGAATTTCTCAAGGCAGTATTATTGCATCTTTATGTTTTCTTATTATATGATATGAGTAAAGAAGTGGAATTAGAGAAGGGTTTTTGCGGATGATTTTATACTGTATACAATAATAAATAAGTTACAAGATTGTGAGCAACTGCAAATTACCTCGATAACGTTGTGAGATGAACAGCAGGCAATGGTATGATGATAAACGGGGTTACAAGTCAGGTTGTGAGTTTAACAATTAGGAAAAGTCTTCTCAGTTTTAATTACTGCGTTGATGGGGTGAAAGTTCCTTTTGGGGATCATTGTAAGTATCTAGGTGTTAATATAAGGAAGGATATTCATTGGGGTAATCACATAAATATGATTGTAAATAAAGGGTGCAGATCTCTGTACATGGTTATGAGGCTGTTTAAGGGTTGTAGTAAGGATGTAAAAAATAGAGCACACAAGTCTCTGGTAAGACCGCAACGAGAGTATGGTTCTAGTGTATGGGACCCTCACCAGGATGACTTAATTTGAGAACTGGGAAAAAAATCCAAAGAAAAGCAGCTCGATTTGTTCTGGGTGATATTCGACAAAAGAGTAGCGTTACAAATATTGCATGTGAGCATTGGGAAAGCATTATTTCGACAGAAGGCAGTTCAGCTTTAAGAAACTCAACTTGTAGGATTTCAGCAAGATATAGCAGATATCTTGGATTCAGGAGGTCAAATGGACTGTATCGCGATTCGCCTACCTGAGATATTTGGTAGGGTAGATCATGGGAATCTACTGGCAAAAATGACTGGAATTGGACTAGATAAAAGAGTGACTGAATGGGTTGCTATATTTCTAGAAAATAGAACTCAGAGAATTAGAGTAGGTGAAGCTTTATCTGACCCTGTAATAATTAAGAGGGTAATTCCTCAAGGCAGTACTACTGGACCTTTGTATTTTCTCATATATAAATGAGTAAAGAAGTGGAATCAGAGATAAGGCTTTTTGCGGATGATATTTTTCTGTGTAGAGTAATAAATACTTTAAAATATTGTCAGAAACTGCAAAATGACTTCGATAGTATTGTGAGATAGACATCAAGAAATGGTATGATAATAAACAAGGTTAAAAGTCAGGTTGTGAGTTTCATTAATAGAAAAACTCTTCACACTTTTAATTTCTTCCTTGATGGGTGAAAATTCTTTATGGGGATCATTGTAAGTACCTCTATGAAAACATAAGTGGTAATCACATAAATATGATAAATATCCCTGCATATGGTTATGAGGATATTTAGGGGTTGTAGTAAGGATGTAAAGGAGAGGGCACATAAGTCTCTGGTAAGACCCAAACTAATAATAATGCTATTTGCTTTCCGTCGCACCGACACAGATAGGTCTTATGGCGACGATGGGATAGGAAAGGCCTAGGAATAGGAAGGAAGCGGCCGTGGCCTTAATTAAGGTACCGCCCCAGCATTTACCTGGTGTGAAAATGGTAAACCACGGAAAACCATCTTCAGGGCTGCCGACAGTGGGATTCGAACCCGCTATCTCCCGGGTGCAAGCTCACAGCTGAGTGCTCCTAACCGCACAAGACCCCAACTAGAGTATGGTTCCAGTGCATGGGATCCTCACCAGTATTACTTGATTCGAGAACTGGAAAAAATCCAAAGAAAATCAGCTCGATTTATTCTGTGTGATTTCCTACAAAAGAGTAGCGTTTCAAAAATGTTTGCAAAGTTGGGGCTGGGAAGACTTGGGAGAAAGGAGACGAGCTGCTCGACTAATTGGTATGTTCTGAGCTGTCAGCGGAGAGGTGGCGTGGAATGATATGAGTAGACGAATAAGTTTGAGTGATGTCTTTAAAAGTAGGAAAGATCACAATATGAAGACAAAGTCGGAATTCAAGAGGACAAATTGTGGCAAATATTCGTTTATAGAAAGGGGATTTAGGGATTGGAATAACTTACCATGGGAGATGTTCGATAAATATCCAAATTCTTTGCAATCATTTACGAAAATGCTAGGAAAAGTCAGATAGGGAATATGCCTCCTGGGCGACTGCCCTAAATGCAGATCAGTAGTGATTTATTTATTTATTTATTTATCTATTTATTTATTTATTTATTTATTTATTTATCTATTTATTTATTTATTTATTTATTTATTTATTTATTTATTTATTTATTTATTTATTTATTTATTTATTTATTTATTTATTTATTTATTTATTTATTTTTGGAAGGTAGTCGATGTGAAGTATTGATGGATGACCATGACTGAGATACATGTTATCGCACAAGGGAATTAGAGTGAAGATGGTCGATGTGATCTTGCAGGCTGTGATGTGAAGTATTGATGGATGTTTGATAGTGTGAATGTGTGAATTAATAAGTTTATTTAATTTATTTTCTGCATCTTTGCTGGGTATGCAAATGAATCATATTAGAGAACGTGTGTTTTACAATGACTTCTATAATTATGTTCCACATCCTTTGTAAACCAGCGATCAAGCAACCCACTCATCACTAGTGCATGCAGGACACTAGTAAGGGGTTTGGGGGCTTCTATACGCGGGTATTTTCATACGAGGAAAAGAATTAGAACATGACGTTCCATAATATTGTAAATTTAGCTTACAATTCTCTGGGCATGAATACAGGCCGTTTGGGAGAGGGCAGGGGTGGTTCGTAAACTATGCTCTTTAATATTGAAAACATTCCTTAGCATATAGCAGTACTACGAAAAACGTAAAATTAAGCAATTACCTCAATTGTACCGAAAGTTGAAGGGCTAAAGGGCCCGGAAAGGTTTCAAACTTCCATAGCTCTATCAGACTTTTTTTTTTAAATTTCGAAAATAACTTACGAACTATATGCAGTTCCGGAAAATCAGTCAATTTGGACTGAACTGATCTTTATAGAGGAGCTAATGTTGCTTTCCTTTTCGGAGGAGTTCTTGCACATTTTTCTTGTTTCTGAGATATCCTAATCAAATTCTATACATAAGTTTTGTACGAAATAAGAGCGTAATTAATAACATGCTGTGTTTGTCATTTCACACCAACTACGTTATGCATTATCGAACATGGCAGAATTCTACTTACCTGATGTTACCCAAACAGATTTACAATCCCGCAGAAAGAAGAAAATATGCTTTAATTAAACCCACAAATATAACACTAGTGCATTAACAATACGTCAAATCACGAAATAAACCATGACTGTGTAGTGGCAGATTAACAGTAAGTGTAAGACGTCGTATCGGCACGTAGGGTCCCTCAACTGTATGGTTAGCGACACTAAATCGAAGCCAACCGTTAGAAAATAACTATAAATCACTACCTTCAATATTAACAGGGGAGGAAGGTTAAAGTTGTACCCTCAGTGCATAGGCTTACGCGCCAGGGTGTATAGTTATCTCGCAAACACTCTGTATTTAAAAACAGCAGGACATGAACATTAATGCAGTCCACGTTAAGTAACTGACTGATGATCTGTTTGATGATTTCAACATTGTGTTTTCCTGACCTCCAAGTATGATGTTCTTAACGAGGTTCTCTCATAATTATACCATATTACATTCTACAGCACATCTGAACTGGCCAAGAGGTCACACAAAGCGATTGTTTGAAATGGATTATAATTTCTAATAAGAGAACCTTATTAACAATGTAGCACATGTTCCTTGTTCTCCAAGGCAAAATAACTTAATTGAATTCATCAAGCAAAACGAACTCCAAGGTTTGGCATTAACAAACAACCCTCTCGAAATTAATCGAAAAATATTTCCTGCCCTTGCTAGAATGATATCATATACAGGAAAGTGAAAGAATTAAGAATATATAGAGCACAATTGTCCAAAGAGAGTGCAGAAACCTTAATTAGAAAACTGTAATTGCTTATTCTTTGCTGTAGTCCCCTCAGATATCTGGTTCTTTTTGCCCACTGCTACTCAGAAAATTGCCAATTTTAATTTTGGTCATGGTATTTTTTGTTCCTGCATATTTTACGATGAAAACCACGGATGGACAATATCGTAAAGATGTGTCTTAATTCTTGGTTTTCCTTACCCCAGTTCCTGTTCTGCTTGGCTTGATGGAGCATGCAATGCTCTTCACTGGCCTTTGCCAAGTCAAGTGGAGGTGTGATGCCGACTCATCGCATTCTTCTAAGAAACCTTGATTTTACTTTTTCCAAGCACCCTGAGGTCTGATGGAGTTCTAACGCACAGGTAGCAATTGAACATGCGTCTGCCATGGGAAGTCTGCTCAAGTAGTGCAAATGTTTTGATGCCTGCTGTTGCCCTTAAGGCCTCCACACACAGATTGCTGTGCTAGGCTACGCTAACCTAAGTGATATCAAGCTAAATTTTACACATTGCCAAGGAGGCGATTATCACAGCTGTAGCCGGCTTCGCACATGTGCACAACAACTATTTGCCCGGCATCTAGCGAATGGTCATTTCATATGAGTGGCTTTCGTGAATTATCTCAGTACAGCAGGTACTATATTGCTTAATTGTTTCTGTATTTGTTAATTATCATGGAAGCCGGACGAAAGAAAGAAAGACTGATTGAAAAGAAAACTCCACAGTTTTAGCTCTTTTGGCAAGCAACTCAATGTTGAAAACATCCTAGGGATATGAGCTACAAATTTTAGGTAAATAAAATATAATAAAGTATGAGAATATATTCTTTATTTATTCCTAAAAATCACAGTCCTTTTCTTAATCATTCTTATCTGGTCGATTAGATCACGGCCCACTTGATGCGACCCTCTATCTAGCTTGTTACCGGACTTGGCAATCGGGTCCACGCACTCTAATCGGAGTTACGGACACGTGGTTCTGGCGGCCGAAGTTTTTGTGGAAGAAATGCACACTCCTCTATGGAAAATACATTGAATTTTATTGTCGATTTATCATATTTTAGAGGTATGGAGAATATTACATAGGTTCATACTGTTAAAACGATTAATTCTAAAGACTACCTTCGTTGATATTCGCCAAAATAACGTCGTCAAATGAAACTGCAGAGAGATGGAATAGGTCTACCGACGCTCCTTAACTGTGAGGAGTAATAGTAATTACTTTTATTATCGTAGCATTACCACAATACGTTTGTCTTCTGATGTTAATCTCAATATTAAAAGTTATTGTTCAATAAGAGTTTTAAAATTCTTCAAGTGCTGATATCAGGAAGAAGGCGTGGTCAAAACATAAAATAATTTTCTATTAAAATTCAGTAAGAGAAAACTATTTTGAGTAAATACTTGGCAAACTATTCATTGCACAGGTAACACTTAGATTCATCCGTTGGTCTTACTGGCATAACAGAAATGGTTCCTACTTGTCTGTGTTTAAGTGTTAAAGTTCAGATTATCTTGAAAAAAAATGTCGTGTTCCTATCATGTGGCAAATATGACTCCACTTAAAGGATTATTCAATGAAAGAAAATGTAGGGATAATAAATAACCGATAATAGCAACGAAAAACTAAGATGAAAATGCTAATTCAAGGGTGGTTTTAGGGAGCTATAACACAAACTTAGGTGTTTCAGTCATCCTCGTGCTTGTAACGTCATAACGTCATATCTCCACTTTACGCTACTTGTTCTACAGTAAATCCCACATTTGAAAATTAATTTGTAAGTAAATCTCAACAATGTAAAAATTCATCAGATTATCTTTTCATAGATTTCAACGTAGTGTTCTCAGCTGTGCGTCAGCTTGTTAGCTGTAGTGGGAGGCAATAAGTGATTTCTGAGAAATGGAAAAACTTTGATGTGATTTCCTGAAATGAAGGCTACAGACAACAGAAGAAGCAGAATTAGTGTTAGGGACAAAGTTATCGCGAGAAATTGTTTTGAGCCAGTCCTGGTCTACAGGGAATTCGTGAAATAATAGTGTCCATTTGCTCGTTTTCTGTTCGAAGTACAAAAAGACACACGCAATACATGTTCGAATATTTCCAAACACAGTTAAAGAAAAACAAATCACTACACTGTACAATTAAAAAAAAGAATTAGCGCATAAATTAGAATTTTTATTTAGGACGAGTTACGGCAAGAAATCACTTTGAACCACAAATTACATTTTTCTTGTTTGCAGAAATTTTCTGTTCGAAGTACAAAAGTTCATAACAATATCACATATTCCAAGATTTGTGAACACCATTTAAAAAATCAAATCACCACACTACATAATAAAAAATAAACTAATTAGCGCATAACTATCAACTCTTAATAACAAGCCAACAAACATCTCATTGCGGACACATTACCAACACTTATAACGCGCAAAATAATATAAATGGAACTGGAAATGCGGTAATTCGCGATATAGTGCTTCCTATCAGTGACTTAGGAGGCCAGCGCTCCAGCGGCGTTATGGTGAAACTTTCCAATTACAGATTTATGTTGAGCTTCACAAGCGATTGTCAAGGCCGATATAAGGAGCGCAGCGAGGGATCCAGTCGGCCGTGATTAGATTAGCAGTTTGCCTTTTTCTACCGCTACGAGTGCTAATGTGTGTCAATGCATTGTTTCACTTAAGCCTTTACATTGTACATTCTGTGTGGACATTTTTCAAAATCAAGAAACGCCTGAGGGTATTGAACCAAGGAACACATTACAGAAGGAATTATGTAAATAAGTTAATTTGGCTAGGAATTGATACAAAAAGAAAACGAGTAAAGAAACAAGCGATTTAGGCCGGAAGTGATTTTCGAAATTTGTTTGCATAGTTCGATAGAGCTGTGCACCTTTTAGCCCTTCAACTGTCTGCACAATTGGGTAGATTGCTTCACTTTACGTTTATCTGCTAATTTTCAACATTCACATCTACTTGTCTGTCAAATTATTAAAAAGGTATAACCATGAAAAACAACTGTTGACAGGAAGTAAATGAAACTCTGGAAAATGATTGTACGTATCGCTTATAAGTTTTACACACGTGGTTACCGTACGTTCTATAGACTGACTGCTTGATATTCATTTTTTTCTTAATGACATCTTGAGTAATATAGAGAAGTTCATGAAACTGTTGCTGATTTAAACGAAAGTAATTTTTAATTTTTCATCATTTCTTCATGCTTGAATTAAATGATGGAATTCACCACGAATGATTCTGCTCTTTCTTCATCTTCCACGACAGAGGCCAATATAAAATCCTCCTCTTCAATTAATCCGCCATCTTTAAACGGCTGCCTGGCGTAGTTTAGTTCAACTTTTCATTCGTGACGTAGCACAACATAGCTTGGCATCGCTAAGCGAAGCTGTCTGTGTGGCTGTTGTCTGTGGCGTTTTACCTCGTTGACTATTTTAAGTCTTGTGTCTCCTAGAAAGATTTCTTCCTTTTCTAAACACCATTCCTAGGGCGTTTTCTTCGTTGATCTTGAATTTATTTTCTTTGGCGGAGATGTGTAAATTATGCACTGCCTTTTGAAGTTGATCTCTACATCATCTGCATACAAAATGATCCTGGCTTCTGTGTCTTGAATAATTGATGCACTGTCTGCTGTAGATACACTGAACAGAGTGAGTTGGCTGGCTCACCTGGTTACACGTCATTTGTTTGTATAATTCCAATTGATTTTGATTTTCTATCACCTGTTAGAATGTTATTATAGGTTACGTGCTTGTCTTTTCTAGCCTACGACTACAGAGTACGGCCGAACACTCAAAAAAGGAACAACTTATGAGAGTACTTTCAGTTTGTCTTTTGACGCAGGAACTAGCCAGAACAAGTTTGTCGTTCAAATGAATCTGAATTTTTATGCGAAATCGTACCATAAATAACGAAAAACTTGTAACATTTGTGTTTGAAAATAGGTGAATATGGTTAGCAAATACAAGAACTAGAAAATAGGGCTCAAGCTAAAGCAGGATGGGGTCACGGCCGAAGAGTGGCTGGAATTTTATGAGCTATAAACAAAATTTGTGGCAGTAGATGCGAAAAACTGAATTACAGTTTAGTAAGTCACATTGGAGGAAATTCTGAGCTACCCCACATCATCGGGATGTATACCCAGTAACAGCACGCAACTGAAGAATTTGCCACCATCGAAAATTGGTACGTTTCTTGTCAATTTAAAATTATTACTGTTAGCTTCTCCAATTTGCCGAAATCAACTTGGAGTAACTACCAGAAATAGAAAACATATTTTATTTACAAAACTTCCCTCAATTGAAGGTTGCCAAAATGGACAAAGCATAGGCCTAACGAAACAAATGAAATTATAATTTGTTGACAATAATTGTGTTGATTACGTTATTCTCATAGTGTCTTTAAACTAAAAGAGTTATAACACGAAGTAACGATTTATCAGTAATGAAATGGAACCCCGTAAAGCTTACAAATGCATAGTTTTACCACTGATGCGTTCACGGCCCGTACTTATAGACATGCCTAAATACATAGTTTGGACTTCCGGAACTTCTTCTAAATATTCACAATGAATCGAAGAATAGTCCCTCGAGCTCCTATCACTTTAATGTCCTTCAGTCCAAATTTATCTTTATAATAAATTATGGTCGGTTCATAGATCAGCTTCTTTTCCCTCTCAACGTCTCCCGGTTATCTGTGGAGATTATATATCCCACACTTATAGGCTTCGCATACTGCTACCGTTATCAGCAAGACAGGATACGGCTAGCGTTCGAACCATCTCTCCATGAGGGCAAGATCCCGAAACATGAGCAAGTGTTTCTGGCAATGCCGACAGAGATTTCCGTTCTGGGACCTCCCAGGAAAAGATCGAACAGCGCACACATTGGCAATTATTTTTATTCACTCACGCCATTCAATCAATCACTACTGATCTGCATTTAGAGCAGTCGCCGGGGTGGCAGATCCCCTACCTCTTGTTTTCCTACCCTTTACTTAAATTATTTCAGAGAAATTGGAAATTGATTGAACATCTCCCTTGGTAAGTTATTCCAATTCCTTATTCCCCTACCTATAAACGAGTATTTGCCCCAATTTGTCCTCATGAATTCCAACTTTATCTTCATATTGTGATTTCCTACTTTTAAAGACACCACTCAAAAATTCGTCTACAAATGTCATTCCACGCCATCTCTCCACAGATAGCTCGGAATAAACCACTTAGTCGAGCAGCTCGTTTCCTTTCTCCGAAGTCTTCCCAGATCAAACATTTTTGTAACGCTACTCTTTTGTCGAAAATCACCCAGAACAAATCCAGCTGCTTTTCTTTGGGTTTTTTCAGTTTATGAATCAAGTGATCCTGGTGAGGATCCCATACAATGGAACCAAATTCTACTTGGAGTCTTGCCAGAGATGTATATATGCCCTCTCATTGACATCTTTACTACAACCACTAAACACCCTCATAACCATGTGCAGAGATCTGTACCCTTTATTTACAATACTATTCATGTGATTACCCCCAAAGAAGACCTTTCCTTGTATTAACACCTAGATACTTACAATCATCCCCATAATGAACTTTCACCCCATCAACGCAGTATTTAAAAATGAGAGGACTTTTCCTATTTGTGAAACTCACAACCTGACTTTTAACCCCGTTTATCATCATACCATCGCCTGCTGTCCATCTCACAACATTGTCGATGTTTTTTTTTTTTTTTTTTGCAGTTGCTCAGAATCTTGTAACTTATTTATTACTCTGTACAGAATAACATCATCCGCAAAAAGCCTTCACTAACTGATAAACGAGTATGATTTTTAACTCAGTTATTTGTGGGTTTATATTGTTCAAATAGGTCCTCACCTTTTCCTTTGTGGGGTAATTTTCACCACCTTTTGAATTCACGGTTTGTAAGCTCTACTCTGATTGTGGAAGCCGAAAGATAGTGAGTACGTTTATCACAAAGGTGTTCCTGATCCCCTAACCCAAGCTCTGTGAGACATTTCTTGCTTTCTTTAATGAGATCCCTGTTTGCAGATATACAGTATATGGGTTCATTTATAAGTATTGATATGTATTACACCTGAAAAACAAAAACATAATTAAAATAGAATGAAATGTGTCGTTATTGAAAGATCATCAACAGATTCTATCAAATGACACCCAACTATTTAGAAATAAATATTTGTTATGTCTGTTTAAATACTTAGAACTTGAAGTCTGGGACTTATCTTGATGAAGACCTCCTTTGCCTCTACTCCATCATATTGTGCGACGTTTTCCTCGTGTTTATTTCAGGCTATACCCGATGGAAGTGGGGATATATAATTCTCCGGTAAGTAAATTGCCCCCTCCCCTCCCCCAGAAAATATAAATTAAATATTTTTGTTTGAATTCTGTTGGTATAACAAAAATGATGAACATTTGGATGTTATTTCGTTTGTGCACTCCTTAAGTGAATATTATCCTATGGGAAACAAACCCTCTCCAAGAAGTGCAGGAGTGGTGAAAGCTCGAGGGCTTCAAGTAAGTTATATTTTTGCGCTGGTTTCTAATGGACTTGCCAGAGTGGAACGTGAACAGTAGGCTGCAGGTGCGGAATTGATACTGCTACATTGTTTTATTTCTCAAGGTCTGGCAGTCATTCTATTCTTTCTATATTATGTGTATTATTGCTGATATTTTTATGAAAATGCGAACAGTAAAACACATTTGTTTCAGTAATGTATGTGTTCGAGCTTGTCCTCATTATTTTATAATGAATGATCCCCCACCGCCGGGCAATCTTAGTCGGGAGTAACCTTCGAGATAAAATAGTCAGTGTGGGAGAGAACCCTGCTTATGTCCCTGTTCTGCGCCGTGTGCCTGGAGGTGTTCGCTCAGCTGTAGCTGACGCCTTCTCTGAAGTTATTCGCCGTGTGCGGACAGCAATGATGCGAGTTTCAGTTTTCCTTTTGCATGTTCCTCAGGTAACCAACCTCACGACGTGGGTTAAACTGGGAGTTCGCTGCTGGAATGACGACCACCGCGGTGCCATGATCGGATGTTTCACTCTTGTCTCAGTCAAGAGCGTGCAGAACGAACTTGCCGACGGGGACGTTCGTGGAACAGTTCGGTTGTTTATTTCTGATGACAATATAGCGTCTGATGCTACTGTGTTGGAAGCCTTTGATGACAAACATCCTGCCTGTTCTTCCGGATCCTTCGCACACATCAACTTTTGTTCCTGCAGTGACGACAACAGAACTTTTTAACGTTATTTTTTTTTTTCCTCTGGATCTGCTGATGGACTGGATGGCCTTCGACCTTTAGTCCTGACTTCTCCAATGTCAAGAGCTTTATTCAAGGGAGCAACTCATAATATCGTTTCGTGGTTTAATTGACCTCGTCATCTCTGGTCGAGTCCCCTTGGAAGTTCGCTTGCTATTTTTAATGCCTCACTGGCCGCTTTGAAGAAGAAATGTGCTGGCATTCGGCCTGATGCTGTCGGTACCGTTCAGCGTCCACTGGCTGCAAACATCTTATGCCACAGAATGAGTTCACTTCTTACTTCCCCTCCAACTTCGAGTGTGTGCTGCAGCACGTATCTACGAGGGCTGTACATAAAGTTGTGGCAATGTTTAATGAACTAACAAGTACAATGTATTCACCCGCAAACTCTGTTACCTTTTGCCAAATGTCGGGAAGCCGTTGGCAAGGCATTCTCTGTTGATGACTCGACAGCCCTACTGTGAGTGCCACGTCAGGAAATCAACGCCCTCGGAGGGTTCCTTCAACTTCCAAAACAGATCGAACTTACAAGGACTTATGTCTGGTGAGTACGGAGGCTGTTCCAATACCTCCCAATGCCACCGTTGAAATAACAGCTTGACATTGTTCGCGAATAACATCATGAGTTGTCATGCAACACGACAGGGCGATCGTCTCGCAGTAAACATGAACATTTGCGCCGCATAGCCGGGCACAGATGTCGTTCTAGAAATCGGCAAGAGTAGTCACTTTTGACGGTTTGTCCGTCGGGCACAGCTTGCCTAAGAAAGACACCTTGGTAGTTGTATGCCAGAATCAACACTAGCTTCACCCGACTGGGTTCCTGTCGAAATTTCTCTGGACGTGGCGAATGGAACCTGGGAGATGCCATTCATTCGATTGACGCTTTAATTCAGTCTCGTGCCCACGTCTCATCAATGGCGACAGTACGCTGCGGTTTCTGTCCAAGTGCATACCGGTGCCACTTCTGTACGTCGGTGCGTTGATATGGAACCCAACGGGACGCTATTTTCCTCATATTAAGACATTTCGTCGATGACTGAAGCCAACGTCTACGAATAATTCAGGGACAGTCCATCGATGGTCTACGGAACCGAGACCACCCACGGTGTCAATGTGATGTTGAGGAACGATGCAAATCCGCAGTCTTATTCCTACCCGTGCGACCGTCCTATACGGTAATGCATTCTCACCACAGGCTTCACGTAATCTTCGACAACATTTTGATGTATTTTTCACGGGCAACCTCGATTTCAATTCACGAACGCTAATCATCTCTTGAAAACATGCTTTCAAGCGGTGAAATTGACACTCTTCACTTCAACTCCACACAAAAACAATACTCCCAAGTGCGTGACCGTCAAATGCATACCACCAAGATCGACTACAATATCTCAGACCGTAATATCAACCAAACTAGTGGGCTCATAGAGGGATCAGCTACCGACTGTCACCTAAATAACTTCCTTTCGATGCGAAAGCTTCGCATATTACATTTCTTTCCTCCAGGAACTACAAGATTAATATCAAAACATTGTACTTTGTAGACAATAATTGGAATGACGCACAATAAACAAAAAGAGGGTTAGGAACGAATGTAGTTTTAGGTTAATGCATTACCTTATCATCATTTAAAATATGAATAACGCAACACTGCATAACGAAACATGCAATAGATACATTTCATCTAACAAACAGCTGGTTTCACTTAACATACTAATAAAGGATGATACCGTTCCCTCTTATTAAGGTACACAATGGAGGATGATATGACGATATCCATCAATATCCTAATCCTAACTGAGCAGTTACAGAAATATTAAGACAGAATTGCTACGGTAGGAAATTCAAGGTAAGTTATTGTGAGCATATAGGCTGGGTTCACCTCTGTTAATCCACTATTTAGGTATTACATTCGGAAATTGGAGAGTGCCCTCAGAAATAACAGTACACTCATTATGTAAAATCGTATGATATGTTACTATAAATGGTAATAGCTAGACCAACTTCCTCTCGATAACTGTGGGATACGATGAGTTCTGGTCAAATTTAGAGCAAGCTTTAATAGTCGTACGAACCAATTCTATCAAATATATATATGATGACATAGAACTATGATGTTAATTCTTTATATCAACTCCTTGATATGTGTGAGAAATTGTAGGAGTCCATATCAGAAGCTCTGATGGATACTGTGCCCTAAGCTGAAACTAATATCTGAAATATCATTCCAAAGCAAATGTTATTTTCCTACATCTTACTATATCCATATTACTATCAGGAATGAAGGCATCCTCAAAAATATTCACTAAGATATAAATGCTATTGGAGGCGGAAAGATGTTCGTAACTGTAAATTGACTCGCCTAATTGTACAGCTTATCCCAGGTGTTATATGAAGGTCTAGGTTGGCACACACACCTATTTTCTTATAAAACACCTTCACATTCAAGGACCTCGAGGCTTCGAAACAGGCATTCCTTGACAAAATATCGTCAAATCTACCATCATCGTGTACCTTAATAAAAAAAACAGCACTATCATCCGCGTTAAATGCAACCAGGAGTTTGGTCGGAGGTCATCAAAAGTAGATCAAATATTAGCAAAATTCAACTCGTCTCCCCAAAATACTACCACTTTCTGCTGGAAGGAGACGCTTCCTAACTACAAATCTTGGTTCAATACGTTGAATGGTTTGACCTTTAACTTAATTTTCCCTGTGTATATTGCTTATATATTTCTCCCTTAGAGCTATATATTCAGGGAATTTAAAACCTGAAGTACGGTAGGCCTATGTACAACAACGCGGCACGAACGATCGACTTTGGCAAATGCTACAGACGTTATAGCACAACAATGGACTCTGTGTTGCACAGTTATTTACACCTCTAAAGCAGACCCTACACGGTCAATAAAACTGTCAGTACCGAAACATATTGACAGTAATACTGATCGCGTGTGGACTGGAATGATGGAATGAAGGCCAGTACTGAAGCAGATCCGATTTCCTGATCTGCGAGCGTCAGTACTGTAGAGGTTTGGGGATACTGACCGTGTGAGTGCGCTTGCCATTATTTCTGTCAGTATTAACGGAGCAGTGATGCGTTTCTCACCAAGGCCAAGTAGAGGTGCTTGTGGAACCGTCAAGTAGGCCTATTGCAAAGTTTATCGAGCTATATGAAACGCTGCCAGAATAAACGTAAAACAATACCTCACATGTTTCCACAACTGCTGTACTGATGGAAACTGGTGACATTATAGCGGAAAACTTTAAATCTTCAAAATTTATACCAGCTGCAAGATACCTCAGTGTCACCGCTAATCTCTCTGCCACCGATACCATTCGAAGTAATTTCGCAAAAGTACCCTCACGCATTCGGAGACAGTTCTGATAATCTTCTGCTTCAGTATATTGTGTTTCCCTCAACACTTCATATGAAAAATACTCTTCTCTTTTCCTCAGCCAATCTTTAACCCATCGTTTACGTTTAAAACTGCGTTTCGTACAGTACTAATATGATAGCTACAAAAAGCCCGTCTGTTACGATCTATTTTGATAGAATACCGCAATTGCATGTTATAAATCTCATTCCGTAGTGACTTTATTGACTTTATTTGTAAAGTGAGAATGCCGCAATGGTAAGCTGGTACTGACCAAAATATTGACAGTAATAATGATCGTGTAAGGTCGCTACAATATTGATGCATACTGTAAGTATTATTGACAATTGAGCTCGATAGCTGCAGTCGCTTAAGTGCGGCCAGTATCCAGTAATCGGGAGATAGTGGGTTCGAGCCCCACTGTCCGCAGCCCTGAAGACGGTTTTCCGTGGTTTCCCATTTTCACACCAGGCAAATGCTGGGGCTAAACCTTAATTAAGGCCACGGCCGCTTCCTTCCAATTCCTAGGCCTTTCCTATCCCATCGTCGCCATAAGACCTATCTGTGTCGGTGCGACGTAAAGCAAATAGCATAAAAAAAGTCTCATTGACTCAATATTACTGGTCAGTATTACTGACCGTGTAGGGTCTGCTTAACACTAGCCTACACAATATGAATTACTCGTTAACATCTATTGTCTACGTATATAGTATATACTTGATAACGCGGTTGAAATAGTAGTTCCTAGCCTCTAAACCAACACCTCCTAGATATGTCTCACAACCGTTCTGGGAATATACTGTGACGTCAGCATCGGCAGGCAAGCTTGAACCTTTTCGGTAATAAGATAACAATGAATTTGGCCATGTAACGCTGAAATTAGAAGAGTTTTAATTCGTTTAATGGTGCCAGATGCTAATACCGTTGTACGTAATGGTACTGATGTGTTGCGTACTCAACTGTAAGGAGAATTGCGACAGTGATAACGAAGTGCATGCATTAAGTTTCCGAAAGACGAGGATATGCGGCAGATATGTTTACGTGCGATTCCAAGACAAGACTACAGATTTACTAATAACTGAATGGTAACTATTATTATTACATTCTCACACCATCATAATGAGCATAGGTCTATGACGTATTAAACTACACGCAACAGCTGGTGATATGTAGGCATATTTACTCTTCAAAGATTTAAGGTTATGTTAGCTCTCAGTCATGGGATACATTATTTCAACGGTATTCTTCTTCTTCTTCTTCTTCTTACTATTATTATTATTATTATTATTATTATTATTATTATTATTATTATTATTATTATTATTATTATTATTATTATTATTATTATACGCATTACGTCGATTCCCTCTGTAAATGCATGAATTTCGCTCAAGGTGATACATTATTTTATAGGTATGCCACAGACATTTGGAAGTCAGTGATATTTTATGGGAAGTAACTGGTATTGATCCTCAGGAAAAACTTTTAACTACTCCTTTTCCAAAAACATGATTGTCAGAGAATGGAGTGCCTTGTCTCTTTCCCAACTGCCCATCATATTTATCGTCAAATTCTGGCAGGTGAAGAGAAAATCCAGCTAAAAAAGTAGAATAGAGAGAGAAGCAATAAATAGTGCCATTGAATATAGTATTAGCAACCATATTTCACCAATTTAATGTTGTCACATGTCGATACTTTTAAAAGAGTAGGCTCCAATCTGAATGGTACCGGTAGTCCAATATTAGGACAGAAAATTACATAATTTCTGGAATACATAAAACATAAAGTTCAAGGTTTCGAACAGAATGACAAATTTGTAACATCGATGGTAGGTGCAATTCTCATTAAACCCTACGTGAACATTTTTTTGCTAGTTGCTTTACGTCGCACCGACACAGATAGGTCTTATGGCGACGATGGGACAGGAAAGGGTTAGGAGTGGGAAGGAAGCGGCCGTGGCCTTAATTAAGGTGTGCAAATGGGAAACCACAGAAAACCATTTTCAGGGCTGCCGACAATGGGGTTCGAACCTACTATCTCCCGAATACTGGATACTGGCCGCACTTAAGCGACTGCAGCTATCGAGCTCGCTACCTACATGAACTTCAAGGGAGGAAACATTGTAGGCTCATGTGCAAATACTGCGAGTGATATGTTAGGCCAAAGCTAATATCATATGTGCTAGTTTTATTTTAAGATCATGTAATGCCTATTTAAATTGAAATATGTTTGTAACTTCCTGTTGTGCTGTTAGCAATTCGGCCTAAGTAAGCTAACATTGTAAAATGCTGTCGGATTTTACAACTGTGTGCTGTTTATCTTTAATGGCAGAGTCACTAAAATACGGTAATAACGACAGTATGGTTCAGTATACTTTAAAATTTAAACGCTATTTGTTAGTAAATAAATTATTCCATTGACAAAAAACATTAAAATCATGTCTGTGTTTGACCATGCTCATCGTTTCTGTGCATTGCCATCGCCTCCTTAGCGTGACGTCACCACGGTGTTGTCAGGCCTTGTTATCTAGGAGGTGTTGTCTAAACACAATGTTAATAAAAATAACCACACATCCCTTGCGACCACCATGAATTCCACAATTTTCCCGCCAATCGATAGTAACATTAAGGTCTGAGATTGGTTTTCATCAACGAGCTAGAATAACATAGAGAGACGGAAGCGCTGCCTGGGTGAACCTAATAGAACGAAAGTAGTATAATTGGACAGTTCTGCGGCCGCCTCCGCCTCAGGGATCCCAGAGGCCCCCTCCGCCTCACGGGGGCCCTCCCAGAGGCCTCCTCCGCCTCCGCCTCCCGAGGGGCCTTCCCAGAGGCCTCCTCCGCCTCCCGCGGGAAATTTGAATTTGTAAACAAAGCCACGTGCTTTTTGACAGCTGTCATCGACAACAACGCATCGCTAACCTCACTGCTGCCATCTTGATGGGCCTAAACCTCAGTGGTACCAACTTAACCTAACTAGCGCTAAGTAAACAAATCCACGTGTTTTTGACAGCCACGTGCTTTTTGACAGACAACAACGCATCGCTAACCTCAGTACTGCCATCTTGACGGGCCTAAACCTCAGTAGTACCAACTTAACCTAACTAGCGCGTGGTAAACAAAGCCAAGTGCTTTTTTGACAGCTGTCATCCGCCATCTTTAAACCACAGAGCACTGTGCTGCCCTCTTTATCGCAGTAGCTGTAAATTCGTCACCTGTCATCGGCAGTGCTACCATCTTGGCGGGTCTAAACCTAAGTGCTACCAACTTAACCTCACTAGCGCGAGATAAACAAATCCACGTGCTTTTTTGACAGCTGTCATCCGCCATCTTTAATCTATAGAGCACAGTGCTGCCCTCTTTAGCTACTTACCATTGAAATGTGGTGGCGGATAATTTGAAAAATGCTTTTTTGACAGCAGCCAATTTGCATCGCAAACCTCAGTGCTGCCCTCTTTAGCTACATACTTTTGAAATGCGGTGGCGGCAAATTCCACGTGCTCTTGTTTGGAAACAAAGCCACGTGCTTTTTTTGACAGCTGTCATCCGCCATCTTTAATCGACAGAGCACCGTGCTGCCCTCATGCGGGCAATTTCATCAGCTGTCATCCGCCACCTTTAATGAACAGAGCACCGTGCTGCCCTCATGCGGGACAATTTCGCTAGCTGTCATCCGCCATCTTTAATCGACAGAGCACCGTGCTGCCCTCATGCGGGGCAATTTTGTTAGCTGTCATCCGCCATCTTTAATGAACAGAGCACCGTGCTGCCCTCATGCGGGACAATTTCGCTAGCTGTCATCCGCCATCTTTAATGAACAGAGCACCGTGCTGCCCTCATGCGGGACAATTTCGCTAGCTGTCATCCGCCATCTTTAATCCACAGAGCACCGTGCTGCCCTCATGCGGGGCAATTTCGTTAGCTGTCATCCGCCATCTTTAATGAACAGAGCACCGTGCTGCCCTCATGCGGGACAATTTGGCTAGCTGTCATCCGCCATCTTTAATGAACAGAGCACCATGCTGCCCTCATGCGGGACAATTTCGCTAGCTGTCATCCGCCATCTTTAATCCACAGAGCACCGTGCTGCCGTCATGCGGGGCAATTTCGTTAGCGGTCATCCGCTATCTTTTAATGAACAGAGCACCGTGCTGCCATCTTTGTGTTGGCATCTTTATTCTTTGACATGAGGTGGCGGCAAGTTCTACATCCACAATCTGAGAGCACCGTGACGTACTCTTCGTTGTGGCGGACAATTTAAAAAAAGAACATGTCAAGGAATACCTTTGTTCTAAAAGAAAACAAGACTACGGTTCTAAACGGCTTGCGTAAGATAGCGATTGTTATAACCTCCTTTTCCCTGCTCTGTTAAGGCATAGCTTTATCGAACATACAACGCGAGCATGCATATCACGTACCTGCAAGTTTAGACTTGAACACATAATACTGCTTATAGTTCGACGTTGTTGAACACTGCATTGCATGACTAGAATCGAGCACTGTTTAGAAAGAAAAAAAATATCTTCTCAGCATACTTACTAAGCTGCTCTTTTTCCTCTATCAAGCTACATCTCTATCGAACATGCATTGCAAAAGCAAGAGTATTGCAAGTTTAGACTTGAATACATACTACCGTTTATAGTTCGATGTTGTTGAACACTGCATTGCAATCAAACACTGTTTAGAAAAAGAAAAATAATTCTCTTCTCAACATGAGCTAGACAATAACATACTTACGAATCTGCTCAACACCTTTTTTCTTGCTTTTCTTCTTTGAGTAATAAACGAAAATCTATCTTGCAAATAAGGAGCGGGAAGAAGGTAATACCTAATCTAAAATAAAAGAATATGCCAATTCTACATTATTTATTTACATCTTGTATGTACAAGTTTTATCTCGAATCATTTTACCGTAGTGATGTTTGCGTAGTTCTCGACGCAATTCTTGTATGTACAAGTTTAAACTTGCCGTACTACGCTCTCAGCGTACCTATCCCTACAATATGTACAGTGAATTGTGATGTAAGACAGCGTAACGTAAGTACACACCTCTAGCATAATGTTTACACACATCTGCTTCATGTAAAGAAGTACCTATCAATACTACTATGCCCCCAGGCTAGAGTGTTGGTAGAATTTGGAATGACAAACCGTTTACAATCATCATTATTAACGGCTACCTTACTAATTAAATGAGTGTACAACTGGTGCTTCTTGCTTCTAATGACAGACATTTGCTTATGCAAAACAGGTGGATTACTTTTAATGCAATTGTTATAGTTTTCAAAACTTAGCTGATTCTGAACGACATTCTTTTTAACCCCCTTCAATCTCTTTATTTGTAATTCATTTAAGAGTTTTATGCAATATGACTTGGATTTAGTACCTACAAATGAATCGATAATATTCCCAGCACATTCATCTTTCATTTTACCTAGAACCTTTTTGTTCACTAGCGGTAGATGATATTGATTATTTGCAGGATAGTTACTTGTATCAAACCTACCCAAGTCTGGCTTTATATCATTGTAATAGTCATCAGTTTTGATTTGATAAATAAACGAATCGGTATCTGTGTAGAGCAATTGCGCATTATGCGCGTACTTCTTCATCATATAATCGTAATGGAATCCATACATGAGTGTTTTAGCCAATTCAAGTACTGCGAAGCCGACGTAGGTAGGTTTGTCATACTTAACCTTAACACGATTCATCTGTATAATAACTAAATTCTCATGTATGATGGTGCAGCTGTGGAAATTTGGTTTACTTATTAAATAGTTAGCACCATACCTTTTCTTAATATAATCCCAGTTTGTAATCAATTTTACATCAACGCGATTGTCAACATTTTCCATAGTCTTACCAAACACACTGTTATTCATGAGCTTGTAGAAATCTTTTTCAAACTCGTTATCCGCATTCGTTCTTAAATTATTGTTCAGATCGATATATGGCTTTAGCCACGGTGACTGATTAAATTCTAGTACGCGATGAATTTTGGATAACTTCAACCATGCTGCAAACACTGTTTTAAATTTCGGTAATGAATGATATACTTAGATTTATCACACAAATTAGCAATTAGCATTTTCGTCGTTGATGCGATGTACGGAGACTTCATATTTTCAGGGCAGAACGGTAAGTCATTATGAGAAGTGTGTAACTCTTTAGGATACTGTAAGTCAACTTCGAGGAAATAGCCCTTATCAGCTTCATCGCCTAGGGCGTTGTGACACTTAGAGCAATTAAAGGCATAATTACCCCAAGTGACAGCACCAAGGGTCTGACCGTGTACCAAAGGCACGGTTCAGATACGTGGAAACGTGCTAGACAAAGACAAATAAAAGGAAAAAAGGCACTTACCATTAGAAAATAAAACAGGGCCCCCAAAGGAGCGGATAAAATACACCTGGTCATATCAAATTATCACCCCTTTTAAAGGAAAACACCAACACCTTGGGGAACAAAGATATTTAATCAGCATAATTAAGTAATAAACAAATAGGAAGGAATATCCTCGCTGGAAAATAATAAAATTAAAAATTTAAAAATTTTTAAACTCAAACCAAAACCCCACGGTCGACCGTTTATAAAGAAAATAATTATTTAGTTCTTAAAGGACTTAGTAAGATAATGTAGATTTATGAAACACCTCATCAACTCTCAAGTTTTCTTACAACCAAAAGTTTTCTTTATACAGTACCAAAGTTTTTTTAACATCCTTTCAACCGTGAGAAACAAGCTTGACAGAAACAGTTTTTAATATTGATACTGAAAACCCCTTTTCAGGATGTGACAAACGACCCCCTGCAAGGATGGGTAGGTATTACGTGCACTTTTCACAAAATAAAAATAATAATAATAATAATAATAATAAGCACCGAAACACCGAGAGGAAAAATAAACAGATGGAAAAATTAAAATCTCAAAGAAAAATTAAATGGACCAAGGTAATCCGCGCACAAGGCAGAATTCGTAACAGGCACATCAAATCCCAGTCATCAATCCCATCACAACAACATCAACAACATTAGCATTCCCATGGCAACGACCAACAATGGGTCAAGGGAAGGAAGGGGCCAATCACAGGCCGCAAACAACAATAGGCGAAAGCTTACAAAGGACCAAGAAAACGGACGCAGAAAATAACCCAAAAAGAAGAATTAAATTAATTAAGTTAATTAAAAATAAAAATTAAACAGAGAAGCAAGAAGAAAAGGTACCGGGACAGACTGTACACGTAACACCCACATCCCTGAAGCGACTCGCTTGTTAAATTATTCCAGTTAAATAATAGCCTTTTAGCACAAAACTTTTAGGCCTAGAAAAGCCATTAATAAACACTAGGTTACCCAATTACGATTTCGAAGAATCCAAAACGTTCTTTCACCCAGTACGCAAGCCCCAATTTAACAGACATAATTATGCATGCTATAAGTTCCAATTAACAAGCCGAAAAATGGAATTCCACAAGGCAAGACTTAGTCTTTAGATGACGCCAGTTACATAGTGTCGCACACACTTTCTTCACATAGGAAAATTTTCAGGTCTTTCACCAAAAATCAGTAAAGGTTTAGTTGTAACAACACTTACAGTTTCATCCAGATGAAGTTGTGAGGACGGCTTCGGTAGTATATGCTACTTACTTACTTTGAAGAAAAACATAACATGCAAATTCCAGACGAGGAATAATAAACCAAAACAACTTGCAAAATTCACCAGGGCAAAAGCCCTACGTATGTAACCTTAACCAGGCTCGAACATTTTCGGAGAAATCATCTCCTTAGGGAGAGAGAAGCCACACACGTCCATCTCTTCCTTTTCACCAAACAGCAATGGCGACTTCCCGAGATTCCGCAGTGCACGGCCCCAACGATCACATGTGCACAGAGGGTAGGCGCCTGAGTGGTAACGTAGTTCGCGAGGTAGTACATACCTACGCCACTAGAGTGCAGGAGAATACAGTCAGGCACAGATAGGACGTGCACACAGTCAGCTGGGCAACGAATAACCTTTCCAGCGGCGAAGTTTCCAGTTATAAGTTTTGAAAAGAAGAAATAACGAAACGGCGAACCACCTTTTAAGAACACAGTTTTTCCACAGCCATGTGACTAGTTCCAAAAATATTTACCGAGAGGGAAAAATTGTTACGCAGGTAACAGCGTGCAGCTGTAAAGCATCAATTTCGCACTGCGTTAGCCAGCGGAAACCACTCACCGGTAGATGCTGACTCATCGCCCACCCATACTGATTATTAGCATCGAGATAAACGATATACTGAGATTCCTGACTAGAATCGAAACTCGGCATGTACTTATTATTTGCCTTGGAATACTACCCGCTGCACTGACTTAGACCGCCTCGAATAGATGATTTTATAAAGTGCACCATATCAATATCAGTTAGCAGTTCCAAATTCACCTGCGTGTATTTTAACATCGCATCCCAACTTAACCCAGGCGCAGTAAAATACTGACATGGGTCAAGGCTGTAGGTTTTCTTACAAACACAGCGAAAATTTTCAAAAACATCAGCTAACAAAAGTACATCCGTCTTTAAATATAAGTCGGAGTATTCACCTAGCGTTTGAATGTGGAACTGCTCCCAGATATGTTGTGCATGTAAATAGTCATCATCACTAATATCTGCTGAATTCAGCGAGCTGAAAAAGGATTGTTTCGATGGTAAGGCACGTTCTTCGAGGCGTTCTAAGCAGTCAAGATATTCATAACAAAAACACCCTTACGCCGAAGTAAATTAAACTGCGCTTCTTCGGGAAAAACGCGTCGAATTTCCGTAAATTGTTCTGGCTATAAATGACTAGAAAGTTTATCGAGGCTACTCGCCATAAAGCGAAACGAGTCAAGGAATCTCAGTTTTATAGAATGCTCCGCATCTACTTTTACAGACTTTGCAAACGCAATGTACCGCTCTTTATTCTGAGGGATTATATCTACTTTTTCATCTGAAGCTCCAAATTGTGAAATGATGAAATGAGAGTCGTAACCAGATAAGTTATGAAAAATTGCAGGGATAAATTTAGGAACTCTATACTTAAGATTACAGCTATAATGAGCGCCACATCTGTAGAAACCAGTTAAATGATCATGATCAAAAACTTTAGGGTCATTTTCGGAAAATTCCCCATCACAAATGCTACACTTTGTAGCACGTTCATGATCATTTAACTGAATTTCGGTGAGTGGCTTCATAGGAATATTACTATTTAGAATACGACCAAGACGAACTGCATCACTTTCAAGTCTTTCTAAAAATACTTTAGCAGCATCATGTCCTCGATACAGCTCTAACTTGTTAAGCGTACTATCATAACTACACTTGATGTAATACGCGAAGCTATACGGGACATGCATGTGCGTAGTATTAGTGAAAGAGTTGTCAGGATTAGGTGAGCATGTGTTGCATGGCGTGAGGATGGCTTCAAAGTCTGCATAAATCACGAACGGTACCCACATCTGCTTGTGAAAATTTGTAAATTTTAAAACATTATTGCCCGTAGTAGGTATCTCTGTACGTACATGATTGCAGTCATTCTTGGAATGCTTCGTTAACTGATCTTCAGTTCTAAAATACTGCAAGCATCCATCACATAGCCACTTTTTACACCTTTCTTTGGACAACTGACTACCAACAAGTCTACTCAGATTTTTAATCCAGCAAAAGTGGCTATTTTCACTGTTTTCAATATAGAGTACGTTAACATGAGTACTCTTCTTATGACATGTATAATACAGAGGACCTACTACAGACTTTTTCTCTACACCATACACATTAATGCTAATGTTATTTAGTTCCTCAAAGCGCTTAATATCCTTTAACTGCATAGGAAATTCTATACTATCGAAATTTAGTTGCGTTGAATAGTGTGGATATGATTATATTTTCTTAGCTACGTCTAATTTCGCAGGATTTAAAGCCGACATCACCGCCCATGCAAAACATGCTTCGTCATTGTTTTGGATGTTTACAACAGCTTTTCTTTGCTGAATCCATGTCGGCAGCTCGATGTGCGAAGATCCACGCATAGGATTGTACTTATTGATGTTAACTTCTAGATACATTATTTCAACTAAAGCCCACCCTGATTCCTTTTCCTGAAATTCCTCGCTCTTAGTTGAAATAATGTTAGAGACATCCCTAAGTACATCACCAAAATTAGTCGACTCACTTATGACAAAATTCTTCGTATTAAATGATTTAATGTCCGTTATTTCGGATTCATCCGCGCTTTTAATGTACAAGGCGAAAAGTTCAAAATTAACTTTAAATAAATTATGATTGGACAAAGATTTAGCAAGAAGCTGTTGTACATCCGGTTGAACACAATTTAAAAAGTTTAAAGTGCTCTGAAACTTTTGACTGGTGCGAATTCTGTAACTAGACATCCTACTTTTAAATGCTGTATTAATTTCCTCGATGTTTGCGTTACTACTACTTCTACACGCATTATTTTTATGTGCATTACTCCGTAAGTGTCCCTGAAAATGTGAAGATGGTACATCAGTGTTACAGTGCTCGCAGTGAATAGTTTGAAGTTCATGATTTTTTCTAGGTTTTTTACTACTAGTACTTTCTACAGCTACATCCGTTTTTTACGCTTTTCTCCTATTACCTGAGGGCAAGTAGATACCTGATGTGCTTCTACTAAGTGAGCCTCGTATCGCTCTACGTTAGCGAAATACACACCACAAACTTCACATAAAGCAGATGTTATGCTAGGGTGTTTTGATTTCAGATGGCGCATAAAGTTATCTCGCCTTGCGAACGTAACGTTGCACTGCCCGCAGGAAAACGTATCAGATGCAACACGATGTTTCGATTTTACATGACGTGTGAGGATGTCACGTCTTCTGAACGTTTCATTCCACTGCGAGCAGGGAAACAACGGAAAAGAGAACAACCAATAGAGATTAGCCTAAAGTTGCGATGTTCAACGTATAGAGGTCGGACATGGCCGTAAGTTTGAAATTGTAAGATTAACCTCTTGTACAGCATGAAAGATTGAAGAGAACAACTATTTATCAATAGACTAAAGTTGCGATGTTCAGAAGAAACCAAGTTTGAACCTGTACAGGTCAGACATTGCTGTGCGTTTGAAATTATAAGATTAACCGCTTCTACAGCATAAAACATTGAAGAGAACGACTATTTATCAATAGACTAAAGTTACGATGTTCGGAAGAAACCAAGTTTCAACGTATAGAGGTCGGACATTGCTGTAAGTTTGAAATTAAAAGATTAACCTCTTCTATGGCATGAGGATTGAAGAGAACAACTATTTATCAATAGACTAAAGTTGCGATGTTCAGAAGAAACCAAGTTTGAACCTGTACAGGTCAGACATTGCTGTGAGTTTGAAATTATAAGATTAACCGCTTCTACAGCATAAAACATTGAAGAGAACGACTATTTATCAATAGACTAAAGTTACGATGTTCGGAAGAAACCAAGTTTCAACGTGTAGAGGTCGGACATTGCTGTAAGTTTGAAATTATAAGATTAACCTCTTCTATGGCATGAGGATTGAAGAGAACAACTATTTATCATTAGACTAATGTTACGATGTTCGGATGAAACCAAGTTTCAACCTATACAGGTCAGACATGGCTGTAAGTTTGAAATTATAAGATTAACCTCTTCTACAGCATGCAGATTAAAGAGAACAACTATTTATCAATAGACTAAAGTTACGATGTTCGGAAGAAACCCAGTTTCAACGTATAGAGGCCGGACATTGCTGTGAGTTTGAAATTATAAGATTAACATTTTCTATAGCATGAGGATTGAAGAGAACAACTATTTATCATTAGACTAATGTTACGATGTTCGGAAGAAACCAAGTTTCAACCTATAGAGGTCAGACATTGCTGTAAGTTTGAAATTATAAGATTAACCTCTTCTACAGCATGAGGATTGAAGAGAACAACTATTCATCAATAGACTAAAGTTACGATGTTCGGAAGAAACCAAGTTTCAACCTATAGAGGCCGGACATTGCTGTGAGTTTGAAATTATAAGATTAACCTCTTCTATGACATGCAGATTAAAGAAAATAACTATTTATCAATAGACTAAATTTACGATGTTCGCAAGAAACCAAGTTTCAACGTATAGAGGTCGGACATGGTTGTGAGTTTGAAATTATAAGATTAACCTCGTCTATGACATGCAGATTAAAGAAAATAACTATTTATCAATAGACTAAAGTTACGATGTTCGGAAGAAACCCAGTTTCAACGTATAGAGGTCGGACATTGCTGTGAGTTTGAAATTATAAGATTAACCTCGTCTATAGCATGAGAATTGAAGAGAACAACTATTTATGATTAGCTTAAAGTAACGATGTTCGGAAGAAACCATGTTTCAACGTATAGAGGTCAGACATTGGTGTGAGTTTGAAATTATAAGATTAACCTCTTCTATGACATGCAGATTAAAGAAAATGACTATTTATCAATAGAATAAAGTTACGAAGTTTTAGAAGAAATCAAGTTTCAGCCTGTTGAGGTCAGACATAGCTATGTGTGTTTGAAATTATAAAATTAACCTCGTCTATAGCATGAGGATTGAAGAGAACGACTATTTATCAATAGACTAAAGTTATGATGTTCGGAAGAAACCCAGTTTCAACGTATTGAGAACAGACATGGCTGAAAGTTTGAAATTATAAGATTAACCTCGTCTATAGCATGAGGATTGAAGAGAACAACTATTTATGATTAGCTTAAAGTTACGATGTTCGGAAGAAACCAAGTTTCAACGTATAGAGGTCAGACATACCTTAAAATCTTCGCGCTACAAACTGTTACTCGGATGAATAAAATGCGTGCGTTCAAGCCTGTAACTCGAATGATAATATTCTGGTCGTACCTAAAAAGAAAACAACAAACATATATGAATGTATTGTAGGGTACATCAGCTAACCTAGCTATCTTTACAACTCAAAGTTCGAAAACATACCTTAAAAATGCACGTGCTGCAGACTGTTACTCGGATGAATAAAATGCGTACGTTCAAGCCTGTAACTCGAATGATAATATTCTAGTTGTACCTAAAAAGAAAAGAACAAACATATGTGAATGTAGTGTAGGGTACATCAGCTAACCTAGCTATCTTTACAACTCAAAGTTCGAAAACATACCTTAAAAATGCACGTGCTGCAGACTGTTACTCGGATGAATAAAATGCGTACTTTCAAGCCTGTAACTCGAATGATAATATTCTAGTTGTACCTAAAAAGAAAAGAACAAACATATATGAATGTAGATATCTATTACCTAGCGTAGAAGTTGCTTTGCAAACAGTAACTAACAGTTCAGGCTTACCTTAAGCTAAAGGCTGAACAATAATATTCACAGCGGACAGTACTTAGACGGGAGATGTGCACGTAATAAACACATACAAAGAACTGTGAGCGCTTCACGCAGACTGCAGCGAGTAAATATGCTCCTTGTTACCAAGCGGATATCAAGAATTGCAGACGTTTGCAGTACAGTCGGAACGAAATGTTTATGCAACAAGAGCTCTCCTGAGGGTCTTATGCTGAGTTCCGCAGGCTGATATATTTAAGCCGGGATCGAACCTTCTGTTGATGCCGAGGTGTCAGAATTTAAGAGTTCTGCAGCGGATCGAGCCTTGGAAAGTTAGCGCGCGATCCTCGACCTCTGGACTTAAACGGGAGGGTACTAAGCTACATCCGCGGTATTCCTTACCTGTAGGCACTTAAAGGTATTGAGCTAAAACTACATTTAGCTAGATCATGTAATTACACGTTATGACGATCGCGCAGGCCCCTCGCCTAGCATTTGCTATTTTTTACGGCTTCCGACAGTAGGAGTTCGAACCCGCTATCTCCCGAAGTAGCGAGAATGATTGCGGGTACAAGAGTGTTGAGGGTGATTCATTTGTCGGATGGAGGTGATAAGCCTTGTGCGGGCTTCTTCGGTAGGAGTAGGCTATGGCCGGTACCGGGATATCTAGTTATAAAACCCGCTACAACAAATTTATCGCGTATACTGCGATTTAAAATCCTAGTCCTTTAACGTCAGAAAGGGTAACCGGTCGTAAAACTATGGTGTATGATCTAAGAGGCGGGGTGTGCAAAAAGGCAGCATTAAGTAAGGGCTGTTGATGGGGGCGTTAAACCTTGTGCAGACTCCTTCGAAAATGATTGTGAGTACAAGATGTTGATGGCGATTCATCTGTCGGATGGAGGCGATAAGCTGTGTGCAGGCTTCTTCGGTAGGAGTAGACTATGTGCCGGCACCGAGTTTTACCCTCTCCCTACTGTAGTATATTACATTCTTAGGTAGTTTCGAGGGCATGCAAAAAGCTAGCATAAAGTAAGGGTTGTTGATGGGGACGTTAAACCTTGGGCAGACTCCTTCGAAAATGATTGTGAGTATAAGATATTGATGGTGATTCATCTGTCGGATGGAGGCGTTAACCTGTGTGCAGGCTTCTTCGGTAGGAGTAGGCTATGTGCCGGCACTGGGTTTTACCCTCTCCCTACTGTAGTATATTACATTCTTAGGTAGTTTCGAGGACATGCAAAAAGCCAGCATTAAGTAAGGGCTGTTGATGGGGGACGTTAAACCTTGTGCAGTCTCCTTCGAAAATGATTATGAGTATAAGATGTTGAGGGTGATTCATCTGTCGGATGGAGGCGTTAAGCCTTGTGCAGGCTTCTTCGGTAGGAGTAGGCTATGTGCCGGCACCGGGTTTTACCCTCTCCCTACGGTAGTATATCACATTCTTAGGCAGTTTCGAGGGCATGCAAAAAGCCAGCATTAAGTAAGGGCTGTTGATGGGGGACGTTAAACCTTGTGCAGACTCCTTCGAAAATGATTATGAGTATAAGGTGTTGAGGGTGATACATCTGTCGGATGGAGGCGTTAAGCTGTGTGCAGGCTTCTTCGGTAGGAGTAGGCTATGTGCCGGCACTGGGTTTTACCCTCTCCCTACTGTAGTATATTACATTCTTAGGTAGTTTCGAGGGCATGCAAAAAGCCAGCATTAAGTAAGGGCTGTTGATGGGGGACGTTAAACCTTGTGCAGACTCCTTCGAAAATGATTATGAGTATAAGATGTTGAGGGTGATTCATCTGTCGGATGAAGGCGTTAAGCCTTGTGCAGGCTTCTTCGGTAGGACTAGGCTGTGTGCCGGCACCGGGTTTTACCCTCTCCCTACTGTAGTATATCACATTCTTAGGCAGTTTCGAGGGCATGCAAAAAGCCAGCATTAAGTAAGGGCTGTTAATGGGGGACGTTAAACCTTGTGCAGACTCCTTCGAAAATGATTATGAGTATAAGATGTTGAGGGTGATTCATCTGTCGGATGGAGGCGTTAAGCTGTGTGCAGGCTTCTTCGGTAGGAGTAGGCTATGTGCCGGCACTGGGTTTTACCCTCTCCCTACTGTAGTATATTACATTCTTAGGTAGTTTCGAGGGCATGCAAAAAGCCAGCATTAAGTAAGGGCTGTTGATGGGGGACGTTAAACCTTGTGCAGACTCCTTCGAAAATGATTATGAGTATAAGATATTGAGGGTGATTCATCTGTCGGATGGAGGCGTTAAGCCTTGTGCAGGCTTCTTCGGTAGGACTAGGCTATGTGCCGGCACCGGGTTTTACCCTCTCCCTACTGTAGTATATCACATTCTTAGGCAGTTTCGAGGGCATGCAAAAAGCCAGCATTAAGTAAGGGCTGTTGATGGGGGACGTTAAACCTTGTGCAGACTCCTTCGAAAATGATTATGAGTATAAGATGTTGAGGGTGATTCATCTGTCGGATGGGGGCGTTAAGCCTTGTGCAGGCTTCTTCGGTAGGAATAGGCTATGTGCCGGCACCGGGTTTTACCCTCTCCCTACGGTAGTATATCACATTCTTAGGCAGTTTCGAGGGTGTGCAAAAAGCCAGCATTAAGTAAGGTCTGTTGATGGCGGGTGTTAAACCTTGTACAGGCTCCTTCAACAGGAGTAGCCTATATACCGGCGCCTTGCAAGCTCTTTCGATAGGGGTAGGCTATGTTCTGGCGCTGTGTTTTAACCTCTCCGTACAATCAAAATATTTTATGTTAGGAACTTACACGAGCTAAATGCTACACGGCTAAGAAAACGTCCCGTGAGTTACAAGTGGCTTATCAGCACGCAGTGTCCTCGTCCAAGGTTAGTACAGCCGGAAGCCGAGTGTACAATTTCAGCCAACGCATGCATTCCGCACGTCGCTCTAACTGACTGCGCCGATACAACTTCAAAGATAGTGTTCTATGCGGTAGAAGAAAAAATGTAACCCATAACCCGTTCCTAAAGCTTAACACTGTAAATGTTTGGAGCTCCTGTTTTTACAGCTAGATGTGGTTCCTAACGTAGCAGGGCCGGGATTAAAAATATGTTTTACAGCCGAGTGCCTCCTCCTGACGCAAGAGTTTAAATCGCAAGAATCTGTTTTACGACCGGTTGCCCTTCCTGACGCGAGATTTTAAGTCACAAGAATCCGTTTTACAACAGGATGCCCTTCTAGGATTTTAAAAGCAGTATCTAGTCTCTTACATCATACACTATTGTTTTACGGTACGGCCGGTTGCCCTTCTTGACGCGAGATTTGAAATCACAAGAATCTGTATTACAACTGGATGCCCTCCTAGGATTTTAAATAGCAGTATCTAGCCTCTTACATCATAAACTATTGTTTTCGACCGGTTGCCCTTCCTGACGTCAAAGAACTGGGATTAAGAATCTGTTTTACAACTAGTTGCCTTTTCTAACACGAGAATCGGGGTTTTACAGCTAGATACTCTTCTTAGATTTTAAAAAGCAGTATCGAGCCCCTTACATCATACACTATTGTTTCACGGTACGGCCGGTTGCTTTTCCTGACGCTGAAAGACCAGGATTTAGCCAGTTACCCTTCCTGATGTAACAAGACTAGGATTTATTTTTAGACTGCACTTGGCTAGAAATAGCTACACGAAATTATTATATAGAAAGAGAATTGCCAGCTCCTACGGTTTGGTTTAGTGTGCTTGCCTCTCACCCGGCAGTCTCGGGTTCGATTCTCTTGGGATTAAAAATATGTTTTACAGCAATGCGTGTTCGATGATCTTTTTTAAATTGTCCGCCACAACGAAGAGTACGTCACGGTGCTCTCAGATTGTGGATGTAGAACTTGCCGCCACCACATGTCAAAGAATAAAAATGCCAACACAAAGATGGCAGCATGGTGCTCTGTTCATTAAAAGATAGCGGATGGCAGCTAACGAAATTGCCCCGCATGAGGGCAGCACGGTGTTCTGTTCATTAAAGATGGCGGATGACAGCTTGCGAAATTGTCCCGCATGAGGACAGCACGGTGCTCTGTTCATTAAAGATGGCGGATGACAGCTAACGAAATTGCCCCGCATGAGGGCACCACGGTGCTCTGTGGATTAAAGATTGCGGATGACAGCTAGCGAAATTGTCCCGCATGAGGGCAGCACGGTGCTCTGTTCATTAAAGATGGCGGATGACAGCTAACGAAATTGCCCCGCATGAGGGCAGCACGGTGCTCTGTGGATTAAAGATGGCGGATGACAGCTAGCGAAATTGTCCCGCATGAGGGCAGCACGGTGCTCTGTTCATTAAAGATGGCGGATGGCAGCTGACGAAATTGCCCGCATGAGGGCAGCACGGTGCTCTGTCGATTAAAGATGGCGGATGACAGCTGTCAAAAAAAGCACGTGGCTTTGTTTCCAAACAAGAGCACGTGGAATTTGCCGCCACCGCATTTCAAAGGTATGTAGCTAAAGAGGGCAGCACTGAGGTTTGCGATGCAAAATGGCTGCTGTCAAAAAAGCATTTTTCAAATTACCCACCACCACATTTCAAAGGTAAGTAGCTAAAGAGGGCAGCACTGTGCTCTATAGATTAAAGATGGCGGATGACAGCTGTCAAAAAGCACGTGGATTTGTTTATCTCGCGCTAGTGAGGTTACGTTGGTAGCACTAAGGTTTAGACCCGCCAAGATGGCAGCACTGCCGATGACAGGTGACGAATTTACAGCTACTGCGATAAAGAGGGCAGCACAGTGCTCTGTGGTCTAAAGATGGCGGATGACAGCTGTCAAAAAAGCACGTGGCTTTGTTTACCACGCGCTAGTTAGGTTAAGTTGGTACTACTGAGGTTTAGGCCCATCAAGATGGCAGTACTGAGGTTAGCGATGCGTTGTTGTCTGTCAAAAAGCACGTGGCTTTGTTTACCTCGCGCTAGTTAGGTTAAGTTGGTACCACTGAGGTTTAGGCCCGTCAAGATGGCAGTACTGAGGTTAGCGATGCGTTGTTGTCTGTCAAAAAGCACGTGGGTGTCAAAAAGCACGTGGCTTTGTTTACCTCGCGCTAGTTAGGTTAAGTTGGTACCACTGAGGTTTAGGCCCGTCAAGATGGCACCAGTGAGGTTAGCGATGCGTTGTTGTCGATGACAGCTGTCAAAAAGCACGTGGCTTTGTTTAGCAATTCAAATTTCCCGCCGGAGGCGGAGGAGCCCTCTGGGAAGGCCCCTCGGGAGGCGGAGGAGGCCTCTGGGAGGGCCCCCCGTGAGGCGGAGGGGGCCTCTGGGAGCCCTGAGGCCGAGGCGGCCGCAGAACTGTCCAATTATACTACTAACGAACGTCCGCCATGTTTCCTGTGGTCACACAAGCAAGGGGGCATAGCCTTTAAATGGCGAAAAGTGCAGAAAATGCGCATTTTAGAATCGCTGGGGGAGAATTAAAGACCGTTGCCGAAAGCTTGAAGCATGAAAGCGAATACCGCCACTTCATCATATTGCGGCACGAGGCCAACATCACGATCAGTTGATTCTAGGGTAGTTCGAAATCATCGCACAGTGATATACGAATAGGCCTCGAAATCGGAACAAGAGCGTTATCCTGCTTGGCTGTTGTGGTTAAGCGTAAATTAGAATATAATGATGGACATAAATATTTATGACAGGAAATCTTAAAATCATAGGGACCTACAATAGGTTACAGCCTCATTCTGTTCATATTTTTAAAATTATTGCATCCTCATGAGTACTGTATCCCTTTCTTAATCTGTTTACCCTGCCGGGTTGGTTTTTCCCACGGACTCAGTGACGGATCCCACCTCTACCACCTCAAGGACAGTGTTCTGGAGCGTGAGACATTGGGTCGGGGGATACAACTGTGAGGGAGGGCTGCACCTGCTATGATGAACAGGGGCCTTGTGGAGGGGAGAAGGAAGCGGCCGTGGCCTTAAGTTAGGTACCATCCCGGCATTTGCCTGGAGGAGGAGTGAGAAACCACGGAAAATCACTTCGAGGATGGTGAGGTGGGAGTCGAACCCACTTCTACTCAGTTGGACTCCCCAGACTGATAGAATCCCGTTACAGCCCTCGTGCCCCTTTTCAAATTTCGTGGCGGAGCTGTGAATCGAACCCGGGCTTCCAGGGGTGGCAGCTGCTCACGCTAACCAGTGCACCACAGAGGCCGCCCATGAATACTTTACCACAATAATCGTTTAGTGTAATTATTTATTATAATGTAGGGGGGATATCATGTTTCTCCCATTACCATATCATACTGGAATTACTAGCTGAAAGGTAAGCTTGAAAGTTGTCCATTATGAAGTGTGGCATTGTTTTAAAAACCAAGGCAACAGTCATCTACAATAAAGGCTGTATACATTTCAAAAATAGCAGTAAAATGCTGTATTTATCATACTTGGTGTACGTTTGAACGAAATAAGTGTTTTTTTTTTTTTTTTTTTTTTGTGGTTACTTTTTCTTGGTGGTGGGCGCTCCGTTTCCTTTATTTGTAAATGTGAATGAAAATTAAATAGGGCTGGAAATGTACAAAGCATAAGCAACTGAATTGAGTGGGATACCATTTATCTCTTTTCGCCCTCACAACGCATTGTTCGGTTAATTCCTTGTTCTTTAAACGAAATCTGAAACAAAATTCGACAAATAATTACCATGGCTATCCGTACTTTCGCTAAGTAAACAATAAAATGGATTTAATAACAAACAGAAATTACAAAAAGAAATCTCGGCTATAATTCAGTACCGGTAATACTTATTTAAAGTACGATATATCCTTGGTTTTATTACTCCGATTAGTACAACCATACGCTGAGCTTACGGCTGGCATTCTTGAAAGCGAGAACCTATGTTTTCACTTCTTAACATTTAGGGAATTAAATTGGTATGCACGATCTCCCTGTCACCTCAACATATGCTCTCGCGCCAATTCGCTTTGTTTTGACAACCGTTAACATGGCTGCCCCTTATCAACTTGCTTCAAGCAGGGAGCGCTGATGTCAGGTATTCAGCCCCTCTATGTTATTCTAGCTCGTTGGTCTTCATACTACACATGGACAACAGCGCTACCTAACCGCTCCCATATCCTTTCTGCGCATGCGAGTGTCTGGACTATGTTACCATTACTTTGTTTACAACCCTCGTATTATTCGTAACTTCATCAGAGCCCAAAAGCTTATTTAAAGTATGTTTTCGTAACGAGTTGCATCCTGTGAAGAATCAGGTTCTTATGTATGTCTATCAGCGCTATCCCCAGCCTAGTGACACAGGACATTACTAGACGAATAAGCAGTAGCGGCGATTGAAAGTTAGAAGTTGGGGTGGGGGCACAAAAAGACGAAAAAATATATGTACTAAATGGTAAGATTTTTAATGCTCTGTGAGCGAATTTCGACAGAGATCTAAAGGTTGAGTCTACCAACTTTAGTGCAGTAATAATAGTACTATACAGTAAAACTTTCACCATTAGAACAATAATGCAATCAAATAAAAGTTCAGAGTGACTATACAATTTCTAAGCCATTTGGTATTTGACTACACTACACAGTAAGAAAGTAACTGACACTAGACAGAACTGCACGCACATTCATTGAGTGAGACTGCGAGATTGACGAATGTGCGCAGCAAAAGGGAGAATCATACCTCAGTGTCCATGATACCCGTGCTACCCTTCCTCACAGCACATGCCGCACGCTGCCGCAACGAATGACATTCTGTATTTCCGTCAAGTGTTTATCTTAGTAATTAAATAAATTAAAGAAAGGAATTAGCTGAAAAACAATACGGATCGTACAAATTGTTTTCTTTTTATAATGTCCAGCATCAGGCGATTTTTAAGTAACTCTTAGGTTCTCTAATCTGTTGAAACTTAAAAACGTCAGGTGGCTAAAATGGAAGAAAAATGTTTTTCTCCAAAAATTGCCCCCCCCCCCCCCATTCGTCGCTACTGGGAATAAGCTGGACTGGAAACCAAAGCTCTGTGTAGGAAATGGAGATGCCGGATATGGAAAAGGGAACGATTGTTAACTGTATCTTGTTTATACCACATTCTTAACAAATGAGTTTTATGAAGAAACTCGGAATAATTTTGTTCGACGAAAACACCCTGAAGAACCCTCGCGATACGAAGAGGCCCCAGTGTCATCCGCCCAGAGTAATAGATGTGAGGCTCCACAGAGCACTTGCCGCTTTCTGGTTTGATGCATTGCTTGCATATGTAATGTGCAACAAATTGCTCGCATGCAGGTGTTCAGCATCCGCTTCTTGTGTTTGTGAGTAGTATAAGAGAATGTATCCTATTGGATACGTGGCGGTAAAATAACGGCCCCATGCTAGAGGTCCGACGTTGCATTCCCAGCCGAATCAGGCATTTTAACTAACAGTTGGTCAATTTTTCAGGTTCAGGAAGTAGCTGTGTGTGTCGCCCTCAGCATCAGAGTTTATCGTAGACACTCAATTCGCTTACAAGTGTCAACTCGAAATAACTCCAGCAGGCCTCTCCGGAAGCGATACGCCACTGTACTTCTTCTTCTGCCTAACAAAACATTGAAGTACCAAGAAGGGGAGGACGGAACGAAATGAAACTTGACGTGTTGAAATGGCATGTGATGTTATTTCAGTGATTACAAAATCGAGTCAAATTCAGAAAGAACTTGGCAGTATGAGCCCACTTATCACTGTGGAGTTGCACCCCCCTCTGACATGGATGCATGGACTGATTCGGTTGAGAAGGTTGTCATAAAGGTGTTGTATCCTCTCCTGAGCCAACTGTTGTATCCTGGATACTGGCACTAGGACTGTATCTGCCTCTCCCCATGTCGCCGCCATACTCTGGGGTAGTGCAGAACCGCGATTCATCTCAGAACACAATGTGACGTGAGAATTCATGGTAGAATAAGTTTTTGGTTATGGGTACTTACAGGAGTTAGACAGGGTTGAAACAAGGCTGTAATCTTTCACCTTTGCTGTTTGTAGTTTACATGGATCATCTGCTGAAAGGTATTAGGTAGCAGGAAGGGATTCAGTTAGGTGGAAATGTAGTAAGCAGGCTGGCCTATGTTGACGAATTGGTCTTAATGGCAGATTGTGCCGAAAGCCTGCAGTCTAAAATCTTGCAACTTGAAAATAGTGCAAGGAGCGTGGTATGAAAAATAACCTTTCGAAGACTAAATTGATGTCAGTAGGTAAGAAATCCAACAGGATTGAATGTCAGATTGGTGATACAAATCTGGAACAGGTAGATAATTTCAAGTATTTAGGGTGTGTGTTCTTCCAGGATGGTGAGATTGAATCAAGGTGCAGTAAAGCTAATGCAGTGTGCTCGCAGTTGCGATCAGCAGTGTTCTTGAGTCTATCAGTCTGTATCTCTGTCTAGTCTCCGCTGGCCCCGGGGCTCTCAATTTGGAAGCGTGGATTGGCAACCACGGGGCCCTTAGCCGAGTTCTGGCGTTGTTTCCACTTACTCGTGCCAGGCTCCTCATATTCATCTATTCTATCCGGCCTCCCTTGTTCTTTTTCAACTCCGACATTATTACATATGGAGGCCTTGGGAGTCTTTCATTTTCACGCTCTTCATTGTCCTTGTCTTTCTTTGGCCGATACCTCCAATTATCGAAGTGTCGGCCCCCACACATATATTTCTCTCTCTATTAATCAGAGGATGATTGCCTAGTTGTATTTCTTCTTAAAACAGTAATCAACACCACCAATCTCGGCTCCAGCCAGGTTACTCACGGGCCGGACACGCAAAAGAACTTGGGGTAATGCGTCTGCAGAAACTGTAACATTATTATACGTACGTATAAAGCGTTATGCCCTCGAAGGATGACGTAGAACCGTTATTTAGCAATGGACTTCTTGTTTTTCTTATCTTTCCAAAACTTCCTCACCCTTTCACTATGGGCTTGTCTTCTGTTCTGAGTCCAAGCATTTTTGAGTTTCAAGTTCCTGGCTGTTGGGTTCTTGGATGTGAACTTATGTGAATTGATCTTCTGTCCGTGTAGTTGCCAGTGGATCAATATTAATTTCTGCAAGGTCGCTTCGAGTGTGTAACAACCAGCCTAATTTGGTTTGTCGGCTTCCGTTAATGTTGTGTGTGCTTTTAGTGCCTGGAGTGTCCGAGGACAAGTTCGGCTCGCCAGATGCAGGTCTTTCGATTTGACACCCGTAGGTGACCTGTGCGTCGTGATGAGGATGAAATGATGATGACGACACATACACCCAGCCCCCGTGCCAGCGAAATTAACCAATTAAGGTTAAAATTCCCGACCCTGCCGGGAATCGAACCCGGGACCCCTGTGACCAAAGGCCAGCACGCTAACCATTTAGCCATGGAGCTGGACTCCGTTAATGATGAAGACTTTGTTGGTCAGTCGAGAGTCGTCCAGTCATGCTGTGTGTGTGTACAATTTCGCACGCCTTTTCCGTGCAACTGAGGAGAATCGCTGAGTCATAGAATATAGTTCTTCTGAGCTTTTACGCATCCAGATACCATCTTGAATCGTGGGTCCAAATATCTTCCTGAGTCATCATCATCATCATCATCATCATTATTATTATTATTATTATTATTATTATTATTATTATTATTATTATTATTATTATTATTGCTTTATGGGAGTGAAAACTGAGTGGACTCAGGATATGTTATTCACATGTTAGAAGTAACAGAGATGAAGGTAGCGGTGCAAACATGTGGTAATAATGGCAGGAGGGTACTCGGAATTAGGAGATAAAGGCTAAGTAAGGAATGATCTCGATGGATGAAGCTGTACACATAAATCGGTTTCGGTGGTGGGGTCATGTGAGGCGAATGGAGGAGGATGTGTTACCGAGGAGATTAAAGTACTTTGTTATGGAGGGTAAGAGAAGTAGAGGGAGACCAAGACGACGATGTTTAGATACAGTCGAACCGCGTTAATCCGGACAGCCGTTTAATAATAACACATCAGTGCAGTGACAGTACAGAGCTGGGTTAGGAGCTTAAAAGCGTTTGAAACGGATGAATATGATCGAGACGAAACAGGCGATATCATTAACCCTAAGCGAAAACTTAATGTATACTAAATAACCTTTGAAATTAAATTTAAAATATTGCACTGAACACAGTGTTTAAATATGTACCTTGACTTTCATTAATTCGAACAACCTAGAGCCTCAATTAGTCCGGGCCAATGAGCTTCTACTGTAATAGAGGGTTGTGGTGGCGACTCGGAGATCGAACACTGAAAGGCATAACAGTTTATAAATATGAGCAAGTATGTATTGTTATTACGACCTTACAGCTGTGTACCGCCAGCTAGGAAAGGACGCGTAGGATGTAAGACAGGAAAATCCTGTTCACTCTCAATTTGCTCTAATAAGTCGTCGTGTGGACGACATTCTTTAGGACACACGTCAGCCGTCACTGCACTTTTCAGACTAAAGTCAATAAGCCTCCGTGAATCAACTATAGCACTCGTCACTCGCCGCCCTATTCTCTTCTTTTAACGGCTCATCACTGCTGCCAACTTACTTACTGAAATCACAAGACATAACCATCAACAAACTAACCTCAATATAACTATCAATAATGGAGGTTCCCTTACCCAAGATGATCAATCAAGATATTCATAATTAAGTGGGTTTTCAAGCTTAATGAGGAATTAAGGAAATACACACGCGCTCTCTCTCACCCTCACGCAATTTATTGTTATATTGCTGCCTTTATTTCGGTATACGCATTACTATAACACTGCTCTTCGGCGTTTACCCGGTGTAAATAATTCATCTTCCCTCTTGACATTTGCTATGACTTGTCGGACTAAAGAGAGCCACGCTGTAATAATAATGCGCACAAGGAAATGCATTACATGTAACTTGTGCCATAAGTCAAAGGCTAAATCTGCAAAACGTACCAAAGTCATGACAAGACAAGGTTAGATTAAGTTAGGTTGATAACGAAATTTCCTTCCATTTCAACTGAACTGGTCTTTATAGAGGAGCTAATGTTGCTTTCCTTTTCGAAGGAGTTCTTTGCAGATTTGTCTTCGGTCTTAAACATCGTAATCGAATTCTATATGTAAGTATTAAACGAAATAAGACTGTAATTCATAAAATGCTGCGTTCGTCATTTCACACCAACTACGTTATTAAACGTATTATTCGAGCATGCCACAATGCTATTTACCTGGTATTACCCAAACAGATTTACAATACAACAGAAAAAGAAAATTTGCTTTAATTATATCAGCAAACGTGACACTAGTGATGTTAACAATACGGCCGTGGTAAATCACGAAATAAACCATGGCTGTGTAGTGCCAACTTGCCAGGTTAACAGTAACTGTAAGACCTCGTATCGACAAGTAGGGTCCCAAACTGGATGGTTAGCGACACTGAATCGAACCCAATAGAAAATAACTTCAAAAAACTACCTTGAGTGTTAACTATAAATCACTACCTTTAGTGTTAACAGGGGAGAAAGTGTATAAAGTTACATGCCAGAGAGTACAAACGCACCCTTAACATGTGTATTCAGCGCTGTGGCCTCCTTGACTTGCACATTGATAATTCGCCTCATATGGCCGATATATCTTCTAATCATCGAGAAAGCTGATTAGTGATAGCATTCATTGACGTGGAAATGGCGTTCTATCACGTCACGTCGACTGCAATGTATTATTGAAAACCAAAATAAAAATTCGCTCCCCCTGAATTAAAATGTAAAAACCTATAACTAATATACATTTACGTAATTACATCGGATAGAAGTAGTGAAATATATAAACAATGTTTAATAGGTTTTATTTGATTGCCTCCGTGGGTTAACGGCTAAGTTTCTCAACTCCCAACCGCTCACCACTTAGGTGTCCTTACTTTAACTGGTTGCGTTTTCCACTAACGATAGAGCTACCTCTTCTCACACAACCACCGAATTAACTATAAAGCAATATAAAATCATCAGTTTAACGCAAGCAGAAAGCCGTTTTAATTTTAAGCTGACATCGTCATGAGCTTCATAACAAGCCTATTTCTTTACCGCCATGAACACACAGTAATGAGAAAAAGTCGTTTCGCTACATTTGCAACAACCGTTTTCACAAACATCATATTAAAACCAGGTATACAGATCAACAATAACTTCCTTTTTTTTTTTTTTTTTTTTTTTTTTTTTTTTTTTTTTGCTAGGGGCTTTACGTCGCACCGACACAGATAGGTCTTATGGCGACGATGGGATAGAAAAGACCTAGGAGTTGGAAGGAAGCGCCCGTGGCCTTAATTAAGGTACAGCCCCAGCATTTGCCTGGTGTGAAAATGGGAAACCACGGAAAACCATCTTAAGGGCTGCCGATAGTGGGATACGAACCACAATAACTTCCTCTAAGTCTCATTAAAGTTTAGTAACGATCGAATCAATACTTTTAAAGTTATTAATTTTCAAAGTGAGCGCTCCGTTAGAAATGGGAAATAAACAAGCCTGCGTAAAAACTGTAACTGGGTACGATAAAAAAATACTGAATATAAATAAATGAAGAGTAAAATAAGCTCTACATTTTGGTTTAGCTTATTTCAGTGCGGGACAAAGGATAAACTTTGTCTGTACGTTTTCCACGACAGTATACTCTGTTGGCGATACCGGTCTCAATTAACAACATAATTTACTCGATTACACCGCAAAAATATATACGAGAAATGTTAAATAAAAACTGTTGAAATATAGTTTTAAAAATATAAAACCGCACAACTACCAACCCTAGTCTGTTATTAACTTCACGCAAAGGCAGCTCGTTTGAAACACTGTTCACTCATCATCTGCATTTAGGGCAGTCCCCCAGGTGGCAGATTCCCTATCTGTTGTTTTCCTAGCCTTTTCTTAAATTATTGGAAAGAAATTGGAAATGAATTGAACATCTCCCTTAGTAAGTTATTCCAATCCCTAACTCCCCTTTCTATAAACGAATATTTGCCCCAATTTGTCCTCTTGAATTCCAACTTTATCTTCATATTGTGATCTTTCCTACTTTTAAAGACACCACTCAAACTTATTCGTCTACTAATGTCATTCCACGCCATCTCTCCACTGACAGCTCGGAACATACCACTTAGTCGAGCAGCTCGTCTCCTTTCTCCCAAGTCTTCCCAACCCAAACTTTGCAACATTTTTGTAACGCTACTGTTTTGACGGACATCACTTAGAACAAATCGAGCTGCTTTTCTTTGGATTTTTTCCAGTTCTTGAGTCAAGTAATCCTGGTGAGATTCCCATACACTGGAACCATACTCTAGTTGGGGTCTTACCAGAGACTTGTAAGCCCTCTCCTTTACATCCTTATTACAACCCCTAAACACCCTCATAACCATGTGCAGATATCTGTACCCTTTATTTACAATCATATGTATGTGATTACCCCAATGAAGACCTTTCCTTGGTACTTATGATGATTGTTACTACACCAACTGTTATCCAATACTGTGTGATACAAGTCAAAATGTCCAGCAAACTTTGTGCATAATACTATCTCAGGTGCACTACACGTGAAGACGTTATAATTATTTCGACTGATTTTACGAAACCGCGTACAGACCTCAAAATAGACTACAGGGCTCGCAGCTAAACAGGGACCACGTAGGAAGGAGTGAGGCGGCAGGGACGTAGTCTGTCACCAATGTTCGAAAGAAAGGCTACTTCGGCCCCTTTCTTTTCCTAACTTTCCCCCTGTGCGTGTGCTAGACTCCTCACTTTCATCTATCCTGTCTGACCTCTCTTGGTCTTGTTCTTTTCCGACACACGGGCGGAACTAGAGCACTCGAGGTCTCGGGAGTCTTTCATTTTCATGCCCTTTGTGACCCTTGTCTTCCTTTGTCTGATACCTTCATTTATCGATGTGTGGGATCCCTTCCCTTTTTCCTCTGATTGGTGTTATATAGAGGATGGTTGCCTAGTTGTACTTCCCCTTAAACCAACAATCACCCCCTCCACCACCTTTTCCTAACTTGGCCATTTCTGCCCATTTTTACTTCGACGCTTTTATTGTGCTATTCAATGTCGTTTTTGTTAGTTTGTGCCATTTTGTGAAATAATTCTTTTGTTCAAGTCAGTGAAAGTAATTGGACATCCCTGCTTCATATAGAACGACGAGTTCCGTCTCCTTGGCTATCTCATCACTACGTCCAGTGTGCGTGAGAATGGCATAGCAGATCTTTTTCCTTCTTATTTCATTCCATCATGATCGTACTTCTCGGTACTCATCAACGCTCAGTCTAGTTGCCGGCGTTAAGTGTCCTGCAGTGATTTGGTATGTACAGTGGGCTAATTAACTTTACCACGCCGAAACCTCAGTACACATAGTGAGAGAATGGATTCACCCCGTCCCAACAGACCATAAGACAGCAATTTGCTAATTTTGTAACAGAAATGAGAACTAAAACGTGCGATCTAAAATTAACTTGTGACGAAAGAACACATGCACGGTCTCTCACATAAACTAATACCGTCGAAGCGGCGTTTTTACTCTCCGAGACAGTATCGGAGACGTGCGCACAGTAAGTAGCCTGCACATGTTCGAACACGCAAGCATCGGTCACTAGTTTGTATCTCAGCTGTTAAGATGGTGAGACAATTATCATTGCGACGCCGTATTTTCGTACGTAAAAGTTCTGGTTTCATCGTAACTCGTTATTGTTGCGCAGAAAATGTGAATGGTGTTTATGAAGTCCCTCATTGTGATAGGAAGATTGGTGTTTGGTGTGCTCTTAGTGCGACATGACAGTAAATGCAGAGAACGCCGTTCTTCCCCTCAGCTAAGGGAAGAGCCCTACTCATACAGCAGAAGCTTCCCTCCTTACAGTCTGTTTCCCCCTCGTTCTCCAGATCTAACAGTGTGTGATTTTTACTTGTGCGGTAAACTGAAAGAAAAAATTACGAATGAAATCAGAAACATCACAGTGGCATAACTCACTTGCGTCAGTCAGAATGTGGAGTGCCTGTATAACACAGGAAGGACAACACTTCGATCATCTTTTATAAGGTAACATTTCATAAAAGATTGTACACACGCTGAAAGCAGGGCGGCCGCGCGGCTGAGGCAGGTGTGTACATACACCATGCGTTTGGTCTGGGTTTATACGACAGACTCTTTTATTAGGAAACCGCAAACAAAATTTAATATGGAATCAGTGACATCAGTTATGAACAGGTAACAATCATCATCATCACCATCATCATCACCATCATCATCATAATCATCATCTGTTTACCCTCCAGGGTCGGCTTTTCCCTCGGACTCAGCGAGGGATCCCACCTCTACCGCCGCAAAGGCAGTGTCCTGCAGCTTCAGACACTTGGTCGGGGAGGCAACTGGGGAGAATGACCAGTACCTCCCCAAGCGACCTCACCTGCTGTGCTTAACAGGGGCCTTGTGGAGGGATGGAAATATTAGAAGGGATACGCAAGGAAGCGGCCGAGGCCTTAAGTTAGGTACCATTCCGGAATTCACCTGGAGGAGAAGTGGAAAACCACGGAAAACCACTTCGAGGATGGCTGAGGTAGGAATCGAACCCGCCTCTACTCAGTTGACCTCCCGAGGCTGAGTGGACCCCGTTCCAGCCATCGTACCACTTTTCAAATTTCGTGGCAGAGCCGGGAATCGAAACCGGGCCCCCTGGGATGGCAGCTAATCACGCTAACCTCTGCACCACAGAGGCGGACACATGTAAGAATACGGAGTCAAAATTGAATTCATCGTTGCTGTTCATTCTTCGCTAAAACGAGCGATCATCTGACTGAAAGAGCCCAGAGCTCATAGGTTGGCTGCCTCCCTTTGACTCATCACTCCCCGCTCCGCTCTTTTTATCCGTGCATGACATGAGATAACATTTACAATTAAGAAAATAAGAATTAAGAAAAACTGTAATTAAGAAAAAAGAAAGTAGGCTCTTAGCTCATGACAGGAGAGTTCTCCTCCAGCATCCATACATTTCTGCCATCGTCTTAGGAAACTCCGATCCCCACGCATAATTTCGTTTTCCGTAATTGTGGCTATTCCTTTCCGGATATGTTTCATCAGTTCCTCCAATTTGTGAGAGTTTCTTGCATACACTTTATTTTTTAAGCTCCGCATTAAAAAAAAGTCACAAACAGTTAAATCTGAGAACCGTGACGGTCATAAGTCCGTACTAATGACAAGGTCCTCAAAAATTTCCACAATGAAGTTGAATGTGCCATTAGCTCTATGAGAGGTGGCCAGAGCTTTGCTGAAAACATCGATTTCAACAGTCAGTGTCAGTCAGTTAGTCAAAACAAATGGATTGAGCATATTATCTTTGTGCATTAATTGTGCCCTGAAAAAGATAGGGCCGATAATTCAGTAACTGCGCACCGTATTTCGATCCGTTCGTCATGTAGAGGAATTTCGTATATACGATGGGGTTTTTGTTCTGTGTCGAAGCATACCCGTGTAAATGGAACCATGTTTTGTAAGAGAAAAATATTAAGCGCGGATCAATTATTTCATCATGAACATTTCGCAACATCCAATTACAAGAACGTACTCGTTTATCATCATCACACCTGGGACTGGTCAGTTTCTCCATACTGTGATTGTGGGGAGGTTCGACAAACAATGAAACATGTAGTGCAGGAATGTCCACTCCGTGCTTTCACTGGCACCATGGAAGACCTCAACTCAGCAACACCCGGCAGTGAAGTGGGTGGCGGGTTTGGACATTCACATTTAGTGAATGTGTATATACGAACTGTCAGAGTTGATAGGTGGATAGTGATGTAAATATATTGTTTTTTCTTCTTGTTCTTTCAAACTTTGTGAATTGCTTTCTTTGACTGTATAGATATGATAATTTGCATTTACTTTGTACTTAGCTTCCACTGGTTGTGTAAATAGTTTATAGGTTGTAATTATTCATCATACGCCAAATAAATAAATAAATCATCACATGGGCACAGTTACCTTGCATGGTTTCAATTTTAACATTTTCGTGGCCCGCCATGCTGAGCTCTTCGAAACCCCGGCTTCTTGACAAGTCATCTTGCGGATTTTTTACGCGTATGTTCTAATCTTTCTGCGATTTCATTTACTTTTTCCTCGTTAAGTACACGTGTTTTAACACTTCGCTTCTTGTCGAGTAAAGAACCAGTTCCTCTCAATTTGTTTAGGAGTTTCTGCTTGGTCTATCCATGTAGAGGGCGTACACCTGGAAATTGTGTTACAAATCGCCTAACAACTTTCCTGCAAGACTGTTTTCACATAATTATCGTATATAAATACCGTTTCCTCTACCACGTACACGTGTGGAAGCATTATCAGGATAATAATCTGAAGTAACACTCCACAACTCGAGAACAGTTGGGGCGACAGATCAACATTTAATACACGTTCTAAGCACGGACCTGAACTGTGAAGTGCGGGCATTCCCCTGCTGTGTAACGGGAAGTGATAAATCAACGCGAGGCAGATAAGCTGGGCGCCCCTCCCGGCCAACCGGTGAGAGAAACTCGCTGTATAAATTTGCGCCGAACAAAGTAAAGGAGTTAACTCTACACTACTTAAAGTCACAGATAGTCTTGTTATAGGCGAGAAGGACCACCAGGGTGAAAGATATGATACACAGCGATGAACGATCCCATCCTTCATATTGTACTGTACGTTGCGTATTGATCTGGAAACGAGAGCACAGTACGGAGGACACAGGGACCTATATCGGTGAAAGCTGTAGTTAAGGTTCTGTTTCATCTACACGGCTTCGTGCGTGTTAAGACACTTCACACCTACAGTTCGCCACTGAGCGTAGATGAGTAGAAAGAAGTGCGATCGAGATGGAATGAAATAAGAAAGAAAAAGACGAATGGAGCTATACCATTCTCACGCACACGAAGAACGTAGACGTAACCATACCCGACACAGTCATCAGGGGAGTCACCCCAGACATACCAGAGTCTGAAATCCAGCTGGCCGAGCGCGTTCCCGCCAGGAAAGCTTTCCTAATTGAAATCACCGAAGTCTTGCTCAACTGTTGCTCCGGCTTCTCCTGCAAATAAAAACATAAAAAATACCTACCGCTCACGTAGACTCTCTCTCCTTGGCGTGGTAACGTCCGTCAGCTTTCCTCGAGGTTGTCGGGCCACACAAAATGGGGGTGAGGAAATGAAATAACGGTGGGTCAACTAACTACAAATAACGATACCCAAGACTGAATCGAAATTAAATGATCAAACTATATTTTGTTTACTAAATAAATAGCAAACATAAAAAACTAAATTTTAAACGAAGTGAAAATAAAAATGGATTATTAGGAAAAATGACGGAAGTAACGAAACTCAAAATCTTCCCAAACAAGCTACAAATAAACTTGGATGTAGGTCAAAATTAAAATAAATAAATGTTACCATAAATTAATAATTTCTACGTCGATTGACGCTACTATAGTCGAAACCAGTGGTATACCAAAACTCACCACTCAAAGAAAGCATTTCAGATTTTACAATCAAACTGAAATTTCAACTAATGGAATTATATAAATTATCAAAATAATTACTTAATTAATCAAATAATCTGAGATCACAAATGGGTGTCTTAAATTCACAAATCCAGACTTATCAATCTGCCAGTTACCCAAATGTTAACAACCAATATTACGTCAAACAAAATAAGAAAGAAAGATAGAAAAACCCATGAACACACATCTCGTTATATAAAAAAATATCCCTATAAAATTATATAAACTTTGCCCCATAAAATAACTGAGGGCTGAACAAAAATTAACACAAAAACTGTGCTTCAAAATAAAATGAAATTAACTATGCAGTTAAATATTTTGCCATGACACCTTACATTTACTCACTGTGACAGTTCTGGACATTCACAACAAAAATAAAAATGTTAGGCTATGTGCCTCAGTCTTTACATTAATCAAATGAACTCGCCTTTTTACACACTTTAATCTTATTTGCCGCTGTCTACACTTTATTGAGAGTAACCAAAATATGTTACTTTAATAGTTGATGGAGGCAGATTCCATCTAATTGAACCAAATATGCGGCTTCGTTCACATAACCTCTTATTAAAGGTCGGTTCATTTGCATAAATTTAACTTGTAGTGGCATTTAATTTTATTTATTTACGGTGCCTTCATGTCTGCGTAAAGAACTTGCTGTAATTGATTTTGACTGTGAATACTAGGTGGTCCTATTAAACTAATCCTTGAAAATTTTATTTACTAAAATATACACGGCACTGTAAAACATAGTGTTCAAACAAAAAAAAAAAGAAATCAAAATACCAAATAACCTAACTACACCTACACTCAATTTACAAAAATACAACCAATATCCACGTACCTTCGGCCTCTACGCTTAAAAACACGGTAAAAGTCAAAACATAAAAAATAATCCAAAATAATGAAAGGGAAACAAAATCTCAAAAATAACGTGATCAACGCCTATATAAAAAAATACGCAATTTCCAAAAATGCAAAACTTCGCTGTCAAGAACAAACTTCCTAAACGCTGAGGTGTATCTGGCGGCAATCCCATAACTCAAGACGTAATGTCTGCAACTGATATTCTCGAATTCAAAGTAAATGAAAAGGAAATACACATCACAAATGATCACAATATAACTTTCAAAATTATTCATTGCTAGTCCGCTCTGCTTCATGCCTCAACTCGGCCCATATAGAAATATCTCCGAGCGTTACATCATCCCTGGTCATATTTGCGTACTTAAACGTTCCGCTTATAACTGTCATACGGATACTGCCGTAAACTTAAACTCAATATTTCTTGAACTGATAAACATTCAATTCCCATTTTATCTCATTATTTTCCTTTTTTCAACGTAGCCTCGCTCTTTTCCACACGGGCTCAACATTTTCACTAATTCATTCTGTCGTTCTCATAATCACAATACGACAAATGTACGACATGGTCCTCAAGACTCTATTTTCTATCATAATTATTACCATCAGGGATACTATTTCTTATTTATTCTCATACTTCGATCTTTCGTTTCTATTTCACAAGTTGCCATGTATTTTAGAACTGGACGGCAATGATTCCTCGCTTTATAACCTCTTCAGTCCCGACAACAGACAACGTGCAGAAAAAAATATTTGTTTATGAATATTGTATATTTTAGACACAAAGTGACAGAATATAGTAAATTTTACATTTCAAAATGTCAAGTTTTTGAAAAAAGCATGGTACACATATGTGGACCTTGGGTCTCAGCTGAAATTTTTTGACAGTCTGGAATGTATTTTTGCTTTAGTTCTTATGATACTTCAGAAAACAGTTGTTCTTTAAAACACAAAGGTATACATTACACTTAAGACATACAACTCTTGATCAAGATTTACAACCTTGAAGGCGACATTTCGAGGCATTTTTATCTTCTTTGTAAACCGGAAAATGTCCCACTTTATCGTAACGAACCTCAGGAATTGGTTGTGCTACGACCTTCCGCTGTTTCATTGCAGGACCTCTAGACTCTTCTTCTTTATCACTTGCTGACTGTAGCAATTCGGTGGAAGTACGAGGCCTCCCACGTTGCGTCCCTGCATTTATGGCGCCACCTTCAAATTTCATCAGGGCTTCTCCAACATGTTTCCGAAAAATTAAGAGTCCAGGAATGTCCTTCTTAGGCACTGAATTTTCTTTGCAGTATCTGACATGCATCAGCCAGCAGTTAACAATGACGAGGTCAACAAAGTGATTGAAGGCACGTACTGGCCACTTGCGGGTTCTGATATCACACCTGTAGTATGATATGTACCGGTCGCACAGGTCAGTTCCTCCCATGTAAGTGTTGTACCTGTTTACGAGTGCCGGCTGGTCAACGTTTACCTTCTTCTTCTCCCCTTTGGACCAGCGTTTGCACTGAGAAACTGGCTCACTTCCAATGCATGTTGACAATAGGATAACACTCTTGTTGTCTTTCCATTTCACTAAGCACATCTCACCATCATCTCGTACTAGTTCATCCCACTCACCTCTTTGAAGCACATTATCTCCTTTTAGTTTCTTCACAGCGTTGCCTACTCTGTTTTTCATTACAGTGCCTGTCTGATATATCTGATGCTCGAGAAGACTTTCAGCACATTTGACGCTTGTGAAGAAGCGGTCTGTGTAAATGACATGATTGCCATCATTAGGTACAGATTTTACTAGTAATCTCACAATACTTGCTCCTAGACCAAACATTCTCAAATCCTCCTCAGGAACAGTCCCTTTTCCGTGATAGATTTGGAAGTCCAACACTAGGCCATCTCTTGCGTTAAGAACAAAATTTTTCAATCCAAGAGGGTTAGGTTTGGATGGAACAAATTGCCGGAAGCCACAGCGTCCAGAGAATGGGATCATTTGCTCATCAATGGCCATATGATTTGACCGTTGTAGGGACTGACACTTCACCTGAATTTCATTGAGAAACATACGAACTTTCCACAATTTATCAGTTTCCTCACTTCTATCCTGCAGGTTGTCAGCAAAATGCAAAAAATTTCGCAGTTCGAAAAACCGATCACGTGGCATGGTATTAGCAATTAATGGCACTGCAATATCTTGAGACCAGTATTGACGGACCTGGGGAAAATTAAATGTACCCATTAACACATGCATGCCTGTAAAATTCATTATTTCAATGTAGTTCGTGTTGACGGAACGATGCCGGCTTTGCACTGAATATAGGTTACTTTCGTATGCAACCTTCTTCCAAAAATCAATGCTGAGATATTCAAGAAATGATTCCAGCACTCTTTTCGGCTCACTGTGGTCAGCTACTAATCTTTCTGGAACAGGAGGTCCACGGGATTGCATTCTGTGAAAGAATGAAAAATGCACAGATTGTAGAGGCAATCACTGACGTGCTATTGTAATTTATCATCACCATATGTCCTAATAACACATAATAGTACAAATGTAGGCATAATGTAGATAGGGTGTACTTACTTCGTAGATTTCCACACGGGATCTCTGTTTCTAGGCTTTTTTGGAATGGGTTTCTCTCGCGAATCTTCATATTCTGAGTCACTGCTTGAAGGACTATCACTACTGCTGAATACTGGTAAATATGTTCCAGATTCATCATCACCATCATCATCCGACACATCCATATCACTATTATTCAATATTTCAGCGATTTGTTCATCTTCCAGCAACCCTACATGCAATTGGGAAAGAATATCAAACATCGTTCAACATAACCTAGAATATTAATTCAGGTACCTGAGACCTAAGGTACACATACGTGGACCCATTTTTATTAGCCTCGCAGAATGTCATGAAGTGACCGAACTCAATTTTCAAAGAGGTTAAAACATTACTACATATTCCCTCCATTCCCTGCAATGATAATATAACACTAAAATGTGCAAGTTTTGTTGAATGATTCAGTTACCTTCTTGGGTGTAGTGCTTGGCCGCCATTTCATGAAAACACGAATTTCTTACGCGCGCAAACGGAGTAAACACAGCAGGAGGTTCCATCTAGTGACTGAACTTAGAAGCTTGGACCTGCACATACGTGGATACCCGGTTTAAACTATAAAAAAAGTTCACGAACCGCCAGCAATGGACGCTAAATCAAGGTACACATATGTGTACCTCTGGAATGAAGAGGATAACCGAAATATAACAAACAAGATTGCCTGCCAAACATTCTCACAAGAAAAATCGTGCATTTAAAACATACACCAATCAAAACAAGAAAATGAAATCCAAACTCGTCGTCTAACTGTGATCACGCAAGGTAAAAATAAATCGGATACGCTCCAAATTACACATCACGATACATGACGGCTCATCGAATGAAATCACTTCGGCTAACTTAAAATGACTTGACAACAATCCACAAAACAAAGCAAAAATTATTATTATTATTATTATTATTATTATTATTATTATTATTATTAGTAGTATTATTATTATTGTGTTTAAGCCTCAAACAAATCTCAACAATGACATACCTAATGTAAAGTAAAGCTCATGTCATTTGATGATTCAAATAAAATTGACAAGAACTTCAAAAGAGTTTAAGATTATTATTATTATTATTATTATTATTATTCTGATTTATCGAGCCCCTGACATTTACATCCCGAATCATTAGATGTAATTGCCCTGGTCTCGGTACAAAAATGACAGTGAACGCAACTACGCTCCCTCCGGTACGTGACATTTTTCCTATATACAAAAATACATGAAATTATTAACCTACACGGACCACGAATTATTCACGTCATTGTCATTTACATACTACCTAAATACAACATGCTCTTTACCTTTTATGTGCTGACAGGTGGGCTGCATCCTCACTAGCCCCCGTTACATCGTGTTTAATCCATCTTGCTCATCTTGCTGGGATTACATAATATTTCACACACACGAGTTGGAATCATTTTAATTATGTAGCACTCGCAAATCAGTTGAAACACACGCACTCTTGAAGCTTATATTAAAAATATGATTTACACAATATAAAAGAATTAGCAAACATAGAGTTGGATTTTCACTGCCAGAAACAGAACTACCTCGTGGCCCGTGTCCTTTTCACCTGGCCTGCAAAGCTTCCTCCCTGCATTGTTTGTTCTAGGGATTAAATGTCATTCACCTGGCTCAGAAATAGAATGTACACGTCCAGTCCTTTTCCCCTTTACATTCCTAAGTAACCAAGTCTCACCTTCAAATTAGCACGACTAGTACTGGCTCCAAGTGTCCCAAATGAACAGTAAATTTTTATACAATGCAGAATCTAATTGCGATGTTTTACTGGTCATGCACAGAGGAAAACTATGAAAAAATGTTGTATTTCAGAATGTAATGACTTCTCCATTCAATTTCTTACTGCATAGGTTACGTGTGAGCTAGGAAAATACTGCGAGCCTAAATGATCTGAAAAATACCATAATTCATCTGCGTCCTCCGTGAGCTTAACACGTTAAAATGTCCATTTCTAAAACATCGTGGTAGGAAAAATGTATCAGAATATACTAAGTGTCCGCAACATTTTATATAACCTGGTCTCGTAATATTATAAGAGTTTTCCAAAGTCCATCACCTGATACAACTCACTGATCACACACTAAACGATGACTGAACAATAGTGGGTTTTAGTTACCCTCTGCGTTGTACGTCTTGAAGACTAGACCGTAAGCTCTCAAAATTCAACCAAGACTGGATGTTCGGCAAAGTGTCACCAACAGTTTTGTAAAAAAAAAAAAAGTTGACTCCGCCTTGCAAGTACTCCAACTGGAGGGGTGTGGCGTAGTGATATGACACCTTGGATTAATATTCCAACTGTCCGTAGATTTAATATTCAGTAAATACACTCTGGTGATTCTAAAAATTGGTGTGGTTTTTACGTGGCATTCGAATACCTAAAATGATCGTTCATTTTTATACACTCTCCCCCGCGTCACTGGGATTACTTTTTGATCGCGATATGGTGTCTTCCCGCCATGAGACTCAGTCCTCTGGGTGAAACCATTTTTCCAAACAACAGACTTTAACGCAGATTACATATTATTTATGAGATAATTAATCACGTATCCACACAAACGATTCCTCAAATTTTATTCCCAGATTGGAACACGGTATATTTCTACTTTTCTCGTCACCAAATCATGAAAACTAGATAAATATTCCCGCTGGAACAGGGCGTTTTAATTTTGGAATTTTATGATTGGCTGAAATTTGCCGCCGTGTTCACACTCGGATTCAACCACTTTTCGCAGAGGGGTGACAGGTATCCTCTCTGTCTCTCTCACACAAATAAGGAGTGGCACATTCCGATGTCTCCTTCCTCGTGGGAAAGCTTACTAGAAAGCTTCGCAGCAGTCGGCATCATAAAGTTTATTACAGAATGCTTTTAGCCAAACCTATTTCCGGTACGTGATTTTAAAGAATTTCTGGGGATATATTTCCAGCCTGTGTGGTCTTTGTGTGGAACTCTGTGAAATGACGGGCTCTGGCTCGCTATCTGCAGTATTCACATATATGAATTTCATAATTTAATTAATTTCTCCATTCGGCTATTCGCCTTATGGGTGCAATATCGCCAGCACCACTGGGTGGAGCCCTCCTCAACTGCTACGCTGTGAACGGTGTCTACAGCACAATAACATCCTACCCCAAGACCACACAACAGTCTCACAGAAACACGTGTGGTGAACTGAACTTATCGCCCCCGCCAGATCCGTGGACCTACCTACACATCCCATCCGTTCAAAATTCTCTCCTCCCACCATTGAAGATATCATTCGCTTCACCACACTTACCGTCCTCAACCTATTTCTATATCGCTGACGCTTGGTCCTCTCTCACCTTCAACCAGCGGCCAATCACACGTTAAACCTCCATTTTGTCGCCACCCACTCAAGCCTAAACTCCCATTTTCATTTCACCCGTTTGGAGACCCTTGTTGATGGATTGTCAGTCTAGACGTATTAATTCCCCTCCCATATTCATTCTCTTCCTAAGTATTCAGTCCTTTTCTGCCAAGCGCCCCCACCTCCAGCACCCAGTCCACACCTACCTACTCAACGAAAGCATGCTCCGCCTCCGAACTCTGGCCCATCGTTCTGGATACTCCCTGCATCGCGCAGATAATCCTAAAAACCGCGGAAGAAAAAGCTATAAAAGGTTCCCTTCTCACTCGACTCCACGTACCCTCGGCCTCATCCCTTTAACTTTACAGAATCCATGGCAGCCACAATCGATTTTTCGCTTCCGTATCCTACATCTTGCTACATTTTACACGCGTTCCAGCCAACCCCTCCCACCAGATTACCTCAGCAGATCTTTTGCTCTCAAACCAGTATCCAATTTCATTCAAGTCGATTTGAATTCATATCGGTCCGTCCACTCCACCATGTTCCCATATCCCCCACCCCACCCCTCACCGACCAGGTCTCAATTGATACACTCTAGGATCTCCTCCAATCTTCTATCACCTCTGCTTCCCAAGCCCACGACCTCACATTCCCACTGCAAACCGCGCCTCCCGCCCAAATTTCTCCGTCTCCAGACACTTTCCCAATCCTATTTCCAGGATTACACTCGCACCCGTCACACCTATTTTCTCCGCCTTCACCGCCAACTCCTCCGTACGGTACGTAATTACCTCATCGCTTCCAAACTTGCACAACTACACGTTCATCCCTCCCAATATTGGCGTCGTCTTTCCACCCTCCCCGACCGGCATAGCACCCCTACCTATCCTATTATTCACCAAGGAAAGGCTTCACCTAACACCACGTAAAAGCTGAAGATCTCCAATGAACATTTCGCCTGTCGCTTCAGCATCCTAATCTCCCAACATCTGCCTTGCTGATGTCCCACTCTATCATACCATTCGATCCTCTTTCGAACTCATACCCTCTACTCTCAACTCTCCCATCACATCCGTTACCACCACATCCGCGAAGCCCCTCCCATCCTACTCCCCCTTCTAGCCACCATTTTCTCTTTCATCCTCCGTACCGGCTTCTACCCAACCGCCTGGAAGAAATCCATCAAGCTCCTGTCTCCCTAACCCGGCTAACACATGTCCGACCTCGACTCGTATTGAGCAATATGTCTCATCTCGGTCGTAACTAAACTTCTGGTCTGCCGCCTCCACTCCCATCTATCGTTCCATTATCCTCTCCCATTTTCTCAAGGATGTTTCTGTCCCGCCGTATCCTTCCGCGACAAACTCCTCAAGCTTATCCAAATAGCTTACAACAACTGTGGAAAACACTCCCTTCTAATTACTTCCGATTTTTACAAGGCTTTGGTACACAGCCCTCGCTTTTAAACTTAACTTTTTTGCTCTACCCCCTACCTAAAGTGTATTCGCCTCATCGCCTCCTACCTCTCCCACAGTTCTACCATGTTATCCATTAATCGTTAACTCTCCCATTCATTTTCTTTGTCCTATAGTGTTCCCAATGTTCCCTTTTATCTCCTTCATCTTGTTCTTAGCAGATATCGCTTAAACACTCGACCCCATTCACTCACTTCAATTCGCGGATGATACAGGAATCCTTACACCCCTTCCCTCCGTCACACGCATGAACAACCTCCTATAACCTTACATTGACTCCTTCCTATCATTGTGTGACAAGTGTCATCTCCTCATTAAGCCCTCAAAAATCAGTCAATTCTCATCCGTCGTAGACGCCACCGCTTCTCTGTGACCCGAGATCCCAACCTATTTCGACTCATTATCCATGACATTCCGCTTACCACTCAATTCTCCCTCAAGTACCTCGGTGTAACCATAGACGAATTTCTCACCTTCCGAGCACACTTCCTGACCTTTCAGAGCAAATCCTCCCGTCGAGCCGAGTTCTCTAACGTTCTCCTGTTCACCTACACCGCCTTCATCCGCTCTGCCATCGTCTGTGGTTTCACCGCCTGGTTAGCCGTTGTTGATTCCATTCTAACCACCTTAAACGCTTCCTATCCATTGAACGCCACCTAGTCTGTATCGCCCTCTGCCTCCTCCATTCTTTCACACCTTTACAATTGGACAACAAATCCATTATATTCGATTTTCAGATGATATAGCAGCGGTTGCAGACTCTGAAAAGGAATTATCCAAGCTGCTGAATATACTGTCATCAAATTTAGTAGATTTATACTTAAACATTAGCGTGAAGAAGACAAAAGTATTAGTTGTAAGTAAACATCCTGAGCGAAATCACACCAACATGAGGCTTACTAACAAAGTAGTGGAACAAGTCGCCAGTTTCCCTTGCCTCGGAAGTCTAATCACAAATGATAACCGTTGCAGGAAAATGATAAGAAGAAGAATCGCGCTTGACAAACAAGCATTCAGCAAAAAACAAATCTTCTGACCAATATACATCTAGATACTCAGATTAGGAAAAGTTTTGTGATGTCATTTGTGTGGGGCGTACTCTTATATGGAGGTGAATCTTGGACAATCCAAGAACAGAATAGGAAACGGCTTGAAGCGTTTGAGATGCGAGTCTGGAGGCGAATGGTAAAAGTCAGTTGGACTGAAAAAAGAACCAACGAAAGTATCCTGCGAGAAATACAGGAGAAGAAACAGCTGAACTTAACAGTACGTAGAAGAACAGCTAAATCCATTGGTCACACAGTGCGTCATAATACCTTTCTAACAAATCTACTAGAAGGAAAGATCTTAGAAAAGAAGGGATGAGGTCGACCTAGGAAGCAATTCCTTCAAGTATTGATGCAAAACGTTGGATGTAGTTCATACTGTGATATGAAACGACAAGCTGAAGACAGAAGTTAATGGTTAAATCGACAAGGCATTGCCTTCAGACATTGATTGATTGAACCTTTCTCTCTCATTCTCCTCAACCTGATGGTTGGTGGGTAGCATGACTGTCCTCGTCCAACGACCTTCTATCCTGTGACAGCTGCTTGATTAGTTTATATGTACGTCGCCCTTTAATGCCATCGAGGAACCCTGCTCTAGGTCGTCCTCTTCTAGTCTTTCCTTCCAGTTTCCCTTCAAGCAGTGTGGTACACCATGATGAATGCCGGAGTAAATGACCTGTCCAACTACATCTTCTTTTCGCGATCATTTTCTCTAGACTGATGGTTTCTTCAGCTCTCTTGAGAACTTCTTCATTTGTTAGCCGTTGAGTCCAGGGAAGTGGTAACATTCGACGCCAGCACCACATTTCAAATGCATTTATTCTTTTCTTATCAGCCTGTAATAGAGTCCAGGTTTCAGAGCCATAGGTCGCAATGCTCCAAATGAAGCTCTTAATGAAATGCTTTCTTACTGGTAGTGATATTGCCTTGGAGGTCAATAGGCTTCTTTTTTTATTGAAAGCTTCTTTAGCCTGGGCTATTCGAGAACGGACGTCCTTTTCACACCTCCCATCTGATGTAATGATGCTTCCCAAATAACTGAACTGATTTACTTGAATCAATTTTTCTCCTTCCAACCAAACATTAACATCCTGTTTACCATCCGGAGTACATTTCATTATCTTAGTTTTTGTTTTGTTAACCTTCATATTACATTTTAGTTTTAGTAGTTCATTCAGTTTCTTTAGTGAGGTCTCTATCCCTTTCTCAGTTTCAGCTATGAGGGCAATATCATCCGCGAAACGTATTGTTTGGTATAGTTGGCCATTTATTTTTATTCCAAGGGTGGAGGTGACTGAAAACTCTTTCATTGCTTCTTCTAAATACACATTGAATAATAGGGGCGACAGACCACATCCTTGCCCTACTCCTTTTCTTATTTTCGCGTTGATTTGCTCCTTTCCTATAAGCGCTGTCTGGTTCTTGTACAGCTGATAGATGATTTTCCGATCTCTGTAGTCCACTTTCAGACTTCTAAGGGCTTTAAACATAATATTCCAGTTAACATTATCAAACGCTTATTGAACCTTTACAACATCTTAATTCCCAGACTAGATACTTTCATCACCATTCTCGCCACCCCGTATTAATAACGTTCCCTTGACCGTAACAATCCCATCCTCTCGCCTCTCCAACAATCTCCTCTCAAGGTCTCTCTTTTTGTCCCCACCCTACTCCATATTCTCAAATTCCTTCATCAGGTCTCTCCACCCGGACAGCGTGTGGAGACTCGGTAGGGGCAATTCCTCACTTTCACTCATTCTAACTGTACCGGGCGGTACACCTCTACACCGTTTATTTAAAAGTTGCGCCAGTTGAAACTCCTCTTCTGGAGGAAGGTTGAACTTTATCTATTCTATTAATTCTCTACTTTCTCAGAAGATGTCACCACGTGGAAAATTTTGAGTTTTTGAACTGTGTCACTTTTGATGTGTTTTTGTTTCGCTTGAAGTAAGAAGTGTGAACTTTCTCTTCTAGAGGACACTACTGAAGATCAACAATAGCGCACCCTAGTGCGGAGTCAAAGAACTATTTTGTTGGAGAAATTTTTATTTCAAAAGTTTGTTTCTTGTTAAATTTCTTTCTGTTATTGTTTAAGTTGGCTGTATACCCCTCCTTTTCCCCTTGTTTTAGATTTATCCAATCCCGAATTTCTTTTAGTAATTTCTGACCAATCTGGTGTATCTTCCCCCAACTTGTATCTGTTGCGGGGTCCTATCCAATAAAAACATTGTGGGCGGGTGTTTTCATTCCCCTAACGCCTAGAAACTTCCGCGAGAGTATATAAACTGCTGATTTTGGGGTCTCCGGGCCACTTCTGTTCCATCTTTCAGTGTATTAAGTACATAGCAGGAGGCGGGAAGCGCCTCTTTCTTCTTCAGCCGTTCAACACCAGGTAATGGCCTATTAATAACTTCTTTTCTTGCTAGGTCGGCAGTTTAACACTCGCGGCGGGTTCGAAGCATTTCCATCATGTAACCTTTTCCTAAAATGTAATTACTCTTTTCATCTTTTTCTTGTAAAGCTACATATTGGGATAGAGAGTGCTAACCCTCTCGAACTCCCACTCACATTTGTTTTGAGGTGAACTTATTTTCTCAAACTATTCTTCGTTTATGTAATGTAAAGTGTTCTTCTCTAAGTCACCTCTGTAGTATGGGATTAGCCCTTGCGTTAGCGGCCCAGAGCCAGATTAGGTTTTAAAAACAAAGTGTATTAGGAGTGCAAGATCGCCTCCTCTCAAATTGTTATTTTAGAGGTCATGTAATCAACCTTCTTTTCATGTAATAGACCTCAGTAGGTTGGGTATTTTACCCCTGTGAATACGTCCTTAGAGGACAGCTTGAAGGTAGAGTTTGGTGTGGCCTTGTGATAGGCTTACAATTTTGAGAGCGGATCGCTCTTTGAAATTTGTTTCTGTATGCCTCGTGCAGGCTTTATGTGTAATGTTTGGAGCCAGTGCTCCTGGGCATGAATGGGGTTTTCTGCCCCTTGGCTAATTTTTTTTTTGGAGTAAGGCGGGGCTGATTGCCCAAGAGTTATGAAGTAAGGGCACTGAGCCCGAATCCAGTAATATTGTACCTACTTTTTTGCTACTCTGTACCTGTTATGATTGTTATCTCTTGTTTTTGAAAAGAAAATATAACCTAGTTAAATTTTAAATTAATTTTACATTGCACGTTAATTTCGTAGCTTGAAACCCATTCACACCCGCACCTTCTTTCACCTCTACCTACCACGGATATCTCCGTAACAAGTGGTAGCAGAGCGTGGTTGAATGGGTCTCAATTTAGCCCCTTTTGACGGCTAAACATTGCTTTGATTCGAACTCTAATAATTTTCTCAGTTGCTGGAATTTTTTGAGTTTTTCAAAATTGTTCTGTCATCATGCCCGGCCCTCGCGATGTTCTCCTCCTTAACTACTTGCGCAAAGAGGAGTTGATATACGAGTTAACTATCAGAAATGTGCAATCTGGAGGCACGGTTGCAATCGACACCAACAAGCTTAGAGAGTCCCTTGATTTGCCCATTTCCATCCCCAATTTGGGAGAGAAAGAAATTGATGACTCTCTTTCCACGATCGTCGAGAATATTACTGGGCTAGCATCTGTAGTCAGCTTTTTTGATGAAAACGATCCGTCTCCTAATCAAATTAAGCGTGTGCAAGGCAGGCTGTATCACTTTGCAAATAGAGTTAATGATCTGTTGTCTCTAAAGGTGAATGACGTTCAGAGGAAGGACGCTAATACGCTCCTTGAAACTATTTCTGAATTGTCTAATAAGGTCACTCAATTGCTAACCGGCGAAGTTCCTCCCAAAACTGATCAACCCGCCACGGTGAATGTAGGTAACGAGGAAGAGCCTCCTCAGGGAGAAGTCAATAGGATAACCGTTGCTGCTCAAACTATCTCTGCCCCATCGAACAACGAATCCGAACGCCGTGCGTCATTGGGTAACATCCGCTCTGAATTAACTTCTTTGCCATTGAAACCTTTAACGACTATGTCACCTGGGTTCAGTAGCTTGCCTCATCCATTGGCAATGTTGCTTAGAGGTATCTCTAAGTTTTCCGTCAACACCACCAGTGATGTAATTTCATTTTTAAGATTTCTAGTGGAATTTCAGGATCATGCTCTTGTTTTTTCTCTTTCGCCATGTCAAATTTTGCAAATTATCTATCCGTATGCTATTGGTATTCTCTCTGATAAAATCGTAAGAGCCATTGCCGAGCAATCATCTATTGAGGATTTCCATGCCCATTTGCTAGCTAACTTCATCCCGGCTAGGGCCAGGTCCTCCCTGATTCAGAAGTACTATTACCGTGTACAGCGCTTGGATGAAAACTTGGCTGATTTCATTCAAGATATCAAATTCTACACTAGGGTGTTTGCTCTGCACTTTCCTGAAGATCAGATTGTGCAGGCTATTGTAGAAGGTATTTCGCCATCCTACAGGTCATATTTGTGTTTCGCGGCGTGTCCGCAAACCTTCTCTGAACTTGAAGCATTGGCCGTCTCAGCGGAAGGAGTTAGATACGCCGATTCTTTGCGTGTCGCGAAAGAACCCCCGCCTTCCTTTAGTAACACTCGGCCTCCACCTCGCCGACCAGTCAATCCCCGTAAATGTTATGCTTGCGGGTCGCCTGACCATCTGCGGAATAAGTGTCCTCTGATCAAGTCAAGTGGGACAAGGAATGGAGCAGGGTCATCACAAGGCTGTTTTAAGTGTGGGGCCTTCTCACATATCGCCAAGAATTGCCCAAACTCAAATAGCACCCCCTCCTGCTCAACTTCTGGTGCAAATTCCAGCTATGCCAATAATAAAAAGTGACTAGTGGCGTCGGCTGAGCCGACTAATCCATCTTCCCGAGACTTAGCCCCTAGTAAACAGGTTGTAAATGCAGAGAACGACCAGCCTTCAAATTCATCTTTTGAATGCCCTAAAGAGTGTCTTAGGATTGCGGCGGATATCCCCGCACCTGTTCCTTTTCTTAAGATTGAGTTAAATAACGAGCCTATAACAGCTCTCTTAGATTCAGGCAGTGTTTGTTCCATTATTTCGGCTGATTGGTATTCTAAATTGAAATCTGTTTGTAAACTCCCTGACTATGACTCATCTCCTGTTAAATATGTTTCGGCTAATTCATCTCCATTAGAAATTCTAGGTTCCTTACATGTCAAAATTCGGGTTTTTAAATTTACATGGAAGATCAAATTGTTTGTGGCCAAGCGTTTGTCTTGCCCCATCATATTGGGAGCGGACTTCATTTCTCACACTGGTCTTGTGCTCGATCTCCAGAGTAGGTCGTGCACATTCAAATTTGCGTCCAATTGTAGAATTCCCTTGTTAAAGTGTAATTCTGTATCATGTTCATCTATTTCGCCTACCCAGGATGAGATGTTGTTAGACCTTAGACATCTACCTGAGGAGCAGGCTGATAGTATTCGGAAACTGTGTCAGTCGTTTCCCGAGGTGTTCTCTGATACTCTTGGTGTTACTGACCTTATTGAATACAAAATTGAGGTCACGGATTCGATTCCTGTCCGTTTTCCACCGTATAGGCTATCTCCACCTAAAATGAAGGCTCTGAAAGAAATCATCGATCAGATGTTGAAGGATGGTATTATTAGGCCCTCTAAGTCAGCGTATTCTTCGCCTATTTTTCTAGTCCCGAAACCCCAAGGAGGCTTCAGGCCTGTCATTGATTACAGGGCTCTCAATCGGAAGGTGGTGTTGCAATCTGTGCCCCTTCCCGACCTTCATTCTTGCTTTTCATGGTTTCGTAAGGCCAAGTTCTTCACCATCTTGGACTTGAATCAGGCCTATAATCAAATTCCCCTTGCCGAAGAGTCTAAACATCTTACAGCGTTTGCCACGGACTGGAATTTATATGAATACAACCGCGTGCCTTTCGGGCTCCCCACGGGGGCAGCTGTGCTCACTAGGCTACTAGATAGGGTCTTTTCCGACATCAAATTTGAGTACTTATATCACTACTTGGATGATGTCGTCGTATTTTCCGAAACCTTTGAAGAACATCTAGATCATTTGCGAGAAGTTCTCAATCGCCTTCGTAAGGCTGGGTTAACTGTTAAGTTGTCCAAGGTTGCCTTTGCTAAGCCCTCTATGTCATTCCTAGGGCATATTGTGTCACCTGATGGTGTAGCAGTCGATCATTCTAGAACACAGGCCATCCGTGATTTTAAACCTCCCAAGGACATTAAAGGTATCGCCAGGTTCATTGGCATGGTGAATTTCTTCAGGAAGTTCATTCCTAATTTTGCTAATAGAGCGGCGCCCTTAAACCTTCTCCGTAGGAAAGGCATCAAATTCGAGTGGGGACCGTCTCAACAAGCCGCTTTTGAAGACCTTAAATTAGCTCTCTGTAATGCCCCTGTACTTGCTATGCCTGATTTCTCGAAGAAATTCATCGTCCAAACCGACGCGTCGTCGTCGGCGGTAGCTGCAGTCCTTCTTCAAGAGACTGAACTAGGGAGGCGCCCCATCGCCTATGCATCTAGGACTCTCTCGGCTCAAGAAGCAAAGTACTCCATATATGAGCTTGAAGGTTTGGCAGTTTTATTTGCCTTAGAAAAGTTCCGTCTCTATCTGGAACATGTCAAATTCGACTTGGAGACAGATAATCAAGCCTTAAGCTGGGTCTTAGGTAGGCCGCGTCGTACTGGTCGTATAGCCCGTTGGGCCATCCGTATTTCTGCCTTCCAATTCGATGTACGACATATCAGAGGTACTGAAAATGTTGTTGCTGATGGACTCAGCCGTATGTTTTCTAACGACGTCGAGACCCATGAACCTGTCGACAGTTCATCACCTTCCGAGTCCATACTATCTGAGGTTAATGCCATCCTAACAGATGCCCCCATGCTCTTTAGGGATATCGAGAAATACCAACGTGAAGATCCGACGCTGGGTCCGATAATGGAAACCCTTTCTTCTGGGGAACATGTCGTCCCTTATGTTCTGAGGAATGGTGTTTTATGTTGCCCATCGAGGCATGATAAGATGATGAAGGTTGTCGTGCCAGCGGTTCTTGTGCCTATGATCTTCAAGTATTATCATGAGACCCCATTAGGAGGGCATCTTGGAATCTTTAAAACCCGTGAAAAAATTCGTGAAATGTTCATTTGGAAAGGTATGGACGGTGAAATCCGTGAACTTGTAAAAGCTTGTAAATCTTGTTTGCTTAGTAAACCCACCATGTCCACCAAGGTAGGCCTTTTGTCTTCGCATCAAGCGTCGCGCCCCATGGAACGCCTGTATATCGATTATGTAGGACCCTTCCCCCAGTCAAAGGGTAATGCTAACAAGTTCATCTTTGTGTGCGTAGATGGCTTTACTAGATTTTCTTGGTTATTTCCGACTAAGCTGGCTACCGCTCAGTCCACCATTACTTGCCTAAATTCTATTTTTGCTTCTTTTGGTCCGTGCCAATACATTGTATCTGATAATGCTAAAGCTTTTACATCAAATCTGTTTCGTAAATTCTGTTTTGACTTGTCCATCTCTCATGTAACTACATCTGCTTATTACCCTCAACCATCTCTGGCTGAACGGGTTAACCGTAATCTCAGGTCCGCACTTATTGCCTATCATCATGAAGATCATTCTAGGTGGGACACGTCCCTGCATTGGTTAGCTTTTGCTTTGAATTCGGCGGTTCATGAATCACACAAATTTACTCCAGCTTCTTTGATGTTTAAGTTCGTTCCCAACACGCCGCTCTCTAACCTCTGGTCTCTGAATGACATTCTGCCCGAGACAATAGATCCGGACAACATTAAAGATCTTTGGAAGAAGGCTAAAGCTAATCTTAAAGTATCTCATGAAAAGGTTAGGGAAAGGTATGATCGTGGACGGAGACCCACCACTTTGAAGGTAGGTGACCAGGTTATGGTCAAAAATTTTGTTCCCGCGGGCAAGCTTGCCCCCAGATTTCATGGGCCTTGTATCATTCTCGATTTTCTTACGCCGGTTACCTTATTGCTAAGTAATCCAGCCACCGAGAGGATATTTAGAGTTCACCTGTCCCAGGTGAAACCGGTGTAATTTCTGTGTTAACTTGCTTCATATTATTTTGAAAGGATATGAAGGTTATATTTTTTTTTGAGTTTCACTTTTAAGGCATTCTGCCCCTTCTGTAATATTTTGGTTTTAGATGTAAGCCTTGTGTAAAACCTGCCCCGACCCGTTAAACTGCCATCCTGTTCTTGCCACGGCCATTACCACGCTCCCGTCTCCTGCTCCACCTTACACTGTGGCTTCATAATAGTAAATGCCATGGATATCTACACGCCGCTGGCCCCTCAACCTCTCCACAAGCCTGTACCCTCAAAGAAGATGATTGTCCAACACAATTCTGCCGCCTAGCTTTAATGTTTCAGCGCCCCCGCAGCCGCGCAGCGCCGTGCAGCGACTGGGGAGGGGGATGGGCCCCCTCCTCTCCAGCGAGGACGACATGTGCACGGCGAGCCGGAGCTCTCCTCCCGGCCAAGGCTGATGTGCGGCGCACGACCTGCTACATGCCCGCAGCCTGTATCTGTTCACCGCGGGCGCGGCGTACTTCAACACCTCTGCTCCCCTCATAGTGCGGGCGAGCGGTATCTCAGGGTACTTGAGGGGTCCGAGCGGCCTCCGTTGGACGCAAGCTGCAACGGCCGGTCTGGCCATCCGACTCAATCTACATCAACTACATGGACAGTCACCATAAGCAATAACTACACTTGGGAATTCAACAACAATATTTGGTGGACATTGCAAAATTTTTCTTCACCTTTAAGTATTAAAAGTTTATCTTCAGAAATTCAAATTCTACAAACATAAAGACTTTCATTTACCTGCAACAACAACATTTTGAAACTGAATTAAGAAATCTTGTAAATGCTTCTGATATCTATCTTCGTATCAACATCATTACTTGGACTTTGTTTCAAACTGATTTCATGTGTCACCCCTGGAGGAACTTTTGGGGGGGGGGGGAGGTCTGTACCGGGCGGTACACCTCTACACCGTTTATTTAAAAGTTGCGCCAGTTGAAACTCCTCTTCTGGAGGAAGGTTGAACTTTATCTATTCTATTAATTCTCTACTTTCTCAGAAGATGTCACCACGTGGAAAATTTTGAGTTTTTGAACTGTGTCACTTTTGATGTGTTTTTGTTTCGCTTGAAGTAAGAAGTGTGAACTTTCTCTTCTAGAGGACACTACTGAAGATCAACAATAGCGCACCCTAGTGCGGAGTCAAAGAACTATTTTGTTGGAGAAATTTTTATTTCAAAAGTTTGTTTCTTGTTAAATTTCTTTCTGTTATTGTTTAAGTTGGCTGTATACCCCTCCTTTTCCCCTTGTTTTAGATTTATCCAATCCCGAATTTCTTTTAGTAATTTCTGACCAATCTGGTGTATCTTCCCCCAACTTGTATCTGTTGCGGGGTCCTATCCAATAAAAACATTGTGGGCGGGTGTTTTCATTCCCCTAACGCCTAGAAACTTCCGCGAGAGTATATAAACTGCTGATTTTGGGGTCTCCGGGCCACTTCTGTTCCATCTTTCAGTGTATTAAGTACATAGCAGGAGGCGGGAAGCGCCTCTTTCTTCTTCAGCCGTTCAACACCAGGTAATGGCCTATTAATAACTTCTTTTCTTGCTAGGTCGGCAGTTTAACACTCGCGGCGGGTTCGAAGCATTTCCATCATGTAACCTTTTCCTAAAATGTAATTACTCTTTTCATCTTTTTCTTGTAAAGCTACATATTGGGATAGAGAGTGCTAACCCTCTCGAACTCCCACTCACATTTGTTTTGAGGTGAACTTATTTTCTCAAACTATTCTTCGTTTATGTAATGTAAAGTGTTCTTCTCTAAGTCACCTCTGTAGTATGGGATTAGCCCTTGCGTTAGCGGCCCAGAGCCAGATTAGGTTTTAAAAACAAAGTGTATTAGGAGTGCAAGATCGCCTCCTCTCAAATTGTTATTTTAGAGGTCATGTAATCAACCTTCTTTTCATGTAATAGACCTCAGTAGGTTGGGTATTTTACCCCTGTGAATACGTCCTTAGAGGACAGCTTGAAGGTAGAGTTTGGTGTGGCCTTGTGATAGGCTTACAATTTTGAGAGCGGATCGCTCTTTGAAATTTGTTTCTGTATGCCTCGTGCAGGCTTTATGTGTAATGTTTGGAGCCAGTGCTCCTGGGCATGAATGGGGTTTTCTGCCCCTTGGCTAATTTTTTTTTTGGAGTAAGGCGGGGCTGATTGCCCAAGAGTTATGAAGTAAGGGCACTGAGCCCGAATCCAGTAATATTGTACCTACTTTTTTGCTACTCTGTACCTGTTATGATTGTTATCTCTTGTTTTTGAAAAGAAAATATAACCTAGTTAAATTTTAAATTAATTTTACATTGCACGTTAATTTCGTAGCTTGAAACCCATTCACACCCGCACCTTCTTTCACCTCTACCTACCACGGATATCTCCGTAACACTAACCATCAAAATTGTCGTTATACGTATCACCTCTTTTCTATCAAATAATAGCCAACATCTTCACGAATATTTTTGCTTTTTTTATGCATAGAGTAGAGATGGTTCCCTAATTTATTTATAGTTGTTTACAACCAAGTAAAATATATTTCTCAAGTTTCTCTCGTCGGTTGGCCGGCTTATTTGCCTCCCTTTGACTTATCACTGCCCAATCACTTTTATCCGTGCATGACGTGAGAAATTAAGAAAATTAGTAGTTAAGAATTAAGAAAATAAGCTTGTACCTTTATCACAGGAGAAGTTCGAAAACTTATCATACATCCACAATTTTTTGGCATCGTGTTAGGAAACTCCGCTTTACACACATTAGTTCGTCTTCCGTAATTGAGAACATTTTTCTCTCCTGACATGCTTCGTAGCTCTCCATACTGAGCTCTTCGAAAACCCCGCGAAAACCCGGTTTCTCGTCGAAGTTGTTGTAGGGAATTTTTACGCGCATGTTCTAATCTCGTCCGCCTCTGTGGTGTAGTGGTTAGCGTGATTAGCTGCCTCCCCCGGAGGCCCGGGTTCGATTCCCGGCTCTGCCACGAAATTTGAAAAGTGGTACGAGGGCTGGAACGGGGTCCACTCAGCCTCGGGAGGTCAACTGAGTAGAGGTGGGTTCGATTCCCACCTCAGCCATCCTGGAAGTGGTTTTCCGTGGTTTCCCACGGCCGCTTCCTTCCCTCTTCCTTGCCTATTCCTTCCAATCTTCTCATCCCTCCACAAGGCCCCTGTTCAGCATAGCAGGTGAGGCCGCCTGGGCGAGGTACTGTTGTATCCCCCGACCAAGAGTCTGAAGCTCCAGGACACTGCCCTTGAGGTGGTAGAGGTGGGATTCCTCGCTGGGTCCGAGGGAAAAACCGAACCTGGAGGGTAAACAGATGATGATGATGATGATGATGTTCTAATCTCTCTGCGATTTGGTTTACTTTTTCCTCGTTAAGTACACGTTTCTAACACTTCACTTCTTATCGTGTAAAGAACCAGTTCCTCTCAGTTTGTTTACGCACGGTCTCGTACCCCTGGAAATTGTGTTACAAATCGCCTAAGGAATTCCCTGCAAGACTCTGTTTTCACATAATTATCGTACATACATACCCTTTCCTCTACCGTGGACACATGCGGGGGCATTATAAGAATTATACCCCGAAGTAACTCTTCACAACTCGAGGACAGTTGGAGCGACAGAGCAACACTTAATACACGTTCTAAACACGGACCTGAACTGCGAAGTGCAGGCTGTGTAATGGGAAGTGATGAGTCAACGGGAGGCAGGGTGCGCCTGCCAGCCAACCGTATTACTGAGGTAGATGTCTACTGGTTGGTATCTTCAATTCTTTCGAGATATTCCATAACGGTATCCTTGTTTTCCCACAGTGTTTGAACCATTCTTGATTTCAAGTTGGAAGTATTTCCTGAGTTATGTGGAAGTTACCTACCAATTTTCCCTTTGGGAACAATGTGCAAGGAAACTACAAATCTTATCTATGTTTACAAAGAAAACTCTAAGTTCTTTATTCTGACTTGCGATTTGGGACATTATCGAACTTAACTGGTGCGCACAACAATGGACGAAATATCCGTAAGGATAAGTCGCCCTTAGGCGTGCCTTCCACTTATCACGCTGGCACAATCATACCTCCCTTATTTTTATATTCCCATAAACCTCGGCTACATTAAGTAAAGTGCATTATGACAGTCAAGCGGCGTCATGAATGGCGGAAATTATACACGTTTGCCATTCGAAAAAACATGCCGCAGTACAACTGTGAGTTGAAACTTACGTGATAAATGATTTTTCCCATCAGCAATTTCAGCTAAAATATGTTCGTGGCTCACAGGTAACATATTGCCTTAAAGTTCATTCTCGATCGTCTTCGACGTTCCTGCAAAAACTGTAGCGCTTCAAAAATGGTCTTTATCAACATTATCCAATGCAGATGCGAAATTTATGAGTCCCCAGAGAATGTTGTGCAGACAACTATTCTGGACAACACACACCTATTTTCCCGCACGAGTTCGTTGATCTGTTCAATGTTCTGTCTAACTTTCTCTCCTACGTTGTTATTTCCAAGAACAGTTCACATGAACTTGAGATCGTTCATTTGGACACATCCGCTATTCCGGTTTTGGTCCTATTGCTATCTTTCCCCTTAGCGAGAAATCAAAGACGGAGAAGGCTTTCCTCTCCTATGGACTAGGCCTACGTTAAAATGTACGGGGGCTTTGACTGGCTCCGATCCTCCACTGAAAGTATAATGAAGTTTGTCTCCAGTTCACCTTGTAACTCACTTACCATGGCTAAATTGTTGGAAGGGGGCCCGGGTTCGAATCTCGACTCGGTCGGGGATTTTAAGTTCGATTGGTTAATTCGTATGGCTCTGGGGCTGGATGTTTGTGCCGTTAGTGCCGGTAGAAGAACACCCACGGGTTACATCGCGCATTCCTATCTACGAAATGTCACTGTAAAATTTGTCACAAATGGAACATAATAATTGCTTTTACTTAAATGAAGTGAAAAATCTTCGGTAAATTAAGAAATACCGTCGTTATTAAAGAAATATGAATACATACTTAAGGTCTGCAGACAAGACTCCTTTATGTCGTATTCCGCTGCTGGTGCCGTCTTTTTTTAATTTCTTGAGGTCCAGGGCTAGCACCGAGGAATGGGATAATTGCTTTTACTTAAATGAAGTTAAAAATCTGCGGTAAATTAAGAAATACCGTCGTTATTAGAAAAACACATAAGGCTTGTTGACAGGACTCCTTTATGTCGTACTCCGCTGCTGGTGCCGTATTTTGTTAATTTGTTGAGGTCCAGGGCTAGCACTGGGGAATGGGAGTGCTATGTCTGTGGATTCTCATTATCTTTGTCCATATGACTAGAGCGGCCAGTTCAAACAGCAAAATGGAGGTCAACAGCATTCACGATGTCATTTCGTTCTTCAGTGAGGCAAATGATCATGTTATAGTGATGTAGCTGGAACTCTACGGGAAAACAACTAAGGACGCATTCAACAACTTGGTGCTGCACATTACAGAGAAATATCTTAAGTACCACAAAAAATTATTTTTGTTAAAGAAAAATTAAATAAATTTACATTTCTTAATAAACTTAAATCCAAATTACCAAATTCCCTGGACCAATAAATACTTTTTATTTTTGTTCGAACGAACAACAACAAATCACCAGTCCACAGAATTCTTCTTATGTACATTGGCCATAGCTTGTTGTCGCCTATTAAATCTTGCATATCGCGATACAATTCAGGAAATGATGTCATTGACAACTGAAGCAATGAAACGAAAGCAAAGAACTTCCGTGAACCAGACATCACACACGAAATTGTTGAACGTGTAAGACAAACAAAAGACATACGTGTGTTACTGTGAGCGTAGCTCCAAAGGTACTTGTAAAGTAGTAAAGTAGGTGTACATAATATTCTCAAAAAATAAAATAGTTCTTAATTTACCGCAGATTTCAGACTTCAACTGTGTAAAAGCAATTATTATGTTCCATTTGTGACAAATTTTACAGTGACATTTCGTAGATAGGAATGCGCGACCTAACCACACCCACGATATGCCTGCCTGTCGTAAGAGTCGACTGAAAGGGGCCCAGCGACTCTCAGTTCTGGAGCGTGAGTTGGTGACTACCGGGCCTTTGGCTGAGTTCTGGCATTGCTTCCACTTACTTTCAACTATCCTATCCGACCTCCCTTGGCCAACTCTTGGTCTTTTCCGACCCCGACGGTATTAAAGCATTCCAGGCCTAGGGAGTCTCATTTTCACGACCTTCGTGGCCCTTGCCTTCCTTTGTCCGAAAACTTCCTTTCGAAGTGTCGAATCCCTTCCATTTTTTCTCACTGATTAGTGTTAATAAAGGATAGTTGCCTAGTTGTACTTCAACTTAAAACAATAATCACCACCAGCGGCACGGTTGCTATGGTTACACTTCTGTCACAGCCCCAAGCCATAAGAGATGTTCATGTCAAAACTAGATTCCATTTTGTACAGAAAACTCGGGAGAATTTATTGCAGTAAATAATTAAAAAAACGTGTTGTTGAGCGGGCTCTCTCGAATCAAACTGCTTACTACGAGGTGAAGGAAATTGTCCGGTTCATATTGATTGTAATGTTTCAGGACAGCGATGTCCCGGACGTGCTTGGCCCGTGCCGGGATGTGCACGATGCCGACCTGAGGAGCGAGGAAGAGCAGGACATGGGGCAGCGGCCTTCCCGTCCCAAGCTGTCGCTCACCTGGGTCCTCAGAGGAGACCGCCAGCCCTCGCCCTCTCCACCGCCAAGGTACGATCTCTTCTTCTGCTTCTTAACACCGAAAAACGGCCTCTTCTCCTTTCCTAGTGCTTAGTACCGCACTGTTGCTTGTCCACCATCCTCCACTTCGTGCGGTCAAGGGCATCAGCTTCACTGATGTCTAGAAGAAGCATGTCTTCCTTGATGCAGTCGAGCTATCGCTTCTCGGGACCGATAACCTCCAGGATCCAATCGCAGGGTCCTATGTATCACTGAGTCTGCAGGGCTTCGGACGACATGACCATACCATCCAAGTTGTGCTTCACGCATTTTCTCTGGGGTAGTTGTCACTCCCAATCTTCATTTCTGACATGGTCCAGTCTTGTAAGACCCAGTGACCGACGTAATATTTTCATCTCCATACCATGTAGAACCTGCTCATGCTTCTTAGTTGTAGGTCAACATTCCGACCCAGAGAGTGCAACTGGTCGGACCATGTATTTGCAGACTTTTCCTTTCAGGCGGCTGGGAATTTTCTTGTCACATAGCACGCCAGTGACGTGACATCACTTCAGCCATGTAGCATTTACTCGTGCTCGGCTGTCTGGTAATGTCTTTCCGTCTGAGGTGATGAGTGATCCAAGGCTTTATATTGGTTGGCTTTAACTATGCCTTGCCCGTCGATCCAAATACTACCAAACAGCCTGCAAGCGACATTGCACATACTCCGCAAGCCATATTCCCCTAACCGGTCTTTCCAAATTTCCATTAGATTTCCTCGGTTCCTTCGGGACTGATCCGCATGGAACACATCATCAGTATATATAAGATTGTCCACGGGTATGGCGTCTGGAGGTCAGATATTACTGTATCCATAAATAGGATAAATAACAGAGGTGACAGTGCTGAACCTTGATGGACCCCAACATTGATAGGAAATGAGAGTAAGGTCCCTACCGGGCAGCGAACCGCACTGATGACTTTGTCATAGAAAAGTTGGGTCAATCGGAAATAGGCTTCTGGAACATCATGGGGTCGGAGGGCTTATGTAGTATCCGATCAAAAGCCTTTTCTAAGTCCAAAAGGCTAGGTGTAGAGGTTTGTTTTTCTCTCTGTGTTTCTCCACCAGGAGAACAACGTCTACTGAGGTAAAACAAGCGGCGCTGGAATATTGGTACAGTATGTGTACCACCACGATGAACAAAGGCGGTCAGTGGGTGATGTGGCTCCATCTTGTCGTTGGAGGGGTGAGACCACCTAGTCTACTGTACAGCATACTCGACTGTGTGGTGTGTCTTGTTTTCTTTTCTTACAATGTGCTTTAAGTCGCGCGGACACAGACAAGTCGTATGGACTAGGAGTTGTAACAAAGCGGCCATGACTTTAATTAAGGTACAGTCCCACCATTTGCCTGGTGTGAAAATGGGAAACCACGGAAAACCATCTTCAGGGCTGCCGACAGTGGGGTTCGAATGCAAGCTGAACGCTACGGACCCCAAACTCCGCAGCCACATCAATGGCATTGAAAGGAATGCATCAGATTTCTCTCCAAACATCATGAGGAGTCAATTATACCTGTCAATGTAATCAGTATTGCAATAAATCAACATTACCTCGTTATTATATTGCATTCAGGAGGTCAATGGACTCTATAACGATTGATTTAACTGAGGCATTATATAGGGTAGATCGTGAGCGACTACTGGCAAAAATGAGTGAAATTGGTCTAGACAAAATACTAACTGAATGGGTGGCTATATTTCTAGAAAATAGAACTCAGAGAATTAGAGTAGGCGAAGCTTTATCTGACCCTATAATAATTAAGAGGGGGAATTCCTCAAGGCAGTAGTATTGGACCTTTATGTTTTCTTACATATATATATGAATGATCAGGAAAGAACTAGAATCAGAGATAAGGATTTTTGCGTGAAGCACAACTTGGATGGTATGGTCATGTCGTCCGAAGCCCTGCAGACTCAGTGATACATAGGACCCTGCGATTGGATCCTGGAGGTTATCGGTCCCGAGTTTGGGCTGGGAAAATGAAATGTCGTATGGCTTTTAGTGCCGGGATATCACAGGACGGGTTCGGCTCGCCAGGTGCAGGTCTTTCTATTTGACTCCCGTAGGCGACCTGCGCGTCGTGATGAGGATGAAATGATGATGAAGACAACACAGACACCCAGCCCCGTACCATTGGAATTAACCAATTAAGGTTAAAATCCCCGACCCGGCCGGGAATCGAACCCGGGACCCTCTGAACTGAAGGCCAGTACGCTGGCCGTTCAGCCAACGAGTTTGGGCTGGGAAGACTTGGGAGAAAGGAGATGAGCTGCTCGAGTAAGTGGTATGTTCCGAGCTGTCAGTGGAGAGATGGCGTGGGATGACATTAGTAGACGAATGAGGTTGCGTGGTGTTTTTAAAAGTAGGAAAGATCACAATATCAAGACAAAGATGGAATTTAAGAGGACAAATTGGGGCAAATATTCGTTTATAGGAAGAGCAGTTAGGGATTGGATTAACTTACCAACTTCCATAAATTTCCAACTTCTTTTCAGTCATTTAATAAAAAGGCTAGGAAAACAATAGATAGAGAATCTGCCACCTGGGCTACTGCCCTAAAGAAGAGTAACAATGGTTACGAAACAAAATTATTGTCTTTGTTAACCTATTCCTAACAATGGAATCGTGCAACATGTAGGCCTAAATTCGTAGATTCTTTCACTCGATTTTCTGGATATTCGCTTTCAAAGGTATGGCCATTCAGTGAAAGAATGTCATCCCGTATATTTTCTAAAACATTAATTGCAGTCTTCAAGGTAAGGTCCAAAGAATCTCATTCACGCCGAGATGGGAAAACACGGGAAGTCAGTGCAAGTAGGGCAATCTGCATGACGAAAAGTACCACGCAAAATATTAATTTATACGCACGAAAATGAACTTCGAAGAAACATACCTGTGAAATAATACACCATTACCCTTCATGAGCCTCTCTGTACAGCCATAGAGACTGGCATTTTCCTTCAGAGAAGTGTTGTGGCAGCGGTGAGCATGGTCCTACCCAGCGTGACAGTTAGTTCTCTTTTATCCAGGCATGTCATTTTTTTAGAACATTGTCCGGGGTCCAGGCGCGGCGACTTCGGGTAATTATTGGGGAGGGGGGCAGGTGAAATTTTTTTTGATAGTTGTTTTACGTCGCACCGACACAGATAGGTCTTACGGCGACGATGAGACAAGAAAGGGCTAGGAGTGGGAAGGAAGCGGCCCTGGCCTTAATTAACGTACAGCCCCAGCATTTGCCTGGTGTGAAAATGGGAAACCACGGAAAACCATTTTCAGGGCTGCCGACAGTGGGGTTCGAACCTACTATCTCCCGAATACTGGATACTGGCCGCACTTAAGCGACTGCAGCTATCGAGCTCGGTGGCAGGTGAAATGAGGAACCACTATTACTGCAAACATTCCTGTATTCACAAGTAAACAGAACAATAACAGAGCTAGTTCCTCAAATGCATTTTTGAACGGGTCTTATATGCGGAGTTTTCAATAATATTCACAAGTAAACAGAAAAATAGAACTTTCTTCATAAATACATTTTCTTAACAAATGTTCTCTTGTTCATTTCATGACACGAAATGTGAAAAGCTCTACCACCAGAGGTACCCCTTCAGAAATGTAGTTCTCGCCCGCTTTCTTGATATAAAACCATCTACCACCTTCTCCAGGTTTAACGCCTGTCAGCCTCCAGATACTACCAACCTCCACGTTGGGGACTTACCATCTAGGTAGAGAAATTTGGCAAAGTGGCACTCCCCCCCTCCCTAAATTCGGTGCCAATGCAGGGGTTCGGGTGGATTATTTAAAAAAATGTCCTCTTTTTAGCGAATTTGCTTCTTTTGCCGTAATATGTTTTACTACTTCGTTTTTACAAGTATTCATTACCCGAAGAAATCATCGATATCGTATCGATATATAGTATTTACAGTACGTGCATGCACAATAGACCGCTCTGTATACTACAGACTTCTCTCTCAGCAATACACCACCAGAACACTGCTGTGTCACAAGCGACAGGTGTTAACCGGGATTTGAAGGAAGCCTCTTTTAAATGGATGGCGCTGAAAAGTGATATTGATTATTGCGATGATGAAAAATGTATCATGTAGCAAACCCTTTAGTCAGCTGTTAAATAATAAATCGCCTGTTCTAGGTCTCGAGCGTGTTCTGTCTAAGGGGGGGCTATTGGATCTTCGCCACTTGCTGACATGACTTTAAGCTGTCAAGACAGAAGCTAACTATGAAGACAAAGGGTAGACTAACCCTATATTAAAAAGAGCAATGAATAATTCAAAGATTAATGGTCAAACAACTATGACCAAATACCTGGGGTCAGTGACCTTACTGTTATGATGGAGCTGGACGATTTCAGGATCCGTGCCTGATGGGCCATTGTCAAAAAAACCACCTTAAATTAAACGTAAACCAACAACAACCTGGAAGTATCACTATTCGAATCCATAAATAACCATCAGTTAAGCTTCTTATTGCTGAAATCCCTAAACATCACGAACTGATTTCCAAACATTTCTTAATCAAGGAGGCCGTCCACTAACTGACACTCACGCAGGACGAGCTACATGGACCCTTAATTGAATCTGAGTAACCTCCAATTAACAATATGGGCCGATCATCGTAACTCCTTAGTATGATAATAATGTTAAACAGACATGCTTTATGACCATAGTCCCTTCACTGAAGTTAAGTTAAATGAACGCGCTTCATGACTCAAGTGATCCTTCAGTGAGGATAAGTTAACGTGGTCGGTGACCACAGTGTCACGACATAACTTTTAACCCATTAAGTCCAATCAATGCAACTAATTAACAACCAACAACAACAAATACGCCTGAATACTTAACATTAAGTTAACACACGCAAATCAATCTTAACTTTATCTAAACCGCTGAATGAATATTCAACTAAGACTGATGTTTTATTTGCCTGGATTACCTGGTGGTTTTCAACAACAATTACAGTCTTGCGACCATCAATCATTAATACTTGTCACTAACATATTTTGTTTCATTGGATTAAGTTTTCGGAATACAATCCGAAAAAACCGTGTTTAGAGAAATCCTATGCTACTACAGCGTTGAAATAAATAAACCAAATCACCATTATACTGCACCATTCAAAAGTAACTCTAAAATAAAATATTTAAATTTTGCTTGCTACACTATGTCGCACCGACACAGATAGGTCTTATGGTGACGATGGGAGATGAAAGGCCTAGGAATGAGAAGGAAGCGTCCGTGGCCTTAATTAAGGTAGGCCCTACAGCCCCAGCATTTGCCTGGTGTGAAAGTGGGACACCACGGAAAACCATATTCAGGGCTGCCGACAGTGGGGTTCAAACCCACTATCTCCCGGATGCAAGCTCACAGCTGCGCGCCCCTAACCGCACGGCCAACTCGCCCGGTAATATTTAAATTAGTCCGACTCATGAACACCCCTTTACTACAACACCAATGCAAAGTACATCTACACTACCACAACCCCGAATAAACGCAAATAATGAAAATTACACATCTAAGTTTATGTACACCATGTTTACCACATGGACTAAATTACTGGTAACTGCATTATTGTATGGAATTCAATATGGTGCTAATCCCATGTGCTAACTAGCAAACGCGCTCTCAGTTAGGGGGTGTTGTCTAGCTGCATCACTTCACTAGTCCTGTGTATGGGGCATCTCTATCCCAAGAACACTATCCGTTCTTTCAACCATTAACCATCGTCACAAATCATCGATGACCCCATCTACTACAAAATACATTACATACATTACATTCTCTAACATTACAAGCTCAACTTCCATTGAAAGACAACAAATGGATGGACACTGGGGATACAATCGCTGAGTGTTAAACTAGCAAACTCGAAAGATATAGTACAGGACTTACTAATGACTCCACTGAAAATTTTGCTTGGGGAATGCAAATGAGATTCAAAACAATCTCCCATAATATAAAATCAACATTTAATTGCTGTTACAACGCGCCTTAGGCCCTCCTTTCTAATTCTGAAGCGACTGCAGACTATAGATTTAGACTGGGAATGAGCAGCAGGATTCTGAAGCCGGAAGCGTGCAGCCACCGCCATCTTCCGTCACTACACTACCCCGATGCATCGTGTAAAACATTAGACAAAACGGGAATATTGGACAGGAGATATTTAAAATAATTAAAAGAACATCGAAATAACAACAATAACACTGATCAATTCGACCTATTAGGTCATTTATTTTGCTGTTAAAAAAAGGAACACTCGTATATTAATTTACAAATGCTTAAAAATAGCCAACCTGTTATAGACCGATCTGTGGTCAGATCTGTTTCCATTCAACTCTCTTACGGCACGATTCACACGTATTTTCTAGTACAGTGATGAAATAACACTATTAAGACGATAAACATCCGTGTCTATTGGGTTTAGGCCTGAAGTATGTGAGCTTAACTTTGACAACAAACTTGTTTCATACAAATGAGCTGTGACTTCGTTAGGTATGTTGACTTTCATGACAGAGCTTCAACCATTACAAGTATTCTCTCTGAAATACATATCAGTAAGTTTGCACACAGAAACAATATCTTTGATAGCAACTGACAGATTACCCCTATTCTTGAAGGAAATTTATGGACAAGGATTTTCCTTTTGTACAATTGCTTCCTTACAAGTATCACACTGTAGAGCACACATCCTGACATAGATTCATTAATATTCTGTGATAATAAACAAAACACCAATTTCGATTTATGCAAATTAATAATGCTTCCATTCTAATTTTATCAGTAATTTTGACATCCTTACAACATTTATTTAAAGAATACAAGGGACCGAGACCACTATTATTCAATTACTAACATAATAAAAACAAAAGATTAACCTATAACCAAGTGTTGTACTAACAATACTATTATTATTATTATTATTATTATTATTATTATTATTATTATTATTATTATTATTTGTGTATGGGCCCTATTGGATAACGCATTACATTTATGATTCGCCTTTCTAACAGACCATATTGCTTTCATTCTTTCACTGTGTGCCTGTTTTCTTTCTTATGACCACTTAGTCCCCGATGTTTTAAGGATTTCATTCTCTGGCTTTACTACCCATCTATGTATCTTGTGACGGTAAATGTTTCTGTCCAGTATTTCTGATGGTTCTATTTGGGCCTTTTGAAACGCTCTGTATTCAAATTCCTCTTTCTAGGAATTGGGTGGAAGTTACGCCTTGCAATTTGAATCCGTGAAAGTTCTTGACATGGCCTTCAAGTAGGCTATACTGAAAATGGATCAGGTCGCAAAGTCTCCTTGTGACATGGTCGCAGGTAATGTGAAGTAAAAGAAAAATCCAAAGGAGAAGGAACGATGGCGTTTCTCTGGACATCCCAAGGATAAAGGAATATTTTTACTTTATTTTATAATACACAAAAGATAAACAAAAAGCATGTGAAGAAAAGGTAATTGCGGTAATGTTCCTTGTTGTTGTCAGGACACTGTCGGAACCATCGCTGCTGATACCATCAGACTCCGTGACGAAGACGACTGCCACAGCTACCACGACCCCACGGAGCGGCAGGACGGGCCGGGAGAAGCACCGCCATCGCCGGACTCGGACCCCCAGACACAAGTCCGACAAACACCGGAAACACTCACGCTTCGGATACGAGATTCAAGACGTGGATGCGTTCCTCACCAAGGTAAACACATCCAGTTCCTTTCTCTGAAACGACTGAACTCAATGCCAACCTGCATTAATTTAGTGAAACAGCTATACATTTTATAGGTGGCAAAAAAGAACACCTTTATCTTTGTTGTATCCCATGCACCGAGCAGCTGGAGCCTCATTTCGCGACTAGTCAAAACCTGGCCCGATGATGCAAGCACATGGAAATAAAGAGAAACTAACATTCAGAGACATAACTGAAGGGTGCAGCCGAACAGCGGGACAAGCGCCAGTCACTGTGCACGTGTTACTTCGCGCGGTAACGCAAGAAGCACGATCTAACATGCTAGATTGTGCCTCGTGAAGTGTCGTAATGTAACTCATGACTTCTTTGTACGTGTTCACCTCTGCTAAAGGGAGGGATGTGTGTGTATAATCCATTACAGTAGACATGTACCACACCGTAGTAGGCACAATTTTAGCAGGAACACCGAGAATCCCGCAATCGTTTCCTTTTATGCAAGCCCATTCTGTTTTATTTAGTCGTCTTTCATCACATTGCGATAGTTTCACGATATCCGACATACCTAGGCACCGAACAGGAATGAGTTTAACAAAGATTGAGAAAGCACAAACAAACGTGTTAGACTCGGGAGGAAGGAAAGCCCAGACTGCTTAGCGGGGGCTGCACGAAACGGCAGTGCTCTCATTGCCCCGTTGTTCCACTAGCCACAAAATAGGACTCGTTCAACAAAATCGAGCCTGCCTCGCTTTCTAGTGGATTCCCCCTTTAAAAGACTACGAATCACGTTAAAAGAGGCCTCGATCTTGAATGTCCACTGAAATTTCTACTTGGCTCAAATTGGCGCTTGTCCCGCTGTTCGGTCGCACCCTTCAATTGTAAACCAACAGAACTCTTGAAGCCTCGAAGGTTGGATTTCAGATCGTAAACTGAATATATCATTGACCTTGATCGTATTGTTGTTCTTCTGTATTTTCATGTAAGATTTTACTGCAATCTGAATATCAACATAGTTCACTTTTATCAGTGTCTTTATAATGACAAGTCTTGCATGCGCACACCACACAAGCACCTTGATTATGTTCTATCAGTATTTTGTAACTAGCGATCCTGTAAGCTTGAACATGATTTACAAAATAAACGAAGAACTGTTCTTAAACTGGACAATTCTTATCGATGCGACATGAATACTTTGGTTTATAAATGATATTAACCTGGAAATACGAGTGACAGTATCCTTCTCTCCTCGCAGAGGGTTCGTGCCAAGCTATATTGAGACTTCCAATTATCCTAGAACTCGACAGTAGAGAATTGGGGGATTCGTGGATGGTTTGTAAATCAATAATTCTTATTTACAATATGCTTACCCTGGAGATTTAGATTTCATAGAGTTTTCGTGCCACATCTGGGAGAACGGAAGCTGGAGAAGGTACCAATGTTTTCGAAAAATTAAGAGTGCTGTGCTCATTAATAACAAGCCCGCATTCAAGTCAGAATTTAAAATCAGATTTGAAAACTTTACGTACTTTACATCACAGCCTGCACGGTTGCTAGATAACATTGTCTCGCTATCCATCCACACGGTTGCTAGGTAACATTGTCTGACCATCCATCCATACCTTACATCACAGCCTGCACGGTTGCTAGGTAACATTGACCATCCATCCATACCTTACATCACAGCTTGCACGGTTGCTAGGTAACATTGACCATCCGTCCATCCATACCTTACATCACAGCCTGCACAGTTGCTAGGTAACATTGACCATCCATCCATACCTTACATCACAGCCTGCACAGTTGCTAGGTAACATTGACCATCCATCCATACCTTACATCACAGCGTGCACGGTTGCTAGATAACATTGACCATCCACCCATACCTTACATCACAGCCTGCACGGTTGCTAGGTAACATTGACCATCCATCCATCCATCCATCCATCCATCCATCCATCCATCCATCCATCCATCCATCCATCCATCCATCCATCCATCCATCCATCCATCCATCCATCCATCCATACCTTACATCACAGCGTGCACGGTTGCTAGGTAACATTGTCTCGCTATCCATCCATACCTTACATCACAGCCTGCACAGTTGCTAGGACCATTGACCATCCATCCATACCTTATATCATAGCCTGCACGGTTGTTATGGTGATATTTCCATCATATATTTACGTCAAAAAAGCCTAACATTCGTCCACACCTCGCCACACACCCAGGTAATAGTGTGCATTGAATTCCCCTCCATTTGTCGCCGTGAAAAACAAATGATCCATATCATCTACATTCAATTTCTCTGTTATTTTCTTATCATAATTCCAAATATATGTTAAAATGTGACTGAAGTTATGTGTTTGTGGCAGGCATCAATAGAGAAGCCAGCTAACATACCGGTGGTGCTGGCCTCCCCGTGCGTGCTGTACCAGACGCGGATCGGCGGCTACCAAGAGGAAGTGGCTCTTCCTCTCGGGATGGTGGTGAACGCAGTGTTCAAGAACCAGGCCTGGCTCTACGTGCAGACGCCGCACGGTGAGGAGGGCTACGTCAACTATGGAGCGTGCTTGCCGCTGGGGATTCTGCCCCCGCCTCAGCGGTCCAAACCGCCGCCCTGCTGGGAGACACACACCGACATCTTCCCTCAGCCGCTCGGCAACAGGACGGACACGGAGAAACTGCGGGATGGCACGCGATCGGAGTGCGGCAGCTCGCGCTGCAGACGTGGTCGCTACGAGCGGGACGCGGTGTCGGCGTGCGGAGAAAGGAGTGTGGACAGGCTGTACCTGCGTGCGGCGGCCAGCGCCAAGTGCAAGGGCACCACGAGACACACACTGCTCGTCATCAGGTCCGACTACAACAGCAAGGGACGGAACACACTCACCGTGTCCAAAGGGGACGTAGTGGCGTTGATAAGCGGACATCTCAAGGACTGGTTCTGGGTGAGGAGTCGAGACGGCAACGAGGGCTTCATTCCGTCGGTGGTGGCTGGACACGGCTTTTTATGAGTGTGGGACATTATCCGTCGGTAAAGAAGAGAAAGACTCCATGGTTGGTTAAAAAACAAGCCGACTGTTGAGAACGTGATCGAGACAACATAGCCTCTAGTTTTACAGGGGTGTGACTTCTCATTGCTCATACATTTGCCTTCGTTTACGTTTTATTTAGCTTGCGGTAGCGGCGCATATGTTAAATAAAAAAGAACATTATAAAAGATTCGAACGGGTCCGTGACGGTGCCCTGGCGTGGAAGTATCGAGTTTCTAACAGCTTCATCGTAATGCTTGGCTGACTTTGAGTCACTCTGTACTCTCGAAAGCATTTTATTATCCATACGTCACAACATTTTCGCACCACATATTTATCGCCATTACTTTGTAGGACTCGCACTGTTGGCCGCGCTACAGGGCGCCGCCAAATCTATAAAATCGAATGCATTGTTTATTAAGGAACATCGCATATTGCGCCTCGCGCGATGTAGACAATTACTCGCTTCGATCGTTACTGTAACCAATTACGCTATAGTACGGCCGACTATAGACAATACTGGACACTTCCGTATTCTCCCCTACTAAACTGAGAGACATGTTGACTGGCGCACCTGGTGGCAAGATCCATGTTAAGATTGATAGAAATAAGGAAACTCAATAATGATATCGTTTTGTCCCAATTCTTGGCTGAATGAACGGCGTTGAGGCCTTCGGTTCAGAAGGTCCCGGATTCGATTCGCGGCCGGGTCGGGGATTTTAATCGCGGCTAATTAATTCTTCTGGTTCGGGGACTGAGTGTTTGTGTTTGTTCCAACACGTTTCTCTTCATATTCAGACAACACACACTTCCAACCACTAAGGTGCTTAAATGTTATTTTTGCCTACAACAGACTCTCAAATAGTTTCTAGAATATTTCTAGGCAGCTTCAATTCTACGTTACTCTAATAGGCATGAATTAAAATACAATGTTTATTTTGCTAGATTGATAGTAACTCGTTAGGGGGAAATATAAATCAAGTTTCACTCACCTGTTTGCAGCAAACCATTACTTACGGAATTACAGGATGGCAAACCAGACGAATAAGTTAAATTAACACAAACGAGAAAGGTTTTAAAAAAAAGAAAGTTTGCCTCCAAGAACATGAGAATGATCTTATCTGTAAAGCTAAGTCATTGTTGTGCAAAATTACCGATGAATGCTAGATCCAGGTGCGAACACCTGGATAGTTGAAGAAAATCTTACATTTAAATTTAAGTTGCGTTAATCAAACGTGAAAGAATGAGCAGTGCTCACCCTATAAACTAAAAGGCAAATATCAAAATGTTAACTCTGTATCCCCAAGAAATTTTCTGTGTAAAATCAGAGTGACAATATCTGTTCATAAGTTGCAATCAAAATACCTTCATTTCTTTGGGGATAAACTCCAGTCATTGCACAACACTCGAAGCGTTCCATTCAACATTTTGACTTTATGGACACAGTTGTATTTCCTAAATTTAGACACAGTTCTCAAGATGATATGTTTTGAATTTAACAGGACATTTGAGTGATGCCAACGGAATGAAGGCAGAACTGAGATGCAGAAACTTTTACCAGCGTAATGACTTTGTAATTATATTTATTGGGGTGCTGTCGCGGTGAATCATAGTCATTTGTGTTATTTAATTTCAGCCAAAGAAAGTCATTACAAGGCTGGCTTTTTAGTGGAATTTCATGTAACTACTCATGATAATAAGAATAATGTAGTAATTTAATGTAGAGTGTGTAATAAAGATGTTAACTGTGTATCCTTCATTGTAATGGTTCCTCCTCCTCCTCTTCTACCATCCAGAGTAACTAGTCAGACAAAAGGCTACGATTGGTTGTTATAATTATTTTGGATACGTTCGCAAAGGAATGTAATTATGAGCCATAGATATTCTATTGAACAATAGTTCATTTAACCCTTTGACACCGACCTCCATGCGTGGTATAGACCCCTGCACCCCTAACTTCATTTTGTTCTCACTTGTAAAGTTTTAAAGTTGCTGAGATGGAAATGGTATATCTTCAAAGGTAAGATCTCTGCCTTCCTTGTATATATGAATCATCCCAAATCAGTGTTTATTTCTTTCTTTCTAAAGTGTTTGAAATAGTCTGATCTCTTTCGACTTTAGAGCATTGAGGCCAACGAGCTAGAATGTCATAGAGAGGCGGAAGTGCTGCCTGGCTGAAGCTAATTGAACGTCCGTCCGCCATGTTTTCGATGGTCACATATGCAAGGGGACGTGGTTCTCGAATGGCGAAAAATGTTGAATATACGCATTACAGAATCACTGGTGCAAAATTAAGGCCGTTAGCCGAAAGCTTAGAGCATTATAATCACAGAGTGCGAATAGCGCCATTTCATCCTCGTTGGAACGCGAGGCCAGATTAGTTCGAAAAGGATGTAAGGAGAATCGTTATACTGTGACATACGAACAGCCCACGTAATCGGAACCCTGCTTGGCTGTTGTGGTTAAGCGTAAATTACAATAAAAAACCGTGGACATAAGTTTTTATGACGGAAATTCGTAAAATGAAAGGGACCTATGATTGATTACGACCTCAATCTGATCATCATTTTAAACGTATTGCATTCCCATGGGTAGCACCATAATGGTTTAATGTAGCCGGGCTGAGTGGCTCAGACGGTTGAGGTGCTGGCCTTCTGACCCCAACTTGGCAGGTTCAGTCCTGTGGTCAGCCTCGTATCGACAGATTTATTGGCACGTAAAAGAACTCCTGCGGACTAAATTCTGGCACCTTGGCGTCCCCGAAAATCGTAAAAGTAGTTAGTGGGAGATAAAGCGAATAACATGCTTTATAATTCTTATAATGTAGGGGACGGTATCGCACCAACACATCCAAGGTTTCCGGCGACGTAGAGGGCTAATATTGGGAATTAATGTACAGCCTCGCGTGAAAATGGGAGACACGGAAAACCATCTTCAGGCTTGCTGAAGGTGGGATTCAAACTCTCTATCTCCCGAATGCAAGCTCATAGCACACCATGTGGGTTTGGGCGGTGGAATAACAGCCACGGTATCCCCTGCGACTTAAAGGGGCCCCGCGTGGAAGCGTGGGTTGGTGACCACAGGGCCCTTAGCTGAGTCCAGGCATTGCTTCGGCTTATTTGTGCCAGGCTCCTCATTTTCCTCTACCAGTATCTTATCAGACCTCCCTTGGTCAGCTCTTGTTCTTTTCAGACCCCGACGGTATTAGGTTTGCGAATCCTAGAGAGTCTTTCATTTTCATGCCTTTCGTGGCATTTGTCTCTTTATGGCAGTCATCTTAAGTTTTCATAACATCGGACCCCTTCCTTTTTTTCCTTTGATTAGTGTTAACAGCTGTACTTCCTCTTAGAACAATCATCACCACCACCACCACCAAGCTTATACAGATTCGCGACCCTAACAGCATGGTCATCTCGCTCGATGCTTCGTTTACTAGGTGAAAGGTGACCTTGAAAGTTTCCCATTATGAACTGTAGCCTGATTTTATTAAATATTAATGCGACTGACATCTACAATAAACACTTCATATACCGGGCGAGTTGGCCGTGCGCTTAGGGTTTCCCATTTTCACACCAGGCAAATGCTGGGGTTGTACCTTAATTAAGGCCATGGCCGCTTCATTCCAACTCCTAGACCTTTCCTATCCCATCGTCGCCATGGCCGTTTCATTCCAACTCCTAGACCTATCGCCATAAGACCTATCTGGTGTCGGTGCGATATAAAGCCACTAGAAAAACACACACACACACACACACTTCATAAATTTCTCGAACAGCTGTAAAATAGTGTTTTAATTATACTTGGAGTACGTTTGACTGAAATAGGCCTACATCAAACCAATGGCGAAGCACAAGACAATAGAGAGTGACACACAGCCTTCAAGACCGTTATGGAGAAAACGAAGAACCTGATCATCAAACCTGAATGAATTACAAACAACAGATTGCATCAAAATTGAACTCTCAGGGATAAAAGATAAACAGGTAGGTTACCAGGAAATAATCATTTATGATAACTCGCAAAAAGGTTAATTATCAATCACGATACATAAGTCACGCGATCATGGGCGAGAATCTAAAGTTTCATTTCTAAAAACTTACGATGATCAATAGCCACGCTCAATCTGCCTGTCACCTGATCATTAAGTTCTAGCGCCAAACTCACTTTGTTATGACAACTCGAAACATGGCTGCCCTCGATGAACTTGCCTCCGTTAGAAGAGCTGAAGTCAGGCATACAGCTCCTCGGTTATTCTAGTTCGTTGATGTAGGCTTAAATTTCTGCTGCATTCTAGCGGATGTACATAACACTACACGACATTTCCTTATGTATATTGATAGTATAAATTCGCCATCTCTTCACTGATATGAATGATGACATCATTTCGTGAGAATTCCCATAATTCTTTCAACGCCTTGAAACCTCTTACTACTCATAACATTTTTTTTTTTTTTTTTTTTTTGCTATTTGCTTTACGTCGCACTGACACAGATAGGTCTTATGGCGACGAAGGGACAGGAAAGGCCTAGGAATTGGAAGGAAGCGGCCGTGGCCTTAATTAAGGTACAGCCCCAGCATTTTCCTGGTGTGAAAATGGGAAACCACGGAAAACCATCTTCAGGGCTGCCGACAGGGGGCTCGAACCCACTATCTCCCGATTACTGGATACTGGCCGCAGTCATAATTACTTGACTTGCTGTCACTTTGAAATACGATACTGCATGGCACAATGCAGTTTGAGTGAAAGAGAAGGGATTAAGTTTTAATAAATCAGACGATAACAGAACTGAGCAAAGTGAAAGTGGATATGGGAGGGCATGGTGCGCGCGGCCAAGTAATGGACGTCAAAACACAAAAAGTACATGCCCTCTTTCCCATGAACTAATTGTCCCAATAACCTGGGTTTTGCGCTAAATGAATCTTTGACCTATTGTTCCAGTCCGTCAGCTCACACTTCTTGAGGCAACGATTACTCTAGTTTTCATTACATTTTGAACGAACCCAGGCAAACTCAAGAAAGTCACTTTCATTCTGTGGAAAATGTGGAAGGTCTCTTGACCATTACTATAAAGTTAATGGCGGTTATGTAGCGCATACCTATCTATGAAATGTCACTGTAATATTTGTCCCAAATGGAACCAACGAAATAATTCCATTTACACAAATGAAGTGAAAAATCTGCGGTAAATTAAGAAATACCGTCGTTACTAGAGAAATATCTAGAGAAATGTGTATGAGTACTTACGTGCTGTAGACAGGACTCACTTATGTTGTATTCCGCTGCTCGTGCGGTCTCTTGTTTCTTGAGGTCCAGGGCTAGCACCGACGAATGGGAGTGCTATGTCTGTGAACGCTCATTATCTTTGTCCATATGACCAGCGCGGGCAGTTCAAACAGCAAAATAGCGTGATCCCTGAACTAATAAATATATTACTTTTTTGTTGAAAGGAAAATAGCATGATGCCTGGACCAATAAATATATTACTTTTTCGTTGAAAGGAAAATAGCATGATGCCTGGACCAATAAATATATCATTTAATGAATGAGTTAGGGCACAAAATGAATGAGCAACATGAAGAAAATGACACCTAATTACTGCAAACAACTTCAGTGAGCAAAGACATCATACACGAAAGTGTTACACAAAAAAAGACATATGGAAGCGCTGCGACGTAGCAGAAAAAAAAGTTATAAGGTAGTAAAGTGTGTATCCGTATCATTCTCTGCAAGTAAAATATTTCGTACTATTTCTTGATTTACCGCAGATTTTCGACTTTATTTGTGTAAAAGCAATTATTATGTTCCATTTGGGACAAATATTACAGCGACATTTCATGGATAAGTATGCGCTACGGAACCGAAAAGGGGTAGCCCACGTCTTGATCCCAGCATACGCCACTGGAAACCATCTTTTCGTTTTCAGTCATTTACATGTATTTTGGGAATTTCTTAATTAGTAGAAATTTATAGATACGATTTGATACGTGTCACCTTGTTTTACTAGCAGCCTGCGAATACAGGAGCTTGGTTCCTTAACAGATGGAAACATATAGTGTATAAACAGTTCACAAGCAGCACTTAACCCTTCAGCGACAGCGAACATTTGAGTGCCGCTTTACCCAGCGGACGAAGGTGATTCAGATGAGAGCACTAAGAGGATGCAGCGATCTCATTAAAAAATCACTGTTATTATAGTTTAGCTCAAATTATTTTCAAATGTGTACAGAAGAGACTCAAAGGAATGCAGTTTACAGCTCCCCCTTTCGATGGTTGGTTCAGTGAACATCAAGCCTTCCGCGTTTCGAGCTACACCAACGGAGAAGCCTGCTGTGTTGTCAAGACTGCTTCACAGGCTACTGCCCTGGCCTCTGCTACTGTCAATGCCCAACCCCTGATCAGTAGAGATGGTAACCTAAAGTTTTACAAATTACGGTAAAGTCCGTCTTTGTGGCTAAATGGATAGAATGCTTGCCTTTGGTCCAATGACCCCAATTCGATTTTCAGAATCAACCCCCTCGTACTGTCAATTCCCCTGGCTTGGGGACTGGGTGTTTATGACGTCTTCGCCATTCATTTTATCCTCACTAGGTCACCACCAAACCTATACAGATGCCATGTACTATTATTATTGTTACCGAGTTTTGTGGATGTGCAGAGGTGAAAGAAGGTGCTGGGGTGAACAGGTCTCAAAATACGAAATTAAAATTAATTTAACAAGGTTATATTTTCTTTCTAAGATCAAGAGAAAACAAATATAACAGGTACTTAGTAGCCTAGTAACAATTCGAAAATGTACAATTACAGTGATTACAGGATTTGGGCTCCGAGAGCCAGACACACAATTCTTGAGCTATAAGCCCAACCTTACGATATACAGGATTCAACCAAGGGGCAGAAGACCCCAATCATGCCCAGGAGCACTTGCTCCCAATTACACAGTAAAGCCTCCTCGAGGCACGCAGAAACAGATTTTAAGAAAGAGCAACCAGCTCTTAAGTTCAAGCCTATCAAAGGCCACACCAAATTCTACTTTCAAGCTGTCCTCCAAGTACATGAAAACAGGGGTAAAAATACCCAACCTACTGAGGCCTATTCAGTGAAGAAACAGAAATATTCTTCTTCATCTAGTGTAGGGGTTTTCGTTGTTAGCCAATAAAATGATTGTGGGCGGGTGTTCTCATTCCTGAAACGCCTCGAACTTTCCACGAGGGTATATAAACTGCTGATTTTCGGGTCTCCACAATACCAACTTGAGAGGAGGCGAAACTGCACTCCTAATATACTTTACTAAAACCTACTTGGCACTAGGCCGCTAATGCAAGGGCTAATCCCATACTAAAGAGGTGACAAGAAAACGATTTACATTACATTAGAAGGGAAGAAACTGTTGTGAAAATAAGTTCACCTCAAAGCAAAATGAGTGGGAGCTCGAGAGGGTTAAGCACTCTCTATCCCAAATTGTAGTTTAAAAAGATAGAATTGATACCAAGTGTCTTTACATTTTAGAGGAAAGTTACATGGTCAAAGGCTTCGGACCTGCCCCGAGAGTTAAACTGCTGAGCTAGCAAGAAAATAAGTTACTAAAAGGCCATTACCTGGTGGTTGAACTGCTGCCCGAAGAAAGAGGCGCTTCCCGCCCCCTGCTACATAATTTACACAAAGATAGATGTTACTGAAGTGGCGCGGAGACCCGAAAATCAGCAGTTTATATACCCTCGTGGAAAGTTCGAGGCGTTTCAGGAATGAGAACACCCGCCCACAATCATTTTATTGGCTAACAACGAAAACCTCTACACTAGATGAAGAAGAAACACATTATTGGTGGAAAATTAATTACAGGAATTCCTTATTGGTCAAATTCAAAACTGGCGGAAAGAAAGGGTTAATATTGCCAACTTAAACAATGACTGAAAGAAATTTAACAACGAACAAACTTATAAACCCAAAATTTCTCCAAAAACACAGTTCTTTCACTTCGCACTAGGGTGCATAATTGTAGTCCTTCAGTAGTGCCATCTGGAAGAGAATGTCCACACTTCTTACTACAGGCAAAACAAAAATACATCGAAAACGACCCAGTTCAGAAACTTCAAAATTTACAAGTAGGGACATCTTCTGAGAAACTTGAGAATTAACACTGTAGATAAAGTTCAGACTTCCTCCAGTAGAGGAGTTTCAACTGGCGCAAAGTTTGAGTTAGCGGCGTGGAGGTGTACCACCCGGTACAATTATTATTATTATTATTATTATTATTATTATTATTATTATTATTATTAAAATGTTGAATTTTACAGCGGTCGTACTCAAGGTTCAAAGGTTAAGTAGCTTCCTTGAGAGACGCGTGGTGGTGTCCGACCCATTATCACGGGTTGGATTCCAACCAACAAAAGAGAACACTAAACCTGAAAGAATGCATTTCATTTTAGCATACCTACCAATAACCTGTAACAGCAGCCCTGCAGTGTCTTCCTACAAGGATGTAGAAGTAAACGGGAGTGAAATATCAGCACTCTGTTATCCATACAAATAATTAAGTCAGAGGAAGTATATACGATGAGCAACGCATGGTTCAGCAGTGGCGATTTGACGGACCGAAGCCTAGCCAAATACAGTAGACACTTCCAGATTTAGCCTTGTTAAAATGGGAGACAATTCACCAGTGGCGCTCCTAGTGGCGTGACCTGTAAATTCGCGCTAAATTCAAATATCAATGGAAATGTATATACGGAAATGGATAAATAAATTACGTCTAGGAAGAAAGTGTTACTAAGATATTAACTTCAATAGAGCCCAGTATATAGTAGGGAAGATGGGAGGTGTATGTTGAATAATAGAAGAAGTAAGGATAAAATTAAAAACAGTTATGGGGAGAAGCTCCTAGAGATGTGCGCTGCGGGAAATTTGTATATTCTGAATGGATGGAAGGAGGGTGACAGTACGGGGAAATTGACCTATGTTACAGAGAAGGGAGGTAGTGTGATAGATATGATTTTAAGCTCGGAAGGAGTGTTGGAGGATATTGTAAGGATGGAAGTAGGGGACTGGATTGAATCACACCATTTCCCGTGTGGGTTATGTTAAAAAGGGGGGAAGAGAATCATATAAGGAAGGAAGTTAAGGAGGAACTAGGGAGTGGATATAATAAGTACAAATGGTCAGAGAAAGTGGGACGGGACTGGTATAGGGTAGCAAAAGAGGAATTACAATTTCTGAAATATGGTTGGGAAGGAGCGTTAGAGGAGAATAATATTGATAAAGCCTTGGAATTGTTGCTACATCCAATAAAGATGATAGCACAGAAGGTAGAATGTAGGAGGAGGAAAAATAACGAGGGTGAAGAATGGTTTAATAGAGAGTGTGAAGGAATGAGGAAGAGGGTGCTGGGTGCGTTAGGAGAGTATAGAAAGAAAGGTGGGAGTGCAGAAAGGGAGGTTTTCTGTAAGTTTAGGAAGGAGTATAAAAATAAAATTTGTGAGGCGAAAGAGGCGTGGTTAGAGGAACAAACTGAAGCCATAAATAAAGATTGTAAGACTAACAGTACTGAAAAAGTTTGGAAAAGGATTAATAGAATAATTAAGGGTGGAAGGAGTCTAGAGACAACGAGCATTGAGGATGTTCATCGGGTGAGTTGCTTTGGTGAATTACTCGGGGGAAAGGGGAAAGAATGGTGGAGAAAGACGGGGAAAGAAGCAATTTGGAGGAATAGAAGAGTGGCAAATTACGAACTGGACAAGGGAAGAAACTTTAAGAGTGATAAGAAGAATCAGGGGCAGGTCGGCGGGAAAGAAATTAGCAAAAATGTGACAATGATAGAGGGCATAGTTAAACTATTCAATAAGATCTTTGATGGGGGGAAGTACTCGAAAGAATGGGAAATAGGAATTGTATGTCCAATATATAATGGAAAGGGTAGTAAGAACAGCTTGAATAATTATAGAGGAATATCTCTGTTAGACCCCTTAAGTAAAATTTACACGGGGGTGTTGGCGAACATGTTAAGTGAATGGGCCGAAAGGAATGAAGTATTGACAGATTACCAAGGGGGGTTTAGAAAAAAGAAAAGAACAGTGGATAATATAATGATAGTAAAGACAGTGTTGGAGAAGTATAGGAGCCTGTCAAGAGGTAAGGTGTATGTGGCAGCAACTGATTGCGAAAAAGCATTTGATAAGGTGAATAGAGGGGCTCTATTGGAGAAATTGGGTAGGTTAGGGATTTTGCGGAAAAGATGATGAGGGCAGTGGAGGTAATATATAGGGTGGTCAGGTTCTCTGTAAAATTGGGAGACGATAGATTGAGCAGACCCTTAGAGTTTAAGGTGGGTTTAAAGCAAGGGTGCAAATTGTCGCCAATATAGTTTATTTTATTTATTAACGATATCTTGGATGGGCATGAGGCAAGCAACTGGGCCGTGCCGGCAATTAATGGATTGGAGGTACCGGGATTGATTTTTGCTGATGATGTAACTTCAGGTGGGATGCAAAAAGCTTTAAATGCATTGTCGGTTTTGGCGAAGAAATGGGCCTTGAGAATTAATGGAAATAGATGTAAAATGCTAGTAGCTCAGGTTCACAAAGGAAGAGGGGAGGACGGGAAATGGGTCCTGCAGGGAGAAAGGTTGGAACAAGTAAGTTAGTTGGAATATTTAGGAGTTATTATTAACAGTAAAAGAACTTGGAACGATCATACTAGTAGCAGTGGCGGCTCGTGGCTGTAAAGTATGGTGAAGAGCTATTACCCGTTCGGTTTCGAGCGACAGATTTAGGAACTTCTTTCTTTCTTTCTTTCTTTCTTAATCTGCTTACCCTCCAGGGTTGATTTTTCCCTCGGACAGGGATTCCACCTATACCGCCTCAAGGACAGTGTCCTGGAGCTTCAGACTCTGGGTCGGGGATACAACTGGGGAGGATGACCAATACCTCACCCAGGCGGCCTCACCTGCTATGCTGAACAGGGGCCTTGGTGGGGGATGGGAAGATTGGAAGGGATAGACAAGGAAGAGGGAAGGAAGCGGCCGTGGCCTTAAGTTAGGTACCATCCCGACATTTGCCTGGAGAAGTGGGAAACCACGGAAAACCACTTCCAAGATGGCTGAGGTGGGAATCGAGCCCACCTCTACTCAGTTGATCTTCGAGGCTGAGTGGACCCCGTTCCAGCCCTCGTACCACTTTTCAAATTTCGTGGCAGAGCCGGGAATCGAACCCGGGCCTCCAGGGTGGCAGCTAATCACACTAACCACTACACCACAGAGGAGGCCAGGATTTAGGAACTACGTGTTTTTTGGTTGTTTTGTACTCGTACCTCGTACCTGTGACTGGCGGAGGGTCCAGCACGTGATCACGGTTTATTGAATTTAATCTTTCGTCATGACCACGAACAGCTAGTTCTTGCTTACTTAAATAGAGCACTGCATCAATTACCAACTGAAGGAAAAGCCTATTTAAATGTACATTTTCACTGAACAGTACAATTACAATATACAGTCTGGCATTTTCCTTCAGGACATCAGAGATCGTATTTTGGTTTGTTTCCAATGTCTTGAAATCTAGCTGCCGTATTTTATGTTCTGCGGAGTCTGAGTGCTTATGTAAAGAACGTGTTATGTTCAAAAGGGCTGAAAATCCTTCTTTATTCCAAACGTTATTGTTATTGATAAAAGACAAGCAGGCCCAACAAAACAACTTCTGTAGAGCTGGAGAGGAGAACAACCATGCAAATTCCTTAAACTACGATCGTTTGAAACTAAGATTGTAAGATTTACCGGAATGTTTCACTTCTTTTGTAGCACAAATTTGCAATGATTCAGTAGGGCGATCAAAACGTAGAACTTCATTCTGATCTTCGTTTCTCCAACGTGAAAATGGTGTTTATAATAAAAAGCATACTATGTCATAAATAGGATACATATTTAAATAAAACAGCACAACACTAAAATGAACCACGATGCGTAAGTACTCGTATTTCACACAGGATGACGCAGGGAAGACGAAACATTCCGATCTTCCGATAACTTCACTAGCACATTCCGCTATGTGGAAAGTACGCGGGTGACGTCACGGTTGTCATGGCAACCGCCAAGGCCAAGCGATAGGAGGGAGCACTTGAGAGGTAGAGGCAGCTGCGGAATCTCTCGTCTTCACTCAGTCTCACGCGCCGTACTGTGGCCGACAGCCGGCGCTTTCGTGAGTTCCCTGGTTCTCATCAGGTGATGAGGTGCTCCAAACGCCGTACAATAAAACATATTTCCGTAAAACCAACAAATGTCATAAGAAAAATAAATTTAAGTAATTCATTATGGTAAAAATAAGTGGTGAAGTGGCACTTCACCTACTTCACCTGAAAAGCCGCCCCTGATTAGTAGGGCGAGAAGCAGAGGTTTGGCTGCCCTAGCCTCAGTAAAAAACTTGCTAGCTAAATATCCGGGTATCAGTTATAAAACCTTGAGGTTAGTTTTTAGATCGGTGATTTTCGGTAGGGTATTGTATGGCGCGGAAGTATGGGGGTTGGATGAGAAAAGAGTTGAATTAAGACGAATTATTAGCAATTTCGGTAAGATAGTGATGGGGCTCCCGCTGTGCACAGCTAATGCAGGGGCGGAATTAATGTGTGGGGAGGATTTGGAATTTGAGTGTGCGAAAAGAATAGTTAGATATTGGATGAATTTAAAAAGACATGAAGGGAGGAGAGTATTACAGGCCGCGTACGAACAACAACGGAAGAGTATGTTTAAGGGATGCTGGCTAGAAAAATTAAGGGATACTTGGATATGATAGGCTTGGGGTACATGTGGGAAGAGTGTGGACGAAGACAGAAGCTAGAAGGATGAAGGTGCTGTATAGAAGGATTAGAGATATGCATAGGCAGAAATTACTGGCAGAAAGTCTGACTCGTTGGCTGAACGGTCAGCGTACTGGCCTTCGGTTCAGAGGGTCCCAGGTTCGATTCCCGGCCGGGTCGGAGATTTTAACATTAATTGGTTAATTCCAATGGCACGGAGGCTGGGTGCATGTGTTGTCTTCATCATCATTTCATCCTCATCAGGACGCGCAGGTCGCCTACGGGAGTCAAACAGAAAGACCTGCACCTGGCGAGCCGAACCCGTTCTGGGATATCCCGACACTAAAAGCCATACATTTCATTTTCACCGGCAGAAAGTAGATTAAGAAGTTCTCTTAGTGTTTTTAATAAAGTAGAGGGAGTAACAGGGATAAATATTAGATACGTTGATAGGCTAAACAGGGGAGGGTTGGTATGGTGGCTGATGGGACTACATAAAAATAAGGGTTGGTTAAAAGGTAGAGATAAGTCAGTATGTATACTTTGTGGGGCAGAGAACGATGATTTTCACTTATTAGGTAATTGTGAAGAAACAAGTAAGATTAGAAACAGTATTGAGTGCCAAACATCGGAAAATATTAGGAATAGGGGATGAGCGGAGTATTATAAGGTGGATTTTTAAGGAATGGGAAGACGGAGGAGAATTGAACAGGTATTTATGTGCGGTTAAAAATTCCTGTGTGAGAAAAATGGACGAAGGAGAGTCATAGGGCGATGGAGGTGAGTATAGCGGCGAGGGAATAAGGGGGTATGTGTTTTGAATGGGGATGTGTGTTTATATATGTTTATGGGCGTCTGGTTTAACAGTATTTAGTGGATTGTGTTTGTTTGGTAATTTTAACAGTAAGTGAAGTGCTGGTGATGTGTACATAGTGAAGAAAGTAGAATTCGAGCCTGGAGGTTGAGTAAGACCAAGTGATAACAAAGCGTATTCAGTTGCGAATTAGTTGAATACCGTAAGTAATTGATATGGTATGTTAGAGATGTAGAGGCCTTACCGATTGCGAGATTGCAGGATAGTATGCAATTGTTGTCATTTGGTGTAGTTAAATACAGTGTAAGTGGGTCAAGGAACAATGAATCCAAAGTAAGCAACTGTGTATGCAAGGACTTGAGCTGAATCTGTTGTAACGAGAAGTCAGCAGATTTTGTAGATCTATCTGTTGTGAACGGTCATGAGGTGAATACAAGGTCAGGTAGGGGCTAGATTAGTCCTTTTTTATGTAGATTTTTGTTTAATATTATTACGATTATTTTTATTATTATTATTATTATTATTATTATTATTATTATTATTATTATTAGATGCGAAAAAGATCAGAAAACTGATCACGCAAAGCTCACTTAGAAGTTGTGCATTTCCTTCTTTGCCAGGCAGCCTTCAGTTTTTCTCTCATCGTGGTTCTTCGTTCTTCTGTCCACTTAGCTCCTGTTTTCTTCTTGTGGTTTCTCTCTGACTCTACTTCCCATATGTTGATTTTCGTTCTGTAGCAGGTTCGGTTAGCGATGTCGGCCACTTTGATTCCTGATTTTTCCAGGTCTTGGCGGATTTCCGTTGTCCACCTATTTGTTTTGAAGTTTTCTGTTGCCTCAAGTAAGATTCTTGTCAGTCTGTTTTCTGGAAGGCGTTTGATGTGTCCGTAAAATTTCAGGCGTCTTTTTCTGATATCGGCCGCAAGGTTTGGGAGCTCCTCGGTTTCCTCGGTTTTTGTACGAGATTGCAGTCTATATCCTTCGTTAGTCAGTTTTGGGCCGAGAATTTTTCTGATGATTTTACGTTCCTCTTTCAGGATGTCTTCGAGTACTGTTTTCCTGTGGAGATCCAGTGTTTCACTCGCGTATAGTATTTCAGGTTTGATCACAGTGTTGTAATGTCGAATTTTGGTGAAGATTGAAAGGCATTTTTTGTTGTAAATGTTTTGCGTTCGGCCGAGGGCTCTCTTCATTTTCTGGATGCGGACCTCGAGGGCCTTCTGTTCTTTTCCTGTTGGTACTATAATTTCTCTGAGATATCGGAACTCAGTTACTTTTTCGATTGTGCTAAATTTCGTGTTCAAATTCTGGAGGCTGCAGTGGTTGCACATGACCTTGGTTTTTGAGAAGGAGATTTGTAGGCCGAATTTTTCTGAGCATTTTTTGAGAGTTTCGATTTGGCTGATTGCCTGTTGTTCGTTTGTTGCAAGGATCGCGAGATCATCTGCGAAAGCGAGACAGGAGATTTTTACATGTCTTCTTGTCATACTTAATGGTTACCAATTTCCTTGAGCTTTTAAAGCTTGTTCCCATTCTCTCATGATTTTGTCCAGGGCTATGTTAAAGAGTAGTGGGGAAAGTCCATCTCCTTGTCGGACACCGGTTTTTATCCGACATTTTTCAGATATATTTCCCATGAATTTTACTTGGGAGGTTGTGTTGGTGAGAGTTAGTCTGATGACTTTTTGAGTCTTGTTGTCCAGTCCGTACTCACTCAGTGTTTGGAAGAGAGATTGCCGGTCAATGGAGTCGTATGCTTTCTGGAAGTCCACGAAGGTGCAGATTGTGGGTTGTTTTCTTGTGTGTCGTAGTTTCAAGATGTTTTCAGGTTGAGTATCTGTTCTGCACAGGATCTGTGGGGCCTGAAGCCCGCTTGGTATTCGCCTATGAGTGGTTCTAGTTGTTCCTGTGTTCTTTGGAGGAGGACTGCAGAGAGGATTTTGTATGTGACTTGCACCAGGGAAATTCCCCTGTAATTGTTCACATCTGTTCGGTCACCTTTTTTGTGAAGTGGAACGAGGAGGGCGTTTGTCCAATTTTCTGGTAGTTTTTCCTCTATGATTTGTGTGAGTTCTTGGAGAGAATTCTTTCCTAGATGTTTAAGAAGCTCTGCTATGATGCCGTCGTCTCCGGATGCCTTGTTGTTTTTCAGTCGTTGTATGTGTCGGTGTATTTCCTCTTGTGTAGGTGGGAATGAGTCTGGGTTTGGGTTCGGGTGGGGTTTAAGTGGAAACCTCTCCGTTGGTTCTGGGCAGTTGAGTAGTGACTCGAAGTATCTCGCGAGTTCCTTGGTGTTTTCGTCATCTGTGAGTGCCAATTTTCCGTTTTGTTTTCTGAAGCAGAGGTTCTTGGGCGTGTACCCATTTAATCTGTTGCGGAAGACGCTGTAAAAATCTCTGGTGTTGTAGTTGCGGAAGTTCTGTTCGGCCGACCTCAGTTGGTTCTCCAGGTATTTCCTCTTGGTTTGTCTGATGATTGTAGAGGTTTGTCTGCGGACTTCGCGGAATTTTTCTTCGTTTTCAGGTGTACGGTTGCTGATGAACTTCTGGTATGCGTTTTTTCTATTCAATATGGCTTGGTCACATTCGGTGTTCCAAAACGGGTGTCTGCTCTTTTTCTGTAGTGGGATTTGCTCTGATGCACTCTTCATGATTTTTTCGTGGAATTCGTTCCAAGTTTTGGCTGGGATTTTTTCCCATGTTTCCCTGAGATTTGATGTTTTTATTTGTGCTGTGTCCAATTTTTTGTTTGCCTTGGATTTCTGGTAGAAGCGTTTTGGGGTAAATTTCACTTTGATTCTTGTTAGATGATGGTCCGAGTCAATGTTGGCTCCTCTGCGAACTTGAACGTTGTGTACTTCTTTTTGTGCTGGGAAGGAGATGGCAACATGATCGATCTGGTGTTTGCCGCAGTGGGTGTTGGGTGATTCCCATGTGAAGAGCTTATTGGGGTTTTTCCGTAGGGATGTTGACATGATTTTCAAGTCGTGTTGTTGACAAAGCTCGATGAGGCATTTGCCATTTTTGTTGGTCTTTTCGTGTGCTGAGAATCTTCCTGCGGTTTTTCTGTAGCACTTTTCTTTACCAATTTTACCGTTGAAATCGCCGAGGAGAATGATGGTGTCTTTTTCAGGTATTTTGATGAGTGTGGTTTCAAGTTTGTTCCAGAAGTTTTCTGTTTGTTTCTGATCTTTGCAGTCGTTGGTGGATGCGTGGGCATTTACAAAGGTGTAGTGGCGATTTGCACAGCGAAGTCGTAAGGTCATTAGTCTGTTGTTTATGGGTATGATCTCTTTTACGGAGTTCACAATCTTTTTGTGTACGAAAAAGGCCATGCCTAACATTGGTGTGGCTTTTCCCACTGTTCGTGTAGTTTTGCTCTTGAAAATGCGGTAGTTACCATATTCTGACGTCTCCGACTCAGTCAGTCTGGTCTCTTGTACGGCGAGTAGCTGGATTTTTTGCTGATCTAATTCTGATGTTAATCTGAGAAGTTTTCCTACTTGTAGGAGTGAGTTTACGTTTAGCGTGCCGATGTAGAAGAGCGTTTTAGTGGGAAGTTTGCCAGAGAGCTCCGACTCTCTCTTTCGTGTCAGCCCGGCTCCTCCAGAATCCGAGTGGCCGGTTGCCACCTTCGTTTTCAGTTGGCGGGTGGATTGATTACCACCTGGAGTAATGTTGTTCTTACTTGCACGAATCATGGTGTGCTTGTTCTCAAGCGATTGGGTTGATCCCGAGGAATCGGAGTACAATCAGGTGGGTGAGTTCCTGAAGGTTTTCTGAGGCAGCCGCTCCAACTCGGAGTACAGACGCTGACCAGTTGCCGCACCAAAAAGGTGAACAGACGCTACTGGATTTATTATTATCCTATGCCGTCGGCCATCTAGTGGCTCTTCCGCCTTTAGGGGCAGTTTCCCACCCCAAGGGCAAGAGAGTGCCCTGAACCTCTACCCGCTCATCCGCCCTCCGAAGAGGCCGTTGGCACTTGGTAGAGGAGGACCCCTTATACCGGTGGTCACTCGGTTTGTGGACGCAGTTTAACGTCATGCCCGGGACATTATTATTATTATTATTATTATTATTATTAGGATTTTTATTTTTATTACTATTAGTATCATTATTTTATTATATAATTGCATTGTGAACATGTATTTGGGCTGAACGCTTGTTATGTTCATTAATAAATACTAAAATATTAACTTCAAAGTTGCTAAAGAAATTATTTAATTATTTAACAGGTTATTATTTAAAGACTGAAATTAGACATATAATCAAGATGTGAAATGGAATGCTGTGAAAGGGCTTGATTTTTTATTTATGCATTACTATTTCAGCTTTAGCATTCCTGCCTGATCTTTCACAGCTAGATTTGCCTTTTTTCTCATTTAAAAGCATTGTATCATCACATTAAAACACTTATCAATAAAAATACCGGCACATTCCATACACACATGATTCAATGAATTTACATTTAACAGCTGGACAATTTTCCCTTTAACTTGAAGCCTACTAACAGAAAGGAAATCTATAAATTTAGCCTCAAAAACCTTCAAACTTTCCTTATAAGCAATACTTGCCATTACTTTAGGGTAAAGCAAATTTTCATCATAATTTTTTCAACAAAATATGTACATTTCTTAACCCACGCACATTTTCTTCAGTGCTTGACAACCCATTACGGCACTCCAAATAGGGTAACTTGGAACACAACCAGTCACACACGTATGCATATGCATTTTCCTGAATTAAATCAAACCCACAGATCACACCTACAACAACACATCTGTATTGAAGGTTAACTGCTGCACTATACAATGAAATAAGCTTATTATATTTTAAGCCAGTTAAAATATGGGTCGCGCAGGTTAGAAGTTTAGGAAGTACTACAAAAATCTCTTTGTAACTGGAAGAATATATACGCAAACACAATATTTACTTACAATTTCTTGTCACGAAGGAAACGGATGAAAGACCGCGAATCCTTCTGCACTTCATAGTTATTGCAGCCAAACACAGCACATATCTTTCCACTCATGTTGAGCGGAGATATAAAGGAATGACACACACTACTATTTACTTATGTCAACTTAATGCAAACGCATAAATAACGCCAAAAACCTCACAAACAAATGCACGTGCTCTTATGACAGAATTAGTAACTCTAGGTCCCTCCGCTAGATAGAACTCTAACCGCTGTCCCTCGATATCTCGCAGAGTGTCGCGTATCGTCTCTACTGTTTTTGGCCTAGCACACTTATCCCCCACCCCCGGTCCCCGCTCTTAACCGATATACAGCAGCAAGCCTCATGGAAGAGTCGAGGGGAGAGGGACGAGAGTCTGGGCTGCAATATCAGTCCCCGATGCCTTGTTCTCAGAAATAGTGCGACGTTTTTTCCTCACGGCTTTCAAGTTTTGTAAATGGAACAATGTGTCAGTGCAAGGTAACTAGAATAAAAGGTAGGCTACTCTGGCGGTTGAAGCTTCCATTGGCTGGAGCGCTATGACGTCACGTGATATGAACGATAGCGAGTAAGGTACACAGTCGCAGTACAACAAGCCTGTGAGTTCTCGTGCCTGTGAAACATCTTCTCAATCTTTCATCAAATAATGGTCTGGTTTAGTCCGATTCGATAAGTAATGGCACTTCCAACAGATTTAAAAAATGTGAAAATGCATTAAATTTTATCACATGCTGAGCAGGTAGAACATCAACTATCAAATATATGACATATAATATGATAAGAAATAAAACATTGCCATACAACTCAAAATAATTAATTTATTTCCTGATGAAGTAAATATTTATATTAAATGGCATAGGAAAATATACATCATATCGACATCTTTATGGAATTATATTAAATTATTAAAACGTGCGTGTCAGGAGACTTAATTACTTGATGAACCAGCCCAAAGCTTAGCCTTCTTATTGGCATATTTTCTCAGAGCTAGCTCCTTACTCTTTGCATTAAAATGCCATATCCTAATGAATGTCCTGGTCCTTACGTAGAGGCAAATTATTTTATCATGGAATACTGGAAATTTTGACTTAATTATAGAAATAGGAGTTTTCATTACGTTTTTGCATCTGGATACAGTCTTACCGTGAAACACACCAAATGAAATGTCGAACTGGGCTATGTTTTCTAACCACTCATGACCACGACATTTTTGTCTCTTTCTTCGTATTTACTGTATATCGGATCACGGATACTGTATTACATCACGAGCTTCGAAATATATTCAGAAGTATAAGTTATAAGCACATAATAATGTTATTTATTTTACGTCCCACTAACTATGTATTTGAGCACTTTCACCACCGGACTGAGAGAGGATCGAACCTGCCAAGTTGGGCTAAGATGGCCAGCGCTCTACCATTTGAGTTGCTACTCAGCCCGGCTATTAGCACATAACAATAATTATAGAAAATATGATTTTCATTCAGCCATTTATATCTGACATCTTTTTACAGTATGAGCTGTAATAATGGAGATATTAAAGTGTTTATTACAAAGTGTTTCAACAACCAAGCATTGCTGACGAGGAAGTATTGTTATGCCATCACAGTAGCAAAATAACTGGCTATGATGGTTGCTGTCATTATTGTCTTTATAATGTGCAAAATAATAATAATGTTATTTGTGTTACATCGCACTAACATCATTTACGGTTCCTGAAACTCGAGGTGCCGTAATTTTGTCCCACGGGATTTCTTTTACGTGCCGACAATTTATAGCGCCAGACACGTTTCCTAATATGTTGACAGCATTTTAAACAGTACAGTGGTTCTACTTCAGATACTGACAACACGAACACTGTTCACGTAGTGAACCACTATAAAATTATTATGTATCCATGATCCGATATACAATAAATACGTAGAAAGAGACAATAATGTCGGTCGGTCACTTGCTTTTTTGGCTTACACTGCGTGAACCATCAACGATAGACCCCAAGTGTAAGCGTACGAATTGTAGAGCATAGAAACCTCTACAAAAAAGTCCGCGATGGCACATACCTATTTTCAACCGGCTGCCCTCTAGAAGCGATTTTATTCTATAGTCCGCGGTAAAAAAAATATAACTCCTAAAAATTAAATAAATATTTCGATATTATCCTCGAGTTCCTCATCAAAATAAATTGTTTGACTTCCTCTAGTATTTTATAAGGATTACAATAACCTTGTCAGGACATTATTTGCATGAATGGTTCAGAAGTTATAACCATTTTAGACTATAGTGGTAATACGTGCCAGCAGGAAGGGCGAGCGCTGTCTCATATCACATGACGTCACGCAGAAGGCGGCCGGGGAGATAAACAAGTGAGCGCGATGCGGGAAGAGACCATCATTCCATCATTCTCAATTGAGGTTTGAGCTTCACGCCACTGATGGTTTCATCATTAGCCTGATACTTCCTCACAATAGACGTGTTGTCTCCGGATGTTAATGGAGCCACCGACGATGAGAGTCCCTATTTCACTGACCGGTTAGGGGCGCACAGCTGTGAGCTTGCATTCAGCAGATAGTGGGTTCGAACCCCACTGTCGGCAGCCCTGAAGATCGTTTTCCGTGGTTTCCCATTTTCACACCAGGCAAATGCTGGGGCTGTAACTTAATTAAGGCGACAGCCGCTTCCTTCCTATTCCTAGGCCTTTCCTCTCACATCGTAGCCATAAGACCTATCTGTGTCAGTGCAACATAAAGCCAACTGTAAAAAAAAATGTTTGAAATACATTCTACAGTTATGGAAAAGAAGATGAATAAAACACAATGAATAATGTCTGTAATTGGAAATTTATAATGATAAAAATAGTGAATTCTTAAGGACTACTTATTAACACATGTTAACTGAAATGACATTTTGAGTTGCACTGGAAACAAGCATATTGATTTGTTCGGGACTGATTTTTTTTTTTTTTTTTTTGCTAGTTGCTTTACGTCGCACCGACACAGATAGGTCTTATGGCGACGACGATGGGACAGGAAAGGGCTAGGAGTGGGAAGGAAGCGGCCGTGGCCTTAATTAAAGTACAGCCCCAGCATTTACCTGGTGTGAAAATGGGAAACCACGGAAAACCATTTTCAGGGCTGCCGACAGTGGGGTTCGAACCTACTATCTCCCGAATACTGGATACTGGCCGCACTTAAGCGACTTCAGCTATCGAGCTCGGTGGGACTGATTTTAGCAGGTTTACAGCAACACTTTTGAAAACCTTGTTCAGGTATGTCCAGTTTAATACCCGACTTCAGTGCAGCTGAATACTATATTTTGTGCAGTGGTTTTAATAATTCCCAAAGTGGTACCTATATGACAGGCCATGGGCATTCGAGGCTGTTGCGCCATGGGTTTTTTTCTTTTGGTTTGGTTGGTACCTATTCGATAGAGGACGTTCCTGAAATCTACGACCTTTCCTACAATATTCTCGTGAAGTACCACGTGCGGTCGAGAAGAGAAATAACATTTTACAATTTGGCTAGGCGTATCAGGAAAATTATACAATCATTGGAGAGCGTGTTCGCCCTTTCTACATGTTTTACAATTAGGCTGCAATGCATCAGGCTTATTATAAAAAGACCAAAAATTTTCAGTCTAATACAGTAATCAAACTATTCCTACAAAAGCGCTGAAAATACAATTATCCTGCGACATATTCAATAAAGAGTGCAGCTAGGACGGGAGCTGAGAGAGTATTTTCATACTCCCATGACAAATGTCTAAAATGCAACTATACCGGAGTTCCCAGAGACCTGAAAAGTCTAAAAATAAAATGAAAATATGGGTGGGGACAGGTGAGGGAGGTCACTCAGCGTAAGTCTGACTTTCAAGGGAATGAAAGACATGCAACTGAATACAATTTTAGACATGATACTGTATAGGCGGGCTTATGCCATGTCAAGAAAATAAGGTGAGATTCTTTACGTTTAGCAGAGAACTGTGCTCTGCGTCATCAGCAGAAATCTCGACTGTCCACGAGAAAGGCTTCTTATACAATGACTCTTTAAATTTAGACATTAAAATAGAATTGGAAATGGTACGGCCATTCGCCAACAGATGGCTCCCAGGACGTGGCACAGCGCTAGCGTTCGAAGCGGAAGCTGATCGAACCATCAGAATCAGTCTAAGAGATTCACATAACATGCGTACGTAACATGACACTGACAGGTGTATGGCATTGGCACAAAACTGGAATGAAACGTCTGGCGATGAGGAACGTACAAATTTGGAAAACACCGAGACGAAATAAAAATAGTGAAGGGACAGGGAAGGAAAGTACTTACGTAAATTCTTAATGGCTGGCAACCAGGTATTACTTAATTAATAGCCGGTGTCCCTGTTGAAAATGTATTTCCACAGCTTCCCGTATAATCCTGGACCTGTAGAATCTAGTGTGGGTAAGAGCTCGGGCATTTTGGAACATGACATCATGACCCGATGATAGAGCGTGCTCAGCTATTGCCGGTTTGTCTGGTTGGTTGAGACGAATATTACGTTCATGTTCCTTTATACGGGTACCAATGGACCGGCATGTTTGGCCGATGTATACCTTACCGCAAGTACAGGGAATTTCGTATACCCCAGGATGTAAAAGTGGGGACAATTTGTCCTTGGTTTTACGCAGACTGTGAGCAATTTTAGTGGCAGTGCCAAACACGGTTTTTATATTGTGTTTGCGTAGGACCTTGGCAATTCGATCTGTGATGTTGTGAATGTAAAGCAAGGAGGCAGTTCCCTTCACTTCTTCCTTCTGTGAGGTTTGCTTGGTCGTTTCTCTGGGATGCAGGGCTCTATGAATCTGCAAATCGCTGTAACCATTACCCTTGAATGCGACTTTGAGCGTGTCCATCTCCACCTGGATATTTGATGGCTCACAAATTCGTCTCGCCCTCGTGGCGAGTGTCGTGAGAATGCCTTGATTTTGTGCTGGATGGTGGTGAGAATCTGCATGAAGATAGTGATTTGTGTGGGTAGGCTTACGATAGACGGTATGTCCTAAGGAGCCGTCCGGTTTCTTTCTTACTAGAACATCCAAGAAAGGAAGGCATTCGTCCGACTCCATCTCCATAGTGAATTTTATTGAATGATGTTGCTGATTTAGGTGGTTTACAAATAGATGAAGTTTCTCAGGACCTTCTGTCCAGACCACAAATGCATCATCAACATACCTCCACCATATCATAGGTTTGACGGGCGCCGAAGCAATAGCCTCTTCCTCAAAATGCTCCATAAAGAAATTAGCCACTACGGGCGAAAGTGGACTTTCCATAGCCACTCCGTCCATCTGTTTGTAAAAATTCCCACCTTACAAGAAATAGCTGGAAGTCATGCAGTGGTAAAATAGCTTAGTAATGTCCTCAGGGAACAGGTGTTCAATGAGAGACATGACCGAATCAATCGGCTCTTTAGTGAACAAGGACTCTCACATCGAAACTCACCAAAAGTGCATTAGGTTGAAGGGTTATGGTTGACAGCTTGTTGACGAAATACCGAGAGTCCCTGACGTACGATTCAGTACATTCTATGTGTAGCTGAAGCAATTTGCTTAGGTATTTAGCCAGAGCATACCTAGGAGAACCTATCGCAATAGGTCTGAGGGGAACATCTTTTTTATGGATCTTAGGCAGTCCATATAATCTAGGTGGTACTGCATCCCCCGGGGACAGATGTTTAGCCTCCTCTTTTGGAACTGAAGATTGCCTTAAGAGCTTCACGGTGACATTAGACCCACGAGTGGTGGGATCACGTGAGCTCATTCTGTAAACCGGCTCGGACAATATAGCTGAGATCTTATTTATATACTCGTCAGTGTCCATAACCACTGTCGCATTACACTTATCAGCTGAGAGAATGGTCAGTTCAGAATCACTGTCCACGAGAAAGGCTTCTTAAGAAGTCGAGATTTTCTTCTGATGATGCAGAGCACAGTTCTCTGCGAAAGGAAAAGAAGTTCACCTCATTTTCTTGACACGCCATAAGCCCAAAAGTGTATACAGTATCATGACTATAGCAATAATTAATATTACGATGATATCCATGGCGCAGAAAGAGGTGAAAGAAGGTGCGGGTGTTGAATGGGTCTAACTACGATATCAGAAATTTAATTAAAACTTTAACAAAGGTTATATTTCTCTTTAAAACACAAACTTAACAAATCTTTCACTCAGTGAAATAATGAGGATGCAGGTACCAATAGCAATCTTGAAACAAGACTTGGATATCCAAGATTAGTGAATTTTTACAGATTTGGGGCTTCAAGCCCTTAGTTTACAAATTCGGAGATACCGGATCCAGTTCACAAACTTGCGAAATCTCAAGATTTAGACAAGGATGGAAATATCCCCATTTAAGAGCACTTGCTCCAAAGGTTACAATATTTAGCCTTCCACAGGCACCCCTCAAGATAACAAAAACCCAGAAAAGAGCTTACATGCTCTCAGCCTACTCAAGGCAACATTACACAAAATTTTAAGATCTCTGGCCTCTCAAGGCACGATTTACAATGGAAATAGTTTTACACAGAGGTATCTAGTACCCAACCTACTGGAATAACCGGTTGAATTAATGGCCCGAACACAAAATGAATGGAGGCGTATGCTTGCACTCCTAAATGAAAAATAAAATCCTAACGGGGCTCTCGGCCCAGTGATACAGGGGCTAATCCCAAGCTACTGAGGTGACTCGAATGAAAGTTACTTTAAGGCATTTGAGAAAAGAAGAAAAACAGTTACACAATCTTAGTCACCTCGAACCAAGTTGAAGGGGAACTCTCTATCCCCGAATTACAGTTAAAGATTTTATGAACTTTTTACATTAGCCGAACGAAAATTTACATTTTAGAAAAGGGATAAATTTGCGGAGACAGCAAGAAAGATAGAATTTACGTGGCCATTATCTGGCTGTTGTTCTGCCTGCCGAAGAATGAGGCGCCTCGCCTCCTGCCTTAACACACACACTCAGAAAGACGACGATCATTGAGACAAGGTAGCCAGAAAAGCCTCAGCTTATATACCCAAACGGGAGGTTCGAGAGGATTCTGGACTAGTCCGGACACACCCTCTCACTTTTATTGGTAAATTCAAAAGTTACATGCAAAAAAACCAAGAAGAAGCCTCTGATAGGCTGAAAAGTAAGTACAGAAAATTAGTGATTGGTCACATTAAAAAACTGCAGAATGAGAGATAAGTGTTGCAAACCTTGAAATATATATATATATATATATATATATATATATATATATATATATATAAATGTTGATTTACTTGAGAAAACCTATAAACACAAAATTTCTTTCACTAACAAATAGTTCTTCCTTGCACCAGAGTGCGTGACCTTACGTTTTGTACTGCCATCTATGGAGAAATGTCCAAACTTCTTGAAGTAAACAAACACAAAGCAACTAAATCCAGTCAGTTTAGGCAACTTTGCAATAACACAATTACTTAATACTTCAGCAGTGACATCTTCTGATTAAAGTTCCAATTTTATGTAATAGCAATTTCACCTTTTGTTCCATAGAGGAGTTCATTAAGGCGCTTCTTTTGAATGTGCGGAGTTGAGGTGTATCTCACGGTACAATTAATATCATTTGTTTTAACATCATCCCACTAACTACAGTACACAGTTCAAAAAAAAAATAGCAGAACATGTTTTGTAACGTCTGCTACGTGAACGTTCATTTGGTAGATGGGGTTCCAATGGTTGCACAACATACCTAGAGACTTTGGCTACTCAGGGTATGTCAAATCGAAGTTATACTCCATATGTAGGCGTAGCAATGCGTTTTAAACTGTCAGGTGACTTCTAAAAACAAAGTGAATAGCGGTGCGTCCGTGTGTCGTCGTGAGCTGCACAGACTACTGCGGTCATTTGGGCATGTCGTACGTCAACCAACGCATTCCATGACACATCTTAACGAAGTTCAAGTCACAAGAGCCGTCACACTGATCCAGGAAGGATGGACTTTTCGTCGTGTTGCTGTGGATCTCAATGTCTCTCCGCCAGATATTCAACGCTTGTGGAATCGCTACAGTGAGACAGGCGAGTTCACAAGGAGGACTGGGCAAGGTCGTGGACGCATAACAACTCCACAGGATAACCGATATCTGACCATCTGTGCGTTGCGGTGTCGTTCAGCAACTGCCAGAGAACTGCAACAAGACCTCAGGAGGGTCACAGATTAAAAGAACTGTCCTTACAACTCAGACGTCCTGTTCGAGTGCCCCGTTTAACACAGCAACATCGCGCAGCTCCCCCTCTGTTTGCTCGTACCCACGTCAATTAGCAAATTCGCCAATGGAGACCTGTGTTGTTCAGAGACAAGTTCAGATTTCCCTTGACACAGCGTGATGGACGTCAACATGTATAGAGACGCCGTGGTGAACAGTACATGCCAGATGTTGTCCAAGAAGGCGACCGATTTGGACAAGGTTCTGTGATGGTGTGGGGTGGCGTCAGTATTGATGGCCGTACGGATCTTGTCGTCCGTGGTAATCTTACTGCTACGGGGTACATCGAGCAGATACTGCCACAGCATGTGTTGGTTACTGCACACGGTGTTGGCCCTGAATTCGTACTCATGCACAACAATGCCAGGGCTCATGTAGCGCACATCACCAGAGCTGTCTTGCGAGAACTGGACATTCAAGAGATGAAATGGCCAGCAGTGAGTCCCGATCTTAATCCCATCGAGCATGTGTGGGATAGGCTTGGCAGAAGTGTTCATGGGCGTCCTGTTCCACCACAGACTCTCCAAAACCTAGAACAGGCTCTCATTGAAGAATGGGACCTGATACCGCAACGTAACCTCCGTCGACTTACAAGGAGCATGCCATGTAGGTGCCAAGCTGTGATAAATGCTTGTGGAGGACATACACCATACTGAAGCTTTGCAACTGTGATAAAAATCCGCCCTGGAGGACTGTTATCACTTTGTTTTCATCCCTATTTGGATATTTCCGTTTGTGTTCTGAAAATGAACGTGAATCCATTGATGTTTGTTTGTATACTTCGACGGTATAGAATAAAGATTTAGTTGGTAACATACCAGGGTGTGAGGTATTGTTTTGTGGAGCATGGCAAACGTTCAAAAACATGTTCCCCTAATTTTTTTCAATTGTGTACTTTTATGGTTTTTGGAGACACAGAGGTGCCAGATTTTAGTCCCACAGGAGTTCTTTAGCGTGCCAGTAAATCTACCGGCACGAGGCTGACGTATTTGAGCACCAGACCGAACCAGCTAGGGACAGAAGGCCAATCGCTCAATAGAGGTTACAGCTGCAATTCCATCACGCTGAGACCCCAGAGCCCAATTGGAATGACTTTTCACATGGAAACATTAACAACATTCAGAATAACAGTCAGGTTTGTTCTGCCTAAAGGGAGATGGTTGTGTATATCCAAAAGGGGAGCGTGATATATGAGAAGCAGCAAAAGAGAATACACTGAACTCATGAGATCTCTCTCCTTTGCAGTGAGGAGCACCTCCTTGGAACAAGAGCAACGGTAACACTGCCTTTCTCAACATTCTTACTAATGCAGCAAAAGCTGCCTCCTAAATACCAGAAACTTGAAGAAACTAAAGATAAATTTCAGAATTTCCTTTTAAATAACACAGAATGAGAACTATTTGCATTCTGGTAAAAATGGAACAATTTAAGTGTAACTGCTGCTAAACACTATCAAAACATCTTCAATTTTGCAATGTTGATAGCAAGCAAGGCATAATTCTTGAGACTGAATGTACACTGACTTCTAGGTACTATTAACCCCATGCTTGGTGACTACATTCTTCAAGGAACCTCTCCATAATATTCTTGGCAGAGTACTTTCTTTTGGTCTCTAAATAGTATACCATCCACCCCTCTTGCAATACTCATTGTAGGGTAATTATGGGTCATTCTCAGTTTTGTGCTGCAGGCAATTGGCGGAGTATGAGTGGAATAAATTAATTAACAAAAAATATGGCTTCCGAATGAGATAGCTAAATAAAAATCAGGAAACTCAATCGTCATATATAGCAAGTGGAGATGCAATTCTCCCCTAGTATGTCGGCACTGTAATTTTTTGATGATTGGGTTTCTTGATTTTGATTTCTTAATTTAAAAGTTTTATACTGTATTGTATTTTTACAGTACAAGTTTTCAAAAACATAAGACGCTTATGCTGGAGGAGAAAAATAAAGAACATAAAAAAGCTAGCAGGTTTATGTTGCACCGACACATACAGACCTTATAGCAATGATGGGACAGGAAACAGCTAGGAGTGAGAAGGAATTGACCATGTGTTGAGTAAGGTTCAAAGGATTAGCCCCAGCACTTACCTAGTGTGATAAACACGAAATCCCAGAAAACCATCTTCAAGGCTGTCAACGGCAGCTTCTAAAAATGTTCTGGGACTAATGCAGGATGCGATGGAGGTGGGGACAGGGAAACTAGGAGAGACTGCAACCATGGAAGTTGATTCAGAGAATATACAGTAATACAGTACTGTTTTAAAGCAACCCTTTGTAGACCAGAATCCTCCCTTAACCATAGGCAAGTTTGTTTTAGGCGATACAGAGAAGACCTTGAGTCACTCTATTTAACGATACCAACATAAGAGGTGTGCATACAAAAATTCTTCTTCTCCTTCTCCTTCTCCTTCTCCTTCTCCTTCAGAAGCTTGTAGACTAGGTGCTAAAGATGTCACAGTATATCTAGTAGCTGAGTAAATATGCTAAGGATACAGGTTCAAGAGTCTCAGAGTCACGATAAACAAAGATCTTCAATGAAGGCAAAATCAATTTTAATAATTTTATTATAAAATAACTTATATTACATTAGTTGATATAAAAATGAGAGGAATGAAAGTAGTTCACATGAAGGAGAGAATCTGATCCCGGTAGTTGAAGTTTGTACAGAAATCAATCTTGGAGCTGGATCCAGCTATGCAGAGCAGCTGTAACACAAGAAACACCGATACTTTCACGGCCTGTAATTGTAGACATGATGATAAGCTTTTGTGCTGTGAGGAATAAGGTGAATCTGTTTACGTTTCGCAGAGAACTTTGCTCTACGTCTTCAAAAAGAAAATCTTGACTGTTCACAAGCAACAAGGTCTAAATTTAAGAATGCTTTACCGTTACTCTCGTTCGTCGCCACTGTGTGCTAGACTTCTGAGTGGGGGTGACGACGCTATCTTAGCTCCGACTGGAATGTTTCTTGTTCCATCCTATGTGTGTGCGGAGTAAACAGCAAGGTCACCAGACAAATCAGGGACAAATGTAGTAGAAAAAATAAATAAAAATAAAATTGAATTAAAAGTAATAAAAGAAAAAGGAGAGAGCTTATAGACTACTAAAAATATCTACAACAAGAAATGCATCTCATGCAATGCCAAATTAAGGCATTACAAGACTGTAGTAAAAACTGAATGTCTGTACACCAGCGAGCGCCTCCTGATGAATTACAAGTTGGAGAAGCTGGAGATCCTAGAAAGAATACTACGAAAAATCTTGGGCCCAATCCAGAGTGCAACCGGTGGAAACTTCGGAACAACAATGAAGTCTTCAAAAATGCGGAGAAAATTTCAGAGACGATGAAGAGGAAGATATCATTTATCAGACATTTGTACAGAATGGACAAAACCAGACTAACCAAAAAGTTATTCGACTACCCGTGGAACAAGAAGAAAATGAAGACATGGATTAACACGTTCGCGGCCGCTCGGATATCGGCAACCATTACCGTGGTACCGTAATACTTTTTTTGCTTAAAGGACTTCATTTCTGTGTCCTTATGCATTTTAGATTATTATTTTAATTATTTCAATATTATTTATGTGCATACGAGCCATGATGCACACACTGCGTCAGCGGCACTACCAATGAGTTTTTCGTCTTCGGTGCCGTTTGACGCAGCGTGTGCGTCATGACTGGTAATGAAGTGAAACGAGGAAAATAATGTTTTGTTCAAATATAGAACTTCTTAACAACATAAAAATAAGTTTTTGAACATTTAACATAAAAATACTGTGCAGTAGACTCTTATTATTGCTGTGTGAACAATGTATACTTACATTAGGCCTACTCCATAAGCTGTACAATGTAACTAGTCAAAACAGTGTGCTACATTTCAGTGATATTTCCTCGCAAAAATTACTCTTCTGCAAATGCGTTACATTCAGTTACAATGTTATTCAGCAAGTTGTCATCTGCAAGCAAGCGAAAATAATCAATAAGTTTCGCGTCACTTGGAAGTGGAACCTTCAATTCCGGCTGACCAATAAAGTTTATTTGTTTCATTGAGGACGAATCTGAACTCCAAGAAATGACCCCTGAAATATTGCATATATTATTTGACGGGAGATTAGGAGATGAGATATTACTTCCGTCTTCCTCATCTTCTGTAATGTGAGAATTGGGAGTAGACACTAAACACACACATCCGTGATTAAGATTCTCAGTCAGGTGGCTACAGTCACTTTTCACACTGTCATCACTGTCGTCACTATCAACGCTGTCACTGTCACTGGTGTTCAGGAGAGCTTCCAGACTATCATCACTAATTGCAGATCACCTCTTTATTCCGCTAAGACTGGGTTTCTTCCGGAGAGAAGGTTTTGAAACTTCACTGTTCTCTCTTGACATCACAGAAACATATGCCGACTTGTAATGGCTACATAGATTGTAACTAACAATTGATCTGATGCCCGGATGGCACATATGTTTAATAACACCATAACAATGCACAGATAAGAGGTATGTTTGTTTACATACATATTGGCGGAAATACGAGCTTTAATATTTGGCGCGGAGTGTGACGCACGTGTGTTGTCATCGGCACTGAGTGAAAGTGGAGTCATGACGCATATGTGTCGTCATCGGCCGCGAACGTGTTAAGGAAGTTCATAAAGATCTAGAGAAGTCGAACATTCAGGAAGTTCATTTGTTAGACAAGAAAACATTTTGGGCCATGATTCAAAATTTGGAAGAGTTTCAAGTCAAAAGAACCGCAAAGATGGGAACAGCCTGCGCGGGTGAAGAGAAGAAACAGCATAGCACCCATATGAAGGAGGACTGGAGGAAGAGGAAACTTCAGACAAAGAAAAAATGAAATTGTAGTGTGATTGCAAATAAAAGAAAAAAAAGTGCAATGAAACACTGACAGGATAGAATAGAGCAGAAGATGGAAAGAAAAGTGTGCACCAGAGAAGGAAAAAGAGTGAGAGTCAGCGGGGGAAAGAAGGGACGTACTACAACAAGATTGAAGACACAGGAGGGAAAAGAAGTAAGAATAATACAATAACAGCAGGTGTATACACAGTGAAAGGACTGGCAAGCAGTTATAGCCAGTGTCCTTGTGTATTTCCACAGCCTCTAGAGAAATGAATTTCATTTTATGGGTCTGTATTGAACTTTGATTAAAGCAAATTAAAATAATAAGTGAGTTAAATGCACCTTTTCAATACAAATTAAATAGTGTTTATTAAATAAGTTTCGACCTATTTAAAGGTCATCTTCAGCCATATCGCATGTAATACAACGTATCTGAAACACAGTGGTTTAAAAGATGGTCTTAAACATAGAAGTTTTTAGAATTTACTTAAAACACTTTTGTTCACTTAGCTGTGGGAATATATGAGAGGAAGAAGTATTCTTCATACTATTCAAGAACGTAGCTACAAGTCAAAATTCACAATCTTGATGAGGTATGCAATTGGGCATATATGCAAAGTAATGTCCTAATTAAAATATGAGCTCAAACATCTCAGAACACAACATCATGACCCGTCGATAGGGTGTGCTCAGCTATTGCCGACTTGTCTGGCTGGTCGAGACAAATACGGATGCTGGTGTTTGTAACTTATAGGTGCTGTTTTATCTCGAGAGTTTCTGTCTTGGTACGGCTACACAACAAACTCCATTAGATTGCACAAGGGTTGCTACACCTTGACAAATGTGGTTGGGAGTACAGGTAAGGGTTAGGAAGCTTGACATAGATGTGCAATACTAAAGATAACTATATAGTATAAATGAGTAAAATCTTGTACATTCATTAAGCAAAGGTTCAACCACAAGTTCCCAAAGAAGGAGTTACTAATTGCCTCACTCCTTCTATCGGTGGAAGACAGAACAAACAATAACTAAACTTTATTTTAACACAAAGCAGTGGAATCATAGGCCCCAAATCATCACAGGGATCTGTCACCGTGGAATATGGATAGGAATACTTTGAGAGACAACAATTACTTTCACTGCAACACACTTGCAGCAGGACATCAGAAAATTTTTCCATCTGTAGTTTAGATTTGCTTGGTTTCTTAAAATAAACTCTAACTGGGACGTTTCCCCATTTTTAGGTTAAATACTTATACCTGTTGCTCACGGTAAAATTTTCTGTCAAATTTATTGTACAATAATTTAATTTTTTAAAATTTATGTTGCTCACGGTCAAATTCAAGATTTATAAAACCTTTGATAAAACTTTTCTTAAAATAGGGCATGTTCTATTCCGTAAAATTAATTTTACGAAACGAACCAATCAGCGAAGCTGACATCACGATGATGCTGGTGCTAGGTCGTGAGAAGATTGTGAAGGTCGATTGTAAACAAACAGTCTTTCTAAAATGGCAGGATTCGGGTGGATTAAGGAAGCTGTTAGTGTTTTACTGGACGAATACCGGAAATACCCTTGTTTGTATGAAGATAAAACGCCTATTTACCACAACAGAAATGCAAGTAGAGAGGCAGGAAACACAATCACTGAATTTCTATATGAATGCTGGTCTTCTAACCTCAACTAATTTTCGACCAAGGACAGCAATCCTCTACCTTCTTCTCTTCTTTTGATCCAATCCCGAGTCCAGCATTTCCTGGAATTTCTTTTCTTCCTTTTTACCACTGCACAACATATAATTGCAGCTAAAGCAGCAAGTTTTCCTTTGTTTGTTGAAGCCATATTCTCAAACACACTGTATGTTGAACAGCTGATTTTTGGTTTAAAAGTTTATCGGTACAATACACATCTTAGTTCAGAAGTGAGTCCATAGATGGCCATCTTGATGCTTCCACGGATTTTATAAAACAATTTTACCATGAGCAATACAACTTGTTTTCACCATATTTTTATAAAATTAATTGTACAACAAATTTTATGAAACATTTTACCGTGAGCAATAGGCATAAGCCTACGAAAGAAGCTAAAGCAATAGGCATAAGCCTACGAAAGAAGCTAACAGGATAAATACTCCCCCGAGGAGGTATTAAAGAGTACAAAATGAATTAAGACAAGAAAAAGAAGTAAATGCTTTAACAATAAACAAACAAAACCTGACACGCGTCAAAGAACCACTTAAAGACACGCCCAGCTCCACCCCTACCCCCTCAACAGCTACTCCTCCTGCCCATCCACCCCTCCCCCTCATAGCAACTAACATTAGCCCAAGATGAACACGGAGCAAGCTACACACAGCATCAAATCAACAACAGCAGTAAGTACATATATACACATTCATTCCACACGACTAATAGGCATTCCTAATTGCTAAAATAGAATTACTCACCTTTCACTTTTAATTGTTACATCCATACACAACTGCGAAGGGAAGGAGTCTGTACTCCAGTCAAATGCCACATAGCATACCTCAACACACGACGTTACGACTTACCTCCCAACACAAACAGCACGGATTTTATGTGTGCACGCTTTAGAAATCTACAACATTTTCCGCTCAAGTCTCAACTGAGTTTACACAATCCCATATGTTGCTTTTCAGAATGGACATGTGTTTTTATGTTTCGTATATATATGGTGACACAAAACTCATACTTGAGAACCTGACATTTTAAAGTGTACAGTAGAGTCTCGATTATCCGACCTAAATGGGACCTGGAGTATGTCGGATCAGCGAAAATGTCGGATAATTCAGAATGACTTTGAAAATTAACTAAAACAAACAGGAAGGCCATACTGTATTACTAAAACAATAACATATTTTACAGCACTCTATTTATTGAATTATCAGTTCAATTGTACAGTACATGCAGTATTGAACGAAAACGTTCCAAGTATCTTACGAAAAGAAACTTGGCAACAATCAAGGATGAAAGGAGTTTCCGCCGATATTTCCTCTTCAGTGTTTCCAGCACACCTTGGTCCACTGGCATAATGACGTCACGTTAGGAGGGAGAAACATGAATTTGATATCACCACTTCTAAGTTGCTGTTCATTTGGGTGTGATGGAGCGTTGTCTAGTTGAAGAAGAGGTTTTCTAGGGAGAGTGTTTGAAGCTAGAAATTTTTCTACATCTGGAACAAACTGTGTAACAAAACAGTCTTTAAAGATGTCAGCAGACATCCAGGCAGCCTTCTGATTCGTGTAATGGACTGGAAGAGCATTAACAGAAATATTTTTAAATGCCCTAGGCTTCTTTGCTTCACCAATCATAAGCAATTTTCCTTTTAAGTACCCAGTAACATTACTACAGGTAAGAACAGTAAATCTTCCCTTACTATGCTTGTAGCCAGGTGCAGACGTCTCGGCTTGGGCTGCGACAGTTTTTGATGGCAGCACCTTGAAATTTCGCCCAGTCTCATCACAATTAAAAATCTGATAACCGGTTAATCCTTCAGCAAGTATTATTACTTGACATTCCTTTTTAAATTTCACAACCTCATCGGATTTAGCTGACAGTTTTTCTCCACAGATATTAAGCTGCCTAATGCCGTACCGGTTTTTTTCCACCGATGAAGCCATCCAGCAGTGGCAGTAAATTTAGGGTCCCCTTCATTAAACTCCTTCTGGAAATTCACCGCCTTTTCTTGCAGAATGGGGCCAGATATTGGCAGGTCCTTTAGTCTCCACCAAAAGTTCAAAATTAAGTCTACCAGTGTCGGATAACACGGAATGTCGGATAAGCGAAGGTCGGTTGAGCGAGACTCTACTGTAATTTATACCTACAATACAGGTCACTGAATTTTAATATATGTTTTACCTCTACAGTTAACATTAAGTGTTCATAATAAAGTTTATTTGTCAAGACTTCAAGGACACAGCTAATTAGTTTTTAAAAATGAAGGCAAATCAATTTTGGGCAACAAGATTCTATCACAGTATACAACTGAAGGTTTAGGAAACAAGGAAGTGCAACCCACAAGCCCATCATTCCATAAGACTAACAAACTGTGATCAATGCACATGTTCTCTCTGTGTTACCATACATGTTTTACAAAGCTAGCACCTAATTTTAGAAAAACTCATGCCTATGAACAATCCAAACTTTAATAAATGTGTTTTCATCTATGTTATTCATGAAAAGACAGTGTATACCAAGTTTCCAATTCGACGATTGCCCCCAATCATGAGAATAATTTGACATGTTATCGTCGCATGACATTCCTTGTTAGATCTAGTAATGTTTTACGAATATATGATATGTTGTATGTGATTGTGTTACCAGCAGATGATGACCTAGAAAGGTCAAAACCGGTCCTGTAGTTTTAATTTAATGAAATAAGTACTGATCAGTTGGAAGTCTTCTTGTCCATGCATTTGTGTATAATATCAATACGGCAATGAAATTTATAGATTACGATAGCAAGACAAATACCGCATAATCTTGAATACCACCCGCACTTTTCCCCCAAAATATTGGCTATAAATCCTGGGTGCGGGTCGTATTCAAGCCGTTCATTATCATAAATATTTATTACGTTTACATGGAGTATTGAAATAGATTTGAATACAGTTACCGTACTCAATATAACACTTGTAAACGGGCATTCAGGTCTTATTGTGTTTTACTTGCATTCTAGAAAACAAGACTGATTTTTTTCTCCATACAGTTACAGTGGCATTTAAATGCGAAGTGTAAGGTAATGATATATGGCAAATCAAAGAATATGGGTAAATATGCGGTAAATATGAAAGCCGCTGCTGCAGATGCTTGATCATCATTTGTTTCACAAGTGTTGCTCGCATGCTGGGTGCGCGAATAGCTGATCTCACGGGATATCGTACTTTGCAAGAGTCTAGACTGTTGGTTACAGAAGTCTACCTCGCTCACATTTAAATCCCGTATCCATCCCGTGAAAGTGCTGTTTCGATAGTAAGCGATGGATTCAAAACGGCATCTGCGGTCATTTACTGCGCATAAGAAACTTAAAGTGGTAAGTGAAGCTAAAATATACGGAAATCGTGCCATTAGCAGAAAGTACGATATTGATGAATCGTGCATTTGTGATTGGCGGAAGGAGGAGGAAAAGTTTCTAAAAAGTAACGGTGATCATAGAGCGTTCTGCGGGTGGAGTGCAGTGTTTCCAGAAATTGAAGAACAACTCCACAAAACTGTGATAGGAAAATGTGAGTTAGGATAGGGTGTTTCTAGTGAAATGTGTCAATTGAAAGCACTACAGATCTCAAAAGAACTCAAAACACAGCGTTTTATTGCAAGCCGCGAATAGATCTGAAACTTTTATTGGAGAAAGGGATTGTGCATTCGGAGACGTACGTCTATTTCACTACGTCTCCCTAGGGCGCATGAAGAGAAATTAACGGCCTTTCAGCGTCACATTATTCATTTGAGGAAGCAAAATTCTTAATTGCTGTCGCAAATTGGGAATGCTGACCAGATACCTGTCTATTTTGAAATGCCATTGGAAAATACAGTGGATATGAAGGGTTCTAAAAGTGTAACCATCAGAACAGGTGCTAACGAAAAGCAACGATGCACAGTAATGGTATGCGTATTAGTGGATGGAAAGCAACTTCCTCCATATGTGGTTCTGAAAAGGAAAACACTTCCGAAAGGAAACTTGCCGTCCGGTGTTACTGTTAGAACACGTGAGTCCGTCTAGATGGACAGTGCGTTAGTTGAGGACTGGGTGAAGTACATTTGGCAACGTTGCCCAGGAGCTTTGTTACAAAAACAAAACATGCTTGTGTTGGACAGTTACCGAGGACATACAACAGATGCCGTAAAAGATATGATGAGGAAAGGAAAACCAATCTTGCGATAACACCCGGAGGACTCACTTCTATTCTACAGCCATTGGATGTGTGCATGAACCAGCCTTTCAAAACTGCAATGACACAGTTGTACACCGAATGGATGTCTGATGGTGATCACGCGTTAACACCAACCAGACGAGTGAAGAGGCCTGAAGTGGGACTAATATGCTGCTGCATCAAGACTGCATGGGCGCTCATTCCAAATAATCTAGTGTCCAAAAGCTTTAAGAAGTGTGGAATTTCAAATTCAGTGGTCGGTAGTGAGGATGACTATTTGTGGAAAGTTGCCAGCAACAAAAGTTCCTATGGTGAAACTTCAGACGACGATGGTGAATCGTGAATGATCCGAGTATGGACTGATTTTATTTATGATTTTTGTGATGATTTTATTAATTGTAAGCTGCTTGAATTTATATTTGTGGTATATTTGAAGAAAATTAAATAGGTATGGAAGTTATTTGATTTTTTATTTTTTTCCGTATATTTCCGTATTTGGTAGTGGGTGGTATTCGGGATTATACGGTAAGTAAGTTTGGCATCTAACCTATTTCCAAGAGGAAATTTGTTTCTATTTGTTTTACGTCATACCAACACAGATAGGTCTTATGGCGGCGATGGGACAGGAAAGCCCAGGAAGCGGCTGTGGCCTTAATTAAAATACAGCCCCAGCATTTGCCTTGTGTGAAAATGGGGAACCACGGAAAACCATCTTCAGGGCTGCCGACAGTGGGGTTCGAACCCACTATCTCCTGGATGCGAGCTCACAGCTGCACGCTCCTAACCGCACGGCCAACTTGCCCGGTATAAGCAAGGTTAATCAACATGATAGTAAAAATATCTATTACAGATACAATAAAAGCAATCCAAGTATGAGCTGGACACCAAACAGTGTACACAAAGATAGTGAAACAAGGTGGGTAAGGAAGGAATGTACGAGTTTGAGAAGCACAATTACAAAACTTAGTTACTCGATACACAAGCTGACAAGTTCACACACATACAAAAGTTCCCATAGTGCACGATTACTTTTAAGTGTTCTGGGATATTACTGTCCTTCATTTACCCGTAGCAAGATCGCATTAAAAAAAGTTGAATTATGGTCACACGGTATGATCGACAGTGTGCCGAAGAAAAGATTGATGTTAAATGGAAATTACACATAGTGTTTCTCGATTACCAGTATCTCTGACCTCAAAAGAAGGTAGAATTCATTGGACCAGCAAACGGTAGCGTGCTCGTGGATCCAGATGGAAATACAGTCTTAGTTCAACCTCCGAGGATGGCAGGAGCAATGTATTTATAAGCCAATAACCTGCTTCGAAAAACTAAGGGATATGACCTTGAAGAAACTGACATGATGGGGGCTGGCCAGTAAGAAGTCGACAGGTAAAGGTAGTGGATGTAGACAAAGTAGAGATAAGTGCATAATATATGTACATCACAGTAGATGTTCCTTGATACGACTATTTCACCTTCTTTTCTGACACAGTAAAAGCTTATTATCATGTCTAATTTATATTTTTTGAAAAACAGAACAGTAATTACTAAAACCAGTAAATCTTCGTTATCACTTGCGTGCAGGCATTTTTATGTGGTGCTATTCAGGTCTTAAAGAAAGTTAAGCATAAATACTGTTTATTAAATAATAATAATAATAATAATAATAATAATAATAATAATAATAATAATAATAATGTGGACTTTAAAAAAACGTACATCTCTATAGACAGAGAGACGCTCTTTGATGTCCTGGAAAAATATGGCATTGACAGAAAAATCAGAGCACTTATACAACAGATGCTTACAGATACCACCTCCAAGATCAAGTTCATGGGAGAAATTTCAGAATCCTTCCAGATACACACAGGTGTCCGACAAGGAGACGGGCTCTCACCAATCTTGTTCAACATGGTGTTAGACAAAATTATCAAACAGTTGGAGGAACAAGTTAAAGGAATACAGCTTGGAAGAACATGTGAAACAAAAACCATCATAAAATGTCTGGCATTTGCAGATGACATAGCCATATTCAGCAATAATACACAGGAGGCAAAGGAAGCACTGGAACACTTGCATGAAATAGCTGCCAAAAGAGGTCTACATATATCTTACAAGAAGACCCAATACATGGAACGACAGAACAACACCATTAGTTTAAACCAACCTACCTACCTACCTGCTCCTCCTCAACAGTCAATCTGGTGTTAGTGTCCGTACCAAGTACACACAACTTACGAGGAACATATGTGTGAGTCTCATATAACTATATATTAATCTCGATCTTCTAGCTTCCCTTCTTTTCTCAATAACTTACTCCAAATATTTTCTTTTCAGACATTCACTTCAAAGCAAATTAAACAACCAGTACATCTGATGAAAAGGAACACCTATTCAAGTTATGAATTTTCCCCTTCAAGCTACATACAAATCATTACCCACATTACTACTAAACAAACATAATTATACACCAAGTGGCTCGTCTATAAAGATGGGGAATGCCAAGGCCCAGGTCAACTCAGGAACAATTGGTTGCTGTAGGAGCAACGACATAGTATGGCACCAACCGCAGCAGTTTGAATGTGTTGTTCCGACTTCATCAATGTTTTAAATTTGCATTGTAATTGTGATATACCAGATTGTTTACTTTATTACTGGTCATATGTGAGCATATGTCTTCCAATCGGAGCGTGGTCGAAACTAGTCCCAGTTATATAGGACACTATACAAGCTAATGGTACTGAATAGGTGGACCCTTCTCTACCCTTTGATAGTGATCAATTGTCAATACGGACCATAATGTTCATTGCAAGTAAACAGAACAAAGAGGAACTCACTTTGAAAGGTGTTTCTTGATGCACAGCCGAGTATACAGTGGTGGAGGAGGAGGGGATCTGAGCCAGGACATCCCCCGTGTAACTGAGATGGTAAAAGTGAGGGCTGCTTCCTCCAGCCATTATACGGTCATCATAAAAGTTGGCCACGTGAATCCCAGAGTCCTCAATGGGGAAAGCCGTGGTCACGTCCATGGAGCGAAGGTGCCACAGAGACAACTTAGGACCACCACCACAGATCTGAAAAAATAAATGTTACCATTACCTTCCACAATAACAAATAAGGGAAAGTGAACACTAACGAGTGTTGGGAAATCAGACCCAAGAATCTTGAGATATATCGCGATCATCCACGAGTGTATGTTTCTCGGGAAAGATCTTGCGAGCTCCGTCCTCATGTCTTACCGGTATGTAGCTTGATATGCTGGCAGGATAGCCACAGCACTTAACCCCCTTCCTAATATATTGTACTAGGTCGTACCCGTGTTAACTGCTGGCACTCTTAGCCATTTTCAGTGAAAAGGGGGGGTGTTAAAGTAAATAACATAATACAAGCTAAAAATGTGCCAAAAAATCATAATGAAGGAAGAAGATGGCTTATACGAGTCAAAACATGTTTGAATTTGATTACTCCATATAATAATGGAATTATATGTATTGAATTAGGAGGATACGCTTACTTTTTTCCTTTGTAAAGATGAAAGTGATAGCTACAGCAGTGGTGGTAGTGATTTTGAAATAGAAATCAGAGGATTTAAAGATGAGGAGTGTCAAATGCAGGAAGGTGATGGGCCTCTGCCGGTGAAGACAGCCGTGCCTATACAATGGTATCGCACCCAATCCCTTCACTGAAGATCCAGTTGTTTTCCATAACTTGTAGGATCAAGTGTGCTGGACTAGTTTTTATTATATTTTGGAGAAGACTTTCTTTAACTTTTGGCAGACAATACAAACCTGTACACAAAAACGAAGCAACAAAATAAAGAGGATCAAAAGTGGGAACCAAAAGTACATAATTTGTATCATAGTGAAAATAAAATTTTCAAAAGTAAATATGCCCTTAGAAATAAAAACAAAATTCTTATATATGAACTATGAGTTCTGTCTCTCTGGTTGTTCAAATTGTATGTGTGTATGTATGTTCAGTCCGTCAGCGATGCCGCTGGTGGGATCCTCAACAGCTCTGCCATCAGCTGTCATAGATGGCCTAGGCATCACTGAAGAGGCGTAGGGAAATAAGGAGTGAGGTAGTTTCCCGTTGCTTTCCTCACCGAGCCAGAGTTGCTATTACATATCAGTCTACACTGAATACACTGAAATGCATGCACCAACCGACCCTATGAGCAACATTTTCACACCATTCATAGCAGGGACTGGCTGCATAAGGATTGGCATTACTAGCATCGCTCATAACTCGGTCACTTTCATATTGTCAAAGCCAAGGATGAGACTGAGACAGGTCAATGAAAGTAACAAAATTGCTCTAGCCTATACTAGAAGACATAGTGCACTGTAAACACTAGGTCCTGACAGCAAAGGCACTTGTTCAAATTGCCTGCTACAAATTTCTCAAACTAATCTGTCAGAATTAATCTGCCCAATTTTAGTTAGTGAAATTTTCATTTTCCTTTGCCACAATGTTATGTGCATCCCTTGTAAAAATTACAGGTATACACGAGTAGCAGTTTTATATTAACAACTGTTCAAATGTTGGCTCTACAGATCTGGAGTTGTAAAGAGAAAACAGACATTTGGAAAGTTGAATTTGAGTAGCCTCAGAGATCAGAGGGAGAGGAGAGGGTTAAATTTAGTTGTACTGTAATCATAGCAAGTAGGCTATTGTGCTGACGTCACATTTACAACCTTATCTCTTCCATTATGCTATAATTAAAAAGAGTGAGACAAATACTTATTTATGAGCATGGTAAGGATCCTGCCACTATAATTCATATTGGTCCACACTGTGAGCGGAACACTCGCCTACAGAAACAGTAAGTAGAACGTCGTTCCTTTCATAGGTGTGACGTTATCTGCACGTACATCAAATTCTTGTCCAATCTTGGTAGTTTCGTACTGGCTACATCGGCCCCAAACGAGCACGCATTTTCTAAAACTCGCAATGAAGCAGGCAGGATACATAGGAGGAAACTTGTATTTTAAATAAGAAAATGCTTATTACACTTCTGTTACTCAGTGTTCTTTTTATATATATTCTCCTGATGCGTGATATTATAATTACAAGCATGTGAAAGCATCAAAATATGATGTTGTTGTAACCTATGGCTTTATTGGGAAGTAACTCCAATAAAAAACTGATATCTCTAGACAACAGTAATATACAAATAACATTAATAAAGTACAGATGTATTAGGGAACCGAGTCCTGTTTCATCTGTCCACTATAGGGCTGGTAAACTGCCTCGTTTTTGTTGGGTTGGGTGTTTCGAGTCCATCACTGATCCAGTAATTTTGCAGATGGTACACTTTTCCGTCGGGTATATTTTGATTCTAGCTAGATGTGCAGCTAAGCAGTCATGTCCTGTTTCCAATCTGAAGATCACCACCGCTTCTTTCCTCGGCTTGCTTTTATTTTTGTCCTATAGGCTTTTCTTTTTTCTTTCTTCCATTTCTCCACGGTAGTAAGTTGGGTAGTTTCTTTCTTCCATTTTCCAAGGGTTTTATTTGTGAGTTAGCAGCCGGAGGTTTGTAGGTACTAGAGCCTTAAGATGTGCAGTATTTTAATATGTTTCAGCCTCATCCCACTGAACAACACACTGGTGATGGCCACATTTGAATGTGCTCTCCTCTCCAGAAATTGCAGGATTTTAACACTTACCCTGCTGATGCCTTAAACGTTGCTCCTCACTCATGAGCTGGCTGATTTCAGAATTTGTGGCTACCTTTTGAATGGCACAAAATGAATCTGGTTTCAGTTACAAATACACTGAAAAGTCCGTTCAATTTTCGAATCCTTACACTGCAAGTTTAATATATTTCAGGTATGACTGAAAAAACTATTTTGTAAAAATGCTGCAAAATTACACATTTTTTTGAGAAAGAAAAAACGACGACAGCCAGATTAAAGTGCGGTTTAAATTTATGTGGCAGTTTGGGCATTTATCTGGAAGTTCAGCTGAAAACGTGTACTATCACTTTCGTTTATGTGCAATCTGGGAGAATATTCTCTAGTTTAGCTACGCCAAAGTTCCAGAGGCAGTCTACGGTCTTATCTGGAACTTTGCTCCTATCAGGGTCGCTACTGTAAGAATCAAGATGGCTACACATCAAGATGAATCTACGTCTGCATGATGCTATACAAAAAAAGAGGCCGTTATAATGCAATCAATGTATATATTGTCCGGCTCCATAGCTAAATTGTTAGCGTGCTGGCCTTTGGTCACAGTGGTTCCGGATTCGATTCCCGGCTGGGTCGGGAATTTTAACCATAATTGGTTAATTTCGCTGGCACGGGGGCTGGGTGAATGTGTCGTCTTCATCATCATTTCATCCTCAAATCAAAAGACCTGCACGTGGTGAGCCGAACTTCTCCTCGGACACTCCCGGCACTAAAAGCCATACACCATTTCCATTTCAATGTATATATTTATAAAATATATCATGCTTCCTGTCCAGCTATCACAGAATATTTAAAGATTTCCCAAGCTACCAGGTTGTTACTACCGACTATATGAGTTGCACACTGACAGCTCAACAGCAAGCTTCCTAGTTACGGCAACATTTTTTGATGCTGTCACATAGTTATTTATGGGTTTGAGTCCCAATAGTCCAACATTCTTTTACCTTATAGTCAGTCGGTAGGGTACTAGAGGTGATAGTATACATTTCCTAATCATTAGAGTGCGTGTTAAAAGCTTGGGTTCTAGTCCAAATCTATCCGCAATGCATATATGGAGTAAACGTATACGATGTTGCTCATGGTGATTCATCCGTCTAATGAGGACGTTAAGGAGGTTACATTTCTTTGACTTCACATAAAAACTTGCTACTAAGTATTTACACTAAAGTGAGATAAATGCTTGCCAGTTATTGTTCTAACATTTTCTTAGAAAAAAAAAGAAAGTAACTACTTATTAAATTAGCAACAATAATTTTAATTAATAAAAAATTAACAATCCTACGCCACATACACTGGCATTCATTACGAATATAAACTTTATTTTCACTGTAACACGCATCCTCGTGAATAGATTCGACAAAAAACAAAATGATACCATGCGATAGGAATTATTTGATAAGATACATAACCTGAATCTTAACTTTTGCATTCAGGTTAAATTTTCAGTCTTTACTTCCTACAATTTCTGAGTTTTGTTACATAGTTAATTCATTTTAACATTTCTTCACATGTGTAGATTTCAGTCCTAATTCTACTTTTGACCTGAATTTCCACATTACAGCTTAATAAGAGTCTGATCTGGGACTCTGGTTATACAATTCCAAAAGGAATAGCGCTAAACCAACTAGAACACCAGGGAACACGTAGACCACCGCGCTAAATTTCACTATATTTTCAGTAACCTTATCGCCAACGCAATAAATATATTACTACATATTCCGCATAACAATACTGCCATTAAAATTTGTTGGTAGTATTCTAGTTTGCAAAACTGCAGCCTATGTATCTAGCTGTTTATCTGACAGTTGTAGTACAGGCCCTAAAAATGGTCAAATCAAATATGCTTGCCCTACACTGTTGAAATAAATCTCAATAATTATTTTTATTTGATATAAGACACTACTTTGAACTTAAAACCAAACATGTCACTTCTCGTAATGCACTACAATATGGTAAATTTTGAAACAAAGGGGTGGCTCAAAGTCCGTCACAGTCACTACACTGATATGGAGCGTCTTTTCACCTGGCCTTGCTGTGCGGTGTTTTTTTATTGTCAGAACAAATAATACATCTTCTCTGTGCCTTCTTTTTACTGTCAGAAAGAGGAACTCAGTTTGGAAAATGTTTTTGAGTAATCCAAGCTATCTTCGAACCGGAGGTGCTGGGTTCAAATTCATTGCCTGCAGACAGGACTAATCTTGAGCAAACGTCTTGAATAAACTGGAAGGTGCTGAGTTTCTTTGCTTTCTGACTGAATTATTATTATCATTCGCTGTTGCCATCACAATCAGATGGAAGCCATGCTCAGAACAAACAATATCAAACAACTTTACGAGGGAAGCTCCTTTCATGAGTTCTCATACCTTTGAACAGATCGATATTCTTCCTCTAAACAGTGACGTCGTGCTATCTGGCGATATTATATACAACTTCATGCTTACTGGCATCGACACAGGAGTGCTAGAGCTCTAATATTATGTTCGTCCCCAACACAAAGTGCGAGAAATTGAACAATGTAATATTACGCTCGTCGCAGTTTTATAAAGTTACCTTACAACGTAACAGTACAGCACCCGTGTTAATAGTTTTTGACATTTTATTCAATGCTAGGGAAAGTAATGAATATAATAGCTGTCGGAATATTTAGAACGGCCACAAATTTTTCTCCACACACAAACGAGTTTTAATGACCATGATAGGGCAGCAATTTCTAAATATAAATTTATGAAAATAGCAAGTTCTAAAAATGGAAAAAAAAAAAAAAAAATATCTGACTCTGCTATGGATGCCAGTTAGGTTAATATTTGTAAATCTGACAAATACTGAGGACACATCTACTAAAACATACTAATATGGATTGTATTCCAATAGGTCAATTGGCATGGGTAATTTGCTTCCCCGTGCTTCATTGCTTGATTACAGACCTGCATAGAGTTGCTGCAGGTTGTCATATGTACAAGGGAAACAACCCAAATTTATAGGGAGTGGTATAAAACTATATTACAGAACCACTTCAGACCAATTTGATATTAGTTCACTGTCTAAGTTTACTTGCTTGTAGCGTCAGAATCATCATGTTCACTTGGTATGTAATTGTTAACCTCGTCCTCAGTTTCAGAACCAGTGTCTTGCAAAAGAACATCATCTAAATTTCGTACACTTAAATTAGACATACTAAATATTGAATACTGAATTTTCACGACCGCATTGTAATCGAAACCGACTTTCAACTTATTAGGTCGTGTTACATACATTTAGTACGTGTTGAAGAGATGTTAAGTACAGAACAAAAATGGCCAACCAGACATCAGTGGGATCCGAACCCACAATCTCCCGATTTTGCGTCGGTTGCTCTACCAATTGAGCTATGGTGGCCTAGGCCATCTTTGTTCTGTTGGAAAGGATCTAAGCTACAGGTCTGGTACTACTACCATCACACTGTAGAGTGCGTTTAAGTTGCCCGTTGAGGGCCAAGTCAATGAATATTGAATTTTCACGAGCTCATTGTAATCGAAACCGACTTTCAACTTATTAAAGATAAAAATTTCATTGTTACGTATTGAAAATTATCACAGTTAAATTGAAATAATAAATATGGTAGTTCAACCTATTCAATACAAGTAAATAAGAGATGTAGGGATTACATTCTTATTTAATTAAAAAATGGAAAAGGTACCGGTTTCGACCCCAGTCTGGGTTATCATCAGCCGATTATAACTTGAAAAACAATGCATAAGTAAGAAAGAAGTTAAAGGTCAAGTCCACACAATATCAGTTGAAGAGGCGATATAAAAATGACGGGGGTAGGCACTGTTCAATTTAGACAGAGTGGAATGTGAGTTGCTTAAAAGAAGTAATGCGTAATCTTCCGAGCGTCAGCACGTCACACGCAATGTTTGGCACTGTCTCACAATGTTCACGAAAAGAAGAGAACAGTTAAATGAGCCAGACTGCATACACCGTCAGGCACAAAGTCCCAACACAATCCAAATATGAAGATCTAAAGTCATTAAGAAGCTGAAGACGAGCAGCTCAACCGAAGTAACTTGCAAGCTTCAGAAGATCGGCACGGTGTTTACGTCAAGTGCATTTAAAGATAAAAATTTCATTGTTCCGTATTGAAAGTATTAACGTTAAAAATTAAATAATTGAAAAAGAGGTTCAACCTATTCAATTCATAAGAGAAAGAAATGTAGTGATTACATTCTTATTTAATAGTAATTAGAAAATGGGACCGGTTTCGACCCTAGTCCAGGTCATCGTCAGCCGTTCAAAACATAAAAAACATGAAAAATAATGCATATGAAAAAGAAAAAGATTAAGTGAACTCTGGATCGGTATAAGATGAAATATAAATTGATGATGGGGGTAGAAATTGTGAGTCACTTAAAAGAAAACAGTACGTAAAAATTATGAATGGTAGTACGGCACACGCAATGATGGGTAAAGTCTCACAATGTTTATGAATAGTGGAGAACGGTCAAATGGGTCAGTTTTTACACTCTGTCAGGCTCAAAGTCACAACACTATCGAACAAAATATGAAGATCCATAAATATGTTGAAGTCGCAGGCGAATAGATTTATAGAAGCAAACCGCCAGCTCCCGGTGATCAGCGCGGCAAATTCAAGGCCATGCGCTGCGGTCTCGAACGCCAAAGTAGAATGGAGAATATCCTGAAGATCCAGCACTTGCCTCGGCTGCGGGAAGCTAATCACGTTATACTGAATTGCGTTGTATATTTCTATATATACGTGATTCCAGCGCATGGCCTTGAATTTGCCGCGCTGATCACCGGGAGCTGGCGGTTTGTTTCTATAAATCTATTCTGCGACTTCAACATATTTATGGATCTTCATATTTTGTTCGATAGTTTTGTGACTTTGTGCCTGACAGAGTGTAAAAACTGACCCATTTGACCGTTCTCCACTATTCATAAACATTGTGAGACTTTACCCATCATTGCGTGTGCCGTACTACCATTCATAATTTTTACGTACTGTTTTCTTTTAAGTGACTCACAATTTCTACCCCCATCATCAATTTATATTTCATCTTATACCGATCCAGAGTTCACTTAATCTTTTTCTTTTTCATATGCATTATTTTTCATGTTTTTTTATGTTTTGAACAGCTGACGATGACCTGGACTAGGGTCGAAACCGGTCCCATTTTCTAATTACTATTAAATAAGAATGTAATCACTACATTTCTTTCTCTTATGTATTGAACCTCTTTTTCAATTATTTAATTTTTAACGTCAAGTGCGGTAGTTTCATACGCTGACGGAGATTGAAGGATAGATTATTGATCAAGTATCTGCTTAGTTCACGAAAATGTACCTACATATATATACTTATAATACGATTATTGATCAAGTATCTGCTTAGTTCACGAAAATGTACCTACATATATATACGTATAATACGATTCAATGTAATTGAATGCGTAATTATGATCTTGAAGATTTTTAGAACAGTTGACGTGAAAAAACAATAGTGAATAGAAAAAAATGGTAAAAAGCGCAATACCAGAAACAAATGAAAACATGTATGCACAGTGCGCTATTTCTTGAATATAAAATATTCAGGTCGTGAATGAAGTAGTCAAAGTTGGTGGATGCAAGGCATGAAATTAAATTTGAAAGTGAGGGCCTAAAATGAAGGTGGCAATGCATTTTTTTTTAATAGGGGTGAAAAGAAAAATAGGATAAATTAATAAAGAAAGAAGATTAGTAGATAAGAAAAGATTAAAAGGGTTTAAAGTTGAGAGGTGGTGAGAAAGGATAAGATAGGGATGAAGGAGGGGTAGTTTAGGGTTTGTTACTGGAGGTATAAAATGTGGGTAGGAACTGTGTAAGGCATGGAAAATTGAATTCGGGTTTTGAAATTTAGGATTTTCAAGAAGAAGAATTCAATTTTCCATGCCTTACAAAGTTCCTACCCACATTTTACACCTCCAGTAACCCACCCTCCTAACCATTTTTTCTATTCACTATTGTTTTTTCACGTCAATGTTCTAAAAATCTTCAAGATCATAATTACGTATTCAATTACATTGAATCGTATTATAAGCATATATATATAGATACATTTTCGTGAGCTAAGCAAATACTTGATCAATAATCTATCCTTCAATCTCCGTCAGCATATGAAACTACAGCACTTGACGTTGTAAACCCGCGTCAATCTTCTGAAGCTTGCAAGTTACTTCGGCTGAGCTGCTCGTCTTCGGCTTCTTAATGACTTTAGATTTTCATATTTGGATTGTGTTGTGACTTTGTGCCTGATGGTGTATGCAGTGTGGCTCATTTAACTGTTCTCTTCTTTTTGTGAACATTGTGAGACAGTGCCAAACATTGCATGTGCCGTGCTGAGGCTCGGAAGATTACGCATTACTTCTTTTAAGTAACTCACATTCCACTCTGTCTAAATTGAACAGTGCCTACCCCCGTCATTTTTATATCGCCTCATCAACTGATATTGTGTGGACTTGACCTTTAACTTCTTTCTTACTTATGCATTGTTTTTCAAATTATAATCGGCTGATGATGACCCAGACTGGGGTCGAAACCAGTACCTTTTCCATTTTTTAATTAAATAAGAATGTAATCCCTACATCTCTTATTTACTTGTATTGAATAGGTTGAACTACCATATTTATTATTTCAATTTAACTGTGATAATTTTCAATACGTAACAATGAAATTTTTATCTTTAATAAGTTGAAAGTCGGTTTCTATTACAATGCGCTCGTGAAAATTCAATATTCATTGACTTGGCCCTCAACGGGCAACTTAAACGCACTCTACAGTGTGATGGTGGTAGTACCAGACCTGTAGCTTAGATCCTTTCCAACAGAACAAAGATGGCCTAGGCCACTATAGCTCAATTGGTAGAGCAACCGATGCGAAATCGGGAGGTTGTGGGTTCGGATCCCACTGGTGTCTGGTTGGCCATTTTTGTTCTGTACTTAACATCTCTTCAACACGTACTAAATGTACGTAACACGACCTAATAAGTTGAAAGTCGGTTTTGAATACTAAATATTCATAAGAATGACACAAAGAAGCCTGACTCTCAAACACAGACTCTTTCTGTCCAATGTATATATGTTCTGTTCATTTTGCAGCCGAGTTTATGTAGGAACGTGGTTATGATATCAATGCCTTGAAAGAAGAGCTCTTGAATTATGTTCATTACCAGTACATTTTATGGATATGGTATAGAAGCATCCAACAGTATTTTGGTGATGTCACAGCTCGCTGAAATGGTGGCTATTATTTTAGCTACAGTAAAATCATGCACACATAGATTCTCTAAGCTCTATCAGGAGCAACTTCAAACTGCATGACAATGCACACCTCCCTTTGCGTTGATTAATCAAACATGTGGTTATGATGTAATAGAAGATTCATGCACTCATCATCAAATTTTTCAAGAGACATTAACACATTGGAGACCAAGCCTGAGGCTGACTCGGGCCCGCATATTTATTAGATTGTCAACACAGCCCGAATGAGAATTGGGTGGAAACTATATACAGTATACAACTTTGTAGAAATTTTATAACAGCTATACCATACGCTCGAGTCCTCTGTCGTTGCTTTCCCGAACTTATAGCAGCTTATTTTTGCATGTGTTTGCTTCTAAACTCCATGCTTCCAGCTGTTCAAGGTGCGTGCTTTCAACATTTTGTTTGCATCGTGCGAAGTGTTTAGTCTGTGATTTGTTGCTGCTATCATGAGTGGATCATTGAATGAAAGTGGAATTGTAGAGATGTTAGAAGAGATTTTTGATGAAAGTGGTTCAGAAGAAGTGGTAAGTTGATTCAGATCCAGACGCTGATTTTGAAGTTCATGTTATGGCAATCACAAATGCATTTGTGTTGTAGTAGGATCCACAGGATGCAGGTACCAGAAGAAAAGTGACATCTACAACAGTTCATGGTCAAGTTAGGTGAAGCTCTTGTAGTGAAATCTGGAGCAGATGTCCAGCAGTAACCAGGATCAAGTACAGCCTCCAACAGATTGCTAGGATGGCATTTTGTTGAGAAGATTCCTCCAACAGAAAAGAAAGCATAAGCAAAATGCATTGCAAAGTCTGTGCACATAAAGGAAAAGTGGGAAATGGGAAAGTAAAAAGAAAAGAGACAGGCTGGTGGTGTCCAATGTGTTGTGTAGCACTTTGTGTCTCTGAATGCTTTAAACTACTCCACACTCAAGACATTTGTTGCCACACATGTTTGTTGTTGTTGTGAAAGGCATACTGTTGGAAAATGTGTAATGTGAAAAGTATTCAGTAGAACTTAATGCAACTTTTTAATCTGTAAAATAGATACTTTTAATTTTTTGATGATATAAATGTGCTACAATTGCAACCTACTTACTATTTTCTACAATTTTTTTTAAACCTTCAAAATATGGCGGTCTGTCTGCCCATATGCCATGCCATCTTAAGACATGGTCTTCAATGTCTTAATTTTAAGAATCCTTAGGAAGGTTCAAATCTACATTTTTAATGTTCAACTTAAATAAAAACTAAGAACGCAGTACTACATGGTCTGTACTAAATGTGTTCCAGGTCACCAAAGTCTCATACTAATGTGTGTCGCAGTGTGTAACACCCGGTAAAGGGTTCCAGCTCAGGGTAACGAGTCAAGACCTCAACGGCAGCAAAGGTGGAGAATATGTTTCGGTACGGTGGAGCTGGCAACCCATTCCTCTGGGGGTAACCCACTGCCTTGTGGGATCCTTAAAGCTACGAAAATCCTCAATTACGTTAGGCCTAGCAGGCCAGTAAAAGAGCTGATTTGTACTTCCTTTCAAAACACATAAGAGCCCTGGAACGCATTTATCCACTAAATTAAGACACCAGCATAAGCGGACTCATGTCAGGGATGATGTTTTATGGCCTGATGATAGACAGGATCTTGCAAACATGCAAAAATCCCAGAGGAGACTAACACGGACTGGGATCATCAACTTACTCAGTCTCACAGGAAAATGTGAAAAACTAGTGGACCTCATGAAAAGGAGGAAATTAAAGATAATGGGGCTGCGTGAAACCAAATGGAGAGGGATAGGAATGAAGAAATTAAGGAAACAGTATACACTGTATTGGCATGGAAATGACAAAGAGATGAGGAATAGTGTTTGTTTCATCATGAGTAAAGATCTAGAAGGAGTTGCTGACCTTCAGTATGTTAGTGAGAGAATAATAAAGGTGACTGTGCATTTAGGGAAAGAAAAACTATCTTTGGTACAGATGTTGTCAAGAGGATAAGAACCAGTTTCTTGATGAATTGGAAAAAGTTATTAGTAAAGAGAGAGTAATCATTATAGGACATCTGAACACATAGATTGGGACAGATAGAACAGGATATGAGAATGTAATGGAACCTTGTGGTTATGGTCAAAGAAATATAGAAGGTGAACATCTCCTTGACTTCTGCATGAGGAATGGGTTGGTGTTGAAAAACAGTTGGTTCAAGAAGAGTCAGAGCCATAAGATAAACACAATACAATTGGGATGGACTACAAAAGACTGTAATTGAGTATGTCATCTCAGATGAAGAGAGGAGCAGAATGATAACAGATATCAGAGTAATACCCAGCGAGAGCCTTGACAGTGAGCACCGTCTATTAGTAGCGGACATGGCAAACTTCTATGTGCCAAAGGTACAAAACAGGAAAATGCCAAAAATCAAAGTATAGGAACTCCAGAAAACAGATACGAGAACTGAGTACAGTATCAGAACTAGATAAAAACCCTGTTACCAAGAGATCAAAGCAAAAATGGAGAGGCAGAATGGGCCAGACTAAGGGACACATTGGTTAAGGAAGCAACTGAAGTTTGGGAAAAGACAAATATGAAAACAAGGGAGAAGGAAACACCTTGGTGGAATGAAAGAGTGAGAGCAGCAATCAGGGAAAGAAATCTCTTGCAGAAAGAAATGGAGTGGGAGAAAAAATCAACCGGATATTACTAGAAACGAGGCAAAGATCAGAAACCTCAAACAAATATACCAAAACAAGATACTGGATGTTGAAAGAACAGTTACAGAAGAAAAGATCAAGGCATGGAAAATATTCACCCAGAAACTGGAGGAGGACAGCAGAGGCAATAAGAAACTACTGTATTGTGTTATCAGAGGTAAAACGAAACCCAATGAATACCATAAAGGCACTTGAAGATGAAACTGGAAATGTGGTTAGGACAAAAAGTGACATGAGAGAAGTCCTGAAGAACCATTTCGACCCCCTACAGAATAGACCAGTTCAAGAACAAAATACAACTGGAAATCCAAGCCTACAATTGAACCACAGTTAGAGGAGGAGCAATATGGATTTTTATGAGTGTGTAGAATAATAGCCATCAAAGAATACTGAAGACTCATCATTCAGAGAAGAGATTTTACATTTCTGACTCACAAGGGTTATCTTGTTTGTAAATTAGAGTTTTAAACTTATCATTAGATAGATATTAAGGAGTTAATTTTACCAATATGTTGTTTTACATTGTTATATCTTCAAGTTTCTCTACTTATTATGCAGCTGATGATGGTGCCTGAATGAGCACCAAAACTCGTTCTGCAATAAAATATATGTTGTAAAAACCATCTAACAACAGTGTATTTGCATTGAACAAGGTGGAACCTTAAAGATTTTTATTCAATTGTGATCTCAGTTCAATACGGGCAAATAAGATGAAGTTCCTCACATTTAAAGATCTTCAGAGGTCGATGCCATAAACAAATATCATTAAAAAAGGGAAAGAAAAAAAAAGGATCTAATTTTGAGCACCCGCATGCTGATGGAAAAGTTTTGGGAGAAAAGCAAGAACCTGGTCATTGTATTCCTGGATATAGAAAAGTCCAATAATATGTTATGAGAGATAAGATCTGGGAGTGCCTGAGGAAAAGAAACGCGCCTGAAGGACTAGTAAGGTAAATTCAGATGTAGTACAAAGACTGTTCCAGCTGTGTACAGATTGGGGAAGGTAGATTATCATGGTTTGAGACCAAGAGTGGAGTTCAGCAGGGAAGTGCACTGTCCCACTACTGTTCATCACTGTTATGGACAACATAATGCAGATCATCAAGGAAAAGTTAGGTAAACTGAATGCAGTGGCCTTTGCTGATGATATCATGATTTGGGGTGAAACAGAAGAGGAAGTACAGACCAGACTCAACGTATGGAAAACCCAGTTCCAGGAATATAACCTCAACATCAGCGAAACCAAGACGGTGGTGATGGCAGTCAACTGAGAAGGGAGTCCAGCAAGTGTAAAACTAGGAGACCACCAGCTAGCGTGTGAATAGTTTTCCTTATCTTGGAAGTGTAATCTCCAGGGATAATTTGGTCAGAAAGGAAATTACAGAGTGCAAAAGGGATCAGAATTCTACCAACAAGTAAGAACACTTTTATGGGATGATATGATTCCAAAACCAACCAAAATGATGACATTTAACAACTATTTCATACCAATATTGACCTACGGTAATGATTATAAGTTAAAAACTTCATTTTCGCGTATTGAACTGAGATTCACAATTAGAATTAAGGAAGGTTCAACCTTTTCAATACAAAACGTGTTGTATAAGATGTTCACAACATATTATTTATTATATTATTAGAACCGGTTTCAACGCTTATTGCGTCATCATCAGCTACAAAAATCACAATGGGCAAAGTACATATCATAAAAATTGCATAAATGACTCTTGCATGGCTGAATACAAATGATGGACTGCTTTTCTCCTTAAAGGCTAGAAGAAAATGAGTAAATCATGATGATGTGATGTGACACATAAAAGCGTAGTAGTTTGATGGGTGAGTATTGTGCATAAAATTGATCTGATGCTTTGAACATAAACGTCTGAATGTGATAATAAAACGATGTAGTAAAAACAATGTAGTAAAATTGTCCACTCTTCTGTTGTTGTTCAATTAAGACACATAAGTCCAGGTCCGATGTTATATGAGGTTGGCAAGACCAACAAAAAGATTTTGTCAAGGCCGGGACACCTGATGTTAAGCGATTGAATAAGGTTGATCTTCAAATTACTCTCAGCTCAACAAGGGTGGTGAATCTTGAAAAAAAAAAAACCTAAGTTAATGAAATGGAAAACTAAATGGAGTTGCGGCCAAGGATGATAGGATATGAGACTCACCTTGTTCAGCGTGCTGTATGTGTAGTGTGAGAAGAGTTGTGTACAAGTGAGATGGGTGTGACTGAGTAACGAAGGTAGAGTGAGAGGGGTGGAAAGGGGAAAGGAGAGGGATAGGGAGGCGGAGTTTAAGGCGGGTCAGGAGGGCGGAGTGGTAGTGGTGTGGGACGTAAAAGAGTGCTGTGGAGAGCGTGAAAGATCGATTTTCCTCCCGTGGTTTTTATACCTCTAAATTTCCTAGAAGACACTGCACTTAACACCAATAACATTTTTTCAAATATACACATATGGTCTAGACATGTCGATGATACTCTGGTTATTCTAGATGACAGAACGGTTAATGCAGCTACCACCCTTAATAACTTAAACAAGATAGATTCTAATATAAAATTCACATTAGAATCCGAGTCCAATAACTCAATCAACTTTTTAGATCTTACAATTAAGAGACTTCCTTCTTCTTTAGAATACAATATCTACAGAAAACCAACCCAAACAGCGACTACTATCAGAAAAGACTCCACACATCCACACGCACATGAATGCGCCACTTACTACAGTATGGTAGACCGTGCACTAAAAATACCGTTATCCAAGGAAAACCTAAAGAAGGAATTGAACACCATTCGTGCCATTGCTAAATTCAACGGTTATAACACCTCACTCATAGAACGCATCATTAACAAATGTAAACATAGACTAAAGACAACATTAACCAAAGAAAGACCTAACCCTGCCCTATTCGCCACCTTCACCTTTAACGAAAACATACACAGTGTAACGAACGTTTTCAAGAAACATAATATAAAAATTTCGTACAAAACCAGCAATAGAAATATACTGTAGATATAGTTCACAATTCCAAATCAATTAACAGATCCGACATTTACGCAAAGTCAGGTGTTTACCGTTTTCAATGCAATAACTGTTTTTCCTCATACATCGGACAGACCGAGCGTAGCTGCAAAGTTAGATACTTAGAACACATCAATGCTATCAGATATAATAGATTTTCTGCAATAGGCCAACACATACATGACTTAAAGCATAATTTTACTACCATAGAACGAGACCTAGAAATTCTCAAAAACATAAATAAAGGCCCTTTACTCGACATTACGGAGAACTGTTTCATTCACCTAGACCAATTTTTTAACCCTAACTTAAATCTTAACGAAATTTCAGAAAAATCCAATATCCTTTTCGACTTCCTAATCGAAGTCTTTAGAGGTATAAAAACCACGGGAGGAAAATCGATCTTTCACGCTCCCCACAGCACTCTTTTACGTCCCACACCACTACCACTCCGCCCTCCTGACCCGCCTTAAACTCCGCTTCCCTACCCCTCTCCTTTTAACACCTCTCACTCTACCTTTGTTACTCAGTCACACCCATCTCACTTGTCCACAACTCTTCTCACACTACACATACAGCACGCTGAACAAGGTGAGTCTCATATCCTATCACCCTTGGCCGCAACTCCATTTAGTTTTCCATTTCATTAACTTAGGTTTTTTTTTTTTTTTTTTTTTTCAAGACTCACCACCCTTGTTGAGCTGAGAGTAATTTGAAGATCAACCTTATTCAATCGCTTAACATCAGGTGTCCTGGCCTTGACAAAATATTTTTGTTGGTCTTGCCAACCTCATATAACATCGGACCTGGACTCATGTGTCTTAATTGAACAACAACAGAAGAGTGGACAATTTTACTACATTGTTTTTACTACATCGTTTTATTATCACATTCAGACGTTTATGTTCAAAGCATCAGATCAATTTTATGCACAATACTCACCCATCAAACTACTACGCTTTTATGTGTCGCATCACATCATCATGTTTTACTCATTTTCTTCTAGCCTTTATGGAGAAAAGCAGTCCATCATTTGTATTCAGCCATGCAAGAGTCATTTATGCAATTTTTATGAGATGTACTTTGCCCATTTATGATTTTTGTAGCTGATGATGACGCAATAAGCGTCGAAACCGGTTCTAATAATATAATAAATAATATGTTGTGAACATCTTATACAACACGTTTTGTCTTGAAAAGGTTGAACCTACCTTAATTCTAACTACGGTAATGAAGCGTGCACCCTCACAAAAAGAGATTCATCAAGACTGCAAGCATCAGAGATGAAATTTATTAGATCCACCATCCAGGAGACCAAGATGGACAAGTTAAGAAATGAGGAGGTGAGGAAATAAGCCGGAATAAAGACATCCCTATTAGACCAAATTGGCAAATCCAGACTACGGTGGTACGGGCATGTGGTGAGGATGAAGTTGCGTAATTTGAACGATGGATCATTCGATGAAGTTATTACATATTTTATTTGTCATTTTAGTAACTTTTAAGATAGTATACATCAGCCTAGACTAAACCTTCCTGACCATTTTAGGTGATAAAATGATAAAATTGGTGCTTTTCCTTGACTGAAGATTAATATCTTTCCGCTTGTTTTTACGTTGTTAGTACGAGTCACCATCATTATCATTGTACAGTTCCAGTTTCCTAGGTACTGTTAATGAGCCTCTTCCTGTCCATATACAACTTGTCATGGAGAACATCATCCAGTGTAACTAGATCAACAATGATCATGTCCATCCATCGGGTTTTAGGTCTTCCTGCAGGATCTGAAAGTAATTTTCATGGTATCCCATGTTCAACGGAGAAAAAAGCCAGATTGGTGCCTTTGAGATAGGCCATGGCCGACGTCCTTCCCATTCCCATCCGTGGGGAAAGATACCAAACTTAGTACAACCTGTTACACATGGATTGCAAAACAAAAACAAAACTTTTAATCTCCCTTCCCCGTTGTGTCACACGCAGGGTATGTTACGTGCCTGGTGCCAGGAAACAGCTTGCGTGCCAATACATCCTTGGCCGACCGCATGCTCTCTGATGCGGCATGCAAAACCAAATGCGGTTTTTATTGATATCTCAAAAAGTAACTGTCCAATTTTGAAAATACTTACATACCATATTTACGCGAATAATACCCACACATTTTTAAAAAAAATTTGAGGCACGAAATTGGGGTGCGGTTTTTAGCATCAAAGTTGGCATTTCCTTTTTTTTCAAAATAAGCCTACCTAAAGTTAGGGTGTGGGGATTATTCGGTGGCGGGGATTATTCGCGTAAATACGGTATTTGAACTTGTACGCAGTTGAGCTTTTAGGCCAGCTGTATGAATTTGTACCATTCCATTTAAAAATATGGAGTTGCTATCAATATCCTGGATATTAATCACCCCATGAGAATACGTAGCACATTATTTTACAAGCCTCTGGGTATCATTTACGAATATGAAAAGAGAATACCGATATCTTTAATGATTTAGATGTTATTTCCGTGTAAGATCTTAGGTGAATAACCCTGTATATACTGGGTGGTATATTACATTAAGACGTATGATGAAGAAAAGATGGGAGATTGGAAAAGACGTATTGATAACATTTATTGACATTGAGAAAGCTTATGAGAGTGTGCCCAGACAGCTGGTATGGGACACATGAGGAAGAAAACAAGTTAACAGAGTGGAAGTGCAAATGATAAAAGTTATGTACAAAAATTATGTTAGTAGTCTGACGACTAGTATAGGATAAACAAACTGATTTAAAATTGAAACTGGTCTCCGACAGGGAAGTGTACTATCCCCTATACTAGTCATCATAGTCATGGATGAAATTCATACGAACATTAAACAGAGATTGGGAAGACAGGCGACAAAAGCCTTGTTGTTTGCAGATGATATAGTGATATGGGGTGAGGATGAAAGGGAAGTGCAAAACCACGTAGATGTATGGAATCAAGAGATAGAAAAATATGGGATGAAAATAAACACAGAGAAAAGTAAAACAATAGTGATGACAAGGGGAACGAAGGAAGGAAGGAAGGAAGGAAGGAAGGAAGGAAGGAAGGAAGGAAGGAAGAGGAAAGATAAAACTGAATGGTAAAATACTATAAGTGGTTAAGAGTTTCAATGTACTTGGGAAGTGTAATCACGGAAGATGGAAAGATAACCAAGGAAATTGGGAAAAGAATACAACAAGCAAACAGCTTCTACCAGAGTGTAAGGGGTATTTTGCGGAACCAAGATATCCCAAAGAAATGTGAAAAAGTATTATATTCAACCCAATATATGAACCCATACTAACCTATGCAGATGGATCGTGGACTACAACAAAACGACAGGAGAGTAAAATACAGACAGCAGAGATGAAATTCCTAAGAGGTACTGAGGGCAAGACCAGAAAGGATAGAATTAGGAAAAGGACAGGAATCTTGAAACTTCAAGACAGGATAGAAACAACAAAGCTAACTGGTATGGGCATATAATGAGAATGGGAGAAGAGAGAGTGACAAAAAAACCTTTTTCAGAGAAGTTAACAGGAAAGAGAGCACGAGGAAGACCCCGAAAGAGGTGGACAGATTCAGTGTGGGAGTGCATAGAGAAGAGGGGAGAAAAACGAGAAGATGTACTTAAAAACGGAGAAGAGCGGTGGTGAGACAGGCAGTGATGGAGGTCCCTGATTCACAACCCGACCCGGGAAGCTGGAAACTGGAAATGAAGATGATGATACCAGGTAATGCACCAGCACCTTATTTTCTTTGGAGGTAGGAAACCCAACTAATGCGCACAACATCGTCATCCGAAAAACATTACTACCTGCTTCTTTATGGCCTTAGTAGAACTATACTGTTTATATAATGTTCACGAATATGGTAGAAATCATTAGCGGAAGTGTTATTTCTATTACTTAAACTATAAGTGGAGATGATAAGCAGCTGGAGCTGTAGGCCTGCAGTGGACATATTGGGTTCTCAGGAAGGTCTGGGAGAATAAGGAGGTCCCTGAGGATTGGCAAAAAGGAATAATCATCCCAATTTTCAAGAAAGGAGATAAGAAGGTTTTGAAGAACTACAGGGGAATTACTCTAATATCCCATATTGCTAAGATAATGGAAAGGATACTGGAAAGTAGAATAAGGTTGAGGGTTGAGAATCAGATACAGGAAAATCAGTTTGGTTTCAGAAGTGGAAGGTCACAATCAAACCCATTTTCATTCTGGGACAACTAATGGAAAAGCAATGGGAGTACGGGAATGATATGGTGATGACATTCATAGACATTGAAAAGGCATATGACAGTGTCCCCAGGACTACAGTTTGGGACATGGTGCAAAAGGGAACTGGACAGGGATTAATAAAAATGATCATGGCATTGTATAAGGAATGTTGTAGTTGCATGCAAATACAAGTTGGCAGGACAAGTTGGTTCAAAATCACATGTGGGCTGAGACAGGGAAGTGTTCTATCACCAATCCTGTTTACAATAGTAATAGATGACATCATGAGAACAGCAAAAGCAGCATATGGAGGAAGAGAAATGAACATGTTGTTATTTGCAGATGATATTGTGATTTGGGGAGAAGACGTCAGGAAGGTTCAAGAACAGTTGAATGTGGTGAATGGGAAGATCGAACAATGTGGACTGAAAATAAGTGTAGAAAAGAGTAAAACTCTTGTTATGACTAGAGGGGAGAAGGAAGGGAAAGGTCAGATTAGACTTGCAGACAAGCCCCTTGAAGTAGTGGAAACGTTCAAATACCTGGGAAGTGAATTAATGGAGAATGCTCGACTGGATGCTGAGATTAGTAAGAGAATTCAAGCTGGAAGTTGTTTCTATCATAGTGTAAGAAACATGTTATGGGACAAAGATGTATTACATACCCATAACAACTTACGGAGCAGAAACTTGGACAATGACAAAAAAGGATGAGAATCAAATACAGGCAGCCTAAATGAAGTTCTTGAGGAGTATGATACAGAAGAGTAGAAGAAACAAAAGAGGGAATAAGAAAATCCAGGAAGAAATTGGAGTGGAAAAAATGAATGATAGAACAGATTTTTTCTATTTGCTTTATGTCGCAGCAACACAGATAGGTCCTACGGCAACAATTGGATAGGAAAGGGCTAGGAATTAGAAGGAAGTGGCTGTGGCCTTAATTAAGGTACAGCCCCGGCATTTGCCTGATGTGGAAAAGGGAAACCACGGAAAACCATCTTCAGGGCTGCCGACAGTGGGCCTCGAACCCACTATCTCCCGATTCCTAGATACTGGCCACACTTAAGCGACTGCAGCTATCGAGCTCGGTAATGATAGAATCGAGAAGAGCCGACTAAGATGGTTTGGGCACATAAAGCGAATGAGTGACGAAAGAATGCCAAAAAAGGTGACGGAAATGCAAATGCAAGGAAGGAGAGACCATGGACGACCACAATTGAGATAGAGGGACACAATCCAATGCAGTATTATAGAAAGAAACCTGGACTGGGACACAGTGTTGGAGGAGTGGTGGAAAGACCGTGGAAAGTGGAGAGGAACCATATTTGCCCCTACCCAGCTACAGCTGGATAAAGGGAAATGATGATGATGATGAATGAATGTGTAAAACGATCACAGCTGTGAATAACACTACCTTACGTTTGGAGAGGAAGTGTCTATAAGGACTACAACTTGCTAGCTATGCATTACAGTTTGCAATAGCTAACGTGGTTAAATCACGCATCACTGCTGTAGCATCAGCCAAGCTGTTTGCTAGTAGGTTCGATTCACAAGCTGGTACATTTTTTTCCTTTCTGTGATTAACGCTGTTTACAGTAACTATAATATGGCTGCATACCATCCTGTTTCAAAGGATGAATTATTATTTGGTCCTGAAAAGGACTGATTTCATCTGATGTTACGTAGCCAGATTGGCTATGACATGATCTGTAGGTAGGAAGTAGGGTACCCTGCACATTCAGTGTAACAATTGCTCGAAATGTTAACCACCTTGGTTTGTGCAGATTTCAGCACGATGCTGTAAAAACATTTTTGCACATTGTAACAGGTTAGCAAACCTTGGTGATCATTTGCTGAAGGTGACCAGGATCTTCAGGCTCCTGTGCATACACTACCTACTTTAAGTGATCCCACAGGAAGAAGTCAAGTGGCCTTAGATCGGGAGATCGGGTGATATGGCAGGCCAGTGAATGGGTCCGCCGCTTCCTATCCATTTATTTGAATATGAAGCACGAAGATGGTTCTAGACGACTACTGAACAGTGAGCTGGGGCCCCGTTCTGTTGAAACCACATTCGTAATCGCTCGCACAGTAGCACATTCTCCAGCAACTGTGGAAGTTCGTTTTGAAGAAAATGAAGGTAACGTGCTCCCATTAGATGTCCATCTAGGAAATATGGTCCGATGAGACAGTTGTCCAAGATCTCACACCAGACATCTACTCCCCACTGCACTTGAAATAGGCCCCGTCTTTCTCCCCGCTCCAATAGTGCATACTGTGCTGATTCACGATGTCATTGTTGTGAAATTGTGATTCTTGTGAAAACAGGACTCTTGATTAAACGGTTGCATTACTGGTCTCACTGCATAATACCCATTGACAAAATGTTACTCTAGCATCAAAATCATGTCCATGGAGCAGTTGGTGGAACTGCAGATGGTATGGATAAAATTTATTGTTATGCAGTGTCCAAAACAGCCTCTTCATTTGGACCAGACATTATAGGAGCATCTCTAACAGAAGTTACCCTTCCAAGCGTCTCAGCTGACCACAATCTTCGTTTAAAGTTTCAGAACGTATTGGTAATCGGTAGTCTTCTGTCTGGAAAACGCACGTGATAGAGATGTTGTGACTGGACTGTGTTCTTCCTTGTTTCCTCATAAATGAGCAACATCGACACACTCGTCACTGGAATACCTTGTGAGTGAATGAATACATACTGTGATGTGACCTGATAAGTGTGCATAAACAATGTGTGTACGTTAAGATGGGGCATGATCTGTTGGTAAAAAAAACATGCATAAGGTTAGAATCAAACAACTACAATCCCAGTATTCAAACACCTTGCGTCACGGGCCTTTAACCGACTCAGCCACAAAGACAACATACAAGATGCTCGCTAAAGGATTACTAGTTAAGTATAGCCGTTCCACATCGAAAATTAATATCCGTACCAAAGTCTTCAATAATGCCTTACAGTGTTCATTTAACATTTCACCATTACGGTGCATGCGGCATACATATTAATTCGAGTGTACTTTCTCCATAAATTAGCAACAATTCAACGTTTTCTTCATAGGGATACATCGTGAGGAAATGGGCAAGTGCTATGATATGAAAATGGTAGGAGTGGATTATTATTTGTGCGTGTTGGACTCGGGAGGTTGTGAATTCCAATCCCATGCTGGCCATCCTGAAAGTAGTTTCCCTTGGTTTCCCATTTTCACCATCAGGCAAATTGTGGGACAGTACCATAATAAAAGACCAAGGACGATTTCCTTCCCAATCCTTAATCCACCCATCCTTAGTAGAAAGCCACCAAATCAGAGCACACACTTTAAAACCAATAGCAAAAAAAATTGATTACTGTATCTCCGCTAAAATGGAGCACCTCTGTCGTTCAAAAAATTTCCCTCACGCAGCATTTGAACCACTACGCTGCCGATACACACCTTGTACTCCAGCCCTTAATGATTCAGCCACGAAGTCAACGTGCGTTATGCTTGCTAGAGGTTTAGTACTTAAGAATGTCCATTCCGCCTCGAAAGTTAATACCCGTGTCGAAGTCTTCAGTGATGATTTATAGTGTTCAGTTTACTTCTTTACATTACAGAGCACTGACATAACCTATTAATTCGGTTGTATTACATGTAGTTGTGTTATTTCAAGGTGCAATAAATCAAGTTTTGAATGGTGCTTAGTACATGACACAGAACTGTACATAGTTATTCATTTCCTAGGTCCATGGATCAATTTACAGTGATGACACAGAGGTAGCGGAGAGCCTTATCGACCTTAAGTTATTTGGTGTTCATAAAACTACAGTAAATTACAAGGTTCTTTAGGTTATAGGCATTATTTGGGTTGCCTATCTCTGAAAAAATAAGGGGCTGGTAAGATTAATGATTCTTCTGGGCATGCAAAGGACTAGAAACTGGTACGCCAACATGTTAATATCAAACAAAGATACAAACAGAGAACAGTTACCAGCCAGTCTTCATTGACAGACACAGCTCCAACCCACTTCCCCAGGTCTGGCCGAGATGCCTTGTCGCTCAGGTACGGCTGTATCATGTTGGTGCAGGTCTTCTGTCGCATGTCCCATAGTCTCACTGTTCCATCTTCACTGGCAGATGCTATTTGAGTATCCCTGTACAACAGAAAGTTACACGCCTTCTAGTTCACCCTCCACCATACTGTAATGTCTCCAGCACATGAAGAAGATATCCCAAGCCAGAAAAAGTTGACAAGTAAAACAGATCTGGTTAGCAAATTCACTTCCTTCTGGCAAAATTATCATAACACAAGTAAAACAAAACTATCATTCTCCTTAGCTTTTGAAAGTGTGTAGGCCTACTTCAGCCCATTTCATATTTCCAATAAAACATTGAATCACACCACTTTATTGTAGATTATTTTTCTAATTACATTGCAGTTGGATATCTCAAACTGCTAGTTGTCTTAAGGACTGAGAAAGGCTATTTATTCAGTATCAAACTATTTAAGGTATGAACACTAAATGAAAATTCAACAATCTTCTTTTGAATTCTCTTTATCTACAATTATGTCCAAATTATTTATCATAAGACTAGCCAATAAATTTTCTTCTCAGATTACTACAGATAAACCACACCTGGGCAACTGGAGTGGGACATTGATCATGATGATGATGATTGCTACAGATACCAGGTGTATGCATAACTCTTTTCCGGCTTCACTAAGAGCGAACAGTATGCAGCGTACAAATTTCACACATATATCACTTTGCTCGTCTGACATTAACCTATTGCAAGCCGTCCACTTCATGACCGTATCGATGAGTACAATCAACAAATTAATTTAAAAACCACCTAATCGATACTTTATTTTTTTGCCTTGGGCAAAATTAAAAATACATTAGCACACACAGAACATGTTTCGACCACTTAGTGGTCACCTTCAGCTGTATAAAAATAGTTGAGATGAAAAACATTTGGACAGTAAGCACATTAAACCTTAAAACTATGTCCCATGGGATCTTGAAAACTATTGCTCTAGATGCTCTAAAAGAAGGGTAGGGGCGGGGGTTGGGGGTAAGGTAATGTGTGTGGATGATATTTAAATTACAATTTGCGTCTACAATTGTTTGAAAAATCTTATTAACTAATATACATACTGTATTTAAAATATTTAAAGCGCCTGTGGTGATGCCTGGGGTATAACATGCAACCCATGCCTAGGGTTATGGGTGAAGACCTTAACAGCATCGTAAGCACAGAAGGAAACCTTCGGAATGGCGAAGATGGTGGATGAGGCAACCCATCTTCTCTGGGGAAAATTAGAAGAGGAAACCACTGCCTTATGGGGAAGAGGGATCTTCAAAGGCTAAGGGAGTAAACTCCAAAAGAAAATCCTCAGATGCGTTAGGCCTAGCAGATGAGTAAATTTGTACTTGCTTTCAACTATAATGCAAGCCTCGGATGGAAGTTTAAAAATGGAAATGGAATTGACAAGTCTCTGGCTACAGTTGCAGAGTACCGAATGATGGTAATGCTGCTGTTCGTGCAAGTGTTAAATCAGAGAACAAAACCTGATTTGGAACAATAAATATTTTAACAATAAATGGGACGGAAAATGAATTGATTGACCTAATGGAGAGATGAAAACTTGACATGCTGGGATTAAGTCAAGTAAAATGGAAAGAAAAAGGAATGAAGAAACTAAGAAAATGGTACACCTTGTACCGGATGGGTAACAGTAAAGAGAAAAGAAATGGAGTGGGATTCATAGTGAATCAGAATGTTGAACCAATAGCTGATATTGAGTAAGTAAATGAAAGAACTATAATAATGCACATACATGTAAACAAGGAACTTCTAAAGATAGTACAGGTGTATGCTCCACAGACAGGATGTAGCATGGAAGAAAAGGAACATTTCCCCAATGAACTGGAAACACATATTGTTGGAGATGGGATCATGATTATGGGAGATCTGATTGCCCATGTGGGAACTGATAGAATGGGATACGAGAATGTTCTGGGCCCACAAGGGTATGATGAAACAAATGAAGGTGGAGAGAAACTGTTGGACTTTTATATCAGAAATAAACCTGATAATAAAGAACGTATGGTTTATGAAGAGGAAGAGCCATAAGATCAGCTGATATAGTTGGGATGGACAGTATGGAACACTCATCAATTTTATAATAACAGACCGAGAATGGGGAAGATACATCATGAATACGAAGATAATCCCCAGTGAAAGTATGGAAGGTGGTCATAGATTATTAATTGTGGAATTAAAACAAGTAAAAATCCCTAAAATTGCACAGAAGAAGAAACCAAAAATCAGGATTATGGGAATTGGAGGAGGAGGATAAAAGAATGGCATTCCAACATTGTGTAAAAAGGAAGTTGCCTAACACAGAAATACGAAGTGGAGAAGTGGGACAATTTAAGACAGACATTTGTGGAAGCAGCAATTGAGGTATGTGGAAAAACAAAAGCAAAGGTTAAGGGAAAGGAGACACAGTGGTGGACAGAAAAAAAAAAAAAAAAAAGGTGAAGAAAGAAATGGATAAGGAAAAGCGAAAAAACATATCCAAGTGATGAGAATAAGATAGAAAGGTGGAATACAAAAGATTGAAACTACAAGTAAAGAGGAGTATCAAGGAAGAAAAGGAGAAATGTTGGGGAGAGTTTGCCAAAAAAATTTGAGCAAGATAGTAGAGGATATCAGAAACTATTATACAAAGTAATAAAACTGAAAAGAATTAATAAAGAAAAAATCAAGGCATTAGAGAGAGAGGATGGATCCATAGTACATGACGAAAAGAGTCTTCAGAAGGTGATGGCAAAATATTTTTAAAAACTTTATAATCAGGATGACTGCTTGGAGGAAGAAGGAAATAAGAAAATGGAAATAATAGATGGAGAAAAAGAAGAGAACCCAATAACATGGTTGGAACTTGAAAGGGCAGTGAAAGCAAATACAGTAGAGACAATACGCAACACTTCTGGATTTAGCCTTGTTAAAATGGGAGACAAGTCGCGCTCCTAGAGGCTTGACCTGAAAAATCACGCTAAATTCAAATATCAATGGAAATGGATAAATAAAAGAAAGAAAGTGTTACTAAGATATTAACTTCAAAGTTGCTAAAGCAATTCTGTATAAGTGAATGAAGAATTATTTAACAGGTTATTATTTAAAGACTGAAATTAGACATATAATCAAGATGTGAAATGGACTGCTGTGAAAGGGCTTGATCTTTCATTTATGCATTACTTTTTTAGTTTTAGAATTCCTGCCTGAACGTTCACGGTTAGATTTTTCTTTTTTCTCATTTAAAAGCATTGTATCATATTAAAACACTTGTCAACATAAATATCGGCACATTCCTTACGCACGATTCAATGAATTTACATTTAAGAGCTGGACAATTTTCCTTTTTATTTGAAGTCTGCTAACACAAAGAAAATCTATAAATTTAGCCTCAAAAACATTCAAACTTTCGCTATAGGCAATACTTGCCATAATGCCATTATATTAGTATTAGAGTGAAGCAAATTTGCATCATCATATTGTTTCAACAAAATATGTACATTTCTTAATCACCCATGTTTTCTTCAGTGCTTGACAACACATTACGGCATTCCAAATGGGGTAACTTAGAACACAACCAGCCACACTCATATGCATATGTATTTTCCTGAATTAAATCAAACCCACAGATCACACCTACAACAACACATCGGTATTAAAGGTTAACTGCTGCACTATACAATAAAATATGCGCATTATTAAGCCAGTTAAAATATGGGTCAAGCAGGTCAGAAGATTATGAAGCACTATAAAAATCTCTTTGTAACTGGAAGAATATATATGCAAACACAATATTACTTACATTTTCTTGTCACGAGGGACATGGAAGAAAGACAGTGCATTCTTCTGTACTTCATAGTTACTGCAGCCAAACACAGCACATACCTTTCTTTACTACAAAAACTGGAAAAAACTTATGCATACACCTGGTATACCATGGTGATACTCAACTGATACAAGTAAAAGAAAAGTGTTTAAAATGAGCTTTGTACCTCTGACAGTGAATGATGACAGACAAGCACCTCAATCGAAAGACCTCATGGAGCCCCCCCCTGAGGCGTTTCAAGGATCAGCTAAAGCATACCATGAAAAGACCTGGAAGAACACTCAATCCTGGGATACACTTCCTGAGAATCGTACACTTTGGCACCACACTGTTTCTACATTAGCTACGGTGTTTGAAGAGGATAAACGACAAGCACGGAAGCTCCGTCAAGCTCAGTCCCGCCATTCCATGTGAATTGTGTGAACGTTTGTTTCATGCTAAGACTGCTATTAAGTCATATGAAACATATCCACAAAGCTTTGTGAGTGCAAGAATGTAAACTGCTGAAGAATATGTTTACTCAGATACGAGTTGCAGCCGACGAAGACGACGAGCCTAGATTCCGTGGAGATGGCAGAACAAAATCTTTGCAAGATGATTTCTGTTTTCATAAATTTACTGGGGTTGGATCATTAGTCATGGCAACTGTAAATCAAGATCATGGCTGAAGATGTTTTCTATGACAAATGAAACATGCACTGATTAATTTTAAAATAAATTAATGTTATTTTAATCTAAGAAAAATTGTAAGATTTTATAGGGGTGGAAAGATGGAACTTTTTAAACGTACAAGTTGGAATTTGTTATAAAAGCTGCTGGTAAGCGAACCGGAGTTCAACCAAAATGTTTTTTAAATAAAAGTGTACTGAAGCATAGTGTAATTTTCCATACACTTTTCAGTGTGGAAAGTAGTCAAATTTGTCACAGTATGGAATAAACCCAATGCTAAATGAGTGTGTGGACAGGGAGCAATAGAAAAAGGAGACAAGAACAAACATGAAAATACAAAAGGACAAGATCAATCTCCACATCTCCATACACGGCTGTCTTCAAATATTTTTACACAATGATGTATACGATGAGATACTTACGAGTGATGAATACAATGTATGTAATCATCGTGACCATCCATTGTCCTGACTAATTTTCCATCTTCTAGCGAGAAGATGTATATTTTATTATCTCCGCAGCCAGCATAGAGCTGACCTTCTGAGGAGAACATACAGTTGACGTCTGTCTTCTCCAGGGTGTCCCTGCAATGAGAGGAAGTTGTTTACGTGACAGCACAATATTACAATCACAAGTATCTCGAAAATTGATGATGATGATTGTTGTTTAAAGTGGTCTAACTGCTAGGTCATCAGCCCTAATGGTATAAGATGCAACGAAATGCAAATTAAAACATCAAAATCTATCCACTGACTAGAATCTAAAATGAATGATGATTAAAAATGATTGTGAAACAAAAAAACAATCAGTGGATCCAATTCACAATGCCTTAATTACTGGGATGATGCTTATTATCTAAAGGGGTCCAAAATCCAGGTCACCGGCCCCTCACAATGGTACGAAGCACTGGTAAAGCAGAACCATGGTATTCCTCCTATAGTGGTACTAATCACAGGACTCATGGTGTTCCTTGCATGGTGGTCTACACAGGTAATGTAGATCCAGGTTATGTCACCACTCACAAGCAATGCAGACCCACGGTGCTCCTCATATAATGGGACTAATCACAGGCGCCAGCCAAACCCGCGGTGTTTCACTCATGGTGGTACTAATCACAGGTAACGTGTTTCTCATAAAGTACTACCACTCATAATTAACACAGATCTATTCTGAACACAGTGGAACCGACCAGTGGAATTCACTCGATGATGCTTATCACAAGCAACGCCCAGACCAAAAGTGTTCCTCCCATAATGGTACTGCTCCTACGTAACGTAGACCCAGGTTTTTTTCCTTGGGCGGTGGTACTAGTCGCAAGTAACATCAACCCATGGTGTTCCACATGTAATGGTACTAATTACAAGTAGTCTCATGGTTCTAATGTCATCATTACTTGGTTGCCCCTTCTATATGTCTTTTAACGAGAGTTTAACCTGATGTAAACATGGTATGTCCACGTCTCCGCCAAAGAAAGGGTTGTGATTGGCTGAGCGTGTAGTACTGACTTCCACCTCGTCAATGTCTCGTGTTCGGACGTACAGGGCTGCGCATCGCATACGATAAAAGTACGAAGATTTGAACTTCTGAATAAACGACTAAACCTGGATTCTGTTCACTTAGTTTATTGACCACATTCACAATGCACTTGCACTACCTATGGTCGCTTCTGAGCGGTTTTCCTCTTTTGTGCTTCACTACATGGATGGCCCTACCACTTGCTCCATTTCTCTCACTATGAATACTGACACTGACTGCTGCTGCAAGATGCAACACCTTATCTCAACGATGTACAGCTTGGGACTTTCCCTCACTACGAGAAGACTTCCAGTATTACACCACACCTTGTGCCTTCATTTCTGGTTATTTAATCACTATTTTATATATAAAAAACGTAGGCCTATATATACCAGTATATATGACAACCATATTTTAATTAGATTTTGTTTTCTTCCGAACTCTCTAAATGTAAAAAACTGAAATAAAATAAAATTAATGCCACGTACTACTTTCCTTTGAGCTTGCATACAGTCGAGGGAGTGCGACGGTTGCTTTTCCAATCAACTACGTCTTTGTCCACGTGCATAGGCAACGTGCTCCGCCTATTTGTTTACATCAGGATTAAACTCTCGTGAAAAGACATATAGTTGCCTCTTATAACAGGCAGGGGATACCGTGGGTGTATTCTTCGTCTATGGTTCTCACCCAGAGGGGGTACAATGTGTGAGTGAAGTTTAGAATACGTGCTGTTATATAGTACAAGGAGATAGTAAAATTAGTAAAAGCAGAAATAACTGCGCTGTTGCAGAGTGTAAAAATATGCCCTATAAAACTGAGAATATAATTTATCACAGCTTTCCAAAAAAATATTATTTATGAGCTAAATGGAGGTTGTTGTGTCAAAGAGCTGATAAAATCTGCCCTAACGCTGCTAGTATTTGCTCCGCACATTTCCTCCCTCACAACTATGAACGGGACCTGAAAAACGAACTGCTGGGCTTGCCATTAACCCTTTCCACTCAAATTATTTGTAAGTCCTGATTTCTCCCCACTCATATTTACTTCTGTCAGCATTCTTCATATTTTAAAACCTTGTATTAAGTACTGGTTGTAACAATATATACAGGAAGGAACTACAAAATTAATTAATTTATGGTATTTACAATGTACAAAATAATGTTTTTCACTTTCTTAATGGTATGCCTTGAGTGTGTGGAAGCGTTCAAAGCAAATGCCTGGATGGAGCCCTGGTTGCTTCTCACAGGTTTTACAGAAGTGGACTGTCTCTCTCCTCCCTCCAACAACTTTCCTGACACTGCAAACCTTGCAATCCTTACTTTTTCCTTCAGGATGGGCCATTCAGCCTCACTTCTTCATCCGTTGAGGAAGGTCTTCCCCTTTTGCTGCTCTGTGTATTCCGCACATTTCCTACAAGTTGTCTTATCAAGCTTTTCCTGAACTTCAGATGGGTGATTCCATTGTTACCTTCTTTGAAGAGTAGGAAGGCATTCACTATTGTGATCTCCAGAAGCCAGAAGAACATTTTTCTCCACCACTTCACTGATTTACGTGTGAATGGGTATGAGCTAGCATAGTGGTCAGAAAGATCAAGCACATATAACAGTAGGTTTCTCTACAATTTCCTCGGCACCTTGACGTCTTATTCTTTGCACAGGCTGAGTGGAATTGTCATAGAAAGTGGACAGCATAGCAATAATTCGCTTGTCCTTTCAAACCAAGCAAGAAGTGTTATCTGTTCGGAGTGCAATAATGTTATGTTGTTTCATTCTCTTTGTTGCGGCTTTTCTAACTTGTAATGGCAGACCTCTCCTATTTACCATTACAGTGCCTTTAATGTGGACCTTTAGATTCAGTAGCTCACCTGCAAGTTCGTAACTGGTATAGAACCAGCCCGTAAAGACATGAACCCCAGTTTCGTTGGTGGCTTGCAAAACTTTTGTAACCAAATGAGTAACTACCCTGCAAGTGAAGGGTAAATTTTGCCTAACAAGTGATTGTGTGGTTATTGAACCATAATATGATTCCCCTTTGATGAACAATGCGTTCGATGGTTTGAAAAGGAGCACCACAGTCACACTCGGGGGATTGTATCTTTCCCCATTTATACAGGGACGCAGCACAGACACCATGACCACATCAAATCCTATTAAGGATAGTCCAACGGAGTCCCCACTTTGTTGGTTTCTGCTTATTGTAACACTTGAACATGACACGACCCTTGAAGCCTACAGTGCTTTCATCAACACTCAGATTCTCTCCTGGAATGAAGTGTTCCCTGAATTTCGTGTCCAGGTACGACACTATATTTCTGACCTTCAAATCTCTAGAATTGTGGGCCTGCCCTATCAGCATCAGGGGAAGAAAGATGGAGATTCCAGAATATCTGTAGAAATCTGTCTCTAGAGAACACATCTTTGTAGAACACCTGCTTATCCAACCAGTCTTCACTAAAATAATCCTGCATTTCTGCCTTACTGTTCATCCCCATGTTGATAATTACACCAATAAATGCCTTCAACTCTTCTAAAGTCACAGCTTTCCAAGAAAACCAGATAGATCTCTTCTGAAGTGGAGTATTTTGCTGTATTTTCATTTTGGCAAATTTGTTCGTCTCATGGACAATAGAGGTTAGCAACTGATCAGTAAAAATTAGCTGCCAGTACTTTAGTTCTATTTTAGGTCTATTGCCACAACTTATGAATCCACTGACTAACCTGTAAGGAAATTTAGGTAATCCTGCATCACCAGTTCTCCACGATCTCCAAGGTATATTTGAAGTCAGCACTGTATGATTGGGACCGAGATGAGTCATAATACTACCGCCTCCTCTATGATTTCTTGAGATGCTGATATCGATATTATCACTTGAATCACTAATGGATATATCATTTTCATCGCCAGATTCAAAATGTTTGTCACTTTCATGGTCACTATCAACAAAATCAGCCAAAATAGACTCAAGAATCTCAGTTTCGGTCAGACTGTGCGCCGCCATGTTGCTTCACGCGACTGCTTTCCATTGTTAAGGAAACGGAGCAATTTTGCCGAGCAAAGAGAAACTAAAACACTCCTATTTGGTTTATTTTGGTTTCCGGAAGGGACCAGCACTTATGAAACGAAGTACAAAAGTCCTGGCTTGCCAGGTAACCTAGCAATGAGCGGCGAAACAATGTGTCGACTTAGGGTCGACACACGAGCTATAATGCTAAGTGACAGCTGTCGACCTCAGGTCGACACACGACCAGAAAGGGTTAAAAAAGGAAATTGAAGGTAGATAATGTACTCACCCAAAATATTCCTAACTGGCATGGCAATGACATTGATACTTCAAGTACAAGAAATGATGACGATCAGTTTGACAACATTTCCGCCATTAGAGGCATTAAAATAATTAGTATACTCATATTCTGAATGGAAAAAATAATCTGAAATTATTGTGAATAGGCTATTCCTGTTACTATACTTCCTTCTCTCTATGATTTTTTAAAAACTGCTTTACCGACACAGATAGGTCTTATGGTGACGATGGGATAGGGAAGGAAGCAGCCATGGCCTTAAATAAGGTACAGCCCCAGTATTTGTCTGGCATGAAAGTGGAAAACCATGGAAAGCCATCTTCAGAACTGCCGACAGTGGGGTTCGAACCCACTATCTCGTGGATGGAAGTATTCTCGTAGGCTATTCAGAAATTATCAGTCTAGTTCTACAGAACTTCACCTGTCAACGAGTACAGACATGATTTCGTAATCTATAATCTTCATTTCCGTTTTGACGAATTGCACAATTAAAAATAGGAGAGGATTTCCACCAATCAATACTTATTTATTGCATATATTAAACTACAGGACCGGTTTCGACCTCATATATAAGGTCATCTTCAGCTGAACCATACATACATATTTATATAATGAAGCTTTGATTAAGATTGTGTTGTTAAAGGAATGCTATATGATGATGATGTACATTTAGTCACATACAAATGGGGCACGTCTTAGCATGAACTGGCGTATATGTCATTCTGTACAATATTGCAACTGTATGTCTAAAATATTATGTTGAAGGTCTTAAAATTAGTGTATGAAATATGTCTTTACTTAAACTAATATATATATATATATATATATATGTACAAGATAAATACAATATATAAAAACACTTCAGGCATATGAACATTTGTTCTTGCTTGTTGGTCAATACATCGACTAACTTCTGTATTTAAGTCTTATTTACAGTTGTACACTTCAGCTGCTATTCTTGGAGTTTGTAAAATTGCATGGGTAAAAAGTTTTGTCTTCCTGTGCATATGTGGGATAAAACACTTTCAATTTTAAAAAGGTGCCAAATGTATGGATGAAATTCAACTAAAATATGTTCAGCTCTGCTGTGTGTGTTGCCCTTTTAGTGGAACCAATTCATGTTGTCCTGTGGCGACCGTAAATTTGGATGACATTGGGTTCAAAGTAGTGGCTCCTTTCCCATTTATAGCTGTGCAATGATGTTATGTTTATCTGTGGAAGATAAGATTGAGTTATAAGTGATATCGTGTTGGAGGAATGTCTAAGGGTTATGTGTGTGAATTGGAATATGTACTTACTGTTATTGGTGTAGCTGAGTTGTGTTTGACGTGCGAACCTGTAATGTACTACTTCGTGTTCTTCTTGGGCTCATACTAGGTGCTGTGAGGGGGAGGGAAGGAGGGGTAGGGAGAGGAGTTGTTGTGGGGGTAGGGGTGGAGCTGGGTGTGTTGTTTGGTGTTTTTCTGTTGCGTGTCGCGTTCTGTTTATTTGTATGTGACTAAATGTACTTCATCATCATATAGCATTCCTTTAACAACACAATCTTAATCAAAGCTTCATTATATAAATATGTATGTATGGTTCAGCTGAAGATGACCTTATGTATGAGGTCGAAACCGGTCCTGTAGTTTAATATATGCAATAAATAAGTATTGATTGGTGGAAATCCTCTCCTATTTTTAATTGTACAGACATGATTCTCGAGGTAGCTGACAATACCAAGGAAGAAATCAACCGGTTGAAAACAGAAACTGAAGACAGAAAATCTGTCATTAAGGAAATAATTTATGGTCCTGAACAAGTTCCAAGTTAAGAAATATTCTGTACCTTTTAACGAAACGATTTCCATACAATTCAAAACAAAAAGCATGTAGTGAACTGAAGTGTGTCTGGTCTCAATGTTTCTCTCCGGGCCAAATTCAGTCCCTTCTTAAAAAAAGAGTGTGAAGTGGGGCCTCCACGACATTGCAAATGCTTTTACCGTAAGAGTTCTCTCTCTTTAGGCATATGTTTATTTGTGAAAATAGAGATATCCTCTACTTTTTTTGCTAGTGGCTTTACGTCGCACTGACACGGATAGGCCTTATGGCGACGATGGGATAGGAAAGGCCTAAGAGTTGGAAGGAAGCAGCCGTGGCCTTAATTAAGGTACATCCCCAGCATTTGCCTGGTGTGAAAATGGGAAACCATGGAAAACCATCTTCAGGGCGGCCGACAGTGGGATTCGAACCCACTATCTCCCGGATGCAAGCTCACAGCCGTACGCCTCTAACCACATGGCCAAGTCGCCCGGTTATCCTCTACCTTGTCACTCAACCTTTCAAAATTGGACCATGCATTTTTAAGTTTAAACCTGGAATTCTGACAGAGGTTCTCGATCTCATTAAGGTTAATGGTAAAAACACTTAAGCACTCAGAGAAGGTAGCAGTTATCAACTTTGGTGAAATGAATATAGATAGTCGTATGTTACATTTCATCTGATGACATGATTTTAAGTCCGCATAATTCACTGAAATTCACAGCAAAATAATATCACTGTATGTGAGGTAAAAAAAATACATTTTTTTTTTGCTAGTGGCTTTACGTCGCACCGACACAGATAGGTCTTATGGCGACGATGGGATAGGAAAGGCCTAGGAGTTGGAAGGAAGCGGCCGTGGCCTTAATTAAGGTACAGCCCCTACATTTGCCTGGTGTGAAAATGGGAAACCACGGAAAACCATCTTCAGGGCTGCTGATAGTGGGATTCGAACCTACTATCTCCCGGATGCAAGCTCACAGCCGCGCGCCTTTACGCGCACGGCCAACTCGCCCGGTAAAACATATATTAGGATTAGATGAACCAGAAGAGATATATGGACATTATACGAAAGAATGATGTGAAGAAGAATCTTCTCTGGGTAGCATTATCATCATTAAAGATAAATCTCCAATAGAATATGAGTCTAGATGTATAAAAAAATATTCTTAAATTACTGCATTCCGTGTAAGCTACATGTCATATAACTCACATCTTCCTTTTGAGGCTGTGATAATTAATCGTAATAAGTTGGATACTAATTGTCCTTTATGTTAAGTTAAAAACTGCTGAATTTGGTGTTTACCTCATTTATATATTTGTATAGGCTAGCAAACCGTCGGAAGGACATCTGATTGCTTTCAACTCATGCAAAAAGAAGAATGCAAGTCCGTAACAGGACACATGGCCCAAAACTTGGAAGGAAGATGATGATGATGATGATATACTTATTAGTTGGAGTACTTTGTTCATAAAATGTCGTTTTTCTCAATTATGCAATTGCCGCCGTGAGTGTATGTGTATCATTACAGCTACAGATTTGAGGCGCTATGTTTTCTTATTAATTTTAAATGATAAATGTTATGTCCTCTAAAGATATATGACAAGATTAACTCAAAGAAACATTCAGCTAACAGTACATAATGCACTGAATCTGGCGGTAGCACTCTCCTCAGGGTGACGTCACGCGCACCAGCCAATGGCAGCGCAGCTCCCCGGAATGACCTACCATCAGTATTCTAGTTACATTGCAACTAATCAAAGAATGGAAATGTGGACCTAGGCAACAGTGGTTCGCGATCAACAATGGGGCAAGAAAGAATAAGCGCTGCGATAACTACCCCAAGACAGTCAGCAACAATCTATGAGGACGCGGCACCAGAAGGAGAATTATCAAAGCTGTCACGTATCTCACGAGTACAGACTGAATAATCAATTTCTTTTGATGACCCTGAAGATTCAAGCAACAGTTGCTGGGAAATATCAGCAAACATTTAAAGTTCAAGAGGGTCTACGAACCCATAAACCACTCGTTACGTACTTCGAAGAACTCAGCATGGTTACCAACAAAGTATTAGTAGACATTAAAGGTTTAACAAAGCCTAACAAACATGAAAAGCTATGCAGTGTAAATGATCATGAAATCCTACTTTTTTTAAAGTGAGTAATCTACAATTTGTATGCAATACTCTGATTACTTTTATTCATCACTGTAATGGATGAAATAATGAAAAGAGAGACTCTTTCCTTTGCAAATGATAATGTGATATGGGGTGATAGTGAGGCTGAAGTACAACAGAAGCTGAATAACTGTGAATGCCATACTCAAGATAAGCGAGTCCTGCCTGTTAGTCAACAGAACACTTTTTTTGCTAGGGGCTTTACGTCGCACCGACACAGATAGGTCTTATGGCGACGATGGGATAGGAAAGGCCTAGGAGTTGGAAGGAAGCGGCCGTGGCCTTAATTAAGGTACAGCCCCAGCATTTGCCTGGTGTGAAAATGGGAAACCACGGAAAACCATCTTCAGGGCTGCCGATAGTGGGATTCGAACCTACTATCTCCCGGATGCAAGCTCACAGCCGCGCGCCTCTACGCGCATGGCCAACTCGCCTGGTCAACAGAACACTACTAACAGGTGCATTCCTCTACCACTGATCTACAGAAGGAGCTATTTCCAGGCAATGGTATGATGATAAACGTCAGGTTGTGAGTTTCACAAATAGAAAAAGTCCTCTCAGTTTTAATTACTGCGTTGATGGGGTGAAAGTTCCTTTTGGGGATCATTGTAAGTATCTAGGAAAGATCTTCATTGGGGTAATCACATAAATGGGATTGTAAATAAAGGGTACGGATCTCTGCACATGGTTATGAAGGTGTTTAGGGGTTGTAGTAAAGGAGAGGGTAAGACCCCAACTAGAATATGGTTCCAGTGTATGGGACCCTTACCAGGATTACTTGATTCAAAGACTGGAAAAAAATCCAAAGAAAAGCAGCTCGATTTGTTCTGGGTGATTTCCGACAAAAGAGTAGCGTTACAAAAAAGTTGCAAAGTTTGGGCTGGGAAGAATTGGGAGACAGAAAACGAGCTGCTCGACTAAGTGGTATGTGATTAGAATAATAACAGTAAGTTATTTATTAAATTGACCACCTAATCAATACAATAAGTCATTGTCTTGGATGATTTACATTGATCTATTAACTAAGAATGGTACATGTTTCGCCTAGTATGAAGGCATCATCAGCCATTGTCTTAACCTCGGAATAAAAATAAGTACTTGATTAACATATAATAAGATGAATAATTTTAAAAACTTGAAGAGACTTAAACTAAAATTAACATTTAACCCAGTATGTCCCAGAATTATAATTTTTTAATTAATGAGTAACTCTGTCATAATTGGTCTCAGTGGTCCTATATGGATATGAAAATAACAATAAAAAGATTTTCAGATATAAGATATTCCCGCAGGAGGGTGTTGCCATATGGCAATGCTGGGTCATACTGGGAAATATTGAGTAAAAAAAGAAATACAAGAAGAAATGTTTTGTACAATATTGTGTTCATTTTTGTAGTAACTTGAAGGGTAAATCAATTAATTTAAGGCGTTATCAGTTAATTTGTTAAGGCTTTTGGGCCTTCCAATAATGAATAGGTCACTGTTTGACTTATTCTATCGATGTAAGCGTAGCATGCTATTGAGGTCACAATTCTGTTCTTTTTCTAAAGGGATAGGTTACTATGCCTGCGGCCATACTATAGTTTCTACTACTTTCATTCCTTGATGTGGTATTTCACGAAGAATTTGATGCAAAGCCCTACATCACGTTTCTTGCAAGCAGTGCGACCGACTGTGGAGCAGTTGTCAGCGGCGCATCTCCTCTTCTTGTCAATGGGAATCGGCCAATGGTTTAGTCCATCGTAGCATAGGTATTCTAGAGTAGTTCCGTCAGATTTCCATTTGCGAGTAGGTCCTGGGCCTCTAGGGCCTTCACCAAAGTGGTTGCAATAGTAAACTGCAATTTGACGCCTAAATTCTAGTTGTGGCATACTTGATGGGCTACTCTATGCACCTGCCACGCGTTGTGCACACATACGTCGCTCAACCAAGTGAAAATACTACTCCACCACTTCTTGCCTCGGTTTCCAATGCGATACAGAGACACATTCTGGTCCATGCGATCAGCACCACCCATGTGCTTATTATATTTGCCAATTACATTTGGTCTGTTAACACCTATTTTCTTTCTTTGTTCCTTGGAATAGGGGTGCACTCACAACTGAATTATTGACCCATTTACTCACACGTATGTCAGTTACTTCCATTTTCACTGAAGTGCAGTATCCTCGAGGCTTCTTCTTTAGGGTCTGTTGGTTCTCAAGTGGACAGCTTTTGGGAATTCTACTGTCGCGAATAGTACCTGTGCCCGAATAACCCTGAGATTTCAAATAGGCTAGCAACGGAAGGCCGGTAAATAAATTGTCAAAATAAAATGAGAATGGTAGCTGCTATACATCAAAGTGAAAATCATCAATCATACTCAACAGTGGAGCTGTAGACTTCCCGAATCTCTCCTCATAAACTTGATTTGCTCTGGGATTTCTACCTTGATAAATTTCAAAATTTATCAAATAACCTGCTGGAGTACATAACGACCAAACTTTGTACCCGAAGCGTAATGGTTTACCTTTTATAAATTGTTTGCAACCGTGACGACAGAAGTATGCTATCATGCTCTCATCGTAGGAAAGGTGCTGTTCAGGGTGAAAATATTTGAGCATATTGGACTTCAAATGGTCTGTGATGGGTCAAAGTTTCCACATTTTGTCATTGCCATTTCCTGATTTACAGCTGTCTTCAAAATGAAGAAAGTGCAGTATCTGTTGAAAGTGATTTCTGCGCATTGATTTTGAAACAATTTTATTCTTTAGCCTTACATCTGATCATCTTCACCACTCAAAGCAGCACTTTCAACGTCAGGAAGTTCGATAAACAACTCTTGAGGTTCTTCATCATTGGACAGTATTGCAACCAAGTAGTCAAGAGCTTCTTTTAGATTTATCGGGCTGAAAATATAGAAAACAACTTTAAAGTGCTATACATTACAAGCAGTCAGGTATTGTGTGCAAATAGTAGTATACAGACTGCTATGGCAATGCTAGGAGAGGATAAAAAATTGAAATACCCATTATGGCCCAGTGTTGCCATATGGCAACAGCATCATAAACCCTTATATATCTTCACTTTATAGGAGCCAGCATATTTTTCTTTTATACTAACGTAATGCTACAACTTTCTACAGAAAATAGCAATAACAAGAAAGGAAGAATTCCTTGCAGGAATGTAAATGTACCTGTTCATGAAACTGTAGTCCCCTTGATTTGCATTTCTTTTTCTCACTCTCACTTTGCGATGTTACTGCACACAAACCACTTGAGTAACTGACAAAAAACCATTCAGAATTAACAATACAGGTCCCTATAATGTACAATTCTGGCAATGGTTTTATGAGAAGTGAATAGTTGAATAGCCAACAAATAAAACAGACACATGTAACCCAGCGTTGCCATAACGCTGGGACATATCGGGTTAAAAAAAAATGTAGGTTAAAAAATTTTTTTTTACAATGTGAAGAATTACAAAGGTGAAAGTATTAAAATTATTGACATTAAAAGGCTGCTATTACAAGTAAGATGGACAAAGCAACAGACTGCGATGAACAAGTAGTAAGATTGCTATAAAATTAAGTTGAGCGATTGGTGGTTAAAATTAGACTCTGACGAGAATGACGATCAGTCATATTTATTCAAAAAGTAATATTGAGAAAATAATGTTGAAGGCTAGTCAAGAGATCACTTTATTCCTTTCCAGGACACAAAAGACAAAAGTCATAGGCATATGGTAGAAATGTAGAACACATTTATGAGAAGATAAAAAGTTGTAGATTAAAGGTTGAAGAACAGTGTTAAAATTGGACCTCTGTGGACCATCTCAATTTGAAGCAATGTTAAAATGTTGTCAAGAATATGAGTTTATTGACATTGAATCTGTAAGAGGAAACCAAAAACAAGGTATTAATTGTGTGAAAAGATTTTTTAAAAGTTTAGTGGAGATCGTGTATACTTACCATTTGACGAGGTGAAGGTAACTTGTACGTTATGAATTAAGTGTATTGACAACTGTAGACTTCTTACTACGAGTGTTGTAGCTGTAGGTTTGTGTTGGAGGGGGAACTGTTTGCGGAGGCATGATTATTGGATTGTGCGTAGTGCTTGGAGGGGAGCTGCTATTGGTGGGAGAGAAGGAGGAGAGTGTATTACTGCACATGTTGTATCGGTGAGAAGCCATTGGAGGGAGCGATATTAGAGTGGGTGTGGCTATCGGTTTATTGGTTGCATTTGAATTAGAGGTACTAGCTGTGAGGGGAAGGGAGGGGAGTGTATTAGCTGTAGAGGAGGTGGAAATGCTTATTAATTTGAGGTTGAACATTTTTAAGAATATATTGGTGAGGGGAATTGAATTTTGTAATAGAATTAAAATCTGTTCAAATAAGGGACTTTTTTAAAATCAATAATATCATTTAGGTTCTTATGTGTATTGAAATGTTGGTCGAGGAAAATGAATAAATTTTCGTATTCTGTTATAATTAATGGTTATGAATTTCATGTTTTTGGTCCGTATTGAACTGAGAATAATATATAAGTAATAATAATAACAATGTAAACATTTCCACCTTTTCAATACTAAAATATATTCACAAAATTATAAATTACACGGTACTAGTTTCGACCCATCTTTGCTCCAATATGGCTGATGATGACCCCTAGATGGGTCGAAACTAGTATCGTGTAATTTATAATTTTGTGAATATATTTTAGTATTGAAAAGGTGAAAACGTTTACGTTATTATTATTATTACTTATATATTATTCTGTTATAAGTTTACTTTTATCGACTCTTTTGAGAATATGAAGGTCTTGTTCTATTGTAGTGAATTTATGTCCTGTGTCCCTCATGTGGTTGGCCATTGCGGAGAATCTATTGTGTCTTTGAGCATTGTAATGTTCAGCGTATCTGGTGGAGAAATTGCGGCCAGTTTGGCCAACATAAGAAAAATTACATGTAGAGCATTTCAATCTATATATTCCTGATCCAGAGTAACTATTGTCTGTGATGTTAATGGAGTTATGATTAAAGAAAAAATGCGATTAGTGTTTTTTGTTGTGTAGGCTATTTTTACATCGTGTTTCATTAATGGATAAATTTTATGGTTAGTGAACATGAATTTAGTGTATTTTAGTTTGGCGGGTTTCAATGGAGTTAAATTTGTAGCTAGTTTTGATTTTGTTTTGTTGATGATTTTATCAATTTATATCTGTGTTAAATCCGTTGAATTTAGCTATTTCCTTAATGAACAGTAATTCTTTCTTTAAATTAGTAGAGGATATTAGAATTTAAATGCTCTATATATTAGACTGTGATAAGTGGCTTTTTTATGTGAGTTGGGATGTAATGAATAATTTTTTATGGTTGTTGGAGAAGAGGTGGGTTTTCTGTATATTTGGAAGTCGAACTTGTTTGATACTCGTGTGATTTTGATGTCTAGGAAATTCAAAGAGCTATTGATCTCATCTTCTTTAGTGAATTTAATGTTGTTATCCAAATTGTTAAGAAATGATAGTATGTTATCGCTGTTGTTGATCTGTTTATCTATGATTGCTATGGTATTATCGACATGGCGATGCCAAAGACATAGTCCATTGATGTTATTAATGATCATACTGTGTTCGAGATTATCTAAGTATATATCGGCTAATATACCAGATAACGGGTCTCCCATCGCCAAACCTTCCTGTTTGTAAATTTTCTTACTGAAGGTGAAGTAGTTGTTGTCTAAAACGAAACTAAGTAATTTTAACCATTGATCAATTTCGATTTAACTCAATGTGCTATGTTTGAACAGATTGTTTTTTATGATGTTAATAGTATTATTGATAGGGATGTTTGTATACTTGTTGGTGATGTCGAAAAAACACAAAACGTGGTTTGGTTGCAGACTGAATTTATTTAGGGAATTGCAAAGTTCAATCGAGTTCTTTATGGAGTTGGAGTTGTGAAATTTGAAATGTTTTTTCAGGAAATTGTGTAAGAATTGAGAAGTTTTATAAGTAGGACTATTCATACTATTAATTATGGGTCGAATGGGGACCACCTTTTTATGAATTTTGGGCAATGATCTGACTGTAGGTTATTTTGGGTTCATTACACTTAATTTCTGATAATCCTGATCATTTAAAATGAAAGTAGAATTTTTGAGAAGTTTCTTTAAGTTACGCTGTATTTTGTTTGTTGGATCTTTGTTAATTAAGGTATAGGTTTTGATTGAAAAAAGTTTCAGTTTTATTCATGTATTCCTGTTTGTTCATTCTTACTATGGTGTTGCCCTTATCTGCTTTTGTAATTACAAAGTTGTTATTATGGATTTTGGATTTCAGGTTTAGAATTTTTTTCGAGGCGTTGTAGTTGTTGTTGTTGTTAGAAGTTATCTCATTAATCAATGTTGGGAGTTTCTTTTTTTACTTCATAATGTACGTCATTTTGTTTATCAATCAGGATTTGTTTACTGATATTAGTTTCGGTTTCAGCGATGGTAGTGATAATGTCCTCTGCTTTTTTGTGATTAGGCCAATTATGTTTGATATCTCTATCTAATAGATTCATCTCTTGGTTAGAGATTGCTGTATTAGATAGGTTAATTGTGGTAGGAATGTCAGTCAAATGGGAAGGGGACACTTTGTTGTTTGTATTTTGATCAGATGTTTTGCGTTTGTTTTCTTGTAAACAAAACGATTTATGGTTTAGGGTTTTCTGTTTCCTATCTAATATGTATGATAAATTAAGGTCAGTGTACCTTAAAAAATGAACTCCATTCAAGTGGAGATAATTTTTGAGAAATGGTCAAATCAGTCCTATATAATTGTAAATTTAGTAGAGATTTTTACTTGTATAATAGCTTAATTTCATTTTTCAACTATATGCTGTTTACTTTTTTATGAGTGGCATAAGATTTTGAATAGGGATGACTTTTCTTTGTAAAGATTTAAGAAACTTAGGTACCAACTCTAATTTTAAGCAATCTTTAAGAAATTTAATATCTCTAGATATCTTGCGTATTTTAATTCTCAGGTTCAAATACTTGTTAGGTTTAGTCATTGCCTGGTTGGCATTAGTATTACATGTAATAAATATCATTCTTGGTCCGTACTGATGCTATTTGATTATAATAATAATAATATAATAATAATAATAATAATAATAATAATAATAATAATAATAATGTTATTTATTAAATTGACCACCCAATCAATACAATAAGTCATTGTCTTGGATGATTTACATTGATCTATTAACTAAAAATTGTACATGTTTCGCCTAGTATGAAGGCATCATCAGCCATTGTCTTAACCTCGGAGTAAAAATAAGTACTTGATTAACATATAATAATATAATAATAATGGCGTGTGGCCTCCGAAGAGGCCGAGTGAAGGTCTTTCGAGTTGACGCCGCATAGGCGACCTGTGCGTCGATGAGAATGGGCTCCTACCCATGATGAATTCTAATGCTGAAGACGACACACACACCCAGCCCCCGAGTCATTGGAATTAACCAATGAAGGTTAAAATCCCCGACCCGGCCGGGAATCGAACCCAGGACACCCTGGACCAAAGGCCAGCACGCTAACCATTTAGCCATTGAGCCGGACATATAATAAGATGAAATTAATTTTAAAAACTGAAGAGACTTAAACTAAAATTAACATTAAAAATAACAATGTTGGTTGTAAATTTTTTTTTTACAACGTGAAGAATTACAAAGGTGAAAGTATTAAAATTATTGACATTAAAAGGCTGCTATTACAAGTAAGATGGACAAAGCAACAGACTGCAATGAACAAGTAGTAAGACTGCTATAAAATTAAGTTGAGCGATTGGTGGTTACAATTAGACTCTGACGAGAATGACGATCAGTCATATTTATTCAAAAAGTAATATTGAGAATATAATGTTGAAGGTTAGTCAAGAGATCACTTTATTCCTTTCTAGGAGACAAAAGACGAAAGTCATAGGCATATGGTAGAAATGTAAAACACATTGATGAGAAGATAAAAAGTTGTAGATTAAAGGTTGAAGAACAGTGTTAAAATTGGACCTCTGTGGACCATCTCAATTTGAAGCGATGTTAAAATGTTGTCAAGAATATGGGTTTATTGACAGTTGAATCTGTAAGAGGAAACCAAAAACAAGGTATTAATTGTGTGAAAAGATTTTTTAAAAGTTTAGTGGAGATCGTGTATACTTACCATTTGACGAGGTGAAGGTAACTTGTACGTTATGAATTAAGTGTATTGACAACTGTAGACTTCTTACTACGAGTGTTGTAGCTGTAGGTTTGTGTTGGAGGGGGAACTGTTTGCGGAGGCGTGATTATTGGATTGTTCGTAGTGCTTGGAGGGGAGCTGCTATTGGTGGGAGAGAAGGAGGAGAGTGTATTACTGCACGTGTTGTATCGGTGAGAAGCCATTGGAGGGAGCGATATTAGAGTGGGTGTGGCTATCGGTTTATTGGTTGCATTTGAATTAGAGGTACTAACTGTGAGGGGAAGGGGGAGGGGAGTGTATTAGTTGTAGAGGAGGTGGAAATGCTTATTAATTTGAGGTTGAACATTTTTAGGAATATATTGGTGAGGGGAATTGAATTTTGTAGTAGAATTAAAATCTGTTCATATAAGGGACTTTTTTTAAATCAATAATGCCGTTAAGGTTCTTATCTGTATTGAAATGTTGGTCGAGGAAAATAAATAAATTTTCGTATTCTGTCATAAGTTTACTTTTATCGACTCTTTTGAGAATATGAAGGTCTTGTTTCTATTGTAGTGAATTTATGTCCTGTGTCCCTCATGTGGTTGGCCATTGCGGAGAATTTATTGTGTCTTTGAGCATTGTAATGTTCAGCGTATCTGGTGGAGAAGTTGCGGCCAGTTTGGCCAACATAAGAAAAATTACATGTAGAGCATTTCAATCTATATATTCCTGATTCAGAGTAACTATTGTCTGTGATGTTAATGGAGTTATGATTAAAGAAAAAAATTGCGCTTAGTGTTTTTTGTTGTGTAGGCTATTTTTACATCATGCTTCATTAATGGATTGGTTATCGGTTAAATCTTATGGTTAGTGAACATCAATTTAGCGTATTTTGATTTGATGGCTTTCAATGGAGTTAAATTTGTAGCTAGTTTTAATTTGGTTTTGTCGATAATTTTGTCAATTATATCTGTGTTAAATGGTTAAAATTACTTAGTTTCTTTTTCTGCTAGTTGCTTTACGTCGCACCGACACAGATAGGTCTTTTGGCGACGATGGGACAGGGAAGGGCTAGGAGTGGGAAGGAAACGGCCGTGGCCTTAATTAAGGTACAGCCCCAGCATTTGCCTGGTGTGAAAATAGGAAACCACGGAAAACTATTCACAGGACTGCCGACAGAGAGGTTCGAATCTACTATCTCCCGAAAACTGGTTACTGGCCGCACTTAAGCGACTGCAGCTATCGAGCTTGGTAATTTCGGTTTTTAGACAACAACAACAACAACTACTACTAATACTACAACAACAACAACAACAACTACTTCACCTTCAATAAAAAAATTTACAAACAGAAAGGTTTGGCAATGGGAGACCCGTTATCTGGTATATAAGCGGTTATATACTTAGATAATCTCGAACACAGTAAGATCATTAATAACAACAATGGACTATGTCTTTGGCATCGCTATGTCGATAATACCATAACAATCATAGATAAACAGATCAACAACAGCGATAACATACTATCATTTCTTAACAATTTGGATAATAACATTAAATTCACTAAAGAAGATGAGATCAATAGCTCTTTGAATTTCCTAGACATCAAAATCACACGAGTATCAAACAAGTTTGACTTCCAAACATACAGAAAACCCACCTCTTCTCCAACAACCATAAAAATGATTCATTACATTCCAACTCACATAAAAAAGCCACTTATCACAGTCTAATATATAGAGCATTAAAAATTCCAATGTCCTCTACTAATTTAAAGAAAGAATTACTGTTCATTAAGGAAATAGCTAAATTCAATGGATTTAACACAGATATAATTGACAAAATCATCAACAAAACCAAATTAAAACTAGCTACAAATTTAACTCCATTGAAACCCGCCAAACCAAAATACGCTACATTCACGTTCACTAACCATAAGATTTATCCGATAACCAATCCATTAATGTAACACGATGTAAAAATAGCCTACACAACAAAAAACAATAATTGCAATTTTTTTCTTTAATCATAACTCCATTAACATCACAGACAATAGTTACTCTGGATCAGGAATATATAGATTGAAATGCTCTACATGTAATTTTTCTTATGTTGGCCAAACTGGCCGCAATTTCTCCACCAGATATGCCAAACATTACAATGCTCAAAGACACAATAAATTCTCTGCAATGGCCAACCACAAGAGGGACACAGGACATAAATTCACTACAACAGAACAAGACCTTCATATTCTCAAAAGAGTCAATAAAAGTAAACTTATGACAGAATACGAAAATTTATTCATTTTCCTAGACCAACATTTCAATAAAGATAACAACCTAAATGACATTATTGATAACAAAAGCCCCTTATATGAACAGATTTTAATTCTATTACAAAATTCAATTTCCCTCACCAAGATATTCTTAAAAATTTTCAACCTCAAATTTTTTCCACCTCCTCTACAGCTAATACACTTTCCTCCCTTCCCCTCACAGCTGGTACCTCTAATTCAAATGCAACCAATAAACCGATAGCCACACCCACTCTAATATAGCTCCCTCCAATGGCTTCTCACCGATACAACACATGCAGTAATACACTCTCCTCCTTCTCTCCCACCAATAGCAGCTCCCCTCCAAGCACTACGAACAATCCAATAATCACACCTCCTCAAACAGTTCCCCCTCCAACACAAACCTACAGCTACAACACTCGTAGTAAGAAGTCTACAATTGTCAATACACTTAATTCATAACGTACAAGTTACCTTCACCTCGTCAAATGGTAAGTATACACAATCTCCGCTAAACTTTTAAAAAATCTTTTCACACTATTAATACCTTGTTTCTGGTTTCCTCTTACAGATTCAACTGTCAATAAACACATTCTTGACAACATTTTAACATTGCTTCAAATTGAGATGGTCCACAGAGGTCCAATTTTAACACTGTTCTTCAACCTTTAATCTACAACTTTTTATCTTCTCATCAATGTGTTTTACATTTCTACCATATGCCTATGACTTTCGTCTTTTGTCTCCTAGAAAGGAATATAGCGATCTCTTGACTAACCTTCAACATTATTTTCTCAATATTACTTTTTGAATAAATATGACCGATCGTCATTCTCGTCAGAGTCTAATTGTAACCACCAATCGCTCAACTTAATTTTATAGCAATCTTACTACTTGTTCATCACAGTCTGTTGCTTTGTGCATCTTACTTGTAATAGCAGCCTTTTAATGTCAATAATTTTAATACTTTCATCTTTGTAATTCTAAACATTGTAAAAAAAATTTTAAACCCAACATTGTTATTTTTAATGTTAATTTTAGTTGAAGTCTCTTCAAAGATTTTAAAAATTAATTTTGTCTTATTATATGTTAATCAAGTGCTTATTTTTATTCCGAGGTTAAGACAATGGCTGATGATGCCTTCATACTAGGCGAAACATGTACCATTCTTAGTTAATATACCAATGTAAATCATCCAAGACAATGACTTATTGTATTGATTAGGTAGTCAATTTAATAAATAACATTATTATTATTATTCTAATCAAATATCATCAATACAAATCAAAAATGATATTTATTACATGTAAGTGGTATGTTCCGAGCTGTCAGCGGAGAGATGGCGTGGAATGGTATTAGTAGATGAATAAGTTTGAGTGGTGTCTTTAAAAGTAGGAAAGATCACAATATGAAGAAAAAGTTGGAATTCAAAAGGACAAATTGGGGCAAATATTCATTTGTAGGAAGGAGAATTAGGGATTGGAATAACTTACCAAGGGAGATGTTCAATAAATTTCCAATTTCTTTGAAATGGTTTAAGCAAAGGCTAGGAAAACAACAGATAGGGAATCTGCCACCTGGGTGACTGCCCTAAATGCAGATCAGTATTGATTGATTGATTGATTCCAGGGACTGAAATGAATATTTTACACATATTTTCTTGATGGGGGTAACCTGCTTCACATGGATATTGGATGTTCGCTACACAATGCTATCTCCAATTTATTTCCGTGTTTGTTGAACCTCCCTCTCAGATGCAGATAAACTGTTAGGTACCTTCACTGTGTGTAAAAGAGAGGATTTAGCGTACAACTAACTGAGCACTGAATTCTTCTAAATTTCACCTATAGGACCAGGAGTAGCTAAAAAGCGATAAAGATAAGAACCTCTTACCTGCTCGATGGGATCTGAATGGTCCAGGCTAACTTGGGGTTCTTGTTAGAGGTAATGGTTTTCCACTCCCAGCCATGGATTTCTCCAACGGTTCCTGTAACCAGGAACTTATCCGTTGTGACCATACTGCACACGGAGCTCTCATTATTGAGTTTGAAATGGTACTCAGGTCTGTGGAGAGGAGAGGTAAAGCCTTCTCCAGGGCTCAAGATCTTCTGTAAACTGAAACACATATGCAAGCATAAGAAACAGAGAATGGGGGATTAGCACATTCTTTACAATCAACGTCATACGGTCAGATACATAGTGAAAACTGCAAGTAGGTTCTGTTTAGTAGTGATTATTATTTTAAGGAAGAAAAAATTTCAGATAACCATCGTCCCATTGAAAGAGAAAGACAAATGGTGCTACCAATCAAGAATGAACGTACTGTTATAAGAAAGGAAACAGCGTCAAATGAAAGATACCCAAGGTCTCCTAAACCTACTGTATTTCTCCGAATCCAAGACGTTTCTTTCTCAGAATCTCACATGAAAAATCAAGGGTTGTCTCGCATTTGTGACCTAACAGTAATGAACACCACCGGCAACTACTACAGTAATCGTGCTATTTCTTTTCACCCACTGCGCATGCGCACACAAACTCGTTGACGATCAACGGATCAACGACCGCCTCCTTGTTATAGATTGCTGGCAGCGGCAATCAGTTGTACAGTGCCTCTGTGTAACGTCACTGGATCTCAGGAAATAGCAAAGAGAGAATTGCATTATATTACGTAGCCTCCACAAAAACGTTTCTCAAATTTGCAGAATGGCATCAAAACATGTGAGACTTCAAATTCTTAGAAAGGCCACGGCTACTCAGTAGCAGAGTTGTAATGCGTCTACTGTACCTGCCGCTTAGTAAAATGAATTTCTATAGACAGCAGGAATATTTTTGTGATGGATCATTTATTGTAAAGATACATGGAACAGGTATTGGTGGCAAATTTTCAACGGGTTCTCATCAATACAATGACGCCAATTTTAAGTTTATGGTTATTAAACACTCATAGATGTACAATAATTGTGCTGCAAGAAAATACGGCATAGGCCTAACTAAAGCCATTATTCGACATTAGCTAAAATTTACGTACTGCACAAAACACGCATTCGGTTGCCCGCAACGAGGACACTTTAAAGAAGTCGTAAATGAAATTGTGAGGTACATGAACGAAAAACGCAAGGGTGGAATGGCCATACCACAGCGCAATAAACACCTTTCTTGACATTCAACATCTGCGTTGTAATAAGGCCTATAGATCGCTAGCCATTGAAGTTGGCCAAACCCGGCAAGCGAGACGTGTGTAGCGGCAGCCGGTTGTACCTGACGCTGAGTAAAAGTATCAGTTTTACAGACAGCAAGAATACTTTCCTGATGGATCGTCGTATTGTAGAGACGCATGGAACAGCTACTGACTGCAAATTTTCAACAAGTTCTCTTCAATATTATGATGCCAGTTTTAAGTTAATGGTTATTAAACTCGTGGGAAAAAAATGATTGTGCAGCCACAAACAAATACAGCAAAACTAAAGCCGTGACATGAAGACAAAGATAGTCTAAAAATGCATACTGTACAAGAAAAGCATTCATACGATTTTACAAAGCACTGTTTAAACCTGATTTAAATATTTTTGAAGGAAAAAGTGGGGGTCGTCTTGCATTCAGGATCGTCTGGGATTCGGAGAAATACGGTACTTCAGTCACAAGTGTTGAACAAGGAAAGTCAGGCAAGTGAGGTGAAACTGAATTAGTAAGGCTTTCACAACTGCAGATCAGAAAAAACACAGTTATATAGACTGACTAGCTGATGTGCCCATGCTGCGCTACGGAATTCTCAGAAAGACTGTCTTTGTGGTTTTCCCAACTGAAGTCAACACAGATCATTACAATGATGTCAGTAGGAAAGTAGCGATTCAAGGCAATGTTATCATAGTAAAATATTCAATCAGATGAAAAACCAAGTTTTCTCACTTTTAACAAACAGTACTACGCTGCCAATCCAACATTCCAAAGTTCCAGTGCTGGAATGACCAGGAAGCAGACAGCTGCGAACACTCCTCTGTAATTATTCCGTTAAATGTGCACACTAATCATTCTAATCAGTGCCTCAGAGTAGGGATTGAATAGCTGGAAAGCTATGATGAACCAGTGTGTTACATACCAGAAGTATTTTTTAATTATTTTTTGCTATTTGCTTTACGTCTTATCGACACAGATAGGTCTTACGGCGATGATGGGATAGGAAAGGCCTACGAGTGCTCCCCCTGTGGGTGGGGGCGGTAGAATAACAGCCTGTCTTAAGAGGTGACTAAAAGGGGCCCCAGGGGCTCTGAACTTTGGAGCATGGATTGGCGACCACGGGGCCCTTAGCTGAGTCCTGGCATCACTTCCACTTACTTGTGCCAAGCTCCTCACTTTGATCTATCCTATCTGATCTCTCTTGGTCAACTCTTGTTCTTTTCCAACCCCGACGGTATTACGTATGGAGGCCCAGGGAGTCTTTCATTTTCACGCTCTTTATGGCCCTTGTCTTCCTTTGGCCAATACCTTCACTTTTCGAAGTGTCGGACCCCTTCCATTTTTTCCTCTCCGATTAGTGTTATATAGAGGATGGCTGCCTAGTTGTACTTCCTCTTAAAACAATAATCACCACCACCACCGCCTAGGAGTGGGAAGAAGCGGCCGTGGCCTTGATTGAGATATAGCCCCAGCATTTGCCTGGTGTGAAAATGGGAAACCACGGAAAACCATTCTCAGGGCTGCCGACAGTGGGGTTTGAGCCCACTATCTCCTGGATGCAAGCTGACAGCTGCGCACCCCTGACCGGACGGCCAACTCACCCGGTACCAGTAGTATGAGAAAATTTATGAACCAGAGGAATGGCATGCTAAAGATGAGAGATCTAACTCCCCAGCTACTTCCGCCAATATTCAGGGATGCTGACATACTTGGTATGCAACAGTAATCCCATCTATCAGAGATGAGTGGTAGTAGAAGACACAAAGCACATCACAACAAACAATGGTTACTGTAATGTTATTGTTGATCAATTTTATGAACTACTTATATTGTAGGCCTTCACATGTAGTTTTCTTCTGATTCTATGATACTAGGGTATCTTATAAAATTATTTTTAGCGTAGACTGTAGTTCCTTATTCCCCGACTTTGCATACTGATTTTCATTAAAATCCCTTTACCCATTTTCTTGTGACTCGGCGCTGATATGGAGCTAGCAACAAAAATAGAAATTCATGAATATCTCTGTTATTCATAGCCGGTACGGTAAAAATGTACAAGACATAAATGATCGGAAATTTAATACTATATAACTTTAACTATGTAGTATTTATTGATAGGACCACTAATAACATAAATATTTGAGAATTAAATTTTAGGCCTTCCTCTAAACTACTATTTCATTCAGCGTGAGTAAAACGACTTATGACCTAGATTGTATGAACTTATTCCCTGAGTTTGCATAACGATTTTTCATTCGTTCATTCATTCATTCATTCATTCATTCATTTATTTCAATTAATTCCAACGAGCCTGCAGGCTCATACATAGGAATTGTACAGGACATTACATACTGGCGGGCACTTACATATCAAAATATAGTTTGTGTATATAAGATTATGAGTAAACGGTTGAGCATATAAACAAATACAATATATAAAATATGTACATCATCAATATGAGAATTACAGATAATTATTTCTGACTGTATTTACATTTACATAACATGAAAGTTGCAAAGGTACAAGAATACATTACAGAGTATTTTCATTTATATAACATAAGAGTTGCAGAAGTACAAGAATAGATTTCAGATTATTTACCATTATATAACATAAAAGTTGCAGATGTACAAGAATTGATTACAGAGTATTTACAGTACATATACATAACACAGAGTTGCAGAGGTACAAGAACAACAGATTACAGAGTATTTATAATTACATAACATAAAAGTTGCAGAGGTACAAGAATAGTTCTGGACAGTTTGCAAGATTGTTTGGGAGAAGGACTTAAATGATAACTGACATTTTGATTTAAACAGCACTGTACCTTTCCCAAAAATAATGCTTGACTCTTTGTTTGAATTTTGCTAATGTTGGTGCTGCTTTTACCTCCACAGGGATGTTATTAAATAATTGGATCACAGAGAACTTCAAGCTGTTTATACAATATTTATAAGAACGAACATTGTATAAGGCAAAGTCATTTGCGTGCCTAGTACTATATGGATCGTTGTCAGAATTCAGAGTATATGTAGTGTTTTATAAATTTATGTTTTATTTTGTACATGTGTACAGCTGTATTGAATTCTGTACTCATGCTTAGGGGTGGTATTTTAGCACTTAGGTATAGATATTTTATTGGTGTTAAGTAGGGAAGATTAAGTATATTTCTAACAGCTCTATTTTGTACTACCATTAGCTCATTCAAGTCAGACTTCTTACAGCGCATCCAGATTACATACAAATATTGTAGGTGACTATGAACTAAAGAGTAGTAGATCTGTTTTAGAAATGAAACGTCGTATGGCTTTTAGTGCCGGGATATCCCAGGACGGGTTCGGCTCGCCAGGTGCAGGTCTTTCTATTTGACTCCCGTAGGCGACCTGCGCGTCATGATGGGGATGAAATGATGATGAAGACAACACATACACCCAGCCTCCGTGCCACTGGAATTAACCAATTAAGGTTAAAATCCCCGACCTGGCCGGGAATCGAACCCGGGACCCTCTGAACCGAAGGCCAGTACGCTGACCGTTCAGTCAACGAGTTCTGTTTTAGAAGTTGTTGTGGGATAAGATAACTAAGTTTCTTTAATATTCCTGCAACAGGTGTGATCTTTTTAGTAATGTATTCAACATGGTCTGTCCAGTTCAAGTTCCTATCAATTACCAACCCAAGATATTTGACAGTACTAACTAGTTTTATTTTATTCTGCATATATATTTTACTGTGTGGGATTTCATTCTGACCTTGCTTTGTCATTATTATATAATTAGTCTTTTACACATTAACTGTTAATTTATTTGCTTGAAACCAAAAGCACGGAGTATTAAGGTCTTCCTGCATATCTTTAACACTGGAGTCTATATTAAAACCAGTATAGAACATGTTTGTGTCGTTGGCACATAGTGTGATACGTCCTTTCAAATGGCAAGTTGCAATGCCGTTGATGTAGACTAGAAAGAGTATTGGCCCTAATACCAACCCCTGTGGAATACCATGGGTTACCCTAATTGCTGAGCTCCTACAGTTATTCAGCACTACATACTGTTTTCTATCAGACAGATAATTATCAAACCACTTCAAAGCAACGCCACAAACTCTTGCTCTCTCTAATTTAGCTAACAGTCTTTCAAGGTTCACTGTATCAAAGGCCTTCTTTAAATCTATAAACAACCCACCAGCAAAATTATTAAAATCTATTGACTCTTGCAGCAGTTTTATGAGATCTATGGTTGCTATTTCAGTGTTAGAGTTCTCACGAAAGCCATATTGTGCATTTCATTCAATTCTCTTCAGCTGTTTTCTCATGATGCGTGTACATACATACATACATACATACATACATACATACATACATACATACATACATACATACATACATAAATTACGGGAAATTAAAAAGTACATTTCCTTATTATTGTGAACATGACCAATACAGAAATAAAATTATTTTAAAATTCTGAGCAATGTACAAACAAAACTCTTATATAGATGAGAAACTGAATTAGAGATAACTGCTGATGATGATGGCAATGTGGTGTGACAGAGACTCTACAACATACTGCTGCATGGCCACTGCATAGAGATCTCTCTCGATAGCATCCGAGATGTGATGAGGTAAGCATCCTCATGTCGATGGAGTGCTTATCAAACCAATCAAAGCAATGGATAGTGCACTGTGCTGGACATGATCTGACAGCAGATTCCTATATCATTCATCCGCGAGGGACAGTCCCTTCTCTGCCTGACAGGGGAATCCCTTGCCTTGAGTGCTTCGTAATGCACTGATGTACAAACAGGTACCATGACTCATTTGTTCATGTGATCTTACTCCATGCTTTGAGTGTTGGTAGTGTTCCTTCTGACATGCAGTGAGCAGTGGGACGGTGGCAAGGAGGTGGATGGTATGTCTACTCACATTTAATTGTTATCCAGCACTAAATTCGCAAGTAGTCTGTGCACTGTGACCTGTCTATCTTCTCTTTCCACCCAAGTCAGTCGACGGTGATCCCCGTTTATCCTCACGTTGTACTCCACGGCAGTTGACCCCGCCAATGATGGTCCCAGAATCTACATACTCAAGATACAGTCCAGACATGGTGGCCCACGGGAACCCCACGACTTCAGAGTAGGAACAGCCTACAGTAGTACGGCACCGACCATCTACCCACGATCAAAAGCGCTGAGATCTTGTGTCTTACCCATCCTATGCTCATCTTTTACTCACAAGGCCAGTACGAGGTCTGATGATGTCACCCTTGTGTATCGCACCGAACGCCAGGCCAACCATAGTACCATTTTGCCAAGACGGCAGCTATCTGTAATTCCACCGCTCATCAGTGTAATGGGCTATTAGCCTCTCTCTCTGTGTGTGTACACCTGGTGGTGGTGGTGGTGGTGGTGGTGTTCGCTGAGGGCATGCCATTTGGGCTTGTCAGTTGAACTAGCATGCATTTCAAAGATGCTACCATCTAACAATCTCACCAAATTAGGTAGGATCCACAATACCTATTAATATTACATACATGGTCCAATAATCAATTCTACTGCTGCGATTCCTTGAAACTGAGGAAGCAATGACAAACTAGCCCATGCTCCGAGGATGCGAGCCCCTATAGGTTGTGGTGGTGATTACTGTTTTAAGAGGAAGTACATCTGGGTGACGATCCTCTCTTAACACGTTGAGTGCCGAGCTGATTGTAGCATACTATTCCACTGGTGCCAGGCATGTTTTTGAATTGCATTCTGCTGGTGCCAAAGCAACTGTACGCATTGTAGGCTGTTTATATAATCTTGGGATGTATTTATATGATGTACTAAATAAATTTTATCTCACCATACCAAGCTCATGTGTGACGCCATATGGTATCATCAATTTTTAGGAAAGATAAAATATAGCGTGACGCCATATGGTGTCACAGAATTTGACATGGAATGTGCAATACGAATTTCAAATACGGGATATTTATTTGCTAATTCAAATTAACACAATATTTAACTTGTATGACTGGAAGATCGAATGAATGTGAGTTAGAAAAGTGTAATGTATTTTTGTGTAGGTGTAGGTTATTATTTACTGTATAATATGATGTACTCAGACTGTATTCACTACAGTGGTTAAGTGTAAGAGAGGGCCAAGAGCCCTAACTTCGCCACCTACAAAGGCATAATAAATAAATAAAATAAATAAAATAAAAACCTAGTAAAATTCAAAACAAGTACTTGCATTACATTGCATATTGTTGTGAACAGTTTTCTGATAACTCTAAACAATGAAAATATGACTCTCGGCATGATTGGCAAGCAGTGACTCTCGCATTGCAAGATAAGCATTAGACTTTAAACAACAATTAACCTTCAGTCACTCTTTGTTGTGAAATGATTCAAAGCACTTCAGACAAAGGAAAGGTGTGTCAGGACAGGTTGTGCAGACAGTTGACACCCTTTTTGTGGCAGAAGCAGCAGCCTTTCTGCCCATGACCTTGCTTAGTTGAGGATAGCAGCTTCAACACCGACCTCGAGTTTTCATGCAATATTGAAAGGAAGAAATAAAAAAATAATTTTATAATTAGTACTGACATCCTTCGGAAGTGCAATAATGCTGAACTTTATCACACTTACCTGGTACTTTTCCGTCCTTCCATCTTGTTGGCTTCCACAAGGTAGTGGTTCTCTCTCTTAGGAGTACATCTAACAGGGTCGGTCGTTAGACAAATTAGAGTGCTGACCACATTCCTTCGAAACTCCGCAACAGACATTTTCCGATGTCCAGTAATCCGCGTCTTATTGTACAGAAGCAGTGCATTTACAATGGCTGTACCAAAAAGAACGTCATCTGCAATTTTGTGGTACCATCGGATGGTTTTCCTCATTGCAGTGTGGTACGAAGAAAATGTGTCTGCAATATCTATTCCTCCTTTCATTTTATTGTACGTTATTACCATTTTCGGTTTAACCACATCTTTGTGTTTCCCGTTCTTTTTGCCCGTAGCTATTACATCATTAGAATATTTGGTTGACATAATCAGCACGCCCCTCTGATCTCTCCACTTCATAACTGTCAATCCATTTCCATTCTCCATTGAAATGAGTTCTCCCTTCTAAAGCTTTGCATTTAAAACTTCCTCTGGTAAACCTTTTCTATTTTTCTTAAGTGTGCCAATAGAATGTGTTTTATGATCCAGTAGCACCTCCGCTAACTCAATTGATGAGTAATAATTATCGGTGCAGGGAAAGCGACCACTGTCCAGATACGGGTCCATAAGTTGCATTACAACTTTGTTACAAGTGAAATATGTAATGCGAGTGGAATGTATTTTTTTTTGAAGTCTTCGTTTGTAAAATACAATATGATGTTTTATTTTTATTGACCTAACCTGTACTGTATAATGTTGTAACATAGGCATTTGTAAATAGTAGAATTCTGTCTATAGTTCCTGGAAAGATCTAGAGTTACATACCTTTTGTACAGGGTGTGTTACTTTGTTGGTATGTGTTCTAGAAAGCGTGTTCTGTCTATTCTGGAAAAATATGACTTTCGCGATCATGCGTATTCTAGAATGTTAGTCAAAGTTCTCGATCGAAAGTTAGGTTGTGATCGGTGAATCTAGGTGGCGATAGGGAACACGTGCACGCTGATTGGTTGCCTCCAAGGCCAGTAATTCCTATATATAGTGAGCGAGGCAGTGTTCGAATGAATTCGGTATCCTGATATCTGTCGGTCTTGGTCTACCCGTCTGCGAGCAGCCTATCTGGTTGACGTCCCCCGGTTTTCGGGATGCCACTCTCCTCGGGTAAGCACTCTTGAATTCCGTTCCTGCTAAAATTTCCGTAATGTTCCGATTTGCTTTTCATACAGGAGTCTGCCCTAACCTCGCCTAGATTCACCAAATTAGCTACTTATGACGCCTTAGTTTTTCAGCTAGACTTACCTGTTCGTTTCCGAGGCATTCCCGTTTTGTTTCACTAAAATATGTATATTGTAGTTTAATAGTATTTCCCTTGGGGTTTGCCTCTGATAGTTCTGTATCACTTTAGGTACGCTAGATTTTGGATAACCTGTAAATTGCATTGTACTACTGCATTGGTAACTAGATGTACAGTTCATTTGTAATTTGAATTTACACTGCTACGAATAACCTATGTATATCACTGAACTTATAGCTCATAACTTGGAATGTATATGTAGAATTATCTTGTAAATAATATTTTAAAAACTAAGGATCACGGTGATTCATTTCGGAATCCGCTATCTAAGCCATGTCCATGCCTTTGGTAGGTTCCCAGCCCTTCCATCTTCCCGTTTTGTCGTTCACTAGTTGGCCCTACTGATAGTTACGTACTCGTTTTGTTGGAGATCCGCGTAAAGGTTAGTTACTGTTTTTCCAAGTGTGTAGTGTTTTCTTATATTGTGTATTGTACTCTTACCTTCCCCTTTTAACTGTGTTTGTGCCTTGTTTGGTGTTACCACTGTAGTAGAGGTAACATTTGGTAGCAGAGGCAAGCGCTAGATTGCGGAAGAAGAAAAGTGAACCGTGATCATACCTAACCTAAATCTCCGTAAAAGTTGTGGTTCGTATAACGCTTGAAATCTTGTTTCTAACTGTCAGGATGGCTCGCGCTGTTCCTAATCCTTTCCATTTAAGAAAGGCAGAACTGATTTACGAGTTAAAAATTCGCAAAATTAATTCGACAGGGAATGTCAGAGATGACACTAGCCTGTTGAAGCAGTCCCTTGACCTACCTATAACCATACCTGAGTTAACTACAAATGAGTTGCGTGAGTCTTTGGCCGTGATTGAAGATAGGTTACCCGAATTTAACGCCATTCTTGTGTCCTTTAGTGCTTCGAAGCCCTCGCATGGCCAATTAGCGCGGGTTAAGGGGCAGTTATTACATTATTTAGACCGGATTAAGGATTTGTTGTCTGTTGAATTGCCGGAAATTGAGTGGCAGAAATGTCAAACCTTACTAGAACAGTTTTCCACAACTTTCAACAGAATCAGTGGTTTGTTTGAAGGCAATAACACCGTTTCTCAAATTCAAGTGTCGATCCCATCTGCAATGAGTGACAGTGTTATTTGTGGCGAGGCATCTGTTGCTGCTCAAGTGGGCAATCTGACACCTAGTGCTGGTGTTAGGCATATTCAGGAGTCTGAGGTGACTAATGCTGCCCTGGGATCTTCTGTTTCATTGTCTGGACCTAGGACACCTGTAAGTCATTCTAATGATACATCTCTTTTGCATGTTGGTAACCGTACTAGTTTTACTACGATTCCTGCTAATTCCGTTGAAGCTCAGTGTTTACCTTCTATCCCTAATCAACCCGGGTCTGATTCAATGGTGCATAACCACCCATCTGTCCTAGCGCTACCCGTATCGAGTTGCATAACCTCTACACAACCGGTTAATGCCCAAATGCTCTCTCAGATTAGTGAGAACCTTTCTCAAATTAGGTTGTCTGCGCCCGTAACATTGCAGGATAATGTTAATCCTAACCTATCCTGTACTCCGTCCTTTTCACAAGGGCACCCGAATCAAAGGCACGAGGCCTTGCTAAACCCTCTGGACTATTCTAAGCCTTCCCAAGCACCCCCTACACCTGTCTTCCCCCAGATTTTTTCCAATCTGCCTCACCCGTTGACCACTGTGTTTAAAGGTATCTCAAAATTTTCAGTTAACTCCATTGATGAAGTTATTTCCTTCCTTCGCTTTCTAACCGAATTCAAGGATCAGGCAATAGTGCATAATCTCAGTAACGACAACGTATTTCAAATTCTATACCCACATGTCTCTGGAGCTCTTTCTGAGCACATTGTCAGGGCCATTACTGAAAGATGGTCAGTAGATCAATTTCATGCCCATGTTCTTGAATATTTAATTCCTGCTCGTGCCTTGTCTGCATTAGTGCAGAAGCACTATTTTAGAGTACAACATTTTAATGAGTCACTATCTGAGTATGTTCAAGACATTAAGCTCCAAGCTAAAATTTTCCGGCTCCACTATTCAGAGGCTCAGATGGTTGCCAACATAGTTGAAGGTCTCGCCCCGAACTATAGATCATATCTGGCTCTTTCACCCTGACCTGCAACATTCGCCCAGTTGGAAGCAATTACAGTATCCACTGAAGGCATTTGATATGCTGACCAGCTACGCCTGGCATTAGCCCCACCTCCTATAACCGTGCCCCCTACTCAGGATTCTAAAACCACCCCGTCATCTGCTTCCAACGTGCGTAATCCCCGTTCATGTTTCAATTGTGGCTCCACATCTCATCTCAGGCGGGATTGTCCCAAGGCCGGGACATTAGGCAATAGGAAACCTGCGATGGGTGGAGGCTCTTCTACCAATACTTCTTGCCGTAACTGTGGATCAACTAGGCATTTCTCTAGGCAGTGCCCACGTAACACTTCTGGCTCTGGACCTCCAGGCCGTAGTAGTGCTAGATGACTAACCGCCTGTTCTGATAACAAATCCCAAAGCATGGCTTCTTGTCTTGTCGATCATGACTGTACCTTGGTTGATTTACTTTATTCTGAGGCTAATGATTGCTCCCAGTCTGACTCTGGTCTTCATTTATTACAATCTTGTAGGATTTCTGCCATACCTTCTTGTAAACTACCATATTTATGCATAGAGGTAAATAATGAACCTGTCTGTGCGTTGCTAGACTCTGGGAGTAGTGTCACCTTGATGAGTGAGACCTGGTATGATTCTATGAAAACTGTTTCCAAGCTACCTACATTACAACCCGTGTCCTTAACCTGCCATACTGCTAATTCCAATTCATTGAATATTGTAGGGTCCCTAGAGGTCAAGATTAGAGTCCGTGATTTCACCTGGAAAATGCCAGTGCTAGTGGCAAAAGATTTGTCCTGACAATTCATATTGGGTGCAAATTTTATTGCTAAAACAGGCATGATTTTGGACCTCCAGTTCAACAGATTCCATTTCAAATTTTCTGCAAGAACATTTGAGCTGTGTGATCGCTCCCCTATTCTGCCTTGCCGTGTTAACGCTGTTCCTGAAGATTCTGATGAACCCAAGGCTTTTGATTTTTATCACTTACCCGAAGAGCAGGCCAACCAACTTAGGAAACTCTGCGATGAGTTCCCTGATGTCTTCACCGACAGGTTAGGCGTCACCAATGTATTAGAATACAAAATTGAGGTTACAGATAACATACCTGTTCGCTCTCCTCCGTACCGGTCGTCACCTCCCAAAATGAAAGCCCTGAAGGCTATTATTGATCAAATGCTCGCTGACAGAGTGATACGCCTGTCCAAGTCAGCCTATTCTTCTCCCATGTTTCTGGTCCCTAAACCACAAGGTGGTTATCGGCCTGTAGTGGACTATCGGATGTTGAACCGTAAGGTAGTCCTCCAATCTGTCCCACTTCCTGATTTGCACTCTTGTTTTTCTTGGTTTGCCAATGCAAAAATTTTCACCACTTTCGATTTAAATCAGGCTTATTACCAGATACCCCATGCCGAAGAATCCAAACATCTCACTGCATTTGCAACCGATTGGAACCTATATGAATTCGAACACGTCCCTTTTGGCCTCGCAACTGGAGCGGCTGTCCTTACACGGTTACTAGATTATGTCTTATCGGACATTAAGTTCAAGTTTGTTTATAATTACCTTGACGATCTCGTAATTTTTAGCGAAACCTTCGAGGAACACCTACTCCATCTCAAGGAAGTGCTTGAAAGACTGCGTAAAGCAGGTCTAACCCTCAAGGCATCCAAGGTTTCCTACGCACAACCCCAGATGTCCTTCTTAGGACATCTTGATTTATGAATTTTGTTCAATAAAATCGTTCCTATCTTAAAACACGACTACGTCAAAATAGTCAACAGACGACGTCATACACAGGCTACGGCGCAGACAGCGAACCTCAGCGACTCCGCCCATACACACGTAACAACCTCCCCTACTTATTCCTCTGCCCCTCTCACAACAGACAACACAAGAACCATCAGTACGAGGTACATTACTCGTCAAACGGCCAAGAAACTTGCATTTCAAACATCCAGCAGTAAGTAAATTAATTCAGGCTTACAAATTCACACAACATTACACTTCTATTGAAATCTAACTCACTTCATTCATTTTGGCTTACAGACTTTACCAGCCTTAAAAAGGGAAAGGAACCACCACAGTCTTACGGCATTTGATGGGAGAAAACTCCAGAAGTTAGGCCAGAACTGAATCACACATATATTCCATAATTTAACACGTGTCAAGCTTATTGATTCATTTCACAATTATAGGAAAGTGCTGTTATTTTACAAATGGAACCTATAAAGACCAACATTCGACATATATAAAAAATTAGGCAAATTATGGAAATATAACGCAAGAATCAAGGCCAACATGTTTCTGTGTCACTAAACACACTGACTATATTACTAGACATTCATGTGCTTTTAGTAAATGATAAGCATTCAATTTATTAGATATTTATGTTTTATACAATACATAATCAACATAATATGAAACTTGTAATTTTATGCAAGAAGGAAATGACATTTAATCATTAGATTTAAAAGCCAACCATACACGGCATATTTAAATATTATCAATATCTGATGTTATATAAGACAAATTGTTATAATATTTTACCACATAACAACGCAAGATCCAAAGCAATAAGTATTTTAGACTTTAAAGTACAATGATTAGACTTTAAAAAATATATTAGTGTGTTTATGTAAAATATTTTATAGAGATCAACCCGCATTTATATTTTGCCTAAAATAATATCACTCCAGCAATAAGGTATAAAGATGTAACATGATATTTTATTATAATTATCACGCAAGTTTTATTTATCAAATTTTACTGATAGTCTATTCACGATTGTACATAAGTATAAAAGGGATTCGATTCAACAAAATAAGCAACAATACCTAAGATAAATGCTTAATCAACCCAAGGATGCATTCTGTCAGCCCAAGGGCATGTATATAATAGACAAAGTTTTGTAATTTTAATTTTTAATTTTAACACAATGCTTAGAAATTTGTAAGTTTTTAAGATAAGTTTTCACTGAAAATTATGAAACAATATATCATGAAGGTCTTTCAGAGGTATAAGATAGAAATGCAAATGTGATTCTGATATAGCTGAAGATGACCTATGAAGGGTCGAAACGGGTCCTAGATTGTAATACTTTGCAAGAAAATAAATGTATTGATTAGGTGGAATTTTTCTTTCCTTTTATGAAGATTGGCTTCTTAGGACATATCGTGTCGGGGAGGGGTGTCTCAATCGATCAGTCTCGTACTGCCGCCATCCAGAATTTCCCCCCTCCAAAGGACGTCAAGGCTGTAGCCAGATTCATTGGCATGGTGAATTTCTTTCGCAAGTTTATTCCTAATTTTTCTGAACGTGCAGCTCCATTGAACGATTTGAGAAGAAAGGATGCCAAATTTGTGTGGGGTGATGCCCAACGTGAAGCCTTCATGGACTTGAAATCTGCCTTTTGTAATGCCCCTGTACTGGCTATGCCAGACTTTTCTAAACGCTTCATCCTTCAGACTGACGCCTCTTCCTCAGGCATATCCGGAGTTCTTCTACAGGAATTTCAAGAAGGGCGTCATCCTATTTCTTATGCTTCCCGTGCCCTGAATCCTGCTGAGCGCAATTATTCCATTTATGAGCTGGAAGCTCTGGCTGTTGTCTTCTCCTTAGAACGCTTCAGAATGTACCTGGAACATCTCCCTTTCGATCTGGAAACTGACAATCAGGCGTTGAGTTGGGTACTGGCCAAGCCGCGAAAGACCGGTCGTCTAGCACGATGGGCAGTGCGCATCTCAGCCTTCCAATTTCAAGCCCGCCACATTCGTGGCACGGAAAACGTTGTGGCTGATGGCCTCAGCAGGATGTTCCATCCAGACAGCTCTGACCCTCAATCCGAGCCAGTTGACTCATCTCCCGAACAAGTATCAGCTTTTGTCAATGTAGTTCTCACTGACTCTCCCTTCCTTTTCAAGGATATTGCCAAACATCAAGAGGATGATCCTGAGTTAAAAGCCATTGTCGACAGGATTAAATCCGGTGAGCATGTTAAGCCCTATATTCTTAAGAATGGTGTCTTGTGTTGTCCTGCTCGTGGTCGGAGAGACCCCAAAATTGTAGTCCCAACTAACCTGATCCCGGCTCTCTTCAAATACTTTCATGAATCCCCAGTGGGCGGTCATCTGGGCGTTTTCAAAACAAGAGAAAAAATCCGTAACCACTTTATTTGGAAATCCATGGATAGTGAGATACGTACCCTTGTCAAGTCCTGTAAGATTTGCAACATCAGTAAACCTGCCCTGAATACTCGTCTAGGTCTCTTGTCTTCTGAGCAAGCTTCTCGTCCCATGGAAAGACTGTTCATAGACTATATTGGTCCTTTCCCGAGATCTCGGAATGGTCATCGTTTCATACTCGTGTGTGTTGACGCCTTTTCGCGTTTCATGTGGCTGTTCCCCACTCGGATGGCTAACGCCAACACTACCACCTCGTGCTTGAAACAGATATTCGCCTCGTTTGGACCCTGTCAATTCTTGGTAAGTGATAACGCAAGAGCCTTTACTTCGGCCCAGTTCCGGAATTTCTGTTTTGATCTATCCATTGCTCATGTAAGAACTACCCCGTATTACCCGAAGCCCAATTATGCTGAGAGAGTGAATCATAAGCTGCGATCTGCCCTAATCGCTTATCACTCCTCAGATCACTCCAAGTGGGATTCTTCATTGAATTGGTTGTCATTTGCATTTAACACTGCTGTCCATGAAAGCCACAAGCAAACCCCTGCTTCGTTGATGTTGGCTTTTACTCCAAATTCTCCTCTATCTAACCTATGATCAATTAATGATCTTCTGCCCGACGATGCCAGCCCAGAAAAGATCCGAGCTAATTGGCACCGTGCACGAAAGAACTTGAAGGTTTATTACGCTAAGGTCCAGCGTAATTACAACCATGGGCGAAGACCACACAATCTCTCTGTGGGTGACCAGGTGTTTATTAGAACACATCCCGTCAGTAGTGCTGCGGACCATGTTATCAGTAAGTTGGCCCCCAGATTTCGAGGTCCCTGCACCATCTTAAAGTTCCTCACCCCGGTGACATTATTGGTGAGCGATCCCGAAAAGAAAAGGATCAGCAGAGTACATCTCTCCCAGATCAAGGTACCTTAAATCTGGTAGGGAAGGGCAAATACCATTGTTGGTGACCTTGTAGATTTAGTTGTAAGTTATTTGTAAGAATTTACTTATAACATAATTTTATGGTGAGGTTATTTATAAGGTTTTAGTTGTAAGATAATAAGTTTCATTGTAAGTTAGTTGTAAGTAATTGTGTAAGTGAATACTTTAGGTATCCTCTAGTGTAATCGATTTAGTATTATAAGTTAGATAAGTTTTAGTTTAGGGTCATTACTTGGAATTTTCTTCCTTTTACGGTCAGGTTTAGGGCACCCTCCTGTAGTTTCTTTTCACCCCCACCATAATCTTGTCATGTGAATTGTAGATAGCAGTGCTTGCCCCGGGGCTAGTGCCCTAATATCCCTGTGTGCAAGGGAGAATCCCTCCTGCATATTCATTAAGCCACCCATGGTGTGACCACGAGATATTGAGCCTAGCAGCATACTTTTACCGCAAGTATTCCCGTGTCTGCTGCGGTTTGTGTGTGTTACAGCGGCTGCAGTGACCAGATTCTTCAGGCAGCAACCTGAAGTGCCAAATTGGGAGGCACACTGTGTGCCTTGAGCGTCACCATCCGGCACCACTATCCTGCGGGGAACGTCCTATTGGTGGCAGGCGGACTGGACAGTGTCTCACCCCGGCTTATTTGGTGCAAGAGACCACTGAACTGCATCTCGTCTAGGTGTCGGGTTTGGACTGACATTGAATGAAGGCTGGCGGCAAACGACCGTGTCGGCAGCCGCATCATCAGCAAGAACCTGTGGCCTAGCTGTGCTGTGACCGTTGTGGGAAAGTAGTGCAAAAGTGTTAGCAACAAGTGAGGAGTTTTGGGATTTCTAGAATTTGGAAGAAAGTATGGTGTACATGATTTGGTGGACAGACTACAAATTGTCTAATCATCTGCGAAAGAAGGCATTTTGAAGTGCAATGTGACAATCCATGTGGATTTTGTGATATTTATTCAAGAGGTGGATCTATATTATTTTTGAAAATTATATGACAGTTTGTGTTGGTTGGTTATCGCAAAGGTTACTTCAAGAAATCGTGTGTGTTAAAGTAATGTACCTTTACTATTGGTACTGTGTAAAAACGTTCTATCGCTTACTCCCCAGTGATGTTATATTATTGGTCGAGCAGGGCTCGACTTTCGGGGGGAGGAAGATGTTACAAGTGAAATATGTAATGCGAGTGGAATGTATTTTTTTTTTGAAGTCTTCGTTTGTAAAATACAATATGATGTTTTATTTTTATTGACTTAACCTGTACTGTATAATGTTGTAACATAGGCATTTGTAAATAGTAGAATTCTGTCTATACTTCCTGGAAAGATCTAGAGTTACATAACTTTTGTACAGGGTGTGCTACTTTGTTGGTATGTGTTCTAGAAAGCGTGTTCTGTCTATTCTGGAAAAATACGACTTTCGCGATCATGCGTATTCTAGAATGTTAGTCAAAGTTCTCGATCGAAAGTTAGGTTGTGATCGGTGAATCTAGGTGGCGATAGGGAACACGTGCACGCTGATTGGTTGCCTCCAAGGCCAGTAATTCCTATATATAGTGAGCGAGGCAGTGTTCGAATGAATTCGGTATCCTGATATCTGTCGGTCTTGGTCTACCCGTCTGCGAGCAGCCTATCTGGTTGACGTCCCCCGGTTTTCGGGATGGCACTCTCCTCGGGTAAGCACTCTTGAATTCCGTTCCTGCTAAAATTTCCGTAATGTTCCGATTTGCTTTTCATACAGGAGTCTGCCCTAACCTCGCCTAGATTCACCAAATTAGCTACTTATGACGCCTTAGTTTTTCAGCTAGACTTACCTGTTCGTTTCCGAGGCATTAACATTTTGTTTCACTAAAATATGTATATTGTAGTTTAATAGTATTTCCCTTGGGGTTTGCCTCTGATAGTTCTGTATCACTTTAGGTACGCTAGATTTTGGATAACCTGTAAATTGCATTGTACTACTGCATTGGTAACTAGATGTACAGTTCATTTGTAATTTGAATTTACACTGCTACGAATAACCTATGTATATCACTGAACTTATAGCTCATAACTTGGAATGTATATGTAGAATTATCTTGTAAATAATATTTTAAAAACTAAGGATCACGGTGATTCATTTCGGAATCCGCTATCTAAGCCATGTCCATGCCTTTGGTAGGTTCCCAGCCCTTCCATCTTCCCGTTTTGTCGTTCACTAGTTGGCCCTACTGATAGTTACGTACTCGTTTTGTTGGAGATCCGCGTAAAGGTTAGTTACTGTTTTTCCAAGTGTGTAGTGTTTTCTTATATTGTGTATTGTACTCTTACCTTCCCCTTTTAACTGTGTTTGTGCCTTGTTTGGTGTTACCACTGTAGTAGAGGTAACAAACTTGAGTATTGTATTCTGAGCATTCAAGGTACCTTTATCAGCGTATACTTTAGTTTTGTAGGTGTAGCCAGTATCGTCGCACAGCTTAAATTGTTTAACACCGTACCTGTGTGCCTTACCAGGCATAAATTGCTGAGATGATAAGCGACCCTCCACGGAATAACTGATTCATCAACTACAAGGTTTTCACCTGGAGGTTTGACACTCTTGAAGTTCATATGCATTATATCTAACAGTGGCTGAATCTTGTGCAAATTTCCAGCTGAAGCATCGTTGGGACCAAAGTGCTAGAATCGAAGTAGTAACTGAAAACGATTTCTTGGCAGTGCCTTACCAGCTACGCTATTTCCATATACAGAAAACTGGCTCCAGTAATTTGATAATCAAGGCATTCTTAAAAGACCCATCCACAATCTCAAACCTGTAAATACTTTTATTTTCCCCTTTGTATTATCTACCCACTCCTTCAAATGACTAGACCCCTTAATATGCATAGACGCTAGTGTTTGATATGCATTGATATTAGTTTGTAGTACCATCAAATCATGAACTTCGTCTGTTAGGAACAGTCAGTAAAACTCATATGGTGTGGCTGTAGAAGTATCAATTTGAAGATTTAGATGCTCCTGGCTTGTAAATGGAATATCTTTCTGCGCCCCTACACAAGGACCCCCAGGCATCATTGTTCACAGGATTGTCTACACCATCTGCACCAGCAACCTATAAGATCACTATCAGTATCGCCATCATCTTCCGCATCACTCCATACATCCGTCATACTGTCACTGTACTTATCACTAGCATTATATTCACTGCCATCAACACTTACATCTTCATCTCCATCAGAATCCAACATCAATTCGCAAATATCCACTTCACTAATTCTTTTCTTTGCAACTCGCTTACCATTTCTACTAAGATTATTACCAATATCTTCCATTTTTTATATTATTGCACAACTATACAAACTGAGTGATAATATGTATGTAAACGAGGAATAAACAATGCCTGGCGCGCTTACACCTGTAACAATGACCACTGGCCAGTCAGTGACTTCGGAAGAATACTGTGGCGCCACATGGTGGCATACAGTAAAAATACATAGCTAGAATAGACCCTGAAGTTCGCCCTTGACGTAGTACCAATTTTACGCGCATAGATGTCACAGCTGATTATCTACGGCGCATCGCCTGAAACTCTACTGTGCTGCCATATGGCGTCACCCCAACTCTGATTTCAAGATCGGTGTATCGCCATATGGTGTCATGCCATCTCAAATTTGAAGACCACCGTAACGCCATATGGCGGTACGTGGCACCCAACGTGTTAATACTAATCAGAAGGGAAAAAGGAAGAGGTCTGACACTTTGTATGGGTGCAGTATAAAAGCCCTCTCCATCTTTGTCTGTCTGTCTATCTGTCTGGGAACCACTCTTCTTTTGTAATCTTTTCCCAATTTTGTTTTCTCTCCTAAACATCTTTTTTCATTACATCAGACCATTTTTCTCTGGGTTTGCCACTGGTCTTTTTCCTTCTCCGTCTCTTTCATATTTCCTTCTTGCAGTCCTGCTTGCACTCATCCTTTTCCAATGGTAAAATAACTTCAGTCTTGCTTTCTGGATCTTTTGCAGTAGAGTGTCTCCTGTTATCACCTCCTCTCGGATTTTTAAAATTCCTGATCTTGTCCTTCCTGCTCTTCTGGATCATGGTGCACAAGAACTTAATTTCTGCAGCCTGAAGTTTTCAGTTGTCTTGCCTCGTTAACATGCTAGTTTCCACGCTATACTTGAGGAATGGGGCTAGAATACGATTTATCTAGTGTCGTCTTAGCTTTCAGCGGTACTTGTTTATCCCACACCAGTTGTCTTACTTGATGGTAAAATTGTGTTGCCTTGCTAATTCTATCGTCCACCTCATATTTTGCAACATTGTCTTTTGACGACTTAAGCTCTCTTAAACTTCAGAACACTGTCCAGCTTGGTGTCGCTCAGTATGATTTGTGGTTCAATCATCTTCCCTCTGTGTCTTCATCACCATCGTCTTAGCCTTGCTGATATTTTAATCATGTCTCACAAACACTTGACTCCATCTCTACAACCTTTCCTCTACATCTGTTTCGGTTTCACCCCAGATTACGTCAGCTACAAAGACGAAAGCTTGCAAGTCCTGCTGACCTTTCCCTTTTAGTCCCTTTATCATGGCATTCATTATGGTGATAACCAGGAGGGGTGACAAAGCACTGCCTTGATGTACTTCTGAGCTCTTTGTTTTGAACGTTTTGGATAACTTGCAATCCACTTGCACACAACTTCCGGTTTTTCCACACATTTCCAGTAAGGCTGACGCGACATCTCAGACATCTCAGATACGCTGCCTTAGTGTGCTATCATAAGCCTTTTTGATATCTACAAATAGTGACTGTATAAAATATTAACAGTAATAAAAACAATAAGAGGAAGGGACTTAAAATTAACAAGTTTAAAAAAACTATATAACAAGAAAGAAAAAACATACATACATTATCATTATAGACTGTTATGCCTTTCAGCGTTCAGTCTGCAAGCCTCTCAGAATTTAGTAAATGTCGCCACAATCCTCGATTTGCAACTAGTGTTGTGGCCTCATTTAGTTCTATACCTCTAATCTTTAGATCGTTAGAAACCAAGTCTAACCATCGTCGTCTTGGCCTCCCTCTACTTCTCTTACCCTCCATAACAGAGTCCATTATTCTCCTAGGTAACCTATCCTCCTCCATTCGCCTATCATGACCCCACCACCGAAGCCGGTTTATGCGTACAGCTTCATCCATCGAGTTCATTCCTAGGATTTCGCCACAAATGATCTTTGCTCCAATACGGCTGATGATGACCCCTAGATGGGTCGAAACTAGTACCGTATAATTTTGTAATCTTGTGAATATATTGTATTGAAAAGGTGGAAACATTTAAGTTATTATTATTATTACTTATATATTGTTCAATACGGACCAAAAACATGAAATTCATAACCATCAAATTAGCCTTTATCTCCTCATTCTGAGTACCCTCCTGCCATTGTTCCCACCTGTTTGTACCAGCAATCATTCTCGCTACTTTCATGTCTGTTACTTCTAAATTATGAATAAGATATCATGAGTCCACCCAGCTTTCGCTCCCATAAAGCAAAGTTGGTCTGAAAACAGACCGATGTAAAGATAGTTTCGTCTGGGAGCTGACTTCCTTCTTACAGAATATTGCTGATCGCAACTGCGAGCTCACTGCATTTGCTTTACTACACCTTGATTCAATCTCTCTTACTATATTACCATCCTGGGAGAACACACAACCAAAATACTTGAAATTATCGACCTGTTCTAGCTTTGTATCACCAATCTGACATTCGATTCTGTTGAATTTCTTACCTACTGACATCAATTTAGTCTTCGAGAGGCTAATTGTCATACCATACTCAAGGCACCTATTTTCAAGTTCCAAGATATTAGACTGCAGGCTTTCGGCACAGTCTGCCATTAAGACCAAGTCGTCAGCATAGGCCAAACTGCTTACTACATTTCCACCTAACTGAATCCCTCCCTGCCATTTTATATCTTTCAGCAGATGATCCATGTAAACTACAAACAGCAAAGGTGAAAGATTACAGCCTTGTCTAACTCCTGTAAGTACCCTGAACCAAGAACTCATTCTACCATCAATTTTCACTGAAGCCCAATTGTCAACATAAATGCCTTTGATTGATTTTAATAATCTACCTTTAATTCCATAGTCCCCCAGTATGGCGAACATCTTTTCCCTCGGTACCCTGTCATATGCTTTCTCTAGATCTACGAAACATAAACACAACTGCCTATTCCTCTCGTAGCATTTTTCAATTACCTGGCGCATACTGAAAATCTGATCCTGACAGCCTCTCTGTGGTCTAAAACCACACTGGTTTTCATCCAACTTCCTCTCAACGACTGATCGCACCCTCCCTTCCAGGATGCCAGTGAATACTTTGCCTGGTGTACTAATCAATGAGATACCTCGATAGTTGTTGCAATCCTTCCTGTTCCCTTGCTTATAGATAGGTGCAATTACTGCTTTTGTCCAATCTGAAGGTACATTACCAACACTCCATGCTAATTTTACTACTCTATGAAGCCATTTCATCCCTGCCTTCCCACTATACTTCACCATTTCAGGTCTAATTTCATCTATTCCTGCTGCCTTATGACAATGGAGTTTATTTACTATCCTTTCCACTTCCTCAAGCATAATTTCACCAACATAATTTTCCTCCTCCCCATGAGCTTTGCCGTTTGCAACACCACCATGATGATTTCCTTTTACATTGAGAAGATGTTCAAAATATTCCCTCCACCTCTCCAGTGATTCCCTGGGATCTATTACGAGTTCACCTGAATTACTCAAAACACTGTTCATTTCCTCTTTCCCTCCCTTCCTAAGATTCTTTATTACTGTCCAGAAAGGATTCCCTGCTGCTTGACTTAGCCTTTCCAGGTTATTACCAAAATCTTCCCATGACTTCTTTTCGGATTCAACAACTATTTGTTTCACTCTGTTTCTTTCATCTACGTACCAATCCCTGTCTGCCTTGGCCCTTGTTTGGAGCCATTTCTGATGAGCCTTCTTTTTACGTTTACAGGCTGCTCTCACTTCATCATTCCACCAAGATGTTCGCCTTTTCCCATCTTTACACACAGTTGTTCCTAGGCATTCCCTTGCTGTTTCTATTACAGCATCCCTGTATGCCACCCATTCACTTTCTATATCCTGAACCTGCTTACTGCCTACTGTTCGAAACTTCTCACTAATCATATCCATGTACTTCTGTCTAATTTCCTCGTCCTGGAGACTTTCTACTCTTATTCGTTTGCAGACAGATTTCACTTTCTCTACCCTAGGCCTAGAGATACTTAGTTCACTACAGATCAGATAGTGGTCTGTATCATCGAAAAATTCGCGAAAAACTCGTACATTCCTAACAGATTTCCTGAATTCAAAGTCTGTTAAGATATAGTCTATTATGGATCTGCTACCCCTAGCCTCCCATGTGTAACGGTGAATAGCCTTATGCTTGAAGAATGTATTCGTAACAGCTAAACCCATACTAGCACAGAAGTCCAGCAAACGCTTCCCATTCCCATTAGCTTCCATATCTTCCCCACATTTATCAATCACCCTTTCGTATCCTTCACTTCTATTCCCAACTCTTGCATTGAAATCGCCCGTTAGCACTATTCTATCCTTGTTGTTGACCCTGACCACGATGTCACTCAATGCTTCATAAATCTTGTCAACTTCATCCTCATCTGCACCCTCACATGGTGAATACACGGACACAATTCTTGTCCTAATTCCTCCCACTGACAAATCTACCCACATCATTCGCTCATTTACGTGCCTAACAGAAACTATGTTGCGTGCAATGGTATTCCTGATAAAGAGCCCTACCCCAGACTCTGCCCTTCCCTTTCTAACACCCGTCAAGTACACTTTATAATCTCCTATCTCTTCCTCATTATCTCCCCTTACCCAAATATCACTTACTCCTAGCACATCCAGATGCATCCTCTTTGCTGACTCAGCCAGTTCTACCTTCTTTCTTCCATAAGCCCCATTAATATTGATAGCTCCCCATCGAATTCCATTTCATTCGCCAAGTTGTTTCCAAGGAGTCCCTCGCCTGTCAAATGGGAGTGGGACTCCATTACTCCCATAGGTCTGAGGCTTGCTTAAAGTGTTCTGAGCTCGGTAAATTCATGAAGCAGGATGCTGCCCTACTTGCACATAGTCCAAGTGAGGATCTCTCCTCTAATGGGTTATGGACCACCGGTGAATTGTATAGTCCTAGCCGCCTGAGCACAAGGAGGCCACGACTCAGAATATGTCAGAGATGCCCACTCTCAGAAAAAAAAAAGGGGGAAAAAAAAATCATGTCCGTGTCACTAGTAACATTCTGTCCAAGCTGTCAACAGAGAATCGAGTGCTTAATCCTTTTGTAAACATTTCAATTTGGTTTTGAGATGATAGGGAATGAAGATATAAATTTCCTGCAGGGCATTTGCTGTTACTGGAAGCCGGCAGAATATGGAGCATTGCTGGAGTGTTAGGTACACATGAGGAACACGGAGTAGCGGTCTATTTCGTATTCTATGTCGATGAACATGCAATGGGAAATAAGGTAACAAAGATGTGTATTTAAGAGTACCATTAACAACTCCATTAAGAAAGCAGAGATCGGTGTACTGAAGACATTTTCTTAGGTTCGACATGTTGAAGTATGAATTATAACAGTTAGGGAGATCAACCAAATCAATACAGCTTTACAATCACTCTTAAGTCTTTTTCTTCTTTCCTAGCATTTAGTCCTGCATTGGTACAGTGTCCGCTTTTAAACATGCCATCCTCCACTTCCTGCGGTGCTTCAGTGATGCCTACAAGACGCATGTCTTCCTTCATGCATTATAAGATATAAATTTCATCTTCGTTCCGTATTGAAGTGCAATTAGAAGAATAAATTGACCTTTTCAAAACAATATATCAAGTAAATGAAATTACATAATCTTGGGACTAGTTTTAGTCACTTAGTGGCAATCTTCAGTCAAATAAAAATTAAACAGATTAAGTGGTAACTAAAACATATGTATACCATATAAAGACAATGTTGTAGGAATAAATACTGTTATAACATTAAAATATATATAATAACAAATATTAAGGTTATGATCTTCTTGTCAAAGAAGTAAATCTGGAAATGATAGCCAGAATTAGGAATGAATAAATAAACAAAAAATAAATTAAAAAGGAAAAAAAATATATATATATATATATTTATGAGACTCACTTCTAATGTCAGATGTAGAACAAGAAATGACTTGCTGGAGGAAGCAGGCAATGTAAACAAAGGAGTAGACAGGGAGAGGAGGGGAGGTGATAAAGAAGAGTGGGGAAGGGGTAGGGAGGGGAGAAGGACAGAAGGTGGGGCTGAAGGACGAGGGAAGAAACTGCTGTTGAGAGGGGAATTTAAAAAAAGAAAGAATTCTTCTTATCTGATGCATGATTACTAAAGATAGGAATTAAAAGGTCAAATTAAATGTTTGATTTCTCTGAAATTTAACTTCAATCTAAATGAAATTTCTTGTCATAATATGTCTTAAAGTTCACTTAGGACCTCAGGCAAAGAAGTAACTCTGGAAATGATATCCCATATTAGGAATGAATAAAAATACAGAAAAGAAATTAAAAAGGAGAAAAATTATTTATGAGACTCACCTCTAATGTCAGATGTGGAACAAGCAATTTATGTTTAAGTTATCACATAATCTGTTTAATTATTATTTACAATTAAAAATAGGAGAGGATTTCCACCAATCAATACTTATTTATTGCATATATTAAGCTACAGGACCGGTTTCGACCTCATATACAAGGTCATCTTCAGCTGAACCATACATACATATTTATATAATGAAGCTATGATTAAGATTGTGTTGTTAAAGGAATGCTATATGATGATGAAGTACATTTAGTATTGGTCGGTAACTGACGCATTTACCAAACTTTGCCTTTCCAGATAGGGACTGTAGTGCTGGTCAACCAAATTGCAGTTATGCTACCATCGTGGAGAATTCTGTTAAACAGCTTCATGAGAATCTCAGCTCCATGCTGTCCAAGATCTTCCAAATATCTGATAGTATATCATCTGGTCCTGATGCTTTGTTATTTTTCATGTTTTGCACAGCCCGGCTGGGACAGATCCATAAACTGGGAAACCGCACACTACTGGTGGATAGGGAAATTCCTCGTTACTCAAACCCTTGAAATAATCCCTCCACCTTTGAAGGATAGCGGACTGGTCACATAGGGTGTGATGAGTGTTTTACTTTGGATTTGCATAACATGACCGACATTCTGGGTCGGTCTATAATGGGTACAATCACTCTTAGTGACCAATTATATTTATAAAAAATACAGTACATGTTTCAGCACTTCAAATAGCCTAAATTAAAATAGCCATAAATAAGACATTCTCAGCAATGAGTAGTCACATAAGTGAGACAAATCATGCTTTTTACATCTATTAAGCAAGACCTAACCATTTCTAGGAAAGCTACAAAAGTTGATCTTTTGAGTACTATTGAAAATTTATATATTTTTCTCGACCAGTTTTACAATAGTAACAATAATTTAAATGAGATGATCGAAAGTAAGAATCCTTTGTTTGTCCAAATACCCTCTTTATTGGAAACATTGGGTACTGAAAAAGTTCAATCGTTTTAGAAGGCCACCCCAGTAAGATTGTCAGATGTGGTTACAGCCTTTAGTAGGTGGTGATGATGACCCCAGTAATTTGATTTTCGAACACTAGCTACCCCTCTCCCTCTATCTTCGACCACTTACAACTAGCCAAGCGCCTGTACAGGATTTATTACGTAGGTACTACACTAGACGCACGGCAGTGGCCACAAAACCGGGTCACGTTACTTAAAAAGGGAGTCAGCTCTAAAGGAACATAATAAGGGTAAGTTATTCCCTCTTCATTCTCATTTTCACTAATTTATAGTTCATAATTTATTGTCAATGTACTAATTCAATTCCTTTATTGTATTGTATGGGAGGCATATGTTTTAACTTTACGAAGGATTTTTAAAATAGGACTGTTGTAATTTGAAGAAACAGCGTTTTTTTAATTTTAGATTTAAATTTGGACTATGAATTTATGTTTTTTTTTTTGCTATTTGCTTTACGTTGCACCAACACAGATAGGTCTTATGGCGACGATGGGATAGTGAAGGCCTAGGAGTAGGAAGGAAACGGCTGTAGCATTAGTTAAGATACAGCCCCAGTATTTGCCTAGTGAGAAAATGGGAAACCACAGAAAATCATCTTTAGGGCTACCGACAGTGGGATTCGAACCCACTATCTCCCGGATGCAAGCACACAGCTGCGTGACTCTAACTGCATGGCCAACTTGCCCAGTGATTTTATTTTAAGACTCAAGTTGAATGTACTTGATAAATACTGTGTACACAGTGCTTTTAATGTGTTAGACCTTGTATGATTATTATGTTTGTGCACACAATTATGTAAATAATGTCTTATTTATGGCTATTTTAATTTACACTATTTGTAACAGCTGAAGATGGCTCTTAGGAGCCAAAATATGATCTGTGCATTTTGTAAATATAATTGATCACCAGGGAACGGATTTATATGTAGACCCTACTAATAATTATTGAAATATGTACATATATATTTAGTATTTTTATTGAAAAATGGAATTATATATGGACTTAAAATTACACATATAACATTAATTTCTATTTAATATCAAAGTTCAAAGAAGCTAAACAAAGTAGATTTACGTCCAACATAATGTTGCACTTCTCAATTTAATATATTTGAAGAACACACGATCTTTTATTCCCTGTTACCAAAACAATTGATTACAAAATTTCCTTTTAAGTGTTGGAAAGTGAATCTTCTCCTATTATCTCTAAGGACAGATTTATATTGACTGAAATTGCATTCAACATCGGAAGAGGTAATGAGGGCATAATTCAACTTCACAATAAATCCAATGTTAATTTTACACTTAAATTTCCACACAGCACTGCAGCAACCTTTGTCATTTCTTCATATCCACGGTTCTTTGAAAGTACAGTGGCCATCTTCATGTTTGCCGCATCTGCAACTTTACCTGTACCATGATTTAGTTGTTCCACAGTTTTATTCACAATTTCACAACTTTCAGAAAGTGAGAGATGCAAGTTTTGAAGCTTTTTCAGTTTTTGTGATGCATGAAAAATTATGCTGAATGTAACATAAGTCATTTCTCACATTTGTATCACAGACAACTGTTTTCGCGGGTTCAATTGAGGCTGCATCTTCAGAGCCCATGGCATGCAGAACGTTCTTAATACAGTCTATATCTTCAACATAATATTCAACCGCTTGCAGCCATGTACCCCACCTAGTTAGAATCGGCTTAGGCGGCAATGGAATCTCTGTGTACATTTATTTCAAAAGATGAACTCTTCTGTGGGCTTTGAGAAAAACTTTTTTCACTGAGGAAATCAATAAATCTACTTTGGGGTACCTGCCTCTTACTACTTGTGCCACACGATGAAAGGCATGTGCTACACATGTTAAATGAATCACCTTAGGATATACAACACATAATGCTTTTCCAGCTTTTATCATATAAGGTGCGGCATTGCTAATAAAAAGAAACACTTTATTATACTTAATGCCCTGTGGCCAGAGGATACCCATAGCCTCATTGAACAGTTTTGCTATAGTTCCATTATCGCACTTTTCTAGAACATCACAGTGTAAGAGAATCTGTTTACAATAATCTTCACTTAACAAACCAATGATTATGTTGCCAATTAGCCTGCTTTCTTTGTCTGTTGTCTCATCAATGGAAACCCAAATTGGACCGTCTTTAATCTCTTGCCTTATCTTCCGAACAGTTTCATCTATTGCATTACATTACAGTTTCATCTTATATGGCTGAACAGTACGTTTTTCTGAACGTTCACTCATCCGTGATGGATCGTTTAGTATATTTCTCGAGGAATTCCCTGAAGCACTGATTATTCAGTTTGAAGAGAGGTATGTCAGCAGAGATGAGAGCACGGCAGAGATCGGTGTTGAACTTGGATGTTACACTGGATGTTGCTGGTTGTGTCAGAAACAACTGTCTCTGCTTGGAATCTCCTTGTTTGTTAGCATGGTGTTTCTTGATTAATTAGTTTCATTTTCCGTATTGATAGTTAACATGTAATACCGGTATAGATAAGAAAAGGTTCCACTTTATCAATACCAATTTTATTTATATAAGATTACAAAATAATTACAAAAGAATAATAAATAATATCTTACTGTCAATTGATAAACCATCTTCTTTAAATTCTGATACGTAACTTTTCAATTTCAAACTAGTTGACTGAGCTACTTTAGGCATATTGTAACAACGTTAATGTCTTCAATGAATATCAATATACAACTGCACACACTGAACTTACAAGAACACTATGATCCATCTCACTGCTAATTTAAACTGTGAATGACTGGTAGTAAACTAGATGGAGTTATGAAGCAATCAAAGGGAATGCCCGAATTATGAACTAATTCGGAAACCACTAGCACATCGTCGATGAATGAGATTTTCCTAGTTACGAAATTATGGCACAGACATAGTCGACATCATGTAATGCTGCTTATCAGTGCTGTAAGTGTGATTCAGATAGTCATGGTACCAACCGGCTGATCTCCACCACTTTCGAGCTCAACCTCTCTCTTTCTCTGCACCGCTTATCAGCTTATTGTATCAGTCCAGACATGGACAGGCGTGATAATGACTTGCACACCAGTTAAAATATTCATTTTTTGAATATAGATTTTTAATTTATTTCTCTTTTATTGAGAGGACTACTAATTTAATATAATTTAATACCTTTTAGCCGAAATATGGACTACTGGCAAGATACCCGTGCTTCGCCACGGTATTATACTGAAATTTATCATTGAATGCTTATTGTTTTAGATATATAATCCGCCAAAATTCGCCATCTGACTCGTTTTCTGAGAGAATCCGCCAAAATTCGCCATCTGACTCGTTTTCTAATATATTACGGTAAGTTTCCTCCCATTTTTCAATCTTTCTTTCCAGCAATCGATTTCGTACTTACCGGGCTAGGTCTAGTTATTCCACCCGATCATTTGGGTCCCTATCTTTCCCATCTTTTCCTATAAGCATTTGTAATATGGATCAAATCCTTGAGGAGATCCGGCGTGGTGTCGTCTTGGGGGCCTTGGCGGTACTGAACCCACGGCCGGACTGCATTCTTAGTCATTACCCATCCAGGACCCGCTTCCAGTGCGGTCCGCACATTTGATGATGGTCCAGAACATTATTATTATTATTTATTATTATTATTATTAGATGTTCTGGACCCCACAGTAAGATGCAAGACCGCTACTTGGCAGTAAATTACATCTGCTGCCATTGTCATTGTTACATAAAATCAGCTTCATGGTCCGTATCGCACTTCAATAGATTCACAATTAAGTATTTATTTTCCACCTAGTCGATACAATGATTGCTTAAGGCAATTTTTAATGGTCAAAAGTGGTACATGTTTTGTATATTATCAACATCTTCAGCCACATAACACTGTTTAGATGAAAAATGTATAAAATTGACAAAGTAATGCTTTAGAGGAAAAGTCCTTAAAATTAACATAAGATTGACAAGATTAAAACAAACAAATAACTCAAGAGAAAATATATAAATTATTTCTACAATAGAAAGCAGTCGTCAAGGAAACACTTGTACAATATTCCATAGAGAAATTGTCCTAATAAATATTCTTTTCTTAATAATTCATGAAAAAAGATCAATTTATAAATTAAAAATTATACAATTTATAAGTAATTATCGAAATGAAGAAATCCTGATATCACAGTGCGGCTCTTAATAAGATTTGACAACTAGGAATTAGTTATATCTTCATCTACATTAATAAAACAAAACAAAAAAAAAAAAAAAACCACGTGTTTCTTCATTGTTAAAGGAGATCCCATATACAAATTTTCAGTTCTGTAGTATCTTCAGTTTCTGAGATATATGTATCCTCATTAAAGGCATTCAACCCATTATTCACCCTTTTGCACCCCTCCTATTGGGATTTACAGAAAACAAAAAAATACATGTTCCTTTATTTTTAAAGGAGATTTTAAATACCAATTTTTACATCTGTAAACTTTTAAAATTTTAAGATGTAGACATACTCATTTTAAAAATTCACCCCCCATTATTTGGATTTTCCAAAAACGAAAAAATACTTCTTCCTTTATTTTTTAAAGTAGATCCCAAACACCAATATTCAGGTCTGTAATATCTTCAGGTTCTGAAATATAAGTAGCCTCATTAAAGGCATTCAACCAATTTTTCACCTTTTTCCACCCTTCCTATTGGGATTTTCCGAAGACAAAAAAATACATGTTTCTTTATTTTTAAGAGAGATTCTAAATACCAATTTCTACATCTATCAACTTTAAAAGCTTTGAGATATAGATACACTCATTTTAATAATTCACCCCCTTTTAACCCCCTGTTACCTGGACTTTCCAAAAACAAAAAATACGTGTTTCTTTATTTTTAAAGGAGATCCCAAACACCAATTTTCAGGTCTGTATTATCTTCAGGTTCTGAAATATAAGTAGCCTCATTAAAGGCATTCGACCACTTTTTCACCCGTTTCCACCCTTCCTATTGGGATTATCCGAAAACAAAAAAATACCTGTTTCTTTATTTTTAAAGGAGATTCTAAATACCAATTTTTACATCTATAAACTTTAAAGATTTTGAGATATAGATACATACATTTTAAAAATTCACTCCCTTTTCACCCCCCTCCCCATTAATTGGATTTTCCAAAATCAAAAAAATACGTGATTATTTTTAAAGGAGATCCCAAACACCAATTTTCAGGTCTGTAATATTTTCAGTTTCTGAGACATAAGTATCCTAATTAAAGGCATTCAACCCTTTTTTCTACCCCTTTTCATCCCTCCTATTGGGATTTTCCGAAAACAAAAAAAATACGTGTTCCTTTATTTTTAATGAAGATTCTAAATATCAATTTTTACATCTGTAAACTTTTAAAGTTTTGAGATATGGATACACTCATTTTAAAATTTCACCCCCCTTTTCACTCCCTTAGCGACGGAATATTCAAAAATTCTCTCTTAGCGAGCACCTACATCTTAATATGAATACATCCCCAAACTTTAATTTCTTCATGTCCAGTAGTTTTGGCTCGGCGATGATGAATCAGTCAGTCAGGACAAGTTCTTTTATATATATAGATACTGATTTTAATGACGAAGAATATGGAACATGCAGTATGTGCTAAACCCCAAAATATGGAAAATTAATACTCCATTTTTCAACTCCACGTCATGATTCGTAAAGATAATGTAAAATATAATTAATTTTAGCTTCCTAAAGAGATATATAATTTACATATAAATCTGTTCCCTGTTGATCACTAAGAGTGACTGTGAGGCCGTATTGATTTGATGGATCTCCCCAAGCATTATAATTTGAAATTTGGAGTCAATAAGGAACAAGGATGAAATGTTTAACTTATAATGTTGAAGTATGATGGAATTTCTTGTATTACACTATCTGGCGGCAGTGATGGTGGTGGTGATTATTGTTTTAAGAGGAAGTACAACTAGGCGACCGTCCTCTATATAACACTAATCAGAGAAAGGGAGACAATGACTGTTCGCGTCCAAAGTATTCCTTAAGCTACACGTGCCTTTACAGGCACAAAGGAAGTGCTATTATCTGCTTTTAAAGGCACTCTGCAGCATTGATTATACGGACCTGTCACCTGACCTCCCAGATGAAGCAATACACGCACACATTCAAAGGCTCTTCTGAGAGCCACACAAAGGCCTGCCCAAAGGCTCAATTCCTTGGAGGAGCTCTCCGTATATGCCATCTCAACATTGAAGGCATCAGCAGATTAAAATGCGAAATATTACATAAGATCCTTAGAGAGCACAAAGTAGATGTTGTCGCATTGCAGGAGACACATGTGGGCAATGCAGACCAGCTTCAGACACGTTCCTGGATATCAAATGATCGTTGCCACAATGGCACAGCTACCTATGTCTGAAAGTCAGTACCTAATGCCCAACTCATTGAAATAAGCTCACACGATGACTCCTCAGCAATAACAATAAAAGTGGGTAACTTCAGCCAATACTTTAATACACCAATACCGGACAGCTCTATCTCAACAGCATTGAGTGGAGTGCGAACAGCGACGGTGGTGACATCTAGCGTGTTGGTGTGAACTGTATACTTGTCTATGCTACAGTCAAGACCAACGGGAGAGGAATGCACTACACTCATTGGAAATGTTTTTGTTAAAAATAATTGAATAATAATAATAATAATAATAATAATAATAATAATAATAATAATAATAATAATAATAATAATAATAATAATAATAATAATAATAATAATAATAATGAAATTTTAATATATGAAATGCCTCCTTCATAAACCTCCAAACGAGCTTTATGTTAGCCGTGTCTTTCGCTGTCTTAAAAATTATAAAGCAGAATTTGTTTGAGGATCCACCCAGCCTCTGGGGGAAATATTTAACAACTACTCTCTCCTCTTCTTTTTAGCCTTTTCTCAATCACCTAGCACAGGATTTTGTATTGACTTAGCCTAGTTTTCCGGCCAGATGCCTTTCCTAACAGCAATCATATGTGGAGGGATATATACCGTACTCACTATCGCGTGTTTTCATGGTTGTTTTCTGTATGATGTGTTGTATATACTTGAAGATGCGTATGAATACGAACACAAATCCGTAGTCCTCGATCTACAGGAATTAACAGACGAGATTAAAATCTCCGACTCAGCCGGGAATTGTACCAGCGCCCTCTGAAGGCCAGTACGCTGACCATTCCGTGGAGATGATTATTTTAAGAGGAAGTACAACTGGCCAGCCATCCTCTATTAACACTAATCAGAAGGGAAATGGAAGAGGTCCAACACAGAATTCCTGCGGGACTATATTCCGGCACCTCGGCGTCTCCGTAAAAGTGCTTAGTGGGACGTAAAAAATATATTATTATTCTTACAGTAAAAAAAAGGTGACTGGATTCGAAATTCATGTCCTTCAATTTTCAATTTCAAGACTATCACGATAACCATTACGCTACAGGCCCACAAGTTTCCGATTGTGAAATTTATGGTACTGTTTAACAATGTGGACCCTCAAGTTTGAGTATACTAGAGTTCCATATTTGTTAATATTATTGGTTTTAGGTCCCACTAACATTTCAGTAGAGTATTTGATTGATTTTCTTAATATAAGGAGCATAGAATGTAACCTCAACACAGATGCGAGGTCATCACTTTTTTTAATACTTGCGGTCCTTATCGGTTCCCTTGCCCATTATCTTGCTGGGTAATTTGTTCAGCGCATAACACTTTTCTTGGAATATAACTGCAATGTAAGATTATTTAGTGACAAACACTGATACATTATAAACAACACGTCAGCATGTCAAGAATCATACAGATAGCAATATGTTATTGAAGAGTTGGTCACACCAAGCTGTGTAGGTAGCAGCACTAACGACTTTCACTGAAAACAGCAAGCTGTCACGTATTGTCATATTAAAGTATTTGCTTCAGCATTACAGACATTTACAAGTCACCAAATGCATCATGGCCCGATTGTTTCCTGCTAACCGCCTCACATCCAGCAATCATCATTGTAGATTTCTACAGTTATCATATCGACTGGGGATACAGACAGGACAAGTCGCATCGTACTGAAGTAATCAACTGGGCCGAAACACACAATCTGCATCTCGTGTATAATCCTAAAGATAAACACAAATTCCGTTCAGCCAGATGGAAATATGAAACCTGAGCTTTGTCATTACCTCTACTGACCACCAGATACATTGCTGATAACTTTCCACACAGTCAACATCAGCCCATCATCCTAGAAGTAGGAATGCAGATACAAATCACTGAAAATTCACTACACCCGTGATGGAATTTTTCCAAAGCCAATGGGGACCAATTATCTCAAGACCCAGGACAGCAATATCTGATGGACCGCTCCCACCCCTGGTAACTACCAGAAGATTTACAATAACAAAGTTTTATTATGATCCACCTGTTCAATACATTATAATGTTGTCACATTTAAAATATCTTCATTAGTTAAAAAGTTATATATGGGACATGTTTCGCTCCCTTACAGAGCACCATCAGCCAAATCTGAATCTCGAAGAAAGGTTATGTTCGTAAATAATGACTTAAGAACTGAAAAATGAAAACCTACAACCTGGTTTCCAGTCATTGACTGGGTCAGGGATGTAATGAATTAAGCATATATAGGCTGTTAGTACGATGGGGTCGCCACTCCCAAAGTGATATATTAATGACTGATGCATTGAAATGAGAATGGAGAGTGTTGCTGGAATGAATGATGACAGGGAAAGCCGGAGTACCCGGAGAAAAACCTGTCCTGCCTCTGCTTTGTCCAGCACAAATCTCACATGGAGTGACCGAGATTTGAACCACGATATCCAGCAGTGAGAAGCCGATGCGCTGCCGTCTGAGCCAAGGAGGCTCGGACTTAAGAACTACTAGACCATTTTTCACAAACTTAGAATATCATAAAATACAGAATCTTTGTATACATACATACAGACATAATCATTATAGACTGTTATGCCTTTCAGCGTTCAGTCTGCAAGCCTCTGAGAATTTACTAAACGTCGCCACAATCCTCGATTTGCAACTAGTGTTGTGGCTTCATTTAGTTCTATACCTCTTATCTTTAAATCGTTAGAAACAGAGTCTAACCATCGTCGTCTTGGTCTCCCTCTACTTCTCTTACCCTCCATAACAGAGTCCATTATTCTCCTAGGTAACCTATCCTCTTCCATTCGCCTCACATGACCCCACCACCGAAGCCGGTTTATGCGTACAGCTTCATCCATCGAGTTCATTCCTAAATTAGCCTTTATCTCCTCATTCCGAGTACCCTCCTGCCATTGTTCCCACATGTTTGTACCAGCAATCATTCTTGCTACTTTCATGTCTGTTACTTCTAACTTATGAATAAGATATCCTGAGTCCACCCAGCTTTCACTCCCATAAAGCAAAGTTGGTCTGAAAACAGACCGATGTAAAGATAGTTTCGTCTGGGAGCTGACTTCCTTCTTACAGAATACTGCTGATCGCAACTGCGAGCTCACTGCATTAGCTTTGTATACATGTCTTAATTACATGTGCTTAATAGGAAAGATAATTAAAATTGTGAAAGAATGAGTTCTAAAATATTTAAAACAAGTAGCATGGCTAAAATCTTACAAAGACGTGAAAATCAATCTAAACTTGAAGATTTTCTTGGCAATGAGATCTGGTAAAAAAGTTATTTATCCCTTGTGGATAAGTCTATAAGGATTCAAATATCTCGTCAATTTGATGATTGAACTTGTGACAGGATGAATGTTGGTCTTCAAGAAATTTAAATGCTTGTTGTCATTTGACCTTGGCGAATTCTGTTGAATAAATACGCTCTTGTTGACGTCAGTGACCGTACGTTGAAATAATGGATTTAATAAATCATGATTGACAGGGACGTAAATCGACGATCGTACTTAAAAGTTGTTGCTTAGTTTCTCTTGTTATATGTCCCTCCAATTGCTGTTTGTCAGTTTGGTGTTATCCGAGGTTGTGTGGTGAGATTAGTCACTTGCAACTACCAGAAGTTTGTCAAGATGGTAGTACAACTAGGCAGCCATCCTCTATATAACACTAAACAGAGAATGAAAAGGAAGGGATCCGACACTTCGAAAAATCTAATAGCGTCGGGGTCGGAAAAGAACAAGTGTTGACCAAGGAAGGTCTGATAGGATAGATGAAATTGAGGAGCCTGGCACAAGTAAATGGAAGCAATACTCTGACTCAGTTAAGGGCCCCGTGGTCGCCAACCCATGCTCCAAAGCCCCTGGGGCCCCTTTTAGTCGCATCTTACGACAGGCATGTTATTCTACTGCCCCCACCCACAGGGGGATGTTGGAGTGACACTAGTGAGCTTCTGTATCAAGAATTTCTACACAGAGGTCAGACAAAAGTTGCAGATGATCTCATTAGCAGTCTGGATAAGGACAGAAGGGAAGGATGGACTAAAACGGTTGAGGAACTAAGACTTTAAGCACTCCAGTAAAAATAAGCCTGGAGCCTTCTAAAGAAACTAGGAAGCCATTCCCACAAACACCTCAAGAAGTCAAACCAGACAGAATAGCAGACCGAATCATGCAGATGTCCAGCATCAAATCAAAGCACAATCCAAAACAATCAGAAGAGACCTGCAAAAACTAAGAAAACCATGCTCCTCTATACCGGAGATGGCATCACTATTCACCACAGACGAAGTCACAATAGCCCTTCAAAGCTGCAAAATGGGAAAGGCACCAGCCTTTGACAACATCCATAACAAGTTCCTCGTTCATTGTGGTAAAAATGCTAGAAAATGGCTTGTTGATTTCCTTTCATCAGTCCAACGCACAGGACACCTGCCACTGGAGTCAAGAGATCAAAGATCATTGCTTTCTTGTAACCTGGAAAACCACCCAATGCTCTTGAAAGCTATAGACCTATGGCATTATGAAGCTCAACCTACAAGTACTGGAAAGGTTGATCTACAACAGAATCAGTCCAGCCATCTTCAAAATCCTTTCTGCAGAACAAGCTGGCTTTAGACCGGAACGAAGTTGCGATGACCAAGTACTAGCTCTGACGACATTCACTGAAGCTGGATTTTAAGAGAAGCTTGCTGATTTCCTTTCATCAATCCAACGCACAGGACACCTGCCACCGGAGTTCATGAGATCAAAGATCATTGCTTTCTTGAAACCTGGAAAACCACCCAATGCTCCCGAAAGCTATAGACCCATAGCATTATTAAACTCAACCTACAAGCTACTGGAAAGGCTGATCTACAACAGAATCAGTCCAGCCATCTTCAAGATTCTCCCTGCAGAACAAGCTGGCTTTAGACCGGAACAAAGTTGCGATGACCAAGTACTAGTTCTGATGACATTCACTGAAGCTGGATTTGAAGAGAAGCTAAAGACCGGTGCGGAGTTCGTAGATCTCATAGCTGCTTTTGACATAGTATGGAGGGACGGGTTAATGTATAAACTACTGAAAACCTTACAGTGTAAAAATACTACAAATCTTATCAATTGCATGCTTTCAGATAGAATAATTCAAGTGGTCATGAACACTCCACTGAGCAAACCAAGAAGACTAAATAACAGACGCCCGCAAGGTTCCATATTAGCCCCTTTGTTATTCAACGTTTATCTCGCAGACATCCCAGAAACGGTATCAAGACAATTTGCCTATGCTGATGATATTTAATATATAAGTAATAATAATAACAACGTAAATGTTTCCACCTTTTCAATACTAAAATATATTCACAAAATTATAAATTACACGGTACTAGTTTCGACCCATCTAGGGGTCATCATCAGCCGTATTGGAGTAACAAGTGAATGTGGTAGATGAAATGAGATGTTATTACGGTAATAGTTAATAATACAAGGAATATACATACTAAGAGGTTTTTAACAAAGAATAAAGTATAAATGGGGTGTTGTAAAAATCATGGAAATCAGTAAGTTCTTGTATTGAAATGACATATATAAAATTATATATGGCTTAGGAAGAGGGCTTAAGGTGGGGCTGAAAGGTGCGGGAGAAAGTGTAATTGTCTTGGAAAAGTACCTTTGATTAAATTTAGGATTGAGTTTAGGTTGGCTGCATTATTGTTTCTAAGGAAGTGATAAATAGATCGAAGAGTATGTTGGGTTTCTCTGAGATTTCATTGAGATTGTGACTGGCATTAAAGTATTGGTTTAGGTGTATGTAGTAATTTTCCATTATGTTGAGTAAAGGGCCCTTGTTTGCTAATACGAGGATGTCCATGTCTTGTTCAATATTGCATGTGTTGGCCGATGGCTGAAAACCTGTTGTATTTTATTGCGTTAGTGTGCTCGTGGTATCTGATAATGAAGTTTCTCCCGGTTTGCCCGATGTAGGTTTTTTTTACAGGTGGTACATTTGATCCTATAAACTCTTGATTTTAAACTACTGCTGGTCTTGTTGATGTGTGAAGTATTGTATAAAACGTTCATGTTCTTATTGTTGGTTTTGAAGGCTATTTTAACGCCTTGTTTCTTAAAGATGTTGGTTAACTTGTAGATATCATTGTTGAACGTGAAGGTGGAAAATGTTAGAGGTTTGGTTATTTCTTTTATGAGGGTAGTTTTTGGGCGATGTTCGTGTTTATTGATTATCCTTTCTATAAAATGATTGCTGAAGCCGTTGAATTTTGCGATTCCGCGGATTGTGTTGAGTTCGTTTTTTAGATCTTTATTGGACATAGGTATGCTGAAGGCTCGGTGAACTAGGCTGTTGTATGTGGCTCGTTTGTGGGACTGGGGGTGCACTGAATCTTGGCGAATGGTGGAGGCTGTTTGAGTGGGTTTTCTGAAAATTTTATAACTGAAAGAATCTGAGTTTCTAGTGATGGTTAAATCTAGAAAGTTGATTTTTTGATTTGATTCAGATTCTAGTGTGAATTTGATATGAGGATCAATATTGTTGAGTCTTAAGAGGGTGGTGGGTGCGTTAATTGATTTCTCATTCATGATTACAAAGACATCGTCGACATATCTGGCCCAAAAGAGAATGTTTTCGCATTCATTGTCAATTTTGGTGTATTCGAGGAAGTCCAGGTATATTTCTGCTAAGATACCTGAGGCCGGTGACCACATTGCCAAACCATTTTGTTGATATATGACATTGTCAAAAGTGAAGAAGTTATTGTCGATGATAAGTTTTAATATTGTGATAAAGTCTTGTATCTCTAGTTTGCTTAAGTGGCTGTTTTTGTTTAAATTGTTTATAATTATCGGAATTAATTTTGATACTTGTATGCTTGGGTACATGTTTACAATATCGAAAGAGTGGATGGAGTGATCCGGTTGCAAATTGAACTTGTTTAGTTTTTCTACTAGCTCAGATGTGTTTTTAATAGACTTTTTGGATAAGAATTGATAATTGTTTCTTAAGAAACTTTGGATGAATTGTGATATTTTGTATAAGGGGCTCGGTCTATAGTTGATAACTGGCCGGATGGGAATTCCGGTTTTGTGAATTTTGGGAAGAGCTTTAGCAGTGGGGAGTCCTGGGTTCATATGTATGAGTTTGGATTTTTCCTGTTCGGTAAATAAAAATGAAGTGTTTTTAAGAGTTTGTTTAAGTAGTCTTTGAATTAATTCCGATAATTATAAACAATTTAAACAAAAACAGCCACTTAAGCAAACTAGAGATACAAGACTTTATCACAATATTAAAACTTATCATCGACAATAACTTCTTCACTTTTGACAATGTCATATATCAACAAAATGGTTTGGCAATGGGGTCACCGGCCTCAGGTATCTTAGCAGAAATATACCTGGACTTCCTCGAATACACCAAAATTGACAATGAATGCGAAAACATTCTCTTTTGGGCCAGATATGTCGACGATGTCTTTGTAATCATGAATGAGAAATCAATTAACGCACCCACCACCCTCTTAAGACTCAACAATATTGATCCTCATATCAAATTCACACTAGAATCCGAATCAAATCAAAAAATCAACTTTCTAGATTTAACCATCACTAGAAACTCAGATTCTTTCAGTTATAAAATTTTCAGAAAACCCACTCAAACAGCCTCCACCATTCGCCAAGATTCAGTGCACCCCCAGTCCCACAAACGAGCCACATACAACAGCCTAGTTCACCGAGCCTTCAGCATACCTATGTCCAATAAAGATCTAAAAAACGAACTCAACACAATCCGCGGAATCACAAAATTCAACGGCTTCAGCAATCATTTTATAGAAAGGATAATCAATAAACACAAACATCGCCCAAAAACTACCCTCAAAAAAGAAATAACCAAACCTCTAACATTTTCCACCTTCACGTTCAACAATGATATCTACAAGTTAACCAACATCTTTAAAAAACAAGGCGTTAAAATAGCCTTCAAAACCAACAATAAGAACATGAACGTTTTATACAATACTTCACACATCAACAAGACCAGCAGTAGTTTAAAATCAAGAGTTTATAGGATCAAATGTACCACCTGTAAAAAAACCTACATCGGGCAAACCGGGAGAAACTTCATTATCAGATACCACGAGCACACTAACGCAATAAAATACAACAGGTTTTCAGCCATCGGCCAACACATGCAAGATTATAACCATAATTTCACCAATATTGAACAAGACATGGACATCCTCGTATTAGCAAACAAGGGCCCTTTACTCAACATAATGAAATTACTACATACACCTAGACCAATACTTTAATGCCAGGCACAATCTCAATGAAATCTCAGAGAAACCCAACATACTCTTCGATCTATTTATCACTTTCCTCAGAAACAATAATGCAGCCAACCTAAACTCAATCCTAAATTTAATCAAAGGTACTTTTCCAAGACAATTACACTTTCTCCCGCACCCTTCAGCCCCACCTTAAGCCCTCTTCCTAAGCCATATATAATTTTATATATGTCATTTCAATACAAGAACTTACTGATTTCCATGATTTTTACAACACCCCATTTATACTTTATTCTTTGTTAAAAACCTCTTAGTATGTATATTCCTTGTATTATTAACTATTACCGTAATAACATCTCATTTCATCTACCACATTCACTTGTTATTCTTTAAAATAACATTTTCTTAGGATTTCGCCAAAAGTGATCTTTGCTCCAATACAGCTGATGATGACCCCTAGATGGGTCGAAACTAGTACCGTGTAATTTATAATTTTGTGAATATATTTTAGTATTGAAAAGGTGGAAACGTTTACGTTGTTATTATTATTATTACTTATATATTATTCTCAGTTCAGTACAGACCAAAAACATGAAATTCATAACCATTACTGATGATATTTGCATAATCATAGGATATAAACTTCATGGTTTTGATCCATACTGAATTGTGATCACAATAATAATTAAACTTATATCATAATGGTCCACCATTTCAATACATTTGCAATTCAATGCGGTATCCATGAAGTTAACATTTTACGTTGCGGACGAGGCATACAACAATAGGCCATGCACGACATGCCACAACAAAAGGTTAACTTCATGGTCATCACACTGAACTGCAAATGTCTAGCAACTGCAAATTAAGAATGTGCCAGTTATTAACCATATCTTCATGTGCTGTCCTTGATTCAACCACTGACAATGTCCAACAGAGGAACTTTTGAGCATTTTCATGATATTTTAACAACAAACACTAATAGAATATTTTAACATGATATAACGCATCTAAGAAATTTAGGGCCTGATTTTAATTTTGTCATATTTTATATGTTGAGCACACCGTTCATCCCAGATGTTTTTAACACTTTTTATAGTCTTTTGTGTGTGTTTGCTAATTTGTTTTAGTTATTGCATGTGTCTGTATTGTTTTGCATTAAGGCTGATGATGCCCAGCCAAGGCCGAAATTAGTTCCTAGATTAGAAATGTAATGTAAACATCTATATATATAAAATAAGATTTTTGTCTGTACATTGCTCAGAATTTGAAAAGAATGGTATTTCTGTATCGGTCATGTCCACAATAACAAGGAAATGCACTTTTTACTTTTCCGTAATTTCTGTCTGTCTGTATGTATGTACACGCATCACTAGAAGACGGCTAAGGAGAATTTAATGAAAATTGGTATGCAAAGTCGAGGAATAAACTGCTACAATCTAAGCCATAAAAATTTTTATTCACGCTCAAAGAAATGGTAGTTTAGGGGAAGGTCTAAAATTTAATTTTCAAATATGTATGGTATTAGTAGTCCTATCTTGATAAAAATTGGTATACAAGGCCGGGGAATAAGTCGCTACAACCTAGGCTATAGACAATTGTATTTACGCTGAGTGGAATGGTAGTTTAGGGGAAGATCTAAAATTTAATTCTTAAATATTTATGTCATTAGTGGTCCTATCTCATTGAAAACTGGTATACAAAGTCGGAGAATGAGCCACTATAATCTAGACTATACATTATTTTATTTACGCTGAATGAAATGGTAGTTTAGGGGAAGGCCTAAAATTTAATTCTCAAATATTTATATTATTAGTGATCGTATCGATAAATACAACATAACCAAAGTTTTATAGCATTAAATTTCTGACCATTTATGTCTTATACATTTTTACCGTACCGGCTATGATAACACCGATATTCATGAATTTTGTATTTTTGTTGCTAAGTCCATAACGATGCCAAGCCACGAGAAAATGGGTTGACAGAATTTAATGAAAATCAGTATATAGAGTTGGGGAATAAGAAACTACAGTCTACGCTATAAAACATTTTTTCACCCTGGATGAAACTGTAGTTTAGGGGAAGGCGCCTAAATTTTAATTTTTAAATACCTATGTTTCTGGTCCTATCGAAAAGTACTAGATAACAAAAGTTACAGAGAATACAATTTCTGAGCATTTATGTTTTATTCAGTTTTACTGTACCGACTATGATGAGTGGTATTTCAGAGTCGGAAGAAAACTAAATGTGATGGCCTACAATATCGAAGGCGCATAACATTGATCAACAATATCATTACTTTGACCATTGTTTGTTGTGATGTTATTTGTCCCTTATGCTGCCTCTCAACTCCGATACATGGGATTACTGCTGCGTACCGAGTACAAAAGCCTGACTGAATATTGGCGGGAAATAGCCGGGGAGTTATAAAACTTTCTTCTCTAGCATGCCATTCCTCTGGTTCATATATTTTCTGATACAGCTGGTACGTAACACTGTTTCTTCATAGTACGGTATTCCAGTTATTCGATCCCTACTCTGACGCGCTGTTTAGAATGAGCAGTGTGCATACTTAAGGCAGAGGCTGACTTAGTAGTAGTAGTAGTAGCAGCAGCAGCAGCAGCAGTAGTAGTAGTACGATCTGGTCTAGAATAACAATTTAGACCTATTCCGAATTATAGCACCACAATTCACTTAATAACTCAAAATTAAACCGTGAAAAGAGTCGTTTCTTAAGAAAAGCGTCTTCCTCTTCACTTTTATTAAATTCTACATTCATTTTATTCCAAATTATCAGTGAAGAGGGGGTTTGTCCTCTGGCTTTCCTACTTACGTCATTGTAATTTATGTTCATTTCAGTTGGGAATACCACTAAGACAGTCTTTCTGAGAATGTAAAAAGACAGGTGGAGAGTGAGTGTCTACAATTACAATGAAAACTTCCTAACCTGATTGTGACTGATGGTAGGCAAGCGGGCCTACAATTACAATGAAAATTCCCTAACTCAGTCATCATATGAGAAAAGATTTTTGGTGACTTCCCCGTCGCATTTCTAGGGTAACGTTAAGAGCTATGCAATTTAATACAATCTTCCTCACAACATGTGCACTAGAATTCCGTATGCAATGCATAATTCCATAGCGAAGCACGGGTACATCAGCTAGTTGCATAATATAGTATTGAAATGGTCGACCATTACAAGATAAGTTAAATTATTATTGTGATATTTGCATAGCCACGCAACACACAACATCCCAAAACCTCGAGGACATGCTAACGAAAGATCTCTGTTTACTTAGAAATTTCTTTCAAAAGTGGCGCCTGACAACTAGCACAACCAAAACAGAAACATCTTGCTTTCATCTGAGTAACATATTGGCTCATACCACCTTGAAAGTGACTCTCCATAACAGCATTTTACCATACAACCCAAACCCAAAATATCTCGGTGTAACACTGGACCGGACACTGTCATACAGTAAACATCTCTCCAACCTTGCAGCCAAACTTAGCTTAGATACGACGTTGTTTCTTGTACTAAGTTAGATAAGATTATGTTTCTTGTACTATCTCACAGCACATGGGGATCCACAGTGACAACTTAACGTACTTCTGCCATAAGTCTGCTTTATACAACACCTAATACTGCTTTCCCATCTGGCTGAACGGCACCCACACCAAGAAAATTGAAACCATCCTGAATCAAACAATGCGGATTATCAGCGGGGTCATCAAAACAACGTTATTGCACTGCTTTCCACTCCTTAGCCACATCCTTCTTCCAAATCTACGCCGCATGAACAATCTCGTCCAAGAAGCGAATCAAATACGGGCCAGTAAATCACTTCCAATTCACCAAGACATCCATAGAATCGCTTCAATCCAACTGATATCCAGACACCCTCCCTTGCTGCTGGCTCAAAAATTGACGAAAGAACCGCTGTGGACTGCAAACTTGAAATGCAGAATGGAATGCCAAGGCCCCCGATGAATAGACATAAATCCTTGACCCTACGCAGCCTCCGCCCGGATTTTATCTCCCGCGGAGAGTATGGGTCCCACTAAACAGAGTGCGCACCGGACATGGAAGAAGCGGCTATGCAGTGCATTCTTGAGGCCTGCGACCATCTTCAAGCTATGACTGTGGTGAAAAACTCCAGACAATGCGACACATCACCTTCAGATGACCACATAGAGCCTTCCGCGGAATTATCGACGACCTCCCGACAGCTTCAACAACGGCTATTCATTGGCTGCAATAACTGGACATCCTAGTTTAGTTTTCATTTGTTATTTTATGTATTTACTTATATTTTATATCATTTTCGTATTTTTTCTTTCTATTTTTCTGTATTGTACATATATCTCTCAATTTCTTCTTTATGTTTTACCATGACTTTTTATATTTATTCCATTTTAAAATTATTTGTTGCTTTCAAATGTTACACAATTTGTGCGCAGCTTAACTTGTATCATAAGCTAAATAAATAATCAGAAAGAAAAAATGCAAGGGATCCAACACTTCAAAAAATAAAGGTATCGGCCAAAGAAAGACAAGGGCCACGAAGGGCGTGAAAATGTAAGACTCCCTAGGCCTTGAGTGGTCTAATACCGTTGGGGTTGGAAAAGAACAAGGGAGGTCAGATAGGATAGATGACATATTAAATTAAAAGTTTAGTTTGGGATGGATGATAGTGAGGAGCCTGGCACAAGTAAGTGGAAGTAATACCAGAACTCAGCTGATTGTGGTGGTGATTATTGTTTTAAGAGGAAGTACAACTGGGCAACCATCCTCTGTATAACACTAATCCAAACCAAACCCCATGGTGCAACAGCCCTGAAGGGCTTTGGCCTACCAAGTGACTGCTGCTCAGCCCAAAGGCTTGCAGATTATGAGGCGTCGTGTGGTCAGCACGACAAATCCTCTTGGCTGTTATTCTTGGCTTTCTAGACCAGGGCCGCTATGTCACCATCAGATAGCTCCTCAATTGTAATGACTGAGTGGACCTCGAACCAGCACTCAGAATCAGGTAAAAATCCCTGACCTGGCCGGGAATCGAACCTGGAGTCTCCGGGTAAGAGGCAAACACACTACCCCTACACCACGGGGCCGGCATATAACACTAATCAGAGAGAAAAATGGAACAGATCCAACTCTTCAAAAAAATGAAAGCATCGGTCAAAGAAAGACAAAGGGCCACACTCCCTAGGATTCGCAAACCTAACCCAATCGGGGTTGGAAAAGAACAAGAGATTACCAAGAGAGGTTGGATAGGATATATGAAAGTGGGGAGCCTGGCACAAGTAAGTGGATGCAATGACAAGACTCAGCTAAGGGCCCAGTGTTCGCCAACCCATGCTTCCAAGTACAGAGCTCCTGGGGGATTATGCCAGTCATGTATGGGTATTTAGATCCAGAATGAGAGAGAGGGAGAGAGAGAGAGAGAATGAAATGCACTTTTTTTTGACAAAAATGCTTTATTCATTGCAGGGCCAGTGGCTCTAGAAGTCAGAAGACCAAGAAGAATGTTAAGAACTTCATCAAGCGATTTAGAGATAAATTACCTGCTAATACCTAAGTGACAACATGCCTCAGTGGTGAGGTGGTGGTGATTCTTGTTTTAAGAGGGAGTGTAACTAGGCAACCATCCTCTACATAACACTAATCAGAGGGAAAAAATGGAAGGGATCCAACACTTCGAAAAATGAAGATATCGGCCAAAGGAAGACAAGGGCCACGAAGAGCGTGAAAATGAAAGACTCCCTAGCCCCCGGAAACCTAATAGCTTTGGGGTCAGAACAGAACAAGAGTTGACCAAGGAAGGTCGGACAGGACAGATGAAAGTGAGGAACCTGACATAAGTAAGTGGAAGCAATGCTAGGACTCAGCTGAGTGCACCGTGGTCGCCAATCCATGTTCCAAAGTTCAGAGCCCCTGGGGCCCCTTTTAGTCGCGTCTTACAACAAGCAGGGGATACCGTGGGTGTTATTCTACCGCACCCACCCAGAGGGGAAGCTACATGCCTCCTGTGCATATGGAAGGATAAGTTCTGAATCAGCAAAAGTTTTCAAGAAAGTTGAGTGAAGGTACCAGTATGCAATGAAGTGGTTTAACCTCATTTCATATGGAATTGGTAAGGCTATATTATTTTCGTTCATATAAACTGGAATTCTACTAGTTCTTTTCCATGAAGATATGAGAGTCCCAAATCATTTAGGGTATATTCTTAAATTTTCTGTCAGCGATGATACGTAACTATTGTAATCTTGTTTGAGATGTTGTTTTGAGAGACTGCAACAGTGAACAAATTCATTACAGGTGTGAGGATTTGGGTTGATCAAGGAAGGTCAGAGGAAAGATGAATGTGAGGCGCCTGACTCATGTAAGTGGAAATAAGCTAGAGGACCCACGGTCACCAACCAATGCTCCCAAGTTAAAGACAAAAAGGAGAAACAAGCAAGCAGTGGCGGTGGGCTCTCAGGAGCACGTGAACACCCAGTTTTATTACATATTTACGCATTCATTCTTTTCTTTCGACCTGATTTCGACAATCGATCGAAAGCATTCGAAGTTCCGTTACACCGACAGTTGTTCGTTTTGACTGATAGTGTAGCGAGCACACTGGATAATGCGCTATTGTGCTGAAGACTATACGCATGCGCAAAGCAGATGACGTCACGGTTTTCTGCACTGATATTCCCATTAGCGAGGAGCACAGTAAGGTACGTGCCTTGTCGTCTAGAGCCACCCTCAACACAGTGGCAGTATTACAGTTGACCACAAGGGTCCGCCACCTCCCCTATTATGGTTAGCCACAGCCTCCCAGGAGCAACTATTGCATTACATTACCGGCAGATTTCGCTAGTACCCTAATTCTAAATAGGCATTTTGGTGTCTGTTCAGACTCTTTTCCAGAAAGAGAACTGAATACAATGGCGCATATGTATCCCTGCCTAAATAAGATACAGCTGAAGACTGAACTAGAAGTATTGTATATGAGAAATTGCTTTCAGAAAGATGATGGGGCCATTTCCATGTTGCAGTTTCTGCTTGACAATGAACTAGATAGGGACACATTTCCACAAGTATGCGAATTACTCCGAATTGTTGTCACAACCCCAATTAAGACAGCGGAGCCTGAGAGGTGTTTTTCTACTTTGAATATGAATTAAAACGTTTCTGAGGAACACCATGACTGCAGAACGACTGTCAGCGCTGGCTATGCTTGCTATTGAGAAGAGATTTGTCAACAACATCAGTAACTTCAATCGTAAAGTGATTGAGAAATTTGCGCGATTGAAAGACACAAGGATTGCTTTCCTGTACAAATAATCAGCATTTACGTGAGTTGCTAATCTAAATCCTATCATTTAAATAAGTATGATCTAGTATTGTTGGTTGTACTGCATGCTAAATTGTTTAGAGTAGTGGCTATAATTTGCAAACTGAGAATAATTACCATGTGATACAGTAGAACCCTAACTAACCAAGATAATGTGGAGACTATTGGGGTCAATTCGGAAATAATTATTTTTAAAAAATTACCGGTAAATGCGGTACATATTCCTTCTATGCTTCTCGTCATACCCAGGTGAACTTCGTGCTGTTTAAAAACCAGGAATAGTGCTCGCATCCTTCAGTGTTCGCAGTGCAGTAAAGCTATTATGAATTTTACTATTGTTCTACACTAAGACAGCCGGCCCGCAGTGTAGGGGTAATATGCCTGCCTCTTACCCGGAGGCCCCAGGTTCGATTCCCGGCCAGGTCAGGGATTTTAACCTGGATCTGAGGGCTGGTTCGAGGTCCACTCAGTCTACGTGATTACAATTGAGGAGCTATCTGACGGTGAGATGGCGGTCAAAAAAGCCAAGAATAACGGCCGAGAGTATTCGTCGTGCTAACCACACGACACCTCGTAATCTGCAGACCACCGGGCTGAGCAGCAGTTGCTTGGTAGGCCATGAGGTTTGGTTTGGTTCTACACTAACACCCAGGTGAAATTCGTGCTGTTTAAAAACCAAGAATAGTGCTCGCATCCTTCAATAATCTCAGTGTAGTAAAGTTATTGTGAATTTTACTTTTGTTCTACACTAACAAATTAGTCTCGTATAAAATTTATCCTCGGTTACAGGGGTTCTACCAAAGTATTTGCGAAGAAGGAACCGTACAAGGAACTGTTAGTGAAATGATTTATGTACCTATGTTACTCTTTTGCTGATTTGAGACATGAACAGAAATGTTGTGAACCTCCTAAAAATTTTGTCACGAGCTGCCACTGCAAGCAAGTAAGTTTGTAGTTTTATGTGACTGATCAGAATGCAGGTATCTGCAGAGGAAAGAGGACATCGAAGGGCATGAAAATGAATGACAGAGAACAAGAGTTGACCAAGGGAGATCCGGTAACAGAGTAGAAAGTGAGGAGAATAACACAGTTAAGTGGAAACAATACCAGACTCCCCCTTTTAGTTTCCTCTTACAACAGGCAAGGGATCAATTACCGTGGATATATTCTACTGTCACCACACACAGGCAGAAATGGAAAAAGTTGAAGACAAGGATAAGGAACGCATCATGTTTGTCATGCATTTCTCACAAATTAAAAATATCAGGAAGTTATAACGCAAAAGCAATTGCTAATGAGCGATATAGAACAGTACCATTATGTCTATCTTTGAAGCTGGATGCCAACTTCAAGGCAAAATTCAATTAGAAATGCATTTTAAAATAGAGCACAAGAACATGAGGTCAGTAGTTAGAAGCAAATGGGAGATGAATCTTGGGGGTCTGAAGGTACTTAAGATGAATAACCATCATAAGCCAAGGTAGCCTAAACACAGAAAGCCTTTCTACACTTGGGAGAGTTGGACATAGTTTAAGCCAAAGGTGAAATGAAAATAAAAAATAAAGCAGAGATATAACATCCATTAGGAAGGAAAAGGTGGTGAGCAGATATACGGTAACAACAGATATGTTATAAGCAATGGTCGATAATGAAACGGAGGCATTTTATTAGAAGAATATACATGTTAAAAAACAATCCAGAGGTTGCAACTGGGGGAAATCGTGATCACCCAATGTAAGGTTGCTCAGAAATATTATTGTTGTTCATCGTGGTGGCAATTTAAATTTAATTAGTGCGGTCAAGTTCTCACTCTTCAGGGCAACTCAGAAAATTATCTTAAACTGATAAAATAATAAACAGAATATGTGATTACCATCAAACCCAGAAAGACGGGGCTGAAAATGTACTTTCCAAATAAATAGACGATATTGTTATGAAAGTGGTAATAATTTGACATAGAAGTATAATGAATCGATTCAAATTACGGTAGTCAATTGTTTACTCACGTGCAGGTCGCCTACCTTTCCGGCATTGGGTGAAAAGAAAATGCAATTTTACTTATATTAAGGAGTAATTCGTGATTTAAGACATAGTTTTCTACTTACTCGTACACAGCAACGGAACCATACGTATTTCCTGCAAGTAGAAAATTTCCACAAGGGGAAAACGTTTGTGACAGAACTGTGTTGTAAAGTATTACAGCCATGCTTATTCTTGTTGGTTCAGATGAAACAACGATCTCAGCGCTGAAGTGGTGCTAGCATGAAATCGAGAAATTCTCAAGATGGCAACGTTTTGTTTTGAGTGATTACGGATTTGTTTGTTATGGAGTTTACACATATGTTTAAAAGTGCATTGCCGTGATAAAATTTTAAAGAAAACTCGTATGTGTAACACATTCAGGTAAGTCAGAGAGCTTTTGTTTTAGCTGGGAACAAACCATCCGTCATAGAACACCGTGTCGGTCGATATCTTGGTTGTAATCAACTGCATAATCATTTTCTTGAGTGTGTAAGTGATTAAATCATTTAGTATGGAAAATGTGCTTGATTATGCAGTGTTTCTTTTATGCTTTAGTTGTATCAATCCTGTGTAATAGGAACTCCTTTGAGGAAAAGCAATGGACGACTCTCGGTTGTATTTGTGTTTATTTTAACCTCTAGGTCTACTTATTTTCTAAAATTTATTTCGTATGTTTGTTTTTATTTCAGTTTTTAGTGTACGTTATTGCTATCTGCTTGATTTGCCATGTACAACGGAATTGGTTTACCAACTGCAAGAGGTTCTGGTACTAATGGATATGTGCAGCGAAATTGGGCATATGTGCGAAAAACTAAAGATAAGGTTCATTACAAAACAGAAGAAGAAATAGAAAAATTGGAATCGACGAGCAACAGACAACCTAACCGAGATATTTTGGATCATGAGAGAAAAAGGAAAGTTGAAGTGAAATGCATCGAATTGGAAGAGATTTTAGAAGATCAGGGGTAAGTGTCATCTTTTACTATTTATTTACTGTAGAATATTTAAAGGATTTTTAAGGGTGTTCATTCCTGATGTAGGTTTTCCATTTTTCATACAATGAAAGTTGTATTGAAAAATATTGATGCAGATTTTTCTTGGGTAGTAGGTAGGCCTACTAGTAAGATGTTGCTTGTGAACACTGTTGTTAGATACTTTTATATTTAATTGCAATGTGAAGAGTAGTATTATTTTGAACGTTGAAAGTGTTTAATACTTTATTCACTGGCAATCACTCGCAAGCGAATATGATAGACTTCCTACGGATGTATCGGTATTAGTTCAGCCTGTGAGTCACCCTATTTCTAATGTTACAAGTAAGTGGAATTAGTGCAATCTTACTTGGAGAGCATCTTTGAGGAGAGATGTGGGCAAAAGTTCAGAACACCTTCCATTTTCCAGCGCCACGCATCCAGGCGCGATTGCACTGTCATTTGTTTCTCTCTCTCGCTTGCTTCTCGCGAATGACTTAATCGTGCGGTGGACAGAGCTGCCAACTGTTCATATAAAGAACTAGTCCTAGTGCAGCGGCGCTACTTTTATTTACGAATCTCGTTAACACAGCGGCGCTACTTTTATTTACGAATCTCGTTACAGTAGACCATTGGTCAGTGACAAAGCCATTGGTCTGGATCAAGCAAAGGGGGTCTGGGGGCGCAAGCCCCTAGGTCAGAAGCCGCGAAGCGGCCCTAGGCCTCTAGTATCCCGCGTGACACCTCCATTGGTCTGGACTGGTTAGGGTAGGTTAGTGACAAAGCCATTGGTCTGGATTGGTTAGACCATTGGTCAGTGGCAAAGCCATTGGTCTGGATTGGTTAGACCATTGGTCTGGATCAAGCAAAGGGGGAATTCCCGAGTTCCCCAAAGCCATTGGTGTGGATTGGTTAGGCTATTGGTTTACGATCAAGCATAGGGGGAATTCCCCAATAGTGACGTCTGCCTGCCAATGACTGTCGATTATTTTGTCATTAACTCCGTAGTTATTGATATTGCTTCGTGCGCTGGGTGTGTCATTAGTATTCGTGCTTTTGCATGCAGGTATTACGAGGAATTTAGTGATTTACTGGAATTTTATCAGCAGCACGACTTGCTTTCTAGGGGGAGAGTGTGTGAGAAGTGTGGTCGTGGCGTTAAATTGCCTGTACTTAAGAAAAACAATCAGATAGTTTTCAGCTGTCGTCAGTAAAATGAAGAGGGGGCCAAGTGCCCTTGGCATGTGAGTGCGCGTAAAAATATGTACTTTGCTGAGTCAAAGTTATCCCTGTTTGAAATAGGTTACTTCTGTGTTCTATGGTGCATATTGCCTAAAACTCTGGGCCCGACTATCAAGTTGGAGTTAGGTTTTTCCTAAGCAACTTTCGTTGATTGGTGTAACTTCTGTAGAGAAGTTTGTGTGGCGTGGGTGGACACCATTAAAAAAAAAAAAAGTGGTCTTGACGTTGTTATAGTAATAGACAAAAGCAATTTTGGGAAATCGAAGTACAATAGAGGAAGGCGTACGGAAGGACAGTGGTTATTTGGAGGGGTAGAGAGAGAGAACCACAAAAACTTTTCGTTCCTGTCGAGAGAAGGGATAATGAGACACTGCTCGCAGTAATTAAAGAGTGGGTGTTGCCAGGTACTATAATCATTTCGGACTGTTGGAAGTCCTGCGACTGTCTGGAACACGAAGGATTCGTGCACCTTCGTGTCAACCATTCAATTCATTGATAGCAGGAGGAGAGGTCATCTGAACAGGGGTAATAGGAGGGTGATGCCAAGGAATAGACCGCAAGTACACACACAAAATATCGAGAACAGTGAGGGCACCTCAAGCAAGGGTCGTACTCCATTCCCGGCTTCGGGAGAAGGAAAGCCCACTTTGCTGACTACTTGCTAGAGTTCCTGTTTAAGACAAACTTTCCTGCTGACACGAGGGAGCACGGTTTTTTTTAAAGCTACAAGCGTGCTGTACCCTCCCCTACATTAAGATGAGTTAAATAGAATAGAATTCTTTCTTTACAGATTGCATTCACCTGTGTATTTATTGTGCAGTTTGTGTATTTCTTGTGCGCGGGTTGGTAACGGAATTCACTTACTTCACTGCTAGGAGTGACGTCATATCCCATAGTGTCTCACCCAATGGAAATGCTGGTACGTAGTTAGGCGATGGACTATGGCGCATGATAACTTCTGTTAGGTTATAAAAGCAAAATTACTTCTGGGGGATGGCAGATGGGTTCTTAACTGTCGCAGTGAACACATCACTCCTCCACAAGGTATTCCACTTAAGATTTCCAACATATTACATCCTTATAATGCTATAAAAGTAATGTCTTATTGAATTTCTACCAAGATGTGTTCACTGTTATGTTCAGGGACCCACCATCCAACCCCAAGAAGCACATTTACTTTTATAACCTAATTAAGATTATTACACATCATTTTCATTTCAGAAGTAGCTACTTGTATTCCTATTGGCCAGTGTAAAGTGGCACATGATCTCCTTCCCGTGAAGAATGTTGACCATAATCCGTTACCAACCGCAGCACAGTAAAAGCGCCAGATCCTATACTAACCGTCCAGACCAATCGTGTTTCGGTATAACTCCTGAGAAGGTTCGCCAGGATAAATAACATAGTAATCATGGCTGATGGTGGGCGAATGGACTCTGCCATTGGTTGAAGATTATGCCAATGAAATGTCATTCCCATAATCCAAGACAGCGAGAAGTTATGACCAACTTACACGGAATAAAAAGACCTAAGAGAATGAGGCAATGTGAAAGAATAAGCATATGAAATAAATAAAAATAACAATATCTCGCTGTCTTGAATTATGGGAGTGATGTTTCATAGGGCAAATCTGCAGGTAATGGCAGAGTCCATTCCTGCCACCGCCAGCAATGATTATATATGAACACCAAAGAGAAATAAGAACATGTTGAAATAGTACAGACGTAGCGATGCAGTAATTACGATTCTGAACACTGGAAAGCATAGATTCCGCCACGTATGCTTTAATATGAATAGGAAATAGAGGCTTAAAGCTGCGCGACTTATGACTGAATATTAATAAGAAATAGAGGTTGACCAATTCCTTTTTTTTTTTTTTTTCTTTTCTTGCTAGGGGCTTTACGTCGCACCGACACAGATAGGTCTTATGGCGACGATGGGATAGGAAAGGCCTAGGAGTTGGAAGGAAGCGGCCGTGGCCTTAATTAAGGTACAGCCCCAGCATTTGCCTGGTGTGAAAATGGGAAACCACGGAAAACCATCTTCAGGGCTGCCGATAGTGGGATTCGAACCTACTATCTCCCGGATGCAAGCTCACAGCCGCGCGCCTCTACGCGCACGGCCAACTCGCCCGGTACCAATTCCTTTGTCACTAGCCAAGCAGTAATAAAGGATTTGAACACTGTACAACATAGATTATGCCACTTATGATTTAATGTTAATAAGAAATAGAGGACTAAAGCCGCTTCGCGGTTTCTAACGTTTGCTTGCTCACAGACCAATCGCTTTATCAATAGAGGTTAGAAGCTTGTAATATTTGCTTGTTCACAGACCAATGGATTTGTCACTCGGACCTAACGAATCCTGATCGATGATTTTGTCACTAGCCGGACCTAACCTACCCAGACCAATCGCTTTGTCCCTAGCCATGCAGTAATTACAGATCTGAACACTGGAAAGCTTAGATTACGCCACTTATGATTTAATATTAATAAGAAATAGAAGGCTAAAAGTCGCGAAGTGGCTTTTAACGTTTGCTTGTTCAGAGACCAATCGCTTTGTCACTACCCGGACCTAAACGTATCCAACTGGTCCAGGGAAAAGAATTGCTGAAAAATTATTTCATACACGCACATAAAGAAGGATATGGAAAAAAGGAACATGTATACCGACATTGCCAACATTGAATGTACGTTAATGGAATCAGCAGCTGCTGGAAAGGGATTGTGGACTTTGTTAGGTATAGAGCGACATCCATTTTCAACAGTAACTTGTTGATTACCATAGCAACAAAAAGAATAATTAAACATCACGCACAATTAGTGCCCTCCCCTTCGTCGCCCAAGTTGGTACCTGGTGATACGCAGTTTAGTTGTTGGTACGTCATACTAGAAACTAATTAAAGTTGGTGCCACGAACTAATTGAACTGACTTACATCCCCTATGACAAATGAACATTAAACAGCGGTTTTGCGCTGGTCAGCCTTTATGGGAGCTGTGCCAGTGTTTCCTCACAAAACTAGGGGCCTAGGGCTGCTTTGTGGCTTCTAAGCGTCCAGACCAATGGTCTTGTCCATGGCAAGAATCCTAACCGTCCCGACCAATCATCTTGTCCACAGCAAGAATCCTAACTATCCAGACCAATCGTGTTTCCTCATGAAAGTACGGGCCTAGGGCTGCTTCGCGACTTCTAACGTCCAGACCAATCGTCTTGTCCACAGCAAGAATCCTAACTGCCCAGACCAATCGTCTTGTCCAGATGCTATCCTAACCGTCCGCATGGCAAGAATGGGGAACAATCGAAGCATAGTTCCTAAGTACAGAGGTTTGCAGCACTGAGCGCTGCTGCAGAATATCCTTTCTGAGAAGGCTGCGAGCGAGTAAACAAACAACAGTCGTTACACGTCTGTGTAAATGGTGGCTCACGGGCTGAACTAATGATGATATGTCTTCAGGTGGCTGACCAACTTAGTTTATCGATATTCACACTCTGCTGCAGGGGTGACAGATAAACACCAAGGGGTTAGTTGGTAACTAGCTGTTTTCTCTTAGTGCACTGTTCTGTTGCACTATGGAGTCTCTGTTCTTCAAATTCCTTGATGATTGCTAAATTCTTCTGGGCCAAAGCATGTACCCTAGTTGTCAGTACAAATGTTATACTGCCTATGGTGTTTTTGGCGCTGCCCTTCCGTAAGCTTCTGTCCCTTAGTTCAGAGTAGAGTACCTGTTTTAGAACATGATCAGACATGGGGACTTTGTGTCCAACCCACCTGAGCTGATGGTGGGCTAGAATCGCTTTCAAGCTTACCGGTATACTGGCGGTCTCCTCCAGAATGCTGATATTTGTGCGATTATAGTTATCAGGGTAGGGAGACATCCAATTCTTATTCTTAGCATGTTCCAGTTTTCCTATGACGGGTATTTCATATAGTTCTCCGGTCGAGTAATCTAATTCAGAGTAAGCGTGATTGACATGTGCTTTCCAAGTCATGGGTCTTATATGGGTAATTATGCAAGAAAATAGTAGGCCTGTTTTTACCTCTTAGCTTGTTCCTTGTACCTTAGGCAGTATGGTTACACTTTACTGGTGGGGGTGCAGGTTTAGGAAGGATAAAGTCATTAAAAAATGATGTGAAACAATACCTTAAGTAGCAGCGATGAGAAATCCTTCCTTTATGTTTGCTAGGGATCTCAACCCACCCCTGGAAGTATTTTACTTATAGCGAAAAATGTAAATGGAGACCACTTCAATCTGCAAAATGCAACCCTTTTTTGTGTTTCTATTGGCCAGAACAGTTTACTATTATCTCCGATAGAGCTCGCATCATGTGTGGCCAGAGGGCTGCAACGGTCTGTGAAAGTAATAAAACCATGACGTTTTAAAGTGTCGGGGCATGTGCTGGATGTATCCGCGATGTGAATGTATTGATTACAGAAGGAGTGAAATTAGAAGATTATTGTTAGCCAGACCCAGGGTCTTGTCATTAGCCAATATTGTCGTACGAGATTTCAGGGACCTGTGGGCCGCTTCACAGTTCTAACATGGGGGCTTATGCCATAGAACTCCTTTCTTGTCCCAGACCAGTGGTCTTGTCACTAACTGGTGGTCTAATCTATATGGACCAGTGGTCTTATCTCTAGCCAAAAATTGAACCAAACTTGCCTATGACCAGTGCTAGGCACACCCCAAGTTGGCAGCCTTGTGTAGCGTGAGTCACGCCGTGTAGGATTTCTAACCTTTGTTTCACCCCTTCCCCCGCCGTTATTCAAGTTTTACCGTGAATTTATCTGATTGAATTTAAGGGCAAGGATATTAAATGAGATGTCTCGGTGTAGCGAGCTTTTATGACCGGATGTCCTTCATGATGTCAAACTCATCAGAAAAGTTGATGAGATGAAATGAATGACATGATATATGATACATACAATTTACACAATATACATTTAATGTTAACCTAGTCAATACTTACAATACCTCATTCTGTGGTTAAATAATTATAAAAAATAAAAAGGTTGTGAACATGTTTCGCCCTTCTTAATGGGCATCATCAGCACAATGGATAACCTTAAAACAAATAATTACAATTAAGAACGTTTACAATTATTGGTCATATAAAATTGGATTAATGACTTGTAATGATTAGGGCCCGGATTTATATGCACTAAAAACCTGAAAATATGCGTGCAAATATGCACTAAAAAGTTAGAATATATGCACGGAAAATAAGGAAATATGCTCTTAAAACATGCAATTTTATTCACTTACCTATTTACAGGTGTAGGTTTTATATTAAGAGAGGACATTGATGTCATCAGTGAGGTAATATATGTTAATGAAAGAATTATTAAGTTGAACATCTCTCTTAACAAGAGTGTGCTGACAGTAGTCCAGGTGTATGCCCCACAGACTGGCTGTAACGAAGAGGAAAAAGAACAATTCCAAACTGATTTAGAAGAAGCTATAGAAAGAGAGGAAAATATCATAATAATGGGAGATCTAAATGCTCAAGTTGGATCAGACAGGCGTGGATATGAAAATGTACTAGGTCCACATGGTTATGGGGACAGGAACCCAGAAGGAGAAAGTGTTCTAGATCTATGTGTAAGGAATGGCTTGAGAATAAACAACAGTTGGTTTCAGAAGCAGCTAAGTCATAAACTAACAAGATACAGTTGGAATGGAGTTACTAAAACTCTGATAGATTATTTTATATCTGATAATGAAGCAGGAAAGACCATATGTGATGTCAGAGTTATACCAAGTGAAAGCCTGGACAGTGACCACAGACTTCTCCTCGCAACAATAAAGCACATTGAAATTTATAGGCCTCAGAAATACAGGAAACCAAAAATTAAGACATGGGAGCTAAAGAAGACAGAGAAACAAGTTGAATACACAAAAAAAGTGACCAATAAATTACCATCAGATGCATTACAAGAAGGCAACATTGAGTGGACTAGATTCAAAGAAAGCATTGTCGGAGCTGCATTAGAAGTTTGTGGTAAAACTAATAGCAAAATGAAGGGAAAAGAAACTCCTTGGTGGAACGATCGGGTGAAGATTGCTGTGAAAGTAAAAAATGAAACCAGGAAAGCCAGAGACAAAGAAATGCAAAAAGGAAGTCAAAGGAACGAATCTAGAGTAAACGAACTGCAGCAGAAATACAGAGATCAGAAGTTAAAAGTAAAGAAAATTGTGGCCGAAGAAAAACAGAAAGCTTGGACTGATTTCACAGATAAACTAGAGCAAGACAGCAAAGCTAATTCTAAACTACTTTACCGAACAATACGAAAATAAGAAGAGACAATGAATACATAACAGCAATAGAGGAACCAGATGGTAACATAGTTAGGGAGGAGACAGAAATAAGGAAGATCATGAAATCCTATTTTGATAATTTATACAACAGTACTGGGAAAGACTCCAATGATGTAACCACGCAGGTCAGTTTTAGCTGCAATGATGAGCCTGACCAAGAGAGTCCGCCAACATGGAAGGAAGTAGAGACGGCCCTTAATAGTATGCCCAAAGAAAGATCTACAGGATTTGATGAAGTCAGTGCAGATATGATCAAAGCAACTGGTGCAATAGGAATACAGTGGCTTCATAGAGTAATTAATGCAATATGGAAGGATAGGAAAGTCCCAGATGATTGGAAAAAGGGAATAATAATACCTCTCTTCAAAAAAGGAAGCCGGAAGAAATGTAGGGATCACTTTATTGTCTCATGGTTTGAAAATATTTGAGAAAATACTTGAAAAAAGGCTAAGGAAAATAATAGAACCACAACTACAGGAAGAACAATATGGATTCAGAGAACACCGATCAACTACCGATCTCATATTTGCACTTAGAATACTGTTAGAAAAGCATTGGGAGAAGGGCAAAGACTTAACACTAGTGTTTTTGGATCTCGAAAAAGCATTTGATAGTGTTCCAAGGAAGACTATATGGGAATGTTTAAGAAAGAAGAATGTACCCAAAGGGCTTATCCAGAAAGTTAAAATGCTTTACGAAGACTGCTGCAGTTGCGTACAGATAGGAAACGGTAATTCTGATTGGTTCCAAACCACTAAAGGAGTGCAACAAGGCAGTACCCTTTCACCCTTACTTTTTATCACTGTCATGGATGAAGTCATGAAAGAAATTAAGCAGAAGAACAATATGGACATCAATGCATTTGCATTTGCAGATGATGTAGTAATGTGGGGAAATACAGAGAAGGAAGTCCAAGAGAGGCTGAACACCTGGAATGAACATTTGAAAGCACACGGATTAACAATAAATAAATCGAAAACTGTTACTATGTCTGTCAACAGGCAGAAGAAGAAAGGAAAAATAATGCTGGAAGGTACACAACTGGAAACAGTAGACCTATATAAATATCTTGGGTGCATCATTTCAAGTGATAACAGAATACAGCATGAGATTAACAACCGCATTCAAAAATCAGCTCAGTTTTACCATCAAGTTCGGAACCTCCTCTGGAACGAACAAGTTCCCTTAAGATCAAAGCAGATTCTATTCCAATCATACTTCACCCCCATAATAACATATAGCCTAGAAACCTGCACAACAACCCAACAAGTGGACAGCAAACTACAAGCCGCAGAAATGAAGTTCCTACGAACTATGGTACAGAAGACAAAAAGGGACAGGGTAAGGAATGAAAGAATAAGGGAGCAAGCTGGTGTGTACCCATCCCTGAATGAAAAAGTGACAAGGGCCCGTTTGAAATGGTTTGGCCATGTCAAACGAATGGACGATGGAAGGACAGCAAGACAATGGCTACACACAGTGGTGGCCGGAAAACGACCGGTAGGAAGACCTAGGAAGAGGTGGCTGGACCAAGTGAAAGAGGACATAGGAACAAGAGGAATCAGCTGGGATGTCGTCTTGAGAGAAGAGTGGTACATGGACAGACAGAAGTGGAGAGTGCTCGTAAACCACACCCGGGCAACTGGAGTGGAAAACTGATGATGATGATGACCTATTTACAGGTATCATTTATTGCAAAAAGAAGCATCACAATAGGTAACTAGTAATCTTTCAATGTTTTCTGGAGACAAACTATGTCTGTTGTCCGTCAAAATGAGTTTATAGGCTGAAAATGATCGTTCTACATCAACTGACGTAATTGGACAGTACTTATACATGGGCACCAACGTTTCGGAGCATACATCTGGCATGGATACACTAGTTCCACTCAAGTATTGACTAATTAACTTAATCTTCTTCAGTCCTGGGTTCGAATTCAACACCTTTTCTAACTTACATTTAATATTCTCTCCAATTTCGCCTGGAGCGTAATTAAACGAAGATGCAGCTTTTTCAACGAGATAAAGTGATTCATGGAGGGGAGTACCAGAAGATTCTAAGCTCTCAATGGCTTTTGGAAGTCTAGAAAAATGTTGTGGTGTGCTGTTCTTTTCCTCTTTTGCTTTAATATGTGCAGTTGTTTTTGAATGCTGTTCAAGCTGAAATTTCTTTTCACATTTCACTTCCTTTGAGCAAACTTGACAGTACACGATGACACCATCTGTTGAATAGTCCCTATTACCCGACACCCACTGATTTAGTAAATCTCTTCTGCTGCTCTTTTCCTTAGGCATTTTTTAAAAACTAACACTTTTAGAAATTAGATGCAGGGCATTAAAATGGAATGTAACTAGTGAACTGAAGATACATCTGTCCTGACCAAGTGCCCAGCCCTCTGAGATTATTATCTGCTGTGGTAGAGAAAGGAATTCAGGGAAGTCCAGCCTGCCTACCCACACCTAAGCTATCTGTTGCCATTGTCAGTTGTGAAAGTAAAGTGCCGTTACACAGACAGTCGAAAATACCAACTAGCGAGGGATGCACATAAAATAGGCAACTAGCTTGGGATGTACAAAACAGATTTATTTTAGTAGTGCTTGTAATTGTCCTTAAATTCAGACATTATATACCGGAATATGCTGTTACATCTAGAATATGCACTAACCCTCAAAATATGTCAAAATATGCAATTGCATGTGCGCATATGCATTTTTAAAAAATCTGGGCCCTAGTAATGATATATGATAGTCGGAAACCCAGTGGCGGGACATAGCCTCCTCCTGTAGAATAAAACCAAAGGATCTGCTTGAGGCTTAACGTCTACATCTGATGGATGAACCACCATTTATATGTCATATGAACACTACTGAGAGGTTTGCGATTGAATCCAGGCTTTTGGTATGCAATCTAGTGATCAGAAATTGCATACAACCACCTCTTTTACCCCACCGGCCAACATTTTGGTAGAATATTTTTTCAACCAACGGAACTGGAACTGGCTAACCGTGGTGTCAGATCAGAGAGACCCGTAACAATCATGGCCACCAGGCAACATACGAGTTTAAATTAAATTAAAATCAGAAGTAGATAACTGAAGGACTATAACCCAGTGCATTATTGCATTTACACTAGTAGCCTACTTTTATTGCTTTATGAGAAACAATATGCTTTTCTCATTTTGGGAATGTCTTAAGCCTATGGAATAATATGATTATATAATTAGAAAGAGGATTTGAAAGATCTTAAAAATATGACTGTAAATTGGGGTTTGTTGAAGTAGCCTATGTAAAATTGTAATCGATCCCTTTAGAGCTCTAATTGCAATTCTTAGAAGAAAGGCATTATCCAGAAGGTAGTCCTCGCAGAACTTTACAGATAAGCCTGGGATGGTACCTCTTGCACTAATTGACAAACCGATTGATACTTTGACTTCTAGTAAGGGATGGTTGGATTAATGATGAAGCATTTCTCGATGTGCACGTCAGATGATTGTTCAAATTATGACTCTGTTCTTATGGTTGGGTGTATAATAGCACCTATTTTCAACTCAGGGTTGATGGCTGTCATGTCGATATGCCTTGTGTGGCCTTTTTTCAAGATTCCGTGGACTTGTTTGCGAACAAGGAAACCTTTATCACCGAGCGGGTTGGCCATGCGGTTAGGGGTGCACAGCTGTAAGGCCCCATTCACAGTGCAAACGTAACTGTAAACTTAAAGACGTAACGTAATCGTAAAATTTGTGGTATTCACAATGGAGGAACCTAACATGGACAGAAACAGTACACAGCAGCCAATCAAAACACTTCCATCTTATTTAGCACGGAAGTCGGGTTGTAGGCTATCTCGCTGTTTTATATTTATATATTTAGATATTTTAATATTTTGATGGAATCAACAACGTGGTAGCGGAATTCATATTACTTTGGACATCTCTTACTTTTCAGGGATTGTCTCTCGTCCGGTCACTAGTGCTGTGAGCATGTCTCCCGCCATTTACCGTCCGATTTCATTGCTACAGCACATTTATATCCACGTATTCTTTTTCGATACAGCATGTTTGTATTTTTTTCTTTTATCATACATACACACACAGATTATTTTGAAAGAGTATAACAAGTGTTTCGTCATTATATCGCGCACAAAATACTATGTTTACATCTGCTCTGATTGGCTGGTTCTGAAACCTAAGGTAAAATTAACCGCGAGAGCTTGGAGTTTGCAGTCCCTTAATTTTACGGACTCGCAGTTAAGTTTACGTCGGCGCATTGTGAATGGTTCCATTAGATAACATGGCCCCCAACTTCTAAGTTAACGTTAATTTTAACTTGACGTTAGTTTGCATTGTGAATGGGGCTTAAGTTTGCATTCAGGAGATAGTGGGTTCGAACTCCACTGTCAGCAGCCCTGAAGATGGTTTTCTGCAGTTTCCCATTTTCGCACAAGCAAATGCTGTGGCTGTACCTTAATTATGGCCACGCTGCTTCCTCCACACTCCTAGGTTTTTCCTATCCCATCGTCGCCATAAGACCTATCTATGTCGGTGCGATGTTAAGCCAATTGTAAAAAAAAAAAAAAGAAATGGCAGATCTTATTCTGTTGTGCCTCGAATTATGCAGTGATTTACCGTACAAACACGAACCCAAAACGTCCACGTTTCATACTCACTGTGGCATTGCAGACAGTAGATATTGTTTTGGGACCTGCCAGGTAGCCTACGGTTCTAACAGCTCTGATGTTAGACGTCATCTTGAAGGCTTCTTCCTACTCCCTACTACTCAAGTTTGTTGCATAAACCTTATCTTTCAATTTTTCCCATTAATAAAAATCGCAAACCATAAGATCTGGGGATCTTGCGGGTCACAGTGGTTTACTAATTACTCTGCTGTCAAAAATTTTCTCACACTTAAAAACTTGTTAGCCGTATGCGCGGTTGCCGAGAGTGCTGGAAATATCCAGACCGGCATTCATTGTCCGTCAGTTGCTAAAAAATGGTACGAGAATGTCATTGCTATATCTCTGCCCAGTGATTGTGGTTTCAAAAACTATAGGTCCCATTATCCTGTCTGCAGTTACTGTTGCAAACACTACCATTTTCACACTGTAGATGAACTCAAACAAAATATCACGAGAGAAATTGAGGCTCTCTCGGTAGATGAACTAATGCATATGAATGAAAATTTCCTTAGATGAAGCCAGAAATTTGTAGGTACAGGTGGAAGACATTTTCAACATATTCTGTGAAAAGGTGAGAAATTATTTTACTTCGATTATGCATTATTATGTGTGCTTGTTATTTACATATGATTCATATGGGCGCTTTCCCGGCCCCGAAGCTCAGCGAGTTGCCATGTGCTCGTCTGACCAGCTTGCCCATCTACCCGCTGCTCTGCGCCGGCCAACCGGCTGGCCCCACTTTGAGTGGAGGACCCTGTATTAGCAGGCGTACACTCCTTAGAAAGGATGGCACCTTTCCCTTTGTATGGGAGGGAACACTAGGATTGAAATTATCGTTCCTGCAATTCTGTTATAGCCTGCTATCCATGACAAGCTCCTTGCCATATCTGCTTCCAAATCAAGTTGATGCATGCATGTTAAAACTTCATGAACCAAGTTGCAAGTTTTGTTGATGTATTTATTAGACGATGAAAGCAGCTTTTAACTCCTTGACGCTGTCCTCTATACGTCATGTAGACTTCTTTTTCTTCACATGCCACTGACCTCCATGCGTGGTATAGACCCCTGTAAGCCTAACTTCATTTTGTTCTAGCTTGTAAAGTTGTCAATGGAAATGGTACTGGTATATCTTGTTTGTATGAATCAGCCCAAATCAGTGTTTCTTTTGTCTTTTCTAAAGTGTTTGAAATAGTTTGAATTATTTCCCCTTGAGAGCATGTTGGTATAAATTTCTGCTGCATTCTAGTGGATATACATATTTCATTACAGGATGTTTCTTTATGTAGATTGATCGTATAAATTGCCATCTCTTCACTGATATGAATGATGACATACCGGTAATCTGGTGAGGATTTCTGTAATTCTTTCAAACCCTTGAAACCTCTTACAACACGTAATTACTTGACTTGCTGTCACTTTGAAATACTATATTGCGTGGCGCAGAAGGATGGCACGGTGCAGTTTGAATGAAAGAGAAGTAATTAAGTTTTAATAAATCAGATTATAACAGCATTACACCAGAGTGGACTGAGCAAAGCAGGAGTGAATGCATAACATAAGGAAGGGGAGGGCATGGTTCACACGGCCGAATAATGGACGTTGGAACCTGCCCTCTTTCTCACGTTGAACTATTGTTCCCAGTTTTTCCACTCACGAGTTTCATTGCATTGTGAAACAAGAACATCACTTTCATTCCGTACAAAATGTGGGAGGTCTCTTCCCCATTACTATACTATAAAAGGTAAATATAAAGTTAATGTATATAAACTATATTCTTTTGAGTTTCCACTGTAAACATTTGAAAATAATCTGAGCTAAACCGTTGTAACAGTGTATTTTTAAATAGATAGCTGCATTCTCTTAGTGCTCACATCTGAATCACCTCCGTCCACTGGGTAAAACGCCATTCAAATGTTCCCTCTTGCTGAGGGGTAAAATAAACCCAGACCCTTGTATTTTCTGAGTTTAGCAGAAGTGTCACCAAGGAGTAGAAAAAATTCCTTAAGGGTACATTTGATGAGAATATAAACTTCTTGAAGAAATTTTACTGGTATTAATTTAGAAGGTGTAGTAACAAATGAGTATATAAGCGTTAGGGCAGAGAAAGGAATGTAGTACTGACAGTGATTGGAACAGGGGAGAAGACGTTAGCGAGTCTAGTTTAGTTTGGAGGTTAATCACTCGTTTCAAAATGAAGATAATGTAAAATTTTACCCCATGCTGCCCAAGCTTTATAATAGGACGATGGAGAAATGTGTTCATTGCCATGTCCAGGAACCCACCATCCTGCCGCAGAATACAAGTTGCTTTTTATAACCTAATAAAGGGCAGCATAGAGCATTCTCCAGTACTTAAGTAGCTACTAGCATTGCTACTGGTTAACATAAAATGGGATGTGACGTTATTCCCAGCAATGATGAGAAGTACATTCTGTTACCAAACCCCGCAGATTTATTTATTTAAGCATATGGCATAAAATGTACATTATTTCATATAAGGATATCCAGCCCTTCAAACCACTCAAACACTGCCTCTGATGGTATAAAGAAGTCAGCCCAGCTACCCGAGTAAACACGTAGCTTACAGCTGCCAATGTTGTGAGCGGTGGTTTGTCGTGGGGCACCACAGTCACATTCTGGTGATGTTATGCAGTTCCACTTACAGAGTGAGTCCCTGCATCTTCCATTGTCTGTCCGAACTCTGTTAAGAGTGACCCACTGCTCACGCAGTAGATGAAATCCACTAATAATTTGCCCACCAGAAAATACGTTGTGATAGGACAGGTCTGCTGAAGATTCCCAGCGGTCTTTGCAAACTTTCACTGCGTTAAAGTTGTTGCGGGTCATGTCGGCAGCATCACGCAAGGGTGGATGGCATGACTTCAGCCTTTGAAGATTGAGCGCAGGCATGCCGTCTTGTGCTGTTAGTTGGTTTTTTTTTTTCCTATAGATTTTAAGGCGCTCTCTTTAGAGGGCGTTCGATGTGCGCAGATCAGATCACATTATTCCCGTGAGCAGCGGGAGCTAACAGATTACAAGTTGTCCTTTTTTTTTTTTCAGTTCTTTATTTATACAGCTGAAGAGGACCACTAAGTGGTTGAAACATGTCCTGTAAGTTTTAATTTTATTCAATTTGCCTGATGCATTAATAAAGTATCGATTAGGTGGTTATTTATACTTACTTCTTAGCTAATAGATTGGCATGGATCTGATCATGCCCGAAATAGGGCGCATGCTGTTGTTCAGCTGGTTGTCAACATATCGGGTAGGGCCTATATGGGCTATTAAGTCATACAGGAGAACAATACTCTGCACTGGAATAAACCAGAATGATAAAGTGTGATCTAAGATATTTAGGAAACCAGTTATGACAAAGAATTTTATTGCAGAAGCTTATGTTCAATTTTGTGTTAGCCAGTCGGTTATTTAAATGGAAGCATGACACTTCTGTTTTACTTGCACTAGGACTAAGTCTCCATTTCTTGAAATAGACCTCTTGAGTGGACAGATCCCTTGTTAGGACTTCCCCAGTTTTCTTGAGATCTTGGTGTTGTGTGCCTAGTGCAATATCACCAGCTTAACAGAATTTCCTGCAGTTTAACACAGGGATGTATAGATTGAACAGCAGAGGTGACAGAATTGATCCTTGGGGCAAGCCATTCTTGAGTTTTCTCTCTGTGCTCTTACTGTTGCCTGAGCACACTTGGAATCTCCTGTCACTTAGCATGTTGTTGATAAATTGAACGATGGTTCTATAGGGTATGACTTTGAGAAACTTGTAAATCATACACTATGTGATCAAAAGTATCCGGGCACCCCCACAAACATACGTTTTTCATCTTAGGTGCATTGTCCTGCCACCTACTGCCAGGTACTCCATAGCAGCGACCGCAGTAGTCATTAGACATCATGAGAGAGCAGAATGGAGCACTCCGCGAAACTCGTGGGCTTCGAACGTTGTCAGGTGATTGGGTGTCACTTGTGTCAGAAGTCTGTACGCAAGATTTCCACACGCCTAAACATCCCTAGGTTCACTGTTTCTGATGTGATAGTGAAGTGGAAACGTGAAGGGACACGTACAGCACAAAAGCATACAGGCCGACCTCGTATGTTGACTGACAGAGACTGCCAACCGTTGAAGAGGATCTTCAACTGTAATAGGCGGGCATTTATCCAGACCATCACACAGGAATTCCAAACTGCATCAGGATCCAATCCAAGTACTATGACAGTTCGGTGGGAGGTGAGAAAACTTGGATTTCATGGTTGAGCGGCTGCCCATAAGCCTCACACCATGCAGGTCAATGCCAAACGACGCCTCGCTTGGTGTAAGGAGCGTAAATATTGGATGATTGAACAGTGGAAAAACGTTGTGTGGAGTGATGAATCACAGTACACAATGTGGCTATCCGTTGGGAGGGTGTGGGTATGGCGAATGCCCAGTGAACGTCATCTGCCAGCGTGTGTAGTGCCAGCAGTAAAATTCGGAGGCGGTGGTGTTATGGTGTAATCGTGCTTTTCATGGAGGGGGCTTGCACCCCTTGTTGTTTTGCGTGGCACTATCACAGCACAGGCCTACATTGATGTTTTAAGCACCTTCTTGCTTCCCACTGTTGAAGAGCACATCGGGGATGGTGATTGCATCTTTCGACACGATCGAGCACCTGTTCGTAATGCACGGCCTGTGGCGGAGTGGTTACACTATAATAACATCTTGTCATGGACTGGCCTGCACAGAGTCCTGACCTGAATCCTATAGAACACCTTTGGGATGTTTTGGAACGCTGACCGTGCCAGGCCTCACCAACCGACATCGCTACCTCTCCTCATTGCAGCACTCTGTTGAGAATGGTCCGCCATTCCCCAAGCAACCTTCCAGCACCTGATTGAATGTATGCTTGCGAGAGTGGAAGCTGTCATCAAGACTAAGAGTGGGCCACCACCATATTGAATTCCAGCAATACCAATGGAGGGCGCCACGAACTTGTACGTCATGTTCAGCCAGGTGTCCGGATAATTTTGTTCACATAGTGTATGTCTCAATTTAAAATCCAAGTCTAAAACATTGATGAAGTCCGACAACGCATCCAAAATTGAAACCAAATGACACATCGAAATTGCTGCGGCTGGTCCCGAACTATGTCGGCGCTCCTACAGCAACCAAACATTCCTGAGTTGATCTGGCGTGCCTGCTTCCTCCAGCAAGTCAGTGCTTGTTCCGCATCAGACATAAGATATACTGTACATTTCACTATAGAGATTTACTTCTTTGCCTGAGGTCCTAAGTCAACTTACAGGCATCATATTATGACAAGAAGATCAAACGCATAATTTTTGTTATTATATGTATTTTAATGTTATAATTATTCCTACACGATTGTCTTTGTCTGGTATACACATGTTTTAGTTGTCACATAATCTGTTAAATATTTATTTGGCTGAAGATGGCCACTAAGTGGCTGAAACTAGTCCCAAGACTGATGTAATATTATTTACTTGATATATCGTATTGAAAATTCTGGTTCCATGGCTAAATGATTAGCATGCTGGCCTTTGGTCACAGGGATCCCGGGTTCAATTCCTGGCAGGGTCAGGAATTTTAACCATAATTGGTTAATTTCGCTGGAGGCTGGGTGTATATGTTGTCTTCATCATTATTTCATCCTCATCACCACGCGCAGGTCGCCTACAGGAGTCAAATCGAAAGACCTGAACCTGGCGATCCGAACATATCCTCAGATACTCCCGGCACTAAAAGCCATACGCCATTTCATTTCATTTGTATTTAAAATTACAATAACTTATAATTGCACTTCAGTACGGAACAAAAATGACATTTATAGCTTATAACAACTTGAATGATCCAGTCGAAACTCAAAGGTGCGAGTTTCAACATTAACGCTGCCTCTGTGCACTTAAAGTTGCGGGTGCTAGTCCACTTGCTGATAGATTTTAATCTAGGCTTCATTAGTAAGGAATTTCATGACTTTGAGGTTAGGAGGGCTATTATTTCAAAGCAGGTGTCATCGTTGATTTCCCTTGCTAGTACCTTATTGGTCCCTTGGGCTGTGTTTCTTTCTCTGATTATAAAAGGGGAATTGAGATAACTGGTACTAATACTGAGCTCTCCATTTCTTGTAGTCACGTTTAGCCTGGCTCTCAGGATTTCTACTTTGATGGAAGTTGGATCAAGTGGTGCATGCCTTTTTCATTTTATGTGCATGATAGTAACGAGTGGATGGATGCTTAGGCCCGGGAATTAGGTGAATGGCTTTTGGTAGAAAGACTGCGAAATTCACCCCTGTATTGAAATCTTGTATGTTTTCAGTGTTCTGAAAATCAGATTTCCACTCATTAATTTGAATCTGTGCATTTCATTGAGCAGGTGCTGAACTGTTAATTAAATCTTAGACTGTCGTGATACAATTGTTTACTTCAGTGAAGGATTTATTCCAGTTCACTTGTTGAGCAACGACTGTGGCCTTGTGCTTGCGAAAGTGGGCTTTACTGATCATCTTCATCGTAAAGTTCCAGTTACTGGGCGAGTTGGCAGTGCGGTTAGGAGCACGCAGCTGTGAGGTTGCATCTGCGAGATAGTGGGTTTGAACCCCATTGTCGGCAGCCCTGAAGATGGTTTTCTGTGGTTTCCCATTTTCACACCAGGCAGATGCTGGGGCTGTACCTTAATTAAGGCCACGGCCGCTTCCTTCCCATTCCTAGGCCTTTCCTATACCATCGTCGCCATAAGACCTATCCGTGTCCGTGCGACGTAAAGCAAATAGCAAAAGAAATTCCAATTTCCTGGGTACTGTTGGCGAGCCTCTACCACTCTATTGAAATATCCATCTTTACAATGTTCATCCAGTGGGTTCTTGGTCTTCTTAGCATCCATTTTCCTGCCACATGTCTCTCCAAGTTAACATAAGCTGTCCTTGTTGGCGCCATCCTCATTAGCTTCTCAAACCACGTCAGTGTGGACATGCTGACCCGATCTCCTAATATGAATGGCAATTCCTGTTTACCTTTAAAATTCTCTGCACAAATCAGGCATTGAGAAAGTTGTGAAACATGGGGTTCAGATTTTTGTGGACTTTCATTGATATTATTGAGGTTATCAGCTATTGAACATAATGCATTATAATAAAATTAATAATTAATAGAAATATAGGTATTTACTAGCACTGATAAACCAAAATGTTATTTAATAAATCTGCCTTAAACCACCAATACTGTTAAAACATAATACAAAAATAAAGCACTTCTCTGTAGATATTATTCTGTCAGTATAACCTATCAGCTGATCAATATTTATGATGAACAAAGGTGTCCAAATACCTTAGGGTGTTAAAACATTCGTATCACTGGGCGAGTTGGCCGTGAGGTTAGGGGCGCGCAGCTGTGAGCTTGCATCTGGGAGATAGTGGGTTCGAACCCCACTGTCGGCAGCCCTGAAGATGGTTTTCTGTGGTTTCCCATTTTCACACCAGGCAAATGCTGGGGCTCTACCTTAATTAAGGCTACGGCTGCTTCCTTCTCAGTCGTAGCCCTTCCCTATCCCATCGTCACCATAAGAGCTATCTCTGTCGGTGCGACATAAAGCAACTAGCAAAAAAAAAGCAAACATTTGTATCAATGTGCTGTACTCTGGATAAAAATATAAAATGTACTAATCAGGTAACGGAATACTATATTTGTTTAACAAATGACAGTCATTCAGGAAAAATACATATGAAAAGTTAGCCTCATTAAATGTTGCTATGAGCAAGATTCCCTATCACACGAAAAGAGAAATGGAGAAAGAAAAAAAAAATCCATCTCCTGTGGACAAGGGCTACACTCACAGATAAAAGAAATCATCTAAAAATTAAATTAAAATAATAAATACACGTATCCTGAGGAGCGCTTTCTTCGCCATGAGACCAAATTCAAAACCCTTGCTTTAATTCACTATAAAATCAGACTATTTCCTATACTTTTGTCAAAATATATTATTGGGGACATAAATAGCCAATTATATTAAATTACCACAATTTGTAAACAGTGCTAAATAATTGCATTATTGGTATCATATACTTAGGGTTACCAACTGAAAATTTCCAAATGCACGACTTTAAAAAATGCCAGACTATTTCAGCCAATAACAAAATGATACACTTATTACATCAAACTTTTTTACAAAAGTAGAAACATTAATTAATGATCAGCCCTTGCTGCAGTTCTTTTCAATGAAGCTACATAACCTACGTTTGAAACAAGATGTGAGTTATTTTTAAGTGCATACTTATAAAATTCTTCACACATCATATACTTGAAATTGAAGTTCACAAGTAACATTCTTTTCACTGATTCTACTTACCAACGGTTCCTTTCTTTTGTCCATTGAGCATTTATGAATGAAAACAACATTCAGTGTAAGTGTTGCTGCCTGGTATAGCAAAGAAAAACTGGCAATGTTCAAAAGTTCTGAAAATAGCTCAAAGCTTATTAAAGAAAACAGGCCATTGCTTGTTCTAGTATTATGTCTGTAGAATAAGTTGTGACATTGCCGAACTGGTCAAACTATTTTGAATGATCTATTTCTATGCCCTTTGACTAAATATAGAAGACATGGTACAATATCCTCAAAGCTGAGGTTCTCAATAATTTTGAGGTTTCAACTGTTTGAAGCACTTGATTTCTTCCGATGAATCCATTTACCCAAGTACTCAGAGCAAGTTTTATAGAAACAAGTTACATTCTCCATAAATACCTTGCATTCCTTATCAAGACCATCTCTTTTTTTTTTTTTTTTTTTTTTTTCTTTCCACAAGTTGCTTTACGTTGCACAGACAGAGATAGGTCTTATGGCAACGATGGGATAGGAAAGGATTAGAAGTGGGAAGGAAGTGTTAACACAATACGGACCGGTCCCGAGTTATCTTGTGTTAAGAGCAGACTGAAGTTTAGTGGTATCTTTTGAGATTTACCGGAACTATTTGGAGGTCAAGGGTGATAGAAAGAACTCTGTTATGTATGGTTCTACACAATCGAGTCTCATTTCTTTTCTTTGCATTTCCTGACAACATGTTTACAAAGTTCGAAGAGCCATGCAAGATGGCAGCACCCAGGGATCGCACGTGTTCAGACAAGGATGAAGTTATTTTGCGAATTATATGCTGATACAGGCTCCGAATTTCCAAGTGATGCTGAATATTTAGAGTTCGATGATGAAATACCTTCTAACAGAAATGTTTCTGGTGATGACGAGGATATAGCCTTATCTTCATGGCATGGAACTCACATAGCGCAGAACGAGTCTGATGCGGGTGTAAATATTCTAAATATTGTAAATAATGTACTGTTTTCTGACAACTGGGTTATGGACAAAAGTGAACCTAGGCTAGGGGATTTTGAAGGTGCTCCTGGTATAAAGGTATGGCCTAATGAATCTGGAAACATAGGACAAGTAGCAGGACTTATGTTTGGTGAGGAATTTTTTCAGTATGGAGCTGAGCAGACAAACTTTATATTGATAGAGCAGATGAAGAAATCATATCTGAAAGATTACTGGCCAACCGATCCCCTAATAGAAAACCCCGTATTTCCGAAAACTATGAGCCGAAATATATTTCAACAAATACTTGCCTACCTGCATTTCAAAACCTATTCAGGAAGGCCACCTTAAAAACAACACAGTAGTCCTTCAAAAGCTAGTGAAGTTCTGACAGTTTATTTGAATGCATGCACTCCAGCTTGGAGGTAGTTAGAAAGTGGCCAGGAACAGGGCTGTGCATGGGGTGAAGGGCACCCGGTCTGCAGTGTGTTAATTAAGGTTCAGCCCCAGCATTTGCCTGGTGTGAACATGGAAAACCATCTTCAGGGCTGCAACAGGGAGGGGTTTGAACCCACTATCTCCCGAATGCAAGCTCACAGATGCGCACCCAGACCATCATGAGCAGGACAATGATGTTAGTGGAATTACGCCTGAGGAAGTGGAAAGAATGGTTTATTTATTTATTTATTTATTCGTATCAGAAGCATACATTTTACATAGCATGTGTTGTTGTTGTTTGAATCATCAGTCCATATACTGGTTTGATACAGCTGTCCATGCCACCCTATCCTGTGCTAACCTTTTCATTTCTACGTAACTATTGCATCCTACATCTGCTCTAATCTGCTTGTTGTTTTCATACCTTGGTCTACCCCTACCGATCTTACCACCTACACTCCCTTCAAAACCCAACTGAGCAAGTCCTGGGTGCCTTAAGATGTGTCCTATCATTCTATCTCTTCTTCTCATCAAATTTAGCCAAATCGATCTCCTCTCACCAATTTGATTCAGTATCTCTTCATTCGTGATTTGATCTATGCATCTCACCTTCAGCATTCTTCTGTAACACCACATTTCAAAAGCTTCTATTCTCTTTCTTTCTGAGCTAGTTATCGTCCATGTTTCACTTCCATACAATGCCACGCTCCACACGAAAGTCTTCAAAAACATCTTTCTAATTCCGATATCAATGTTTGAAGTGAGCAAATTTCTTTTCTTAAGAAAGCTCTTCCTTGCTTGTGCTAGTCTGCATTTTATGTCCTCCTTACTTCTGCCATCGTTAGTTATTTTACTACCCAAGTAACAGTACTCATCTACTTCCTTTACATAGCATAATGGTACTTAATGACATACATATCAAATAGTATCTGCCCAGAATTTTGCCAAATCACGGGCATTAGGTGTCGCAGCTATCAAGTCCTCTGTTGTGCAACTTAAAGGACATTTACTACAGTTCATGAAATGGGCTGTGGTTTGGTCTTCACCACATCCACATTGTCTGAATGTGCCAGGAAAGCCCCACTTTACCATATTGATTCTTGATCTACCAACCCCAGTGCGAAGCCTGTTCAACAATTTCCACGTAGACCAATGTTCCTCATGTCCTGGAGGGAGATGTTCAATTGGTAGCATCCAACCAGCAAGTTGAGGATTTCTAGTTCTCCATAATCTCAACCTTGTGGATTGAGCAGATTCGTTTAAATCTTCGGTTGTATTCAGGAAACTCCTCCTAGACCTCTATCTTCGGTGGGCAGGTTCATATCCATTCAATGGGTGTGCACATGAGGCAAGTGCTTTAGTTCTCTCATTCATGGATGCAACTTCTCTTCTTATATCTGGTGGGGCGATTCCAGCCAAACAGTAGATTCTATCTTGTGGAGTTGGTCTCAAGCAGCCAGTGATGAGTCGACATGTTTCATTTAGAGAAATGTCAACTTGTTTATAGCATGACTTGATCTGTACCAAACAGGGCAAGCGTACTCTGCAGCGGAGAAACACAGAGCCAGGGCTGTAGTTCTCAACGTCTTTGGATGTGTACCCCAATTGGTTCCAGACAACTTGCGAAGGATGTTGTTTCTAGCTGACACTTTCTGCTTGATGTTCATGCAGTGTTGTTTGTAGGTGAGAGCATGATCCAATGTTACACCTAGATATTTAGGTGTTGGGCAGTGATCTAGTTGAGTATCTTCCCATACCACCTGCAATTTCCTTGACGCCTGTCTGTTCTTTAAATGGAAGGCACATGCCTGAGTTTTAGATGGGTTAGGCTTCAATTGGTTTCCTCTGTAGTAGTAGGATAGTTCAGAAAGAGCCTCTCATAACTTTTCTTCTACAACCTCAAAGCAGTTTGCTTGAGTAGCAATAGCTCGATCATCCGTATATATGAAGCTTCTGGTGCCAACTGGAAGAGGTTGGTCATTCGTATAGATATTAAAGAGCATAGGGGCGAGAACACTGCCTTGTGGCAAACCATTCTTTTGTTTCCTCCATCGACTTTTCTGATCCTGAAATTCAACGAAGAACCTACGATTTTGTAGAAGATTGCAAATTACTTGAGTCATCTTGTAATCTTTTGTCGTGTTGTATAATTTGCGCAACAGTATACGATGATTAACTGTATCATATGTAACAGATAAGTCGATAAAAACCACCCCTGTGATTTTATAATTGTCATATCCATCTTCGATATACTGTGTCAGATGGAGGACCTGTGAAGTACAACTTTACCCCCTGCGGGTGGGGGACGCACATGTAGAATACACCCGCGGTATCCCCTGCCTGTCGTAAGAGGCGACTGCAAGGGGCGACCAAGGGATCATTGAATTAGAACCATGAAACTACTCTTGATTCGTACCATCATGCGGGGAACACCATGGGTTCCATGTACTTGCGAGTAGTAGCACTAAATTGGTACAAAATAGGTTTGTGATTAGTTGCAGTAAAAAGCCTGGCCTGGTGGATTGCAGTACCCGTGCGTTGTACCCATGTGGGCAACACCACGGGTTTGGGCGTAGCCTGTGAGTTGTACCGCTATATGAGCGGCACCGCGCGTCAGCGTTGCCTGTGATTGGTACCCACTATGTGAGGTACACCACGGGAATACCGGCGCCCGTGACTAGTACACCTAGGTGAGGAACCTTACCGGTTTGCGTTGGCTATGAGTAGCGCCATTGTGTGAGAAACACCATAGGTCTGCGTTCTCTGTACAAATTGCAATACTTGTGAGTAGTACCACCTTGTGTGGACCACCGTGAGTCTTCGCAACTTTTGATCAGTACCCTCAAAATGACAAATACCATGGTTCTACTTCACTCGCGACATGTACCATTCTGTGAGGCCTTAGACGTGAATTTAGCACCCCTTCAGACATCAAGCATCATTGTGCTAAAAATGGTCCCTTGGTCAGTAATACTCTAATTATCTACCTTTTTTTGAGTGTGATCCACTGTTTTTGTTTGTTTGTTTTTGTTTTTTGTCGGGTTCATGTTCATCCATTCATTCGTCATGACATTTTTTATTTTATTTTGGTCAGTGGATGAATTTGAATTTTTTGTTATTTCATTTGGTACCATTAGGGGCCGATGACCTCGATGTTAGGCCCCTTTAAACAACAGTCATCATCATCATCATCAAGTACAACTTTTTCCTTTACGGAATCCTGCTTGCTCTGGGATAAGAAGTGGTTCAGTGATCACACTAAGTCTTTCCAGGATCATCCGTTCTAGGATCTTGTACAGATGACACAACAGTGAGATAGGTCTATAATTTTTCGGATCATTTGGGTCTTTTCCTGGTTTGAGAATTGCGATTACTCTGGCTTAGCATGAAATATTGAAAGGTAGGCTCTGATTGTATGAAAGCACTAATTGCACCTATCTGTAAGCTAAGGAACTGGAAGGATTTCAACAACTATCGACCAGTTGATCACTATCAAAGGTTAGAGAAATATTGAATAGGTGGACCTTTCTCTACCCTTTGATAGTAACTATCGAGGTATTTTATTGATCAGTATACGAGGCAAGGTGTTCACTGGCATTTTGGAAGGGAGGGTATAATGAGTGGTTGAGAAGTTGGATAAAAACTAGTGTGGTTTCAGACCACAGGGAGGCTGTCACCATCAGATTTTCAGTATGTGCCAGTTATTTGAAAAGTGCTACGAGATGAATAGAGAGTTACATTTGTTTTGTAGATCTAGAGAAGGCATGACAGAGTACCGAGGAAAAATGTCAGTCGTACCGAGGAATTACGGGATTAAGGGTAGATTCAAAGGAATCAAATCACCATCGAGCACATTAACAGGACATTCTCACGACACTCACTATGAGAGCGACATGGATTTGTGAGCCATCAAATATCCAGGAAGAGATGGACACACTCAGTCACGTTCAAGGGTCATGGGTAAAATGATGTACAGATTCATAGAGCCCTGCATCCCAGAGGGACAACTAAGCAAAGCTCACAGGAAGCAGAAGTGAAGGGAACTGCCTACCTGCCTTCCATTCACAAGACTACAGACCGAATTGTCAAGGTCCTCTGCAGCACAATATAAAAACCTTGTTTGGCACTGTCACCAAAATTGCTCACAGTGTAGCTAAAAGAAAGGAAAAATTGTCCTCACTATTACACCCTGGGGTTTACAAAATTCCCTGTACTTGCGGCAAGGTATACATTTGATATAGATGTTGATTCCCGTAGAGAACCTGAAATATTTTTCCCGAATGAATACATTTATAATTTCAGGTTCCCTATGGGATGGCCAAGCAGGCATCAATTTTTGGTAATGAGGTAAAGTCTTTCATAGTGCATTGGCACTGCCGGTGGCTTTAGGTGGCCAATGCAGTGGCCTCCACGATATGCACTAGCCATGCGTCTTGGTGGGTACGTTATGTACCAACTGATGGGCCCAAGCACACGGGGGCGAAACGCTGGCAACCAGGAATGACTTAGTTAGAAAATGTATCATGTCCAATAACGGACCATTTATATGGTATTATAAGGTATACATTGACCAAATGTGCCGGTCCATTGGGACTCACATCAAGGAACACAAATAAATACCCGTCTCAACCAGCCAGACAAGTCAGTAAATAGCTGAGCACCCTATTGTTTGGGTCATGATGTCGTGTTCCAATATGTTCGAGCTCTTACCCACACTAAACACTACCTGTCCAGAATTATACTGGAAGCTGTGGAAATGCGTGAGAATCCTAACAATTTCAACAGGGACACTGGCTATCAATTAAGTAATACGTAGTTACCAGTCTTTAAGGATTTACGTAGATAGTTTTCTTCCCTGTCCTTTCTATATCGTTATTTCGTTTCGGCGTTTTCCAAATTCGTACGTTCGACAGCACCAGATGGTTCATTCCAAGCTATGGGTTATGTGTTGTCATCACTGATCTCTATACCTGGATGGCTGGTAGCTTGGGAAGCAGTAAGCCGAATAGAAGATGACTGGCGCAGTAAGATGGCAGTGAGCGCACGGTGCAGTAGACCACGAGGAGCGCGCTTGCTTTGTTTATGCTTAGTTCAGTGACGCCAGGCCTCTTGATTGTAGTTCCACGAGTGTTCTGTGCTTTTTTTTTCTTTTTTCTTTTTTTTTTTTTTTTTTTTTTTTGCTAGGGGCTTTACGTCGCACCGACACAGATAGGTCTTATGGCGACCATGGGATAGGAAAGGCTTGGGAGTTGGAAGGAAGCGGCCGTGGCCTTAATTAAGGTGTGAAAATGTTCTGTGCTTTCTTATTGCAAAGTAAATAGTGTATTTTACGAATTTAGGTTCGTTGCCTTGTAGTATACTTGTGGATTACAAGATTCAATTTAAATATGTATGTGTTTATCTGAGTCCGCCTCTGTGGTGTAGTGGTTAGCGTGATTAGCTGCCACCCCCGGAGGCCCGGGTTCGATTCCCGGCTCTGCCACGAAATTTGAAAAGTGGTATGAGGGCTGGAACGGGGTCCACTCAGCCTCGGGAGGTCAACTGAGTAGAGTTGGGTTCGATTCCCACCTCAGCCATCCTGGAAGTGGTTTTCCGTGGTTTCCCACTTCTCCTCCAGGAGAATGCCGGGATGGTACCTAACATAAGGCCACGGCCGCTTCCTTCCCTCTTCCTTGCCTATCCCTTCCAATCTTCCCATCCCTTCACAAGGCCCCTGTTCAGCATAGCAGGTGAGGCCGCCTGGGCGAGGTAATGGTCATTCTCCCCAGTTGTATCCCAGATCAAGAGTCTGAAGCTCCAGGACACTGCCCTTGAGGCGGTAGAGGTGGGATCCCTCGCTGTGTCCGAGGGAAAAAGCCGACAGATGATGATGATGTGTTTATCTGAAATATGAATGAAGAAACATTCTACGGGGTATTAACATACCGCAGTGTTCAGCTTATGGATGTACAAACAGAATCGATCAGTAGAAGGAGAAATCGTTTCATCGGGGAGTTTTATACTGTACATAAGAATCTTCCTAGGGTAGATTTTTGAGTTTTAAGTTTATTGTATCTTATTTCGCATATTCCGGGAGCAAAATGGCAATTTTTGTAGGTTTCCTTTCTCGAGACCCGAACATCTAAGATCATCGATTAGGAGTATCAGGCGGGAGAATTGGAAGCCTTCTAAAACAGCTGTTCTCTGCTCGGATCACTTAGAGGAAGACTGTTTTGATAGAAATGGACAAACTGTACACCTTAGAAGTGATGTACAGCCAACTGTTTTCAATTTTACTGAACATTAACTGCAAGTAAAAATTTACTTATATTTTTTTTATTTCTCGTAATTAAACTGACGGTTTCGATGAAATAATTGACGTGACCTTATAACAATCTTAGAAAATGAAGTCTGGGGGAATTCTAGACCTTATTTACATCAGTAATAATTATGGGTGGGAGAAGGGAAAGTGTGGTGGGTGTTTGGGGCTATCCCATTATACAATTCGTGGTATTTGGGACTCTTAACTGGTGTTACGTATTATATCTGATGATGACTATCAATATCGCTTTGCTAGCTGAATTTAATTAAAGAGGTCTGTAATAGTAAATTAAGCTGCAGGTAATGTGATATATTGACAAGTTTTGAATATTTGCTGGTTTTATAAATGTGTACATTTGCTTCACCGATATTTTAATTTGATAATATGCGCGTTATTTCATAGAAACAGGAATTCATTATCAAGCACCGATTATGGTATGTCTGTATGCCTGTATAGTGAGCTACTTTTATAGGTACATAATTTTAAGAATGCATAATTTCCTGGCATACATGTATACAATTTACAGCAATGTTTCCAGAAACTGGTTTTCACTTGTATTGTGTTACCGATCGCTAATTGCATGTATTCAGCACCTAAGTTAATATTTGTCGGCCGTTATTATACCCTCATGTTTATTGCTATCCCGGAGATTTAGTGACCTCGGAATGACGTGTCAGTGATCCCAATGTCCTTATGCTTTGAGTGAACATGTCTCTATATTTTTAATTATTCCAATGCGCCATTAATTGCGACTTAAAATTGACTATATTATCATTGCTTCCCCATAAGGAGAGCTCCAGGTTGGGTACGCCAACATGGCGAACCGCGCACTCAACTTGGCGTACTTTCTCCTGCAGCGGAGACCTGCCATCAGCGATCCATGTATAGAGATCAGTGTTTGTCATACTTTCGTACATGTGTACACCGGTTATGCCCCCCTCCCTTCCACACCGTCCACATCATTATTCATCCTCTGGTTTTCTGCACGTACTTTCTTTCCATTTTTCAGCTCTGTTCTATCCTTTTGTATTTCGTTGCATTTTATTTTATTAGCTTCTATATTCCTCTACCATATTCGTCTTTGTCCTCTCTCTTACTTCTCACGCACACACGGTGTGATAGAACATCTTAATTGGAGCTTAATGTTGTCGTCAGCTCCCGCTTGGAGCGTTGTGCCAGCGTGCAGCGAGCGTACCACTACAGCTCCAACGGTAAAGCATTCTTAATTTCAAGCGCTCATTATTGTAGAAGTCTTCCTCATCAACAGTCGACATTTTCTTCTGAAGACGTGGGGCAAAGTTCTTTGCGAAATGTAAAGAATTTCACATTCACGGCATAAGCCCATGTCATGTCAGTGTTAACAAAGACATTTAAGTTGACGAGTAGGCTGCAGTGAGAATTGTTGGTAGAGTGAGTTCTTAGTTTCTCTTCCGCATATTGAAAGATAATCCTAATTTTCGCCATTGTAAAGGACAAATTGTTGTCAGAGTTTCCCACTAAAATACAACTAGCTGACTAGACAAGTGGTATCCCGAGCAACGAAGTACCGTAATCTCTGTTCAGAACATTTTGTCCCGTTCCTCTGCGGGGTCTGGTGTTTAGTTAATGACAGAAGACGTTAGCTGCCCAAGGCAGTATGGACAATTTAGAATTGCTCTTTTCATTCATATATATAATAGGGGAAGAAACAGAAATAATCCCACTTCAGAGCAGTTCAGATCAGCATAAAGAAAGTGTTTACTGGGACAGATTGACCAGTCGACCACTGCATACTGTAAACCGTCAGGAAGTGTCGAAGTGATGTGCTTCTCTTAGCTACGACGGTTCCTTCTCAAGAAAGCACGTCTACCGGCCATGAATACTGTGCAGCGGATTACGAGTCACTCACCAAGTGCTCTAAAAATGTTGAGTACATAGTAGGAATTGTCCGCCGTGGGTTCGGAAATACATGAAATGGCTCGACTGTCTGGAGGTTACGTTTGCTCAGCATTTCGAAGAGAAGAAAGAACGTATTGTCTAGATCTAGAAGAATTTCAAACATAATTTCTTTATCCACCTCATGATGTGAAATTATATCACGTTGCTGAAAAAGTGTTCAGACAGAAAAACAGTCACTGTCGCGAGGATGCAACAAAACCTTTGTGTTAAAGTTACACAGACTGATGTCCTCTCGTCAGTTCCAGGGCAGTTTTACAGTAGTGGTCATTTATTTACTGCTATTGATCTGTGAGGAATCCCAATGCGCAAGCCTGACAAAACTTCTCTTAATACAGCATTTTACGACTATTAGACTGCACCACAGATGCAGAGCTATTACGCAAGAACTGAAAGAAATAACCATAATGCAGATGCACACAAAATTAATACTTTTCAAGAGACAATTAATCAGAGCTAGAAACAACGTATCGGTTCATCTGAATGAGAGAACTGTTTCGGATCGAGAAGTGTGACCATGAATAGAAAAAAAAAAAAAAACAACAACCCATGTCACTACATCCCTTGAAGGGGCTTGGCCTACCAAGCGACCGCTGCTCAGCCCGAAGGCCTGCAGATTACAAGGTATCGTGTGGTCAGCACGACGAGTGGTGGTAATAATTGTTGTAAGAGGAAGTACAACTAGGCAACCATCTATATATATAAAATAAGAGTTTTGTCTGTACATTGCTCAGAATTTGAAAAGGATGGTATTTCTGTATCGGTCATGTCCATAGTAACAAGGAAATGCACTTTTTACTTTTACGTAACGTCTGTCTGTCTGTATGTATGTGCACGCATCACGAGAAAACAGCTGAAGAGAATTTAATGAAAATCGGTATGCGAAGTCCGGGGATTAGCCGCTACAATCTAGGCTATAAATAATTTTATTCACGCTGAGTGAAATGATAGTGTAGGGGAAGGCTTAAGATTTCATTCTCAAATATTTATTTTATTAGTGGTCCTATCGATAAATACTGCATAACTAAAGTTATATATATAATCAAATTTCCGAACATTTATGTCATACATTGTTACCGTGCCGGCTCTGATAAAACAGATATTCGTGAATTTGTATTTTTGTTGCTAAGTCCATATCAACGCCGAGCCGCGAGAAAATGGGTTAAACAGAATTGAATGAGTCGGTATATAGAGTGGGGGAATAAGAAACTACAGACTAAGTTATAAACAATTTTATTCGCCCTGTATGAAATTGTAGTTTAGGGGAAGGCGCCTAAAATTTAATTTTAAATACCTGTGCTATTGGTCCTATCGAAAAATACTACATAACAAAAGTTATAGAGAATATAATTTCCGACCATTTATGTATTATTCAATTTTACCGTACCGACTATGATAAGAGTGGTATTTCAGAGCCAGAAGAAAACTAAATGTGAAGGTCTACAATATTGGAAGCGCATAACATACAACAATAACATTACCTTGACCATTGTTTGTGGTGATGTTCTTTGTCTCTTATGCTGCCGCTCAACTCCGATAGATATGATGCGTACCGTGTGTAACAGCCTGACTGAATACTGGCGGGAAATAGCTGGGGAGTTAGAAAACTTTCTTCTTTAGCATGTCATTCCTCTGGTTCATACATTTTCTGATACCGTTCTGCTGGTACGGAACTTACTGATTCATCATAGTATTCCAGCTATTCGATCCCTACTCTGACGCGCTGTTTTGAATGAGCGGTGTGGACTCTTAAGGCAGAGGCTCACTTAGTAGTAGTAGTAGTAGTAGTAGTAGTAGTAGTATTACAATTTAGGCATATTCCAAATTATAACATCACAATTCACTAAATAACTCAAAATTCAACCCTGAAAAGAGCCGTTTCTTAAAAAGAGCTTCCTCCTCTTCACTTTTACCAAATTCTACATTCATTTTATTCAAACTTAGCAGCGAAGCGGGGGTTTCTCCTCTGGCTTGGAGGAAAAATTTGCCTCCGAGTCAGATAGATATTTTCGCCGCCAGTGTAGTGAATTGAGATTTTCCGACTCATCGGGTACCCCTAGGAAACAGATTAGTAAAAGGGCATAGTTTCACCATTCGCCCCATCCCCCGGAAAAAGACTAAGAGTGCTCACGGATCACGGTTGTCTGCGGCCTGGTCATTCCAGTTCTGGAACTTTGGACTGCAAGATCGGCAGCGTAGTACTGTTCGTTAAAAGTGAGAAAATATGTGGTTTTAATTTGTTCGAGTATTTCATGTGAAATCATTGCTTTTAATCGCGCCATTCCTACTGACGTCATTGTAATGACCTATGTTCATTTCAGTTGGGAAAACCACTGAGACAGTCTTTCAGAAGATGTAAAAAGGCAGGTGGAAAGTGATTGTCTGCCATTATAATTCAATTCCCCAACCTGATTTTGTCTGATGGTAGGCAAGCGGACCTACCATTACAATGAAAATTCCCTAACGCAGTCTTCATATGGGAAAAGACGTTTGGTGAGTTCTCCGTCGCGTTTCTAGGGTAACGGTAAGAGCTATGCAATTTAATACAGTCTTGTTCTTAACGTGTACACTACCGAACCTACAATTCTGTATACAGTGTAGAATTCCGTAGCGAAGCACGGGTACATCAGCTAGTCCTCTATATAACACTAATCGGAGGCAAAAATGAAAAGGATCCGACACTTCGAAAAATGAAGATATCGCCCAAAGAAAGACAAGGGCCACGAAGGGCATGAAAATGAAAAACTCCCTAGCCCTCGCAAACCTAATAGCGCCGGGGTCGGAAAAGAACAAGAGTTGACCAAGAGAGGTCGGGTAGGAGAGATGAAAGTGAGGAGCCTGACACAAGTAAGTGGAAGCAATGCCAGGACTCAAGCTAAGGGCCCCATGGTCGCCAAACCATGCTCGAAACTTCAAGAGCCCCTGGGGCCCCTTTTAGTCGCCTCTTATGACGGGCAGGGGATACAGAGAGTGTTATTCTATCGCCCCCAACCACAGGGGGATTAGCACGATGAATCCTCTCGGCCGTTATTTTTGGCTGTCTAGACCGGGTCTGCTACCTTACAGTCAGATAGCTCCTCAACTCTAATCACGTAGGTTAAGTGGACATCGAACCAGCCCTCAGGACCAGGTAAAAATCCCTGACCTGGCCGGGAATCGAACCCGGGGCCTCCGGGTAAGAAGCAGGCACGCTACCCCTACAGAATGGGGCGGGCTAGATGAATAGATCAATACAAAATTCAAGTTTTTATAGTAAATTTTATTTTCAGTCTTATGTTATAAAAGTGTTTACGTAGAAAGGTGGCCTTTGAAATGTATGATAATTCAGTAACGTGTTTTTGTTTATATACGCATCCTAATCCGTAATCTTGTACCGTAGGCCTACGCTCTTCTGTATGTTGATAAATTGGTGATGTAGTGTATGGGTATCTTCACATCTTTGTGAATTGTTGCTTGAAGCAAAAACAAACTAATTGTGTCTTCTTCAATTTTATGTTACACGCTTAATGTGCGTATTAGCCTTCGCTGCGACTTTTTAAGAAACCTGTGCTCAAGGAAAACTTATTAAATAGTTACGTTTTCCATGAGAGCAATGTTGAAGTATTTTCACTATCTACTCAAATAATCTCTAACTATTATACCCAATGGATAAGATCTGTGTGAAAATGTCTCATTTTCTTCTCTCTTCCGTACTCGCTTACCCAGCGCTGCACCTACTAGGGTATTAGTACATTTAGGACATGGCGGTCGCCGATTCAGCTTTCTTCAAAGATGGCAGCGTGATAGCCACTCTATGCATTATATTTTAGCTCGTTGGACCTGTCTGACCGCTTGGCGCTCGGCAGTCCGACGGATTCGTAATCGTAATTCCACTTACGAGAAAACCTAGCAACGAAATATATACACGAGTATTATTAATGCAGCAATTACTATTGTACCATATACAACGCTGCAGAAGAAATTGAGGTGAATAAGTGGAGTTCGGAACAAAAAATGAAAAAAAAAAAAAAAGCAATGCAGCATAAACACCAAATTAGTGGGAGGTACGAACTGGCACATCTTTTAGAATGAATAGTTCAAAAAGGGGACTGTGTAGTGGTAAACACAAAACCAAGATTTTTATTGAAAATGAGAAGGCTAGACTTTTTTCTGAACTGCTAACTGAAGACAGAAGCTACGAAAAAATTGCATACCCCCTGAGACGACCCCGCATATCCCTAGTGGTATTCGTACCACACTTCGAATACCACTGCTCTATGCTATCCTTGAAGCCATGCTGTACGCGCTGTCTAATAAACGTCGGCACTTCCTGCTGTGTACAGACTTCGTGATGTTTCCCGCGGCACGTAGCTTCCTGGGCACTTGGGTGTAGCGGGAAACGAGTTAGCTGATAGGGCTGCCAAGGAGGCGGTCACGTTGCTCTGTTGCCTTACAAGGTTTCAGTCATTGATACTTATTCTCAGCTAAGACATTTGATTATGTTCCATCCACTCCTTTTTCAAATAAGCTAAGAACGATTAAAGAAAGTGTGAAGATATGGAAGACTTCCCTGCGGGTTTCTCGGAGAGAAGCAGTGGTATTATGTCGTCTTCCGATCGGCCACTGTATAGCAGCGTACTCCTTAGTCAAGGGTGAATCCCCTCCAGTGTGTACGTGTGGCGGTCATCTGGCGGCAGTACACATCCTAACGAATTGCGCGGACCTAGGAGATCTCCTCCATAGTCTCATCTTGTACCATTAGGGGCCGATGACCTAAGTGTTAAGACCATTTTAAACATCAAGCATCGTCATATGCTGAAAGGATTTGCCAGTACATTTGTATGATGCACAGTGTCGAGGTTGGACAAAACTTCGCCGGTTATTTTGTGTGTTTCGGAATCATCCACTTTTCAGGGTGCGTCGTTGAATTGGTTTCTCTCGCAGTTTACTACCTGCCTATTTTGAAATCTTGAAAGACTAAATTGGTGTAGAGAACATTTGACGATTTTGGATTGCAAATCAATCAAACTAAAGCAGAATGCTTAGTAATGACCTGAGGTAGTGAAACAGTGAGTTGGACAGAACTGAAATGGTTCAGCAAACACTTCAAATACCTCAGAAGTTACGTATGATTTTAGGAGCAAGTTAAAGCACCAGCTCTTCTGTTTCCCAACCATTATTGGTCAGAGGTGGTATTTATAATGCCTACTCGCTACCCGTTCTGACATGTGGACTGAAAGCTGCAACTCTGATCGGCATTTCCTTACGTCGAGTGTACAGAAGAGCAGAAGGGACAACAATCAGTCCGCCTCCAGCTAGTTACAGCAGTGTGTGTTGGATATGCTGGAAGAATCACGACTGAAATGGGTTGCCCACAATATGAGAATGGGATCAGTGGCTGATCGAGAGATGATTGGATAATAATCATCATATGGTCTCAGCCGCCGTGTGCTGGGATTTTAATTTGACGTAATTTAGGCTGCTTCTGCGTCAATTTAGTCGTCTCCTTTTACACTACCAAATGGCAGAGCAGACCAGATCTCTGTTGTGCGGCCTGGGGCTGAGACGCCAAAATTGTCTCCGGAGATCTTTCGCACGCCGACATCTTGTGACATGCAGTGTCCGCCCTTCACATATCCGACTAGCTTTGAACCCGCTGGCTGCCTGTACTGCTGATCCACAGAAGGAGCCCAGGTACTGTCAGAGATGTGGTGGCAGCAGATAAGTTGGTGGAGTGGAACGCTTGGTGACCGTGATCGTTGAGGTGCCAAGTCTCTATGGTCTAACACCGTGGTTAGCCGGTTCGAGTCCAGTTGGTGGGGAAAAAATGTCACCGTAATTACGTTGGCCGGCAGGGTGGGAGAGTTGGTGGTATACAATTTCTAATCACTCCAATTCGTACCAGAAGTCTCCATTTAGTTACAAACTTCTTCGCAGTGTTGATGCTGATTCCTCCGTCGGATGGAGACGTTAAGCAGACCCCTTGGTGTTATTTGGCAGGAGTGTCTACTCCGGGTTTAACCCTCTGCGAATCTCATCATCATCGTCAACGCGCTGGTCGCCCATGGGAATGAAATAGAAAGACTTGCACCATGCCTCTCCGGAGGCCACGCCCAATGATGATGACGATGATCTTTCCAAGGCTATTTGCACAGATATACGAGAGTCTACATACGTGACAGTAATGCAGGTTATTAGAAAATGACACGTTGGTTACGCTCATGTGTGTCGTGTTAAACCGCGATAACAGTAGTCCTGTCATGCCGGCACGTGTGAATAGGTGTGTCATACTTGCCCCCTCCCCCTTAGGGCACTCTGTTTATTGAACTGGATCGTTCATGAACGAAATGACTCTCTTAGACGACTCTGCTGGTCGTTCAAATACGAGTCGACTCTTTTATGTATTGCGACTCCAAGAAGAGCTAGCTCGTATCATAAACTCTCGTTCATTTTTCGCCAATAGCATGCTTCAGATAATCATGTGACCTCGAGGCGCAGTCGTTGTGGTCTGGCATGTCATGTATAGTTCTGGTGTCGTACTACCTACAGCATCTTATAGAGCGTTAATTGCCACTTCACGTCCCGTATGCACTTGCAATATACTAGCTGTATCTGCCGTCTAGGATGTGCAAAAATATCTACTCCCGAGCTGCTTTCCGCCAATATTCAAGCATCCTGTTTTACTCGGGGCGCAGCAGAAGAGACAACAGCGGTCAGTGTAATGAGCTTTCGATATTGTGGGCCTTAACATTTACTTTTCTCATGACTGCTTCTTGCCTTATTCTTCAACCGATCGTTCCCTTACGGGTTTTCTAATTTTTTTGGTAATTCTCACAATTTTCCTTGTCGATACGAACTGATGTCCGTGCGGTTTTGCACCTTAAGACGAACATGAAAAAACCATCACCACTTAACACGATTGGACAATACCTCATGTTAGCAATGTTCGGTGTTGATATGGACTAAGCAACAAAAGTTCAAATTCATGAATTGTATTATCGTAGTCGGTATGGTAAAACTGTATAAGACATGAATGATCGGAAATTGTATTCTCTATAACTTTTGTTATGTGCAGTGTTATGTTTCGATAGGACCAATAACATAGGTGTTTAAAAAATTCATTTTAGACGCCTTCCTCTAAACTACCATTTCATCCAGCGTGAATAAAATAATTTATAGCCCAAACTGTAGCACCTTATTTCCACACTTTACATACCGATCTTCATTAAATTCTGTTCACCCATTTTCTCGTGGTTCGACATTGATGTAAACTTAGCAACAAAAATCGAAATTCCTGAATATCTCTGTTATAACTCGTACGGTAAAAATGTATAAGATATACATAACTAGAAATTTAATTCTGTATAAATAATTTTATGTGGTGTTTATAGATAGGACCAATAACAACGTAGATATATAATATTTAAATTTAGCCCTTTCCCCAAACTACCATTCCAACCAGCGTGAATATAATTATTTACAGCCTAGATTGTAGTGCTTCATTCCCCGACTTTACATACCGATTTTCATTACTTCTCTTAAGCCATTTTCTTGTGATGCGCGTACATACATACAGCGATGACAAGAAATTATAAACGTGCAATTCCTTGTTCCTGTGGTCACGACCGATACAAAAATGCCATTCTTTTTAAATGTTTAGCACACAAAACTCTTATTTTATGTGCACTGCGCGGCCAAAAGTCACGGGAGGGGGTGTCCCATTAAAAAATGTGCGTATATGACCCCTGAGCGTTGTGGCTAGCTGCGGCGTAGCTGAGCATTCTGTCGCAGACACCATTGTCGTGAAGATGGCAACACATCGCAAGTTAACCGACTTGGAACGTGCATCGGCGCAGGGGTCGTAGGATTGCTGAGATTACGCACGAATTCGGGTTTCCGAGGTCACCAGTGTTGAGGGTGGATCTTCAATATCGCAGAGATAATGTTACCACCCGCGTAAACCACCGCAGGGGAAGACCACAGGTGTTTAACGAACGGACATGACGTCGCCTCCTCAGAACCATACTGGACGCTCGGCGGCTAATGTGAGTCAGATTACCAACCAGTTGAATGTTGGGAATTAGGAACCCGTTTCTACTAGGACTGTAAGGGGGAACTGCACCGCATAGGTTTCACCAGCCGACGACCAAATCGTTTCGCTTTGCTGATACCTCGACACGGAGCTCAACGACGTCCGTGAGCCTGCGAACCTCGGCAATGGACCTTGGAACACTGGCGGCGTGTGGTATGGTCCGATGAATCCCGGTTCCAGTTGTATCGAGCTGATGCGCGCGCGTGTGTGGCGTATGCCCCATGAAGCTATGGATCCTGTGTGTCAACGAGGTTGTGTCCAGGCAGGAGGTGGCTCACTTCTGGTGTGGGTGGCGTTCTCATGGTCGCAATTAGGCCTCATTGTCCGGCTGTAGGGAGCGCTGACAGGTGCACGTTATGTGGGCATTCTTTCAAACCATCTGCAACCCTTTCTGGTCCTAGCGTTCCCCGATGGAGATGCCATGTTTCAGCAGGACAATGCGCCATGTCACCGCTCTGTGGTGGCACGCAGGTGGTCGGAGGATTACTCCAGTGAAGTTGCGACCCTGGATTAGCCCTCCAGATCCTCCGATCTTAATCCAGTCGAGCATTTATGGGATGCTGTCGATGCTGGTGTACGCTCCATGAACCCCGCACCAACTACAGAAGACCAGTTGTTGGAAGTACTGTAAGATGCGTTGGTTGGGATCCCTCCAGAACGATTCCAACAACTCGTAGAGTCGATGCCTCGCAGTTTTGAGGGCTCGCGGAGGAACAACTCGTTATTAACATCACATTCAGTATCTTCCCATAAGTTTTGGCCACTCAGTGCGTATACAATAGATGGACTACTGTTGATTCAGTACGTTAAGGGTAAATAAACGACACTAAGTTTTACAATCTTTGAGCTTCCAGATCAAACTTTACAGAGGAGCATAAATTTACCAAAGGGCAGAAATCCCCTAATACCTGGAGCACTTGCTCCCTAATTTACAATATCAAGCCTCCTAGAGGCACTTTTCCAACACAAGAAAGGAGCTGACACGCTCTCAGGTTTTTCGAGCCTATTCCAGGCAATACCTGAGCTTACAATTACTTGCCCACAAGGCACAACTTACGAAAAATGAAACAGGGGTATCTCGTGTAAAAGAAATAACAGTTAAATAAATGGCCCAAGCACAAAATGAAAGGAGGCGAATACTTGCACTCCTCTATGCAGCTTCTTAAAACCTAACAGGCACTAGGCCGATGAAACAGGGGCTATTCCCAAACTATGGAGGTGACTCGTATAAGAATTATTTAAGACATTAAAGAAGAGAAGAAAATCAGTTACCGAAACGTAGTCACGTCAAACCAAAATGAAGGGATGCTCGTGAGGGTAAATCACTCTCTATCCACGAGTTACAGTTACAGATTCAATTAAGTTTTTACATAAGCTGACAGAAAATTACATGTTTAGAAAAATAGGTTACATGGTAAAGGTTTCAGACCTTTCCCGCGGGTTAAACTGCTGAGCTAGCAAGAAATAAAGATGTTAAATGGCCATTACCTTGCTGAAGACCTGCTGCCGGATGAAAGAGGCACCACCCGCCTCCTGCTTCACATCCACACACTTAGACAGACGTTGATCAAATGGCCAAGAGACGTGAAAATCCGCAGTTTATAAACCCTCCGTGAAAGTTCGAGACCTTTCATGAAAAATCAATCCACATCCTCTCACTTTTATTGGTAGATGAAAGAGTTGCACATAAAATCGAAGAAGAAACCTGTGGTAGGCTGAAAATTAATTACAGAAATTCGGGATTGGCTGAATTCAAAACTGGCGGAAAGAAAAGGTCAATATTGCCAATCCAAAAATGAATGAATGTAATTTAGTAAAGCACAAACTTATGAATACAAAAATACAAAGTTCCTTAACTTCGCACCAGAGTGCATGATCATAGTTTTTTAGCAGAGACATCTATGAGAGAATGTCTACACTTCTTGTAGGACGGAAAACAAAACAAGTTGAAATCCACACAGTACTGCCAACTTCATAATTACAAAATTAAGGTAGTGACATCTTCTGAGCAAAACTTTAAGGAGGTTTAGTTTTAAGTTCAGTGTTTCTCCTGTAGAGGAGGTTTTCTTGGCGCAAGATATAAAAGTACGGCGTACGGGTTTACCCCGGTACAGATCCCATAGCCATTTTTGTAATGGCTAGGAGCACTCGCATTTGTGAGGGCTCATTTTCCGCCGAAGTTTGATTTTATTTTTAAAAATAAAAAATAATCTATTCGGCCCAAGCACGGCCATCTTGATATATAGAGGCCTGCTACCAATAGTTGTGACGTCACGCGTATAGTGCTCACTCCCCGTCGTCGCGTGTAATTCCGATATTGCTGATACGATACCTTTTATCGTAATGTGACAAACAAAATGAAATAATAAGCCCATAAACATATAACATCGAAAAAACACTATCAAAAGAATACAAACAAATACACAAATATATGCACTCAAGGTAGTGTATTACATATTGTAAAATGTTCGACTGAACATGGTCACTAGGCAAACTGTTGCTGTCTCTAAGATGCCATTATATTACACTTATTGGAGCACATAGTGTTAATAATTAATTATTTGTTTATGAATGACAGTTAGGAAAAATATTTGCCATGATATGATAGATCTCAGACACAACACTCATTAACTCTGCAGCACACACCCACACTTGTCATAGAAATTACCAGGTTTTTTGACTTTCATTATCAAAACATTGAAAGAAACATCCCTACGATTTCCACTGTTTAAAAATACATCTTTGAATCAGATATCAAGGCCTGAATTAACATGTAGCCCTCCATAACAAATCATTTATTGCTCACTAGGCGAACTGTTGTCTCTAAAATGTCATCATTTTATGCTTGTTCGTGCGCACAATATTGTTACTTATTTTTGAGTAATTGTTACTAAAAATGTTTCCCAAAATGTGGCAGATCTTGGACACAATACTAATGAACACTATACCACACACACACACACACACACACACACACACACACACACACTCTCTCTCTCTCTCTCTCTCTCTCTCTCTCTCTCTCTCTCTTATCACAGTATTTACCAGTTTCTTCAACTTTCATTTTCAAAAGGTTTGTAAAATCTTCCCTGTGACTTCCAGTGTACAAAAAGGAATTTTCAAAATCAGATAGCAAGGTCTGAAATAAAGTGTAGCATTCCACAGCAATTTGAAAAACAAAATCTCTAGGCTGTTTCAACCCTCCCCCCCCTCTCTGCACAGCTTTAGCAAGTATGAATTTGTTTCATCATTCAGTCCTACTGTTGACAATGTATTCTTTGTCCCAAGTAATAAGTGTTTTACAATCAGCACATCCTTTCACATTTCTTAATAAACAGTGTGAAATGTACCCTGCTATGTAAAAAACTACTGATGCAGTATTGAAATCAATTTCTAAGTCCCTTGATTTAGTGATAGCCAAATGCAATTCATTAACTCATTAATACCGTCATCTAGAGTTAAGCACATATTTTTTAACTTGTTACCTCATCCCCTGATGAAGGCGAGTTACTAAAAGCTTTCAAATGACTCAGTAAACACTCAAATGCTGAAAATGTGGTACACAGCAGACTGTCTCCTAATATCCAGCTATATTTTTAGAAGGTATCTTGCAACCATTTAAGCAAACCTGCACATTGAAAATAATTGTAACGGATATCTCGACAGTCGGAATGTCTCTGGTTTGAAGCTTGTAAAACAAAACTTTATCAACATCAATTTTGATAGAATTCAAGTACATTTATGGTTGTTAACTTACTCAACAAGTCCTCATAATTTGATATATTGTCTCCTTCACACCATGTCTTGAAGTTTAGTTCCTCTCTCCTTTCTTCTGGCGATTTTCGTTTGGCAGGTATTGGTTGAGACATATATGACGGCTGCCCAGGAAATATAGTTGGCACAGCATCGTCAGTTAATTTTGGCTTTACCATAGGCACAGTTAAAACGGAACCATCTGGTCGTTTTGCAGTATCAACTCGAATTATGTGATTTTCGGAAAAATGTTTAATACAGACACAGGCATATTTACTGGGTTCAAAATTAACTCCGTGTATAGCATGAATACATTTAGCTCGCTATTCCTTATCACTAGGAAACACAAATGTTGAGATAGCCGCCTCCTTATTTAAACGGTAATTGGATGTACATCCAGGCATACTACACTCACACATTATTATACTGATCATGATAAACTTTAGAGTACTTCAGACAATTCATAATAGCTCAGTGGGTTCACCAAACCTATCACATAACCTAGCAATACTTCCTAACATCAGGCTCCCTTAATAATGTTGAAATAACAACAACGTGCTACGAAACCACCATGCAAACAAGACTCATGCCTCCGTATCGCTGCACTAAAAGACTAACGTCGTCACTATGGAAATGTCATGTGTAGCAGGCCGGAACTTCGAGTTGGCCGTGGCCCAAGTGAATACTTAAATATAGGAAATAATATATTGTTGCAATTTGCTTTACGTCGCACCGGCAGATAGGTCTTATGGTGACGATGCGATAGGAAAAGCCTAGGAGTGGGAAGGAAGCGGCCGTGGCGTTTATTAATTTGCCTGGGATGATAATGGGAAACTACGGAAAACCATCTTCAGGGCTGCCGGCAGTAGAGTTCGAACCCACTATCTCCCGGTTGCAAGTTCACAGCTGCGCGCCCCTAACCGCACGGCCAAGTCGCCCGGAAAAAATTATATTAAGGAATAAATTAGTTCTGGGTTGGGTCTATAAAGGGTATAAAAATTAATACATTCTTGAACGAGCTATGAAATAGTTTTTGTAAATTTTGTTTACACATCTTAAAATATGGCTTCGCTGGCTGCCGTTTGGAAACCCTTGCGATAGACCAACGAAGAAATAGTAGATATGCACCTAGCCTATGGTGCAGTAAATGGCAGCGGTCGAGAAGCCGCACTGATTCATGGTGTACGGCACCCTGATCGCCGCCGACCTCATCATTCAACCTTCGTGTCCACTGGCAGGCGACTGCGTGAAGTAGGACGCAAGAAAACAGTCATGTGACAGTACGGCACACATTGCAGTTTTGGGCCGACATTGATGGTGTCTACATTTAGTTGCTTTGGCCGCCTGTCCTTCCTCCTCACCTGAATGGATTATTGGAAGATGTTCCGTTTAACGGCGTTCCACCGCATTTCAGTCGCCGTGTCACGCACTTAAATGATCATTATCCAAAGAGATAAGTCGGCCGTGGTGGACCATTTATTCGGCCAGTTTAACTCATATTGGGTTTTCTTGTTACGGAAAGATCGTAATAGAAAGGGGGGGGGGATATTGAAGATTTGCTGTAATTTTCCCTTGGGATCTTTCTTTCAGTATGGTATTCTTCCTACATGGTTGTGAGTAAAGAAATGCACGATCGTGCGGCGGCAACGATGAATCTTCGCGCATGTTGAATAATAAAGAACGTTATCGAGACCAACAGACAAGGGGAGAAATGATCGGGTACATCCCTTGCGTGTTCTTGTACTCTGTGTGTATTACGGCTGCCCAATAAATAAACTGTGGAGATTGCGTGTAATAATTTCGTGTGGCTATTTCTTGCCGGGTGCAGCCCTTGTAAGGCATACCCTCCGATGAGGGTGGGCGGCATCTTCCATGTGTATGTAACTGCATTTTATTGTGGTGGAGGATAGTGTTATGTGTGGTTTGTGAGTTGCATGGATGTTGGGGACAGCACAAAGACCCAGCCCCCGAGCCATTGGAATTAACCAATGAAGGTTAAAATCCCCGACCCGGCCGGGAATCGAACCCGGGATCCACTGAACCGAAGGCTAGTACGCTGACCATCCAGCCAACGAGTCGGACGAGATTGCGTGTAAGAAACAAGGACAATTCCGCGCGAGTCGAACGAAGTGACGGACCATTGTCTCTGTCTCCCACTTCCCCTCCCTTCCCTGAAGCACAGCTGTGGGCAGCGGTTTGCGCTCTAGCACAGGAAGTCGACGAGTTCGTGCCCGGAAGTAACAAAGTAAACCCATTTTCTCCGCCAATCCGACTGCGCCATCGTTCTTTATGTAACACGAAGAGCATCCTTGATTTTTCTTTTTTGTCGATATGATTTAGGTACAACCTGTATTTGTATGGTATTGTTAGTCCAAAATATGTCTTCCATTTTGAATATATGTGTCCTCGTTTTGTGATTATCACCCAGTTTCTTATAGTATAGGACATAGGTTGTCCGGCTCCATTGCTAGATGGTTAGCATACTGGCCTTTGGTCCCACAGTTCGAGTTGTTTGTGCCGTGTTCAACACTAGAATTCATCTTCGGAGGTAACACGCCTCATTATAGTAGAGGTCCATGATGCTGGATAAGAACATACCGTATATGCAGCTCAATAAGCGAGCATATTTACAGGACTGGAGTAGAACGTTTGTATGGAGAGAGATAGTGGGTTTGCGATGATTCTTGATAGATTCGTGATACGGTATTGACGTGTTAAGTGGACAGCGCATAATGCCAGAATATTATTATGATCTTATAATGGAGAATCTGATTTTGCAAATAAACTAATAATCATTAAACCGGACTGTGTATGCATATTTTTATTGGGGAGAATTATAGTACGGAAGAAGAAAGTTTTATAAAGAGTGACGTGGCATAAAAGCGGGAATGTCACCTACATTATATCTGTGGGCTTTGGTAATAAGTTTGGTGAATAAAAACGAATAACGATTTAGGCGATAGCGTCAGAGCGAAATATTACTCTATTGTGTATGGTGATAAAGTTCCATACTGGTACATATGAAATGTAATTGGATCTATTTCCAAGTATAGAAAGAATATACTTAATTGGTCTGCTGGGATGATTGACTCGTTAACTAGGCCTTCTTTTATTTTATTTTTTACTACTGACAGTTCATATGAAGCTCTGCAAGTATCTTGTTACAAACAAGTCATCCTACACGAGCTGTTCGGTTGTTAAATTTTATCTTCGCTGGCGAACTGCGTCATTGATACGTTACACCAGTAATGAGCTTATTTGTCCCATGTAATGTCATAGGATGGAGGTTGCTAACGAAGCCGCGAGACGAACGACCTGCTGTTACTGTTTCTGTTTACATCGAATGTTTAATCTGCAATTCCTCTCAGCATTAGGACTCACGATCGACGTATGTCCTCGAGAGTTTTATTCCAGCGAACTGCCGAATATGTTAGAAAAAGAAAACGAGGAAGAGCGGGAAGTAACTTTTAATTGAATGCGCTAAAATGTATAAATAAATCAAACGTGGTAGATGAGATTGTTGCTGTGATTATAAGGCTGTTAATAGTATGGGCTCAGCTACAGTGTCGAGGTGTCGAGTAAACCGGGTCTCTCTGAGGTGACCTATGGCTGAATTTTCATTAATTTTCTAGGGTAAGTGCCAAATGCCGGCCCCTTGCTGTAGAGATAGCGTGCCTGCGTCTTACTCGGAGGCTCCGGGTTCGATTCCCGGCCAGGTCAGGGATTTTTACCTGGATCTGGGGGCTGGTTCGAGATCCACTAACGCTACGGATTGCAATTGAGGAGCTATCTGACGGTGAGATAGCGGCCCCGGTCTAGGAAGCCAATAATAACGGCCGAGAGGATTCGTCGTGCTGACCACACACCTCATAATCTACAGGCCTTCGGGCTGAGCAGCGGTCTCTTGGTAGGCCAAGGCCCTTCAAGGCTGTAGTGCCATGTGGTTACGTTAGGTTAGATTAAGCGCCATATGTGTCGCCAGAGATTTTATTTGACGACATCGCACGACATAGTGTCGTATGGCCTTTTTCCGCCCTTCAAAAAATCCGACTGTGTCTGCCGGGTTTGAACCCGTGCTCTCGGGATCAGTAGGCTGACACACTTCCACTGATGCACAGAGGGAGCTACCAAGGATTAGTACTAATTATTAATGTATGCAACTAATGGCACGGAACTTTGGAACAGTTCATTCAGTTTTGTTGATGAAGTCACGAACAATTTTCTGTAAGAATCTACACAAGCAATTCTTTTCACGGAGAACGTTCTGCTGCCGATGACGAACTGGGAGCGGATATGAAATCGATAAACCACCAGCACCGCTGGCATATTTTACGTGTCAACGCATCAGCTCACAGGGCAAATAACGTCGGTTTGGTAATAGAAATAAAAATTATAATAAGTAGCGGTCGATATATCGTACCTGGCTCCAGTTGGGTACAGACGATGTAACTAGGAAATTAAATCTCGCCAATTTGTTTAAAACTTTCCGAGCTTACGACGGATAAGCTTCAAGACGTTTGAGGTATTTGTGATACGTCTCCGTTTAGGCGTGATTGGCATCGTCGCAATCTTCTCAGAAACGTAGTTACGGTTCAAACACTTGGGACCGGTTTAGTCATTCTCAGTTAAAAGAACACTAACACACTGTTTGTTAACGTAGCGTTAAAAATATAGTACCATGTTAATATTTTTGCGTTTATCCAAACATTTCCTGAATGCTCCCTTGTCTGACATGCGATGACATATTTCTTGCTTGCTCTCACATTTGCATTGGCATTATAACATTGCTGCGTAGCCACAGATTGCGTAATTTCGAAAATGACTGATGTTATTCTAAATTTTAAATAGGTAAATTAATACACATTTTATAACTACACTCGCTTTCAGTAATTATAAGCTCAGCGGACAAAAAAATAATCACCCCTGAAGAAATCATTACAAGCATCAATTAATACCGTGTAACTCCGCCTCTGGACTTGATAACCGGCTGGGTTCGGTCAAAAAGTGAGGCCACAGTGTTGTGCAGGTACGCCGCTTCCAGGTTAAGCCACTTGCTGAGGATTTGATCGCGCAATTCCACCAAATTGCGGGGATGCTGATTTCGGCGTTTTATCCGCTCTTCCAACATTTCCCACAGATTTTTTATGAGGTTCAAGTCTCAGGGTGATTTTTCTGGCGAATGGAGATATTATAGGGTGGGGGAGGGTTCATAAAACCAGTCACATATGTGTCCAGCCCTGATGAACTTTGCTGTTGTCGTCTTGAAAAATCCGGGTATCAATAGCCTATGCAAAAGATGTTAAAATCAACAGCTGTCTTTATTGATCTGACAAATGCATATGATACTGTCTGGTGACATGGTCTAATTCTTAAAGTGCTGGAAGTAATTCCCTGCTTGGATTTGCAAACCTAATTTTCAACATGCTCTGTGAGAGAGAGTTTGTAATATTCTTAGGTGATTCTAAAAGTCGCAAAAGAAAATTAAATAACGGTCTGCCACAGGGATCAGTATTGTCCCCAGTTCTCTTCAACCTCTACATCTATGACTTACCATCAACCACAGCTACTAACTTCATCTATGCATGCGACATTGCACTGGTAGCTCAAAGCAGAAATTTTGAGGATGGAGAAGGTATTCTTTCAGCAGACTTGGTCAAAATGGCAACATTCTTCAAGTCTTGGCGTTTGATCCTAAGTGCTTCTAAGACCTAGCTTTCATGTTTTCATTTCACCAACCGACTCGCAAACTACGAGCCATCTGTTTTATTCCTTGGTGAAAAACTAAAGTACAACCCGTTCCCGAAATATCTAGGTGTCACACTGGACAGAACTCTGAGCTGCAAAGAACATCTCACCAGTCTCTCTCACAAAATTGCTACAAGGAATAACATTCTGCACAAGCTTTGTGGCAGTTCCTGGGGAGCCTCGGCTGACCGCTTACGATTAACGAGTATCAATTTTGTCTCCTCTGCAGCGGAATACTGTGCCACGGTATGGCTGGAAAGTGCACATGAGCATAAAGTGGATACTAAGCTGAATGATACCATGCGCTGCATAACTGGTACTGTAGAGTCAACACCTCGCCACTGGTTACCAGTACTTAGTCATATCCCACCACTCCACCTGAGGAGAAAGGAAGCTCTGTTGAGAGAAGCAAAGATGATCTGCTCATCTCCCTCATTACCAGTTCACCAGGAATTTTGTTACCCATCGCCACGACGATTTCGATCTAGGAGACCAGCAAATATACTCGCCGGCCGACTCTTGAGGGATAATTTTAATCTAAACGAGAGCTGGCGGGATGAGTGGTCAATTTCAACATCTGGAACAAAATAATGCTCATGACCTAAATCCAATCCAGAAAATGAAGGGATTCGACCTCCCAAGAAAACTATGGTGTCGGCCTCAACAGACTGAGCAATGGGCATGGACGCTGCAATTTCTTACGCCATAATTGGGGTTGGATGGGTTCTCCAATGTATGCAGTGAAGAGGAGCAGACCATGGACCATGTCATCCTGCGCTGCCCTCTTCATGCCTACGCCGGAAGCCCCAGCGACCTGTTTCATCTTCGAGAAAGTGCTGTAGAGTGGCTGAAACACTTGGACCTGGACTTATAAATTTGTAGTTACAATCACCATACGATTAAATAAATAAATCATTCAGGTGTTGAATGAAAGGCAACTCCTGATCATTCGGAATGTTTAAATAAACATGCTGGTTTATGTTAGTAGTCATATGAGTGAGCGGGCCCAATCCATGATACAAAAAACACCCGCGAAATATCACATACCCATCTTCGGCTTGAACCTGACCTTGCACACATCTAGGATGAAATGCCTCATTTGGTCTTCGGTGCACTGGACGTGTGTCACTGGAATACAGGCAAAAACATGATTCGTCAGACCACATTACGTTCCGTTAGTCAGCGACTGTCCACATTCGATGTTTTCTAGCCCGTTGAAGACGCGCAGCTTTATGTGCCTGTGTGAGCAATGGCCTCTTTCGAGGTGAATTAACTCGAAATGTTTATTGCATACAGTTCCCGTTGCAATGTTCTTTTGCTAACAGTTTGGGATGCAGGTTTGAAAACGATTTTGATTCACAAGCCGTGAAACGCGTTTCCGATCTCTCTCAGTCAGGAGCATTTTACGACCACAATTCTGACGTCGCACAGTGTGCCGAATCCCCGATCTAGGTGGAAAAAATTAATAACGTCGTTAGTAGTCCTGGGATCCTATTAAAAGTTGGCACTATACCGTTTTCGAGGTCGCTGAATTCATATCTGGCATCGTCTAAAGTGTACGATGTTCGGCGGTTAATATATAGGGGTGAGGGGCAAGGGGAGGTTTAAAAAATCACCGAAAGCAACAAAAGAATCGTCCATTAACGGGAGTGAAAACACGATTTGGATATGTATATTATAGTTTATAACAGTGGTAAACATACTATTTAAAACTGGATAAAATATGAATAATAATGAGAATTTCAGTCCAGTATTCTTGTTACACCTTATATGAGGGAATAGACGAAGGCATTGTATGTAAATTCTTCCGGATTGAAAACGTATTTTAAATACGTAGTTTTAGTAAAACACACCTTACACACGAAAACAATATATATATATTTTCATATTAAAAAGGTTAAGATTACACTCAGAAACATTTAATAAAAAACGTGAAAGGATCATATTACAGTATTTACAAGTAATTGTCTCATCAATCTCATCCTGTTCATAATAACAACATGTCCAATGTTCAATCGTCCCCTGATTTGTCTGTAGAGTCCAGAGAATCGTAGTCGTTGCTATACTGGTCTTCTTCATTTGATGTGAAAGGATCTTGGGAGTCAGTAAGTAACTCATTAGCTTCCATAGGTAGATTACCAGGAGTTTTACGTGGCATTGGTCGGTACTTGTTTATCAAGAGATTTGATGTAATCAACAACATGTTAAGTAAGTCTCTATTCGTTGAATCCCTGCTATATTTTCGAGTATGAAGTTCACGAAACCTCGGACAATCTTTATTTCCAGCTTCTTGAGCTTCTTCAGATAAAGTTCCTATTGGCACAAGAAAATGTTTAATTACTTGAGTAATATGTACTAATATGTTATGCACAGTTACGGGCATATAATTCCATGGATATAGTTTGACATACAAAGCCGCAGTTTGCGCACCAAATTCTTTGAATTTATTCACATTTATTTCAGAGCCAGAAGAAAGAGCAGCTAGTAATACACGATATCTTTTTATTAAGCCTTCATCTTTTCCCGCTTGATCGAAAAGAATCTTCAGCAGCAAACGCGACTTCCTCCAAACTACGCGATTCGGTAATATCACAAACATTTTGCTTCTTCGTCTTTATGGAAGAGTCCTTAAATTCCTTAGGGTGACGGCCGGCTTTGTTAGGTACACAACTTATTTTTGGATCATACGCTGGATCAATGTCGTCTTGTTCACTTAACACGATGAAATCCGTCACATTTCACTAATTACCGAATTTTTCTAGGAATCGTTGTTCTCTTCTTCCTGCACTCTCCCATTTTTGTTGATATTACGGGATATCAATTTAATTTTGTTTCTTAGCTCCAGAAATTGAGTGTCAGTAAGAGTTGTAGGCTCTAATTTATCCATAACATATTGAAATATGATTTCTAAACGCCCCTTTTTACGACATGACCGCCACGCGTTGAAATATTCTTCTCGCGGTAAGGCCCACATGGTCACTGAAAATAAGAAAATATACCATCATGCACATTCGTGCGCAACCAAACCGCTACAGATCCTGAATCTACATTAAATTTCCCATCGAATGACGTTTAAAGCAAAGTGGCACTATGAGGCACTCATAAAGTTTTTTTCGAGCAATTCGTAAAAACAATCTAATTTTCTACAACTGCTTCCTTTTACAACGCACTGTAAATAACTTATTTACTGCAGAACGCTTGTATTATGCTTAAAGTGAGAACACATACCTCTTTTCACTATTCCATGAACCACAGAATACAACACCTCGTTGAACTTACTAGAAACACAACGTTCGGTTCACTCCGACACCTCCTATCAACTGAGTTGATAACTGCCAGGAAGATGTTTCAGCACCTGTCCCCTCCATTCTACGCACCAGAAAGCGAAAAGAAAGACTGAAGGTCAACATCTGGTTTGTTCACTATCGAATGAGCCAGGTTGCGCTTTGATTGGCGACAGTGAATTTTTTCCACCTAGATATGGGATTCGACACACTGTGCGTCGTGTTTCGTGACACTGCTTGTAGACACGTTGAGCAGTCCGCTATGACACACCAACAAATTCAGCAAATTCACGGACCGTATGGCCAAGGGCACGGTTGGCCCTTTTAGCCGCTCTGTCGCACCCTTACATCTACTCATGTTGACGTACACTGTCGTCTTGAAAAATCAATATCACTGATCGGTGCTACCTTATGCTCGCGTAGAGGCAGGGTGTGTGCGTTTGAGCACGGGACTCGTTCGCTGCGCCATCTGTACAGGTTTAACGATCCATCTATGTGTGTGGAATAGGTCTTCTTGTTTTGGAGTTGACCTCGCCACTCACTGCTGACACATCACAACGTCCTTCCATATCCTTTAGCTGCTCCACGAATCTCCTACTATCACGAATAAAGGCTTTGAGACCTGAATTACGTGATCTGCCTAAGTGAAAGCGTAGCGTTCTCATGCCTTCCATCTCTTTCAAAATGAGTTCTTTTCTGATTCATGTTTTAGTCCCTCTCAACTTTATCACATTTTTCAAAACTCTGCGCGTACCTACTTGTACAGGTCTCCTTCTCGTGTTCCTTCTTGTCATTATTGCTCTCATTACAGTGTACTTTTATGTTTTTCCGTTATCGGCAAGGTCAGAGCCTCCGTGGCTCAGGCGGGAGGGCGTCGACCTCTCAGCGCTGCGTTCCGTGGTTCATATCTCGGTCACTCCATGGGAGATTTGTGCTGGACAAAGCGTAGACTGGGTACACCCGTTTTTTGTCATATTTCATTCCAGCAGCACTCTCCTATGTCATATCGTTTCGTTTCATTTGTCAGTCATTAATCATTGCCCCAGAGGAGTGGGATGGACTTTGGCAGCCGGCACAATTCCTATCCTTGCCACTAGGTGGGCGCTTGATTCATTCCATTCTTGACCCGGTCAAACGACTGCAAACAGACTGTGGATTTTAATTTCAGCCAGATAAATTTGTTTATCGTCTGATTGAAGTTCTGCCTATTGGAGTCTTCCAGTCTATACATGTCCGGCTCCATGGCTAAAGGGTCACAGGGGTCCCGGGTTCGATTCCCGGCCGGGTCGGGAATGTTTACAGTATTATGTTTCTATTGTTCTTTAAAAATTCAAGCTGATTACGAGACTGGCCCTAAGGAGCGCTGTTATTCTTAAAGAATGTCGGAAGTATTGTCTTCGGTTATATCATATCTTGTGTGTTTGGAGCTCCCTCTGTGGATCGATGTTAGAGGGCTGGCCTCCTGACCTCAAGAAAAGCTGAACGCTCCACGTCAGTCATACATCGCCCAACAGAACGGAACGTTAGGCACTCTAGATGGCGTCAAATTAAAAATGGTCCCCGACTTTATTATTAGACTGTAAAAATTATTATGTATTAGCTCTGAAGTAGCGGTGTGTGGCTGTGCATTCGAGAGACAAGTGGGTTCGAACCCAACCGCCCTCTCCCCACAGACTGTTTATTCACTACCCGACAACTCCACCTCCTTACCCATTTTCATTTACCATCGTTCGCTTATTCTTGATTAGTTCCATGCTCAAGTCGGATGTAATATTCGCTTAAATATGTGAGGCATGACCCCCTGTGGGTGGGAGACGCAGATGAAGAATACACCCACGGTACCCCCTGCATGTCGTAAGATGCTACTAAAAGTGGCCCCAGGGCTCTCACTTGGGAGCGTGGCTTGGCGACCAAGGGACCCTCAGTTGAGTCCTGGCATTGCTTCCACTTTGCTATACTCCTCACTTTCATCTATCCTGTCCGACCTCCCTTGTCAACTCTTGTTCTTTTCTGGCCCCAGCTGTATTAGAACATTCGAGGCCTAGGGAGTCTTGCATTTTCCCGCCTTTCTTTGTTCGGTACTTCATTTTTCGAACTGTCGGATCCCTTTTGCCTCTCCCTGACCCCGCGTGGGTGGGGGACGCAGATGAAAAATACACCCACGGTATCTCCTGCCTGTCGTAAGAGGCGACTAAAAGGGGCGACCAAAGGATGATTGAATTAGAATCATGAAACGATTTGTAATTAGTATCATCACGCGGAGAACACCATGGTCACCTTTACTTGGGAGTAGTACCAGTACGTTAGTAGCAACAGTGTGTGGATCACTGGGTTTACAGCATGTGTTGTTCCTTAGTAGTAGTTAGCTGTAGATACAAGTAACAAGGTCGTCTGTTGGGGTGTTCCCTGTTTCCTCAAATAAAGTGCTCAGTCACCTGCATATCCAAATTTTCGTAATACTGTTTAACATATCTGCAGTATATAAGTTGAACAAGATTGGGGGGGGGGGGGGTAGCGAAGAACAAACGAACCCCTAAGGGAATATTGTGGGAACGCACAATTTCCCATGCTTTTGGTTGTAACATTTCGTTGGGAAACATTGCAACTGTGGTTCAGTATCTCTCTCTTTCCCCTGTGGGTGAGGGCGGTAGAATAATAAGCGACTAAAAGAGGCCCCAGGGGCTCTCATTTTTGGAGCGTGGGATGGCGACCACGGAGCCCTGAGATGAGTCCTGCATTGCTTCCACTTGTGCCAGGCTCCTAACCTTGGCTATCTTTTCCGACCTCCCTTGGTCAACTCTTGTTCTTTTCTGACCCCGACGGTATCAGGTTGAGAGGCGTATGGAGTCTTTGATTTTCATGCCCTTCGTGGCTCCCCTCTTCTTTTGGCTGATACCTTCCTTTTTCGAAGTGTCGGATCCCTTCCATTTTTTTCTCTTTAGTGTTATATAGAGGATGGTTGCCTGGTTGTACTTCCTTTTAAAACAATAGTCACCACTACCAATATGGGAGGCATAGTTCATAAATATATTTTCTCTGTCAACCTCACTCGCCTGCTTAATAATGGGATCCAACACTAAAGCAGTTTGCACTTCTATTCGACCCCGTGGCCGTAAACCCTTGTACGGAATCCTGAAGATGGGGTTCGAACCTACAAATGTACACTAAGAATTTATTCGTTTCAGTACTGAATGTAGTTGACACATTTTATAAATTGTAATTATTTGATGTACAAGTTCATCTCTAAATGCTCGGAATGTTGTATCTTGTCTTGTTCCAGATACTCCCAGAGCGAGATCGAGACGAAAGTTGCGGCGTACCGCAACATGCTGGTGGACAATGGCGGCAACGGCAAGCCCTCCGACCTGCCCAGGGACGAGTTCGGCAGAATTGCGTGAGTACACTTATTTTTGTCCTGAATCTTTCAACTTCACATCATGGCCAGTGAAGTTGTGAACTGCTTGTTCTCTGCAGTGAGCCAAGTTGGAGTCAAAAGCCTTAAAGGCTCTCGTGTTCATTCGTCTGAGGACGAGTAGTTGAAGGTTCCATCTCAATGGATTTCTGCGATTGAACTTGGTGTTTATATCCTATTAGGTTATGAGCGCACAGTGACAACCATAAGCTGTGATCGCCAGGGTCGAGAGGGGTGGCTATGTATCGAACATTTTATGTTTGGTAGAAATCTGTGTTTTTTTTCGACATGCTACAAAGTGTTTAAAAGCTAAATTCTTAATTCCAAAATGCTACAGAATCACTACATCTTGTTATAATGGATCTCGAGACCTAGCGCTGGAGATGGTCCTTAGGCTCATAGTTAAAGGAGTGCAGTCATGATCTGTTGTTTCCTTAGCCAGCGCCGAAAGGGAAGAATCGTGGCGTGTTACGTCACCAAAGAAGACCTTGAAGTAAAAGTGATTTAACTACTGCACGCAAGTTCTATTTCAAGCTCCCGCGATTGTGTTTTGACAGGACGCTAGTCATTGTCAAGTGCTGGGCAGCCTCACTGGAGCCTAATTACACTCGCCTCAGGCAAACGATGAGAGTTGTAGAGTTACTTTAAAGATGTAGTTTATTGAAATTGGCTCTCTACATTTTACTAATATGAAGAAGAATAGTCACTGAAATAAACCCTACTGACCCAGTTGTAGTGCACAGCAAACTGCCACAAACATGCAACAATGCTTATGGATGTGTGTACGGATAGAATGGTTTACTGTGAGGGAAAGCAATTCTCCCGCAGATATTGTATGTATGTATGTTCAATCCGTCAGCGATTCCGCTGGTGGGATCCTCAACAGCTCTGCCATCAGCTGTCATAGATGGCCTGGGCATCACTGAAGAGGCGTACTAGGGAAATGAGGAGTGAGGTAGTTTCCCGTTGCTTTCCTCACCGAGCCAGAGTTGCTATTACATACCAGTCTGCCAAGCCCACTGAAATGCATACACCAACCGACCCTATGAGCAACATTTTCACACCATTCATAGCAGGGACTGGCTGCATAAGGATTGGCATTACTAGCATCGCTCATACCTCAGTCACTTTCAAATTGTCAAAGCCAAGGATAAGATAGAGACAGATCTATGAAAATAACAGAATTGCTCTAGCCCATACCAGAAGACATAGTGCACTGTAAACACTAGGTCCTGCCAGCAAAGGCATAGATATTGTATACTACAGTATATGTAGAAACTTGAGCATGTTTGTAGTTATCACCAGGAAATGAGACAGTATTAAAAACAACCTGTTTTACAGTTTATGAACTAGCTGAAGTACCTGTCGTTGATGGGATAATTTCTTAGCATGTGCATGATTTTATTTTTGTCCAACCCCTCATGTTGTTCCCCAGATTGAGGTTCATAAGTGGGCATGCTTCTCCCTGTCAATGGCTTGTTTTGATGTACTCGCCTCCTTGCTTGCTGTGGTGTTTCAAAATAGGTCACCTATTATTGTTATCAGACAAAATTGAGATTCTCAGCGACTCGTATATGAGACTACAGACGAAAATTAATAAAAGGACAACATTTAATGTGTTCTCAACTGAAGAAAGGATGTCGGCATCTGAGATGAAGAAATATTTGAACCATAGAAAAGCTAATTTTCCCTCGTATAATTCACTGGAGTGTCCTGTGTTGGCCATAAGATGTAAAATAAAAATAATATTAGTACTAGTTGTATTACTCTCCGCGTTGCTGCCGCAGAAGAAATAATTTTGGAAATATAATTTGAAATAGTTCTCTTGTTACGAATGATAGAAAGAATGATATATATATATATATATTTTCTCGGCGATGGATAAATTTATTGAAATTGAATGATATATAAAGAAGTATAAATTGTATTTAATCTGTTTTCGTGACTTTATATACAAGTGCTTTAGGATAGACAACATTTTTCGTTTTTCTGTCTTCAGCAAAAGCAAATACATGTCTTGCTGCCCGGCTCTTGAGCATCCAAAATACAGCTCGCCATTTGAGAAACATGGATTTTCTAGGTTCAACCAGCACACTTAAAATGATTGTCGTTATGCTCTGTTGATGGTCATTGAGAATGCAAGTCGAATTGGGAACTGCAGTCGTTTGAAATCAAAAGGCGTTTTGGTGGGAATGATGGGAATGCGTGGTATGAGGACATCATCTCCATTCGACATTCCGTTAAAAATTGTTGCCTTGATGACATTCGGCATAATTTTTTTCACACCTAGTCTTGTTCCATTATACAAGCGGGGGTGGGGAGGATGGGGTGGGGGGGTAATGTTCCGCAAGGGAATATCGGGACGCCGACTTTTAGTGACAATTTGTGCGATAGCGCATCAGGAAGATCCAACGAATTCAAAAACTCGATCGGATAATTTACAACTTCGTCCACATTCATGACGCTAATCGATTTGATAGCAGAATCTCCTGGAATTTTTTCTTGAATTGCATGATTGATTGAATTGACGTCGGTGTTTCTTGGTGTCAAAATAGCATGTTTGCAAAGCCATTTATGATTTTTATAATTGGTCGTAATTTGTGGAAAAGCTGTCTGAATAAGGTGTTAGATGGATGGCACAATGACGCAAAAGTTCAATGGAAATGAAATACAGTTCGTGGTAGCATCAACTGATACTTTTCCTTCACCAGTGATCAGTAGCTGTTTTGAAAATGTGTCTGCCGACGCATCGTGCTGCAAATGTACGCGTATATTGATTTTTAAAGCGAGTTTTCGCACAGATCTCCAAAGATGCGATGCTTTGACGCAAGCATTAAGCTCATCAGTTGGTGTTGATGTAGGTTTCACTGGAAGAATGTCTAAAGTCGCCAGATAATGAAATGAGAGCGCCACGAAAGGTAGTGCATTTGATCGTAAACCTTTTAAGAGTTCGATCAAGTGCTTCAAGCGATTTCTTATGAGACGTAGTGCATTCGTCCCAGATAATGACCGTGCATATTTGAAGAACTTTAGCCATGCCAGATCCTTTTAAAATGTTACATATTGGAGCTTGCGAGAAATGCATATCCAATGGCAACTTGAGCGTCGAATGCGCTGTTCGCTGTTCGTCCACCATCTAATAATGTAGCCGCAATACGTGATGAAGAAAGAGCCATAGCGATTCCATTTAGACATCGAATGTGAGCCAATATTGAACCGATGACAAACGTTTTTCCAGTGCCGGCATGTGCATTAAAAAAAGAATAACCTCTGCCACTCCAGATGACATTTGTATCGTAAGCCAATTTTCGTTCCGCAAGGAAAAGTTGTTCGTTTGCTACAACAACTACACGCAAATCATTAGCATAGTACTGCTGTTCTCTTAATAAATCGCGATCCCAAAGTTGAAATGCAGAACGTTGTGGTGTAATCATGCCAAGTTGAATGAGTTCTTTGTTGTTGATGGTTAAGCATATGTCTTCGATTTCGATCAGAGCTTGTTTGAAAGTATTTTACGAAAACTCAATAGAATTGTCATCGCTAACGGTACGAACACGATGCAAAATGTGTTCGCTCAAATCCTCTCTGAAATTTTCCCACAAATCTTTAGGATTGGATGGCGGACGTGTAGTTAAAATGATGGCGAATAATGTTCGAATTTTGTCGCGGGTGACAGCTGGCACACGCATCCGTCAATGTTGTTTTCCAGCAAATGAAGCTTTTGGCAGGCTTCTCTGTATGCCTGGTATTCTGCGCCATCGACCGTTCTCAAGTTTGCAAATGAAGTAGGACCTTTGGCATTAACCAACAGCGTTCTCAAATAGTAACACTCGGTATTATTTGGATCTACTGTGTAAATACGGCCCAATGCTTCCGACGAATACAGATTTTGATAGTCTTCAACACGCATGCCTTGCTTACGTCGTTGGAATTTCTTAGATTAAGCATTCCATGTATGGTACTTTTGAACATTTGCGTACAATAATATTTTTACAAATACATCTTCTTCACAAAGCGCAAAAAAATGCTGTAATTTTTGTGTGCGCTGGTTCAGTAAAATCGTCTCATGCAGTTTCTGCCGTGAAATAGATTCTTTGTCCATTTTCAACATGAACACTAAAGTGAACAACATTGGGATGGTGGCTGTGAATTGGGAAACTCAGAATACGCCAAACACCTTCGTTACTGCTGATGTATCGACCTGTTAGGAATTTAGTAACTTTATCGTTGCTCGCATTGGGTATATCAATACTGAATAATGCCATATCCCTGCCTTTCATAACAATATTCAACGTTGATACGAGCTTTGAAAGTTTTCGATAAGAAAGAAGAATATGGCATAATGCATCTTTTATTGATTTCAACTTCAACATTTCTCATTACGATTGTTGTTGAGGATACCCATCATCCAGTGAGTGTTTCATGAACAAAGTTTCTGGGAAACTTTTTCATTCATTTGTTATCTACCATGCAAGGAGATTGTGTATTCGTTGCTCCGCATGGTCCATGCACCATGTGTTTCGTCACATCGAACAGCAGTCGATCTTCTTCAGGTTTAGAAATTTCTGCAGAAATTACATCAATTTGAGCTGCATGCATTTTTGTTTTGATCCAAATGAGAATATGAGCATGTGGAAATCCTCTCTTCTGCCATTCAATCGCATTCATCCAGCATTGAGTTTCACCATAAATCTGATACTTCACAATTAAGTCAATCGGTTTATTGAGTTTCTCCTTGAATATTCGGATGGTAGCTGACCGGGCAATAGATGCTCATTTATCTCGTCCCATGCTGGATTGCATGTAAATGTGATAAAAAAAGTCGGAGCGGCCATATGAACGCACATATATCGTGGCATCCTGTGCGTATTCATGCATATGCCGTGGGCTGACATTGAACGGTGCTGATCGATTTTGCCAATGTCGGAAATATTTCGATCGTTAGCAATTGCATCTCGTAAATGAATGTATTCTTCTGAACGCAGCGATTTCTGATTTAAGCGAATGAATAACAAACGTTCTTTGGCATACATTTCTATCACGTATTGATGGAATAGTTGACGGCATTGCAGAATATGATTTCTTCCATTCTGAGATATCATCATGCGGTATCCTCCGTAGCGTAACGGTTAGTGTAAGTAGCTGCCGTCCTCGGAGGCCCGGGTTCGATTCCCGGTACTGCCAGAAATTTAAGAATGGCAGGAGGGCTGGTATGTGGTTGAAATGGTACACGCAGCTCACCTCCAATGGGGGTGTGCCTGAAAAGGGCTGCACCACCTCGGGATGAGGACACGAGTTTACTTTACTATATAGCTGATACTTTTTATTGAGTTGTTTTCCTGTAAGAATAAAGATAACGAAACATATGAAAAATGTCAATTACGTTTACGAATAATACAAAGTTAAAAATAAATTTATAATTTCATTTGTAAAAATGAAATAAAGATATCTGGAGTTACCTGTAATTGGCTTAGTTTGCATAATATTGAAGCGATATCCGTCCTGCCCTTCCCATAAAATTATGGGATACTGCAGCGCGTCGTATTATCGATTTGTTTCAGCGACACGTTAAATTGTAATATTCCTTCGCTGAAGAATTATATCAAGCGTATCACGTTCTTCGCCAGTTATAACAATTGCTACGTCATTGATGGTAGGTGCGTTGTAGCGTCCGGGATGCTGTCCGAGTGGTGTTTTGTCGGCTCGTATTTGAATTGCGTAATTATCTCTGTGGCTTGGTTCTAAAAGGGCCAATGTCATTTTTTTTAATGGAAATTGAGATATTAACTGATACAACGCATTTTATCCTGGCTTGCAACATGTTAAAAGGGCCAATGTCTCTGTTAAGTACTAAACGAACAGTTAACGTTTAATTAAATAAGCCCTTGCCAATAATGTTAGATTACCAATAAAGATTAGAGACCGGGCAATTTTTAAATAATACGATAGAAAAAACTAGCGTTTCATAAGGTGACTTCCACAAAGAAAGTATAAAGTTATTTAAAGTTAGTTGTTGAAAACAATAATTGGAAAACTATAAGCAAAACTTCAAATCCTCATAGCTCAAAAACAGGTTTTTTGACATTGGCCCTTTTAGAACCAAGCCATAGATCTGTCGGTAAGTTGTCGTTTGCAGTTTTGAATAATTTTGTCAATGCATTGTATAGGTGGAAAAGATGTTTGCAAATCGAATATAACGTGGCGTTTGGTGCCTGGAATTGCATCCCGGCGTTGATCAACTTGTGAATCATCGTCACCCATAAAATATATTTCTAGAAATTTATGTTCACCGTGCGAAACGGGTAGAAATGAACTATCACGGTGATATATTTGTCGTTGTATTTTGAAAGTAGGTATGCACTGATCTTGAAAAACTTTACCTGCTCCGAAAGATGTCATTTGAAACGCTGAATTATATTTGCGAATATTCTGAAAAAAAAAAAAAAAAGTGTTTGGAATCAGGTGAGTCACCTGAAAACAATGGCAACAATGGTTCAGGTGGTGGATGCAATGTCGGTAATTTAACTTTGCCATTTGCGCACCACATTCCAGGTGTTCCATTGCTGAACTTAAGTGAACTGCAGTGCCCACATGCCTTACCAATTTTTACGATATTTACACTACGATGCAAACTGTAATCTTAGTTAGCATCAGATTGAAATGCAGCAAGATTCAAATCAACATGTACTGTTCGTCGAGATCGTAGCTCGTGAACGTTTTCTTTCAATTCTTACCGCTTGGTCTACTGATTCTGATACACATGATTGGATAGCACATAAACGTTGTTTTTCGATTCTTCCCGCATGTTGATCTTGAGATTCTGATGCACGTGAATTTGCAGTTCGTAAACGATTTGCTCCATTCCTTACTTGTCTTTCCTCGTTCGTTTGAGAAGCTCGAGAAGCTGTGCTCGTAGTTCTACTAAGTGACGAACGTTGAAGAGTCATATGTTTTGATGAAGCAATGTAACACGATATAAGCTTGTATAACCTAAAATATCGTCGTTGATTCACTTAAGAAATAGAAAAATTACTGTTTGCACTGGAAAATTTCCATTAAATATGACTAACATTGATCGGCATCGATAATAATAATAATAATAATAATAATAATAATAATAATAATTCTATTTTGTATGTTTGGGATAAAGTCCGATTAATATGTGGGAGGACGAAATAATGATGTAGAGAAACACAACTCGGACGTTACTATGTACTTATTTTCATATCTTGTTGCTATAGGAAGTGAGTATCGTGGTGCTACATCTATAAATTCGCCACAGTTCATCTCAGCGACCCCGAAAACTATGGATCGGCAGTAATATTGGCCTTATTTTTTTATAATCTCGGTCATTTGGGATATTATTCTTTTCCACCCCTTCTCACGCCCCATGCCCTTGGCACATGAGTAATGTGTCTAACGAAGTTAGTAAAATTAGCATTATGAAGCTGTCTGATAGAACACGTCTGATCGTATTCCTGTAAATGAGACATTCTATAAAGACATTTATCTACGACAACGTAGTGATAAGAGTATGGAGATGTGAATCCAGTAACCGTATCTCTCGTGGTGCTACATCTATAAATTTGTCTCAGTTCATCTCAGCGACCCTGTAAACTATGGATCGACACTAATATTGGTCTTTTTCGATAATCTAGAATGCATGATTTAACATTGCCATAGTTACGGCGGGTCACTTATTCAGCCGATTCCTAGAGCCGGGGTGCCTAGGTTCAAATATCTCGAAAACGGTTGGTTTTAAGGCCTTAAAATGTGGTTTTTTATGTCCGTAGGGGCATACCGAGGTTTGTTCCTCACATCGCGAGGCTCAGATGAGCTATAGCTCGTCCTTGTACGGCATATTCGATATTTCACCTATATTATCCTATTGTGATGTGCCATAGGGCCTAAATCTGGGAAATGGTGAGGACTTAACATGCCAAACCATTTCCATAACCCTCCTAGGAGTAATAGGAACAAAGTATGATATTTTCAGCGAAATCGGTGCAGTAGTTTTTGAGTCTATAGAATACGAACATACATTCATTTTTATACATAAGAAGATTATTATTGACAGGTGACATACTTTTCTCAGAAAAATACTGAAGTTAGATGTAAACGTGTAGTGTTTTTTTAATTTTTAGAATAAATGGATTGTTAGAGGTGGCCATGACTATATCATTACACTTCTCAGAAAAATACCGAAGTTAGATGTAAACGTGTAGTGTTTTTTAATTTTTAGAATAAATGGATTGTTAGAGGTGGCCATGACTATATCATTACACTAGCTGATGTACCCGTGCTTCGCTACGGGATTCTCAGAAAGACTGACTTTGTGGTTTTCCTAACTGAAATCAACATAGGTCATTACAAAAACGTAAGTATGAATGTAGCGATTAAAAGCAATGCTATCATATAAAATACTCGATCAAATGGAAAGCCGCACGTTTTATCACTTTTAACGAACAGTGCTGCGGTTAGATTGCGGTGCCAATCTAATAGTCCAAAGTTCCAGAGCTGGGATGACCAGGTCGCAGATTGCCATGAACACTCATCTGCCATTATTCCGCTAAATGTGCACACTGTTCATTCCAATCAGTGCCTCAGAGTAGGGATTGAATAGCCCAAATGCTATGATGATCCAGTGTGTTACGTACCAGTAGTATCAGAAAATTTATAAACCAGGGGAATGGCATGCTAAAGAAGAACGTTATCTAACTCCCCAGTTACTTCCCATCAATATTCAGGCAGGCTGTTACACTCTGTACGACTGGGCGAGTTGACTGTGTGGTTAGCGGTGCGCAGCTGTGAGCTTGCATCCGAGAGATAGTGCATTCGAACCCCATTGTCGGCAGCGCTGAAGATGGTATTCCGTGGTTTCCCACTTTCACACCAGTCAAATGCTGGGCCTGTACCTTAATTAAGGCCTAAGGCATTCCTAGCCCTTTCCTATCCCATCGTCGCCATAAAACCTATCTATGTCGGTGCGACGTAAATCAAATTAAAAATACTCTGTACGCAGCAGTAATCCTATCTACCGAAGATGAGGGGCAACAGAAGACACAAAGCACATCACGACAAACAATGGTCAATGTAATGTTATTGTTGATCAGTGTTATGAGCTTTCAATATTATAGGCCTACACATTTAGTTTTCTTTCGACTCTGTGATTTGTAAAATATTTCATACCGTAAACTGTAATTTCTTATTCTCCGACTTTACATACCGATTTTCATTAAATACTGTTTACCCATTTTCTCGTTACTCGGCGCTGATATGGACTTACTGTAGTAACAAAACTCCAAATTCATGAATATCTTTGTGACCGTAGCCAGTGAGGTAACAATGTATAAGACATTAATAATAGGAAATTTAATACTGTATAACCTTGGTTATGTAGCATTCATCGATTACACCTCTAATAAGAAATATTTGAGAATTACATTTTAGGCCTTCCCCTAAACTACCATTTCACTCAGCGTGAATAAAATGATTTACAGCCTAGACTATAGCGACTTATTTCCTGACTTTGCATACCGATTTTCGTCGCGATAGGACTACTAATAACAATATTTGAGAATTAAATTTTAGGCCTTCCCCTAAACTACCATTTTTCTCAGCGTGAATACAATCATTGACAGCCTAAACTGTAGCAATTTATTCCCCAACTTTGCATACCCATTTTCTTTAAAATACGACCACTAATAGCATAAATAGTTGAGAATTCAATTTTAGGCCTTCCCCTAAACTACCATTTCACTTAGCGCGAGTAATATGATTTATAGCCTAGATTGTAGAGGCTCATACCCTGACTTCACATACCGATTTTCATTAAATTTTCTTCAACCGTTTTCTCGTCATGCGTGTGCATACATACAGACAGAAAGACAGAAAGACAGACAGAAATTACGGAAAAGTAAAAAGTGCATTTTCTTGTTACTATGGACATGACCGATACAGAAATACCATTATTTTCAAATTCTGAGCAATGTACAGACAAAACTCTTATTTTATATATCATTACATATATGAGAAGCTCTGTATTAGTACTTTTATAATTCTGTTTTTTCTGAATTGATATAGATTTGATGCTGTTGTTATGAAACTTATAAGTCATCTTTGTAATATACACTTACAGGTGTCCTGAATTTTATAGTAGTTTTTTTTTTTTTTTTTTTTGAAAATATGAAAATTATGGTGCTGTGAAGGATTAGTGACAGCTGCTATGGTTATCATAAACAAGTCTTTTATATTCTTTGAAGATTGAAGTTTCCTTATACGGTGAATATTTTAAAATTATGATATTTTATACACTTTATATGTATTTTATCTACACCATGAAGAACTTGGCATATTAACCTATTTGTTGTTCAGTATATTATCCAAAATGAACTTTATGTGGGATAAATAACCTCTTCTGGCAATGAAAAGAACAGTGAAATGGACAAAGATTGGGAGAAGAAAAATACTTTTAGATGTGCTACCTGGAATGTACAAGGTATCTCACACAAAGATGACCAGCTGGACGACATTCACGCAAAAAAAGACATTTTAATTGCAGCAATTTCAGAAACAAAAAGAAAGCTTCAGGGATCAAAACAGACAGTAAATTATTTACAGTTTTACAGTGGGGTTGACAGAGATACTAGAGCACAGGCGGGTGTACTGCACGTGGTACATAAAAGATTAAGATCAACAATTGATAGCTACACTTTTTGGAATGAAAGGATTATCCAATTAAGGCTAAAACTATTCAGGGGTTATCTTACAGTTATAGGGGTATACGCTCCAGTGGAGGGCAATTCAAACGAAAGTGCAAAAGATAGTTAATAAAATTAACAAACAAGATATGCTATTATTACTGGGAGACTTCAATGCCAGCGTTGGTAATGAAAAAATTCAGAATCACATCAGAATCCATGGAGAAACAACCCGTAATAACAATGGAACGAAATTAATAGATTTCGCTGTCTTCAATCAGTTAAAGATTATGAATACAATGTTCCCACACAAGGACACCCACAGGTATACGTGGTCTGCACGAAATCAGAAATAGATTATATAATTTGTAATGGTAAATTGGCAGATTTAGTCTTGGATACAAGAGTCTATTGAGGCCCTGAATTGGAAACTGATCACTATCTATTAGTAGCACCTATTCGTCTGAGGCCTAGATGGTATAAAAGAAACAAACAAACAACACAAGAAATTAAAACTTCTTACAAGGTTAACCTATTAAGAGACCCCAGTATAAAATGGCTGTACCAGAACAGACTTAATAAACTTACACAGATGACACCAGTTAGTGACAACGTGGAAATGGAGTGGTCTAATTTGTGTTCAATTTTAAAGCAGTCTGCTTCTGAGAGTTTGTGAGTTAAGAAAAAATGGCAGAGGAAAAAGGATTTAAGAATCTGGGATGCAGAGATTGAAAAAGTCATTTCAGACTAAAGACATGCTTATAAAATTTTTTTGTCAATGGCAAATTAGAAGATAAAATAGAGTATCACCACAAGAGAGCAATAGGGAAGTGCGGAAAAAGCACAGAAAGAGTTGGGAAAACTTTATTTCACAACTGGAGACTGATATAACAAGACCACAACCACAGACCTATAAAATACTCAAGAAACTAAATAATGATGTAAAAGAATACATACGCATTAATGCAATACCTCTAACGGAGTGGCTTATTTATTTTTGGAAATTTTGGAGAGGTTCAAATATTGAGCCATTTCTTCTGGTCAAGTCTTCGGAGACCATTACACCCGTAGAACTGGAGCCAATACTCAGAAAACTTAGAAATGGAAAAGCATCTGGAGAAGATTCAATAAATGCAGAATTATTCAAGTATTCCAGTGACATCTTCAAGCAAAGATTTCTCAAATTCATCAATTTAATTTAGAATGGCAACAGACCACCAGAGAATTGGCAAAAAACTATAGTTATTCCTCTTCATAAGAAGGGCAGTGTGAAAGATTGTGGAAATTACAGAGGGATAAGTATACTCAACTCAGGTTACAAAATTTACTCTAATATTGTCAGAGAAAAATTATTCAGGTATTATGAAAATGTGATTGGAAATGAACAACATGGATTTCGAAAGGGGCGCTCATGTGCTGATGCTTACTTTACCTTGAAAATCTTAGTCGAAAAAAGCAGGGAATTTAACTTGGAAACTCACATAGCATTTCTTGTTGATTTTAAGAAAGCCTTTGACCTAGTTAACAGGAACAGACTTCTTAATATCTTAGCAGAAGATAATGTCCCACAACAGTAAATAGATAACATATACAACATGTACAGTGACAACCTTATTGCAATAAAGTTAGGTAATCATCAGACTGAATGGAAACTGATCAGCAGAGGTGTGAGACAAGGTTGTGGACTTTCTCCTTTTTTGTTCATAATCTATATGAACAACATAATACAGGAATGGAGGCATGAAAGGCAGGGATCAATCCCAGTCAGCAGATATCTCACACATCTTGATGCCATACTCTTTGCTGATGATGTTGCATTGGTAGCATCATCAGAAGATGATCTTCAGTGGTCAGTATTTAATCTCCAGAAAGTCTCTTCAAAATTCGACATGATCATTTCACCACAAAAGAGCAAAATAATGGCCTTCAAGGGGAAGGACCCTATCCCCAGTATAATCTGTTTAGATAATAAAATTTTGGAAAGGGTCAACGAATTCAATTATCTGGGATACAATTTATCTTACCAAGGGGAAATTGATATCTCTGCAAAAATAACCAAATTTACCAGAACAACAGGAATCATAAATCATATCATGAAGCCATCTCTTGTCCAAAAACACACTCGCTTACGTCTTTATAACACTTTAGCCGGACCAACCCTTTGCTACGGCAGTCAGGCATGGACAATAAAAACTCAAGACATTTCCAGAATTACAGCACGTGAAATGACGTTCATGCGCAGAACAGCAGGCTATACGAAATGGGATCGTATAAGAAATGAAGATGTGCTTAAAGGACTGAATGTGAAATCAGTAATCAATTACATCTATGATTACCAAGAAAACTGGAAACGTCATGTTCAAAGGATGGAATCTGGAAGACTACCAAAGGAGATCCTACGCTATCAACCTAGAGGACAGAGATCTATAGGACGTCCAATGAAGCGGTGGAAAGAAAATCGAAGACCGTAACGGGCCACATGGCCCAGTACTTGGAAGGATGATGATGATGATGATGATGATGATGATGATGATGATGATGACATAACCTCCCCTGCCCAGGGGCCAACCTCACCTTCCCGAGATGAAGAATCCTGTTCCCACAGATCAGGCCCAGTCGACAGAGTCACGGCGGTATAACCGTTACATCCATTATGGAGGAAATGCTGCTGTGATTTCAGCTAGTCCATTAGCTGAGAGGTGGCAGCCCCACCAATGGTCTTACTTCCTTCAGGCTAGCAACCCGTCGGAAGGACATTTGATTGCTTTCAAGTCTTGGAAAAAGTAAAATGCAAGACCGTAACGGGTCACATGGCCCAATACTTGGAAGATGACGATGATGATGAGATATTTACTAAAACCTTGACTTTAACATGTCGAATTATTATTTACGTTTGCACATGTTGTAGTCACTCATGCCACTTATCAGAAAATTCACACATTCATTGCGTCAACTTTTCAGAAAGAAATGTAGGGCTTTTGAACGGAACTATATCATATCTATGTGAACCTAACTATAGCTCATTCCACGTTCAGAAAACAGCATTGCTCTTATGGACCTACAAGAAGTGAACACCCCCCCCCCCCTTCTGAGACACCCATAATTCCTCGTGATTAAGGGATATTATCCTGTACTTTTTATGTATTATGAAGGACAGATAAAAAAAGGATGAGGCATTCCTGCCCGTGAGTTATTAAAATAACTATATAACATTTTCTATTTCATAAATATATTCGTAGGGAGGAAGCACAGTGACAGGAACAGCCATCGCTTCGTTGCCTTCCTTCATTTTCCTTCTTCTGTGCTGCTCTGGTACAAGCATCGTGTAGTCCCTCACTCTGTGAACCACCCGCTGCTCATTTTTGTAGTGGAGTCATCTATACCATTTATTTGTTGCGTGTGTGTTTTATAGCTTTAAATCATTGCGTACTTGTCTTGTGTTGAGTTAGAGTTGGTTGTATATTGCAAAGCATTTGTGTGTGTTCTACTATTTTTGTACCGTACAGAAGTTGTTACTGAAGATTTTGGTGTTGTGTGTGCTGCGATACGTCATGGCATAACTTGTAGTGATTAAAAAAATTGCCGTGTGTTTTATTTGTGCTTGCCTTTATTATTTAGCTGTTCTTTCTTAAGCGCATTTTAATTTTACCACATTTTTTACGGCCGCATTTAATTTTTACTATTATTTTGTGAGTGATACGACAGCACGGCAGTACAAAGGGCACTAGGAAAATTTTGCAATACGCAAAAAACGGTCGGCTGGACACGCCTGTTATGGTGAGGGATAAAAAGAGGGGTGAAAACCCCTCTAGAAGACAGCAAGGCGCGACCTTCACACCAGTTGTTACCAAGCAGTGGGATTGAAAGCAAGTAAAGATGTCAGTGTGGTCTAAAGGTGAATATCGCGCAATTATCCGCTACAATTTTGCTCGTGGTTTAACTGTTGACCAATGCCTGGAGGAAGTGTTGCAGCAAGAGAGGCGGTTGATATATCGGCAGGTAAAAGGGACCCTCCACATCCCTGCACCGGCTATTAAGTCAGTTCTACACGACCATCTCCATGTTAGAAAAGTTTGTTCCCTTTGGGTGCCCCATTCACTTTCAGAGGAACAAAGGGCACATCGAGTGAAATGGTGCTGAAAAATGCTAAAACAGTTTGAAAATGGGACTTAGCGTAACGTCAATAGCATCGTAACATGTGACGAAACTTCGCTTTATTATTACGATGTCCCAACAAAATCCCAGAACAAGGTGTGACTGTTTGAAGATGAGGGTACTCTGTGACTGCGAAAGTCAAGGTCAGTGAAGAAAAGCATGATTGCATTCTTCACTAAGCAGGGCATCCTGACTCGGGTTGTGCTAGAAACATAAAGGACAGTTACTGCAAAGTGGTACAGTGAGGCTTGTCTGCCTCAGATCATCCAGGCTCTCAAGCAGCTCCGTCCAAGGTCACGGCTCAGCACTTGGCTCTTGCATCACGGCAACGCTCCAGGACATCGTGCTAATGTAACAATGGATTTTCTTGCCAGATCAGGGCTGACTGTGCTTGATCACCCTCCATACAGTCCTGATTTTGCCCCATGTGACTTCGCACTCTTTCCAGAAGTGAAGCTGAAAGGGCAGCGTTTTTCATCCGACGAGGATCTTCTGGCAGAATGGCATCAAGAGTGTGTAAATGTGACCGAAGATAGTGGCAGAGTTGGTTCAGTGACTGGTTTCGACGTATGGACTATTTTCTCCCCCAATTTGCCTTACATTTCAATGCTGAGGATTTTTGTGTGTCGCCGTTTACCTTCTGTACAAACAAAAAAATAAGCCCCTGTAACCCCCGCTCCCCTTTGATTCATAACAATAATTTGCAGCTTAGATTCTTCCCCTTTTTACCTTGAATTTAAATATTGAATTTCACACATTTATGTGCTGCCGTTTTCCCATGATGTTGAGCAGAGCCGTTCGATATGGCAACCCTGTTGTCATAAGAGCAATACGGTTCTCTTAACATGGAATAACTATAGCTGTATATATTCAAAATGTGTAAACTGTGCTGTGCTCACGCCCCCTATGTATATTAATATAAAACAGGTTGTATTTAGTAGTGTGTTCTTTCCCGGTGATAACTACAAACATGGTGAAGTTTCTAAATATAGTATACAATATATGTGGGAGGATTGCTTTCCATCACGGTAAAAGCTGCATAGTACACCTGGATCAGTATCATTGATTTCATTAACAATATTCTTCTTCAAAACATACCTTGTTTTTGGCCATTTCGATCGTTAAGGTATCTGTATAAGAAATTATTTGATGGCGTAAGATCGGGTGATTTGGGAGGCCATAATATCTGTGAAATTGAATATGGGGTCATTAAAATCACTCGGATACTTCTAAAAACTGAACTCCCGTAGTTCTAATGTGGTTTAAAACAAAACCCGCTGGAATCCGTGATGTATGAACAAAACTTCGCTATTTTTGAAAGCACTCGCTATGTGTGGGTCACTCTTTAAGTGACCTATACACATACAAACATGGTTCGGCGAACTTGGTCTTTTTCAAAGTTCGCGAACCAAGATCGCTTGTGTGTGGTGAACATGGATTTCTGTCGTGTTGGAAAACTTGGTTCGTGGAGTTGCCAGCGACGAGCAATGTTCGCGCGTGTATGTAGTGGTCTTCATGTCAACTGTACAAACCGGTTTTGACCGGCTGAGGAATTGATAATATGAAACCAGGCATTGGCAGCGAGCGGTTGATAAGTACAGTGGTTGGGATGGCGGTTACTGCGACCTTCATGCATCCTAGCTTGAGAAATTTATAGTCTTTCAGAGGTTTTGCTTGGCTTTGGAAAGTAAAGTCAAGTGAATATAGGGACAGGACAGATATAAGCGGGAGCTACTGAGAATGATACGAGAGAAGATACCTGAGGCAGATTTAGCGTTTTTAACTGCGAGAGTTAATTCGTTTAAACAAAGTTTCCGTAGCGAAGTGAGGAAAGTTAAGAATCGAAAAGTAAGACGGGATCGTCCCAAGAAAGTGTTCATGTACCAAAATTGTGGTACTTCCGTTTTTTTTTTCATTTCTCACCGACCAAGACGAAATAAGGAAGTACGAGGAAATCTCAGATAATAATAATGTGTTGCATTTAAATACTAGTATTTATTAAATCGATACTAACAATGATTTAAAAATTCAATAGATTATGCTTCATAATAATCGTTCATTTTATATTGAGGATACCGTTCGGTTCTGCCGGGCAATAAAATAACTCACATAATCCAATCTGCTCTGCTTTTTAACTAATTCCACATCTGGCACCCGCAGAAAATTGTGAAAGTATTTTTCACTTGTGTCTTTGAGCATGTTTAAAAGATTCATATGCGACGACTTGCCTCTTTCTCGTAACCTGTCCTTACGCCCCGTGCTTCTTTTCTTCCTAAAACAACCGAACTCGTCACGCACAGTGACAGAAGCCCCAACTTAGAAAACGCTCATTTCCACGACAAGTGTGAGGCCGAGTTCTTCGTACGGGGTGAAAGTGTGTGTAGCGAAACAAAAGCGAACTTGCTTCGCGCACCAACTACAGGAACCATGTTACGTGTATAGGGCGCTTTAGTGTATAACACTACTACCTAACGTTAGAAGGGAAACGTTGTGGTGACTCAATAAATAAATTAATAAAACTCAACTCCTACATATACATATAAAAATGTGGATTTGGTAATCTTTATCTTTTTCTCATAGTCCCCGTAGTAAGCATTTATTTTAACGATTTACCTACGCACGTATCTTGACATAGAGGAACTTACGCAATGACTTGACGGCTTTCTGAACTTGACTGTTGGTTCTTAATCCTCTCCCACCGAATTCATACTTGAATGGTCTGAATAGACATATACAACCCCAACTGCCACCACTGTGGTGAGGAAAGTGAAAGCCCTTGTCTCAGGTCGTAACCTTACCCTCCAGACTGTCGGACATAAATTGTGAATGTCTGTTTCAACAGTTAACACCATGATCAACAAGGACCTGCAATTAGAAAAGCGGTGTAAGCGCCGAGTTCACAAGCTGTTTCCCCGTCACATTTCGGAAAGGCGCGCTAACGCAAGAAAGCTGTATGAGAACAGGGGAGAGACAGAAAAATGGGGTGACATTAGACGAAGGATATGTGTACCTTTGTGACTGTAACAAACCCCGCTCGATTTACTGCCGCCCTAGGGGCAATTTAGGATAAATCAAACAGTGTATAAAGAATGCCAGCAAAGTTTTTCCAAGGGGTTGTTTCATAATGATCGCTGGATAATGCTACATACAAGTTAACCATTCGCCGTGTCGCTAATAATGTTAAACTGAACTCTACATACTATCAGCAAGTGTTTTAACACCCATTTACAACACAGATATCCCAGGACTGTATGGGAGGACTCGTCTGTTCTTAGAGAGAATGGAGATGGAAAACTGGAATCCATGCAACTCCTTTTACTGACATTCCTGTGAAGGCATCCATGGACTTCTGGGCATTTGGACTCTTAACAAGGGCCTTGGGCTATAGACGTCTATGCACTATCAATGGCCTCTGGAAAGCCTGTCAGGAGGAGTGGAATAAGACAGCCGTGCTAGCTCTCCGAAAACGTTTGCTGCAATGGAAATTACGTCTTCGAGCTGAGCTATAGCTAAAAACGCTGGCTTTCCACCTGAGCATGATCGTTGGTGGAGACAGGGCTTTTCATAAGCTAATGACCCTTCAAAGATCGTCCCCTGAGATCTCGAACGACCTTCTGGTCTTCCACAGAAAAAACTTCTTGGGACAAAATTCAGGCACCTCGGCGTCTTCGAAAACCGTGAAAGAATGAGCGATGATGCCTTCGGTTCAGAGGGTCCCTGGTTCGATTGCCGACTGGGTCGCGATTATAATCCTGTCTCAATTCCTCTGGCTCGGGGACTGGGCGTTAGTGTTTGTCCCAACACTCCCCTCTTCATATTCACATCACTCTACTTACCACCACAGAAACATGCAGTGGCGTTAGGAAGGGCATCCGGCCGTAAAACATGACCAGAACCACATGTGGTGCCCAACAGGCGTGGGAAAAGCGGTAGAAGAAGAAAGGTGATACTCTTGTTGGTTTTGTAGTGACCTTCCTTCTCGTCCTTTCGTTACGGCACACAGTGTGCAAATTTCGGGATCTAACTGGACAACAGAAATTTAGACTTCTTGACTTGGGCCGAAATGTGTACCGATTTATGTTCTTTACTGTACAAGGAATGTTGGGGTGCAGCTGTTTCTTATGACTAGATTAGCTGCAAGTAGTATAACTGGAGAGTTCTACCGCCACCGGCCCTCCGCAGAGGCCTCCGCCTACGCCGCCTCCTCCTTCGGCTCTCGAGAGATACCTCCTCCTCAGATCCGCTATCTTGGGGGGGGGGGCTTAACCTAACTTTTTATGCGTAAGAGAGCTAGCCTAACCTCATGGAAAGGCCTGACCTCAGTTTTACAGCCGGATGCCCTTCCTGACGCCTAAGAGCGCGAACCTAACCTCACATTCGCCATCTTGAATGGGCTTAACCTAACTTATTATGCGTAAGAGAGCTAGCCTAACCTCACGGAAGAGCCTAACCTCAGTTTTACGGCCGAATGCCCTTCCCGACACCAATTGCACAAGATGGCGGCTACATATGGCACCTTATGAGACACCTTAAGGATGCTTGCGCAAGATGGTGGTCGCAAGATGGCTGCTATACATAGACTTATGAGACGTCCTAGGGATTCTTGCGCAAGATGGTGGACACAAGATGGCGGCTATACACAGCTCCTTATGAGACACCTGAAGGGCGCTTGCGAAAGATGGCTGCTGCTCTTTTGAGACACCCTAGGGATGCTTGCGCAAGATGGCGGCTATATACGGCTCCTTATGAAACCCCTTAAGGGTGCTTGCGCAAGATGGCTGCTGCTCTTATCAAGAAAGCTAGCTTAGAGTATAAGGTGCCGTGCTACAAACAACGGTTCGATTCATTAAATTTGGGGCTTAAATGCAAAATGATAAATATCTCGAAAACGGTGTGTCGTAGAGCAAAACGGACAAAATGTTTCGACCTACTACGTAGCTTCACAGTATCAGGAACATGATAGCATAATAAAAAATAGTTTAATGATCAGATCAACTGTTCGGTTCCTACTTAGGCCCTTTAGAATTTGGTCTGTTTTAGCTTGTTATGTCGTGTCTTGAAGAAAGTTTTCGTAACTTTATCAGGTCTTGGTATGGTGGAGAGTATAATGTACCGTACTATAAAAAACGGTTCGATTTATTAAATGTGGGGCTTAAATGCAAAATGTTAAATATCTCGAAAATGGTGTGTCGTAGAGCAAAACGGACAAAATTCTTCCGCCCAGTACGTAGGTTCGCCGTATCAGGAATATGATAGCATAAGAAAAAAGTAGTCTAATGATGAGATCAACGGTTCGGTTTCTACTTAGGCCCTGTGGCATTGACAGCTATTTAATTCTACAAGATGGCGGCTATACATAGCTTCTTATGAGACTGCTTAAGGGTGCTTGCACAAGATGGCTGCTGCTTTTATGAGACTCCCTGGGGATGCTTGCGCAAGATGGCGGCTATACATAGCTTCTTATGAGACTACTTAAGGTTGCTTGCACAAGATGACTGCTATACATAGGCTCCTATGAGATTCCCTAGGGATGCTTGCGCAAGATGATGGGCACAAGATGGCGGCTATACACAGCTCCTTATGAGACGGCCTAGGGGTGCTCACACAAGTTGGCGGCTATACACAGGCCCTTATGAAGAAAGCTAGCTTAGAGGCTACTGCGCAAGATGACGGCTGCTGTTATGCATGCAATTTGAAATTCCACGTGCTTGGTTTCATCTTTAATCAACAAAGCATCGTGCTGCCATCTTTAGCTACTACCTTTGTAATGTGGTGGTGGCAATTTCCACGTGTTTTTTGACAGCTGCCGTCTTTAATCAACAGAGCACCGTACTGCTATCTTTGGCTACCACCTTTGAAATGTGGTAGCGGGTTATTTGAAAAATTCCACGTGCTTTTTTGACAGCGGCCGTCTTTAATCAACACAGCATCATGCTGCCTTCTTTAGCTACTACCTTTGAAATATGCTGGCAGGCAATTTAAAGAAATCTACGTGGTTTTGTCAGCTGTCAGCCGCCATCTTTAAACAACAACGCATCGTGCTGCTACCTTTACGACACGAAATACAGTAGAGACAATACGCGACACTGAGCGAGATATCGAGGGACGGCTATTGGAACTCTCTCTAGCGAGTAGACCTGAAAACTACTGATTCTGTCATAAGAGCACGTTCTACCAGCTTCACCAGCTTCAGGCATTCTAGCTGAAATTTACCTCGACTTCTTAGAAAACACAAAAATTAATAATAATAATTTCTCTAACATTCTCTTTTGGGCCAGATATGTCGATGACACATTAGTAATTTTAAACGAAGAATCAACCAACGCAGCCTCTACACTTCTTCTCCTCAACAACATTGACTCTAAGATTAAATTCACCCTCGAATCCGAACACAACAAAACTCTTAATTTTCTAGACTTAACCATTACTAGACATCCTTCTTCTTTATCTTACAAAATTTTCAGAAAACCAACCCAAACTGCAACCACAATGCGACAAGATTCTTCGCACCCTGAAGCACATAACCGTGCTACTTATAATAGCCTAATTTTCCGTGCCTTCAACACCCCTATGTCTAAAAAAGATTTAAATAATGAATTAAACACCATCCGTAACATTGCCAAATTCAATGGCTATAACAACTCCTTCATAAACCGTATCATCAACAAATTCAAACACCGTCCTAAAACTACTTTATCTAAAGACAAAACCAAACCCAGTGCATTTTCCACTTTCACTTTCCCTCAAGAAGCTTATAAAATAACTAATGTTCTGAAAAAATATAACATGAAAATTTCCTTTAGAATCAACTACAGAAATTTTGATATATTACACAACTCTAAATCACTAAATAAATCTAATGCTTTTTCAAAATCTGGAGTATACAGATTCAAATGTAACAATTGCAGCTCCTCGTACATCGGTCAAACTGGCCGCAACTTCAACATCAGATACTCCGAACATATCAACGCCATTAAATACAACAGATTCTCCGCCATAGGACAACACATACATGACTCCAAGCACAATTTCACCAATATTGAAAAAAAAACATGAAAATACTTACAATCATTAACAAAGGCCCCCTCTTAAACACCACTGAAAATTGTTTTATTCACCTTGACCAATACTTCAATCCCAATTTCAACTTAAACGACATTTCTGAAAAACCCAACATCCTATTTGACTTCCTAATTCTTCATTTAAAGTTAAAAACTTCATTATTGTTCCGTATTGAATAGAGAAATAAGATGTACAATATAATAGGTTAGGATCCACCTTTCAATACTCCGTAATAAGATGGTAAGAAGTAGTTACAACCTGTTTAATGGGACCGGTTTCAACACATTTTAAGTGTCATCATCAGCCAATTTTCGAAGATCTTAAAACAACTAGCACATTGCTTTGTTTTAAGATCTTCGAAAATTGGCTGATGATGACACTTAAAATGTGTTGAAACCGGTCCCATTAAACAGGTTGTAACTACTTCTTACCATCTTATTACGGAGTATTGAAAGGTGGATCCTAACCTATTATATTGTACATCTTATTCCTAATTCTTCTTCTCAAAAATTCTAAATTTCAAAACCTGAATTCAATTTTCCATGCCTTACAAAGTTCCTACCCACATTTTGTACCTCCAGTAACCCACCCTCCTAACCCACCCTAAACTACCCCTCCTTCATCCCTAGCTTATCCTTTCTCACCACCTTTCAACTTTAAACCCTTTTAATCTTTTCTTATCCACTAATCTTCTTTCTTTATTAATTTATCTTATTTTTCTTTTCACAAAAAAAAAAAAAACTTCATTGCCACCTTCATTTTGGGCCCTCACTTTCAAATTTAAACTCATGCCTTGCGTCCGCCAACTTTGACTACTTCAATCACGACCTGAATTTTTTTATATTCAAGAAATAGCGCACTGTGCATACACGTTTTCATTTGTTTCCGGTATTGCGCTTTTTACCATTTTTTCTATTCACTATTGTTTTTTCACGTCAACTGTTCTAAAAATCTTCAAGACCATAATTACGTATTCAGTTATATTGAATCGTATTATAAGTGTATATATATATAGGTACATTTTCGTGAACTTAGCAAATACTTGATCATTAATCTATCCTTCAATCTCCGTCAGCGTATGAAACTGCAGCACTTGACGTTGTAAACACCGCGCCGATCTTCTGGAGCTTGCAAGTTACTTTGGTTGAGCTGCTCGTCTTCGGCTTCTTCATGACTATAGATCTTCATATTTGGATTGTGTTGTGACTTTGTGCCTGGCGGTGTATGCAGTCTGGCTCATTTAACTGTTCTCTGCTTTTCGTGAACATTGTGAGACAGTGCCAAACATTGCGTGTGCTGTGTTGATGCTGGGAAGATTACGCATTACTTCTTTTAAGTGACTTACATTCCACTTCGTCTGAATTTTACAGTGCCTACCCCCGTCATTTTTATATCGCCTCTTCAACTGATATTGTGTGGACTTGACCGTTAACTTATTTCTTACTTATGCATTGTTTTTCGAGTTATAATCGGCTGATGATGACCCAGACTGGGGTCGAAACCGGTACCATTTCCACTTTTAATTAAATAAGAATGTAATCTCTACACATCTTATTTACTTGTATCGAATAGGTTGAACTATCATATTTATTATTTCAATTTAACTGGGATAATGTTCAATGCGGAACAATGAAATTTTTATCTTTAAATACACAGAGAGGGCATATGGATGAAGAGACCAACTAAAGAACTATACGAATACACAGACAGACGCACAACGGTGATTTTTTATGTAGCTAATATCTCAGTAAAGAAAAACAATGGGCTGAAAGAAATAGAAGGTCTACAACAAGCAAGTATCGATAAGGCAATGCTAAATGAAAGAAACATATTCAGAAATAAAATAATGAATGCGAAATTTGAAGTAAAAGACAGTAGGAAAAACAGGGAAAGTATGAACTGAACAAAGGAAACAAGAACACAGTCAAGGAATGAAGAGATTTTGGGAAGAGAAAAGGAGAAACAATACGAAATTGAATAATCGTGTAACATTCGAGTTCAACCACTGTCTTAATGGCAATAATGTATACTAATAAATCTACTCAAATGACTCAGGTCGCCAAACCGACAAAGAATAACATACAGTATAAATTTAGTACCCAATCTAACTACGATACAGAATTTAAAAAAAAACAATAATTCTATTGATAATGTAGAGAAAACAATGCTTAGTCCCAGAGAAGCAGCAGATATATTACTTTAATTGATTTAATTAAGTGGGTGGAGCATAGATGTGATGCCTCAAGATCCATATCGAGGCTTTCAATGTTTTGTAACGCTAACTTAAATAGAGCGTTAAAAGATGTCTCCACTCGACCTTATTAAAACTATATAATTATGATTGTATCCGTGAACGTCTATAAGTTGATAAATATATGACATGTTTGCCCTTATTTGCGCTAATAAGAGAAATCAAATCATTTCAGTGGTGCCGCAAGCTATACGGTACTTTCAATGTTTGTTACCGAAGCAGAGCACAGTCAAGGAAAGATGACGTTTTCTGATATTTAATACATCATTTCAAAATAGAAGGTATTTCAGGTGATCTGAAGTAGTAGAATCTTAAAGAAGCAGTTAGGGTATTTTTAAGAAAGTTTACTTGCGATGGAGAAAATTTCGCATGCACTATGGCATTCTGAATGGCTGGATGGAATCTTGTCGGAAGAAATACGCAACTTTGAGACTACACTTTAACGGGGAGTTGTATATGGACTAAGTATGGGTAGAATGGGACGTCCTAGGAAATTATTTGGTGATAACAGTACTAACATTTGAACAAGCAGTCATCGCTAGAAAACATCAGTGCGGATTAAATTTATTTCCTTGCATAATCTGACTTAAGAGGTGTAGGGAAGAGAGATGCTGCAGGCATTTTTAAATAGATTTCTTTAGCGTTATCAAAAAGTAAGAGGTTGACGGCAATCAAGCTCTTCATCAATAATGTTGTCTAGTATAGCCACGAGAAAGCGCTGGTATTTCCCCTCGATGCCACTGTCAATTTATCAGTATAAACTTGTTCACTATCACGCCAAAACTGAAAACTGCAATATTTATCCATCTACTGTATTACAAAGTTATTCAAACTCAAAAATTGTTCTGTTGTCCGCAGTGATGCCATCACAGCGGATTTTCCGCTAAATTTGACGGATTTTAAAATGGAACAGCGGATATTTTCCATTTAGTGGGCAGCGGCTTTCCTGGCGGATTTTCAAACTTTTTTTTAACGGTTTTGAGTGTATTGGCTCCGTGACAATATCATCTTTATTCATATGGAGAAAATTACTCATTTCTTTGTAAATTGAACGAATGCTGCATACTGCACTTAAGAAAATTATGATGACCCAGCAATCTCTCTTTGCTCAGCCATTATTGATCACGTGAGGCTAGTGATGCCTCTCAGTTGTGAAACCACAGTATCTCAACCTCGCATATCAGCTTCGGAGGTTATACTACTCCAAGTAGAAGTTAGCGTTGAATTAATTTTCTCTACAAACAAGCTGGTATATATTGCTTCAGTTCGGAATTTAGCGGATTCTCAACTAAAATTTAGCGGATAAAAGATTTCTGGGTTGATAACACTGGTTGTCCGTCGACAAATGCCAAGTTTTACTTCCTCTTGAAACAGTGGTGGAAGGGCTGTATTTATTTCCCTCGAAACTTGGCAAGCACTGTAGTTAATCGGCTTCAGTCTGCGTTCATTTCTCTACACGCTTATTTCGCAACGTAATACCTAGGTTTCCTTCCTGTTTACCCAAAATGAATACTGCCTCTGTTAGTTTTGAAGTCGTGTGTCACCTCACTCAAGCGACACTTGTGGAATGTTTTGTCATTACGTTTATTTTCTGTTAATTCGTCCGAAACCTTGATATTTCGCACCTAATCTTTTCAAGAGACTCATTCATTTCATGTGTAGGACATAATGAGGGAATTCCTGTTGTAATTTTAGGCCATGTGGAACGAGTGCCATGTGAGATCACGCCAGCCACATTTGCTGGGGAAGTTGTTATTAAACAAGAAGGGGGAGCTTTCCTTGTCCCCCTGCTGGAGTGAATGCACGCTACCGCATGCCGATCGATGTTTGTGATCTAACGATACTGTTAATTTACATGCAGTTCTTTCACATAGTCTGATTGCTAGCTTTCGCCTAAAAGCTTTTGAAAGAATGTTACCATTCTTCCAGTGAGAGAGTTCTGGATATTTGTCAGTGCAGCAATCACCCATTGGTGTGTTGGATGTTGTCGCAGGATTATTTGGAATGTTTGGTTGGTTATACAGTTAATACATTTTTGTAGATATTGATCTGATTTGTGTTTTCGGCCTGGAATACAAGATACGTTAATTTATTTTAAGGAGGGGGCGTTTATACCGCGTGGAAGAATGTAGGCTGCAGAAAATCTTCGTACACAGTTCAAAAAATTAGGGGAACATGTTTTTGATCGCATGCCATGCTCCACAAAACAATACCTCACAACCAGGTATATTACCTTTACCGTTGAAGTATACAAAAGAACATCGATGTATTCGCGTTCATTTTCAGAACACAAAGGGAAGTGTCCAAATAGGGGCGGAAACAAAGTGACAACAGTCCTCCAGGGTGGAATTTTATGACAGTTGGAGAGCTTCAGTATGGTGTATGTCCTCCACGAGCATTTATGGCAGCTTGACACCTACGTGGCATGCTCCGTATAAGTCGACGGACGTCACGTTGCAGTATCGGGTCCCATTCTTCAATGAGAGCCTGTTTCGAGGTCTTGGAGATTCTGTGGTGGAACAGGACGCTCACGAACACTTATGTCAAGCCTATCCCACACATGCTCGATCCGATTAAGGTCGGGACTCACTGCTGGCCATTCCATCTTTTGAATGACCAGATCTTGCAAGACAGCTCTGGTGATGCGCGCTACATGAGCCCTGGCATTGTCGTGCATGAGTAAGAATTCAGGACCAACACCGTATGCAGCAACCAACACATGCTGTAACAGTATCTGCTCGATATACCCTGCAGCGGCAAGATTACCACGGACGACGGCAAGATCCGTACGGCTATGAATACTGATGCCACCCCACACCATCGCAGAACCTTGTCCGAATCGGTCGCCTTCTTGGACAACATTTGGCATGTACTGCTCACCACAGCGCCTCCATACACGTTGACGTCCATCACGCTGTGTCAGGGGAAATCTGGTCTTGTCTGAGAACAACACAGATCTCCATTGGCGAAGTTGCCAGTTGACGTGGGTACGGGCAAACAGAAGGCGAGCTGCGCGATGTTGCTGCGTTAAACGGGGCACTCGAACAGGACGTCTGGGTTGTAAGGGCACTTCTCTTAACCTGTGATCTTCCTGAGGTCTTGTTGCAGTTCTCTGGCAGTTGCTGAACGATGCTGCAAGGCACAGATGGTCAGATATCGGTCATCTTGTGGGGTTGTTGGGCGTCCACAATCTTGTCCAACCCTCCTTGTGAACTGGCCTGTCTCATTGTAGCGATTCCACAAGCGTTGAATAACTGGTGGAGAGACATTGAGTTCCACTGCAACACGACGAAAAGTTCATCCCTCCTGGATAAGAGTGATGGTCCTTGCGACTTGAACTTCGTTAAGATGTGTCATGGAATGTATTGGTTTCCGTACGATGTGCTCAAATGACCGCAGTAGTCTGTGCACCTCACAACGACACACGGACGCGGCGCTATTCAGTTTGTTTTGAGGGGTCACTTGAAAGTTTAATGCATGGCTACGCCTACAGATGGAGTATAGCTTCGATTTGACATACCCTGAGTAGCTAAGGTCTCAAGGTATGCTGTGCGACCATTGGAACCCCGTCTACCAAATTAACATTCACATACCAGACGTTACAAAACATGTTCGCTTAATTTTTTTGAACTGTGTAAATTGCGAAGACGTTGTTTTACATGGTTAATTTCTTCTTAGGTGAAGAATGGTCTTCGCGCAATGTCAAATTTCCCTACAGTTTGTTCCACTTACATAATACATAAACGCTAAGGATTATCGTTTCCAATGAAGTTGTTGCTTGCTTCTCGTACGTTCAGTGACGTATTATGAAAACTAATCTTTTAAATTTATGATTGTACTAGCTGTCATGCCCGTCGTTGATGGGTTACTGTTTGTGTTGTTAGGGCAGTAAAGTGGCAGTGATATTAGAGCAACCACCTCCCTTGTGTTTCAGTTTTTGCTCATCCTTCGACTAATCGCGTTTTTCGTTTCTTGACAGTCATCTGGATTATTTTCATGAACAATGGTGGCTGGATCGAGCGAGCCCGTCGCGCAGCTATGAGCTTGCAATCGGGAAATAGTGGGTTCGAATTCCACTGTCGGCAGCCCTGAACATGGTTTCTCATTTTCACACCAGGCTGTACCTAGCCCTTGTTTCGTCGCCGAAAACCTAGAATGTGTTGCTGCGAAGGTGTTGTGTGGCCGATACGACGAATTCTTGGCTTTCTAGACCAGGACCATCAGATAGCTCCTTAACGAAGGCTGAGTGGACCTCGAACCAGTCCTCAGGTCCAGGGGCCGGCGGTGCGACGTTAAACCAGTAGGAAACAATAGTTACTCATTGCAAGTGGATTTGCAGCTTATTTAAAGAAGCACAACAACAATAACCATCATTATTATTAGCTTGTTGATTGCCATGACGACTGAACAATAGAGTCTGACAATACTCGCCGTTGATGGATTTTCCATTAAAGTCAGCTCGTAAGAGAAAAATGTATGAGACATAAAGGAAGGCATAAAAGGTTACAAAATAAATCCTGTATAATTGTCGTTATGCACAGTGTTTAGATATCATGATTTTTTTCAGAAATATTTGGAAATGTAATTTAGTCGGCCATGTTGGTGGTGAGGTAAATGGGGGAAATAAATCAGATTCGCAGCAAGAGTGAAAGTGTGAATATGGGATGTACCAGTAGTCATTACAACATGTATGAATCATGCTACTTCACGACAGGCTGTATTTCTCGGGTTGGTAACTCTCTTAGCTCGCCCTGTAATGCCATCAAGCGGAAATGAGTGGCAGCAGAAGAGACAAAGGACATCACAACAAACAGTAGTCAATGTAATGTTATTGTTGATCAATTTTACGGGCTTTCGATATTGTAGTTGTTCACATTTAATTTTCTTCCGACACTGTGATATTAGGGCATTCATTGTAATGTGCGTCCTCCTTTCACGACTTCGTCTTGCCCTATTCTTCAAGCGTTTGTTCCTTAACGATTTTCTTTCTCATCATGATAGTCATCTTCAGAGTTTTCCTTGTCGATATCTTTTGGCACAAACCAGAGCGAAGTATGGCCTCATCAGTGGCTGTGACAGTATGGAAGCTGCGGGGGTACGGGTGGTGGCAAATAATGGCATTCAGAGCACAATCAATGTGTGTGATTGTTATGAAAAGTGTTGCTCGTAGGGTCAGTAGCACTTTGTGGCTCAGTGAGGAAAGCAGTGGCAAACCACCTCACTCTCGTCTTGTACGCTTCATTTTGGCGCCGCCGTTGGTTGTTGCAATAACCTTTGGTTGTTCTGTTTGAAGTTCCAGCCAGCCTTAACAGACAGACATGGGCTAATGACCACGCGGTTTTTTTTTTTTTTTTCCGAAGACAAAATACGTCCATTGCACGTTACCACCGTTGAACATTATTTCCTTGTTAGCGATATAGACCAAGCAAGTAGGGCCTGTATATAGAGGATATCCGCGAAATTAGTGTCTTGTCGGATACAAACTGTATGGCAGTGCGGATAATTTTGCTGATAATTCTAAATACGGACATTTATTGATTTTCACACAGGTATACTCTTGTTTTTGCTTGTGGTTAGGCGACCCTCGACACTGGTATGGGAGAACATTGATATATAAAGAGCCTTGGGACCATAAAGCCGAAAACCTGACCTAAGCCTAGCTGGCTCCTGTCCTCAATTAATGGAAGTAAGGAACGTCGGTAGTTGTCGCAAGAGAAAGTCCCTCATGAACCTGTGACTGTAGGGGTTCTGGTGCCAGGTGTCAGGCCTATTGTATTATGTTAACCGATCTATCCGTTTCAATATTTTGGTTGTAATATATTGTAGTTAAATATTTACAATATCCGCGGATAAAGGAAGTGCGGATGTGGAGCCGATGCGGATATTATTTTGTATATCCGTGCAAGATTATAAATCTTGTGGAAATGGCGTATGGCTTTTAGTGCCGCGAGTGTCCGAGGACATGTTCAGCTCGCCAGGTGCAGATCTCCGCGTCGTGATTAGGATGAAATGATGATGAAGACAACACAAACACAAGAGGCCTCATGCCAGCGAAGTTAACCAATAATAGTTAAAATTCCGGCCCTTCCGGGAATCGAACCCGGGTCCCCTATGACCAAAGGCCAGCGCGCTATGGAGTTGCTGCTGCTGGTGGTGGTTGTGATTATTGTTTTAAGAGGAAGTACAACTAGGCAACCATCCTTTATATAACACTAATCGGAGAGGGAAAAATTGAAAGGGTCCGACACTTCGGAAAATGAAGGTATCGGCCAAAGAAAGACAAGGGCGTGAAAATGAAAGACTCCCTAGGCCTCGAGTACTCTAATAGCGTGGGGGTCGGTAAAGAACAAGAGTTGACCAAGGGAGTTCGGATAGGATATATGAAAGCGAGGAGCCTGGCACAAGTAAGTGGAAGCACTGCCGGGACTCAGCTAAGGGCCATGCGGTCTCCAGCCCACACTCCCAAGTTGAGAGCTCCTGGGGCCTTAGTCATGGAGCTGGACTATCTCTTGTTATAATAAATGCTCAGAACGGTGAAAGTGTATAAGGGATAAATGATCGGAAATTGAATTGTCTATAATTAATTTTATGTTATCGATAGGACCACTAATAACATAGATATTTCTAGACGTCAGAGGTAAACTATCATAAGTGACATTTCACGTTGTATTGTTCGAAACTATTATGCTATCTTTCTTTAAGGTTTCCTTTAAAACAAAGATACAGTAATATTGCACGAAGAGGCGTTGGGGGAAGTTTATAGTGCTTTCCTAAAGAATGCGAAATATATGACTTAAATTTTCCCGTTGGACAGTTCTGTTTCCTTACATCCTGAGGATATACCATTGATACCGAAGGTGTGTAAAATGTGGTAATACGTAATTTTGATCTCACTGTAGATTGTGGACAGCCCTCCACCCTTCCGCCCAGAAGCTTGAAACCTTACAACTGATTCTTCCGTTCTTTGATCTTGTGTAGTGTACTAAGGTTTCGGGGACATTGATTTGGTTCAAGTCTACGCACCCGAGTTCTCTAGGAAAATCTCCCCCCCCCCCCCTGTCCAGTGTTCACGAGTTGAAGAACCTTTCTTCGTAAACAATAGTAATAATAAATATTACCGAGCGAGTGGTCGCGCGGCTTGGATCAGGTAGCTATCAGCTTGCATGGGTTCGAACCCCACTGTCGGCAGCCCTGAAAAGGGTTTTCCGTGGTTTCCCATTTTCACACCAGGCTGTACATTAATTAATGCTATGATCGGTTCCTTCCCACTCCTAGGTCTTTCGTCGCCATAAGACCTATCTGTGTCGGTGCGACGTAAAGCAAGTTCTAAAATAAAATAAAAAGTGAATATTAATACAGTGTATTTATTTATTTACAATGTTTACGCCCACATTGGAGCACCAAAATCAAACCTTATACAACAAAGTCTTCAAAGAATATGTTCATCTGTTAACACTTTTTCCTTTCCCAGAACTTCTTCATTCTGGATGATCTTACGGCCCGTTCTTCTGCAGATATAACATACTGCTTACGCTGCGATATTTATGGTGATAGTCTTGTGTAGTTGTTATTTAGAATCCGTTTCTCTTCTCAATTGTATATATCTTACATGGTTATACCCTACTTAGGAGCTCGATTGAACCAGCTTAGCTGATGTGTTGGCCTTCTTCTCCTTCCGAAATCCCTTCATCCTCTCGCTGAGCTTCTTCCTTCGTTCTTCTGTCCAAGTGATAGTGGCTCTGGTAGTGGGTTTGTCTTCAAACTGGTGATTGTCGACTTTGGTTCTGAATTTACATCTGTTCTGTATATCATCTTCTGAGACGTTGATTTCCTGGAGATCTGTTTCAATTTTATGAAGCCAGCCAGCTGTTCTTGGTTTTAGTTGAAAGACCCAGGTTGAGAATTCTTTTAGTTAGTCTGTTCTTTTCATTCTGATAACGTGCCCATAGAATTTGTCTTTTCCGAAAAGTGTGAGATAATTTTTCAGAATGAGTATATTTCCTGGGATGATTATTTTCTCCATATTCCTTCTATACAAACTGGGCCAAAATGTTTTCTTAACATTTTCCTTTCCTGTTTCTCTGTCTTTGGTTAGACACACTCCACCAATGATTAAGTTTCTGAAGCATATAACGCTTCAGGTCTGATTACTGTATTGTCGAGTCTTAAGTTTTGCTTTCCGAGATATTGATTTTTTTATTGTACCTGTTCCAAGTGATCCTGTAAGCTTTCTGTAATTTGGAAATTCTTTCTTTATTCGCTTCGCGGTTTAAACCAGGCGGCTGAATAATTCTCCCAAATATCTGAATTGGTTCACCTGAAAGATTTTGCCGAGTTTAGTTATCATAAGTTGTCATCTAAATATCGTGAAGCTCCTTCCATGTATTGCGTTCTCTCATACGATATTTGAAGTCCCATTTTGATGGCAATTTAATGTAATATTTCAGTGGAATAAATCGCTTCTTGCCAGTTATTGGAAAGGATTGCTATGTCATGCGAAAGGCCAGACAGTGCAAGTGAATTCTATCTTTAAGTAGTCTGCCAAGGGTCATTCCTTTAATTTCCTTTGCCCAGGTCCTGATTACTTCCTCAAGTACGAGATTGAAGAGTAACGGAGATAATCCGTCTCCTTGACGGACCCCGGTGTTTATAGTAAAAGGCTACTTTGGAAGTAGTGCCAGTTAATGTTTGTCTGATTAATGTCCTTGTTTTTTATCCACTTGAAATTCTTCTAGAGCATTTAAAAGTGCCTATAGAGACATATGGTTTTTTGAAATCTACAAAAGCAATGACAGTTTGTCTGCGTGTTTGTAGGATAGTTTCAAGATCAAGGAACAGCGAATATCATATGAAAATTAGCCTTTGCAAGATAAAGAGATGTCAGTAGGTAAGAAGAGGATTTAATGTCAGGTAGATCGTTTCAGGAAACGGGACATGCATGGTAGTATCATCACCATAGTGTGGGCTGTTTTCGGATTCTTTTCCTTCCCACTATGATGATATCCGAGCACTGTCACATCTCGGTTTGTTGTATAGATTTTCTGACATCACCGATATCCACGCCCCCGTAGCCTGTTATGTACATTATCTTGCATCCTACCGATTATTGAATTCACGTCTCCCATTTGGTCTACCTCTTCATCCACTAATCTGAATCACACATTGACCGCGTGCAGTCATTCTTCTGTGCCGTTGTTAGAGCCTGATACAGGATAGTAGGTTAAACCTTCGCCTGTTATCTACTCGCAGGAACGTAGCTGACCGTGGATTCCTATACATTATGTACCAATTCTATTCGTACGGGCTGTTTGCTTTAGTACTTCAACGCACTGCCAGAAAATGATAAACTGAAAAGGATTTTATTCACTGAACATATATTCAACAAAGCCTTCATAAAACATATATCTACTGTGTTTGTTTGCAACCATGTTAACAAAACATACAGTTTCTAATTAAGAATAGCGCGCCCATAATCTTGTATCTTTTCTATTCGTACAAGCAAATTGAAGACTTGAAATAAACAAAAAACGAAAGGTTCCTGGAACATGTTAATATCTAGTAGAATGTCCCCTAGCCTTTATAACTGCCTGATATCGTCGCCGCATGGAATACACTAATTTTTTGCACATATCCGGGCTGATTTTCTGCCATTCCTGAAGAATCACACTTTTAAGTTCCTCCTTCGTACGCACACGTTGCCTACGTAGATTCCTCTTCAACGTAGTCAAAAGATGTTCGATGGGATTTAAATCCGGAGACTGGGGAGGTGTTCTAAGCTGCTTAGGAATGTTCCAGATCAACCATGTCTTATTAATATCAGCAGTGTGTTTTGGGTCATTATCATGCTGGAACATATAAGCAAGTGGCATCCCCATTTTTTCCGCACCCTGCTTCACGTTTCCCCCCAGGATTGCATTATATCCCTCGTTCATTATTCCGTCAATGAAATGTATGTTACCCACACCTCTGGCCGACATACAGCCCCAAAGCATTACATACAGGCCACCGTATTTTACAGTTGAGAGTGTATTCGCCACATCATTGTCCGTACCAATTTTTCTCCATATTCTGTGGATGTCATCTGACTCAAATAGGTTTATTTTTGTCTCATCAGACTAGATAACATCATTCCAGAATTCGTTTTCCTTATTTATATGCTCCTTTGCGAATGCCAGTGTAAGACGTCTGTTTTTTCTACTTACATATGGCCTTTTCCGAGGGATTCTTCCATAGTACCCATGCCGATACAGGATCCGACCACTGATCTCTATACCTGGATGGCTGGTAGCTTGGGTAGCAGTAAGCCGAATAGAAGATGACTGGCGTAGTAAGATGACAGTGAGCGCACGGTGCAGTAGACCACGAGGAGCGCGCTTGCTTTGTTTATGCTTAGTTCAGTGACGCCAGGATTCTTGATTGTAGTTCCACGAGTGTTCTGTGCTTTCTTATTGCAAAGTAAATAGTGTATTTTACGAATTTAGGTTCGTTGCCTTGTAGTATACTTGTGGATTACAAGATTCAATTTAAATATGTATGTGTTTATCTGAGTCCGCCTCTGTGGTGTAGCGGTTAGCGTGATTAGCTGCCACCCCCGGAGGCCCGGGTTCGACTCCCGGCTCTGCCACGAAATTTGAAAAGTGGTATGAGGGCTGGAACGGTCCACTCAGCCTCGGGAGGTCAACTGAATAGAGGTGGGTTCGATTCCCACCTCAGCCTTCCTGGAAGTGCTTTTCCGTGGTTTCTCATTTCTCCTCCAGGCGAATGCCGGGATGGTGCCTAACATAAGGCCACGGCCGCTTCCTTCCCTCTTCCTTGCCTATCCCTTCCAATCTTCCCATCCCTTCACAAGGCCCCTGTTCAGCATAGCAGGTGAGGCCGCCTGGGCGAGGTACTGGTCATTCTCCCCAGTTGTATCCCCGATCAAGAGTCTGAAGCTCCAGGACACTGTCCTTGAGGCGGTAGAGGTGGGATCCCTCGCTGTGTCCGAGGGAAAAAGCCGACAGATGATGATGATGATGATGTGTTTATCTGAAATATGAATGAAGAAACATTCTACGGGGTATTAACATACCGCAGTGTTCAGCTTATGGATGTACAAACAGAACCGATCAGTAGAAGGAGAAATCATTTCATCTGGGAGTTTTATACTGTACATAAGAATCTTCCTAGGGTAGTGTTTTGAGTTTTAGGTTTATTGTATCTTATTTCGCATATTCCGGGAGCAAAATGGCAATTAATTTTTGTAGGTTTCCTTTCTCGAGACCCGAACATCTAAGATCATCGATTAGGAGTATCAGGCGGGAGAATTGGGAGCCTTCTAAAACAGCTGTTCTCTGCTCGGATCACTTAGAGGAAGACTGTTTTGATAGAAATGGACAAACTGTACACCTTAGAAGTGATGTACAGCCAACTGTTTGGAATTTTACTGAACATTAACTGCAAGTAAAAAATGTACTTATATTTTTTTATTTCTCGTAATTAAACTGACGGTTTCGATTAAATAATTGACGTGACCTTATAACAATCTTAGAAAATGAAGTCTGGGGGAATTCTAGACCTTATTTACATCAGTAATAATTATGGGTGGGAGAAGGGAAAGTGTGGTGTGTGTTTGGGGCTATCGCATTATACAATTCGTGGTATTTGGGACTCTTTTAACTGGTGTTACATATATCTGATGATGACTATCAATATCGCTTTGCTAGCTGAATTTAATTAAAGAGGTCTGTAATAGTAAATTAACCTGCAGGTAATGTGATATATTGACAAGTTTTGAATATTTGCTGGTTTTATAAATGTGTACATTTGCTTCACTGATATTTTAATTTGATAATATGCGCGTTATTTCATAGAAACAGGAATTCATTATCAAGCACCGATTATGGTATGTCGAATCTAGGCCTGTATAGTGAGCTACTTTTATAGGTACATAATTTTAAGAATGCATAATTTCGTGGCATACATGTATACAATTTACGGCAATGTTTCCAGAAACTGGTTTTCACTTCTATTGTGTTACCGATCGCTAATTGCATGTATTCAGCACCTAAGTTAATATTTGTCGGCCGTTATTATACACTCATATTGCTATCCCGGAGATTTAGTGACCTCGGAATGACGTGTCAGTGATCCCAATGTCCTTATGCTTTGAGTGAACATGTCTCTATATTTTTAATTATTCCAATGCGCCATTAATTGCGACTTAAAATTGACTATATTATCATAGCTTCCCCATAAGGAGAGCTCTAGGTTGGGTACGCCAACATGGCGAACCGCGCACTCAACTTGGCGTACTTTCTCCTGCAGCGGAGACCTGCCATCAGCGATCCATGTATAGAGATCAGTGGATCCGACAGATGGTGGATTTGCTGATATTCTTTCCAGTTCGTTCCTCCGTGAATTGTCTCAGTAATGGTGCACTTAATTTGGAATTTGTCTTTATCAGCCGAACAACAAATCGTTCTTCCCTTTCAGTTTAACACTTTCTGCTGGGTTTCCTTGGCTTGTTCTTAACAGTGCCTTTGTATTTAAGTTTATCAACCACATATTGCACCGTAGAATGTGTTCTATTGACTAGCTGACCAATCTTTCGTAATGAAAATCCTTTAAGTGCCGGTTTATGTACAGTGTTCTTAAGCTCCGTACTTAACTCTGCACTCGTACCCATGTCCACCACAGATACGCTAGGAAGGAGAGTAAAGCACTTGAGCAGACTTATGCCGTCACTGAGACTTTTCCGTGCATCGCAAACAAACAGTGGGTACACGCATTTGTTGATGCCGGAACATTCATATAAAATATTCTTGCCTGTATGGAAATAAGTATGATTTTCACTAACGAATTATCATTGACAAACTATGTTTTTACCCGTAAAGTACGTTTTATTTCAATTTTTCAGTCGTTAATGTGAATATACGACTCTTCATAAGAAACTGAAGCCTGTACGAATAACAGAGGCACATACTGTATAACGTTGTTTACCGTTTATTTCGTTCTGAACCTGCACCCTTCCTTTCCCTACATGTCCTAATTCGCAAAACCAGGATAAATCCACCCTTTCATATTGCGTATTCCCGCCTCTCTCTTGTTCAAAGAACTTTATTTATCCGCATTCCAACTCCGCTTAATCTTTATCTCCTGACATGAACTGGTACGTTTTTCCTTCGTATGCCTCCTTTAGTCGATTCTTCCTTTAACTAGTCGTAGTTCATTTCCTACACCTTCCTTTTTCTCTTCTCATTGCTGTCCCCTCTATTGTATATACTCTACGATACAGTTACTTATTGTCATATCTGTATCTTACTGTGCTAGCTACTAGTTCTTATCTTCATTTTATTTTCCTCGTTCTTTTCTTTTGCATTTGTTTTATAGTTAATTGTTGTCTCTCTAAAGTTATTTTGTTAGTTTTTAATTTTCTTCCGGCTGTAAGCTGGCATCCGGGAGATAATGGGTACGAGCCCTACTGTCGGCAGCCCTGAAGATGGTTTTCCGTGGTTTCCCATTTTCACACCAGGCAAATGCCGGGGCTGTACCTTAATTAAGGCCACGGCCGCTTCCTTCCAACTCCTAGCTCTTTCATCTCCCATCGTCGCTATAAGACCTATCTGTGTCGGTGCGACGTAAAACCAATAGCAAAAAGAAATTTCTTCCGCTACTTTTATCATTAGACGATATTTCCTCATTGTTCTTTCACTTATTTTTTAATGTTTGCATTGTGCTACTCTATTGTAAATATATTTTTCATTGGGTACGGTTCCGTGACTAAATGGTTAGCGTGCTGGTCTTTGGTCACAGGGGCCCCGGATTCGATTCCCGGCAGGGTCGGGAATTTTAACCATCATAGGTTAATTTCGCTGGCTTGGGGGTTGAGTGTATGTGTCGTCTTCATCATCATTTCATCATCATCATCATCATCATCATGACGCGCAGGTCGCCTACGGGTGTCAAATCAAAAGACCTCCACCTGGCGAGCCGAACATGTCCTCGGACACTCAATGGCACTAAAACCATACGCCATTTCATTGCGTAACTCCGTAATTCGGCTTCTCGCTGTTTTAAATAAATAAATAAGTATTTTCCTTCCTGTGCTTTCGGTATCTTCACATGTAATTTAATATGGATTCTACTTTCAGTTCTCTCGTCACTCTCTCGTTCTTGTGGTCCCATCGCGTGTATCATGTTGTAGGGCCTACGTCTCATGAATCTCTTCTCAGCAACGGTGATTCGTCTCTTTTCCTGATGGTCCGTGCTTCACTCCTGTGCAAGAGTAGTCTTGGACCGAATTGATAGTACCATCAGTATTGCTGTCAAATGGTATGGTGTATATTCGTTCAACTGGCTTATTATGCAGTATATTTTTACAGGGAACTGGTTCTTTATCCTTGAAAGCGAGTGTTTTTGTTTTGAGCTCTTGAAAGATGGTGGTATACTAAATTAATTAGAATGAAGGTGCAGCAAAGCTAATGTTGTGAACTGACAGTTACGATCGACTGTATTCTGTAAGAAAGAAGTGCGTTCTTGGAGAAAACTATATTCACCTAGGTCTGTTTTCAGACCGACTTTACTGTATGGTATGAAAGCTGGGCGGGCTCAGGATATCTTATTCAAAAATTGAAAATAAGGACATGAAAATTGCGAAAATGATTGCAGGTACGTACAGTTGGGAACAATGGCAAGAGGGTACTCGGATTGAGGAGATAAAGGTCAAGTTAGGAATGTATTTCGCATGGACGAAGGATACAAATTTACAAACAATGATAAAAAAATATTTATAACTACATACAGCGTAGAAAATAAAGTGTACTGCAATTTGCGTATTATTTTTGTTCCCATGTTTGTCTTAAGGTAAGACCGAATGCCTTATCTCACCAATGTTAATTTTGTATAAGTTATGTTCTTTTTTCTCAGAAACTGCTAAAGATAAATACATAAAATTTTTACAGTATATTCCTCAACTCTTACTAAGTGCTGTTCCTACAATCGGAACTGTGGTTCAATAAATGTAGGAGGAATGATTTTTTTTGAAAAGATATATACCAATAATAAAAAAATCATGAACATGAGGCATAACTCTCAAGGTATTAGTCGCAATGACCTGATTGTAGATCCCCAGCTGTATTGTATACACATTAAGCACCTGGTCAAAGTTTCATGGTTAAGCATTGTATAGTTTTGAAGGTAAAGGAACATTTATTGAGATTTTTTGAGTTTCAAGAAAATAAACTCCGAAGTGAACAGTGAAAAACGTATCTTAAAAGTTACCCTATACGTTTCCTAGACCAATCAGAAGCATCCAGCACCATAATCTGACTCGTCACTGGCTAATCTGCTCCTGTTTTCTTCTTTCTTGCTTCTTTTGTTGCCAGATTTGCTGCAGATTCTGCTTTTTGCACCCGTCAAGCACGTTCAACCCAGATGCTGTATGCTCTCCTATTTCTACTCCCAGTTCTTCAAGAACCTTAAGCCTGCCTGAATTCCCATGATTTAAGGTTATTACAGCATCTGAGACCCCTAACTTTAATGTATTATATCCCACGGTCCAGATTATATTATTAAAAACTGAAAGAAATGTGAAACCATAAGAAGGATTCAATTAACATATAACTTCATCGCCAATTATTTGTTTGTAAACAACAGTAGGCAGACATTAGAGCGCAACATTATAGCCAACTTCCGGAACTTTAAAATGAGCCAAACTACAGCCTTATAGGTCAAGAAGTTCCTGATATATCAGTGATTATACCAATCGGTGCAACATGAAACGAAAATCCAAGCATTGTACATGTAAATAAAAAAACTATTAAAAATACTTCTAGGACGAATTCCTATATAAATGATACACCAAAAGGTTCGTTAAAGTCCAAATTGTAACATAAGTCAATAAACGAAAAAAGTCGTGTTTTTTTCCTTCAGATTTTGGCGTTCGGTCTTACTTTAACGTTCCTTCAAATATTAAATAATTTTGTACAAGAAATAAGGTTGCGGCGAGACTCGAACTCACGTCTTCGAGGTTCGCAGGCTAGTACCATCACCACTAGGCCACCACTGTGTTTGACTGCGATGTGACTCTCCAAGTATATATGCGTTGCATTGATTATTATTAAGCGTTTGGCATTACATCACTTAAAATCTAAATTACAGTAATATACAATACAAATAATTTACTATGGTACCATGACGAATAATAGAATACCAAGTGAGATCACTCACCTAGTTCAAGCGCTCTCCTGCAGAGCGGCGCTAGTGGAGCCTAACACCAACGCTACACGGTCAGCTGATTTAATGGAAATTACATTGATACTCAAATAATCAAATATAACACATGAATAACACTGTCAGAGAGTTATAAACAATATTATCAGTCCGCACGAAGAAATATCTTTGAACTTTAATAAGAGAACACGCGAAATAAAATGAAACATTACGAAAAGCGAAAGCAATATTGTGCTTTACATACTTAAAGAATCCTTTTTAAACAGAACAAATTAAGCATACACCGGACTGTAAATAACACTGACAAAAAGCAAAGGAAAGTTATCTCCGTACAGGCCATGAAGGTCCTTGGAGGAGTGGAAGGTAAAGGCTTCCACCATTGTTAACCTCGCCACGTGATGGGGTAGAGTGGTTAGCTCTACGCCCGGCCGCCTTTGCCCCCAGGAATTAACCTGGTCTTTTTTGGTGTAGGCTGAGTAAATAACACTGACACTTTTCTCAAATAAATTAAATGAAGTAAATTGCTCACCAAAACTAATTTGAGGCCACTTTCGATAGTTTACGAGTAGACTTAGCAGATTGTCGAGCTTGTATTTCTCTGCGGATTTCTCCCGCTCTGAAGAAGAATCGGTACTATAGTGGGGGACCAGTTTTGGAATAATGTCCAAAGTGCGTTCAATACAACAGCCGGCTCCTGATGGCACAATTGAAATCGCCTCAATCTAGTCAAGACACTCGTAAAAAAATATCGCCCCACATTAAATTGAATCCTTTATCTTAGTTTAACGTCATCGAATATAACTATCCCGTACCGTTTATTGTTCTTCATTTCATCCTTAAAATAATCTGAAATAGCACTTAAGCAATGAGGATTTACACCATAGGGACATTTAAGTCCTTTGCAGAGTTTCCTCAAATGGCTTTTTGGGGGAAGAGGTAACAAATTATGCCTATATCCTATCCTCTAGGTGGTGTTATTCTAAGTAATAAACTCTCTAAAAGAAAATCACTACTGTATATCATACCATTGGGAGATTTTACTTGACATTTTTTTTAACACAGTGTAATAATTTTTTGCTTCTTACTAAGAAATTTACAGTCTATAAATTGAAATTCGGTGTTCTTAATCTACCCCTGTAGGAAATTAATCCTAACTTTGGTTGAGAAGAGACCGCATTCTGCTTGCATTAAATTACGAGTTGCATTCTTTAGTTGTTTTCTGAGTGATAATATGATCTTTTCGGCATCGGTAAGAGAACTAGACTGAACTTGAACTTCACCCCCTACTGTTGTCATCACTGCTTCACTCCGTGATTCTCGTTTCTTATCTTCTTGATACTGTCCTCACTCCTTTTGCTACTGGGTGCCTTTCGCGATTTTACCTCAGTGGATAGATATTTCGGTAAAACTGAAAATATATGAGGCACCGCTCCTGGTTTTATTTTCCACCCCACACGAGGAAGTTCAACGTTTTCACCATTCACACCGAAACAGTCCGCCTTTATAATTAGATCTGCCGAAAAATGCAGGTCATATATTCTGCTTTTGGCCGACAATATTCCTTATCTTTCCGCGGAATAACTCTAGTCCACTTCGCAAACAGATTAGTTCCCTTTGGCGGTGTAAAATATCGTCTACCATCACGCTTCCTTCTGTAACCCGATTTACAACCAGGAACAAAACAGTACGACATTTTCTCGAAATAATAGAAAACTATTTGATTGCAAACACAAAGCTCTGCACAGATACTAACACGGACTTTCAGAAAATATTAAAACAAACTAATAGGCGTTAAAATTATCACCAGGACTTCACGCGCGCTCGCTGTACGTTCGCTGACAATTGGGCGCACGTGTCGTTGCAGTTGGATCGTTGAGACTGCAGCGCCACACTCCGGCAGGACCACCAACTACAATGTTAGGAGACCGGAGTGATCACACTTGGTATTCTATTCGTCATGATAGTGCATTCATATTTTTTATGTAGTCTATCGTCTCTGGCTTGGTATTTAAAACATCACTGAGATCACCCGCATACGCACTTAAAGGACAATCTGCAACAATATGCCGAACCGTCTACTTTGCAAAGCCACATCTACATTCTGGAGAAGGAACCTTACCTCACATGTAGTCCGACTCGTTGGCTGAACGGTCAGCGTTCTGGCCTTCGGTTCAGAGGGTCCCAGGTTCGATTTCCGGCCGGGTCGGGGATTTTAACCTTAATTGGTTAATTCCAATGGCACGGGGGCTGGGTGTATGTGTTGTCTTCATCATCATTTCATCCTCATCACGACGCGCAGGTCGCCTACGGGAGTCAAATAGAAAGACCTGCACCTGGCGAGCCGAACACGTCCTGGGATATCCCGGCACTAAAAGCCATACGACATTTTATTTACCTCACTTGTAGAGTAGGTCGTTGCATCTGCCATGGTTGTTCCGGATATTCTGTTTAGTGTTGACCACGTCCACACAGAAAACTTTGTAGCGTTGGGAGAGTGCTGTTACACCATTCTTCCATCCAAACTTGCTCACAGTTGAAACAGTGTTCCACCAATGTATTGGCTGTTCTGAGTGGTGGGTGTCTTGACCGAAGCCTGTTGATTCCAATGCTCGGTATGTCCTTATGGATTGGTAGCTGTTGATTGGTGATTATTTTTTTGTATTCCCTTGTAAGGACACATTTTCTTCTCAAATCGGGAGGAGGAATGTGGCTCAGAGCAGGTAGCCAAAATGTTGGTGTGGACTTGATTGTGCCGTTTATAATGCGCATGGCCTGATTTAGTTGGGCATCGATTCGCGCCGTGTGACAACTGTTTATCCTGACGGGGCAGCCGTATTCCGCAGCGGAGTATAGTAGACCAAGGGCAGATGATCGTGATGTAGATGCTGTGGAGCGGTGGTTGCGGACCTGGCATGTTTAACTAAAAAATTTGTTCGCCTTTTAGTTTGCTTTGTTATAGAAAATACATTTTTCATCTTTTCAACCATTATAAATATTCTTACCTAGAATGAAATATTAACACAAAAAGAACACGCAGCGGGACTTGAACCAGCAATGACCTTATTGCAAGACTCTGGTGCTAACCACCGAGCCACGAGCTCACTTACCACTTCGCTAACATTTATTTTTAGAATCTGCTTTACGTAGCACCGACACAGATAGGGAAGGGATACGAGTTGGAAGGTTCGCTAGTTGATATTGTAAGGCACTTTTTCGAAGCTAGTTTTCTGGAGAATGCCTGATTATTTGGTCCAATGCCTTTTCGACACATATTGGAGATGTCACCTTCGCGTAGGCCTACTGCAAGTGTGAAAAAATATATAAGACTGCTCTACCTGAAGGTCCCCTTGTGAGATGTATTTTAGAGAGAATACGTGGTTGGAGAGCAGGCATGAAGCAGAGCATAATATACTAAAGTCTAGGTAAGAATGTTTATATTTAGGCCTACTATGTGGCTCAGGCATAGAAGGTGCGAGGAGTAGATCGGGGAGGGGGGGGGGGCAAAAGTGACTGTGGTTACATTCAGAGATTTAACGATAAGAGGTGTTAAACGCAGATAAGCATACCTGTCTATAATATATGCAGGTTATTATTATTTCCTTATTATTATTATTATTATTATTATTATTATTATTATTATTATTATTATTATTATTATTATCTGTAGCTCATCGATTCAGTATTGTGTAAGCTGTATGAAAACCATGTGGTCATCAGTCCGTATCGACAAGGGAAATTGTGGAGATGATTCAAAATAAAATAAAAAAATCGCGAAGGAACGAACGCTTGAAAAATAAGACGAGAGAGAATCGTGAAAGGAGAAAGGACTCCCTTTACATTGGCTGCTCTGATATCAGAAAACATTGTTCGTCTGTCTTTCTTTCTGAAATCCGACGAGACATTGCACTCCGCAGTTTCGTCAGGGCTACTCTGCGCCCGGCTACATGTCAACGTGCATAACACCCTAAAATTTGCTTCTTTTGGTTCATATTGAATCTTTTCAGTTGACTGGCGTGTTTTTCTGTGCAATGCGGCTTTGAAAGCCGTAAGTCGCAGTCTTCAGAAGAGGAATATTTACCTACCAACAATTCCTTACTACCAGCTGGTGGAGCGAGAGGAACAATTCCCGTTTTTCGAAGCGGATGTCTCTGACAGTTACAACGTTAGGGGAAATTGCAATCATAGTTCATTGAAATAATTGTCACAATTAGGCTACCATCTAAATTTCTCAAATATATTTATCTTCTGAAAATGAATATAAAAGAAGACTTTGTCGCGAGGCACGAGAGGAAGTATTTCATGAAATTCATCATCATCATCATCATCATCATCATCATCTGTTTACCCTCCAGGTTCGGGTTTTCCCTCGGACTTAGCGAGGGATCCCACCTCTACCGCCTCAAGGGCAGTGTTCTGGAGTTTCAGACTCTTGGTCGGGGATACAACTGGGGAGTATGACCAGTACCTCGCCCAGGCGGCCTCACCTGCTATGCTGAACAGGGGCCTTGTGGAAGATTGGAAGGGATAGGGAAGGAAGAGGGAAGGAAGCGGCCGTGGCCTTAAGTTAGGTACTGTAACTGGGCCCATGGGAGTAATACCCATATATTATGTATAATAGTGCCAATGGAAAATCTAAGAATAGTTTCCCTCGAGTAGTAAGATTTATGCAGTGGAGTAACTATCAAATTAAGAATGGAGGCCGTGGACTTAGAAATCTCCACCAAGCATTGCAGAGTACCAAGATATTGGGCAAAGGAAAGTATGCTACATAACCTGGAAAGGAGAAATATACGGAGGAATAAGGGACATAAGTGAAAATAGATCAGAAACCAGTATAAGATTTATATATATATATATATATATATATATATATTGAAACAATAAATCGAACCTCTGACAATTTACATGAAATAAGAACTATACAAATATAAAATTTTCCCAACCACTTACACGGATTACAAATTCATTATATCAAAAAAAAAAAAAAAGAGATAAGATATCCAAGAGAAAGAAAGGAAAAAGAGAAGATGCCGCAGGAAAGGAAAAGAGCAAACAAGGAAAGGATGAATACTGCAATAAAAAGAAAAATCCAGAACGACAAGAAAGGGAAGATGTTCAGTTAGCAAATTCGAGTACACCAGCAGAAAAAATTATCTGAACAAAATGCAAATACTATATGCAGGTCACCACCACTTCTGTTATCCCACAGATTAACACTAGGTAACGTAGTTCTACAGCCGAATAATCACCATGTAGTTTCATTGAACCAGTTTCACAATATCCTGAAGCACTGAACGAATAGAAGTACGTGTACAGTAGAAGTCGCACAGTTGCCAATACACCACACGCACATTTCAAAAGAAAGTTGTTACGAAGCTCGTCAATGAAAAGTTTTAAATGCCAAAGGGGCAAGTGAAATTTCGGCCTGGAAATGCCATGCTCCCAGTTTAATTTTGCAAGGAAAGTCTGTCCCAATGCAATTTAAAATATTTACAGTAAAGAAATCAGTTTGTCATACCTCATCATGAAGCAAATTGAACTGCCCGCAAATGAAGACATCTGGGCACATGTAAATAAGGACGAAGTTGACGTAGGATGTTGCTCCCTCCACACAGGCCTAAGTCCATCTCAATGTTTCCAGAGGAAGGCCAGGTATTTATAGTGTGGAGTAGAATGAGAAATATATCTGGAAGATTCCAGAGATTAGTGAAGCATGCGCGAATAAACCAGGCGGTCACGTGACTTCAGCCGGCAAAAAGGAAGTTAGTTTATCGAAGATGGTGAAGAAGAATAGAGTAGAGTTCATGCAAAGTATGAAGTATGCAAGTTCACAGAAGTATGCAAGTTCCAGTTGGAGAAAAAATGCAGTTTATATCATGATGAGGGTAAGTCCATACAAATCGTAGAAGAAAAGGTTATGTGCGTGGCGAATTTCATAACAGTAGTTGCCGATGAGGTGAAGAGTCCGTTACAGTACCATCCCGGCATTCGCCTGGAGGAGAAGTGGGAAACCACGGAAAACCACTTCCAGGATGGCTGAGGTGGGAATCGAACCCACCTCTACTCAGTTGACCTCCCGAGGCTGAGTGGACCCCGTTCCAGCCCTCGTACCACTTTTTCAAATTTCGTGGCAGAGCCGGGAATCGAACCCGGGCCTCCGGGGGTGGCAGCTAATCACGCTAACCACTACACCACAGAGGCGGACATTTCATGAAATTAAGGTTAAATAATTAATACCTGGGTTTCAAAGCACATCTACGGTATCACCTACCCAGAGAGCTGAGTCTGGCATTGCCTTCATAGCCCGTCCCTTTCTATCGCCCAACCTTTGACCACCACTCTGTATGAGAGTGTAATATCAACAATAACTGGTGAAGAAAGAGAACAGAAGTTTTTGAAATGTGGTGTTATGGAATAATACTAAAATGAAATGGGTAGATATTGAGTCTGATTTGTTAGAGTAAAGCGGTTTGCTGAAATTTGACCGGATGAAGAGGAATATTTCTAGGAAACTCGGGACGTGTTCACTTGGTTCTGAGAGAAGTGTAAGTGGTAGGAACAGTAGCGGCCAAGAACATGAATATGACACAACATTTGGAATAGACGTAGACTATAGTAATTACATTGAAGTGAAAAGATTAACGTAGGATAGGATGACGATTTTCACGGAATATGTACTGAAACCCCGCATATTTTGAAGAAATGGTCATTTATATCAGTATAAAATTAGCACCGAAATTAAGGTAAAATAATCATAAGAAAATCACACCCTCACACTTGTCTGGAGCTCGATTGGCAACAAACTCGTCCTCGACTACGTTATACCTTACATAGATCCCTCCGTTGATCAGCGATAGTGTGTAGGCTTGCGAATCCCGAAATGCAGCCGGGTTTTTGAAGGGCGGAAAAATAACCATCCAGCACTCCATGGCGTACGGTGTAAACAATCTCTGATGATATGTTTGGTATTTATCCAACAAAATTAATTAAAACTCAGCCGTAGATTGCGTAAAGCCGGGTTCGCACGGTGTCGTGAACTGGACAAGGGCACCACTACCCATCGGCCTGCCGGTCGTCATCACTACCTCGTGTTAACTATCGGTACTGGGACGGGCGCTTGTAGTGCGTAAACCAGCAGAAACCGTGATCTGGGAGCCTTCTGTGAGCTGACGAGAAGAGGAAGAAGGTTTCTGCGGGGAATTAAACCTTTAAAAAAATGGTAATATAGTTATTTCATAAGGGTGATGAAGCCGACCCTTCCTTGTTCCTTGAAATGTTGGAGCCCACTCATCCTATGCTGCTGTGTATTGGCGAATTGGCAGCCAAGGGAAACAAGCCTGCTCCAATGTGGACGATTATTTTTAAATCCTTGTTTACTCCCTGCGTAGTCGTCGCGTGTGACTTCGAACTGCTAGCTTCTTTAGCGTACAGTAATTGTTCTAACAGACAACATACCACTCGAGCTCGACGACAGCTTGAAGGTGCGGGGTGGAAAAGTTGTAATAGAGCACCGGCATACACCATCATTCTCTTCCGTCCCTGATGATTTGAGTTTTGAGAAGTCGAAGAATCTTTCATTAACTCACCTTCCATGACTTACTTGCTTCTCTTCTCATTGCTAATATTTCTTTGTTTTGTACATTACAGAAGTAAAGGCTAAGGAGAATAAGTTGACGAACACACCTGGAACTCGTGCGTGTGGAGATCCACAGCATTGACAGATAGCTCTCAACTGGGGAGCGATCACAGGTCCCCTAGCTATAGTAATCGCCGCGTAAGGAAATACCCCAGAAAGTAAATATCGCCGCCCGATGCTCTTCTTTTCTCTTTTTTGTAATGGCTGATCACTGCTGCCAACCTGCCTGGTTACATATTAAAATCACCAGACATAACCATAACAAACTAACCTCAATGTAAACACCGATAATGAATGTTTCCCTTCCCTAGTAAATGCTAAAAGTTAAGATGAAATAAATCAAGATATTCATAATTAAGTCGGTTTCCACTCTCAATGAGGAATTAAGGAAATAAACACACTTTCTCACTCAAATTAATGTTACATGTATCTGACTTTATTTTGATATACAGTAGGCGTACTAACCATATTCTTGAAGAGAGGGGCGTGTTAAACGATACAATTTATTTAATAAGTCTTTGCAGTGTGATTTTCGAAAGTTCCAGACATCCAATGACTTTCCTTTCTTTTGCGCGAACATTTCCTTCTCTCTTCAATACCGGTAACCAGTAAGGAGAGATTACTGGGCATATTTTCAGCCTGCAGGCTGGTTATATCTTCAAGCTTACCAGGAAACATATAGGAATACTAATGTGCCAAGCTCCGTGAACGGAAATTAGGTCAGCTTTCAAGTTCACTGCGGATTTGAAAATAATAATGTAATAAGTTCTACTGCCAAAATTTCGTCCCGCAAGAGTTATTTCATGTACCGGTAGATCTAGACATGACACTGGCGTATTTGAGCACTTTCAAATACCGCCGGACTCGAACCCACCATATAAGAACACTAATGTGCCAAGCTACGTGAACGGAAATTAGGTCAGCTTTCAAGCTCACTGCAGAATTGAATATTACTTCTACTATCTACTTCTATCGTTTTCATATACGCCGAGGTGCCAGTATTTCGTCCCGCAAGAGTTCTTTATGTACCGGTAGATCTAGACATGAGCCTGGCGTATTTGAGCACTTTCAAATACCGCCTAACTCGAATCCGCCAACCTGAGCTAGACTTACATTCTCTCCTTCACTTGCTTAAATTAATTTTAAACATTTCCTGCCTTTATTATGATGTATGCATTACTATAACTGCATTCTTAAAGGAAGGGGGTAGGGAATATAGATTGTATAATTCATTGCGATTTCTGCAAGTTCTAGGACTTACCACATAAGATATATCTGTCCTTCCTTTTAATAATATTGCTAACAGCTTTACATCCCACTAAGTACTTTTACGGCATTTGGCATTTGAAACATATTTTCAGCTTACAAGTTGGTGTATCTCAAGCTTACAACATTACAGAAACCAATGTACAAGAGCACTATGAGTCAAACAACATTACCAGATTTTTACATATACATTGGCTTAAATCACATGAAGACAGGTTGTGAGGCAAGAATGGGATAGGAAAGAGGGCTAAGATTTAAAACGTTTAAAATGTACATAAGCGTACAGACACAGCACTAGCCTGAAATGAAAATGACGGGCGAAAACAAAAACTTCAGACCTGCCGAGTGTGGGGTTCAAATCCATCACCATCTCCTGAAACCAAGCTCACAGCAATGTGATCAAACTGCACAGCCAGTTCACTCAGTTTCCTATGACGCGTAATAGGCCTACCACATGGGCGACCCACTTACTTGTGTATGGATCTTCAGTTCTTCAATTATACATGTATGCAAAATCATTATGCACCTTAGTAAAAGGTACTTCCCTAGTTGGTTCTCTGATTGGTGCACGTATAACAAATATGTTTGGGAAGAAATACTTTTATTTTATATTTATTTATATCATAAAGAAGTCATGTTGTCATAGAAAAAAGAATATGCAACGAAAAAATGAATCCAAAGAGATAAACATTATTTACTGTATTAAATATTAGTTTATTTACATGTTAAGCGATATGTAGTAGTAATAATAATAACAACAAACATGTGCAATATGGAAAAAGGAAATAAATACAAGTAAATATAAATATAATTTACAACATTTAGAGCCATTTCATGGTCACTGGATTACAAAGCAGGGGTATGAATAAACAAACATAATAAACATGAATACTAATATTTAAAAAGCAAAAAGCAAAGTCATCTCCGTACAAACCATGAAAGCCATTGGAAGGGTGGAAGGTGAAGGCTTCCACTATCAATAATGTTGGCACTTGGTGGGGTGGAGTGGTTAGCTCTACGCATGACCGCCCTTGCCCCCCCCCCCCAGTAGTTAACCTGGTACTCATTTATCATACGCAAAACATTCCTTCCAAATTACGTTAAACCCCTGTCACTCATTATTATTATTATTATTGTTATTATTATTATTATTATTATTATTATTATTATTAATAATAATATACAAATTCTCACACAACTTAAGTATTTATAGAGCTTAACAATTTGGCTTACAATATTATAGGTTGACCTTACTACTAGCTTAACATTATAAGTGATAATAAAGTGAAGTTAAACCGTAATTACCCTACAACAACAACATTACAACAAGCAAGAAAAACTAGTAATTTAACTTTCTAAATCCAGTGTCATTATATACATATTCGCACACAACTTAAGTATTTCCAGTACTTAACACTACAAATTACAATACTACAGATTGAACTTGCTACTAGCTTAACACTACAAGTGATGATAAAGTTAAAACATACTACCCAACAACTACAACAACTCAAGTACCGGTACAAAAAGGAATTCCATAAAAAAATATTACAAGAAATACTGCTAGTCATTCTAAATCCACCATCATGTACAGTTTCATACACAATTTAATTATTTCCAATACTTGACACTATGGCTTACAAAACTATAGATTGAGCTTAGTACTAGCTTAACATTACAGGTGATAATAAAATAAAGTTAAAAACATTGTTAATTAACCAAGAACAACAACAATTACAAAAACATGAGTACAGCAAGCAATTTCGTGGAAAGAGAATACCACAAGAAAAAACCTCCCAGTTTCACAATCGAATCCAAGCAGAAAATCACAAATTCAGTGCCCATAATTTACAACTTTTACTTTTCACTTTACACAAACACTAATGGTCTTCTTAAATGACTTGATACCAGAAGGGAATCTATCAAAGACTGGTGCAGGTAATTTATACCAATCCCTTACGGTCCTGTTGACGAAGGAAAACTTGCCCACATCGGTATGCTGGTTTTTATGCTTATGATAATTTCTCGATAAGTATGAGGGAGGTTCCAACCTATTCCTAATACAACTCCAAGTAGCCCTTTCCGTATAGCTCTTATAAAGACCACACAGGCGAGCTCTAGTTCTTCTAGATTCAAGACTTTCCCAATTAATGGTATTCCTCCTATTCCCAGTTACGAAACGCATCGCTCTTCTTTGAACTTTCTCTAGGGAATTTATTAAACCCATCCTGTTCGCATCCCAGCATGCAGATCCATATTCGAGAATGGGTCTTACGAAGCATTTATAAGGTTTATTTAAACCTACTAGGGTGGTGAACACATAAATAAAAAATCCAATGAAAGTATTTTCCTTCTGGACCTTCATTTCAGACAGATTTTTTTAAACAATTTTTTTTCACTATAGTATGATTTATCTATAGAGCGAAACCGCTATGCAGTGTGCGTCTCATAGCTATCGAGATGGAATTGGTAATGTACTATGCATCTGTAGAGCCTATATACAAGACTTTTTACAATTACCTCTAAAGTGACATTTCAGCTGTGTGACAACGCTAAAAAGACTATGTACTTTGAGATTGACATTCCTGAAGAGGGTTTTCTGCACTTTCCCATTTTCACACATTGATTCAAGAGTCTGTATTGTCTTGTGGCAAAACCACTGTATTCTTCCGAAAACCACTGATAGGGACAGGTTTGGTTGTGATCCACCGAAAACAAATTATAATGACCGGTTAGGAGGGATGGCGAAACTATGCCACGCGTGTCACTAGGTGACACGCGAACACGATTTCGGTGGCACACCACACGCATATTAACGTTTGTATGCACGTCTTGTTCTATAGACTATACATACCTCATGCATCATATATTCATAATGTTTCAGGTTTAAAAAAATAAGTACCGAAAATCTAATTTCAAGTTCCATTCAGACGTGCACTATGGCAACACTGATAGAGATAAATGTCAGATGCATTCGCTCACCCACATCAGTCAATTGCTGAAGTTTGGCTTGTGTTAGCATAAGTGTTTATCGTTTTGAATTCCGTAAGAAAAATAGTTGCTAGGAGATTATCCCTATTTTGAGATTAGGAAAAACTATCGCACTTTATTTCAAAGCCTGATATTGCACACTTGAGTGATATCAAGGTCAATTTTTTTGAGTGGCAGTTTAGAAATGGAGCTGACTGAATTTCAAGATACCAGTCATGGGTGAACAAATTCTTACAGCTTAGTAAAGCATTGGTGAAAATCGAGTGTGCTTTTGATGGTGAATACTCTCTCCAGAAACCGGAGAACTTAATACTTGAACAGTGGAACAGCCTCGGCCATGAAGAAACTTGCTACAGCGCTACTTTCCCATACACCTGCGAGCTACCATTTTCTACAATGAACGTTGTGAACAGTTAGAAACCATCTTGGTTCAGACCTAAGTGCTTCTTGCTTGTTACTGAAGACAAGAAGTTATGAACCTAACATAAATGTCATCGCTACTAAGATTCAGCAACAAGTTTCACACTAAAGTTGAGAATGATATTTCACTGAAAGTCCTTTGGCAATACTAGTCATCTTGATAATACTTAATGACGAAGTGTGTTACAATGGTCACTTAATATACTTTTTTTCAAAATAATGTTAGGTATTCTTAAATCGTACACATTTAAACATGTATATTTGTGGTATTGGCAAAATACGACCACGGGACATGCAATCAAATGAAATATTTTACAATATATATGTAATAACATATTATAGAACATAACTTGGAATTAGGGATGGAAGTCGGGGGAAGGGGTGGTCGCGGGTTGTAACCATTCGAAAGGAAAATAATAAGTGGCACAGTAGACAGTTGAGAATAATAAATCAGACTTAAAATGGCACACCAGTCGGAAAAGGTTCGCCATCCCTGGGTTAGGTTGTGATCCACCGAAAACCACTGATTGTCGCAGGGTTAGGTTAGGTTCGACAGGAGCGACTGTTATCATTGAAAGCACTGCCGTGACGACTGAAGGCAATAAACATAAAACTGAATCCATTGATCTACAAAGTTTTCATTCAGTAGATACGCTAGGAACTGGCGAACCAACACCGTACATACAAAGTTTACAGGAATCAACAAAACAGGATATTAATTCGTGGTACTCACTGTTCTTTAAAGAGAAGAAATATCCAGTCAACAATAGCTGCAGTGAACGTGGTTTTTCACTATTACTGTCCGGCCCCATAGCTAAATGGTTAGCGTGCTGGCCTTTGGTCACAGGATGCGGGTTCGATTCCCGACAGGGTCACGAATTTGAACCACCGTTGGTTAATATCTCTTGCACGGGGGCTGGGTGTATGTCGTCTTCATCAACATTTCACTGTTATGGTGTAAAATAGAAACTTACTAGTTTTGACAAGTACAGTATGTTCAACAGCGACTCATGAATGATGACGGGCAGGATGTCCAACCTCACTAATCTATGTTGGCGATGTATTTCATGGTAAAGACAGCTGCCTCTGTGGATCAGTGGTAGAGTGACGGCCTCCGGATCCCAAGATAGCGGGTTCAAACCCGGCAGGGGTAGTCGGATTTTTGAAGGGCGGAAAAAAGTCCATTCGACACTCCATGCCGTACGATATCGGCATGTAAAAGATCTCTGGCGACACATTTTGTGTTTACCCGACAAAATTAATTAAATCTCAGCCATAGACGCCCAAGAGAGTTTCGGTTTACTCGGTCTGCCATCTAGTGGGCCTAGAATAAAACGGAACGTCAAAATTGACGAGCAGACAGCCAGATGGCGTCAACTTGAAATGTCTATACACGGTAACTGAGACCATACGATTATTATTATTATTATTATTATTATTATTATTATTATTATTATTATTATTATTATTGTAAAGACGAATTACTTTGCAATGCTATCTGTCTTAATGGTAATGTACTATGTACCTGTACTAGTGCTGGCTACTGAGTGCATGATTCGAAGCAGTGTATCGATTCATTCAAGTGTCCGAGTGAATCGATTCACAGGAACGGCAAGCTCACGGCACACAAATCATGCACAATCACGGCTCAGTGAGCCACACGACACACACGGCTCCTTATCGGCACAATGGGCACTGGCGGGGAGCCGAGCTTCCGTTGCAGCGAGACACAGCGAATCATGGCACACTGAAAGAATCGTACGCAGTCACGGATCAGTGAGACACAACACACACACGGTTCATTATCGGTACACTGGACATTGGCGGGGAGCCAAACTTCCTCTGAAGCAATACATACAGAGTCATGGTACACTGAAAAAATCATATGCTGCAATGGACTCTCGAGCTCAGCTCATTTGAAAATAATACCCACTCGCATTCACTGTCCTCTTCTTACAGGGAGTTTTAAATAATAGATGGATTTATTTGCAGTGTTAAAAAGATAGTCAGAACATAATTCCAAAGTACCTAGCTTATAAGTAGGTAGGCAATTAGGTTATTCTAATTACCGTATTAGTTTAATCAATCAGTATTTTTATAACTAGTTGACGTTCGACAATTACTTAAAGTCAGCTCTCTAGCCTCCACGCCTGGCTGAGTGACGGTTGAGGCGCTGGCCTTCTGAACCCAACCTGGCAGGGCCGAGCTCAGTGCGATGGCATTTGAAGGTGCTCAGCCTTGTGTCAGTAGATTTACTGGCACGTCGACATCTCAAAAAAACCATAAAAGTTGTTAGTGGGACATAAAGCCAATAACATTATTATTTAGCCTACCCTATGACTATGAGTTATGCTCATGACCACTCGAAATTGTCTCAGTTTGTATGTCGCATCATTGCACAATGCTTCAATAATCGAATCACCAGGTTACCGGTATACGTGGACAGTGAATATGTAAGTAGACTGATGTAATAGCTTAAATAAATGATGGTTAATCAGAAAACCAGTGGACTACTGTAAATCTCGCGTAGCCTATACAAAATATGACGATTTAAAAAAAAGCCTCTGCTGATAGAATTTTTTTTTTCAAAGATGACCGAGTTAGTTGGCCGACTCGACAATCTTCTTCTCAGTGTGTTTCACTTCATTTCTCCACATCTCTGCTGTCACCTGTAGTATATATTGAAGTATCACAACCTGACAAGTATATTATAAACTCCACTTGCCTATATCCAATAAATAACATTTCCACTTGGCCTACCTGATCAAGACATTCTTTCCACACAGCTGTAGCTCTGTCCAATCCGTGACCAGGTCTTGAAGCCACTGTTTTGTTATAATACTGTTTTGCCACAGACCATGCAAATTCGATGGCATTGAAAAATGAGTGGTATGGAGGAAGTCGTAGGACAGTATGGCCTTCACTGTACAGCATCTCGTCAACAATGTACCTGGTTTTAAAGAAACAGAGAAATATTGTTATCCATACATGAAAGTCAACAACATGAATGTAAACAACATTATCTAAACTTATGTTTAGGTGCTACTGTACCTCTTTAAGTGACTTCGATTCATATTACACAACCTTTGCAGCTCATCTTTTGTAGCATAATCTTGATTTCTCTTCAAGTTTGTAGCAAATATCAAATCAGCACCTGTAAGAATTTTAAGTTTTAGTATGAAGTTATTTCTTCTAAAAAAAGTATTCCCTAAAAATATGAGATCACCCCTCTTCAAGGATAGACCTATTAATTGATAAAAAATGTGATTTCTGTTGAATGATACAAAAAGATGTCTGATTTTAAGTGAAACCAACTACTGTGTAGCAAAGTCACCTGATGATGAAGTCAATGAATTACTACTTACACTACTTTATCCTAACATCTCTCATGAATGTATTTCCATTAGTAGGCCTAAATCTGGATTAGAAGTCCACGATCACTTGCATTACAGATATAAGTATAAACACCCATTTCAATACCTTAGAACAAATGTAATTGCTGCGAACACTGAACCTATATCATGCAGTAAGAAATAAGAAGCTTGGAAGGTGTTCAACAGTCAGGTATCAAGCACTGATTCAGGTGGAGATTGTCGAATGCAGAATAAACATAATACACTGACTGACAGAGCAAATGCAACACCAAGAAGGAGTGGTTCGAAAGGGATGAAAGTTGGGAAAAAACAGAGACGGCACGGACGAATAATTGATGTTTATTTCAAACCGATATGCAGGTTACACAATGCGCACGGCATCGACTCAGTAGGATGTAGGACCACCGCGAGCGGCGATGCACGCAGAAACACGTCGAGGTACAGAGTCAATAAGAGTGCGGATGGTGTCCTGAGGGATGGTTCTCCATTCTCTGTCAACCATTTGCCACAGTTGGTCGTCCGTACGAGGCTGGGGCGTCCAATGAGATCCCACACGTGTTCGATTGGTGAGAGATCCGGAGAGTACGCTGGCCACGGAAGCATCTGTACACCTCGTAGAGCCTGTTGGGAGATGCGAGCAGTGTGTGGGCGGGCATTATCCTGCTGAAACAGAGCATTGGGCAGCCCCTGAAGGTACGGGAGTGCCACCGGCCGCAGCACATGCTGCACGTAGCGGTGGGCATTTAACGTGCCTTAAATACGCACTAGAGGTGACGTGGAATCATACGCAATAGCGCCCCAAACCATGATGCCGCGTTGTCTAGCGGTAGGGCGCTCCACAGTTACTGCCGGATTTGACCTTTCTCCACGCCGACGCCACACTCGTCTGCGGTGACTATCACTGACAGAACAGAAGCGTGACTCATCGGAGAACACGACGTTCCGCCATTCCCTCATCCAAGTCGCTCTAATCCGGCACCATGCCAGGCGTGCACGTCTATGCTGTGGAGTCAATGGTAGTCTTCTGAGCGGACGCCGGGAGTGCAGGCCTCCTTCAACCAATCGACGGGAAATTGTTCTGGTCGATATTGGAACAGCCAGGGTGTCTTGCACATGCTGAAGAATGGCGGTTGACGTGGCGTGCGGGGCTGCCACCGCTTGGCGGCGGATGCGCCGATCCTCGCGTGCTGACGTCACTCGGGCTGCGCCTGGACCCCTCGCACGTGCCACATGTCCCTGCGCCAACCATCTTCGCCACAGGCGCTGCACCGTGGACACATCCCTATGGGTATCGGCTGCGATTTGACGAAGCGACCAACCTGCCCTTCTCAGCCCGATCACCATACCCCTCGTAAAGTCGTCTGTCTGCTGGAAATGCCTCCGTTGACGGCGGCCTGGCATTCTTAGCTATACACGTGTCCTGTGGCACACGACAACACGTTCTACAATGACTGTCGGCTGAGAAATCACGGTACGAAGTGGGCCATTCGCCAACGTCGTGTCCCATTTATCGTTCGCTACGTGCGCAGCACAGCGGCGCATTTCACATCATGAGCATACCTCAGTGACGTCAGTCTACCCTGCAATTGGCATAAAGTTCTGACCACTCCTTCTTGGTGTTGCATTTGCTCTGTCAGTCAGTGTAAATAGGCCTGCAATACAAGTAATTTACTGATAGAAATATCCAGTAATATTATATGAAAATACACTGGGGAAGTTTTGATTGAAGTACCTCTCTAAGGTTAATCATTGGCCTAAAGTGAATACCTGCAAGTCTTTTTAATAACCAAGAGATCCCTTGACAGTGGAGAAGTCAAAATCAAAAACCACGTACAGAACCCAATGAACGGTAAGTTATAATGCCACTACCGATCTCGTGCCAGTCAATTTCAATCAATCGGGCACCACTGATCTGCACTTAGGACAGTCGCCCAGGTGGAAGATGTAGTTACCGGGCGAGTTGGCCGTGCGCGTAGAGGCGCGCGGCTATGAGCTTGCATCCGGGAGATAGTAGGTTCGCATCCCACTATCGGCAGCCCTGAAGATGGTTTTCCGTGGTTTCCCATTTTCACACCAGGCAAATGCTGGGGCTGTACCTTAATTAAGGCCACGGCCTCTTCCTTCCAACTCCCAGGCCTTTCCTATCCCATCGTCGCCATAAGACCTATCTGTGTCGGTGCGACGTAAAGCCCCTAGCAAAAAAAAAAAAGATGTATTTTCAGGGATAGGCCTAGTCTTTTCTTCAATAATTGCAAAGAATTTGGAAATTTATTGAAATCTCCCTTGGTAAATTACTCCAATCCCTAACTCCCTTCTTACAAAAAACCAAACAAAACAAATATTTGCCCCACTTTTCATCCTCAACTTTATAATTGTACTGTGATCTTACCTACTTTTAAAATACCACTGAAACGTATTCGTCTACCAATGTCATTCCACACCACTTCTCCACCGACAGCTCGGAACACACCACTTAGTCCAGCAACTCGTCTCCTTTCACCCAAGTCTTCCCAGCCCAAACTCGACAAAAAAAATTTAACGCTACTCTTTTGTCAGAAATCACCCACAAGAAATCGTGCTTCTTTCTTTTGAACTTTTCCAGTTCTCAAATCAAGTAATCCTAGTGAGGGTCTCATACACAGGAACTGTACTCAAGTTAGGGTCTTATCAGAGACTTACGTGCCCTCCCCGTTTACATCCGTATTACAAACCCTAAATACCCTCATAACTATGTAAAGAGAGATCTCCTCACTATAACAAAATGAAGTAAAATAAAGTAAGAACATGCCAGGTACAAAGCCATCTTTTGTTCCAGCATGAACAATAACCAGTCTTCCTCCCTCAGACACAGGTCGACGAATTACTCCTTGAACATCATGTCCAGATTTGTGTGGTTTATTCGAGGAGTATGTGGGTGACCCTGAAAGAGAAATGCGCATTTGAAACTAAAGACACCTGATGAAGATAAATTATTCTATTAAATAAAATATAACATATATATTCACCACTACCCTGTAAGAATACACACACAGAAATATATTACATACACATATACCGTAAGTCAACAGGAATACACAAAGGTTATTGAAATTAGAGGCAAAGGCAATCCGAAGTTATTTAAAAGGACATGTTTAATGTGGTACACAAATATGTAAAAAGTAGATTTTACTAACGTAGGAATTTAATAATTAGCTGTTAATTATCAATAAGGATACAAAATTATAGACGTTAAGTAAATTTTAGTGATTTTTAGAAATATATGTAAAAATGATTTTATGTACATTATTCTGTAAATTGTATAAAGCTGTTGTATAATATGGTTTGGCATAATAGCAGGCTTCATAGCCTGAGCCCCGCCATATAAGAAAGGCAATAAACTAAACTAAACAAACCGTATCGAAATCGACACAAGACATGGTATAGGCCTACATGATTAGGTTAGGTTAGGTTCAGAATGAAATACTGCTCCATTTCAACTGATTGTCATTATGCCAGAAACTTATCATAGAAACAAGATAAAAACGAACACTTACCCCAGTTAATAATGAAACTCTTGCCATTAGCTTCGTATCATTGCGACTGATACCTTCTTCGTCGTAGTTCGTGTTTCAATTGCTCGTAGCAATGTACAAGCATTTCTTGACCTGATGTTTGTAAAGGACGTAACCTTGCTTTCCTTTTCGGAGGAGTTCTTGCAGATTTTTCTTCCTTCTTAGAGATCCCAATCGAATTCTGTTCGTATAAGTATGGGACGAAATAGGAAAGTAATTAATAAAATGTGCTCATCATTTCACACAAACTGTGTTATTAAATGCATTATCCGAACATGCCACAATTCTACTTACCTGGTATTAGCCAACTAGATTTACAATCCCACAGAAAAAGAAAATATACTTTAAATATTCTCGCAAATATATCATTAGTGACTTTAACAACAATGCGGTGGCGACACGCAATTCACGCTAGAACAGTGATTGAACGTTGCCAACGTGCCAGATTAACGGTAAATGTAAGACGTCTTATCGGCAAGTAGGGTCCCTAAACTGTATGGTTACCGACACTGAAAAAGACCCAACAGCAAGAAAAGTTACTATAAATCAATACTTTAATATGACAGGGGAGAAAGGGTAAGGATGCACCCTTAGGGTACGTCCTTACACGGGGACGACTATAAGTTTGACTTTCCCAGGCTCCTCACGTTCATCATTCCTGACAGACCTCCCTTTCCGGCCGCGCAGCAGTGATTGTACGCCTTCCACGACTGTTTCTTTAGCAGATATCCTCAATCTCTACCCGAGTGGTGGCCAAGTGTATATGGTCTGACAGCGTAGTTAGCCGGTTCGTGTAATGCTAATGGGGAAAAAAGTTTCATATCAGAGTATAGGCCGCAGGGTAGGAAGGGATGTGGTAAAACTGCGCACCAAAAGAGGGGATTGAATTCAGAACCTCTCCGCAGTGATCATTTTGAGCGAGGGCGTACGACACTGTTTTTATTTTTTATTTATTTAGGAAACATAAGATACAGCTACACTGAGCAAATTTCACTTGTACTCTCAACAGACTAATTAACAAGTGTAAACTTTCATGATTAAGTATAACAAAAATAACAAAAAATAAGATCAGGTACATAGGCTACTAATAACAACTATCCAAATCGAAAACCATATGAATGTCCATGTTCATAGCCAAGTCATCGTGGGTCAAAATGGCGGTATAACCACTTCACATTCACTTATCCTTAAGAGGCTACTTACACCCCTCTCGAACGTACTTTTACTTGATGCTATATCAAGCTCTTGTCTCCTATAAATATTGTTAAAGAGAGTTGGGAGGTGGATTAGGAAACATCGTTGAAGTATTGAGTGCTGGGTGTGGGGAATGTGGAGAAGGTTCTAGTGGAGCGGAAGAAACACGGGGAGTGAAGAGTGAGAGAAGGTGTTCCGAGCGGTAATGCCCATTTAAGATCCCGCGGAGGAAACTCAGGTCAGCTACCTGTCGCCTGATATGCAGCGGTGACACATTTATTGCCCTTAATACATGCTGCGTAGACAGATTTCTGAGCTTGGGGTTTCTGTTCCTAACAATCATAGCAAACAGGAACACTGCTCTGTCTAACTGGTTAATATTGGAGGGGAAGGCTTTTGTCCAAATCGGAGAGTAGTAGTTCAAGAGAGGTTGAGTGGTGGTGAGGAAGAAGTGACGAAGATCAGTGGTATCAAAAATTTCTGTGAAGCTGTAGAGAATGTCTAGTAATTTGATAGCCTTGGTTTTATATGTTTCTATGTGGTTCATGAATTGTAATTTTGTATCGAATATTACATCCAGGTCACGCTGTTCTGCAACTACGGTGATGGGCTTGTCGAGTAGGTAATATGATGTTGGTAGAGGAGATTTACGTAGTGTTAAGGACATGTGGCTGCACTTTTGTGGATTGGAGATAAGTTTCCAAGTACGGCACCAGTTCGAGAAGACGTTAAGAAGAGCTGCAAGTGCTGGATTCCTGATCTCCCTGTTGTTTGTGATTTGTCCATTGGATGGGGACGTAAAGCCTTCAGTATACGCCTTGGTGTCATTCGACAAGAGTAGGTAATGTGCCAACATCGGGTTTCACCAGACTGTATCATAAGCTGATGATAAATCTACAAACACAGCAACCGTTTTCATTTTTTCTTGAAAGCCCTGCTCAGTATGGCTGGTTAGTGCCAGAACCTGATCGCAACAGCTCCTGTTAGGTCTGAATCCTGCCTGTTCAACCTGTTCAACTGGAATGTGCTGAAGTACTGTAGCTGAGATTCGGTTATAGACCAATCTCTCTAGTAGTTTGTAGCAGATACTCAGTAGAGCAATAGGTCGATAATCTTCCGCATTACAGCCACATTTCCCAGGCTTCACAACAGCAACTACTTTAGTTCTTTTAAGAAGAGGTGGGAGCCTTCTTTTCATTAGGATGTCACTAAAGAATTTAGCAAGCCATTCCATAGTTCTAGGACCACACTGCGTCAGAAATTGGGGATGGATACCATCCAAGCCTGCTGCTTTCCCCGATTTTGTTTCCTTCAAAGCAGCTGAGATCTCTGCAGCCGAAAAATCCTCGGAGAACTGCGAGTTTGTTTCAGCTCTGGACAGTTCTGTCTTAAGCTCGTTTAGGATTTGCCTTGTTTCATCCCCTTTTGTGTCTGCTGATGCTCTGCTTAAGCCAACAATCCTGTTCGCTATATGTTCCGGCTTTATTTTAGAGTTGTTGCTATGGTAATTAGGGGCACTACTGCCCAGCTTCCTAAGGAGGGACCATGTTTTTCTGTTGGAGTATTGGAGGTTAATACTAGACGTCAATGTATGCCATTTTTCCTTCCTGGCAGAGTCAAAGCAATGCAGTAATTCATCAGCGACTTCCGTTTGATTGCTGCGTTGGTGTTCTTCCTACAGCTCATTGCACCTCTCTCTCCACGCTGGGATGTATTCCTTTCTAAATCCTCGGGGAATGAGCTTCTTTGCTATAGAACATATCAGCCCAGTAAAACGGTTATAGTTTTCAAGAGCTGGTGAAATCCATTGGATATTGTGTTCCTCAAATCCACACCACTTAAATGGCTGCCAGTATTAACTAACATCCATCCTCACTTTTGAAGGCTAACTGCTCTGAAGAAGGAATGGTTAAAGTGTACTGCAAATACACTCTTGCCGATTCATCAGGACTGCAACCCTCAGAAGCATGGAAGATTAAAATCTCGACATCCATCATGGCAACTCGGAAAGAGGCTGGTTGAATCACAGTACAACATGTGGAGGGAAGAGTGGGCTGCTTCAAACCCTTGACCAGCTAGGATTGATATCTGACCCTTGTAGGAAACTTGCTGGGTTCAACTTGCCAAGAAGTATGTGAGCTTCGTTGAACAAGGTGCGGACCGGTCTTGGAAGATGCAACTTCTGGCTGCACAAGTGGGGAAAAGTTTCCAGCCCTCATTGCGACTGCTCAGACAGTCCACCATGTTGTAATGATGTGCCCACTTTGGAGCTTCCACGAACTTCATGCGGCAAGTGAAGAGGCAGTGAATTGGCTAAATTCTCTGGACATTACATTATAAGTTAATTACCATCGATTGATCCTTTGTCCGATTGTTGTTTTTCTCTACTTTAAGTGTATATAGTTTTTAAGTTTCTCTGTACACTCTATACGCCATACGAAATAAATAAAATCGGGTTTCACCATCTCTCTAGTCGTGCAGGTTGCCATGTCTCTGGAGGAATCACAGCACTATTCTTCTTCGTTTTAACGCGTTGTTTTCCATCATAAAAATGAAAGGGATCTCCTCCCAACCGAAGACACCGCCTTGGTGGAGAACTGTCCTCACACGTGACTGTCCTTATCAGTGATAGTATGTCCGACCGCGTAAGTGGCTGGCTCACGTAGTTATCACTGTGTTGGCGGCCAAGTTCGCACTACACTCAGTGTCACCTGACGAAATTAAACTAATTCATTGAATTCCAGTAGAAAGCAACGCAGTCACAATGTCGCCCGGTTGCTACCATTTGAACAGTCCCCTTCTCACTGAGACGGTCGCGTTTTTATTGCCCCTTGGCTGTGATCATATCAGCAGTCATCTGAATATATCCCTGTGTAGATCAGTGATAGTGCCCACTAAGGTTCAAGCGCGTTGGGGGTGGATATTTTAAGGACGGCGCTCTCCTTGTACGGCAGTTGAATTGCTTGATGATGATGCTTGTGGTTTAAAGGGACCTAACATCTAAGGTCATCGCAATTGAATTAACTGCCGTTCTGGTGTGATATGCGTCTGCGACGTCATCAGACCTTGTACTGACCGAAATCTCGGCGCTTTTCATCTCCGAAGTCGTGCCACTGGCAGTTGGCCTGGCATGGACTACTATGTCCAGATTGTACCATCGCCAGGGCAACTGACTTGGATGGAAAGAGAAGATAAGACAGTTCACAGAGCAACAGATTGCTTGTGAATTCAATGCAGTGAAGTACAGAAGCCATCGTCCCACTTGGATATCACTGCTCACTGCATGTCACAAGGAACACCACCATTGAACTCTCAAAGCATAGAGAAAGATCACCTGGTACCAGTTTGTACGCGAGTGCGTTACGAAGCACTCGGGGCAATGGATTCTCTTGTCAGCAGGGTACAGGGATCCCTGGTACATCTGACAAACATCCCTCGCCGACGATACAGATCATGTCTAGCACAGTACACCGTCCAATCGCTCCCAGATTGTGGTTGATTGGTTCGATAAGCACTCCATTTACATGAGGATGCTTCTCTGGTCCCTGGGATGCGACTTCCCATGCCCGGTATGTTGTGGAGTCCTGTCAGCACGCAACTAGCCAGTTATCTCTAATTCAGATGCTCATCAGTGAAAATGATCTCTGTTTTGATTTATCTGGTGTTAACATTCTCCCATTGCCTTCTAATTCTGAAAGATTTTATAATTAGCTGTTGTAGATTCAGACCTACGCAGTATAGAGAGCCAAGAAGTCCTTCCCTCGACTTATTATTTTTTCAATTTGAGCTGAGACAATTCATATCTTTACTGGTTTACCAAACAGAATTATTAATTAAAACCTAGTCAAGTTTCTCTCCCATCCCGTAGAGTAAAACCAGGCCATACCGTCATATTTATTTTACCGCCTTTTCTCCTACACCTTGTGGGATGAGGGGATGGGGGGGGGGTGCGAACTTACGAATTTGGCTCCGATGCGCGATCGGATCGCGCTCCTGACGCCAACCGTATGTGGATTGATGATTTCATTATTACTATTGATGATGATTTTTCTCAATGTCGATATTACGAGAAATGCTTATAACGGCTTGTGCTTTCCTGTTTTCAGTTTTCACGACCTCTAAAGCGGTTTTGAAAACGCGATAAACTGCTAAGTTTGTAGTAAAATGCGATGTAAATGCTAAAGTGACGATTTTTCTTTAAGTAAGTAAGACCTTTCAATTTTTCCTCTGGATAAACTTGAACAGGGGAGTTTCTATCCTCTTGGCTCTTAAGCTCAAATACCCAAAGTTTGTCCAATCAGCTCTGAACTGCATTTGATGTGCTATCAAGGTTCTAGACAATGAAATATAGTTCAGTAAATACAATTTCATCGTAAGTGATAGGAGAATGTGAATGACAAAACAACAGCTATTTTTATGATTTTCTGCGACAGCCTCACATTCAACATCACTTAATTTCGTATATTTTCTTTTTGCACCAACATAAGCTTGTATTTTTCTTCTGCTATCCCATATCAATTTAAAATAAATGCACAGTTTTATTCTAATATACTATTAGCTGTATGCAGATGCTATTTCAATCTCTCTTTCGTTATCAAACAACATTATCTATTTAGTACAATTATCTCAAATTGTATGTTTTTCTCTAAACATTAAATTACAAGTGTATAAATGCCAAATGTGACTTCTGAATGCTAAAGATCACCACCCTATTTATTGCGTATTTCTCTCTTGTGCATGTAAAGAGGACATTCCCAGAACCAAATGAATTAACCAGACGCAATTAAAAACCCGACCCGAGACCCTCTGAACCGACGACCGTTCAGGCGAAGTGACGGACTATTATTGTTGTGTGTAGTGTTACACTCTTTCGCAGTGTTGAAATTCCTCCAATGTTGTTCTGCATTCCTCCCTCATCTAACTTTTAAAGCGCAACTCGCAGATTTGTTGGCACCCATGTAGACAGCTTTCTGCTGAAAATTTATTGTCGTGAACAACACAGTTGAGGTTTATTTCAGCCATTCAGGGTCCGAAAACTTAGTTGCTTCATTGAAGAACTTTGACGAGCTGCGCGCCATAAATGTTGAGATTATCTTCATATCTTTCACCGTAACCGTTCGTCACTTAATTCGCCTGAAAAATGAGCACCGGTTTTATAAAGTGGTGTCCGGAAATCACTTGAGACAAAGAGTCAGATAATTTATTTTATCTGATTTATGAATTCTAGCAAAAATCTTGGTCGGCAGTTTGCAGGCCTTTAAAATTGGAATTCATGGGAGAATATGCCAAACATTTCGTGAGTTGGCACGACTAACAAAGGAAGCATTTAGAAGATCAAGTATTGATCAAGACCTTCAACCAGTTACGCGCCGTAAGTCTCTTATTCTGGCTTCGCGGTACCGCCTTCTCGGTCATAATTCCTATATTTAAAATATAAAACGGTTTCCAGTATGAGAAACATGTACAACAGAATTAAATTCCCTGTAAAAAAAAATACCCTGTAAGGAATTTGCGGCTTGGTAGCCCCCTTCCAGGTACTTAATTTCCGGGAATTTTGGGTTAATGGGACACAACAGGACTAAAGGGATGCTTACATTCTTCGTTTACGCCGCTGTTCGTGAAAGATCAGTTTCCTGTCAAACCGTTCAGAATCACGAAGATAACAAATATGAACTTTTTTATATACGAAATGTAATTCTACGAGGGCGAATCAAAAAGTAAGTTACACTAGCTCGCCGTGAGAACACGCTGTGTGTCGTGACCGTGGCCAATGCGGAGCAAGCTAAGTCTCTATAAGATTGGCATGCTTAGCCGCCATTTTGGTTCATACATGCTCAATGGGCCATGTGATCAAACTCTAGTTTCTCCTACGAGCGCTCGCTTCGTCACATTGAACGTATTGCTTTAATCACCGCGTGCAGGGACGGAATAGTGCTATATTTGTGTGGATATTTATTACATAATGGTGGGTTGTTCTGCACCTAATTGTAGTAATGTGTCTACTGCGGGATACAGGTTGTTTAGATTCCCTTCTGGTCTGCATTATGCAACCACTCCCTCTGCTACACCTTCTACTTCAACTGCTGACTTAAACCTGGATCCAGCTCCCACTGGCAATACTACACCCCTTAAATTAGTCACATTGATCATTCAATATTCAGTTTTGCCCCCAAACTCCGGAAACAGGAGTTCAACATCCAAACACCAGAGTTACAGAATTTGTCAAAACTAACTTCATATGACAGAAATAATTTGTTTAATGTTGGTGGTAATACAACAAATGCATTTTTGTAAACCAAGATCTATGGTAGGCCCATATGCAGACAGGTTTTTAACTATGAGCTTTCTGACTCAAGCTCTGAAATATTCGTATTTTTTTAAAAATTGGGGTGGTTTAAAGAAATCAAATTTTGAAATTATGAAATTGTAACTGTGAGGTCTTATATAGGGATTACGGTATAAGCATTATATAATGCAAAATGCTTCAAATCTTGTAACGGAGAAAATTTTGAATGATAAATGCACCAGTATATGTTCTCCAATATACTGTAATTTAAAAGAAAAAATTGTTACACACCTCTTCAAAATTCGATCCTATATCGTTGTGGACTTTTTAAAAAGAATGTACGGAAACGAGGTGAAATGTATGGAACTGCTTCGGAAAAGAAGAGAAAAATGTAAGCAAGGAATGGAGTGTTATTGTTTTGTAAATACTGTACGGTAATAAAATGAGACACTAAATTTGTAAAAATTACTTAAATATCTTTTTTATATATATATATATATATATATATATATATATATATATATATATATATATATATATATGCTGCCTGAGCAAGTTAACCAATGTTGCAAACCTTTGAAGTTTAATAAGGTGAGTTGTGTTGAGAAATCCTCAACTCCTCAAAGCAGAGGAATCTCTGTGAAAGAGAAGTTCTGTTAACTTTGCCAAGGTCAAAAATTTTCAATATTCTCCACAGCTCGTGAGTCACTCCCCCTACAAGTCACTGGTAACTGATTATCAGTGCAATACTTCAGGTTGGGAGAGAAGATTCAACTTTAGAAGTAGTTACTCTATTCCTATTTTCTTCCCGCGTGTAGTTTATAACAACATAACACGTGTTTCATAAACGTTCGGTTGAACAAACTAAAATCCTCTGTTACAACTGCATAAGCTGATGAGATTTATATCACTCACCAACACCGAGCTCGATAGCTGCAGTCACTTAGGTGCGGCCAGTATTCGGTATTCGGGAGATGGTGAGTTCGAACCCCACTGTCGGCATCCCTGAAGATGGTTTAACGTGGTTTCCCATTTTCACAACAGGCAAATACTGGGGCTGTACCTTAATTAAGGCTACGGCTGCTTCCTTCCCTCTCATAGGCCTTCCCTGTCCCATCGTCGCCATAAGACCCATCTGTGCCGGTGCGACGTAAAGCAACTTGTAAAAAAACACTTACCGGTACCAAAAATTAAGTTTATTTTGAGCAAAAAATGATTTTTTAAATACTGGTAAATAAGAAAAGGGACTAAATTTTAGAAGAAAGAAATACACTTAAAGAATCCCAGTTACTTGGGTGTGTTCGTCTTCATACATCACGTTTCAGCGGTATTTTTGTTCGAAGAATATTTTTCTTATTATTTCGACAACATTGAAAATAGCGCTGAATCCATTTTACGCAAGTATGAAATACCGACTGAGATCATGTGGTATCAAAATCATCTATCACAATTTATATATCTCGACACTGTCCGATTACCTCGTCAAATTCCAAGATTTAAGAATGACAGTAGCCTATATCAATACCACGGTGTCCCTCATTTCGTTAGACGGTACCGCGGCGCATAGCTTACGAGCAACCTATCTACTTATCAATAAATAGTAAAAAACGATTTTTTAGTAAGCTGTTTTTTCTAATATTTCTCCAGTGAGAGTACATGCCTAGTTTGTTTGTTTATTAAATAGTAAATTATCAACGACCTTACTTTTACAATCACCGTTTCGAGTATAAATTACACAATAATGTACGAGAACAGCAAAAAAGGGTGATATATAAGGCTGGGGCGGTCAACTGCCTTACCAGCGTAGTGCAGGAATTAACCATGTACCGGGCGGTACACCTCTACGACGCAAGTTCAAATCTTGCGCCAATTGAAACTTCTCTACTGGAGAAACCCAGAACTTTGACAACTGAACTAACTCGGCTGTTTATCAGAAGATGTCACTGTGTGTTGTTGATTTGCTTTTGTTTTTCAGTGACCAAGAAGTGTGGACATTCTCCAACAGATGTCTCTACCAAAAACTATGGTAATACACTCTGGTGCAATGGAATGAACTCTCTTGAAGAAATTTTGTATTCATAAGTTTTGTCTTTACAAAATTTTGTTCTGTCATTGGTGTGTTGGCATTATTAAGTTTTCTTTCCGCCTGTTTTGAATTTAACCAATCCTAAATTTCTGGAATTAATTTCCCACCAATAAGGTGTTTCTTCATTGCCTTGTGTACAAGTTTTTGCTGTCAACCAATAAAAATTGAGTGGGTGTGTCTACTCATTCCTGAAAGGTCTCGAATTTTCCGCGAGGGTATAAAAACTGCTGATTTTCTTGTCTCCGGGCCACTTCAGTAACATCTAGCTTAGTGTGTGGATATGTAGCAGGGGGTGGGAAGCGCCCCGTTCTTCAGGCAGCAGCTCTTCATCAAGGTAATGGCCTCTTAACGTCTTTATTTCTTGCTAGCTCAGCAGTTTAACTCACGGGGAAGGTTCGAAACCTTTAATATGCAAACTATTAAACATGTAAACCCTTTTCCTGGTAAACTTCAGTTTTCTTGAACTTTAATTCGGGGATAGAGAGTGCTTTACCCTCTCGAGCTCCCCTTCATTTGAAATTGAGGTGACTACGTTTTCGTGACCGTTTCTTCTCTTCCTTAATGTATTAAAGTTTCTCATACGGGTCACCTCCCTAGCTTGGGATTAGCCCCTGTATTATCGGCCTAGTGCCACATAGGTTTTAAAAAACTTTAGTGTAGGAGTGCAAGTACTCGCCTCCATTCAATTTTGTATTTTGGGCCATTTATTTAACACGTTTTGTTTTCCTTCCTGAGAAGGCCCAGTAGATTGGGTACGAGGTACTCCTGTACCATTATAAATGTGCCTTGAGGGCAGTTAGTGTAAAGTCAGGTTATGGCCTCTTAAATAGGCTTGAAAAATCGAGAGCGGGTCAGCTCTTTTTGGTATTTTGAAAGGTGCCTCGGGGAGGCGTGACATTTTTGATTGCTGGGAGCTAATGCTCCATGTAATTAAGAGTTTTCTGCCCTTTGGTAATTTGTGGTTATGAGCTGAAAGCTCAGACTTTGGGGCTCGTAGCCCAGAATTTGTAAAATTACATTGTACCTGATATTTTTGTTATTTAACCTCGTGAAAAATTGTTAAACTTTGTTGTCTGTTGAAAATATAACCTTTATTTACATTTTAAATTCATCTTTCGGACTTGTAGTTAGACCCATTCCAGCCCGCACCTTCTTTCACCTCTGCTGTTCCACAGATACCTCGGAACAAACCATAAAGGCGGGCGAGCATACCTAGTCTTTAGAGAGCCCTAAGCTACAGTAACTGTTGACACGTCCGATAGGAAGGTTGGTGTGATATCCCGTCGTGTTGTGTGTGCAGAGCGGGCTAGGCTTAGTGACGCGTCAACTGTATGTTCACTCAAAATTGGAAGTGCGTACAACGATCCGATTTCTATGGGCTAAAGGCTCAATTGCACGGGCATTCATCGTGACATCACTGCTGTATATGGTGAGCGTGTAATTTCTCGCTCCGATATTGTAAAATGGTGTAAGCAATTTGACGCCGGTTGCACGGATCTCACAGACGAATATCGCAAAGGCAGGCCCGCAACGTCGAGTACCGTTGCAAATGTTGACCGTGTGGACAGGATCATTAGAGAGAATCGGTGCATAACACTGCAGAAAATTGCCATCGTGCTGAACATTTCGTATGACAGTGTGCTCTCCATTGTTCTCCAGCACTTGGGATTTCGTAAACTGTGTCAAAGATGGGTCCCACGTCTGGTCACCGATGTTCACAAAAGACAATATTTCAGATCGTATTTTCTGGACGGCAACGTGTTTCTGCGGCGAATCATCACAGGGTATGAAATGTGGGTCCACCACTTCACCGCAGAAACAAAGAGAACATGGGTGGAATGGGTGCACACTACATCACCACCACGAAAGAAGGCCAACGTCCAACCTTCAGCAGGAAACCTTCATACAGTTTAGACTTAGCGCCATGCGATTATCTGTGTTCGGTAACTTGAAAAAGGATCTCGGTGGACAACGATTCCAAAACGATGAGATGAGGGCAGCTGTCTCCAGCTGTCTCACATAGCACTGGAGGTGATTTCTACGCATCCGGAATCGAAAAGTTGGTTGACCGTTCCGAGAAATGTTTACAGTCTCTTGGGTACTATGTGGAAAAGTGAACTTAACATTGTATGTTGTCTTTTTTTTTTTGCTATTCGCTTTACGTCGCACCGACACAGATATGTCTTACGGCGACGATGGGATAGGAAAGGCCTAGGAAATTGAAGGAAGCGGCCGTGGCCTTAATTAAGGTACAGCCCCGGCATTTGCCTGGTGTGAAAATGGGAAATCACGGAAAACCATCTTCAGGGCTGCCGACAGTGGGGCTCGAACCCACTATCCCGATTACTGGATACTGGCCGCACTTAAGCGACTGCAGCTATCGAGCTCGGTGTATGTTGTCATAGCCGTTGCCTATGTGTAGTTGGTTTCATAAATGGTCATAACTTGTAAGTGTAACTTACTTTTTGATTGTCCCTCGTATATCCTGTATTTATTTGCTCATCATTTTGGTTTTTATCGAGTAGCAACAACACTTCCCTTGCAAAACGTGGGAAGGAAATTGCCTAGTTTGTTTAGGCAGCGCATGCACTTCTGAGAGTATCTGGCTGACAGTTTCCTCTGACTGGCTTAAAATTTTATTTCGCTGCATTCTCTCCTTAAGAGAGTAACCTATCTGTATCTTATCCCGGATCATAATCTAATTATTTGTGAAAGTTAATCATAGTTTTACCAACATCCGCACACATTTTCATGTTTACTGTATTGAAAAGGGAAATGGAGGGTCGCAGACATTATTTATTCAATGTAATCCAAAGTGCGTTTGCCAGAACGACGCAGAATGGCTAATAATATATTTGCTTTACAAAATGAAATGATTAATAAAGGTAACGATTACATCCTAGTCTGTACAAAGGAATTCTGAAAATGGCCACTGAATATTTGATAATTGTGTTGATAATATCGCAAGGGCTTACGTATTTCGAGCAATATTAAGCTGTGATTGAAATAAAGAACCGTCTTTTTAGTCGCTTTTAGTCTTAAGCAAAATGCGTGCGTATGGTTAGTGTGTGATGGTACATACATCACACCTCCCCACTACATTATTATTATTATTATTATTATTATTATTATTATTATTATTATTATTATTATTATTATTATTATTCATGGGAACCGGGCATCTAATGGCCTTGCTAAACAACTATGTTAGCTTTCTTCTGCCCTACACTACTCGTTCATCCTTTCACTTGGTAGTCTTTTCCTTTTCTCATTCCAGGTGGTTTTCTCCGTCGACTCCTAGAAATGCTTCCACATTTTGAGTTGCTGTCTGAATCTGTCTGTTCTGTATGTCAGCCTCTCAAATGTTGGCTTCATTTATAATTTTACGTATGCCTAGTCTCCAGGTGAATTCTGTCTTTGGGTTGTAGTTGAAGTGATTGAGTATTCTCTTGGTTAGATTGTCATTTATTCTAACTACCTGTCTGTAAGGCATCAGTTTCCTTTCTTCATTGTATCCGTTATTCCCTCAGTCTTACTATATACTGTAGTTCTTCGTTACTTCTCTTATTGTACACATCGTCTTTTTTCATGCACGCAAGATTTTATCCATATTTTTTCCTCCCATCTTTCTTTCTTGCTTTTTCTGATATCTCCGTTTCTCTATTCATCGTCAAGCACTTTGCTGCGTATAGACACTCTGATTTGACCACCGCGTTGAAGTGATTTTTGCATTGATGGTTGGAGATTTCTGGTTGTAAACATCTTAGGTTACTTGGTATGTTAATTACCTTTTTTATGGCTCTCATTTTGTTTGCTTCTTTGTCGAGTCAATATGGCTGTATGACCTCTCCCAGATACTTCAATTTGTCCACTCTTCTGATTTTCCTATGATGTGTGTTGATATGGTTAGGAGCGTTTGCTCTTTTGCAGTTTGTTATGAATTTTTTTAAGGAAACCTGCGGTCCTGTTTTTTTCACTCTTTCTCTGTCTCTCTGGTGGCTTTTTTTTTTTTTAATGTCGCCTGCCAATATCGCACGCATCTCATTATGCCTTTCGAGGGCCAATCACACTGTTTTGTACGAAAAGCAAAGATTCTTGAATATTTCATGCGTTAACAACTACGGTACTTAGCTTAACATAAAAATGCCTGAATGACCCTTGAGCTACCAGCTGTCTATCTCGCACGACAACCATGCTGACATTAATCACAAATTTTTGGACATGTATCCTCCCTTCACCACTCACTACTGTTTCTTCTCCCGTCCAATGGAAGCCTGAAAGGAACATGCTCTCCTACCCCTGCTCACGTATTCACCAGCTTATTAAAAATCAGTAAAAACGAAATACTTAGGAAAGTAACATGAATGTGATCTGCCCGGAAAATTTTGCTTCTACTCCCTTTACGTTACCATTTACAAAAACAAACGAAAAAATAAACTTTATTTGGGCGTGCATTATTTACGATGTTTGTCATTAAGAAGAAAACCCTTCATCATTGATACTGATTGCTTAGTGCACTCGTCACGCGTTCCTTTCTATCAATCAATCACTACTGATCTGCATTTAGGGCAGTCGCACAGGTGGCAGATTCCCTATCTGTTGTTTTCCTAGCCTTTTCTTAAATGATTGCAATGAAATTGGAAATTTATTGAACATCTCCCTTGGTAAGTTATTCCAATCCCTAACTCCCCTTCCTATAAACGGACATTTGCCCCAATTTGTCCTCTTGAATTCCAACTTTATCTTCATATTGTGATCTTTCCTACTTTTAGACACCATCCAAACTTATTCGTCTACTGATGTCCTCCCACGCCATCTCTCCACTGACAGCTCGGAACATACCACTTAGTCGAGCAGCTCGTCTCCTTTCTACCAAGTATTTCCAGCCCAAACTTTGCAACATTTTTGTAACGATATTCTTTTGTCGGAAATCGCCCAGAACAAATCGAGCTGCTTTTCTTTGGATTTTTTCCAGTTCCTGAATCAAGTAATCCCGGTAAGGGTCCCATACACTGGAACCATACTCAAGTTGAGGTCTCACCAGAGACAAATATGCTCTCTCCTTTACATCCTTACTACACCCCTAAATACTCTCATAACTATGTGCACAGATCTGTACCCTTTATTTACAATCATATTTATTTGATTACCCCAATGAAGATCTTTCCTTATATTTATACCTAGGTATTTACAATGATCCCCAAAGGGAACTTTCACTCCATCAACGCAGTAATTAAAACTGAGAGGACTTTTCCTATTTGTGAAACTCGCAACCTGACTTTTATCCCCATTTGCCTACTGTCCATCTCACAACATTATCGAGGTCATTTTGCAGTTGCCTACAATCTTATAACTTATTTATTACTCTGTACAGAATAACCATCTGCGAAAAGCCTTATCTCTGATTCCACTTTTTTACACATATCATTGATATATATAAGAAAACGTAAAGGTCCAATAATACTGCCTTGAGGAATTCCCCTCTTAATTTTTACAGGGACAGATAATGCTTCACCTACTCTAATTCTCTGTGATCTATTTTCTGGAAACAGAGTCACCCATTCAGTCACTCTTTTGTCAAGTCCAATTGCACTCATTTTGGCCAGTAGTTTCCCATGATCTATCCTATCAAATGCCTTAGATAAGTCAATCGCAATACAGTCCTACTGACCTCCTGAATACAGGATATCTGCTATATCTTGCTGGAATCCTACAAGTTGGGCTTCGGTGGAATAACCTTTCCTAAACCCAAACTGCCTTCTGTTAAACCAATTATTTATTCAATTTTTTCTAGCACCCTGCGTAATTATGCTCAGAATCTGAGACCTTTGCCTAGACACGATTGGCTATTGTTCAAGTTTCTTAATTGACAGTTCGCAGGATGCACTCCGATTTATAACATGTACGATCGTGACGGTCAATAACTTCGTCCTTTATTAGCTGTCACGAGAATATCTAGGGTCGGCCAGTGGTCTTCCTTTTATTTCCAGCTGACCGGCACGTCGGGTTGGAGGCTTTGTCACGTTTAATTGAGGAAATTGGCTCCGCTAATAACTGGAGTTCAAAACGTTTAAAGGGTGCATATTATAGATATTGACTTCTTCTTTTACATGAGCTAAACGCGACGCAGATCGATCGGCAGTTTTTATGTAATCAAGCTCCCGCCTTGAATTAGAACACATGCGTCCCATGATGGGTGGAGTTAACTTTTGGGCGCAATTCTCGGCTTCTAGACGCTCTGCATTCACATCTGTTTTCAGTTCATTACAGCTGGACAGCTCGTGACCTCAATCTTCTCTGTGGATAAAGTATTCCATATTTTCAGTCTGGAATACACAGAATATTCAGCTCTGTTCATTGATGTGCCTACATCATTTTCCTATATCTGGATCAGAATATCACATAATTTTGCGCACAAAAATTCGACGTTGGCAGCAGGGCAAGTGCACCTTGTAACCTCACCCTTGAGGGAGCGAAGTTTGAATGCGTGAATACCTTTAAATATCTGCGGAGTACAGTATCAAATGATGGAAGTACCAAGAAGGAAGTGTTGAACAGGATTCAAAGGGATGCAGCGTCTTTCATCAAGTATGGAGCATAGTATGGAACAAGGGAGTCCTCAGAGGGTTAAACAGACCATGTGTGAAACTTAATCTCCTACCCAGCATGGTATGTAGTCTGGAGTGGTTGCGCCATACACAAAACAGAAGTACGTCAATTGCAAGCTATTGGAATGAAGTTCCTTAGATCAGCTATACGAAAACAAGGAAGCACAGAATTAGGAATGACCAGATACTAAGAGACCTGTTGGTCAGTCTGACCATGAAAGAAAGGCTGAGTGTTGCAAGGTTTAAGTGGCTAGGACACGTTAAACGGATTCAGCCGACTCGAAATCCGAGGCAGTATTTTGATCGTCCCGGGACGAAGGCCGAAGGTGGTTAGACCAGATTACAGAAGAGATGAGAAACATGGGATGCCCTGGAAAGAGAAGAAGCATACCAAGACCGTAACAAATGGAGGCAGATCGTTCTAAAACATCCTATCCGGCTCCGTGGAAGAAATTCATGATGCCAACAGTTGTTCATGTTTTGATTGTGTATTGATGAAGTTCTCACGCACTGATCATAATATGAATCGTTATTTTAGAATCAGTGGAGACGTTATTGGAGAACCTAGATTCAGTTGCTACCTGTTTATTCGTTTTCAGAGGGTTAGGTAAGACCCGTAACAGCTTTATGTACATGCCCTGGAAGAGAGAATTATCATGCTTTATCAATATTCGAGATACCTCTTTTGGTGAACTCCGGCGCCCAAAGTACTGAGATGCGAGTTAATAATTTTATTTATTTTATGTTTACTTCGATCTAAACTAACGCCCAAGCGTGAGGTGAGTATTTTATTAATATTACAATTGGCAACCAACAGTGGGACATTTTGAATGCTTCGAAACAGTACTCCAGAGGTATCTGAAATCTTTCCGGACTTCGTCCAGAAAACGGCAGGCGAAAAAAAGCACACTTAATTAATGGCTTGAATAACTCTGCCCTAAACTGATAATGAGCAAAAACTCATCCCAGTGAATCCATGTAGAAAATGGTGGAATAATAGGTGAGTGCCGTAACCGGGAATCAACTCGTCCACACTTCCAGCTTTGGAATCATCCTAGTTGTTAGTAGTAAAGGCATGGTGATGACGTATCTGTGAATGTTCTACCTGCTGTAGGTCCTTGTGACCTCGTCAAATGTCATCTGATTGTGTGACTGTTTTGTCATGAGCTCTCCTGGTGCCAAGTGGCGGTTGTGTGTACGTCAGACTGAGTAAGGAAAATCTGCAGACATCATCATCTGTGCACATCAGGTGCTTAAACACGGCGTTTAAGGTGCTTGCCTTATGGTTGTACTTGAGAAAGAAATACGCTGTAGCTATTTGCAAAAGAATGGAGAATATTTTGTAACAACCTCAATACTATAATCATTGGCGTGGCGTGTCGTCGGTATTTCCTGGGTGTTATCGAGGAGAGCATTCAGTTCTTTCGAGCGTTCTACTAACGTTTAACGGGGGATATTATTTTACAAACACGATTTCCAGTCAGTAATTAATTTATTTATTTACTGTGCACTACAGGATTTCTAATCCCAATTACAGTGGCAATTGTTTACATGTGTTTGTTTTTCAATGTTTCGAATCGCTTTAATAATCTAATATATAAATTATTCTAATATTATATTTACAATGAGAAAGAAACCATATTTCATATCTAATCTAATTTAATCTTTACAAAAGAAAGAGTAAAATAAAAAAAGTAATTTCATTTCTAAATTTTCTTCTTCTTGTAGGTCTAACACTTATAATTACATTTATGGAATAGGGCTTATGTAGAATGTTTAAAATACATTTTGTAATTCAAATCAGCATTTTAAGTTATTTAGAGAGTTTTTACGGTGATGATCACTTGTAGAAACAGGTCGAGAGGTACACAGAAGTCTAGAAAATTATTTTTCTGTACTGCACTGTTGTAGACATTGCATAGTCTGTAGAGTGGGGAATTTTTTCGAGCGGTTATTCTGACCTTTTTTTTTTTCTGAAAAATTATTTGTCCTCACATTAAACGGGGCACGTGAAAGCTCAAGAGGCATAAAAAGTCAGGTTTGTCAATAGACGGAGGAACGAAAGGAGCAACACCGTATACGAATGAAGGAGTACTGGACCAACATTAAAGCTCAAGGGAAACAGTTGAAATGACGTGGTCCCTAGTTGGCCGGAACGAAACAAGAGATAATAATAATAATAATAATAATAATAATAATAATAATAATAATAATAATAATAATAATAATGTGAAGAAAAAATCTGGAAGTACTTTATTTGAAGATCCGCCAGAAGTTGTGTTGCGCCTACTTGAACATAAGTTCAATTCGTCGATCCTAGGTCGATGATTTTTAACATTTTCATGACGCATGCGTAGAACATTGAAACTATCTATAGCCTATTCTTAATACCATCTTTGATCCAGGCGGGTAATTTTTTAATTTGAAAAATTAAACACAGCCAGCGAAATAGTTTTGACAATCACTGTCACGGCGATTCTGTATACCATGATACATTAAAACAGCCACGGAAAATGATCGTTTACTTTACGAGTGAGATGTGTATTTCGAAACTGTACTGGCTGTCGCGTGCAATATTTTATTTCGTGCTAAGGTGAATTTATTCATTTTAAAATTTAAATAATTTTCATTCGCCAGTAGTGGCTCTCACGAAAGCAGCCGAGTTCGAATTCCTACCAATCAATGTCAGATTTTTGAAAAGGAATGTCACTTTCTTGTGGCTCAGAATCCACGTAAAACTGTAGGTCATGGCTATGATCACCATATCAACAGCCATATAAACTTAAAGCTTGCTCTAAATTCCAGAATGCGGTATGATATCTCCAACGACCCTTCAAAACTGTGGGATAAGCTGAAGTGAGTTGTTTTCATATTAAAACTTTGATTTTCGTGACGCACTCAGTTATCGTCTCTCTGTTCGCTAGATATTCCTGTCCACCTTCCCTTAGTCAACTCTTGTCCAGTTCCAACGTCGAAGTTATTAAATCGTAACTCTTCTATTATTATTTTTTTTCCCTCCGTTTGGCTTTAATAGACTATAGTTATCTAGTATTTTCTCAGTGTCCACTTCTTCATGTGCCATGTCCTCGCAGAACTTGGGCGATCTGTTGTTTGTTCATAGCTGTTCTGAACAGAGTAAGCTCTGTCATCCCAAACCACTGGCTCAAGTTGCCGAGCCACGATGTCCTACTTCTCCCCGGACCACGTTTTCCATTAATTTTCCCTTGGCGTATTACTTGCAGAATGTGGTAGGTATTTACTTTTCCACATCGTATGACCGAAGTATTCTAGCTTCCTTCTCTTGATGGTAGTGAGAATTTCTGGTTGTTGTTCATACGGTGCAAAACTTCTATATTGGTCATTTTAGATGTCCAAGCTATCTTCAGCATCCTTCGGTACTACGTCCATATTTCAAATATTCGCAACTTCTTGCACATGGTCTCAGTGCCCGTGCCTCAACGTCATATAACAGAACACTTAAAACGTAGCACCGGAGTAGTCGTGTCCGTAGTGTAATGTAAAGGTTACGGCTTGTCAAAACGTTTCTAAGTCTATGAAAAGAAGTACCGGCCTGCTCAGTTCTACATCGGATCTCATGAGCAAGGTCCCAGTCATCATTGATGTGACATCCCAGGTATTTAAATATTGCCACTTTTGCGATCTGGTCCTTTGCTACTGTGAGATTACCTCGAATGCCATCTTCCTTCTTGCTTAATAACCATCCACTTGGTCTTCTTTACATTAAGCCTCAAGCCCATGGCGCTGCTGGCTTCAATGACGGTATTAAACAGTTGCATGTAACACAGTGTCATCGGCATACCTGATGTTATTTATGATGAAACCATTAACCACAAATCGTTGAGTCTTTCCGTAAAGAGCATCTCGAAAAATCTTTTCGGAATAGATGTTGAAATGCATGGGTGAAAGATTGCAGCCTTGGCGAACTCCTTTCAAAATTGAGACTTCTTCCGAGAAACGACCATCAACTCTTACGCCAGCACTCTGGTTCCAGTAGAGATTACCAATAATACGTATGTCCCGCCCATCAAGTCCCAATTCTCAAGAATGTTCATAAGTTCGTCATGGCGGACTGTATCGAAGGCTTTTCGTAGTCGATGAAACAAGCAAAAACATCGACATTGATATTTTGGCACCGTAGGACTAATACCTGCAGACTATATAATGCCTCTAGTACCAAAACCATGTCTGAAGCCAAACTGAGAGGTTCCGATACTCTCATATTTATGATAAATTCTCGAATGCAAGATCTTTAGGAATACTTTCAGAACGTGGCTCATCAAACTAATTGTTCTATATTCACTACCTTCCAAAGATAGCGTATTCGGTCCCGGCTGTGATAGGTGATAAATACTTGAGGAGGTTGAGTGCTACATCTTCATGTTCTTGACTTCCGGCAGTTGGGCGTCCCTTAGAATCTTCAGCAGTTTATTATTATTATTATTATTATTATTATTATTATTATTATTATTATTATTATTATTATTATTATTATTATTATTATTATTATTATGTGTTTGAGTCATCAGTCCATAGACTGGTTTGATGCAGCTCTCCATGCCACTCTATCCTGCGCTAACCTTTTCATTTCTACGTAACTATTGCATCCTACATCTGCTCTAATCTGCTTGTCATATTCATACCTTGGTCTACCCCTACCGTTCTTACCACCTACACTTCCTTCAAAAACCAACTGTACAAGTCCTGGGTGTCTTAAGATGTGTCCTATCATTCTATCTCTTCTTTTCGTCAAATTTAGCCAAATCGATCTCCTCTCACCAATTCGATTCAGTATCTCTTCATTCGTGATTCGATCTATCCATCTCACCTTCAGCATTCTTCTGTAACACCACATTTCAAAAGTTTCTATTCTCTTTCTTTCTGAGCTAGTTATCGTCCATGTTTCACTTCCATACAATGCCACGCTCCACACGAAAGTCTTCAAAAACATCTTTCTAATTCCGATATCAATGTTTGAAGTGAGCAAATTTCTTTTCTTAAGAAAGCTCTTCCTTGCTTGTGCTAGTCTGCATTTTATGTCCTCCTTACTTCTGCCATCGTTAGTTATTTTACTACCCAAGTAACAATATTCATCTACTTCCTTTAAGACTTCATTTCCTAATCTAATATTTCCTACATCACCTGCCTTCGTTCGACTGCAATCCATTACTTTTGTTTTGGACTTATTTATTTTCATCTTGTACTCCTTACCCAAGACTTCATCCATACCATTCAGCAACTTCTCGAGATCTTTTGCAGTCTCAGATAAAATAACAATATCATCGGCAAATCTCAAGGTTTTGATTTCCTCTCCTTGGACTGTGATTCCATTTCCAAATTTCTCTTCGATTTCCTTCACTGCCTGTTCTATGTAAACATTGAAAAGGAGAGGGGACAAACTGCAGCCTTGCCTCACTCCTTTCTGGATTGCTGCTTCTTTTTCAAAGCCCTCGATTCTTATCACTGCAGACTGATTTTTATACAGGTTGTAGATAATTCTTCGTTCTCGGTATCTGATCCCTATCATCCTGAGAATCATAAATAGCTTGGTCCAATCAACATTATCGAATGCCTTTTCTAGATCTACGAATGCCATGTACGTGGGCTTGTCCTTCTTGATTCGATCCTCTAAGATCAGACGTAAAGTCAGTATTGCTTCACGTGTGCCTACATTTCTTCTGAAGCCAAATTGATCTTCTCCCAACTCAGCTTCTACTTGTTTTTCCATTCTTCTGTAAATAATACGTGTTAAAATTTTGCAGGCATGAGATACTAAACTAATGGTGTGGTAGTTTTCACACCTGTCAGCACCGGCTTTCTTGGGAATAGGTATAACAACATTCTTCCGAAAATCGGATGGGACTTCTCCTGTCTCATACATCTTGCACACTAAATGAAATAACCTTGACATGCTGGTTTCTCCTAAGGCAGTCAGTAGTTCAGAGGGAATGTCATCAATTCCAGGTGCCTTGTTTCTATTGAGGTCACTCAGAGCTCTGTCAAACTCTGACCTCAAAATTGGGTCTCCCATTTCATCAGCATCAACAGCCTCTTCATGTTCCAGAACCAAATGATTTACATCTTTACCTTGATACAACTGTTGGATATGCTTCTGCCATCTTTCTGCTTTGTCTTCTTTCTCTAGAAGTGGCTTTCCATCTGAGCTCTTAATATTCATACACCTAGATTTCCTTTCTCCAAAGGTTTCCTTGATTTTCCTGTATGCAGCATCTACCTTACCCAGGACCATACAGCCTTCGACATCCTTGCACTTCTCCTTCAGCCATTCTTCCTTAGCTACCTTGCACTTTCTATCCACTTGATTCTTTAATCGCCTGTATTCTTTTCTGCCCTCTTCATTTCTAGCATTCTTGTACTTTCGTCGTTCATCAATCAGGTCTAGTATCTCCTGAGTTATCCACTGATTCTTAGTTGATCTTTTCTTCCTTCCTAACATTTCTTTAGCAGCCCTGCTGACTTCATTCTTTATGACTCTCCACTCTTCCCCTATAGTGTTTCCTTCAGCCTTTTCAGTTAGTCCTTGTGCAGCATGTTCCTTGAAACAATCCCTCACACTCTTTTCTTTCAACTTGTCTAGATCCCATCTTTTTGCATTCTTTCCTTTCTTCAATTTCTTCACCTTCAGATGGCATTTCATGACCAACAAGTTATGGTCAGAGTCCACGTCTGCTCCTGGGAAAGTTTTGCAATCCAACACCTGGTTTCTGAATCTCTGCCTAATCATAATGAAGTTTATTTGATACCTTCCGGTGTCTCCAGGTCTCGCCCACGTATACAGCCATCGTTTGTGGTGTTTGAACCAAGTATTGGCAAGGACTAAATTATAATCAGTGCAGAATTCAACCAGCCGACTTCCTCTTTCGTTCCTTTGTCCCAATCCAAATTCTCCTACTGTATTACCTTCTCTTCCTTGGCCTACCACTGCATTCCAGTCTCCCATCACAATTAGATTCTCGTCACCTTTTACATATTGTATTAAGTCTTCTATCTCATATATTCTTTCGATTTCTTCATCATCCGCTGAACTAGTAGGCATATAGACCTGCACTATTGTGGTGGGCATTGGTTTGGTGTCTATCTTGACGACAATAATTCTTTCACTATGCTGGTCGTAGTAGCTTACCCGCTGCCCTATTTTCTTATTCATTATTAAACCAACTCCTGCATTTCCCCTGTTTGATTTTGTGTTGATAATTCGGTAGTCGCCTGACCAAAAATCTTGTTCTTCGTGCCAACGTACTTCACTTATACCAACTACATCTAACTTTAGCCTATCCATCTCCCTTTTCAGGTTCTCTAACCTACCACAACGATTCAAACTTCTAACATTCCACGCTCCGACTCGCAGAATGTCAGTATCCATCTTCCTGATGATCGCCCCCTCTCGTGTAGTCCCCACCCGGAGACCCGAATGGGGGACTAGTTTACCTCCGGAATATTTTACCCGGGAGGAAGCCATCATCAGTACATCATTCATACAGAGAGAGCTACATGTCCTCGGGAGTTAGTTACGGCTGTAGTTTCCCGTTGCTTTCAGCCGTGTAGTAGTATCAACACAGCTAAACCATGTTGAGTATTATTACAAGGCCGTATCTGTCAATCATCTAGACTGCCGACCTTGCAACTATCGAAAGGCTGCTACCCCCCTTTCGATGAACCATTCGTTAGTCTGGTCTCTCAACAGATACCCATCCGATATGGTTGCACCTGCGGCTCGGCTATCTGCATCATTGGGACACGCAAGCCTCCCCACCACGGCAAGGTCACATGGTTCGCAGAGGATTATTATTATTATTATTATTATTATTATTATTATTATTATTATTATTATTATAATATAAACGCCAATACGTCATTTACATTCGGTAGCCTGGTAATTAAGTGCATTGCTGTGATGTTCAGTTCTCTCTCTGTGGGTGGGGGCAGTAGAATAACACCCACGGTATTCCTCTGCATGTCGTAAGAGGCGACTAAAAGAGGCCTCAAGAGTTTTTAACTTGGAAGCGTAGGTTGGCAAGAATGGGGGCCCTCAGCTGAGTCCTGGCATTGCTTTCACCAAATAGCTTAATATGATAATAGTGGAAACTCTCCTCACTTAGCACGCAGAGCAGCGGCGACAGCACGTAGTGCTGCCATCTAGCGGCTCGCAGGGAACACTAACATAACGCGCCATTCAAACACTACACATTTCGACTTCCAACCCAACGAAATACTGATTTTAAGACGTTTGCGTCGTTCTTGTAACATAATATAGGGAAGGAAAAAGGTGGATGCTGATCTGAATGAACCAGTGATAAGAATAAAACAAATGTATTATCAAAACATTAGATCGTCATGTTATGGCTAGGGCCTACAGTCTTCAAGAGCAAATCACACATGCAATATCTTTTTAAACTTGGTATTTTTACAGGCAATATTTTTCACTGTTGAATCATAGGTTATATTCACATGTGCCTTTATAAGGACTTTGAAATACTTGTCAGTCAGTAATTTTACACAGCTGTTACATAAGCCTACACTACATTCATTCAATGACAAAAACTGTCATTTAATTTTCTTCTAATCCCATCTTTGCTTTCTAACAAAAACTAAAAAGAAACTATCTTCAAATGTTCTTGATATTTTAGCATCTAACTTTCCCCCACAAATATTCGGAAACATAATTTTATAATTGTCATACTTTTTCATTTCTTTTCCCATGCTATAACCATTATCATCATCATCATCTGTTTACCCTCCAGGTTCGGTTTTTCCCTCGGACTCTACCGCCTCAAGGGCAGTGTCCTGGAGCTTTAGACTCGTGGTCGGGGGATACAACTGGGGAGTATGACCAGTACCTCGCACAGGCGGCCTCACCCTGCTATGGTGAACAGGGGCCTTGTAGGGGGATGGGAAGATTGGAAGGGATAGGCAAGGATGAGGGAAGGAAGCGGCCGTGGCCTTAAGTTAGGTACCATCCCGGCATTCGCCTGGAGGTGAAGTGGGAAACCACGGAAAACCACTTCGAGGATGGCTGAGGTGGGAATCGAACCCACCTCTACTCATTTGACCTCCCGAGGCTGAGTGGACCCCGTTCCAGCCCTCGTACCACTTTTCAAATTTCGTGGCAGAGCCGGGAATCGAACCCGGACCTCCGGGGGTGGCAGCTAATCACGCTAACCACTACACCACAGAGGCGGCTATCATTATCATAAGATGACATAATTGTCTGCATTTTTCCTGTATTATATCATAGTCATAATCAGTTACCTGATCACTTAACTCACACTGTCAAGTGACATTAGCATCAAACTTGCACTTCATCACATCATTATGAGTTAGTAGAAAGTCTGCAACATCAGATTCACAATTGCTGTCATCAGAGGCACAGATCAATTGATTTATCATAACACTCCTTATGGCACTGCGAAATTTTGTTGCATCTGGAGTTACATTGTTACCTCCTCTTGCTCTGATGATGGAAAAAATATTTTCAATGCAGTTCTGTGTGAGCCTCCTTGTTAGCAAATAATGAAAACCATAATCACTATATAATTCAGACCACAATAGTTTCAGTGCAGAAATATTGTCCATCCAGCCCTGAATACAGAGAGGGTTGCCTTTGCGGTTATTCAAAACTTTGAGTTGTTTTAGACAATCACAAATTTCATCCAGCTTTTTCATATGCCCTGAGTCATTGTTTAAGGGTCTCCTGTACTCTTTGGGGCTACTGAGACTTCAAGAATTAAAAATATCAGACAAAATATCACACATTTCTATAAACTCTGCAGTGTTTGCAGCACTTGATTGCAAAGAATTGAATGACACATGAACTAGCATTCCAGAAGCTACAGAATGGCTGAGGACCCTGGTGGCTAAACATACCCTCATACCTTTCATCTAAATCTGTCCTTCTGCTCTTCACCCACTGAGTACACCTAAAAATCGATTACATTCATAGGTTTAATCATAACAATATTTTAAAGAAAGTATGTTCTCATAAATAGAAAAAAAATACCGGCACGTAAACATTAACAGGTAGGCCTATATTCACAGCACTTTGTTGTTAGGAAATCTGTAAAACGGCTTGCAATCACTTTGTCTTCTGTAATGAAAACACCCATGCACAGCACAAATAACTCCTCTTCCTGCCATTTCCAAAATCGTGATACATAACAAGCACAAAACTATCTGAAGTACAAATAATTCACTTCTGGCGTACACAGCTGACAGCAGTAGCAAGAGTAGTTAGCCTCTCGAACCGCTAGATGGCACGCAGAAGCGGTGTCGCCAGTTTCTCGCTGGAGTTTCCTCTATTATCATATTAAGCTATTTGCTTTCACTTAATTGTGCCAGGCTCCTCACATTCATCTGTCCTATCTGACCTCACTTGGTCAACTCTTGTTCTTTTCCGACCCCGGCGGTATGGGGAATTGAGGCCTAAGGAGTCTTTCATTTTCACTCCCTTCGTGGGCCTTGTCTTTTTTGGCCGATACCTTCATTTTTCGAAGTGTCGGATCCCTTCCATTTTTTCTCTCTGATTAGTGTTAATAGAGGATGGTTGCCTAGTTGTACTTTGTCTTAAAACAATAATCACCACCACCTCACCTGTAATTTTCAGTAAGTTAAACCAATACTGAATAATAATGAAATTCTGAGAACTGCCCTTCTAGTCAAGACAGTAGTTGTAGTGGCAGGTGGACTGCTGTAAATGACAGATGTAAGACTGTAGGGCATTATTTGTAGAAAATTATACTGCCTCTGACAAGTGGTGTTCTGGTCTGTTCGTGACAAGAGATAGATCTTCGTGTTATGTGTTTTGGGAACTGGCGGATTCGATTCTTTGCTCGTCTAGGGCTGCAACATGGTTCATTAAGCTTCGTGAGAACGAGTGAGGAGCTATGCGATAAAATGGCAGCGAATCTGTCAAGAAAGCCAAGGAGTGGCAACGTGATAGCTAGACTGCATATGTCTTTCGGTAGGAAGGCATTCTCGAAGGACTGTGATACATACTGTATCTGCTGTACATCGCACTGACGCAGATACGTCTTATGGGGACGATGGGGTAGGCAAGAAGGAAGGAAGGTTGGTGTGAAAATGCCAAACCACGAAAAACCATCTTAAGGGCTGCCAACAGTGGGGTTCGAACCCACCATCTCCCGAATGCAAGCTGAGAGCTACATGACCCAAACCACACAGCTAGGTGCTCGGTATAAAATTACTAATCATGAAAGTAATTAATTGCTTGTGCTTGTTGCTTAAAGGGGCCTAACATCTAGGTCATCGGTCGGGAAAATAATTTACAGTAAGTTAATCTTGAATAAAGAAGCTATCAGGTTAGTTCCAAGTTCATCACTTGAACTTAAACGATCGCTTGCGATTTTAGCTTGATGAATATATAACAGTGAACAAATTTTTGATTATTAACACTTGACGACAAATAAAAACTATCATTTGATTATCGAAGATGGTTTTCGTTGAAAATCGAAACTACACTGAACATTGAAAGTTGTTGGTTAGGTTTTCTTTGAGACAACACAGTTTTCTACGATGTCACATTCTGAACGAAATATTTACCAATCTTATCGTGTTAACGTTTCATAATTTTAAAGAAATCGCAACTCAAAATATATATCTACGTAACGTGTGGGTGTTAATTAAGTTAATTGAGCTTAACTGAACGAGTCTAATCTGCAAGCACTAATCATATGATATTAAACAAGAATAATACACAATATTATTCTACACTGATATCAAAAACTAAATCTTGTTTGTTAAAATGATTAAAAATGGTTAAGCATCATTATTTTGAGGAGTGAGGTAGTTTCCCGTTGCTTTCCTCACCGAGCCAGAGTTGCTATTACATATCAGTCTGCCAAGCCCACTGAAATGCATGCACCAACAGACCCTATGAGCAACATTTTCACACCATTCATAGCAGGGACTGGCTGCATAAGGATTGGCATTACTAGCATCGGTCATGCCTCAGTCACTTTCATATTGTCAAAGCCAAGGATAAGACAGAGACTGGTCTATGAAAGTAACAAAATTGCTCTAGCGTATACCAGAAGACATAGTGCACTGTAAACACTAGGCCCTGCCAGCAAAGGCGGAAATCCAATATGACGGTGTCATAATCGATGACTTCAATGTCGTAAACGGTCAATAATGGAAGTTCCAGCTAGCCTTCAGTAAACATGATTACAAATCGAGGATCTAATCAACTTTCGTTGCGGATGAATTTACTCGAAAATTTCTTCCCAAAATGCATGTTGAGCTAGCTTTAGTTATCTGAAATGCCCCATCTCTAACAACACTACACCAAATAAGGCGCTCTCAATTCATCACAACACCTTGACGTATGTTAATTGCAGAACAAAATATTAACACAAATTCCAAACGATCCCTTTTCTTACGAATTCATATTTCAATCCTTTGTGACCTAAGGAGTTACTCAATACTCAACAAGCTTCACTTTGATATGTTGAAAGACCCGACCATCTTCAATTTCTGGACAAACGATTTTATGTGGAATTCGAACCATAGGATTATCACAAAATATCATGCCAAACTGTACTTATTTTATCGGGCATTTCACATACAAATCTGTGCATTCTACACATCAGCCTTATCCCACATGGCACTCAAGCCTGTAGGAATACTGCCGACAAAATATGCGTCTCAGGGGCTCACAACTCCCTGGACAATATAAAAACGTATGCTAAACAAAGCAACGGCACAAAATTTCACCTGCCTAATATCCTGCGAATAGGAACGACATGTTACACCAGAATGGTGTTAGAGGAAAGTTTCCTTATATGGCAAGTTCCCCATTATGGGGTAGCGAAGAGGTCGTATTTTGGGGTACCCCATATATCAGGAAACTCGCATTGTTTCTTTTGGTTTGAATGTTATTAGAATTATTTCCGTTTATTCATCGTGAAAAATAACTGACTACTACCTGAATAATAATAATTGGACCGGGGGTACACCTTCTCCGTCCCGTAGAACTGCGCGCTTCTAGAAGGCCATCTGTGTTGTGAATCCGGAAATAATGTAACTCCAGATATTTGGATCTTTAACCTTGAGATGTCTACCCATCGGCCTATGTGCCCCCTCTGGCGGGATTACGGACAATTTTCAATTTTCAGCGTTTGTAAAAGTGTTTTTGATTGTTTTTCATGTTCTAAGGTTGTCAACCTTCCTGCGGCTTCCTTCTTCCTTAGTTATTAACCAAGCAGGAATTCTGTGTATATTTCTCTAGACAATTAAAATTGGGGGTGTGTACAGGCATTTCTGCCTAGCACAAGAGAGTTCTGGGACTTTCCCCTCTGAGATGCTATAAAAGCTGGTCGCTTTAGGGCCGTATTGTCATCTTCATGGCTCCGGTCTAGTGTGTGTGCGGCGTAATATGTGGCAGGGGATGCCTGCAGATAACTTGAGGGGAAGATTTCAAACTTATTTTCTTAATGTAAAGTTCCAAAATCAGTGTTTAAATGTAAAATTTCGGCAAGCCTGAGGACTTTGTTCAAATCCTTGCTGGGAAATATGTAACTTGGGCATAACGAGTGTTCACCCTCTGTTAATTCCTATTCAACTTTGGATGGGGTTACTAAGATTTTCTAAACCTCTAAATTCTTCACACTGCTTTGGTACTTAATATTTCGCTTCTAGTCGCCACTCTGTAGTATAGGCTTAGTCTCTGCAACTTCGGACCATAAGCCCATTTAGGATTTTAAGTGTTTTTAAAAAATACTACAAGTGTTTCGCCTTCTAGCATTTTGTTCATGGCCGACCGTCTGAAACCTTTTATTTTTGCATTAAGGCCATTTAGTATGGGCACCCATTGGCCCCGTTTGAAGTTTTTCTTTTGCTAGTTGCTTTACGTCGCACCGATACAGATAGGCCTTATGGCGACGGTGGGATAGGAAAGGCCTCGGAATGGGAAGGAAGCGGCCGTGGCCTTAATGAAGGTACAGCCCCAGCATTTGCCTGGTCGGAAAATGGGAAACCACTTAAAACCATCTTCAGGGCTGCCGACAGTGGGATTCGAATCCACAATCTCCTGGATGCGACTAAAGGGACGACCAAGGGATGATTGAATTAGAACCATGAAACTAGTTGTTATTAGTACCATCACGCCGGGAAAACCATCGGTCGCCTTTACTTGCTAGTATTACCATTATGTTAGGTACAATAGGTTTGTGATTAGTAATAATAGTGGGTGGGTCACAATGGGTTTACAGTACCCGTGATTAGTACCACTATATGCGGAACACCACGTGCTTACGTTGCTGTAATTAGTACCATTGTGAGAAACTCCACGGGATAGTGCGAGTCCCTGTGATTAGTACGCCTATGTAAGGAACACTATGGGTTTGCGTTGGCTACGAGTGGCGCCATTATGTGAGAAACACCATGGGCCTGTGTTAGCTGTGCGACGTACAATACTTGTGAGTAGTACCAAAACGTTTGGGACACCGTGAGTCTACGCTACTCGTGATTAGTACTGCAATTTGAGAAATACCATTGATCTACTTTACTAGCGATAAGTACCATTATGAGGGGCCGTTGACCTGGATTTTGGACCCGTTTGGACAAGAGTAATCGATTCAGAATTGTGCTTTGTAAGCAGTCCCTTAGTCAGAAATACTAATTTTTCAATAAGGTATCTGGGGAGGTGGCGCATTGCGAGTCGGATCAACTGATTGTTTTAAGTTCATGTTTATCTTTTCATTCTTTATCGTCACGTTTTGAATTCTAGTCAATCTAGTCAGTCAATCAAACAGCATCACCACCTAGGTTCTAGTGCCCCTGTACGGCATCTGTCAGTTTGACTAGAAACTGTCTGACATATTTTGTAGCGAGCTCCATTCCTTTGTTTTTGAGCAATAAAACAGGGAACTTACTTTTTTATTTACCGCTGTAATTGTTTCAGCTATGTTATCAACACGGACGAAGTGTTGTAGTGTAGAGCATCGGCCATCATTCGTAGGCTTCATAATTATACGAACAGTGAGGAGCATTTTCCGAAATGTTGGTGGGTATACAATGAGGATATGATGGAGACTGCCAATGAAGTTGTCCTCCCCTTCACGTCACTAATGTGCTCTTCATGACAGTTCCCATACACGGTGTTGCCCATATTGATTGGCGTACTGCGGCAGACAGGATGGGGCGAGGTAACTTGCAGGATATCGTCAACAACCCCAAGTACTTGACCACCAGATACTTCTAGGGTGCCCCGGTAAGGAATTAGTGTCCTCTTTCTTGGCGAGACGTCGGTGGCAACTACAAGGACCTTCCTATTCCGGCATTGCTTCCAGTGTGTAACTTCCTTTGGTCAGACTTCCGAAGCCAGAAGAGTTTTCGATTTTCACGCTTTGGTGGTGCTGATTGATACCTTCAGTCAGTCGAAGAACTGATATATCCATACTTTCCCGCTGAGTGCACCTGGTGACACATCCTCATTTCACTCATGAAATCGTGATTTAAATTGCAAATGAACCCGAGAGAAGTAGACAGAAAACTACTGACAGCTGACTCGATACTGGGCGTCATTTGAGGGTTCCCCATGTTTACATGGGATTGCAAAGGGCGTGTCATTATTTTTTATTTATTTTGTCGATTTAAGACGCAGTTCTGTCGATTATTGCGTTAAGATGTTAATGTGGATTGTATTTGTTTGGCGATAGTCTTTGAAGTGGATATTATTACTTGTGACACGTGAATTATAAGGGATGAAATTCGCTGAGATCATTAATTAAACTGTGAAATTATCAGAGTTTCTCTGCTTGACTTCTTTCATCGATTTTTTGGCACATTCTCGGATGTTAGCATTTTATGCCTTTGTCTACAACTAATCGATTGTTTACGCCAAGAGAGAAAAAAAATAAGCAAATTAAAATCATCAAAGGAAGTTTCGCACGTGGAAATGATTCCGTCCTTTAACATTGATCAGAGAACAAAACTTGGCCGAGAGAGATTGAATTAAAAGGAGAACTGCCTCGGAGGTTCAGAGGCAAGTATAACATTTTATGCTGTTGTTGGCATGTTAAAAATCTCACGTAACTAAATTAACTCGGCCATAGGAACTCGTTGGTATCGCTTGAGAAGGTCTCGAACCAGGTCATTCGATTATTATTATTATTATTATTATTATTATTGATAATGTTATTGGCTTTACGTCCCACTAACTACTTTTTTCGGTTTCCGGAGACGCCGAGGTGCCGGCATTTAGTCCCGTAGGAGTTCTTTTACGTGCCAGTAAATCTAACGACACGAGGCTGACGGATTTGAGCACCTTCAGATACCACCGGACTGAGCCAGGATATTATTATTATTATTATTATTATTATTATTATTATTATTATTATTATTATTAGATAAAGACTTGTGAATGGATATATATGGCAGCGTGGGCTTTTAAGAATTAAGAGAACTGAAGAGAGTGGCTACAAAGAGGAAGGACATTGAATCGACATTGAAGTTTTTCTTCTTTACGATTTTGGCCAAATGTCGGCCGCTTAGAACTTGCACCTTTATGCCCAGTCTTCCCCTACCTTTCGTTTCTTGTCTTTCTCTGCTCGTTGGATAATATCAGTTTGGGTGTATTTCTTAGCTGTTTCCTTTGACCTTTTCGACGTCTGTCGATTTGATACTGAACGACTTTCTATTGTAATTCCACTCTCTTCTGAGTTCTCATTAACCTCCGCCTATTTTGTAGTGTTCTTCAAACCACGTAAGGAATTTTTGGTTAGTCGCGGTTCGTTCATTCTCACTAAATGTCCGTAGAATTTCAACCTTCGTTTCGGCATTGTATTCGTGATGTTTTCCGCGCACTTGTAGAAGTCCTCGTTTTTTTCCTTTTCCTCGCTTTTGCGCATGTAATTTTCAGTGGTGCTATATGTTTCCTCTCGATTTTCTTTCCTTTTCATCGAGTTCTTGTAGCGCTTCCGATTTATTATAAGACACTCCGAGCCGTACAATCACAGTCTTTACTGCACTATTGTTTCATTTTGGCCTTTTGGGAAATGCATTGACTTTGGTACATAGTAAATCGGACAACAGCTGTGCAAAAAAAAACACCTTTTTATAACTTGTTTTGTAGACGGAAAGTATTTTAAAATCTCCAGTAACAGAGACAAACTCACTAAATTTCAGTTACTGGTGGATTGTTGAGGATTGTTATGGCCTTCTGAAGGGTGGCGGCCTCTTATCTCTTCCTTTACAAACTCTTGTCGAACAAACAGTACAGTTGTATGAAACTAGTTCGGCTCCCTCGCGGCAATTCTCTACTTCCCTTGTATGGATACAGCTGTCTGTTTGTCACTCTGTATGTATATCCCTCAGTTCGTGACTTTTTAGGAACCAGAGCAAATAAAGAGCTTCTTGACTTATCAAAGGGGTAGGAACACGATAAGAATGAGGTCAAATGAGGATTCTGCTTACCCTCATGGCGCGGAAAGTATGTGGTATAACATTCTGTTGAAGTTAACCCTCAGTGGTTGCCAAATATTCCCGGAATTGTGCATGTGTAGCTTTACACCTCTAAGGCGAGTATCATTGAGTTACGACGTGCAAACCTTCATTGAAAAACATGTTTCATTATTATTTTATTCCAAACTTACTGCAGCAGCTTATTATCGTCCTATCATTTTTAGACACTGGTGGATCCGAAATCAATAGGCACCGCTGCAGACGTCCTACATTCGAAACCGCGAGCGTCTTGGTTGAACAAAACTTCATGTCTGTAAGTACGGGCCGTGAAAGCATCAATGGCAATATCTGTTATATTTGTATAAAAATGAATCAATGGAAAGAAAAAAATATATAATTCCAATGTACCTATTAATAATACTGTAAAGAAAACGTTCATTTTTACTGAAATAAAAAATAACACATGAACGATATTTTTATATTACACAAATCTCTACTGATAACAGTAATCAGAAGGAAAGTGGAAGTAGGTCCCATACTTCGAAAAATGAAGTGGCGCGGCAAAAGAAAGGCCTTGCAAATCTGATACCGTCGGGGTTGGAAAGAACAAGAGTTGACCAAGGAATGTCAGACAAAGCGAGGAACCTGACACAAGGAAGTGGAAGTAACACGAGACTCATCACACCAAGTTGAGAGGCCATGGTCCTCCTTAAAGTCCCCTCCTCTTACGACAGGCAGGGGATACAAATACCCACAGGGGGTTGTAAGATGAAGTAGTAAAACGTGATGCAGATGTGTGTTACATACCTTACATTAAAGCATCTTTATTATTTTAGTGCCCATTGTTATAAATACCTAAATCTTAAGTGCTTATTTGCGTGCCTATTGTAGAAAAAATAAATGTCTGAACTTCCGGGCTCTAGACTGACGTCTAATCTTCTACTTGCTCCTCAGCTTTTTCCTGTTGTTAATTAGGGGTTGCTGCTAGCTATCCTCGGCAGCCCTGCAGATGGTTTTCCGTGGTTTCTCATTTTCTCACCAGTCAAATGCTGCGCTGTCCACGGCCGATACCTTTCCAATCCTAGCCTTTTCCCATCCTTCCGTCTTCGAAAACTTTCCATGTGTTGGTGCGTATCTGCCGATCTTTTAGAACATCTTTCATGTTCTAGTTTCTCCATTCAGCCTGGATCACGGCACTGATTTCTCTCTCTCTTCAATCCACCATCTGCACGATGTACGAGCCTGGTTCGTGATAATCTATCCCCTAGTAGCCTTACTCTTCCGTCTCTGTTTTCCGTTTAATAATAATAATAATAATAATAATAATAATAATAATAATAATCGTAATCGTGTAGTTATTAGTAGTATCATATCATGGTGTGGCTATAACGTGCGATAATGAAAACCTGTATTAAAATGTTGACACAGTCCGAAGCAATCATGGAATGAGCCAAATAAGCATCGGTGTTAAAGCATTTTCACTACTTTTTCAATATTCGTGTTGCTTTGAGCAAAGATTCGTGAAACGATATTTTTTTAAAAACTGCTTTACTTCGCACTGGCACAGATCGGTCTTATGGCGACGATAGGACAGGAAAGAACCATGATTGAGAAGGAAGTGGCCGTGGCCTTGGTTAAGGTACAGCCCCAGCATTTGCCTGGTGTGAAAATGGGAAAACACCGTAAACCACCTTCATCCCACCGTCTGTACATTGCTCAGAATTTGAAAAGAATGGTATTTCTGTATCGGTCATGTCCGTAGTAACAAGGAAATGCACTTTTTACTTTTCCGTAATTTCTGTCTGTCTGTCTGTCTGTCTGTCTGTCTGTATGTATGTATGTATGTATGTATGTATGTATGTATGTATGTACACGCATTACGAGAAAACTGCTGAAGAGAAGTTAATGAAAATCGATATGTGAAGACGGGCGATGAGCCGCTACAATCCAGGCTATAAATCATCTTACGCTGAGTGAAATGGTAGTTTAGGGGAAGGCCTAAAATTGAATTCTCAAATATTTATATTATTAGTGGTCCTATCGATAAATACAACATAACTAAAGTTATATAGAATTAAATTTCCGATCATTTATGTCATACATTGTTACCGTACCGGCTTTGATAACGCAGATATTCAAGAATTTGTATTGTTGTTGCCAAGCCCGTATCAACGCCGAGCCACGAGAAAATGGGTTAACAGAATTAAATGAAAGTCGGTATATAGAATGGGAGAATAAAAAACTACAGACTGAGTTATAAACAGTTTTATTCTCTTTGTATGAAATTGTAGTTTAGGGGAAGGCACCTAAAATTTAATCTATATAAATAAAATTGTAGGGGGTCCGCTGTCTGTAATTTCTTCTGTTTTGCCAATTTTTCAGATATTTATCCGTTTTAGGTCAACTCAAGACCGAATCGGTGGTTTTTACGTTTCGTGTCTGTTTGTCTGTTTGTCTGTTCCACCATCACGTCGAAACGGCTGGATAGATCTCAACCAAACTTCATATTTAGAGTATACTCATCCCGGGAAAGGTTTCGATATGCATATCGTTTTAAAATCTTTGAATACACTGGGGGTTTATAGGAAAACCAGAATGGTTTTTCCACCATCACGTCGAAACGGCTGGATAGATCACAACCAAACTTCATATTAGGAGTACACTCATCCCGGGGAAGGTTTCGATATGCATATCATTTTAAAATCTTTGAATAGACGGGGGGTTTATAGGAAAACCTGAATGGTTTTTCCACCATCACTTCGAAACGGCTGGATAGATCTCAACCAAAATTCATATTTAGAGTATACTCATCCCGGGGAAGGTTTCGATATGCATATTATTTTAAAATACTTGAATCGACGGGGTGTTTATAGGAAAACCCGAATGGTTTTCCTCCATTTTCTCTTATACTATTTATTTTCAGTAAACTTAGTTTACCGTACGTGAAACGTCTCTTCATTATAAACAACTTTCGTTATGTTCATAATTTACCTTACTCTTCACATGACGGAGAAATTTACAATTTTCCGCTGGTATCATGCTCTGCATTGAGTGACCGACAGACCGACAACGAACCTACAGGTTACCATGGCAACGTCTCTGACTGCATGCCAGCAGGGAAGTAACGTATTGCCATTTTCCTCATCATGGTTTTAAATTCGTGGTTGTTCCTTGGGTAGAAGGCAAGAGAGGCGTCAATCGGCCTATCTGCGGGATATTGGCGGAATATCGTTGGATGTTATAACCGCCCTCGAATAGATTAAGTAATAACACCATTAGTCATCTTCTTATTATTTGTTTACCTAAGAATCACTGGACCTAAATTTCTCCTCTGTTACCGCTTTATTATATCCATAACTCACACTAGCATAATTTATTGAGGGGCATTTGATTTTCCAATACATTCACTTGGCATTCACATATTTGTCGTTATCGGGCTGTCCTCAGTTATAATCCATTTTCTATTACTTTCAACTTTCTTAACTGTATTATTTTCTTCCTTAATTACGCCGTATGTACGCGTGTGCTACAAACTACTGGATGCATTTCCACCAAGATTCGTATTTAGAATACACCTGTCCGTGATAGGTTTTAGGGAAAATATTGTTTCTAAATCCCTGAACTGACTGGGGGTTTATACGAAACCGAAACAGTGATTTTGCACTTCCAAAAAATATACACAACCAAACTTAATGGAAATCTACCTACCTTGGTAGAAATTAATTTCTAAACATTTTTTCTCATGTGCATCATTTCGATACGAGGATTTTAAGGGAGATATCATTAACGGACCGTTTTTCTGTACAAGTCCCATCGGACTTAACTCACGAGCGGGTGCGTGTAAAGCGTATTCCTTACAACTTGAAAACTACTGAAGACATTCGAACCAAACTTTGTATTTAGCATCCACCTGTCCAAAGGTAGGTTTTAAAATTAAATAACATGTTCCGGAATGGACTGGCTGTTTATAGGGAACCGAAATGGTTATTTTACTCTTCCACAATATATACAGAACAAGACCAACCTGACGAAATCGACCAAACGTGATAGAATTCCACCTCTAAACCCCCTTTTTTTTTCATGTGCATTTTTTCGTCAGTAGGATTAATAAGGGAGATATCATGAATGGTCACTTTTGCATGTTAAGTCCAGCGCACATAGCCCGAAGGGTGTTTTACATGGAGCAGATTCCTTATCTATATAAATCAAATCGTAACGACTGTGTGCCTCTACACTGACTATTTTGGCGAAATTTTCGTACAGCTTTCCGTTTAAGGGGTAATAATGATCATCTCCATAATTTTTGGTTTAGTTTCCTGGAAGTCCTAATTTTTACCCGCCTCGCCCAAAATCCAGATTGTGGCATAATCTGCCAGAATAAAAAGAAGATAATTGAAATTTGACAAAATTATACGTTTTAGCCTGTAACGAACGGAAAACATCCTAGATCATTAAATTTTTCACTTTTTATCCCCGAAGAATATCGAAATATGCAGGCAATTTTAATGATGGTGCAGACCTTCGGAAATTCCTATCACATAACGGATTGCACAATCTCCGTTCAATTTGGAATGATCTACAACCTTGGTCTTATGACTTTTTGCCGTATCTGTATCCCTTTTACGTTTGATTTTTCTCTATTAATGGATGTTAAGTCAATTTGGAATTTTCACATGCATAATTCATTCTTTCAATTACTTATATCAAATACAGAATCATCAAACACTTGGCCCACTCAGTAGCCATATGTGAGCCAAATGCTATGTATGTAGCTGTCACATAATTATCCGGAAAGTAATGTAATGTGAGATAATCTTACAAAACCTTTACCCTGTTCCACGTTTCTAACTCAATCTGACCCAAGAATAGATGACATATCATAGGACCAGCCATTTAGGCCACTACATCCGGCGTGTCTTATGGTATAATCCTTTGTCGATATGACGTACGTTTAGTAGCAGTTAATCTGTAAATGAAGGTCTTCAATATTGTAAACACGCATATACTTTCGTATGTCGATCTATATATATTCACTGATGTCGATTTTTAGCGATCGAGAAAGGGTGGGTCTGCTATTGTAATCAGTACTCCCCACACCGACTTTGACTGGCAGTAGGAAAGGGTTCCTTCTCCAACTCCTGTGTAACTGTCATTAGTAAGGAAGGCCTAAAATTGTAATGAATAGTTCCCTTCTCGATGTGACTTGCAGAAGGCAAGTGAGCATGCAGTTTTGTTTAAAACTCCTTTACCCGATTGTGTTTGGCAGTAGGCAAGGGTGCCCGCCATTATAAAGAAATGTCCTCATCTAAAATGTGACTGGCATTAAGCATAGTGGCCTGCTATTTTGATGGAAACTCACCAACTTGGTGTGACTGGCAGTAAGCTGGCTGGCAGTAGGAAAATGGGCCTGGCATTATAATGATAACTGCACAACTCAATTTCGAGTGATAGTAGGGTAATTGCCTGCCATTATATTAGAAACTCCTCAACTGTAATCTGTCTGAAAGTAGGAAAGGGGGGCTGCCATTTTAACGGAAACTCCCCAAATCGATTCTGTCCGCGTAGTAGGCAATGGGGCCTGCAATTATAATGTAAACTTCCCAACTCGATTGTGAATGGCAGTAGGCAAGTGAGCCTGCCGTTATATCACAAATCCGTAACATTGGAAACAACGTACGGGGTCCTCCCCATGCTCTTTCTCGGATAACGCTAAGAGACATGCAATTTTAAAACAATCTTATTTACTGCATGTACACTATTTACTTCGATATTCGAATACAATGTAGAATACCGTAGCGAAGCACGGGTACATTCGCTAGTTTTTAAATATCTATGTTATTGGTCTTATCGAAAAGTACTACGTAACAACAGTTATAGAGAACACAATTTCTGACTTTTTATGTTTTATTCAATTTCACCATACCGACTATGATAAGAGTGGTATTTCAGAGTCGGAAGGGAACTAAATGTGAGGGCCTACAATATTGAAAGCGCATAACATTGATCAACAATAACATTACATTGCCCATTGTTTGTGGTGATGTTCTTTGTCTCTTATGCTGTCGCTCAACTCGGATAGAGGGGATTACTGCTGCGTACCGAGTATAACAGCCTGACTGAATACTGGCGGGAAATAGCTGGGGAGTTAGAAAACTTTCTTCTTTAGCATGTCATTCCTCTGGTTCATAGATTTTCTGATACCGTTCTGCTGGTACGTAACTCACTGGTTCATCATAGTATTCCAGCTATTCGATCGCTACTCTGACGTGCTGGTTTGAATGAGCAGTGTTCCCTCTTAAGGCAAAGACTCACTTAGTAGTAGTATGATAGTATGACCTGGTCTAGAATTACAATTTAGGCATATTCCAAATTATAGCACCACAATTCACCAAGTAACTCAAAATTCAACCTTGAAAAGAGCCGTTTTTTAAAAAGAGCTTCTTCCTTTTCACTTTTATTAAATTCTACATTCATTTTATTCAAAATTAGCAGTGAGTAGGGTGTTTCTCCTCTGGCTTGGGGGAAAAGTTTGCCTCCAAGTCAGATTTTTCCGCCGCCAGTGTAGTGAATTGAGATTTTCCGACTCATCGCAAACTCCTAGGAAAGGGATTAGTAAAAGGGCATAGTTTTTGCCCTGGGACTCTTCACTATTCACCCCCCCCCCCCCGCCGAAAAAAGGCTAGGAGTGTTCACATATCACGTCTGTCTGCGGCCTGGTCATTCCAGCTTTGGAACTCTGGACTGTTAGATCGGCAGCGTAGTATTGTTCGTTAAAAGTGAGAAAATGTGTGGTTTTTCATTTGATCGATTTTTGCTTGTGAAATCATTGCTTTTACTCGCGCCATTCCTACTGACGCCATTGTAATGACCTATGTTCATTTCAGTTGGCAAAACCACCAAGGCAGTCTTTCTGAGGATGTAAAAAGGCAGACGGAGAGTGAGTGACTGCCATTATAATGAAAACTTCCCAACCTGATTGTTAATTATGGTAGGCAAGCGGGACTACCATTACAATGAAAACTTCCTAACGCAGTCTTCATATGAGAAAAGACGTTTGGTGATCTCTCCGTCGCGTTTTTAGGGTAACAGTAAGAGCTATGCAATTGAATACAGTCTTGCTCACAACGTGTGCACTACCTAACCTACAATTCTGTATACAATGTAGAATTCCGTAGCGAAGCACGGTTACATCAGCTAGTATTCAATATAGTTAACATGAAAATAGGTAACAAGTAAAGGGGTGGGAGAGCAGTTATATAATGCATAGGGCAAGTTAATTGACAGAACAAGTCTTCAAAAATAAATTAAGACATGTACGGTTCACAAAAATGTAGGTTAATGTAACGAAGATTGAAACCGAGAAAAATGCGAGAAAACTCGCTACACTTTTAATTTACTTGAAGTTTCTTGAAGAAAAGTCTGTATAGACAAGACGGTAATGAATTCAAAATTTGTAACTGTTAGTGCCATTAATCTGCATCAAAAATATCCACAGAGCAGTTCATAAGGTTATAAAGTTTGTTGAAACTGGTCACTCCGATGATACGTAACTTCTTCTTGTGGAGCACCTTCATGCTGAGTCATCATGAATACCTTGTTGGCTCGAACGCAACGCAAAGCCCAATAAAAGGTATGCTGTCTTCTATTAAAACTTGGAAAAGGTTAAAAAAAATGAGTAAAATAGCCGCTCCAAGCGGACTAGAAAAGTTGTAGATACACCATGTAGCCATCATCTAGAGCTGAAGTATCGTGGCTTTATTTCCGCAAGTCACAGATAGAGACACATAGCCTCAAGGCGACATGACGTGTGGTATAGACAGCTGACTGGAAGTTGTACTTTGATGTGGTGTGGCGCAACCTCAAAGCATGACGAATATAAGAACAAGTGTGAGGCAAGTGTGAGGACTCCTCGAGTTCAAGCGCGCCCCGCTAGGCAGCGCTAGAGTGGGCAAGCTCCACAGTACCGATCAGTTGATCTTAAAGATGCGTGCACACGTGCGAGCATCTTGCGAGCCGAGCGGCTCATGAGCCGCTCGCGCTACCATGCTCGCAAGTGTGTACGGGGTACTGAGCGTAATGCGATCATGTTGTGAGCCTTTTTTTTTTCTTTTTTCTTTCGGGGGGGGGGGCGAAGCCCGCTCCCCCCGCGTGACCAGCGACTCAATCTACATGGCCTCCGACATGCTATTATTTCTAAGAAGAAGAAAGAGATAGCAGGGAAGAGTGGGAAGTGATACAAGGAGTATCTGCCTGTTTCCATGTCAGACACGCTACCAGGCGATATTGTATTAGGTATATGGTGTTGAAGTATGGTATTGAAGGGTCAGGGAAAAACCACATAGGCAGAAAGAAGAAAGAGCCTACATGTAAAACCTGACATCTTGTGATAGCACATGCAAGGATGTGGGCTGGAAAAAGACCAGAGGTTATGTTAGTTAGGAACAGGTAACATGCACAAAACATAAACCAATTCCTTGCCATTCCATCACCTGGGGATCAGTCCGTCTGGGCACTGCTGTGACTAGCACGGTCCTTGCCGGCTGCGGAGCCATGCGTCAAGTACCACTAGGGCCTGTCGCACAGCTCCACCTCCTTGGGGTACCTCGTACCCAGTCTCCGATCCCGGACAATGAGGCCAAGCCCGCCGAGGCGGGGGCCTCCTGGAAAGGGATGGGTCATGGCGCCGGGCCTCCTTCCTCTCTGCCCGCGCCATGGCCCGGTAGACAGGGCAACTGCGATGGGAGGCCGGGTGGCCCCCCGAGCAGTTGGCGCACACCGGCGCGTCTCTAAGTGTTGCGCAGGCCGTGTAGTAGTGATCACCACCACAGCGGTTGCACCTCACCTCGAGCCCACAGCTGACCTGACGGTGGCCCCGCCTCAGACAGCGGAAACACTGCAAGAGCTGCTGAGGGGGACGTTTCACTCTCACCTGACTGCCGCTACCCGCTGAGGTCCTCTCCTGATTGGCTCCTCGGTTGGCTGCTGTCCTGGGAGCAGTCCTGGGTTGCGGCTGGGCGGTCCTCTCCTGGTAAGCCAGCGTCGCCTTCTGCTTCCTGGTGCGGCGTCGTCTTCTTCTTCTTCTTTCTCCCGGGGGTTGCTTCTCGGCGGGGGAAGAGGCCTCGTCCTGGTGGCCCTCTTCCCGGCCTGGTGACCCCGGGGTAGTTGGTGGCTCCGCTGCGTCGCCATCTTCTTCTTTCCCCTGGCTGGCGGCGGCGTCGGCGTCGGTTGGTCCCAAGGGTTGCTTCTCGGCTGGGGAAGAGGCCTCGCCCTGGTGGCCCTCCTCCCGGCCTGGTGACCCCGGGGTAGCTGCCGGCTCCTCTGCGTCGCCATCTTCTTCTTTCTCCTGGCTGGCGGCGGCGGTGGCGTCGGTCGGTGCTAACACTCGACTGTGTTCCCTGTCCTGGGGGGCGCACATCGAGGTCTGCAACTCGACAGACGTACAGGCAGGCTGGACCTGGGCAGCAGTATCAGTACGCCAGGGGGCGTCCTTCTCCACCGCTGTGCTGCTTTCCACCATCACGGGCGCGTTCCTGGTTTGCGCCCGGGTAACAGGCCCTTCCTGGTAGGCCTGCGTCTGCGACCACTTCGCCCTGGTTGTCGCCTTGTTGGTCTGGGTGTACTTCGTAAAGTACAGCTGTCCAACTGGGGTCGCGCCGTCGCGGCGCTGGGTAGCGCCGCCGCCGTCCTCGGTCGTTGGCTCCGTCTGCGAGGCTGCCTCCTGGTAGCCCGAGACGTCCAGGTGTTCCCTGAGTCCCGGTAGCCGGGCAACCTGGAACTGCTGGGACGCGCGCTCCTCGTAGATCCTGAAGCTGGCTGCGTCGTTAGGGCGGATGATGATCGCCCAGGAAGCAACCATAATGCCGATGATCGGCAGGAGAGGCTCTCCGATGAACTCCGCAGTCGCATTCAGGTAGATGTGAGCCGCTCACTGCGAGCCGACTGGAGTCGGTTTTCTAGGCGAGCACGAAGGGATGCTCCCGCTCAGTGTGGACGGCGAAGGAACGTGCTCGCAAGTGTGTACGGCTACAGTGAGCATCCCGCGAGCACGGCGACCTGGTCGGATGAAGATGTGCTTACGCTAATAGACACTTATCGGGCACATTCTGTTTTATGGGACCCTAAAAATGTCGATCACTTGAACAAGAATGTGAAAGAGGATGCAGGCCGCGATATTGGTACAATTGGACGACCCGCGGATGAATGTAAGACGAAAATTATTTCTTTGTTGGGATCACATCGGAGGGAAAGGACCAAAGAGAAAAGCAGTCGCACTACTGGAAAAGGTAAGTTCTCGCGTTTAAGTAAAATGAAGCTTGCAGGGGCGGCTTTTCAGGTGAAGTAGGTGAAGTGCCACTTCACCATTTATTTTTACCAGAATGATTAAAAAAATACTTTTCTTATGACATTTGTTGGTTTTACGGAAAGAAAATGTTTTTTTGTACGGCGTTTGGAGCACCTGTTGGCCACCCACAGTACGGCGCGTGAGCTTGAGTGAAGACGAGAGATTCAGCAGCTGGCTTTACCTCCCAAGTGCCGTTTGGCCTTGGCCGTTGCCATGACAACCGTGACGTCACGCGCGTACTTAACTCAGTGCGAAATGTACAAGTGAAGTTGCGGGAAGATCGGAATGTTTTGTCTTCCCTGCGTCATCCTGTGTGAAGTACGAATACTTACGCCTCGTGGTTCATTCGTAGTGTTGTGCTGTTTTATTTAAACATGTATCCTGTTTATGACATAGTGTGTATTTTATTAGAAACACCATTTTCACGTTGGAGAAACGAAGATCAGAATGAAGTTCTACGTTTTGGTCGCCCTACTGAATCACTGCGAATTTGTGCTACAAAAGAAGTGAAACATTCCGGTAAATCTTACAATCTTAGTTTCAAACGATCGTGGTTTAAGGAATTTCCATGGTTGTGCTCCTCTCCAGCTCTACAGAAGTTGTTTTGTTGGCCCTGCTTGCTTTTTAGCAATAAAAATGAAGTTTCGAATAAAGAAGGATTTTCAGCCCTTTTGAACATAACACGTTCTTTACATAAGCACTCAGACTCTGTAGAACATATAAAATGCCAGCTAGATTTGAGGACTTTGGAAAGAAACCAAAATACGATCTCTGATGCCCTGAAGGAAAATACTAGACTGTATATTGTACACTTCAATGAAAATGTGCGTTTAAATAGGCTTTTCCTTCAGTTGGTAATTGATGCAGTGCTCTATTTAAGTAAGCAAGAACTAGCTTTTCGTCGTCATGACGAAACATTAAATTCAATAAATCGTGGTAATTTTAAGGAATTGTTAACATTGCTGGTATCAAGGAGCCCTGCAGAAATACAAAACCGGTATTCTAGGATAAAAAGTGTGTTTAGTGGCGAATCAAGGAGTATTCAAAATGAGTTAATCGAGTGCATTTCAGAATACATCGATGATTTCGTAAAAACAGAATTGACGAGTGCTGATTTTTTTTCTGTTCAGGTGGACGATACGACAGATATCACACAGGTGTTTCATTGTTCTGCAATTGTGAGGTTTGTAATTGCTGACGGGGCTATAGTGGAACGTTTTTTAGGTTTCCATGATGTAAGTGCTGACAGATCCTCAGATGCTTTGTTTGCTTTATTGGACAAAATGTTGGGACCATTCGATTACGAGCACAAATTAGTAGGACAGTGTTACGATGGTGCTAGCGTGATGTCTGGCCATTTACATGGACTCCAGAGAAAGATGAAAGAGAAAGCTCCTTTTGCAGTATTTGTACACTGTTTGGCACACCGATTAAATTTGGTCTTACAACAGAGTTGTAAAACAATACGAAAGTGTCGTATATTTTTTTCATCAATTTCTGGAATACCATCCTTTTTCCATCACTCGGCGAAGAGAACTTACGCCATTTCTGCTGTATCGGGGCCACGCATTCCAACCGTGACTCCTGTCCGCTGGACCTCGAACTCAAAATTATTGAGTGTAATTGTAGATGACTGGGAAACCTGAAAGAAGTTTTCGAAAATATAGTTACCAGGGAAGAGTCCGGTGACAAATGTATTCTACTTGCCAGAGGCTTTCTTCACGACATGAACAGTTTTGAATTCACTTTTCTGGCAGAAGGGTTTCATGACATTTTTTGTTTAACTGATATTCTTTATGATATTTTGCAAGTCATTGGATGTGAACTATTATATATCAAAAATAAGAACAACATGTAATCTTCTAAGAAACAAGAGGACCGATGAACATTTTCTAATTATATTTGAAAAGGCCAGCAAAATGATGGATATGCGCCAAACCCGAGAGTATAGCACCCTTACTCAGGACGAATGTGTTCAGATGTATCGAGTTTTATATTTTGAAATTTTGGATAACATTTTGATGGAAACTGATGAGAGATTTCGCGATTGTGATAAAATTAAATTTGTTTGCTTAGCCGATAACACAAAATTTGAAGAATACAACACGTGCTTTCCTTCTAGTGCTCTTGAAAACGTGCAAAATTTCTTTGGATCTGTGTTTCCCAAGATGCATCGCTTAGGAAACGAACACACTATTTTGTATGCCGATGAAAAGTACAGACATGTTTCTACTGAAAACATGTTCCAAATGCTTCACGGAGATAAAGACACTTTTACGGACGCTTATAAATTGTTCTCCCTGATTCTGTCCTTCTCATTTACTACTGCGTCAGTGGAAATAAGCTTTTCTTGCCTAAAACGTATAAAAAACATACCTTAGAAATGCAATTTCAGAAGAGAGACTCTCTTATTTGGGAAATATTGCTATTCAGAAAGAACTGCTTCTGCAGTTAATGAACAAACAACCATTCTATGAAGACATTACCGACAAGTTTGCAGCTTTAGAGGATCGGAGGATCGACTTGATGTACAAAAAATAGGTGAGTTCAATTATTAAGAAAACAATTAACGTAAATATATAAATTTTCTTCACTACTATAACTTTTTCGGTTTCTAGCGTCAGTAAACAGCTATGTCGTAAATGAAAACACGACAAAATGTCCAACTCCTCCTCAGGGTGCCGCGCTTTTATAATTGTTAGTCTCCCCGTCAGATCTTATCTCTACTTTGCATTGTAGAGCAAAGACAGCTACATGGTTGCCACGCTGTGACGTTACACAGCTCTCCGGTCTGTATACAATTTTGGTCACGTGCTGATCCCTCTGCCAGTCATAGGTACGAGTACGAAACAATCAAAAACAACACGTAGTTCCTAAATCTGTCGCTCGAAACCGAACGGGTTATAGCTCTTCACCATACTTTACAGCCACGAGCCGCCACTGGAAGCGTGAACTTCCTTTTTGTACTTGATGTACTCATTTATTATCTCTTTAAAGCAACAATTGTAGTAAGCAAGTAATGATGTAATAACCAATAAATATCAAAAGTGAACACCGGTTGCAATTCAATAGGTAGTACCTATACAATACCGTCTTCAATCATACATATTTTGTACAAATATATTTTTTCTTTTAAAGGAGCTACGGAAATTTACAAAAGCTGATGGTTTGCGTATGAAGCTTTGGGGTTCCTCTCAATGAAAGATGTAAACCAAGACAGACGCTAAACAGGGAGAGAGAGTATTTTTCCTTTGCTTTATCTTTTTCAAGCGTACGTATTTTGCCATGACAGAGCTCCTTCTTTCGTGCAATAGTCAGCTATTTCATCTCTAATTTTGTTTACGTAAGATGAAGATCTCCTAGGAACATTTCATAGCTGTCTCATGGAAGTCATCTCTTCATTGTATGTCCATGTTCCTTCAATAATCTCTCCGTTCGCTTCATGGTCCAGTGAATCGGGTGGTGTGTATAAGTTAGGGGAATGGATCCTCAGGTAATTGTGCAAACCTACTACAGACATAACAATGATTTTGGTTTTGAGGGGCTCCAAAAGCATTGGTTTTCTTAAAACTCGAAACACTGAACTTGATATACCAAAGTTATTTTCCACTACTCGTCGAGCTCTGCTCAATCGATAGTTGAAGATTCTCTTTAAGTTCCAGAGGCATGATCTCCCGGGTATGGTTTCATAATATTTTCACCTACGAAAAAGTATGGCAACTTCATTTGACGACCCGGAAGTTCTTCTGGTAATGGCAGATATCTTTGCATGGAATTCACAGACTGATCCTGCTGGCAAATGGCTCAAGCAGTGCTCGCGAGCCTCTCGGACATTTAATGTTTTCCATAGGAATTATACCAGAGAAAACGAATTAGGCCTACTCGGTAACTGTTAGGTATATACACTGTCTTTTTTAAAAACAATGGTAGGGTAGAATGTAAAAAGCCATACATGCAAATAACAGCTACGGCCTTCATCACATGTTGCGGAAAGCACTGGTTACTGGAGGGTACATACACAGATAAATAGCACATAACTCCCAGCGTATTAAAACCCATGAACTCAGTTTGTCAGTTACTAGACTTTCGAAATCTTGCGTGAAGATTTGGCGATTGTTCGAGATTATAAATATCGTCGGATTTCCTTCTTTCTGAAGAAAAATCGGTACTTCAAATAATGATAAACAAGTCTGGGGATTATATCCATAACATGTTGAAGGCCACTCCTAATGATTTCCAGCTTTTTTATTTGTCTGACTACAATCACAAGTAAAGCCAACCACCAACGCCCCAGCCTCTTCTAACTGCAAAATCACCTGTATTCGAATTTTTGCGAGAATTTATGCTGGAGTTGCATTTCTACTTGCATAAACAACTGGCTGCACCCAGTTATGGATAAAAGGTACGGACATGAACACTAGTGCGTGATTTGCAAGCAGGTTCTTCTGGGAGTCTGATGTGTGTTCACCTAAATCAACTAATCCATGTACTTTGTGGGATAAACTACTGAACTGGATTTCTTCTCTTAGCTTAACCTCATCAAAAATGACAGCACCATAACGTGAATTATCACTCTTTTCATCCTTAAGAAAATCTGAAATAGCACTTATGCTATGCGTGTTAACTCCATAATGGCACTTAAGCCGTTTACAAAGATTTCTCAAGTGACTCTCAAGAGGTTAATGATGGACTCCTTTCGGCAATTTTATTCTCAACAATAAATTCTCTAAAATGAATTCATTGATGTACCTCATTCGATTAGATGATTTCACCTCACATTTCTTAAGGGTGTCGATTGTCATATTTTCCTTCTTGCTAAGGTGTTTGTTATCTCTATAATTAAATGCCTGTGTATATATAACCTGCTTCTCCGGCAAATTCTGGATTTTGCTAAGTTGAGACCGGATCTTGCTCTAATTAAATTTTGATTAACATTTTTTACGCGCCTTTTGAGGGATAATATCGTCTTTTCGGCATCATAAAGTATACTAGAATGACCCATGTTGTGATCAACATTAGTGTTTGCTGGCAAAACATCTCTCTGCTAGCTCATTTTGTAAAACATATACGGAAGACATTTAATACTAATTTATTAACCATTGTTACATCAAATACTTAAGAAGTTCAGACACACAATAGTGCGCGGCGATCATTGCTAACTGCGCGATAAGCGAAACATAGTAGCTCAAGTTCAAATCTACCATCGACCATTGTTGCCAAGACAAGTCCAACCGTCTCTCCAGCCCACTGTTAAGCGGAACACAAAAAATCACTTCAATAATACAAATACGACAACAAATACAATAAGAACAATTATACAAATAAACATATAAGAAAGTCACTGTCTCAACAATTAGACTGACTTTTTAATTCCCCATTCGCTGCTGCACTCCCGTCTTCAATCTTCTTTCTTCTATTCTGATGGTGTCTAGGTTCTTTTCCTTGTTGGGAGTTTCACCGGACTTAATGTCCCTTGAAAGGTATTTCGGCAAATTAGGGAATAGGCGAAGCACTGCTCCTGGAAGTGATTTCTATCTCACACGAGAGATATCCACTTTTTCACTATTCACTATAAAATTGTCTGATTTTATTATCAAATCATCAGAGAAATGAACATGACAAATTCTGCTATTACGCGTTAACACAGTATCCTTCCGTGGAATAGCTCTGGCCTATTTTTCAAATTGATTTCTATCCTTCGGTAGTGATAAAAGTAGCATACCATCAACTACTCTACCATAGCCTGACTTACGGCCAAACACAAAGCAGTACGACATGCTGAACTATTGAATTAATCACGCCACACAAGGTACATGCTTGAAGTCCACAACACACAATGAACCGAGTTTAGGAACTGAAAGCAAAGAAAATTCGACTAATTCACTGAAATATATCGCACAGTAACGTCTCCCACACGTTTCTATACCCGGCTTGCCGGAACTACTGGAGCACGTGTTGGATATAATCGCCTGCAGTGGCGGGACCACAAACTACAATACTATAATGGCCGAGTCCTCGCACTTGGTCCTATATTCGTCATGCTTAAATAGACGTGCATTGATGTAGAAAGGTGAGGCGTGTTTGAGACTGGAGGCTACTACTGCTAGACCGTTTTCATTTCGTCCCTGAAGGAGACGGCGAGCCTCCTATAGTACTAAGGCCCACGAGAGTGGGAGTCTGACGTTTAGCGCCACCGGCGAGAGAAAGTTGACTAACGCTGCTCGAAAATGGACTGTTGCTATGGCAATCGTAACAATGATGCCACATTTAAGGAAGCTATCGCCACGTGGGTTGGCTTGCTCTCAGTCGCTTGTGTGTTCCCCAACGCAAAGCCCAATAAACGACCGGAAGATTAAGAAGAAGCCTTTGTAAGATTATTCGAAGGGGTCATGTGTTAGCTGTGTTAGATGTTTTTGCTTTATGTATTTACGTGTTTGTTTTCTGAATATTATTTTCGTTGTTAGTTTATTTTGTTGTAAGTTAGTCAGTGGCTAGTTGTACATTGTATTTAACATGTTCATTTGTTGAGGTAATTGTTAGAAACTGATGATTTTGTTAGTTGTTATGAAATCTCATATATTTATGGACAGTGACGTGTTCTATCTCAAAAGCTGGAATTACAGTATTAGCACGAATTAGGAAATGGTCAAAGTTTATTGAATTGCATTAGGCCTACATCTTTTATTAAATACTCAACCTGTATGAAAGGGCGATATGCCGCAGATGGAGATAACTGTGACAACGCAGCGTACTGCTTTTGCCGCTCAGATGTCAGACTTCAACTCTCGTGGGTCCAACTATAGACGGTAACGCCATCCCTCTCAGGCCAGGGAGAAGGTTAAGAGGGGGTTTGCGGTCGTGGCCGGTACTAGGTAGGAACTGTCCCGGCATTCGCCTTAGTGCAAGCCGCGAGAAACGTCGGAGAGCCAACACCCTGCAATCATTACTGGACGAACACAACGCGGTCTGGGGAATATTCTCGTGTTATTCTCTATGTCCCATAATCGTGTGGAAGGCAGTCTTGATCGATTTGGTTATACATCCATCCATCCTTAGCAATCACGTCCACCTGTAGGCTACATGATGATAGTCTTTCATCGGGAGGATGGGGATTTCCAGCACGGTAATGCGGCTAGAAGCGCTCACACGTGGCTGGAAGACCACGATAAAGTTCTTCTCTGGCCCCGAAACAGCCCCGATCTCAATCCAGTTGAACATCTTTGGGACCACCTTGACCATCTTGTTTCCTCCGCGGCGCACCCTTCAACACTTGTGTGACGCACTTCACACAGCTTGGTTCCAGATACCCGTGGAGATCTGTCACCACCTGACTGAGTCACTACCAGCACGTCTAGCAGGGGGTCAGAATAATGTGATTCGATTGTGTAGGTTTTTAAATCCATTTCTTTGGAAAGGGGTTTCCATAGTTCTTCCTTTATACTTACTGAGTGTCACCTAACGGTAGACCCTTGCCTTTCGTCCCGCCGTTAATACTGAAGCTAGTGATTTAGAGTTATGTTCTATTAGGCCCCAATGGAGAGACCATGTTTGCCAATACATCATGTTGCAGTTACCTTTTAACTAGCATGTTTTCATGGTTTTCCAGCGTTTATACGGAGCGGTGCCCCAGTTAATACAGGGCGCGACCTTGAGCGCTCGTGTCGCTCCGGGAAGCAGTTGCATGTCGTTTTCTTTGCTCTGTCCGGGCAGTGTGATCTACAGAAGTGCCATGTACAGTCGTATCATACCATTGTTGCCTCATGGACTGTCGAATTGGATATGTATGGCAAGACTGTGTTGTTGGCCTTTCCGATGCTAATTTCTCATGATTGAAGATTGTGCAACAGTGTAAACTGAAAGGTATCGACACTAGTAAGTCTTCTGTAGGCAGTATAGTAAAATTACATCAGAATGGTTTCCCGCCAGAAACAACAACTTCGAAAATACTGCCACGGAAGAGAGTTCAGCCGTTCAGGACTCCGGACATTTAGCCAAGTGAGAGTTTAGGAAGTCGTGACTGGTTCGGAGTTTCTTCTTTCCAACGCCTGGATCAGTGGTACTGTTGGCCTGCGGACCCCTAAATAGCGGGTTCAAACCCGGCAGAGGTTATCGGATTTTTTAAGGGCGATGTCGGCATGTAAAAGATCTCTGGTAACATATTTGGTGTTTACCCGACAATTCATTAAAATTCAGCCAAAGACGCCCGTGAAAGATTCGATTTACTCTGCCATCTACTGCAGTACGCCCGAACGTCGAAATTGACGAGCAAGCAGCCATGCTTGCGCACGATGTCTCAGCCTGTGCAATTATTATTATTATTATTATTATTATTATTATTATTATTATTATTATTATTATTTTTATTATTATTATTATTATTGGAGTGAGCGCGAGGCGGGGAACACTGCATCAAAATTCAGTGGTTCGAAGTCACTGGGTTTTTTTTGCTAGTTGCTTTACGTCGCACCGTCACAGATAGGTCTTATGGCGACGATGTGACAGGAAAGGGCTAGGAGTGGGAAGGAAGCGGCCGTGGTCTTAATTAAGGTCTTAATTAATTTGCCTGGTGTGAAAATGGGAAACCACGGAAAACCATCTTCAGGGCTGCCGATAGCGGGTTTCGAACCTACTATCTCCCGAATACTGGATACTGGCCGCACTTAAGCGACTGCAGCTATCGAGCTCGGTCACTGGGTTTTTGAGGACTCCCTTACCGTCATGGATGAGCAGAGAGAAGCCTAGTGAACACATTGATCCTCCACTTAGAACACTTCATCTACGTCGACTTGTCGGCGTCTGGCTTTCCGCACCGTAGATTACATTGGTGAAAAATGAATGGGGGCGGCCACGTAGCGTATTTGCTTCGGCGGTGTTAACCAGCGATCTTCTGATACGTTGAGGATACAGTTTCGGGAGGTATGAATCTATAGCGTTGAAGGAACGTTAAAAAATAGTTTTAATTTTTATTAGCTCCCGCAGTGGATCAGCAGGAGGGTGCGTCTCGTGGTCCTAGGTTAACACATTCGTTCCCGTTCGTGGTATTAGATTTTTAAAAGGTGGTCAATGAATATAATAATAAAATTGTACACCGAACGAGTAGGCAGTGCGGTTAGGAGCTCACAGCTGCGAGCTTGCTTTCGGAAGATAGTGGGTTCGAACCCTACTCTCTGCAGCCCTAGAGATTTTCCGTGGTTTCCCATTTTCACGTTAGGCAAATGTTCCGACTGTACCTTAATTAAGGCCGCTTCCTTCCCACTCGTAGCTCTTTCTTATCCCACCCTTGTGGGTGGGGGCGGTAGAATAACACCCACGGCATTGCACCCGCCCCTGCTTAAGCGACCGTCATGGCTTCGCCCAACTTACTGGACCACGACTATCTTCTCATTCATAATAATATTTTCAAATCTACGTTAATGTGCCACTTATTTTGCTAATGGATAGGCATAACGTTACCTTCGGTTGCAGCTTAAGTGCACCGATCCGGTAAATAAATTATACCATTCTCCCAGAGAACAGCTCCATTATGGTTACTGCCAGTTCTGAGTTCCCTAAATCGAACACATGCTCCTGCGTCAATACGCGAGCTGTGCATACGAAAACACACATTGGCACAAACAGTGCCACGTGACTTCGATACCTGTGACGCAAATGCCTCACGAAAATGCCGAAAGTGGCCCCCGTTGGGCGCCATGTATGCACCTACCCCATAAGGTCCCCAGCGTTGGATCAGAGTCGCTTACTGGGTTAAAATCAAGTGGGCATTAAAATGTGAAATAACTTAGCGACATAAAGGGTAAGAGAAGACGGGTGCCATATAGTTGAATGACAACTGTGTTCTTTAAGTTTAAAACAAATCAAAGGGGTTTATTGAATCCTGATGATGATGATGATGATGAAGAATGATACACATATACAAGGTGAGTACAAGAATCGCTTTTTACATCGTTGAGGATTGTTGAAAAAAATATGTTTGTGGGATAAGACTGAGTACTACCATGTTATATCGAACTATGTCATGACTGCACGTGTGCGGCATACTGAGCGTTAATCACTGAAGCTATTCCCAAATTGTATTGGGAAAACAACATTATAATATTCAAACGTAAACAGATCTGAGTGACACCTAGCCTAACACAAATTGATTTCCCAGTTGAGTAACTACATAATATAATACAAACATCACAAGCTTCAGAGGTCTTGGATCGAACCCCTATCTGTATACACAAATTCGCCGCACCAATGGGAAATACCATTGTCGACGCTGAATGTCCGAACAATTCAATACACAATCACACATGCGAAGCACAAAAATTATATACGCAATACATCTGAGACACAAGTCATCTGTCCCAACACTGTGAGATTGCTGTACACAAGCCCAGAACCAAACCGGGGTCCACGATGTCTCCAGGGATCCTGCAAGCCCTACTAAATATTTTATTTGCAAGAAAATTAATAAATAAAAGAAAACCGGGTCACATCTTTCCGACGTCTATCTAATCAGCTGAGGAGGTAAGACAAAAAATCTCCCCGCACGGACACACAAAGATTTACTGTCTCTCGGTGCGTGTTCCAAGATACACAAAAAATACTAGCAGGCTGGTCCGTCACTGCGGGCTCCCTCATACACCACTCTCTCAGCTGTAGGGGCGTACCAACTGGGACAGACTGCTGTTTTCAAGCGAAACAGTCTCGTCCCTTTTAAAATAACACATCACATCAAATCGCAACATAAAATAACGTCCTCATTACAGTGAGGTAATTCCTAATTTATCTCTCAATTCATAAGCACCCGCGTGTATGCAACACGATCTAACATCAAATATCTCACACTGTGAGTCTAAACTTCGTCGTCTGACGCAATTGTCAGCACACATTACACAATCTTACCAACAGCTGGTTATTATTATTATTATTGTTATTATCATGATCCTTTGAAATGGGCCTACTCTTTACTTGATGTGCCTGCGTGACTTCATCATCATTAATCCATCGCTTAATATTTACGTCATAACAAACACACGTTAATCACGACAAGCACAATGTTACTTTCACACGATTCAAAACGTCATGATCCCTACAGTTATCAAAACACGTTTCCTTCCCACTCCTAGCTCCTTCCTATCCCACCCCTGTGGGTGGGGGCGGTAGAATAACACCCACGGTATTGCACCCGCCCCTGCTTAAGTGACCTTCATGGCTTCGCCCAACTTACTGGATATCTGGTGGCCTGCCTTTTATGTTATATTGTGTAATCTCTGTACGGCGTATCTGGGTTCATCTGTGGTCTTAGTAATGATTGCTAGATCAGGGCCATCCAGCCATTGCGCTCCGAGAGCGCGCCCGCGCTCGGGGAGCACTGGGCAGTCAGACTAGCGCTCCTTCCCCTACCACCACTACAGTGTGGCAGCGAGGAGACCTGAGACGAACGATGTTCGGACCGCGCTGACCAGATACGTACGTACAGTCTTGCGTCCGACGGCTTTTATGGGTTTGTTGACATATTGATAGGGCTATTTTGCCATAAAAATATACCGCATCTACAAATCGAAAGGTACTCCGACGTATGGGATATGCAGGAAACGAAATCAAGTGCTAAGTAAAGAATACAGTAATGTGATTTATTCAAAACTGAAATTTGAACACATCTGAGAGGAAAATTCAACAACGTTATACCGATATGAACAGATAGTACAGACATTGAGTGACTTTTGGTCAGTCGTTTTCACGAGCTTTTACTTTTGGAGCAAACAATCATCTCCAAACTGAGTAGGCCTACAATATATTATCTGGACACAGCTATTCTTAAACAATTGCGCAAGTTTCTATCGCTTATCGTTGCACGATGTTTACTTTTGGTAAACTTAAGAACCGAAAGGAACACTCAAAAATGCAGTTGAGCCGAACATTGACAGAACTTTACATGCATGTTTATACAAAAGGGACCGAGCTCGATAGCTGCAGTCGCTTAAGTGCGGCCAGTATCCAGTATTCGGGAGATAGTAGGTTCGAACCCCACTGTCGGCAGCCCTGAAAATGGTTTTCCGTGGTTTCCCATTTTCACACCAGGCAAATGCTGGGGCTATACCTTAATTAAGGCCATGGCCGCTTCCATCTCACTCCTAGCCCTTTCCTGTCCCATCGTCGCCCCGTAAGACCTATCTGTGTCGGTGAAACGTAAAACAACTAGAAAAAAATATACAAAAGTGGGTATTCTTCTTGCGGAAAGCCGCTGCAAAATTCTTTTAAACTTCGTGACATTACAAAGCCGTCTTTAAGACGAACATTGCACTGCAGTTTAAGCAACTCTAATTGAAATAGCTGTGGAGCACTGTCTGCACTAAGAGAAAATGGTCGAAGAAATACATCTAACATCGCTTGGAGTTCTGTATTCTGAAAATCTCTTTTCAAACTCTTTTTGTAATTGGCAAATTACCTGCAAATACTCATCAAAGTCGACAGCGTATTTCACTGTTTCAAGCAATGGAAAATGTCCTGTGTTCCTTGCACGCAACTGGTTTTCCCACAAAATCAATTTTCTTTCGAACGCTTGAATTTTTTCCACCAAATCGGAGATAATGTGCTTGTCGCCCTGAAGCGAAGTGTTCAAAGTATTCAGATTGGCAGTAAAGTCACTTAAAGGGGCCAAGTCCGCCACCCACTTAGGATCACGCAAAAGAACTTCGGGACACCCTTTCATGTCATAAAAGGTATCTGTTGCATTCCGCAAACAAAAAGCTTGATTAAACACTTCGCGTGGCTCAGCCATCTTACTTCTGCATGGTACGGGATATCCGGATACTTCGCTTCGATGTCACCCAAGAACTCTGATTTTTTTTCTTTTGTTACTTGCTTTACGTCGCACCGACACAGATAGGTCTTATGGCGACGATGGGACAAGAAAGGCCCAGGAATGGGATGAAAGCGGCCGTGGCCTTAATTAACCCTTTCCCGCCCGCATTTTCACTTCGCTTATCCCCAGGTTTCAACCTATTATTTAGCAAAAACTGAAACAGACCGTATTGTTTCAGAAAAAGTTAAATGCAGTAAAAACTATTGGTCACAATGAATTCAAATTTTCAATAACATTAGAAAATATACCATCACATCCATTTCTCTGTTTATTGAGTCATAATATGTCCCCCCCCCACTCCTCGTGATACTCGACACAGAGACAGTCTGCATTTGTCACATTCCCATGTTGTCTGAATCCCTCAAAACCAATAATCACGTGATTTTGGAAGTGGAATGATGCCCATGTATATAAGATTTTATTTCATCTTGGCAAGGGTCTTCCTATTCTGTTTTTATCTTACCGGAATGCGACTGTTTGAAGGCTGCATTGTTATATGCGCAATAGGCTATGCCACTGAATAGTTTTTCTCCTCCTAACATACGTAAAAACAATCTCTTTCCCCTAATACTCTTTCCGAATTGTGCGCAGGTTCAACATCATCCCTTTAATCATTCGGAGCAACGAAACGTAATATTTGTGTTACCTGAATTGCCGTGGCATTGCCATCAGGTGCGATTTATCGATATTAGTTTTCATTCATATCACTGTTATCACTAAAATTATCTTCGTTGATACATTATTCACTCATTAAAAATTCACCTGCTCCCCTACTCAAGGATTCTGTGTCACTTTTTTCGCCCATATTCAGCTCAGTTTCAATATACGCGATATTCAATCCCGCCATGTTTACGGACGAAACAGCTGACCCGCGCTCGCGGAAGTTCAAGACCGTTGCCTAGGCAACGTCAAGACAGATTATCTCTTTTCCTTTATTCCCTAAGACTTGTAGATTGCACTGCGTGTTCATAAATGCCTTATAAACACTTCACTGATGAGAAAAATTAAAAAACTATCGCGCAGATCGCAAACGAATGCAGATAATGCAGCCGGGCGCTAAGGACCGGAAGGCTAAATGAACAGTCGGGCGCTTTCGGGCGCTAAGGGCCGGAAAGGGTTAAGGTTTAATTAAGGTACAACCCCAGCATTTGCCTGGTGTAAAAACGGGAAACCACAAAAAAACATCTTCAGGGCTGCCGACAGTGGGGTTCGAACCCCATTGTCTCGCGATTGCGAGCTCAGAGCTGCGTGCCCCTAACCGCACGGCCAACTCGCCCAGTACTCTTTGAATTGACGGTACGTGAGTTCATGGGAGCGAAGAAAATTTACCATTCGCACAACTGTTCCCATTATGTCTTTAAGTTTGGCGACTTTTGCACAGATTGCCTAGTGGTGTATAAAGCACTGGATTGCCGCCATTAGGGTACTACTGCTCTCAGCCATGTTTAATTTTACATAGCTGAGGAACCCCGTGCGTAGACCACGTAAAGCAGGAGCTCCATCCGTTGTTACACTCGTCAACCGCTCCCATTTTAATCCCATTGACTCAAAAACACCCTCCACTGCTTGGAAAATATCGAAACCGATAGTGGTGTCTTTGAGAGCTACTAAGTCTAGGAAATCCTCGGTAATCCGAAGATCGTCATCCACCCCTCAAATGAAAATAACGAGCTGAGCTTTGTCCGCAATGTCGGTTGATTCGTCGAGGGCGATGGAAAATGATACAAAATTTGCTGCCTTCTCCATTAATTGCTGTTCCATATCAACGGCCATGTCGTCTATTCTGCGAGCCACAGTTTGTGGAGAAAGAGAGATTTTATCAAATTTCTCAACTAGCTCCAGCGGACAAATACATGTCGCCGCATGCATTAGGCACTCCTTGGTTACATTCCCTTCCGTGAAGGGTTTCCCAGCTTTGGCAATTCGCGGCGAACATTTGTAGCTTGTTCGTAAAATGGGTCCACCAACCTCGCTCTCCTCAATCATCTGTCAGACAAAAATACGGCAAGTCACAACTTTAGTGTTCTTCAGATAATTCAATCATTTCTTCATTCCCGTTTGTAAACAAGCATTTAAAAATTAAAACAATATTTACAGAACAGTGCTGCTTGAAATTTTCTTTCAATTCTTCCAACTTCGATTGGCGACTGGCGTCTGTCAGATCACCGTAATAATCCCTGTGGTTGGCACTGTAGTGCCGTTCCAAATTGTGCTTTTTTTAAAACACATTAAATTTTGGTGGCACACTAAAAATTTGACATGCCCTTTATAAGCTGTACAGAAAAATGAAATTTCCCATTCTGCTTTGAAGGCTGCTGCTTCATCATTCTTCTTTTTTTTTTTTTTTTTTTTTTTTTTTTTTTTTTTTTTTTTTTTTTTTTTGTATGGTGTTCAGCCTTGACAACTGCGAAACTGATTTAGTTATTTAGTTACACGTTGTTAACAAAGCGCATTGGACTAGACTACAGTGACACTACACTATATGTATAGAGTCACTGTAGACTAGACTACGACTGATAGATCGACTGCTCTCTTCGGCGCGGCGGGCAGACCGCTCGCTCAGCCAGCCAAGCTTCTCCCATCACTACCTTCCCCAAAGCGCTCGGAGCACTGGCTTGGAGCGCGGCCAGAGCGCTAGCGCTCGGGGAGCGCTGTTTGGATGGCCCTGTGCTAGATCATCAGCAAAGGCTAAACATTTCACCTTGACTTCGCTTCCCAAGTTTCCAGTGACACCTTTGACGTCCCTTTCCCATTGTCTAATAACGTTGTCTAGAACTAAGTTAAACAGAATAGATGCCGTCATCTTGACGAACGGCCACACTTATTTTAAAAGGCTCAGAAATGTCCCCAAGGAATCTCACTTTAGAAGCTGTATTCATGAGAGTCTGTCGGATTAGTTCTATGGTCTTCCTGTCCATTCTGAGTTCTTAGAGTACCAGTAGCAAAAACGGTATGTCTATCCACAGAATCATACGCCTTGTTAAAATCCACAGAAGTGATGATCGTGCTGGTAGCTCGGCAGATCCTTAATATCGTCTTCAAATTCCATATTTGTTCAGCACATGATCTTCTTGAAACCTGCTTGGTACTCGCCTATCAGGTGATCTGTCTGTTTTTCTAAACGGTTTAAGAGATCTTGAGAAATGAATTTGTATGTGGTCGGTATTAGGGATATGCCTCTGTAGTTGTTTGGATCCGCCTTGTCGCCTTTTTTGTGCTATGGCTATATTAATGCGCATTTCCAATTCTGCGAGAACGTTTCAGTTAACCAGATTTCTACTACGATTTCATGGATTCTGTTTACGAGATAATTTCCTAGTTTCCACATCTCCGCGGTGATGCCACCATCTCCAGGGGCTTTATTATTTTTAAGTTATCGGATGATCTCTGCTGTTTCCTGTATTGGCGGGGTTTGTGAATCAGGATTTGGCATAAGCTTTTCGAAGTTCAATCTCTTTTGGAAGATCACAGTTGAGGAGGTCTCGAAAGTAGTCGGCTAGAATTATGCAGTTCTCTTATGTTCCATCTGCTCGATAGAAACATAATGATGAATGGCGTGTGGCTTTTAGTATCGGGAGTGTCCGAGGACAAGTTCGGCACGCCAGATGCAGATCTTTTGATTTGATGCCCGTAGGCGACCTGCGCGTCGTTATGAGGATGAAATGATGATGGAAACGATATATACACCCAGCCTCCGTGCCAGCGAAATTAACATATTATTGTTAAAATTCCCGACCCTGCCGGGAATCGAACCCGGAACCTCTGTGACCAAAGGCCAGCACGCTAACCATTTAGCTATGGAGCCGGACAATATAATGATGGTGGTTGATAACTGGTTACATTCTCACGGAAGGTCTTATAGAAATTCCTAATATTGTTTTTGAGGAATTTTTGCTCGATTTCTGTCAGTCTGTTTTTGTCATACGCTCGTTTCTCCCGGCGGATTATTTTTGAGCTAATTTTCTGCAACTTTAAGAAGGCCTCCCATTTTTCAGTTGTTAGTTGTCCATTCTACTGATTCCACGCTTTCATCCGATCACCAATGGCTTTATCACAGGACGTGTTCCATCTGTGTTTTCGTTTCCTCAGAGGCTGTTCTGACTTCAGGGCTGATGTTTGAAATGTTTTACGTAAATCTGGCCAGCCTTTGGGATCCTGTTCTCGTATGTCGTGTAAGAAGGTGCTGATGTTCTATATAAGGCATGCTGGGTCAACTCTTTGAGATCTATTGTGTTTAATTCTGGATCGGTTGGGTTGGAATCTCACTTTGATTTGTGATAGGTGGTGGTCCGAGTCGACAACTCCCTTGGATCTCGCACATTTTTTTCCTTTTTTTTTCCTGGAGACTGCAGTGTGATCAATCAGGAATTCCCCTAATAACGGGTTCAGTGATTTCCATGTTTTCTTTTTGTGTGGAGGTTTCACGAAATATACGTAGACTTGAGTTTCAAAACGAAAGTTGTACAAAAGTCTATAAGGCATTGTCCGTTCTTATTCGTCCTCCGATGTGCCGAGTGACGGCCTTCAATCAATTTGTGTTTCCTCTCTCTGCCAATCTGTGCGTTAAAATCACCTAATGAAATTTTCACTTGATGTTTTGGAATCTTGGTAGTGATTTCTTCTAAGAGTTCCCAGAAAGCTTCAACTTTCTGTGGGATTTTTTTTGTCATTGTTTGTGGGAGCATGAATAAGCTTTGTTGCCCAATTTCACAGTAAGTACTGAGATTCTTTCAGATGGGTATGTAAAGTCAAGTACTGAGTGGATTATTGTTTTTCCTACTGCAAAGGCAGTCCCTATTATATTATTATTATTATTATTATTATTATTATTATTATTATTATTATTATTATTATTATTATTATTATTATTATTATTATTATATAAATATAAAACAGCTTCGGTTGTGGGATCGTGTGAGGTGAATGGAGGAGGAAGGGTTTCCTCGATAATAATGAACTCGACCATGGAGAGTAAGAGAAGCAGAGGGAAACGAAGGGGACGATGGTGAGACCCAGGTTTTAGTGATTTTATGACAAGACAAGTGGGTCGTGCGGTTAGGAGCGCGCGGCTGTGAGCTCGCATCCGGAAGATAGTGGGTTCGAACCTCACTGTCGGCAGCCCTGAAGATGGTTTTCCGTGGTTTCCCATTTTTATACCAGGAAAATGCTGGGGCTGTACCTTAATTAATGCCACGGCCGCTTCCTTCCCACTCCTAGGTCTTTCCTGTCCCCTCGTCGCCATAAGACACCTATCTGTGTCGGTGCGACGTAAAGCAACTAGCAAAAAAAAAAAAAAAAAAAAAAAAAAAAAGTCTGGAACTAAACGAGAGTGCAGAACTAGTGTTAAATAGAGGATTGTGGAGGCGCATTGTTCGTTCACTGACGCTTGCAGACTGAACGCTGAAAGGCGTCGCAGTGAAGACGCAGGTGTATTTGCATTGTTACAGAATTGGATTGAAAACAGTGAGTTGAAATGAAGGTGCAAGTGTGATTGTGATGAATATTGTCAAAACGACAGGATTGTAGGATCTTCTTGACATTAATCCAATGATCGCCGGAGAAAGAATAATGAAGCTTCAAACATCAGCCCTGAAGTCAGGACGAAAACACAGATGGTGGAACACGTCCTGTGATAAAGCCATGGTTGATCGGATGAAAACGTCGAATCAGTGGAATGGTGGGAGGCCAACCGATCCAGACCTAAACACAATAAACCTCTAAAGAGTTGACCCAGAATGCCTTAAACAGCAAGCTTAAAAAATATAAAGTCATTACGCGGTGAACGGATGCCTTCTGGTATTTTCGGGATATAAAAAAAATGGTGTACTACCTGTCATTTATTTATTTATTTATTTATTTATTTAAGATGAGCAACAGCATAGCGCCATGCGCAATATGAACAATGTTTATTATCTAAAATGAAAAATGTGCAAAATATACAATATACACAATATGCAGTAAACTCTACAACTCTATTTACATAAGTAACGACATAAACAAAGGGAAATTCATTCAATACAAGAGAAGAGGCAGAAAGGAAGTGGAAAGAAAAATGAAGCTAGGTTATCTGAGAAATATGACCGCTGCGATACGTTCCTGTTGTGAGATATAACGGTACCGTAAAATGGGGTGAATAGGGACAAAAAAAAAGGAAAAAATATAATTTATTCTCCACAGTGTCAACTAAAGATATATTTTTCATTTAAGGGAAATTAGTGTTTTCTTTATTCTTTCACCTTTCCATAAAGTCTAAGAGTTTACACAAAAACAAATTTTTGTCTGGTTGGCCAGCCTGTAAGACAGCTGATGTTTTGGCGCCATTTTCTTAGTTCAGGAAAACTTAAGTTAGTGAGCTAATTTCAGAGGCTGAAACGGTGTGTTCGAATTATAATTACATTCAGTGATATTCTTTGAACAACTTCTCAAGTTTATAGAAGATTACTGCAACTAAACTGTGCACTATTTAATTTTTTTTAGAGACGTGTACCACATAACTTGAAAGTGGGGTGAATAGGGACAATGGGAAGAAAGTATAAGAGAGACCCTCATTCAAAAACTCATTTACCTGTGGATGCTGAAATAGGGAAAAAGGCAGTTTTGAAAGTGAAAAGTGGTGTTTCAATACGTTCAGCAGCAGAGAAATTCAACATTTCAAAATCTGCTTTACAAAGATATGTTGCTAACACAGATAGAACCGTAGTGTCTATGAAGAAGAAAGGTGGGCAGACAAGTTTATCACATGATTTTGAAGAGGAATTGGTAGAGTGTATTCTGACATGTTGTGAGTGGGGTTACCCACTGAGTACTTTTGATCTCCGATGTTTTGTTAAGTATTATTTTATTTAGACAGAGAAGGATCAAACGTTGCTAAGTTCAGAGACAATATGCCAGGAATTGATTGGGCCTTCTCATTCCTGTCTCGACATAGTGCTCGCCTTTCACAAAGAATGTGTCAGAATGTGAAACGTAGTAGAGCAAAGGTGTCGTCAGCAGACATCAAGAAGTATTTTGACGAACTGGAAAAGACTCTTGAAGGTGTCCCTCCTGAGGCGATTATCAATTACGATGAAACCTGTCTTGCTGATGATCCAGGTCGTCACAAACTGATATTCAAGGGAGGGTGCAAATATCCTGAACGAGTGATGAATGTAAGTAAGTCTAACACATCCGTGATATTCGCAGCAACTGCCGACAGTACACTTTTACCACCTTATGTCATCTATAAGGCTCAGCATCTGTATGATTTATGGACAGAAGGAGGGCCACGCAGAGCTCGATACAACCGAAGCAAATCAAGCTGGATAGATGGATGCTGCTTTCTTGATTGGTTCGAGAAGATAATTATTCCATACTGTAAGTGCTTGGTTGGGAAGAAGGTGGTTATTGGAGATAACCTAAGCTCTCATTTGTCTCCTGCTGTTATAAAACTGTGCAAAGAGAATGACATTTCTTTAGTTTTTCTGCCTGCAAATTCAACGCATATGACCCAGCCTCTAGATTTGGCACTCTTCAGACCACTAAAAGTTGCCTGGCGCCAAGTGATGGAATCATGGAAACTGAAGGGAGGAGGTAACAAACCTTTTGGCAAGAAGATGTTTCCAAGGTTGCTGAAGCAGACTCTCGACAATATGCAGAATAATATGGAAATGAACATCAGGTCTGGGTTCAACAAATCTGGAATATATCCATTAAACAGGAAGAGAGTTTTGGAGAGACTTCCAGGCTGCGAAGAGGGAGAAGATAATTCTAGCAACCTGGATGTTAATGACAGTCTGACAAGTTTTCTCAAAGAAATGCGTTACGGTGGTGATGAAGGAACTAGTAATTTGGCTGGTGGGAAGAAGAGACTGAAAGTGCTGCCTGGAAAAAGTGTTTCGGTAGAAGATTTGACTTCTGATGAAGAAAGCAACTCATCAGTGCCTTGCGAAGAGCAAGGAAGTGACGCAAACATTTCAGAACAAGGAATAAAAGAAGGAAGCTGGGTTAAAGTGAAGTTTTTATATGATCGAGGTGTGCAAAAGGGCTTTGTAGGAAAGGTACTGAAAGTGATCAACCCGGGACGAAATTACCTAGGAACATTTCTCAGACAGTCTACGTAAGTGTCTACTATTTATCTGTTCCCAAATGTAGCTGATGAGTTTGAGTTCGAGCAGACACAGGTGATGACTATTCTGAAGCCACCGGTTGTAAGAAGGGGAAGATATACTTTCAGTGAATTGTGAAGTTTTCTTGTTTGTTTGTTGTACCAAACATGTAAATTCTGCACCCATAATAAATACATTGTATATTAAAAGGTGTTTAAAAACATATATTGTGTCCCAGTCAACCTAAACACCAATTAGAATAGGGACATCAATTTAAAATACCGAGTGTCCCTATTGACCCCATCACTGGGGTCAATAGGGACAGCCCTTTAAAATAATATATCCAGTTCTACAACTACAGGATAATATTCTGTGTGTATAAAATATAAACACGCAACTTCCTTTTTAACAGAAAAATTTACCCCATTAAAATTAACCAATTCCTTCAAAAGTTATTAAGCAAAAACCGAAAAAACTGTCCCTATTCACCCCATTTTACGGTATATAATACATTGCTGGACTACGCATGGGAAGGGGTTAGCGGGATTCAACCCGTACCCGAAGTGAAACGGAACTTGAGAAATTTAAAACAGCCTGGTGGCCACGATCGTTAAGGCGTCAAGTCTATGTGGTTAGCCGGTTCGAGTCCCGTTGGTTGCCCGGCAAGGCAGGAGAGGCGGAGGTATACAATTTGTAGATTACGTGGCAAAAGCCTGGATTAAATTATAAACCTCCGCGCAGTGCTCGTATGGAGTGAGGGCATATGACGCTGTTGATGGTGATTCGTCCGCCGGATGGAGACCTTAAGCCTCGAACAGACCCCTTGGCTACAGGAGCGGGCTATGTGCCGACACCTCATCATCGTCATCCAACACTAAGACGCATACGTCACCCGTCGGTGTCATAGAAAGACTGTACCAGGCCAGTCGAATATATCCTCGGGCATTCCCGGCACTAAAAGCCAAACAATAAATAAATAATTATTTATTTATTCGTATCAGAAGCATTAATATTATAAATACATATATACTCTTACTGAATTATATACATTATATACAAAGTCACACTTATAAGAAAAAGTGTACACTACTTTTGCCCAGAAATTGGCGACATCCAGTGCATTTTCTGTTGTTCTGGTTAAGAAACTGAAAAAGACCTAGTAAAATTAAAAATGACAGAAAATTCGATCGAACAGCTAAGGTAATAAGTAAGGAGGAAAAATGTAAGGTTCCTAGACAAATATCTACATTAAAAGCCAAACCTGTTATCTCGTAAGACGGGAGGAAACGAAGATCAGAAATAATGAAGAAATACTGGGCACTAAGAAGAGAACAGCACTCAGGGAAATGATTGATTCAACGTACCCCAAATAGGGTGAAACGAAAGAAGAAGAAATAAAACACACATAAAATAGATCACGTATTTTGACCTTGCTGTAGGCCTTTCTATGGAACTTTGTTTTTTTCGATATAGTCACATTAATTAAATCGAGATGTCCAATTTGTGCACTAAAGAAACATTTTGCTGAGAAAAATTTGGTTCATGTATTATGGCATGTTTTAACCATATTTCTCTAGAAAACTATTGCATGATGTTGGACTGAAACTAATCACAGACCTTTTACAAGTAAAAGGAATTGTAGACAATTAAAAATTTCAGATTTTAAGTAGAGATTTTGGTGTATCCACTAGTTTTCATCATCACTATTTCTAACCTTGACCTAATAAACAGTTTCTTTATAGAGGGCTCTCGCTCTCAGCTCTCAGTTCCTGAAACAATCCCTAATATGCATTACCATGCATATGCTTTATCTTCGGAAGTAACTGATTGTTAAGAACACGTGTGATTGGTTCGTGCGAGTCGAATATTACGCCAAGATTTCGTACTGAAGTCTACAATCGTCTGTCATACTTCGCTTCGCAATTCTGTTGCATGTGTGCCCAAGTTTTCTACTTCTGGACACGAAGAGTATTGCAATTGCAGTATCAGCCCAATACAAACAAAATAAAACAAAACATTTCAAAGATGATTTAATTGCAAAATTTGTATTTATCCAGAAGTCGCTAAAAATATAGTTTCATTTAAAAACAAATTGTTGTGACATTCCCAGATTGTGCATTAGGGCGCAGACGGTGTAAATTCGCGAAGAAGAAATGATCTAACTTTGTGTACAGTTTTTCGATACAGCTAATCTTAACGGAGAAATTAAACATTTCTTGTCTTCGTAATTGTAATATTGCTAATATACTATAGGCTAGTCTACGGCACTTCTTTGAATTTCATTACTCCAACTTTCAATATTTAGCGGTTTTCGCCTTATGTTACGAACAAGCAAACAGTTGACCGAGTGAGTTGGCCGTGCGGTTAGGGTCGCGTAGCTGTCAGCTTGGGTTTGAATCACACTGGCTGCAGCCCTGAAGATGATTTCCCGTGGTTTCCCATTTTCACACCAGTCAATTCAAGGCTGCGGTCGATTCCTCCCCACTCCTAACCCTATCCTATCCCATCGTCGCCACAAGACCTGTCTGTGTCGGTGCGACGTGAAGTAAAATTGTAAAGAAAACAAATTAAAAAGTGGATTTGTACCTACTTGTGACTTTTGGATACCTAATCCGAGATAATGATATATGACTAAAGCATCTGAAGCGCATAAACAAGATTATATTTTTGTAGACGGTGTTTGATATGTTGATAGAATATTGCTAGAAATGAGTGAATTTAGGGTTGCTAATAGCGGACACTGGTTGTTCGGCTGGAGGATCAATGTCTGGCTTGGTACAGGGGGATGCTGCGTCGGCGCACAGTCTCTTCTCCGCTCGCCCCTCGCCACACAAGAGAAAGAGTAGTGATTGTTGCTCTCGCCATGAAGCTGGTGCTGCAGAAAATCTGCGGAAGTCTTCAACGCCCACCATAAATGTAGGCTGCAATTAGGAAACGTTTACTTGAAGTAACATCACCAAAATCCAATGTCTTCCAGTGGTTAATTTCGTGATTTAGTAAACAGTGTGCCTGAAACATGTCTTCCAATATACACACAACCTAGAATTTATACTGCGTCTAGCTCGATTATATTTTGTGATAGGAAAAAAAAAGCTGTATTTATTTCTTAACAAGTTGTGACGCAGAAAAGTATTTATATTGCTAAATGCAATTTTATATCCGCCTCCATTTTAAAACGGTTATAGTCTCGCAAACGAGCACGTTGTTATTGGAACATTGTGTTCTAATTCGATTTTTAGAAGTGAGTTATATCTGGCTGTTTGACACTTAAATGAAGAGGAGCATTTAATGTATTGGACTGGAAAACGAACATTCCCAGAGTTGAACTCGTATTTTGTTGATTGCTGTGGAGTGGTACATACATAGAGGAGACGTGTGCAGTGAATGCCGACGCGATTTAACTCTTCCTTCAGTTGTTCGGGTCACTACTGTCACTCAGTACCTCGTGTGCGTGTCGAATTCTTTTGCCTTCTGCAGGGTGTCTACTTTGCAAATATTCAATTTTCATGGGAATGATAAATAAGTATAGATTTTTTCTGCATTGCCTTGTGATGACATATTAAATAAACACTTCTTCCGATTTTTATGCTCTAGAAACTGAGTCGGATCTAGGCATAAGCAGTTTATTATTTGATGAGATAGTGAAATCTTTGGAACTCTGCAAAACTTTCTTAGTGCCAAGGTTTATAATGTATCGTCTGGTGCGTGATTGGAAACACATGATCCGGACAAGTGGTTTGTTTATGTTTTAGGATAGACAGTAGCTTCCAATAATTTTGTTTGCATTTTGAGCACGTTTGCCTTCATTGACAAATTTAACATACCTCGGCTATAGATTTCTGTTTACGATATCTTTTCTCGACTGGATGAATCGTGTGTTCGGCTACGGATGTCAGCGTACATTTTCTATCTAACGCGGAGCACGATCACGTTTGATAGTGCAGAAGTTATCTAATGCTGACTTTTTGTTGAGATGTATGAGATTCTGGAAGTGTTCATGTAAGAAACGTATATTTTTCGCGACAAGCCGTTAAGTTGCCTGTGCAATGCTGTATCCTCCCGTCGGACGTTGTGCTGGCCAGAGACGACCGCCCGTCAACGAACGAGCCCTATTCGAGCGGCTATGGCGAGGCACCTTCCGAGCGATCGTGGCCGAGCAACATGGGCCAGGTGCGGCGTCTAACAGCAGTCGACGGCGTCGTGTGACGTGCTGCTGCCACTGCATGCCGCCGCCACTCACCAACCTGCAGATTTGCCTGCTGAACTCGCGCAGGACCATGCGCTCCGTCATCAGGTGAGTCCTGCCACGAACTACAGTACGCTGTTAGCAGGTGTTTCAGTGACACTACCACGAACAACAGTACATTGTTAGTGGGTGTTTCAGCGACACTCCCACGAACTATAGTACACTGTTAGCAGGTGTTTCAGCGACACTACCACGAACAACAGTACATTGTTAGTGGGTGTTTCAGCGACACTACCACGAACTATAGTACACTGTTAGCAGGTGTTTCAGTGACACTACCACGAATAACAGTACATTGTTAGTGGGTGTTTCAGTGACACTACCACGAACAACAGTACACTGTTAGCAGGTGTTTCAGTGACACTGCCAAGAGCAACAGCACACTGTTAGCAGGTGTTTCAGTGACACTGCCAAGAGCAACAGCACACTGTTAGCAGGTGTTTCACCACGAACAACAGTACATTGTTAGTGGGTGTTTCAGCGACACTACCACGAACTATAGTACACTGTTAGCAGGTGTTTCAGTGACACTGCCAGGAGCAACAGTACACTGTTAGCAGGTGTTTCAGTGGCACTGCCAGGAGCAACAGCACACTGTTAGCAGGTGTTTCAGTGACACTGCCAGGAGCAACAGCACACTGTTAGCAGGTGTTTCAGTGACACTGCCAGGAGCAACAGCACACTGTTAGCAGGTGTTTCACCACGAACAACAGTACATTGTTAGTGGGTGTTTCAGCGACACTACCACGAACTATAGTACACTGTTAGCAGGTGTTTCAGTGACACTGCCAGGAGCAACAGTACACTGTTAGCAGGTGTTTCAGTGACACTGCCAGGAGCAACAGTACACTGTTAGCAGGTGTTTCAGTGACACTGCCAGGAGCAACAGCACACTGTTAGCAGGTGTTTCACCACGAACAACAGTACATTGTTAGTGGGTGTTTCAGCGACACTACCACGAACTATAGTACACTGTTAGCAGGTGTTTCAGTGACACTACCACGAACAACAGTACATTGTTAGTGGGTGTTTCAGCGACACTACCACGAACTATAGTACACTGTTAGCAGGTGTTTCAGTGACACTACCACGAACAACAGTACATTGTTAGTGGGTGTTTCAGCGACACTACCACGAACTATAGTACACTGTTAGCAGGTGTTTCAGTGACACTACCACGAACAACAGTACATTGTTAGTGGGTGTTTCAGCGACACTACCACGAACTATAGTACACTGTTAGCAGGTGTTTCAGTGACACTGCCAGGAGCAACAGCACACTGTTAGCAGGTGTTTCAGTGACACTGCCAGGAGCAACAGCACACTGTTAGCAGGTGTTTCACCACGAACAACAGTACATTGTTAGTGGGTGTTTCAGCGACACTACCACGAACTATAGTACACTGTTAGCAGGTGTTTCAGTGACACTACCACGAACAACAGTACATTGTTAGTGGGTGTTTCAGCGACACTACCACGAACTATAGTACACTGTTAGCAGGTGTTTCAGTGACACTACCACGAACAACAGTACATTGTTAGTGGGTGTTTCAGCGACACTACCACGAACTATAGTACACTGTTAGCAGGTGTTTCAGTGACACTACCACGAACAACAGTACATTGTTAGTGGGTGTTTCAGCGACACTACCACGAACTATAGTACACTGTTAGCAGGTGTTTCAGTGACACTGCCAGGAGCAACAGCACACTGTTAGCAGGTGTTTCAGTGACACTGCCAGGAGCAACAGCACACTGTTAGCAGGTGTTTCATTGACACTGCCAGGAGCAACAGTACACTGTTAGCAGGTGTTTCAGTGACACTACCACGAACAACAGTACATTGTTAGTGGGTGTTTCAGCGACACTACCACGAACTATAGTACACTGTTAACAGGTGTTTCAGTGACACTACCACGAACAACAGTACATTGTTAGCAGGTGTTTCAGTGACACTGCCACGAGCAACAGCACACTGTTAGCAGGTGTTTCAGTGACACTGCCAGGAGCAACAGCACACTGTTAGCAGGTGTTTCAGTGACACTGCCAGGAGCAACAGCACACTGTTAGCAGGTGTTTCAGTGACACTGCCAGGAGCAACAGTACACTGTTAGCAGGTGTTTCAGTGACACTGCCACGAGCAACAGTACACTGTTACCAGGTGTTTCAGTGACACTGTCACGAACTACAGTACATTGTTAGCAGATGTTTGAAGTAACAATGTTACTCACAGAATTCAAAAAGTTACAAAAAATAGCTGTGGTACTAACACTCAAAAACGAGAAAATACAAGCTTCAGTAAATCACCGTAATACATTTTTAGCTTGGTAAAGCGACTTTGCCCTATGTTAATGGCAGGCTATGGCCCAAAGGTTATAAATGGAACTGTTAAACAATATTTTGGGGCGTAAAGTTTAGTGTGTACGTCTGTATTTGATTTTTGTTTTATATTTATGCGCTTTCATGATCATTTACTCACTGTATAAATTGTATTTTCTAGTTAATTGCAAAATAGCCAAAATAAATGCAACTCGGGCATCAGATCCACTCAATAACTACTTTATTATTATTATTATTATTATTATTATTATTATTATTATTATTATTATTATTAGAGCCTTTGTGGCTCAGGCGGCAGCGCGCCGGCCTCTCACCTCTGGGTTCCATGGTTCAAATCCCGGTCAATCTATGTGAGATTTGTGCTGGACAAGACGGGAGCGGGACAGGTTTTTCTCCGGGTACTCCGGTTTTCTCTGTCATATTCCATTCCAGCAACACTTTCCAATACCCTTTCATTTCGTCTGCCATTCATTAATCATTACCCCAGAGGAGTTCGACAGGTTTCGGCAGCCGGCAAAATTCCTATCCTCGCCGCTAGGTGGGGTCTTCATTCATTCCATTCCTGACCCGGTCAAATGACTGGAAACAGGCTGAGGATTTTCATTTTCATTATTATTATTGCTTAAAAGACCAGAAAACTGATCACGCAAAGCTCACTTAGAAGTTGTGCATTTCCTTCTTTGCCAGACAGCCTTCAATTTTTCTCTCATCGTGGTTCTTCGTTCTTCTGTCCACTTGGCTCCTGTCTTCTTCTTGTGGTTTCTCTCTGACTCTACTTCCCACTTCCTGATTTTTGTTCTGTAGCAGGTTCGGTCAGCGATGTCGGCCACTTTGATTCCTTTTTTTTCCAGGTCTTGGCGAATTTCGGCTGTCCACCTATTTGTTTTGATGTTTTCTGTTGCCTCAAATAAGATTCGTGACAGTATGTTTTCTGGAAGGCGTTTGATGTCGGCCGCAAGGTTTGAGAGCTCCTCGGTTTTTGTACGAGATTTCAGTCGGTATCCTTCGTCAGTCAGTTTTGGGCCGAGAATTTTTCTGATGATTTTACCAATCCTCTTTCAGGATACCTTCGAGTATGTACTGTTTCTCTGTGGAGATCCAGTGTTTCACTCTCGTTTGATCACAGTGTTGTAATGTTGAATTTTTGTGAAGATTGAAAGGCATTTTTTATTGTAAATATTTTGCGTTCGGCCGAGGGCTCTCTTCATTTTCTGGATGCGGACCTCAAGGGCGTTCTGTTCTTTTCCTGTTGGTACTACAATTTGTCAGATACTCAGTTACTTTTTCGATTGTGCCAAATTTCGTGTTCAAATTCTGAAGGCTTCAGTGGTTGCACATGACCTTGGTTTTTGAGAAGGCGATTTGTAGGCCGAATTTTTCTGAGCATTTCTTGAGGGTTTCGATTTGGCTGATTGCCTGTTGTTCGTTTGTTGCGAGGATCGCGGGATCTGCGAAAGCGAGACAGGAGATTTTTACATGTTTTCTTGATATACTTAATGGTTACCAAATTCCTTGAGCTTTTAGAGCTTGTTCCCATTCTCTCATGATTTTGTCCAGGGCTATGATAAAGAGTAGTGGGGAAAGTCTATCTCCTTGTCGGACACCGGTTTTTATCCGAAATTTTTTAGATATATTTTCCATGAATTTTACTTGGGAGTTTGTGTTGGTGAGAGTTAGTCTGATGCTTTTTTGAGTCTTGTTGTCCAGTCCGTAATCACTCACCGTCTTACTAATAAAAAGTCCTTATACAGTTGTTTAACTCTTGTTTAGTTATATAATGAATAAACCCTGTATAAGCGTTTTACATTTTTCTTACTAATAAACGAGGTATACGCATTGTATTACTATACAGCACGTATACACTCGTTCCAAGGCGTAGGAATCTCTTCCTGCAGTTCACTGACGTATTTCGCACGTTCACCGCCTTTATGATCGCTTCTGCTGGTTATCTACGAGCAAAACTTTCCGGAAAATCGCTCAGTAGCACGGCATATCGAAAAGGCAGTGGCAACACTAAGTGAGACAGCTGGAAATTGGCTTATACTGATACCAACATTTCTTCAGCTTGCTTGTGTAATGAACGCCAAAAAAAGAAATGGAAAGACGTAAGAAAAGATCAATAGCTCCTAACTGGGATAGTAGGTAAAACGTAAGCAATTGTAATTGAATCGGCGAGTTGAAAAGGGTACACATTCCAAAATCCTTACTTTTCAGGAGAAAGGAAAACCTGTTTTGTAGCTAAACGAAAGGTTTGATTAAAAAAGTTTCTGTTAGGCATTTATACATTATATTTCTGCGTATTCAACTACAAATTATGGAAATCATATTACGTATGGTTTTCAAGTTATGCCATTTTTTATCTCGAGGAATATGTCCCCTTTTATACGGTAGGTACTCAATTGAGAAAGATCTTTGTAGGGACAGATAGTGTATAATAAACTCGCAATATCAAAGGTCTATTAAGCTGTAACACATTACACAAAAATGCGCCCAACCACCATTTCTTTTATAGTTATTCATTGTCATTCCGTCTCTTTAAAGTGTTTTACTTTACGAAGATGTCTAGCTTCCATAACCTCTGAATGGTGTGTCTTCTATGTTTAAAATATCGTAAAGATCATCGTTATCGTCCATTCTATCAACGTGTGTTCAATGTTAAATGGATAAGTCGAATATTTCACAACGATTATTACTGTAGACAATAAATACCACGAAAATAAACTGCTCTCTCGTTTCTTTTTTCCGCTACTCGCTGCTATACAACGCTTGTACAAGGGTCCTGGACTGTATAAGCAATTCAGTGAATAACTATAAGAGATGTATACACAGGAGGCTTATACACGGTTTATTAGTAACGAATTTCGCGTAAACGGTGTATAAACCTTGTATAAAAGTTATACACCGTTTATTAGTAAGACTGTCAGTGTTTGGAACAGGGATTGCCGGTCAGTGGAGTCGTATGCTTTCTGGAAGTCCACGAATGTGCAGATTGTGGGTGGTTTTCTTGTGTGTCGTAGTTTCAAGATGGTTTTCAGATTGAGTATCTGTTCTGCGTAGGATCTGTGGGGCCTGAAGCCCGATTGGCATTCGCCTATGAGTGGTTCTAGTTGTTCCTGTATTCTTTGGAGGAGGGCTGCGGAGAGGATTTTGTACGCGACCTGCACCAGGGAAATTCCGCTGTAATTGTTTACATCTGTTCGGTCACTTTTTTTTTTTTTGTGAAGTGGAACGAGGAGGGCGTTTGTCCAATTTTCTGGTAGTTTTTCCGTTGTCCAAATTTCTTGTATGATTTGTGTGAGTTCTTGGAGTGAATTCTTTCCTAGATGTTTAAGAAGCTCTGCTACGGTGTCTTCGTTTCCGGATGCCTTGTTGTTTTTCAGTCGTTGTATGTGTCGGTGTATTTCTTCTTGTGTAGGTGGGAATGAGTCTGGGTTTGGGTTCGGGTGGGGTATATGTGGAAACCTTTCTGTTGGTTCTGGGCAGTTGAGTAGTGAAACGAAATATCTCGCAAGTTCCTTGGTGTTTTTGTCATATGTGAGTAAGTTACCAGTTTTCCGTTTTGTTTTCCAAAACAGAGGTTCTTGGGTGCGTACCCATTAAATCTGTTGCGGAAGACGCTGTAAAATTCTCTGGTGTTGTAGTTGTGAAAGTCCTGTGCGGCCGACTTCAGTTGGTCTTTCAGGTATTTCCTCTTGGTTTGTCTGATGAGTTTAGAGGTCTGTCTGCGGACTTCGCGGAATTTTTCTTCGTTTTCAGGTGTACGCTTGCTGATGAACTTGTGGCACGGTATGCGTTTCTTCTATTCAATATGGCTTGGTCACATTCGGTGTTCCAAAAAGGGCGTCTGCTCGTTTTCTGTAGTGGTATTTGCTCTGATGCACTCTTCTTGATTTTGTCGTGGAATTTTTTCCAAGTTTTGGGTGGGATTTTTTCCCACGTTTCCCTGAGATTTGATGTTTTTATTTGTGTTGTGTCCAATTTTTGGTTGCCTTGGATTTCTGGTAGAAGCGTTTTGGGGTAAATTTCTCTTTAATTCTCGTTAGATGATGGCCTGAGTTAATGTTGGCTCCTCTGCGGACTTGGACGTTGTGTACTTTTTGTGCTGGGAAGGAGATGGCGACATGATCGATCTGGTGTTTGCCGCAGCAGGTGTTGGGTGATTCCCATGTGAAGAGCTTATTGGTGTTTTTCCTTAGAGATGTTGTTGACATGATTTTCAGGTTGTGTTGTTGACAGAGTTCTATGAGGCTTTTTCTGTTTTTGTTAGTCTTTTCGTGTGCTGGGAATCTTCCCGCGGTTTTTCTGTAGCACTTTTCTTTACCAATTTTACCATTGAAATCGCCGAGGAGAATGATTGCGTCTTTTTCAGGGATTTTGATGAGTGTAGTTTCAAGTTTGTTCCAGAAGCTTTCTGTTTGTTTCTGATCTTTGCAGTCGTTGGTGGGTGCATGGGCATTTACAAAGGTGTAGTGGCGATTTGTACAGCGAAGTTGCAAGGTCATTAGTCTTTTGTTTATGGGTGTGATCTTTTGTACGGAGTTCAAGATCTTTTTGTGTACGAAAAGGGCCATGCCTAACATTGGTGTGGCTTTTCCTTCTGTTCGTGTAGTTTTGCTCTTGAAAATGCCGTAGTTACCATATTCTGATGTCTCCGACTCAGTCAGTCTGGTCTCTTGTACGGCGAGTGGCTGATCTAATTCTGATGTTAATCTGAGAAGTTTGCCTACTTGCAGGAGTGTGTTTATGTTTAGCGTGTCGATGTAGAATGGCATTTTAGTGGGAAGTTTGCGAGAGAGCTCCGACTCTCTCTTTCGTGTAAGCCCGACTCCTCCAGAATCCGAGTGGCCGGTTGCCGCCTTCGTTTTCAGTTGGCGGGTAAATTGGTTACCACCTGGTGTAATGTTGTTCTTACTTGCACGATTCATGGTGCGATTCTCAAGCGAATGGGTTGATCCCGAGGGGTAGAATACAATCAGGTGGGTGAGTTCCTGAAGATTTTCTGAGGCAGCCGCTCCGACTCGGAGTACAGACGCTGACCAGTTGCCGCACTAAATAGGTGAACAGACGCTACTGGATTTATTATTATCCTATGCCGTTGGACATCTAGTGGCTCTTCCGCCTTTAGGGGCAGTTTCCCACCCCAAGGGCAACAGAGTGCCCTGAACCTCTGCTCGCTCACCCGCCCTCCGAAGAGGCCATTGGAACTTGGTAGAGGAGGACCACTTATACTGGTGGTCACTCCGTTTGCGGACGCAGTTTAACGTTATGTCTGGGACGTTATTATTATTATTATTATTATTATTATTATTATTATTATTATTATTATTATTATTATTATTATTATTTAGTGGTTCGTGGTGTGACGATAGTCACGTCCTACTTCGTGAACAACGGGCAACGGCTGAGTGGCCTAGTAAGTGGTCCTGAGAGTCGGGATACCAGTTGCTATCCAATAGGAGTGGGCATCTCGGACATATTCCGAGTCGTGGCCCTCCTTGTGTTCAGGCGGCTAGGACTATACAATACATCGGTGGTCCCTAACCCGTTAGAGGAGAGATCTTCGCGCTGGGACTATGTGTAAGTAAGGCTAGCATCCTGCTTCATAGAGTTTTCACCGATCACGTTCAAAATGTTTTCAGCAAGCCTCGGGTCTATGGGAGTAACGGAGTCCCACTCCCATTTGACAGGCGAGGGACTCCTTGGAAACAACTTCGCGAACGAAAGAGAATTCGATGGGGAGATATTAACGTTAATGGGGCTTATGGAAGGAGGAAGTAGAACTGGCCGAGTCTACAAGGAGGATGCATAAGTGTACTTCACGAGTGTTAAAAATGAAAATGCAGAGTGTGGGGTAGGACTGTTAATCAGGAATACTATTGCACGAAACATAGTTTCTGATAGGTACGTAAACGAGCGAATGATGTGGGCAAATTTGGCAATTGGAGGAATTAGGACGAGAAATATCTCAGTGTATTCACCATGTAAGGAAGCAGATGAGGATGAAGTTGACAAGTGTTATGAATAATTGAGTGACATCGTAATAAGGGTCACCAGCAGGGATAGGAGTGCTAATTGGGGATTTCAATGCGAGAGTTGGAAGTAGAACTGAAGGATACGAAGCGGCGATTGGTAAATGTGGTGAAGATATGAAAGCTATTAGGAATGGGAAGCGTTTGCTGGACTTCTGTACTAGTATAGGATTAGCAGTTACGAATACATTCCTCAAGCATAAGGCTCTTCACCGTTACACATGGGAGGGTACGGGCACAGCATCCGTAATAGACTCTATCTTAACCGACTTCGAATTCAGCTAATCTGTTAGGAATGTGCGGCTTTTCCATGGATATTTTGATGATCCGGACCACTGTCTGATCTGTAGTGAACTGAATATCTCTAGGCTTACGATAAAGTGAAATCTATCTGCAGAGGAATTCTGGTAGAAAATCTCTAGGACGAGCTAATTAGACAGTACCGGTAGTACATGGATATGATTAGTGAAAAGTTCCAAACAGTGGATAGTAAGCTGGTCCAGGATATAGAAAGATAATGAGTGGCATACAGGGACCATGTAGTAGAAACAGCAATTGAATGCCTAGGAACAGCTGTGTGTAAAGATGGGATGAACTAACATCTTGGGAGGATGATAAAGTGAGAACAGCGTGTAAACTTAAGGCGGCTTATCAGAAATGGCTCCAAACCGGCTGATGCGTAGGTGACAGGAACAGAGCGAAACAAATAGTTGTTGATTCCAAGAAGAAGTCGTGGGGAGATTTTGGTAATAACCTGGAAAGGCTAAATCAAGCGGCAGCGAAACCTTTCTAGACAGTAATAAAGAATCTTAGGACGGGAGGGTAAAAGGAAATGAATAGTGTTTTGAGTAATTCAGGTGAACTCGTAATAGATACCAGGGTATCACTGGACAGATGGAGGGAATATTTTGAAAATCTTCTCATAAAATGAAATCTTCCTGGTGGTGTCGCGAACAACCGAGCTCATAGGGAGGAGACAATGATGTTGGTGAAATTTTGCTTGAGGAAGTGGAAAGGATAGTAAATAAACTCCATTGTCATAAAGCAGCAGGAATAGATTAAATTAGACCTGAAATGGTGAAGTATAGTGGGAAGACAGGGATGAAATGGCTTCATAGAGTAATAACATTAGCACGGAGTGTTAGTAAGGTAACGGTTGATTGGACAAAAGCAGTAAATGCACCTATTTATAAGCAAGGGAACAGGAAGGGTTGCAACAACTATCGAGCTATGTCATTGATCTGTATACCAGACAAGGTGTTCACTGGTATCTTGGAAAGGAGAGGGCGATCAGTGGTTGAGAATAAGTTGGATGAAAACGAGTGTGGTTTCAGACCACAGAGGGGCTGTCAGGATCAGATTTTCTGTACGCGCCAGGTTATTGAAGAATGCTGCGAGAGGAATACAGAGAGTTGTGTGTGTGTTTCGTAGAAAGGCTCATGGAAATAACGTGCTAAGTCCATGTTTACATTTTTTCCCGGATATACTGCCATCTTGTGGCTCTAAGAATGTAGTTTCAGTCCTCTATCCAGTATAGGGAAGGAAGCTGAAGTTCCTGAATATGAGCGATTTTAAAAGCCATACACTGAGGAAGAACATGGTGTTTCAATTTTTTAATAATGCTCTCCTCTAAAGTTAGTAAAATTTGACTTGGCATGTTCTTTCCCATGACCCTTCCTCCCTTCCTAGAACAGATCTCTCCTTGCTCCATCTCCCGGTCCACCCAAAAATCGGAGCGAGACGGTTCTTCCTCTTGAACCATCTCACGATCCAACCCCCACCCCCCAAAAAGAAAGAAACCGGTCTCGTTAGCTGTCTTCCATTCCTCAGGTTTGATGTACTACTGGAAGAGGCCCAGGCCGGGGAAATGACGGTTGTAACGAGCTTGATGCTCCGCTATTACAGACAGTGCGTTGTTCGATATCAGCATATCATAAATAGTTTCCATTTTGTCTCGTCAGAGTTCGTTGATAAATCACAAGACTGACGTGACTTGGAGATCGAAATTAGCTCACTGCCTTCAGGGAACTATCAGCACGGTACAAGTTACGTATGTTTAATGCGGAATTTTATCCTCCAAGCGTTGTTTTACCTGCAGCTAAGGCTATCGACGGTAGGATTCGAACCTATCATCTCTTGAATGCAAGCTTACAGTTGGATAACTATAACTGCGAGGTCAAGTCGCTCAGTATGTCTAAAAATATTCTTAGAAAGAAATAAGAAGCATGTAAGATATTCGCTTTTATTTATCGGTTACGCTGTGTATTGAGAATGTTTATTATTTTTCATTGTCTAACACAGGGCCTCTCAGGGTGCATGCGCCGTGCAGTGCAAGGTGCAGGAGACGACTTCACTAGGTTGACCAGAGTGCAAACTCCCACTCCACTTCCCCTACACCTGTCTCACCTGTTCGGCCTGTCTTCGCCTTCTCCACCTTCCCCGCTGATTCTCCCCGCACTGCGAAATGTTTATGTGCGGTGAGCGGTGACACTGTTGTATGGGACAATGTTACCGGTGTTAAAACACTCTTCTTTCAATTTGGTTTGAGCAGACAATTTATCTTCTCTGGCTCTTCTTTTCTTTTATCTTTGCAATGATACCAGTTATGCCTGGAACAAGGGACCGGCTGACAGCAATTTGATAGCCTTCTTTAAATTACAATCAGGCCTACTCGCACGCAATCTAGTTGTCGTACAAGTCAAAGCAGGAAAAAATACCTTTCACATATGCATGTGGAACCAAATATAGAAATAATCTTAGCTGCTTCTCGATGCAGCTTAGGAAAATCTTCCTTCGACAAATTCGGGTAGAATTTGAGCTAAGCCTTTGTATTGGAAAATCTTGTCCCACGGATTAAGCATTTGGTTTTATCGTCACGACTGATAAAGAAATACGAAATTTCCCAGTTCGATTGAAATGTACTTTCGGAAGTCTTTGCTTTCTTTGAAACAGGTTGCTCCATTATTGTGTGGTCTTGCGCTTATCTATTTCACTGATAAACAAGCCGTCTATCACCGAACGCTTCGTCGCTCTCAGCACACTACACCATCCGAGTGAAGCAGAGTTGAGCCGAGACGGAACGATGCACAGTGCATGGAGTCGCTGCGCCTCGATATGCACGCGTGAGATTTTGAGCGTTTGAGAGGCCCTGGTCTAACATATAGTTCACGATATTAGCGAACAGGTTTTATAGCACGACTGCGTCAGTTGCAATCTAATACTCCCGCGAACATACGCATTAATTTCTTAGAGCGATGCAGCACAGTATGCAATGCTTCTCACTGTAAGTTTTTACAGCGTTATTCAAAATGATAGCCGGGGTTGCAATTGACAGGAATGCGAATCTTGTTTTATTGTGTACTGTAACTCATGAATTTTTACATACATTACAAACGCTCAATAAGTGCGCCTTTTGTCACCCTACACACATTTACTGGATGGTCCATCTCTTCCCCCACACGCACCAACATGTCATTTCCAGAATATTCACCGATAGAGGAAGAGCAAACACTTGATCTTATAACGTATCCCCACAGGAAGAAATCACACGGTGTTAAATCTGGAGAACGTGGCGACCAGGTCAATCCGTTCCGCGTCCGACCCATCGTACTGGTACTTGGCAGCTGTTTCTCTGGCGGGCGTGATGGTGGAAGGAGGCGGGTAAAGGATTTGAACAAGGAAGAAATGGGAGGGGTTTGTGGCCTCTTGGTTAAGAGTTTTGCAATAGCCTTTACGTATTATGATTTACAATATCGGTATATGTAATGTTAACATCAAGTAAGGATTATAACATCGTGTAGAAGGTGGACACTGAAAGGAAAAGTATGTGCCTTGATGTATATAAGTACGACAGTTTAGCATAATACTGATTTGTAATTTTCCATTGACTCCTTCGCGTAGGTGTACTATTGGAAACACATGGAGGGATACCAGTATAAATGGTCCGCTATTGGACATTATAAATTTTTCAGCTAACTCATTCCTGGTTGCCAGCGTGCTAAGTTGAGCTCATCAGTTGGTAAATAGCACACCCACCAAGATTGATTAACAATATCTTTGTTACACGTACAGACCTACGTTTAACAGGATATGAGACGGTTGAGGCGCTGGGCTTCAGACCTCAACTTGGTGGATTGGATTCTGGCTCAGTCAGGTGGTATTTGAAGGTGCTCAAATTCGTCAGCCTCGTGTCGATAGATTTACTGGCACGTAAAATAACTCTTGGGGGAATAAATTCCGGCACTTCAGCGTCTCCGAAAACCGTAAAAGTAGTTACTACGCCAACGACTACGTGATTACCCCCACAGATGTGACATTGAGGGGGCTGATACGTGTTGGGACTCCTGGGTGTAGAGTGATCTTGATCGCAGTGTCCGCATATGGGAGTCTTGACAGTACACTGAACGGTGTTATTGTCTTGGGGCCAGGAAGAGGTTCAGGGCGTGGTCTTGACAAGAGGATCCACTCATGATTGGCTGGCCAGGATCAATCTAAGAGTATCATATGAGAGGAAGGGGAAGGCTGAGGTCTATATAGGCATATGTTACAACAGACGATACGATACAGTTCTGGAGTGACACTGCCGCACACACGGGAATGAACTTCACACGTTTGTGGAACGTCGTTGTTATTATGTTTATGGAACGTGGTTGACCTACAAACTGTGGAGTTCTTAGGCACTGAGTATTGTATCACTTGTGGTGGCTTGGTATTATATGTTGGTGAAAGTTGGGAGGTGCTATATCTCAGACTTTCCTGAATTTACGTTTTAGAACGACAAGCGTGTGTTGCTCAAGTGAGTGTAAGTGAATGTATCTTTATACCAAGTGTTTTGAGTCAGTGAACACAGTATTATAAAGGTACAGTATCTGTGTGAGATAATAAGTGCCAAATATGAGAATCTACAAGCCGTGTTGATACACAGAGACAGTCTATGTTCAAGTTCAAGAAGCTACAGCTGAAAATGTGTTCAAAGTGTTTAAGTTTTGTCTTTCCGAATATCATCTTGTCAGTTCATAATATCATTGGCTATTTTAGCGATAATGCAAATGTGATGACGGGGGACAAAAGTTCGTTCATGTCTCGTCTGCTAAACGAAAACTCAAATATTTTTGTAATTGGTTGTATCTGTTACTCACTTCGTTTAATAGCCAGCAAAGCATATGATGCATTGCCTAAAAACACTTAAGCATTTTTTCATTTTTTAAAAAAATATTATATTTCTCAAGTGCAGTAGTCCAAAGAGGGAGGGTCAGTGTGTAGCCAGGGTTTTAAAGCAGTGGACTGTATTGTTTAGCCCTTTCTCTGAGGCAAAACTGGAAGAGAACTCGCCACTTGCTAACATACATTTTCAAAAAGCATATCTTCAATTTCTAAATTTTGTATTGCCACACTTTAACATTTTCTGCAACACATTCCAGTCAGATAGGATTCTCATAGCATCCCTTGCAATAGAATCTGAAAGAATGTTAAGGCTGCTTGCTGCCAACTTCACGACGCCGGAAGCAGTTAGGGGGGATAGATTGCTTACATATAATCCCAAACATCCCTCTAATCTGTTGCCGCCCAATGAAATTAGAGTTAGGGCCGCTGCAAAAGTATCTATAAAGCAAACAAATGGTTCGTTAAGTCAACATCTAATTGAATAATTTTATCTTAAGTGTGTGCAGTTTTACCAGATAGCTTTCGAAGAAACTATGAAACGACTTACTCTTCAAAATAATGAACTCTTCTCTTTTTAGCAACCTGCCATTGCTTTAGGGATATTTAATCCTAATGAACGGCCCCGTGTTCATTTACATTAAATAATCACGATTTTTGAAACGAACGTGGGTCCGTATTAAAGCACTAGACGAATGTAACAACATCCCTGTCTACTTTTCCGATCACAACGGAGATGTATTGTCTAAATTAGAACTCCTAGATTTCTGGAATAAAGTAAGTGGATATGAACATTTGAATGGAGAATTGCTGTTGAGACATATTGGGACAATTGCTTTAATTTGTTTGGCCCTGCCACATTCCAACGCAGACGTCGAAATAATTTTTTCTATGGTCAGTGATTAAAATGCGAAAAAAGGAACAGGTTGAATTCTTCAACTGTAGCAGCTTTCGTACGCATTAAATTGGACATGAGAGATTCAAATTATATAGTAGGAATTAATTGAGGGATGTTCCACCATTCAACACATTATGTAATACATGACATTTATTAAGTGAAAACCGGTTTCGATTCCCTTGGAATCATTATCAATTCACAGTAAATAAATAAATGAAAGGATCTTAACAACAATCAACATCAAATCTGCCTTTAAATACATTTGAAATTGTTGACATGGGTTATATGACATAAACGCATTAAAATTTAAAGAACGTCCTAGGATCGAGGTCACAAATAACGGCAGTGCGTTTGTACAATGTTAAACAGAGCTTTAAGATAATATATAAAAACTTGAAGTTGAGGGATACTGTGAGGTTCTTACTTGTTACTGTAGATATAAAACATAAGTTAAAAATGTTCAAATATTCGTAGTTGAATTGCCGATGAAGGATAAAAAACATGTATCAAAATTGACGATCTTGTGGGTTACTGTAGTCAAGTCCTAGGTCGTCAACCATGGGCAACGGCTGAGTGGCCTAGTAAGTGATCCTGAGAGTCGGGATACCAGTTGCTATGGAATGTGACTGGGCATCTCGGACATATTCTGAGTCATGGCCCTCCCTGTGTTCAGGCGGCTAGGACTATACAATTCACCGGTGGTCCATAACCCGTTAGAGGAGAGATCCTCACTTGGACTATGTGCAAGTAGGGTAGCATCCTGCTTCATGAATTTACCGAGCTCAGAACATTTTTAGCAAGCCTCGGACCTATGGGAGTAACGGAGTCCCACTCCCATTTGACAGGCGAGGGACTCCTTGGAAACAACTTGGCGAACGAAATGGAATTCGATGGGGAGCTGTCAGTATTAATGGCGCTACACATGGGAGGCTAGGGGTACCAGATCCATAATAGACTATATCTTAACCGACTTCGAATTCAGGAAATCTGTTAGGAATGTACGAGTTTTCCGGGGATTTTTCGATGATACAGACCACCATCTGATCTGTAGTGAACTAAGTATCTTTAGGCCTAGGGCAGAGAAAGTGCTGTCTGCAAACGAATAAGGGTAGAAAATCTCCAGGACGAGGAAATTAGACAGAAGTACATGGATATGATTAGTGAGAAGTTTCGAACAGTAGACAGTAAGCAGGTTCAGGATATAGAAAGTGAATGGATGGCATACAGGGATGCTGTAGTAGAAACAGCAAGGGAATGCCTAGGAACAACTGTGTGTAAAGATGGGAAAAGGCAAATATCTTGGAGGAATGATAAAGTGAGAGCAGCTTGTAAACGTATATAGAAGGCTTATCAGAAATGGCTCCAAACAAGGGCCGAGGCAGACAGGGATTGGTACTTAGATGAAAGAAACAGAGATAAAAAATAGTTGTTGAATCCAAAAAGAAGTCCTGGGAAGATTTTGGTAATAACCTGGAAAGGCTAGGTCAAGCAGCAGGGAAACCTTTCTGGACAGTAATAAAGAATCTTAGGAAGGGAGGGAAAAAAGAAATGAACAGTGTTTTGAGTAATTCAGGTGAACTCATAATAGATCCCAGGGAATCACTGGAGAGGTGGAAGAGACTTTCATGTGCTGATTGTTGAGGCAGAAACACCATATCATTTCAGTCACCCAGTAAACACGAGTAGGAGGGACGAGCGTGGTTAGATGATGAGGCACCGGGCGAGTTGGCCGTGCGGTTAGGAGCGCGCATCTGTGAGCTCGCATCCAGGTGATAGTGGGTTCGAATCCCACTGTCGGCAGCCCTGAAGATGGTTTTCTGTGGTTTCCCATTTTCACACCAGGGAAGGCCATGGCCGCTTCCTTCTCATTCCTAGGCCTTTCCTGTCTCATCGTCGACGTAACACGTATCTGTGTCGGTGCGACGTAAAGCAACTAGCAAAAAAAGAGAAAAAGATGATGAGACAAGAAAAATGTAGTACGAAAGGATGCTCGGAGAGAAAAACTCTATGAAAAAGTCAACTTGGGGAAAACACAATTTTGAAGAATAAAAATTACATTTTAGGTGAGTGGGATGAAAATAGGAATTGAGGAATGAAAATAAAGTGGAAGTCTGTTTTCGCAGAAGTGAACATTGCGGCATATGAGCGGTTCAAATTTGTTCGACCAAAGAAACTGTGAGTGATTGGGCCAATTTTACAAGAAAAAGTGCGATAAATCGCAAATAACCTGAAAGTTGAGGTTAATTGAATAAAGAATTTGTGTGTCACGCTGGATCGTTATTCCCTCTTCGATAATGTTGCAGTAAATAAAAATGTGCTACATTTGTGCATCCAGCCGAATGATTACTTCCCGAAGCTGTAATGAATGTAAAGGCTGTAAAATCAGTTGTAATATCTCCCAGGCAAATAGTTAGAAATTATTTTTAGTAATCAAAATGAAGATATAGGCTTAAATTTAAGGTGAATGTTCTTTGCCGTTAAAATGCTCGATTCACTTTTACAACCTTGTTTTAGCGGACACCTCTCGTAACGGTCATTTTCCTACGAAATCGACGGTGTCCGCAGAAGAGAGGTTCGACTGTACTTACATTGGTTGATGGTTATGTCTCTTAATTTCAATATGTAACTAGTCATACTGGCAGAAGTGATGAGCCATAAAAAAGAGAATAGGGCGGTGGTATTTGCCTTTTAGTGTATAGCATTGTGTGACGAGTACTATACGTGTGTTTTTGAGTGCATCGAATGCGCAAGCGCGCCACTACTGAACTCAGGCTGCTCAGAAACGGCAAACAGAGCGCACAGGCATCGCTCGACTTTCGCCACGTAATGTGTTATTTATTTTGCGGGGTTGATACGGTATAAAATAGACCGTATTCATGTTGTAATGTGATGTGGTTATATTCGTTGCTGTTTGGTTTCGGATAGTGTTAGCCCAGCGAACATGGGCCGGTTGATCGTGTGTGGGGATAGAAGTAAGGGTGTATTCTGCCCGAAGGCAGGTCCGAACCTCCGCAGATGTGTGCCTGAGCTGGCGTTTACGTATGGTAGTGTGGTCAGTTCCTTTCCGTTCCTCCATTCCCTTAAGCCCCACCAACAGCGCGTGGCAACCCATCCAAATCTTGACCACGCCCAGTGTTGCTTAACTTCAGAGATCTCACGGGATCCCGTGTTCCAACACGGCTACGGCCGTTGGCTGTGGGGGTAGAAGTCTTTCTTTTAGTACAGCTATAATCCTTGCCTGTCCTATAATTATAGCTTGCGTCATAATTGGATTAATAAAAATAAAATTCTCGCTGGCATAGGAGTTGATCAAGTTTATATTTCGTTGAAATGGTAACATTAATTCCAAAATGTATTGTAAAAGGCAAGCTGTAAAGCGAACGGTCGTCCACCTGTTGGCGCTCTCACGCAGGTAAGCGGCTGACAGTCGACTAAGTCGTAAGCTGCTCTCTGATCGCATTGCCCGACCGTAAGCTGAGGCAGTCCACAAGCTGTTCGTTTAGCAGAGCCAGATGGTCTCTCAACTTCACACCCGCGGTCATTTCTCTTCTAGAACGATTACTTACTTTATTTTGAACATGTCCTTTCTAAGGACTTTACGGTCGTTTACCTCCCCCTCAGGGATTCACTTCATCAATTTTTCGTCTTTCCCTTGACCAACTTTTGTTTTGTACTCTTCCGACCCCGGCAACATTAGGTTTCCGGAATCTGGGGAATCAATAATTGCCATCTCTCTTCTCATTAGCTGATAACTTCGGACCTCTACCTTTTTTCTGTGTTTAATGTTAAAAAGGACTTCACGTTCCCCATATTTTATTCCCCATAAAAGAACGGTCGCATCCACCACCACCACCACCACGACGATAACAACAACAACAACAACGAGTTCTGCTGGTTGAACTTCCCTGAAGTGTATTTTCACACCTTGAGTTGGAATTGACCAAGTGAGGACCGGCAGAAAACCTCCTTAAAGGACACAGGCTCCTTCCTCTAAAAACTGGAATTCGCACTCAGGGATGTACAACATATCCCTTATGGTTCCAAAGAAGTCTTGATCCATTTTATATGCTCATTTGTATTTGTGTTATGCTTTCAGTTTTGAATGTATTTTGCTTCATGCATTGTTTTATAAGGTCCTAGTATGATAGATCTGGCACGGCGCTTGGAAAAGTAGATGCTGCGTTGGTTCCTTAACTTGAAGACTGTCTTTAGAAATGACGAACCACAACGGAACGGTCTAAGAAACCATGCGTGATGGCATCGACGCGTATAAGGCACGAATGGCGTCCTGAGGTATAGCCATGTGCCTACGTGACAAACTGGTGGAAGAACAAACTTAAATGGTTGCTGGCCAATAGTTAGCCACTCTCTGGGACTCAGGTATTGCTTGCATGAGGCCTTCCATAGTACATGTAGTTTGATACAGTTTGCATTGGAGAAGACGAGGCGTTGTCTGTGGATAACCACAATCACATAACAGCGAGTCTATGCGAAAACCCCACTTCAACAGGTTAGATTTGTATCTTGTAACACCTAAGCGCAACCTCTTGAGAAATTTCCATGTTAGCCAACCTTCTCTATGACCAGGAGGGAGTCAGCCATTCTTCTGAGCTTTTGAACCTCCCTCTCCATTTACAAATTCGAGTTTGGTGTGCAGTCCTTACGAGATTCCCCTTTGTTCTGAGGAAATTTTTCCTTGAAGTCAAACGTGGATAAGCTGGCTGGTGATCATACAGAGAGTGAGATTCAGATGTAACATTTAGTTAAAATATCGGTGCAAATAAATGCACTCGGCGTCTGGCCATGGCGAACATCCACAGCCTGTTTCCAGTCATTCACGCAGATCAGGAATGGAATGAATGAAGCCCCATCTAGCGGCGAGGATAGGAATTGTGCCGGCTGCCGAAGCCTGTCGCACTCTTCTGGGGCAATGATAAATGACTGATAGATGAAATGTTAATGGAGAGTGTTGCTGGAATGAAATATGACAGGGAAAACCTGAGTACCAGGAGAAAAATCCTGCCCTGCCTCCGCTTTGTTCAGCACAAATCTCACATGGAGTTACCGTGATTTGAACCACAGTATCCAGCGGTGAGAGCTCGGCGCGCTGCCGCCTGAGCTACGGAGGCTACTTGGCCATGCCGACATCGTTTAATTTCAGTAACTCCGGACAAGTCCCCAAGTGAGCGAAATATATGCTCATGAGTCATTACTGTGTTCTTGTTCAAACTTTGGTAGGTATCAACCTACCTCCATAGGCACTGATAACTTGTTCCATGCGTGATGGCATCGACGCGTATAAGGCACGAATGGCGTCCTGAGGTATAGCCATGTGCCTACGTGACAAACTGACATGTATCCCCCTGTGAGCTTGCATCCGGGAGATAGTAGGTTCGAATCCCACTATCGGCAGCCCTGAAGATGGTTTTCCGTGGTTTCCCATTTTCACACCAGGCAAATGCTAGGGCTGTACCTTAATTAAGGCCACGGTCGATTCCTTCCAACTCCTAGGCCTTTCCTATCCCATTGTCGCCATAAGACCTATCTGTGTCGGTGCGACGTAAAGCCCCTAGCAAAAAAAAAGATATGTATCCTAGGGTTTTTGCCATTGGCCTTCCGTCCTCTTCCAGTGGTGTACATGATTTCCCATCTGCGTCTGCAGGTAGTCTGTTCAGCGCCGAGTAGTTGTGGCAGCATTTGTCCTGCATTACTCGTTCCACGTACACCAAACGTGGTCTTCCTCTGCAATGTTTGTTTCCCTTCCACAAAGCCTTCCAGTATTGCGAGACTTCCCTGTCTCTTCTCCGAGTTGGCATGTTCCATAATCATAGCCTCTCTCCAATCCTTTCCAGCGTTTCCTCATTCTTTATTCTACTGTCGATGTTCCTCCTCTTGGAAAATCGTCTGTGCTCAGGCCCACCTTTCCTTTCTGTGATCAGCTGTGTCACTCGGTAGTTTTGCATTTCGGAAGATGTAACCGAAATAGACTGCTTTCCTACGTTTTGCGAGGGTTTGGACTTTGCATGAAATCCGGCTCGACGGGATATTTCGCAAGCAAACAAGGATTGCTTGTGGAATCTGTTATTACAGTTCGCCAAGGTACCATCTGGTATGTAAATTCGTGTTCATAAAAACAGAACACCGTAAAAGACTAGAGATAGGAAGTTCATATTCGCAGAACATGTTCATTAGCATGTTCTGCAGAAGCGATTAGCATTTCAGTCACCTAAGTTCAGCATGTGTCCTGTTGCCTAGTATTCACTGGGTCCTCCGTGGGCACTGATAACTTGTTCCATGCGTGACAGCATTGGCGCGTATAGGGCGCGAATGGCGTACTGGGGTATAGCCATCCATGCTGCATTCACCTGGTTCCACAGTTCACCTTTGGTGATCGGCATTAGTCACAGTCCAGCGCCCGTCGTTTCACCATATCCCACACATTTTCGATTGGTGACAAGTTCGGCGATCGGGCGGGCCAGGGCAACAGCCTGACATCCTGTGACAACAAGAAGGCACGTGTTCGTACAGCAACATGTGGTCGCGCATTGTTCTGCTGAAATGTGACGTCTGAGGTGTCGTGCAGACAGGGTATGGCTACGGGTCGCAGGATGTCATTCACGTAGGTCAAACTGGTCTCAGTGCCCTGGACACGCACCAACTGTGATTTGTAGTTGTACCCAATAGCACCCCACACCATAAGGCCTTGAGTTGGCGCTGTATGTCTTGTGCGAATGCAGTCAATATGATGCCTCTCCCCCTGTGTGCGACGAACCAAAATGCGGCCATCATTTTCAAACATACAAAATCCGGATTCGTCCAGAAACATATCTGCTGCCATTCCTGTCCCCAGGGACGTCGTTCCGTACACCATTGCAGTCTAGCATGTTCATGCACATTAATCAAAGGTAGGCGAGAAGTGGATGGCGCGTCGGTAACCCAGACCGCAATGAAGGGCGACGGACTGTCATTCCTGATAGTGTACGATGTGTTCCACTGTTTCACTGTTGCACCAGAGCCGACGAGGACGCAGATCTGTCCTGCAGTACCATTCCTGTACACACCTGTTGCACTGCCGACATACTGCGTCCCACACGAGCAGCAATTTCCTGGATGGATGCATCACGTTCGCTCATGCCAATAATGTGCCCTCTTTCAAACTCACTCATTTGACGGCACGGTTCTCGCATACGTCTGCGAGGCATTCTACACGTCAGCTCAAGTCACACTGATCCATTACCTTTGGTTTATAGCGACGAGATCCGCAGGCACATTTTACCAGTCGATGGTGGTGCTCCGAGATATCGATGTGGACTTTGAACCTGAGTGTCGACATGGTTCAAATGCTAATAATTTCTTCAGAACATACTAATGCACACGTTCTGGGAATATGAACTTCCTATCTCTAGACTTTGCAGGTGTTCTGGTTTTTATGAACGTGAGTGTATTACTTTAATTACAGATTTACTTACGGAATAAGATGTCGAGACAGGTTTATAATACTTTTTATAGAATGATAAATATGCCACTACCACCTCATTACAGGTTTTAGAGGAAAATGTTGTGAATCTAGTAAATCTGTTTGTTTCAGTGATTGATTCATTGATGAAGCAACGGGGTGTTTTTTCTATGGGATATTATCTGTGATTGACATCGATCCAAGTGAAGTCACATATGTTGGAACGGTATCTCAGTATTACGATGAGAGTTCTGTGAGGAACTAACTGTAAAGTACGTTGAATTATAGATTGCACGGCCGGACTACTCGTCTGATTGAACATGAGATGATGTTCAATATCTGCAGACTGTAGTACATGACAAATATGTTACGTTCAGATTAAAACTTACCGAGCAGACTTCAGTGGGACCGGAGCCTACAGATTTCGGCTGTCGTGGTCGATACTCTACCGGCAGTCGACAGGGCTACGGTAGCCCTGCATTTCGGCTCTGCTGGCTTGGCTTTTTAGCTACCACGACCAACTTGACGTGTCGCTCCGACTATAGCTCCTTTATCGACCTAGCTTAGTACAGGATGGCGCAGGGAAACAGGAAATTTTGAACGTTAGTGTTGTCAACGCTGTAGTGCCGAAACCGATGCGAAGTAGTTGTGAACGCGTTGCCATTTAGTGATCATGCAGCATTGGACTGCGCGCTCTGAACATCTAAAACGTGGCTGGTTTCAGCAGGACTGAACCACGTCACATACTGCTCGACATTTGATGAAAGTCGTTCGCCAGCTGTTTGGATGGCGCATCATTTCACGTAACGGCGACATTTCATGGCCTGCGAGATCACCTGATCTTAGTGTTTGCGACTTCTTCCTGTGGAGACATCTTGAAAGTAAAGTATAACCGCTCACATCCTACGGACCTACAACTATCTATGGACTGAAACAGAAGATTGAAGGCGAAATCACTGCCATTCCCCGAGGCATGCTAGAGCGAGAGTTTCCGTAAAGGCGCGTCCAGACTTGTAACAGAACATCGTAATGTAACCGCGTCGCGCTCCTGTCTGGACGATACTGCGTAACCTCGTCGCGCAACCTTAGCCCGCAACATGAACGATACGGAACGAGGTTCGCTGCGTTCCACTGCTTGTCGGTTTTCCCGCGTCACATCAAAGAGCTGCGCGCGCGGAAGTTACAGCAAGCTTGGACGTACACAGGACCTCGGCGCGTAACACACATTCGCCTCTGTCTGCTTGATCAGTAAAAATGTTGTGGACCGAGCAAAACACACTGCATTTTATTGAAATGTACAGAGCTAAGGAAATGTTGTGGCTAACTAGCCAACCCAGGCATTTAAACAAAATTTTAAGGAATGACCACTTTCCCCATCCACTCCATTCTCCGATTCACTCTACATATTCCCAATATCCCCATCATGCTGCACAACATAATGTTCATCAGCTGCCGAACCCATCACATTTTCAAGGTTTCACCGTTTCAACACCCACTCCTTCAGCTTCCTTATCCTCACCGAATACTACTACTACACCCAATTCTCCTCACTCCAACTCCAATCTGTCCACTGAGTCAAATACAGTAAGCAATTCCCACGATGTGGATATGGATTTTCAGGACTTGATTAGACTTACAAAGTAGTGTTTCTGTGTTGAATAAGCAGTTAAAATAGATAATGTTTGATGTATGAAACATAGACTATCACAGCAATAAATTCCTTACTTACGTTTATATTTTCTTTTAGTGCTTCAATCACCGAGCTCGATAGCTGCAGTCGCTTAAGTGCGGCCAGTATCCAGTATTCGGGAGATAGTAGGTTCGAACCCCACTGTCGGCAGCCCTGAAAATGGTTTTCCGTGGTTTCCCATTTTCACACCAGGCAAATGCTGGGGCTGTACCTTAATTAAGGCCACGGCCGCTTCTTTCCCACTCCTAGCCCTTTCCTGTCCCATCGTCGCCGTAAGACCTATCTGTGTCGGTGCGACGTAAAACAACTAGCAAAAAAAAAAAAAAAAAAGTGCTTCAATCAGAGCTTGACACATTCCGGTACGATAACACTAATATTTTGAAAAGATACTGCAGACTAGTGTTTGAATCACCGGTTGCTAGAAATCGTACTGTCACTGCCAGTCTCTCTTGCACCGAGATAGCCTCTCCGAATGTGGTATCCTTCTTAGCAACTTTAGGCCCTATCAGATTGATGAGGTGGGATCTCTCGCTGAGTCTAAGGGAAAAGCCAACTCTGGAGGGTAAACGGATTAAGAAAGAAGGAAAGACATGCATTATTATTATTATTATTATTATTATTATTATTATTATTATTATTATTATTATTATTATTATTATTATTATTATTATTATTATTATGGAATTTCTAATATGTTTTCATTTTCATTTTCAAGATACGTATTTCCGTTTCATTGCTGTCATTTTTATTCAATTAATGTGAGTATAACTATGCAGTATAACTTAACCTCTACAAATGATGTTATGGCAGTAAATACATTGCAAAAATTATGTTGAAGATGACTACACTGATATTGTGTCCGTGTAAATTGTGGTTTATTGCGCGTTTCTCTTCTTTTTAAGACTGTACCCCGTTACTAGTCCAACAACTACAACAGCTATTTGCCTTTCCTCTATGTTAAAACGAAATGCTATCAGACCTTGCCAAATCTTTTCAAATCTTATCAAACCTTCAGCAATGTTGAACAGTCTTTGACAAGATTTGACAAATTTCTTGTGAAATGTTGAACTGACAGGAAAATGTAATGGTGTACAACACGCATAAGAGTGGTATTTCCTGCCCCAGAAGTTCAGGCGTTGTTATAGATTAAATTTATGAATTAAATATAAGTCCGCACATTCCTCCATACCCTCCCCGAATTATTCAGATCACGAAATGAATGAATGTAATAGGAAGACATGGAGGGGGATAAAAAGGAGAAGTCTGCAGAGAATTACGACTTTCTTTCAAAGACGAAATGTGTATTTCGGTCAGTTCAGTCCCTTCACCGTTGTAAAATCTTATATACTGTACTAATATAATATTGTAAAACTAAAGTACAGAGAACCGTCGTCAGGCCTGAAAATCGCTGAGCAGGGTCGGCTACAGTCAATCACTTGTTTATTTTCACTTGATGAAAAACGTGTTTAATAATTGTTTTACTATGATTTCACTACCTATATTACCGGACGAGTTGGCCGTGCGGTTAGGGGCGTGCAGCTGTGAGCTTGCATCCGGAAGATAGTGAGTTCGAGCCCCACTCTCGGCAGCCCTGAAGATAGTTTTCCGTGGTTTACCATTTTCACACCAGACAAATGCTGGGACTGTACCTTAATCAAGGCCACGGCCGCTTCCTTCCCACTCTTAGCTTTTCCTATACTATCGTCGCCATAAGACCTATCTGTAAAAAAACCTACCCATATTGAAACATTTAAACCTCCGACTTGATTGCCTAAGCAATAATACTCTTGCGCGGAACTCGAAAACAAAAATCAACACAAAGCGTTGGAAACGGAAACGACGCCTTGGTCAGGTTTAGCAAGTAAAATGTTTATAATGCCCACTAACTGTCTGAAACTTCATGTCAGCCAGCAAATTTGAACCACCATGTGTAGTTCTACGTGAATATAGCTGAGTTTGCCACCATCGCCTATGTTCCCGTTTAGTTGCATAATGCAAACAAAGATAGGCTGCTGCAGCTAAGTCCATCTTTCAAAGCTGCACTGTCTCAACTGGCGGAACGCTGGTAGGTTACGCGTTACGACCTGGGGCGCGGGGTAGAAAAGTTTACCTCGCAACCGCGGTGCGTAACATTGCCCCGTTTAACCTTGGCGCGCGACGTGGTTACGTTACAGAGTTAGGCGCGCATGTCTGTACCCGCCTTAACAGGTTATTAGAATGTGAACGCGACCGGGCGAGTTGGCCGTGCGTGTTGAGGCGCGCGGCTGTGAGCTTGCATCCGGGAGATAGTAGGTTCGAATCCCAATATCGGCAGCCCTGAAGATGGTTTTCCGTGGTTTCCCATTTTCACACCAGGCAAATGCTGGGGCTGTACCTTAATTAAAGCCACGGCCGCTTCCTTCCAACCCCTAGGCATTTCCTATCCCATCGTCGCCATAAGACCTATCTGTGTCGGAGCGACGTAAAGCCCCTAGAAAAAAAAAAAAAAAAAAAACACAGAATGTGAACGCCGAAATGGAGCACATCTTTAAGAACTAAAGCCACAGTTTGTGACATTTTGTAATGAAAACATAAATGGCATACGTATAGATGTACTTTTGTCACTAAAAATATTGTTTTCCCGTGTTTATTCCTGCAAATTACGTTACTTCATAATTTCCCCTTTCCCTGCGCCATTCTGTATAAAGCTGGAATTGGAAAGGTTTTCCATAATGCCGCTAGAGCGCTGGGTGTCCACGATACTGACAAAAGGCTGCGTACCTCAGACATACGAGGTTTGTCCGGAAAATACGTATACAAGTTGAATAATAACTTTATTTGACAATTATTCAGGTATTACAATATGGTCTCCTTCAAAGTACTCTCCCTGAGACAAGATGCACTTCTGCCAACGCCGTTTCCACTGTTGATAACATTGTTGAAAGTCTTCAGTTGTGATGCTGTTCAGTTGCCGTGTCGTTTCTCCCTTGATGACTTCCACATCACCCAAGTGCCGCCCCCGAAGCACCATTTTGCATTTCGGGAACAGGAAGAAGTCACAAGGGGCTAAATCGGGTGAATAAGGCGGGTGGTCTGTCACGGTGATTGAGCTTCGGACCAGAGAGAGCTCCATACCGACGGCAGGTGAAAACGGATAACTTTCAACAAGCAGCCGCACACTGCTACTGACACGCAGAGCTCTCCGACTCGAACTGAGCGTTGAGAAGATTGGCGACAACAGCAGTGCCACCTGGCGGCGCCTCCACGATACGTGATACGTCACCCCGACGGATTTATACGTATTTTCCGGACAAACCTCGTATAGTAAATAGACAGGCAGCGACGTGTCTCATAGCATTGGTGCTAGTGAAGCCGGAAACTTCACTGTGTTATATTGTGCAGTTTTGCTGTATGTGGTTTTTATGTTCATTTCACATTCATTTTTCGGCTAACTGCTGTGTGGCAGGATGATGAATATCCGTGTAGTGATTGGGTGTGGCTTTTCCTATTCACGAAGAAAGAATAAGGAAGGGATAGGAGTTTCAGTACACCGGTAACTGGCGTACTTGTGCTCATGTACACTTGTTACTACTTATTAATGCAATTAATTTACGATTAAAGGTGTCTAATTCACTTCCTTCCGGTGTATATTTGTTGGTGTTGTCCCCCTTGTGATGGAGTGCAGCATAGGGAATAATAATAATAATAATAATAATAATGTGACTACAACATTTAGCTATAAGTTTTTGTTTTGCTTGTGTTAGTAATTGAATAACAGCGGCCTCGGTCTCTTCTAATCATTTAAAATATATCATTAGGAAGTCAAAATTACTGGTAAAATTAGAGTGGAAGGACTGGTAAGCTTGCATCAATCGAAAGAGGGTGTTAGGTTTATTATCACAGAATAGTATTGAATATATCTGAGGATTTGTGGTAAAGATGTTAGCCAATTCTCTACACTGTGATACTTGTAACGAAGCTGTTATAGAAAAAGAAAATCCTTAACCGGGCTGAGTGGCTTAGTCCCATGGTATTTAAAGGTACCGGTATTCAAATATGTCAGCCTCGTGTCGGTACATTTACTGACACGTAAAACTCTTGTGGGACAAAATTCCGGCATCTCGGCGTCTCCGAAAACCGTAAAAGTAGTTAGTGGCACGTAAAATAAATAGCATAAAACATTATTATTATTATTATTATTATTATTATTATTATTATTATTATTATTATTATTATTATTATTAGATGGTTCATGTTTGTGGGTTACTGTAGTCACGTCCTAGTTCGTGAACCATGGGCAACGGCTGAGTGGCCTAGTAAGTGGTCCTGAGAGTCGGGATACCAGTTGCTACGGAATGGGAGTGGGCATCTCGGACATATTCCGAGTCCTGCCCCTCCTTGTGCTCAGGCGGCTAGGATTATACAATCCACCGGTGGTCCATAACCCGTTAGAGGAGAGATCCTCACTTGGACTATGTGTAAGTCTGGTAGCATCCTGCTTCATGAATCTACCGAGCTCAGAACATTTTAAGCAAGCCTCGGACCTATTGGAAGTAACGGAGTCCCACTCCCATTTGACAGGCGAGGGACTCATTGGAAACAACTTGGCGAACAAAATGGAATTCTATGGGGAGCTATCAATATTAATGGGGCTTATGGAAGAAAGAAAGTAGAACTGGCTGAGTCAGCAAAGAGGATGCATCTGGATGTGCTAGGAGTAAGTGATATTCGGGTAAGGGGAGATAACGAGGAAGATATAGGAGATTATAGTGTACTTGACGGGTGTTAGAAAGGGAAGGGCAGAGTCTGGGGTAGGGCTCTTTATCAGGAATACCATTGCACGTAACATAGTTTCTATTAGGCACGTAAATGGGCGAATGATGTGGGTAGATTTGTCATTTGGAGGAATTAGGACTAGAATTGTGTCCGTGTATTCACCATGTGAGGGTGCGGATGAGGATGAAGTTGACAAGTTTTATGAAGCATTGAGTGACATCGTGGTCAGGGTCAACAGCAAGGATAGAATAGTGCTAATGGGCGATTTCAATGCGAGAGTTGGGAATAGAAGTGAAGGATACGAAAGGGTGATTGGTAAATGTGGGGAAGATATGGAAGCTAATGGGAATGGGAAGCGTTTGCTGGACTTCTGTGCTAGTATGGGTTTAGCTGTTACGAATACATTCTTCAAGCATAAGGCTATTCACCGCTACACATGGGAGGCTAGGGGTACCAGATCCATAATAGACTATATCTTAACAGACTTCGAATTCAGGAAATCTGTTAGGATTGTACGAGTGTTCCGGGGATTTTTCGTGATACAGACCCCTATCTGATCTGTAGTGAACTAAGTATCTCTAGGCCTAGGGTAGAGAAAGTGAAATCTGTCTGCAAACGAATAAGGGCAGAAAATCTCCAGGACGAGAAAATTAGACAGAAGTACATGGATATGATTAGTGAGAAGTTTCGAACAGTAGACAGTAAGCAGGTTCAGGATATAGAAAGTGAATGGATGGAACACAGGGACGCTGTAGTAGAAACAGCAAGGGAATGCCTAGGAACAATTGTGTGTAAAGATGGGAAAAGGCGAACATCTTGGTGGAATGATGAAATGAGAGCAGCTTGTAAATGTAAAAAGAAGGGTTATCAGAAATGGCTCCAAACAAGGGCCGCGGCAGACAGGGAGTAGTACGTAGATGAAAGAAACAGAGCGAAACAAACAGTTGTTGAATCCAAAAAGAAGTCCTGGGAAGATTTTGGTAACAACCTGGAAAGGCTAGGTCAAGCAGCAGGGAAACCTTTCTGGACAGTAATAAAGAATCTTAGGAAGGGAGGGAAAAAGGAAATGAACAGTGTTTTGAGTAATTCAGGTGAACTCATAATGGATCCCAGGGAATCACTGGAGAGGTGGAGGGAATATTTTGAACATCTTCTCTATGTAAAAGAAAATCATCCTGGTGGTGTTGTGAACAGCCAAACTCATGGGGAGGAGGAAAATGAAGTTGGTAAAATTATGCTTGAGGAAGTGGAAGGGATGGTAAATAAACTCCATTGTCATAAGGCAGCAGGAATAGATGAAATTAGACCTGAAATGGTGAAGTGTAGGGGGAAGGCAGGGATGAAATGGCTTCATAGAGTAGTAAAATTAGCATGGAGTGTTGGTAAGGTACCTTCAGATTGGGCAAAAGTAGTAATTGCACCTATCTATAAGCAAGGGAACAGGAAGGATTGCAACAACTATCGAGGTATCTCATTGATTAGTATACCAGGCAAAGTATTCCTGGCATCTTGGAAGGGAGGGTGCGATCAGTTGTTGAGAGGAAGCTGGATGAAAACCAGTGTGGATTCAGACCACAGAGAGGCTGTCAGGATCAGATTTTCAGTATGCGCCAGGTAATTGAAAAATGCTACAAGAGGAATAGGCAGTTGTGTTTATGTTTCGAAGATCTAGAGAAAGCATATGGCAGGGTACCGAGGGAAAAGATGTTCGCCATACTGGGGGACTATGGCATTAAAGGCAGATTATTAAAATCAATCAAAGGCATTTATGTTGACAATTGGGCTTCAGTGAGAATTGATGGTAGAATGAGTTCTTGGTTCAGGGTACTTACAGGGGTTAGACAAGGCTGTAATCTTTCACCTTTGCTGTTTGTAGTTTACATGGATCATCTGCTGAAAGGTATAAAATGGCAGGGAGGGATTCAGTTAGGTGGAAATGTAGTAAGCACTCTGGCCTATGCTGATGATTTGGTCTTAATGGCAGATTGTGCCGAAAGCCTACAGTCTAATATCGTGGAACTAGAAAATAGGTGCAATGAGTATGGTATGAAAATTAGCCTCTCGAAGACTAAATTGAAGTCAGTAGGTAAGAAATTCAACAGAATTGAATGTCAGATCGGTGATACAAAGCTAGAACAGGTCGATAATTTCAAGTATGTAGGTTGTGTGTTCTTCCAGGTTGGTAATATAGTAAGTGAGATTGAATCAAGTTGTCGTAAAGCTAATGCAGTGAGCTCGCAGCTGCGATCAACAGTATTCTGTAAGAAGGAAGTGAGCTCCCAGACGAAACTATCTTTACATCGGTCTGTTTTCAGACCAACTTTGCTTTACCGGAGCGAAAGCTGGGTGGACTCAGGATACCTTATTCATAAGTTGGAAGTAACAGACATGAAAGTAGCAAGAATGATTGCCGGGACAAACAGGTGGGAACAATGGCAGGAGGGTACTCGGAATGAGGAGATAAAGGCTAATTTAGGAATGAACTCGATGGTTGAAGCTGTACACACAAACCGGCTTCGGTGGTGGGGTCATGTGAGGCGAATGGAGGAGGGTAGGTTACCTAGGAGAATCATGGACTCTGCTCTGGAGGGTAAAAGAAGTAGAGGTAGACCAAGACGACGATGGTTAGACTCGGTTTCTAACGATTTAAAGATAAGAGGTATAGAACTAAATGAGGCCACAACACTAGTTGCAAATCGAGGATTGTGGCGACGTTTAGTAAATTCACAGAGGCTTGCAGACTGAACGCTGAAAGGCATAACAGTCTATAATGTATGTATGTATGTATGTATGTATGTATGTATGTATGTATGTATGTATGTATGTATTATTATTAGAACATCCTTATCCGTTCATTTCTTTCCAGAATAGAGGTTATCTGTATGTTCCTAGGAATATGAAGATAAAGTTGGAATTCAAGAGGACAAACTGGGGCAAATTTTCATTTATAGGAAGGGGAGTTAGGGATTGGAATAACTTACCAAGGGAGATGTTCAATAAATTTCCGATTTCTTTGAAATCATTTAGGAAAAGGCTAGGAAAACAACAGATAGGGAATCTGCCACCTGGGCGACTGCCCTAAATGCAGATCAGTATTGATTGATTGAATCAAAAGATATTCATGTGTGCAAACTTACTGAGATGTATTTCGGTGTAAGCTCACTCATGAAAGGGAACACACTGAATGAAGTCACAGCTCAGTTGTATGTAACATTTTTTGCATACTGTAGACCTAAACTCAAAGACACGCACGTTTTTCGCCTTCTTAGTGTAGTTTCATCACTGTACCTGGAGAGCCCGTCTGGTGGCCATGATCGTTAAGGGGTTGAAGTCTAAACGGTCTGACCCCGAGATTAGCCGGTTGGCCGTCAGGGTAGGGGAGGTGGTGGTGTACAATTCCTAACACTAAATTGCGTGACAAAAACCGGATTAAATTCCAAACCTCCTCGCAATACTCATATGGAGTGAGGTTATATGACGCTGTTGATTGTGATTCGTCCGTCGAATGGGGACGTTAAGCCTTGAGCAGACCCATTTGTGCTTTTCGACAGGAGTAGGCTATGTGCCGGCAGTGGGTTTCACCCTCTCCCTTCCTAGTATCACGTGATGATTCATTTCATTAACTCTTCTGATGAGGTTTACGTCAAGACGGCCATGCGGTCATAAAAACTCGCCACGACAGATTCCTCTCACCTCATACGCAACCCCGTAGAGAAACGGGACAAGGATGGACAAACAAACCTGAATCATGCTGTAAGAGAGTTAAATGTAATTTGCTTTACGTCCCACAAACTACTTTCACGGTTTTTGGAGACGCCTAGGTGCCGGAATTTTGTCCCGCAGGAGTTCAGTAAATCTACCATAACGAGGCTGACCACCGCACTGAGCCAGGATCGAACCTGCCAAGTTGGGGTCAGAAGACCAGCGCCATTCAGCCTGGCAAGAGAGTTGAATGGAAACAAGATCGGTCTAAAACAACACCAACACAGATAGATCTTATGGCGACGATGGGGCACGAATGGGCTAGGAGTGGGAAGGAATCAGGTGTGGCCATAATTAAGGTAAAGCCCCAGCATTTGCCTGGTGTGAAAATGGGAAACCACAGAAAACCATCTTCAGGGCTGCCGACAGTAGGGTTCGAACCCACGATCTCCCGAATACTGGATACTAGCCGCACTTAAGCGACTGGTCTAAAACAGGTTGGTCATTTTTAAGCATTGGTAAATTGATATACCAGTCTTTCTTTTTTTGATCAGTGAAATAAATGACCTAATAGGTCTAGTTAATCAATGTTGTTATTATTTCAATGTGCTTTTAATTATTTTAACTATCCCCTGTCGAATATTCCCATTTCGGCTACTATTTTACATCAATGCATCGCGGTAGTGCAGTGACGTAAGATGGTGGCTTTGGAATCCTGGTGCTCATTGCCAGTCTAAATCTATATGTCTCTGCTGTGTACCGTAATTATCGTTTCAGATGTGTTGTTTTGTTGGTAGTAGTGGTGGTGATTACTGTTTTAAGAGGAAGTACAATTGGGCAACCATCGTCGATTAACATTAAACAGAGGGAAAAATGGGAAAGGTCCAACACTTTGAAAAATGAAGATATCGGCCACGGAGGGCTCGGAAACCTGCTACTGTCACAATGCCAGCACTCAGCTAAGGGCCCCGTGGTCGCCAGCCCACGCTTTCAAGTTAAGAGCCACTGGGGCATTTTTTGTTGTTGCTAGTGTTGGTGGTGTTTGTTATTGAGAGCTGATAGGTATGCGCTAATTCATTTGTCTACTTTATTGTGTTAATGTACCGGTAATTTAGTTTTTTAAATTGTGTTTACAAATCTTTGAATATTGTATGTGTATGCCTTCTTTGTATTTTGAACAGAAATTTTATGAATTTCCTGTAGATAAGGACAAATATAATGAATGGCCCAAAGTGATTTTTCATGATAACTTTGTCCCAAACAGTAACCCTGCTTCTTCTGTTATCTGTAGCCTTCATTTCGAAGAAGATGATAATTCATCTGTAAGAAATTAGGTGACGATAAAAAGAAGTTATATACCATTAGCGTCATAGTTTCAAAGTGACTGGTATCAAGAGTCCTCGAAGAAAATGTACTAAAAGCGTACCACCCTCCTCCAAGAAACACAGAAAGTTTGAAGCTGTTTATGAATTTCAAAATCCCAATTCAAGTTGTTCAGCATCCATAATGAAGCCACAAGCAATTTTGAATCTCAAATTGATATAGGCGGTAAGCCATTCATCCACCCAGACCGATGATGATGAGTGGCTCAGATGGTTGAGTCGCCGGCCTTCTGATCCCAATGTGTATCGTTTGCACACTGTAGCGTTAGAGTGAATAATCTCTTGGAGGGGGAAATAAAATCTGTTATTGATTCAATTATTCACTTGTTTATACAGAAAGCTGTACCGAGCTGTTGCAGATTTCTACAATTTCTCTGCCCATATTTTCTTTTGAATAATCTATAATTCCTTGAATCAAAAGGGTCAGAGTTTGTGAAGCATGTCTCTTGTAGTGCAAGTATCAAAGAGTTCTGCTTCTTCATTTCATCTAATGCCCTTTTTAGTTTCCCCATCTGGAGTAAGGTTTGTATATTGATTGTTCCAAAATAGTGACGCTGATTAGTTCATAAGTTGTGTTTGGGTAAATTCACTGTCTTGTGGGTCTGAATCTCATTGTGTGTTAGGTTTGTGTATGTGTCCGACCCCATCCTGCATGTTGGTGCAGGCTCCCCAGAATCCAAAGGCCTGTGTGTGTCACCTACGACAACGGTGGATTCCCATTGCTGACTGCCACCTTGGGCAGTTCTTTCATTATGCATACTGTTACTTTGTATTCACTTGGTGGAACATATTGCTCTGTTCATCATTAGAACTACGGCTGTAACCCTCCGCCTCCGTTGTTAGGAGTTTTCCTCTTCCACCATCAAGGCCGTTGACCATTATTATTATTATTATTATTATTATGATTATTATTATTTATTTTACAATTTATAGCCTGCATTGGACCTACAGTACATTTGACTAGAGAGTCAGTTATACAAATTATTTTTTGTTTTTCTATGAGCCCAATATTTCTTCATTTGGAAACATTATTTTTTCTTTGTTATGCCCAAGTAAGGAGTGCGATGGAACTAATTTAGCTGATGTCATTGCCTTTTTCGTCTCCCAAAATCTCTTCATCTTTTCGTTGTAGCTTTTCTTACGATCTTCTGATGACGTTTTGTTGGTGGTAGTGCTTGGATGATGTTTAAAGCGGTCATTGTCGACTAATTTTCTGAACTTAATCTAACAATGTCATCTGTGATGCCTATTTCCTGAAGATCTTTTCCATCTTCGAGCAGCCAGTTGTTTTTTACTTTTGTTGATTGGCAAAAGAATTCTGAACCTTGCTCTATCGCTGATTATTCATTCTGAGAATATGTTTATAAAATTTCAAATGTATTTTCCTATACGTGCCTGAGATTTTCTCTGTGTGTTAGTACAAGTTATGAGATTTCCTTTCATCCAGATTCCCCATGAGCAGACTGGTCCGAAAAAAAATTTCTTTTTGCTTTCTTCATCTCTAATCAATTATCTTCTATTATTATTATTATTATTATTATTATTATTATTATTATTATTATTATTATTATTATTATTAATATTATTAGATATATATATTTCGCTGGGGCCATCAAGGACCACGTTAAGTCTTGTTGCATTTGACACTGAACTTGGCCTTCTTTACAGCCAAAATTTCCCTCATTCTTTGCGAGTGGGCCTGCTTATGCTCCTTTGTCCAAGCCCGTTCGTCAATATTTTCTTGCGGAAGAGATCTCTGTTAAGGGCGTCTTCAGCTGAGATATGTAGCATTTGCAGGTCTTCTTTGGTATTTCTAAACCAGGGAATTGTGGTTTTGGGGTTTGAATAAAAAAAGTGAAAGATTTCTTTAGTTAACTTTCTTCCGTCCATTCTTTTCAGATGACCGTAAAAACGTGCCCGTCTTTTTCTGATTGTGTCGGTAATTTTCTCTATTTTGCTGTAGACTTCCTTGTTGGATCTCTTTTGATGGATTCCATTTCTGTACTTTGATCTCAAGATTCCTCTCACAATTTTGCGTTCTCTTTTCTCCAGTTCTTCAAGGAGTCCTTTGTTGGCATTTAGAGACAGGGTTTGGGCTGCATATAGAACTACTGGCTTCAGAACTGTTTCATAGTGACGTATATTGGTGTTTTGAGAAAGGCATTTTTTGTTGTAGATTGTGCGGGATGTTTGGTAGGCTATTTCCAGTTTGCGTACTTGCTCCTGAAGTGCTTCTTTGTCCAGTCCATTTTTCATGATGATCTCACCCAGGTATTTGAATTTGTCTACTCGGGTGATGTCCCCGTATTTTGTATGGAGTTTTGGTGGAGCCTCTTTAATGTTAGTCATTACTTCTGTTTTCTCAAACGATATCTGCAAACCAGTTTGTTCGGCAATTTCCTTTAAAATTTCAACTTGAGCTCTAGCAGTTTCTATGTTGTTGGAGAGAACAGCAATATCATCGGCAAATGCTAAGCAGTCTGTTGCGATCCCCTTGGATTTGGTTCCTATTCTCAATGGACTGGAGTTGGTTTCCTGTAATCTCACCCGCCAGGTTCTGATGATCTTTTCAAGAACACAGTTGAAGAGTATCGGGGATAGCCCATCACCTTGTCGGACTCCTGTTTTGATGTCAAAGGAATGCGAGAGACATCCGTGGAACTTCACCTTGGATTTTGTATCGGTCAGGGTGGCTCTAATTAATGCCAGCAGTTTCAAATCAACTCCAAATTCATTTAAGATGTTTAACAGGACTTCCCGGTCAATGGAGTTGTACGCTTTCTTAAAGTCCACAAAGACAGACACATACTGCTTGGACCTTAGTGTACAATATCTGATGATCGTTTTGAGATTTTGGATGTGTTCACCTGTTGAGCGACCTTTTCTGAACCCTCCTTGGTATTCACCTATTTGATGTTCGACTTGTGCTTCCAAACGCTCCAGGATGGCAAGTGATAGAATTTTGTAAGTCACGGGTAGCAAAGATATTCCTCTGTAGTTGTTGATGTTCTTCATGCTGCCTTTTTTGTGTAATGGATGGATCAAAGCTATTTTCCAATCTTCGGGTAGGGTCTCCTTGTTCCAAATTTCTTCTATTTTCTCTTGCAAGATATGAAGCGATTCCTCTGGGGCATATTTCCATAGTTCTGCTACTACTGAGTCTTCCCCCGACACTTTGTTATTTTTGAGACGGGCAATATGGCGCTTGATTTCTTCTCTGTCGGGTGGTCTGGAATCAGGGTACCTGCGTAAGGGTTCCTTGGTTTCAATGGCGCTTTGAGGTTTAGAGCAATTAAGTAAATTCTTGAAGTAATCTGCCAGAATGCTGCAATTTTCTTCATTTGATGTCGCCAGTGTGCCGTCCTTTCGCTCAAAGCATAGAGATGGTGGTTTATAGCCAGTGAGTTTGCGTTTGAAGGCTCTGTAGTACTCTCTGCTTTCATTCTTCCTAACGTTTTGTTCTGTCTTTTCAATGAGAGATTTTTCATATTTACGTTTCTCAGTTCTGAACACCCTAGCTGCTTGGGCACGTTGGGTTTTGTAGGTTTCCCAATCATTTTCTGATTTCGTAGAGTAGTACTGTTTCCGCATTGAGTCTTTCTTGGAGGACTGATTCGCAGGTACCATTCCACCAGGCATGCTTTTTGCTTCTCTTGATTTCTGCAACGTCTTTGGTGGCCTCAACAAGGAGACTTTTGGCGTTGTTAAAGTCAGTGTCATCTTTGGTGGCCTCAACAACAAGACTTTTGGCGTTGTTAAAGTCAGTGTCATTTGGTCTAGCCTTCTCCTGGAACTCCTCGACCCTTTGCCGAAGTTTATCATTGTCGAAGCGTGTGATCTGTTTGGTTGTCTTCCTTGTGTTTGCGGGAATTGGTTTGAATTTGATAAGAGACATATAATGATCTGAGGCCACATTGATGCCTTTCTTTACCTTGACATTCATAACCTCAGGGCTGTTTCTCCTGGAGATTGCCACATGATCAATTTGGAACTCTCCGAGAGCTTGGACGGGAGAACGCCAAGTCATTTGCTTTCTGGGTAGATGGCGAAAGTGGGTCGACATGACCTGCAGGTTGTGATTTTCGCAAATGTACACTAGTCTTTTGCCGTTGGGATTGGTTCTTTTGTGAGCTGGGTAATTTCCTATAACTCTCTTGTACTTCTGTTCACGACCTAGTTGGGCATTGAAGTCACCCAAGAGAAGCTTGACATGGTGTTTGGGGATTTTGTTTAATTTTTCATCCAGTAGATCCCAGAAATTATCAACTTCGTCTGGATCAGACTTGTTCTTATTGTTTGTAGGAGCATGTGCGTTAACTAGGGCGTAGGTTTTGTTCGCGCATTTAATTGTGAGTATAGACAATCTGTCATTCACAGGTTCGAAATTTGCAACCGATTTAAGGATCTTGGTTCTAACAGCAAATGCGGTTCCAAGCATCACAGCTCCATTGAGGATTCCTCTTTGCACTTTGCTCTTGAAAAATCGGTGGCCTTCAGATTAAAAAATCTCTTCATCTGGGTACCTTGTTTCCTGTAGGGCCATTATGGATATCTGATTTTCGTGAAGAGCTTTGGTGAGGGTTTTCAGCTTGCCAGTTTGTGTAAGTGAATTTATGTTGAAAGTTGCTAGAAAGGTTTTAGATTTTGGCCTGAGTTTTTGACTCTTCGGGGTACGTAATAATAATAATAACTTAAATGTTTCCACCTTTTCAATACAATATATTCACAAAATTACAAAATTATACGGTACTAGTTTCGACCCATCTAGGGGTCATCATCAGCCGTATTGGAGCAAAGATCATTTGTGGCGAAATCCTAAGACAATATTATTTTAAAGAATAACAAGTGAAATGAGATGTTATGGTAATAGTTAATAATACAAGGAATATACATAATAAGAGGTTTTTAACAAAGAATAAAGTATAAATGGGGTGTTGTAAAAATTATAATCATGGAAATCAGTAAGTTCTTGTATTGAAATGAAATATGGCTTAGGAAGAGGGCTTAAGGTGGGGCTGAAGGGTGCGGGAGAAAGTGTAATTGTCTTGGAAAAGTACCTTTGATTAAATTTAGGATTGAGTTTAGGTTGGCTGCATTATTGTTTCTGAGGAAAGTGACAAATAGATCGAAGAGTATGTTGGGTTTCTCTGAGATTTCATTCAGATTGTGACTGGCATTAAAGTATTGGTCTAGGTGTATGTAGTAATTTTCCATTATGTTCAGTAAAGGGCCCTTGTTTGCTAATACGAGGATGTCCATGTCTTGTTCAATATTGGTGAAATTATGGTTATAATCTTGCATGTGTTGGCCGATGGCTGAAAACTTGTTGTATTTTATTGCGTTAGTGTGCTCGTGGTATCTGATAATGAAGTTTCTCCCGGTTTGCCCGATGTAGGTTTTTTTACAGGTGGTACATTTGATCCTATAAACTCCTGATTTTAATAAACTGCTGGTCTTGTTGATGTGTGAAGTATTGTATAAAACATTCATGTTCTTATTGTTGGTTTTGAAGGCTATTTTAACGCCTTGTTTCTTAAAGATGTTGGTTAACTTGTAGATATCATTGTTGAACGTGAAGGTGGAAAATGTTAGAGGTTTGGTTATTTCTTTTTTGAGGGTAGTTTTTGGGCGATGTTTGTGTTTATTGATTATCCTTTCTATAAAATGATTGCTGAAGCCGTTGAATTTTGCGATTCCGCGGATTGTGTTGAGTTCGTTTTTTAGATCTTTATTGGACATAGGTATGCTGAAGGCTCGGTGAACTAGGCTGTTGTATGTGGCTCGTTTGTGGGACTGGGGGTGCACTGAATCTTGGCGAATGGTGGAGGCTGTTTGAGTGGGTTTTCTGAAAATTTTATAACTGAAAGAATCTGAGTTTCTAGTGATGGTTAAATCTAGAAAGTTGATTTTTTGATTTGATTCGGATTCTAGTGTGAATTTGATATGAGGATCAATATTGTTGAGTCTTAAGAGGGTGGTGGGTGCGTTAATTGATTTCTCATTCATGATTACAAAGACATCGTCGACATATCTGGCCCAAAAGAGAATGTTTTCGAATTCGTTGTCAATTTTGGTGTATTCGAGGAAGTCCAGGTATATTTCTGCTAAGATACCTGAGGCCGGTGACCCCATTGCCAAACCATTTTGTTGATATATGACATTGTCAAAAGTGAAGAAGTTATTGTCGATGATAAGTTTTAATATTGTGATAAAGTCTTGTATCTCTAGTTTGCTTAAGTGGCTGTTTTTGTTTAAATTGTTTATAATTATCGGAATTAATTTTGATACTTGTATGCTTGGGTACATGTTTACAATATCGAAAGAGTGGATGGAGTGATCCGGTTGCAAATTGAACTTGTTTAGTTTTTCTACTAGCTCAGATGTGTTTTTAATAGACTTTTTGGATAAGAATTGATAATTTTTTCTTAAGAAACATTGGATGAATTGTGATATTCTGTATAAGGGGCTCGGTCTATAGTTGATAATTGGCCGGATGGGAATTCCGGTTTTGTGAATTTTGGGAAGAGCTTTAGCAGTGGGGAGTCCTGGGTTCATATGTATGAGTTTGGATTTTTCCTGTTCGGTAAATAAAAATGAAGTGTTTTTAAGAGTTTGTTTAAGTAGTTTTTGAATTTTTTGGGTGGGGTCTTTTTTGATTATGGAAAATGAGCTGTCTGTGAAAAAGTTTTTTGTTTTTTCAATATATACTTTTTTATCCATGATAACTGTTGCATTGCCTTTGTCAGCTTTGGTTATGATGAGTTCGTTGTCTTTAATTTTCTTCTTGAGGGCGTATATGCGCTTTTGTTCAGCAATTTTTTCTTTATTATTGAGGTTATTTGCGGGGTTGGTTAAATTGTGGAGGATATCAGTCAGTTTCCTTTTAACATATTCCAATGGGACGCGCCCGATGATGCAGACCCAATTATACAAGCCCTCTTAGTACCAATAAACTTGGCTGGGAATCATTGTCTGATTACAATCTGATTTAACATGCGTCATTTTTAAAGTTTAACATGATCGTATATCTGATGCAGTCTACAATAGGTTGTTGCATTTTGTTATTTTATTGTTGCAGTGTGCGAGAGACTCACCAGATTGCAGAAGCTCAACAAGAGAAGAATGCTAAACTACGAGAAGCATTTGGCATCTCGGAATACTTTGTGGAAGGCAGCAGTCTGGATCCTCAGCGGCACGTGAAAGAGGCTCAAGCGAAGGCGGCTGCCGAGCAGAACAAGAAGTACACACTGGTTCGGACCCCAAGTCCAGCTACAGAGCCCGACAAAGACAAGGAGGCCACCGAGAAGGCCAAGAAAAGAAAGAGGAAGGCAAGGGACAGGTGAGTGACGTGTGTTCTGTAATTCCTTACTAACGCAAATACTTAAAAGAACGCTGTAGACGAGCAGATCAGTTTTTAAATGGACTTTTTAGTTATCTTTCTGTTCCTTTTCCAGTGGTTTAGATCCTGGCATTTGGGTATGCATTTGGATTTTTGTTTTTAAGTCGGCATGATTTGTTTTGCAATTATTTTCTGTATTTAAGTTACTTAATTTTGCCTGACACTACATTAATAGCTTTCTCAGAAGTTGAAATGCTTAGTCTCACCACAGAGTTAAAAAAGTAAGCAATGAAATGGGCGATGATGGATCATCAGCTGGTCAGACCAGTCTGAAACATTTGAACAACTTGCAGTTTCTTTCATCTAGGCTCACTTATTACAAACAAAGGTGGCTGCACTACCATAGTAAAAAGAAGAGTAATTGCCATCAGAACTGCTATAGCGCGGCTTACAAGAACATGGCAGAACTACAATGTTACCATCGGCACACACTGTTGTTCTCCATCTTCCTACATGCATCTGAATGTTGGATGCCGAAGAAAATCAATCTGCACTATATTAATGCCTTCGAAATGTTTGGTGGAGGTGGATGCTGAGAATTCCAGGGACTGCCAGAGAACTAAGCAGTCGATACTTCATGAGCTGTGCCTGAATACCATAGTGAAGCTTTGGACGCACTTCTAGGAAGGGTGGATTTGAAGGCTTGAGAGACTGTGGACGATTGTGGAAGACTAACAGTATATATCAACATTGAAAATGCTCTGTTACAACAGTGGCAGAAAATAGAACTGTTTCGTGCAACATTACAAGTGTGACGAAAACAGTTCAGATTTCACAATACTTACATCAGTTGGTCGACAAAGAAGACATTTTTTCCAACAGATTTTGCACGTCTTCATTGAGTGGAACGGAAGTTAGAGGTAAATCTATATACATTATGTCCTCTCATTTCTGGCCAGCTGAGTGATCAGTCCTTGGGGCCCTGGCTTCGATTCCTGGCCAGATTGGGGTATTTAAATTCCCTTGGGTTGGGGACTGGGTGTTCATGCTGTCCCTAATTTACACTACCACATGCAACACCCAACTTCCACCACATTTTGACATGCAGTATTGTATGCATGGCAGATGCTGCCCATTGTCGCTGGAGAGCTCGCCGTATAAGGGCTGTACCAGGCTGCCGATAGCCATGCAGATTTATTATTATTATTATTATTATTATTATTATATAATTCGCTGGGGCCATCAAGGACCACGATAATTCTTGTTGCATTTGACACTGAACTTGGCCTTCTTTAGAGCCCAAATTTCCCTCATTCTTTGAGAGTGGGCCTGCTTACGCTCCTCTGTCCAAGGGGCACCGTGTCTTCTCTTCGGTTGCTCGTCTCGGTTTAGCCCGTTCGTCAATATTTTCTTGCGGAAGAGATCTCTGTTAAGGGCGTCTTCAGCTGAGATATGTAGCATTTGCAGGTCTTCTTTGGTATTTCTAAACCAAGGAATTGTGGTTTTGGGGTTTGAATAAAAAAAGTGAAATATTACTTTAGTTAACTTTCTTTCGTCCATTCTTTTCAGATGACCGTAAAATCGTGCCCGTCTTTTTCTGATTGTGTCGGTAATTTTCTCTGTTTTGCTGTAGACTTCCTTGTTGGATCTCTTTTGATGGATTCCATTTCTGTACTTTGATCCCAAGATTCCTCTCACAATTTTGCGTTCTCTTTTCTCCAGTTCTTCAAGGAGTCCTTTGTTGGCATTTAGAGACAGGGTTTGGGCTGCATATAGAACTACTGGCTTCAGAACTGTTTCATAGTGACGTATCTTGGTGTTTTGGGAAAGGCATTTTTTGTTGTAGATTGTGCGGGATGTTTGGTAGGCTATTTCCAGTTTGTGTACTTGCTCCTGAAGTGCTTCTTTGTCCAGTCCATTTTTCATGATGATCTCACCCAGGTATTTGAATTTGTCTACTCTGGTGATGTCCCCGTATTTTGTATGGAGTTTTGGTGGAGCCTCTTTGACGTTAGTCATTACTTCTGTTTTCTCAAACGATATCTGCAAACCAGTTTGTTCGGCAATTTCCTTTAAAATTTCAACTTGAACTCTAGTGGTTTCTATGTCGTTTGAGAGAACAGCAATATCATCGGCAAATGCTAAGCAGTCTGTTGCGATCCCTTTGGATTTGGTTCCTATTCTCAATGGACTGTAGTTGGTTTCCTGTAATCTCACCCGCCAGGTTCTGATGATCTTTTCAAGAACACAGTTGAAGAGTATCGGGGATAGCCCATCACCTTGTCGGACTCCTGTTTTGATGTCAAAGGAATGCGAGAGACATCCGTGGAACTTCACCTTGGATTTTGTATCGGTCAGGGTGGCTCTAATTAATGCCAGCAGTTTCAAATCAACTCCAAATTCATTTAAGATGTTTAACAGGACTTCCCGGTCAGTGGAGTCGTACGCTTTCTTAATGTCCACAAAGACAGACACATACTGCTTGGACCTTAGTGTACAATATCTGATGATCGTTTTGAGATTTTGGATGTGTTCAGCTGTTGAGCGACCTTTTCTGAACCCTCCTTGGTATTCACCTATTTGATGTTCGACTTGTGCTTCCAAACGCTCCAGGATGGCAAATGATATAATTTTGTAAGTCACGGGTAGCCAAGATGTTCCTCTGTAGTTGTTGATGTTCTTCATGCTGCCTTTTTTTGTGTAATGGATGGATCAAAGCTTATTTTCCAATCTTCGGGTAGGGTCTCCTTGTTCCAAATTTCTTCTATTTGCTTTTGCAAGATATCAAGTGATTCCTCTGGGGCATATTTCCATAGTTCTGCTACTACTGAGTCTTCCCCCGGCGCTTTGTTATTTTTGAGACGGGCAATGTGGCGCTTGATTTCATCTCTGTCGGGTGGTCTGGAATCTGGGTACCTGAGTAAGGGTTCCTTGGTCTCAATGGCGCTTTGTGGTTTAGAGCAATTAAGTAAATTCTTGAAGTAATCTGCCAGAATGCTGCAATTTTCTTCATTTGACGTCGCCAGTGTGTCGTCCTTTCGCTCAAAGCATAGAGATGGTGGTTTATAGCCAGTGAGTTTGCGTTTGAAGGCTCTGTAGCACTCTCTGCTTTCATTCTTCCTAAAGTTTTGTTCTATCTTTTCAATGAGAGAATTTTCGTATTTATGTTTCTCAGTTCTGAACACCCTAGCTGCTTGGGCACATTGGGTTCTGTAGGTTTCCCAATCATTTTCTGATTTCGTAGAGTAGTACTGTTTCCACGCATTGAGTATTTCTTGGAGGACTGATTCGCAGGTACCATTCCACCAGGCATGCTTTTTGCTTCTCTTGATTTCTGCAACGTCTTTGGTGGCCTCAACAAGGTGACTTTTGGCGTTGTTAAAGTCACAGTCATTTGGTCTAACCTTCTCCTGGAACTCCTCGACCCTTTGCCGAAGTTTATCATTGTCGAAGCGTGTGATCTGTTTGGTTGTCTTCCTTGTGTTTGCGGGAATTGGTTTGAATTTGATAAGAGACATATAATGATCTGAGGCCACATTGATGCCTTTCTTTACCTTGACATTCATAATCTCAGGGCTGTTTCTCCTGGAGATTGCAACATGATCAATTTGGAACTCTCCGAAAGTTTGGACGGGAGAACGCCAAGTCATTTGCTTTCTGGGTAGATGGCGAAAGTGGGTCGACATGACCTGCAGGTTGTGATTTTCGCAAATGTACACCAGTCTTTTGCCGTTGGGATTGGTTCTTTTGTGAGCAGGGTAATTTCCTATAACTTTCTTGTACTTCTGTTCACGACCTAGTTGGGCATTGAAGTCACCCAAAAGAAGCTTGACATGGTGTTTGGGGATTTTGTTTAATTTTTCATCCAGTAGATCCCAGAAATTATCAACTTTGTCTGGATCAGACTTGTTCTTATCGTTTGTAGGAGCATGTGCGTTAACTAGAGCGTAGGTTTTGTTTGCGCATTTAATTGTGAGTATAGACAATCTGTCATTCACAGGTTCGAAATTTGCGACCAATTTAAGGATCTTGGTTCTAGCAGCAAACGCGGTTCCAAGCATCACAGCTCCATTGAGGATTCCTCTTTGCACTTTGCTCTTGAAAAATTGCTAGCCTTCGGATTCAAAAATCTCTTCATATGGGTACCTTGTTTCCTGTAGGGCCATTATGGATATCTGATTTTTGTGAAGAGCTTTGGTGAGGGTTTTCAGCTTGCCAGTTTGTGTAAGTGAATTTATGTTGAAAGTTGCTAGAAAGGTTTTAGATTTTGGCCTGAGTTTTTGACTCTTCGGGGTACACCGAGACGCTCCGACTCGTCTCTTGCATGATGTCGAGTTTCCCCCAGAATCCGAACGAGACTCGTGCACCGTGGCGTTCACAACGAGGGATTTATCCGAAGATTTACCCCCTGGGGTATGTTTCTTGAAATGTTGTGCCATCATGCTTTTTGACTTGACTTTGCTTTGGACGGGTACTCATCCTTTTACAACTATGGTTGTTAGCCCTAGAGGTTGCCTCAAGATGTTTTCTGGCTTCTGGTCATTTACCAGTCTTCGCCGTAACCCTGGCAAGGGACCAGTTTTTTATTCACTGTGTTATTTTATTTCCCTACTACCCCCTGACTCTGCTGGCGGCGGAGCCAGCGAGCTTCCCCAATTCCAATGGGGCGCGCCCGATGGAGGTAACCGGTAAATCCCCACACTGGTATTATTATTATTATTATTATTATTATTATTATTATTATTATTATTATTATTATTCAGTCTAATATCTTGGAACTTGAAAATAAATGCAATGAGTATGGTATGAATAATAGCCTTTCTAAGACTAAGTTGATGTCAGTAGGTAAAAAAATCCAAGAAAATTGAATGTCAGATTGGGGATACAAAGCTGGAACAGGTGTATAATTTCAAGTATTAAGGTTGTGTGTTCTCCCAGGATGGTAAGATAGTAAGTGAGATTGAACCAAGGTGCAGTAAAGCTAATTCAGTGAGCTCGCAGTTGCAATTAACAGTATTCTGTAAGAAGGAAGTCAGCTCCCAGACAAAACTATCTTTCCATCGATCTGTTTTCAGACCAACTTTCCTTTACAGGAGTGAAAGCTGGGTGGAGTCAGGATATCATCCCTGCTCTGGCAAACTAGCGAATCTGCAAATTGTCAAAAGGTTAGAGGAGCTGAAAGAAGTTGTGATTACTCATGTCAAATCAATTTTTATATTTAATGATTGCTTTCATGTGTTAGGCATAAGGAATGAGTTGCAGATGTGAGACTTTTTCAGAGGGTAGACAGCATTTAACCAATAAAATGTACACCAAAACTTCAGAAGTACAGATTCCCTAGTTTGTCACTTTCGCTAGTTTGCCAGAGTGGGGACGATATTTTATTCATAAGGTCGAAGTAACGGACATGAAAGTAGCGAGAATTATTGTTGGTACAAACAGGTGGGAGCAATGGCAGGAGGGTACTCAGAATGAGGAAATAACGGCTAAGTTAGGAATGAACTCGATGGATGAAGCTGTACGCATAAACTGGCTTCAGAGGTGGGGTCATGTGAGGTGAATGGAGGAGGAATGGTTATCTTGAAAAATAATGGACTCTGCTGTGGAGGGTAAGAGAAGTAGAGGGTGACCAATACGACTGTTGTTAGACGCCGTTTCCAATGATTTAAAAGTAAGCTGTATAGAAGTAAACGAGGCCACAGGACTAGTTACAAATAGAGGATTGTGGCTGTGGTGAGTAAATTCACAGATGCTTGCAGACTGTATACTGAAAAGCATAACAGTCTATAATGAAGTAGTATGTGTATTATTATTATTATTATTATTATTATTATTATTATTATTATTATTATTATTATTATTATTATTATTATTATTATTATTATACATTCATGTCATTTCAGCCATCTAAGGACAACATCATTCCAACTGTTTCCTTCCCTAGGTTTTAACATTTACTGTTAACGTTGTTGTTGTTGTAGTCAAGGATAGGTATTTCTTGTTGTGTTGTGTTGTGTTGTGTTGTGTTGTGTTGTGTTTTCCGAAGATGTTTTGTAATGAATCGCTAATTTCCTATACCAACAAAACATTGTGTGATAAGCTCGCAGTAGATAATAAACTGAAGGTATTTGTGCATTTTGACATGAAATAGAATCTCCTAACGGTGAGGCTCTAATTTCTCACTCTCTGCTTCCAGTTCCTCCAGCCCTGAAGCTAAGAAGGATAAGAAGAAGAAATCTAAGAAACACAAGAAAGACAGGTACTAATTTGTTCAGTATTCTAAAATAATATATGGTTCATATTATTGGAAATGTGCCTCACAAAACTTTATTTCACACAGAACCATTGGGAGCTTGGCGGGTAAGTTTCTGTTAGATACCCCCACCACTCTGGTGGTTCATTAATTCTCAAAGTACATTTCTTTAAAAATAGTGCTTTTCTAATTAAATTAACTCCAAGAAATTTTATGTAGATATTTTCATGCAGTTATTTGTGATTCCATCCCTATTTTCAGCATTCACTGATAATGTGTTTGTTTGTAAGTATTGTATTATCTGAAATTTTACTTTGATTTTTTCATTCATTAGACATTTCATACGATGCTTTATTTTAGTTAAAAAGAAAGGAATCACTGGAATGTTGTTGATGTCAGTCTGTGTCTAGACTTGTAGTGTGAGTGAGAATCAATGCCAACGCCAGCATTTCATTTTTCGTTTATTAGGGAAACATCCTTCAATGCCAGTGTATATATTGTATAATGATAAAAACAAAAGTATACTTAATTAAAATATTAAGTTGTTTATAGTAAATAGGAGAATACAGAAAGCTTCCAAATTCTATCACGCTGTACGTCAAATACTTTGGGATGAAACATTTCCATTAGTTTCCAAGATCAGCTTGTACAAAATATATCTAGTACCTATATTGATGTATGGCCTGGAAGCAGCAACAGATAATGAAGGACCTTGAAATTAGAGATGTGAACTGGTGTCACATATGTGAGCAGCATCTGTGGATGGATAGAACAAACTGGAGGAGGCTCGAACACAACCGCACCCGGCTTGCCGGAGCAAAGAAATGATGATGATGATGATAGTAAATAGGATCTTGAAAAGAAACACATTTATTTATTCATTTATTTATTTATTTTATTTATTTATTTATTTATTTATTTATTTATTTATTTATTTATTTATTTATTTATTTATTTATTTATTTATTTATTTATTTATTTATTTATTTATTTATTTATTTATTTCATAAGACTAATCATATTTGGCTGATTATCTGATCAATGAGCAATGTTTCTGACCATAGTTAGGGTTTACCATTCCAGATGTGATCTGGAAGGATGATTAATGAAATATGGATTGATGAATGATGAATTTGTATAGTGGGTCTTTAATGGAGTTGCCCGTTGCCCTCCCCATCCTACGCCGTTGGCCATCTAGTTGCTCTTCCGCCTTTAGGAGCAATTTCTCACTCCAAGGGCAAAAGAGTGCCCTTCCTTCTATCCGCTCATCTGCCCTATTGTAATTACTCTGAAGAACACTAAATTTAAAGTCATATTTAGAAATGAACTCTCAAAGCCATTTGACATTAATACTGGACTTCGGCAGGGAGATGGACTCTCACCATTATTGTTTAATTGTGTGTTGGAAAAAATCATGCGGGAATGAAATAAGATGTGTCAGCCTAACATTAAGATTGGCAGAAAAATAAGACTCAATTGTTTAGCATTCGCTGATGATCTTGCACTACTTGCTAATGATATGGAAGAAGCTAAATTGCAAATAGAAGAACTTGATAACATAGCAAGAAAAACTGGATTGCAAATTTCATATGAAAAAAACAGAAATAATGCCAACCTTCCCTGTTACAGCACCAACCATTACCTTAGCCAATACCAAACAAATTAAAATTGTGAATAATATCTTGGTGAAATTATAACTTGGAACTCCAATGAAAAATCATCAATAAAAAGCAGAACATTTAAGTTAAAAAAAGCACAATGGATTACATGGCCAACGTACAAGAAAAAATCTCTTTCAATCAATGCTAAACTTGAACATTACTGTTCCATCATTAAACCTGAAGCGACTTATGCTTGTGAAACACTATTTAAATTGAACACCAAAGCAAGAACTGATACACTGCAAAAGGTTGGCAGAAGGATACTCAGAACAATCTTTAATAAAAAACATCAGGTGGATGGACAATGGAGATTATTGCCTAATGCAGTGGTTTATAGGGAAAGTGAATCTATAATAGATACGATGAGATAAAGAAGAATTGCCTTTTTCTGTCATCTTTTTAGATTAAATAATAATAGGATAATAAAACAACTAATTACTTTTGGAAAAGTAAAACAAAAAATAATTGGTTTAAAGAAGTTCAGAATGATTTAGAAGAGCTGAATATTACAATGAAGCAAATTGAAAATAGAGAAGAAAAAAGGATTCTCAAGAACAAATAAATAAGATTGTCATTAAAATCTGTACAACACAAACAATATATCATATCTGATGAAGAAAGGGCAGCCAGGTCAGCCAGAATGAAGAGGTTTTGGGAAAGGAAGAAGATGATGCAAGCTAAATCTTCAGTTAATTCTTTGTTAACATAAATGTATTTGGGTTTGATTTAAGTGCTGCAATGTGGGTGTAAACTATGTAAATAAATAATAAATAAATAAATAAATAAATAATTTCAGAAGTACAGTGTATGAAATACGAAAACATTTAAAGAAAAACATGAAATGGACACAAGTACACAAGTATCATCAAGTGACTTCAAACAGTTCCTGCCCAAAACTTAGCCACCACTTGAATTAGCTTGAGTCGAATCACTCATTGTAAATCTGGATGGGCACAACGGACAACATAAGAGATGTTGTGTTGTTTGAAATTCGCCACAATCACATAGAACTGTCTTGGTCAGAAAATGCCACTTATATAAGTTGTCCCTTGTTCTTGCAACTTCAGCTCGCAGTCTATTCAAGGAATTCCAGATTGGCCAGTTCTCTGTATGACCAGGAGGTAGAAATTCCTGCGGTTCCATCCATTCAGACAAATTACTAGTTCTCTCCTTCCACATGGCAACTTGTGCTTTTGCAGCTGTTCTTTATAATGGTTGACCAGGCGAGTTGGCTGTGCATTTGGGGGCGCGCAGCTGTGAGCTTGCATCCGGGAGATTGTGGGTTCGAATCCCACTGTCGGCAGCCCTGAAGCCCTGCAGCCCTGAAGATGTTTTTCCGTGGTTTCCCATTTTCACACCAGGCAAATGCTGGGACTACCTTAATTAAGGCCACGGCTGCTTCCTTCCAATTCCTCGTCCTTTCTTATCCCATCATCGCCATGAGACCTATCTCTGTCGGTGCGACGTAAAGCCACTAGCAAAAGAAAAAAAAAAAAAAAATGTAATGGTCGAGTAGTTGTTAGGAAGCTCTTTCTCGATTTTAATCTCCTTTCAGCAGGTTGATATCCGTCAAGTGGGTGTGAAGTCATAGCAGATGATTTTCTCCTTTCATTGTTGACAGTGATTTCTCTTCTGATATCAGATGGAGCAATCCCAGACAGATAGTTCACTTTATTGATTGGAGTTGGCCTCAAACAACCTGAAATAATCTTACAACTCTCGTTTAAGGCAACATCAACCTGTTTTGCATGGGCTAACTTATACCATGCAGGACAGGAATATTCTCCTGCTGAATATCATAAGGCCACTGCTGTTGTTGTTAATGGAGATGGGTGCCCCAGTTAATCCCTGCCACTTTACAGAGGAGACAATTCCTCGAGGAGATCTTCTGCTTCATCTTTAAGCACTGCACCTCATATGTAAGTGTACGGTCCAAGGTGACCCCTAGATATGTAGGATGAAAGCAGTGATCCACTAACATACCACTCCAGAACACTTAAAGTTTTCGATTAGCTTGCATGTGTTTCAGGCAGAAGGCACATACCTGAGTCTTTCTAGGGTTGGGTATGAGTTGGTTCCTTTCATAGTAAGTAGCAAGCTGTTCTAGAGCACGACTGAGCGTATGTTTTATGATGTGAAACTGTTCTGATTGAGCAACAAGAACAAGGTCGGCAACATAAATGAAGCTTCTGCACCCTTGAGGCTGTTGTTGTTAAGGAACACTTAATAGGATAAACACAATAGAGGGTTACTGTGGAAACAGGAGACTTGAACGATAGCTGTGCTCTTTCTCATTTTCTACTTCCATCTCTTCTCAGCCCCTGCTTCCCATCTTCAGTGTAGGGTAAGAAGAAAGCTGGACAAGCACAGGGAAAGACAAAAGATAAGGGTGAAAACAGATTTATATTTGTGCCTTCCTAGTCTTTCACCTCTTTATCGGCTGCTGAGAATCAGCCTTTCTTTCTTGATCCATATTTAGTCTTTATTTCAGTCTACTAGTACCGATGAGGTTACCAGTCTCCCCGTCCACTATTACGATCGCCAAATCTACTCTACATATTCCTACCTTGTTTACTGCTGCTCGCTTCTACTTCCTTCTCGCCGCACCATGCACCTCGCTCACCTGTCGTCTACTTGACTGATTACGTCATCTTCGCTGCACTTCGCTGTGCCTGTGCGCTGTGTAACCACGTGACATTATGTTTCTAGAAATCACTGGCTTGTAGCCTGCGTTCTTTTTCTGGAATCTTCTTTTCTACTATATATTGCTCTCTCCGCCTTTCCACCGTTGAGTCGGGCTTCGTGGCAGAGTGGTGGACCACGCACTAATACTGTGCTTATTGTAATCATGTCAAATTCATCTGGACTCTATCTACAGCGACTTGGTGAGCAAGACTTATAATATTTATCTGCATTTGGACTCTAAACTTTCATTCGGGCTATTGCCTGCTGTAATACTTTCTTCTGTCTAGTGGTTATGCTTTCCTTTAAAACTCATAACTTAGACTGCTTCTATTCACGCACTGCGCTACGGACGATTGTAAATTATTTTCAGATGTCATCCTAGATCTATGCTATTACTAAACTTCAGCAATACCCGGTGAAGAAAATCCTTTCCCCGTCCTAATACTCATCCTACTTCCCTTCCCCCTCCCTTTCATGCTTTTTCTCTTTCAGGGTTCAGTTTCAATGTATATTGTACACTTCCAATTTATTCAACTGGCTTTCTTTTTATCTACCATTGGATAATTATTTGTAAATGTGGCACACCTTTGGATTTTTCTTCTACTTGCAATTATTTATCTTGTTGTTAAATTATGGTTGTTAAATATATATTCTATTTCGCATTGTTATTGGCCTAGCTTCTTCCTTACTGCGCGATTTTCCTTGATTTATACTACTCCTCATCATCATTTATTATTATTATTCTAGTACGCTGAGCTCTCTACTGTATCGCCATATATCTTTGCATATTCCTCTGCGTACTTCTGATTATTTATCGTTACTTGTACTTTTGTTTAAACACGCTACCACCCCGACTGTTATGGTAGCGCTATATTATAGTATGATAGCAGAGGTTCTCCCTCACTACACCACATTTAAACCTGTGCCATGTGGCACAGCATGTAGAACAACAGGGTGACTGAGAATCGAATGCTCATTCACACGGCACAGATTCAGATGAGAGGAAAGTGGTGGGTCTACTGTGGTGAGAGATTTGTTAGTTTGTGCTAATTGGGAATGAAAAATGAAGGAACATTCGTGGAAAAGGAAGTACTGTAAATACCTGGGAGGTGAGAATAAGGATTATTTACCTTTCAGGACAATGAACTACAACTGGAAGATGAATATTCTTGTAGAAGAATGTATGAGGATATTTTTCTTTTTCTTTTTCCTCATTCTTGTAGAGAGAGGCCTTACCTGCTCCACAAACTTCCTCGCTCCTCCAGGAACATTATCTGGTTAAAAAATACAACTTTGCTATATATAATTTATTTCTGCACCACTTTTCTTGGATTTCTCCACTGCTGCTTTCTACCTTGAGTGCTGACTCCTTATGCCTTAATGGTGTTGGACTGAATTACGGATGTTACGTACATCCTCTTGTACCATGATACTCTACTCCTAAGCAGTAAAATGCTCATATAGCTCGAACTTATAGTTTGCCAGTCTCTATGGTTCGAGTCCCATTGGTCGAAAGAAAAAATTCACCATCAGAATGGCAAGGTAGGAGAGGTGGTGGTATACATCTTCTAATCACTAGATTGCTTGACAAAAGCCTCCCCACAGTGCTCATATGGAGTGAGGGCATATGACGTTGGATGAAGATATAAAGCATGGTGTAGGCTACGTACTGACATCCCACATCCTAATGCGCAAGTTGCCCATTGGAGACAAACAGAAAAAGACCAGCACCAGGCGTGCCGAACGTGTCCTTGATCACTAAAGCCATGTTGTTTGTTCAGTCCTCAGCCCGAAGGCTGGTTGGATCCTCAACATCTTCACCACTAGCTCTCATAGGTGGCCTAGGCATACTAGGGACATGTCAAATACGACAGCCTCATGTCGGTAGATTTACTGGCTCGTAAAAGAACTCCTGCGGGACTAAATTCTGGCACCTCGGCGTCTCCGAAGACCGTAAAAGTAGTTAGTGGGACGTAAAGCAAATAACATTATTATTATTATTATTATTATTATTATTATTATTATTATTATTATTATTATTATTATTATTACTAGGGACATGAGCAGTGAAGTAGTTTCCCGTTGCTTTCCTCACCGAGCCAGAAGCTGCTATTACATATAAGTCTGACAAGCTCACTGATATACATGCAGCAACTGGTCTTATGAGCAACATTTTCACACCATACGATAAATAAAATACTACTTTAGATCAGTTTCACTGAGACAGTCATGTTGACTAATCTCGGCCACAAAGTACAGCATCTCGATGATGGTCAGGTCGGGTTGTATCAGATCACTTCGGTTCTTGTTGTGGTCTCGATTCACCGGTTGTTTGAAGGGAGAAGGCAGGAATTTCAGTTGCGCAGGCAAATGTTCTACGAGGAGGGATCAAATATAAACGGGATTTTATTTTTTATTTAAATTCATTTATTGAAAAACACAAGGCAATTACAATTTAATTTTCCACATAGTTTCTTGCTTTGGAAATGCATTTGTCCGAGCATATGGGCAGCTTTTTGATGCCCTCATCGTAAAAAGAACAGAGTCGTGTCACCAGCCAGTTGCGTACAAAGTCTTCCACACTCTCGTCATCTTGAAATCGTTGCCCTCCTAGAGCTTCTTTAAGCGGTCTGAACAAATGGAAATCGCAGGGCGATAAGTCCGGGCTGTAAGGAGTGTGATCAAGTAGTCCAGCGCATTTCTTGTAGCTTGGAGACAGAACTGCAGTATGGGGCTGCGCGTTATTGAATCGGTTCTCCTTCTTCAGGTTATGGATTGATGATTTCTGTCTGCTTCATCATTCCCCCGCTCCTGTTCAATCACTTCTTCCACATCTGTCTTCTTCCCAGATCTGCCTTCACCTGTTCCAACCATCTTTTTCTGGATCTCTTCTCTTCTTGAGGCAGCTCTGTTGCAGGACATCCTCTCATGCAAATCCCAAAGCACAGATCTGGTATCATTGTCAACTCAAGATTTTGAGTGGAAACAGCTCTATAGGTACCTAAAATACCACTTTTAGAGTTTACATTTTTGCTATCTACTTATCACTTAGTTTTAGGTTTTTATCAAAATAGTTTTCTAACTCTTTGCGAGTCAGATTCTTCAAATGTTTCAGGTCTGTTGGTTTATTTAAATTATCGATGCCCTTTCAGTACATAGAAAATGTGACCTGATGTATTCTAATATAGAAATTCAGTTTAAAAGCATCAATATAGTAAGCCTAAATTTTCAAAATGTCCACTATTTGTGTCCATTAGAAATAATGTTTGACCACAGATTCACAGTTCCCTTAACTTAAACATAATTTCTGTCTCATTACTACCACTTCTTCACAACAAAAATACACTCTGTTGACTGTTTTCTATTCATAACGATGAACACACTACGCATCAACTGAACACTAACTACCATAAGTTTCTTTCAAGCCAGATTGTGTCACAGCAGGAGTCAGTTTGTAGCGTCATGTTACAGCAGGGTAGGGACTTTTACCATTCCCTTGTATTCATGTTGTTTTGTTTCACTTTAATCACTGATGACCAGATTGGTAACTGTTAACTGGGAAGCTGTTGTTATGTTATCTATTCCAACTTATCCTCTCTATTTTTCCAGACTAAAAATGAATTGTGAATGTTTCTTCATAACTTTTGTAACATAAATTCTGAGTTTAGAATAAAGCTTGGAAATTGTAACTGGTGTTGACATTGATAAACTGTTGCTCCTCTTGATTGCCGTAAATAAAGGAGAGTGGTTATAATTGATTAATGTACTCTTAGAACTTTTTGCATACTCGGTTGATATGAAACCTGACTAAAATTTTTCATTGCTGTTCATCCAAGTTTCAGTGACATTAAGAAAAAACAGTGAATGATACTAATGTAGTTTCACTATAGGTTTTGTGGTAAACAAGTTATACTGGCTGCCTTCAGCAAGGGAATATGCAGGGTATGAATATGAAGTCATCAGCTAGTTGAATGGAAATTTTTCACATCAACAGTAGAACAGGCATATCGAACTCAAATCCCCGACTGGGTCTGTAATACGGGCGTATGATTGAATGGACCACAAGAAAAAGCAGTAGTGAAGGTAATCTGCAGTGTGATAGCAATATTTATTTATAGAAGAGATAGATTATTTATTACTACAATTAATAACTATCTACTTCCCATTATACGGATTGTCAATGATGGACAGAGCAAGCAAATCAAGATTTTCTTTCAAAAAATGAAAGCTGAGACATGACTCAAAATAACTGTAGTAGTAGATTTGTTAAAATTAACAACAGTGCTTTGTTAACATTGATGCTTTCATGGCCTGTACTTGTAGACATGATAATCATGGGCTTTTGGGTTTATGTCATGTCAAGAAAGCAAGGTGAAACTCTTTGTTTCGCAGAGAACTTTGCTCCGCGTCTTCGGAAAAAAAATCGTGACTGTTCACGACGAAGACTTCTACAATAAATGAGCATTTGAATTTAAGAATCATAGGTAATAAATTTCATATTATTCTGTATTGAAGAGCAATATCATTTAAAATAAAAGCTAAAACGTTCCACCTCTTCAATACTATTTATTGTAATCTGAAAGAAAAAAAAGGTTACATATATTTGATGAAACTTGTTTCGGTCTTGCTAGAGATCATCAGTCGAAATGGTTAAAGTTAAGGCAAGACGTGAATTATAGAAAGATAAAATTTATGAGGCAAGCGTGTGTTGTTAATATTTGGTGCAAGACAAGTAAAGATTTAAATGTTAAGTACTCATCAATGATTATTGAAAGCCAAGGTCCTTCAAGGCCTGTAATGTTCTTGTTCTTAATTAACTTTTGAGCAATAGTGGCATAAATGAAATAGTAAATAATTACAAATTTTATTCAATAGCTATTAACTTTCTCTAATTTTCATCACTTTATTGTGTTTAGATTTCACAAGAGAAAAAATGCAGATAGTACCAGTCACAAAGTGTAAGCAGCCATGAAAACTAACATTAGATAGACTCTGCTCACACAACCTATGATAGTTTTTATGCTGATATGTGTAGAGCCCTAGTTGCAGCAAATATCCCCTGAAATGCTGTGCATAATCCAGATTTCAGAGATTATTTTTACAGGAATACACCGATCAGCACATCCCATCAGCATCTATATTGAAGAAAAACTACTTAGATGTTTCTTACAATGAGGTCCATTTGTCAGTCAGGAAGGATATTGGGTAGTCTTGCATATGGTTGTGCTTGGATGAAAGCACCGACTCAGTGGGCAAATACATTGCTAATCTTATAGTAGGAAAACTGGAACCCAATCTGGCATCTACTGCTCCCCTTCTTTGCTCTAAGCAGCTTGAGGGAGTCAATAGTCAAAGCATTGTATACTTCACCAACAAGAGCTTGCAATCCTGGGAGTGATGATGATTCTAACGTCATCTTTCGAGGGATACTGCCCTCTGTTCCCTTTTCGCCATCATCATCTGTTGTGGTTCCTGTATGCAAGCTGCTCTGTATTATGTGGAAAATCTTGAGGAAATCATGACTGATAGACAATGTGACTTTAATGGACAACTCTGCATGTGTGTCGTCTGTCAAAGAGCTGCTAAAGGATTGTTCCTATATTCAGAGAGACATTGCATATTTTCAGGTAAATTTTTCATTTCTCCAAGTCAGCATTACAAAAAAAAAAAAAATGATAAATTTGAACTTGTCTAAAATATCTTTCATGGTTCATGTTTGTGGGTTACTGTAGTCACGTCCTAGTTCGTGAACCATGGGCAACGGCTGAGTGGCCTAGTAAGTGGTCCTGAGAGTCGGGATAACAGTTGCTATGGAATGGGAGTGGGCATCTCGGACATATTCTGAGTCCTGGCCCTCCTTGTGTTCAGGCGGCTAGGACTACACAATCCACCGGTGGTCCGTAACCCGTTAGAGGAGAGATCCTCACTTGGACTATGTGCAAGTAGGGTAGCATCCTGCTTCATGAATCGACTGAGCTCAGAACATTTTAAGCAAGCCTCGGACCTATGGGAGTAACGGAGTCCCACTCCCATTTGACAGGCGAGGGACTCCTTAGAAACAACTTGGCGAACAAAATGGAATTCGATGGGGGGCTATCAATATTAATGGGGCTTATGGAAGAAAGAAAGTAGAACTGGCTGAGTCAGCAAAGAGGATGCATCTGGATGTGCTAGGAGTAAGTGATATTCGGGTAAGGGGAGATAACGAGGAAGAGATAGGAGATTATAAAGTGTACTTGACGGGTATTAGAAAGGGAAGGGCAGAGTCTGGGGTAGGGCTCTTTATCAGGAATACCATTGCACGGAACATAGTTTCTGTTAGGCACGTAAACGAGCGAATGATGTGGGTAGATTTGTCAGTTGGAGGAATTAGGACTAGAATTGTGTCTGTGTATTCACCATGTGAGGGTGCAGATGAGGATGAAGTTGACAAGTTTTATGAAGCATTGAGTGACATCATGGTCAGGGTCAACAGCAAGGATAGAATAGTGCTAATGGGCGATTTCAATGCGAGAGTTGGGAATAGAAGTGAAGGATACGAAAGGGTGATTGGTAAATGTGGGGAAGATATGGAGCTAATGGGAATGGGAAGCGTTTGCTGGACTTCTGTGCTAGTATGGGTTTAGCTGTTACGAATACATTCTTCAAGCATAAGGCTATTCACCGCTACACATGGGAGGCTAGGGGTACCAGATCCATAATAGACTATATCTTAACAGACTTCGAATTCAGGAAATCTGTTAGGATTGTACGAGTTTTCCGGGGATTTTTCGATGATACAGACCACTATCTGATCTGTAGTGAACTAAGTATCTCTAGGCCTAGGGTAGAGAAAGTGAAATCTGTCTGCAAACGAATAAGAGTAGAAAATCTCCAGGACGAGGAAATTAGACTGAAGTACATGGATATGATTAGTGAGAAGTTTCAAACAGCAGACAGTAAGCAGGTTCAGGATATAGAAAGTGAATGGGTGGCATACAGGGATGCTGTAGTAGGAACAGCAAGGGAATGCCTAGGAACAACTGTGTGTAAAGATGGGAAAAGGCGAACATCTTGGTGGAATGATGAAGTGAGAGCAGCTTGTAAACGTAAAAAGAAGGCTTATCAGAAATGGCTCCAAACGAGGGCCGAGGCAGACAGGGAGTTGTATGTAGATGAAAGAAACAGAGCGAAACAAATAGTTGTTGAATCCAAAAAGAAGTCCTGGGAAGATTTTGGTAACAACCTGGAAAGGCTAGGTCAAGCAGCAGGGAAACCTTTCTGGACAGTAATAAAGAATCTTAGGAAGGGAGGGAAAAAGGAAATGAACAGTGTTTTGAGTAATTCAGGTGAACTCATAATAGATCCCAGGGAATCACTGGAGAGGTGGGGGGAATATTTTGAACATCTTCTCCATGTAAAAGGAAATCATCCTGGTGGTGTTGTGAACAGCCAAGCCCATGGGGAGGAGGAAAGTGATGTTGGTGAAATTATGCTTGAGGAAGTGAAAAGGATGGTAAATAAACTCCATTGTCATAAGGCAGCAGGAATAGATGAAATTAGACCTGAAATGGTGAAGTATAGTGGGAAGGCAGGGATGAAATGGCTTCATAGAGTAGTAAAATTAGCATGGAGTGTTGGTAAGGTACCTTCAGATTGGACAAAAGCAGTAATTGCACCTATCTATAAGCAAGGGAACAGGAAGGATTGTAACAACTATCGAGGTATCTCACTGATTAGTATACCAGGCAAAGTATTCACCGGCATCTTGGGAGGGAGAGTGCGATCAGTTGTTGAGAGGAAGCTGGATGAAAACCAGTGTGGTTTCAGACCACAGAGAGGCTGTCAGGATCAGATTTTCAGTATGCGCCAGGTAATTGAAAAATGCTACGAGAGGAATAGGCAGTTGTGTTTATGTTTCGTAGATCTAGAGAAAGCATATGACAGGGTACCGAGGGAAAAGATGTTCGTCATACTTGGGGACTATGGAATTAAAGGTAGATTATTAAAATCAATCAAAGGCATTTATGTTGACAATTGGGCTTCAGTGAGAATTGATGGTAGAATGAGTTCTTGGTTCAGGGTACTTACAGGGGTTAGACAAGGCTGTAATCTTTCACCCTTGCCGTTTGTAGTTTACATGGATCATCTGCTGAAAGGTATAAAATGGCAGGGAGGGATTCAGTTAGGTGGAAATGTAGTAAGCAGTCTGGCCTATGCTGACGACTTGGTCTTAATGGCAGATTTTGCCAAAAGCCTACAGTCTAATATTGTTGAACTTGAAAATAGGTGCAATGAGTATGGTTTGAAAATTAGCCTCTCGAAGAGTAAATTGATGTCAGTAGGTAAGAAATTCAACAGAATTGAATGTCAGATTGGTGATAAAAAGCTAGGACAGGTCGATACTTTCAAGTATTTAGGTTGTGTGTTCTCCCAGGATGGTAATATAGTAAGTGAGATAGGATCAAGGTGTCGTAAAGCTAATGCAGTGAGCTCGCAGCTGCGATCAGCAGTATTCTGTAAGAAGGAAGTGAGCTCCCAGACGAAACCATCTTTACGTCGGTCTGTTTTCAGACCAACTTTGCTTTACTGGAGCGAAAGCTGGGTGGATTCAGGATATCTTATGTAAGTTAGGTAACAGACATGAAAGTAGCAAGAATGATTGCTGGTACAAACAGGTGGGAACAATGGCAGGAGGGTGCTCGGAATGAGGAGATAAAGGCTAATTTAGGAATGAACTCGATGGATGAAGCTGTACGCATAAACCGGCTTCGGTGGTGGGGTCATGTGAGGTGAATGGAGGAGGATAGGTTACCTAGGAGAATAATGGACTCTGCTATGGAGGGTAAGAGAAGTAGAGGTAAACCAAGATGACGATGGTTAGACTCGGTTTCTAGCGATTTAAAGATGAGAGGTATAGAACTAAATGAGGCCACAAAACTAGTTGCAAATCGAGGATTGTGGCGACGTTTAGTAAATTCACAGAGGCTTGCAGACTGAACGCTTAAAGGGTCAACAGTCTATAATGATAATGTATGTATGTATGTATGTATGTATGTACAATATCTTTGGAAGCAGTGTGAAAACACACTGCAAGGATATATGGAATCTGACTTGCTGCAGGTAAAGGGACTGTACAATGACATGGAAATCACTATCATTACTGGATCAGCTACAGCAGAGCTCTCATACAGTGATCGCCACAGACTTGCTGCTTTAGTTTAAACATTTTCAGTTTCTTGTAAAAGTTTCTTTCATATTTACAGTCGGTAAATTTCATTGTATTTTAAGTTCACCAGCAGAGAATTATTATTTGCTTATAAGGCTGACTTACATGCAGACAGAGCCATGGGCATGGCTAGTATGAAATACACACACTAAAGAGCTCCAACATTCTCAGTGACAAGACACAATCCAAATATGGCAATATCAGATAAAACAGCCTTGCTAACCATAAAGCGGGATCATAATATCCAAGGAGTCAGTTGCTGAGGATGGCCGTACAAGTGCTTGAATGAGGTCACTTTTTCCATCAGAAACAGTAATGAAATTGATATCATTCATTGACATTTTTTATCATCATTGTGTAATTGACATCGACTTCAGAAGATCTAAACAACATATTTATTCTTCAAACGTGTGGCAGGTGGTTACGAATAATTGATGCAAAATTTTGTTTTGCACTAGACATTTTTCTTTCTCGGTCATTTATAAAATCTGTGAACTATTGCAGGTTTTTGTCCAGTGGGAAATGGCAGCGTAGACTGTGGAATATTGTGTCTGGTCTTTCCTGTGAGGAACTAAGTTTGTGAAAAGTCTGCTATATCCTTTATAGAAACATACGAGGGCTGAAAATAAAGTAGAGGCAACATAGTCCCAGACACTCGCAAGTGGCGCTGTTGTCGTGTAGTGTGCATTTGACGGGCATCCAGTCGGGAGTGTTGTTGCTCTGTGGCATTGAAGTGAAGAGTGTCTATTTCACCGCTCTAAAGCAAGTGTTCAAAAGGTGACCAGCATTCGTGGATTAAAATTGAGGTTGCCCATGGCAGAAATGTATCAGAATGTTATCGAGGATTACATGAAGCCTGTGGAGGGAATGTATTACTGTGTAGGATGCTTGCATAATGGTTCAAGGAGTTTTGTTCAGGTTGGAACGAGACTGTGGATTTGCACCGCACAGGTCGGCCGTCCATTCCTCAAGGTCAGATTAACATTGTGAGTGGTCTCGTTTCTACAGACCATCAATGGACTGTCCGGGAATTATAGCAGAGGTAGTCTCAGTCATCAAATGGTGCGGCACATACTGATGAAATGCCATAACATGAGGAAAATTATTGCATCTTGTTGGGTTCCGCATCACCTCATCAATGCACAGAAATGGCACCGGCATGCACTGGCTGGCATCCACCTGGACAGATACCACAATGAAGAAGACGCATTTCTGCAGCGTATTGTCGCCATTGATGAGACATGGGCATGAGCCTACGAGCCTGAATTAAAGCGTCACTCGAATAAATCTATTTCTATGAAACACTTTTCCACCTTGTCAATACTTCACATTTTATTATAATTATCTACCTTACATGTTTCGAGAGGTCAACTGCTCTCTTCCTCAGCGGTATAAAAACATCAGACAACATCCTTGGACTTGACACATTTGTACAATACAGTCATCAACAAAACAAATTATACATAAACCTTGAAATTGTTACAATATACCTTTTGTGTTTAAACTGTTCATGTATACTTACTATGTCATTTAGTAAAAATTTTAAAAATAGAATAATTTTCAAATCATAAAATGAATAAAACCTATCAAGTTAGTCACTACATACTGCTCTGTTCTTGAAAACTTCTCCTTTCCTTAAATCCTTACTTACACTGCTGTAGTTCTAAGACCTTTCATATAAATCGGAATTTTTCCTCTTAATCTTGTCCAACCTTGCAAGCCATTTTTAACCGACAAATTCTTCAGTTTCAGCTGGTACCAAATTTGTCAAAATGAAAACAAAAATTATACTTGTCTGAACCAAACAAAACATGTTCTGGCTCCTGTGCTTGCTCGTCACGTCCACAGAAATTTTGACTGGAACCCAGTCAGGTGAAACATATGCTGATTGCGACATACGACTACGAGGGTGTTATTCTTACGCATGCTGTGCCTGAGGGACAAATCGTTAACAGTGACTACTATTGCCAGTTTCTGGAGCAACATCTGTGTTCGGTCATGTTTCAAACAGTGTGAAGCTCTTATTGAAACGGTGGCATTGGGAGGCCTTGGAACACCCTCTGTACTCAGCAGACACGAGTCCTTGTGACTTGGACCTGATTCGGAAGTTGAAGGAACCCCTCCGAGGCTACTGATTTCCTGACGTGGCATCTATATTCCGTGCAGCGGGGCACTCCGTCGCTGTCATCAACAGAGAATGCTTTGCCAACGGCGGCTTCCCAATATTTATACACAAATATAAAGACGGGAACCTTCCACCTTTTATACTAGAATCATCAATACGGACAGTGAAGCTAATAGATTATAATTCCCAACATTTGGCAAAAGGTAATAGAGTTTGCGGGTAAATACATTGAAGGAGTGTACTTGTTAGTTCATTTAACATTGTCACTACTTTATTTACAGCCCTTGTATGATTTTAAGTTACTCTTGCTAGTTGTGCCAACTCTCGTCTTTGTTTACTGCCATGTTTTATTGATTCTTTGATCATTTGCTTCTGTTATGCCCCTGTCCCCCTCCAGCCAGAGAAACTGTCGTTTTTTGATGGGTTCATAAGGTAAATAGTTTTCCCCACATAATCCTTGAGTGAATTTCAGAACACATCACTTATTTAGTTAATACAAACAGAAGTAGCACCTTGTAGAACAACCAACATAGATTTAATACTTCATTGTTATTGTTGTCATAGAGAACTCACAACGGGGAAGTGTTTGCATTTTGCACAGAGGCCACTAGCTTAGGAATGGAATATATGCCTTTGTTTTAAAACTTAGATTATACAGCACATAAAAGTTGATTTGAAATGATGAAATCAAATGTTCCTTGCAAAGATAGGGTTATTTTGTATTTTGCTAAAACTAACTTTAAAAAATATATTTTATGTACTCGTCTTCAGCAGTCATGAAATTAGGACTCATGGTCCTCTTTTACACTTAACCACATAAAAACGTTGAATAACTTGAAGAATAATAGAAATAATGGTAGAGGTATTCAATTCCCCCACAGCTGAAATGCACATTTATTTATTGTATGTATTGTATTTGCTACCCATGGGTGACGTGCATGTCTGGATTTGAATTATGATGAAGTATAGAGAGGATGAAACCTGGTGTCGGCACATTGTACTCCCGTTGATTTATACCAAGGGATCTGCTCAAGTTTTAACGTCCCCATCCGGCGGACAAATCACCATTAATCTCATCATATGTCCTCACTCATCATTGCTGCAGAATGGTTTGGAATTGAATCCAGGCTTTTGGTAATTGTATAGCACCATCTCTTCCACCCTGCCGGCCAACATTCTGATTGTGAACAAAAGGTTTTTCCACTAACAGGACTCAGACCGGCTAACCATGGTGCCAGACCATATAGACTTCATGCATTAACGATCATGGCAGTACACAGATTAGGAATGTGAATCTTAACCTTATATAACAAATAGGAGAGAAAGATACGTGTTCATTGTCACAGTCACTGACATTGGCTGAAAAATATTAAATGTGGCATTACACCCAAAATTCAACACAGTAAGATTTCATTATCAACTACTGAACAGTAAAAGCTCCTTTGCTGTAGGCTTATGGCCTGACACGGAACAGTGTTCCAGCTCGTGACGCTGTAGGCTATACACCTCTGACGTATTAGACGAATGTATGCAGTCCAATTAGTAAATAGTTGGTGTAAGGTAAGTGACTTAGATTGCCTTCAGCATAATAATAATAATAATAATAATAATAATAATAATAATAATAATAATAATTTATTTACAGAGTTTACGCCCACATTGGAGCACTTAAATCAGACTACAACAAATTTGTCTTCCTTTTCTTCTCCCAAAAAGTCTTGAGTCTGGTTGACCTGGCTGCCCTCTCCGCATCCATTATAACATATTGTTTCCTCTGTTCAGTGGTCAAAGGAAGCCTGATGCATTTATTCTTCAAAATACTTTTCTCGCCTCTGTTTTCTATGGTTTGCATGGTAATATTCAACTCCTCCAAATCACTTTGAACTTCTTTAAACCAATTGTTTTTTGATTTACTATTCCAAAAGTAATTAAATAATTGTTTTAAAACTCTGTTATCACTTAGTTGAAATATATGACAAAAAAAGGCAATTCTTCTTTTTCTCATCATGTCTGTGATGGACTCACTTTCCCGATAGATAACCTCATTCGTCAACAATCTCCACTGTCCATCCACCTGATGTTTCTTGTTTATGATCGTCCTGAGTATCCTTCGATCAACTCGTTGTAAGCGTTCTGTTGTTGATCTAGTATTGAGTTTAAATAATGTTTCACAAGCATAAGTTGCTTCTGGTTTAATAACAGAGTTATAATGCCTAAATTTAGCATTAATCGAAAGACATTTCTTTTTGTATGTAGGCCAAGTTATTCGTTGTGCCTGCTTCAGTTTATATATTCTGCTCTCTATTGATGGTTTTTCATTGCAATTCCAAGTGAGATTTTCACCCAAATATTTAAATGTACTTACAATTTCAATTTGTTTATTATTATTTAATAATAGCTCTGAATTTAAAGTTCTGAAAGTAGGCATTATTTTTGTTTTATCATACGAAATTTGCAATCCAACTTTTTTCGCTACATTTGCAAGTTCTTCCAATTGAACTTTAGCCTCTTCGAAACCATTTGCCAGTATCGCAAGATCATCCGCGAATGCCAAGCAATTTAGTTTGATATTTTTCCCAATTTTGACTTTTGGAGGACATACCTTGGTCCACTCTCGCATGACCTTTTCCAATACACAATTGAACAATAATGGCGAAAGTCCATCTCCCTGGCGGAGGCCTATTGTAATTGCAAATGATTTAGATAACTCATTTCTGAATCTAACTTTAGATTGAGTATCCTTAAGAGTCATACCAATCAGGCTAATAAGTTTGGAATGTATACCAAATTCCTGAAGGACATTCAACAGTGATTCACGATGTATACTATCATACGCCTTTTGAAAATCAACAAACGTAATAACTAAATTTTTGTTTCTAGATCTATGATGTTTCATAATCCATTTTAAACTGATGATTTGGTCAGGGCAGCTTCTTCCTGGACGAAATCCACCTTGATATTCGCCTAGTTCACAGTCCAGATGTCCCTGTATTCTGTTATAGATAATCTTAGATAAAATCTTATATGTAATATCCAATAATGATACTCCCCGATAATTATTTGGATCAGATCTATCGCCCTATTGCAATGGTTGAATTATTGCCATATTCCACTCTTCAGGCATTGTAGCAGTATTCCAAATATCTATAAGATGTTTATGTAGATTCTGAATGGTTTGGTCATTAGCATTCTTCCATACCTCTGCGACGATTTGGTTCTCTCCCGGTGCTTTATAATTTTTAAGGGAATCAATTGCTGCTCGTACTTCATTATAAATGGGCGGTGTAACCTTTTCTAAAGGTATCCTGTTTTTTGGATGTGTGTCATATTGCAGATATTCTGAAGGTTCCTCACTGTTAAGTAAGTTCTCAAAGTATCTAGCTAAAATTTCCGCATTATCTTGATTAGTATGTGCCTGTTTTCCATTAGTATCTCTCATTAGGAGTGTTGGGGGAGTATAATTTGTTTGGTATTGCCGAATTGTTTTATAGTAATCTCTTGTCTTGTTGTTGTTTGAGTCATCAGTCCATAGACTGGTTTGATGGAGCTCTCCATGCCACCCTATCCTGAGCTAACCTTTTCATTTCTACGTAACTATTGCATCCTACATCTGCTCTAATCTGCTTGTCATATTCATACCTTGGTCTACCCCTACCGTTCTTACCCCCTACACTTCCTTCAAAAACCAACTGAACAATTCCTGGGTGTCTTAAGATTCGCGTGACTGTTCTGTTTACCATTGTTGATCAATCAACCATGCCTTGTGTCGGTGTTGAATCGCTGCATCGCACTCCTCATTCCACCAAGCATGTTTTTTTCTCTTTTTAATGGGAGCGTTTTCCTCAGCAATGGTTTTTAGCTTGTTAATTACCGTTCCCAAATCATCACTTAGATAGGTTTTAGATTGTTCATAATATAATTTATTATTAATGAGATAGCTAGGGTCATATGTTTTCTTCCTATTACATTTGGAGAGAATGCATTTCTTTTTTGGAGTTAATTTTATTTTAATTTTGGACAAATAATGATCTGAATCTGTGTCCACTCCACGGAGGACCCTCACATTGTAAATTTCCTTATGATAGTTCTTATCCATAGCTATACGATCAATTTGGAACTCCCCTAATTTAACATTAGGGCACTTCCAAGTCATCAGTTTATGTGGTCGTCGTTTGAATCTTGTGGTTTCCAAAAGTAGCCCATGATCAATACAAAGATCGATCAATCTCTGACCATTCCTGTTAGTTAGATGATGAGCTGGCCACTTACCTACAACATTACGAAACTTTTTCTCACGGCCTATTGTAGCATTGAAATCGCCAAGCATGATTTTAATATGGTTATCGGAAATGGATGATAATAGTTGGTCTAGTTCTTCCCAAAATTTGTCTGTGTCTTCCCTGTTGGTCCTGTTTTTTTCATTCGTTGGAGCATGGACGTTTATCAATGTGTACGTTTTATTCTCTACTTTGATTGTCATCAATGCCGTTCGGGGGGAGGTGGAAGAAAAATCTTCAATTGAATCTTAAGATACTAGTATGAACCAAAAAGCCGACTCCAAACTGAGGAACACTCTTTAGTACTCTTTCACCTGGGGGACCCTTGTATAGGCGATATCCCCCTGACGCAAGGGGGTCTTGATCCGTATTACGCAATTCTTGAAGAGCAGTTATCAGTATCTTATGTTGATCTAAGACGTCTGTGAGATGTTTTAATTTGCCCACTTTCATTAATGAATTTATGTTCACTGTAGCGAAATATGAGAACTGTCCTGATTTATTAAATTTAAGTTTCCCCTTGATCGGATTGGTCTGCATGTTGTTTAATGGGTTGCAGGCGCTCCGACTCACCTTGGTCTTCCATGTGACACCCCACCGTATCCGAATGGTGTCTTTGTTTGGATCTGATGATCGTGTGTATCCAAACCGGTGGATATTTCATTAGAAGACTAATCATAATAGGCTGATTGTCTGATTAATGATCAATACATTTCTGACCGAAGTCAGGGCTTACAATGCCAGATGTGATCTGGCAGGGTGATGAATGGTGAATGATGGGTGATGAAAGATGAATTGTGAAGAAGGCTTTTTGCCTTATTTCATCCTAGTTGTTCAGGACTGGGAGTAGGCATTTCCTCCATACCCCGCGAACGTTATGGTTTTCCCGCCAATACTCGGATAGCCGGGCTGAGTGGCTCAGACGGTTAAGGCGCTGGCCTTCTAACCCCAACTTGGCAGGTTCGATCCTGGCTCAGTCCGGTGGTATTTGAAGGTGCTCAAATACGACAGCCCCGTGTCGGTAGATTTACTGGCACGTAAAAGAACTCCTGCGGGACTAAATTCCGGCACCTCGGTGTCTCCGAAGACCTTAAAAACTAGTTAGTGGGACGTAAAGCAAATAACATTATTATTATTATTATTAATACTCGGATAGCTGATTGCAGTGGTTTCCCACTGGGCGATGGGGTCGCCACATCCCTACGCCAAAAATAATAATAATAATATAATAATAATAATAATAATAATAATAATAATAATAATAATAATATAACTTCTGAACTGTATGATGAAGGTGATCAGAAACATTAAAATGTCCCAGAAATACGACTGTTTATATAAGGATCTGAAAATAGCACAAGTAGTCCGTGTCATATTATGTTGACGTGTAAAATATCTCTGGTGACACTTTTGGTGTTGTCCAGACAAAATTAATTAAAAGTGACCAAGTAAGTGGCGCACGGTTTGGGTCAGGTAGCTGTCAGCTTGCATTCAGGAGATAGCGGGTTTGAACTCCACTGTCGGCAGTCCTGAAGATGGTTTCCCGTTTTCACACCAGGCTAATGCTGGGGCTGACCGCTTCCTTCCCACTTCTAGCCCTTTCCTATCCCATCGTCACCATAAGACCTATCTGTGTCGGTGCGATGTAAAACAAATTTAAAAAATCTCTTTTACTGCCAGTTCTATGTTTCCATCTTTCATGTAAATTCTTCCCAACTTTCCTTCATTTCTTCTTGTACCAATTTCTTACATTTCCTTTTATTATCAAGATACTTCCTTTCACTTTCTTTTTTATTGGTGCTTCATTCTTGTCATGCTTTCTCCTTTTCTTTAAGTCTTATTGACGTTCTACCACAGGCACTCTCTGTCCCATTTACAATACAATATGATGTGGAGATTACCAAAAGGGAAATGCATTCTACCAGAGTGTAAGAAACCTCGTCTGGAATAAGGAAGTGTAAAGAGATAATGAACAAAATGTATTATGCACCCTTCTGCGACCTGGACAATGACAAGCAGGGAGGAGAGTAGAATTCAAGCCAGTGAAATGAAATACCTAAGAAGTATGATAGGAAAGACAGAGTGAGAAACAAAGCTGTTAGACTAGAACACCTTAATGAGAGAATTTATAGGAATAAACTAAGATGGTTTGGACATGTGGAGTACATAGAGGAGCTGCTAAATGTGTAAAGGAAACGCTAGTGTTAAAGCTGGAATTAGCAGTCTGTATGATGAAAATGGGGAAGGCAGCAGGGATGGATGAAATAACTGTGGAAATTATAAAGGCTGCTGGACCTGTTGTACTGCAATGGGTGTACAGATTGTCAAAGTGGATATGGAGACAGAAACCTGTGCCAGATCCTTTCTGCATTCCCAATTCTTTTCCATTCATTGCCTCTGCTGAAGATCAGACCCACTTCTAAAACCGTATTGTTCTCTTGCAACACTCCTCCTTACCTTTCTTCTCATTCTCCTCTCTGATACCCTTTCCAGTATTTTTGCCACTGGTGATAAGAGTTTGATTCCTCTATATTTATCATCACACATTTTTTTGTCGCCCGGTTTAAAGACTGGTATTGACAGCTATGAACAACTTTGTGGACTGGACAACAATAAATGCCATCAGTTCAGCACCATAGGTTCCAGCTGTCCAGGTATGATCCTCCTCTGATCGAGATAAGGGTCTACTATTTGGGAAATGCAAAGAATTGTACTATTAGCAAATTTTTTTCTCATACTGTTCTGATTGTATCAAATGAAGGAGCGAAGCCCAGGTTCGAATGTTCCATCACGGCTCAGTCTGATGGTATTTGATGGTGTTCAAAATCCGCCAGCCTCGTTCCTGTAGATTTATTGGCACATAAATGAATTCCTACATAAAAGTGATTAGTGGAACGGATAACCAACAACATTGTTATTTCAGATATCAACTGTGTGTGAGCTGGTGCAAGGTTACACTTGACAATTGTATTTCAGGTTTGCACAAAATAAGTGAGAAGTGTCACCTGTCAGTCGTGATGATCAACCAACTACTTTTAATTTCAGATATAGATTCTTTAAATATTAGTTCATATTCAACTTTGTATAGTGCGTATAACCTTTCATTTACTTACAAAAATACAAGAATTTATTTTTTAATGTAATGTTTAAGCTAGCCGCAAAATAAAGATGAACTTATTTTCATTTGATTGGTTGTTGGCAATACAGCTCGTATAGTGGTGCCATCTGTAAGTAGCTTGAAGCGTTGCTATTTTGCCTGTTTTTGCTAGCTAGTGCATGCTCTCGTGTGGTTCTTGCATTTATGAAAGTTGGCTAGTTTTGTGTTCTTTGTGTGATAATTGTGAGGCCTTTTTTGTAACTAGTGCAGTGCAATTTCACAGAAATGACGGCGACATAGTGATGAATCGTGAAGTGATAATCCTTCTATGGCAAGGGTTTTCGTTCCACCTAATCAGTACCAATTTTTTTTACAAAGTACTTTTTATATACATATTTGTACAAATGGGAGTAATTTTGACCTGGTAGGTGGGTCATCATCACGTCGAAACTAGTCCCATTTGAACATGTATGTTTATAATACAGTAGTTTTTAAAACAATTTGGTACTGATTAGGTGGAACTAAAACCCTTGCTATAGTCATCAATGCGGAACATGAAAGTAATCTGCTGTGATAATCCCTTCTGCCGAGGATTCTGCTTCATAGTGAGGCATGTAAATTACGGATAGTGTAGAAAACTGATGAGTTTTACAAGAGGGAAATGAAATTTGTACGCTTGTATGGCCATCAGTCTGTTCCTGCAGATCAAGGCGACTGTAGATTTGGCAGTGATCTGGAGGGTATCGATCCTCTGCCAGTGTGAATCAGGTAAGGCTTCTAAATGTTTGTAGATTTTACTTGTAACATTTTGTGATAGCACTGATATGTATGATTTTAACATTTATTGGTGTATTTAAAGTGTAATACTTCTGGACCAATTTCTTCTGTATTTTATAACATTGTGATAATAAGAATCTCTTAGTAGATTTTGTGTGATAATATGTTTTATTATAACCTTGATTAGTGTTAAGAAAGTGAAATTGTTGTCGGCCGGCTTCATTTGTATTGTGTATCATTGCGATGAAACGGAAAGCATTTTCCTCATTTTCAAAAATCGCATGTCATGCAATCGGCTGTTATTATGTTGTGGCAACATGGCTTTGGGCGCCATTGCAGGGTGACCAACTTTTTGTGCATCTGCCATGTGCAACCTTAAGACAGTTGAATATTCAGGAGTCTTAGAAGTTCGGAATAATTAGGTGAAACCTTGGTGGTGGGTATGGTGTTCTGCCTGTGTCTGACAATGGATGAGCATTGAGAAAAATGGTGTAATGTAATGACTAATGATTTTTTTTTCTCTCTCCACAATCATAATCTGGACAGAACATTTACTGGGCTGGTTTTGCAGTATTGCAAACTGAGAGATTATTAACTACTCCATGGTATGAAGTTCGTAATCTAAGGCTAAGGTGGTTATATCATTGGGGGTGTGATATTGCAGTGACATAGTCACTCACTCACTTCTTGCCGGGCCAGCTATGTTTGGTATGTGCTCCAGGCCGTATGGGATGTTATGGTAAAAGATGTACAATGATTACAATTCCAGCTGTCACATTCTCTTGGCCCTCTTTTCAGTCTGGATGTCTCTACTAGTAAATGTCAAAGAAGTCAAGACTACCTCTTGTACAGAGGTACAAGATGCTGATCTCTCTTCTGACACCAGACCTCATGGAGGTCCTAAGAGGCGCTATAAGTACGAGTTTAAGCATATTATGAAGTTGACAGATCTGAATCCACAAATCTGGGAATCTGTTGCTGGAGATCGTTCAATCTGGCGACAGATCATCCCGGGCACCGCCCAGGCGTTTGAAGGGAAATGGCGCAGTTACGAAGAGGCCAAGCGACGAACACGAAAAATCGGGGCAGCTCAACCACACCCTCCTCCAACATCTCTGTGTGATCGTTTGTTCCGCAGTAAGATTGGGCTGTTTAGTCACCATAAACACCTCCACAGACAGCCTTGTGTTCGGAATGAAGTGACATAGAAGAAGAATATACTCGGAAACGAGTTAAAGCCGACGATGGCGGGATGACAGTGAGTTTCACTCATCCCTGCTAGAAATGAGTATCAATTTAATTCCTCAGGATAAAGGCGAATGCAGAGTTAACTACCCTTTCCCACTAAGTACCAAGGTTAGTTTTACCTTTTACTCCTTTAAGACCGGGCGAGTTGGTCGTGCGGTTAGGGGTGCACAGCTGTGACCGAGAGATAGTGGGTTTGAACCCCACTGTCGGCAGCCCTGAAGATGGTTTTGCATGGTTTCCCATTTTCGCACCAGGCGAATACTGAGGCTGTGCCAAATTAAGGTCATGGCCGGTTTCTTCCCACTCCTAGGCCTTTCCTGTCGCATCATCGCCATAAGACCTATCTGTGTCGGTGCGACGTATGGCAAATTCTAAAAAAAAAATTCACTTCTTTACGGGCTTTGATAGCCTATAGACATTGCTTGCTTTGCTTTGGAATGATGCAGACAGTTGCTGTAATGTGAGCATTATTATATTGTAACTTGTTTTGTCCAGCCTGTTTCATTCTTCCTCCTGCTATTTTCAGGCCTCCTTGTTGTGGGCAGTTATAACATGGAGTTATGTTTCCCGAGTGTAATGAGCCACTCTGTGTATTTGTTGCCTAGATCGGAGTCTCCAAAACACTCTAAGAAGAAGGTGACCCCCAAAGACAAAAAGAAAGAGAAAGAGCGGCACAAGAGGCGAAGATCTTCATCGTCATCTTCAAGTTCATCGTCTTCGTCATCGAGTGATGATTCAGATGTCAGCAGGTGAGGAAACATTTATCTTATTCTATGGAATTTTAGACTCTTAAATATTATTACTAGTGGATTGCCAACCCAATTTATTTAGAATATAACAGCATAAATCAATGAAACACAAAAAGCGTGTCACCACATGGGATAGCTTTCCTGTTTATTGTTTGCTCCGTGTATCCAGAGTTACAAAAAGGTTTTGTGTAGTTGCCTGAAGGTAGTGAGGTAAGGTTGTGAGCTTTGAACCCTCCAGCACTGATCTGTTCACTGACCTTGGTTACCCAACCTTCAGCTTAACAGGTTACGTGCTGGAGTTGGAGTGAAAGAAGCTAGTTCGATTCTGTCGTTGAATGCAGTATATTAATGTTGCAGATGACTAGCAACAACACATTTCACTCCCATTTGCATTTTACTATAATATCTTCAGATTTTTTGAACAAATTTACTTTTTTTTTTGTGATATCTGAAGCCATCTTTTTTCATTTTCAACTCAGTTAATTGGTAAGTTTGTTCGCAGAACGAATCCGTGATAGTTCGATTTATCGTCGATATGCGCATCAGCGGTTGGCAACTAGTTTGAAACGTGATGAACTAATTTCCATTACGAACTGAAGTGGTTGGAGACATCAGCTGTTTTGAACCAACATGTTGTGAACTCTGTGAGCTTCAGACATTAATTAGGATTTTATTCGTAACTTCAAGTTTAAAAAATGGATGAACATTTTAAGATAACAATGGGAATGACTAAAGAGTATTAGTTGAAAATCTGAAATATAGAAGTATGGATATATTTATATTTTTACATTTGATAAATTTTACTTATCTTGTAGGTTACTTGAGAAACGGCCGTGCAATAATTTTCAGGTCAGTTACAAAACGAACATAAATGCGTGCATATTCTGATTTGCTGACTGAAAGAATTTTCATCCATGATCAGAAACTGTTCCAACAGTTTGAAAACCATTAGTAGTCTGCAACTCTGATGATCGCTACTACGAACGTGAATTTGAATGTGCACATACGTCTGATAGTTAGCAACAGTTTCTGACTCTACTACGAACAAGGCTCTTCAGTTTCCGAAACCACGGTGACCAGATGCAAATACATATATAAGAGGACAAAACTGTTTAAAAAGGAGGACAATGCCAGAAAAAAAAAAAGAGAGACAGAAATCCTTCTTTGAGAGTCTGAATTTAGACATATATTCTAATTTTCACATACATAAACAAAATGTATCCATTTCCATATTATACAGTAAATTCTTACAAAATTTAAACAATGAAACTAATTTACATGCCTTGCTGGTACTAGTCTGAAGATTAAGTTGCCTTCAGGAGTTTTGGCATGTCTAACATATAAAACGATACACATGTAAATTCCTATAGATTATATTGAACCATTAAGACAATTTTCACAGATTCTACTTTGAAACAGTTCTTTATCAGTCCATTGTGCTGAGATCAATGAAAATGCTCTTCTACATTTGCATTATGCCCTGGTATAGGGAGAAACAGTATTCTGCTAATTTTAATAACTCTGAACTACAATCAACTGACTTACTTTGCATTTCTGACTACAAGATAACTTACAATAATTAAAATTATTAGGGGTCCTCCTACTCAATACAAAGACATTTATTAATGTGAAATGATCACATGTCGCTCACATGAGGTACTAGTTTCGGCACTAAACTTGTGCCATCAGCCAACGAGTCAAATCAGGCAAACACAAACAACTTTAAAACACACTGTAACACCTGCATAGATAAATATTAAATAAAATATGGTACATGTTGATATTGCTCGTTAGTATAAAAATCCTTTTAAAAATGATGATGACTCCGTTGTTTTATACACACGGTGGTTTGTCCAGTTTGTATATGTCTTTACTTCTTTAATCTTGTTGAAAATACGCTGCAGAGTTTTAATGTCGTGTGAAGTTGACACTTTTGATCTTTGGTTTGGTTCCGACAAAATAAACATGACCGGGCGAGTTGGCCGTGCGCGTAGAGGTGTGCGGCTGTGAGCTTGCATCCGGGAGATAGTAGGTTCGAATCCCACTATCGGCAGCCCTGAAAATGGTTTTCCATGGTTTCCCATTTTCACACCAGGCAAATGCTGGGGCTGTACCTTAATTAAGGCCACGGCCGCTTCCTTCCAACTCCTAGGTCTTTCCTATCCCATCATCGCCATAAGACCTATCTGTGTCGGTGCGACGTAAAGCCCCTAGCAAAAAAAATAAATAAATAAACATGCCTGTGATGGACTTGGTTAGACCCAAAGAATGAATTCTAACTTCAATATGGGGAAAAACCTTGAGCAGCCGGTGTGGTCGGTGGGAGGGAGGAAAAAAAAACAAAAAAAAACAACCTAATAATTTCAATTATTGTAATCCCACTTCAGTACGGATCATGAAATTTCTAAATATTGTTAAATGCGGGGCCATTACTACTCTCATTCAGGAATTGTTTGAAATTGCAGAACTGTTCAAAATATGTCACATCATCAGTTTGCAAGGATTTACTCTCAAGTTGCAAATACAGAACACATTTTCCAACATCGCAAGTAATCAATATCACTTTCGAGTGCCATCCATGAGAGAGAAGCATGCAATATATATAGTGGTAAATAGCATCTATTATCATGCATACAATAATCACATTTCTTTATACCGATAGGTTATCAGTGATGCCATTGTGTAATGAAGAATTCTTGTAAGAATGAAGTAGTAAAACAATTACTCGAAAATAAGCAGATTCACTAAAAAAGGACATTTCAGTTTTTTTTTTAATAATCCACCCAGATCCAGGACAGTGGTCTAAAAAGGAGGACATGTCTGGTCACCCTAGCCACGAGTAAATACATTTATAAACTACGTACAAGAGAAACAATTAAGGTGTAATTCTGTTACTATATGTCTTCTCTTTCAGATAATTTATACATTTATTTACTCAAAGTTAGTTTTAGCAGTCTAAAGAGCCTAACAGTTATAAAGAATTAGTTCTTCCAGTTCTGTCAGGGAAATGTAGACTTACACAAGCTGCCTTGTTTGTGAAATGCAGGGCGTGGCAGTGGACATACAGCACAGTACTGACCTCCCTGGGTGAATCAAGGAAACTCATTTCAACCCTCTAACCATCATATGCAATTATCTTCATTCTGTTCCGTATTGATACAATTACAATAATTAGAAATAAGGATTCCACCTAATCAATACATATTTATTATGTGTGACTATTTGTATATATCACATTGTGGGACCAGTTTCAATCATTTAATGATGATCCTCATCCACTTGTCTGTCTGTTAGGTCATCAGCCCAGAGGCTGGTTGGATCCTCAAATAGCACCACCAAAGGTTATGCGGTTATAAGGAAACCGCAAAAACCAATGGCAGCACCAAAATGAGGCGTATTAGGCAAGATGAGGAGTGAGGTAGTTTGCCATTGCTTTCCTCACTGGGTTAGAAAGTGCTATTGCAGCACGACTGACCCTATGAGTAACACCTTTCATAACACTCAGATGCACTAGTCGGCGGAAGCTACACTTTACTCTGGCCTGTGCCAAGGGATGGATACAAAAGTACTGTATCTGTTGTATGTCCGGCGCTCCCTTCTCGCTTCGCCAGCCAGCTGTACGCGCGCCTGTGTATCATTCTGCTAGCTTCGACGCGCAGCCCTCAGTGCGCGTGCCTGACCATCGAGTGTACTATAAATAGGAGCTCCCTGCCTGCTCACTCGCCCACTTGCCCCGGTGTCCAGCTCCAGAATACACCCTACGTCGAGCACGGAGGCTACTCCTCTTGAAAATGTGCTTCGACCAGGTGGACTGAATTTCTGGCAGTACGAGGTTTCACCTCTGGTCACCGCTCCCTTACCTGTTTCCGCTGCCTATGTTCCGTAATTCTTTTACAAGCCATTTTCATTCCCTAACTTATGCAAGATCCCTTAGTTTCGCTAGGTGGAATTTCTTCAATCAATTGAACTTGCTTTTTAGGAATTCAGGCACTTCAACAAACAAGGACTCTCAAAGACATTCATGTTAGTGTGCCAGATAGTTCTCGACTATCAACGTGTCAATTCACAAAGACTATCTTTTCAAGATAGAAGTGTATATAAAGACTGTAAACCTGTACATATTGTATAAAGACAAACTTTTCTCAAGATTCAATATTCCTTTTTGCTTCAAATTAATTTCAGTTATTTATGTAAATATCATAAAGTGAAGCAATAAAAGTTGTGTTTTGTAAACTTCAACCTTGGTTACAACAGTATCCATCAAGAAATGGCAGCAGCCACTTACAGCTAAAAATTGGCAATGCATTAGACTCTGTAAATATACTTAAAACAATAACGAAACTTTCTGGAAAACAATAGAAGTTTACAAATTCAGCATAGGCAATCAACTCTATTGAAGCTCTCTCAAGAAAAAAGTAGCAATTTCTCCTCAGCATCATCTTGTTACCCGATTTGTGGGTTTCAACTGTTAGCACTCATGTGACATTCATGATTAAAGTGAATACTGAACTCCTCATAGATGCACTTTCCACAGACTCAAACGGGATAAATTTTACATTCATAAAAATATTATTTTATCCAATGTGAATGTCATTAGAGGTAATTTTAATTTCAAGAACTTATACCTGTTGTGATGTCACAGACGTAAAATTTTACCTTTTTTAAGGCACATCATACTTCATAACACAGCTCATGAGCACATCCCAATTTCAATGTATAAGTTTTGTCATATTTTTATGTTTCGAATCTTTATCAATTTTTAGCTATAAATGGCTGAGGATGACCGCTATATGATTGAAACTGGTCCCACAGTGTGATATACAAAAAGTCACACACAGTAAATGTGTATTGATTAGGTGGAATCCTTATCTATATATTTAAAAAAAATTATGAAAACTAAAGTCAGTCAGTCCAGCCATTCTATCCAATCGATTTTTTTTTTTTTTTTTTTTATAAGCTGAAAGGTATTAGTGCACAGATTTGTCATGAGTTACGATAAGTCACTTAACTTCCACCTTCCTCAAATTATATCAGTTTTTCAATTTTTTGTCTGTTTTAAGCAATCATATCTTTGGTTCTACTTGAGGTACGGAGTTCGTTTTGGCCTAAGAACACTCATTGGATCAAGCTCTTTCATTTCAGCTCTTAACTATTCAAATTGGTTGATTGTGAGCAAAGTTACGAGTGCACATTCAATTTGACATCTCATTTCAACATTTTTTCTCATTGAAGCAATCATATCTTTCGTTCTAATTGAGGTTCGCAGTTCGTTTTGGTCTAAAAACACTCAGTGGATCAAGCGCTTTCTTTTGAGATAATAACTACTCAAATTGGTAGATTCTGAGAAAAGTTATGAGTACATTTGTCTCCATGACGAAGATTTTGGAGAACTTTTTAACAGTTTGGCGCGTAGTGTTGTTCCAAGGAACATTTAATTCAGTTTCTTTGTGTGATGTATTTTCAAGTGTTCTGTTGATATAATATTACATTCTATTACCACAGCAGATTATGTGCTTTATTTCATTAACTCAAAACTTTGCAAATACATCTGTGAGGATAGTAACAAACAACACCATACTTTGTACTTTGCGGGCGGAGCCAGCGGGAAACTGCTAGTTTCTAATTATTATAACCTCCAACCATCAGGCGATCATGTGATTCACCCTCTCGCTAGTCTGTTTCAAGTTCTCCACTCAGCCACTGATAAATTGCAGAAAGTAGATAGAAGAATCATCAGGACTATCATCAGTAGGAAACACCAAGTTGATGGCCAATGGAGATTATTACCTAATGAAGTGGTATATTGTAAAAGTGAATCAATAATAGATACAATGCAGAAAAGGAGAATTGTCTTTTTTTGTTGTCATGTATTCAGACTGCCAGAAACCCGACTAGTGAAGCAGTTTTTTAGTTACTTCTGGAAAAATAAAACAAAGAACACTTTGTTGACAGAGATCATGAATTATTTAGAGGAATTAAATTTATCATTGCTCCAAATAGAAGGCAGAGTAGAGGATTCTAAGGAATACACACTTACGATTCAAACTCATAACATTTGAATGAAGTAAGTACACCATTATTACAACCAAAGGGCAGCCAGGTCCAACAACATGAAGTTTTGGGAGCGGAAGAAGAAGCTGAAAAGCTGACTGTATTTAATACTATTAGACTTTTATGTATATGACTGATTAAAGTGCTATGTAAAACTATGTAAAAAAAAAAAAAGTTTTTGCTTTACATCACACTACCTACTTCTACTATTTTCAGATATGCTGAGTTGCCAGAATTTAGTCCTGCAGGAGTTCTCTTACGTGCCAGTAAATCTACCGACATGAGGCTCACATATTTCATATTTCACATATTTCGTATTTCATATTTCTTCTTCCTGAAACGTTTCTGGTTGGTTCTATTATACCACTTTAACAGCAAGCTGCTGCTGCTTCTTCCTGAAACGTTTCTGGTTGGTTCTATTATACCACTTTAACAGCAAGCTGCTGCTGCTTCTTCCTGAAACGTTTCTGGTTGGTTCTATTATACCACTTTAACAGCAAGCTGCTGCTGCTGCTTCTTCCTGAAACGTTTCTGGTTGGTTCTTCTTCTTCTTCTTCTTCTTCTTCTTCTTCTTTTATGACCACATAGGATCACTTTAGTCAGTCCGTCGTTCAGGTCTCTTTGAAGGGATTGTTCGGGCTTTGCGGTCCTCCCAGTACTTCTTCAGACGCTCCGATCTTCGTGCCCTTTCCTCAGTTGAAAATGTGCGTGTTGTTGGTTTGTTTTGTGTAAGGGTAAAGCGGAGGTTTGTATTCTTGAGTTTTGTATTCAATTTTATCTTATTTTTGGTGTCTTCTGTTGTAAGGCCTATTTCCTTCAGATCCTCTCTTACTTCTCTGATCCATTTACATCCTGTTGTGGTATTTTTTGAGACGAGATTGTGTTGTACTAGTTGTTTCAGAAGTCTCGAGTCCTGCATCCTCATGATATGTCCAAAGAATCCCAGTCTCCTCTTACGCATAGTATCTGTAATGGGTTCTAGCTCTTTGTACACGACTTTGTTAGGTATTAACCGCCACTGTCCATCTTTCTGATATTTTTTGTTGATACAGGTTCTTCCAATCCTCCTTTCAATTTTCTGAAGTCTGTCAGTCTTTGATTGTTTATTCAGGTAAAAGAGTGTTTCTGCTGCATATGTAGCTTCCGGTTTTATAACTGTGTTGTAGTGTTTTATTTTTGTATTTATTGATAGACATTTCTTTTTGTAGATATCCCATGTTAATTTTTGTGCTTTAGCTAATCTATTTGTTCTTACTTGGATTGAGATTTTTTCATTTAAGTTATGTGTTATTACTTCTCCAAGATATTTGAACTGAGTTACTATTTTGATTTTATTACCATTTATGGTGACTTCTTTTAGCTGTGTTGGTTTTTGGGGCATAATTTCTGTTTTTTCAAATGATATTTTGAGGCCAATTTTATTTGCAATGTTTTGAAGTTCTGATATCTGGGTTTTTGCTTCTTTTATGTCCACTGCTAGTAATGCTAAATCGTCAGCAAAACCCAGGCAATTTGTTTTGATTTTTCGGCCAATCTTTATTTTGGGGGGACATTTTCTAAACCATTCCCTCATTACCATTTCTAGAGCACAGTTAAATAATAGTGGTGAGAGCCCATCTCCCTGCCGTAGTCCAGTTTTAATTTCAAATGTCTCTGATGTTTCACCCCTAAACTTCACTTTTGACTTGGTATTGGTGAGAGTCAATTTTATCATGTTTATTAATTTGGGGTGTAGTCCAAGGTGTCTTAAAATTTTAAACAGAGATTCTCTATGGATGCAATCATAAGCTTTCTTGAAATCTACAAATGTTATCACCATATCTCTGTTTCTTCTCCTGTTATAGTCCATTATCAACTTAAGACTCATGATCTGATCAGGACAGCTCCTCCAGGGTCTGAAACCTCCTTGATATTCTCCTAGTTCTTTCTCAAGTTGTAAACTTATCCTATTAAGGATGATTATTGAAAATATTTTGTATGTTATATCTAGGAGAGAGATTCCCCTGTAGTTATTAGGGTCGGTTTTGTCCCCTTTTTTGTGCAGAGGATGAATGAGGGCTGTTGTCCAGTGTTCTGGTAGTTCTTCTTTAATCCAGATAGAGACAAGTTGTTGATGGAGGGCAACTTTTGCTGAGTTTCCTGCATATTTCCAGATTTCCGCAAAGGTCTGATCTTCTCCTGGCGCTTTGTAGTTTTTTAATTTATTCAGAGCCTGGTAGACTTCCTTTATTGTGGGGGGATTGATGTTTTCTGGTGATGTTTTTATCGGGGTGTTGGTGTCCAAATGAAGGAGTTCTGTAGGTTCCTCACAATTTAAAACCTTGTTGAAATGTTTAGCCAGAATTTCTGCATTGTCTTTATTGTTATGGGCCAGCTTACCATCTTCATCCTTCATCAGTAGGGTCGGGGGTTCATATTTTTGGAGCTGCTTTCTGAAGGTTTTGTAGTAGTCCCTTGATTTAGTTTTACTGAACTGTTCTTCAATTAACTGCAGGGTGTCCTTATGATGTTGTCTTTTTATTCTTCTTAAGACTTGGGTAGTTTCTTTTCTCTGTTTTACTAGCTTTTGATAGGATATTTCTGTCTTTTGGGACTGATGAAATAGCCATGCCTGATGTCTTTTCTCCACTGTTTCATCACATTCACTGTTCCACCATTGGTGTTTTTTACGTGGTTTAATTGGAGCTAGGTCTTCTGCAATTTGTTTAAGGTTGTGTACTAAGTCTTCAAGTTTGTCTGTGATTTTTATTTTTTCAGTTGCTTTCTGGTAATTTTTGTTGTTGATTAGCTGGGTAGGATCTATTTTTCTTTTAGTTTTAAGGGCTTGCTTTTGTTGTCTCCTCTGGGGAGTGAGTTTAATTTTAATTTTAACTACGTAGTGATCTGAACCTGTGTCTATTCCTCGGAGGACTTTGACGTTATAGATCTCTTTGTGGTGGTATTTGTCCATGCAGACGTGGTCCAGTTGCCATTCTCCTTTAGTGTAGTCAGGGTGTTTCCATGTTTTGAGTTTTTGAGGTTTCCTCTTAAAACATGTAGATTTTGAGATTAAATTATGGTTTCTACACAGGTCAACTAGTCTCTCTCCATTTTTATTTGTTTTCTTGTGTGCTGGCCATTTTCCGATGATGTCACGGTATTTTCTTTCTCTGCCTAGTTGAGCGTTGAAGTCGCCTATTAATAATTTTATATGGTGTTTGGGGATGTTATCTATGGTCTGGTCCAATAGGTCCCAAAATTCTCCTGTTTCCTCCTGGTCTTTTGAGGAGTTGTTTTTATCATTAGTGGGAGCATGGGCATTTATTATAGTATAGATTTTATTAGATGCCTTTAAGGTGAGCGTTGAGAGTCGTGGAGACTGTGATCTGAATTCTTGAACTGAGTTTATTATTTTAAGGCTGACCAAAAATCCTGTTCCAAATTGTGGGACATTCTTCATCACTCTCTTCCCGGGTATACCTTTATAAAGTCTGTACCCTTGAGATTCCAAGGCATCCTGGTCAGTGTTTCTAATTTCCTGTAATCCCATGATAAGAATTTTGTGTTGGTCCATTATGTCGGTGATCACTTTTAGTTTACCGGTTTGCATGAGTGAGTTTATGTTGTGTGTAGAGAAGTATGTTATCTGCTTTGGTTTGATTCTTGATTTTGTCTCATTCGTGTATGTAGTACTGGGGTATTTCCGTGCCTCCGACTTCACGGTATCTTTCAGGTGGCAGCCCACCGTATCCGAATGCTGCCTTCTCTGAACTCTTGGTTCAGCCGGTGGAGTATTCCTTAAAAGACCTTCCATGGTTGACTGTCAAGGTGTCACCTGTGTGGGACTAGGTCCCGAATTACAACTCTGGATGTGATCCAGTGAGGTGATAATGAGGCCGCTCCTCTGGAGTACAGACGCCTTGTGCAGCCGCCCCTAACCTGGAGAACAGACGCTGCATAATGGATTCCAGTGGCATTTCCTCCACTGTGGGGACCATCACCCCACCCAAAGGGGCTCATTCGCCCGAAGCCGTTGGCCCCCTTAGGGAGTCAGGTTATTTCCCACCGCCCAACACTCGGCGTTGGCAATTTTACAGCTGGGTGCCAGACCAGCAAACCCTCCTCCTTTCTCATTCCGGACTTGGGACCGGACAATGGCTGTTCCACCATTGGTGTTTTTTACGTGGTTTAATTGGAGCTAGGTCTTCTGCAATTTGTTTAAGGTTGTGTACTAAGTCTTCAAGTTTGTCTGTGATTTTTATTTTTGGTTGGTTCTATTATACCACTTTAACAGCAAGCTGCTGCTGCTGCTGCTGCTGCTTCTTCTTCCTGAAACGTTTCTGGTTGGTTCTATTATACCACTTTTGCTGCTGCTGCTGCTGCTTCTTCTTCCTGAAACGTTTCTGGTTGGTTCTATTATACCACTTCAACAGCAAGCTGCTGCTGCTGCTGCTTTTTCCTGAAACATTTCTGGTTGATTCTATTATACCACTTTAACATCAAGCTGCTGCTGCTACTTCCTGAAACGTTTCTGCTGATGCAGGTCATTCACAAAACCTCTTCCAATTTTCTCTTTTTTCCCCACAGTCTGTCGTTCATCACTGTCTCCTATTATTGTCCCCTGATTTACGCGACCTTCCACCTGATCCCTCCATCTTGTTTGTGGTCATCCATTTGGTCTTCTTGCAGATTCTGTCAATTCCACAGCTCTTCTTGGTAATCTTTCTTGTCCCATTCTTTTGACGTGGCTGAACCATTTCATAATATTTCATTTCTTACCTTGTCCCTCCTCGTTTTACCCAATATCCCTCACAGAGTGCATCTCTGTTGCTTGTAATTTACTCAGATCTTTTTTTGTCCAAGTGCAACATTCAGATCCATAGGTCAATATTGTCAAATAATATGATTTATATATAATGATTTTTGCTTTGGTAGGTCATTTCTAATTATGGAAAATTCTAAGTTCCCATGGAGGGAATGAGATATTTTTCACCAATAGAGCTTGTCAAAAAAGATCAGATGTAAGGCTTTTCAGGCGTTTGCTCTATCAACCAGCGTTTCATCTTAGGTCTGACACTAGACTCATCAGAGTGGGATGTGTCAGACCCTACCCACTGACACTGGGGTGTATGCAGGTGAACTTATCAGAAGAGCAAAAGCCTTACATCTGATCTGTTTTTGACAAGCTCTATTGAAGAAAAAAAAAAATATATATATATATATATATTTAATTCCCTCCATTGGAACTTACAATTTTCCATTCGGAATTGCTAGGCGGGCAATAATTCCATTGTGGAGATTTATCTCCCATATGCAGTTATCAGACTGTGCCTCTTATAATGGTCTTCTGATAAGTTCACCTGAAGGTGTAAGATCGGCATTTACATGTGGAACTTTCAACTAAGTGATAAGTAAAACTACCGTGCTACGAACAGCCAGTTCAAAGTGTATCACAAGTAATTAAGAACATAATCCTTCTTGTAAACAGCCATACCAGGGAAAGGAAAGGTAGCAACAACAGACAGCGCAGTGAAGCGCGCCCTACAGGAAGCTCTGAGAGACAATGAAACCCTCGCCACGCTAGCAAACATCATACAAGACCAGGTAGCCAGGGCCGTTTAGACCAACTTAGAGCTACGATAGATTTTAATACGAAAGTAATCGAGGAGATGAGGGAAGCGCTCGAAGCCAGAGACAAGACAATATCAGACCTCGGGGAACTGCTCGAAACTAAGACCGATGCTCTCGAACAGAATCAGCGGCGGCAATCACTGCGTGTGTTCGGGATGCGGGAATCGAGTGGGGAGGACACGGACAAAATTGTCATCGAGCTAGCTGACAGTTGATATAGATGTTGATTCCCATAGGGAATCAGAAATATTTGTTCCGAATGAGTAAATTTATAATACCAATATAAATGGTCCGTTATTGGACATTATAAATTTTCCAGCTAACTCATTCCTGGTTGCCAGCGTTTCGCCCCCGTGTGCTAGGCTGGGCTCATCAGTTGGTACCTAGCACACCTACCAAGACACTGACTAGTGCATACCGTGGAGGCCACTGCGTGGGCTAACTGCAGCCACCGGCAGTGCCAATGCACTACGAGAGACTGGTTTTAGAAGCAATCATAGCACAACTACTGCACTGCTGAAAGTTACAAACGACATAGGAGTAGCTATGGATAAGGGAGAAGTTACTGTTTTAACTCTTCTAGACCTTAGTAAGGCCTTCGACTGCGTTGACACAGACATACTTATAGCAAAATTACGTGCTCTTAATTTCTCACAAAGCACACTATCCTGGATGTATTCCTATCTCTTTGATCGCCGGCAGTGTGTATCTACAGGTGAAAATTTCTCTTCATGGCAATCTGTAGAGACTGGAATACAACAGGCGTCAGTGCTAGCGCCACTACTATTTTCGATCTTCATTTCAGGACTAACACAAGTAATTAAACATTGTCAATATCATGTATACGCAGATGACATACAGATATATACACATGCACATCCTCGTGACTTACCGACTGCAATAAATAATATGAATGACGACCTAGGAAGAATATGTAGGTGGACCGATGACCATGCACTAAAAATCAATGCCCAAAAGTCGCAGTGTATTCTTTTAGCTACCCAAAAAACCCACGCACGACTTACAGACGTCCATACTCACACAGTAACATTAAGAGGCACTCAGTTACAATTCAAAGACACAGTTAAAAACTTAGGGATGATAATAGATAAAAACCTTAGTTGGAACGATCATGTAACAGGTATATGTCAGCGAGTGTTTTATTCCTTACATTCCCTTAAAAAACTCGGAGATTTACTCCCCCAGAATGTAAGAAAACTGTTTATCCAAAGTATGGTAATGGCAATATTCGATTACTGTGACGTAGTATACAGTAACCTGAACGCCTCACTTTCCATCAAGCTCCAAAAGCACATAACGCATGCGTTCGATTTATTTCAGATATACCAAGGTTTAGCCTTATTTCTCCCGCATTTGGTAGGCTTTCATGGCTACGCTTAAGAGAGCGATGAAATTTACACTCTCTTTCCCTGTTACATCGTATACTGAACCTTAACACACCTGAATACTTTGCCACACAATTCCATTACCTAGCATCACCTTCTAGTATTCCTACCAGATCATCATCCAGTGCAGTACTAAGCATTCCCATTCCCGCTCAACTGGCTACAGTAGATCATTTATAGTCGCCGCCAGCCGAATTTGGAATTCCCTACCTGCTGAAATTAGGAGCGTGTCAAACCACCTCTGCTTTAAGAAACTCTGTCAAACCTGGTTAATGAATAATAATAATTTCTTATAACATAGTAGGATTAGATCATAGCTGAGTTATTAGGTTAATTAAAACATTTAATTGATACTTTAAGATATTAAACTGCAGATAATTTAGTGTATATTTAACTCTTCATGTAGGTGTATGTATGGTCAGACAGAATAGTAGGCTTCATAGCCTGAGTCCTGCCATATTAAACAAGACAATAAATAAATAAATAAATAAATAAAATAAAATAAATAAATACACCCCAGTGTCAGTGGGTAGGGTCTGACACATCCCACTCTGATGAGTCTAGTGTCAGACCTAAGACGAAACGCTGGTTGATAGAGCAAATGCCTGAAAAAGCCTTACATCTGATCTATTTCTAATTATGTCGATACACAGTAATAAAATTTTGAACAATTTCCAATCCTCTCCAAAATTTGTTCCTTGATATTTGCTTTCCCAGTTAGCTTACTCCCTAAGTATTTAAAAGCATCTACAGTAGAACCTTGATAATTCAAAATCGGTTAATTCAAAATTCCGCCTAATTTGAGGAAGCTCTCATTCCCGGAAACATGAGATACAGTTTTGCATGTTATTTAAATTGTTTAATTCGAAATACGGATAATTCGTAATTCGAAGTACAATGTCGGACTCATTACCGAAATTCAGACTTTTAATTCGAAACTGCCTTTATATTTTAAAACAATAGTAAGTTACAGAGTAATTTCAACTCGAAATTTATCCGCTCCGCGTCATAACAGAACGCGCGTTCCCGAACGTGGAGGGGTAGCTTTCCGCACTTACACTCACTTCGGTGGGTCTACAGTACGCTTCATGATTGCTAAGTTGAATGAAATAGGAATTCTTTTGTATTCAACCTTTTAAGGAACGACGTAATATCACGCAACAGGCAGTGTGCGGAAAAACAGAATCCGCGAACACTAGCGATGTCGACAGTTGACGAAAAAACGTGGCTCATATAATAAATTCGTAGGCACCGTACAATATGGTCATTGCCGGTGAAACTGCATTGCTTTATTTTAATGCGAGCCCAAACGGTCTAATGGTTTTAAAGGAGAAAGTGCCAGCCGGAGAATCGTAAAAGGGTGGGGGTGGGGGTCATAGTTGTGCGTTGCAATGCACATGGAAGCGAGAAACTTTATCCAGGAAAGTTCGATAAGCCACAATGTTTTAATTACTTTCCATGCCAGTACATAGCATCTAAAAATGCGAACAGTACAGAAATCCAAAAAATAATGCATTTGTTTAAACTGTCGTGACCTACCTGTCCAGTGAGACGATCTCGTAGGTTGGTCACCAGGCCGATGGATGTTGAAGTATTACCTGACCTGCCGAGCGGAATGTAGGGAGGTAATTTGTAGGTATGACTCGTCCCGCAACTCCCGAAATAAAAGATGAAATTATCTCCCTGTCCTTTATTACTGAGGACAACTAAAACTACTATGTACAGTATATTTACAAGTCTGAATGTGATGATCTGTAGAGAGAGCGAGCTTGCTACATGCGCCTACTTTTCTATTGCGCTTATCTCTAAATGTTGCCCTGCGGCACTTGGGCTGTGCTCGAAAAGAATCTCATTCTGACAAGTACGAACTACTGGTTGGAAGAAGGGCCCGCGCCATTTTGGCCAGGGGTTATATCTCCGCTTCTGAACTCAAAGTTCACTCCCTACCCACTACCAAGGGGTTGGGTCTTATGGGCATTACCAAACTGTTCATCCAGTCAGTGGTGCCCTCAACTAGTTATTCTCGATAATTGTTACAGTAAGTGCTGCCATCTAGGCACTACTGTCTTCTGTGTTACTTTGTCCTCATCTTTCCTTGTTTTCCTAATGTGCATCTGTACTGGCCCTGACTGGCCTTGTACCCTGCTTTGTTCTTTTGTCGGAACGTCGGCGAGCCGCCTAGCTTGTATACCAACTTTGTTTGTTGATACACAGTAAATATCCTGTTGTGATCAACAGCTTTCGTAAGCGCATCTCGCAAGTCGCTCTCCACTGCATGTAGCTTCTTGAAAGTTACTTTTGCCTTCTAAAATATTATATCTAACTATAATTATTATTCCATCACTACAAGGTGTCTCATTTCAATGACTATCATTCCAATACTAATTTATTTCCTTGGACACCTTGAGTTCGAGTCTCGGCTGCGAACCCCGGCTGCCTTCCATCTGGCAGTCCGCCGGTTCAAGCCCTTGATGAGGTCGGTACACGACATCTCCCCCCTTAGGGAAGAAATGGATGCAACCATACGTTGCGTCCATTTCTGTCCCACACTATTTACACTCTGATGTTGCCTGTGCGTAAGGATCGGCGACCCTGTGGTGAAGGGGAAGGTTGTTCTCTACTCTGATTATCACGTCTATCTATTTCTACTGCTTCTATAGATCTCACAGGTGTACTAGGGCATCCCCCAGCAGGCCTGGAGTGTAATTCCATGATCTCCTCAGACATCTCCGGGCGTCCCCGGATCCGCCTGGGACGTTGGAATATAGTTAAATCCTCATCTGAAGTCTTAACCTTATCTCCCTTCGAGATTACTGTTTGTTTTATACATATATTAGGGCGGTGAGCCTGTGCATCATCGAACCATCTCTTTGCTGGAAACCCTAGTTTCGGACAGCAACAATTACAACAATAACAAATAAAATTAAACTTATGATACAAACAACTATCCACACAATATATTTGTACACATTAATATGCTGATAGACCATTTGTCTTTGCAGTTCTTCTTCCTTTTGTCTCACCATATCTTCCACTTCTTGTGTAAATCGTCAATATGATTTATCAAATTATTTAATGACAACTTATTCATTTCGGGTATCTGTTCTAACTTGATTTCACTACCTATCTGTTCACAACAGTCATAATCAAGTGTGACTTCTGGTACAAAGTCTTTACTTTGTGTAGTGTTCACTTCACCTACACCTTGTATTTTACTATATGGTCCATATACTGTGCAACGTGCACTTGAAACAAGAATACCAGTGCCTGTTAACCTGATATCACTGGTGGTATCCTTACACATGCATGTTACCTTAACTTCTTCTGGGGATACATTTACAGATCTATTAGCTCTGATAGGTATCCACATGAGCTGTTGAACTGGAAGTACTCTTTTATCAGAATTATCTGGAATCTGACTAACTCCAGTAATTAACTGGATCGTGCAACTCTTTTGAGTGTACACTGTATTAATGGGGAATTTAACATGACATAGTTTCCAACTGGGTGTTACTACCTTACATTGTTTTACCTGATCCTTGTCTAACTGAACATATGTTTGTTTCTCTTTGTCCATAAGGATATAGTCCTTGGTCTCTTGAAGATGAACAAAATGGTGTGGATTACTTTTCATATACGTGGGGAATGGAATCATGTGATAAAATGTATAAGTTACCCTATCTGTAAGGGGTGTCTTGATGACGTACACTAGATAATTTTTGTTGGCGAACACTTCCACTGTGGAATTAAGTAGCCGTAAGCTGATTTTAAGTCAAATGGCAAGGACAATCCTTTAGGGAAATCTCCCTGAGCTTTCTTATAACCTTTAATGATATCATCTGGTGAAATTATTTGAACTAGAATGACTCCTACCTGTGCATTCATTATACCTAACAATACAACACTGTAATGCTCATACAGTTGTATTAGAAGGCCTTCAATCTCAATTAAATGTCTATTTACTGAATTTTCTAATTCTACTTGCTTAATTGCTTGTGCAATCTGAAGCGTGCTATTAGCAAGATAAGATCTAATTTCTGCAATGTTCTGAGTTAATCTTTGCTCATTTGCTGTGACATCATAAATGGTGCTGTTCATAGATTGCAATGTTGACTTTACGACTATCATTTGGTCTTTTGCAATTTTCATAATTGAAAGCTGTTCCTGCTCTAACTCACTAATTTTTGACTCATATTTATCTGCATCATCTTGACTTAATGTTCCAAATAACGCCTTTGCGATGGAACCTACTGCGTTAATTAGGCCTCGTTTTCGCCTAGTGTTATCAGTTTCCCCTTTTGGTTTAGTAATCCTCGTAATTAATTCCTTCGATTCCTTAATTCTCTCTAATTGTGCACTTAGCATTTTAACATCCTGTTGACATGTTAGATTAGTACTTCTTTCTAACTGTGTACATATTAATTGAGTCCAGTGTATGTGCCTCTTGACATTTGAAAATACATCACTTAATTTATTCAGGTTTACATAGGTAACTAGTGTCCATTCCGTATGGTATAACTGTATCTCACCCTGATTGTCGAAGTATGCCCCCGGAGTACTTTCATATGGTGTCACCTTGACATCCAGTATTTCTCCGGTCGTTCCGTAGCGGTGTGACGTCACGACTATCACTGCTACTGCGATGGAGAACAATCCTAGCATTCGTGCCATATCTTCTGTCTACCTGCAAGGTAAAGACAGGATATGCGTTACCCTTCTATCTGTGAATACATTCGCTTCCCAGTTTTCACTTCACTTATCTACAAATACAATTTCAATCGGTTTTAATGTACTTTAACCCTTTTTCCTTTCTTGTTCATCTGTAGGGTGCAGTTCACCCCTGAAACATCTACTATCTCGTAAGGACCTTCAAATTGTGGGCTTAATTCCTAGATTTTCCTCTTCGCAATGTGTCATTGCGCAAGAGAACCTTATCACCTACCTGAAAGGTGACCTCATTTTGCTTTTTGTCATAATGTTCCTTCTCTAATTCCTTTCGCTCTATTAAGGTCTTTCTGGCGGCCTCGTGATTTCGCCTAAGCTGTGCCGTCAGTTCCTCCACCACGTTCTGGTGTTCATTGTAACTTATCTCAGGTGGCTTTTGCAGCACACCTGGGATATTTGCCTTCCTTCCAAAAATTAATTCGTAGGGTGTGAACTCTGTACTTGTGCTCTTTGTGGTGTTATACACAAAGCTAGCTGTGGGCAAATACTTGTCCCAGTCATTTTGCTCTCCTGAACAGACATAATGCCTTAGGTACTCTGTGGGCACCTTATGGGATCTTTCTATGCTACCGTTCGACTGTGGCCTAAAGGCCATGGTATGCGTTTTCCGAATGCGCAGCGTTTTACACAGCGTTTTAAACACATCACTCATGAAATTACTGCCCTGGTCAGTGAGAATCTGCTCTGGTATCCCGTAGATACTTATCACATTATTGATTAGCGTCCGTGCCACGGTTTCTGCCTCCTGATTGGGCATGGCACTCGCTACTAGGTACTTCGACAGCTGATCTTGGCATGTCAGAATGTACCTGTTTCCTGCCTCTGTCAACGGAAGAGGTCCAACTACGTCTAGGGATATTTTCTCAAAGACTGTGTTCGGGGTATCTGTAATTCTCATAGGAGCCCTGACGTCTGGTCTGGTCCCTTAATTCTTTTGGCAAGAGGGACATGTGCGTACATAGCGCTCAATGTCCCCTTTCATGCCCTTCCACTGAATTCATTCACGTACCCTGGCGTACGTGTGCGCTATTCCTTGGTGGCCTCCCACCAAAGAATCGTGACATTCTTTCAAAATGGCTAGCTTTTCAGCTTTGCCTAATTCGTTCTCTTCCTCAGACAAGCTACCTTCGGGCGCAATCTCCTCTGCGTTAGCATCCTCGGAAACCTCGCTACCATCCGCTTCAATTCCCTCTGCCGTAGCGTTCTCGGGTTTTGAAAACAGTACCTCCTCTCCATTCTCGTCTGAGGCCTGAGTTTCTACTGTTGTCTCTGAGTGAGACCTGTGCTGAGCCAAGTTAACCACTCGCGTTTGGCACTTGGGTTCAGTGGGATTCCTACTCAGGGCATCTGCATTGCAGTTCTGTTTGCCCTGCTTATATACGATGTTGAAGTCGTATTCCGCCAGCTTCAGCCTGAGCTTTAGCAGGCGTGAAGACGGATTTTGCACGTTGAAGACCTACTTCAACGGCTTGTGGTCAGTCACAACAGTGAATTTTCTACCAAACAAATATGGTCTGAAATACTTTACTGCCCACACTATTGCCAACAATTCTTTCTCAGTTACGCTATAATTCATTTCTGCTTTATTAAGCGTTCTACTTGCATAGGCAATTGGAAGGTCTTTCCCAATAGGTCCTTGTGACAAGACTGCCCCAACTGCTTTGTTGCTCGCATCAGTGGTAACAACGAATGGTTTTTCAAAGTCCGGATACTGCAATATAGGTTCCTCAATTAACTTTTGCTTTAGTGTCTGGAACGCTTGATCCTGATCGTCTCCCCATATAAAGGGAACGTCCTTCTTCACTAATTGATACAGCAGTTTCGCGATTTTGCTGGTTAGGTATGAATTTCCTATAGTATCTACTCAGTCCACAGAACTGCTTGATCTGGCGGCTAGTGGTCGGCCTTGGAAAGTCCTTAACAGCCTGTACTTTACGCGGGTCTGGCAAGACTCCTTCATCAGTAATTACATGTCCTAGGAACGCTACCTCGGTTCTTAGGAATTCACACTTATCTGGCTGGAGTTTCAGCGTGTTCTCTCTCAGCCTTTGAAATACGTCCCTTAACTTCGCATTGTGCCCCTGGATTGAACCATTGTACACAATGACGTCATCCAGGTAACACAGACATTTTATACCTGTTAGCCCTGTGAGCACATTGTTCATCAGCCTCGTAAACGTGGCTGGCGCGTCCTTCAAACCCATGGGCATCTTCCTGAATTCATACTTGTGCCCTAGCGCAGAGAATGCCGTCTTTGGCCTATGTTCAGGCTTCAACAACACCTTGTGATAGCCACTCGCGAGATCTAAGGTCGAAAAATATCTCGCCTTGCCAAGGGCGTCTAACAGTTCTGAAATTAATGGCAGGGGATAACTGGTTCCTATCGTTATCTCGTTCAGTTTTCTAAAATCGATCACGACCCGCCATTTTTGTTTCCCTGAGGCGTCTAATTTCTTGGGGATTAAAAGTAATGGGGCGTTCCAGCTTGATGTGCTAGGTGTGATAATTCCATCCTTCAGCATCTTTTATCTATCTGAGCTTGTTCCCCTTTCTGTGCTTCGGGAAGTCTATATGGTCGTACATTAATTGGAGGTTGATCTTGGGGTGTAGGGATCTCATGCTGTAGTACATCAGTGTGAGTTAGTTTGTCTCCCTCAAGATGGAAGATATCATTGTACTCAGCGCAGTTTGCATATATCCCTTCTTTATCTACCTGCGTGAGGTGATCAACTCGCAGACAGTCTATCACCCGCTGTGATCGGGGTTTCTGGGTGGCCGGTTCCCCGTTCGCCACTCTACTGTTCTGCTCTACCTTCCGCACTTGTGCTAGGCAGGTCCTATCTACCTCCTGTATGTGCACACGTGGACTGTGTAAAGTCACTGCCTTTTCAGTGGTATTCATCATGCTAACCACTGCTTCGTGGTGCTCTGATTTGGTTAGGCACCCTGCGAGGTACACCCCTGGTATCACCTCTTCCTTCTCAATAATTCCTAAGGGTAGATTTCGATCTACTTCTATGACAACGACCTTCTGGGTCCTTGGTTCGAGACGGATTAGCTTCGTCTCTCGCGCCCCCATAGGGTATTGTCGCCCTCTTACGGTGACATGACCTTCCTTATAGTTAATCACGCTATCTGTCAGGATGTCTCGCCCAACTATACCATCCTGTGTTAATTGGAAATCACTCCCTACCACATGAAATGTGTGACTTGTGTTTCCAATGGCAAAACGTACAGTACCTTGAGTGTAAATTATTCCCTTACTTACACCCGCTAATTCAATTGATTTGCTCCCGTCAATCAGGCATTCCTTAGGTACCGATTGCCTCTTTACTAGGCTGACATCGGACCCAGTATCTATAAAAAATCGCAACGGTCTTCCTTGGTTTGTGACCTGGATTAATACTGTGCCTTCTATGTCAGAATTCTTGGGACCTTCTGGTCTGCGGGCCTCCGTAACTGTCCCCTTGCTACGGGCCGGTTCTAGTTTGCCGCCTGAGCCACATAGGCTTTCGTGGCGTGCGTACTGCTGCCCTTCTTTTTGAACCAACAGTCTTGGGTTCGGTGTGACCACCTATCACAATGCTCGCATTGGGCTCGGTATCTTACGGCCTTGCCCCCTATGCGATCACCCTGAGTTTGGCCTTTCATGGCCCTGTTGCCCGTGGACTTGCCTTGGGCTTTTCGGCAATTTCTCTTAATGTGGCCCTGTTGGCCACACGAATAGCATCTACGGCTATCTGTTCGCATTACCGGAGTATGTGCACCTTGAGTGTGCGCACCTTGTGTGCGTGCACCTTATCGGCAATTCACCTGTATGTGCCCTTTTCGGCCACAACGATAACAAATTCTGTTTTCCTTTGTCGCTAGGTTTGGTTGTGTACGTACTATGCGCACTGTCTCTCGTACCTCCGTTTCCTTATCCCTTTGTTTCTTTCTACAGTCACGTTCAATGTGCCCTGTCTTCCCACAATGGTGACAATTTAATTTACTGGATGTGCCCCCTGTAGCTGTATAGGAACTGGCGGTCTGTGTGGTGTGAGCACCTTGCTTTCCCGTGTTCTTACAGTTCTTTGCTATGTGGCCTTCCTTGTTATAATTGTAGCAGACCACCCTAACACTAGCATGTGTTGGCTTAGTATGCCACTTTGGTGCTGCACTACGTTCCTGTTCTAGTTTGCGCTTGCTAAACCCTGAACTATGTTTCTGTTGTAGGCACTCTCGTGCCTTCTTTGACAATATTACGGTTTCTTCATGTTGTGCGATTGCAACTGCTTTCTCAAAAGTGATGCCCTTTTCTGACTGTACCCTAGCTTGTATTCTAGGGTTGGCTAACCCTTGTATGAAACTAGTAACACATATTTTTCTCGTTATTTTCAACTGTGCATTGCGGTCTTCCTCTAATTCGTCCTCAAGTATTGCCTCTCTAAAAGAAGCTGACAATGTTTCTATCTTATGAGCCCAGTTTGCGACTGTCTCTCGCGGGTCCTGCGCTGTTTGGAACATTTGACAAATGTACAAATCTAACGTGCCTTGCTGGCCATAATATTCTGTTAATGCCTGCTTGGCTTTCTCCCAATTATGTATATCACGTCTGTACAACAACTTATCTTGGGCTCTGCCCGTAACCTTTGTTAAAATATAGTACTTAAAAAACAATTCTTGATCTTCATCCTTGATCATATGAACAGCAGCATCTACGTTAGCTATGAACTCATGCAATCTATCTGGTTGACTGCCATCCTTCTACTACTGTCACAAAAGGCCCACTCATACTTACTGATTCCACCTCGTCCTCGAGCATCTCAGTGCCTTGGTCTGCTGGTACTGAACTATTCTGTCGTGCCATTTGAAATAATATTCAGCTTACCTTAATCTTCAATGGTGCTTCACTGCTGGGCTGGATGAGTAGTCGGCTGTAGTGCTGCGTCTCCACCGGATGGCGTTGTCTGCTACTGGACTGCTACCTCTCTGCTGGGCTGGCTTAGTAGGCTGCGGTAGTGATGCTCCTCTTCTGCGATGCGCGGACACTCGAACGAAAATACGCGGTAGCGCGATTCGGACAATCTTCTGCGAAGTCGCGGCTTTTCTCACACGGAAATCTTCTGCGAAGTCGCGGTTCTCTTACGGACAATCTTCTACGAAATTGCGGTTCTCTCACGTTATTTCGGTGAGTTGACACTGTTCGAGGATCGAACTCGGGACCCTGCACTACCTGACACTAAATTTTTATACGTGCCTGTCTTGACCTACCTGTCCAGTGAGACGATCTCGTAGGTTGGTCACCAGGCCGATGGATGTTGAAGTATTACCTGACCTGCCGAGCGGAATGTAGGGAGGTAATTTGTAGGTATGACTCGTCCTCCAACTCCCGAAATAAAAGATGAAAATATTTCCCTGTCCTTTATTACTGAGGACAACTAAAACTACTATGTACAGGGGTAGAAGAAAATAGAAATAATTCAGTAGCCAGCCCCTTTTTATCAGGAGCCAGCATATTTTTCGCAAATATACATTATGAACACCACAGGTTAGACTAGGATCAAGCTACGTATTATTTTTGAAATGTGGCCTTAAGTCGTATAGTCTCAGTTCATATAAGAATGAAAATTTATATTTTAAAGAGATACTAACCCAAATAATCACCAGTCACCTTCAAGGTCAGCGTCTTTTAAAATTACACTACATGTGCCTGTTTGATTTCCCACCAGTAACATTCAACTTGCTTAACAATGCAAACCAACCTTCAAAATCAGTGTAGGGTCTGTATTTTTTTTTTTTTTTTTTTTTTTTTTTTTTTTTTTTCAGTATGATAAGATGCCATGAACAATGCATTCATATGCTGTAACATATTAGCATTCATTTTCTTGACGCACCTCACTAAAAGTGCACATTCGGGATTTTTCATGAAACTTTCAGCCTCCTGCCGGCCCCGTGGTGTAGTGGTAGCGTGCCTGCCTCTTACTCGGAGGTCCCGGGTTCGATTCCCGGCCAGGTTACGGATTTTGACCTGGATCTGAAGGCTGGTTCGAGGTCGACTCTCTCTACATGATTACAATTGAGGAGCTATCTGATGGTGAGATGGCGGCCCCGGTCAAGAAAGCCAAGGATAACGGCCGAGAGGTTTCGTCGTGCTGACCACACGACACCTCAATCTGCAGGCCTCCGGGCTGAGCAGCGGTCGCTTGGTAGGCCAAGGCCCTTTGGGACTGTTACGTCATTTTTTCAGCCTCCTGACACTTCGAGTGAGGATAGGATTTTATAGGATAGTATGTTTTAAACATTTCCAGTTTAAATGGTCCTGAAAATCCGGATACACCTTTAGAATGTTTGTCGGCAATACTACGAAAGTTACTGCATAATTTACACTTCGCAATTCCTTCTTCATAGCACAGCCACGGTAGTCATTCAAGCTACGATTCTCTGCATTGTGTATCATTCTCATACTTCTCTGAATCGGTAACATTCAGCTTGCCTAACAATGTAACCATACCTTCAAAATCAGTGTAGGGTCTGTTATTTTTTGCAATATGATAAGATGCCATGAGCAATGCATTCATATGCTGTGACATATTAGCATTCATTTTCTTTACGCACTTCGCTGAAAGTGCTGAAATTTCCGTTTGCCTGAAAATTGAAATTTCAACGTATTTTTGATGTTTGACCTATCATTGTCTTGAACACCATAAATTTCACGCTGGTCATTGTCGTCCTGAAATCTACAGTCGGCACTTCCATTAAGTGTTTTCTTACATTCACTCCCTTCTGTATCACTTTGTGTTACGTTTACAGGCCCTACTTACGAAGAAATCTGAAAGAGTACACTGTTTGTTACTCACATCAGTCAATTTGTGCGGTTTTGTTCGTTTCAGTTTGCCAATTTTCTCCAGTATAGCACAGAAACGAGAAATACACCAGCGTTAAATGGCTTCCGAGTTCGCGGGCTTCGATGTCTGACGCTACGCTGCCATTTTTCTATACACGCACAGGAATAAAAACAATCGTATTTATAAAGTGCAAACTGTTCAATATCAAAATGCTGTAATTAAATTAAAAGAATAAATATTGTTCGGTGAAAATACAAGAATTGATAAACACGTCATTCCGTATGTTCTAAATGCAAAGAATGAATTCCACGGGAATTTACAGTATCAGCACTGCTTTGGCGGCAATAGTTGAGGAACGGCTAGTCACGGGAAGGATGGCGGTAAATTAGTGTTTGTGGAATTATTTAACGTAGTAGTTCTCTGAATTTCTCCACAACTCTGGTCTGATCTTTGTACTCGGCTACCGATAGCTGATCATCTGTAATAGAACTCGATGTGTTACGTTATGTTCACAAGAAAGGATACTTGTTTGACGGGTTACAACGATATCTCCCATGACCGCTAGGCAGCTCCCGCGCAGAACTGAAACGTCCAGTTCCAAGGCACGAAGAGCAGTTACAGAATTCAAGACTGCCAAAAGCACAGAAAATGTTTATTGCACATATGAGAATATATGAGCTACAGAAAAAAAAAAAAAAAAAAACGTGAAACACCACACGACTTGTTACTTTGTAAAGTAATGGGAAAGTACATGTACTGGAACTCCGGATTTCCAAAAATAAATTTTCCAAACCGAATTTGAAAATTCAGGCACCAGGTAAAAATTTTCAGGCGCCATGGCGACTGGGCGCCTGGTATTTTTCGACCCCTGACTATGTACAGTATATTTACAAGTCTGAATGTGATGATCTGTAGAGAGAGCGAGCTTGCTACATGCGCCTACTTTTCTATTGCGCGTATCTCTAAATGTTGCCCTGCGGCACTTGGGCTGTGCTCGAAAAGAATCTCGTTCTGACAAGTACGAACTACTGGTTGGGAGAAGGCCCCGCGCCATCTTGGCCAGGGGTTATATCTCCGCTTCTGAACTCAAAGTTCGCTCCCTACCCACTACCAAGGGGTTGGGTCTTACGGTCATTACCAAACTGTTCATCCAGTCAGTGGTGCCCTCAACTAGTTATTCTCGATAATTGTTACAGTAAGTGCTGCCATCTAGGCACTACTGTCTTACTTTGTCCTCATCTTTCCTTGTTTTCCTAAAGTGCATCTGTACTGGCCCTGACTGGCCTTGTACCCTGCTTTGTTCCTTTGTCGGAACGTCAGCGAGCCGCCTAGCTCGTATAACAACTTTGTTTGTTGATACACAGTAAATATCCTGTTGTAATCAACAGCTTTCGTAAGCGCATCTCGCAAGTCGCTCTCCACTGCATGGAGCTTCTTGAAAGTTACTTTTGCCTTCTAAAATATTATATCTAACTATAATTATTATTCCATCACTACAAGGTGTCTCATGTCGATGACTATCATTCCAATACTAATTTATTTCCTTGGACACCTTGAGTTCGAGTCTCGGCTGCGAACCCCGGCTGCCTTCCATCTGGCAGTCCGCCGGTTCAAGCCCTTGGGGAGGTCGGTACATGACAAAACTGTGAATCGAGGTGATTGCATGTATTAATGGGTCTTATAATACTTTGTGACGCGGCAAGTGTTTACATTTCTGAAGTACGAGAGAAGTGCCATGGCGGGAAATCGTACAAGGATAGTCGTAGAAAAGTTTGATTTTAAGGGCATCGGGTACATTCTGTGTAAATACAAGACATCTAAAATGCATATAGTATAGTAATCCAATTAATAAAGCACTTTTACATGGAAGCCAGCATAGATTTCTCCTCGTCTTCGAATCGTGCTTTTTTTCTTTCTTTATTTCGTTGCGTGAGGTTATGTTTGCCAGTGAGATATTTATTTGAATACTTTAAATGCACCTTCTTGGATACATTTTGGAAATAGTTCTTTTTCATGGCATTTGAAAGGTATAAACTGTGTATCAAGATTAACTGCATGCAGAAACGGGCCTTAGAATATTTTGTAACGCGGCAAGGGTTGGTACTTCTGAATTGCGAATTGGCGGTTAATTCGAAATCACGTAAATCGAAGTCCGATTTTCGAGTCCCAACGATTTTGAATTAATGAGGTTTTACTGTACTTCTTTAAGAATTTTTCCATTATACCTAACATCCTTCATTTTTTCTGTTTTCTCTATTGATTTTCATTACCTCACTTTTCATTAAACTCATTTCCATGCCTGCTTCTTCAATCGCCCTCTGCCAGATATTTAGTTGTTCTTCCAATTTTTGTTCATTTCCTTCCCATATCATCAAATGATCTGCATGTGCCTCTAAAGGATGATTTCTGACCATGACCATCTCGAGCATCTCAATTCAAGAAAAAGCACGCAGCTAATAGCAGGAAGATTACTAAATTTGTTTCATTTTTACATTTGTTTCACATATGATTGTGCAGTGGAGGAATTTGTGAAAGCCCATCCTCAGTTTACACATTTGAGCCAGAAATGCACTCTAAACAGACTCAAACCTTTTTTGGTGAAAAACGTACACACTGTAACATAATCTATTTGTACTAACTATCCCATACGATCAGCATAGACGCCTATCTGTTGCCAAAATTATTTATTTATGGTGTTGCAGGAGCCTGCAGGAAGCTTCGGCCCTGTAGTTTTGGAAAAAGAAGTTTAAGACCGATTATTTTATTGTAATGGGTACGAAATCAGGGGAAAAATGGGAGAGAGAGTAAAACATTTGTTTACAGAAGCCTTTTTTCCAGTTTTCAGGCAACAGTTATGCTCCGATTCTTGACTTCTGGATCACATCTACTGATATAACTTGTCTTCAAAACATTCCATGAGGAAAAACCTTAGAGTTACTTGAAGTCCCCCCCTGTACCACTAGAAAAATCCAATCCCTGAACAAGTTCTTGTTCCGACAGTGGAAATCGTTTTACCGCAGATTGTCGGAGTTTAGGAAGTCTCGTCAAGACATTAATGTTGAACTTACTGGGAGAGGCCAGATCCTGTGTCCAACCAATTTCAACGAGCTTCAATGTACCTGTTGGGGGACACTCAACAGTAACTCGTGTATAGGGGTTTAGGTCAATACGCTTTCATTTTTGAAAAAATTGAGGACAAATTTCATGACGCAGGATCCGCTTCGGACCAAGTAGAAATGATAGAACACGGAAAGGCAAACACATTTTACTTAATTATGTCAGGTTCGCAACCTACTAATTTCCAAAAAATTGATTAATCCCCCGATTCCAATGCCGTGCATATATACCTGGAGAGTTAAAACACGTTCAAGCGGAGCGGTGGCCGGTTGGTCACCATACTTGTCTACGAACTTTGACGACATGGGTTCGAGTCTCCTTGTATCTATATTTTTTTGGTACAAAATAAATTATTATTTGAGGGAACGTGAAGATAAAAGTGTTAATAAAAATATTAGACAAACTTGCAGTGAGCTTTTATTTTCTACCTCAAATCAAGAGAGAGAGAGAGAGAGAGATCCAGCAGTAAATGTGAGAATGTTTAGGCCTGTATTAATTTCAGGTAAAAAATAAAGTGTACTGCAATTTGCATAATGCAGTCGAACCTGCCCTAATGGACACCATTATTCAGTGGATATCTCCCTTTACAGACAATTTTCCTCGGAACCGATTTTATTTTATATTATATAAGACAAGTGTTAAATTGGTCTCATTTAAGCAGACACCTCGAACTCCGGACAGCGGACATCGCCATTTGTCCCTTACACTTGATTTAAACGGACACTTTACACATTGCAGGACAATTTATTACGCCGGACCACATGTCATCCTTTCTTTTAAAATCATTCTTGAGACATAAGGAAATCCCTTTTGAATGTTTGTACTATTTCGAGTGCAAGGGGAGAGAAGGTACATCGGAATGCAGTTCTACCTAGTGGTGTATAGGCCTATTCTGAGAATTCTAATTGCCCAGAAATGCTGCCAGAGACTGTTGACTCACAAGTTACCTGGGGATTTTCTTCCCTTCTTGCATCATTCTATTCATAACTCGGACTGTCGCTGATAAGGTCGAGCTCAGGTAGTCAACTTGAAAAGGAAAGGACAGTACAGGCGCCAATTAGTGAGACAGAAGTACCGTAGCATTTCAGTTGTCTGTTAAACATGAGTAACACCGAGCTCGATAGCTGTAGTCGCTTAAGTGCGGCCAGTATCGAGTATTCGGGAGATAGTAGGTTCGAACCCCACTGTCGGCAGCCCTGAAAGTGGTTTTCCGTGGTTTCCCATTTTCACACCAGTCAAATGCTGGGGCTGTACCTTAATTAAGGCCACGGCCGCTTCCTTCCCAATCCTAGCCCTTCCCTGTCCCATCGTCGCCATAAGACCTATCTGTGTCGGTGCGACGTAAAGCAAAAAAAAAAAAAAAAAAAAAACATGAGTAACAAGGGATTACTTGACGAAGCTGTAATGTTTGTAAATTATGTCAAATCAGTTATAATAACTCTATGAAATACTAACACAGAAATGACATAGATAATAAACATAAAGATATGTATGCTTGTATTTAAGGTGTATGTTCTTTGCCGTTAAAATGCTCTATTACACTGAGGAAAATGGAAATTGCAACACCCAGGAGTGGTGCTACATTGCTGCAATTGAACATGCAGAATGAGTGTTCGGTTGTGCTTTGATTATTACACTTTCAGGTCCCTCTGACCACAAGTTTGGACAACAATCAATACAGGATGTGCCCACCACGAACTGCAATACATTGATGAATTCTTCGAGGCATAGAGTCAATAAGGCCCTGAATCGCTTCCTGAGAGGAATTGTGGCCCATGCTTGCTGCACTGCACAGGTCAGTTGTTCCAGAGTTGTGGGTGGCTGAGGACAGTTGGCCAGTTGTCGACCCATCATGTCCCACACATGCTCAATAGGACTGAGGTCCGGGGATCTGGCGGGCCATTCTAAGGTTGTTATGTCGTGGAGAGCTTCTCTGGAGATGCATGCAGTGTGAACCCGGGCATTGTTCTGCTGAAACATCCCATTAGCAATGTTTTCCAACATACGGACAACCACTGGATTGAGTACCCTATCAACGTACTGTTGAGCAGTCATAGTGCCCTCAACAAGCACTAATTGTGATTTCACATTAAAGCCAATAGCTCCCCAGACCATAATGCTTGGTGTTGGCCCTGTGTGCCTCTCAACAATAAGATCTGGGCGGCCCCTCTCCCCGGTACGTCGGCGCACACGATTCCGGCGATCACTGCGGGCAAGACAGAAGCGCGATTCATCACTAAAGACGACCCTATGCCATTCGTCGACCCACGTCGATCTTTCTCGACACCAGGCCAGCCTTACACGTTGCTGTTGTGGGGTCAATGGAACACCTTCTGCAGAGACACGGGCTTGTAAGCCAGCTGCACACAGGCGATTACTATCTGTTTGTTGTGTAACGTGGGGTGCCACAGCTGCTCAAATTTGCACTGCTGTTGCATGGGGTTCCATCCGGGCCATCCGAATGATGCGGCGATCCTCTTTCACAGTTGTCTGTCGCCCTGCGCCTGTCCAGGTCTACAAGTGTGGGTACCTTCATTTGACCACTGCTGCCATACATGTTGTACCGTAGATACCTGTCGGTCAACACGTGCAGCGACAGTTCTTGGCGATAATCCAGCCTCACACAGCCCAATTATCCGACCCCTCTCAAACGGCGACAATTGTTGAAGCGTTTTCTTCTCTGTCGTCGAGGCATGTTTGACGGGGAACACTTCACTGCACAGACTGCAAGTCAACTACGCTACACCAGAGTCCGTATACTGGAGTTGATTCCTCTGCGACCAATCATGTAGGGAGACCTGTAGCAACAATCCAATGGGTCTGAAACTTTGATCGTTTACATACCTACATGGCATCGTTCCATATCTTGAAAATCAACACTAACAACCAATGCCTTCATGGTGTTGCAATTTCCATTTTCTTAAGTGTATTTTTTACAAACTTGTTTTAGCGGACACCTCTCGTAACGGACATTTTTCCTCGGAACTGACGGTATCCATAGAAGGGAGGTTCGACTGTATTTTTATTCCCACTGTTTTCTTCATGTTGTACCCTTGGAGAGCTGTTTCGGGGTTCACTTGAAGTTTCCTGTTGCCACGGCTGTTCCAAAAAACTATACTCACCGAAATCTGTAGACTCATCTCATTGGTGATCAGTCCCTGTCATCGATTCATGGATGCATAAGGGATCACCTAACCAAAGAAAACTAACTGCCGAAAATAAAAGACCTTGACACAGACTTTCATGAAAATTATGTATAAAAATTTGTTAATCATAATCAAAAGGAAAAATGAAATTATGTAATTTTCCTATACCAATGAATTAAATTTAAATCAGAATCAAAAGCTGTAGCTATAACAATATTATTGTGTCCATGACTATCAATTATCAAAATAAAATTTTATATCACATTGTTAATTGAATTTCAAAATAAATAATTTGTTTATGACCTTGTAACTGTGGGAAGTTATTAATTGATTTCCAAATATGTTCCCCAAACTCATTAAATATTTATGCTGAATATAAATGATGATGATAATAATAATAATAATAATAATAATAATAATAATAATAATAATAATAATAATAATAATAATATGTTTTAACCATAATAATGTATCCCAGACATTTACAGTCATCAAATAAAACTTGATAACATCAATAATTAAATCCCCCAGAAGTTACATTACCAAAAATATGTTGACATTGCAGTTAATTGAAGTTATAATTAATTTCTAAAATGCATAATTTGCTGCTTCCTGATGATTAGAAATTTGACTCTCATCATTTATCAGACCCTTCTAAAGAACAGATAAACTATTCAATGGTGATATCACACTAATAATAATAATAATAATAATAATAATAATAATAATAATAGACACTGATGTCAACTTTAATTATTACCAAAGTGTATAATAAATTTTGTTACTCAGAACATTCACAGGATACTTGAGTAATTACTCTTTTGATAATTACCATTTATTATTATTTAGATTATTTAACCAACATTTTTTTTTAAACCACCATAACAATTTATCAGCAAGAAAGACAATCACCACTGTTTAAAATAAAGTAAAATCCGTTACATAAAGAATTTCTTTGCAGTTTACAGTTGTTTACTTGCTAGAGGTTACCGAGCTGCCTAAAATATAATTATGGTTAATTAATATAAATTTCAATTATTCATGTAAATTAAATTCACAAAAATTCTGGTTCAGTAACTCTCACAAATTTTATGCTGTTGTTGTTGTTGTTTCTTTGGTTACATCACTGAATCTAAAACATTTCTTTCTGTGTTGTACGCGAGTCCTATCCTTATTTTTACATGAACTAAGCTAGGGATAATAACTCTCCCACTTAAGAAAACCACAAAAGAAAATAATATTTATAAATGGAGTCACAGTCAAATGAACAGCCTATTAGCTGGAGTGACATAAAAATCACATAGCTTAATAAAAAAATTAATTCACAAATATATACAAACAAGTTCTCACTAGACGAAACTGTCCGAAGAGAAATTTAAAAAAAATCAGGTTATATAAACTGAATGACGACGATATGGGTTGATTTTAGTGTCCAGTCAGTATAAATCACTAAAATCACCCTTAAGCACGACTATGAATATGTCAATCTCGTGGCTGCTCATCCTGGCAAAATGTAAGATTCAATTATGTTCTCAAGAAATGAGTTCATGACAACTTGTGAAACCTATAACGCCGGGCTGAGTGGCTCAGACGGTTAAGGCGCTGGCCTTCTAATCCCAACTCGGCAGGGGTTCGATCCTGGCTCAGTCCGGTGGTATTTGAAGGTGCTCAAATACGACAGCCCCGTGTCGGTAGATTTACTGGCACGTTAAAGAACTCCTGCGGGACTAAATTCCGGCACCTCGGCATCTCCGAAGACCTTAAAAAGTAGTTAGTGGGACGTAAATCAAATAACATTATTATTATTGAAACCTATAACGTAAATGTTACCGATGAAATTAGTAACATTAACAATAATAAAGCAATATCCTGCCCAAAAAAAAAAAAAGTCCTTAGCAATCTTAATAAATCAGTTGGGTATTTCTAATTTTGATACAATATTATTGTGGCATTCTAAAATGGTTAATCACGTCTCTTTATCTATCACCGATGTTGCGTCACTGTCGGCCTTCAGTTTCATAATTAGGTCCATATGTTCCTCAGTTCAATCAACTGATTCATTAATACAATGTCTTCTTATTCAACAACATCTATTCCCTTTGCTTCATAAAGCCGGTATCAAATTATTGTCAGCTGCACCGCTGGCCTTATTTCTCCATCAGCCCTGAGGCTGGTATGTAAATTCCTCTATTTTTCCATAAGAAGACTTTCCACCAACTGCAATATACTCCTTAATGTGGTCCTCATTAAAAATATATGACTCGTACTGTCACTTAACATCGTGTTCAAGAACAATAAAATAATTCCTACTATAGGCTATAACTTTTATAATATCCCAATTGTTTATTTCAGATTTGCTACTTAAAAATGTAAAAATTCCTAAAATAACATTTATGACATCATGACCGTAGATCAGTAAATTCCTAGTTCAATCATATTGAATTTATATAACTCAATCCTGGGTTGGTTTGCCGGTTACTTTAAAAAAATATATCAAAATTAATTAACACGTTGAGTGCCATGCGACCCCATTTGGGTACGTGAGAGTAGTCAAGTTTTTGAACTTCACGTCCCCATGTGGGGTCATACATTCGTTCACATCGTTACTTCACCAGGTCGCGCTCAAAGTCAGACCCTCTAGACAGCGCAGAATAAACATCTTTTCCAAACAAGAACGAGAGGCAAGACGACATATTCTGATGACCTCCATTTTTATCAATGGAGTCTCCAAAGAACTTTTATTTTGTGCTTATTGTCATAATGTTTTTCTTTCCAGTTCTTTATTTATACAGCTGAAGAGGACCACTAAGTGGTTGAAACATGTCCTGTAAGTTTTAATTTTATTCAATTTGCCTGAGGCATTAACAAAGTATCGATTAGGTGGTTATTTATACTTACTTCTTAATGATGATGTAGACGAAGTATATAGTTACAGTGATATTGAACCCAGTACAGAGCAAGTAGCGATCTCGCACGTTCATCCACATTGATGTAACTGTCTTCAGCATACGTATCCCCACTGTAATCCGGGTTTCTAAGTCAGCTGCTGCAAAAATTATGACAGTCTTCAACGATATAGTCACTGGTTTCCCATGTTGCACAATCATCGCTGCTAGGTTCTCTTACTCACTAAATCATAAACTTGTTCTGTATTACTTAACTACTAATTCTTCTTATAATATTATTCTGTTACATCCTAATTTACCAAATTCACATGATTTTCATTACTTTATATAACTCTATTCTATACGAAAATTTCCTAACCTAAAATCGGAAGATCGTCATTTACAAACATTTCCTCACCTAAAATCGGGGTTCGTACATTTTTACGGCTCCAGTATGAACAAGCTAACACATCTCTCATAATCAACAGCATTTAATGCGTCCCTGCAAAGGAAAAGGTAAATATTACCCAGGTTCGTGTCAGTAACTACTGTATTAGTACGACCCCATATGGGGTCGCAATATTTTACCTAATATACATAATAATTTAACCTAATATATAATAAATACATCCTCATTTCAGCGATCATTTGCTTGGTTAAGTCTGTGAACGTTTTGGCACCAGGGAGTAACTCGATGTTATTAGCTCACGGCACTCGACGGCAATCCTATGAAAATCGGTCTGGCACTCAACGTGTTAAACATGAAAATTAATCCAATGGTTCTCCACTTAATTTATACAATATGTACTTAAGGCATCACACTAAACCAAAATTAAATCTTACATGTTCGTCAAAAATTACGCTGATAACCTGAACTGACAACATACTCATAATAATAATAATAATAATAATAATAATAATAATAATAATAATATACATGCCTATATAATACAAAGAAAAATCCCCTAAATAATTTGACTGCGCTCTTGTGCCATACTACACACTACTAAACATTATCACTACCGACTCGCGTAACTGAAACTACGTTAACAGCAAAGATATGTTTTAGATTCTATAAAATCATGGGATGTACTCACATTTTTGCAACTAACTCCAGCCCGTAGTCAATTGGGCTCCGTCATGGGTGAATTTAGAACTTCATCTTTAAGAGATTACACTTTTCCATTTTCTTGAGGTATCCAACATTGCTTACACTAAATTTTATATCTTACACAGGGTTGCAACACTTAATTATTTACACTTAACACACGTATTTACACTGTAATATTATGCATTTTACATTGGAGTATTGATCCGCTTGTATCCGCATTCACTATCCTCTGTTGTGTCGCGAATTATTCCTATTGGTGATAGTTATTTGTGTCGGATATCGGCTCTCTCCACGCACATACAAATTCTAACCTTCCAAGCCTTCCCTCGAGTCTCAACAAGCAGCCTCCTGCAGATTCCACTCCTGGGACTTCCATCCGTCCTTGAAATACCACTCCCGACTGTCTTTCAAAGGCCCACTTATAATAGTAACAGTAAAATGTTTACAAAGACTGTCCCTTAGCTGATCTCCCACAAATGTGAAAAGAAAAGTGTTCTTTTGAACTAGAATTGTTCCTCGCCTGTAGGAATGTCTATCGCTATTACTGAACATAACAAAGACTGTACTGTGATTATGAAATGATTATTATAAGACATAGACGTAATTACTTGCTGTTCCACAAATTCAATTTTTATATCGCTTAATTCCCTGATACAATATAAACGATACTGTCTTAGATGCAGCACACGAGGAGCAGAGGGAAATTCCCGACTTGAGGAGTGTCCCTCAATCACAATAAATGTTCTGCTGATTAATTGTCCCTTTTGATTAATTACACAAAATCCATGCCATACCATTTGTATGGTGTGATTACAGAATCGTTCATAGGATATTATGTAACACTGACGGCGTGGGTTGCACTACTTCTTCTCACGCACTGTTATTCCTAGCTATGTTGTGGCGGCAATTATCCACACCTGGTATTGTCTCACAACTTAGTGCGTTATTAATTATTTGTTATTTAATTAATGTAAATACTTGGTCGTAAATATTTCTTGTAAACTCTAGTATTTTGCTCTTATGGAATTTTTGTTAATTATTAGTAAAAAGTTGCAGATGAGTTGAATCTTCTGTCCTGCTTCGTTCAGAATATAAGAATGGCGAATTTTGATTGGTTGAGAGGTATGCGCTCGTCACTTTTTCGGACGGGTCCATCACAAATCAAAGGATTTTGGGTACCATCTTCTCTGTTTTCTGTCTCTCTTGCACCAAAATATCCTTGTTCAACCCAGTGAAACTTTCCACTGCTACTGCGTAGTACCCCTACTCCTATCCCATCACCAGATGTTCCTCGCTTACTATGCAGAGATAACTTTCGTCATGAGAACAAACATAGTTTCAACATAAACTCATATGATTTCTTGTTCGCTTTAAGAGGTCTTATGAGTATACTGTAATTATGTAATTTAAATCCAATGTATGAGCACCACACTTCTGGTTTTGAATAATATTTATTTAATTTGCCAACAGGCGCAACATGATGGGTGTAATGTTCCCTCAAATATTAATTTATTTCGTACAATAAATATAACTGTGGCAAGACTCACACTTACGTCTTTGAGGTTCGCGGACGAGGACAGTGACCACTCGGCCATCACTCTGGTTGACTGCGATGTAACTCTTCAAGTATATATTCGTTGCATTGGAATCGGGGATTTATCAATTTTTCGGAAATTATTAGGTTGTGGACCCGACGTGCTTAAGTAAAATTTGTTTGTGTTTTAGTGTTCTATCACCTCCACTTTGTCCGAAGCGGATCCTGCGTCGTGACGTCATCATCATCTGGGTATCCTTCCAGCGGGCCGGGTAGGACTTTTGTGGATAATATGCCTCCATCGGCTCCTGTCATTATAGAGTTCCTCTCCTTTCACATCCTGCAGTGTTGTTTCTTTCTCAATAAAGACTGCATTTATTTGGTCTAGCCACCTCCTTCTGGGACGTCCAGCAGGTCTCCTTCCAAGTACTGCCATTTTCAAGTGTTGTCTGGGGGTCCTAGTCTCTTCCATCGTTTGCACATGCCCAAACCGTTTCAGCCGTGAAATGCGTTGTCTTTCTTCCATCGTACAGGTCACTTGCATGCCATTTCTAATGCACTCATTTGTATTTCCGTCTCCTCTTGTTTTTTGCATAGCAGATTATAAAAGTTTCATTTCACATGCTTGCAGTTTGCTGATGTCTCTTTTCAATAATGCACAGGTCTCCAACCCATATGTCATGATTGGCAGGAGGAAGATTTGAACATTGTTTGTTTGGCTTTTACGGGAACTTCTTTGTCCCACACTAGATTTCGTACCTGATAGAAGAACGTGGAACCTTTTGTCACTCTGTTCTGGATTTTCAATTTAGCATTCCCCTGGTTCGACATGATACTTCCAAGATAGCTGAAGCTTTCTACACATTCAGTTCTCTCTCTATGAAGTTTGAGGTCATATTCGCTGGGTGTTCTACTCAATTTCATTGCTACTGTTTTCTTCTTACTCACAATTAACTTATAATCCTTAAATTTCTTGACCCATCAATCTCATTTCCTTTGGACTTTCTCCCCAAAATGGCAACATCATCTGCAAACACTAATGCATTCAAATCTCCGGGTTCTGCAGCTTTAATTTCTTTCATGATTACATCCATGAGTGCAAGGAAAAGTAGTGGAGATAGTACACTGCCTTGTTGTACACATCTCTTTGTTTGGAACCATTCAGATCTACCATACCGGGCAAGTTGGCTGTGCGCGTAGAGGCACGCGGCTGTGAGCTTGCATCCAGGAGATAGTGGGTTCGAATCCCACTGTCGGCAGCCCTGAAGATGGTTTTCCGTGGTTTCCCATTTTGACACCAGGCAAATGCTGGGGCTGTACTTTAATTAAGGCCACGGCCGCTTCCTTCCAACTCCTAGGCCTATCCTATCCCATCGTCGCCATAAGTCCTATCTGTGTCGGTGCGACGTAAAGCCTGTAGCAGATCTACCCTTTCCTATTTGTACACTACTTTCACAGTTTTCATATAGCAACTGGATCTTATGAACTAAAGAACTTGGAGCCCTTAGTTTATGCATCCATTCCCATATTTTGCTCCTTGGAACAGTGTCACAGGCTTTTTCTATATCTAGAAACATTACTATCAGATCTTTCCCTTTTTCCCAGGACTTTTCCATTAGTTGTCTAACGGCAAAAATTAGGTCTATTGTTCCTCTGTTGCCTCTGAAGCCGTGTTGTTCTTCTTCAGAATGATGTTCTGTCCTTGTTCTTAATCTCTTTGCTATCATCTTTTCCAATATCTTGACGCAGTGTGGTAGCAAGGTAATTCCTCTGTAGTTTGTACAATTTCTTCTGCTTCCTTTCTTGAATACTGGTATGACCAATCCTTTTTTCCATTCATCTGGTGTCTTAGTTTCTCTCCAGATTGTTCCTATTGTTCGATGTAGCCACTGAAGACTGTGTATGTCTGCTGCTTTGATTATACAACCTGTGACAATAAAATTTGGTGAATGAAGTCAGAACGGTCAATCCAGCAACACTGGCGACACAACGTTGCACCTGCGTAGCAGCAGATTTCCACCTGCTCCCAATGTTGTTCAGTTGAGCATTGTGCGTATGCCGTGTAAGACCTGTTTGACACAGAGCGTGTTTAGTGTGTTGGTTCTGAACTGCCAACAAGAACATGAACAACCAAAAGTTCAATGTACAGTTTTGTTTTAAGCTTGGCAAGACACCGAAAGAAACGCATACGATGCTGGTACGTGTTTATGAAGATCAGCACTGTCCTTGAAGTGTGTGTACGAGTGATTTGCCCGTTTTCGAGGAGGCCAGGAAAGTGTTTCTGACAACCCCCGTAGCGGAAGACCGGCAACCGCCGTCAGTAACGAAAACATTGAGAAGGTGAGGACATTAATCACGAATGATTGGCGATTAACTGTGCGCTTGATACCGGAGCAGATTAACCATGAATCCATGCGACAAATCTTTACCCAGAAGTTAGGGAAGAGGAAAATGTGTTTTCTGACGATCAGAAGCAAGCTCGTTTGGAGCCTTCACAGGATTTTGTCGAAATGGTGGATGCGACACAAAATTTCTTGAACTGTATTGTCACTGAGGATGAAACCTGGTGTCTCAGGTACAACCCTGAAACATAACTGCAAAGCATGGAGTGGCGTTCTCCGGGATCCCCTCATCGGAAAAAGGTCAGAGCCTATTCCCACGACTCAAACTCGCTTTGAAAGGAAAGAGATTTGTCATAAAATGTCATAAAAGAAAGAAAAGTATATTATACGTATATCATACGTGTTATAATAAATAAGTATTGATCATGTGGAACTTTTCTTTCTTTTATGACATTTGGTGACTATCAATATGGAACAAAATGAAATTACCAAGCTCGATAGCTACAGTCGCTTAAGCGCGGCCAGTATCCAGTATTCAGGAGATAGTAGGTTCGAACCCCATGGTCGGCAGCCCTGAAAATGGTTTTCCGTGGTTTCCCATTTTCACACCAGGCAAATGCTGGGGCTGTACCTTAATTAAGGCCACGGATGCTTCCTTCCCACTCCTAGCCCTTCCCTGTCCCATCGTTGCCATAAGACCTATCTGTGTCGGTGCGACGTAAAGCAACTAGCAAACACAAAAAAATTTTCAATCAAGGAAAGAGATTTGACGATATTCCTGACATCCAACGAAACGTGACAAGACTTTTGAACACCATCCCAAAGGAAGCCTTCTTGCAAAGTTCCCAGGACATGTATCGCCGATCTCAGCCGTGCATAGTTATGAGAGGGGACTATTTCGAAAGACAGTAAGGTCACTGTTGTGCACTGTTCATCTATGTTGATAGTAGAGGACTATTCACCGAACTTTGTCACAGGTTGTATCTGCAGATAATCCGTCTACCTGGTGATTTTCATCTTTTCATAAGTTCCAGGGCATTTTCTGTTTCTGACCATGTAATTGGTCTTTCTTCTTCTCCATGTTTGATAGGTTTAGTGTTTTCATGCTTCTCTTCTTCATTGTCATTTAACAACTTGTCAACATAGTTTCCCATTTCCTCTCTGATGTTTTCTATATTCCAGATTAGGATTCCATTCTCTGTTTCAGTTGCTTTAATATCCTCTTTATCTGATCTCCCACTCTTCAATATTCCATACAGCATCTTTTAATTCTCTTTTGAGTCGTTCCTCTAGTTTTTGTGTGAACATCTTCCAACTCTTATCCTTATCTTCCTTCACAATTCTCTTCACTAATAATTTCTTATCTATATATTTGTTCGAGGTTTTTGTTTTTGCTTCTCAACATCTTTATGTTTCATTGCCATATTTCAGTCGTTAGTAGCTTCTCTTACTTTTTCACTCCACCAACTGGTCTCTCTCTTCTTTCTTCCTCCTCTTGTTTTGCCGTGTACTTCTGCTGCACAACTCACTAATGTTGTTTTAAACAGGTTCCATTCCTCTTGTGCACTTTGCGTTACATTCTTCGGTACCTTTTCCATTACTAACTCTTGAAAAGCATTTTTTATTTGCCTCATCTTTCAATTTCCAATCTTTTATTCTTGGTGAAAATGAAATGTCGTATGGCTCTTAGTGCCGGGATATCCCAGGACAGGTTCGGCTCGCCAGGTGCAGGTCTTTCTATTTGACACCCGTAGGTAACCTGCGCGTCATGATGAGGATGAAATGATGATGGATACAACACATACACCCAGCCCCTGTGCCATTGGAATTAACCAATTAAGGTTAAAATCGCCGACCCGGGCGGGAATCCAACCCGGGACCCTCTGAACCGAAGGCCAGTACGCTGACCGTTCAGCCAACGAGTCGGACTTTATTCTTGGTATTTTCTGTGTACTTTATTTTCGCACAACCTTATAGTTCAAGTCAGCAGCCTGTGATAGCTGTCTAAACATTCACTTTTACATCTCTCATGCCTTCTCCACTTTTTCTGTCTGTTATTACATAATCAACAACTGTTTTAGTTATTCCATCCCAGCTGTATCTAGTTATTTTTTGCATCGTGACATTTGACTTTTTTTTTTTTGAAAACGAAAGCATATTGACCTAAACCCTTATACATGAGTTACTGTTGAGTGTCCTCCAACAGGTACATTGAAGCTCGTTAAATCGGTTGGAAGCATGGTCTGGCCTCTCCTTGTTAGACACTATTTCTAAATGACAGTCTTTCTTTCATTTTCAGTTCTGATCTCGAAGATTCCAGAATATGATGAAATATTCCAGGTTTGCTGTGAAATACGTAACAGAATGAACTGCGGAGTTTGTAGTGCCTATTAAACACAGCCTGCAAATTAAAAATAAACTATGGGAGGAACAGTGTGGCAATGAAGTGCACGGTGCCAAAAGGACCTTTGTTTAAAACAGTCAATCACTGCCTGTCATTTTTGCTTTACTTTCATACCTCAAAAACAGTATTTTTTTTAAACACTTGCAACAAAAGACTCCATTGATTCAGCTGATTGCAGTGTATCTGCCCACCACACAGCTCTGCTGCAGGGATATCAAGCCGCGTGGTATTACTTGTGTACGGGCGAGTCGGCCGTGCGGTTAGGTAACAACACATTAAAGGTTTCCACCTATACAATACAAAATATATTCACAATATTTTAAAATTACATGGAACTAGTTTCGACCCATCTAAGGGGTCATCATCAGCCCAAAAACTACCCTCAAAAAAGAAACAACTAAACCTCTAACATTTTCCACCTTCACGTTCAACAATGATATCCACAAGTTAACCAATATCTTTAAGAAACAAGGCGTTAAAATAGCCTTCAAAACCAACTATAAGAACATGAACATTTTACACAATACTTCACACATCAACAGGACCAGCAGTTTTTTAAAATCAGGAGTTTATAAGATCAAATGTAACACCTGTGGAAAAACCTACATCGGGCAAACCGGTAGAAACTTCAATATCAGATACCACGAGCATACTAACGCAATAAAATACAACAAGTTTTCAGCCATCGGCCAATACATGCAAGATTATAACTATAATTTCACCAATATTGAACAAGACATGACATCCTCGTATTAGCAAACAAGGGCCCTTTACTCGACATAATGGAAAATTACTACATAAACCTAGACCAATACTTTGCTTGTTGCTGATGCTTGTTGTTTTAAGGGGCCTAACATCGAAGGTCATCGGCCCAGACCAATACTTTAATGCCAGTCACAATCTCAATGAAATCTCAGAGAAACCCAACATACTCTTCGATCTATTTATCACTTTCTTCAAAAACAATAATGCAGCCAACCAAAACTCAATCCTAAATTTAATCAAAGGTACTTTTCCGAGACAATTACCCTTTCTCCTGCACCCTTCAGCCCCTCCTTAAGCCCTCTTCCCCTCCTAAACCACCTCCACTCTTCCTAAGCCATATATAATTTTATATGTGTCATTTCACATTGCATTCTTCATTATAAGGACTTACTGTTTTCCATGATTATATAATTTTTACAACACTAAGCCCCCTTTTATACTTTGTTTCCAAACCTCTTATGTATATTCCTTGTATATTTATTAGCTATTACTCACCTGTCCCATACTAACATCTCTTTTCATTTACCACATTCACTTGTTATTCCATAATAATCTTACTGTTAAAATTAACATGTTCTTAGGATTTCGTCAAGAGTGATCTTTGCTTTGATGTGGCTTATGATGACCCCTTAGATGGGTCGAAACTAGTTCCATGTAAGTTTAAAATATTGTGAATATATTTTGTATTGAATAGGTGGAAACCTTTACTGTGTTGTTACTCATATGTTATTCTCAGTTCAATAAGGACCATCAACATGAAATTTATAACCCTTAGTGCGGTTAGGTGTTCGAACCCCACTGTCGGCAGCCCTGAAGATAGGTTTCTGTGTTTCCATTTTCACACCAGGCTCTACCTTAATTAAGGCCACGGCCGCTTCCTTCCCACTCCTAGCCCTTTCCTATCCCATCGTCGCCATAAGACCTATCTGTGTCAGTGCTGTGTAAAGCAAATTTAAAAAAAAAAAGGACATTGCTTGTGTGATATCAAGGATTCCAACTTTGATTTAGGGATGTTGCAGTAGAAGAGAGCAGCTCATTTTTTGCACGTAGTCTTCTTACACCGTGCAAAATCAACCATCAGAATCAGAGGTGGGCTCTGATATGATAAGTTTCGATATTTCCCTTGTGAGAGGAACAATTTTACTTTTACCAAGGTTCTAGAATTATGATCTGTGAAAGGAGCTTTCTCTCAAGGTTCTCTGACCTGCCCACAGTGTGGGTACTGATGAGTATCACTCTTGTGATCTGTATGTCCTTCCCGTCAGCTGTTCGCCACCACGCTGAGGAGGCCTCTGAGCTTTCTGTGTAGGTAGTACTCCACACGCGCTCGCTCGTTACACACTCGGTCAGTTTGAGCAATACCCACAGACCACTGATATAGCTGCTTCTTCTTTTCCCAGCATTCGGAGCCAATAGGTCTGACAATCATCTTGTAAACTTTCCTTTTCAGTACAAGACACCTGTCAGCAATCATCATTTCATCCAGCCAACATTGATGTGATGCTTGACATCTTTGTCGATTGTGGCATCGATGGTAATGATATGTGTGTATACAGTGAAACCTTGTTAATACGTTCCTCATTAACATGTTTTCCCACTTAGCATGTCGTAAATTCGGTCCCGATTCTCGTCGTATTAAATCTATATAAAAATACCTCACTTACAGCGTTATGAATTTTCGCTTAGTACAATCACATTTTTCCTGGCCCTGAAAATGGTATTTGTCATCCCTGTCGAAAGAAACTTGATTTCCAACTCGGGTAAGAGCCGTCGCCACAGTTGCGTGTTTACGGTAAAAGTCCGCGAATTCCTGACCTTAACGGGATAAGTTGCACCTTCGGGGAGCAAGCCATTAGCCTCAGGAATGTTCAGTTTTGCTTGCTGGTTACCATTGAGATTGCTGAATAATACAGTGAACCTGTTTCTGCTTGTATTTCACATTCTATTCAGAAGTTAGCAATTTAATTTGTGTTCAGAGGTACAGTGAAGTGTAGCGAATATTTGTCTTGAGATAGCCTAATTATGGATACGGAAAAAGTCATGAAATTCCTTACTTGTAAAGATAAAATTAAAACCTGTCAGAAAGTGGACTGGCGTCCGCATCTTAAAGCGTGCAGAGGTCATGAATGTTGAACTCGCACTTTCGAGTTTCTACTCGATCAAGTGAGTTGGTCAAAGTTTATTAAAAATGGCAGCCAGAGTCGTTCTTGCCGGTCGCACATGGTTGAGTGTAACCTCCAATTCAGTGTCTAAGTTTGTGACCAGAAAATAATGTTTAATAACCCACTTTTCCAAAATAAAAGGCTTCTACTTACATTTGTTTTAGATAGAGTGTAGTCTGCAATAATACTTTGATATTTTTATTGACCCCCGAGAACATATTTTCCTATTTGCTGTTTGGTGTTTTTCACACCTTTCACTGCACTTGTTATTTTATAAGCCTCAGCGGAAAAGGTTTTCATAGTTGTTCTCTTGTGTTTTTCACATCTTGTAATACTTTCTTCTCATCTTTAGAAATGGTAGATATAGTTTTCACTGTACCCGCAGATACATGGCGTAAAATGCCCTCATGTTGGAAAAAATCCTATCTAGCGTCTTCATATTCCTAAAGGATAGTTTTTGTTTGTATATTCAGTAGTTCGTCTTCTCGCTTAACACGTTCTGTTTTGTTGTCCCCTGCAGAAACGTCTTAACAAGGTTTTACTGTATATAATTATTAATAACATTTGAGTTGAGCCTCTACAGACTACGTGTTAACAAGCAGTCTCATTTTCAGTGTTTATATCTTGTTTGTTGCTGCCAGTATCTCTTAAGCTCATTCATTGGTCACTGTCTTCCTTTGATGTTCTCATTCCTCTTTAAACCTCTGATAGGCTTTGACCATCTATCTAAATTCATCCCCATCATTTGTTACAGTTTCTGTAATCCTAATTGCTATTCACCCTCCCTCCAGTACCATGAATTGTGTTTGTTTAATTAGAACATTGTTGTTCTCTTCTTGGTATTACAGTGCTTCAGGCTCGAGTGAAGACCACAAACATCACAAAAAGAAGGAGCGGAACAGCAAGCCGGCAACCAAGGGCAGCACCGAGCACGTGGAGAGCAACTCAAAAGAGAAGCATTCTCATTCTGAGGTAAACGGGGCATGAGCCTGCCTCCTCTGGTGACCAAAGTGTTCAACATGTCATATTGCTAGCTTATTTAAATTGTCACTTCAAACATCTGTACCTGAGAGTTGTTTCTCTAATGGTTTAAATTCCCTGCTGACAGTCCTTGAGAATCCACAGTGATTGAACTTTTATTTAACAATGCAGCCCTTGCATTGGCTGAAGTGAGAGGGGCATAAATCACTAACATTCTATGTCAGTCAAGTTATAATGATTTTTGAAATAACTTTATTCTTCCTTTTTCCCTGTAACATGAGGCTGCCTAGATAGACAAAGCTTACAATAGAATATAGTTCAGATATTAATGATATTTTAAACACACAGGAAATAAGGAGGCCATACAAATAAAGACAACAAGCTTGAATCATTGTTCCTTTAGATGATTTTGAAATGATATAAAAACTGCAGTAAATTTCTTTACACTTTGTTTGTGGACTATGATGTAGACTATAAATGACCTGTAAGGATACTTGGAGAATTTTTCACAATATATTGCCACACTTGCCATATCAAAGTTTGTCTCAGGTCAAATTTTTACAGAAATGGACAGATGTCATGCACCAGTCGTTAAGCCTTTTACGGTGTGGGGAAAATGGAGTTGTAGGTCTCGCACTTCTCTTCGTGTTCTTCTGTGGGTTGAGGTTCACTCCTTTCCGTTTGGTGTCAATGATCCTTTCTCGATAGCAATTATGTCAATATGTGTAGATGATCTGTAAGCTGTGAACCTGCTCGTCCACCAGGCAGTTTCTATTGCGCAGGACTGATCGTATCCTTTCGTGACGAGTGTTTCTTGGTTCCCAGAATGTGCACATTTCTCACTCTGGTTCATACAGTTTGAAGGCATGCAACACCAGGTTGTCATTGGCTTCCAGCATGATAACCCTCTCCTATCTATATATAACTCTCTCAAACGCAGTATATTTCAGCCAGCAGGTTGAAAATGCAGACATTTCTACAAAGTCATACTGAACAAAAACTAAAGAAGCTCAAAATGTAATTTTTAGTAAATAAATGCGTATGATTCCTAATTATGAATCAGGCTGGATGCAGGAGAATTTTATCTGTCATCTGAGAATTAGGCCTAGAACTGGTGTCATCATGCATGTGGAGGTCAGGCATAACTGTGTGATATCTTGTGTTGTCAGTCACTGTTGTTTTCACCCTCCATTTCACTGATTGCACTTAATGTACTGCTTACACTTTCACAGTTTGAATTTGCATTCACCATTTGTTCAATCTCATTATCACACAAAATATTTCCAACACAAGTTAGACTACTACATGTTTGTTTACATTAGGTTACTTTTAACACGGCCGACAAGATCTCTCACTGCGCTCCTTATACCAACCTTGACAATTGCTTGTGAAGCGCAGCATAAAGCTGTAATTGGAAAGTTTCTCCTTAATGCTAACTGGGGCACTGGCCACCCATGACACTGACTGGAAGCTATGCACTGTAATTATCGTATTTCCAGTTTCATGTATATTGTTTTGGCATCACAAGTATTGCTAATGGGTTCATAATAAGATGTATGTTTGTTATCTGTTATTTCACGATTTGACAAAGACAAAGTGGATCAAAGTGATTTGTCCCAAACAGAATTCTCCTTCATATGCTAAATTTTCTTCTTCTTTTCTTTTAATTGTGTACTGTAGTAGTTTGGTTTTCTTGAACTGTGTTTGCAAATATTTAAACATGTCATATTACTGTGTACTTCAAACACGAAAGAGAGCAAAGGGACTCAATGCTGTTTTTCATGAGAGTTTAATCCTGACGTGCATGTATCTGTATTCCTAAGCCAAAGAAAGAATTGTGATTTGCTGAGCATGTAGTATCACACTCCACTCACAAACGTCTCATGTTCTGACGTACAGCACTTAGCATCGAGATTTGAACTTCTGACATAAACATATTTACGCACAATACCTAAGGTGGACAAGGAATAGTTTTAAACTGTTTGAAACTACAGTAAACAGAGGAGTTTAAAGGGAGATCTTCAGCTGAAGTATGATTATTTATTTATTTATTTATTTATTTATTTATTTATTTATTTATTTATTTATTTATTTATTTATTTATTTATTTATTTATTTAATTTATTTATTTATTTATTTATTTATTTATTTGTCTGCTTCATTTGCTGAATGATCAGTGTTGAGGCCTTCAGTTTGGAGGGTCCCGGGTTCAATTCCCAGCAGGGTAGGGGATTTTAATCACTTCTGATTAAGGCTCGGGGACTTTGTGTTTGTCTCAACACTCTCCTCTTCATATTCAGACAACCACCACAGAAATGCACAATAGTGATTATGATTACAGTACATCCCTCCATCAGGCCCAATTCCTCATGTGCAACGTAGTTCACATGTGCGACCCCACAGATGTGGAAAAAGTGGTAGTAGAAGAAGATTGATTTGTTTGTTTGTTTGTTTGTTTGTTTGTTTGTTTGTTTGTTTGTTTGTTTGTTTGTTTGTTTGTTTGTTTAAAGTACACTTAGGCTACAGCATAAAATTACATTTGTAGAAAAATTTTAATTACAACGACTGGCAGAAATGCCTCAAGTATACTGTTATTACCATAATACCAGTAAGTCAGATACCTAACTTTCACTATCCTGATATATTATGATTGAACATATCAGCCAGAACTGTAGATAGTCCTATTCAAACATCTAAAGAAAAGAAAAAACTCAAAGACAAGAAAGACAGGCAATTGCAGTCATAACAAAAGTAAGAAGTCCATGAATGTTGTATGTTTACCTTCCTCAGTTGTCCTGAAAAGGCTCAGTTCCTTCCATATCACACAGTGCATCCCTTCCAGTCTCACTGTCACTGTTTGATGAATCTCTTAATGGGCGAGTTGGCCGTGCCATTAGGGGCGCATGGCTACGGAGAGAGTGGGTTTGAACCCCACTGTTGGTAGCCCTGAAGATGGTTTTCTGTGGTTTCCCCATTTTCACACCAGGCAAATGCTGGGGCCATACCTTAATTAAGGCCACAGCTGCTTCCTTGCCACTCCTAGGCCTTTCCTATCCCATTGTTGCCGTAAGATCTATAAGAGTTGCAATATTAATGGAGGTAAGAATTGATTTTAATCTTGTTTCTTTGTTAAGTTTCTGATATAATGAAAATCAGTTGAAATGGAAGGAAATAGAGTGCTTAGTTTGAAGTAGAAACAGTGGACAGGGGAGATGATTACTCGGTAATCAGGAACATAGAAGAGGAAGACATCTGTGCGTCTATATTTAAAAAAATTGAAATGAGACCCACTAAAGCAAGGTATGCTGCCCCTATGACTTTCATATGTTGTTTTCTTACTGTACATGTGAGGATAAAGTGTCATTCTGATTCCACAAAATGAGGTCCTGTGTCTGTGGCTTGTGCTCTTTCACTGTATGTTTCTGAGCTTTGAATGGGTTACAGTAATCTGTCCTAAGTGTCAGTTTTCAGAATGATCTTTGGATATTGCCATTGATGCTTTCACGGCCCGTAGGATATAGGATTTTGGCCTTATGCCGTGTCAAGAAAATAAGGTCATCAGAAGAAAATCTCGACTGTCCACGAGAAAGGCTTCTGAAACAATGATCTTTGAATAGTTCTAATAAATATAATAACTATGCCAACACAGGCAGTTGGTATGACTACAGGATAGGGAAGGGGAAATGAAGTGACTGTCACCTTAATTAAGGTACAGCTCCAGCATTTTTTTCTTGGTGTGAAAATAGGAAACCATCTTCATGGCTGCTAACTGGCTATGGCTTTATGAAGTCATTTGAATAGAATTGACATAACTCTGACCATAGTAACCAGGTGGAGTGAAATGGCACACACTACAGCTGGTGTTGAAGATTTAATAGTTGAGAAATTTCTGTGAATATTTTGTGAGTTTCCAGCCAAGAGGACAATAGAATGATGATAAAATATGAAAGTTAAATCCGTGCAATATTAGTTTTATTTTTTTGGTTACTCAATCTTAGAAATATATCTTCTTGAGGATGTAGTCTGTGTTAGGGCTAATACTTCACATGGCTTCTTTAATTACCAATTACTGTGGATTGTGCAGTGCTGTGACCAATTATAGAATTACCCTTTATCTAGAGTCCACTGCCCGGAAAGAGTCCTTATTAAGATGGTGTGAGTTAACAGATGTATTATTATAAGTTTCCAAAGACAACTCTCAGCTGCAGATATTTTTATCTGTGTTGAATCTGTTTCATTTTGATATTTCAGTGTTTTTTTCTTTTTTTGTAATTTATTACGAAGGAATAACGAGGAAGTCGAAGAGGTACATTGGTAAGGATACATGCATGTTACCATTACACTCAAAGCTAGGATGTTGTGTATGCTTCTTGTGGGTGGCATCATAAGTGTCAGTGTGGTAGTTACTTCGGAAGATGAGATGGAAAATATTTGGTGGAAATTCTTCTTCAAAAGAGATCGCCTTAGCTGAACACTCAACTCGCACTTCATATAGAAAGATGATATGATAAGCTCAACAACAGGGAGCAGCAGAAGGAGATATGCATTCACTTCATATCTTTATCTTTGTTTGTTTGTTTGTTTGTTTGTTTGTTGTAACTACATATTTATAGGAATAATCTTTGCATCCTAACTTTAGGAAGAGACGTTCTCTGTGATAGGAAAGAGTGTATCGTGAGCAGCATCTTATAACTTTTTGTTCTAATTAAGTGTAAATAAGTGGAATATTCCATGCTGATTTACTTCTGTCCATCATCAGTTTCGTCATCGCATCAAAAGAGTGGTGTCGTCACGATCTCCATCCTCTGTCCCATCGAGGGAATTTGAAACTTCTTTCTACCAACTCACAAATTTGAGTCACCTGCAGGTACTCCAAGTGAGTCGGTGTTCCTCATGTATCGTTTCTTTGATGCAGCTTTAAAGGGTAAATTGAAGGGTCAGGGGAAAAAAGCAGGAGAGTCAATATTTGTACAACTTGAGAAAAAGCAACTTTTGTGCTTGACTTCCCTATTTCTTTCCACTAACAGCGAAACTTTGAGTGCTAATTTCTCCTGACTTGCCTGCTTTTTTTTCCATTTCCGACCTCTCAATAGATGCGCATGATCACTCTGAAGCAGACTGTAACAATATCTCAATTTCGATGAAAAAGTGACTTGCCTGGTTTTTTCCCCCGACCCTTCAATTGACACGGACGTCCAGTTGTCGGAGAATTTAAGTCGGTCCTCGGGTCTGTAGCTGCCTAAACAAACAGTAGCAGTTCATTGGCCGTGAGAACTTACTTTTGGAATAGTCTTCCAGTACCTAGTAGCTTTCTTTCTCACCGTCATTTGTCTTGATTACCACGCTGGATTCATCCTTGCTGCATTTCAGAAGATAACAAATCTGTGGAAATTCACAATTTTTTTTTTCATAATTGGTTTGAAAATGTTGTCCAGTGCTAGTTTCTTCCTATGAAAACTAAAGTTACTTAGTTGATATGCATAACTAGCCTTAACTCTCTTGCTTTTCTCCAAACACATTTCATTCATGACCGCACATCCAAACTGTCTCTTTTCAGTCGCATATTTGCCAGTTCAAGATGAGCTTTATTCTCCCCAAATTTGGCCAACTTTGGACCCCATAGAACTTTTTAGTCTTCTTGGCCTTTCTTCTCTTCATTCTTTCACTGCTCATCTTTCCCTCCTTTCCGAAATGATCTGCTTAGTTTCACTTTTTTTTGGTGGTTTCTCTTCGGATGATTTTAGACTGCCGACTCTTCTTCTGCATCCCACTTACAGGTGACCTTCAGTCCCACGATGTATCTAATGTATCGTTTGTCATCTAGGTGTGCATAGAATTTCAGCCTTTGTTTCTGCATTGTGTCCATAATCTTGTCAGTGTACTTGTAATACTCCCCATCTCTCCTTTTCTTCCAAGTCCCATCTGTAGTGTTCTTCGATCCCAGAATTTTCCTCAGAATCTTCCTTTCCTTCTTCTTGAGTTCTTGCAGCTCCCCTTTTTTATTTAAAATAAGGCAGTCTGAATCATACAATCCTTCCGGTTTTATTGGAGTAATAATGTCACATTTTTACCTTGTAGGATATTGCCCGTTTGTTATACCTTTTCTGTGTTAGCTTCTAGGCCAGATCTAATATTCTGGCACTTGCTTCGTTTGCCTCTTTATCCAGTCCATTGGGTAGGATCCATTCACCCAGGTATTTGAACTTCTCTGTCCTTTTAATCTTCCATAGTTTTATCTCTATATACGTCTCACTTTGGTGCTTGTACTCCTTACACTCAGTCTTTCAATCAGAGACTTTAAGAGCTGCTTTTTTCAGCCATTTCATGCAGGCTCTCAAGCATCTTTCAACATCTTCTCGCTTTTTGGCTAAGATGGCAAGATCATTGGCAACAGCTAAACACTTGATTTCTAGGTTCTTTCCTTTCTTCCCCAAGTGTATACAACGTGTTCCTTCCTATCAGAGTTTCTTTCCTGGTCATTATTTTCTCCATTACGATTTTGAAGAGGATTGGGAATAATCCGTCTCCTTGTCTGACCCCTGTCGTTATTTCTAACAGAGCAGAAATATTTTCTTTCCTGGTCATTATTTTCTCCATTACGATTTTGAAGAGGATTGGGAATAATCCGTCTCCTTGTCTGACCCCTGTCATTAATTCTAACAGAGCAGAAATTTTTCCTAAGTACTTTACTCGCAAAATAGTGTCCGTCAGTGTTAGTTTTTATGATTTCTCTTGTTTTCTTGTCAATTCCAAACTACTCTAACAAGGGAAGGGTGCGTACCAGGGAATCACCGATCTTGTGTAAATTTTGCACAGACGTTGTATGAACCAAGAATAACAAATTAATTTGTGTGACCTATAGAAAGCGTTAAAATTTGTATGGTTGAATGGGTGCACTCGCTACGCAGTGCTGCACCGTGTGCTGGATTAACTCATTGAGAAGCCATTGCTCCATACCCTACCCACAACTTACAGTGTTCAACAGCTGATTTGAGGCCATGCTGACATACGCTTAAAAAGGAAGGCTGTTCAACAGTGGAGAAGTGGTAAGCGGGGCTTGCCTTTGTTTTCTTTGGTGAAACGATAGTTCCATCGTGTCAAAAGCAAAAAAAGTAAAATTTATATTTGTGGGAAAAACCTGGAACAGCTGGTACGCGCCACAACAAATTAAGGGTAATAGCCTGTACTGTCAGAAAAAAATCTGTTTTTCCCATCAAAATAATTAAATAATTCACGATGTGTCTATTGAAGTATGCAAGTCATTCATAAAAAGCAATGCGCGGGATTTAAAGCATGCCATGTATGGGTACGTAACTCTAAGAAGTGCAGTGGTATTGTGTCACACAAAATAAACCTGTAACGATGAAAAGACAGAGAAACAAAGAAATAGAAACCATGGCAGTAGCAGAAATATTTCTAGAAGTCCCTCAGCGACTGAACCCAACACACGCTGCAATCCTGCTTAGCCAAGCACACCAGTTCAAACATACGAAGTTCAAACACTTTCTGTAGGTTGCATAAGTTAATTTCGTAAAGAAATGTTTAGCCGTTGTGTTATTCTTGGCTCATTGAACATGTGTGCAAAGTTTATGTAAGATCCATGATTCTACGGTACGCGCCCTTCCCTTGTAAGACACTAAATAAGGTTTGTCTATCAATCAAGTCATATGCTTTTCTGAAGTCAACAGCAATGTGGACTCTGCTTTAGCCATTAACGACCTATGACGAGAACTCACTGCTACTTAAACTGACGCCAAGCAAATGGCACGATATGTATGTGGCATGCTTCTTGCTTGTGGCAGGAACAGAGTTGCCAACAGAGCAGAGGGAAAAATACCAACTTTCAGATTTTTGTATGTCAGGAGCACTGTACCAACCTTGACACTAATAACTGCAACCTAACATTTTACCGCTAAATAATGTAAACATATAAGGATTATGTGCATATATACAGTATGCCAATGTTACCAGATAACCACCATACGATGATGATGATTATTATTATTATTATTATTATTATTATTATTATTATTATTATTTTACCACCAAATTATTCGTTATACCAAACAGTGTGCCATTTAAGGAATCACTAAGACCAGATAAAAAAATTGAATTCTCTTCTTACATGGTGTGTAGCCTTCAAAGGCTGACATGCTGACCACTTAGCCTTGGAGCCGGAGTTCTGCCTAGCTAGCAGTTATAGCTCAGATCCCTGCGGACAGAACTGAAATGTAAGGGCCACCGTAGCTCAGTGGTAAAGCATCAGACACGTAATCCGAAGGCTATGAGTTTGGTTCCCTCTGGTGTCTGTTTGGCCATTCTCTTTCTGTACTCACCATCTTCTTAGCACATTCAGTATGCAGCAAAGTTAAGTTCTGAATTTATAAACATGCTCTGAACATGCCAGAAACCAGCCCACCCTGCCTTTCTGCAACAACACTTTGGAGATCACTTGATTTCAACTACCCCTCCTGCTACCCAGATATCATGCCCCCATATGTCTCAATGCTGAAAGAATCCTTTTTTCTGCCAGATGACCCTCCTAGGTGTGCTCCCAAATTATGAGAGAAGGTACAGTAATTTTTTGTGTCCATGAGGCAACCTGTATTAATCACCGCGTTCTACTATGTGCAGGTCCATTGTGAACCGTGCATGAAACATGATGGTGCACATTTTGAATAGTTTCATATGTGTTGCCATCGTCACTTTGGATGTTAAAACGTTATATCTTGACGTTCAGAACATGTTTGTAAATTTTGTTCTGTTTGTTTTGCCATGTCCTGTACTACACAGGATGTCCAGCTTAAAGGTATAACAAAAGGAAATTTAATAACTTGAGAAGTTATTTACTGAAAATTTGTGTCTGCAAGTAGAATAACTCAAGACCTAATGCACCATTAGTGGTGCTACATATGTTGAACTTGTATTCAGTCCCTCTGCATGGATTTTACTGCATTGTATGCATAACATTCTCTTCCCTGTCTTTTCTATATTGTCATTTTGTTTCGGTGTTTTCCAAATTGGTACGTTTGTCATCACCAGACAGTTCATTCCAAGCTAAGTGTTATGTGTGAAGTGTCATACTTTCATACATGTGTACAGGGGTTATTCCCCCCTCCCCCTCCCACACTGTCTCGCATCATCAACTCCTCCGGTTTTCTCCACACACTTTCTTTCCATTGTTTAGCTCTGTTCTCTTCCATCCTAGTGCCTTTTGTTGCATTTTATTTTATTTTCTATTTATTTCTTCTACCACATTCATCCCTGATTTGTCTGATATCCTCTCTGTTACTCCTCATGCACACACGGTGTGATAGAACATCTTAATTGGAGCTTGATATTGTCATCACCTCCCGCTTGGAGCGCTGTGCCAGCATACAGCGAGCCACCTGGTGGCAAACAAGCGTACTCTCTCGTGAACAGTCAAGATTTTCTTCTGAAAACACAGAGCAAAGTTGTGCTAAACTTAGAGTTTCACCTTATTTCCTTGACACGGCATAAGCCCATAATTATAGTGTCTACATAACATTATCAATAGCAGAACGAATGCAATGGCACATGTCAGGTAGATAATGTACTGGTGTTTAGTACTCTCATTTCTTGACAACTCTCCCAATCCAGTGCCTAAGAAACTCACAGTTCCTCGTACTGGCACAGCATGCCATCTTATTTTAAGGTCACACCACAAGACGTTGTGGCATAAATGCTTGGCTCTGTGGAGGAGAATGGTAATATGACCCTTACACTTAGTATGGTAGCCTGACATCAAAAGAAAACTTCCCGTTTGGCACAGGTTTCTGTCTCATTTCTTAATTGATATGCACATGCAAATGTTGTTAATTGGTTGCAGTTGATATTCATGCTAAACTTGAGTTCCATGCGGGAAAACGCAAAAAACGTCATCTGCTGTGGAGTTCACATGTCTATTGTTAATCTCTCTTTAACTAGACAGTTATGTGAATGCGCCATGCAAACTCTGTAAGGAAACCTTTTAAGTTACTCTACTTGCAGAAACAAACTTTACTTTTCAAGTTAGTAAATTTTGTTTTTATTGTACCTGTAATTCAGACGCACCACTTAGGCCTACTCAACACGACTTAATAAGATGAAAGTCTAATGTCATTGTGAAAGTTAAAGAAATTTTTCAAGAATTCCTTTGTGATCATCCCATCGGCAGACTGCATAGTCAAGTGAAGAAGAATTTTTCATAAATATTTTTTGGTCAATTACTGCTCTCTTCCTACTAAATGTCTATTAAAATTTAATAAATTCAGTGTGTGTATACACATCAGAATATTTTAACATAGCTGCCACCCATACTCCGTATTATATTAGTATTAAGTCTGAACTGTTAATGTAAATTTCTAGTTATTGATAATGTGTATGCAGGCAGGAATATTTATTAGATAGCTTCTGAGCTGTTGACAAATTTTTTCTCTTATAATACTCTTATAATACATTTAATTTCCTAAATTCTTCTTGAATTTGTATTGTGGCTTTTATCAGATAAATCTAACCTTTTCTTGATTTTCTTTTAACTTCGTACATTTTTTGAATCTGTCCTTTTCCATTCAATTGTGTCCTGTTGCATCCATCGACTTCACCTTGTTTCCTGTTAATTTTTTATCCTAAATTGTGTTTCATGGAATTTTGCTAACATATTAATGGACGTTTCCAAGGATTGTTCTGAATTGTAAGTATAGTTATGGTTTATTTTGTAAAAAGAAAAATTCTTATGTTTAAAAAAATCCCTTATCTTTCTCTAACTGAATTATTTATATATTTAATTTAATAAGAAATGGGTAAGGGGACAGAAAATTTGGGCTCTTCAATTAAGATTTTTAACTGTCGAATTGAAATGATAATAATATAATTTTACAAACATGTTCTTTATCATATTGCATTTGAAATTTGGTTTTGGTAATACCTGTGACAAATGTGTTACAGCAGAACTTGATGTGAAGCAACTCAAATTATGTTTGAAGCTCGTTGTAACTAATTTTACTGGTGATAGTATTAGGTAAAACTTATAATATTTGGAGCAGTTTTAACCATTGTTGTGTCAATGGGAGCTACTGAGAGCATAAAGTACGATGGACCTTATTATACCAAAGAGTAATGTTGATTTCTAAGCAATAGACAATATTCCGTTGTTGTGATTTCTAAATCGTTCTTGGTGGCTACTGACAGCCAACCCTCTCTTACCTGTCTAGCATCTTTCTTCTCAGAACACAAACAGTGTATTTTTTTTTACTTAAACTGTACTTTCTTTGGAAATTTTTATTCTCAAGAATGATTGATATGTTCCATTGTTTCATACCAGGCATTGTGATTTGCTTACAGTTTTAATGTATTACTTTTTGCGAAGTTATAAAAAAGTGAAGTCTACAATGAAGAACATGATTACCCAACATTTTTGTCATTTGCAATTTTCTGTTTACAAGCCTTTTTGTGAAGATCCAGTTTTTCTATTTTTATATGAGCTGTTAAAAACATTGTCATTATAATATTAAATAAATGGAAAGACAGATATGCAGGGAAGGGTAAATGTAAATTGATAATCACTCTACCAAAAGTAGGTCATATGCTTTTTCTGTCTGTGTTCAGCCACCACATCCTGGCTGGAAAATCAATGCAGCTCAAAAGACACAAATTCAATCATTACATTTTTAATTTTTTTAAAAGTAAATTCAAATTATGTTAAAGAATGTTTTGTTATTTGGTTAGGAGTCCTGTAGTCAGCAAAGCAGGAGAAATGAAACATTCACAGTTCTTTTGAACTCTGGTTCAGACTTCCCTTTTGAGGAGATGTGGAGAACAGGAAAGTTAGTTTCTTATTAAAAATAAATGTCAAAAGTGCCAAGGAAGCATTTGCAGAAAATCTAAAATGCCAGATGCAGTTGCTGATGAGATGTTCGGATCTATGGCTTACAAGCCCAGGAAATGTCTTCCGTTTTCATTGTGTCACCACAGCTGCTATGCATGCATGCATGCATACATACATACATACATACATACATACATACATACATACATTTGATATTGACATTATAATATTCAGTAAATGGACCGGAGGAAGGGTAAATGTAGATCGATAACAACTGTATCACAAGTATCCAGCCACCATGTCCTGGACAGAAAAACCCTGCAAACTAGTGTACATACATACATACATACATACATACATAGCAATCTTTATGCATGAGCCTTATGGGCCTGGGACCAGGGCAGCAAATTTATGGAGCTACAAAAATGAGGGGGGGAAAGAAAAAAATCTGTATATACAGGTCTACCTTCTCAATACAACTTAGACTAAATACTAAAATTCAAGTGTGTACTAGAAAAACTTAACTCCCAAGTTTCTAAATTTTAATCACATGAAATTCAACAACACAAATCGGGCGTAAAAAACTCAATCAAGAATCACCTCTTTACAGCTCAAAAGTGAAGTAAAATTTCTTTATCAAAAGAAGTCTGTTTTGAATGCCAAATTATATAGTGCATATCTCGTTGCTTCCCTTCTTTTGACCCCTTTAGAATGGGACACTACATGAATCAGAAACGTTTTCATATTTTAAAAAGTTGAAAAATCTAAAGATCAGAAATCAATGGATAAATCTAGAATAGATCCCATCTCTCTTAGTTAAAACTTCACCACAATAAAGACGCTTTAATAAAGACGCTTTAATAATAATAATAATAATAATTTAAAAAAATCTCACGATTTATCTTTGAATGAAATTGAGCAAACTGTTCTACATAATGGTCCCAAGGTCTTTCAACTTAAATAATCTAATAACAACAAACTACCAGTAGAAACAAGATGAGTTAAGATACTAAGTTAGGAAAAAGTTAAATAACATATTTAAAGAAAAAAAGTTCAAAAAGTCCAATATTTCCAACAGACAGTTAACAGGTTTAAACAGAAGATTTAAAAAAAAAAAAACCTTACCAAAGATGATAAAGGAAACATTACAGTATTGATGACACAAAACAACTGTGTCAAAGAAGCAGAACATTTCTTTTAGACAGTAGTTTTTTGAAAATAAAAATCAATCCCACTAACAAAATTCGAAAAATCTGAAACAGTTACTCAGTAATTCTTCAGTTTGTTTCAACGAATAATAAACTTCCAAATTAATAAATATGAACCCAAGATCCCCACAGCTAGTGCTTTACTGAAAATTGATAAATATGGCATTCCAATTAGACTAATCATGAATTTCTGAAATAGACCTACTTACAGAATATCCCAATTTTTCAGAAATTCATAATGAAACATTATTGCTTTTTTTTTTAATTTATTTTTTATTAGAGAACATCTGTCAAAAATTCAATAGAATTCTGCAACATTTCTAAAAACTGTAAGTTACAATTGTACCACACCATCCATAACTTTGAGATTTCTGACATGTATTCTAGCATTCCAATAAACGAAACCATCAAATTAATCAATAATAATTTAAACAAATATAGTTATCTTAGTAAATTAGAAATTGAGAAAATTTTGAAGGTTCTAAAATTTGTTTTGAACACTCTTTTAACAACGTCATTTATCAACAGAAGGGTGGGTTCACCATCTTCGGGCATCTTAGCTGAGATCTACATAATATTAACATGATTTTTTATTAGGCAAGATATGTTAACATTTTTGCCATTACTGGTTAGTGAGTCATTGATAGTCAAACTTTATTAGATTAACTTAATTCATTAAATCCTGACATAAAATTTACTGTAGAATCTGAAGTCAACAAATCCTTAAATGTTCTTGATCTTAAAATTACCAGAATGATGGTCGTAAGAAAGTTGTCTATGTTCTACAGAGCTCATAATATTCCATATTCCACTATCCAATAAAAATGATAAAAATGAAATACAGTGCACTCCCGCTAATTCGCGTGTGGATAATTTGCTTTAAAGAAGAAGTACAGGTCGTCTCTGTTACAGCAATTGGTTGAGGAAGGCATCCATATTCCAACATTTTGGAAGGACTTCAGTTTGTTGGATGCTTTTCATGCAGTCAATAAGTCATGAGACAAAATTACCGCTACTACGCTCGCATGATCATGGAAATCTGTTCTAGGTGAAGAGCAAGGATTTGGCGGCTTCAGTGACGACGATATTTCGAACGGGCAACGTAGTCTTGCTACGATATCATTACTGAAAAACCTGGATAAATGCCAAGATTCAGAAGAAAATGACATTATTGAGTGCTTAGACATCTATAAGGACGATTATGGTTTCAGACATGAAATTGAGGAGGATATTGTGCGGAATTTGACGGTTGGTGAGGAAGACGGAGATTCAGATGATATCAAGTGCGGGAGTGATGCAACGGAAACTCCGAAAGTTTCCCACAGCCAAGCTAGTGTCTCTATAGACATACTTATTTCTTACATAGTAAATAGAGATGAATTTTCATTTTCAGATATTGTTTTCTTGAGAAATGTACAATCCAAAATTAGAAAAAAAAAGAACAATCATCTAAGAAACAAAAAGTGATGAGCGATTTTTTTCATTAGATACGAATGTTGGCATAAACCACATGGCATTTTGTAATTTTTCTCTAGTGTGTCTTACAATACAATGTGAAGTGTTATAATTATTTTCTGCTTGTTCATAAAATACATTTCATTATTTTAACCTATGGTTATGTTTTTATCAGGCTTAAAAATGACTGCAGATAATTTGCGGTTTTCGATAATTCACGGAAGTGCATGCATTAATTACTGCAAATTATCGGGAGTGCACTGTAAATAGCATATGACTGTTGCATCCAACAATGGCTACAATAGAAATTTCGCAGACAAAATATTCAGCAAAATAAAATAATATAGCCGACCACCACACTGTAATAAAGACCTTACAAAAATAAGAATTTTGTCATTTTTACTTTTAATAGTACATGTTTATACCAGATAACAAACATATTTAACTTGGCACAGGGTGCCAGGTTACTTGGAATGGAAGCAGGTGCATGTTAAGATTTTCCCTCACCCATAAAATAAATGAAGAAAATGTCTTTATAGTACAGTTTTGAAAACCCATATGAACTCTTTAAATTTGTCAAGTCTTTTTTTATTTTGGGTTGGGGTGGGGGTGGGGTGGGGGTGGAGGTTTTGAACCCCTTTAACTTTCCCCCCAGTACAGCCTTGGTAATGATCTAAATTGTATCCTACTGAGCAGTTATGTAGAGATATTGGAAAAGTTGTCAACAGGGATAAAAGCACGAATATCTGTATGCAATGAATTTTCAGAAATATTCTTATTGTTATCAAACTTCACAGAAATTAATCCTGATGGAATTCACAAATCAGCTGACAAACTGTAACAGACGTACCCATCAGATATTGAAGAAGCATTTGGAACAGAATGTACCAATCTGAAATCCTTCCTCTTACAAGAAGGAAAAAGTAAACTACCATTGTCACTTTTAAACAAACTTCTGATAGGTGCAATTACCGCTTTCGTCTAATCAGAAGGTAACTTTCATTTCATGCTGTCCGTCTCCGTAGCGTAACGGTTAGCGCTACTAGCTGCCGTCCACGCAGGCCTGGATTTGATTCCTGGTACTGCCAGAAATTTGAGAATGGCAGGAGGGCTTGTATGTGGTTAAAATGGTGCATGCAGCTCACCTCCAATGGGAATGATCCTGAAAAGAGCTGTACCACCTCGAGTTTACTTACTGCAAGCTAACTTTATTGAAAATGAATGAAAACCTACAACCTGTTTTCCAGTCATTGACTGGGATGCAATGCATGAAGCCCCCATCTTGCGACGATGATAGGAATTATGTCAGCTGCCGAGGCCTGTCGCACTCCTCTGCTAACCTTATTATCCACTCTATTTCAGCACTTCAGGTCTTATTACATATATTCTGGCTGCTTTATGACAGTGTAGTTTATTTATCATCCTCTCTACTTCCTCAGGCATTATTTCACTGCCTTTCATTGTTCTCCTCCCCACGAACTCCATTGTTTAGGACTTCAACAAACATTTAAAGTTGAGAAGATTTTCAAAATATTCCTTTCATCTGTCCATTGTCCGGCTCCATGGCTAAATGGTTAGCGTGTTGGCCTTTGGTCACAGGGGTCCTGGATTCGATTCCCGGCAGGGTTGGGAATTTTAACCTTAATTGGTTAATTTCGCTGGCACAGGGGCTGGGTGTATGTGTCGTCTTCATCATCATTTCATCCTCATCACGACGCGTAGGTCGCCTACGGGCGTCAAATCAAAAGACCTGCATCTGGCGAGCCGAACTTGTCCTCGGACACTCCCGGCACTAAAAGCCATACGCCATTTCATTTCATCTGTCCATTGATTCCCTAGGATACACTGGGACTTTTCTGATCATAATTCTTTCAGCCGTTAAATTTATCCACATCATTCATTTATGTGCCTAAGAGGAGCTATGTTACGTACTCTGGTGTTCCTGATGAATGGTCCTACCCCACACTCTGCTTTCCCCTTTTTAACTCAAGAAGGTCTTATAATGTCTTCCTTGTTATCTCCCCTTATCCGAATATCATTAACTCCCGACACATCCAGGTACATCTCTTTTCTGATTCACCCGTTTTACTTTCTATCCTCCACAAGCCCCGTTTATATTGATAGCTCCTCATTGAATTACATTTGGTTCGCCAACTTGTTTACAATGAGTTCATGGCCTGTCAAATGGAAGTAGGGCTCCATTATTCCCGTAGGTCTGAAGCTTGCTTAATCTTGTTAAGTTTCTGTGAAGTAAGATGCTAACATACTTACACATTGTCCTAGTGCAAGTAAATTTCTCCTGTAATGTTTTAGAGACCCTTGGTGGATTGTATAGTCGTAGCCACCTGAGCACAAGGAGGACCACGACTCAGAATATGCCCACCAGTTCTCAGGACCATTCACTAGGCCATTCAACCGTTGCCTGTAGTTTATGAACTAGGACGTGATTATAGTTACCCACTCCATGAATAACAAACTGCTATATTAATGGGAAAACATTTCTTTGTGACATTTATGATCACCAGGAAAATTGTGAAGAGGGTGAAGTTGAGCAGTTAATACCGATATATTTGTCCCCATAACTCTGCTGAAGAAACAGGCAAGTTATACAGCCTCGAGAAATGACATTGTAGGTTTCACTAAAAATGCTAAATAAACTACCTACTAATAATTTTTCTTCATCTTTGGACTTCCCCCAAATTATGTTTTCCATACTTGCAACAATTATTCAGCTTAGGGTTTTAAACTAGAAAGATCCACACATTATAAAATGGTTTTCTTGGGATATTCTTGATTGATTTAGCCCAGCATACTTCTATCCAAAATTGCAAAAAAACTTAACAAAGGCGTTGCCATTTTCCCTAAGTGTATAGAATAGTTATTGAGGGAACTGGACCATGTTTAATCAATTTTGTTTTCAAATTGAACCATTTTGACTACCATACACTTGATATAACTTTCAAGTTCTTCAGTCTGTCAAACACAAGATACAATAAATGAAATGCTAGTATTTACCTGGACAGGAGTGGAAAACAGTTTATTAACAACTTAATGACATATTTCGCTGTATAAAAACATTGTCATATTCTTTCAAATCACTTAGTCGCATGCATACACTTTATATTCACAAAACGACTTTGTTGTATAAACTTGTCACCGATTATAAATGGGTGTTGTTATGAACGAGTGAAAAGTTATTTTAATATTAAAATGCCATTTTCACCATCTTAATCAACTAAATGGACACTAAAAAGCAGACTAGGTCAGTGCCGTTCATATAATGGAAGTGTTCCTAAAGTATCTCTGGACTGCGTTACATGTGGAACTCGCTGTTTAAGAACCGAACATTGTTCTGTAAATTCTGGCCCTACACTAATTTCTGCCAGGAAGGCTAAAATTAACTGTTTAGAAAGAGGCTTCCTGAGATTTAATGAAATTGTTGTTGTGGGGGGAATGGTAGTTAGTTATGGTGCAAATGGAATTACCATTGTACAGCGTTCAAGGCTGAGTAAGACTGAAATCTGTGTTGCTTGAAAACAATGCTCACATCGGGTTCAGGGGGTGCTCGAAGGTGTATTGGTATGTTTGGCTGGAGAACAGCTGAGGCATTTAGGTGAGAAACATGGAACGTCTTTGGGTGTTGTATTACTCTTCCAAACCAACCAGTATGAAACTCTGTGTATTTTTCATTTCATTGCTTGGATGGATATATTTTCTTAAGTGGTATAGTATCCCCAAATAAATGTTAAATGTTTTAAACAGTCCAGTCTGATATTACAATACATGGGATTTTGTATAATTATTAGGATTTTTTCTTTCCCTGCCATTTTTCCCTTCTGTCTGCATGTTACCGAATCCTCCAACACACCTTGATGCATCAGTATAAATGCTTTAAAGAGAATTCCCAGTATTCAGATCTGAAGTGGATTCACACTTCATATGAAAACTGCTCCAATTCCAACAAAATGCCTGCTCTTAGAATCCAACTAAGTGCCAAAAGCTAAACTATAGTTTCTAAATCCTGGGTTTTTGTTTTAACATCTGTTTCTGCACAAAGAGATTAACATTTGAACCTCTTTTAGTGGAAAATTTTTCTTGTATTGGCAGAATCAGATTTTCACATTCAGGACTGTATTTGAGGAATAGTGGCACTTAATTGGTGTATTGGATTTCTGTGTATTTGGGCCCAGATTTCACCTTCCTCAAGGTAAATCTTTAAATTACTATAATTCATCATTGTACTGGGAATTCTTCCTCGAAATATTTTTCTGTCTTGACATTGTGACTACCATTTTTAGGATTCATTGTGTGAATTTTCTGGTTCTGTTACTGCTTGTTATCATTAGTGCTAGCTCTGAATGTTGCCCTCTTAACTCTTAATAAGCCGTACAAATTATAAAAATAATAACTGTTGTTACTAAAATATTTGAATATACCCTTGACAGTAATAACACCCCCTTCTAGGATACAATTTCTTGTGCTAAGTTGTGCACAACACCCTGTCAAAATTTATGAAATTTAAGGGAGTCCCTAATGAAATTTTGGACCAAAATGGCAAAAAAATCCAAAAATGAGATTTGGGTGCTCATTTAAAGGTCCTACAAGATATTTTAAGTCACTCCTGCACATCCCTTTTACTGAACACATCCTCTCAAGCTTTGCTTTCTCTCAAAAGTAACTCTATCTAGAATTAAAAAATGCTCCAGGCAAACCCTGTTTTAACCTGGTTAGCTTCAAATTTGTAACATGATTGAAAACTTCTCATAATATCTTGAGACACCGCTTGGAAAAATCAACTGTTTTTGAAATGAAGTGCTACTTATTGACAAAAATATTGTTAAAGATATAAACTTTTAATTAATAACAAACATAATTCTAGAAATTTCCATCACCTAATTACCAAATGTCAAACCAGAAAACAAAAAATTGGTACACCTGGAGTATTTTGAAAAAAATAACACATTTTTAAACAAAGGAAAAAAGGAGTCATAATTCCAAAACTAATTGCTCCTTTTAAACAAAATTACTAAAGATAGAAAATTCAGTAAGGTCCCTGCCTTTATAATAATTGATTATTGAAGATACTTTTGATACACAAATGTATAAAAATTTATAAAAACAAATGTTCTTCCAAGATTTGATTTGAAATCTAATTCTTTATCGCAGCTGCTAGGATTTCATTAAGCTTAATTTGGAAATTCTTACTCTTATCATAGTGCTAAAAGTTGCTAACTGCCTAACTTTCTTTTGGTAGCTATGAGGCGTATAAATTATTTTTCTTCGAAATTGGTTAAATGCTGAAGAAACTGGAGATGCTGGTATTTAATTTAGTCTTGAGCACTGATACTGTATGTTTCAAGGTGTGTGTGGTATATGTGTATTGAAGCCTCAATGAAGTGAAGTGACTAGTTTTGACAAAATGCCTCTCAGAAGCTAGAGCAATAAAAATTGTTCTTGTTTATAACACCACGCACCATTACATAGGATCCTAAGTCAGTGAGTAAGTATGGCCATATCAAAAGAGTATATACCTACTACTATATTGCAATTCTGGTGGCGGTGATTTCTTTGTACAAATATGATTTCTGACAACAAAATTGTAAATTGCACATGCCATGTATTTAATTCTATATACATATTTTTGTTTTTTATTTTTTTAATATTGTAATCAAAAATGCTGATTCTTTTCATATTATTCATACTATAAATAGATTATTTTGAAAAGGAATCTTCAAATTTCTGCTAATATAGATTAAAAGATGAATGATCCATGAACTTGAATATTATTTGGTTTTTATTACTGATCAGACCTAACGGCTGCATGTATAACATATACATACTTGGAGTAATAAGGGCAGTTATTGTGGGGTTTACATTATTCATTTCCCCCTTTTTGTTTTTAATTTTAAGCATATAGGTCAGATCTAAAATAAAATCAGAATATAAAGTAAATTGTTCATAAGGGAAATAGATTTTGTACCATATACCTCAAATTCACAAGGTTTTTCATTCCCGCTTTCACACTAAGCAGCTCAAGGTTTGGATTCCTTGTATTTTATATATTAGTTGTAGGGAGCGAACGATTGTGTTTTAATATGTTATATATATCTCGGACAAAAATTATTGTAAAGTAACGTTGCTATAATCTTTGTTTCCATGTACAGAGACCAGATCAAAGATTTTTATTTTTAGGAGGTTTGCAGCAAAGCTACCATTGACTATGTCAAAACTAAGATGATACTACTTCTCGATGTTTACAATAGGTCTTAATCTTTTCCTCTGATATTGATATCTTTGAGAAATTTCCTTCTGCCCTTTTCATTAAATTCTAAATATTGGGTGATGTTTGTTCAACTTGAAATGTAATTTATTTCTTTTCAAGTAGATCAGTTACTTCGCGCTCTATTTACATATTTCTATCTGAGAAAGAAATAGTTGGAAAAGTCCTTTTGTTGTTGTTCTTGTTCTTGTTGTTGTTTGCCAATTTTTCATCTTTACTGTGCGATTTGAAGACAGCATGGCTATGACTTTGAATTGATATTGAGCTGTCTTTTATGGAAATTGACTGAATTCTGCCCAAATCAGTTTTGTTGTTATGTTCTCCTGGACATGAAAAAAAGCCTTACATTTACATCATTCTCTTTTAAACTTACAGCACATAAACAAACTTAATATAAAATAAAAAATTCAGAATCCAAGGGAATTTTAAACATAACCATGTTTTTATTTTGGCCTTGTCTGTGACTGTGAATTAATCCTTCATGAAATAACCAAATGTGTTACCAGTCACAAGTTTTATTAAGTGATTTACTCCATTATGCATTTTAAAAATGGTGAAATGATGACATTTAATTATTGTTGTACTGCATACACAATTAATTTCAAAAAACATTATGTTATTTCATTTAAGAGTTTTTAAAATTGAAGCTCTCGTTTAAATTTCAGCCTTACCTCCTGCATCTTTAAAATACAATCTTTAAAAGTTCCATCCCACAACTGCTTCTCGACTACTTAGCGCAAGAGTATTTTGACTTGGCATCTAATTCAAATAACTATCAGCAAATGGGTATTCAGTTGTAGTATAGATTCACTTGTTATGATGGATTTATGTAGCTATGATTTTACAATAAAAATTCACAAAAGTATTTGAAACATTTATCTTTTAACTGGTACAGCATTTTAGTAACTGAATGTGATAGGTGATATATTTTACTATTTACAGGTATTAAGAACAGTTAGAAAATCTTCCAGAATTAGTTACCTGTGTTTATTTTAGATTGATCTTTGGATCTAATTATTTGAAATATTAAAACTGTAAGAGCCGGTTATTGGAAAATCTTGGTGGTTGGGTATGATTGAGGTACGTCATATGTAAGCATGGGAACTGAGCTGTTCTTTTATTATCAAATCATGAAATATTGTAAGATTGAAGATGAAAAACATTTTTTCATAAAAACATAATTTAGTTGTTGATTGTCCAAAATATGTTAGAAAATATTATTTTAGCATTTGTAACACCAACTAGGAATCCAAACTTGATTCTCATGCATGTTGTTATATTTTCAGTTCAATGGAAAATGGGAAATCTTTTGATAGTAAAGAATTATTTTATCTCTGTGACATTTTGATTTATATTCAAAATCTGTAATAAGAACATCTTATACTACATAGTAACTTTTTGCTCCCATCAACTGAAAGTAAACACTGTAATGAGAAGTACAAGGTGTCCGGGTTAAAGGTATAATAATATAAAATTTAATAGCTTGCGGTTTGTTTCTACAAGTAGGGTAACTCAAAATGTTTGTTAACATACCTAATAAATCTTGATATGCGCACCATTAGTGGCGCACAGACATCTAATCGGTATTCCACTTCTCTCCAAGTGTTATGCAGCATTGTAGGCGTAACATTTGCGATAGCTGCACGAATGCGATGACGCAGATCTGGTAGATCACAAACTGGTGTCTGGTACACTTGATTCTTGACAAACCCCCACAGGAAAAAATCAAGTGGTGTAATGTTGGGGCTTCTAGGGGGTCAAGCAATTGATGGACTACCTCTCCCAATCCAGTGATCTGGGAACTCACAATTCAAGAAATCCCTCAAAACTTCCACATAGTGGCATGGTGCACCATCTTGCTGAAAGATCACGTAACAAGGAATTTGTGGCACAACATACTGCTCAAACATGTCTAGGTAACGTGTTCCATTAACTGTAGGCTCCGCGAAGAAGAATGGGCCAATAACCCTGTCCTTCAACAATCCACACCACACATTCACTTTCGGAGAGTCCCGTTCCAACTCTATCGCTACGTGCGGGGGGGGGGGGGGGGTTGTTCAGATCCCCATATGTGGCAATTGTGCTTGTTTACCGTGCCGGAAATATGGATTGTAGCCTCGTCCGAGAAACAGACCGAATCAAGGAATGCCTCGTTTCCATCAATTTTTGCCAGGATTGTCTCTGCGAATGCCTTCCGTTGTGGCCTGTCCTGAGGTTTTGATTTTCTGACGAAGCTGCAGTTTGTACGCCCGTAAGCGCGACCTTTTGTGGGCGATATCGTGTACTGTCAAACGAGGCAACTGTAACTGCCTACTTGCTTGTCGAATTGACTTACGAGGGCTCTGCTTGAAGGACTCACAGATTAAATCAACAGTAGCCTCTGAAACTGCGTGCTTGGTTTGGCGGCCCGACATCGACATCAAGGTCCCAGATTCTCGAAGACGCCTGTCCCATTTCATGATTGTTATGTAAGTGGGAACATCATCAGTTGGTAACAGTCCATACTCACGCCGAAATCTACGTTGTACTAGTGTAACGGATTTTATCTCCGCGAACGAAAGCACACAGAACACCTGCTGTGGAGTCCACATGGTTACTGGCGCGCTTCTCAGGAACAGTGCAGTTATGTGCATGCGCATTTGGTACCACCGCCGCCGCCGCAAGCGAACACAGAAAACATTTTGAGTTACCCTAATTGTAGAAACAAACCCTCCAATAATATCTCCATTATTTCTCAAGTTATTAAATTTTATGTTATTATACCTTTAACCTGGACTCCTTGCATTTAAACTATAGATCCAAGTTCTCAGCTAGTCCAAAATTCCATGAGTTTTCTTTTTTTTAGATGTTCTAAATAGGTAATACACGAGGGCTGTTTCTTTATTAATGTTGACTGTTAATCACAAATTTCTGCAGTCCTTAGCATTGCCATCGATGTGGAAGCTGTAGATCGTGTTCTAATTTAATTAACTACAGTGCCAGCAAATAGGTAATCAGTTGTAGTTTAGATTCACTTGCTTATAATGGAGTTAAGTAGCTACGATTTTGCAACAAAAATTTGGGAACAGCGACTCCTTCACATTCACTTGTTGTAGTCGTCGTCGTCGTCGTCATCGTCATTGTTTGGGTCATTAGTGCATAGACTGGTTTGATGCATATTTTCATGCCACCTTATACTGTGCCAACCTTTTTATTTCTACTTTAATCTGTTTGTCATATTCATGCATTGGTCTACCCATACTCTTCTTTCCACCTACTCGTCACCATAAGATCTATCTGTGTCGGTGCGACGTAAAAAAAAAAAAAAAAAAAAAAAAAAACTTTCCACCTACTCATGCCTCAAAAACTAACCGGGTAAGTCTTGGGTGTCTTAATATGTCTCCTTCTTCTGGTCAAATTTTACCAATGACCAAACAATTATGGTGGACGGTTACAGGCGTGTTGTAAGTGTGTTCCTTATAATAATCGTGTTTCTTGTGGTCCAAGTGCTTTTATCGCGGTTACGTATGAATGAAATTGAAGCGACTGGCATATACTTCGATGTTAAATGCGGTATAACTTGTTGGGAAGATATACTCTCCAATAATAAGCTGAAAATAAGCTGTGTATTAACGGCAAGCAGCAGCGAATGGCGTCCAGTCAGCGTGTAAAATACAAGCCTTCAGGCAGTGACATATCTACCTCCATCCTGACGCTGAGTATTCTACTACTGGCAGTTGACGGCAATGTCCAGCTGAACCCAGGACCGGAGGTAAATACTAGCCTTAGCATCTACTATCAGAATGTCTGTAGTCTTAAGAAATCGCTCGTGGACTGGCTCGACTCTTCAATCGACAGTAGTGAAATGCTGCACGATAGTTATGTTATTTTCTGCCAAGATAAGCAAATTTAAAGATAAAAATTTCATTGTTCCATATTGAAAGTATTAGCGTTAAAATTGAATAATTGAAAAAGAGGTTCAACCTATTCAATACATAAGAGAAAGAAATGTAGTGATTACATTCTTATTTAATAGTAATTAGAATTGGGACCGGTTTCGACCATAGTCCAGGTCATCGTCAGCCGATCAAAACATAAAAAACATGAAAAACAATGCATATGAAAAAGAAAAAGATTAAGTGAACTCTGGATCGGTATAAGAGGCAATATAAAATGATGATGGGGGTAGAAACTGTGAGTCACTTAAAAGAAAACAGTGCGTAATTTTATGAATGGTGGTACGGCACATGCAATGATAGGTAAAGTCTCACAATGTTTATGAACAGCGGAGAACGGTCAAATGGGTCAGTTTTTACACACCGTCAGGCACAAAGTCACAACACTATCGAACAACTTATGAAGATCTATCAATATGTTGAAGTCGAAGACGAATAGATTTATAGAAGCAAACATATTAACAAAACACATAAGGAAGAAAAAACAAAATATGAAAACAGAGGCAAAACATCATTACTAGTAAGAACAAGGGAGGTGGGGTTTTAATAGCAGTGAACTCTGCTTACGGTGCAGTGCAACGACCCGACCTAGCGGGAAACTGGGAATACCTGTGTATTGAGTCTCTTAGAACTAGGCGCAGGTATGTCAACACACGTTTCATACCCAAATGTATCGGTAATTTCCTTGACTGTCCCAATTTACTCCAGTTGCTCCCAATTCATGTTCCTCCCGCAACACCCGGCAAGCTGTCACCTTTCACTTACCCAGGTGCAGAACGGAATCACACAGGAACTCTTGGTTTATGCAAGCCCTAAGATCCCTGAACGAAATTAGCAAGATGGTGGATATATTTCACTCCTCAGCTATTGAAATTCACAGACATCTTATAGATGCTTCATAGACAGTTTGTTCCTTGTAACTTGTTCTGTGCATTTGGTAACTGAAAGTTACACTTCCTTCCTTCGGTCATTTCAAATCACTTTTCTGTTTTCATGTTTTGTTTTTTCTTCCTTATGTGTTTTGTTAATATGTATATATTATATATTGCTTAGTTATAATTAGTAGTAGTAGTAGTAGTAGTAGTAGTAGTAGTAAGTGCTGTTAATATTGTTATTATTTGAATGTATTATATCATCTGTAATTGGAAAATTTATAACTCTGTTGATGATAAATAAATAAGCAAATCAAATACTATAGTCAACTATTCAGTTGCAATCAATAGTTGTTTAATATTCATTTACAAATTTCAAATCTTCAGCTAAAATTATCAAGAATACAAGTTAAAATTATCTGGTTATAAAGACATTTAAAATAAATATTTACACATGGACACATTAAAACCTTCTTATAAACATCTCGCTTTTTTGTTGTTGTTGAGTCTAAAATGAAGATAAAATTCTGACTTTTGATGGTGCTCTCTAAAACAGTAGTAGATTCTATGATACATGCATACATACATTATCATTGTAGACTGTTATGCCTTTCAGCGTTCAGTCTGCAAGCCTCTGTGAATTTACTAAACGTCACCACAATCCTTGATTTGCAACTAGTGTTGTGGCCTCATTTAGTTCTATACTTCTTATCTTTAAATCGTTAAAAACCGAGTCTAACCATCGTCGTCTTGGTCTCCCTCTACTTCTCTTACCCTCCATAGCAGAGTCCGTTATTCTCCTAGGTAACCTATCCTCCTCCATTCGCCTCACATGACCCCACCACCGAAGCCAGTTTATGAGTACAGCTTCATCCATCGAGTTCATTCCTAAATTAGCCTTTATCTCCTCATTCCGAGTACCCTCCCCCATTGTTCCCACCTGTTTGTACCAGCAATCATTCCTGCTAGTTTCATGTCTGTTACTTCTAACTTATGAATAAGATATCCTGAGTCCACCCAACTTTCGCTCCCGTAAAGCAAAGTTGGTCTGAAAACAGACCGATGTAAAGATAGTTTCGTCTGGGAGCTGACTTCCTTCTTACAGAATACTGCTGATCGCAACTGCAAGCTCACTGCATTAGCTTTACTACACCTTGATTCAATCTCACTTACTATATTACCATCCTGGGAGAACACACAACCTAAATACTTGATATTATCGACCTGTTCTAGATTTGTATCACCAATCTGACATTCAGTTCTGTTGAATTTCTTACCTACTGACATCAATTTAATCTTCAAGAGGCTAATTTTCATACCATACTCGTTGCACCTATTTTCAAGTTCCAAGATATTAAACTGCAGGCTTTCTGCACGGTCTGCCATTAAGACCAAGACGTCAGCATAGGCCAAACTGCTTACTGCATTTCCACCTAACTGAATCCCTCCCGGCCATTAATATTGTTATTATTTGAATGTATTATATCAAATACATAGTCATCATCATCATCATCATCATCATTTCCCTTTATCCAGCTGTAGCCGGGTAGGGGCAAATATGGTTCCTCTCCACTTTCTTAGGTCTTTCCACCACTCCTCCTCCAACACTGTGTCCCAGTCCAGGTTTCTTTCTATAATGCTGCGTTGGATGGTATCCTTCCATCTCAATCGTGGTCGTCCACGGCCTCTCCTTCCTTGGATTTGCATTTCATCACTTTTTTAGGCATTCTTTCGTCGCTTATTCGCTTTATGTGCCCAAACCATCTTAGTCGGCTCTTCTCTATTCTATCATTCATTTTTTCCACTCCAATTTCTTCCCGGATTTTCTCATTCCTTATTTTGTCTCTTCTACTCTTCTGTATCATACTCCTCAAGAATTTCATTTCGGCTGCCTGTATTCGACTCTCATCCTTCTTTGTCATTGTCCAAGTTTCTGCTCTGTAAGTTGTTATGGGTACGTAATACATCTTGTACATAGTATCCTTTGCTTCCATTGGCACATCTTTGTCCCATAACATATTTCTTACACTATGATAGAAACACCTTCCAGCTTGAATCCTTTTACTAATCTCAGCATCCAGTCGAGCATTCTCCATTAATTCACTCCCCAGGTATTTAAACGTTTCCACTACTTCCATGGGCTTGTCTGCAAGTCTAATCGGAACTTTCCCTTCTTTCTCCCCTATAGTCATAACAAGAGTTTTACTCTTTTCTACACTTATTTTCAATCCACATTCTTCAATCTTCCCATTCACCACATTCAACTGTTCTTGAACCTTCCTGTCGTCTTCTCCCCAAATCACAATATCATCTGCAAATAACATCATGTTCATTTCTCTTCCTCCATATGCTGCTTTTGCTGTTCTCATGATGTCATCCATTACTTTTGTAAACAGGATTGGTGATAGAACACTTCCCTGTCTCAGCCCACTATTTATTTTGAACCAACTTGTCCTGCCAACTTGTGTTTGCACGCAACTACAACATTCCTTATACAATGCCATGATCATTTTTATTAATCCCTGTCCAATTCCTTTTTGCACCAGACTGTCCCCAACTTTCGTCCTAGGGACACTGTCATATGCCTTTTCAATATCAATGAATGTCATCACCATATCATTCCCGTACTCCCAATGCTTTTCCATTAGTTGTCTCATAATGAAAATGGGCTCTATTGTTAACCTTCCACGTCTGAAACCAAACTGATTTTCCTGTACCTGCTTCTCAACCCTCAACCTTATTCTACTTTCCAGTATCCTTTCCATTACCTTAGCAACATGGGATATTAGAGTAATTCCCCTGTAGTTCTTCAAAACTTTCTTATCATCTTTCTTGAAAATTGGGATGATTATTCCTTTTTGCCAATCCTCAGGGACCTCCTTATTCTCCCAGACATTCCTGAGAACCTGATATGGCCACTGCAGGCCTACAACTCCAGCTGCCTTTATCATCTCCACTGAAATTTCATCTATTCCAGCAGTTTTTCCATTCTTAATCTTTCTTACTGCCATTTCAATTTCATTCATTGTAATTTCTTTATCCATTTCTTCGTCAACTTATTGCTCTACCTTTAATTCCATAGTCCCCCAGTATAGTAAACATCTTTTCCCTCGGTACCCTGTTCTCTAGATCTACAAAACATAAACACAACTGCCTATTCCTCTCGTAGCATTTTTCAGTTACCTGGCGCATACTGAAAATCTGATCCTGACAGCCTCTCTGTGGTCTGAAACCACACTGGTTTTCATCCAGCTTCCTCTCAACGACTGATCGCACCCTCCCTTCCAAGATGCCAGTGAATACTTTGCCTGGTATACTAATCAGTGAGATACCTCGATAGTTGTTGCAATCCTTCCTGTTCCCTTGCTTATAGATAGGTGCAATTACTGCTTTTGTCCAATCTGAAGGTACCGTACCAACACTCCACGCTAATTTTACTACTCTATGAAGCCATTTCATCCCTGCCTTCCCACTATACTTCACCATTTCAGGTCTAATTTCATCTGTTCTTGCTGCCTTATGAAAATGGAGTTTATTTACCATCCTTTCCACTTCCTCAAGCATAATTTCACCAACAACATTTTCCTCCTCCCCATGAGCTTGGCTGTTCACAACACCACCAGGATGATTTCCTTTTACATTGAAAGATGTTCAAAATATTTCCTCCACCTCTCCAGTGATTCCCTGGGATCTATTATGAGTTCACCTGAATTACTCAAAACACTGTTCATTTCCTTTTTCCCTCCCTTCCTAAGATTCTTTATTACTGTCCAGAAAGGTTTCTCTGCAGCTTGACCTAGCCTTTCCAGGTTATTACCAAAATCTTCCCATGACTTCTTTTTGGATTCAACAACGGTTTGTTTCGCTTTGTTTTCTTTCATCCACGTACAAATCCCTGTCTACCTCGGCCCTTGTTTGGAGCCATTTCTGATAAGCTTCTTTTTACGTTTACAGGCTGCTCTCACTTCATCATTCCACCAAGATGTTCGCCTTTTCCCATCTTTACACACAGTTGTTCCTAGGCATTCCCTTGCTGTTTCTACTGCAGCATCCCTGTATGCCACCAATTCACTTTCTATATTCTGAACCTGCTTACTGTATACTGTTTGAAACTTCTCACTAATCATATCCGTGTACTTCTGCCTAATTTCCTTGTCCTAGAGATTTTCTACCCTTATTTGTTTGCATACAGATTTCACTTTCTCTACCCTAGGCCTAGAGATACTTAGTTCACTACAGATCAGATATTGGTCTGTATCATCGAAAAATCCCCGGAAAACTCGTACATTCCTAACAGATTTCTTGAATTCGAAGTCTGTTAAGATATAGTCTATTATGGATCTGGTACCCCTAGCCTCCCATGTGTAGCGGTGAATAGCCTTATGCTTGAAGAGTGTATTCGTAGCAGCTAAACCCATACTAGCACAGAAGTCCAGCAAACGCTTCCCATTCCCATTCCCATTAGCTTCCATATCTTCCCCACATTTACCAATCACCCTTTCGTATCCTTCAGTTCTATTCCCAACTCTTGCATTGAAATCGCCCATTAGCACTATTCAATCCTTGCTGTTGACCCTGACCACGATGTCACTAAGTGCTTCATAAAACTTGTCAACTTCATCCTCATCTGCACCCTCACATGGTGAATACATGGACACAATTCTTGTCCTAATTCCTCCAGCTGACAAATCTACCCACATCATTCACTCATTTACGTGCCTAATAGAAACTATGTTGCGTGCAATGGTATTCCTGATAAAGAGCCCTACCCCAGAACTAGGACGAGACTACAGTAACCCACAAACATGAACCATTCTATGATAAAGAGTAAAAATATAGGCTAGAATGTTTCCTTAGTATGGCAAATACTACAGTTATGGTTGTAAATATGGGACATTGGTGTGAAAAATATTTATTTAAGATACTAAAAAACGTTCATGAGTGCGTACAGATGTCAACAACACGAGTGAACACTCTTTGAGGTAGGAGGACAATCAGTTGTTTTTTGGGCTGTACTTCAAATAATACTTTTCACACGAGTGTTCCATCCATATTGAAAACCTAGCCAGCAATATTCTGAAATGATGGTTACGTTCACTGTACTGAGAGAACATTCTAACTAGTGGTGGGATAATTGAATAAATCAGATGAGTTTCTAATATCATTCAGTTGTATCACAGAATAATCGGATACGTCATGAATAAAATTTTCGGTTTAAGTGTGTCGGACGGATAATCTATTTCAATAAGTGAATAGATGAACTCTTAAGAAAAATCAAAATACATACATACATTATCGTTATAGACCGTTATGTCTTTCAGCGTTCAGTTTGCAAGCCTCTATGAATTTACTAAATGTCGCCACAATCCTCTATTTGCAACTAGTGCTGTGGCCTCATTTAGTTCTCGACATCTTATCTTTAAATCATTAGAAACTGAGTCTAACCATTACCGTCTTGGTCTCCCCCTACTTCTCTTACCCTCCATAACAGAGTCCTAGGTAGTCTATCCTCCTCCATTTGCCTCACATGACCCCACCACCGAAGCCGGTTTATGCGTACAGCTTCATCCATAAAAATACATCTTTAAAAAATTGAATCTCCAAATGTTGAAAATAAATGAGTGAATGGACTATCTTAATCTTTAATATATGAAAATTAAGTTCCTTACTTATGTAAATGCCATAATCTGTCCATGTAGTGGAAATCAGCCCCAGTACTACCAATCAACAATTTCTTTTAATTAGCAGCAGGCAATATACCTACTTTAATTTTATGTCACTGCAAAGTATTTTGGTGATGATGATGATGATGATGATGATGATGATACAGCTGTCTCTTTCATTCACCAACCGTTATTTTCACCTGTGGGTTGGGACGGGAGAATAACATATGCCTGTTGTAAGAGGCGAATAAAAGGGGCCGAGGGGCTCATTTATGAAAAGACTAGATAACCAACTGATAAGCATTCTGTCACTTGGGTGACTGGCCCAAATGCATATCAGTGGTTGAGTGAACAAGCGAGTGAGCATGGGTTGGCGACCATGTGGCCTTTAACGAGGTACAGGTATTTCTTCCACTCACTTGTGCCAGGTTCCTTATGTTCATCTATTTTAACCAACCATCCTTAGTCAACTCTTGTTCTTTTCCAACCCCGACGGTATTAGGTTTCTGAGGCCTAAAGAGATTTTCGTTTTCGTACCTTTCATGGCCCTCATCTTTCTATGGCTGATACCTTCACTTTTCGAAGTGTCAGACATCTTCCATATTTTCTCTCTGATTAGTTTTCATAGAGCGTGGTTGGCCACTCGAACATCTTCTTAAAACAGTAATCACCACCACCACATTTTTCCTTCATTGCTTCCAACCTTTATTAATGTGTGTCAATCATTTGCACACTTTCTTGGCTGGGAAAAGAACCACTATCACAAATCATCATAGTCACCATCATCAGTGTTGCCAACTCTAACAACCAGGAGTCTTTCTGAAGCCATTTAGCGACAGAATTTCTTGCGACTTTGCCATTTAGAGAAAATGGTGGTGAATTTTAATTTGTGACTTCATAAATTTGGTGAACCAAGTAGTCAACACTAGCATTGCGCTTTGTGTAATCACGTGGGCACATGATGTTATATATTAATCTATGCATTAAGACAACTGTGTGCATGACTCATTCACACCTGTGGAGCATGAGATCGCATTATTTTCAGAAGGCTTATCAGGGACCGATAGTCCCACCCACACATTTTCTGTAAGAGAATGGAGATGGGTATCTTAATTTCCCTTTGATGGCAACATTTGGATGACTTTTCATTCGACAATTTGAGAGCGTTCACTATTCAATTGCCTCATTAATTCAAATGAAGTTTTGAATGAATAATTAAAAAACATAATTGAATAAAATTAAATAATCAAATAAGCGATTATTTTGTATTTGATAATCATCATCATCATCATCGACCATCTCCAGTTGCTCAGGTGTGGTGTACGAGCCTCCTCTATCTTTGTCTGTCCGTGACCACTGTTCTCTTGTGATCTCCCAATATTGTCCTCTCTCCTCGACATCTTTCTTCAACAGATCGGTCCATTTTCCTCTAGGTCTGCCCACTGGTCTTTTTCCTTTTACTTTTCTTTCATATTCTCTTCTTACAGTCCTGCTTGCACTCATTCTTCTTATATGGCCTAACCACTTCAATCTTGCTTTCTGGATACTCTGTGGCAGGGAGTCTCCTATTCCCACCTTTTCTCAGAAGGCTTTAATGTGTCCATGTGTCAAATATTTATTTTAGATGTCTTTCTACCCAGTTAATTTTAACTTGTATTTTTGATGAAAATGTTATTTGAAGGTGATCCAAATAAGGAATGAAAGATGTAAATTAACTTAAAGAACTATTTATTGTAACGGAATAGTTGTATATATATGTGGATTTATTGTAACGGAATAGTTGTATATATATGTGGATGTATATTAAGTGAAATTTCTTTTGTAGAAAATTTTTTGGTCAATATTGTAAGTATTATTGTAAGTCAATATAGAACAAAAAATGAAATTCATTTCTCGTCAATTTTGCCAAATCGAACATCTTCGGTATCAAATCAGAATCCTAAGGGGTGAAGTCCAGAAAGTATGGTGTATAATAGAGCACTTCCCATATAGATCAGCCACCTGCCAAAGAGTATCATCGCTTCGTGGTCGCAGGTGGTGCACTAGAAATGAACTGTAATTCATCGCGTTCACGATCTGTCCTTTGTGCTTCAAAATAACAATATCACTGTCATTATTTTCCCACTGCCGGGGTTCTGACGCACTTTTGACTTTCATGTGAACCAACCGATCTCTTACAGACGACTCTATTCTTCATAGCATCATAGAGAAAACACGTGTTTTCCTGGCCGAGCGTTGAGGACCGGTCCCGAGTTATCTCGTGTTAGGAGCAGACCGAAGTTTAGTGCTATCTTTTGTGATATACCAGAACTATTTGGAGATCAAGGGTGATAGAACTCTGTTATGTATGGTTCTGCACAATCGATAGTGCATTTCTTTTTGATTATTCTTCATATCATAGCTTTCCTTTGCATTTCCTGACATGTGTACAAAGTTTAAAGAGCCATGCAATCTGCAAGATGGCAGCGCATAGGGATCACACGTGTTTACACAGGGATGAAATTATTCATGGATTATGTGCTGATACAGGCTCCGAATGTCCAAGTGATGCTGAATATTTTGAATTCGATGCTGGAATATCTTCTAACGGAATGTTTCAAGTGATGACGGAGATATAGCCTTATCGTCATGGTGTGGAACTCACATGGCGGAAAACGAGTCTGATAATTGTGTAATGGGTGTAAATATTCTAAATATTGTAAATAATTTAGTGTTTTCTGACAACTGGGTTATGTACAACAGTGAACTTAGGCTAGAAGATTTTAAAGGTGCTCCTGGTATAAAGGTATGGCCTAATGAACCTGGAAACATAAGACAAGACAAGACAAGACAAGACAAGACAAGACTTATGTTTGGTGAGGATTGTTTTCAGTATGTATCTGAGCAGACAAACTTATACTATGAGCAGAATTCACATTCTCATAACGTATCCTCTAAAACACTAAAGTGGACTAATGTCACTAGCAGAGAAATTAAAAAAAAAAAAAAAAATATGTTTGTGTATATTGATAGGGCAGATGAAGAAATCGTGTCTGAAAGATTACTGGCCAACTGATCCCCTAATAGAAACCCCCATATTTCCAAAATAGATCTCAACAAATACTTACCTACCTGCATTTCAACGACTATTCAGGAAGGCCACCAGAAAAAGCACACTAGTCCTTCAAAGACTAGTTGAGTTCTGACAGTTTATTTGAATGCATGCCCTCCAGTTTGGAGGTTGTTTGAAAGTAGCACCCGGTCTGCAATGTGTTAAAAATATTTTCCAGGCCACTTTTATTTGGCCACATACAGCCTCCTTATCTTTATATTTTATTTTACTAACACATTGATTATCTTCACTCGCACAAAATACCGGCCTGATCCACTGTACTGTGAGGTAGGTTGGTGTATATATTCGAGAAACGCTAGTTCCATTTTCTGGTGTACATACATACCTTGTCACTAATAAAGAAACAGCCCTCATAAGTCCAGAACAGAAAGGAAATAAAAGGAAAATTTATTTGTCAGATCTTTTGCCTTGATTAATTTTCTTTTGCATTGTAATTTTAAGGTGCTAAGAGCTTGACTTTACAGAAAGACATCTAAGTTCTGTGTTTTCAAAGCATTTCTGAATTATGTTACGTGTGAAGTGTGCATGCGGGGAGGGTGTAAGATATTCAGATCCAGGCCTTGTTGAGTCTCTGAAGCTATATGCATAAAGAAATGTTAATACTTATTGGATCATGACTTATTTGTTACCCAGTTGGTTAAGAGAGGGAAAGTTTCAGCATTTTTGTATTTGCTACTACACTTGCATGATCTCATGTACAGTGTAACTGGTTTATTTCTAGCTTTGTTATCAGTCTTGCTTTGTTTTTGTAAGTGTGAACTTTTGTTTTCCTTATTTTTCTTGAAGCCTTCAGTGTGTATTTTATTCGTTTTTGTGTTTGTTGTTCTCGTGATGTTTTGTGGTAATTTTGTAATATTCTTTTATCTAGTAGACTATAATAACCTATGAACTTAGATTAATAATTAATTTTCTGTTATCTTAAACAACCTCTTGTTTTTGAAAATTATACGGTAGTATATGCAATTGTTTTCTCACATACATGCAGTGTTCTTCAACTAGTAGCATATTTTCTTTGTCAAAATCTTATTACAGAACTACACAAATACATTTTCTTGGATAAAGTAATATTTATGATGGCTTATTTTGTGCCGAGTATCTTTGTGCATTGTTTTTGGAAACTATTTCTCAAACCCCAGGTCTCCACCCAAAAGAAAACAAGTTGTGTACTGTATACTGATTCTCATTGATATTGTATAAACCATGCAAACATTCATATTATGTAGAATTTTTGAATGCCAACTTTAGAGTATTTTGTGTTATTTAAAATATGGTCCCATTTAAATTCATACGAGTAATGGTATCTTCAATACATTAACAAAATAAATGTTATTTTGGCAAGTAAAAAACAGTTTTATACAAACAGGAAGATAAGAAACCATTGTGTTTTTATTTCTGAATTTTTTTCCCCCCTCTTCATTATTGTCTGGTAGGAACCATTTGTCCAGAGGCTATACAAAGGTTCATTACATTTCTTAGCAGTATCAGTGTCTGTGTTTATGATTATGAGCCTACAGTGAAATGACTACCATAACATTTGTCACTGTATCTGCCATAATATTAGATAGAGAAGTGCACAAAGCCTTCCTGATTGCAGTGGATTTAGACTTCTTAGTTATTCTCTAAAGACTGTTTAAATTGTTTAAAGTCTTGTTGAAATGTCATATCATTACATACATGCAAAAACTTTGCAACCACACATGACATGCCACCACATCCTGTGCTGGGTATATGGATAGGAGAGAGAGAGAAAATATATTCATAGCTGTATGAAACTAGAATTTTCACATTTTATAAATATTTACTTCTCCACTGATAAATTAAAATTTAATTACAAAAATATACATTTTTACAGGACACAATGTCTTAGAAATGTCACAATTTGGAACCTGCGTTACTTATTGTAGAATTTTATTGTCCCAGGATAGTAAGGAGTGTGTTTTCACATGCTACATGTACCTAAAAGTGAAAATAATGAGTTTGCAGGAAACTACATTTAAATTTTGTGTTGCACTCACCCCTGTCTCATAATGAGGTGTCATATTTTTCTCCATTCATTTATGAATTCACTTAACACATTGTTGTCCTGGTGCACGCTACTCCATTCTTTCCTGTGGACCGGCAACAGAAGCACACCTAACATGAGAAGTGGGATAAAATATAAATATATGTAACTTTTAAATGACATCAAATAAATTACTGGAACTTGGTGAGAACACTTACCAGTGATTCTAGTACTTGCTTTTATTGTGGTATTGCGTGAAGCAGCTGAAACAAGTCATCGCCTAGGAAACGATCTACTACCTCCGGGATACTCGCAGAATTACTGGCCGTATAAGTGAGGCCTGTAAAACCTGTAAAGGGTTCTAGGACTCTGTTTTCATCCTTATTTGTCCATCCATCCATCCTCACTGTCGCTACTATCACTGGCATCTTCACTCGTATTATTGATGCCGTCAACAGACTTGCCTGAACTGAATATCGCACTTTCACTTCCGCGCGTATATTTTGATGTTGGCGGACACATCTCTTTACAATTACTAATACTTACACTTTCGCAATCATTAGGGATATCAGATAAACTATTGGCATGCAATTATCCAAATATTTCTTCATCATTCAAGCTGTCTTTGCTACAGCGCGCCATGCTGACCCCTGACAATACACTTGGTCATGCGATACTGAGTGTTATGAAACCACACTTCCTGCGCTGAAAGCATTGTCAAGGAAAGAATATATCTATCTAAATTCCAATCAACAAAGACTTTAGTTTGTAAACAACATGGAATATTTCGATTAATAGACGGCGGAGAGGATAAAATCACACAAGAATGAAGCAGTGTGAGAAAACATTAATTTATGTAGCCGGTCACCCGCACACCAATACGAAACTACATTAATTAACGTAGCCCGTCATTAATGTGTTAAAAATACCTATAAAATTATATATATTCTAGATTACAGAGGGGTGCTGTTCAAAAATCAGAATTTTTGTCTTATTTACAATTATCTGCCCTTAAAAGAATTGGGTTTTCTTGGCCAATTTATGCAGATATGGGATATTACATTGTATAGTTTACAGAAACTATCTTCTGTTGTGAAGAATAGAATATTGATTGTCAGGTCAACTATTAATCTGTTACCAACATAGAAAGAAAAGTTTTCAGTCAGTGACATTAATGACATTAAATTTCTGTGAAAGAGTGCTACTATTTGCTCTTTCTTATGTTTGAGACAAGAAATTACCAAGAGATCTGAACAGTTATAAAAGTGGAAATAATATTGCATGGTTGGTTGATGTTCTGTTCCAGCTGGAAGGAACACACTGATGCTGGCTGGAGTGTTTGATGTGCTAGGTAGGCTACTCTAATTCCAGCTTAGTCTGTTTGAGGAAGCTTACAACTGTCATTGTCCGCTACATTCCAGTAAAAGTTCATCAAAATCTAGGTCTTCACATCTTCTCTTTCTTTCATTTCTGTTTTGATTGCTTTTTATTCATCCATTTATTTATTATTTCCAGTTCAAAACAGACATTCTTTTCTCCCTTTTAATCACATAAATTTTCAGTCTTTATTCCTTCCCATATGTCTTTATTTCTTGTTTTCACTTACATACTTCTCAGATATTAAGTAAATACAAACATGGTACAGCTTTGAATATAAGTCAGAGAGAAGGAAGGGGAGTGCGAAATAAGAAAGGAATATATATAATTAGGACGAACACAATGTATATATAACCCGTTGAACAGAAAGGGAAATTTTAAAGCAGAGCTGAACAGAAGTGTGCTACCTGTGGGTCTTATTAACAAACTAAGGTACACAGCACTCGATGTCATGAAATCTTTGTACAGTTGGTAAGAAAATTAGTGAAAGTTGTAATTGTGTTTTTTTTTTTCTTTTTCAAAATACAATCTTCTTGATAGCAACAGTCAGTATATCTTCTGAACTATTCCACCTAGAAACATGAACTCTTTTTTAAAATGCTCATTGTTTTATGCCAATTTTAGAACCACAAAAATCATAAGAATGAAAGATCTTACTTTAGGTCCCTTTTCGTGCACTGGGTCACAGCAGACACACTGCTATCCGGCCTAATGTGGCGGAAGGTGAAGCCAGACAACAAAATCCGGATAGGCCAAACTTCTATAAGTACTCTCTTCCAACCCCAGCCGTACCATTAAAAACACCCTTTTTTACATCAAAACCCAATTTTATTAATATTTTCTGACTTCTTACGTAGCACGTGCTAGTTATAAGTGTTTGTTATGTATGTACAGTACGTACCGTACTGCGTGTTTCTAGAATTATTAAACAATGGCCCAGCCTTATTGTCAGTAGATACAGCCTCTCCACTAATGGTAATCTGGCGAATTATGAATCGTTTTTCTTTTTCGCCAATCCAGATATCCATCACTGGCAGTAAATTTTGAATCATCTCCTTCTATTTGTCACTGAAATTGCAATGCTTTTTCCTGCAATATCGCCTTAGCAATGGCAAGCCTTTTCCTCTTAAAAGTAATGCTTTCTCAGTTTCTTAATGCTTACCTTTCAACATTCTTTTTCTTTCATTCCACTTCCACTGCCATGGGCAGAACACCACTTTTCAGTTTCTGCTCGATATTTCTTCCAGTCTCCAGCTGTACCTTTTCCTACCCTTAACTAAAGCAATAGTTTTGACTTTCGCCCCATAGCACGTAGTTTTTCATCTACAGTCACTACAGCGTTTGTTTCTTTATCACCCATTTTGCAGTCTTTAATTAAAATGCAATGGAGCGCAAAGAAAAACAACAATTTACCAATGTACACTCTTAAAACATCCAATAAACAACTGACAAAACAAAGAAAATAAAGTTGCTCTCTACGTGAGCGCTGAAAGAGGGCTTCTATGTTTTAATTTTTCAAGAGCTTTTTCCAATAATTTATTCAATACATATTAACAATACTGTATAATACCTTATAATTTTGACTCCACATGAGCCAGAAGCACAAGATATGTTAAAACATTTTGAAAGACCCCATAGAGTTCTAGCAGAAGCCCACTTGCTAAAACTTTGGAAAACTATTGTATTGTATTACAGTACTAAGTAGGCTGGACAGTACAGGGGCCAGATAGCCGAGAGTCTACTGTGTGTGTGTATCATATATATACATACTGTAGGCTATATGCTTTGACTATAAGAGTATTCGTATCGTGGTTTGTGAAGAGATGATCCTTTTGAAGTTACCTTACTCCTTCGGCACCGCATTGCAAAGAAAGCCATTGAACATTGTGAAAGGTCACAAAATGAGCATTTCTTAGGTGCTATAATTCACAAATTACCGGTGTGCAGGACACAGCGTGAAAACTCTGAAAACTTTCCTGTTACTAAACAGTCATGGAAATTTTTATGTGACATCTAGGGAACGGGTACATCCCAGGCCTTACAGAGATCCGCAGGGCTCAGTGGAGCCTGGGGGGAAATAATTCAAGACAAGATATGGAGACCTGTTTCGTTGTAGACTGTTGCTTCGTGGGGAGACGGATTATCTCTGCTCAAATAGGAATGCGTCAGAGTTGTTGATCCCTTCAAAGATACCTTGTTCTGAACATTGTGAATATAGACAGTGGTTACCAAATTAGTGATTTTTTGGATGCCTATAATTCACAACTTGCCAGTACCTAGGACAGAACATTAAAAAACCCTGTAATATATTCAAAATCTGTACAAAGTTTAACAACATGACCTAACACGGACAAAGATTTCCTCTGCCACTTTTAAAGGAAGCCATATTCATTGGACTACATTCTGTTATCTTTTCTTACTATTTGTTTTCTATTCACTTTTCAAGGACTTTGTGACTAGATTTCTATAATGCAGTCATATCATAACATTATGACATCTATCTTAAAGTGGGCTAGCTAGATGTTGTCACATTAAACCTTTAGTCAGTGCGAGGCATCCAGAGCCCTTGTGTCCATTCCAAGGAGAATGCTGAAGTCCCTCAGATTGCAAGATGTGAATCAAACACAACAAACCTGAGAATGCAATTGTTCCCTCGTGTACTCCAGTAAATTGCCAGGAATGGACACTGAAGTCACTATCGAGCTCGTTTTGCTGTTCTATTAACATCGCCTGGAATCTTAGGGAAATATTTTCTGAAAATTATGACATTTCTTTCTACCAACAATACTTTAGGTACTTCCTTCAAGGAAATGAAATAAAAATAAAATAATGTACATTGGAATGATAGCAATACCATCATCGATGGTTTGTGGTAATAAACACGTCACACTTTACAGTAGTTATTACAACAACTTGTGGGTGGCAACAGAAACTCTGCTTCTAATTTCTATAACCACTGGTGCACGTGTTTGAACGTAGGATCGTGGAATGGAATTGCATACCTTGTAGCTGTCTTATTTTAAATCTTAGCTCTGTTTGAGACTGATAAGGAGATGTCTAAGACAAACTGATCTAGGAGTCATGCATGTCATGTGATAGGGTTAAACTGTTTTGAATGATGTAGATGGTGGTTATTATAAATTATGTGTTCTTTCTTTTTTGTGCCTGCAGAAAAGACGTCCTGCCTCTGGAACCAAGAAGAAAATAGAGTCCACTCCAGATACTTCCTCTGACAGGTACAGATGAATATGTGACGACTCTTGTTAAAACTCCTACCGAGTCTGATATTCCTTCTTATGTGTACCATCCCTCTTCTTTTCTCCCTGGGTCAAATCTCTTTCTCTTCTAACCTTTACAGTATCATCAGTTAGATTCAGATATTCTTGACCAAAAAAAAATGAGAAAGAGAAGCTGAATATGACCTAAAAAACAAATAATGTTAATGTTTTACTTGCGCAAACTACATCTACAGTTTTCAGACACACTGATCAGCCAGAACATTATGACCACCTACCTACTATCGATATAAACCCGTCCAGGCGATAGCAGCATCACTTGACGAGGAATGATTGCTAGTCAGACAAGCATGGTGCGTGTAGTGTCAGTGAGCATGCTGTCCGTGTGTAGAATGGGGAAGGCGTGCGATCTGTCTGAGTTTGACCGAGGGCAGATTGTGTTGGCCCGGAGGCTCAGCACGAGCATTTCGGAAACTACACGAGTTTTCGGGTGTTCATGGAGTGCTGTGGTGAGTGTACTCAACAAGTGGCGAAACCAAGGTGAAACCACGTCCAAACGTCGAGGAGTTGGGCGGCCACACCTCATTACAGATGTTGGACATCTTAGACTGGGCAGACTGATAAAACAGGACAGGCGGCAAACTGTGGCGGGACTAACATCACGCTTCAATGCTAGACAGAGTACAAGTGTGTCTGAACACACAGTGCACCAAACACTCCTAAGGATGAACCTCCACAGCGAGTGACCCACAACATCGGCAGCTACAACTGAAATGGGCATGTAACCATTTAAAGTTAAAAACTTCATAACTGATCCGTATTGAACTAATAGTAACAATGTTAAAAAAGGAAAAATGTTCCACCTTTTCAATACAATAACATTGTTGCACGAATCAATGTAGCAACATATTTTTATTAAGGGACCGGTTTCGACATCTATCCATGTCATCATCAGCCTACACAAAAAAATGGCAAGAAGTTAACACAATGGTAGCACTTATGACACTTTTCTTGAATTAAAAATAGAAGTTCATGTAGAGGTTCTTGAGCACTCTTACTGATCTTGAGGTTAAAAAGATGTAGTATAGTTCACAATTGTTGGATTCCCAGGGAAGAGTTCCTTGACCCTGCACTGCGGGACGGAGACAGGCTGGCGGCGGCTCAATTATGCTCTGGAAAACATTCACATGGACATCCGTGGGTCCAGTGGAGCTCGTGCAAGCCACTATGACAGCCGAGAAATATCATACACTGGTTGCAGACCACGTACACCCCTTCAGGACAATCATGTTTCCCAACCGCAGTGGCATTTTTCAACAAGATAATGCGTCATTTCGCAAGGCCAGGAGTGTGATGGAGTAGTTCGAGGAACACAGCGGCGAGTTGCAGTTGATGTGCTGGCCCACCAAGTCACCAGATCTTGACCGGATCGAACACATCTGGGATGTGATTGAACGTGGCGTCAGAGCTCACCGCCCCCCTCCCCAGAAGTTATTGGAATTAGGTGACTTGTGTGTGCAGATGTGGTGTCAACTCCCTCCAGCGACATACCAAGGCCTCATTGCTTCCGTGCCAAGATGTGTTGCTGCTGTTATCCGTGCCAAAAGTGGACATACCGGCTATTGGGTAGGTGGTCATAATATTCTGGCTGATCAGTGTATAACAATTAAATTGAAGGAAAACAAGAAATGTAAATTTTACATTCTTATTTTATTAAAAGCGGTACCGGTTTCGGCCACTGTTCTGGGTCATCATCAGCCGATTAAATAAAAATATAAAACAATGCATAGGAAAACAACAAGTAAAGGATAAGTCTTTCACTAAAAGCAGTTCAAGAAGCACTAAAACACTATAGGGATTAGCACTGCGTGATGTAAGATCCTAAAATCCAGAAGAAGTCGAAGATCAGTCATTTATATGAAGCAGGGTGCAGTTCTTGAAGAGCAGCATAACATACGTAATGTCTGACACTGTGCGTCAAAATGTTTATGAGAATTGGTGAATAGTTCAGTGAAGCATTTGCAGACTTGATCATTGAACTATTCACAGAGTTTCATTAGCATTTAGAAGCATAGTGCCGGACATAATGTATGTTGTGCTGCTCTTCAAGAACTTGCATCTTACTTCATTTAAGTGACTTATCTTTGACTTCTATACAATTTTAGAACTTCAGATTTATTAAATTGAATATAACTTCATGCCTAGCAGTATTTACAGGCTTGTTCACTGAACTATTCACCAATTCTCATAAACATTTTGAAGCACAGTGCCAGACATTACGTATGTTATGCTGCTCTTCAAGAACTTGCACCTTGCTTCATTTAAATGACTGATCTTCGACTTCTTCTGGATTTTAGAATCTTACATCACGCAGTGCTTCTTGAACTGCTTTTAGTGAAAGACTTATCATTTACTCATTGTTTTCCTATGCATTGTTTTATATTTTTATTTAATCGGCTGATGATGACCCAGAATAGTGGTCGAAACCGGTACCCGCTTTTAATCAAATAATAATGTAATTTTTACATTTCTTATTTTCCTTGTATTGAATAGGTTGAACCACTTTATTTCTTGTTTCAATTTAATTGTGATACAGTTCAATTCGGAACATTATGAAATTTTTATCTTTAAATGATCTGTATATATATCTAATGCAGAATGCAAAATTTTTGGTCACCAGGTTGTCATTGGCAAGTAAGGATTTCAAATGGGCAACCAAATTTGAATATTTATAAAACATTGGCTCTCCACGAATGAACTTTGTAGTGACCAAAGTATTTAGAGTGACTACTGCCATCTGATTTTAAATTGATCTAATGTTTTCATGATTTTTCTAAATCAATCACTCAAATTCGTAGTCAGATTTGGCAATTAGACATTTTTGTAAGTTTGATTTTTTTCTAAATCCTTTTATAACCTTTGCTGTCCTTTTTGACTATGTTGACCATATATTATTTACTTTCATGAGTGCTTTCAGATATGTGGATGACATAGCTGGAGCTTGACAGTCATTACAGTGATGTAAGCAAAGCAAGGTGAAGGTCCCAGGAGCAGTGGCAACCTTGGTACTAAGTGAAATAATAGTGGTTATGTCTATGCTTAGCTGCTTTTAGCGTAGACTGAGTGAACTGTGTGACTCTCCAAAAATGATAAACTTTTTCTAAATTTATTTCAAAAAGCATCTGGAACTGCACATTGAGAAAGTAGGTGCATCAAAAATTCCAACCCTTCCCCCCCCCCCCAATGGCATTACAGCCTATGAAGGGCCTTGGCCTACCAAGCGACCGCTGCTCAGCCCGAAGGCCTGCAGATTTACGAGGTGTCATGTGATCAACACGACAAATCCTCTCGGCCGTTATTCTTGGCTTTCTAGACCGGGGCCGCCATCTCACCGTCAGATAGCTCCTCAATTCTAATCACGTAGGCTGTTTGGACCTCGAACCAACTCTCAGGTCCAGATAAAAATCCCTGACTTGGCCAGGAAGCGAACCTGGGGCCTCCGGGTAAGAGGCAGGCACGCTACCCCTACACCATGGGGCCGGACTGCATCAAATATTACAGTGAATCAATTCTACATCCTTCCAGGTGAACCATGAACACTGTTCCCTATGTGTTATAGTGCATGAGTTGGAATAAACAGAAATGTCGGGCCCCTTTTAGGAGATATCCGAAAGTAGAACTGGAACATCTGAGCCGATATTGCACTTGTCCAGAGGTGACTGTGTTCTGCAGATCGTGGTAGGCACTAGTTGATCACTACGACACACACATTCCTGTAGGTCTTCCTCAGTGTTGGCTAAGACAATATTGAAGTTTAATAATGTATGTTGATGATATTTTGCTCTTAATTTGAAATCGGCTCAGGTTAGAGACTAGTTTGTAGGTATTTTCCCTCCTTTCACTTGCCCCTCTCTATATAGCATATATCATCAGGTGGAGTAGTGTTTTTTTTTCGCTGAGCATCAGTCAACAGCAGTTTGCTATTTTGTAAAAGAGTAAAAAGGACAGGTGGGAACTAGGAATTAATGGGGCGGATTGCTGAAATGGTATTTAGACAATGTTTATGGTTAAACAGTGTCGAAGTATGGCTGTTGCATTTATCACTTAGAGACTGTCTAAAACTGACATTCAACCGGCCATGTTTAAACACTGCCGAGAACACTGTTTAACCTCAAATTTTAGGAGTGAATCACAATCAGAGGTTACGTACTAAGAGACATATGACACAAGGGACAGTCCGGTAACTGTCAACTTAACTACAATTCTTGGTAACCAACATATTTTATTTTATTTGGGATAATTTCCCTGGAATTATAGGTCACTTTGACAACATCCATATCAGAATAACTTGTCCCGATCATCAGAGGGCTGTCACATTCATCAGCCGGGAGGGTTTCAGTTATTAAATTTACTGCCAAGCAAGCACACATAATAGTGACACTGAAACGTAGATGGTGTGTGTGGCGGTTTTTTTCTCTCTGAGTAATCATTGCGCTAATTCAGGTAGTTTTCGGCAACTGTGAGATAGCAAAAGGCAAGGACTGTGAAGGAAGAGCTGTGGTCATAAGAGCCTCAGTATTTGCCTGACATAAAAATGGGGAAACTACTGAAAACAATCTTCAGGGCTGCCAATGGTTAGTTTTGAACCTATGATCTCTAGAATGCAAGTTTCATCTATATGGCCAGTAGAACTCATTCATTTACACAGTACTATACACTAGTTTCATCTATATGGCCAGTATAACTCATTTGGTTACACAGTACTATACACTAGTTTCATCTACATGGCCAGTATAACTCATTTGGTTACACAGTACTATACACTAGTTTCATCTATATGGCCAGTACAACTCATTCAGTTACACAGTACTATACACTAGTTTCATCTATATGGCCAGTACAACTCATTTGGTTACACAGTACTATACACTAGTTTCATCTCTAGAATGCAAGTTTCATCTATATGGCCAGTACAACTCATTCAGTTACACAGTACTATACACTAGTTTCATCTCTAGAATGCAAGTTTCATCTATATGGCCAGTACTACTCATTCAGTTACACAGTACTATAGTTTCATCTTCCCTTTGCAGAAGCTATTTTGATTACAGTCACCATAACAACACTATAATCAAAGGTATACTTCCTCGTACGGTGGCATGTCGCTGTGGTGTTCATAATATTATGACATTTTATTTCCACCGAAAGCGATATTCTTATCTGTGGGCAGGTCATGCTCATGCTTAGCCACCATATTTGAGTAATGTGTAGGAAGACAACAGCTGACCAACATTTGGCGCACGCAACAACGAATTGCATTGGTTGCGACACGCAGAGAATTGCATGGAAGATACTTCTATTTCCAGTTTCGATCCTATATTGAAACTTTAAACGATGTCTAGCTACACACCTGGGTGAACATTGTTTATGCTCTGGAAGATCGTGTGCAACTTGGACATTGATCTGTTAAAGAAACTATTTAAAATAGTTTATGTTGGATCCACCTTGTCAGTACACTTTTAATGATTGAAAATTATTTATTCTATCATACATGTTTCAGGATTTGACTTCACTGATGAAGGGAATGCATATTGTTCCTGAAACATGATAGAATCATATATGTTTCAGGATTTGACTTCACTGATGAAGGGAATGCATATTGTTCCTGAAACATGATAGAATAAATAATTTTCGATCATTCAAAGTGTATTGACAAGGTGTATCCAACATAAACTATTTTAAATAGTTTCCTTAATAGATTTAGATAAATCAGTACAGGATCAGATAAAATATCTATTATGGTTAAGTTTAAGGCATAAAACTAGTCATCGTTTCAGTATCGGCCCATGTTGTCTGCAGCTATCCAGAAAACTGGAGATGCAAGTGGTTTAGATGGGTGTGCCCATGTAAGTAGCTGGGCAATAGACAGGAACATTATTTTAAAATTTTTAATTTGCACGATATCCTACCGTAGTTTAAGGCATTTGTGTATGAATTCATAATGCCTCTCTTTTTGTTCTCCTATACTGTAAGTAACTTGTTTAATTTTCAGCTGTCCTGAAGCAGAGACCAAGTCGAGCAAGAAGCATGGTGCAGATAAGGTCGAGCGACATCGAAACAAGAGCCGGGCGGAGACCCTACCAACCAATCACAGCCGAGTAGCAGATCGAACCAACAGCCGGGATACCAAGAAGGATAAAGTGGACTCTAAAAGTAAGAATACAGCAGAAAGCGAGGAAGACAGGCGGCATACAAAGAAGGACAAAGAAAAGGAGAGAGACGCCAAGAAACGAAAAGAAACTACAGAGGCAGTGCACCACAGAGCATCTTCTGATAGAGAGAGACGGCTACATCGCTCACGAACACCATCTACAAAGAAGAGACGAAGCACTTCTTCGGACAGAGGGAAACGAAATCGTCATTCCCCAGCTTCATTAACCAAAAAAGGAAGAAGTTTCTCATCTGATAGAAGAAACCATCGTTCTGATACGCCAGTCTCAAAGAAGAGAAGAAGTGTTTCAGCAGATCGAAGGAACCACCGTTCTCCATCGCCTGCTGTAAGGAAGCGGAGGAGTATTTCTTCAGACCGACGGCCATTGAGGTCACCATCTCCCATATCCAGGAAACATAGAAGCCGATCGATTGAGAGAGACCATCGCAATCATCGCTCACCATCCTCAACTGCCAAGAAGGTAAATATCATCCAGAAAAAGGCACAGGTGTCTCCCAGACGAGCATCTCGTCACAGAAAGAGTCGTTCCACATCTCCGTCTCGTCATCATCGTTCTAAAGATACAAAAGTTAGTCGTGATTCCTCATCGCCCAGAAACCGACACCTCTCTCCTTCTCCTGCTGTGAGAAATATTAAGACATCTCGCAGATCTCCTTCGCCTAAAACTCGGCAGAAAAACAAACACCGCTCTGCAAGTGAAAGTAGATCTCCATCAACAACTAGAACATCAACAACTAGAAATTATGTGAAGTCTGCCAATAGAACAAGGAGAAGTGCTACCCATTCACCAATCTCGCCGAAACCAAGGAGAGTTCGTCGCCGCTCCAACAGCAGTACTCGATCATCATCAACATGGAACAATAAATCCAAGAGCAGCAAAGATATGAAACAGAGCTCGACTCGATTGTCTACCTCGCCAAGAAGGAAACGATCTAGATATTCCATATCTCCAGATGCTAGACGACGAGGATTGTCTCGAAGTAGATCAAGATCAGCTGTAAAATCTCACCGTTCAGGGAAGCAGTCTAGGCCAACCATCTCTCCTAAACCAGGAGCTCACTACCGATCCAGGAGCAGAAGTCATTCTCGAACTAAGAACCACTATTCATCTTCTAATACAAACAAAAGAAAGACATCTCCTTCACTGTCATCCATTCGACGAAAAGAAAGAGTGCAGAGTAAATCACCAGAGAGCAGTCATCACAAAGCATCCATAAAAGTTTCTCCCCCATCTAAAAAGAGCCCTGGGAAGCCATCTGTCACTTCACCTGTCGTTTCTAAGAAAGGGAATGTGACCGATCATTCAAGAGCTCAGAAAAGCAGAAGCATGAGCACCGAAAGTAGCAATAGTAGCTCGAGTCTTAGCTACTCACCTGTTGAGAGGAATCCAGAACGATACAGAGACGTTCTGGAGTCCAGCAAAGGTAGCAAGAAAACTGCTGCTGTTATTAAGAAAATTGATAAATCCGTGAAGAAGAGTAGCTCCTCTGCCGTCAAATCACGTTCACGATCACGCTCTGAGTCCAGGAACCAACGACCCACACCTGCTGTCACTCCTCGAGTGCGGCTAAGATCATCAAGCGGAGAAGACGATGAGGAGGAGGATGAAAAGGACAATAAAGAAAAGGATAAAGAAGAGGAAAAAGAAATTCAAGCACTAAAGATACTTAAATCAGGTCTAGCAGAGAAAGCTAAGGAGTCACTGGAGAAGAAACTGTCAAAATTATCTCCTGACCATCGTAGTAAAGAAAGTAGCAATGAGGAAGTAAAGCCTGTTGTGGACATCAAAGAGGAGAAGGAGGAAGTAGAGTCAGCTGCTCCTGCTACTCCTCCAACCGTCTCCATCGAGGCTGTTTCTGACATTGCATTGCCCGAAATTGAGCCAAGCGTTAAAACTCCAGAAGCAGCTGTTGCTGAAGAAATTGTGGCCACCGAGGTGGTAGTGACAGCTCCTCCTCCTCCACCGTCTCCACCACCGCCGCCTCCAATATCTCCACCCCCTCTCCCTGCTCTGACCTTGCCTCCTAAGAGTCCAGATCACCCTCCACTGCCCCTGGAACCGGACACCATTCCCAAGCCACCCGGTTCACCACCACACTCGCCCACTGCAGCCAAGAGGCCTCCTGCTGAAGGCCCTGGGAAAGTACCTGCTGATAACCCAAAAGAACCTGTACCTGAGGTACCAAAAATAACTCCAGATGAAATTGGGAAGGAATCACCAACGGAAGTTGCAGAGAAGAAACCGTCAGAAACTATTGACCGCAAATCCACTGCCAAATCTCCTGTACCGGTAGAACCGGCCAAAGCACGGCAGAAGAGATCTCAGTCTCCAGGTGCACACAGGTGGCGACTGCTTTCCGATTCTAGCAGCCGGTCGAGGTCACGCTCAACATCGATACCCAAGTCTCACAAATCGCGGAGTTCCTCACCATCTACTTACAGCCACAGGTGAGTCTAGACCTGGATTCTAAGTCATTTCATGTAAATTAATATTTCTGCATAATGAAGAAATACATGTATAACTGCTGATAATCACAGCAATACATACATCAAAATTTAAACCTTATCTATGTAAATCTATATATACCTTATAATATAAAATAAGAATTTTGTCTGTACATTGCTCAGAATAAAAAAAATAAATTTAAAAAAATTGGTAATTCTACATCGGTCATGTACATAGTAAGAAGGAAATGCAATTTTCCCTCAAATCTGTCTGTGTGTAAGTACGTGCATCATGAGAAAATGGTCAAACAGATTTTAATGAAAATCGAATTTAAAGGGGGGGGAATAAAGTGCCACAGTCTAGGCTCTAAATAATTTTATTCATAGTGGGTGAAATGATAGTTTAGGGGAAGGCCTAAAATTTAATTCTCATATATCTTTAGTGGTCATATTAATACGAGGCATTTTTTTTGTTACCGTTTTTAAATATGGCTGCTGCAGCACTTAGGTTGTCATTCAGAGCATGCACTCTCTACAAACATCTGTAGGCTAGCCACAAATGCGATTATGGAAGCATTTGCCCATATTTACATTTGTTTGTGCGTATTGAAAATGCCTCTGACAATTTACGGTTCCCCTCCCCACCCCTCCCCCTCCTCCCTCTACCCTTCCCTTCCCCTTCCTTCTTTACCCCGTCCTCTCCTCTTTCTAACTACTCCTTTGTTTACATTGCCTGCTTCCTACAAGAAGTCAGTGTGTGTTCCACATCAGACAGGTATTCTGTACATTTGACTCTAGAGGTGAGTCTCATAAATAATTTTTAACTTTTTTAATTTCTTTTCTGTACGTTTATCCATTCCTAATTTTGGCTATCATTTCCAGATTTACTTCTCTGCCGTAGATCCTAAATCAACTTTTAAGACATCATATTATGACGAGATCATAACCATAATTTTTGTTATATATAATTTAATGTTATAATTATTCCTACAACATTGTCTTTGTCCGGTATACACATGTTTATATTATCACATAATCTGTTTAATTTTTATTTGGCTGAAGATGGCCACTAAGTGGCTGAAACTAGTCCCAAGACTGATGTAATATTATTTACTTCATATATTGTATTGAAAATTGAAAATTTATTTGCTATAATTAGCGGTCCTGGCGAGTGTGAAGTACACACTATAATTTACGTTCTAAATACAAAAGATGTGAAAGCAGTTGGAATTCATCGCAGATTTGTGAAATGAATGGAGAAGACACTATGAGCGAAGGAATGGTAAGAAAATGGGTTAGAGTGAGTGATGGGAAAACTGAATACAAAATAATCACTTATTCGATTACTTCATTTTAAATCTATTAAAGAAACTATTTAAAATAGTTTATGTTGGGTCCACCATGTCAGTCCACTTTTAATGATTGAAAGTTATTTATTCATTCATACCTGTTTCAGGAACAGTATGCATTCCCTTCATCAGTGAAATCAAATCAAATTCATTTATGTTTAATACTAACCGGTGAGTTGGCCGTACAGTAAGGGGCACGCAGCTGTGAGCTCGCATCTGGGAGATAGTGGGTTCGAACCCAACTGCAGCAGCCCTGAAGATTGTTTTCCATGGTTTCCCATTTTCACACTAGGCAAATGCTTGGGCTGTACCTTAATTCAGACCACGGCCACTTCCTTCCCATTCCTAGGCCTTTCTTTGTCCCTTCGTCGCCATAAGACCTATCTGTCTCGGTGCGACGTAAAGCAAATAGCGAAGAAAAAAAAATCTGTTCAATACTAGTCACAAGAGAGGATCCTTCCAGCAGTCCTTAGTATTATCTGAAATGCAACGCTTTATAACGTGACATAACTTTTCAGTGGCGATATACCTAGTACCCTTCGGAATACAACATTAAATGTGTCTATTATTCTTACAAGGAGCCAATTCCTCATAAAAAGAATCCCATGAGGTGGTTATCGTACCATCTCCTTTAATAGATTTAGACAAGTCAATACAGGAGCAATAAAATACCTATTGTGGTTAAGTTTACTTCATTTTATTCGATTACCTTTCCATTCAATCATTTTTGATTAATTTTCCAGTTGATTATATTTAATTTATTCAATTATTTTTTCATTAGATTATTTTCTGATTATTCATTCGAAAGGATCGGTCTCTGATAAGCCTTCTGAAAGTAATACGAAGTCGTACTCCACACATGTGAACGAGTAATGCACTCGCATGCTATTACTTAAAATGCATAGAATAATATATTGCATCACATGATAACGCACAGCGCAATGCTAGATTAACTTGGCTCACCAAATTTTGTGTCATAAATTAAAATTCGCAATGATTTTCTCTAAATGGCGAAGTTGCTAGTCGTTATCTTTGAAATTCTTTCACTACATGACTTCAAAAAGTCTCCAGATCATTAGAGCTGGCAACACTGATGATGGTATTTTTTATTATTATTAACTTTAGATAGATAGATAGATAGATAAATGTCTTTATTGGCGTAGTTAAGGCCATTAGGCCTTCTCTTACACTAAACCAATTTGTACATAGAATCAAAGTTAACACTACCGTAATTAATACTAAGTATAGCACAGTTAAAGACAATCTAAATATTTTATAACAGAAATAAAATTCCACCCCAGTGAGATAAACATACTTACAACAATAATAATAGGCCTAATAATAATAATAACAGCAACAACAATAATAATAATAATAATAATAATAATAGCTAGTAGTAATAATGTACTAACACCATCAGTAAAGGACTAGAAATGCACAGTTCATTCGTATCCTGCTGTACCTCTTAACGCTCTTTTAAATGACCTGGTGGTTGGTATTCCTCTGACGTCATCCGGTAAGCGATTCCATTCTCGGGCGGCAAACACAGAAAATGAGTTGTTATATGTTGCAGTTCGATGGTGAGGAATGACGAGCAGGTTTGATGTTTGAGCCCGTGTACCTCTGTTATGCACATTTGAGAAATAATGGAAACGCGAAGAAAGGTAAGTTGGGGAAGATGTAGTAAGGACTCGGTGGAGGAGAGACAGAGTATGATGATTACGACGAACGTGGAGTCGCGACCACTCTAGTTCTAGGAAAGATGATGATACGTGGTCATATTTTCTTAGATTGCATATATACCTCACACATGCGTTTTGAGCGCGTTGTAGCCTTAGGGACAGCAGTGGCCTCACATCATTGAAAACAACATTGCAATAGTCGAAATGTGGCATTACAAGAGCCTTGATTAATTTCTGCTTAAGTTTTATCGGAAATATGTATTTATATCTATATAAAGAATGAAGAGCAGAGAAAACCTTCTGGCAGATATGTGAGATATGTCCAGACCAAGTCATGCGTTCGTCCATGATAACGCCGAGGTTCTTCACTTGTGGTACAAAAGGAATTGCAACATTCTGAAGGATTACTCTCGGCAATGGACGTTTATTGATATTTGCCATTTGATTTTGGTGGCCAAGAAGGATTACTTGTGACTTTGTAGGGTTCAACTGCAGGCCGTGGGCAGCAGACCATTCACTAACAGTCTGTAAGTCAATGTTTAGTAAGTCTATATTTTCCTGAAGGTCTTGTGCTGTAGAGTCTGTGTAGAGTTGTAGGTCGTCAGCGTACATGTGGTATTTGCAATGTCTTAAATTCGATGATATGTCATTCACAAAGAGTGCGAAAAGAAGTGGTCCAAGTACAGAGCCTTGAGGGACTCCTCTATTCACGTGACGCCACGATGAAACAATTCCATTATTACCTTTCACACATTGTTGACGTCCGTAAAGATAGGAATGCATCCAAGCAATCGTACTTTGAGAAAAATGTAGAGCCTTCAGTTTTACAAGTAATATGTCAATGTCTACGCTGTCAAAAGCTTTACTGTAATCTAGTAGTACTAGAACTGTGACTCGTCCTCTGTCTATTTCCTGTCGAACGTCCTCAGTCACTTTGAGTAAGGCTGTAGTTGTTGGCCACATTGGACCATTTGAGTCTTCCATGTACACTTTTTCTTTGAAGGTTGTACCGTTTGACTCTTCTTATCTGCCCGGTACTTCTTCATTCGTTCTGATTGCAGTGTTCTTAATTCATCTGAAAATGGCATTTTAATAATAATAATTATAATAATAATAATAATAATAATAATAATAATAATAATAATAATAATAATAATAATAACCTACAAAACCCAACGTGCCCAAGCAGCTAGGGTGTTCAGAACTGAGAAACGTAAATACGAAAAATCTCTCATTGAAAAGATAGAACAAAACTTTAGGAAGAATGAAAGCAGAGAGTACTACACAGCCTTCAAACGCAAACTCACTGGCTATAAACCACCATCTCTATGCTTTGAGCGAACGGACGGCACACTGGCGACGTCAGATGAAGAAAATTGCAGCATTCTGGCAGATTACTTCAAGAATTTACTTAATTGCTCTAAACCGCAAAACGCCATTGAGACCAAGGAACCCTTACTCAGTTACCCAGATTCCAGACCACCCGACAGAGATGAAATCAAGCGCCACAATGCCCGTCTCAAAAATAACAAAGCGCCGGGGGAAGACTCAGTAGTAGCAGAACTATGGAAATATGCCCCAGAAGAATCACTTGATATCTTGCAAAAGCAAATAGAAGAAATTTGGAACAAGGAGACCCTACCCGAAGATTGGAAAATAGCTTTGATCCATCCATTACACAAAAAAGGCAGCATGAAGAACATCAACAACTACAGAGCTTTGCTACCCGTGACTTACAAAATTATATCACTTGCCATCCTAGAGCGTTTGGAAGCACAAGTCGAACATCAAATAGGTGAATACCAAGGAGGGTTCAGAAAAGGTCGCTCAACAGCTGAACAGATCCAAAATCTGAAAACGATCATCAGATATTGTACACTAAGGTCCAAGCAGTATGTGTCTGTCTTTGTGGACTTTAAGAAAGCGTACGACTCCACTGACCGGGAAGTCCTGTTAAACATCTTAAATGAATTTGGAGGTGATTTGAAACTGCTGGCATTAATTAGAGCCACCCTGACCGATACAAAATCCAAGGTAAAGTTCCACGGATGTCTCTCGCATTCCTTTGACATCAAAACAGGAGTCCGACAAGGTGATGGGCTATCCCCGATACTCTTCAACTGTGTTCTTGAAAAGATCATCAGAACCTGGCGGGTGAGATTACAGGAAACCAACTACAGTCCATTGAGATTAGGAAACAAATCCAAGGGAATCGCAACAGACTGCTTAGCATTTGCCGATGATATTGCTGTTCTCTCAAACGACATAGAAACCGCTAGAGCTCAAGTTGAAATTTTAAAGGAAATTGCCGAACAAACTGGTTTGCAGATATCGTTTGAGAAAACAGAAGTAATGACTAACATCAAAGAGGCTCCACCAAAACTCCATACAAAATACGGGGACATAACCCGAGTAGACAAATTCAAATACCTGGGTGAGATCATCATGAAAAATGGACTGGACAAAGAAGCACTTCAGGAGCGAGTACGCAAACTGGAAATAGCCTACCAAACATCCCGCACAATCTACAACAAAAAATGCCTATCCCAAAACACCAAGATATGTCACTATGAAACAGTTCTGAAGCCAGTAGTTCTATATGCAGCCGAAACCCTGTCTCTAAATGCCAACAAAGGACTCCTTGAAGAACTGGAGAAAAAAGAACGCAAAATTGTGAGAGGAATCTTGGGATCAAAGTACAGAAATGGAATCCATCAAAAGAGATCCAACAAGGAAGTCTACAGCAAAATAGAGAAAATTATCGACACAATCAGAAAAAGACGGGCACGATTTTACGGTCATCTGAAAAGAATGGATGGAAGAAAGTTAACTAAAGAAATCTTTCACTTTTTTGATTCAAACTCCAAAACCACAATTCCCTGGTTTAGAAATACCAAAGAAGACCTGCAAATGCTACATATCTCAGCTGAAGACGCCTTTAACAGAGATCTCTTCCGCAAGAAGATATTGACGAACGGGCTAAACCGAGACGAGCAACCGAAGAGAAGACACGGTGCCCCTTGGACAGAGGAGCGTAAGCAGGCCCACTCACAAAGAATGGGGGAAATTTTGGGCTCTAAGGAAGGCCAAGTTCAGTGTCAAATGCAACAAGATTTAACGTGGTCCTTGATGGCCCCAGCGAATTATATATATATATATATATAATAATGTTATTGTTTTTACCTCCCACTAACTGGCGTTGAGTTAATCTGTTACCTATCGGGCGAGTTGGCCGTGTGGTTAGGAGCGCGCAGCTGTGAGCTTGCACCCGGGAGATAGTGGGTTCAAGCCCCACTGTCGGCAGCCTTGAAGATGGTTTTTGGCGTTTCCCGTTTTCACACCAGGAAAATGCTTGAGCTGTTCCTTAATTAAGGCCACGGCCGATTCCTTCCCACTCATAGACCTTTTCTATCTGATGGTTGCCATAAGACCTATCTGTGTCGGTGCGATGTAAAGCAAGTTGCAAAAAAAAAAAATCAAATCAGATACCAGTGTAGTTGGTCTGTTATTGGACATTGTAAATTTTCCAGCTAACTCATTCCTGGTTGCCAGCGTTTTGCCCCAGTGTGCTAAATTGGGCTCATCAGTTGGAACATAGCACACCCACCAAGACACATGGCTAGTGCATACCGTGGGGGCCACTGCGTAGGCTACTTGGAGCCACTGGCAGTGCCATTGCACTGTGAGAGACTTTGTTTCATTTCCATCAGATGACATAGATGTTGATTCCTATAGGGAACCTGAAATATTTGTCCCGAATGAGTACATTTATAATACCACTGTAGTTTGGTCTGTTATTGGACATTATACATTTTCCAGCTAACTCTTTCCTGGTTGCCAGTGTTTTGCCCCAGTGTGCTAAATTGGGCTCGTCAGTTGGCACTACTTTGGTATTATAAATTTACTCATTCTGGGCAAATATTTCAGGTTCCCTATGGGAATCAACATCTATGTCATATGAGTTAATCTGAGTTAATAAATTACCTTCTGTGATAAATTTTCCAAAAGTACGAGAGCTTTTCGTTTTCATTGATCCAAAGCTCATCCCAATATACCTATTAAAGGAGACGGTACAATAACCAGCTCATGGGATTCCTTTTTATGAGGAACTGGCTTCATGTAAGAATAATATACATATTTAAGATCGTATTCCGAAGGGTACTAGGTATTTCGCCACTGCAAAGTTATATCACGTTATAGAGCGTTGCATTTCAGATAATACAAAGGACTGCTGGAAGGATCTGCTCTTCACTTTTATTACTCTTTGAATCACCAAAATCCTCTCTTGTGACTGGTATTAAACATAAATGAATTTGAATTGACATCTTTGGTGGTCATAAAGAAAGTTCCTTCTCCCAAATCACGTCCAGTTCTGCAAATCATTTAACCTCAATCAGGCATTAACAAAAGAAATTGCAGTGACTGCCTTGAAATATTCCATCCAAATCGTGAAACTTTTTAATGCAACAACATACAGTATGTCAAATGTGCAAACCCACTCACAGTTACTTTTTTTGCTGTTGGGTTTACGTCGCACCGACACAGATAGGTGTTATGGTGACGATGGGACAGCAAAGGGCTAGGACTGGGAAGGAAGCAGCCGTGGCCTTAATTAAGGTATAGCCCCAGCATTTGCCTGGTGTGAAAATGGGAAACCATGGAAAACCATCTTCAAGGCTGCCAAAAGTGGGGTTCGAACCCACTATCCCTAGAATACTGGCCGCACTTAAGCGACTGCAGCTATCGAGCTTGGTGCAATTACTTTTAATATTCATATTGTCTTTTTATGTACTTCATCCTCAGGAGCAATCTCCAGTTGGGGAAAGTCAAAATAAATGGTGATATTCGAAAAGATGTATGTATAGTTTCATAAGCGTGCCCTCTCACGAAAAGAGGTTCATCAAGACTGCAAGCATCAGAGATCAAATTTCTTAGATCCACCATCCAGAAGACCAAGACTGACAAGTTAAGAAGCGAGGAGGTGAGGAAAGAAACTGGAATAAAGACATCCCTATTAGACAGAATTGGCACATCCAGACTACGGTGGTACGGGCATGTGATGAGGATGGAGCCTACAAGAACAGCCAGAATAAATTTGGAAAGACAGGTGGAGGGGAAAAGACCTGCAGGAAGACCTAAAACCTGATGGATGGAAATGATCAAGGTTGATTTAGTTGCCAGAGGATGGACAATGGATGATGTTCTCAATGACAAGTTGTATATGGACAGGAAGAAGTGGAAGAGGCTCATTAATAGTACCCAGGAAACCGGAACTGTACATTGAAGATGACAGGTGTTTATGATTCTATCCTGGGTTTCAGTCTGTCTGCAGATGGTTGAGTTACTGTAGATGGTGAGGGTACGAACGTTGGAGTTCTTTCTGCTTCCAGGTTTGCTGTAATTGTTCTTTGTTGGCAAATTTGGAGGAGGAGTGTACATGCTTATAAGATTGAGTGGAATAAACTTATCATCAGCATAACAGATAGCTGCGAATATATTTTGATCTCACTTTGAATGGAAGTATCTTCATAAGTTTTCTGTCTGATTGTTGCATACCTGCCTGAGGTTGAGTATTCCTCTTCCTCCATTTAAACATGACAGATTAATTTGCTCAATTGCAGTATTAGGATGTTGTTGTCAGAGATGTTCTCAGTTGTCTCTCTGTAACCCCCCCCCCCCCCCCTTTTGCACATAATATAAGGTACATATAAAACGAGTAATGTTTTAATAATCCATAATAACAAATCTGAAAGAATAACGTCAGCCAACGATACACCCAGTAAAACATTTTAAATTTCAACCACATAGCAATGCAGGATAACCAGCATGACAACTAGAGAAAGGATGTATGGAAAGCAGGCCGGGAAACCCTACAGAGAACGAGATCTTACGTGACGTTGTAGGGAAAGAAACGTAAGAACATTAACCCTTTTGTCTGACTTTACTTAACGTACGGAATTTAAACAAGGAATAAAGAACAATTAAAAATATAACATCTTCAATTGAGAAAAAGGTTAAATCGAACCATGAGGTTCCTGTCGGTGGTTCTTCAGCACAGTGAATATTTACACAAAACTACAATTACATTTAAGTAAGTGAGCATAATTTCGATGTTGAAATTTACAATGAAAATTTAACGGAGAATATGACATAATTACAAACATCTTACAAGGCAATCTAAAAATGTTACAAGGAAAGGAAACAACGGAAATTAAATTTAGCACAGAGGCCTATAGAGGGGCAATCCTCTCCTAATACACACCAGTAGGGACGCATACCTCAACAGGTGTACTCTAAATTGATGCAGAATTACTGGAGGCAACTCGGAAGAAAAAAATTTACATTTACACAAAAGGTTAATAAAAGGAATTGTCTCCAAAACAAAGGATATGCCTAGCTGACGAACTAAGGCATTACAAAATCAAAACGGTGAAAACCAGGGTCTAAGGTAAACTCCGATCAAATGAATTTACATTTTAATTTAACGCTTGAGAAAAGAAAACATGCTTACCGCGGGATGGCTGGAGCCGGTGAGCGGACCACCTAACAAGGTGCGTCCAATCGTTAAGACGTACGAAAACCAAAGACGCTGAAGAGAGCCTTGCTCCTGCTAAGGAGCCAAAAGGCCGGAAATTGAGAAATACTCAAACAGCCAATGATTCGACCCGAAGTTTCACCAGTACAAATTAATGTTATTTTCGCCAATGGCATTACAGCACCATATGTGGTAATGTGGGAAATTTATTCTAGAGGTTTCGATTGCAAAACTCAGCGATTTCGTGATCGAAGCCTCCACGTGGCAACTACAGGGTGATAAAAAATATGTGTTACAACAAACATATTACTGGAGATCTCCAATATCAATGTCTTCCAACACTCATAAAGATTATTAAATATCAACAGTTCACAGTCTTTCCTGTAAGTCCTGAAAATTCTTTAAATACACAAGTTTTCACCAGAAATAAAACACACAAAATTGTACATAAATTTACAGCAACAAAAAAACAAATCTTCAATTGAATTCTTCAAAAATGTCTTTCAATGACAGTTTCATAACAAATTTTCAGTATTAACTGATTCCACCGATTCTATCAACTCACCACCGGCGACATCTCCAAGTTCACAAAATTTGTTTCAGACCATTTAATGACACCAGATGGGTAGATGAGAATTGGGATTGCAAAAAAGTGAATTGCCTTTACTTTGTTTCCTGCATTTAGGAATGATTTTGGAACTATCATTCATTCATGCATTCATTCATTCATATATTCGTATAGGCCACTAATGGACCACATAAAAAGTCTACTTGATGTGAGATTTCCCAAGGCGCTACACTTCTTTCATCTTTTCACTGTGTGCTTTCTTCAGACCAAGTTGCTCCAGTCTTCAATTTCTTGACCTCCCGGCCCATTTCCACTTATGCTGAATATCCATCTGTCGTGTATGTCCGAGTCTGTGATGCCAGCATTGTTAGAGTCTTCTCTAACTTCGGCGATCCACTTCATGTTCATTATGCTTTCGGTGTATTCCAAGATCTGTTTAGTCAGTCGGCTGTCTGGCATTCTCTTTGATGTGACCATAGAATTTCAGACGACGTTTCATCATGTCGTGTACTACAGTATGTTGGATATCTGCTGAGTCTCCTGTCTACTTCGCAACCGGTATTCTTCTTGTGTCTTTTTGGGTCCTAGAATTTTTCTGACCATTCTTCTCGCTAGTTCCTTGATGGTTTCTAGTTCACCTTTTGTATTCAAGACCAATGTTTCAGATGCGTACAGTGTTTCAGGTTTGATGACTCTGTTATAATGTCTCACTTTGGTGTTACGTGATAGACATGATTTATTGTAGATGTTCAAAGCCTTCCAAAATGCTCTGGTCATCTTTGGTCTTCTCTGCTCATAAGCTGATTTCTCCATCCCATTGACCTGTATCATCTCTCCGAGGTACTTAAATGTGTGAACCCTCTTGATATTCCCGTATTTTGTAGTAATTTCCTCCGGTGCATTTTTCAGGTTCGACAGACGTTGTGTTTTCTCAAAGGAAATCTGTAGTTCCACTTTCACAGCCATCTCTTTCAGAATTTCGATTTCTTTTGTTGCTGTTTCTATGGTATTTGCAAGTATTGCTAAATCATCAGCAAATGCTATACAACTGATATCTTTTCCCTTGTTCTTTCTTCCTAACCTTTTTTCCATTCACTGATCACTTTGTCCAGTATTATTTTGAGAAGAATAGGTGATAGGTGAATTTGATTTTGGATTTAGTGTCCGTTAGTGTCTGTTTGATGAGGTTTTTCGTCTTCTTGTCAAGGCCTCTCTCCTCTAGTTCTTGTATCAGCGATTGTCTGTCTACAGAATCGTAAGCCTTCTTGAAGTCTACGAAAGTACAAACGATCTCTTTGCTTCTCATTACATGATATCTCAGAATTGTTTTCAGATTCAGTATCTGTTCAGCACAAGATCTTCCAGGTCTGAAGCCTTCTTGATATTCTCCTATCGTGTGTTCCAGTTGCGACTGTACTCTATCTCAACAAGTATAATTAAAGAACCACCTAATCAATACTTTATTTTTTGCGTTGGGAAAAATTAAATATACATTATCACTCACAGAACATGTTTCGACCACTTAGTGGTCATCATCAACTGTATAAGGAAAACTAGATGAAAAATATTGGACAATAAGCACAAGCGTTAATCTTTAGGTTAAGGAAAAAATATTTGCTGTGTCGATTGATTGGTAAAAGTAAGTATCGATTAGGTGGTTCTTTAATTATACTTGTTGATTATACTCATCGATACAGTCATGAAGTGGACAGCTTGCAATACTGTACTCTATCTAGCAGGCATTGTGATAGAATCTTGTATGCAGATGATAATAGCTATACTCCTCTGTAGTTATCTCCTTTCTTATGAGAGGGTGCACTACTACACTCTTCCACTCTTCAGGCAGTGTTTCAGTTTCCCAAATATCTTGCATTATCTTTGTGATTTCACTGATTGTTTTCGGTCCAAATTCCTTTAGTAGTTTGGCTATGATTCCATCTTCTCCTGCAGCTCTCCCGCTCTTCATTTTCATGAATTTTGCCTTGATCTCTAATTCATTTGGTTCTTCTGTTTTCTCATTTCTGTTGGTCTATTGTATCCTTGGAAATCTCTCTGTGGGCTCGGGACAATTCAGGAGTTCTTTGAAATGTTTTGCTAGTGTTTCGCAGTTTTCTTTGTTGTTCATTGCCAATTCTCCATTTTCTTTTCTGAAGCAAAGTTTTTATGGTTGATATCCTGTGATTCTGTATTTGAATGCCTTGTAGCTCTCTCTTATTGTGGTTAAGAAAGTTCTCTTCTGCCCCTCTCAACTGATTCTTTAGATATTCTCTTTTGACCTTTCTGATGTCTCTTGTCGTTTGCTTCCTTGTCGCTAAGTATATTGATAATTTTATTTCCGTTTTGTTGCTGTTCCACTTGTTGTATGCTGCTTTTCTATTCTCAATTGCTTCTTCACATGTCATGTCCTATTGTTCCTGTGAATTTTTTTTCTCTGCCTAATTGTGCATTGACATCTCCCAGTAGAATTTTAACATCTCCTTTAGGGATTTTACTCATTGTTTTCTCAAGTTGGTCCAAGTACCGTTCGCCTCTTTCTTTGTCCCTCTTGTTATCTTCGTTTACTGGTGCATGTATGTTGACTATTATATATAGTACTTGTTGGCACATTTGAGCCTCATCGTCATCAGTTTGTTGTTTATTGGTTTGACTTCTGTTACTGAGGTGAGTATGTTCTTGTTGACAGCGAACGCGGTGTTCCTTTACCTACTTTCCTTTCTGTTTTGCTCTTGAATAACCTGTAGTTGCTGAAGCCTATCGTATTGTCATCTGTCATGCGCATCTCTTGGATTCCTAGTATCTGAATCTTCTGTTCGTCTAGCATCTTCTCCTACTCTGGTAATTTCCCTGCTCTGATTAGTGTGATGATATTCACTGTTCCTATGTACGTCTTTGTCTTGGCGAGAAGTTTGCCAGAGGTCTCAGACTCCCTCTGTTCTCGTTGTTGGCCGGATTCCCCAGAAATCGATAGTCCAGTTGCGATGCTACCTTGAGCACTGGTGGGATTGGTTACCTCCTGGGGTATCGGAAGTTATTCCTCTCACGATCCATGTCTACGCTTGTTGACACTTGTGGGTCCAGCTCTTGCTGGGTGGTTAGAACTGGAATGGGTAGTTCCAGAGCTTTGTTTGCAGTCGCACCAACTAGGTGAACAGACGCTGACTCCCTGCTGCTCACTCCGAGTACAGACGCAGGAAGATTTGCTTCATTCAATTCTTCCATTCTCTCCGGCGTTGAGAAATGGAACTCCTCTTCCGCCTTCGAGACCGTCGACTATATTACCCAAATGTATTGGGTATAATATATTATTAATATATATATATAATTCGCTGGGGCCATCAAGGACCACGTTAAGTCTTGTTGCATTTAACACTAAACTTGGCCTTCTTTAGAGCCCAAATTTCCCTCATTCTTTGTGAGTGGGCCTGCTTACGCTCCTCTGTCCAAGGGGCACCATGTCTTCTCTTTGGTTGCTCGTCTCGGTTTAGCCCGTTCGTCAATATTTTCTTGCGGAAGAGATCTCTGTTAAGGGCGTCTTCAGCTGAGATACGTAGCATTTCCAGGTCTTCTTTGGTATTTCTAAACCAGGGAATTGTGGTTTTGGGGTTTGAATCAAAAAAGTGAAAGAATTTCTTTAGTTAACTTTCTTCTGTCCATTCTTTTCAGATGACCGTAAAATCGTGCCCATCTTTTACTGATTGTCACTAAATTTTACACTATTGAGAATCTTCCACCATTTTGATAGGTATCAAAAAGTATCAAAACGGAGGAAGATTCTCAATAGTGTAAAATTTAGTGATTAAATTTTGATACGGAAAATGAAGCTGATTACTTGCAATTTTTCTGATTGTATCGGTAATTTTCTCTATTTTGCTGTAGACTTCCTTGTTGGATCTCTTTTGATGGATTCCATTTCTGCACTTTGATCCCAAGATTCCTCTCACAATTTTGCATTCTTTTTTCTCCAGTTCTTCAAGGAGTCCTTTGTTGGCATTTAGAGACAGGGTTTCGGCTGCATATAGAACTACTGGCTTCAGAACTGTTTCATAGTGACATATCTTGGTGTTTTGGGAAAGGCATTTTTTGTTGTAGATTGTGCAGGATGTTTAGTAGGCTATTTCCAGTTTGCGTACTCGCTCCTGAAGTGCTTCTTTGTCCAGTCCATTTTTCATGATGATCTCACCCAGGTATTTGAATTTGTCTACTCGGGTGATGTCCCCGTATTTTGTATGGAGTTTTGGTGGAGCCTCTTTGATGTTAGTCATTACTTCTGTTTTCTCAAACGATATCTGCAAACCAGTTTGTTCGGCAATTTCCTTTAAAATTTCAGCTTGAGCTCTAGCGGTTTCTATGTCATTTGAGAGAACAGCAATATCATCGGCAAATGCTAAACAGTCTGTTGCGATCCCCTTGGATTTGGTTCCTATTCTCAATGGACCGTAGTTGGTTTCCTGTAATCTCACCCGCCAGGTTCTGATGATCTTTTCAAGAACACAGTTGAAGAGTATCGGGGATAGCCCATCACCTTGTCGGACTCCTGTTTTGATGTCAAAGGAATGCGAGAGACATCCGTGGAACTTTACCTTGGATTTTGTATCGGTCAGGGTGTATCTAATTAATGCCAGCAGTTTCAAATCAACTCCAAATTCATTTAAGATGTTTAGCAGGACTCCCCGGTCAATGGAGTCGTACGCTTTCTTAAAATCCACAAAGACAGACACATACTGCTTGGACCTTAGTGTACAATATCTGATGATCGTTTTCAAATTTTGGATCTGTTCAGCTGTTGAGCGACCTTTTCTGAACCCTCCTTGGTATTCACCTATTTGATGTTCGACTTGTGCTTCCAAACGCTCTAGGATGGCAAGTGATATAATTTTGTAAGTCACGGGTAGCAAAGATATTCCTCTGTAGTTGTTGATGTTCTTCATGCTGCCTTTTTTGTGTAATGGATGGATCAAAGCTATTTTCCAATCTTCGGGTAGGGTCTCCTTGTTCCAAATTTCTTCTATTTGCTTTTGCAAGATATCAAGTGATTCCTCTGGGGCATATTTCCATAGTTCTGCTACTACTGAGTCTTCCCCTGGCGCTTTGTTATTTTTGAGACGGGCAATGTGGCGCTTGATTTCATCTCTGTCGGGTGGTCTGGAATCTGGGTACCTGAGTAAGGGTCCCTTGGTCTCAATGACGCTTTGCGGTTTAGAGCAATTAAGTAAATTCTTGAAGTAATCTGCCAGAATGCTGCAATTTTCTTCATTTGACGTCGCCATTGTGCCGTCCTTTCGCTCACAGCATAGAGATGGTGGTTTATAGCCAGTGAGTTTGCGTTTGAAGGCTGTGTAGTACTCTCTGCTTTCATTCTTCCTAAAGTTTTGTTCTATCTTTTCAATGAGAGATTTTTCGTATTTACGTTTCTCAGTTCTGAACACCCTAGCTGCTTGGGCATGTTGGGTTTTGTAGGTTTCCCAATCGTCTGATTTTGTAGAGTAGTACTGTTTCCACGCATTGAGTCTTTCTTGGAGGACTGATTCGCAGGTACCATTCCACCAGGCATGCTTTTTGCTTCTCTTGATTTCTGCAACGTCTTTGGTGGCCTCAACAAGGAGACTTTTGGCGTTGTTAAAGTCAGAGTCATTTGGTCTAGCCTTCTCCTGGAACTCCTCAACCCTTTGCCGAAGTTTATCATTGTCGAAGCGTGTGATCTGTTTGGTTGTCTTCCTTGTGTTTGCGGGAATTGGTTTGAATTTGATAAGAGACATATAATGATCTGAGGCCACATTGATGCCTTTCTTTACCTTGACATTCATAATCTCAGGGCTGTTTCTCCTGGAGATTGCAACATGATCAATTTGGAACTCTCCGAGAGCTTGGACGGGAGAACGCCAAGTCATTTGCTTTCTGGGTAGATGTCGAAAGTGGGTCGACATGACCTGCAGGTTGTGATTTTCGCAAATGGACACCAGTCTTTTGCTGTTGGGATTGGTTCTTTTGTGAGGAGGGTAATTTCCTATAACTTGCTTGTACTTCTGTTCACGACCTAGTTGGGCATTGAAGTCACCCAAAAGAAGCTTGACATGGTGTTTGGGGATTTTGTTTAATTTTTCATCCAGTAGGTCCCAGAAATTATCAACTTCGTCTGGATCAGACTTGTTCTTATCATTTGTAGGAGCATGTGCGTTAACTAGGGCATAGGTTTTGTTCACGCATTTAATTGTGAGTATAGACAATCTGTCATTCACTGGTTTGAAATTTGCAACCGATTTAAGGATCTTGGTTCTTACAGCAAACGCGGTTCCAAGCATCACAGCTCCATTGAGGATTCCTCTTTGCGCTTTGCTCTTGAAAAATCGGTAGCCCTCGGATTCAAAAATCTCTTCATCTGGGTACATTGTTTCCTGTAGGGTCATTATGGATATCTGATTTTTGTGAAGAGCTTTGGTGAGGGTTTTCAGCTTTCCAGTTTGTGTAAGTGAATTTATGTTGAAAGTTGCTAGAAAGGTTTTAGATTTTGGCCTGAGTTTTTGACTCTTCGGGGTACACCGAGACGCTCCGACTCGTCTCTTGCATGATGTCGAGTCTCCCCCACAATCCGAACGAGACTCGTGCGCCGTGACGTTCATGACGAGGGATTTATCCGAAGATTTACCCCCTGGGGTATGTTTCTTGAAATGTTGTGCCATCATGCTTTTTGACTTGACTTTGCTTTGGACGGGTACCCATCCTTTTACAACTAGGGTTGTTAGCCCTAGAGGTTGCCTCAAGATGTTTTCTGGCTTCTGGTCATTTACCAGTCTTTGCCGTAACCCTGGCAAGGGACCTGGTTTTTTTTTTTTTTTTTTTTTTTTTCACGGTGGTATTTTATTTCCCTACTACCCTCTGACTCTGCTGGCGGCAGAGCCAGCGAGCTTCCCCAATTCCAATGGGATGCGCCCGATGGAGGTAACCGGTAAATCCCCACTATTATTATTATTATTATTATTATTATTATTATTATTATTATTATTATTATTATTATTATTATTATTTCTTCATTATGCCCATTCAAAGAGTGCGTTTGAACTTGTTCGTGGGCCTGATGATTTTCGCCTTCTTATCCTTCCAAAATCTCTCAGGCTTGCGCTTGCATTCTGTAGATCACTTCCTACCAATTTTCCTTTTAGGTTTCTGCACGAATTTGTGCTTGGCTGCTATTGTATTAAAGGCTCCATGATCTTCTACGATGTCGACCATCATCTTCATATCTTGGAGGTCCGCCTTATTTTCTTGTAGCCAGTTTATCTTGACCTTCTTTTGGTTGATTACTTTAAATAAAGTTTTGGTGAGTCTTTCGCTGTCCATTCTATAGATATGGCCATAGAATTTCAGGCGTCTCTTGCGTACGGCATCAGTGAACCTAAATACAAAGTATGTTACAAGTGTTTATTTATATATCCACCTATTCAATACAAAGAGATCTTTTTAGAAATTAAATATTATTATTAAAATGTTAAGGGACATGTTTTGCCCATATTAAGGGCATCATCAGCCTCAAATTCAAACCTGTATGGTGTAAAATCAGGATCCTGATTGCTCTTACAAGCCATAAAAAGAGGATATCAATATGGGTGTCAGTCTAAACATACAAAATATTAGAATGTCCTTGGCTAAAATTGCAGTATCAAGCTGCATGTCATAAGTTCACATGAATATACTTTCCAGAGCGTTGAAAAACTTGTTTGGGTAGGGCAGTAAACAGCCCAGTTTTTATAATGAAACAGAAATGTGCCTCCTTGAAGATGATAAGAAAACGCAAAGCTGATACACTGTTACAGATGTCAATATCGTATGTTGTGATAAGACAACAGATCTCTTAAATGGCTGTTCAGCTGCCTATAGTCTATTTAACTGGCTGAAGGAGTGAAAGTCGAATGTACATTTCAATACGGACCTAACATGAGAATTATAACATGTAATATCAGCGAACCTTTCAGTTAATGAGTAGAAGTCCGCTGTTCTCCTCTTAATCCACATTCCATTTCCTCTTATGGTCCATAAATTTTCTGGAGAATTTTCCTTCCTTGCTTTTCAATTTCTGTAATTTTAGAGTGACCTCAAAGTGATATGGTTTCTGAGGCATATAAAGCTTCAGGCAAAACAGCTGTCTTGTAATGTCAATATTTTGCTTTCCAAGATATGACTCTCTTGTTGTAGTAATTTCACATTAGTCTATACACCTTACAGATTTTAGTGGCTCTTTCTGTGTTGGCCTACTGTCTAGTCCTGATGGTAGTATGATTCATCCAGGATATTTGAAGGAGGACATGTATGAAATTGTGCCGTTTTTCATCTCTAGCGGAGTTTCCTTGCTATGTTGATGTAGATTTTCCATGTACTGGGTTTGTTCATACGATACCTGGAGGCCTGCCTTCGATGCTATATTGTGTAATTTCTGCACAGCGTATCTGGTTTCATTTCTGGTCTTAGTAATGATTACTAGATCATCAGCAAAGGTTAAACATTTCACCTTGACTTTGCTTCCCAAATTTCCAATGCTCACACCTTTGACGTCCCTTTCCCTTTCTCTAATAACTTTGTCTAGAAACAAGTTAAAAATAATAGAGAAGATGCCATCACCTCGAAAAATGCTCGTACGTATTTCAGAAGGCTTACAAGGGAACGGTACGAAGTCTGACAGTGAATTTCTATTTGATTTTTACATATTCGTGAAGGTCTTTTTACGCAGAAACAGGTAGTGGAAGTCTAATTTTTCGCTGGTCCTTTTTAAGGGGCCATTTGGGAGCTCAAAGTTGGCGGTGCGCACATTGAATTGTATAGTACATGCCGGCACACACCAGCGCTCACAGCCAGCAGCTGTCTTGCCTCGCCTTCCCTCTCCACACTTCCGGTTCTCCTCTGTCCCCCACCACATACGGCTGCAAATACAGTTGTGTACACGGGATTGTGGGTGAAAATTGACGTTAGTTGTGACATTTTGTTTACAAAGATGAATTCATTATGGAATAAATAAACAATAAAAATTGTTTACAGATCACTACTTAACATACAAATAATACATAATCAAATATCATCTGTATCATCATGACATTCAATGTGTTCAAGAAATTACTTTATTCTAACACAGTCTGGCACTGGTTCAGTGGTGGTGGTGATTATTGTTTTAAGAGGAAGTACAACTAGGCAACCCTCCTCTATATAACACTAATCAGAGGGAAAAAATGGAAGGGATCCGGTACTTCAAAAAATGAAGATATCAGCCAAAGGAAGACAAGGGCAATGAAGGGCGTGAAAATGAAAGACTCCCTAGCCCTCGCAAACCTAATAGCGTCGGGGTCGGAAAAGAACAAGGGTTGACCAATGGAGGTCGGATAGGATAGATGAAACTGAGGAGCCTGGCACAAGTAAGTAGAAGCAATGCCAGGACACAGCTAAGGGCCCCATGGTCGCCATCCCATGCTCCAAAGTTCTGAGGCCTCTTTTAGTCGCCTCTTATGACAGGCAGGGGTTAGAGTAAATTAATGTATTATTTTGGTCCACCTTTTCAATACAAAATATAAATAGTTTAAATTACATAAATGATTAGGGACTAGTTTTGACCTAGTAATAGGTCATCGTCAGCCTAAAGCAAAATTTAAACACAAATAACGAAGAAATTAAACAATGTAAAGACACGTACGGTCTCGTAAAAGTACATACCATGTGAGATATTGTGCAGCACTATGTTAAAAAATAACTTTCTGAAAGAGATTCATAAGAAGTCCAGTGCATATTAAAAAGATGTTATAGATAGGAATCCTTGAGTTGCTGGAATATATTGGCTCCTTTAAGATGCAGGTATCCAATTGAAGAACCACTGAGCCGAAGTTACGTCTTTTATTTATGAATACCGTGGGTGTTATTCTACTGCCCCCACCCACAGGGGGAAAAGGCACTGGTTCATTGTTCATGGCATGATAGAGAAAATCTAACACAAAATGTGAATAACAAAACACAAGACAACAATATGCGCACCTTATACACGAAAAATTGATACAATCATTTCCAACACACGTTTTTCAGTTAAATCATGAAAATTCGTTTGCGAGACAATATGAAATTGTGGTATATTGTCATTAATGGAATAACCACCCGCTTTCCAACCATATAATATATAAGTAATAATAATAACAACGTAAGAGAATAGGTTGAACCTCTTTTTCAATTATTCAATTTTAACGTTAATACTTTCAATACGGAACAATGAAATTTTAATCTTTAAATTCCAACCATATTTCAGCATTGGTACAAAACAATCAGCTTGTAATTGGTTATGCGCTAATATTTGACTAGTTATAATGAAAAGTGTTTTCGGGTTTTAATTTTGACTGGCCGTGTAAATTCCTTACCTGGCAAATGTTTTCCATTCGACGGAATAAACATTTTAGTTGTCGGAAGAGTCCAAGATCACATGGCTGGCAAAGATATGTAGTTCCTTTCGGTATGTATTCACTTTGTACATGTTTGTTCGTCAGGGATTCAAGTTGTGCATTTTTGCCCTGGCCACTGAATGAATCTATGAGAAGAAGATTGCTTCTGTCTTTCTGTAATTGCGGATGGAAAACGTTTTGAAACCAGTCACGTACATGTCTTTTCCCCATTTTCCCAGAAGATGAACAATCAATTACGACATATTTAAAGGCATCCATGTAGGCTTTGATACTTTCTTGTACTCCAGGTCCAAAATTTCCATTAATTTCTTGGAAAACTATCAAGAACAAATGTCCCATTTCTCCGGCTTTAGAAATGTGATATTGCACTGTGTGGGAGGGCGTAAAACTATTTCGGCAAACAAGCATAGTAAGAACGTCTTTCACACCACGAAAATCATAACTTCCCTGTGTTGCCATTTCGTACTCAAATCGGGACTGGTCCAAATTCCAGATATTGGCCTCCGGTATCTCTTTCTTTTCTTGCACTTCATTAATGAATGTTACAGACTTTTTAGCCACTTCGTGTCGTACTTCTTCGTCTGTTTTAAAGGTTTTACTGACTAGTTTGGTTACTTTTTGGAACCAAATTTTCAAATGCCTTTTAAGGTTTGTCAAGTATGAGTCGTTTTGGAGAGTGTGTTTGGGGCAATACAACTCTCTACCCTCACCAATCCAGCACTCATTGTCCGATTTTGTGACATATAAATAACGCATCCTTGCCTTGGTGAACTCTTCTTTCACATAAGCTCGAACCATTGCACATTTCCTAATTTTTCCATTGTGTTCAATGTGGTTGACGATTCCATAAATTTGTCTCCGAGTCTTCTTATACTTCCATACAGCGTACATAGGTCCTCATTCCTTTATTTTGTTATACATGTCCAACAATGATTCCGAATCATCATCTTCCACTGATGTACAGGGTCTTCCTCGGCCATCACAAGACTTATCTTCGTTAAACTCATCTCCATGTTTGCGTTTTTTCGGTGATGTCCCCTCCTCAACATCATCTTCGTCTTCTGAATCAACTAAAACGGTTTCTTCCTCCTGAATAAATTCACATTTTCCCTCCAAAATTGCATCAAACATTGTCTTTATTTGTATAATCATGATTTGCTCTTCATCAGAAAGCTCTGTAGCTTCTTGAATATTAACACCGTAAGCATTAATAAGAGCTGCGATAATGTTGCAGGCATGTCATAGAAAGAAAGATATCCACCTTATCAATGCTAAATTTATTAATGTTTTTTAAAACAGGACCAGTTTCGACTTTTTTCACAAGTCGTCCTCAGCTGTCATTTACATACACATTAGAATACATGTTTTAACAGTTGTATCTTACAAATAAACATGTCATATTTTATAGACATGTATGTAAATGACAGCTGAGGATGACTTGTGAAAAGTCGAAACCGGTCCTGTTTTAAAAAACATTAATAAATTTAGTATTGATAAGGTGGATCTCTTTCTTTCTATGACATACTATAGATATCAATACGGAACATCATGAAATTTATTAATCAAGAATGTTGCAGGCAGTCATAACAAAGTAAAGTACGCAATGCGATCTCCTGTGTGTGGAATAGCCATCAGTCATGCAGAACTTGACCGAATAGAATAGGACTCGCTGTGCTATGTACACAACTGTAGGCAGGCGTATGAGGTGAGGGACAGGAGAGCCGAAGGAGTGGAGAGGGAAGGCGAGGCTGGGCAGCCGCTGGCTGTGAGCGCTGACGTGTGCCAGCATGTACTGTACAATTCAGGGCGAGCACCGCCAACTTTGAGCTCCCAAATGCCCCCTTAAAAGAGACCAGTGAAAAATTAGACTTCCACTACCTGTTTCAACTTAAAAAGACCTTCACGAATATGTAAAAATCAAATCGAAATTCGCCGTCCGACTTTGTACCGTTCCCTCGTTAGAAATTTCCCCAAGGTATTTAACTTTAGAAGTCTTATTTGTGAGAGTTTACCGGATTATTTCTCTGGTCTTGCTTTCTACTCTTGAATTCTTCTAGAGTATCAAAAATGGTCTGTCTGTCCACAGAATCATACGGCTTCTTAAAGTCCACAAACAGTAATATGGCAATTAAATTAAATTATAATATTAATTAAATAGCAACAACAACAAAATACAGGAAACTATTACATGAAAATATATTATAAGAAATTTTATCAAAATAAGAAATTTCATTGTAACAAAAGATGAATAAAAGAAAAAGGTGTATGTTGTTGGGTATTCAGCCCGAAGGCTGGTTTGATCCTCAGCAGCTCCGCCAACAGCTGTCATAAATAGCCTAGGCATCACTGAAGAGGCGTACTAGGGAAATGAGGAGTGAGGTAGTTTCCCGTTGCTTTCCTCACCGAGCCAGCCGTTGCTATTACATATCAGTCTGCCAAGCCCACTGAAATGCATGCACCAACCGACCCTATGAGCGACATTTTCACACCATTCATAACAGGGACTGACTGCATAAGGAACGGTATTACTAGTATCACTCATACCTCAGTCACTTTCATATTGTCAAAGCCAAGGATGAGACTGAGACAGGTCAATGAAAGTAACAAATTTGATATAGCCCATACCAGAAGACATAGTGCACTGTAAACACTATATCTGGCCAGCAAAGGCATAAGAAAAAGGTATACATTTATTATTATTAAAAAATGCACACAAGTTGTGTATATATGTTACATAAGTTACACAAGTTTTGGCGATACATTTTATCCCGCATTTTGATTGTACACATTTTAATTAAGCACAATAGTCTACCAGGGGTATTACTCGCTTTTTACAAGTGGTAATGTGGTAATGATCACAAGGTTGATCGCACAACTCATATACACAGTTATTCCCGGGATCGTGAAAACGCTTGTTCCTGCATACTTTGTGGTGGTACCCATGCACAGATGTTGTGGTCTCCAGGTGTTGGAGGTCTGATTCGTTTTGGCCCAGGATCTATTTACCATGGCTTCTCTAGTATAAAAGTCCAGCCAAATGTCTCTTCGTTTCTTTTGTCTTTCAAGGGGCAGTTTATTCGAGCTGTCGGTAGATGGGAGTCTCATACTCCATTCTTCTATAAAGAATGCTTCTCTCGCGAGCTCGTATACTAGCCTCGACTTTGTATGTTTCGAAACACCTGCTTCCTTTTAGACCTAACTTATCCCAAATTATTATTCCGTATGTTGCAATGGTTTTTTTTTTTTTTTTTTTTTTTTTTTTTTTTTTTTTTTTTTGCGTGTATTTTTGTTAATGATAATCTGGTTAATTCTTTGATGTCAAAAATTGCTTTTGTGGCAGATGCTTCACGGGATTTCACGTGTATTCTGAAAGATGTGGCGGTGGTTTGCAGAGTCACTCCCAGGTATTTGAAGCTGTTGACTGTCACAAGAGGTTTCGGTCCTAGATATATCCTGTCCTCCACAGCTTCTCGACCTCCATTGCGGAATGTCATATGTACAGTTTTTTCGGTGTTAATTTCCATTTTGTTTTCCTGTGCCCACTTCTCAAGTTGGTTTATGGCTCTTTGCAGGTTGTAGGTATACATTTAAACAAGGAAAGAAAAAACAGTTGTTACTCAGGAGTAGTGTTACCTAATATTGTAAATAAAATTTACAGGAAATCACTTAAAATACTCCCTTACATGTAGTGTAACATACAGGGAAGGGCAGTAGAAAGTTAGCACACTATGCAGGGGACGTTGGGGGACAGATTGCTAGACTCGCCAGTAAAGCGGTAGCAGCTTTCATTACGGTAATTGAGAGTTAATAATGAAAGAAGTTTAAAACTAATGTAGATCTTATCTTTCATCAAAGCAGCTGTTGAAAATGATTCCACCGTTCTCAATATAAATTTTGCATCAGACTAAAATATTCCGAAACATTCGATGTACCTCCACGTCTGAAATTTCACGTATCAGTCGTCTGATTTCATTCGTCAGAGCTTCCGAAATACATGGATTGTTCTTGTACACTTCCTGTTTTATAAAGTTCCCAACAAATAAAAAGGTTCTTAAGTCAAGAAAATGAGGGGCCAAAATCAACAACTAATTATTTGCTCATCAAAGACCTGTTCTAATGAGCTGTAAGGGCAGTGGCATTTATCTTATTCAGCATATAAACTACACAACTTAAAAAAATAAGAATGCTATTATTTGTCCTATGGCATGTGGCACTGGCAGAAAGAAATGTTAACAGAAAGTGTAAACCACAGAAGATGATACAGAGGAGAAGCATGAGATATTCAAGCAAGAATGGACACAAGGATATCTTCACGCCTATTGGTGCAGGAGTGTAATATTACAGGGATTGAAAATATTACACTTTTATCTCTATAAAGTGTCAGTAGTTCATGGGATCCAGCTGCCTGTGTAAATTTCCTGTGTGGCTGAACCTGCTGAAGTGCCGGTAACTTTTTGCTGCCTCTCCCTCTAGTTCATAATACAGTGAGTTTCTCTCATTGGTTGGCTGGCAGGTGCTCCCTTTGATTCATCACTCCCCGCTCTGTGGCATAGCAAGAAGGACAACTATTTGCTCACTTTATCCGTGCATGACATGAAATAATTAAAATTTAAAAAATAAGATTTACGAAAATAACCTTGTACCTTATGACAGGAGATGTTGGAAATGTTCTCCTCCTGCATCCACACATTTCTGGCATTGTCTTAGGAAACTCCGATTCACACGTCTTCCTTAATTGAGTCTATTTCTCTCCGGATATGTTCTTTCAGTTCATCCAATTTGTGAGGGTTTCATGCATACACTTTATTTTTTAAGCTTCCCCATAAATAAAAGTCACAAACAGTTAAATCTGGGGACCGTGACAGTTTCAATTTTAATATTTTCTTAGCCCACCATACTGAGCTCTTCGAAACCTTGTCTTCTTGTCTTAATCTTGTTAGGTATTTTGTAGGCATATATTCTAATCTTTCTGCGATTTCATTTGCTTTTTTCTTCATTAAGTACACATTTTTTAACACTTCTTGTCTAGTAAAGAACCGGTTCCCCTCAATTTGTTAAGAGTTTCCCGAACAGTCTGCATGTGGAGGGCGTACACCTAACGACTTCCCTGCAGGACTCTGTTTTCACGTAATTATCGTACATAAGTACCCTTCCCTCTACCGTGTACACGTGTGGAGGCATTACAAGAATTATACCCTGAAGTAACTCTTCACAACTCCAGAACATTTGGAACGACAGATCAACACTTAATACGCGTACCTGCATAGCCTTGTGGACTCATTTAGTAACCGAATCCAGGCCTGAACTGTGAAGTGCAGGCATTCCCATCCTGTCTCTGCACTGTGTAATGGGAAGTGACGAGTCAGCGGGAGGCAGATAAGCTGAGTGCAGGTGCTGGCCAACCGAAGAGAGAAACTCACTGTATTTATTACAAGTAGTGTGGAATAGTAATTACAATGCCATACCTGTCAACTTTTACGGTTTATCCATAAAATTTACAGAAATTGCAGCATTTTACGGTTTTACGGATGGACGGTTTCGTTTTACGACTTCGCAGACAAAAATTTGAAACGTTAACATTCTATAATCGCTCCACTTCTGGTACAATGATTGTTTGTGTGGGTCGAAGCACACTCGGTCTTGGTCGAAGGCAAGTCCATGATAGTCGATAACTCATTCTTTTGTTTTCAGGAAAGTTTTGCAATGTGAGTGAACGCTTTAGACTGTTTCGAAATAATTTCCACCGCGCTCAATACACGTCTCCATATGTCAAAACCAGTCACTGAACCAACTCTGCCACTTTTCTTCGGTTACATTTTCACACTCTTGATCCCATGCTGCCAGAAGCTCCTCGTCGGATGCGAAACGTCGCCCTTTCAGCTTCATCTTCACTTGTGGGAAGAGTGCGAAGTCACATGGGGCAAGATCAGGACTGTATGGAGGGTGATGAAGCACATTCAACCCTGATCTGGCAAGAAAATCCATTGTTACATTAACACGATGTGCTGGAGCATTGTCGTGATGCAAGAGCCAAGTGTTGAACCATGAACTTGGACGGAGCTGCTTGAGAGCCTGGATGACCTGAGGCAGACAAGTCTCGCTGTACCACGTCGCAGTAACTGTCCTTTGTGTTTCTAGCACAACCTGAGTCAGGATGCCCCGTTTAGTGAAGAATACTGCAATCATCCTTTTCTTCATTGACCTTGACTTATGCACAGTCACGGGAGTAGCCTCATCCTCAAACAGCCACACCTTGTTCTGGGATTTTTTTGGGACATCGTAATAATAAAGCCAAGTTTCATCACCTGTAACAATGCTATTGATGTTACGCTAAGTCCCATTTTCAAAATGTTTTAGCATTTTTCAGAACCATTTCACTCGATGTGCCCTTTGTTCATCTGAAAGTGAATGGGGCACCCAAACATAGAGATGGTCATATAGAATTGAATGAATAGCTGGTGCAGGGATGTGGAGGGTCTCTTCCACCTGCCGATATGTCAACCGCCTCTCTTGCTGCAACATTTTCCTCACAGCTTCAGTGTTTTCCTCAGTCACTGATTCAGACGGTCGCCCAGAACGAGGATCGTCTTCAACCCCAAAATTTCCCCTCTGGAACTCTTTGTACCAGCGGAAAATTGTTGTCTGATGTGGACAGTCTTTCCCCAGCACAGGAGTCATTTTCTCCAGGCACTGGTCAGCAGTTAATCCACGAGCAAAATTGTAGCGGTTAATTGCGCGATATTCACCTTTAGACCACACTGACATCTTAACTTGCTTTCAACCCCACTGCTTAGTACCAACTGGTGTGAAGGTCGCGCCTTGCTGTCTTCTAGACAAGTTTTCATCCCTCAACCATAACAGGGGTGTCCAGCCAACCGTTTTTGCGTATTGCAAAACTTTCCTAGTGCCCTTTGTATCTGGGCCTTAAGCGCACTAGAATTTACGAGAAAATGGATCTTTCTAGAAGCTTGGCCAGGCACATATATAAAGAGGTAGTCTTAATGGTAGAGAAGAGTAACTGTTTAGTTGGAGTTATGGTCTAACAGGAGTATACTATATGCAAACCTTTTCTTGAGCCCTGAGCTCCCTAGTGCTGAATCGATAGACCTCGGTTATCTTCGACATCCATATTAGCAACCTTTGAAACACAAACTATGAATCGCTTATTCATCACTGTGCGACATCTGGCGTGCACTTTAGTGTTGTTGTTGTTAACACAGCAAAGCCAAACTATATAATTCATGCTAGTAACAAGATTCGCATTGAGAAATGTTATATAATGTTAAATAATGTATGTGTGACACAGTTGTTGACGTAAGATGATAAATGTTTGGAAAATTCATATTGATCGATCATATTATCGATTCAATTCAGATTTCATTTCCATCCAGTTGGCAGTATAACCGGCAATGCTCCCTCCTTACTCCTCACCTAGTAAAAATCGAGCTCAAGAAAAGGTTCGCGTGTAGTTTCTTGTGACTGCGTGTTGCAGGTGACATGCTTGTAAGCTGTTTCAACTGTGTTTTTAAGGTTGCAATCTCCATGTGGCATGTGCTTAGTGGTAGGCATTTGTTAAAGATGGCAGGTTGTTGATGTGTATATTTTGCTTGTAACAACAGTTTTTAAGGTTATGTTTATGTGAAGTTAAGGTGAAATAAATAATTGTACCAACTGACAGCGTTTTGTGTGCATCCTTGTGGATACATGAATTTAACATATATTCTTTGACCACATGATTGTTGTTCTTTGTTGGCCTTTAATGAAGTGTTCGAATTTTTGTGTTATAACTTCATGCTTCGCAGTTTCCTGTATTCGTTGGACTAATAACACTAGTTCCAGTGACTGAGTATACCGCTATTAGAGAAGCCCATTAAATTATGAAGAAGAAGAAGAATTACATTTGTTCCACATGTGTGTATGTTTTTACCAGGAGCATATTCTTTGTTCATGAGGTTGGTGTCGTGCTCATTTCATGGTTTAAGACTTTGTGTGCTTTGACATTGTTTTATGAAGTGTTTGACTGTCTTGAGTGTTTATGTTATAAATTTATATGACGTTCAGTGATCCAGGTTCCTTTCGAGGTTTCAATGGATATAGAGACATTTCTTCTCGGACATTTTCATACACTATAGGACCTATTCCTGTTGTAGATTATCGTGAATAAATCCAACAAGAAACAGTACTTTCAAACATTTAAAGAATCATATTCTGTTGATTTTCCGTGCATATTAAAATCAAGAAAGAGAGAAAAATTTGCTTTGCATGGTATATGGGTGTGATATTTATATTTCACATGGTGGAAGAAACGATATAAGTAATCATGTAAAGTGCGGTAAACACATAAGTTACGTTAAATCGAAGGAAGATAACAAGAAAATCAACCTTTACTGGCAAGTCTGGAAGCGTTGACAGTGACGTAATTAGGGCCGAGTGCCTATTTACTTCCTTTTTCGTGGAACACAATGTGCCCTTAAGTGCGGCTGATCATGCTGGTGCTTTATTTAAAAAGATGTTTCCCACTTCAGAAGTTGCAAAGAAATACCGCTGTGGTCGCACGAAAACGACATGCATTGTAAATAAAATGGCAAAACGTGCATCATCTGAAGTGCTTTCAGAACGGACCATTTTCTTTGGCAACGGATGGAAGCAGTGATATGAATGCCAAGTTGTATCCTATTGTTGTTACATTCTATGATATTCCATAGGAAAAAGTAGTAAGCACTGTGCTATCCATACCAGCGTTAGAGGGCGACTCAACAGGACGAAACATAGGTACTGTAACCTGATGTTATCACAGCTGAATTCTCATAACATACCTATTGAAAACTGTGTGGCTTTCTGCTCCGATTTAAGTGATGATGAGTTAGTTAGGATACAGTTAAATCCTTTTTCTTTTCATCAGTGAGAAACTACTTTTGTACTGCCTGTGACTACATCATCAACAAGTTTCCACTCCAGCATGAGGTGTTAAAGCATGCTCAAGTTGCTAGGTTAGACAAAATTGAAGATGCACAGTTTTCTTCCATTGTTTTTTTTTTTTGGGGGGGGGGGGGGGGGAAGTTTCCTATCATGTTATGCAAGGAAGAGAATGAAGCTACAGGAGGTGATGAATGAGCTTCAGAAGCAGTTCACCAACTCTTCAGGTAGATGACACTTCGGCTCCAAATCAAGATGTTGCAAGCGATTCCAGTTGGGCACAAATATCAAGAATTTGTGGAGCCGATGGACTTCTTAAGTATAACCGAATTTCTAGAGTAATGCTCTCTATTCTCACCATACCCCATAGCAATGCAGAATGTGAATGTGTTTTCAGCCTCGTGAAGAAAAATATAACAGAGTTCAGATCATCTATGTCCAGTGAATCTCTTGAGTCTATTTCTATTTTGAAAACCAGGAGTTCTGCTCCCTGTTATGGCAAAACATTTTCTCAAGACTTTTTGCAGTAAGCTAAAAAGGCCACAACTATGACTTTAAAGTCAAACTAGCGTGTAATTTGTAGTTTGTATTACACTGACTGACAGTGACAATGCAACACCAAGGAGGAGTGGTTCGAAAGGGATGAAAGTTGGGGAAAAAACAGAGACGGCACGGATGAATAATTGATGTTTATTTTAAACCGATATGCAGGTTACACAATGCGCACGGCATCGACTCAGTAGGATGTAGGACCACCGCGAGCGGCGATGCACGCAGAAACACGTCGAGGTACAGAGTCAATAAGAGTGCCGATGGTGTCCTGAGGGATGGTTCTCCATTCTCTGTCAACCATTTGCCACAGTTGGTCGTCCGTACGAGGCTGGGGCAGAGTTTGCAACCGGCGTCCAATGATATCCCACACGTGTTCGATTGGTGAGAGATCCGGAGATTACGCTGGCCACGGAAGCATCTGTACACCTCGTAGAGCCTGTTGGGAGATGCGAGCAGTGTGTGGGCGGGCATTATCCTGCTGAAACAGAGCATTGGGCAGCCCCTGAAGGTACGGGAGTGCCACCGGCCGCAGCACATGCTGCACGTAGCGGTGGGCATTTAACGTGCCTTGAATACGCACTAGAGGTGACGTGGAATCATACGCAATAGCGGCCCAAACCATGATGCCGCGTTGTCTAGCGGTAGGGCGCTCCACAGTTACTGCCGGATTTGACCTTTCTCCACGCCGACGCCACACTCGTCTGCGGTGACTATCACTGACAGAACAGAAGCGTGACTCATCGGAGAACACAACGTTCCGCCATTCCGCCATTCCCTCATCCAAGTCGCTCTAGCCCGGCACCATGCCAGGCGTGCACGTCTATGCTGTGGAGTCAATGGTAGTCTTCTGAGCGGACGCCGGGAGTGCAGGCCTCCTTCAACCAATCGACGGGAAATTGTTCTGGTCGATATTGGAACAGCCAGGGTGTCTTGCAAATGCTGAAGAATGGCGGTTGACGTGGCGTGCGGGGCTGCCACCGCTTGGCGGCGGATGCGCCGATCCTCGCGTGCTGACGTCACTCGGGCTGCGCCTGGACCCCTCGCACGTGCCACATGTCCCTGCGCCAACCATCTTCGCCACAGGCGCTGCACCGTGGACACATCCCTATGGGTATCGGCTGCGATTTGACGAAGCGACCAACCTGCCCTTCACAATTAAGTATTTATTTATTTTCCACCTAGTCGATACAATGATTGCTTAAGGCAATTTTTAATGGTCAAAAGTGGTACATGTTTCGTATATTATCAACATCTTCAGCCACATAACACTGTTTAGATGAAAAATATATAAAATTGACAAAGTAATGCTTTAGAGGAAGTTACCTCTCCTCAGCTCATCCCGACGTAGCACGAAGAGGTACTCATCGAGCAGCAGTCGTTCGCGGTCTGGTTCAAGGTCCGGCGCCAGCCTGTCTGGGCGATCTCACAGTCGCTCCAACAGCAGATCTCGCAGCAGGTCGGTGTCACGGTCGCGCTCCCGATCTCGCTCGCGGTCACGTGGCAGCTCACCCAGCTCAAGCGGGGGATCGCACAGCGACAATTTTAAGGTAACTTCCTCTAAAGCATTACTTTGTCAATTTTATATATTTTTCATCTAAACAGTGTTATGTGGCTGAAGATGTTGATAATATACGAAACATGTACCACTTTTGACCATTAAAAATTGCCTTAAGCAATCATTGTATCGACTAGGTGGAAAATAAATAAATACTTAATTGTGAATCTATTGAAGTGCGATACGGACCATGAAGCTGATTTTATGCAACCTGCCCTTCTCAGCCCGATCACCATACCCCTCGTAAAGTCGTCTGTCTGCTGGAAATGCCTCCGTTGACGGCAGCCTGGCATTCTTAGCTATACACGTGTCCTGTGGCACACGACAACACGTTCTACAATGACTGTCGGCTGAGAAATCACGGTACGAAGTGGGCCATTCGCCAACGCCGTGTCCCATTTATCGTTCGCTACGTGCGCAGCACAGCGGCGCATTTCACATCATGAGCATACCTCAGTGACGTCAGTCTACCCTGCAATTGGCATAAAGTTCTGACCACTCCTTCTTGGTGTTGCATTTGCTCTGTCAGTCAGTGTATATTATTTCTTGCCTGCATTACATTTAACAAGTTTTATTGTGTGAAGCCTTTTTCAGTTATCGCATATCTGCTTAATTTATCAAGGAAGTCCTGTTATGTATGCTCCAAACTAATATTCACCATGCCTGCAGCTGTTTAACATGGATTTCTTCTTGATTGTTATGTTCATTCACAAATCATTGGCCTATGATGTAAGTAATTTGATTTCATTGAAATATCCTGTTTAAAGCATGATTTATTGTATTTTGTAGCCCAGAACTATTATTATTTTTATCAAGCTGGGGTATTAAGAACTAGTGTTAAAACCTTAGATGTTTTATTGCCCTTTTTATGATAGCCCTTTTCAAAAGTTGGCAGGCATGCAATGCTATAAATTCACAGATAACTCAAATATTTCCAATACCTAAACTGTACAATTTACAGTAGATGGAGCTGAAATACAATCCCTTTGCTAGAAATTTACAGGAAATAGGAGTCTGTTCTTGTAGCATCTTACATTTTGAGGAAAGACATTCCTTCCAACTCTCTCTAATGTGTTCATTCTCCCTTGCTCCCCTTGTATGATACAAGTGAATTTACGTGAAATCTCTCTCCTCAGCTCATCCCGACGTAGCACGAAGAGGTACTCATCGAGCAGCAGTCGTTCGCGGTCTGGTTCAAGGTCCGGCGCCAGCCTGTCTGGGCGATCTCACAGTCGCTCCAACAGCAGATCTCGCAGCCGGTCTGTGTCACGGTCGCGCTCCCGATCTCGCTCGCGGTCACGTGGCAGCTCACCCAGCTCAAGCGGGGGATCGCACAGCGACAAGAGCTACAGGAGCAACAGTCCTGCCAGCAGCCACTCTTCTCGCTCGCGCTCTCCTTCCATTCCGAGGCGCAGGGGTTCGCCCAGTTTCTTGGACCGCCGACGAATTACTAGGTTTGTGTGGAGAGGTTCTTTTGTGATATAATTGAAGCAGATAACATTAAATTTGAAGTTGCTCAATGAATTTGGTGGGATTTACCATAGTTTATCTGTTTAAAAATATATTTCTATTTTTGCATTTTTAGACTGGGTAAGACAGGCTCCATAGCTCAGTTCTTTATATGATAATTTTCTATGCTCAAAGTTGGAACGTTGGAGTGCTTATGAATAGGAGATTGCCATGTCGTAGATTTTCTGATCGTTTACAATGCTTATAAAGTTAAAGGTTACCACCTATTCAATACATTAACATAATAATTCAATTAAAACATCACATGTTTATTTAAAATATCATGGTATACATTATGGGACCGGTTTCAGCATCCATCGTGCCATCATCAGCCATTGAGATATTGATTGCAAAGTATATTAGAAAAATAAAAAATATAATACAATTAGTGCAGTGTAAAATGTATGCTTAGCATACTATACTAACAACAAATCTTAAGTCATTATATGTACATTAAAATGTGGCTAAGTGACAAAGACCAATTATTCTGTAGAAAATAATATGTCTTAAAAAACACAATATTATCTTGTGCGTCCAAAATTATGGGGGTGATTAAAAATATCTATACAGTGAAACTCTGTTAAGAAGTTTTTCAAGGGACTGCAAAAAAAAAACTTCTTAAGCAGGAAGCTTCTTAAAAGGGGTAATGCCCAAAAACTTATTCTGTACTTTGAAATACATGTGAAACACACAGCCAACAGATTTCCTTGTTTGTAAACAATACCGAAATAGGCCGATATATAAGAGCTGCTAACAGAAAGCCACAATATAAAAATTCGATTATCATGACAATATTTTTAGAGATAAAGTAAAATAATTGAACATACCGTATTATAAATATATTTGATAAGAGAAGGGAACATATTAAGTTATATAAAAACGTTGCAAGGTTTGCTAATTTTAGCAGGCAGAACCATTTCCTTCCACGCTTTCCTTTCCTCCGCACTTACAGTCTCTGCTTCGCAACAAATTGTTTTGTGAACGATGCGGGCTCGATTTGTAAAGCGGTCCAACCACCCGTTCGACGCGGTAAAAGGTACCGTTAATTTGCGTGCGGCTTTCTCCTGCACAATAGTCCCACTGAAAGGTATGTTTAAACTTCGCTGCTGTTTAAACCACATTAGCAGAGCTTGTTCTATTTCATCGTACTTTTCAGATTTAACTTACTTACAATTTGCTGAAGTATTCCCTGCAGAAGCAGAGATCTCTTCTTTCTTCGCTATAATACCGTTCAAAGTAGACGGCGGCATCCCCAGCTCCTTTGCCAAAGCAACACGGGAAAGTGTAGATGACTCCACTTTCCTTATAATCTCCACTTTGTCTTTTATTGTTAGTGCCTTTCGCTTGATCTCTTTCCTCTGAGTTCTGCTCATTTTCACTTAAAAAGTTTGTACGTTGATATTACAAGTACAACTAACTTCACCAACTCCTATTCATACTAATTACGACGCTACACTATGCTTGGCAATCCGTACCTTAGGCTTACAAGACGTGTACTACAGTTTGTTAGCATGTGCATTCTATCTTCCTCACACCCCTGACACCTGCTTCAAGGATAACGGCAGCAAATGGGAAATCTAGCAACTTATTCTTAGAGATCTTAGAACCTAGGCCTAAATCGCCCCTGCATTCCTACTGGTTGTCACGGCAATGGGCGTAGTTTCTGGCTATTTGACAAGTACCGCATGGCCAAGCCAGTATTGAGTTTATTTTCCCGCTTCAATCCTCTTCATGCTATAGGTAATGTGAAGAAAAGAAACACAGGTTCGAAGTTGCAGAAATGAGTGCATGGAAAAGTATCTGGGGTATTACGTGGGAGTGATAAAGGCGCAGTAGTAACGCAAGCACATCTAAACGTAAACAGTTTCTTTCCCCGCGAGAATTTTATTTCATGTCTCCTCATCCTTGTACTACGTTCTAATAATGCAATGTAATAATTACGAGTGACACGATAATACAATGTTTAGCTCGTATAAAGGTAAAATTAAAAATAACTTTCAATTTTATGCCAACACGTGGTATTGCAATGCGTCTGTGTGCCTCCCACCAACACCCAGTTGGCTATCAACATTCGTTCAACTTCGCAAACGATCAGGATCTTTCGGCTGGCTGTGGCGGCATGTGTATCAGCTGGCTGCTGGCAAGTCGGCTGTTTCCTGCATAGAGTCGGGAAGTTGTTTTTACTCACCTCACTAATAATGGACACGGAAAATCTTATCAGTTTAGTTCAAAAACGTAATTTCCTCTACAGCAAGACCCATAAGTATTATTGCAACAACAACAACAACAACATAAGAGAGAATGCCTGGAAGGAAATAAGCAAGGGAATGAAAAATCAAACAGGTTAGAATATTCAATTTTGTGGTAGATTAACAGTAATGTTGTGGACAAATACACTTTACGGATTTTAATTAATGTTTAGGCCACCTCGATTAATTACTTCACCCTGTCGCGGCCCGCAAATTACTGCATTAAAGTTTTTTCAAACCATCCATTCGTCCTTTATGTTTGCCACGTAGAATCCAGTTCGATTCTATTCCGCGAGATGGAACGGTGGAGTGAAAATTTCGACTGATGGGTTCGATTCGATTCCACAAGGTAAGAGTGAGCATCTGCTGTCCAAGACCAACTACAATATTGTAGTTTCTCTTCAGGCCCGCACATGTTCCGTGACACCAGACACACACCGCGAGCGTGCAAACAGTCTAACACAGAGTGCAACTTGCACGGAGACTGGAGGATTCTAACCAAGGGCTGCTTTGAGCGGACGTTTTCTATCTCAAGGGGCTCTAAAATCTGAACTGTTTAACCGGGAAATATATTTACAACAGAACACTTTAAATGGGAAAAATATACGTATATCTTAATGCAACTGATAAGGGACCAAGAATATCACACTTCTTAGGGGGGAAAACTTCTTATGCGGGAACTTCTTAACCGAGTTTCACTGTAATTTGGCCTAGCGAAAATACAAGGATGTCCATATAAAACTGATTGTTAGTTCTTCAAAACATCTGCCATGTTGATACACAATTTCTAGAATGTTGTTCTTTGGTTCCTCATAATATATAACTGTAAAGTTGATATCATATACAACTACACGCAGTCACATCGAGCTAGAGGTCCGTGCTAGTTCGAGATCAGGTTTAATCTGCCCAATTCCACCTGGCATTGAAATAATATTCAAGATCTATGCCATAAGCCTCGGCCTCAGCCAATCATAAACTTACTTTGAACAATATTACATAGGAGTGTTCAAGTTAAAATAAAATATAATATATCAAAAACCAGATACTTCTCACAATAGTCAAACATAGACTGTTTTAAAAAACTTTTCAAAAGGAAAGTAAAAACTTGTATATGATATCAACTTTACAGTTATATATTATGAGGAACCAAAGAACAACATTCTAGAAATTGTGTATCAACATGGCAGATGTTTTGAAGAACTAACAATCAGTTTTATATGGACATCCTTGTATTTTCGCTAGGCCAAATTACAGACATTTTTAATCACCCCCATAATTTTGGACGCACAAGATAATATTGTGTTTTTTAAGACATATTATTTTCTACAGAATAATTGGTCTTTGTCACTTAGCCACATTTTAAGGTACTAATAATGACTTAAGATTTGTTGTTAGTATAGTACAGGGTGTTTACAAATGAACATCGGAGTTTTAACGCCTTATAATATTGAATACGTTAAACTTACAGTTATACATTATATGTCAAATGAAAGAGCAACTCAAACAGTTTTGTTTGTTGGCACCAGTACGCATGTACGTGCAATGGTTTTGCCGCAATCTGCTAGACAGCGGTAGTAGTACGTCGTTATGCCAGTGAGGTGGCGCACCATCTTGATCGAAAATGAAGTTCTCTGGCTCATTTTCTTCCAACTGAGGGAAGAGCCATTGCTCTAGTGTATCGAGGTAAGAAGTACCAGTTACAGTACGTTCACCATAAAAGAAAGGCCCATAAACCTTTCGCCGGGATACGGCACAAAAAACATTCACTTTAGGGGAATCTCGTTGCATTTGTACCAACTCGTGAGGATTTTCTGAGCCCCAGATGCGTACATTATGAGTGTTTACATGTCCACTAAGGTGAAAGACCGATTCATCACTGAAAACAACACGATCCATAAACTCATAATCATGTAACAACATGTCGTTTGCGAAGTTGGCACGTAATCTGTGGTCTGCCGGCTTTAGAGCCTGTAATAACTGTTAACGGTAAGGACGTAGCTGTAAGCGTTTTCTTACAACTTTCCAAACGGTCAACGCAGGAAGTTGTAATTCTCGACTAGCCTTCCGGACTGATTTCTTTGGGCTACGAGTGAATGACTCTCTCACTCGCTCAACAGGCTCTTCACTTAATCTTGGTCGTCCCTTGCTCTTCCCTTTACAAAGGCAACCGGTGTCTTCAAACTTATGATACCATCTGCGAATGTTATTATCACTTGGAGGATCACAACCGAACTTAATGCGGAACGCACGTTGCACAGTAACTACAGATTCTGTCTTTGCAAACTGCAAAACACAAAAAGCTTTCTGTTCACTAGTCGCCATCTTTGCTACTTCCGCTGTCTAGCGGATTGCGGCGAAACCATTGCACGTACATGCGCACTGGTGCCAACAAACAAAACTGTTTGAGTTGCTCTTTCATTTGACGTATAATGTGTAACTGTAAGTTTAACGTATTCAATATTATAAGGCGTTAAAACTCCGATATTCATTTGTAAACACCCTGTATACTAAGCATACATTTTACACTGCACTAATTGTATTATATATTTTTTTTTCCATTATACCTTGCAATCAATATCTCAATGGCTGATGATGGCACGATGGATGCCGAAACTGGTCCCATAATGTATACCATGATATTTTAAATAAACATGTGATGTTTTCATTGAATTATTATGTTAATGTATATTGAATAGGTGGAAACCTTTAACTTTATAAGCATTGTAAATCTCGAGTCAATACGGACAAAAAATGAAATTCTTAATATTAAATTTTCTGATCGTCGAAAAACTTCCTTACAGGATGTCATACTGGCACTTGGGGATGTTTCTTAAAAGAGTGATGGTAGTTCAAGGAATGTTAACTTACCATCAAACTGAGTAAGAAGAAACAAGTCAAAGAATGTCTTTTATTTGGTACACTGCAAAAGATGTTACACATAGAAAAAACAATAGTGCAAAAACAAAATAAGATATATATACTAAAATCTTATTTTAAGATTTCCTCTCTTTGTTTTTACTTGAACTTCCCATTTCTCAGAAAAATTATAAAAATTGTCTGCAAAAGTACCATAAGAACAATGTATTTGATTCCTTTGTTGCGGAATGCATTTCAGCAGATTTATGTATAGAATTCCTATCACATGTGCTAGCTTTTGTGATGTGGAAGTTTGTACAGTTAGTTACCTGAGAACTGTTGTTATTATGCAGTAGTTGATATTTTAAAAATAAGATTTTTCTATAATTGTAACTTTTTGGAACTGGAATTGCCAGTTTTATCGTATAATCATGCTTCCAGTTATTACTGAGAGCTTCTGTTAGTCAAGATATTGTCAGGATTTGGTGGGTTTAGTACTATCTGCGTCTGACGAGAAGTCGCGGATGACAGACAGTGTGAGCAGTAAATGTGTAACTAACGCACTGCCACTTAGAAACAGCACCTCAGTTCGTACGAGTCACCATGGACGGAACAGATGTTTATTGTCAGGCCTCGAGTCATGCATACCGCAGACTTAATTATTGTGATCCATGTAATCAATACAATATAAAATTCAATATTCAATTTATTTTAATCATGGTACTAGTATTAGGACATCAGCAGTCTTAAAATACTTAAAACACTAAATGGCCACACATATAACAAAAATAGATAGCATAATACTTGAAAATAGTTATTATCTAATATCCACTCAAATAAGTCACTGTCTCGAGGATGTAACACAACGCTTGAAAATTCTTAGGATCTGCTGGTGTACTTCAGTGAATATAAATCACTGTCTTGAAGATAGATAATTTTTGGAACACTTGTACGAAATTAAAAGCAACTGGTGAAAAATTAACATAGAATAGATTGATGTTAAAGTAGATCTTAGTTGATTATGTTATTAAACAAAGTTAAAAACTTTGATACATACGACTTCTTGTCAGACGACCATAGTACCGTAGTTGTGTTATGGTTCCATTTAAGTAGAAGAATCAGGGTTTGAAGCAAGGGAAGAAAGTGATGTCTAGGGCTCACAAACCTAATGGAAGATAAAAGAGCAAAGATTGGAAAAACCAGAAAGAGTGCAATGCATTCAAATGTGTTGTGCCAGGTTCAGCTAGGATCCACTTGTTTCTTAAGTAATGCTGGAAGAAAAAATTCTTTTAGATTATGGAATGTTCAGCGTTACAAGGTTTAGTAAATGATGCAACATTGTGTCATTTAGGCAAAGTTCCAAACATACCATGTTTTGATTATGAAGTTCACGGCAGTATAATCACAACTGAAAAATTTGGGTTCTGCATATTTCTCACACAGACTAATTCACAGAGCCAATAATGACTTTCACCAGGCAAATGCTGGGGCTGTACCTTAATTAAGGCCACGGCCGCTTCCTTCCAACTCCTAGGCCTTTCCCATCCCATTGTCGCCATAAGACCTATCTGTGTCGGTGCGACGTAAAGCCCCTAGCAATAATGACTTTAAGTCAAGTTATCCTAAATACAATAAGAATTTTCCTTAGAGACCCTTCTCCGAGCTAATAATTTCTTACACACCCTCTGTGTGTTCATTATTTCAACCTCCATTCCGCTCCATAGCAAATAATTTGTAACCAGCTACCACTCGTTTAGAAAGCCTGTCAACCCACATCTTTGTTAGTAGCCTGAGAAAATAAAATACCCAAAATAGGCTGATGCTGAAGATTACATTATCCCTAGTCCCTAAGTCATGCTGGGGCTGTACCTTAATTAAGGCCATGGCCGCTTCCTTCCACTTCCTAGGCCTTTCCTATCCCATCGTCGCAGTAAGACCTATCTGTGTCGGCGCGACGTAAAGCCCCTAGCAAAAAAAAAAAAAAAAAAAAAAAGTCCCTAAGTCAGATAAGAACTAAAATATAAAGTAAACATCTATGATAGTATAATAGCCCGGGTCTGTCCCTGGTGAGACATAACTGTTACAGAGCACTGTGGGCTAGAGCAAGTTTGTAACTCTCTGCTCACAAGGAGAGGCCAGACTCTGCTTCCAACCAATTTCAACGAGCTTCAATGTACCTGTTGGGGGACACTCCACAGTAACTCGTGTGTAAGTGTTTAGGTCAATACGCTTTTGTTTTCGAAAAATTGAGGGCAAATGTCATGACGCAGGATCCACTTTGAACCAATTGGAGATGGTACAACACTAAAAGGTGAACACATTTTACTTAAACATGTCAGGTCTGCAACCTACTAATTTCCAAAAAATTGATGAATCCCCCATTTCCAATGTAATGCACATATACTTGGAGAGTTACAACACAGTCGAGCGGAGCAGTGGCTGAGTGGTCACCGTACTTGTCTACGAAACTCGGCGATGTGATTTAGAGTCTCGCCATAGCTATTTTTTTTTTATTTTTTTTTTTTTTTACAAAATAAATTATTATTTCAGGGAACATGAAAATAAAAATGTGAATAAAAATACTAGGCAAACTGCAGTGAACTTTATTTTCTACCTCAAATTAATGTATATAGAGAGAGGTCCAGCAGTAACTGTCAGAACGTGTAGGGCTATATTAATTTCAGGTAGAAAATAAAGTGTACTGCAGTTTGCATAATATTTTTGTTCTCATTTTTATCTTCATGTTCCCTCAAATATTAATTTATTTTGTACAGTAAATATGACTGTGACAACTCGGCCCCCACTCTGGTTGACTGTGATGTATATACCGTATAATCCCGAACACCACCCGCATTTCCCCCCCCCCCCCCCAAAATATTGGTTCTGAATCTTGGGTGGGGGTCATATTCAAGCCGTTCATTCTTGTAAATATTTACTACGTTTACATGGAGTATTGAAATAGATTTGAATACGGTTACCGTACTCAATATACCATGTAAACGGCATTAAGGTCTTATTGTATTTTAGTTGCGTTCTAGAAAACAAGATAGATTTTTTCTCAGTACGGTTACAGTGCCATGTAAACGTGAAATGTAAGGTAATAAAATACGGTAAATCAAAGAATATGGGTAAATATGTGGTAAATATGAAAGCCACTGCTGCGGATACTTGATCTTCATTTGTTTCACTAGTGTTGCTGGCATGCCGGGTGCGCGAATAGCTGATCTCGCGGGATATTGTACTTTGCAAGAGTCGGGACTGTTGGTTACACAAGTCTACCTTGCTCACATCTGTCCCATGAAAGTGCTGTCTCGGTGGTAAGCGATGGATTCAAAACGGCGTCTGCGGTCACTTACTGTACATGAGAAACTTAAAGTTGTAAGCAAAGCTGAAATATACGGAAATCATGCCATTGGCAGAAAGTACGATATTGATGAATCGTGTATTCGTGATTGGCGGAAGAAGAAGGAAAAACTTCTAAAAAGTAAAGGCAATCGCAGAGCGTTCCGCGGGTGGAGTGCAGTGTTTCCAGAAATGGAAGAACTACTCCACAAATTTGTGATAGAGAAACATGAGTTAGGATAGGGTGTTTCTAGTGAAATGTGTCAATTAAAAGCACTAGAGATCTCAAAAGAACTCAAAACACAGGGTTTTACTGCAAGCTGCGGATGGATCCGAAACTTTTATCGGAGAAAGGGATTGTGCATTCGGAGACATACGTCAATTTCACTACGTCTCCCTAGGGCGTATGAAGAAAACTTAACGGCCTTTCAGCATCACATTCTTCATTTGAGGAAGCAAAATTCTTATTTGCTGTCGCTAATTGGGAATGCTGACCAGACACCTGTCTATTTTGAAATGCCATTGGAAAATACAGTGGATACAAAGGGTTCTAAAAGTGTAACCATCAGAACAGGTGGTAACGAAAAGCAACAATGCACGGTAATGTTGTGCGTATTAGCGGATGGAACAAGACTCCCTCCATACGTGGTTCTGAAAAGGAAAACACTTCCGAAAGGAAACTTGCCATCTGGTGTTACTGTTAGAACACATAAGTCCGGCTAGATGGACAGTGCGTTAGTCGAGGACTAAGAAGTAAGAATAAATAACCACCTAATCGATACTTTATTAATGCCCCAGGCAAAATTGAATAAAATTAAAACTTACAGGACATGTTTCGACCACTTAGTGGTCCTCTTCAGCTGTATAAATAAAGAACTGAAAAGAAAAACATTGACAATAAGCACAAATAAACGTGGTTATTTATTCTTACTTCTTGATTAAACATCGATACGGTCATGAAATGGACAACTTGTAAGTCGAGGACTAGGCGAAGTGCGTTTGGTAATGTCGCCCGGGAGCTTGTTACAAAAACGAAACATGCTTGTGTTGGACAGTTACCAAGGACATACAGCTGACGCCATAAAAGATATGATGAGGATAGGAAAAACCAATCTTGCAATAATTCCCGGAGGACTCACTTCTATTCTAAGTTGGTGGATGTGTGCATGAACCGGCCTTTCAAAACTGCATTGAAACAGTTGTATACCGAATGGATGTTTGATGGTGATCACGTGTTAACACCAACCAGATGAGTGAAGAGGCCTGAAGTGGGACTAATATGCTGCTGGATCAAGACTACATGGGCGCGCTTTCCCAACGATCTACTGTCCAAAAGCTTTAAGAAATGTGGAATTTCAAATTCAGCGTACGGTAGTGAGGACGACTATTTGTGGAAAGATGCCAGCGACGAAAGTTCCTATCATTATTTATAAGTTTCATATCCGTATTGATTGGATGCACGTATATAGACAAGAAAGATGTTCCACCTATTAATACTTTATTTATTATAAACAGATTCACATCAGTACTGGTTTCGGCCTCCTGTGGCCATCATCAGCTGGTATATTACAATATTGTAGTCATTATACATTGGTGTATGTCACAAAGATGTTGTTATGATTAGAGCATCGAGATGTCTAATGAGGTTAAAGATAACATGTGTTGTGATAATGTTTTGTCTATATGGGGTTGAAATAGTATCTACGACCAATGTGGCAGTGAAATGCTACAGTAAGCTAAAACTTATTGCATACACATTAAATATAATGAACACATTAAACATATTAAAATACATGAAACATAGTATAAAACATGCCATACGAGTAACACGCGTGAGTTTAAGCTCGTGGAATTTAAGTGTTTTGGCAGGTGTAAACAATTGCGACAGTGCTGTAATTTGCCACAGTGCATCTATTTGTATCGTGGAATCAAGTACTATCAACAATTAGTTCGTTCTTTGTTCGAGTGCCGTGCAATTAGTGTAATAGTGAAATGGCGCCAGGAACGAAGAAGAATCAACAGCAGGCCGAGTGCAGGAGTGCCAACCCAACAGAAGACACCGTGAGGAAAATAATAGAAGAGACGCTTCAGTCTAAGGTATTCGTGGAATTAATTGTGAGTACCATAGTGGACAAAATTACGGAGTGTGTGTTAAAGAGACTAGAGGAATCTGTTCAGTTCAATATAAATGCATGTGAGGACCTAAAGAATCAGATTGCCAAGAGAGACAAGGAACTCGCAGAACTTAAAGCGGAAGTGAAGTCAAATTATGATAATTTGGAACAATATCAGCGTAGAAATAACCTCCGCATATTTGGCATTCCGGAAGAGTCGAATGAGGACACGGACAATTTAGTATTAAATGTTGCACGTGACATTGGTGCCGACATAAAATTGACTGATATCGACAGGAGCCACAGAGTCGGGTTTAAAATCGGTAATAAACCCCGGCCTATTATCGTGAAGATGACAAGTTATCGCAGCAGGAAGGAGATATTCGCAAAGAAAAGGCATTTAAAAGGATCTCGTGTCACGATCCAGGAGGACCTTACGTCTGCCAGACTGACGGTTCTGAAGGCGGCTATCTCCAAGTTCGGCGTCAGAAATGTCTGGACCAGTGATGGAGTTATCCTGTTTAAGACCGCTGATGGCAGCATGCACCGCGCTACGCAGATGAGTGACATTCCATGAGCTTACTCATATCTAACCTGTGTTTAGTTTACTAACCCATAAGTTGGTAACCCTTTGTATTAAGTTTTGTTTCCTCTTCTAGGACACATATCTCTCTCTCTCTCTCTCTCTCTCTCTCCCCCCCCTTCACTGCTCTTGCATTCCACCCTGCTTGGCTGAACGGCTATAGTCTACCTGCTTGACCTTCACTAGCTCGTTAATTACGATTCTCCACTGGACACTGACCTTGTCCCAACCCTCTGTACAAACTCCGTACTTACAGTAACTTCCTTCTTAGTAATAACTAACAGCTGACTTTAACCTTTTCCTGTAAATAGTCAGAATAGATCTAGAAGATGATTATGTAACATACCAACCTCTTTCAGAGACGAGAAGGGGCATCAAAGATTGCACGAGTAGATTGCAGAAGCATGCGGAAGGGAAAAGTACATTACAAATTTTTCATACTAATATTAGAAGCATAAGGAAAAATAAGAACATTTTAGACGTTGTTTTGAAAGCATATGATCATAGGTTTGATGTCGTAATTTTAACAGAAAGTTGGTCACTGAGTAATGTAAATATAAGCAACCATGCCTTGTATACATCTTATTACAATGAGGGTTCAGTTAACAAATGTGATGGTGTTGTATTAATGGTAAAAAATGGTTTGGAGCACGAAATGGAAATTATTGAGTACGATGACTTTAAATTTCTCAGAGTAGTAATTAACTATGACAACAAGAAAGTAGCTATTACAGGAGTATATCGGTCACATGAATATCACAAACAGCGGTTTCTCAGTGCGTTAGATCATTATATCCAAGATAGATGCCATGTTGAAACCGAACTGATAATAGGGGACACAAATATAGACCTTTTAAATGAACACGACTGTGACGAATATCTCAACATGGTACAAGAAAGAAATTTTCAGTCCTTAATAAACAATCCTACTAGAGTATCTGGTACAAGTAAATCCTGTATTGATCATGCTTTGATTAAAAGTAGGTTGAGAAATGACGACATTCTGTCTATCATCTCTCAAAGTAAAATTTCAGATCATTATCCTATAATAGTAAGTCTCAACATTCAAAATGCCTCGGTCCCTAGTAATATACCAAATTTTCGACGTAACTGTTTTAAAATAGATCATTTTGAGCTTAAAAATCATTTAAGTAAAATAAATTGGGGAGACATCTTAAACAGCAGTGATTTAGATATCAAACTTGATAAATTCGTGAATACAATTAAAAGCTGCATGAGCCTGTCCACTGTTAAATTGAAATCAAAGGAAGTCAAAAGAACAGAATGGATTTCTTACGGTTTGGTAAAATCTATTCACACAAGAGACCGACTTTATCAACAATATTTAAAAAATAAGGGTAACTTGGAAATTAAAGAACAGTACAGGAAATATAGGAACAAACTAAATGATCTAATTATGAAAACGAAAACTGAGTACTATAGGAATCTGATCAATCGCAATTCAAATAACCGGGGTAAGGTCTGGGGCATAGTCAATGAAATAACACAAAGGTCAGTTAGAAAAGAAGAGATCAAGGAAATCAGATATAAAGGTGAAATCTGGAAAGATGACATAAATATTTCTAATAAATTTAACAATTATTTCATTAACGAAACCACTGAGAAAGCAAAGCATCGCAGACAGATTTCCGACTCCACATTAAATATCGCTCGCAACCCTCATACTTGCTTCCTTGCACCGGTAACAGAATACGATCTGAAGAGATGTTTGAGTGAAGTACATGAAAACAAAGCTGTAGGAATAGACAATATTTCGGCTCGAATTATTAAAGAAAATATAGAGTCATTAAAGGAACCGTTGCTGAATATTATCAATGATTCCTTCACCTTAGGTTACTTTCCAAAACAGCTTAAAACAACAATAGTAAAACCTCTTCACAAGTCTGGAAATATTTGTGACATTAGAAATTACAGACCCATTTCGATAACTACAACAATATCAAAAATATTCGAGAAATGCTTAAAGAACAATATTTACCAATTTTTAGAAAAACACCAAATACTTTCGCCCAGACAGTTTGGATTCATTAAAAATCTCGGAACGACTGATGCTATATCCGCCTTAACAAAGAGAATATACGAAAATCTTAATTCTTCTCTGCTCTCCACAGGGATATTTCTCGACCTTGAAAAGGCATTCGATAGTGTGTCACACCGCTTGCTCCTCCAGAAATTGGAAAAATACGGCTTTAGGGGTAATGTGCTGGATTTGCTTGAGAGTTACTTGACAGATCGAGTACAGTATGTCAAAATTAATCAACATCTAAGCACACCAATGAGGATAATAAAGGGTGTCCCACAAGGCACAGTATTAGGTCCTTTATTGTTTATTATATTTATTAATGATCTAGAGAAAACAATAGCAAATGCCGAACATACGCACGTCTTAACATATGCAGATGATACAGTCATTTATGTTGAGGGTGATAGCTGGAATCTCGTCAGACAGAGAGCAACTCGAGCACTGCTTAAAGTTCAAGCATGGTTAGATAATAATGAATTATTTCTAAACATTAAAAAGACAAAATTTATGAATTTTTCTGTAACAGATACACGAAACAATTTTAATGAATTAATTGTACACAACATCAACTGTAAATTTAATTGTAACTGCTACAAAATTTATAAAGTAAATAATGTTAAGTATTTGGGATTATTAATTGATTCGAACATGAAATGGAAAAGTCACATTACCGATTTAAGAAAGAAAATCAGAAGAACTGTTTATATATTTCATAACTTAAAATACATATCCAGTATAAAATTGTTAAGAGAGGTTTATTACGCTTTAGTTCAGTCTATTCTTAGCTACGGAATTTTGGCATGGGGAGGAGCCTACAAAAATGTAATCAATAAAATACAGGTTGTTCAAAACCTTATATTACGAATAATGTACCAGAAAGGAAGATTATACCCAAGTAGTCAATTATATGCTGAAGCAAATATATTTCATGTAAAACAGCTCTATGCCCTTGAAATATACAAATATATTAACAAAAACAAAAATATAATTGAGAACATTAAACATGAATATTCAACACGCAGTAAGATGAACCACCGTTGTATGTTATACAAACCCAAACTTAGCATAACAAAGCGCAATTTCTTGTACTTCATTCCAAAATTCTTTAATGTCTTTCCCGGTTCTTTACAAACTACTTTATTAGGTCAGAAAATGAGTCTGAAGTGTCTTAAATCCTTTGTCAGGGATAATAAAACTGTTATGGAAGAAATAACTAAATGAGAATATCACGTCACCATATCCAATTTCTATTCAATGCTCCACCATGTGCTGTTGATCATATCCGTCATTCACTCATACCCATACTCGTATTTCAGGCATCATTTAAAATATATTTCTCACTATGTAATTAATATTCTAAATTACCACACACAAGGTTTCACCTTACGTGGTATTTTACTGATATCTACTCGACTCTGTTGAGGTCGGTGTGATTTTGTATAATAATAATAATAATAATAATAATAATAATAATAATAATAATATATTTAATGTGTGCAAGAGATAGTTAGAAGTTCAATTTATTTTAAGTATTAATATGTTGATAATAATACTACTACTTCTGTAATATATGTGGTTTTGTTATAAGATTAATATTTCTCAAGTAATAATGTTATTAGAAGAGTTATGTATATATAAAACAGAGTCCTGTAAATATGTAAACGACATGATGAATGAATAAATACTACTACTACTACTACACTTGATAAGTTTAAACACACTAAAATGTAAGGTTTGTGATCTTTAGCATTTGCGATAAATGCTAAATACGTCGAAACTTTGTCGGTGTATGTGCCTTCATCTTATATGACCTGTACGAGTGGTTTTTAGCGATTTTGAATTAGCGATAAAATGCGAAATTGGTTCAAAATGCGAAATTATGCAATTTATGCGAAATAGATGCGAAACTCTTGGTTTTACACGAAATAAACATATATCTCTTTAAAAACTATGCATTTTTCTTAAAAATAAGATATATGTTGTTATTTATTTCAGGAGAAGGAATTATTATGGTGCCCATAGCGATCGTAAGGCGGTAACTTACTTTGATGGACACTTCCGTCCTAGTGTACGGAATATTTATAAGCTCAATATCACGGTTAGCTGGTCAGAGATATTTATTCTGTTTGTTTTGTAGCCTACCCGATTTATGTTAGATGATACCTGAAGCTATTTTCTCTGTGTGCATAGTAACTGTGAGCTGAAGTACGGAAAATGAAAAGCACCTCAGTGTGCCGCTCATTGTAAACAATCATGGCGGCATCCAAGCGCGGCATGGATGAGGTTATTCGTAACTGGCTTGAAAATAGTGATGTTGAAAGTAGAAATGATTCTCTGGAGAGTGAAAATACTTCTTCTTCAACTGACAGTGATGAAAGTGATTCTGATTGTAGTTCCGAGATGATAGTGTCAATTGAAACTACTTGACAAAACCAGAATGCAACAAGAGCGGGTGAAAAGTCTAGTAAAATGATATTTGGAATTATGATCTTGTTGACAATAAGCCTGTTTCTGTAACATGCAAACCAGTTTCTTAAATTCACTGTATAGTGAGGAGGGGGCTGGGAAATAATCCGAAAGAAATGGACGTAGGGAATGAATTTCTCACCACACAGCTCTGGGATCACGTTACTAAGGAAACCAATGCCTATGCTTCTATATTTCTGCTAATTTATCTGTTTCCCTTGAAACCAGTAATACGAACAAAAACTAGTTTCCTGTTACCATTGACGAGCTAAAAGCTCACTTTGCTCTGTGTATTCTTATGTATGTGATTAGTCAAATTTATGTTAAAGTGACAAAAAAATACATAAATGGTATGCAAGGGAATATTTCCTTTCACAAGTAATGGTGGACCAAAGGGTTAAATCATTATATCTTTCACTGGCCAAAGAGCACTGCAAAGAACAATCAATCAAACAGCAAATACACTTTCAAGAATACACGTTCAAACTCTTTGTGTTGACCCTTGATCATAGTCGCTTATTCTTGACTTTGGTGTTGAGCAGTAGTTCCTGTTTTAAAGTACGGTAGCGATTTATTTTATTGTCTGGTAGCCATGGGTAGAAGCAAAGTGACGATCAAACAGCATGCCGAGAGTCACAAATCGGGACATTTTTATGTAAGCGATACAGATAGGCCTATATTGATGTGCCGACTTTGCAATCAAAGACTTGAAGAAAAAAAAAAAATGTTTTGCAGTCCTTCCTTTGCCTCGGCAGCACTGCTGTGCATTTGGGCCTCCACGAACAGTGTCGATGTAGAATTATTTTTAGCAAGTACAAGATAATTGTAACTGATAGGCGGTCTCGAATGAAGGAGGACACCGTTTAAACAATTGGCATGCTGTACTTCAATCATCATTGAAATTCCTGTTCCTTGTAGGTGTGTTGTATTGTGATAAATAAATACGTTCAGAATAGTATTTTTCACTTTGAAATTGTGTTTGTAAATTTATAAATAGGCATATTCGTGTGTGTGCGTTAATAGACTACTTCTTGCAGTATTATAGTGATGTTTGTCTTATTTTCTATAGGCCTAGTGAATTCAAAGGTTATGGGCTCGGATCCCACTGGTGTTCGGTTGGCCAAATTTTGTTCTGTACTTAACATCTCTTCAACACGTACTAAATGTACGTAACACGACCTAATAGGTTGAAAGTCGGTTTTGATTAGCCAAATTATGCCTATTTTTAACCAATTTGCTACAAAATGCTAAATTTGAGAAATTTAGATGCTACAAAATGCTAAATTTGAAAATCAAAATGCTAAATCTCTGATTTTTAAATGCTATAAACCACGAACTCTACCCATTAGACACCCGGATGCACTAATCATAATAACATATTTGTGACATACACCAATGTCTAATGGCTACAGTATTGCAATATACCAGCTGATGATGGCCATAGGAGGCCGAAACCGGTACTGATGTGAATCTGTTTATAATAAATAAAGTAGTGATAGGTGGAACGTCTTAATGTAAATATACAAAAGTTCCTATGGTGAAACTTCATATGACAATGGTGAATTGTGAATGATCTGAGTATTGGACCGATTTTATTTATGATTTTATTAATTGTAAGCTGTTTGAATTTATATATGTGGTATATTTGAAGAAAATTAGTTTTTTTTTTTTTTTTTTTTCTGTCTCAGATTTAGGGTGTAGGTCTTATTCGGTGGTGGGTGGTATTTGGGGTTATACAGTATATATGCGTTGCATCGGAATCTGGGATTCATCAGTTTTTCAGAAATTATGAGGTTGTGGACCTGGCTTGTTTAAGTAAAGTTTGTTCTCCTTTTAGTGTTCTATCACCTCCACTTAGTCCGAAGCGCATCCTGAGTCATGAACTTTGACCTCATTTCCTTTGAACACTAAAGCGTATTAACCTAAACCCTTCTACACGAGTTACAGTTGAGTGTCCCCCAACAGGTACATTGAAGCTCGTTGAAATCGGTTGGCCTCAGGGTCTGGCCTCTCCATATTTGATCTAACTAATCTGTACACACTGGTACAAATATATTCTTTTGTATTGGTATGTCCTGTCAATACTCATTGAGGTATGAGCTAGGCACTTTTTTTTTTATACAGCCAGCGACTATTATGAATGGTGCCGGGCTGAGTAGCCCAACTTGGCTCAGTCCAGTGTTATTGGAACGTGCTCAAATATGTCAGCTTTGTGTTGGTAGATTTATTCACACATAAAAGAATTGCGGGGCAAAATTCCAGCACATCAGCTCCTCTGAAAACCATTAAAGTTGATAGCGGGACATAAAACCAGTAACATATTATTATTATTATTATTATTATTATTATTATTATTATTATTATTATTATTATTATTATTATTATTATTTAATTTTTTTTTACCAAGCGAATGGACCACTAAGGATCACGCTACAACTTCATTTCTTTCTCTTCGTGTGGAGTTTTCTCTGTGTCCAATACTCCTTCATGCGTTCGCTGGCCTGCTTCCGCTGTTCATCTGTCCAGGCTCTTCCGGTCTTCCTAGTTCTTCCTGCGGCTTGAACACCTTTCAAATTCTTCAGTGTGTTCCTAAATGTATTCCTTTCTAACAGCTGGTCTTCAAAGATGCTTAACCTTTCCATATCCTTCTTCATTTCCTTAATCCATGCTGTAGCAGTCTTTTTTCTCCAGAAGTAATCAAATGTCTGTTTGGCAAGTCTGTTTGCGTTCATTCTGTATAGATGTCCAAGAAACGCAAGCCTCCTTTTCTTCATCGTCTCTGAGATTCTTTCCACCTTCTGGTAAACTTCTTTGTTACTCCGAAGTTTCCATCCGCTTTCAGTTTGGACAGCTTCCATAATTTTTCTGAGGATTCTTCTTTCCAGGACCTCTAGCTTCTCCAGCTTGTAGTTCATGGACAGGCATTCACTGGCATACAGGCATTCTGTTTTGACCACGGTGCTGTAATGTTTTAATTTGGAATTCCAGGATAAGCACTTCTTATTCTAGATGTTTTTTGTCAAGCCGTATGCTCTCTTCATTTTTGAGGTCCGATCTTTCACTGCAGCTTTTTCTAGTCCATTCTCCTGTATCGTCTCACCAAGGTACTTGAATTTCTTGAACCTTCCTATCCGTCCTATCTCTGTTTCCAGGAATTTTGGTCCATCTTTGATGTTCGTCATGAATTTGGTCTTTTCTGCTGAGATCCTAAGTCATGTTTGGCTGGGGATTCTTTCCAAGAGGTTAACCTGGATGGTTGCCACCTCTGGACTTTCTGATAGTATAGCAAAGTCTTCAGCAAAAGCCAAGCAGTTGACTTTAATCCCACCTGATTTTCTCCCTAGACAGATCAGGATTATCCCTTGATATTCAAGTTCTGAGTTCCATATTCTCACTATGTTTTCTAGGACACAGTTGAATAGTAGTGGGGATAATCCATCCCCTTGCCTCACGCCTGTCTTGATTTCAAATTATTGTGAGAGATGCCCGAAGAATTTTACCTTGGAGGTTATGTCTGTTAGGGTCTCTTTGAGATTATATTTGCCAGTTTGGTTTTGACTCCAAATTCCGTAATGATCTTATCCAAAGTCTCTCTGTCCACCGAATCGAAGGCTTTTTTGAAATCTGTAAACGACACCACAATTTTCTTACCACTCAACATTCTGTGGCGGAGTATTGACTTCAGGTTGAATATTTGAGGAGCATCGTTTCAAATCTTATTAAATGCACAGATTATAATTTTACAAGAAGTTACAAAAACGTTTTACTTCCTAACCAAATAAGACATGTCAAAATTCTAAACGGCGAAATCTAGATATTGAGGTTATGTTCCCGAATCAGTCATGATTCAAATCATTTCCCAATACATGAAGGCATCATTCTAATTATAAAATTTCACTTAATACGTTTTGAACCAATTCACTGAAGAAAATACATTTTAATACAACCTTTTATTCACATAATACAATTTGAACCGTTCATTTGATTCCAAAGATTTTTATTGACTTTATTGTTAGCTACAACGCATCATGTACAGTAAATTAAGTTATAATTAACACATTGTTAATGCTATATGGATGTTTCACAGTTTTGCAAGTAATCCTTCTTCCTCATGCAAACAGTCACAGTTGTCATCATGAGTCGGCATACCAGTATCTGACATTGAACCCATGTTTAGTGCTGAAACATAAAATTGCACACTGTCAAACTCCTTCCAGCTGTCTCCAAATCTGGCTTTCAGCAGGTTCTCGACATCCATTTTTTTTTTAGCGTCAGGTAATGTTCTCGGTTTATCGATTACGGGAGGACTGGGCGCGAGTTGGCCGAGCGGTTAGGGGCGTGCAGCTTTGAGCTTGCTTCCGGGAGATAGTGGGTTTGAATCCCACAGTCGGCAGCCCTGAAGATGGTTTTCCGTGGTTTCCCATTTTCACACCAGGCAAATGCTGGGGCTGTACCTTAATTAAGGCTACGGCCGCTTCCTTCCTATTCCTAGGCCGTTCCTGTCCCATCGTCGCCATAAGACCTATCTGTGTCGGTACGACGTAAGAGCAAAATAGCAAAAAAGATTATGGGAGGTTCATGTACCTGGCCTAGCCTTATGCCTCGTTTCAGAAGGGTTACGAATCGCTTTGAGGGGTCATCAAACCTGTACGTCGGTTCCATCTTTATTGTAACGTGATACTGACCACTTTTCTTGCTTTTCTTTAGAACCAACCTCTTCATTTCTTTAATCCCTTCTGTTACCTCTACTACAGTGGTAACACCAAACAAGGTACAAACAGAGTTAAAAGGGGAAGGTAAGAGCAAACTACACAATATAAGAAAACACTACACACTCGGAAAAACAGTAGCTGGCATTACTCGGATCTCCAACAAAACATGTACGAAATATCAGTAGGGCCAACTAATGAACCGGGAAGATGAAAGGACTGGGAACCTACCAAAGGCATGGACATGGCTTAGATAGCGGATTCTGAAATGAATCACCGTGATCCTTAGTTTTAAAAAATATTATTTACAAGATAATTTTACAAATACATTCCAAGTTACGAGCTATAAGTTCAGTGATATACATAGCTTATTTCATAGCAGTGTAAACTCAAATTTCAAATCAACTATACATCTAGTTACCTATGCAGTAGTACAATGCAATTTACAGGTTATCCAAAATTTAGCGTACCTCAAGTGATACAGAACTACCAGAGGCAAACCCCAAGGGAAATAACATTAAACTACAATATACATATTTTAGTGAAACAAAACAGGAATGCCTCGGAAACGAACAGGTAAGTCCAGCTGAAAAACTAAGGCGTCATAAGTAACTAATTTGGTGAATCTAGGCGAGGTTAGGGCAGACTCCTGTATGAAGAGCAAATCGGAACATTACCGAAATTTTAGCAGGAACGGAATTCAAGAGTGCTTACCCGAGGAGAGAGCCATCCCGGAAGCCGGGGGACGTCAACCAGATAGTCTTCTCGCAGACCGATAAACCAAGACCGACAGAATTCAGGATACAGAATTAATTCGAACACTGCCTCGCTCACTATATATAGGAATTACTGGCCTTGGAGGCAGCCAATCAGCATGCACGTGTTCCCTATCGCCATCTAGACTCACCAATCACAACCTTACTTTCGATCGCGAACTTTGACTAACATTCTAGAATGCGCATGATTGCGAAAGTCGTATTTTTCCAGAATAGACAGAACACACTTTCTAGAACACATACCAACAAAGTAACACACCCTGTACAAAAGTTATGTAACTTTCTGGATCTTTCCAGGAACTATAGACAGAATTCTACTATTTACAAATGCCTATGTTACAACATTATACAGTACAGGTTAGGTCAATAAAAATAAAACTGCATATCGTATTTTACAAACAACGTCTTCAAAAAAAATACATTCCACTCGCTTTACATATTTCACTTGTAACACCTTCCAAATTCTTAGAATGCTGCTAGCGAACCCTGAGTGAGATAGATTGACGGAGTGACTGAACAGCAGGCTCAGGCAGGCACTTCCCCGCCTTCCAACATTCCTCTTCTATAATTTTGGCCCAGTCCAGGTGTCTTTTTGCTCTCCTCTTTATTGATCGATCCACCTTGTTCTAGGACTCGTTCTAGCTCTGTTCCTCTCCATAGTCTGTTTTGGTATTCTTTCCTCCATTCTCTTTACATGTCCAAACCTTCTTAGTTTATTCCTTTCAATTTTCTCAATTATGTTTTCTATCCCGACTAATTTTTTTTTAAACATCTGTGTTCCTCACTCTGTCTTCCCTATCGTACTTCTTAGGTACAATAGAAGTCTGTTATAGTAGCGAGAATTCATAACGGTGAAAAATTTGCTTGCTGTAGCGGATTGTTCTTATATCCGATTTTTCGTAAAAGTACACATTGAAATTGGTATGAAACAGCAATCAGTTTGTTCAAAACTTATATTTTTGTGGATGAAATCCACACTATGCCTTATTCGTTTGTTATTTTTCTAAATCCGGTACTATGTGAAAGTATGTTTAATTTCATTCTGAAAAAATTGGAATATCATTCCAGAGGCCTCAGTGTAAAATGTTTCGGTTTTCCTCTTCAAACAGCATCACCTAACCTAACCACATATGCATCATGAAAGCATATTTCAAGCGCACGTAGAGAAATTATAACCACCTTGCCACGAATTTACATGGAAATATTCCGAAATTCAGCTAGACGCGAGAAAATATAAACTATCCTCAGAAATCAGTGATGTACTCTACGATATCTAGAAGTGAATCAGATTCTTACTTAATTTCAGTATATAACTTTAAAATTAAGCGATCGTTTGCTTCAGCCTTTATTTCTAATGAGCTAACTGCTATCGACCATGTCATTTATGCATTTATTACAAAAACGTGTTATCGTTTTTTAAATTTCCTTTTAGCGTACAGCAGTCCACAGGTATTACTAATCGACTCCGACATCGCTTTCGAATGTCGGCGAGAGAGCTCCCATGTGTACATAGCAAGAAAACAATAGCCTACTGTTCGATGGTCAATTGCATTTTGTAGCAAATGTTTGTTTTCTTATTCAAACAGCGTCACCTAACCTAACTTGACCATAATATATTTATCATGAAAACATATTCCAAGTGCCAGTAGAGAATTGATAACATCTCGCTATAAAGTTTTCATGGGAATAGCCTCTCTGAAATGTAACCAGATGCGAGAAAATAAAAACTAACCTCTGAAATCAGTGATGTGCTGTGCCATATCTTGAGGTGTATTGCATTCTTACTTCATTTCAGTGTAGAGTATTAAAATCAAGCGTTTTTTTACTTAGCCTTTATTTTTAACGAGTTAAAAACTGCTATCAACCATATTATTTACGTATTTATTATGAAAACAAGTTGTCCTCTTTCATTTCTGATTTTCTATACAGAACGGAAGTTGACGGGTATTAGTAATAAGAGACTCCAGCATCGCCTTCGAATGTCGACGAGAGAGCTCGCTAGTGGATGGAAACTATACTGAAGGTGATCGCTTGCATGCATAAATATCGGTACCGGTAAAAATCGTGCACGCGAAATCTCTCATAATAACGGATGCGCCAGTGACAAGGCTGTCTCTGTAACCGAAGGATAATACACAGTTTAACATAGGAATTTTGAAGGGACAGAAAAAACCTGACATTATAATGGGGTTCTCATTATATGCCGTACTTGTTATAGCGACTTCTACTGTATTTCATATCACTGGCTTGAATTCTACTCTCCTCCCTACTGTCATTGTACAGTGCAATATGGGTGCATAATTCCTTTTTTACACTATCTCTTTACACTTCCTTTTTCCAGACAAGATTTCTTACACTCTGGTAGAACTTTTGTTAATCTCCATGTCCAACCTCAGTAGCGGCAATTGGGAATTAAAAGTGCGGGGGCAAAAAAAAATACAGACAACAAAGAGGACCCAGGTTTGTTTCATATAGCGGTAGATAGGGAGGGGTGGACGGGGAGGTGGGGGGTGGGGGGGTTATATACATCGAAACTAATAAAGGCCAAAAAATGGTAAGCTTTTTATGCTCTCTCAGCGAATTTTGACAGAGAGGTGGAGATTGACAGTTTATCAACTTAAATGCTGTTATAATGCTGTAGAATAAAACTTACACCAAAGGAACAATATTACACATTTATTACAATTAAAAAGAAATACGGCATGATTATACAATTAAAACAGTAGAAAGAATCACGACTGTGATGAGAAAAAGGAGACTGACGTTTTATGGACATATCAAAAGAATCATCATTTAGGAAGAAGGTTGCGGGATTGAGGGATGCGTCTGAAGAGCAACATGCGAAGCCACGGAACATCTCGGTGGAAGAACGAGCAAGAAGAAGTCAAAGACTCAAGAATCTTTGGCGAGAGTGTAAAGAGAAGGGTATCAGTCTGCGTGACAGAAGGAAGATTGTGTAAACGTGGCCCACAGGTGGCCGTATCGATTAATAATAATAACAATTAAAACCATTCAGTATTTGACTAAACACTAAAAGACTAACAGACACTAAAGAGACTACCAGACTGACGAATGCACGTGTCAAGGTGGTAAATCGTACCTCAGTGTCTATGACCTTAGCAAAAAAAAAAAAAAAAAAAGCCCTGGTACCCTTCCTCATATCACAGGCAAAGTCTCCACTATTTGCTGTGGCGCTATACAAATTGGTTAGCCGGGACGAAGAACATTTTGTGCGTATTTTGGCTAATAAATTTTGTAATGATTAAAGAAAATGAAGAAAAGGATTATCTGGTACAACAACATGGCTTTTACAAATGGATTTTTTAAAAAATAATTTCTGTAATTCCTAGTTTCAGCCAGCTAAAATGGAATAAAAATTTAATATTTTCTCCAAAAAGCTGATGATGATTGTTACCATGTTTTGGTGGATCGCAGAGAGATGAAATGCTGGGGTGAATGGGTCTATCTACAATATCAAAATTAATTTAAAACTTGAACTGAAGGTTGTATTTCTTAAAAAGCAACAAACTTAACAAATTTTCACTTAGTGAAATAACAGTGACACATTTAGGGATTAAAAATATAGAACCCCAGAATAGAGAATTAAACAGCTTTGGGTTACAAGCCTCAGATTTACAAGTTCTGAGCTACCAGCTCAAGTTTACACAATTTACAATTTTATAAATGATGTATAATGTAGGCAAGGGCAGAAATCCCCCAATTCAAGAGCACTTGCTCCAAAAGTTACAATCTCTAGCCTTCCAGAGGCATCCCTCACAATTACAAAAAACTTAGAAAAGAGCTTACCTGTTCTCCAACATTAACAAATTTCGAACACCCGCTTAAGGTAACATTACCTCAAAAATCTTACACTCTCTGGTCTCTCTAGGCACAATTTACAATAGAAGGTACTTTTATACAGGGGTATCTATTACCCAACCTACTGGGCCTTCAAGGACAAAGAACAGGTTAGATTACTGGCCCGAACACAAAATGAATGGAGGCGTATACTTGCACTCCTAGATAATGAAGAATAAAATCCTAACAGGACTTTCGGCCCAGATATACAGGGGCTAATCCCAAGCTACTGAGGTGACTTGAATGAAGGTTACTTTAAGGCATTACAGAAAAGAAGAAAAACATTTACTAAGTCGTAGTCACCTCGAACCAAGTTGAAGGGGAACTCGAGAGGGTAACACACTCTCTATCCCCGATTTACAGTTAAAGACTTCATGAAATTTTTACATTAGCCGAACAGAACTTTTCATTTTAGAAAATGTTGGTTACATAGTTAGAAATTCGGACCTTCCCCTCGGATAAGTATGCGGAAACAGCAAGAAAGATAGAATTTATGTGGCCATTACCTGGCTAATGTTCTGCCTGCCGAAGACTGAGGCTGTCCCGCCTCCTGCCTTAACACACACACTCAGAAAGATGATAATAAATGAGACAAGGAAACTTGAAAAGCAGCAACTTATATACCCTCAGGGAAGGTTAGAGAGAATTCTGGACTAATCCGGACACACCCTCTCAATTTTTATTGGCTAATTCAGAGTAAACAAGAAATGCGGGATTGGTTGAAAATTAATTACAAAAATTCATGATTGGCCAGATTCAAAACTGGCGGAATGAAAAAGAAGTGTTGCCAACCCAAAAATAAATGAACATAGATTCAGTTATGAAAATCTAGAAATACTTCTTTAATTTATAAGTTCTTCCACCTTCCACCAGAGTGCATGACCAGAGTTTTTGAAATGATATCTATGGAGGAAAGTTTAAACTCCTTGAAGTAAACAAACACAAAGCAAATAAATCCAGTCAGTTTAGGAAACTTCACAACAACACAATTACTCAATACTTCAGTAGTGACATCTTCTGATTAAAGTTCCAATTTCATGTAGTAGCAGTTTCACGTTTGGATAGATAGATAGATAGATAGATAGATAGATAGATAGATAGATAGATAGATAGATAGATAGAGTTCTTTAAGGCGCATCTTTTGAATTTGCAGAGTTGAGGTGTACCTCCCATTACAATGATGTTGATGATGATGATGATGATGATGCTTGTTGTTTAAAGGGGCCTAACATCTAAGGTCATCGGCCCTCTCCAAAAAGTGGGAGTGGGGCTGCCCCCCCTCGCCCCCCTTCCCTAGTTGCCGCTACCGTCCAGCCTTGTATTTGCATTAATTCACTGCCTAGGTATTTGAAACCGTCAACAATTTCAAGACTTTGACCATCAATTTTCACAGTGTGTTTCCCTTGTCTTTCTTTTCTTGATATTACCGTGGTCTTTCTCTTCTTTGCACTGATTTTCATACCATACCTTTCAATTGTCGTGTTCAGTATATTGAGTTGTTCTTGTATTTCTTTGCTCTTTTTTCCCCAAATCACAGTATCGTCTGCAAATAGTAATAATTTCATCTTTGTATTCCCATATGCTTCCGTTGTCTCCTTTAGAATTTCATTCACAACCGTTAGGAACAAAAGAGGTGACGGCACACACCCCTGTCTTAGTCCAGTTTCTGTCTTTCTAACCGGAGTCTTTACACTGCTGACGCAGTTGTTGTACATTGCTTACACTATTCCTACAGTTCGTGTACCCAGTCTCTTTTCCCACACCTTCTGCCTTGAAACACTACTGTTTGCCTTTGTTAGATCTATGAATGGATGACCGGATCCTTTCCGTATTTCCAATACTTTTGCATTAATTGCCTCGTACTGAAGATCGGGTCCACTGTAGATCTTCCACTTCTAAAGCCATACTGTTCCTTTTGCAACTCTCCTACCTTTCTTCTCATTCTCCTATCCAAAATCCTTTCTGGTATTTTTGCCACTTGTGGTAAGAGTGTGGTTTCTCTATAGAGATATTAAGAACAAATATCCTGGTGCTCTGAACAATGCCAGAGGGTTTATAGGAGCACTACAAATGGAAAGACCAAGCTTGTTAGCTGCAGTCTCTTTATGTGCGGCCAGTATCCAGTGTTCGGGAGGTAGTGGGTTTGAGCCCCACCTTCGGCAGCCCTGAAGATGGTTTTCCATGGTTTCCCATTTTCATACCAGGCAAATGCTGGGGCTGTACCTTCCTTCCCACTTCTAGCCCTTTCCTGTCCCATCATCGCCATAAGATCTATCTCTGTCGGTGCGACGTGAAGCAACTTCCAAGAAATGGAAAGTACTGGAACACCAGTCTGTGTGTTTTTGACCTGATACCGAAAGCGAATGAACCATTGCCTAGGTGATGATTTCAGACACGAGAGTGAAATGTGAGATGTTCTGATTCACAAACGGTATAGCAGTGTGTTGTAGACCGCTTGGGGCACTATTTTGACAGTTCATAGAGTTCCAGTACTTTAATATTAATGTTTGTTTGTTTGTTTGTTTGTTTGTTTGTTTATTGCCTTTCTTATATGGCGGGGCTCAGGCTATGGAGCCTGCTATTATGCCAAACCATATTACACAACAGCTTTATAAAATCATTTTTACATGTATTTCTAAAAATCACTAAAAGTAATTTACTTAACCTCTAAATTTTCTATCCTTATTGATAATTAAGAGCTAATCATTAAATTTTACGTTGGTGAAATCTACTTTTTACATATTTGAATACCACATTAAACATTTCCTTTTAAATAGCCTCGGATTGCCTATGCCTCTAATTTCAGCTGGGATTGAGTTCCAGGAACGTATGGTAGCAGGTATGAATGAGTTGTTGTACGAGTTACTGTGGTGAATGGGAATGGACAAGAGGGAACGCGTGGATGACCTTGAGGGAGCTCTATCTGAAGGGGAGAGGTATTTAAAGTCTGTTCTAAGATAATCTGGTTTGCTCGTTTGCAGAATACTGTGGAGAAGGGAAACAGCGTGGTATTTACGTCGTTCAGTCAATCTTAGCCACGACAGCTGAGAGAGGAAAGGGCTAATATGAGTTTGTATTGGGATATTTAATACGAATCGAGCACAAGCATTGTAGGCTCGCTGTAGTCGACATGAGTGTGTTTTGCTCATACTATTATAAACTACATCTCCGTAGTCAAATATTGGAAATATTAGACTCTGTACTAATAATTTTCTTGTGTTTCTTGGAAGGAAGTCCCTCATCCTTTTTGCAGAATGTAATGAGTAGAATACTCTTTGACAAATTTTTGTGACGTGTTCCGACCAACTTAAATATTTATCCAATACTACTACTTTACCTACTTACAAACATGATGCTGTATTTTACGGAGGTTTACTCATTTTCCTGTCTTGCACGTGATACTTATAATCTGTACGGTTAATACATTCCTGAGAGTCATTCCATTTGTTAGCTTCCATGTTTCATGTAGGTCTTGTATTCGTACGACATATAATATTTGCAGTGACTTTTGTCTAAAAGCCAAGAATGCCTACAAGATTTGCTTATGATCATCACAAATTGTTACCCAAGAACCCACTATAATGGATTGCGAGTATGTCAGGTTAATTTAAAGTTTCCCAGATAGAAAAGATTTTCATTCATTGGTGAATTTAAAGAAGTTTCAAATTTTTGTTTTGATAAATTTAACCTTCTATGACATTTTTGTCGATATGTTGAGTACTCAACTGCTCTGCTATCAGCTGTCACAGGTGGCCTAGGTGTCATTGAAGAGGCATATGAGGGACATGAGTGAGGTAGTTTTCTGTTGCTTTCCTCCCCAAGCCAGAAATTGCTATTATATATATCATTCTGCCAAGACACCTGATAAGCACACACCAACCACCCTTTGAGCCATGTTTTCACACTACTGATAACAGGGACTGGCTGCATTACTAGCATCATGCATAGCTCATCGTCAAAGCCAGGGATGGGTCTGAGAATAACTTACTCTAATTGATACTAGGAGATACAGTGCATTATAAACACTATGTTCTCCCATCAAGGTCAATAAGTAAATTTATCAAGATTAATGAGCAAAAATATTCATGTAACAGTGTGTTACTTGCAACCCTGACTTTATTTATTGTATTCTGTACATTTAAGACATTTCTCAGTTACTGTGCACTTGTAGTGCTTGTCAGAGCATCAGTAAGGATATTTCTGAAGGTCCAAAGAACAAACTGACTTGAATACCTCTCACCAGACATCATCAACATATACTGTACTTTGGGAATATGTTAGACCTTATTATGTTATAATAATCAAAGCTGTTTTTTCTCCCTAAGACATTGTTGTTAACATGACTTTGTCAGTGTCACACAACTGAGAAATGTTTTGTCTGTGAGTTTCATGCCCATAATTACGTATTGTACTGTTAATAGTGACCTTTTCTTTCAGCTACTGGAATTGTTAATGGCTCTTACAGATGTTTTAAATGTTGTATTAATGGAAACTTTACATTTCACAGCAGAAGTGGTGATAATTCCAAATCAAGTTCACCCTCCAGGTCATCAAGAAGTCCGTATCACTCGGAGGACTCGGGACATTCGAGAGACAAACGTCGGCATTAAAACTCTCTCTTTTTTACGTATCTTTGTGCTGTGGAACTTATGTTGCGTGAGGACTCATTTTGTGTGTGTGTGTGCGTGTGTGTGTGCGTGCGAAAGAAGTGAAGTCCTATCCCCTGTACCTATGTATCCCCACAAAGCTTGTTTGTATATCTTGATACTGTAATGCACTTGAAAATATCAGAAATAGAGTTAATTTATTTTGGACTTTTGCACAACTTTTTCTTGTTTTGCTCTCAAAACTTGTGTGTAATTGTTAGTTGTGGACAGTCTTGCTGCAAATTGGGTCAGAATATTAGGAGTCTGCAACCACACTTGTTTTATGTGAAAAATAGAAATCTTAGATCAGCATTAATGGTGTGACATGTTAATGTTATCAGCAGGCATCGAAATTTAAGGCACTAAAAATTAGTATTGCGGGCACCTAAAAAAGCACTAAGAAGAAAACCACAGATATAAACGATATTGAAATTATATTGCACAACAAAATGTGTATGTGCAAAATAGCTCTCACAACACTACTGCACTAGAAAAAATAAATTATAACTGTTTATTAATCAGTATTCATAATCACAGCTAAAGTAACCATTCTCTTCTACACATGTTTTGTTTAACCCCTTATAGGTTGGTGGCTAAATATTTAGCCACCCCACATAAAGGTCCATATTGTTTAAAAATTGTAATGAATTTGGCCTTTATCACCATAAACCACATGCCTGAACAATTAGTGGCTAAATAGTAAGCCACACAGAAAATTTTGAAGGTTTGCAAGCAACTGGAATTGGAATACGATCGAGGTGGCTAAGGATATTGCCACCATCCATTGAGGCTCCATGGAAAAACATGGTTATGCTATATTGGAGTGAATTCGATGTTGTTTTTCTAACAAACAAAATTTGAATTGCTGGTTGTGGCTATATCAATGTCTTCAGTTTATATTCAGACAGTTTATTCTGTCAAAAGTTAGCAGATCTCTTCACAAGTACATTGTTTTATGAAGTTATTTTGTTGACGTTGCGCCAAACAATACTATGCTTGCCAACTATTTATTTTGCATTATAAAGGAAACACGTGTAGTTATAGAATAATGTGAGGTAAAAATGCATGCAGAAATAAACATGTATGTAACCAATATGCGACTTTAGTATGGGAAATTATCCGCTCAGATAATATTATCACCTTTATCCGAGTTGGCAAGTGACAAAACATAACCTCACTTTTAATCGAAGGCCTAGGCCTTTGTTTATGCTATAAATGATAATTATAACAGCGTTCAGCTGCTATAAAACATCTGTCTATCCGTAATTTCTTATCTGTGTTTCAAGATACGTCATGGAGAAATACGTGGACGTAAATAAACATGTCGGTACACGAGCTATTCGACTTACTAGATGCTGTTTCAGCAGATCAAGCATACGACTCCTAGGAAGGTGGGGATAGTGATGCTGAAGATTCTGTTGCGTACAGAACTGGGATGATGGATACATCTACTCATCTAAAAGCAGCAATGACTCTGTATTGTACGATAATATGTCAGAGATTGAATCAGCTGATCCCATGGGTACTGATGACATTGACATACAAGATTATTTTGAAAATTTTCCTAGTCTCTCATCAAGGTTCATCCAAATTTGTAAAGACTATTCGTATTTGTCCTATGGTATTGTTTAAAAGTTCCTACAAATGAAAGAAAATTGTGGCTTCAGGCTAAATAAGTAGCCACCATCCACATACAGAAAGTTGTGGGTTAGAATGGATGGTGACTAAATATTTAGCCAGCTTATTTTTATTCGTATATAACAAACTTAGGAGCAAATTGCCTTAAAAACTGTTCTAACCTACTCGTTTGCAACTCAGGATTAAGAGAAACATAAAAATATACCCATATACCCATAACCAAAGAAAAAAATCCTGCCGTATAAAGGGTTAACTAAAATACATGCAATCATCTTTCTGTTCATTAATCATTCATGACCCACTATCGGCAGCCCTGAAAATGGTTTTCCATGGTTTCCCATTTTCACACCAGGCAAATGCTGGGGCTGTACCTTAATTAAGGCCACGGCTGCTTCCTTCCAACTCCTAGGCCTTTCCTATCCTATCGTCGCCATAAGACCTATCTGTGTCGGTGTGACGTAAAGCCCTTAGCAAAAAAAAATCATTCATGAAGTAAACACAATCAAAAGATCGGGCTCCTAATCAGTTCATATGATCAGTATTTATTTTATATATGTTTGGATTAAGCAGGGCTTGAGTCATAACTCAAGATCAAAATTGCCACCATTAGACAGATTGTCTCTTTCAGATTTCGTTTGAAAAAGAATATCCAGTACCTGGTACTTCAAGTTAAGGAATACAAATTTTTCAACGCAGAGTCTGGATGATGGTGTCCGGGATTTTGTTTATTCTTAAGAAGTTCAGCGTCTCCTTAGGAATTGTTCCTCTAACGCCAATCACTTCCCATTTCGTAACTACATGCTTCTTTCCGAGGTCCTCAAGGCGTGGTTCATTTATTGCCCCTCACACACTAATCGAGGTTGCTGTTCATATTCGTCGAATCTTACAGTGGGATCAGTCACCTCATCAGTGACAACTGTATCAGCTCGTCTTGTGGATCCATTTGTGGAAAGACATCCTACTACTTCATAGATCTCCAGGGAGTGGTGCTTATCTCTTCCAGAGATTCTTTCATTTGCTCTTGCTCATCTATATTGTTATGTCTAAATTTGAATTAGAATAAACAACAAGCAACGCATTAAGATTTTGGAGAAAATCGGTTTATATGCTGAAAGAGCTCTCTCAGCATGCACTAACATGTGAGGAAAATACTGTAATAGTGCCCTCCTTGCAACAATAAACCCCTCAGGAGTTTCACCAGCATTTGCATTTCGCACATTATACTTGGAATTAATGGGTTTCTTAACAAAACAATTTTGTTTATTTCTTCAGATATTTGAGTAACACATTTGCCAGGAGCTGCTTCTAAATTTACTTTTTCCTACTAAAAACAGCGATAGGATTATTCACAAAAGGACGAACTACTAACCTTCAGTTGCTGAATATTATCTGTTGCAAAAGTGAAATGGGCATAAAAATATAGCAACCCCTCTTCTTGAAACACACAATGTGCTTCTTTAATCGAGAGGGAATCCTCCTCGGAAAACAATTACTGCTGTTTGTTGGAGATTCTTGGCATAGTATTTTACTGCCCTTAACCATGTTCCACACCTTGTAACTACAGATTCAGAGGATGGAGGATTGTCAGGTAACTTCTCTCTGAATGCATTAATCCTCTAAAGGGACTTAAGAAAAACTTTTTTAACATATGGCATTAATTTGTTCACTGTTGGAAACAATTTCCATACTTCTCCACATCTCGATGGAGGCTATGGACAAGACAAAAGTTGACATGCTGCACTTGTTTACAATAACAGTACTCTTTGATCTTCAACACCATTTCGATTTAATAGTTTTAATCCTGAATAAACAAAATGCACAATACCATGGGAATTTGCTTTTTGAACGTCTGTTTAGCACAGAAGTTGGACCTTTCCCGATATATTTTCAACTCATATTTCCAACAATTAAGTTCACCATATATCAGCCAAGTGAATCTGTAGTTTCATCAGCTGAAATCCAAACATTAGAAGCACCAAGATCCTTAGTGCTGATTGATGTACTGGATCTTGCATAATGTAGATTCTGAAGGTGTATGTTGAACACAGTATTTTTCTAAGAATTGTTTCATTGTAGAGTTTTCTACAGCATGACATATATCAAAGTGGGTCTGATGATTTGCATGTTGGCTGAGAGAATTACTATATCTGCAGCAATCTACCAGAAGAAAGGAACCAGGCGAGTTGGCCGTGTGGTTAGGAACACGCAGCTGTGAGCTTGCATCTGGGAGATATTGGGTTCAACAGCCCTGAAGATGGTTTTCCGTGGTTTCCCATTTTCACACCAGGCTGTACTTTAATTAAGGCCACGGCCACTTCCTTCCCACTCTTAAGGCCTTTCCTATCCCATCGTCGCCATAAGACGGTGCGATGTAAAGCCACTAGCAAAAAGATGTCTTGACGTAAAGCAAATTGTAAACAAAAAGGTAAAAAAAGAAGAAAGGAAAAAAATAGGTCTTTAAAGATAAGGAAGTAAATGAAAATGATGCACATGCAGTTTTTTTTAGATTGAACAACATTGGAACATACATTGTGAACAAACAAAGTCAAATTAGAACAGTAAAAGACTCTGTTGTATTAAAAAACTATCAATAAATAATATTCTCAGTCATTTTTATTATTTTTGTTTCATTTAAATGTCTGCAATTAAAATAATAAATTAAAATAATAAATTAAAAATAAAACCATGATGAGAGTTGGATGGGAAAAGGACATCGATAAGTTTCATGAAAAAAGCGTTTAAAAATATCAAAATTATAATTTTTCTGTAAGAAAACACAACATTGTATTGCAATTAAAATTTTTAATCTTGTAGAATGTTTGGCTGATGAATATGAAATAATTACCTCAAGGCTATAAATCGTTGCTTGAGGTACATTACGAGAATAAGGTGGCCGATGACCATCTCAAACAAGACCTTTGTGAGACCACGAGTGGAAGTCTTGTACAGCAAACTGATATGAGGTGGATCGGCCACACGTTGAGAAGACCACAAGGCAAGCATTGAACTGAAATCTGCAAGGTAGCCACAAAACACCCGGAAGAGAACCGTAAACAGGGAGAGAGGCAGTAGACAGAAGCCCTGTGCTTGACCTAGGAATTAAAGGAAATGTCAGGTGAAACCCAAACAAATTCCATTCCAGGAGGATGTTCCGAATCTATAGATACTGTAGGAACTGCCAGTTCCTAGCTTCAAGCTCAGAAAATGTTGAATACTGTTAAGAGAATACAAAAAAAAAATTAAAGACATAAAAACAAAAAAACAACAAAAGCACAAATAGCAAAGAAAAAAAAAGAAAAAAAAAAATAGGCAAAATAAAACTTCACCAGAAGGCTTTATTTGTCATAATTCAGACGCATCTATTATCCGCAAAACTTTTAGTGATACTTCGGCTCCCTGGTGCTGAATCTGTAGACCTCGGTTATCTTCGAGATTTGTATTGGAAACCTTTGACACTAAAACTATGAATTGACTATGCATCGCCGTGAGACATCTGGTGGTGTAATTGCAACACTTTATGTACTGTTGTTGTTTACACAGTAAAGCCAAAATATAGTTTGGGATTGAACACGAGTGAGGAAAATATTACAGGAGGCATGTCAGCAGCTAACTTATGACGACTGAGCATCAAGATTGGGAGGGTGAAAGAACTGGAAGAGTAATACTGGAGGCACGACTGTGCTGTGTCATGGACGAGATTGTAATTAATAGTACTGCAGATAGCAGTGACGATTGTGAAAGTGATATTTCTGAGAATGCATGCTAGGAACAAGATTCTCATCGAGAAATGTTATATAATGTGTGTGTGACACAGTTGTCGATCGATCGATCATACTATTGATTCAATTCAGATATCATTTCCAGTCAGTTGGCAGTATTACTGGAACCGGGGTAGCTCCCTCCTTACTCCTCACCCTCGTAAAACAAAGTATCACTAAAAGTTTCGTGCATAATACTACGAGCCTTTTTTTTAAAAAAATGTAATCAGTCGTATACATTAAAGTCTGACAGTATTAAATAGAGTCAGTTTTTATGAAGAAGTACTGGGCTGACAGGAAACTAAAAAATTCTTTGTATAAAGTTGGCTAGAGTGGTCCAATGAAGGCTATAAAATGTAAATAAATAAAAGGGTCAGTTTTTAAGCTGCTTCTTCCACTCCCAAAACTTCATCCTGCGGACCTGGCTGCCCTTTGGTTGTCAGTAATGGTGTACTTCCTTCGTTCAAATTAGTTTGAATCATAAGTGTTTATTCCTCAAAATCCACTTCTCTTCTCTTTCTTTAATTTGGAGCATTGATAAATTTAATTCTTCTAAATGATTCATGATCGCTATGAACCAAGTGTTCTTTGTTTTATTTTTTCCAGAAGTAACTAAATAACTGCTTCACTAGTCGGGTTTCTGGCAGTCTGAATACATGACAAAAAAGGCAATTCTCCTTTTCCGTATTGTATCTAATATTGATTTGCTTCCACGATATACCACTTCATTAGGTAATTATCTCCATTGGCCATCAACTTGGTGTTTCTTATTGATGATTGCCGTGATGATTCTTCTGTCTACTTTCTGTGCAGTTTATTGGTTGTTGATTTGGTGTTTAACTTGAAGAGTGTTTCACTAGCATAAGTTGCTTCAGGTTTTACAACTGTATTGTAATGTCAAAATTTAGCATTCATGAAGAGAGACTTTTTTTTTAATAAATTGGCCAAGTGATTTGCTGTGCTGTTTTCAGTTTAGATATTCTGCTGTCGATCGATGTTTTCTCTTTTGTGTTCCAGGTCCAAATTTCCCCAAGGTATTTGAACTTACTCACAGCCTTTTAATATATATATATATACATTTTTAAAAGTAGGCATTATACCAAACTTCCGACACCTAGGTATCAGTTGCGCCATTATATAAAATTTGTATAATTAAAGCACTAAAGGGGTGAAATATTAAAACCATCTTAGTATTAGTATATCAAGAGCGTGCTGGTACCAATATTAAGTTCAAGGAGAATATCATTTTATTAAAATACTTGTCTTAATCTAGACAGAAGGTCATGATTGAATGCTATTGTTTTATGTGATGTTGTTATAGATTTTTCTTTAAGCTGTTGTGTATTGTTTCTGTTCCTCGTGATGTTTTGAGTTCTTATTCATTTGATATTGTATTTTCTATGAGTTTAAATATTGTAATATCTTTCGATCAACTTCCGAAACATACAACATACAACTGAATGCTCCCGATATATTAGCCGAACCTCTCTTCTGCGGGCACTTGGTTCCGAGGAGAGATTTCCGTTGCGAGGGGTAAAACTTTTGTATCCACCTATTCAATACATTAAAAGCAATTATAAAATTAGGATCTCATCCTTATTTTATTGCTTAATTATTAAAACATAGGACATGTTTCGTTCATATTTTGAACATCTTCAACTATAAATATTCTTACAAGGCTAAATGATAACATTGTTTTAGACCTTACACTTATGGTTTGCCATTGACAAACTTATCCATTATAAGCTTTGAAAAACCTCGTCCATAAAAGTATAATATTTTTGAATCTAACCTCAGCTGTTTTGAGAGTGTGTTAAGATTCCAATGCCATACAGTATAATATGTGAAAAGTTATGCCAGTAGTAACAAAATGTTTAAATTAAGCAAGTCAGATTGTAAATGTATTTTAAATATTAGAATAAGGTTTTATAGGTTGAAACTTAATTATTATTTTCAATAAGACGACGTAATATACAAACGTTTTGATATTTAATATTTAAGCGGTAACGGAGAAGTGCGCTTCAAGCAACCAACAAGTCTCGGAAAGCATTTCGCGGACCAAAAAGCGGCAAGTTTCCGAAAGTAGGGGAGGATCTGCTTAAATATATCATTTTGTTACACAACACTGGATATGCTTTTTCTCACGAAATGCTGTATTTAACGCGACACTCTTGAGATAAACAGATAGTTTTTACCTAATGCCTGGATTTTCACGAAATTTTGTGGGAATGTCACCAACATAAAAGTAGAGATATTATTATTATTATTATTATTATTATTATTATTATTATTATTATTATTATTATTGGATATCCAAAGCAGTTTGGAACCCTATTTTGCATGGTATACTAGGGTTATAGTTAAAATACATATTCAGTTTTACAATGAAAATAAATTTGTGTATCTAATCGGCGGAAAATGAACTGGATGAAGTAAATGAAATATTTGTAACAGCATGGCTTCTTAAACAAGTGATACAGGGGTTTCGATAATGCAGTGTTGCAATAATTTAAATGAGAGTTCAAGTCATGCCTCCTTCTTTCAAATGCAGCACATTCAAACAGTAGGTGGTCCACTGTTTATGAGGATCCACAGACACACACGTAGCCATCAGGACGAATGATTCCAAATTGATGAAAATAATAACCAAATTTGCCATGACCGGTCAAAAATTGAGTTATTTCAAAGCTTGGCACCAACACGTTACTTTGAAGGTGGTTGAAAACCTCAGGAAAGAATATTTCTCTAGTGTTCCATTGATGGATTACGTGATTCTTTATGATGTTTTTAGCGTAGCTAGGTGACGTTTTATCATAAGTAATTTCCAAATTAGATGTAGCTGCTGCTTTTGCCAGAAGATCTTTCTCGTTTCTAGATATTCTACAATGACCGTAAATCCAGTCAAAATAAATGTGCGGACTTTCTAGAGCTGTGGTTCAAATAGCTACAGATATTGGAATCAGATTACATTTGTTATTTATCGCATTCAACGCAGCTTGTGAATCACTTAATAACCAAGATTTCTTGTTGTTAGATTTGCATCATTCGATCACAGATTTGATCGCCCACAGTTCAGCCTGGAAAATAGAGCAAGTGGAAGAGAGTTTGTACTGGGATGAGAACACCTCAATCGTTTTCATGAACAACGAAGGTGCATCCAACTTTGTCCTGTTCATCTGTGCTTGGTATGCGAGATCCATCTGTGTAAATAAAGCAGTCATGGATAATTGAACAATTTTCATAAATGATGTTTTTGATCAGACTAGAAGATGACAAGGCTGCTCTAGAGTAGTATTCAGAATGGGCATTGGTGATACTTTGTTTATCTTCAAAAAAGTGAGTTCAGCTTTTGCTATCACCGTCAGAAATAGTGGCTCAATGCCTGCAATAAGAAGAGCTGCGTCAGTAGAGGTGGTGGGGTAAGCACGGGAAATACGAAGCGCAAATCCTCTTTGAATTTGCATCAATTTATGCTGAGCCCATTTCTTCTCAAGTGTCATTCGAAAAGATGAAACACAATACAATATCAGAGATACAAACGCAGTATCATAAATAATTCTTAGTACCTCTGAATTTAGTCCCCAAGAAGTTCTGCAGGCAATAGCTAAACCTTGCATAAACTTACTGCCTTTCTGCTGTAGTTTGTTGGAATGGGCCCTGAAGGTTAACTTCTTGTCAAGCACAACTCCCAGATAAAGAATTTGATTTTCCAGAGTGATATTTTGTCCATTCATTTTAATTTTAGGCTTTCTCAGTTTCCTTCTCGTTGTAACAAGCAAGGCCTTCGTTTTTTGGGGATTAAATTGTAATTTATTGTCACAACCCCAAGTAAATAAAATGTCATGAGACAAATTTGCTCTTACTCTCTATCTGGTTTAATTAAAAGAAGGGCGTAATCAGCGTAGGCCACAACTTTAGAACCAACAGGAAGGCGTAAAGTTAGAAGTTCATCAGAAACTTTTTTTTTTTTGCTAGTTGCTTTACGTCGCACCGACACAGATAGGTCTTATAGCAATGATGGGATAGGGAAGGGCTAGGAGTGGGAAGGAAGCGGCCGTGGCCTTAATTAAGGTACAGCCCCAGCATTTGCCTGGTGTGAAAAAGGGAAACCACGGAAAACCATTTTCAGGGCTGCCGACAGTGGGGTTTGAACCTACTATCTCCCGAATACTGGATACTGGCCACACTTAAGCGACTGCAGCTATCGAGCTCGGTACCATCAGAAACTAGGACTACAACTAGATCCTTGTGGGCAACCCCTATTCAGGAGCTTTGAAGAGACTGCTGATCCGACTTGAAGTAGAAATATCACAAACATCTACAATTAATAGTTTTTCCAAATTTTTTTTGAAATTATTTTGAAATGTGTAATTTCGTTTTTTTCATGTAATTTAATTAACATGTTAATGGAAATTTGTAATTAGGTAGATAATACTTCTTTAAAAAACACTACGTATCTATTTTTCTGTACATAATTTATATAAGGAGCTATGTCTTAATAAATTTTGTGTAATTTTTATGTTGTAAAATTTTGGACTTACAAATCCCTACTACTTGAAAAAATTCTGCAATAAAAAATTCCATACGCAGGTTTCCTATCATAGCTGTGATACATATACCATACAAATTTTGTTACATTTGGCAGAATATTATGGGAGAAAAATGGGATTTAAATGTTAAATTACAATTGGCAGGAAAATTAAAGCAAAGTTCAAGTGATGTTTTCTTCCTGTCACCAGAACCATATGTTTTTCCTTCCTTTTATTTCTTAGCACTTCTGTACAAATACTGGTAACTGCAAGCTTGTCTCTTCTTGTTCTCTTCTCCAAAGAATGGAAAATGATTCACCTGCATTTTGTTTTTCACAATGCAACTTTTCCTGAGTCGAAGTTATGAGGATTGTAGCTTGTGTCATGTCATGATTGGTGGCCATAGGTGCAGGACTTCCATGGCTTGTAGTTGATGCAACACTTTCCTGATGAGAACAATCTTATTCCGATAACATTTCATGACCTTATGTCCCTGGTTTCTTCAATGGAGACTCCTGTTCACTTAGGTTCAGCACTTCGTTGCTTAGCTAAGGCTGATTTATGTTTAGACATATTGTTTATTCCCTTGGATACAAGCTATCAATTATGGCAACACACTATCTTTCAGTAATAATAGTATCTTGATACACAACTTCAAGAGGTTATTTCCGCACGTATTTCACAGAAGTAAACAGACTGCCTACCACCAGAGAACTCATAAAAAGGACTAAACTTACAAGAATAACAAAACTTATAGTTGTCGGCACTATTGTAGTACCATCAGGGATACCAATACAAGCATACAATGTTGTTCAATGAAATATTAGTCTGTAATAGGCTTTATAAATTCATTCAGAAATATGCTAGATCTTACAGCTGTATTCTGTATAAATATATCGGAAGGCGGAGGCTGTTGGCCCATCCCATGGATGCATAATTGCAAAGAACAGGCATATTCGATTGAATGGAAACATGACAATGACGTCATTACCTAACAAAGTAGTTCAACAGATGCCACGCTAATTTCTACTGTGTGCAGACTGGCAAACACAGCATTATTAAAGTGATAAATTGTTTGAATTCAGTGGAATAACTTTGTGACAAGAAAGAAGAAACTCAATCCTTTCAATTTCAGTCATTAAATTTTTTTTGCCAAAATGACCAAAATATCAGTTTTTATCTCCGGAGTGTCGCCTTAAAAGGACGAGAAATAGCTGTTGCACGTGGAATCAGCGTCTCGGATTTGAAGGTTAGCCAAAGCTTGATGATTAATTTTATGAAGAGAAATGGACTATCTCTTCGATGAATGCTGAATTATTTCAACAAAATTGTACTTGATTATCATCGCTTTGTGATTGAGATGCGTAAAGTGAAGAAATATTTGCTCTCCCGAGTAGGAACCACAGGTCAGACGCCTATCAGTTTCCATATACCACGAAGTTGAACAATAGATAAGAAAAGGACATCGAGTGTTATCGTATGTGCTACCGGAAGTAAAACACGATGTACTGCAATGCTTGCTATAACAGGTGATGGCAGAAAGCTTGCACCTTATGTTATTCAAAGGTCACTCGTACAAGATTGGATACAAACAGTTTGGGGAAATATAGCAGGAGTCCTTCCTTCGATGCCCGGCACTTCTCGTGTGCAATAGTTTTCCTTTTTTGTCGGTATGTCATTATTATGAATGTACATGAATTGTACATTCATTAGTACGTGTTTATTTCACTTCAGCTCATGACGGGAAGAATATTTCCCAGCGTAGGTACTTCAGACCCATATGTCCAACTTCCCTGATGTACCCTATTTGACTTTTCAGAAAAAAATATCACGCTGGAATTTTATGCCAAATGATTAAACCGCACATGAGTTGAACCAATTGCATGTATATGATACGTGATGAATATTTTAAATGTAAATGAATTGTAAATATTTTTTTAATATCTGAATTCCTCGAATAATTTACGCATCCAAAGTTTTTGCCTGTATTTTCGTCAAAAAAGTACGTTAATTACGCGAGAAAATAGGTAATCATTAAGCTGCTTCTGTGTAAATTTAGTAGTTCTTTTCTTAACTGTGATTTCTCGAAAAGGTACTAAAGTCTGTTAAATGGTTCCATTGTGTTGTCATCTCGCTGTCTAACGTGACACACAAATTCTTTATCTGTATAAGCATATTTAGTCTCTGCTTCACTGACAGAACTTCTTGTTTTTCGTCCGTCTCACTACCATCGTCGCTTTTCTTTCCTGATTCAGGCTGTGTAAAACAAAAATTAGTTTTACTCAAAATGCTCCTATTGTATGACTAGTGAAGGTTGCTGAGTACAGCTAGAAATATTTACGAAGTTCAGTGAATTAAATTAAAACTGGAAATTTAGGTTGAAAGAATTAAAAACATTTTTCTTCTTTGCTATTTGTTTTACGTCTCACCGACACAGATCTGTTGTATGGCGACGATGGGATAGAAAACGCCTAGGAATGGGAAGGAAGCGGCCGTGACCTTCACTATGGTACAGCCCCAACATTTGCTTGGTGTGAAAATGGGAAAGCACAGAAAACCATCTTCAGGGCTGCTGACAGTGGGTCTCGGATGCAAGCTCACAGCTGTACGCCCCTAACCACTCAGCCAACTCACACGGTAATTAAAAACTTTGTCACAAGAAGGAAATGAATGATAAGTCGAAAGATACATGCAACACACAAGTACTGTGTAACTTGATAACACAGAAAGCTTACCGTAAAATACATCCTGAAGTCAGGACTGCCAGTCGCCCTCGAGATCATCACAGGAAGGAATGTTCACTTTTTCGGCATCACTATCATATGTCAGTCCAGCTGTCGTAGCTAAAGTCTGGAGTTCATCATATTCATTTCGAACTTCTACCTCTGTTTGTTCTTCAGCTGTAGAAATAGTGATGCCGCATTTTGCAAAGCATTTCCTGATTGTGGTTTCGTAAACTTCATTCCAGGTTCCCTTTGTCCTCGAAACTGCATCATCAACATTGATCTTCTTAATTAAATCGAAAGCTTAGTCTGTGTGACACTAACGACTGTAAAATATTCTTACGATAACCTAATTAAAATGCTTTAATGATTCCTTGATCCAATTGCTGAAGATGAGAAGTGGTAGTAGTTTGTGAAGCAGCCTTTACAACAGCGGCAGGCTACTCCGTTGACTATTGCCTGAAGTTCAAAATTAATAAGGCTTGACGTTCACTGAATCAACTATTGAAAAGGAGTAACTTAAGTCTTGATCCCAACATATGCCACTCACAAGAGAATAAATAAAAAATGCCACATCTCAATGTAGGAACAGGTTAATGATATCAATACTCAGTCAGAACCATTTCTGCAAAACATCTTCCAAGGCTCAGCTATATACCTATAAAAAGAAAATATATTACTCCTATAGCAGCAGCCCTGCAATGTCTTCGTACAAGGATGTAGAAGTAAACAGGAGAGAAATACCAGCACTCTGTTATATATAATTAAGTTAGAAGTATCAGGTGAGGAAGCATATATGATGAAGAACACATGGTTGTTTGTTAGCATGGGTGATGAGAAGGAGCAAAGCCTAGTACGCCTATCCCCTCGGTCCCCGCACCAGTCGGACGTTCAGTAGCAAGCCGCGCGAGGTGGGTCGAGGAGAGAGGGACTGCAAGATGTCTCCGATGCCTCAGAAATACATACAATGGTTTTTCTCATTTCTTTCAAGTTTTGTAAATGGAACAGCATTGCGTCAGATGCTTGCATTACATTGTGCTCTAGATTTCCATCGTTCTCATTTGAGGTTTACCTATCTCTGTCAGTGCGACGTAAAGCCACTAACAAAAAGAAAATTAATTTAAAAAATTGAGGTTTGGGCTTCACTGATAACCTTGGTAGTCCTCAGTATGCGCTACTGTCTCATGTCCAAAACAGATTCTAGACTTTCTGCTCAAGATCACAGGATCAAATTCTGATGCAATTGGAAGAGTGTTTTGATGTAAGAGACCTGTCCTGGCATTCATGCATCAGAAACTCCCTGCATTTGGCAGGTCATGTTTTATCTTAAAAGACACTGGGATTTTTCATGAAATGGTTTTTTTTTTTTTTTTCTAGTTGTTTTACGTAGCACCGACACAGATAGGTCTTATGGCGACGATGGGACAGGAAAGGGCTAGGAGTAGGAAGGAAGCGGCCGTGGCCTTAATTAAGGTACAGCCCCAGCATTTGCCTGGTGCGAACATGGGAAACCACGGAAAACCATTTTCAGGGCTGCCGACAGTGGGGTTCAAACCTACTATCTCCCGAATACTGGATACTGGCCGCACTTAAGCGACTGCAGCTATCAAGCTCGGTGAAATGTAATTTAGTATACCTTCTACAAATGGTATCCGAACATTGCTAGGAAAGCTGTACACAGACCAAAAGTCGTTATAAGTTAGCAGTGAAGTCAACTCCATATTATCCTGGTGGCCCGGTGTTATTTTCCTCCACCTCGGGTGTAAAATATCAGCCAGGGTTTCAAATTTAAAGGAATACCATATTGTAAAAGGGACAGTTGTTCTGTTCCTTGCATTCAAACAAGACAGGTTTCTTTTGTATGGATCCAAAGAATTTTTATTACTTATCAGGATTTTAGAATGAAACACACTGGGTAATTATTGTTGCACCATAGTTATTAGAAACCATGTTTAAGAATAATAGTGATTTTTCTTTTCTCATGTTCTGTATGCTTTTCTATTGATCTTCATTATCTCCATCGACCTTGACATGGTGAAACCAAATTCGGTTATGATACTTGAAAGAACTGGTCTTATTTGCTATTATTTTAAAATACTTTCATGATGAGTAGTGGTATTAGTGTCCACAACTAGCAATTATGTACGTAAACTAAATGTTATATTATGTCAGCATGCTCATCAATTGTAGTTGCCTGTTGTATATTTATAGTACGTGCTACAGTTATGATGCCAATCTTTATTATGATATGAAACCAAACTTAATTGATGCTTCCTCAGTAGATTTAACACCACCCTATTTTAACATGTAACTTGGCAGTGAACTGGGTCTTTTTCCTGAATTTAAATATTATAACATAACAGCATACATACCTGATTTTTGTATCACATGAAGGTATCAGCCATCCAAGTTGTAGATGTTAATCATGAAGATCATATCAAAAGTAATTTAATTATACTAGTCTTATGAAAAAAACATTTTTTTTAAAGTTCAGAAAAAGTTTTACATTCAAGTTTTACCAATAAGCTTGCTCAGACTAAAAATTAAGCCAAAAATAAACTCAATTACATTTGAAATACAATATTTACCTATTTAAGAATAGTTTATTTTTGTATAGTAGCTCTGAAAACAGTGAGCTATGCACAGTCCAACATTGCACTACCATCTACTTTCTTTTCATCGTACAGATGAATCATCAGCCTGAGTCTCTTTGTGGGAACGAAAAATAAGCTCAAATTTATGGAGAGGTGAAGTATTTGTATTGTTTCTATTTGAAATAAAATAATGCAGCTAAAAAAAACGTTCATCCGAAAGTGACATAACAAACAAAAATCTTGCCCGAACTATCACTTGATATGTTATCTGGTTCGTAAGCAGAGTCTTTATCACTGTCATCTATATCTGAACGCACTTCTCCTGATAAAATATCCAAGATATCGCTATCATTGAACCAGCGTGAGGTCATGTTTGTACAGTGAGACAGCTGACAACGCGAAATATTTACTGCGCTCAGCAGCCAGCAAATCGAGTGCTTCTATAGAGATCACGGTCCTTTCAGTTTGAACTTCCAGATAACTACTGCATTCTAGTGGACATTAGATAAACTACAACCTCCAAGCAAGGGATGGGAACGGTATGGGATACATGCAACTGCCTATAAACACAGACGTATGGCATACAGGTGTCGTCGACAACCAGGAAACCAGTGCACCCGTATCCCGTACGGGCATAGTGTTGAAAGTGTTAAGGAACTTGTCCATGAGATTTCTGGAATTCTAAACTCTTAGGTTGTAAAAGTCTGTTGGGATCAAGGATGGAGCAAATATAACTTGTCAGTATGCAGCATAAAAGATCATCCTGGTCATCTCTTAGCTGCTGTCCAGTGTATTTGGAGTACACTTGTTGTACCTTTCCATCCCGTTCTACGAGTCATTTGTGAGGCTGAAATCAGGTGGATTGGGATGCCACTTGATCCACAAGAAGCAATTCTTGTCTTCAGAGGCATGTTTACATTTTGATAAATGTGCAACTGGACATGTATGTTCGTGTAAGTATCTCAGTCAAACTGTACTTTGGGAAACATGGGATACTCCAATGACTTCTTACCTTTGAGAAGCTGCCAAGCAAAGATTTTTGTGCGAATATGACATGATAGTTGTTCTTCCATGTTTTACTGAGCAAGATGTTTGTGGATATGGTAATTTTGATTGGCTATCACAACACAGGTAAATTATTGATGAGTGTACATGACATGTTAAGATCACTGTAGAAGAAAGCATGTTGATTGTAGCTTATTTTATACTGTAGCCTCCATCATGTTGTACATGTTCTTTTCTTCATCACCTCTCTTAAGGTATTTTCCTATTGTACATATTTACTTATCCTTTATCAGTATTGAGTTATTAAACTATAGAAATTACAAATTTGTAAGCATAGAGCACCTTAATGATTGCTTCCAAAAGAGTTTTATCTGCTTTAAACTGAAACAGTTCTTGTTCAGCTGTCTATAAAAGCAGCAACTGCTATCGATTAGAGCCTGCATCCCGTGGGAGCTATTGGCTGCAAGTTGTCACTGAGACAACTAACAGATAATGTATCTGTGTAAAGACCTGCTGCTAATACAGTCGAACCTCCGTATAATAATATTTTCAAGCTCAAGCAGATTGTATTGTTATGAATGGAAAATTGGCATCTCCAAAGGGTGCAGACTTCTCTTCCTTAGCCAGCACATTGAAGACAATGCCATGTCTGTCCTTAAAGTATTGTAGCCTGCCATTGCTAGCGTTAAAGTTTGTATCACTGAGTAGTTTGGCAAATTGAAGGGCATTTTGGAGATCATAAGACCTCCTATAGGAGCATTTTGAGCACTCCTTTCATTAAACCATCTTATTGTAGTACAATCCACATCGTCTGAATCTGCCATCTTAAGTGGCTTTTGCGTTAGGCCTAATTTTCTGCCCCTACCAGTTTCTTTGAATAATTTTTTATAAATAGAAATTTTGCCTATGTAGATTGCAAAAATCCTTATTTTTTTGCAACTGATGTTTCATTCTAATTTGCCTCAATTTCTTCTCATATTGTTAAACAAATGTTGCCTACATAGATTTCAAAAATTTGTATTAATTTTTTGCAACTATTTGTGCTGCTAATTTTAATTTCATACCCTTGAGTTACATTGAAAAGAGGCCATGCCTATGTTATGTATTGTTAATGAAAATGCTTCATTGCTCTAATGATTAATAGTTAACAGTAAGATGGGAAATTAGCCAGACTTGTACAAGAATTAATGCAGGTTTATCGGTATGTGAAGGTTCATCTTTATTTCAGCAATACAGAATAATGTCTGCCCCCGACTGAAACTTCATTAGAAATCTGATACAAATAAGTGCCAATATTTCGGAATTTATTAATAAAATGCAAACTTTTATGAATACCAAATCAGCATCGGTTTTAGATGATAAGGCTCTGGATCTCGAGTCCAAATGGCAGTCTGTGTCTTACAATGTCGGCAATCGGTTGCCTGATAGAGTTAAAGTTTCTCTGCTATACGGTTAAGTGGAATGTTCAAAATTGACATAAGGGAGCCTAAATGGCATCAATTCTAAGATAGGCAAGGGTATATTATTATTATTATTATTATTATTATTATTATTATTATTATTATTATTATTATTATTATTATTGAGTAATAAAACCCTATTCAAAGCTCAGTTAAGTTCATTTCCTCTTTGCCATTATACTAACGAAGAAACAGCGGGTCATTTCAATTTCCCTTATCATAATACATACTAAGGAGAAGTGAGTTATTTACCTTACTTCTGTAGCATATGCCAAAATATTAATCCATCTGTGGATCATTGGTAGTGTGTCGCCTTCCGAGTCCCAATATCGCATGTTTAAACTTGGCTGAGGTTTTGTTGCTTTTGAAGGACAGAATAAAATCCATTTGACTTTCCAGTGCAGCACTTAAAAGACACGTTTCATGTTTTCCTGTCAAAATTAATTGCATTCACCCATAGATCACCTAAGACATCTGTTTCCCTGCCTTCTGGTAGAGGAAAACGGAACATCAAAATTGACACGTGGGCAACTAAGTGGCAAAAGAAAAAAATATATATTGGTCCACCTTTGTCAATACAAGCATGTCACAAAAGGAAAATTTAAGAAAATTCATGAAATTGATACATGTTGTGGCCTCATTGGGCTTTCTTCAGCCTTAAAGATAAAGTTAATAAAACACATTAAAAAATATAACACTAAAATGTCCTAGGAAAAATTAAATTTGAAGTATTGTATCTTGTCATTAGAAATGTAACAGAAAGAGAACCACACCAGATATAGGAACATCACTCGTTCTTTTTTAAGTCTTGATGTTAAAGGCAACTTAAGAGGTGCGAACAGTGGTTTCTGATATAAGAAACATCAAAATAATCATCATGTAGAAAATCTTTGTAATCGACAATTAGAAAAACTGAAACCTGAAATATGCTGTCAGTATGGAAAGAAAGGCTTGAAATTTAAAGTGCTGATTTTAAGCTGCTCTATGGAAAAGCTACATAAAATGAGTAAGGAAAAGCGGTTTTAGCAAAGTAGTTAAAAGAACTAATAGCAAGTGATGAGATGATTATTGAAAGTGGCAGCGAAGTGTCAGAATGTCATTTAGCAACGGTGAAGGTCAATCTCGCGAGATTTCTTCTGTCAGCGGTAGTGAATGCAAGAGTGGCACAAGTGACCGTACACATGCACCCGGCGCTGTCTGGGCTGACGTGAGTAATTTTGATCTGGCCCATCAACGAGCATTGGCAGGGGTCAATATTGCCATTGCATTTTGATCAAAATACTGGTCCACTAGAGGGTGTTTTTTTATTTTAATAAAACTTGTATTGAGGGAAACATGCATAAGAAGAAAGCAACACTCTGGATTAAAAGGGCAAGAATTTTTGCATCATGGTGTTTCAGGCATGAAAGCATTCATTGGTATGGTGATTAGGATTCTTCTTCTTTTTATTATTATTATTATTATTATTATTATTAACAGGATACAAGGACTTAATAATTGAGTGACTCCACCTTTACAGTGCAGTACAATATTATTCCTTTTTATGTTGTTTTAAAAAGCATCCCTCCATAGAGGGTTGGCGTCAGGAAGGGCATCCGGCCGTAAAAACAGGGCCAAATCCACATGTGCGACAAAGTTCGCACCCGCGACCCCACAGGTGTGGGAAAAAGCGGCAGGAAAAGAAGAAGAAGAAAGAAGAAGAAGATGTTGTTTTAAAAAGGGACGTGTTTCGTCTCTTCCTTGTGGGACATCTTCAGCCTAAAAATATTATTATAATAAACATGATATTCTTAATAACACTAAAAAAACAATGACTTATCCTTAAAATGTTTGAGTCAAGATGACTCGGTCCGTCATATGTAACCTTTTGAAAATAAAATAAAGTACTGTATTGTAAAGGTGGAAAGCCTCCATGGCTCAGGCATCAGCGCGCCGGCCTCTCACCGCTGGATTCCATGGTTCAAATCCTGGTCACTCCATGTGAGATTTGTGCTGGACAAAGTGGAGGCAGGACAGGTTTTTCTGTGTGCACTCCAGTTTTCCCTGTCATCCCTCATTCCAGCAACACTCTCCGATATCATTTCGTTTAATTAATCAGTGCCGCAGAGGAGTGTGACAGGCTTCGGCAGCCGGCACATTTCATATCCTCGCCACTAGATGGGACTTCATTCATTTCATTCCTGACCCGGTCAGATGACTGGAAACAGGCTGTGGATTTTCATTGTAAAGGTGGTCACTCAATTTTTAAGACCTTGTATCTTGTTGAGGCTGACAATACAGATTAATTATGAAATTTATTTCTTGTGGTTAATAAGTTTTTCTATCTCTCTTGTTATATTCAGTCAGTGAACTGTGATTACAGCAATAAACCAACAATAACAATTTCAAAATAGTTCAGTGACATTTGTGCTGTTTTTGCAGTAACAAATGTTTGCAAAGTATTAAAACTTCATTCCTGAAACAGATCAGCGCTGAAATTCAGTGAAATCTTGGATTTATAGTTCTGTTTACACATGAATGCATAATTTAGGGTAATCTTAGCAGTATTTACATCAAATTACTTTTCCCCCCAAAATTCACCCTTCGCTCTTGGCCCTAAAACATCGCTGCCTGTGAAGGGTTAAGGGTGAAGAAGGCCAAATGGGGCTCAAACATGTACCAATTGTGTGAATTTTTTAAAATTTTTATTTTGAGACACACTCGTTGGCCAATATTTATTTCTTTTACTCTACAGTGAATATGGTAAAACCCAAATGTGAAATTCTTATATTGCAACTAAGTTTGTCTGTTTATGATACCTGAGGCATGATTATTATCATCATCATCATTATTATTATTATTATTATTATTATTATTATTATTATTATTATTATTGGCATGTAGGTACTTAAACAACACTGAAATAATTTTACTGTTTTAAAATGTTAGTTTGGCTTCCCGCTGAGTAGATGGCCTAACATCAACATAGTCACTCCTCATGTTGAGTTGCTCTACCTCCAGTGCTGATTTTACCACCAGCCTACCTGATTGGAGATGCCATGTTTTTAAATGCTTTATGTCAGAGCAGCTGGCTCTATGATCTAGTGGTAACAAGCTTTGCTTACTGGGAGACTCTGGCTTCTGTTTGCAACCAGGTTCAAGGTCCGCGATAGCTGTCCCGGTCTAGAATAACGGCTGAGAGGATTTGTCGCACTGGCCACACGTCACCTCATAATCTTGAGGCTGAGTAGTGGTTGCTTGGCAGGCTACGGTCCTTTAGGGCTTTAATACCATGGCTTTCGTATCCATGATTAGAGAATCGCGCCTTTGTTAAATTCTTTCATAGTCTATTTACCTTAAGTTGAGGTGACGATCACCCCTGTAAAATAAAGCACAGTGTTCCTAATTTTTTGGACACATTTTTATTATTTCTTCTCTCAAGTTTCTTTTCTGTATTGTAATGTTTATGTGAAGTAGAACTTCAGTGTATAGAAATCTAATAAAAGAAAATAGACCCCTATAGCAAATTATTGAGTTTTTATTTTGCTTTTCTTTGTTTTTTTTCTTTATTCCCTATTCCACTCCTTGCCTTGCTTTTGATATGAGTCATCCTAGTAATATGAATCGACAAAAGATCATTTGTAGTTTTAAATTTTATTTGTATGTTTACTGTTATCAGTTGAACAAGGAATACTGCCAACAGTACCCATTTGTACTCAATAAACTTGGTAAAAATAGGTGGTTGTGATGATTGTATTAGAAAAAAGTACAGCTAGCAACCTGGACTTTCTGAAGCACTAAGGAAAGTATTTCTAGTTATGTAGATTTTTACAATTCACTCGACTACTTCCATCCTACTTTCTGGCTGTTTAAAAATTCCATCTATGTCAAAGAGCGTGCTAACAACACTCCAATTGTCGAGCAAATTTTTTTCATTGTTTCCAAGGCAGCTGTGACCAAACCGAGTGGACTTGAATGGTAGAGACAAAGCTGCCAGGTTCGACCCTGACTCAGTCCAGTGGTATTTGAAGGTGATCAAATACCACCAGCCTTGTGTCAGTGGATGTACAGGCACATAAAAATACAATTCATAAGTACTCCTCTAGGACAGAATTCTCACACGTTTGCATCTTAAAAGACTTAAATATAGCCAGTAGTACATAAAACCTTTAAACTTATCACCCATTGCATATGAGGTTATGAAGCAATGGTTCAGCTATGGTCCTCTGGCTATTATCATGATATTAACAGTCTCATTCCAAACTGCTAGCTTGACGTGGTAAAGCATTCTCATGAAACTTACTGTAGGTGATGTGGAACATTTGTTGTAATAAATCTGGTTTCTGCACACTGATTCTGGACTCTTCCGTCGAATGTTTTGGTGCAATTTTTGCATTGGCTGCAGTACACTCTTCAGTTAATTGTCTGTCCATGCAGGAGTATCTCCTGGGGAAGAATACCTCAGAACTATTCCAGTTTTGTTTGGGTAAAATAGCAGCTTGCCCCAGTGTTATTTTTCAACACTACATTTCTTCGTACACAAAATAATTGTAATATTTTCCTGAACATAAAAATTACCATAATTTCCTAATGATTGTGTGACATTAAAGCCTTACATCATGTATTGAAATAGCAAGGAAGCATAAGGCAAAATAAATTTGCATTTAAGAGTTTCTAGATGTTAATGAGGCTGTTCTTTTGTGGATTCTGAGATATTAATGTTTTCAGCACATTGCACATAACAAAACGGAGGATAGGAAATGATAGACTGGTGTCTATAAACAAATTGTGTGTATTTAAATTGAAATGAAGTTCACTTAATGATATTACAAATCGGCTATTGTACACTTTTGCATGTGACTTCATGATCAGAAGCCATGGATCAAGCCCAAAAATTGGGATCTAGCCACATTTTTACTGTAGCTGTAGTATAGACGAGACCATCCATGTGTAAGGCAGCATCTATACATCGTGTAGGTATTTCACTTTGTTACTAATTTTGTTTGCTTTTGTTTCTTTCTAATAACATGAACAACAGTTTACAACCCAAATTTCTTGGAAAAATATGACCTTTATACTTAAGCTTTGAAGATGTATGACAGAATTGATCACCACTAGTAGAATTCATCCAGTGGAGCTTTAGAGAGCTGGCAAGGAGCAGTTACCTGCCCACATCCCAGCCCAAGATAACCTATGCTAGCCTGCCTACCCTTGTTTGTTTTTAAGTTGAAGGTAAGTCACTTTAGTTGTTTCAGTTTTTTTTAATTTTTAACATTTTTTTTGTATTAGTGCATTGATGTGTGTGTCATTTGCTGCTTCTGAGTGTTGTGTTGGCATGCTATGTATCTTCCTTCTAGTAGCTGTAGTGTGAATGGTTGTCGTGTTTGGAATGTACAGCTCCACAGCTAACGAGACCTCCGCCTTATGAACCTGTACATATGAATGATATAATCATTATTCCCACTTCAACATTTTCACTGCTTATAGGTGAATCACAATGTCTTTTCTTTCCACAGCACCACTGTCACATGCAACGATGTTGTATTTGCTCTCAGAAATCACTCAAACTATTGAACAACAATAAGCAAGGATTTTTTAATATTTTGTAGAAACATTCCAACAGAACTTTGTTTTAAAGAGATTTCCAATTACTGGCATGGAATTCAGTCACCTCAAAACCATTTTTTTCTTTTAAAACAATATTCAGAAAGTGTTTAAAATATTCAAAGCACACACACACTCATGTCAGCCCGTTCAAACACCTATAGCTGAACTACAGATCGAGGTGTGTTCCTTTTCACTCCACTTGCAAGAACTATTCATTCTGCTCAGCAGTTGAACCTGAATCTGAGAGCTGGTTTGAGGTCCACTTGGCCTACATGCTTACAACTGAGGAGCTAACTGATAGTGAGATAGTGACCGTGGTGTAGAAATCCGCGAGGATTCGTGACGCTGACCGTGCTTCGCCTTTGGGATGAGCGGGGGTCGCTTTGTAGGCCAACCCAATCAGGCCTATAGCATCATGGGATTGGTTTTGTTTGTACAATATGCAAATATCCATTTCCAACAAAATAAACTTGAGTTGTACAGCCCTTATGGCTTCTGAATGTCCCTCAGTTGTGTTCATTGTTTATACTCCCTCTGATATCAGACAGCTCTTTGGTTCAATGAACTCAGATTATTGTTGATTTTTATTATTATTATTATTATTATTATTATTATTTATCCAACCCTTGTCCCGTTTCTAAACAGGGTTGGTTGTGAGGTGAGACAAATCTGTTGTGGCGGATTTTTATGACCGGATGCCCCTCGTTGACATCAACTTCATCAGAATAGTTAATACGATGAAATGAATGACATGATATATGATAGTAGGAAGCGAGAGGGTGAAACCTGGTGCTGGCAGACACCCTACTTTTGTTGAATAGCACCAAGGGGTCTGCTCAAGGCTCAACGTCCCCATCCGACAGATGAATTACCATCAACAGCGTCATTATGCCCTGACTCCATGTGAACACTGCGGAGAGGTTTGGAATTTAATCCAGGCTTTTCGCACACAATCTACTGATTAGAAATTGTATACCATCACCTTCCCTATCCTGCCGGCCAACATTCTGATGGTGACATTTTTTCGACCAACAGGACGTGAACCGACTAACCAGGGTGTCACTTCAATGCTTTAATGATGATGGCCACAAGGCGGTCTGTTATTATTATTATTATTATTATTATTATTATTATTATTATTATTATTATTATTATTATTATTATTATTTTTCATAAATTGCTTGTGTACAATTCCGGGATGGTGAATGGACCAAGGTGCCTCCATCCCCACTTAAATATCAGTATCCATTCAGAATCTCTACATACTCTCATGCGGATCCCCACACATGCTCCAGCTAGGCCGACTCGTTCATCCTCGTGTACGCTGTTCCGGGATTCCACGAAGGAAGCCCATGTAATATTATTGCCTGTACTAAGGTCAAATAGGTCAATTGAATTGCTTCTCTGACTAGGAATTGAACCTTGCGTGTCACTGCGGGGCCACCTCCATAATCATTATACAGGGTGTCTATTGATACTGGAAATTATGGGAATTTTGAACCATATACTGGAAAAATTATAAAATATACTGGAACAGATATTATCATTCTTTATAATCTGTCCTGGATATTTGCATTCAAAAAGTCCAAGTAATACGAATAATTGTAATGTTTTTCCAAAGCAAGAGTTGTATAAATTTTCTAACTAAGAGATTTAAAAGCAATGGGTAGATTGGAGGCTGTGAGGGAAGTTGGGACGCCCTGAAAAAAAATTTAAAAAATGTTAAAATATTGTTTGTATTTAAACAAATGAAGGCTAACTGAATTTATTAAAAACAAAATATTCATTTGTTGGCAAAAAATTACAAACCTGAAATCATCAAGGGGGTAATTCTTCCTAAATAACTTAAACAAAATTCATAGCATTAGGTACTGGAATGTTGCTGATAGTTATGCTGAATATACTGGAAATTACTGGAATTTTGAAAATGGAACTCAGTAGACACCCTGTTATACAATATTTCGTTGTAAAGACTTGTGATCCTCTGTCCCTTTCTTGTTGTTATTTTTAAAGTCTTTGCCCTTGAGGTGCAGCTGGCTGAGAGAGAGAAAGAGAGTGAGTGAAGTGCAGCTAATGGAGTTCTACATACTTGTACACACTGGCCAAGTGTTTCAAAGCTTACTCTACACAACGTATTCCACCTTAACACATTGGTGACGGGTCCCGAGAATTCTCGTGTTTCCTTGATCGCTGCTACGATCTGGTGGCGAAATTATAAGTTTTAAACGGTGTAGTCATGAAAAAAATAGTATAAGGCAGCTATTGTTCCATCACCTTCTTTTCTTTAAACCTTCATAAAAAGATAATATCGGAAATGTGGAGCTATTCCTTGGAGCTTCAGGGCAGCTGTCAACATGGCACACTGTATACAGTTGCTAAGAGATATAGATATTCATGATGAGTTATGTGCAGACCAGTTATCAGATGTACTGGAGAAAGTGAATTAAATATTTCTAATTATGTGAGTGATGCTTACAGTGATTTTGGTCCTTCTATGTCAAATCGTGGACAACAATCTCGTGTTTTGGAATACCGATACAGCAGTGTCTCAGATATACACAAGATTAACAATATACAATGTATAATATAGCATCTAATTTCTGTGTACGAGATCGTAATGTAGCATTTGTCTTGTGTAGCACGAGAGTGTTTTTATATTGTTAAGAACACGTATACTTGCAGATAGGCTTGTAGCCATCTTTACATCACTACAGCGCTAGTTGTACTGATCTGATAACGCTGAAACCTACCACAGACATAGACAACAGTGCCATCTAGCGGCTGGGGAGCTCACAACGTCACAGAGCCAACCTAAAGACAATTAGAGCAAAATTGCATATAGATACAGTATGTACTTGTCTACATACATATTCAGAATAAAAATAACCAACTAGACACCAGTGGAATCTGAGCCCACAACTTCCTGATTTTATATTGGTTGCTCTATCTAATTGAGTTATGGTGGCCTAGGTCATACAGTCCTTAAATCCTTTCCACCAGTACAAACATGACCTAATAATAAGCTTTTGGGCTTTTGCTGTGTCGAGATAACGAGGCGAAATTCTTCACGTTAGAGAACTTTGTTGTGCGTCTTTGAAAGAAACTCATGTCTGTTCACGAGAAAGACTTTTCTAGTATTGAAGATTTACAACTGTTGGTGAGTTGTGAGTGGTACTCTCGTTCACCAGATGGCTTGCTGTGCACTAGCCTTGCAAGTGGGAGGTGACGACACCATCTGACCGATGACTGAAATGTTCAACTGCTACATGTTTGCAGATATCAGCATGAAATTTTGTGAGCACATTCATAAAGTAAATACCAACTTACAAAGCAGTGGGTTGATTCAATCTTCTTCAATTATTATTTTTTGATATTTAGTTATGAGTTAGTGGAAAAACTTTCCTGAGACTCATTTTTGGTTTCTATGACTTCAAAATTTGATAAGGGTGTTTACATACATGAGCCTCCGTGGCTGGTGTGGCAGCATGCCAGCATGCCATCTTCTTGTCCCTGGGTTCTGTGGTTCAAATCCCGGTCACTCCATATGAGGTTTATGCCAGAAAAAGCAGAGGCGGGGCAGGTTTTTCTCTGGGTACTCCAGTTTTTCCCTGTCATCTTTCATTCCAGCAAAACTCTCAAATATAATTTCATTTCATCTGTCAGTCATTAATCATTGCCCCAGAGGAGTGCAACAGGCTTCGGCAGCCGGCACGATTCCTATCCTCACCGCTAGATGGGGCTTCATTAATTCCATTCCTGACGCAGTCAAATCACTGGAAACAGGCTGTGGATTTTCATTCTTTACTTACATATATAAACGTAACCTATTTAAAAAATGTATTTCTCCTCAAATATAGAAAATTTTGAATTTTTGGTTTGCTAATGTCTATAGAAAAGTAATATATTATTGTAATCAAATGCATGTAATGTTGCTTCCAATCAGCAAATAAAATTCTTTATAAGTACTTCTTGTTAGTTGAGGATATTGCTATAACTCCCAGAAAGTTTCATAACAATCAGACAAAAACTGCAGCACATGGAGCTTTTCGCAGGAAGCGAAGGACTGAAAAAATGAAAGGGAGAAAAAGGCATCTGAAGTTTTGAATACCTGTAATTTTTTAAAAATTGTGAGGTGAACAGTGAAGGCGCTGACACCGTACCACTGTCATTTGTCAAACCTTGGAGCCAAATTCAAATGGAAACGGCAAAATATGCGATGGAGTGTGAGAAGATACCCACACAGCAGCCCATTAAAATGTCCGTATGGCATTTACAAATGGTGCGAAACTTGAAATAGTATGCCATTTTCTGATAATAGTAGGATTCATGTTATTTTTTAACAATAATTCTGAATTTTTTATTTTATTTTATTTTATATATATATATATATATATATGTAAGGAAATCACAAAATTTCAGTCTTTGAGCATTCATTCTGCAAGCCTCTGAATTTATTAACTGCTGCCACAATCATCTATTTGTAACTAGTTTTGTGGCCTCGCTTAGTTCTGTACCTCTTATCTTTAAATCGTTGGAAACTGAGTGTAACCATCGCCATCTTGGTCTCTCCATCTCTCTCTTACCCTTCATAGTAGAGTCCATTATTCTCCTAGGTAGTCTATCCTCCTCCATTCACCTCACATCACCCCACCACCGAAGGCTGTTTATGTACAAAGCTTCAATCGTCAAGCCTTTGTTTCCTTATACTAAGTACCCTCTGGCCATTGTTCTCACGTGTTTGTACCGGCGATCATTCTCGCTACTTTCAAGTGTGTTACTTTTAACTTATCCTCAGTCCACCCAGAAAGTTGGTCTGAAAACGGACCGGTGTAACTGACTTCCTTCGTACAGCATACTGTTGATCACAACTGTGAACTCACTGCACCTTGATTCAGTCTCATTTGCTATACACATCCAGTTCTAGCTTTGTATTCCCAACCTTAGATTTCTTACCTTCTGAACTCACTTCAGTCTTGGATAGGCTAATTTTCATAACATACTCATTGCACCTTTTTTCTGAGACAAGTTCCAAAGTGCCATATCATATATAGACTATTATTGTGGTGGGGTCACCACACCCAACCGCATTTTATACCTACTGCCAGGTGTAACTTCAGGTGGCTCCTCAGGAGTACAGATGCTTTTTGCAACCATTTCGCCGAAGTGCAAATGTTGCTAAGAGGAGAAAGTTCCTTCGTTTTATTTGCCATTGAACCTGGGATCATCTTCCACCATCTGAACCGTTGACCATGTTATCCTTTTTTGGTGGTTTTATGTGACATTTCCTACACAAAGGCATCACTTGGCTACCACCCATAGCCATTGGTACCCCCTTTGAATGTCAAGTTTGGTAATGGCTGCTTGACCTTTGGTCAGACAGTCGCAACCAGCGTCATGAAGGTGGGCATAATCAACCTTATGATCCTGACAGGAAAGATGGAATAAGTGGTAGATTTTATGGAGAAAGAAATGATGGAGTTCAGCAAAGTTAAATGGAAGGAGAAAGGAAAGAAGGGAATGGAGTGGTGGCAGACAGGTGAGAAATGGAGTGGGCCTGATAATTTCAAAACAACTGGAAGAGTATGTGGATGTGGTAGAGTACATCAGCAACAGGGTAATGAAAGTTAGACTGAGAATGAGGAACAAATTGTATGCACCACAGCAAAGACAGAATATTGAGAAATTCTTGGAAAAACTAGAAAAGGAGATAACTGATGTGGAAGTGATTATCATGGAGACTGAAATGTACAGGTGGAAAATGAAAGGCAAGGAAGAAGTAATAGGACCATTTGGATATGGGAAAAGGAATGAAGAAGGAGAGAAACTAGTTAAGTTCTGTGAGAGAAATGCAATGATTATGGGCAACACATGGTTTCAGAAGAAAAACAGCTTGAAAAATTACAAGATATGGCCGGGATGACAGAAGAATAAAATCAGTAATTGATTACTTTCTGGTGGTGGAGGGGTAGCATGCCTGTTCTCTTACCCAGAGGCCCCAGGTTCGATTCCCGGCCAGGTTAGGGATTTTTACCTGGACCTGAGGGCTGGTTCGAGGTCCGTTCAGCCTACGTGATTAGAATTGAGGAGCTATCTGACGGTGAGATAGGGGTCCCAGTCTAGAAAGCCAAGAATAACGGCCGGGAGGATTCCTCGTGTTGGACACGTGACACCCTGCAGGCCTTCGGGCTGAGCATCGGTCGCTTGGTAGCCCATGGCCCTTCAAGGGCTGTAGTAGTGCCATGGTGTTTTTTGAAAGGACAAATCGCAGACAGTTGATGGAGATCATAGAGTTGTGAGAATGGAGAAAATGGAAAAATTAAAGGAGATAAGAAATAGTAAAATAAAAGTGCAGTAATTATGTGCAGGAAGAATTTCTGGAGAGACAGAAAGAACATATTCCACTTACTGAAGTAGGAAATGTGGAAGATGAATGGTCCAACTTCAAAAGGAAGGGCATTTCTAAGTGGGACAGAGAGGGCATGTGGTAAAACATTGACAAGAGTGTAAGAAACGGAGACACCATGGTGAATGAGGTGAAAGAAGCATGGCAACAATGGGATACAGATAAAAAAAGAAGAAATCAAAAGGAAGTATCTTGGTAATAAAAGAAAATGTTAAAAATTGGTAAGAGAAGAAAATAAAAGTTTCGAAGAATTTACACCAGAGACGGAAACTGATGAAGCTAGCAGAAAAAGAATGTTGTACAGAGTTTATACAAAGCTGATGAAAGAAGAAGGTGCAGATTTGATAACACATCGAGATGAAATAATGGAAGGAATATTTTGATAAACTGCTGAATATGAGAAATTGTGCAGAGGAGACAGTAGTGATATGGTGTGATTCCTCAACAGTTGAAGAGAATATAACCATATCAGAGGTGGAATTAGCAGTCTGTAAAATGAAAACGGGTAGGCAGCAGGGATGGATGAAATTAGTGTAGAAATGATAAAGGCTGCTGGACCTGTTGGACTGCAATGGATGTACAGTTTGTTAAAATGCATATGGAGACAGAAATGTGTGCTAGAAAACTGGGGAAAGGGAATAATAATACCAGTCTTTAAGAAGCAGGATTACTATAGATTAGATAGGAGAATGAAAAGAAAGGTAGTGGATGAGTTGCAAGAAGAACGGCTTTAGAAGTGGAAGATCTACAGCGGACCCGATCTTCAACATGAGGCAGTTAATGGGAAAGAGTTGGGAATATGGAAAGGATCTGGTCATGACCTTCATGGATCTGACAAAGGCCTATGATAGTGTTCCTATGGATAAGGTCTTGGAAACCATGATCCAAAAGAGACTGGGTACACGGACTGTAGAAATCGTGCAAGCAATGTACAAAAACCGTGTCACCAGCGTACAGACTCTGGTTGGAAAGACGGAACGGTTTAGAAATTAAACTGGACTGAGGCAGGTGAGGTGCCACCACGTCTTTTGTTGCTGATGGTTATGGATGGAATTGTAAAAGAGACAAGGGAAACGTAGAGGAATAGGGAGATGAAGATATTACTATGTGTAGACGATATTGTTGTCTTGGAAACGAACAGCAAAGAAGTACAACAACTCGATGCACTGAACAAGAAAATTGAAAAGTATGGTATGAAAATCAGTGCAAAGAAAAGATCATGGTGATATCAAGAGGAGAAACACATAGTGAAAATTGCTGGTCAAACCCTTGAAATTGTTGACAGTTCAAATACCTAGGGACTGAATTAATGCAGAATACAAGGCTGGACATGTAGGGTGCAGAGTGTAAGAAACCTTGTCTGGAATAAGGAAGTGTAATATACAAAATGTATTATACACGCATGCAGCTGAGACCAGGACAATGACAATTTGGAAGGAGCGTAGATTTCAAGCCAGCGAAATGAAATACCTAACAAGTATGATGAGAAAGACGACAAAAGAACACGCGCCGCCGCTAGCAGCAGCTACTCCTGCAATGACTACCGCCAGCCAGCTTTCAAGAGCCACTCACCGTGGCACCCAGAGCAATTATCCAGACAGCTTGGCATCCCAGGTTCATGATTTGCCTGTGGCGTCATCCACGTAAAAGACTATTCATAATCCCAAACACCTCCGTCCAACTAATACCTAGTTCATAATCCTCCCATATACCTCATTCAACTCACCATGCCCAGAAACCAAGAACACACTGGAGAAACAAGTAATCCACCCTGCTCTCCACTAATCCCATACGACGACGAAAACCTGCTATTTCTCATGGCACATCTAAAGCATCTCAGAGCACTGTCCAACAAGTCGATTCTCTCCACCCCTCAGAACCCAAAAAGAAATTATAGCATATAGGCAATGCCCTCTATGAGATGCTACTCCATCTCAACTTCATAGAAGAAGCACTGAACCATGCAATGACCAGGCGAGTTGGCCATGCAGTTAGAGGCGCGCAGCTGTGAGCTTGCATCCGGGAGATAGTGAGTTTGAATCCCACTGTTGGCAACACTGAAGATAGTTTTTCCATGGTTTGCCATTTTCACACCAGGCAAATGCTTGGGCTGTACCTTAATTAAGGCCACGGCCGCTTCCTTCCAACTCCTAGGCCTTTCCTATCCCATCGTCACCATAAGACCTATCTGTGTCGGTGAATAATGTTCCCAACGTAAACCATTACACTCTCAAGTTCGCTCAAGCACTCAAAATAGCAAATATCCACTTCTGAGTAACTCATCCCCAAAACGACCCCAGACCTTCCAAAAGCGCTCAAATACAGGACCCCCTCCCTCTAAGGTCCCAAATGCCACTGAATCCAAACATTCACAAACTGAAGAAGAAGAAAATCATGAATAAATCTCAATCAACCCCAGCCAATACTCTCATGAATGATACATCTGTCAAGACGGAACCTGAGATACTAAACACTCAGGCTCTTGCACAGCCACCAAGACTACACAAATAACTACCTCCACCCCTAAACTACCCAAATGTTCACGCCAGACAAACACCCTAACCATCCAATGTTTCAACTGCCTAAAGTTGAACCACTCTGCTGCTTATTGCAAATCTTACACCAGATGCAACAGATGTGGTGAGAACCACCATCATACTAAACACACATTACCTGGGGAGCAGGCAAAGTGCGCACATTGTCATGGGAATCATGCAGCCTCTTTCCCTGGTTGTCCCTACATAAAGTAGGCAATAATAGTCCAATATATGTAAGCAGCAGTTATCAAAGCCAACGTATCAGCCTCGGTACTTACCAATTGAACCCCATTGAACCCACAACCACTTACCTACCGCAAGCCTACTGCAAGCAATCTTACTAGCACTACTAACCAAGTCAGCTCAAGCCCTATTTGAACACCCCCCGCCAGACTGTCCACACCCCATGGCCAGTATCGCTTGGTGGACTGAGTAGCTGAGCGACTGGCAGCCAAGCTAACCTTACAGCCCCTTCCCTCTTAAATACCGTACGCCCCATCAAATTTAGCCCACCCAACCTCCGATATCTCATCACTACCAAAGTAAACCAAAACCTACTGAGCATACCTAGATCTGTCATTCAATCCCAATCTCACCCCAACCACAATACCAAAAAACTACTCTACAAGCCCAACGTCAAAATGAAATTACGGACCAAATAGGTCGGGAGTTTCAATCACTGTACCTCACCCGCTCTTCTTGGAGTGGCAGCCGTCGCTACGCGAGGCTCAGGCTCAGAAGAATAGAATAGAGTTAAAGATGGAAAGAAAAATGTGTAACGGGAAATGTGTGTACAGTAAGTCCAGGGGGAGGGAAGAGGTCGTACTACAACGAGGAATGTGAACCATCTGGTGATAAGGAGAGTACCTCTTACAGTAGACCAGCAGTAATCGTCATTACTAGAGAAGTCTTCCTCATGAACATACACGGAGCAAAGTTCTCTGCAAAACGTAAAGAATTTCATCTTCTTTTCTTGACACGGCAAAAGTCCAAAAGCTGACTATCGTCTACAAGTACGTGCCGTGAAAGTATCAATGATCTTGGCCACCATTCTGTAGCTCAATGGTAGAGCAACCGGCGCAAAGCTGGGAGTTGTGGTCTGGTTGGCTATTCTTGTTCTGTACTTAACATCTCTTCAACATGTACTGTGTGCACTGAACACGACGCAAGATATTGGAAGTCTATTTCAAAATCAGATACAGGCTCTAGTACAGTGTGTCTCATCAACTGAAAAACATTTTTTTTCACGTGCGCACAATAGTGGGGGTGTTATTATATGTTGTGTGTTTGAGTCATCAGTCCATAGACTGATTTGATGCAGCCCTCCATGTCACCCTATCCTGTGCTAACCTTTTCATTTCTACGTAACTATTGCATCCTACATCTGCTCTAATCTGTTTGTCATATTCATACCTTGGTCTACCCCTACCGTTCTTGCCACCTACACTTCCTTCAAAAACCAACTGAACAAGTCCTGGGTGTCTTAAGATGTGTCCGATCATTCTATCTCTTCTTCTCGTCAAATTTAGCCAAATCGATCTTCTCTCACCAATTCGATTCAGTATCTCTTCATTCGTGATTCGATCTATCCATCTCACCTTCAGCATTCTTCTGTAACACCACATTTCAAAAGCTTCTATTCTCTTTCTTTCTGAGCTAGTTATCGTCCATGTTTCACTTCCATACAATGCCACACTCCACACAAAAGTCTTCAAAAACATCTTTCTAATTCCGATATCAATGTTTGAAGTGAGCAAATTTCTTTTCTTAAGAAAGCTCTTCCTTGCTTGTGCTAGTCTGCATTTTATGTCCTCCTTACTTCTGCCATCGTTAGTTATTTTACTACCCAAGTAACAATATTCATCTACTTCCTTTAAGACTTCGTTTCCTAATCTAATATTTCCTACATCACCTGCCTTCGTTCGACTGCACTCTATTACTTTTGTTTTGGACTTATTTATTTTCATCTTGTACTCCTTACCTAAGACTTCATCCATACCATTCAGCAACGTCTCGAGATCTTCTGCAGTCTCAGATAAAATAACAATATCGTCGGCAAATCTCAAGGTTTTGATTTCCTCTCCTTGGACTGTGATTCCCTTTCCAAATTTCTCTTTGATTTCCTTTACTTCCTGTTCTATGTAAACATTGAAAAGGAGAGGGGACAAACTGCAGCCTTGCCTCACTCCTTTCTGGATTACTGCTTCTTTTTCAAAGCCCTCGATTCTTATCACTGCAGACTGATTTTTATACAGGTTGTAGATAATTCTTCGTTCTCGGTATCTGATCCCTATCATCTTCAGAATCATAAATAGCCTGGTCCAATCAACGTTATCGAATGCCTTTTCTAGATCTACGAATGCCATGAACGTGGGCTTGTCCTTCTTGATTCGATCCTCTAAGATCAGAAGTAAAGTCAGGATTGCTTCACGTGTTCCTACATTTCTTCTGAAGCCAAATTGATCTTCCCCCAACTCAGCTTCAACTTGTTTTTCCATTCTTCTGTAAATAATACGTGTTAAAATTTTGCAGGCATGAGATACTAAACTAATGGTGCGGTAGTTTTCACACATGTCAGCACTGGCTTTCTTGGGAATAGGTATAACAACATTCTGCCGAAAATCGGATGGGACTTCTCCTGTCTCATACATCTTGCACATAAATGAAATAACCTTACCATGCTGGTTTCTCCTAAGGCAGTCAGTAATTCAGAGGGAATATCATCAATTCCAGGTGCCTTGTTCCTATTTAGGTCACTCACAGCTCTGTCAAACTCTGACCTCAAAATTGGGTCTCCCATTTCATCAGCATCAACAGCCTCTTCATGTTCCAGAACCAAATTATCTACATCGTTACCTTGATACAACTGTTGGATATGCTCCTGCCATCTTTCTGCTTTGTCTTCTTTCCCTAGAAGTGGTTTTCCATCTGAGCTCTTAATATTCATGCACCTAGATTTCCTTTTTCTAAAGGTTTCCTTGATTTTCCTGTATGCAGCATCTACCTTTCCCAGGACCGTACAGCCTTCGACATCCTTGCACTTCTCCTTCGGCCATTCTTCCTTAGCTACCTTGCACTTTCTATCCACTTCATTCTTTAATCGCCTGTATTCTTTTCTGCCCTCTTCATTTCTAGCATTCTTGTATTTTCGTCGTTCATCAATCAGGTCTAGTATCTCCTGAGTTATCCACTGATTCTTAGTTGATCTTTTCTTCCTTCCTAACATTTCTTCAGCAGCCCTAGTGACTTCATTTTTCATGACTCTCCACTCTTCCTCTACTGTGTTTCCTTTGTCCTTTTCATTTAGTCCTAGTGCAACATGTTCCTTGAAACAATACCTCACACTCTTTTCTTTCAACTTGTCTAGATCCCATCTTTTTGCATGCTTTCTTTTCTTCAATTTCTTCAACTTCAGATGGCATTTCATGACCAACAAGTTGTGGTCAGAGTCTACGTCTGCTCCTGGGAAAGTTTTGCAATCCAACACCTGGTTTCTGAATCTCTGCCTAATCATAATGAAGTCTATTTGATACCTTCCAGTGTCTCCAGGTCTCGTCCACGTTTACAGCCGTCATTTGAACTAAGTATTGACAAGGACTAAATTATGATCAGTGCAGAATTCAACCAGCCAACTTCCTCTTTCGTTCCTTTGTCCCAATCCAAATTCTCCTACTGTACTATTTTCTCTTCCTTGGCCTACCACTGCATTCCAGTCTCCCAACACAATTAGATTCTTGTCACCTTTTAAATATTGTATTAAATCTTCTATCTCCTCGTATATTCTTTCGATTTCTTCATCATCCGCGGAACTAGTAGGCATATAGACCTGCACTATTGTGGTGGGCATTGGTTTAGTGTCTGTCTTGACGACAATAATTCTTTCACTATGCTGGTCGTAGTTGCTTACCCGCTGCCCTATTTTCTTATTCATTATTAAACCAACTCCTGCAGGTAATCGCCTGACCAAAAATCTTGTTCTTCCTGCCAACGTACTTCACTTATACCAACTACATCTAACTTTAGCCTATCCATCTCCCTTTTCAGATTCTCTAACCTACCACAACGATTCAAACTTCTAACATTCCACGCTCCGACTCGCAGAATGTCAGTATCCATCTTCCTGATGGTCGCCCCCTCTCGTGTAGTCCCCACCCGGAGATCCGAATGGGGGACTAGTTTACCTCCGGAATATTTTACCCGGGAGGAAGCCATCATCAGTACATCCTTCATACAGAGAGAGCTGCATGTCCTCGGGAGGTAGTTACGGCTGTAGTTTCCCGTTGCTTTCAGCCGTGTAGCAGTAACAACACAGCTAAGCCATGTTGAGTATTATTACAAGGCCGTATCAGTCAATCATCTAGACTGCCGCCCTTGCAACTACCGAAAGGCTGCTACCCCCCTTTCGATGAACCATTCGTTAGTCTGGTCTCTCAGCAGATACCCATCCGATATGGTTGCACCTGCGGCTCGGCTATCTGCATCATTGGGACACGCAAGCCTCCCCACCGCGGCAAGGTCACATGGTTCGCAGAGGAGGGTGTTATTATAATGAAGAGAAAAGATCAATTTTGGAAGGAACATGTTAAATAAAGCTCTGCGTGTGAATTGACTGAAGTGATATAGTCGTGTGGCTATGAGTGCTATTACCAAGGACTAGAGCTCATCATTCAGTCCGCATATGGAATGCATGTATTAGCAGAATTACCTTTTATCTTTTTTTTGAATTAAGTCTCTATGGACTGCGTGTTACCAACCACTCTCATTTTCAGTCTCTGTGTCTCGTTCATCTGCCGGCTTTCACATCCTGCCAGTATTTCTTCAACCCATTGATCGGCGCTTTCTTCCGCTGCTCTAGTAAACGGCCTCTTCGTCTTCTGGGTTCTGTCTCCACCATAAAATCCTGATACCTTTTCACCTTCTTTCTAAAACCAACCCTGTTATTGATTTCATCCTCCGTAATGCCAACTTCTCTCTGATCTTTCTCACATTCTTGGAACAATCTCAACTTAGATGCCTTTGGTTTTGGAAAATTCCAAATTTTCTTTGTGAGCCGGTGTTCATAAAACAGCAATCTTCTATTTCGTATTGCTCTTGTTATCGGTTCCATCTTTCTGTATACTTCTTTATTGGATTTCAGTCGAACCTGCCCATGAACCCGCAGTAGTCTGCGTTCTCTCTTAAGTAGTTGATCGACTAGTCCTTTTTGATTCATCCACAGGGTCTCCGAAGCATACAAGCCTTCTGGTCCAACAACAGTGTTGTAATGTCTGAATTTGACTCCGAAACTCATCATCTTCTTATTATAAATGTTTTTAGTCAGTTGGAACGCTCGCTCTAATTTCCAGATGAGGATGTTGGTCACTTCTTTTACTTAAACTTCTTGACTCTTCCAATCTTTCCATGGTCTGTTAACTTCCATTCTGGACCATCACTGATGTTCATAATGTATTTCATCTTTTCAAAGGATATTTGTAGTCCTACTTTCTCTGCTATTTCTTTAAGAAGGTTTATCTTCCTGATTGCTGAACTGATGCTGGTAAATGTGGCTAAGTTGTCCGCGAAAGCCAGACATTCAACATTCACTCCCTTGTGTTTGGGGCCTAATTGAAACCAATCTTCATTTCCTTCTTTGTTCAGCGAATTTCTCCATTCTTGGATTACCTTTTCCAAAATACAATTGAAAAGAAGTGGAGAAAGTCCATCCCCTTGTCTGACTCCAGTCTTTATCTCAAAGGGCTCTGAGATTTAATTCTTGAATTTTACCTTTGATATTGTGTTGGAATTACCTGTTTTATTATTAATAGAAGCACAGTTTTCTTTTGTATATAAGAAAACTTGCTCAGTTCTTAGGATATCTGTAGAAACATCACTCGAAGGTGCCCATGATTTCCTTCTCTTCTGGAGTGTTAATGTACAAGCCAAGTTCTCGGTCTAGCTCTTTTAACAGTCACTATTTGGTCCATACTGTCCATCTTCCTCCAGAAATCTTCTGATTTGTAAACAGGCCTATTTCAGCATGAAACCAGGGTCAACATAAGCTGCACTCGCTTGATGCTGGATATCTTGGTGGAGTTTGCTGGAGCTTTCAAGTTCATCGCTTAACTTCTTTGTATCCACGTTATTCTTCTTCAAATGTACTAATGGTAGTCGAGACAGTATGGCACCAGCAGGTGCATCTCATGATTGTGGATTGGTACCTTCCTGGTGCTTTGAAGGGGTAACTTTAGGCATCATGCCAAAATTCATTGTAAAGGATTTAGCAAGGAATTTTGGTGTCATCCGGACCAATGATAGTCTATGCTATCGATGTGCACTTTCTCAAGAACTGATTTTGGTGATATGGTCCTCCCATTTGTTCAAAGTGAATCTAACTTTTTGCTGGTAGAAATGCTTGACTTTTGTGATGTCACGACACAACAACATACCAACATTACAACAGGTTGGTATACCATTCATTTGTACTGTTAGGTCTCAATTTATGAAGACATGATGTGTTTAACATCAAAATGCTGCATGGCCAACATCATTTCTCTTTTCCACATTCTGTTTGTAGGTGATATACTTCCAAGATACAAAAAATGGTCTAGCTGTTGAAATTAGAGAGGGTTTTGCAAGTGCTTTGGTTTTTTTTAAATGTTGATATAGAGGCTAAAGCGATCATATGCATTCTTGAAGCAGTTTCTTAGGTGTGAGAGCACCAGATGCAACATCATCTGCATACTGCATTCCACTTACTGTAGTAACCTTGGTCAGTGTTTGAGACCAAAGTCTTCCTAGACTGATGAGTCCTTCCTCAAAATGATACCTAACTTTTACATCTGGGTTGTCTATTATTGTTTCATATAACTTGTCCTCCAGATAAAGAGCAAAGAGCATTGGAGCAAGTACACGCTCCTGTTTTAGTCCACAAATAATTGGACAAGAACCTATCTAAACATACCATCATGGAGAGTCTGGATGAGATCAACGGAAAGCTGAGGACAGCCAAAGTGTTTCAGTACTGTCTGCACAGCTGGTCACGACTAAATTAAATGCCTTTTGCAGGTTGTAAAAGCTCTCAGCACTTTTCTTGGAGCTGTCTTACACAGAAGATTGCATCAGTTGTGCCTCAAGAGGTTCGTAAAACCACATTGTAACTGGAGAATTATGGTGGTGGTGGTGGTGGTGGTGATTAATCTTTTAAGAGGAAATACAACTAGTTAACCATCCTCAAACTGGGGAAAAATCCTCTCGGAGATAATCTGGAGACGAGTAAGCAAAATTCTAGCAAGAACTGTACGTGGAACAGGAACAGTGATGTGCCATGATAGTTACCACAATTACGATTGCCTTTCTTCAATGTACTGTTCTGTGTGATGTCTTAAAAATTAACCCATTCAAGTCACAATAAATGTCCACATTGTTGACTGTGGAATCAGTTTAATTTGCGCGCCCGTAGTTTGAGCGTACCTGCCACACAAAACAAGTATAAAATAAAAACTAATACCGGTACAGATAATTCACTCAAATTTCGCATTCATGCCATTCTTCATTCCTTGAGTGGTACAAGTGTTTCACTTCAAATAATTTCAAAAAAAAAGAGCAGATCTGTGTACTCTAAAAATATTGCAATTTCGGATGGTGGGCGGAATATACATTTTTCGTAAGTATTTCTAAAACATTGCTGTATCCGTGAAATGGATATATATCAGGATTATAGTCTTTTTCCTCCAATTTCCGATCACTATGGTTCTTCTGTGCCACCGACCACGCGCGTTGGAAAGAACATGGTGCAGCACTTTCACTCTCACTTTCTTCAGTATTCTGCTCACTCTTGGTATCACTATCCTCAAACTCGGATTCATTTTCCAAAAGGTCATTATTGCCATAATCGCCATCTAAAACAATGTCTACAAGCACTTTCAATCTCTTGTCGACATTACTGTAAAGCCGGTCCTACTGCATAATGAATACCGATGAAAATAAACTGTTATTCAACAATTCCAGTATCACACAGATACAGACAGGATTGTTTACAAACAGTACCTGCCTCTAGTTCCCTAGAGTGTACATTGTTCGAAATTATATTGCAAAGGGAATCTAGTATACGAAGATAAGCGAGGCACTACGTCATTGTGAGCTCAGCTCGTCATTGGATTCATGTGCCAAAACAGTGCGCGCGACCACAGCTCGTCATATGACACGAATGGGTTTAATAAGTAAGACAACTACCATCTCTCTGATAGGCACTGCACAGCGAGGAACGCACAGAATTTTCAAGCAATAGAACAAAACAAAATATGGTCACAGAGAAACTCACAGAAAGAGATATGAACACTACCAAGGGCATAAAAATTAACCATCATGCAATATCTTGCTCTGAAACTTCTTTAAACACTTTTTAGTTGTTTCTTTCCAAATTGACGCTGCCATGATTAACCCAGTGTCTTCCCACCCAATAGAATAAGGTTAAAATCCTGGTCCTACATTGAGATTTTTATCTTAAAACCAAAATGAACCTGGGTGGGTCCAGAAAGAAGCTAGGGAAGAAGAAAAGTACTTATGCCGAGTTAACGTGATGAGTGAATGAGTGAGATACATACATAGATTAAATGTGGAGGATTCAGGAAATTTAGAATCGGCTCTTAGATCTGAACTGTCTGTTTCTTGGACTCGGGTTTGGAGCAAGAATTGGTGAGTTCCATGGCTGCACTTCAGTTACTATGCGAGTGATGTTCTTTCGTCTCTAATCCTGTGTTTTTCTAACCTCTTTCAGCCGTGTTTCTAACCTTGTTATTGTGTTACAGCTTGCCACTAATCATCAACTAATGATTAATATACTAAGGAATTTGTCTCTTCACTTTTCTTGGTTTACAACACTGAGCAGAGAGGCACGGCTGTTTACCAAGGCAGCCACGGTTTGAATCCCGCGCAATACGTCTGGCATTTGTGAACTGAAAAGTCATATCCCTTGAGCTTGGATGCTACGTAAAAATTGACATCCGGTAGCTTTGATCAGCCACGTAAAACCACAGGTTTGCTTCTGATTCCTTGTTATGATAATGTCAGGCCTCTATCTTCATTCCAGCCTCTCATCATGCAAACATGTTTTTGATCTCATAAAAACAGATCACAAATTGCATGGATCTGAATTAAAATTATGTGTAAGGCAAGTCATCATATTGGTCTGATGACATTTCAGACCAGATTGGTGTAATATCCCGCAGAAGTTTCTTGTATGGACAAGCATTTCCAAAGCCAATTTTTAGTGATAAGAGGTTGCTTGTGTGAACATTTGGTAGACAGAAGTTAAGGTCCAAATCATCTCCGTTAAAAGGTACCTTTATTTCCTCGTGATCCATACAGAATTCTCCCAGTTAAATCATTATCTCTGGAGAAGATATATAAAGAAACTAAAAAACAAACAAGGTATTAAAAAAAAAAAGTCTAAGACTTACTGCACATGTGCCTGCATGGGTGAACACCCCCCCCCCCCTCAACCCAGTCGTGGATAACCAGCAACGTGGGGGGGACAGCCCCTCTTACAGGCCAACAATCACAATAGCCTGCCCATCTCCCCTCCTCTCTATAGACTCCAGTAGCATAGGAGGCTATAATAAAAAATGCATGCCTACCTACCTCAACAGTCCCAGCTGACTTGACGCTCACCAGCCTTACGGATCGCCACTAAGAACTGGTTTACGTCCACCATCCCTCTTCGGTCCCCTTGTATCTTCCTCTCCTACCACATTCCTTCCTAAATCTTTTCAGATAGGTAACTTAACTGTTTAGAATCACCCAAGCAGACACACCCTCTGACTTCTCCCACTTTGATAACCATTAGCTAGGGGAGTCACACTCCCAAACTACTTCTCTTTTGCTGAGTTAATGCACACCAATCAGTTTACATAAACGGTCCTTTCTGACTACGTCTACAGGGTCTGTCTTATTAACCCAGACTGAGCGCATGGTGTCTGTTCTCTGGGCTACGGCAGCTGCCTCAGCCCAACTTATGTCACGCACGGCCACCCTGTTTTAAGTGTGTGTACAATCTTATATAAAATTTTCCCTCATAAAAGATGCTGGAAGTGTCATTCTTCATAATGAGGGACTTCATAGACACCATTAGGATTTTCTGCAGACCAATAGCAAGGGCACATGACCATTAAGATAAAACCAGGCCTCATCCGGAAAGAACACAAGCTGTGGGTCGAATAAATGATCATTCGATGATGCAAGATATCGCTCAAATTATCTCACTGTTGCGGCTGGATGGCCCCATGTAAACCTGTACGGTTTGATGTGGAACAGCTTTGTAGCTCTGTGTGCAGAAGAAACCTAAACCTCTACTTGTTGTGCTAATTTAGTGAATGATTTGTTCGTTCAAGATTCACACCAAAATCATCTAGCATTTCCCTCTTTTAAAATTGTTCGTGTGTGCGCATGTTTCTTATTGAGCACCGAGTCACTAGTTTCAAATTTATTTACAATTACGTGAATCTGTGCTTCACCAGGAAATTGTTGAACAAATGCATCTCGTATCCGTCGAGCCGACTGCTACTTAAAATAACTTTTACATACGAAAATACGGTGTTGCAATGATAACTGTCTCATCAGACTGGCTATTGATGCTAGGTCAAAGACATGCACGCTACTTGCGCCCGCCTCCCGTACAGCTGCTTAGGTCTCACAGAGTAGAAATGCCGCTGGACGGTCTGGGTTTATAAGAGAGACCCTGCACAATCTACTTCTTAATATTATTGTCTTTCTGTTTAATGTCGCTCCCTGACACACACCTTGCTTTAATGCTGCTAATTGACACTCACTCATGAATTTCATCTCTCCTTTAAAAAGAAGAGCTCCTGGTCAATGAAGTTGCTGAAAAGGATGAGGATGGGAGCTGTACTTCAGACTATGAAGCTTGATAGTAAGAGCAAACTCTATGACGACCTTATGCTCGCAAACTGGTGCTACACACTACACACATAGGAACAAATGAATGAGGCAAACTCAAAATGGATTCATCTCACTAGAAACGTTCTTACTGCAGAGCTAATACTCCAGGTTGATAATATTAGTAGGGCTTCTTCTGTGTATGTTACACCAATTGATGGAGATAGTTGGTAGTTGATAAAAAGTGAAACAAAGCTAGAAAAGTGAAAAAGACAGATTTCCTTGTGTTGACATGTTAACTAACGTATTGTACTTTTAACCCAATAGGAAGATGCTAACAGGTGTATTAGTGCAGTATCTCAACCTCAGATTACAGTGCTCAATTTATGTTTGTCAGCCTCCTCCGTGGATCCCAAAGTAGCAGGTTCAAACCTATGCTGTGAAGTCAACGTGTATAAAGGATCTCTGTTTATCAACCATAGGTCACCCAGCACAGTTCCAATTTTGCTGCCATATCTGGTAGATTAAAATGAAACACTGAGAGCTTAAATGCCTGGCCTCTAACATAGTTTATATTTGAAAGTGATCATTTCTTGACAGTTCGAGATTTATTACTATATGTCTTGCACTTAAAAAATTGGTGAGGAGATTTTCCGTAAAATTCTGGGATTCTCGAAGTAGTGTTCTTGTTACTGTCGAGGATGGAGGCTGATGGGATGTTTTCTTATCAAGAGAGTGAGGATATCAGAAAAGACAAAGGCTGTCAAGAAATGAGCAAGACACTGAGGACAGATCCAAAATTTCCCATAAAAATATAATAACTGAGGGAAGATTTGGGTTTCGGACCTGACAGCAGACTCATCTTTAGCTCTTTCCCACTTCCTGTAAGTGTCTTCACTAAAATCTGAGGTAGTGATAAACTGCAGTTCCTTTGTGTCTAGCTATAGTTTGTTCACACCAGTAGCTCATAGCAGTAAGAAGTGAACGCTGTGTTTCAGTGCCCGGAAACGCCCCATCCCTTACCACCGCCCCACACCCCCCACTCCCTCCACAGTGAGCAGTCGTCGCAGCTGGAGCAGCGGCAGCCTGTCGCCGCGGAGCAGCTGGTCTGACCGCAGTCACTCGATGAGCCACAGTCCGTCTCCGTACAGCCGATGAGCCGCACTTCAGTTCCGTCGGCAGTGTTAGTACGTTTTCCTTGGGATTTCCCTGCAGAACAACATACCTTTGGAATTGTCTTTCAAAATGCACCAGTCGGTTGGAAAAACTCAACAGTTTTCTCTATCTCTGTTGCTCTTCCTTGTCTCCTTGAGCCATGTTTGAGGCATAATTATAATGATGACATAATAATTGCTATTTTTTAATTGGTTCTCCTGAATCTCTCTTCAGTGATAAGCATAATATTAACTTGGTATGCTGTTGTTATAGAATGTTTTATCCTCAAAGGATGTTTTATTTTGATCTGAGAATCATGTAAGGAAAAAAAAGAGACGTGATGTCATGTCTCAGACTAGTTGTATATTTGTTAAAAACTGTTTAATTTATTTGTACATATATATTAATTTTTTATTTCTTTGTGAGATCAGTTCGCTTATTTATTCCATGTCCTCTGCCACATAAATTGGCTTAAAACAATATTGATGTCAGTGCATATGACTTACTAATGAACTGTTTTAATATATATCAGCATTGTTTAACAATTTTAAAAAGAAAAGCTTTGGTTCAAGATTCAGTGCATATCAGCTCATTTGTCTTGTGTTAGAACTGGTGGCCAGCTCCGAAGAACAAGCATATCACTCATGTTTCTTTTCTCTTTGTATGCAGTAGACACTCTTGTGTGTATGTGACAGTTTCAAACAAGGAAATAATGGCGATTGTTGGAAAGCTGCAGAACAGATTTCAAAGAGTGACCCCTCATTTTAAAGCATCAGTCTGAAGGTGCTGGGAAGGTTTGTTATTTAGTTCCAAGTGTCAACTGACGTGAAGTTGACATCATTGCTACTAGCTGGAGTATTGCCAGTTACAAGCAGTCACGTGTTAATGTGAACCTTTGTTGGTGCAAACGTACAAAGTTGCCTTAGATATATGAAAATCATCATCATTATAGACCTTTGGGCTTATGCGGTGTCGAGGAAATAAGGTGAAACTCTTTACATTTCACAGCAATTTTGCTCCACGTCTTCAGAAGAAAATCTCGACTCTTCATGAGGAAATCTTCTACAATAATGAGCTGTAGTGGTACGCTTGTTCATCACCAGGTGGCTCGCACAGAGCTCCAAGCGGGAGCCGACAACATTAAGCTCCAATGAAGATGTGCATCACACCGTGTGTGCGTGAGAAGTAACAGAGAGGACATCAGATGAATCAGGGACGAAAACCAGAGGATGATAATGACGGTGTGAGAGAGGGGGATAACTAGCGTACACATATGAACATTAACACAAATTCGTACGTTCGTCATCAGCAGTTGGTTCATTCCAAGCTACGTGTTACCTGTTAAGTGTCATAGTTTCATACGTATGTACACCGGTTACATCCCTTCCCCTCTCACACCGTCTCACATCATTATTATCCTCTGGTTTTCTCCACATACTTTCTTTCCATTCTTCAGCTGTGCTTTATTCTATCCTGGTGTCTCTCGTTGCATTTATTTTATTAGTTCCTATTTATTTCTGCTACCACATTCGTCGCTGATTCGTCTGATGTCCTCCCTGTTACTTCTCAAGCACACTCGGTGTGATGAATATCTTAACTGGAGCACTGTGCCAGCATACAGTGAGCCACCTGGTGACGAACAAGCATACACACAACAGCTCCAGCGGTAAAGCATTATTGTGAACACTAGAGATTTTCTTCTGAAGATACGGAGCAAAGTTTCTGCAAAACGTAAAGAGTTTCTCTGGTTTTCTTGACACAACATAAGCCCAAAAGCCCACATAATTTCTACAAGTACGGGCCATGAAAGCATCAATGTTATCATCATCGTCCATTTCCCTTGTCCAGCTCTGGTCAGATATTTATGACTCATTCTCACCTTCTTCAGTCCGGCCACCATTTTTCCTCCTTAATTTTTCCAATCCAGGTTTCTTCTAATTAATTCTTCCATCTCCTTAGTGTGTGTCTTCTTCTTGCCCTCCTTTCTTCTGTCTGAGTTTCCATCATCTGCACCAGCATCCTTCACTCTTTCATCCTCTTAAACATGTCCAACCCATCTAAGTTTATCCCTCTCCATTCTGTCAAAAAGCTTTTCCACTCTGATTTCTTTTTGCATATCCTCATTTCTTACATTGTCCTTTCTTGTCTTTCCTGTCTTACTTCTTAAAAATTTCTTTTCACTGATCTGGATTTTCTTCTCCTGTCTTTTTGTCACTGTCCGGGTCTCTGATGTATAAGTCAGTACATCTTATACTTCATTGATATTTCCTTTCTTCACACCAGGCTTCTCACATTCTGGTAGAATGCACTTCCTTGTTGAATCCTTTTACTGATTGCTGGTTTTTGGTCACTCGGCTCCCGGGTTCGATTCCTGGCAGGGCCGGGAATTTTAACAATCCTAGGTTAATTTCGCTGGCACGGGGGTGGGTGTATGTGTTGTCTTCATCATTATTTCATCCTTCTCACGATGCTAAGGTCTCCTACAGGCGTCAGTTTTGCAAGTTGTAAATCTCATTATAGAGCCGTATTGGAATTTCAATTAAGAAGTTGATATGTTAATAAAAACCACCATTCCAATACATAGCAATCCTGTTAATGCTTTTATCCTAAGTATAAATGATTGCTATGTATTGGAAAGGTGGTTTTTATTAATGTATCAACTTCTTATACAGGCTTCAAGTCGAAAGACCTGAATCTGGTGAGCTGAACATGTCCTCTGACACTCCCGGAACTAAAAGCCGTATGCCATTTCATTTCACTGATCTGCATGTCCAGATCTGCATCCTGCATCAGTTTGCTTCTTGAGTATAGGAAATTCTTCATAATTTCCACATTTTATCCCTTATTTTTATAGTTCCTTTCCCTTCCCTTTCTTCTCTAGTCTTACTCTTTTCCACGCTGATTTTCATTCCATAATTTTCAATAACCTCACTCAATATGTTGAGTTGACTTTGTAGGTATTTCATCACCGTTTGCCCCCGCACCACAATTTCATCTCCAAACAGCATTAATTTCAGCTCCCTGTCTCCATATTTCACCTTTGTTTCCTTCACAATTTCATCCATAACCATTAGGAATAACAGTGGTAACAGCACACTTCGTTGTCATAATCCAGTCTCATTCTAAAACCACTCTGTTCTCCCTGCTGCGACAATTTTTGTACATTGCTTTTACATATTCTATCATTTGTTTCCCAAATCCTTTCTCTTGCAGTACTTTCCATACCTTTGCTCCGGGCAAACCTTTTCTAAATCAGGGAATGTCATCTCCATATCTCTTCCATATTCCCAACGTTTTTCCGTTAACATCTCGTACCAAAGGCAGGGTCTCGTGTTGATATTTTATTCCAAAATCGATATTGCTCTTCTTGTATAAGGGCCATTCAAAGAGAAACAAGCCAGAGGCTATAAAATGAAAAGCTGTACCGTTATTTGAAAAGGATTGCCCAGCACTGTTGAGGCACTTGTCCCACTGTGATAGAAGGCGGTGAATGGCTGTCTCGTACAATTACTGGGGCTGCGTTGTGAACCAGCCTCAAATGTACTGCTTGACGTCAGTGTCCGAGGTAAATAGTTTGCCTCTCAGAGTCTTCTTTAGCTCACATTGTACTTTTTTCTCTTTTTTTTCTAGTTGCATTACGTCGCACCGACACAGATAGGTCTTATGGCGACGATTGGACAGAGAAGGGCTAGGAGTGGGAAGGAAGCGGCCGTGGCCTTAATTAAGGTACAGCCCCAGCATTTGCCTGGTGTGAAAAAAAAAGTGGTTTCCCATTTTCACACCAGGCAAATGCTGGGGCTGTACCTTAATTAAGGCCACGGCTGCTTCCTTCCAACCCCTAAGCCTTTCCTATCCCATCGTCGCCATAAGACCTATCTGTGTCGGTGCGACGTAAAGCCCCTAGCAAAAAAAATAACCCATTTGCCTCACATTTAAATACCATAGGATTCACTAAGAAATCACATTTAAATACTGCTCTACGGCCATCATCACACTATTATTTAGAAAATCATACAAAACTAACCAGTAAATATTACTTTCTGAAAATTTGCATGCATGATAAAGTAATAAACTTTCCAATGCCGGTATTTTAGTACGTCTGCTGGGTGTGGTACACCTCAAAACATTCTTCTAAGTGAAGAGCTACGCCACACTTTTTGCACTGCCGTTATTTGCACCACTTTCCGTGTCATCAGAACTATTATACGCATCGCTAGTACTCGAACTAAGGACTTCAGGGTCTATTTCTTCGTCGCAAACATCACTGCCTTCAATATCACTCGATAAAACACTATCTATTAGCTTCCGTATTCCTTCTTCATCAACACCAGCACATCTGCTTGATGCCATGATGGCAACTGACAAGAGCGAAATAATATGAAAAAAGATTCTCTTATCTCTTGTTCCAGAAGTGTGTGAAAACCTGGTGAGAGGGAAAAAACTGAAGCCACATGTGTAAACTTCAGCTCAGAATGCATACAAGTGGCATCTGTGGATAAGTGACTGAACTACATGGATTGATGTACAGCTGTGCATCGCCGCGAGCAGAGCTCGTCATTTGATTCATATGCCACGAATAACTATGACGAGCTAGGGTCGTCAAATGATGCGATTGTGTTAAGCGACTGCAGCTATCAAGCTCGGTCATTTTTGGATGGTGGCGACCCTGCATGCTTCCACTGGAGACTTTGTCGTTTTGACGCGGGTTCAAAGTGATGACACCATGTCTCGTCTCCAGCGGCCACTCGTGAAAGGAACTAATTCCCTTCCTTGGCACAACGCAGCAAATGTTCAAGAGAGAGGTCCATTTGACGTGCTTCCTCTGCTGGTTGAATACTGTGAGGCACACATTGGGCGCACTTTTAGTGAAATTTCAATCTCCACTTAACGATAGCGTGAACACTTCCGACGATAACTCCGACCTCTGTGGCAATGGCATCGATAATGCGGTGTGGTGTTCCAGACCGTGCATAATCGGCCAACGACATGCGTCCTTTCCTGAGTCACTTGTGCCATGCCTCGACCCTTGCAACGGACGTGCAGTGTTCTCCATACATTTGTGCCATTCTCTGATGAACTTTCATTCCCATCACTCCTTCTGCTATCAGGAAATGCTTTATGCCCCTTTGCTTTTCTTCTGAAGCCTCCATTTCATTGTTGTCAGCACGAGTGGGTGCAGTGGGCGATCAACGGGGGCGCGTGCTCGCTCTGCCGTCATGTGGTGGGCACCCATGTCCCTCCAGCGGTGAGTTTAGGACCTCAGCACTCTTACAGGGACCGCACCTTCTTCCGCAGGCAATTGCATTATGATCCTTTTAGCGTTTTTCATTTTATAGCCTCTGGCTCATTTCTTTTTGAATGGCCCTCATAATTGTCTTTCCATATTTCTTCTCATTTTCTTTTCTAGTGCCCTTTCAAATATTTTTGCTACTTGAGGTATGAATATGACCCTTTCTTCTTGTCCCTCTTCTTGAATATAGGTATTATTACTCCTTATAGATTTTTCTTTCCAAATACATCTGAATAGCCATACAGCATTGTCCTGGTGTATATTTTCATTTCCATGCACAAATCATGTAATCCTGCTGCTTTTCCCACTTTCATTCATCTGACAGCAGTTTCCATTTCTTCCAGTGTGATTTCACTGTCGGATTCTGTCCCCTCAGACTCGTATCATTTCATTTACACCCCTCATCACATTCAGGAGTTCATCAAAGTAATCCGTCTTCTCCTTATTTGCTCTGGTTGTTATTATCTCAACTTCTTTCTCTTTCACCTGTTTTGTGTGTACTCTTTCTTTTCTCATCCTTCTTACAAGTCCATATAGAATCCTTGTCCAACCCATATACAAAACCTTCCCAGCTTTTCTTCATTTAATACTGTCCAGCACTTTCTTTTCATTTCCTGATACTTTCTTCCATTTTATCCCTATTCCATAATTACCATGCTTTCTTCTTATTTTCACTGCTTCGTTTACCCTTATTTCTTTCATTTTCAGTCTTTTTCCTTCTTTAATTTTTGCTATCACCACTCTATGTTCTAGCCGGCCCCATGGTGTAGGGGTAGCGTGCCTGTCTATTACCAGGAGGCCCTGGGTTCGATTCCCAGTCAGGTCAGGGATTTTTACCTGGACCTGAGGGCTGTAGTGCCATGGGATTTGGAAGGGTTTCTATGTTCTCCATCAAAGGCTACTTCTTTCTAGGCTCTCTACGATTTGCTCTTTCCACCAAGAAGAAATCAATTACCATCTTCTCTTTGAACTACATTCTTCTTGTTCTTCTCTTTGAATACATTCTTTTCTTTGAACCATATATTGCCCACACTAAACCATTTCTCACCTAGTTCTCTCCCTCTTAACTCCTCTTCCCTTATACAAAAGGTCCAGTTACTGCTTCCACTCCTTTTCTGTTGCATCCCACTATTGCATTGAAGTCTCCCATGACATCCTTTATTTTTCTCTCCAGTGTTTCCAGGAATTTTCTTATTCTAGACATAGGCCTATGTAGCCCACTTTGTCCATATTCTCATCCAAGATCTCCCATTCTTTGCCTTATGACCTCCATCCGAGTAGAGTTGTTCTTTCCTTTTCGTCTCTACTTAACCTCATTCGATCCCATCATAGCTCTTCGTCCTCTTCTGACTTTCCACTCAGTGACACGAGGTTGGTAATGATCTCTACTGATTGCCCACTTCTCACATTTTCCCCAGCATGAGCTGCATGTCACTTCTGAGGAATACCCTAGCTTTTTCTGAGGCTGATTTGAATGTCCAATTTTTAAAATTTGCTTTACACCGCACCGACACAGAGAGGTCTTACGGTGATGATGGGATACGAAAGGGCTAGGAAGGAAGCGGCTTTGACCTTAAATAAGGTACAACCCAAGCATTTGCCTGGTATGAAAATGGGAAACGATGGAAAACCATCTTCAGAGCTCCTGACAGTAAGGTTCGAACCCACTATCTTCCGGATGCAAGCTCACAACTGCGTGCCCCTAACCGCATTGCCAACTCGCCCGGTCCATCTTCATTTCAGGCTGTTTATTACGATGGGGTCACCACTCCCAAAGACATTTTAGAGCTACTGCCAGCAGGTGGTCAGGCCGCTCATGACATAGAATAGAGATGCTGCTTGATGGATCCCAGTGTCATTCCCTACACTGAGGACACCATCACCCCAGTTAAGGAAACTCATCTGCCCAAAGCTGTTGGTCACCTTAGGATATTGAATATACATGTCAATATACCATGAAGCTGAACCTTTGATGCAGAGTTGGGGATGATGCGAGATGCCCTTTGTTCTCCATACTATTGCTGTTGGCATACGGCGCACTCAGTGTTTCCAGACAGAATTAAATTAACTCATCCTTAGAAACAGTCCGGTAGAATTTCGCTTTTCTTGCTAGGTAAGACCGTAATGAGAATTTCAGAACTTCTTGGCAGGTTACCACTTCTGCAACTTCGTAACCTAGGTCATGTGGTTATGTAAGAACTGTATGACATACTGTTAATCTTCGTCTCTATATTGAAAGTCATGTTGATCGTGACATATCACATACACACAACTGTGGCGTCTACTGTAGCAAGTAGTGTTGGGAGGTTTGTTTCTGATCTCACTCCCAGTGTACGTTCTAATGTCCTTTGTATGTCCCTAGAGTAGTAGAGGTTTAAAACCATATGTATTGAGGTCCAGTATTTGGCTGTGTTCAGTGTGATAGTTTTCCAATACAATTCATGTAATAGCTTTCTCAGAGTTAGTTGAAGTAGAGAAATAGAGATCAAAATTTAATTCTAATTTTCTGAATACAAACTAAGGCTTGTTTCACAACCTATTTCGTGCCCTGACAGATTCTAGCATTTGTTCCAGCACACCCCCCCCGTCTTTTGAAACAAGGCCATGCACTCTATGGAAATTAATTTTTATTTCTGACTGTTAAGCCTTTCACTTTTTAGTTTTGAGATATTACATCTGTAATTGAATATTAAATGTTAATGAATCAATGACTGTTATCGCAATTATTTGAATAAACAAGGTATTTTGAAGCTGGAACAAGTGCTGTAACATACTTTGTGCTTGTTAGGAAGAACTGAAACAGAAAAGTATTTTGAAAATTAGATTTTAAAATGTGTGTGTTTCCATCCTTATAAAATTCTTACAAAACGAAGAAAAATGTTTAGCAGTCAGGTATAGACACGATCTCCCTTGGGTTTATGGACGATAAAAGGATCAGGCTACTGAATAGCAACTTGCCCTGAAAGTAATCTCTGTGACAATCTTCTCCCAAAAATTCAAGATCACATTCTAATGTATCAATATTTTTTGGATGGTGGCTCAGTGCTTCTTGTCTGAAGTTCTGGTGGGTCCTGTTATTCCATCCTAGTCATCTGAGGGCAAGTCTAGACACAGCTGAAGCAGAAAAACTATAATTTATTGACTCTGACTAAATTATGAACAAACGTCTTATTTCATCTGCATGTATAATTTGATAATACATTTTTCGTTAGTGGAAATTGTGAGAAAACAGCTGAATGGACATGAAAAAAAGAGCTTTATGGGATTGCAGATTTTCCCCTGCATTCTTTTCTTTTTTTCTGTAACTTGTTCTAAGGTCTTCTGGTACATACCATTTGGCACTGGTATCATCACTACTAGCGCTATAACAGAGAATCGCAGTTTCTAGCAGTGGCATAGTGTTAAGACTGTGACGCTCTAAATTTCAGTATATGTCAAGATGTGCTGTAGTAGAATGTCGAGCCGCTCGTCCTTCATGAGTAACAACATTCCTCTTGAACTTTGTGACATGAATTACTGCACACAGTTCAAATCACCAGTGTGAGTCGCTCAAGTAGTGCATTGCTGTAAAAGCGCGAATCTGTGAGGTGATATTTGCATTTACTCAAATACGTCAGCCTCATGTCGGTATGACATACCACCATCTCTGAAAACCTAGTGAAGTGGAACATATAACCAATGATAAAAAGGGGAAAAAAGATGCTTTTTTAAATAGAAAAAGAATGTGAGATGTTAGGTAATGCATAAACCCAAGGTACTCATGTCAAAAAGAAAAGAAATTGTCTAATTGACTGCTGTTATCAAAGGTTGACATACCAAATTCCATTCCATTATGATGTACATAAAGTGTTATACAAAACAAGAAAAAAATCATCTGAACAGACAAATGGAGTTACTAATTTCTATGTATTTTTTTAAACTGTGATAGCTGTGTCTTGTTTCTCAAATGAAGACAAAGGTGTTGTAGACTAACTGGTGTTACTTTTCTTGTGTATTCTTGTTTTTATTTATTTTAGTTTAGAATTAGTGTATCTTTAAATGTGATGATAATATTTTTTACCTCAGTGAGACCCCGTGCAATATTTTAAGAACTAAATAGAGTAGGTTAGTGTCGGAATATGGGCTAGGACCCAGACAATAATTTCAGGAAGTGAATATTCAAAATACAAAGATGCATTTGAGAATCTTGAAGCAAAGGTTTTTTTGACCGTTGGTCTTCTGCAGCAACACATCAAAGACAAGTTATGACAAATATTTTGTATGTATATTTTCTTTTTTTGTATAGTAGGTAACGGAAACAGATATGTCATGAGAGGCCATGGCTGTTGGAGGTTGAAACCCAGCAGAGTTTTAAAGTCCATGTCATATGATGTTAGCGTGGTGTTAGCCTGAGCCTAGCACCCAGTTTCCTCCTCACCTGGCGGAGTTAACTGGGATATCCTCCTTTTATTTACACTAGGCACATTAGCACAATGCATTCAACTGACGAGAATTTAGAATGAAATATTTTTTCCACCTAAAATGAATTCATTGAACTCGCAATGGACATCCTGGAGAAGGAAATGAGTATAACGAATCAGATTTGGCTTATCCACACTAGGGTTACAGAAATTGGCTTTGCAGTATATCACAGTAGTCATCTCCAGGTTCTTAGGTGTAACGGATCACCGGTTTTCAGACAGCATGTTGCAAAACATCGAGAAATTTCTCTCCACATCAGTGGATGTTAAGGGTTCATACGCGAAGCAAGAACACTCACATTAAAATGTTTAATATCTCACTCGTGTATGTATGTTCAGTTCTCAGCCCTAAGGCTGGTTGGATCTACCGTCAGCTGTCAGAGATGGCCCAGGCATCACTGAAGAGGCCTACTAGGGAAATGAAGGGTGATGTAGTTTCCCGTTGCTTTCCTCACCGAGTTAGGTGTTGCGATTTCGTATCAGTCCGCCAAGCCCGCTGAAATGCATGCACCAACTGACCCTGTGAGCGACATTGTCATACATTCATAGCAGGGACTGGCTGCATAAGGAATGGCATTACTAGCAATCGCTCATACCTCAGTCACTTTCATTTTGTGAAAGCCAAGAGACAGGTAAGATCACTGGAAACACTAGGTCCTGCCAGCAAAGGCACATAATTTGATACCATTGGGTTTTTTTAGCACTAGTTTCATTTCATTTTCATTTTTTCTTTTCAGATATGGTTCAAATACACAAATTTACTAGAGAAATTTTGAAGAGGTGTTGGATGAACTAATGATGATTCGAATTGAGAATGGGTAGTAAAAATGTAGTTCAAACAAAGAAGCCATTAAGACCTAAAAAAAGGCTAAAATAGATCATTAAGCCCAAAAAACAGCCGTATCCGCATTTTCAGGTAGCTTCTGGTTGGAATGACTTGGTCTTGTATAGCCAACCTTCTGTTTCAGGGAACATTTGCTCTGTAGTCAGCCAAAGTTTCATGCTTCTAAATCGTCTTTTTTTTTTTTTTTTTTTTAGTACCGGTACCTTGTCTTTTACTCAAAGAATATAGTTACGGAAAAGATGTGTTGCTAGAGACGACCATTCTGTTGTCATGACCAAGTGGTTGAAAACTGTTGTGTGTCGTAAATACTCTTTAGTGATAAGGAACAGACTGCTTAGCAGTTCCTTCCCAATTTGTTATGTATTTCTTAAGTTCTACTTATTTATTTATTTTTTACACCTTTCCAGAAATGTGTTTTGTTGTTTTTATTTTATTTGCTAGTCATTTAATTCTGATAAAGTGTACATATTTATGAATTTTAGATTAACTGAAAAGCAGAATGAGTGGTACTGAATTATGATAGTGATATTCTAGAATTCCTACCAAAAGAAACTGTAGTAAGAATGTTATTGATATTAATAAACCATGAGATTCATGTTTCTAGTCATAGAAGAAGTAAGCTGTTATTGTGGAACAGCATGTACTGAAGATGTTGTCTGTTTTCTGTTTTTGCTGGAAGGAAGCTCATGCATTGTGGACTTATAGTATTGATTCTTCACTTCTTTCAAGGTATCTTCTCTCATTATGTATGTACTGACAAGGTTATTCCTGAGGACATTTAGAGCAAAAACCTGACTTTTTAAGGGATGTTAATTTAATGTAGCTATCTTCTGTCCCATTCTATCTATTGGTTTCCTTCATGCTGAATAACTATCCTGTACCATAAGTCTGAAATGGGGATCAGTCTTAAATTATTCTAAATGAGTTGAAAAATCAAAATGCTATTATCATAGAATTATATTATTCTGAAATTAGAAATAATCTATACAATAATTTGTATTTAAAAAAAGTACCATGAACGAATTGCTTGAGTACAGCAATGAAGGTTGCCACACAGTATCATCATAGACCGACATGTACCCCATTTGTGTTTAATGCCGATTGCTTGTGCACAAATAGCAGTAGGGAGTGTGTCGGTCCCTCGTTCGTAGATACAAGATATCAAATACTGCCTTAGTAGCAGTGTGAGCCACAGAGGCCCTGACCAGTTTGAGAAAGTCCGTGTTGACTACACTGTACGTCTGGTTTCCAATGATTCTTGTTCCCCACTGGTGGAGATTGAAAGAACCCTGACAGTGTGGTGACAGCCTTACACAACATGGTATATCTGGCCTGCCTTTGCTTCCTTGTCCAGCAAGGTCTTCAGACCCCTTGCCCATTACAGACTTGGAGGGTCAGTTGCGCCAGTTGTGGCAGCATCTTCCTCAGGACAACAACGGATGACTGTATGTCTACATGCCCGATTATATCGTTACCAGTTTTGGCACTAGAGGTGTTCGAACACCATATTAAGGGCATTTGGTGTAGTACAGTGAGCCTATTGGTCTCCCTCTACTTCTCTTATCATCCATGACTGAGTCCACAATTCTCAGGTAACCTATCCTCCATTCGCCTCACATAAACCCACCACAGAGGTCAGTTTATGCATACCGTTTCATCCATCAAATTCATTCCTAATTTAAGATTAATGTAGGGAAAAAGCCTGAGATTGAATGTCACATTCAGAATTGTTGAAGTGCTTCTTGCAGGAGCTGACAGCATTAGCTTTGCTGCACTATACTACCATCATGGGAAATACATGCCATCCTAAACACTTGAAATTATCTACCTTTTCCTGTTTTTTATTCTGTGTTAGCTAGTCAGCCATTTCAAGAGGTAACCGAGACCATGCGATTAAGTTTTGTTCATTTTTAACGTCGCACTAACACAGAAAAGGTTTTCGGCGAGCGAGGATGAGAAAGTCATAGGATCGGAATGGTTGCATCCATGGGCTTAAGGTACATCCCCGGTCAAGTAGATTTTTCATGAAAGAAAGACAACATTCAGATTTATATTATAAGGTGAGTCATGACCTTCCTTCCATGTTTATTATTGTGATGTGTTTCAGTCTAGTCCCATGGATCTCGTGAGGAGGGAGCTTCATAGGCCTGTAAATAGCAGCTTACAACATTTCTAGTCATGCTTAACCAGTTCTTTCTGTTGTTGCTAACTGAAGACTATGTGCAAGGAAATGTAAAACACAGGGTGCACAAGAAGTGTGGTGCAGGCAGAACATCTCCATTAAAGAACATGGAACGTTATCTCTAGGGGCAGATTTCTACGACTTGCATGTCAGGAAATATACAAGCCATGTGACCCAAAACAAAAATACAGTGGTGTTGCGTGCTTCTACAATAGATTGCTCCTCAGTCATTTACCACTTAGTCTATATTGTGTTATCAATAACATTATATAATGGTAAATTTGTGTCTTCACCTCTCTTGAGGCACACCCCCAATGGAGGTGAGCTGCATGTACCATTTCAAACACATACCAGCCCTCCGGCCATTCTTAAATTTCTGGCAGTACCGAGAATTGAGCCCGGTCCCCCAAGGAAGGCAGCTAATAACACTGTTACGCTACATAGGCGGACATGTTATATAATAAATGGACATGAATACAAATATGACATCAGCACCTGAAATTTTAAAATAACTTGCATACCGGTAATATCGCTGGGGAAGAAAGAAATTCCTCCTCTCCACTTCAAGAAATATACACTTCTATCCTACTGAAAAATTACCAAGATTTATACTTCATTAATTAATATTTTCAACTACACAAGCTCAAAGTACAAATCTGTTTTGTTAGCAAGCAGTTAGCTAAAAGCCTCGTTTGTTCATTAAACAATTATTATGCTTTATCTGCGACTAACAGTTAACCATTTGGTACCAGCCCTCACCCTGTGCCTTACGCACTGCCCGCTGACTTAGTGTTGCCAACTCAGAGGATTTCCGCCAAATTTGGCGGATGTTTAAGTAGAACAGTGGATAATTTTTCCATTTAGCGGATTTTTTGACGGATTTTCAAACTTCTTTTAGCGATTTTCAGCGCTAACAATATCACCTTTCATCACCAGGAGAAAAACATTATATACACTGTACTACGGCATAATAGTCTACTTATTCCCTTTGTATTGAACTTATGATGCATACTACGACTCGTTTTCTAGACCAGCTCTGGCCCACAGCCTCAGTTCGAATTTGTTACAATCATTACTGTACTCTTGATGAGCTGGGTAGTGTCGTATTTGATAACGTGTTTCTTTTGACACCAGGTTCTTTCTGGTACGTCAATGTGTCGAAAGAATAGGTTAAAAAGTACTCAGATATTTTGTGAAGAGTGGTTAAATAATTAAACTTTTAAACATTATTTATTTCCGCACTTATCAAAAACATTGAAAACAGTAATGAAAGTGAAAATAACTTTCGAAATAGATTTGAAAATTTCTGTATGTGCTTTGCTGCTGTGAACAGCCAGCATATACTTTGAAAAAGAGTGGTACCATGTAGCTTCATATGAAACCACAGGACCTCAACCCAGCACATCTGCTTCAGAGCATATAGTGCGGGGAGGAGAAGAAGATGAACTCCTGTTTTGAAAGTGGTGAGTGTTGAGTTAATCTCTTTAATTAAAACAGCTGGTATATGCTATTTTACTTCAGTTTGAAATTTAGCGGATATTCAACAAACATTTAGCGGAGAAAAATTTATGGGTTGGCAACACTGCACAGACTACATGATTCATGCTGCCATCTTCGGGATTTGAGAAGAACTTTATTTGAAGGCATTGGACGCGGACCGTGATCACACAGTAAATTGTGCTCATATTCTCTGTACCCGCAGAATTGCCCCTTCAAGCTCAAGCTATGCAATATGCTCACTTTGTAGTGCACAATGGAGGTGGCGAACGAAAACGGAAAGCGAATCGGCACTTAAAACTTCGTAAATACATTCTCAACCTACAAAAATGTTGTGTTGCAAATGTTGTAAATTATAATTGTTTGCAATTACTAGGGTGTTCACGTTCTCGTGTGATCCTTAACACGAGATGCCCCTGCAAAAATATAATCTGTAAAACACAAATTGTGGCTTTACCATTAAAATACAAGACAATTCATCACTACATATAACATTAAATTTGTGATTTAATCCATGGAATTGTCTGAACATGACCTGCCAATCTTAGAAGCTGAGGATTTACAACAGTAGCACTGTATCTTTCAGAAAAAGAACAAAACCTATGCAAGAAGGGGAGAAAAGATTTAATCGCCTCAGTTAAACATGCTGTAGTTGTTTTAGCAACAAAACAAAAAATCATACTTGATCCAATCATTTCTGCCTACTACTTGAAACTCCACATTCCATTAAAATAAATTTTCACAAAAATTATTAAGAAATTGTGGACATTTTTAAAATATTCTGAAAAATTAGATTTCACCCAAATAGAAATTATCATGGTAACTGTAAAATTAATTTTAAATGAAAAATGCCACAAATAGAACATTATATTCCGAATTTTTATAAATATGTTATATAATGTTAAAATACCAAAATATACCTTTATATGCAGAATAAAAATCACTGTATTTCCATCAGGTTGCTAAGAAACATGTCTAGATTGCGTTAAACTGACCAAAATTATAAGGACACATTTTTTCCACTTTCCTGGAATGCATTCCTGGTCTTAAGCTTAAATTGCAAAAGCACCAGTTTTAACACTTTGAGGTCCAGATTTTTTTACTTCCATCAGTGTCCAGAATCCTGGATGTATTAGGACTGTTCCAAGATTTTTTCTGTGTTTTTCAATGATGTTCATGAACATGATGTCATGGGTTTTACAAAGAAGAGAAAAATTTGTTTACTACTGTGTTTGGTTCCAAGTGAGTATTGACTTAGCCTTCTGAACCAGAATCATACATGTGTTCTTCTGAAGCACATTCATTGAAAAACTCTGGCATATCAAATGAATTTGATGAGACAACAAAAGCTAACTGAACTGAACAAGAGTTGTACACATTCCAAAGAAAATTGAAAGACTGGCCACGTGCTCACAGCACATTAAAATAGTGACTTTTGATGCCAGTAAGTTGTAATACTTTTCAAGCCTTGTTAAGAAATAATTTTGTTTTCCAGCTTGTATTTCTTGTCCCTTGTACCACACGTCAACATTGTTCTTGGGCACCCTGAATGTTTTCTAGAGTACACCTGTGAAATGCAAGTTGAACTTCTGGGTTTTTATAATCACGGAGTCTTGAGAATAACATTATGAAGTTGCATTTGAATACGAATGACAAGTTTCCACTGGATGGAAGATTCTAAATTCCCATGGAGGGAATTAGATATTTTTCACCATTAGAGCATGTCAGAAATGTCAAAAACATATCAGATGTAAGGCTTTTCAGGCATTTGCTCTATTAACCAGCGTTTCGTCTTAGGTCTGACACTAGACTCTTCAGAGTGGGATGTGTCAGACCCTACCCACTGACGCTGGGGTGTATGCATGTGAACTTATCAGAAGCCCTGCCAGATAGCCCTCATACAGCTTTCTTGCAGTAGTGCAACGTTTCGAAATGTGACGAGGCAACAGCTTGTGAACTCGGTGCTTGTACCGCTTTTCTAATTGCAGGTCCTTGTTGAATATGGTGTTAACTGGTGAAACAGACATTCCCAACTTACGTGCAATAGTCCTTTGGGGAGGAGGATTACCACCTGAGACAAGGTCCTTCACTTTCTTCACCACTTCTGGTGGACGGCTAGTGGCTGGTCATGGATTTGCTCCTGTTTTTTTCCCCTTTCTGGATTTAAGCCCAGTCGGTAATGCAGCACTGATCCCACTCTTTGATATCGAGAAATCATGCTTCCTGCACATTCCTTGGATTGCAGAATAGCTATATTTAGCATTGGAAAGGGCTGTTATGTGACCCTTCCAGTAAGGGTCAATTCGCTTCAAATCGTTGCAGCTAATGTCACGAAACTCTGCACACATGTTCTCAGTACTGCCATGAATCATCACTCCCCGTTTTGACGTGCTCAAGTTAATAACAGTGCCGCCAGCGGCCTTCAATCTCATCAGCACAGATCGCAAATGACCTTCTGTATAGAAAAAATTTGTTGGAAATGACATAAGTTAATCTTTTTTTTTTAAGTGTGCAAGATCAGTAATAACTGAGAAAACACCATAACAATTAGGTCTTGATATGAAACCTGTATCTCTTCTGGGGTTTTAAATGGTAAACGTGCTACATGCAAATTGTGCTAATCGGCCATTCCATGAACTGAGCTGTCTGTACACATCACAAACTGTTCAACTGTGCTATATGCAATTTATGAACGGGGCAGTAAGCTTCTAGATTTCATGCCTGCATACTGTAGCGATAAGCGATATGGCAGGCACGGGTACTCTTTATAGTGATTTGACATCTTTTAGTATCACTGTATCATGCTTTAACAAAGAAAGAATCTCAACTCTCCCTGGAGAAAAACTGTTCAAATGTCAATAATGTAATAACACTTTTTTGTGCATTGTTAATCTCGAAAGACACTCGGAGGTGAGACTACACAAGTGTACAACATGCAGTAAAACGTTCTCACGAAATAACCTAACAGTGCTCGTCAGGACGTGCTCAGCTGATGAGTTAAACTGAGCATTGCAGGAGGCCATAGTCCTTAGGGGATTTACAAGGCTATTTATTTAGTATCACTGACTATGTTCATCATGTGCTCCTGTTTGTATTATTCAGTATCAATGTTGTCAAGTAAAAATTGATTTCCATTGTGACTTTAAACACTTTAAATTTTGGTTGACAAATGTTAATAACAATGTAGTTGGTCCGTTATTGGCTCATCAGCCATTCGTCTTGGTAGGTGTGCTATTTACCAACTGGGGCGAAACACTGGCAATGTTAGCTGGAAAATTTATAATGTCCAATAACGGACCAACTATATTGGTATTATAAACTTACTCATTTGGAACAAATATTTCAGGTTTCCTACGGGAATCAACATCTTTATCATGACAAATGTTAAGCCGTGTAGAGATAAAAACTAAACTAAAAACCCCAAATGGATAAAGATTTCATGAGAAGAATCAGTTTTCAGAATAATGGACTGCTAGGGTTTTATTTATGTACCCCATAAGTTTGACTTGCATTTCACAAGACATCCCATGAAGCAAATGAGGGATCATTTTGAGAGATTATTTGTTGTGTAACTTTTGAGTGTTAATTTTGTTCTCACATTCCATACAGTCTCTAGTCAGTGAGTGTGATAAGTCTGATGGATGTTGTTAGTGGCCTGCTCAAACAATAACCTGCTGTCAATCGTTTGGAAGTATGATACAATAAACCTTATGTTTCAACACAATTTGTTTCTTACTGTATCCGTAACCTGTCCTCTCCCTTATTCCAGTCTGATTGGAAACAATAAACTTCATGACAGTTCCATATTGACTTGCAAACTCTTGGTTTTTAATTCTTAAAGAAACAAATTTTAGTTTACGGGTCCACCTTTCAATACTCATGATGTAAGAGGTAAACTTTGTCTAAGATTTAAAAACCAAGAGATTATAATCTGTTCCAGCATGATTGCAGCATGCCCAATTCCATTGACTCTGTTAGAAGTGGTACATACAGGACCACATTAAGAAATACTTGAGTGGAAATGTTGTCACAGCAGTGGCCTTGGTAGGGTTGGTGGGTGGGGGCAGTATTCACTGCCTGCCTGTCGTAAAAGGCAACTAAAAGGGGCCCCAGGGACTCTTAACTCCTTAACTGAGCATTAATTTTCAACGTGTTGCATTTTTTTACTTCAGGTAATTTTTCATCACTAAGAAAATTTCCAATATTGTCAATGGCTCGGGATTATCCCCAGGGTGAACATGAATCCCACGATTGCCGGTAAAATCAAATCTGTTGCATGGCCCTCCAAACGTAACCCAGTCGGTCTGAATGTCTTCAATTTCTTCACATTTGTGGCTGTCATCATGGAATTCATCACTTGATTTGGAAGAATAATTGTCACTTTTTTCTTCACTTTCATTGCAAGGCAAGGGCATTTGTTCAATATCACTGTTTGCTAAATTACTTTGTTTACTCTCAGGTGTTTTAGTATTAAGCCATATTGCTGACCGCACGGAAAGCATGTGCACGGCCTCGTGAATTCTAATCATGTTGGATGATGCATATAAGCATTTGACACTGGGAACATGGGAGCGTGGGTTGGTGAGCCTTCAGCTGAGTGTGCCAAGCTCCTTACATTCATCTACCCTATCCAACCTCCCTTGGTCAACTCTCATTCTTTTTTAACCTGTATGGTATTAGGTTCACAAGCCCTAGGGAGACTTCAATTCTCATTCCCTTTGTGGACCTCGTCTTACCTTGGCCGATACCTTCATTTCAATTTTTTCTCTTTCAGTGGTGTTAGTAGATGATGGACTCCTATAGCTCATTCCATGTTAACAAAACAGTATTTCTCTTATGGAGCTACAAACAAGGAGTGAACACTCCCCACTCAGACACTCATAATTCCTCATGATTAAGGATTATTATAATGAACTTTATATTGTATTTTGAAAGAAAGAAAATGGATGGGGCATGTTTTTGCCTGTGAGTTATTAAAAGAACTACTTAACATTTTCTGTTTAATAAATCCTTCACAGGGAGGAAGCACAATGCCGGGAATAGCCATCGCTTTGTTGCCTTCCTTCTGAATTGCTCTGGTACGAGCAATGCGTAATTCGTTACGCTGTGAATCGCCGGCAGCATATCACTGTTGAAGAGAAGTAATCTATTTATGTCTGTGTACTAATATTCGTGTACTGTACCGCAGTTGTTCCTGAAGATTTTGATGGTGTGGTGTGCAGCGATACAGACGACATGACGTGTAGTGATACAGAAATTAGCTATGATTTTTATCTGTGATTGGTTTTGTTTATTGTTTGTTTGTCCAACCCTTGTCCCGTTTCCCTACAGGGTCGGGTATGAGGTGAGATGAATCTGTCGTGGCAGGTTTTTATGACCGGATGTCCTTCCTGACATCAAATGAAATGAAATGAATGATGTGATATATGATAGTAGGGAGAGGGTGAAACCCGGTGCTGGCACATAGCCTACTCCTGTCGATAGCACCAAGGGGTCTGCTCAAGGTTTAACGTCCCCATCCGATGGACGAATCACCATGAATAGTGTCATATGCCCTCACTCCATATGAGCACTGCGGAGAGGTTTGTAATTTAATCCAGTCTTTTTGGCACGCAATCTAGTGATTAGAAATTGTATTCCACCACCTCCCCTACCCTGCTGGCCAACATTCTGATGGTGAAATTTTTTTCAGCCAACGGGACTCGAACTGGCTAACCTCGATATCAGACTGTTTAGACTTCAGCGCCTTAACGATCATGGCCACCAGGCGGGCTGCTTGGTTTTGTTTTTTAAGCACATATTCTTCTCGTGGGGTGATGCGATGGCACAGTAGTACCTGGCATTGCCTGGGCAAATTTATTAAATGGAGTTAACTGCATCTCCCACCCCAAACCTATAAAAATTATCTGTTGTCTATTTTCTCCCTTGAACTTCAATAATGAGATTTTTTACGTATACTAGTTTACCCACGTTGCTCTAAAAGCCTAAATAAGCCCCCCGCCCTACAACCCCTGTATCCTAGATATCAAAAAAAAAATTTGCAGCTTACTTCCTTCCATTCTTTTATTTTAAACTTACGTACTGAGTATACACCACGGTTTTCCCGTGATGCTGTTGAGCAGAGCAGAGCACAAGACCAATACTGTTTTCTTAATGTGGAATGACCTACAGTTGTACTTCCTCATTAACCACCACCACTTGCCTTTGCTATTGATGCTATACCCAAAACTAACCATGAAGGTCAGTCGACCAGAGATTCCATCTACAAGGTAATGAAATGAAATGGCGTATGGCTTTCAGTGCCGGGAGTGTCTGAGGACAAGTTCAGCTCACCAGATGCAGGTCTTTTGATTTGACGCCCGTAGGCGACCTGTGTGTCGTGGTGAGGATGAAATGATGATGAAGACGACACACACACCCAGCCTCTGTGCCAGCGAAATGAACCAATTATGGTTAAAATTCCCGAACCTGCCGGGAATCGAACCTGGGACTCCTGTGACCAAAGGCCAGCAACCTAACCATTTAGCCATGGAGCCGGACTATATAAGATAATGTAATACTAACATACCATTCACATCATCAGTAAAAGTCCTAGGCATTACTTTTGATGATGACATGTCATGGAAAACGGCATATTACGAACATCACCCGGAAAACATTTTCTGCATTGCACATGCTGCACGGGTATAAGTACTTGTTTCCTGAAAAACTAAAAAAAATGCTGGTAGAGGCTCTGGTTTTCCCCTCATTTAGACTACTGTGACGCGATTTGTAGAGATGCTGGGTGCAAGTTACTGAGCAGATTACAACGTGATCAAAATGCATGTGCGAGATACGTCTGTAACCTTAGGTACTGTGACCATGTAACTCCTTCATATAACCACCTATCTTGGCCCCATCGCACTATGCCATCTCCATAAAATCCTTCGTTCTTCACAGCCATTTTCCCTTACTTCATATTTCAGATGTACTAATACTTCCATCCTCGCTTCTCCTACCCATAGAACTGCCATCTACGATAAATCATTCACAGTAATTGCCTGCCACGAGTAGAACCTCCTTCGCGAAAGTATCAGAGGGTTAAGCGCTATTCGGACTTTCAAGGAAGCACTTTGGAGACATTTTATGCACCAGTAAGGATCATCTGTGAACTTGCTGCTACTCACAACCAGTGTTGTCATGGATGTTCTGGTAGAAGATTAGTCTAAAATTCTTACCTGACTTGTTTTTCAAATGTTATTCAATTTTGTGTATTACCTCTTTTGTTTTTACATGTAGGATATTAGTTTTAAGAATTTATCCTTTTATTATTATTAAATCTAGAAGGCCTTAATCTTGCCAGGTAAAATAAAACATTACTAACTAACTAACTAACAAGCATCTGAGGAAGTACATAGTAGCAGATCATTGTTCAGCATTGAAACCTGTAGGTGGAGCGTTAGCTTCAGTGGATAAAAGGTTTAGTTGATGAATTAAAAGTTGAACATTTCATATCCAGTATAGAGGCACAATGTGCCATTTGGAACTCTACAACACTGGAATATAGCAATGGTCTTTCAGTCAATAAGAATTGTTTCATATCTCAATCAGATATGAAATAACATCATCTCGCAATCCTCTGTCATCGACATATGTGGTTCCCCTAGAGCAGAGGTGCTCACGCTGGCATTCCGTCCCACAGGCGCCCAGCACTGTAAGCGGGCGATGAGCGCATGCTATTCAAATACAGCGAGGTTGTGGCTACGTCATAGGCCGTGAAAGTCACACTGCGGCGATACCCGAGTTTGACATGGAGACAGAAATCCACGCCATTTTCAATTTACATTGTAAGAAATAAGTTATTTATGTTCATTGCAGTTTATTTATTTTGACCGCATACAATAGAGTTAGGCCTACAACCTCAAATATTTTTATAATGTATGCAATGAATGACAGTTTTCACAATTACATTTTAAGAGGTGCTTTAGAAACATTTCTAATATAATAATGGAGTTAAGGTGGATAAGCTGTTGCTTGTGATTGTTTTTGGTTAAAACTATCTGATAAACACACCAACAGTCCAATCATGTTTACCAGGAATAACATTGTTGTACTTTAATCTTAGACAGTAAATATCTACGTCCTCACTCGTGATAAACTACCTCTCACCATTTAGAGGCTAGCTATTATCATCGGACGCCTGTTAAATTTTAAATACTATTTTCACAAATTCAGTGAACAGAGAATGTCACACAATGCAGTGCAAAATCAGGCAGTAAACTTGTTGAATTATGTAATTATATTACTTTTTGCTTAATGACTAACAGGAATTTTACATTTTAAAAAAAAAGAAATACTTTCATGCCCATCCAATGAACTGTAAATCGTAGCTTGTACGCTTAAACCCTGTACCTTTGTGAATTATAACGAGTCAGTTTTCTTTGAATGAATAAATGTAAGAAAATAAAACTGTTTATATTGAGTACAATGTAAATAAATCCAGAATATCTTAAAAAGGTAAGTTTTTTGTGCTTTATTTTAAACGCTGTACTCCAATGAGCATTTCACTCAGTTAGTGGAGGAGAGCTTTATAATCATAACTGAATGTCAATGCTCCCTCCTTTCCATCCAAAGTGTGTTGGCTCTCTCGCTTCACTGTGACGTATGTTTGTTACATAAGCTGCCTGCATTTATGTCACGTCAGCCCGGCCGCACTGGCCGCCCAGGTGAGCACCTCTGTCCTAGAGCAGGGTGTGATGAACACCTGCCACACCAGTGGCTTAAAGTCACTGCTTGTAAGCTTAGCTGACGTAATCATGATGATTCTTTGTTCTTACGGTATTTTTCAATGAATGACCTGATCTCTCACTTGTTTGTTCCTTTCCATTACCGATATGAATCGTAAACAGGGGTGGACAAAATAATGGAAGCACCTGAGAATGGTACAATAATACATAGTTCATTATACCAAGGGAATTCAATATATTATGCAACACTTTTTTTTTCTAAAAGCAGGTTGGTTTTTTCAGGATTCAAATACACAGTGTTATTCTCCAATCCTTTTGCTACAATACCCTGTTTTCATTTCTATGGCAGTATGCCACTGTAACGTGAGGGCCTGTACGTCTGCATGGTACCACTCGACGGGTCGATGTCGGAGCCAACGTCGTACTGCAGTGATAACTTCTCCATCAACAACATAGTGCTTCCCGAGGAATGCAGATGGAGGTCAGAAGGCGCGAGATCCAAGCTGTAGGGTGGATGAGGAAGAACAGTCCACTGAAGTTTTGTAAGCTCCTGTCGTGTACGCAGACTCGTGTGAGGTTTTGCGTTGTCGTTGAGAAGGAGAAGTTTGTTTGCACTTTTGTGGCTATGAACACACTGAAGTCTTTTCTTCAATTTCCTTAGAGTAGCACAATACACTTCAGAGTTGATGTTTTCACCGCGAGGGAAGACATCGAACAGAATAAGCCCTTCAGAGTGATGATGAAACACGCCTCATCAACGACTCACCGTGCTTTTGTCCACTGCCAGGTCTCCATAGACATTCTGGAAGCGCCTGTGAATATCTGTGATGCCCTGGTTTTCCACTGAAAGAAACTCAATAACTGCTCTCTGTTTGGTGCGCACATCCATTACGGACGTCATTTTGAAGGATAGTTAAAGCGCTGCCATCGATCGCAAATTAATGAAACTTTACAAGACAAAGCGGGAATATCGTAGGTTATGATCTTCATTTCTGTGTTGACGTTTAATTAATAAGACAGAGTTTGAGGAATGTTCCACTATTGAACCCATTGTAAAATACATTAAATTATAAGAAGACCGGTTTCGACTCCCTTGGAGTCATCATCAGTTCCTGTTGAAATTTAATTCAGGGGGAATCTGATATCAATCATCATAATAAGAAAGTGTAAAGGTGATAGCCTGGAAAAACATCAGTGGGTTGCAAGACATTACTTTGAAATGCAACGCATACATGGCAATTAGTACTTGGAACTTATGTTCCTAGTTATGGCCTAAACTGTCCTGTGTTCATGGAACATGTAACACTGCAAACACATGCACTGTTGAACACGTGACACGGACACTTATAATGATATGAAACCTTGGCTCTCTAAGAGCGTTCCTGGACTTGACAGTTCTGTTTCTATCTTAAAAACTGGATAAAATACACACACCTTGAAACAAATGTACAAAGACATGGTTCTGGTCTTGACTGTCGCGCGTTCATAGACACGGAAATACTGGAATTTCTTGCACTTCTTACACACTTACGCTATGAGACACTTACATCGATATGAAACAATCAGCATTTCAAGTATGTTCCTGGGCTTGACAGTCTTGCCTCCAACTGATTAAACTAGTTGAAATATATATATATATTAAATGTACAAAGACAAACCACTTGGCATCTAAAAGTTCTTGATTCCACAGCAGTGTTGCCCCTATTTAAGTTCCAACCCCCGTACATATATACAGTACATACAATCATGTGAAAAAGAATATTACTACTAATAATACTGTAATAATGTTAATTGGATTATTTACAATGATCTAACTGGGTAGATGTTCTTATATACATGGGGTGTGTCCAGTTGACATTTTTATTTGGTCGGTTAGGGAGTGCGAAGGGCGTCAACAAGGGCTCACCGAGATGTTTACTTGCCTTTACGATGTGATTTATTGTCTTGTTGGGGTGTTAGGAGTTCGGGTGAGGTAATGGGCGTGTGGTGGGGGTTGATGGTTACTGTCACAGTTCTCTTGGAGGCATCGCCTTAAGCTGGGGGTAGGAATCGGTAAAGGTGGTAAGGTGTCTGAACGAAATGTGGGGAAAGGGGAGGTGGTTTATGGAGAGGTGATCTCGATCAAGGGCTCATCGGTAGGCGTGCTGAAATTGGGTGAGGACATACTAGAAGTCTAGTTTTGGGAAGGGAAAGATGACGTGGAGGTCCGAGGTGGGATAGCGGAATGAGAGCCTGAGGGCGTGGCGTATGGTGCGTCGTTCTATGGAAAGGAGGAGGCGATAGAGGTTAGGGTTGGATTGGGCTATGACTGCCCAGGTGGTGAGTCCATAGGTTATGGGTGGTCGGACAAAGGACTTGTATGTGTGGAGGAGGAGGGAGGATTTGAGACCCCACCGTGTGCCGGCCAGGCAGCGCACTAGTCAGGCATGATTGGCTGTCTTGGATTTGAGGTGTTGGAAGTGGGGACGGAAGGTTAGGTGGTGGTCAAAAAGGATGCCGAGGTATTTAAGGGTGGGTTGGGTGCGGATGCATATGTCCCAGACATAGAGGTTGAGGTGGTCGGGATTGCGGGTGGTGCTGAGTTTACCGCGGCTGCGGCAGAAGAGGATGGCTTGGGTCTTATCGGAGTTTAGCTTCAGGTGCCACCGGTCGCACCAGGAGAGGAAGGTGTCGAGGTTCGGTTGATGGCTTGTACTGAGTATAGGGGGGGGCGAGGATTGCTGTATCATCTGCGAACTGTAGGAGCTGGGTGAGAGCAGGTGGGTTGAGGGATATCTGCTACGAATAGGATAAAGAGTAGCGGGGAGAGGGGTGATCCCTGGGGGATTCCTAGAGTGAGAGGAAAGGGTGGGGAGAGTTGGTTGTTTGTGGATACCTGGGTAGTGCGGTTGGTTAGGTATGAGGATATCAGACGGATGTAGGAGATGGGGAAGGTGAAGAGCCTTATTTTAAAGAGGAGTGCGGGGTGCCCGACAGAGTCGAAGGCTAGTTGGAAATCGAAGGTGGTTAGAAGCGTGGGACGGGCACGGTTAAAGTTGTTGGATGTAGTTTGAATGAGACGGAGGAGTTGGTCTTCGGTGGAAAGTTTGGGCTGGAAACCGAATTGAGAGGGGGGTAGGAGATGATTGGATTGCAGGTGGGAGTGGAGGCAGCGGACCAGGATTTTGGCTAGGACTGCGATCAGGGTTATGGGACAGTAGGAATCGAGTTCGGAAGGGGGTTTACCAGATTTAGGGAACAGAAGCATTGTGGTATGTTTCCATAAAGTGGGATAGAATCCTGTGCGAAGGATGAAGGTGTAGAGGTCGGCCAGTAGGATAAGGAGAGATAGCGAGGCATGTCGGATGTGGAGGTAATGGGTTTTTTCGGGACCGGGGGCTGTGTAACGGGATTTGGACAGAACTGATTGGATTTCAGTAGGTGTTATTGGGATGTCAAGGGGGATGTGGGAGAGGGTGTGGTTATTTGATGGGGTTAGTGGGGGGAGGGAAGAAGCTAAGGAAAGATATAGTGGGGTATCGGTGTTGTCGAAGTTGGAGTCGAGGTAGGTATTAAAGCGGTGGGAGAAATGCTCAGCGAAGATTTCCAGTTTTTCCTTGGTGTTGGCTGGAACTGTGCCATGTTGGATTATTGGGTATTTGGGGGTGGATTTAGTCCCGAGTAGGGTATTGAGTTTTCGCCAGAATTTGGTAGGGTTGGTGTGCAAAGAGTTCAGGTTGGTGCAGGTTTGGCCCCAGGTGCGGCGGGAGTGTGTAGTAAGGTAGTTTCTAATAGTTCTGAGGATTTTTCGGTGTAGGTGAAGGAAGTAGGGGTCCCGGGTAGTCGTGAATTCTCTAAGGTAGGATTGGGAAAGTTTCTGTAGGTGGAGAAAGCGGGGAGGCATTCTTGGCTGGGATGGGGCGTGTAGGGTGGTTGGCATACTGGATTCTGAGGTGGAGGTTATGGCGGTGAGGATGAATGTGTTGAGGGTATCAACTGAAGTTTGATCGAAGAGGGGGAGAGGAGGGTTCTCTAGGGCTTGATTTATATTGATTTGATAGGATGGCCAGTCGGCTTTGGTGAATTTGGGGATGGGAATTGGAGGAAGGGGATTTGGGCAGAGGTTTGAGGATGGAATTTGAAGGAGGACTGGGAGGTGGTTGCTTCCGATACTGGAGAGTAGTTGGATGTTGAGTATGTGGGCTATTATGGTATCTGGAGTTGTATTGGAGGCGGGGCGAGTGTGGCCGGGTATAGGGATAAGGGAGCAGTATCTGTCCCTTACGAGGTTTTGGAGGTCGTTCATTTTGCGGCGGGATCTGAAGGCGAGGTTGAGGTCGGCTAGAAGTAGGAAGTGGGGAGAGGTGTCACTCAGGTATGTTATGAAATTTAGGGGGAGGGGGAGGTGGGACCGGTAGTAGATGGTGACTAGGTGTAGGATTCGGGAGCAGAAGTAGACTGTGATGGCTAGTGATTCTGGGAAAAAGAGGGGGTGGGGATGGGTGTGGTTGTAAATGGGGAGGGATGTGCGGGTGGCTATTGCGGAGCCTCCTTGGCCTACATCGAGTCGAAGCCGGTCTTCTTATAATTTAATGTATTTTACAGTGTGTTTAATGGTGGAACATCCCTCAAACTCTGTCTTATTAGTTAAACGTCAACATGGAAATGAAGATCATAACCTACGATAGTACGGCCAACCAGGCACACAAATACGCTTACAAATATTTGAATCTGAGGAAAAAGATAACGATCATCAACAAAGATATCACCTTTTTGAAAGAATGCCTTCTTAATAATCTAACTCCTAGATTTTTAAAAGCCTACAACCCAAAACATAGGTCAACATTCCATAGACGAAACACCCAAAATAAAACCAACAAAATTTGGCTAAAAGAAGAAATCAAGTTCCTTTACAGGAAAAAGACATTTTTGAACACTCAACTCTATGGGGCTCACTTAGACACAGCTCACAACCTTCCCCCAACTTATTGCGGCGATTTTCTAAGACACTCACTTTACGTAACCGAAAACATCGCCGCTAAGAAACTAAACAATCAAAACAAGAAAATAGATAACCTCAAAAGCAAACGTCAATAGCAATCACTCCACATCACCCAAATTCAGTGGCGGCGCGTAACTTTCATCACTGGGGGTTCAACAGAAGAAAAAAATTGCACCCCTCCACCTCTCCCGTCGTGGGCCGTAACCTCCCAAAATAAGATGATAGAAGTTTTGAAAATGTGATCGAATACGAGAGAAGCAGACAATACATGCCGATATTTACCACATGCAAAATTAGAAATGTTTCACAATCAACTTACCCTATGTAGACAGCTTATACAAAAAATCCATCCTGCGCTCCTTGAGGGATGCAAATTTATCTATAACTGCTTCGTTGAAGTCCACAGAGTCTCGAACCAAGTTCTTTTCAATTGACAGCATAGCAAGAGCATTAAGTCTATCCTCGGTCATTGTGCTGCGCAAGAAAGTCTTTATTCTTTTCAGGGTTGAGAAGCACCTTTCTGCTTCAGATGTCGTCATGGGAATAGTAATAACTATATTTAAAAGTTTTATGCTTTCACCAAAGACACTCTGCAACTTATTTTCTAAAAGAAACTGCAACAAAGTCGTAGCCCCAGAAACAGTTCGAAAATCATTTCTCATGTATAATATTTCAAGTTCGGTTCTCAGTTTCGGTTTGTCGAGAAATGGGTAGGCCTCACACGCTTTGTACAGAAGTGAGTGGGGAAACTGCTTCTTAAAGCTGCCGAAATTTTCAGCTTGAAACAAGTTTGCTGCAAGAAGGTGGTTTGTGAATTGAAACCGTTCCTTTGCTTGAAGAGTGACTGTGTCACAAACTTCTTTTGCCGCAACTCGTTTCGAGGTACGCAGCGGCCCTCGTGATACCTTCACTGGCGGGGGCAGTATATCATGTTCGTCAGCGATGTGGTCAATTTTATTTTCCCGAACCATTTTTATAGCAGCCTCGAAACCTGAAAGTGCGCCTTTGACTTCCAACGGATCTGAATTTCGCTTTTGTAGCTGACTGTATAAAATGTCCACATGAGGCATTTTCTGATGGAAAACAGCCAACCAGAACTGAAATAACGGGTGCTCCAATTTTAAACGCTTGCGATATGGTGTTAGGCTGTCGAGAGGTAGTTTCCAGTTGATCCAGGCATTCGATGAGGGCATCTCTGTTCTCGTGAACTACTTCAACGGTCCTTGATTTAAAATTCCACCTTGTGTTTGAAGCATGAGGTACTCTTCTACCAACTACTTCGGTCAATACACCTGATCGCTGCGGGGAGTTATTAAAGAAGCTGGGGATTTCACTTAAATCTGCAAAAAATATACGGACATCCGTATTCTGACTTGTCGCTTGTGCCATGACTAAGTTCAAAGAATGGGCATAACAGTGAACATAATGTGCATGCTTAAAATCTTCCCTGATGAGAGCTTGCACTCCTGAATGGCGACCACTCATTACATTCGCCCCATCGTAACTTTGTGAAATTAACTTATCTGGGCTATTAACAACATAGCTCAAAGAAGATTTTAAACATTCTGCTATTGTCTTAGCACCATGACTAGCGGGTGAGAGGAAACCCCAAAATCTTTCAACTGGCTTACCGTTGGGAAGAACGTAGCGCAGTACAATAACTAATTGTGCTGTAGTTGATATATCGGTGGTCTCGTCTGCGATTACCGAAATGAAGGCCGCAGTTGTGATTTCTTTCTTTATTTTCTCGCGACAGATTTCAAACATGCACGAAAGCAGTTCATTCTGAATGTCTTTCGAGGTGCCTTTGAAAACAGTAGCTTTGGACAGATGGTCCTTTATTGCAACGTCAATTTCAGAACTAAAATTAACGAGGCCTCGGAATATGCCAGGATTCGACGATTCACTTGTTTCGTCATGCCCGCGCAATGCCAACTCAAACGCGCCACAGAACTTTACACAGTCGATAATTTTTGACAGCACATAACGATTTTTCCGTACTTGATCGTTGTGTCTTTCGACAGACTGCCTGTAAGCACAATCAAGTTGCTGCCGGATATCGTGTTTTCCCAGAAGATCGAATTCTAACTGGGCAAGCATATGAGATTTAGAACTTTCGTGTTTCTTTATTTTTTGGGACAAATGTCCTAAATCTACCACTCCGACTTTGGTCCAAGTCCCTTCGCTTTCATCACTCACGAAGCATACGAAGCATAAACACGGAAAACAAAACAACCTGTTAGTAACTTCGCACCCACAGATCCACTCGGTTCTTTTGTATATATCCATTCTGAATTTACGCACGATTTCTTTACTTTTACTTTTAGTCTGCCTCGTTATAACAAGATCAGGCATTGGGCGCCCGGCATTCTTAATCTCAAGTTTTCGCTCAAGAGAGAGACAAGAAAAGTTTGTCTTCTTAAGTATCTGGACACTGTTCAAACTCATTTTGTAGCTCCTTACCTTTCCGGGGCACAAAGATTGTGTACGTAACTACAACGCACAAAAACACACACGCACACGGACAAAAGATTGTAACTTCTTTATATCCTAAAAATTAAGTTTCAGAACGGCACAACGGTGCAGAAAAACACTCACACGCCTGCACAGCGTACAATAATGTTACGAATTATGATAATTGCTAAGTACAAACGTTTACAAACACTAGTTTCACACTTGAAAAACACGAGGAAACTATAGGAATGAATGTTCGCACTTTTCACAATGTTGGTAACTTAATTTTAAGAACTAGTGTGAGCTGGTCAATTAGCGTTTTCATTGGTATTACCTTCCCGCTACTCTTTGCCTCAATGATTTTTAAGCTATGTTTCTCTCCAAAAAAGTAATTATTCCAAAGAAGGCAAATGAATAGATGTTTAGTAAGTATTGATATATTTGGGACAAGGTATCAATTGGAATTTGGCAATTTAATATGACTTTTGGTAGTAATGATGCTGTTCAACACTAGCGCTAATTATGTGCACTATTCTCTGCTGCCTGGTTAAATTCCTGTAAGGGCAACAGATGGCAGGCACATACTATTACAGTTTTCTTACCCCAACAACACGACTTGCGACAGACTTGAGAGAGAGTGGCATACTGCGCATGCCTACACCACGGATATTCTTTTCTGCGATATCCAGGTCTTGCCTTAATGCTGACAGACTTCCCCCGCACCTCACTGGTCCCTTCGCCTAAGTACGGACGGAGATGCCGCCTTATATGGGGGTTCATTCCAGACGAGTCTCCAGCCACAGACTATGCGCAGCTCACATGAATTAAAAGCCAGTACGAGTATATTACGGACAGATGGGCTTAGCACGAGCTTTGAGAATGACAAGGGAATCGTGAAAATTAAGTAGCTGAGTTCAATTTGATATAAACTGGAGGTGCATTGCTCCATTGCGCTATACCAGAAACCGCCACTGCCCAAATTGAACAAAAGAGGTGCCACACCAGACACTGACAACAAGATACCCGAGGAACATAATTTCAACCCACCAATCGTAAATTTTTCTAAAACAACCTTTAATGAAACTAAAATTGAAATTTTAAGCAGAGGACCGAAATTCAATTGGAGTCCGCAATCCAGATATGATGAATTAAACACTCTATTTACAGAAACTGAATGTGAATGTTGAAGCCGGGAAGGTGGGTGGATTGATGCGGGCGGAGCATGGTTTCTTTGAGGAGGATGACGGGGGAGGGGTATTGAGTGGTGAGGGCTTTGAGTTGTAGGCGTTTGGACTGAAAGGACTGGATGTTAAGGAAGATGATGGAGATGGGGTCGGGAGGCCGGCTTCTTCATGTGGGGGCAGGGTCCATGGTTAAACTAGGGTCTCAAGACGGGTGAAGTGGAAGTGGATGTTGAGGCCGGAGTGGGAGGTCTGGAAATGAACATTCAGGGTCTGGTTGGCGGCAGCCTGGAGTTGGGATAGGACTAGGGGGCGGTGGTAGGAGTTGATATTAAAGAGGGAGATATTAGAAAACGGATGATATCTTCAAGGGTTGGGGGTGGGAAGAGGGATTGGGATGGTTGGGTGGAGGTGTCAGTGGTTCGGACCGGGGCGCCCAGTTCAGGTGGTTGGAGGCGGGCTTTGCACTTAAGGGAGTATGTGGGGTGGGAATCTCTGCAGCTGTTGCATTTGGTGGGGAGCAAGACGTTGGGGCATCGGGTGGTGGTGTGGGACTGCAAGCAGTGGCTGCACACCGGATGTTTGGCGGTGCATTGCGCAGTATCGTGTTTATTATATGATAAGCAGCGCTCGCATCAGAGGGTTTGTGGGTCGGGGGCGCGGGAGGGTTCCACACGGTGGTGATACCTAAATATGTATATCCTTCTCTCCAGTGTGCAATCCACGTCCTGGGAAGTGGGGAGGAGGATTTGGACCATGAAGGTTGGGCCCGGGGAGTTCTTGATCCGAAAGGGCTTCCTTACCGGAATGCCCTCCTCGTTTAACTCTTGTATGATGATATCTTCTGATACGCCAAGGTCTACTCCATGGATGACACAACTGAAGAGACTGTGATGGTAGGGTGGAGGAGGGTTTTGGTTGTGGGCGGGGATAGGGGCTTGAAGGAAGCCGCTGAACCAAAGTGGGCTGACCCAACTGAGCTGGTTAGCCTTCATACGGCGTCCTCACCGTTGATTTTGATAACTACCCCGTTGCTGATGGGGCGGATATCGGCTATTTCCTCCCTCTTGAAATTAAACTGAAGAAGTTTGAGGAATATTTCTTGGGGGTTTCGATACTTGGGGAATGGCTGTAGGAAGAGGAAAGTGTGAGTGCCAGAGGGAACTTTCTGGAGGGCCCTGGGGTTGGTAATAGGTCGCCGGGCTCCTGAGAGCGGAGAGAATTCTGTGTTTGAGGAGGTGTTGGCTGGTGGAGGGGGAGAGGTGCTGGAGAAGGTAGTGTTTGAGGTAATGAGGTTGCTGCATTGTCAGTGACGAGTACTTTCTGTCTGCTGACGAAGTTCTCGGCGGGGCTGGTGTTGGAGCGCTTTGCCACCACTCGTGAAGAATCCCTCGTTGGATTATCCATTATCGGTAGATGGTGCGATGACGAGAGGTGTAGCTGGTCAGTTGACCAATGTATTAAATTAGGACATAAACCCTTTTGCTTCTCAGGTACGCCCCTTTGTGATGGACTGTGGAATAATAATAATAATAATAATAATAATAATAATAATAATAATAATAATAATGTTATTATGACAGTTATAAGTGTTGTTTTTGTTCTGGTTAGGTTGGTAATTGAATAATAGTGGTCTTGGTCTCTTCTATTATTTGAAGGTATATTGTAAGAATGTCAAAATTACTGTTAAAATTAGAGTGGAAGGATTAGTAAGCTTGCATAAATCGAAATAGGTGTTAGGTTTATTATCACAGAATATTATTGAATACCGGTATATCTCAGGATTTGTGGTAAATATGTTAGTCAATACTCTACAATGTAATACTTGTACGGAAATAGTGCACAAAAGGAAAATGCTTATCCGTTTCTTTCTTTCAAGAATAGAGCCTATTTTGTTCATGTCTGGTTCATGTGTGCAAACTTACTGAGATGTATTTCAGAGAGAATACATGTAATGGTATAAGCTCAGCCATGAAAGGGAACAGCTCAGTTGTATGGAAGTAATTTGTTTTCCAAGTGAAGCTCACATCTAAATCCAGTGGACATGTATCCAGTGTAACTGCAACACTGTACTTGAAAACATATGTGAATCATGCTGTAAAAGAGCTGAATGGAAACATTTGACCACAGATCGGTCTAGAAGGCTATCTTTAAGAATATTTAAACCAGTGATTCTCTTTTAAACAGTAAAATAAAGGACGTAATAGATCTAATTAGTATTGTTGTTAATCCGATGTACTTTAAATTGTTTTGATTATCCCCTGTCCAATATTCCCGTTTTGGCTACTGTTTTACGTGAATGCATCGGGCTAGTGTAGTGACGTAAGATGGCAGCTGGTTATCGCCAGTCTGCGGGATGTATCAGCCAGCTGATGAAACCATCCACGTTTATAGACACCATTAGTGAGAAGCAAGCTAAAGAGAGAAACTAAAATACATCTGACAAAAGATGTGTGTACCGGGAGGTACACCTCTACGCCGCACATTTAAATCTTGGGCCAATTAGAATTCCTCTACAGGAGAAACACTGAACTTGGAACTAGACCTACTTAAACTTATACTCAGAAGATGTCACTACCTTAGTTTTGTGATGGTGAAGTTTCCAGTGCTGTGTGTATTTCAACTTGTTTTTGTTTTCCGTTCATCAAGAAATTTGGACATTCTCTCATAGAGATCACTACAAAAAAATCTACGATCATGCACCCTGGTGCTCAGTGAAGGAACTTTACTTGAAGAAATTTTGTATTCATAAGTTTGTTCTTTACTAAATTATGTTCATTAATTTTTGGGTTGGCAATATTGATCTTTCCTTTCCGCCAGTTTTGAATTCAGCCAATCCAGAATTTCTGTAATTAATTTCTAACCAATCACCGGCTTCTTCGATTTGGTGTGTAACTTTAAGGTAACCAATAAAAGTGAGAGGGTGTGGCTTGATTATTCATGAAAGGTCTCGAACTTTCCCCGAGGGTTTATCAACTGCGGATTTTCACGTCTCTTGGCCATTTGATCAACATCCAACTAAGTGTGTGAATGTGAAGCAGGAGGCGGGAGGTGCCTCTTTCATCAGGCAATAGTTCTTCAGCAAGGTAATGGCCATTTAACATCTTTATTTCTTGCTAGCTCAGCAGTTTAACGCGCGGGAAAGGTCCGAAACATTTACCATGTAACCTACTTTTCTGAAAATGTAATTTTCTGCCGGCTTATGTAAAAACTTCATAAAATCTGCAACTGTAATTCGGGGATAGAGAGTGAATTACCCTCTCGAGCTCCCCTTCATATTGGTTTGAGGTGACTGTACATTCTGTAACTGGTTTTCTTCCTTTCTGTAATGTCTTAAATTATTCTTATACGAGTCACCTCCATGGTTTGGGAATAGCCCCTGTTTCATCGGCCTAGTGCCTTTTAGCTTTTAAGAATGCATATTTAGGACTGCAAGTACACGCCTCCGTTCAACTTGGTGTTTCGGGCCATTTACTTAACCTGTTCTTTTTCTGCTAAGGCCCAGTAGGTTGGGTACGAGATACCCCCGTTTCCTTTGTGTAAGTTGTGCCTTGATGGCAGGTAATTGTAAAGTTTGATATTAGTACAAGTATGAAGGATGAGTTCTCCACCTAATCAATACTTTATTTTACATAGTGTCAGTTATTTACATAAAAACAGTACCGGTTTTGACTCGTAAATAGGTCATCTTCAGCTACTAGAGAACTTACTTAATAGCGACTGTACAGAATAAACACTACTAAAATTAATTTTAAACAAGAATGCCATTAAATAAACATGATACCACTATTCTAAAATTACTTAATGTTAACATATATACATATGGTACAGTATTGGGGTTAAGGGTGTTATTTTCAAATATTACATATATTGAGGCTGGAATCGGATACAGTTCTTAGAGTTGATCAAGAATCACTGGTATTCAGATGTCAGGTTATCTGTGTTAAAGCCACTATTATGTTCAACGGTTTATGAGATCTTTGAAGTGCATAAACCGTTGGACATAATAGTGGCTTTAACACAGATAACCTGACATCTGATTACCAATGATTCTTGATCAACTCTAAGAACTGTATCCGATTCCAGCCTCAGTATATGTAATATTTTAAAATAACATCCTTAACCCCAATACTGTACCATATGTATATATGTTAACTGTTGTATACAAGGAATCGGTATACAGAAATACAACATAAATTTATTGCTTCAATAAGTTTTTACACAATATGTACATAAATATAACTAAACTTTTCTTGAAGCTGGATGAACTTGTACGCAATTAATGATGATATTACAGTAGACTGAGGGTCTGTTGAAATATATACTTTATATACATGAGAGTTCTATATACACACGAATCTATCTTGCGGAGATAGTCTGTCAAATAAGAGAGAGTTCAAGATAGTCGAAAACTATCTGCCTTGTAGAATTACTAGTGTAACTTGCAATGAAAGTTCGTACTAACAGAATGCTAGTAATTGCCGTAGGCTTGTCAGGAGCTGACATAAATATTCACAATTAGTAGAATACTAATGTTGATGTCGGAGCATAAGTGAGGGCTGTGGGATGAGTAGAATACTGACATCGGGGCTCGACGTGGTTACAGGAAGCGGGAGGTGAGGCAGTGCCTAGAGGTGAAACCTCACAACCAGAATTCAGTCCACCTGTTCGATACACATGTTTAAGAGGGATAGCCTCCGTGTTCGACTTGCAGTGTGATCTGGTGTTGGACACTGGGGAGTCCTGGGAAGTAGCGGAATGCTGCTCCTTTTATAGCGCTGGCTGACGTCACAAGCAAGCGCACTGCAGTAAGTCTGGAAAGATCCGGGCTGCGACGTGTTGCGGAGCTATCAGGCGCAGAGCTGAGATCGCGAAGGACACACAACACCCTCCCCTCCTAATTACGCTGATACGGCGCGAAGCGGCGGCGGCGCTGGCGGCGGCAGCGATGCTGGGCAGGAGAGTCGGCCGTCTCTGTTGTGGTGTCCGGGGCCTGGACGGGGTGAAGGGGCGCAAAATCGTCCTGAAAGGAACCCATGTTGATTAAGTGATCTGGAGCTCGTTCAGCAATAGATTTGTCAGGTTTTACAAGAGAATCAATAGAAGGAGATGGACGATATCGGAGGCGTATTTGGTCCTGGTGGCGGCAGATGCGTTTCTCAGCAGTCTGAATCTCGTCCAGACGATGGCCCAAGGTGCGGCAGATGATACCAGATAACCAGAGCGGATTGGACTTGAAAGTCCCTATGTAGACCTTGTCGTTGACGTTGAACTTAGGTTGCGAGCGCTTTGGCTGTTCAGGAAGAGGCTGCAATAGAGAAAGTAAAGTTCTGTGAGGGCGTCCATGGAGCTTTTGAGCGGTAGTGACATTGTCAGCACTAGGCAGAGTTCTATAATTTCCTAGGAGTTGTAACAAGGCAAACCAGAAGATACGGTTTTCTTCATACTTTTCTTAAAAGTTTGCACAAAACGCTCAGCTTCACCATTAGATTGGGGGTGAAAAGGCGGTGCTAGGATATGCCGAAAGCCATTATGTGCACAGAAGTTCTGGAAAGCAGTAGCAGTAAATTGCGGTCCATTATCGGAAATGAGCACTTGAGGTAATCCTTCAGTTGTGAATATCTTCTGAAGTGCACGAATGGTAGCTTCTGTAGTAGTAGTGGAATGCATGTCAACAATGTAGGGAAAGTTGGATAGACAATCTATCACTATGAGCCACATGGAGTTGAGAAAAGGTCCGGCGAAGTCTATGTGTACTCGTTCCCATGGAGAAGTAGCAGGAGGGCATGGAGCGAGGTCAGAGGACGGGGCGTTCTGATGAATCTGACATGGTTCACAATGGCGGATGAGCTTCTCGATGGCGGCGTCAATACCGGGCCAATAGCAGTGTTGACGGGCGAGTTGCTTGGTGCGTGATATTCCCCAATGACTTTGATGTAACAAGTCGAGAACGTGTTGTAGTAGACTAAGTGGGATAACCACTCGGAAGAGGGTGCCTGTCTCTAATAAGATGACTCCGGCACGAGTCGTGAGACGATGCTGAAGACGATGATAATTCACAAGGCTGGAAAGAAGCTTGTGTTGAAGAGGCCAACCGTTGCGGATGTAAGCACGTACTGTAGCGAGTGTACTGTCCTTATCTGTTGCTGTAGTGATGCAGGTAGCGTCAATGGGAAAGCTGGATACTCGGTCCTCGAGTTCGATGTCCAACTGAAGACATTCTGATTCTTGAGAATCGAAGGCAGTATCAGAACCTACTGGTAAGCGAGAGAGGGCATCAGCATTACAATGCTGGGATGTGGCACGATAGGCAATCTGATAGGAATAATCAGAAAGGAACATGGACCATCTTTGAAGTTTTCTGAGGGAATGCTCAGGGATCTTATTACCAGGATGGAATAAGTGTACAAGAGGCTTGTGATCAGTAATGATCAGGAAATGGTTGCCATAGAGATATCGTTGAAACGGCGAATACCAAAGATGATAGCCAAAGCTTCTTTTTCGATCTGTGAGTAACGACGTTGATGCTCATTGAGTGTCTTTGAAGCGAAAGCGATAGGACGTTCTTGTCCGCGACGATCCTTCTGGGAGAGAACGGCGCCGATTCCGTAATCAGAGGCGTCCGTGGCGAGCGTTAGGAGCTTGCCGGGCTGAAAGTGAGTGAGTTTAACAGCTTGAACAAGGGCCTTGTTGATAGTTTGCCAGGCATGTTGGCATTGTTGAGACCAATGAAATTTAACACCTTTCTTGCGTAAGGCGTTCAACGGAGCTGCCACTGAAGCGAAGCGTGGAATGAACTTGTTATAATAGTTCGCTTTGCCTATGAAGGATTGGAGCTGTTTGATGTTCTGCGGTGCAGGCATGTTGACAATCGCAGAGACATTCCTTTCACTAGGTTGAATGCCATTCTTGTCGAGGATATGACCTAGGTAGTGAACTTGGGGTTGAAAGAACGTGCATTTAGCGAGGTTCGCTCGGAGGCCATTTTCTTTCAATTTAGTGAGAAGTAGGCGCAGATTATGTAGATGCTCTTGATGATCCTTGCCAGTCACAAGAATGTCATCAAGGTAATTAGCACAACCGGAAATGGAGGCGGTTAGCTGTGCTAAGTAGCGCTGGAAAATAGCAGCGGAGGAAGAGACGTCGAAAGGGAGACGCTGGAGCTGGAGCAGTCCAAGAGGAGTATTCAGCGTGAGACATTGCTTGGATTCTTCGTCTAAAAGTAGCTGTAGATAGGCTTCTTTGAGATCCACTTTAGAGAAGAACTGACCACCGGCTAAACGGCGAAATAAGTCCTCAGGAATTGGAAAGACATCGGTTTCAATTTGCGAGTTGATCGTAGAACGAAAATCACCACAAATGCCTATATTGCCATTGGGTTTCTTAACTACGACGAGTGGAGGAGCCCATTTACTGCAATTGACGGGTATCACTATACCGGCTTCTATCCATCTTTGCAACTCTTTAGTAACTTGGTCTTGAAGTGCAAGTGGGACTGGACGGGCTTTGGAAAAGCGAGGCTTGGCTCCTGATTTCAGCTCTATGTGAGCTGTGTAGTCTTTGGCGGTGCCTAGTGTAGTGTCGAAGACTTCCGGAAATTGCTCGAGGAGATCTGTAACATCAGAGGTAGGTTGCCAGGCAGAGATTACATTGACGTTGTCATGAATTTGGAATCCGAATAAATTGAATAGATCCATGCCGAGAATATTAGATGCCGTGTAGTTGTTGACTACGAGTACCTTTATAGTTGGCTGGAAGAATGATTTGTCCCTTAATATCAATCTTCCTCTTGTTAAACGTAACAAGCCGGAGAGCACGACGGTAAGCCTAAGTCGTGATACGTAGCAAGGTTGATGATAGAGACAGCTGATCCAGTATCTAATTGAAAATTAGTAGAGCGATCAGAGAAAGAATTCCTGAATTCCCGGTAGTAAGAATGAGATTGATCTGATCTATTTCCATGTCCTGTCGGGGCTGTGTAGTAGGCTTCCGTGCCAAATGAGTATGGGCAAGACGGAGCGAACTTTTACATACAGTCTTGATGTGTCCTACTTTATGACAGCGATCACAAGTGGCTTTGAATAAACGGCAGTCACGGCGTTCGTGATGTTTAAAACATCCTCTGCAGGAAGGCAGGAGTCGAGACGTATTCTGAGAAGTGTGCTTCTTCGTAGAAGAGCGAGAGGGAACCTGTCGAGAACGCTTGGCAGAGAGCGATCTGACTGCGCGGTTCGACGGAGCAGACGACTGGCGGGCTGGCTGAGAGACTTGAGCGACCTCATTTTTAGTAGCTATTTCCGCTGCAGTCTTGGTAGTCATTTCGTAGACTGTGGCAATACGCTGCACTTCTTCCAAAGAAGGGTTACTCTTTTTTACAGCGTCGAAACGAACTTTGTCCTGGGGAGTATGGAGAATGACCATGTCCCGAACGAGGGAATCTGTGTAGGGCGTGCGACAACCGTCCTTGGAACAGATAAACTGGCAGGGCTTGGCGAGACCACGTAGTTCTGCTATCCATTCTGCGTGAGTCTGGTGTGGTTGTTTCCTGCTTTGAAAAACTTGTAGCGAGCGGCTACGATGTGAGGATCTTTAGCATAATGATCATTGATACGAGCTAATAGCTGCGCGAAAGGCACTTCTAAGATCTGATCTTCAGGGCTTAATTTTTGTAGTAATTCGCATGTAGAATTTCCGACCGAACTGAGAAAGAGAGCTCGTTGGCGCTTTTCGTCCGTGATTGAATGGCAGATGAAGTGTTGCTGAAGGCGGGCTAAATACACTGACCATTCTTCCTTGGCCGGGTCGAAACCAGAGAATTGAGGAACAGCTGTGGGCTGTGCAGAAGCAGAAAGAGTTTGTATGTCTGTAAGCAATGCTGTTTGCTGTTTCTGCATGAATTGCTGTTGTTGCTATTGCAAAGCTTGTAAGATAGCGGCGAATTGTTCTGTCGTTGCCAAGGTGCGATTTGCGATAGAGAGCACAACTTGTGAAGCAGCGTGTAAGGAGACTGGCCGTGAACTTGACCTTCACTCGATCGGCTGGGAGTGAGAGAGAGCGAGCGAGCTGGCGCGTGCTGAACAGGTGTTGGGAGAGAGCCGTGAAATGTAGGCTGGCTGTCCGTAGTTCGAACGGGGCGTACCCTGGGCAGAGTTGCACTTTAGAAATGCGAACTGTTGGCAGAGTTGCTAACTTGTGTCCCGTAGCTAGAGTGCTGAAATTGCGAAACCACTTGGAACATGTGCTTGACGTTAAAGATGCTGGCGTGCCCGTGTAGAATGTGTGCTGGTCCCAATGTGTTGGCTATACGTACGGATGACTTTGCCTCGTTGCCAAAATTTTTGTTAAATGTGGCAAGTGTACGGAGCACTTTTTTTTTACTTCGTTGCCAAATTTTGTTGTGTTGTGTACAAGGAATCGGTATACAGAAACACAACATAAATTTATTGCTTCAATAAGTTTTTACACAATATGTACATAAATATAACTAAACTTTTCTTGAAGCTGGATGAACTTGTACGCAATTAATGATGATATTACAGTAGACTGAGGGTCTGTTGAAATACACTGACTGACAGAGCAAATGCAACACCAAGGAGGAGTGGTTCGAAAGGGATGAAAGTTGGGGAAAAAACAGAGTCGGCACGGAAGAATAATTGATGTTTATTTCAAACCGATATGCAGGTTACACAATGCGCACGGCATCGACTCAGTAGGATGTAGGACCACCGCGAGCGGCGATGCACGCAGAAACACGTCGAGGTACAGAGTCAATAAGAGTGCGGATGGTGTCCTGAGGGATGGTTCTCCATTCTCTGTCAACCATTTGCCACAGTTGGTCGTCCGTACGAGGCCGGGGCAGAGTTTGCAAACGGCGTCCAATGAGATCCCACACGTGTTCGATTGGTGAGAGATCCGGAGAGTACGCTGGCCACGGAAGCATCTGTACACCTCGTAGAGCCTGTTGGGAGATGCGAGCAGTGTGTGGGCGGGCATTACCCTGCTGAAACAGAGCATTGGGCAGCCCCTGAAGGTACGGGAGTGCCACCGGCCGCAGCACATGCTGCACGTAGCGGTGGGCATTTAACGTACCTTGAATACGCACTAGAGGTGACGTGGAATCATACGCAATAGCGCCCCAAACCATGATGCCGCGTTGTCTAGCGGTAGGGCGCTCCACAGTTACTGCCGGATTTGACCTTTCTCCACGCCGACGCCACACTCGTCTGCGGTGACTATCACTGACAGAACAGAAGCGTGACTCATCGGAGAACACGACGTTCCGCCATTCCCTCATCCAAGTCGCTCTAGCCCGGCACCATGCCAGGCGTGCACGTCTATGCTGTGGAGTCAATGGTAGTCTTCTGAGCGGACGCCGGGAGTGCAGGCCTCCTTCAACCAATCGACGGGAAATTGTTCTGGTCGATATTGGAACAGCCAGGGTGTCTTGCACATGCTGGAGAATGGCGGTTGACGTGGCGTGCGGGGCTGCCACCGCTTGGCGGCGGATGCGCCGATCCTCGCGTGCTGACGTCACTCGGGCTGCGCCTGGACCCCTCGCACGTGCCACATGTCCCTGCGCCAACCATCTTCGCCACAGGCGCTGCACCGTGGACACATTCCTATGGGTATCGGCTGCGATTTGACGAAGCGACCAACCTGCCCTTCTCAGTCCTATCACCATACCCCTCGTAAAGTCGTCTGTGTGCTGGAAATGCCTCCGTTGACGGCGGCCTGGCATTCTTAGCTATACACGTGTCCTGTGGCACACGACAACACGTTCTACAATGACTGTCGGCTGAGAAATCACGGTACGAAGTGGGCCATTCGCCAACGCCGTGTCCCATTTATCGTTCGCTACGTGCGCAGCACAGCGGCGCATTTCACATCATGAGCATACCTCAGTGACGTCAGTCTACCCTGCAATTGGCATAAAGTTCTGACCACTCCTTCTTGGTGTTGCATTTGCTCTGTCAGTCAGTGTATATACTTTATATACATGAGAGTTCTATATACACACGAATCTATCTTGCGGAGATAGTCTGTCAAATAAGAGAGAGTTCAAGATAGTCGAAAACTATCTGCCTTGTAGAATTACTAGTGTAACTTGCAATGAAAGTTCGTACTAACAGAATGCTAGTAATTGCCGTAGGCTTGTCAGGAGCTGACATAAATATTCACAATTAGTAGAATACTAATGTTGATGTCGGAGCATAAGTGAGGACTGTGGGATGAGTGGAATACTGACATCGGGGCTCGACGTGGTTACAGGAAGCGGGAGGTGAGGCAGTGCCTAGAGGTGAAACCTCACAACCAGAATTCAGTCCACCTGTTCGATACACATGTTTAAGAAGGATAGCCTCCGTGTTCGACTTGCAGTGTGATCTGGTGTTGGACACTGGGGAGTCCTGGGAAGTAGCGGAATGCTGCTCCTTTTATAGCGCTGGCTGACGTCACAAGCAAGCGCACTGCAGTAAGTCTGGAAAGATCCGGGCTGCGGCGTGTTGCGGAGCTATCAGGCGCAGAGCTGAGATCGCGAAGGACACACAACATTAACATTAAGTAATTTTAGAATGGTGGTATCATGTTTATTTAATGGCATTCTTCTTTAATTTTAATTTTAGTAGTGTTTATTCTGTACAGTCGCTATTAAGTAAGTTCTCTAGCAGCTGAAGATGACCTATTTACGGGTCGAAACCGGTACTGTTTTCATGTAAATAATTGATTAGGTGGAGAAATCATCCTCCATACTTGTACTTGAACTATCAATACGGACCATGAAACTAATAGATTATAAAGTTTGATATTGCCTTGAATAGGCTTAAAAAACTGAGAGCGTGCCAGCTCTTTTCTAGTGTTGTAAGAATACCTCTGGGAGGCTTGACATTGTAAGGTGGGAGCAAGTGCTCCATGTTATTAGGCGATTTCTGCCCTTGAACAAATTTGTGCGTTGAGCTAGGAGCTCGAAATTGTAAAACTAGGGGCTTGTAGCCCAAGAGAGTTAAAATTCTTGGATCCTTCTAAGTTTCGTTTTTTGATTCCTATGTCTTTGTAATTTCCCTAAAGTGAAAAGCTATCAAATTTCTATTTTTTTTTCTGGAAAATATAACCTTTGTTAAAATTTTAAAATAACTTTCACTCTGAAGTTAGACCCATTCATCCTGGCACCTTCTTTCACCTCTGCTGTTCCACAGAAATCCCGGAACAATTTGTATATAACTATAGTATTCAATATCATGTACATTGCAAGCATGTCCTAAAAGGTCCTCATTTCGTGAAGGAACATTTTCAACATTCAGTTGCTTGTCCAAAGGTCTTTGTTCTCAGGGGCAATCTCCAGTTGGTGGAAAGTCGAAATAAATAAATAAATAAATAAATAAATAAATAAATAAATAAATAAATAAATAAATAAATAAATAAATAAATAAATAAATAAATAAATAAATGGGATTATGTTGTGTCAAGAAAACAAGGTGAAACTCTTCACGTTTCGCAGAGAACTTTGCTCTGCATCTCGACAGACTTCTACAATAATGAACTGTAGCGGTACGCTCGTTCTTCACCTTTAATTTGATTATTTAACACTGTCGAGATTACAAAGCGATAGACTGTGTAAATTACCTAAAGCAGTGGTTGTGTGTCTTCGCCCACTTTTCATCCATAAATCATTTCTTCATTCTTTCTGTCTCAATCTGTTTACCCTCCAGGGTCGGTTTGTAAATTATTTCACGCCCTCTAATTAATTATTGACATACAAAAGTTCTACTTTTCTGTTAGGGTTAATATCTAAAAAAAGTTTTATAATGCTTTTATTCTTAATAGTTATGAGTGCTTAATACATAATATTACATAATTTTATGTAACATTTATAATACAATCACTTCACAAAGGAAGTCATGAATAACACAAATAATAACACAAGAGACAGTAAATATATTACAGAGGATTCTACATTCACTGCAATTAACATTTCAAACTACATCATTTGATTTGATTTTGTAAGAACAGCATTAATGCTTCTGTTTTGTTTAATGTTTGGTTCCAAACTGATAGCGCGCACCTCAACTTCTAGCTGTGCTCGGGATTTTCATTTGATGTAAGCCACCGTAGAAAACTCAGATTCGCATGGATATGTTGGACACCGCATAGTACAATTTGTAAATAAAATAAAAATGTTAATATTATTTCCTGTAAATTTGCAATGCATTTATATTTATCAGTTTATCGTGTGGCTATTTCTAGCCGAGTGCAGCCCTTGTAAGGCAGACCCTCCGATGAGAGTGAGCGGCATCTGCCAAGTGTAGATTACTGTGTGTTATTGTGATGGAGGATAGTGTTATGTGTAGTGTGTGAGTTGCAGGCATGTTGGGGACAGCACAAACATCCATTCCCCGAGCAAAGGGAATTAACTATTTAAGGTTAAATCTCTGAGCCGGCCGGGAATCTAACCTGGGATCCTCCGGACCAAAGGCCAGCACGCTAACCATTTAACCATGGAGCCGGACATTTATCAGTTGATTCATTACTTTATTTTCATGTTTCTATCATTTTATTACATTTCTTCTTCTTGTTAATCTACCACGCGAGTTGGCCGTGCGGTTAGGGGTGGGCGACTCTGTGCTTGCTTCTGGGAGATAGTGGTTTTGAACCCCACTGTCGGCAGCCCTGAAGATGGTTTTCCGTGGTTTCCCATTTTAACTTCAGGCTAATGCTGGGGCTGTACCTTAATTAAGGCCACGGCCGCTTCTTTCCCAATCCTAGGCCTTTCCTATACCTTCGTCGCCATAAGACCTATTTGTGTCAGTGCAACATAAAACCAATTGCAGAAAAAAAATTCTTAATCTGTTTAACCTCCAGGGTTGGGCTTTCCCTCGGACTCAGTGAGGGATCCCACCTCTACTGCCTTAAGGGCAGTGTCCTGGAGCATGAGGCATTGGGTCGTGGAATACAACTGAGGAGAATGACCAGTACCTCGCATTCGAGTTTCCACTAATGTATTGTAGTAATTCATTTAAATCTCGATTATGATGATTGCTCTAATTACATTACATCACTTATTTAAATTAAAGTTTAGTTTCATACCTTTTTTATGTTATGCTTTAATCATCTCTTTCGAGTCGCCCTCTGCGATCCAGCTCCTTCAGTGATTCACTTCAGACTGTAGCACAAGCTACAAGCTGCTAGCTCAAAATATGTCTACTCTCTGTTCGAGGTATTTCTGTCCACATCATTGTGACGTCAGTGGCAACTTGTCTTGTTATTGGCTATGAGTGATGTAATGTAACACTCCGCGGTTATTATTTCTTGGTTTTGCAGTGTTATTTATTTTTTCTATTATTTATTATTGTGTTTCTATTCTCTTAAGGTTTACACAAATTTTTTCCCGTTATTTGTTTACTATAGGTTTGTCATTTAACATTAGTTTCTTTCAGTGTTATGTTTTTCTGTGTTATTCGCCGCGCCTGGCCTTGTGAGAGGAGAGGACGAGCTTGGCAGGCACAACGAGAGGACGTACATGTCTCTCCTCGCCAGGCGATCTGTACTTTCCTAGTACTAGTCAGGCAGCTGCACATTTTCGAAAGAGCTTTTGTCTGAGCTGAGCACTTCTTAGTGCTCGCATTCTCTTTCAGGAGGACCAGGATGACTACGGCGGATGACAGAGCCTTCGGCGCTTAGTCCGAGACCTCTTTAATCTTGTGCCACCACCGCCGGAAGGCAGCACGGAACTGGAGATCAAGGTGGAGACGGAGCCGTTCAGGGACGGGTGTGACCCCCCTAATGGTTTATTCTCCTCCGAAAGCTACACGGAGCCGGAGTACGAGGCGCTGCTCGTCTACTACAGGCCGAGGCGCCCTGTATCTTCTGAACGGGGTCTAGTCCTGGACAGAATGCGGCGCAGGATCACCTCGACGGCCATGTCCGAGGAGAGCTTTCTACCAGGAGGTCTCGTCATGAGGCAGCACGACCAGGAGCGGATGCGCGACGTGGAGAACGAGCTCTCTAGTCTGTTTCAGGACGTCCGACTACCAGGGAAGGACGGCGTGCCAGGGACAAACACCGGCGCCCTCAGGAGGAGGGCTGAGACGGAGACCAGCTAAGCTACCTCCCAGATGGCCAGGAAGAACCGATCGACGAAGAAAAAGGCGGTTAATACCGACTTAGTCCTCCCGTCCACGCCAGAGACCAACGAAGCCACCACGGAGGTGGAGCATGCCGCCGCTTGGCGTCGCAACTGTGCAACACAGGCCGAGGTTCCAAGGCTCCCTGCGGTGAAGTGGACGAATTGGACGCAGACCAACGCCTACCAGGAAGGGCCTATCACCCGAGCGCAATCCAGGAAAGCGCCCCGGACGGTGGACGGTAGCACAGCATTGGAGAAGGACGCCCCCTGGCGTTCAGAGGCTGCTATCCAGGCCCAGCCTGCTAGCGTGTCGGTCGAGATGCAGACATCGATGTGCGCCCCACAGGACAGGGAACGCAGTCGGGTGAAAACACCGACCGACGCCACCGCCGTCAGCCAGGAGGAGGGAGACGCCGTCTCTACAGCGGGCCACCAGCAATCCCAGGGTCACCAGGCCGGGAGGAGTGCCGCCAGGACGAGGCCTCCTCCCCTGCCGAGAAGAAACCCACAACCCCGGGAAAAAGACGCCGCCCCTGGACCAGGAGGAAGAAGACGACTCTGGTCCACCAGGAGAGGGCCACCCAGGACAGCAGCCGATCGAGGAGCCAATTAGAAGACCTCAGCGTGAAGCGGCGATCGGGTGAGACCTAAACGCCCCTCTCGACAGCTCTTGCAGTGTTTCCGCTGCCTGAGGTGGGGCCACCGGCAGGAGAGGTGTGGGCTCGTAGTGAGGTGCAACCGTTGTGGAGGAGGTGGTCACCACTACACGGCCTGCGCAGCACTTAAAGAGGCACCGGCGTGCGCCAACCGCGCGGCCTCTCATCGTAGTTGCCCTGTGTACAGGGCCATGGTGCGGGCAGAGAGGAAGGAGGCCCGGCGTTATGACCCACCCCCATGCAGGAGGCCTCCGCCCAGGCGGGCTTGGCCTCATTCTCCCGGATCGGAGACTGGGTACGAGGGACCCCAAGGGGGCCGCGCGGTGCGGCGGGCCCTAGTGGCTATTGACGCATGGCTCCGCAACCGGCAAGGCCCACGCTAGTCACGACAGTGCCCAAAAAGACTGATCCCTAGGTAACTGGACTGGTGAGAATATGGATCATGGCTGGTGCATGATACCTTTTCTCTACTAACACAAACACCTGGACCTATCCAGAAACCACATCCTTGCATGTGCTATCACAATTTGTCAGATATTTCTTTTTGACACCACATACCTAACACAAAGTCTGGTCTTGGTAACGAGTCTAACTCGGAAACGGGCAGATAGTCCTTGTGTCATTTCCCACTCTTCCCTGCTATCTCTTTCTTCTTAGAAATAATAGCATGCCGGAGGCAATGTAGATTGAGTCGATTGCCACGCGGGGGGAGCGAACTTCGCCCTCGTCCCCGCGGAAAAAAATCTGAGCAGGACAACTTGGGCTGATCAAGCTCTCGCCGGAACTCTGCCGCTTTGAGCTACTCAACAAACAGCTACGGAGCTGACTAAGCCAACGTCAAGACTCAGGAATAAGGATAACTCGGGCTGACTTAGCCCACACTATCAGGAGCAGAACGCCTGTACTTTAGCGATGGTCAGACTTCGCTTCCTCTCGCGCATCGAACAGCTGTGCATGAACCTGTCTGCATAGCTTGGCCGCGATTCATGCAGCCGACTTCTAAATCCACATGATGGACAGGCACCTTTCATCCTTCTTTAGGCTAAAATGTTTGTAAGCCGTTCTCAGTTCAAACTTTGTGGTCACTAGTGACTCTAATTCCTTTTTGTGCAGCTTTGCTACATTTTTGCTGAGTCTTAACTCGTATAAGAATGCTGTTTAATTGCCTTTTATGACATTTTTGTAAGATTTAATCGCCAACATGTGGCCTATAATCGGGCCTTTATGAAGACTTCGGTCTTTTGCAATTATTTAATAGCCAACTTGTGGCTTACATTCAATGTTAATATTTGCAATCTACTTTTGTTTTTCTGTTTCAGACTTCGGTCTTATAATTAAAAACTTCGGAACGGTGATCGGTAGCCTTCAGCTCAACAACAAGTGCATTTATAAAAGTCTCTTTTCTATTCAATAAGTATTTCTAAATTATTATTAAATTGTCAGTGTTTTGTAAATCTGTGGTTATAACCGTACTTTCAGTGAACCTTTACTCTTTCTCCAATGGTAGGGATTTAGTTTAGTTTAGTTTATTGCCTTTCTTACATGGCGGGGCTCAGTCTATGAAGCCTGCCATTATGCCAAACCATATTATACAACAGCTTTATACAATTTATAGAATAATGTACATAAAATATTATTTTACACATATTTCTAAAATCACTAAAATTGATTTACTTAATCTCTATGTAAGATGGCGGCAAGTGAGATGTTCAAGTAAGGTTGCTCTTGCTACACCCTGCGTAAATAGAAAGTTAAGTTGCAGAAAGTGCTGATCCGTGTGAACTAAGTTATATTTTCAAGTGCCTTCTTCCTTAAAAAGTAAACACCATGTCTCTGAAGGAAGTAGCTAAGATGATCGGCTTTTGAAGATTCCATGAAGGACTTCCAAGATCGCCTAGACTCAGCAGTCAGTGCCGCCAACCCACCGAACGTGCTCAAAGCGCTTGGCGGGGAGTTCCAGGCATTCAAGAAACAGGCCAACGAATACATCTCTAAACTTAAAGGGGAGTTGAAGGCTCTGGAAAATCGGCTTCAGAAACAAGATGACATTTAGGATGAGGCCGAACAGTACAGTCGCCGGAACTGCCTTTTATTGCATGGTGTGCCGGAACAGCCGTCCGAGGACGTTTACATCAAAGCGCTAGAGACACTAAAAATAAACTGTCAATAGAACTTTCAATTCTGGATGTGGATCGCTGCCACAGGCTGGGCCGCCGTAATCGAACGTCTGCTGAGGTGGTCTCACATGGAAATCGACCGATCATAATCAAGTTCCTTCGATACCATGATCGTGATCGAGTGTGGCGCGCGAAGCGACCTTTGAAGGGCATTGGACTCATGCTAACTGAGCCTCTCACAAGTGTGAGAAAAACATCCTTAATAAGGCAAGGGATTTATGGGGAATGCAGAAATGCTGGACTCAAGATGGACGCATTTGTGTTTTACGGGAAGATGGAAGTAAAATTCAAATATGCACGATGGCTCAATTACAAAACATTGCAGGGAGTAGGTTGAACATGTGAACTTAGTGAAAGAAATTATGTGTTTACTAATTAGTTTTTATTTGTGTATGTTGTGTGTGTGTGTGTGTGTGTGTGTAAGTGTGCTTGTGAAAGTCAGTGAATCTACTCGCCAAGCTGCTCGGGTAAGCTCATTTTACTTCTTGTTTAATTGTATGTCCTACTGCTTAGTTTCAAATGTTCGTTGACCAGTACAACGGCAATACCATTGACCTGCATTCCTCTCCACAACCCTCACCCACCCCTTCTCTTTTGTCCCTACCACCTTCAACAGGACTTGTGTTGCAAGAGCAGCTCAGTAGCCACCCGCGATCGTTACATTGTTGCCACCTAAATGGCCAGTCATTATTAGCTCATATGGAGGAGGTACAGGCTATTTTTGAAGTGAACAATGTACATATTATTGGAATCAGTGAAAGCTGGGTGCGTACAGACATGCCGTCATCGGCAGCTAACCTTGACAGATACTCAATATTACGCCATGATCGCACTGACAAAATAGGTGGTGGGCTTCTACTTTATTACAGAAATGACCTGAAATGTAAGATAATTTCCACTTCTGACCCAAGACTAACACTACGACCAGAATTTATGTTTGTAGAATTAGACTGCCATAAAAAGATATTAATAGGGATTGTAAACAAGCCACCTAAAATAAGACAGACTGATGATTTTGAAGAGGCATTAGCAAATCTTATCTCGGCATATGATGACATTATAATCATGGGTGATTTTAACACTGACCTTTTAAAGCAGACTAGCGAAGCGAATAATCTACTTTATTTCTTACTCGCCACAAACATGACTGTTCTACCCATCAACACTAGTAATCACGTTCATTACTCTGACCTCACAAGTCATACCTTAATTGATCATCTTGTGACAAATCAACCTCAGAAAGTAATTAAACACGGACAGATCCCTGCTCCTGGCATCTTTTCACATGACCTTTAGTACATGTGTTACTCTACGCGAATACCCAAGTACAAACCACGCAACATTACAATACGAGACTTACGACATATGGACCGGAATAAACTGCGCCACGATGCATATAACTTGCCTTGGGACAGTATACATAATTTACAGAACATAAACTCTAAAGTAAACAATTTCAATTCACTGGTACAGGAAATATTTGACAAGCACGCACCAAAGAAGCAGGTAAGAATCACTCGCCATTCATCCGCGAGGCTAACGGCCGAGATAAGATCTGCTATGGCCAGTCGTGACAAACTGTAGTCCACCTACCATAGTTTAGCACAGCTCACCATAGCTATCTGTGTGGTGCTCTTTAGTCCACCTACTATAGTTTAGCACAGCTCACTTTAGCTCTCTGTATGGTACATTTTAGTCCTCCTACTATAGTATAGCACAGTTCACCTTAGCTCTCTGTGTGGTGGTCTTTAGTACACCTACTATAGTATAGCACAGTTCACCTTAGCTCTCTGTGTGGTGGTCTTTAGTCCATTTACTATAGTTTAGCACAGCTTACCTTAGCTCCCTGTATGGTGCTCTGTAGTCCACTTACTATTGTTTAGCACAGCTCACCATAGCTCTCTGTGTGGTGCTCTTTAGTCCACCTACTATAGCTTAGCACAGCTCACCTTAGCTCTCTGTATGGTGCTCTTTAGTCCACCTACTATAGCTTAGCACAGCTCACCATAGCTCTCTGTATGGTGCTCTTTAGCCCACCTACTATAGACTAGCACAGTTCACCTTAGCTCTCTGTGTGGTGGTCTTTAGTCCACCTACTATAGTTTAGCACAGCTCACCTTAGCTCTCTGTATGGTGCTCTTTAGTCCACCTAATATTGTTTAGCACAGCTCAACTAAGCTCTCTGTGTGGTACCATTTAGTCCACCTTCTATAGTATAGCACAGCTCACCTTAGCTCTCTGTGTGGTGCTCTTTAGTCCACCTACTATAGTTTAGCACAGCTCACCCTAGCTCTCTGTGCGGTGCTCTTTAGTCCACCTACTATAGTTTAGCACAGCTCACCTTAGCTCTCTGTGCGGTGCTCTTTAGTCCACCTACTATAGTTTAGCACAGCTCACCTTATCTCTCAGTATGGTATATTTTAGTCCACCTACTACTGTCTAGCACAGTTCACCTTAGCTCTCTGTATGGTACATTTTAGTCCACCTAACGTAGATTAGCACAGCTCACCTTAGCTCTCTGTATAGTACATTTTAGTCCACCTACTATAGTCTAGCACAGTTCACCTTAGATCTCTGTTTGGTACATTTTAGTCCACCTACTATAGCTTAACACAGTTCCCCTTAGCTCTCTGTGTGGTGGTCATTAGTCCACCTAATATTGTTTAGCACAGCTCACCTTAGCTCTCTGTATGGTGCTCTTTAGTCCACATAATATTGTTTAGCACAGCTCAACTTAGATCTCTGTATGGTGCTCTTTAGTCGTCCTACCGTAGTTTAGCACAGCTCAACTTAGATCTCTCTCTCGTGCTGTTTAGTCCACCTACCGTAGTTAAGCACAGCTCACCTTAGCTCTCTGTGCGGTGCTCTTTAGTCCACCTACTATAGTTTAGCACAGCTCACCTTAGCTCTCTGTATGGTACATTTTAGTCCACCAACTATAGTCTAGCACAGTTCACCTTAGATCTCTGTATGGTACATTTTTGTCCACCTAAAATATTTTAGCACAGCTCACCTTAGCTCTCTGTATGGTGCCCTTTTGTCCACCGACTATAGCTTAGCACAGCTCACCTTAGCTCTCTGTATGGTACATTTCAGTCCACCGACTATAGTTTAGCACAGCTCACCTTAGCTCTCTGTATGGTACATTTTAGTCCACCGACTATAGTTTAGCACAGCTAAACTTAGCTCTATGTATGGTGCTCTTTAGTCCACCTAACGTAGATCAGCACAGCTCACCTTATCCCTCTGTGTGGTGTTCTTTATTCCACCTACTATAGTTTAGCACAGCTCACCTTAGCTCTATGTATGGTGCTCTTTAGTCCACCTATCGTAGATCAGCACAGCTCACCTTAGCTCTCTGTGTGGTGCTCTTTAGTCCACCTACTATAGTTTAGCGCAGCTCACCTTAGCTCTCTTTGTGGTACTCTTTAGTCCACCTATTATAGTTTAGCACTCCTCACCTTTGCTCTCTGTGTGCTGGTCTTTAGTCCTGCTACCGTAGTTTAACACAGTTCACCTTAGCTCTATGTATGGTGCTCTTTAGTCCACCTAACGTAGATCAGCACAGGTCACCTTAGCTCTCTGTATGGTGGTCTTTAATCCACCTACTATAGTTTAGCACAGCTAATCGTAGCTCTCTGTGTTGTGCCCTATAGTCCACCTATTATAGTTTAGCACAGCTCATCTTGGCTCTCAGTGTGCTGGTCCTTAGTCCACCTACGATAATTCAGCAAAGCTCACCTTAGCTCTCTGTATGGTGCTCCTTAGTCCACCTACTATATTTTAGTTTAGCTCACCTTAGCTCTCTGTGTTGTGCTCTTTAGTCCACCCACTATATTTTAGTTTAGCTCACCTTAGCTCTCTGTGTGGTGCTCCTTAGTCCACCTACAATAGTTTAGCACAGCTCACCTTAGCTCTCTGTGTGGTGCTCCTTAGTCCACCTACAATAGTTTAGCACAGCTCAACTTAGCTCTCTGTGTGGTGCTCCTTAGTCCACCTACAATAGTTTAGCGCAGCTCACGTTAGCTCTCTGTGTGGTGCTCCTTAGTCCACCTACAATAGTTTAGCACAGCTCACCTTAGCTCTCTGTGTGGTGCTCATTAGTCCTGCTACTGTAGTTTAGTACAGCTCACCTTAGCTCTCTGTGTGGTGCTCCTTAGTCCACCTACAATGGTTTAGCGCAGCTCACCTTAGCTCTCTGTGTGGTGCTCTTTAGCCCACCTACTCTTGTTTACCACAGCTCACCTTAGCTCTCTGTGTGGTGCTCTTTAGCCCACCTACTCTAGTTTACCACAGCTCACCTTAGCTCTCTGTGTGGTGCTCTTTAGTCCACCTACTATAGTTTAGCACAGCTGAACTTAATCTCTGCGTTCCGCTCTTTAGTCCACCTAACGTAGATTGGCACAGCTCACCTAGGCTCTCTGTATGGTGCTCTTTATTCCACCTACTATAGTTTAGCGCAGCTCACCTTAGCTGTCTGTGTGGTGGACCTTAGTCCACCTAACATAGTTTAGCACAGCTCAATTTAATTCTCCTTTTTTTGCTAGTTGTTTTACGTCGCACCGACACAGATAGGTCTTATGGCGACGAAGGGAAAAGGAAAGGCCCAGGAGGGGGAAAGCAGCGGCCGTGGCTTTAATTAAGGTACAGCTCCAGCATTCGCCTGATGTGAAAATGGGAAACCACGGAAAAATATTTTCTGGGCTGCCGTCAGTGGGGTTCGAACCTACTATCTCCCGAATACTGGATACTGGCCGCACTTAAGCTTCTGCAGCTATCAAGCTCGGTGCTTAGCTCTCTGTGTGGTGCTCTTTAGTCCACCTAACGTAGAATAGCACAGCTACCTTAGCTCTCTGTATGGTGCTCTTTAGTCCACCTACTATAGTTTAGCACAGCTCACCTTAGCTCTCTGTATGGTGCTCTTTAGTCCACCTACTATAGTCAAGCAGAGCTCACCTTACCTCTCTGTTTGGTGCTCTGTAGTCCACCTAACGTAGTTTAGCACAGCTCACCTTAACTCTCTGTGTGCTGGTCTTTAGTCCTCCTACCGTAGTTTACCACAGCTAACCATAGTTCTCTGTGTGGTGCTCTTTAGTCCACCTACTATCGTTTAGCACAGCTCAACTTAGCTCTCTGTGTGCTGGTCCTTAGTCCACCTACGATAATTTAGCACATCTCACCTTAGCTCTCTGTATGGTGCTCTTTAGTCCACCTAACGTAGATTAGCAAAACTCACCTTAGCTCTGTGTGTGGTCCTCTTTAGTCCACCTATTATAATTCAGCACAGCTCACCTTAGCTCTCTGTGTGCTGGTCCTTAGACCACCTACTCTAGTTTAGCACAGCTGATCTTAGCTCTCGCTGTGCTGGTCCTTAGTCCACCTACGATAATATAGCACAGTTCATCTTAGCTCTCTGTATGGTGTTCTTTAGTCCACCTAACGTAGTTTAGCACAGCTCACCTTAGCTCTCTGTGTGCTGGACTTTAGTCCTCCTAGCGTAGTTTAGCACAGCTCACCTTAGCTCTCTGTATGGTGCTCTTTAGTCCACCTAACGTAGATCAGCACAGGTCACCTTAGCTCTCTGTATGGTGCTTTTTAATCCACCTATTATAATTCAGCACAGCTCACCTTAGTACTCCGTGTGCTGGTCTTTAGTCCACCTAACGTAGATTAGCACAGCTCACCTTAGCTCTCTGTGTGGTGCTTTTTAATCCACCTATTATAATTCAGCACAGCTCACCTTAGTACTCCGTGTGCTGGTCTTTAGTCCACCTAACGTAGATTAGCACAGGTCAACTTAGCTCTCTGTGTGCTGGACTTTAGTCCTCCTACCGTAGTTTAGCACAGCTCACCTTAGTACTCTGTGTTCTGGTCATTAGTCCACCTAACGTAGATTAGCACAGCTCACCTTAGCTCTCTGTGTGCTGGTCTTTAGTCCACCTACCGTAGTTTAGCACAGCTCACCTTAGCTCTACTCCTACCGTAGTTTGTCACAGCTAACCTGAGCTCTCTGTATGGTGCTCTTTAGTCCACCTACTATAGTTTGGCACAGCTCACCATAGCTCTCTGTGTTCTTGTCTTTAGTCCACCTACTCTAGTTTAGCTCAGCTCACCATAGCTCTCTGTATGGCGGTCTTTAGTCCACCTACCGTAGTTTAGCACAGCTCACCTTAGCTCTCTGTGTGCTGGTCTTTAGTCCTCCTACCGTAGTTTAGCACGGCTCACATTAGCTCTCTGTGTGCTGGTCTTTAGTCCACCTACCGTAGTTTAGCACAGCTCACCATAGCTCTCTGTGTGCTGGTCATTAGTCCTCCTACCGTAATTTAGCACGGCTCACATTAGCTCTCTGTGTGCTGGTCTTTAGTCCTCGTACCGTAATTTCGCACAGCTAACCTGAGCTCTTTGTATGGTGCTCTTTAGTCCACCTACTATAGTTTAGCACAGCTCACCTTAGCTCTCTGTGTGCTGGTCTTTCGTCCTCGTACCGTAATTTAGCACAGCTAACCTGAGCTCTCTGTATGGTGCTCTTTAGTCCACCTAGTATAGTTTACCACAGCTCACCTTAGCTCTCTGTGTGGTGCTCATTTATCCACCTACTATAGTTTAGCACAGCTCACCTTAGCTCTCTGTGTGCTGGTCTTTAGTCCTCCTACCGTAGTTTAGCACGGCTCACATTAGCTCTCTGTGTGCTGGTCTTTAGTCCTCGTACCGTAATTTAGCACAGCTAACCTGAGCTCTCTATATGGTGCTCTTTAGCCCACCTACTATAGTTTAGCACAGCTCACCTTAGCTCTCTGTGTGCTGGTCTTTAGCCCACCTACTCTAGTTTACCACAGCTCACCATAGCTCTCTGTATGGTGCTCTTTAGTCCACCTACTATAGTTTAGCACAGCTCACCTTAGCTCTCTGTATGGTGCTCTTTAGTCCACCTACTATAGTTTAGCAAAGCTCACATTATCTGTCTGTGTGGTGCTCCTTAGTCCACCTACTATAGTTTAGCAAAGCTCACATTATCTGTCTGTGTGGTGCTCCTTAGTCCACCTACCATAGTTTAGGAGAGCTCACCTTAAATATCTGTGTGGTGGTCCTTAGTCCACCGAACATAGTTTAGGAGAGCTCACCTTAGCTCTCTGTGTGGTGCTCATTTATCCACCTACTATAGTTTAGCACAGCTCACCTTAGCTCTCTGTGTGGTGCTCATTTATCCACCTACTATAGTTTAGCACAGCTCACCTTAGCTCTCTGTGTTGTGCTCATTTATCCACCTACTATAGTTTAGCACAGCTCACCTTAAATATCTGTGTGGTGGTCCTCAGTCCACCGAACATAGTTTAGGAGAGCTCACCTTAGCTCTCTGTGTGGTGCTCATTTATCCACCTACTATAGTTTACCACTCCTCACCTTAGCTCTCTGTGTGGTGCACTTCAGTCCACCTACTATAGTTTAGCAAAGCTCACATTATCTGTCTGTGTGGTGCTCCTTAGTCCACCTACCATAGTTTAGGAGAGCTCACCTTAAATATCTGTGTGGTGGTCCTTAGTCCACCGAACATAGTTTAGCACAACTCACCTTAGCTCTATTTTTTTGGCTAGTTGCTTTACGTCGCAACGACGCAGACAGGCCTCATGGCGACGACGGGACAGGAAAGGGCTAGGAGTGGGAAGAAGCGGCCGTGGCCTTAATTAATGTACAGCCATAGCATTCGCCTGGTCTGAAAATGGGAAACCACGGAAAACCATTTTCAGGGCTGCCGACAGTGGGGTTGGTACCTACTATCTCCCGAATACTGGATACTGACCGCACTTAAGCGACTGCAGCTATCCAGCTCGGTGCTTAAATTTCTGTGTGGTGCTCTTTAGTCCACCTAACGTAGATTAGCACAGTTACCTTAGCTCTCTGTGGTGCTCTTTAGTCCACCTACTATAGTTTAGCACAGCTCAACTTTGATCTCTGTGGTGCTCTTTAGTCCACCTACTATAGTTTAGCACAGCTCAACTTTGATCTCTGTGGTGCTCTTTAGTCCACGTACTATAATTTAGCACAGCTCATCTTAGCTCTATGTATGGTGCTCTTCAGTCCACCTAACGTAGATTAGCACAGCTCAGCTCAGCTCTCTGTATGGTGCTCTTTAAAAAATCTTTTGTTTATTTCCACCTATTCAATACATTACAAGAAGTTGCCATTTATTTTAAAACATTATTCAGATGAGACATGTTTCGCCTCTCACTTTGAGGCATCTTCAGTCATTATCAAAAACCTTATTATTTTACCAGGCATCTGGTTAAAGATATTCAAAAATGTGTTTGATGATTATAAGAGAGGTAAGATTTACGTTAGTTATAAACATGTTCATGAAGTAACTAAAAATCCAATACATTGATAAAAACATATGTAGTTGTTTGTTGTATAGGTCTTGTTTGATTCTACTATAATAAGAGAAGGTGGCTTGAAGCCGTAGTCGTTAATAGATGTCTAATACATAGTGGAAGGCATAAAATATCAGTTCTATGAGAATATACATTACATTCAAAAGATACTAAAACTAGTGGATTCAAGGGTAGTACATATAAAATGTTCAATGAAATAACTATTGATCTAATAAAATGATAAACACATATGTAGTTCTTTGTTAATTAGGACGTCGTAAGATTGTACAGTTTAAAGCCGTAGTCATTAATGGAAGTCTAATACATAGTGGAAGGCATATGAAATCAGTTCAATGAGAATATATAATACAAACAATTGATACATAAAAACTGCTAGATTCATAAGAGGTACATTTAAAAATGAAGGCGTCATGTGACTATAAAAGACAGTTGATGGCTTAAAGCCGTAGTCAAGGTTTGAAATGTAGGTCAAATAACTGCTAAATATATGGTAAAAAGATATAAGTCAAAATATACAGCTTAGTATAAAAAATATGAAGGAAAAACATTCCAATTGCTTGACAAAAGTTACTAGACGTTGGCATGCGTATGTCCGTGATATTTATTGGTCAACATTTCGTAGGTTATTTTAGATTTATTCGGCAAGATTGCGTTGACAAGAAGTTCACCAGATGTTTATAGTTGGCCTAATTTGTAAAAAGAAAGTTGCAGAGATGATGATGGGTGGAAATTCTCAACGTTGGTATGGTTTTTTTGACGTGAAGGTTGGAGAGCTGTTGTGTTCTTCTTCGATGACAATATATTTTATAAAACGTTGATTGTAAATAATTTATACTATTGAAGAGTATTATGGAAGTTTGATGAAGCTGTTGAATTATTGTTGTTATAGAATGGTTCTATGGCGTTGTAGGCCCATTTAACAAGCTGTGTGAGGCGCTATTAGGATACCTACTATAGTTTAGCACAGCTCACCTTAGCTCTCTGTATGGTGCTCTTAAGTCCACCTAGTATAGTTTAGTTCACTCAACTTAGCTCTCTGTGTGGTGCTCTTTAGTCCACCTAACGTAGATTAGCACAGCTCTTCTTAGCTCTCTGTATGGTGCTCTTTAGTTCACCTGCTATAGTTTGGCACAGCTCAACTTAGCTCTCTGTGTGGTGCTCTTTAGTCCACCTACCGTCGTTTAGCACAGCTCACCATAAATGTCTCTGTGGTGCTCTTTAGTCCGCCTACTATAGTTTAGCACAGCTCACCTTAGCTCTCTGTATGGTGCTCTTTAGTCCACCTAGTATAGTTTAGCACAGCTCAACTTAGCTCTCTGTGTGCTGGTCCTTAGTCCAACTACGATCATATAGCACAGCTCACCTTAGCTCTCTCTGTGTTGCTCTTTAGTCCACCTACTATAGTTTAGCACAGCTCACTTTTGCTCTCTGTGTGGTGCTCTTTAGTCCACCTATTATAGTTTACCACAGCTCATTTTAGCTCTCTGTGTTCTCGTCTTTAGTCCTGCTACCGTAGTTTAGCATAGTTCACCTTAGCTCTCTGTATGGTGGTCTTTAGTCCACCTACCGTAGTTTAGCACAGCTAACATGAGCTCTCTGTATGGTGCTCTTTAGTCCACCTACTATAGTTTAGCACAGCTCAGCTTAGCTCTCTGTGTGCTGGTCTTTATTCCACCTACTCTGGTTTAGCACAGCTCACCTTAGCTCTCTGTATGTTGCTCTTTAATCAACCTACTATAGTTTAGCCCAGCTCACCTTAACTCTCTCTCTGCTGGTCTTTAGTCCGCCTTACGAAGATTAGCACAGCTCACCTTAGCTCTCTGTGTGGTGCTCTTTAGTCCACCTAACGTAGTTTAGCACAGCTCACTTTAGCTGTCTGTGTGGTGCTCTTTAGTCCACCTAACGTAGTTTAGCACAGCTCACCTTATCTCTCTGTGTGGGGTGGTCCTTAGTCCACCTAACGTAGCTTAGCACAGCTCACCTTAGCTCTCTGTGTGGTGCTCTTTAGTCCGCCTACTATAGTTTAGCACAGCTCATTTTAGCTCTCTGTGTGGTGCTCTTTAGTCCACCTAGTATAGTTTAGCACAGCTCAACTTAGCTCTCTGTGTGCTGGTCCTTAGTCCAACTACGATAATATAGCACAGCTCACCTTAGCTCTCTGTGTGTGGTGCTCTTTAGTCCGCCTACTATAGTTTAGCACAGCTCACCTTATCTCTCTGTGTGGGGTGGTCCTTAGTCCACCTAACGTAGCTTAGCACAGCTCACCTTAGCTCTCTGTGTGTGGTGCTCTTTAGTCCGCCTACTATAGTTTAGCACAGCTCATTTTAGCTCTCTGTGTGGTGCTCTTTAGTCCACCTAGTATAGTTTAGCACAGCTCAACTTAGCTCTCTGTGTGCTGGTCCTTAGTCCAACTACGATAATATAGCACAGCTCACCTTAGCTCTCTCTGTGTTGCTCTTTAGTCCACCTACTATAGTTTAGCACAGCTCACTTTTGCTCTCTGTGTGGTACTCTTTAGTCCACCTAACGTAGTTTAGCACAGCTCACCTTATCTCTCTGTGTGGGGTGGTCCTTAGTCCACCTAACGTAGATTAGCACAGCTCATTTTAGCTCTCTGTGTGCTGGTCTTTAGTCCACCTACTATAATTTAGCACAGCTCACCTTAGATCTCTGTGTGGTGCTCTTGAGTCCACCTACAGTCGTTCAATACAGCTGAGCGTAGCTCTTTGTATGGTGCTCTTTAGTGCACCTAACGTAGTTTAGCCCAGCTCACCCTAGCTCTCTGTGTGGTGACCCTTAGTCCTCCTACCGTATTTTAGCATATCTCCCTGTGTGGTGACCCTTAGTCCTCCTACCGTATTTTAGCATATCTCCCTGTGTGGTGACCCTTAGTCCTCCTACCGTATTTTAGCATATCTCCCTGTGTGGTGACCCGTAGTCCTCCTACCGTATTTTAGCATATCTCCCTGTGTGGTGACCCGTAGTCCTCCTACCGTATTTTAGCATATCTCCCTGTGTGGTGACCCGTAGTCCTCCTACCGTAGTCTACCATAGCATTCTGTGTGGTGACCCGTAGTCCTCCTACCGTAGTCTACCATAGCATCCTGTGTGGTGACCCGTAGTCCTCCTACCGTATTTTAGCATATCTCCCTGTGTGGTGACCCGTAGTCCTCCTACCGTAGTCTACCATAGATTCCTGTGTGGTGACCCGTAGTCTTCCTACCGTATTTTAGCATATCTCCCTGTGTGGTGACCCGTAGTCCTCCTACCGTAGTCTACCATAGCATCCTGTGTGGTGACCCGTAGTCCTCCTACCGTATTTTAGCATATCTCCCTGTGTGGTGACCCGTAGTCCTCCTACCGTAGTCTACCATAGCATTCTGTGTGGTGACCCGTAGTCCTCCTACCGTAGTCTACCATAGCATCCTGTGTGGTGACCCGTAGTCCTCCTACCGTATTTTAGCATATCTCCCTGTGTGGTGACCCGTAGTCCTCCTACCGTAGTCTACCATAGCATCCTGTGTGGTGACCCGTAGTCCTCCTACCGTATTTTAGCATATCTCCCTGTGTGGTGACCCGTAGTCCTCCTACCGTAGTCTACCATAGATTCCTGTGTGGTGACCCGTAGTCCTCCTACCGTATTTTAGCATATCTCCCTGTGTGGTGACCCGTAGTCCTCCTACCGTAGTCTACCATAGCATCCTGTGTGGTGACCCGTAGTCCTCCTACCGTAGTCTACCATAGCATCCTGTGTGGTGACCCGTAGTCCTCCTACCGTAGTCTACCATAGCATCCTGTGTGGTGACCCGTAGTCGTCCTACCGTAGTCTACCATAGCATCCTGTGTGGTGACCCTTAGTCTTCCTACCGTAGTTTAGCATAGTTTCCTGTGACGTTTCCTTAGTCTTCCTACCGTAGTTTAGCAAAGCGCAGCTTTCCTTAGCTTCATGTGTGGTGGATATAAATCCTCCTAGTATAAATTAGCACAGCTTAGTTTAGCGCAGCTTACCTTACCTACCCGTGTGATTATTTTACTCCTCCTACCGAGTTCAGTATAGCGCAGCTTAGCTTTCTGTGTGGTTCTGTAGAGAACTAATTATCTCTAGGCCTACGGTATAGAAAGTGAAATCTGTCTGCAAACGAGTAAGGGTAGAATATCACCAGGACGAGGAAATTAGACAGTAGTACATGGATACGATTGGTGAGAAGTTTCGAACAGTAGAGAGTTAGGAGTTTCAGGATATTGATGGTTATGAATTTCATGTTTTTGGTCCGTATTGAACTGAGAATAATATATAAGTAATAATAATAATAACGTAAATGTTTCAACCTTTTCAATACAATATATTCACAAAATTACAAAATTATACGGTACTAGTTTCGACCCATCTAGGGGTCATCATCAGCCGTATTGGAGCAAAGATCATTTGTGGCGAAATGATCTTTGCTCCAATACGGCTGATGATGACCCCTAGATGGGTCGAAACTAGTACCGTATAATTTTGTAATTTTGTGAATATATTGTATTGAAAAGGTTGAAACATTTACGTTATTATTATTATTACTTATATATTGTTTCAGGATATAGTAAGAGAATCGGTTGCATACAGGCATGCTGTTGTAGAAACAGCAAGGGAATGCCTAGGAACAACTGTGTTAAAGTTGTGAAAATGTGAACATCTTGGTGGAATGATGAAGTGAGAGCAGCTTGAAAACGTAAAAAGAATGCTTATCAGAAATGGCTCCAGAAAGGGCTGAGTCAGACAGGGATTTGTACGTAGATGAAAGAAGCAGAGCGAAACAAATAGTTATTGAATCCAAAAATAAGTCGTGGGAAGATTTTGGTAATAACCTAGAAAGGCTAGGTCAAGCAGCAGGGAAGTCTTTCTGGACAGTAGTAAAGAATCTTAGGAAGGGAGCAGAAAAGGAAATGAACAGTGATTTGAGTAATTCAGTTGAACTCATAATAATAATTTCGTGTGGCTATTTCTAGCCGAGTGCAGCCCTTGTAAGGCAGACCCTCCGATGAGGGTGGGCGGCATCTGCCATGTGTAGGTAACTGCGTGTTATTGTGGTGGAGGATAGTGTTATGTGTGGTGTGTGAGTTGCAGGGATGTTGAGGACATCACAAACACCCAGCCCCCGGCCCATTGGAATTAACCAATTAAGGTTAAAATCCCCGACCCGGCCGGGAATCGAACCCGGGACCCTCTGAACCGAAGGCCAGTACGCTGACCATTCAGCCAACGAGTCGGACAACTCATAATAGATCCCAGCGAATCACTGGAGAGGCGGAGGGAATATTTTGAACATCTTCTCAACATAAAAGGAAATCTTCGTGGTGGTGTTGCGAACAGCCAAGCTCATGGGGAGGAAAAATTATGTTGGTGAAATTACGCTTGAGGAAGTGGAAAGGGTGGTAAATAAACTCCATTGCCATAAAGCAGCAGGAATAGATGAAATTAGACCTGAAATGTTGAAATATAGTTGGAAGGCACAGATGAAATGGCTTCGTAGAGTAGTAAGATTAGCACGGAGTGATGGTAAGGTACCTTCAGATTGGACAAAAGAGAGTAATTGCACCTATCTATAAGAAAGCGAACAGGAAGGATTGCAACAACTATCGAGCTATCTCATTGATAGCTGCCTCTGTGGATCCGTGGTAGAGTGTCGGCCTCCGGATTACAGGATAGCGGGTTCAAACCCGGCAGAGGTAGTCGGATTTTTGAAGGGCGGAAAAATGTCCATTCGATACTCCATGTCGTACGATGTCGGCATGTAAAAGATCTCTGGTGACACATTTGGTGTTTACCCGACAAAATTCATTAAATCTCAGCCATAGACGCCCAAGAGAGATCCGGTTTTCTCTGTCTGCCATCTAGTGGGCCTAGAGTAAAATGGAACGTCGAAATTGACGAGCAGACAGCCAGATGGCGTCAAATCGAAATGTCTGCACACGGTAGCTGAGGCCATACGATTATTATTATTATTATTATTATTGTTGTTGTTGTTGTTGTTGTTGTTGTTGTTACGGGGTTATCCGTGGAAGGCAGAGGTGAAAGAAGGTGCGGGCTGGAATGGGTCTAACTACAGTCCGAAAAGCGATTTAAAATTTCAATAAAGGTTATATTTTCAAAAATGCCAAAACTAAGGTATGTATTAACGTTCGAAATCGCCTTTTTCGCCCAAAAATGCCATTTTAATTTTTTCACTGCAAATGAAAGCTTGAAGTCTCTACTTCAAAATGGGATATAATTCATACATATATTCCAACTGTAAGTATCCGAAAAATAAGATTTAAATAGCCACGTGCGAGCGTGATAAGGGGCGTGGCTGCAGTGTCCTGCTTACATGTAAATATCTTGTCAGATTTTCTTATTCAAATTTACCTTGTTGGTGCAGCTTGCCTCCTGAGTACATAGTTAATAGTTCTGACTAACAGATGTCAATACTTGTATCTTTCAAAGACTTTTATTCCATTGATAGGCAACGGATATAAACAAACCTTCCTTGTGGCCAAGTGGTCTTTCACATTGTGACCAAAGAGTTTGTTTCTCTGTGAGTGTGTATAAAATGGGTTCTAAAAGCCGATGTAGAGCAAAGAAAAAGAGAAAATTTCATGGAAACAGACATAGCAAGGTAAATGTCAGTGTCACTTGTGCTATCAGTATAAATAGTGAGACGGAAGGTAGGCCTAATGTAAGGGAAGCATTTTCTAGTGATTCTCAGTCCAAAATTTCATCTGTAAATATTGAATCTGATAGTGTTAGTGACATTTACAATATCATTATTGACATAGAGTGCTTTGCACGTATATTATTTGCATTAGCTTTCCCTAGTTGCTTCAGCTGTAATACAGTTTTTGTAAAAAACCTAGAAATTCTGAGATTTGGTTAGGGAATGTCCCTTGCATTGTTTTGCAGCAACTGTGATTATGAATTCCCCAACTGACAGGAGCACTCATCGATAAGATGCAAAATTATTTGGAATTGCTTTACGTTCCAACACAAGCGGTATTCACGTCATGTCAAATGGCATATGGGCCACATTGTACCATTTGACAGCAACAAAGGATCGTCGCACCCACCATTGGTGTCCTGTAGGAACTGACAACTGGTGCTCATATCAGTGAGCTAAAGCAAATAATGAGATAGAACAATTTTAATTCAAACCAGGCCTGCCCTTTGGCATTCTTCAAGCAGTGAAGCCAATATATGAGCGACTCACCAATCCAGAAATGCTAAGTCCTTGCATGGATTGACTCAAAATAATGAGTCATTCAATGCCATGGTTTGGAGAAGGTGTCCTAAGGAGACTTAAATGTGGGGCTTGATACCTTAAAAATGAGGAGTGATGGATGTTGTTTGCCATTTCAACTGGGAGAACGGAGTGGAAATAGACATACTGAAGAGGATGGGAATTGCTCCTGGCAAGTATACATCATCTGGTGTACTTGAAGCTGATGCAGTACCATTGCACAAAGGTGCAAATCAAAGTACCGGTAGGCCTACTGCAGAACAAAAGCAGAGAAGGCAGTACTTGAGAGGCAGAAGAAAACTAAAAGAAGACAAGCAACTTCTAAAAGAGGGTCCAACCTATGGAGCAGGCAAGTTTCTAGGTGCCCAAATAAGTGGGTTATGTTCATAACTTAGTCCTAAAACTTCAGTGCTGTTTATCTTGAATGTAATTTTTTGCACACCTTCCCACATTTCAAATAAATTTCAATATCCTTACAATTGAGATAGAAAAATCAATGATAGATTAAATTAAAGCTAACCCTTCACTGCGCAATTTTTCAAATTTTGATGAAAAAAATATATTTTATTACTTATAATGTACTAATTTGTGGAAAAATAGTAAAAAAAAATATATTTGCAAAATGTGAAGATTATGGCTTAAAAAGGGGTTTGGGTCCCAGGAGGAACACTGCGCACTGAGGGTAAAATAATGTTTGAGAACTCTTAGAACACATAAATGCTTTATTGCAGGGTTCTTTTTAAAGATGTAATTAAAAAATTAACCTTCCAAAGCAAAAAGCACGAGAAACTAAAGGGCACATATATACAGCATGTACAAAACACATTGTTTGAAAAATAAAAAACGAATACGAAAAATTAACTTTCACGCTGATTATGAATAATGCATTGCACAATCAGGTAAATTTAGCACACAAGTTTTATTTCCTTTTATAAGCCTAATTATCACACAGGTGGTAGGCTATTACATGTCCGGCCCTGCGGTGTAGGGGGCAACGCGTCCTCTAGTCACCCGGCGACCCCGGGTTCGATTCCCGGCCGGGTCAGGGGCTTTTAATTGTAATGATATCCCTGGCCTGGAGACTGGGTATTTGTGACGTCCTTAATTTTCTTTTACTCACACACATTTCACATTACCGCCATTCCAATTACACGCAGGTTCATAGAATAGAATAAGGTGCCAGTAGGGTCAAAAGATCCACATGGATTGACGCCCCGAACAAATAGCATTTTAAAATAAGTAAAAGAAATCTGCAGCAAGGATCAGTTTGAAAATAAATGATATATTTTCCTTTCAATGGGAAATATCGTGTCTACTCAATTTCAATTAGTGTGATAACTGTAAAAACAGTTTTTCTTATTGTGTAGGCACAAATATACTGCACACTTTATGCACTTAGAATGTGATTTAGCACTACAACCAGGCAATTTAATGCGCTGTTGATTCGTGGTAAATACTGGCAAATGAGAAAGATATTCACTCCGAACATCTTGTGGTGGTGCTGGTGTAGTAGGGCCTTTCGTCTCCTTTAGCTGTAGCTGCACTTCAACTTCAAATCTAGGCCTTCCCCGTGAGGGAGTAATGGGTTTTCCAAACTTGCAGAGTATTACACCAAGATAGCACATATTTCATCTGGTAGCACAGTTTTGCCAGAAAATTTGAGATCTTCGCCAGCCCATTGCATACATCCTCTTTTCCATATAACATTTCTATATTTCACTTTATCTGTTGTTTGATCTGCTACGGTAGAAATACACTTAGGACCTCTCTGTTTTGCACATATTTCATCTGGTAGCACTGTTTTGCCAGAAAATTTGAGATCTTCGCCAGCCCATTGCATACGTCCTCTTTTCCATATAACATTTCTATATTTCACTTCATCTGTTGTTTGATCTGCTACGGTAGAAATACACTTAGGACCTCTCTGTTTTGCACCATCTGAGACAGACTCTACACTGACAGATGTTTGTGGCTGATTGGAATAAGGCTCAGTAGGTGGTTCTTGTTCGGTACCAAATGTTGATTGGTTAGGCTCAGGGCCAGTTGGTGGTTGTCTGGAGAAAGCCTTAGGGGTTATGTCCTCAGAAAAGGGTATATTTTCCATCCTGAACTCATCACTATCATCTGAATCATCCAGTCCATTTTCACTATTTTCAGCTACTGCAAGAATTTCTTCCAGTGCAGCAAACAATTGTTTATCAGTTAGTTTGTCATTATATGATATTTTTAATACAATACAAATATTATTAAGACATAAACACACTTTGAAACACTGTAAAGCAATTTAAAAACACTCCATTTGGTCCCTGAACAAAACCAAGTCAATAATAACGAAATCATATACTTCTAACATGGTCTCCATAAAAATATTCATGACTGCGCAGTGGGTCTCACAAGGAACAAACAGTTTTCACTAAATTTTCTGGTGTAAAGAAACATAATTCCACAAAAAACCATGTGTATATTATCCTAAAAGCCCTCAATAACACAGAAAATATTTTAACAACTGAAATTTGTCACTCTATGCACTTCCTATCAACAAGAGAAACACAGGTATTTCGAGTAATGGCTGTTGTCATGGAAACACTACAAAATTTCTTTGAAGGTGATCCCTTTGTTGGTCTATGGTGGATGATTTATGAACTAAAATGTCTGAATAGTCCAGGCCTCAAAAGGAACACCATCCTCATGTGGAAGATCGGTTATTCAGTTACTCAGGGATGCAAAAAGTAGTATGGGTCTCGTGAGACCCACTGCGCAGTGTAGGGCTAATGAATGTGGGAATGTTGTAAACTAGTACTTTGTTAATATTGTGAATATTATTATTGTTATTATTATTTTTATAGCCATTGTAACACGGGTGATTACTTATTTTGAAACTTTTGTCAAAAATTATGTCTAGCTCACTTTCTGTTTTTGATAATTAGAAGATCCTAGTTCACAACATTCTATGAATGAAATACTTCAACTTGGTGAAAACAATTTCAAGATTATAACAATTTTGGAAATTTTATGACATTTTGAAAATTTATGTGTTTTTTCATTAAACTAATTTTTTGAGTGAAGATAAGGCACAAAATTTTGATTGCATTATACAAAACTGTTAGTTTAATATTTTTTGTTTTATGGTACGAAACTCAAACAAATCGGTTAAGAATTTTGGATTTTCCTTCGAAACGTTAAAACATATCTTACAAGATTTAACAAGGAGTTTTAGACTTTAACCAATAACAATAACCAACAATCAGGTCCAAGACCAGGAAGCCAAGATTTAGAGAAAATCTAACATATTTTCAATAGGTGAAATAACAATGAACAAATCAGGTACAAGAATAAATTTACAAGTTTCGGGACCTTTACAAGTTCTGGGTTTCGAGCCCAAAGTTTATACTTTCTGAGCCCTCAGCTCACATCCACAAATTACCAAAGGGCAGAAACCCCTCCTTACATGGAGCACTTGCTCCCCACCTAGTAATGTTAAGCCTCCTAGAGGCACCTTTCAAAACACCATGAAGAGCCGACCCGCTCTCAATCTTTCAAGCCTATCAAAAGGCCATAAACGGACTTTACAATTAACTGCCCTTAAGGCACACTTACAAATAAACAGGGGCAACTTGTACCCATTCTACTGGGTCTAAAATGAAAAATAATAGATTAATTTAAACGGCCCTAAATACAAAGGAAATGGAGGCGAGAACTTGCACTTCTAAATACACATATAAAAACCTAAGGGGCAGTAGGCCGATTACACAGGGGCTAGTCCCAATCTATGGAGGTGACTAGTACGGTATGTAAAATAAATTTAACACATTAAGAAGGAAGAGAAAAACGGTTACGAAAACGTAGTCACCTCAAATTCAAAATGAAGGGGAGCTCGAGAGGGTAAGGCACTCTCTATCCCCGAATTACAGTTCAAGATAAATGAAGATTTACAAGACAGGAAAAGGTTTACATGTTTTGAGTTATCGGTTACATATTAAAGGTTTCTAACCTTCCCCGCGAGTTAAACTGCTGATCTAGCAAGAAATAAAGATGTTAAACGGCCATTACCTTGTTGAAGATCTGCTGACTGAAGAAAGAGGCGCTTCCCGCCCCCTGCTACATATCCACACACTAAGCTAGATGTTATTCGAGTGGCACGGAGACAAGAAAATCAGCCGTTTTTATACCCTCGTGGAAAATTCGAGACCTTTCATGAATGATTAAGACCCGCCCACAAATGTTTATTGGTTAACAGAAAAGTTACACACAATTCGATAAAGAAACACCTCATTGGTGGAAAATTAATTACAGAAATTTAGGATTGGTTAAATTCAAAACAGGCGGAAAGAATGCTTAATATTGCCAACCCACAAATGAAAGAACAAAATTTAGTAAAGACAAAACTTATGAAAAAAATTTCTTCCAAAAGTTCCTTCACTTCGCACCAGGGTGCATGATCATAGTTTTTTTATGCAGTGACATCTATAAGAGAATGTCCACACTTGCTGATCAATGAGAAACAAAAACAAATCGAAATACACACAGTGACATCTTTTGATAAACAGCTGAGTTGATTTCGTTTTTAAAGTTCAGAGTTTCTCCTGTAGAGGAGTTTCAATTGGCGCAGGATTTGAACTTGCGTCGTAGAGGTGTACCGCCCGGTACAATTATTATTATTATTATTATTATTATTATTATTATTATTATTATTATTATTATTATTATTATTATTATTATTATTATTATTATTGTACCGGTTGGTACACCTCTACGCCGCACATTTGAATTTTCCGCCTTAAAGTACCTCTCTACTGGAGAAACCCTGAACTTTAACAACTGAACTAACTCTACTGTTTATCAGAAGATGTCACTGTGTGTTTTTGATTTGCTTTTGTTTTTCATTGATCAAGAAGTGTGGACATTTTCTAACAGATGTCTCTACCAAAAAACTATGATAATGCACTCTGGTGGGAAGGAATGAACCTTCTTGGAGAAATTTTGTATTCATAAGTTTTGTCTTGACTAAATTTTGTTCTTTCATCTGTGGGTTGGCAATATTAATTTTTCTCTTTCCGCCAGTTTTGAACTTAGCCAATCCCGAATTTCTTTAATTAATTTTGGACCAATCGGCTTCTTCTTCCCCAACTTTCATCTGTAACTTTTGACGACCAAATTAACGTCTGTGGGTGTGTCTTAATCATTCATGAAAGGTCTCGAACTTTCCACGAGGGTAAAATAGCTGCTGATTTTCTTGTCTCTGGGCCACTCGAATAACATCTTGCTCAGTGTGTGAATATGTAGCAGGGGGCGGGAAGCGCCTCGTTCTTCAGGCAGCAGCTCTTCAACAAGGTAATGGCCTCTTAACATCTTTATTTCTTGCTAGCTCAGCAGTTTAACTCGCGGGGAAGGTTCGAAACCTTTAATATTGAAACAGGAGAAACAGGAACGCCCGTACTTCAATTGTTCGGAGAGCATGGATGACGTCAAGGCGTGTACGGCCCATGCTTAGAGAGTATGAGAGAGGAGTAGTGCAATCCATTTATGATTAATGGGGAACTTCTGTCTATTCAAGAGATAAGTAAAGGAATTATATCACCTTTTACAGATGTATTGTGAGATTGCCCTTGAAGGTGCGGAGGAGACGTTATTCTGCGGCGTCGGCGTCGTCCTTCGTCGCCGGTGTCGGCGTCGTTCATGTTGTCTCAGCACTGGACGTTGACGACGACTCGGACCTGAGGCAGATCGTGCAGCGTGAAACAGTTGTTAAGGAGCGGAGAAGTGAAGAACTCCCGCACAGAATGCCGAGGGGATCTGGTGCGACATTTTTCTACCGCACCGCGAATTAAGGCGAAGCACTTTTGAATAGTTTCCCCAGTAATAGTGTTGGACGCACTTTCGAAGATGAAATCAAAGTCTCAGTAGACACTATCGTACTTGAAATAAACAATGAAAGCGATCTGGAACCTTCCGAGATGCAATGATTAAACACTTCGCTCAATCTCAAAAAAAAAATTCCTTGGATACAGTCTTTGCACTGTATACGTAAGTACAGCACGCACATTCTCGTTGAAATAAACTAGAGCTTCGACGAAAATATAAAGAAATAGTTTATGACAGTCCAAGTCCTGTTACGTCGTAATTTTTCAGAGACAAGGTCATCAGTGAGGCGCAATTTTTGACAGTTTCATGAGGGGATTTGACATAGTCTTCGAATGAAGTGAAGGTTGCAGTTTATGCTAGGAAATATTAACACTTTTCACGCGGAGCGATAGACACAGTCTTTGAAGGAGAAAAAAAAGTAGGCACTGTTCTTTATAAAATAACGTAACACTATTCGTAAAAGAACTGCTCAGTCGCTAGGACAAAATTTTACGAGGTAGCTTAACACGGTAGAGGAAACAACTACAGCACAGTTTCAAACGTACAGTCTCTCTAAATTCACAGTCCACAAACGAAATACAAATGCACAGCTCTACAGACTGATAGAAACGAAATTAAGCTTTCGTTCACGGGCAAAGTCCAAGTCCACGGAGAAGGCTTTCAACACCAACACTTTCGAACGCAAGTACCCATCCGGACAGAGTGACAAACCGTATAGCGATGTGCTTGCTTGCATACACACACTGAGTGACACACGCACTTACCGCATTCTCCACACTGCCTTACTCAAGGCTAGCGACTGCCTTTTATTGCTGATGGTCGTAAGGCGTGGTTGCACATGTGGGGATCTAGAAAAATTTATATCTCGGCCATCCTTTCGCCGATTTACGTGAAATTTCGGTTAGCAGCATTTATTGTTCAGGCCTATAAGGTGACGTCCCCGAAATTATGATATTACATTCCGTTCGTAATGAAATGTCATGGAACAGGAGAGAACTATCGGTGTGACGTCACTTGGACTTGGCTGGCACTCTGGAGCAGCGCGAGCTTGCATGTTGTCTCCCACAATACCTGCGCGTTCGGCGCTCGTTTTGAATGCATACACCCGGGTGTTAGTGAGTTCCTCTCAAGGAATGTATGAACGTGAATGCTCGCAGGGCATTCCCGTTTCAATATGTAACCTACATCTTCAAATATGTAAGCCTGTTCAATTCTTGTAAAATCTCCACTTAACTTGAACTGTAATTCGGGGATACAGTGCTTTACCCTCTCGAGCTCACCTTCATTTTTGGAATTTGAGGTGACTACGTTTTCGTAACCGTTTTTCTCTTCCTTCTTAAAGTGTTAAATTTATTTTGCAGACTAGTCACCTCCATAGATTGGGATTAGCCCCTGTATTATCGGCCTAGCGCCACATAGGTTTTAACAAGCTTTAGTGTAGGAGTGCAAGAACTCGCCTCCATTCATCTTTGTGTTCGGGCCATTTAATTAACCTTTAATTTGCTATTCAGGCCTCGTAGGTTGGGTACTAGATACCCCTGTGTCCTTATAATTATGCCTTGAGAGGCAGTTTAGAGGAAAGTTTGTTGTTGCCTTTAACAGGCGTGAGAAATTGAGAGCGGGTTAGCTCTTTCTGATGTGATAGATGTGCCTCTAGGAGGCCCAATATGTGTCTTTGGAGCTAACGCTCCCGGTAATGAAGGGGTTTTCTGCCCTTTGAAAAGTAATTCTGTAACTTGGTATTGTTGAGCTAAAGTTCAAAGATTGTCAGATTGGGGCTCGGACCCCAGAACTTGTAAGAACCCGAAACTCGGCCTTTCTTTGTTAATCTACTCTTGTACCTGATTTTGTTATTTCCCCTAGTGGAAACTGGTTAAACTTTTCTCTAAATCTTGGACTTCTTGGTCGTGTACCTGATTTAACTTGTTGTTATGTGTTATATGCTCGAAATTCTATGTCACCATTGTTAAATATCGAAAATATAACCTTTATTGTAATTTTAGATTAATCTTTTGGCCTTGTAGTTTAGACCCATTCCAACCCGCACCTTCTTTCACCTCTGCTGTTCCACAGATACCCCGGAACAAGTGCCAGCAGAGCGAGGTTGAATGGGTCTCATTTAAGCCCCTTTTGGACGGATAAACCTTGCTTGTGTTTTGAACTCTAACAATTTTCTCAGTCGCTGGAATTTTTCTAAATTTTTCTGTCATCATGTCCGACCCTCGCGACGTCCTCCATCCCGGCTATTTGCGCAAGGAGGAACTGATCTATGAATTAACGATTAGAAATGTTCAATCTGGAGGCACGGTTGCGGTAGACACCAATAAGCTTAAAGATTCCCTTGATTTGCCTATTAAAATCCCAACTGTGGGAGAGAAAGAGATTGACGACGCTCTCTCCACGATCACTCTCAATACTACTCAGCTAGCATCCGTAGTTAGTTTTTTTGAAGGAGGGGGTCCATCCCCAAATCAGCTCAAAGGACTACAGGCCAGATTGTTCCATTTTTCTAATAGAGTTAACGATCTATTGTCTCTAAAATTGAATGACATTCAGGGGAAGGAGGTTAGTGCTCTTCTCGAAAACCTTTCTAAATTGTCCAGTAAGGTTAGCCTACTGTTAACTGGAGCAGTACCCCCCAAAACCGACCAACCCACTCCGGTAAACGTAGTTAGCGAGGAAGAGTCTTCTAAAGGAGAAGAAAATAGGAAACCTGTAGGAGCTCAACAAACCTCTGCCCCATTACACAATGAATCTGAACGTCGTACCTCGTTGAATAATGCACCTTCTGAATCTGCTTCTCCGCCACTTAGGCCTCTGCCTACTATGTCACCTGGCTTCAGCAGTTCGCCCCATCCTTTAGCAATGTTGCTCAGAGGTATTTCTAAGTTCTCCGTCAATTCCACCAGTGATGTTATTGCCTTTCTAAGATTTTTCGTTGAGTTTCAGGGTCATGCTCTTGTTTTTTCTCTTTCTCCGTGTCAAATTTTTCAAATTATTTATCCCTATTCAATTTTTTTTTAAAACATACATATCTTTATTGCCCACCCTAGTGTACACCATCGGCTTACAGGCAATAAAGACAGACAGAGCGAAACAAAGGAAAACAAGCAATAACAACTACATATCTCTTAAAACTACTTAACTACATTTACTACCTCTACATCTACTCAGTATCATCCCACACGTACGCGGATAGCCAGCACACATGCAGGACGATACCGCACTACTAACTACCCAAAGCCCAACCCCTGACTACCACCTAAAAAAAAATAATAATAATAATTAGACTGGTCGCTGCAACAGCCCTGGCATGGAACACACGCCCACCAACCCGTCTACAGCAGCCACCAGCCTTGCCACGTGAGAACTGGTATCGTATCTCACCGACCCTCGCTGACAAACACTGTGTTCCTTTCCTTATCATGTGTTACAAGCCACCCTGGCTGAAACCAGACCCAACAGGTGGCCTGCAATACACTTCCGCTATGTACGTCCCACATACTCTTGTCCCTTGTCAGCACACTACCTTCCCTATCCTTTTCATTTCCGTGCGGACATGCTCAAGTCTATCTTCTTTGGAGTGGGGTCAAGTCCCCCACCCCTCCCTCTTCCCTTGATACGTCACCCTCACCTCTCACGCACTACTCCCGCTATTTACATCTCACCTTATAAAAACTTAAGACTTAAACATCAGCTAACAACCATTTAAAATCCCTCATCAACGCACCTAAAACAATTAACACTTTTTTTTTTTTTACACAGACAAACTTTTTTCATTCGAAGTCCATTAGTTCACTCAGTCTTCTCCACCTACCTCACCACACTTCATATATCAAACCGACTCACCTTATTAAGCTTCAGACTTAAACATCAACTAACAATCATTTTATATCGCACTTAAAACAAATTGACTTTTTTTTTAAACATTTCACTTACACACAAACAAACAGTTTCCATTCCAAATCCATTAGTTCACTCCGTCTTCTCAGTCTACAACACCTCAATTACATCAAACTGTTAGATCCCATTTCTTCCATCCTATTAAACTTAATACATAAACATCAAGAATCCCTCAATTTTTACACCCCTCATCAAGGCATCTACACCATTTAAATTCTTTTTAAAATAATTTTTTTTGACCTTTCATAATTTCCATACTGCCAACATTCTCTCCTTAACTACATTCCCACTTAATCTATCACAATTCTATCACATATACCTTCTTTATACTCCCTCCTCACACAAATACACTTAAACAATCCATTTTTTTTCACTCCTCATTTACACACCAACAGACAGTACTCCATTCCAAGTCCATTAGTTCACTCAGTCAACTCTTTTTTTTTTTTTACTTCCACCTAAGCTTTACACTACCCTCAAACCTACTCAACCTCCCTTTTTCTCAACGCTTACCTAATTTTCTCAGGCTTTCCCTTTGCCCCAGGCGGATCACCTTTCCACAGGGCAAGGTGTTCTCCTCCTTTCCCCTAACACTACAGCCCCCTCTTCTGATATCATGATTACCATGATACCCTTCCCGCATTTGCTCAGGGCGGATATCCATTCCTCTGAGCAGAATGCCTTCCCCCTTTCTCCCTCAGCACGAACAACATTATCTGCACAACCCCTGTTACTCCCTCAATTTCTTTATAAATATAGCTCTGGCCACATTTAAGAATTTCGCTATATTCGTTCCTTTCTCCCACTCTCTACATAACCAAGATGTTATCTTATAGCTTTCCCCTACCATATGCAGCTCCTTCTTACTTAGTAGTTTGATCTTTATCTCCGCCAAAGGTCGGCATTGATTAAAAATATGCAGGTCCTCCCACTTCTCTCCACATAACACACATCTATCCCTATTCTCACTACCAACCCACCCCCTATTCCTCGGAAGACCCAATACCCACCAATACAAACCTCTCTTATCCCTTCTACCCTCAAACTCCGTTTTCGGGTTTATTACTTCCACCAATTTATTTAATACTGATAAAGAGACTCTCTCTCTACATTCCTCTATTAAGCTCTGTCTTTCAATATCTAGTAGTCTTCCCTTTATCCTTTCCCATACCCATTTATTCCTACCATCCCCCCAGACCTCTCCATATACCCCCAATCCAATCTTTTGTAACCATTTTTTGCACTTATTCACCCAGTAACCTTCATTCGTCATACCTTTCTGAAAATTAAACGTTTCTTGTACTAACGCCCCACCCTTCCCTTCCTCCAATCTCATCCAGTACTTGAACACCCTCTTAGCAATTTCAACCTCTATCGATTCTTTACAGACTAATCTGGCCCCGGCATTGGCTGTACAATTCGGTAGGTCCATCATGATTTTACTAAATTTCGCCACCACCTGGTTTAGTTCACTCCTGCCTTCCTCCATTCCCCATACTTCAACCCCAAATAGCATTTTGCCCATTACCAGTGATTTAAACACCGTTTTCTGAATTTTGTATTTAACGTCTGGAAATTTCTTTTCTAATACTCCTACTACAGCAAGCGCTCCTCTTCCTTTAAGTTTTGCCTTCTTACACTGATTTTTCCAAGAAGCATTCTTACTAATTATTACACCTAGGTACTCAATTTTGCCCCCTGGTTTAATTTCTTCCTGCTCAAGCCTCCAGACTTCCTTATTCTTTCTCCCATCCCTTTTCCTACACACCATTATCTGAGTCTTTCTTACATTTACTCTGAGAGACCATTTCCTAGTATATTCAACTACCTTGTCCAACCCTTTTTGCAAGCCATTTGCCGTCAAAGCCAAAATCAATAGGTCATCCGCGAATAGCAACCCCGGAACCTCCATTTTCCCTACCCAAGGGCATTGCCATGCGTCTCCACCATGACCCTCTAAAATATTATTTATAAATAATATAAATAATATCGGGGATAGCTTACAACCCTGTCTCACCCCGCTTTTTGACTCAAAACACTTACTCAACCTTCCATCCTGCAATTTAATCATCACAAACACTTCCTCATAAATAGTTTCAATTGCCACCCTCATTTTTTTCGACATTCCAACCTTCCCTAATCTCAAAAATAGCGCCTCCCTACTGACCGTATCAAAGGCTTTTTCTAAATCAATCGCTGCTATAAATAATTTACGCCCTGCTATCCTCACATACTTTGTAATCAAAGTGTCCAGAATCCAAACATTATCAACTGTATTACATCCTTTCCTAAATCCATTTTGGAACTCAGATATCCTACCGTACTGTTCCGCCCAATTTGTTATCCTATTCGCCAAAACCCCTGTGTACACCTTTGATAGCGAGTCTAGGAGTGTAATTCCTCTATAGTTGTTTGGATCACTACTAGCTCCTTTATTTTTATAAATAGGGCATAATACCCCCTTCCTCCATTCTCTAGGAAATTTCCCCGTTTCCAGCAACCTATTAAAGAATTTCACCATCCCTCTCAACATCGGTTCATTTGCCCCTACCTCTTTCCATACACTATTGGAAATACCATTCACACCTCCTGCAGCCTTGGGTCTAGCATTTTTTAATACTGTAATTACCTCCTGCCTTGTTATCTCCCCATCCAATATTGTAATGCCTACTTCCAGTTCCCTTCCAATTTGTGACTTGTCTATTTCTCTACCCAATTTCCTCTCCCCTTCTAAAAGCCTTTTAAAATGCCTAACCCACTCGTTTTCTCCTATTTTATCCCCCTTCCCCTCCGGTTTCGTTCTTCTAATCTTGTTTATTGACTCCCAAATTCTCTCAAATTTCTTCTCTCTACAATATATATTTATTTTTTCAGCTTCCGCCTCCTTCCATCCTCTTTTCTTCTCATTCAATACCTCCTTATATTCCCTTCTCAATTTACAATATTCCTTCCTTTTTTCTTGCACACCCTCCTTCCTAAACTCCGCTAGGGCTCTCATTACATCCTCACGTTTTCTCGTACAGTCTTCATCAAACCATCCATTCATTTTATTCTTTTTTCCCTCTACCCTTCTCCTCACTTTCTTCCCCACCCTCCATACAGGGAGTTCAATTAATTTTAGCACGTTATCCATATCATTCCCTTCTACCGCCCTTTCAATTCCTACCCTTAATATATCTCCCTCCTCTTTCAAATGCCGTCTTAATTTCTCTTTAGTATTATCATCCCATACATACTTCCATCCTCCATTCCTATACCTCTCCTTACTTTCCTCCATCTTTCCCTTCTCATCAGCGACCAACGTTCTCAATTTTATTTTGATAGGCATATGTTCTGTCAACCCATATTCTAACACCTCAAAACTTATTATTCTCCTTAACGCTATCTCTGAGCTTATTCCTATGTCCACCACACTCCCTCCATTTGTTGTAATATACGTCAAATCTCCCACACTATCCCCCTTCATCCACCCATTTAAAATAAATAAATGTTCTAGAGCACATAACTCTAATAACCTTTCTCCATAACTATTTACCACATTATCCTTACTCTTCCTTTGCAGTACCCCGTCTACTTTTACTTCTTTCTCGTATACCGGTACTCTATTGCTCACTCTCGCATTCCAATCCCCCAATAAAATCATCCCATCTTCTACATACATTCCTTTAATTGTGTTTATTTCTTCAATCAGTTCGTCAAAAAAATGTTTATTTGCATACACTGAATCGCTCGGATGGTTATAAAGCAGTGCCAGACAAATTGCTTCCGCTGCCCCCTTCCCCATTTTTACTCTCAACCACACTACCCCTTCTACCCTAGTCTGTAACGTCTCCACCCATTCAGCTATCTCATTTCTTATTAAAACTACTATGCCCCCTGGGTTTCGGCCCCTCTTCCCTATTTTTTTCCTTAACACGTTAACTACTCTATAACCGTCCCATGTAATTTCAACCCCCTTCCCTAACCACGTCTCTACTAGAGCAATAATCTCAAAATCTTTCACTAAATCCACAATTTCCTTATTCCCTAACTTCCCCATCAACCCCTCAATATTCAGCATCCCTATCACCATATCTAGTTATTTATTTCCTCCCCCTCCCTCCCTATACTGCATTTCACCACTTCCCCCCTTACTTCTCGTAATTCTTCCTTTTGGCTCCACCCCACCCCTCTCATTCTTCTCACCCCCATCCTTCCCCTTTTCCGTGCCAGAGCCTTTTTTCCCACCCCATAGATCTTTTAAGCTTAAGGATCTCGCCTTATTTAACGCCTGCTTTCTCTCCAGGTTTATTTCTGCATTATTCCTATTCGGGGAGGTTGAGTCACTACCCTGACTCCTTTCCCTTCCCGTCACCTCTTCACTACCTGTATCCACTTCACTTCGGTCTAGTGTCCTACTTGTTGATTCACTCCTTCCTGGGCTGTTCTGACTCACCAAGGACTCTGCTGTCTTCGCTACCTGCCCGCTGACACCGCAGTCCCCTCTTCTCTCTTCCTTCTCCGTACTGATGTCGCCCTGCTCTCGATTTCTGCAACTCATTTCCTCCTCACAATTTTCCATCCTCAGCAGTTCCTCCTGTGTCCACGATCGCGACCAATTTCTGCCTGAAGTAACCAGACACCTCCCCACTATCTTGACTCGCAATCCCTGCGCTCTAACACGCCACATATGCCGCTTATAGACATCCGACCGCATCCTGTCTTCTTTCTCTATCTCAGCCTTCAAATAAATGTTCGATCCTTTCAAATTTCCAGCATTCCTCAGAAGTATATCAGCCATCAGGGTTGATATTAATCTTAACTTCACCGGCCTATGTCCCTTGTTCCTTCCCACTCTATATATATCATCTATATCAACTTCAGAAAAGTTTATCTTCATTTTGTTCGAAACTATGTCCACCACTTTCAATACTAATTCCACTTTTGATTCTGTTCCTTCCTCAGGTACACCATACACAAACACATTTTTTCTTGCTGATTCGTTCCTCGCTAACCTCACTTCTCTCTTCATTGCTGTTAATTCCTCTTCCAGTACCACCACCTTCTTTTTCAAGCTCCCTACCTCATCTTCTATCTCCGCTAACTTGTCATTTACACCTCCAATTTCTTCTTTTATAAAACTTTTTAAGTCCTTCATCTCCTTCATTTGGGTTGCCTGGTGTTCCTGCATCATTTCCTTAATTTCTTCTCCTTTGCTTGCTTCCTTCACCACTCTCTTGATCTCTTCAAGCTCCTCCCAGCCGAACGGTCCCTGGTTTGGACCCGGATTTTTTTCTATACCTCCTACCACCAGCAGCGTCGCAATAACCGTCGCACACAACATAATCTCCAACAGTCCTTTATAACCACTATTTTCTCTTCCTCTCTCAACTCCACCTTCCTTCCAACACTGCCTTGCACCATGCCATCTTCCAATTCTTAGCCTGTATTGCTGTATCGTTATTCCCATATTGCGCACCTCAGCTCATTCACACGTCCGCACTTCCCGATGTCTCGCTCGTGACTCGAAATTATTTATCCCTATTCAATTGGTGTTCTATCTGACAAAATAGTAAGAGCCATTGCTGACCAGTCATCTATAGAAGACTTCCACGCCCATTTATTAGCAAACTTCATTCCGGCTCGGGCAAGGTCATCTCTAATACTGAAGTACTATTACCGTGTACAGCGTCTGGATGAAAACCTTGCCGACTTCATCCAAGATATTGAATTATATACTAGGATGTTTGCTCTTCACTTCCCTAAAGATCAGATTGTACAGGCCATTGTGGAAGGCATTTCCCCATCGTACAAGTCGTATTTGTGCTTTGCGTCGCGTCCTCAAACTTTTGCCGAATTAGAGGCTATGGCTGTCTCAGCGGAAGGAGTTAGATACGCCGACACCTTACGTGTCGCGAGAGAACCCCCTCCATCTTCTAGTAATTTTCGGCCTCCTCCTCGCCGAACCGTAACACCCCGTAAATGTTATGCTTGTGGGTCACCTGACCATCTTGGGAACATGTGCCCCTTGATTAAACCCAATGGGACCAGGAATGGAGCAGGGTAATCCCAAGGCTGTTTTAAATGCGGTTCTGTTTCCCATATTGCGAAGAATTGCCCGAATTCTAATAGCACTCCTTCCTGCTCAACTTCGGATGCAACTTCCACCCATACTCAAAAGTGACTAGTGGCGTCGGCTGAGTCGGCTAACTCATCTTTCCGAGGCTCAGCCCCAAGCAAACCAGCCGACATCTCAGGCTCGGAACATGGTAGGAAGTCTTGCAAACCCACATTTGAATGTCCCAAAGAATGTCTTAGGATTGCGGCGGATACCCCCGCACCTGTACCATTTCTCAAAATGGAATTGAATAATGAGCCTGTAACTGCTCTATTAGATTCTGGCAGTGTGTGTTCCATTATTTCGGCCGAGTGGTACTCCAAATTAAAGTCCGTTTGTAAACTTCCTGATTTTTGTTCGTCTTCGGTTCAATTTGTTTTGGCAAACTCCTCTCCATTAGAAATTTTAGGTTTCCTGTATGCCAAAATTCGCATTTCTAAATTTACTTGGAAAGTAAAATTGTTGGTGGCAAAACACTTGTCTTGCCCCATTATATTGGGAGCGGATTTCATGTCTCAATCCGGTCTAGTGCTAGACCTTCAGAGCAAGATGTGCACTTTCAAATTTGCTAGTAATTCCAAACTCCCCTTGATAAAGTGTAATTCTGTATCATGTTCATCTGTTTCGCCTACCCAGAATGAGATGTTGTTAGACCTTAGACATCTACCTGAGGAGCAGGCTGAAAGTATTCGTAAGTTGTGTCAGTCATTTCCAGATGTTTTCTCCGATACTCTTGGTGTTACTGACCTCATCGAATACAAGATCGAGGTTATGGATTCGATTCCTGTCCGCTTTCCACCTTATAGGCTATCTCCAATTAAAATGAAGGCTCTGAAAGAAATCATAGATCAGATGCTAAAAGATGGTATTATTCACCCTGCTAAGTCGGCATATTCTTGCCTATTTTTCTAGTCCCGAAACCCCAAGGTGGCTTCAGGCCTGTGATTGATTGCAGGGCTCTCAATTGGAAGGTGGTGTTACAATCTGTGCCCCTTCCCGACCTTCATTCTTGTTTCTCGTGGTTTCGGAAAGCTATGTTCTTCACCATCTTACACCTCAATCAGGCTTATAACCAGATACCTCTGTCTGAAGAATCTAAACATCTGACAGCGTTTGCCACGGATTGGAACCTGTATGAGTACAACCGCGTGCCTTTCGGGCTCCCCACGGGAGCAGCAGTGCTTACGAGACTGCTAGACAGGGTCTTCTCTGACATCAAATTTGAGTACTTATATCATTATCTTGATGATGTCGTCGTATTTTCTGAAACCTTTGAAGAATATCTAGATCATCTGAAAGAGGTCCTGAGTCGCGTTCGTAAGGCAGGCTTAACGGTGAAGTTGTCCAAGGTCGCCTTCGCTAAGCCTTCCATGTCATTTCTAGGGCACATTGTGTCGCCCGATGGTGTCGCTGTAGATCATTCTAGAACACAGAACATCCGAGATTTCAAACCTCCTCAGGACATCAAAGGTATTGCTAGATTGATAGGCATGGTGAACTTCTTCAGGAAATTTATTCCGTATTTCGCTAATAGAGCGTCGCCCTTGAACTTACTCCGCAGGAAAGGCGTCAAATTTGAGTGGGGGCCTTCTCAACATGCCGCTTTCGAAGACCTCAAATTAGCCCTTTGTAATGCCCCTGTCTTCGCTATGCCCGATTTCTCTAAGAAATTCATCGTCAAAACCGACGCGTCCTCGTCGGCGGTAGCTGCAGTCCTTCTTCAATAGACTGAACTAGGGAGGCGCCCCATCGCCTATGCCTCTCAGACATTATCGGCCCAAGAATTCAAGTATTCCACCTATTTACTTGAGGGTTTGGCATTCTTATTTGCGTTAGAAAAGTTCCGCTTCTATCTGGAACATGTCAAATTCGACTTGGAAACGGATAACCAAACCTTAAGCTGGGTCTTAGCTAGGCCGCGTCGTACTGGTCCCATAGCTCGCTGGGCCATCAGAATTTCTGCCTTCCAATTTGCTGTCAGGCAAATAAGAGGAACGGAAAATGTTGTGGCAGATGGACTAAGCCGTATGTTTGCCAATGATGTAGAGACCCCTGAACAGGTTGATAGTTCTTCACCTCCCGAGTCCATACTACCTCAGGTTAATGCCGTTCTAACAGATGACCCCATGCTCTTTAGAGATATTGGAAAATATCAACGTGAAGATCCGACGCTGGCTCCTATCATGGAAACCCTTTCTTCTGGGGAACATGTAGTCCCTTATGTATTGAGGAATGGTGTTTTATGTTGCCCGTCGGGGCATGATAAGATGATGAAAGTAGTGGTTCCAACTGTTCTTGTGCGTATGATCTTCAAGTACTATCATGAGACCCCATTAGGGGGCATTTAGGCATCTTCAATACTCGAGAAAAGATCAGAGAGATGTTCATTTGGAAGGGTATGGACGGAGAAATCCGTGAATTAGTAAAGGCTTGTAAATCTTGTTGGCTTAGAAAACCTACTATGTCCACCAAGCTAGGCTTATTGTCCTCTCATCAAGCGTCTCGCCCCATGGAACGTCTTTACATCGACTACGTAGGACCCTTCCCCCTATCAAAGGGGAACGCCAATAAATTCATTTTTGTGTGTGTAGATGGTTTCACAAGATTTGCTTGGTTATTCCCGACTAAGCTGGCTACCGCTCAGTCCACTATTTCTTGTTTAAATTCCATCTTTGCTTCTTTTGGTCCGTGTCAATACTTAGTTTCTGACAATGCTAAAGCTTTTACCTCCAATCTCTTCCGTAAATTATGTTTTGAATTGTACATCTCTCATGTGACTACTTCTGCATACTATCCTCAACCATCTCTAGCTGAAAGGGTCAATCGTAATCTGAGATCGGCTCTAATTGCCTATCATCATGAAGACCATTCTAGGTGGGACACGTCCCTGCATTGGTTAGCCTTCGCTTTGAACTCGGCGGTACACGAATCTCATAAATGCACTCCTGCTTCATTGATGTTCAAGTTTGTACCCAACACGCCGCTCTCTAACCTTTGGTCTCTTAGTGATATTCTACCTGAGACAATAGATCCAGATAATATTAAAGATCTTAGGAAGAAGGCTAAGGCCAATCTTAAAGTGTCTCATGAAAAGGTTAGGGAAAGATATGATCGTGGACGGAGGCCCACCAATTTAAAGGTAGGAGACCAAGTTAAGGTCAAAAACTTTGTTCCCGCGGGCAAGCTTGCCCCCAGATTTCATGAGCCGTGCACGATTTTGGATTTCCTAACTCCAGTAACATTCTTAGTGAGCAATCCAGGCACCGAGAGGATCTTTAGGGTATATCTGTCTCAGGTGTAACCTGTGTAATATCATAGTTAACTTAGCCACCTATGTTTTGCAATGGTGTAAAGGATATATTTTGTCGTTCTCCGCGGCCTTCTGCCCCAATTTAATTTTATGGTTATTGATACAAGCATTTCATGTACAACCGTCCCCATAGTTGATCTGCTGTCTGGCCCCTACGGCCATTACCTTGCTCCCGTCTCCTGCTAAACCACACCAGTGGCAATAAAAATAAAATAAAAGTTTCCACGCCGCTGGCCCCTTAGCCTCACCACCAAGACAGTACCCTAAAACATTAATTTCCAACAAAAATTCTGCCGCCGAGATCTTACTGTTTCAGTGCCCCCGCAGCTGTGCGGCGCCGTACCGCGACTGAGGTGGCGTACGGGCCCACTCCACTCCAGTGATGTCAACCAGTGTACGGCGCGCCGGAGCCCTCCTTCCGGCCAAGGCTGATGTGCGGCGCACCACCCGCAAGTTACTCGAGGACTGTAAATAAACTTCGCATCTGCGGCGTGCTTCACCATGACTAAACCTCTCATAGTAGCGGGACAGGTGTATCTCAGGGTACTTGAGGGGTCCGGGCGACCTCGGCTGGACACTGGCAGCGGCGGCTGGTCTGGCCGTCAGAATTACCACCGTGTACATTGCTGGTTACGGCAACAAAGGAACTCTAAAGTTGGTGTTTAAATGATTTCTACAAATCTACTTCAAAAAAACTGTGACAATTTTCCTTTTGGTAACATCGTCAAAATTCTTCTACAAATCTATTTCAACCATTAATACCTCTTACATGAACCTTCAACAAATCTATTTGCAAGGAATCAGAAATTGTTGATTAATTATTGATCAAACACAAAAGACTTTGAAAATGTTTTCTTCAAAATTCATCTGTTATTCCGCAAAGAAGACTTTTTCATCGATTAATGTGCCGTCAATATTTTTTTTCACACTTCTAATTGCAAGGAAGCTTGAATCCAATTGATTTCTCAATCAACAAGTATTTAAAAAAATTTAACCTTGTTAAAGAACTTCTTCTGTGTCACCCCTTGGAAGGACTTTTGGGGGGAGGGGGGAGGTCTGTACCGGTTGGCGCACCTCTACGCCGCACAATTGAATTTTCCGCCTTAAAGTACCTCTCTTCTGGAGAAAGCCTGAACTTTAACAACTGAACTAACTCTACTGTTTATCAGAAGATATCACTGTGTGTTTTTGATTTGCTTTTGTTTTTCATTGATCAAGAAGTTTGGACATTCTCTAACAGATGTCTCTACCAAAAACTATAATAATGCACTCTGGTGTGAAGGAATGAACCTTCTTGGAGATATTTTGTATTCATAAGTTTTGTCTTGACTAAATTTTGTTCTTTCATCTGTGGGTTGGCAATATTAATTTTTCTTTCCGCCAGTTTTGAACTTAGCCAATCCCGAATTTCTTTAATTAATTTTGGACCAATCGGCTTCTTCTACCCCAATTTTTGATCTGTAACTTTTGACGACCAATAAACGTCTGTGGGTGTGTCTTAATCATTCATGAAAGGTCTAGAACTTTCCACGAGGGTATAAAGGCTGCTGATTTTCTTGTCTCCGGGCCACTCGAATAACATCTTGCTCAGTGTGTGAATATGTAGCAGGGGGCGGGAAGCGCCTCGTTCTTCTGGCAGCCGTTCTTCAACAAGGTAATGGCCTTTTAAAATCTGTATTTCTTGCCAGCTCAGCAGTTTTACTCTCGGGGAAGGTTCGAAACCTTTAATATGTAACCCGTCTCTTTAAAATGTAAATCCCTTTTCACTCTATGTAGAAACTACTATTTCTTTAACTGTAAGTCGGGGATAGAGAGTGCTTTACCCTCTCGAGCTCCCCTTCATTTTTGGAATTTGAGGTGGCTACGTTTTCGTAACCGTTTTTCTCTTCCTTCTTAAAGTGTTAAATTTATTTTGCAGACTAGTCACCTCCATAGATTGGGATTAGCCCCTGCATTATCGGCCTAGCGCCACATAGGTTTTAACAAGCTTTAGTGTAGGAGTGCAAGAACTCGCCTCCATTCATCTTTGTGTTCGGGCCATTTAATTAACCTTTAATTTGCTATTCAGGCCTCGTAGGTTGGGTACTAGATACCCCTGTGTCCTTATAATTATGCCTTGAGAGGCAGTTTAGAGGAAAGTTTGTTGTTGCCTTTAACAGGCGTGAGAAATTGAGAGCGGGTTAGCTCTTTCTGATGTGACAGATGTGCCTCTAGGAGGCCCAATATGTGTCTTTGGAGCTAACGCTCCCGGTAATGAAGGGGTTTTCTGCCCTTTGAAAAGTAATTCTGTAACTTGGTATTGTTGAGCTAAAGTTCAAAGATTGTCAGATTGGGGCTCGGACCCCAGAACTTGTAAGAACCCGAAACTCGGGCTTTCCTTGTAAATCTACTCTTGTACCTGATTTTGTTATTTCCCCTAGTGGAAACCGGTTAAAATTTTCTCTAAATCTTGGACTTCTTGGTCGTGTACCTAATTTAACTTGTTGTTATGTGTTGTATGCTCAAAATTCTATGTCACCATTGTTAAATATCGAAAATATAACCTTTATTGAAATTTTAGATTAATCTTTTGGCCTTGTAGTTTAGACCCATTCCAACCCGCACTTTCTTTCACCTCTGCTGCTCCACAGATACCTCGGAACAATTATTATTATTATTATTATTATTATTATTATTATTATTATCTCATTGATTGGTGTGCCAGGCAAAGTATTCACTGGCATCTTGGAAGGGAGGGTGCGATCAGTCGTGGAGAGGAAGTTGGATGAAAACATGTGTGGTTTCGGACCACAGACGGGCTGTGAGTATCACTTTCTCAGTATGCGCCAGGTAACTGAAAAATATACGAGAGGAATAGGCAGTCGTGTTTATGTTTCGTAGATCTAGAGAAAGCATATGACAGGGTACCGAGGGAAAAGATGTTCGCTATACTGAGGGATTATGGAATTAAAAGTGGATTATTAAAAGCAATCAAAGGCATTAATGTTGACAATTGGGCTTCAGTGAGAATTGATGGTAGAATGAGTTCTTGGTTCAGGGTACTTACAGGGTTTGCTGTTCGTAATTTACATGGATCATCTGCTGAAAGGTATAAAATGGCAGGGAGGGATTCAGTTAGGTGGGAATGTAGTAAGCAGTTCGGCCTATGCTGACGACTTGGTCTTAATGGCAGGTTGTGCCAAAAGCCTGCAGTCTAATATCTTGGAACTTGAAAATAGGTGCAATGAGTATGGTATGAAAATTAGCCTTCCGAAGGATGAATTGGTGTCAGGAGGTAAGAATTCCAACAGAAGTGAATGTCAGATTGGTGATACAAAGCTGGAACAGGTAGATAATTTCAAGTATTTAGGTTGTGTGTTCTGCCAGGATGGTAATATAGTAAGTGAGATTGAATCAAGGTGTCGTAAAGCTAATGCAGTGAGCTCGCAGTTGCGATCAACAGTATTCTGTAAGAAGGAAGTCAGCTCCCAGACGAAACTATCTTTACATCTGTGTTCAGACCAACTTTGCTTTACGGGAGCGAAAGCTGGGTTGACTCAGGATATGTTATTCATTAGTTATAAGTAACAGACATGAAAGTAGCAAGAATGATTGCTGGTACAAACAGGTGGGAAGAATGGCAGGTGGTACTCGGAAAGAGGTGATGAAGGCTAAGATAGTAATGAAGTTGTAGCTTAAGCCGGCTTCGGTGGTGGCGTCATGTGAGGCGAATGGAGGAGGATACTTTACCTAGGAGAATAATGGACTCTGCTATGGAGGGTAAGAGAAGTAGAGGGAGACCAAGACGAAAATGGTTAGACTAAGTTTCTAACGGGGTATAGAACTGAATGAGGCCACAGCACTAGTTGGTAATTGACGATTGTGGCGACGTTTGGTAAATTCACAGAGGCTTGCAGAATGATCGCTGTAAGGCATTACGGTCTATAATGATAATGTATGTTTAATATTACAAGCTGATACAGAATACGAGATGCCAGCCTTCATAACAGCAAGATTGTAATAAGATTACTGACCACAAGGGACACAAGATCATATAATAGATTTTTAAAAAACGGTCTGTAATGATTAATAATCACTCTCTATTACCAGCGAGGACGACGATTAAACATGAGGTAGATGGGAAGTGAGCAAGTCAAGTCCAAACAGAATAATTTAAACTTCACACACACTATGACAATTTACGAGCAGAAAAAACACCATGAGATAGATGAAAATTTTTAATAAAGGCACTTACAAAATTACTTCCCTCCCAATAGCACTGGGAAACCTGGAGAAACCCCGATTGTAGGGAGAGCTACATCCCCAGAGTGTGTATAGCACGAAATACTGGTTAATCTCTAAGGCAAACCATTCTATCGTTAGTAATAGAGAGAGGTTCACTTTTAAACACAGGGCTGAACAGAGAATGATCTATATAACTCTGTTGACATATTAATGTGGACATGGCTTCATTACAATTTTAAAATACCGTACAGATTGAGCTAACTCTCTGTTTTATAGATGGTTTAGGTTTTTCTTAACAATAGTCTCCAGGTTTTTCATTTCCAAAATATGGTCACCCTTTTCATAGGGCATTATTGCGTTTGGAAATATAATGAACACTTGGGACTCCTGTATTGTCGCCACACTGTCTGGAGTCAATTCTCTTTTAATCTCTCAGGTAGTGTAATGTGTATTCTCTTCCAGGTGACCGGAAGAAGATGACGAAAGAGCAGGAGTTGGCGTTCATGGAGCTGCTAGATACTTGGCACTCACGATGGAGGGACGAAGAGAGAAAAGTCTGTCAGCGAAAGTTGAAGAATTTGGAGAAATCATTGCAGGAAATGAGGGATTTCTGTGACAGTCTGGACGTAATTCTGTGAATATAGGAGGGAAATAATTTACTTTTCTTTTTTCTCGGATTAGGTAACTAATATTTGAAGATAGAGAGTGCTGCACTTTTGTCTGCCTATTTGTTACTTATAACATCAGTATTTAAAATGAGGCAAAGATGGATCGGTTTACTAACTCGACGGGTTGATTCGACTTTTCCACATGATTTCATGAGAAAAAGAAAGATGTGGTAGGAACTATTACTGGAGTATCGTCTATCACATGCTGTAATCAGAAATAATAAACCAGTTGAAATTTTTACACAGTTTTATTAATTCATCAAAACCTAAGCCATCGGGAATACAAAACTGGAAACAGGCACATCATTTCAAGAATTTAATATGTATGGTCTGTCAGGATGGTAGCATTACAGTGAAACTGGATCGAATTGCAGCGAAGCTCGCAGCAGCAGTCAGAAAGTTACCTCAGTTACAATTCTCTAGGACGATACTTCATGCTGTGTCCATTTATTGCAGACAAACTACGTCACTAACTGAAACTAAACGTGATACTGGAATCCTGCAAAGGATTTACCCCCTATAAATTCTATTTTACTTCGTAACTTCTCGCATCTCGAATGATATGCTGTTTACTTCACAAAAAACTTGCTTCTTAAAATTCTCATCGTTGAACCAAAGTACACCTTGGCATTTCCTGAGAAGGAATGTCTGTGCTTAGCTTCAAGAACATTCCAACCTACTGGCGAAAGGAGAACTCGTAAGCTACGAGAAAGTTTAGGATCTAGCTGTAAGGCTCATCTCTAAAAATAACAGGCAACTTGATGTTTTTGGGGTGTACAGACATGGCAAGCCCGGTGCTAATTGTCATGTGGAATTATCTTTATGATTTAATCAGCTATGTGGTGACGACTGAACGGAACCCTATCTCCCTCACAGATAATATATATAACAACAACGTAGCACACACATAGGGAAAAATGAGGCGTGGACCGCGACTAGGAAAGGCCAAGAGAATACAGCCTTGAGTTGGAAATGATCCTCATTGTTCACGAACAAGAATATGAATCAAATACTACTATCAATGAAATGCAGAATAAATTAAATAAGGATTTATTGATAAGGTAAAATTAAGAAAAAACTTTGAACAAGAAAAAGGAAGCCAATAATTAAGAAGAAGTACCAAGTGGATATTTACATATACGTACCTTCCCGAATAAATGTCATCCCAGCGACGCGTGAGCGCAGCATTACTATTATTTCAAGTCTCAAACAGATGTAATTACAAGCTCACCGTCTCAACATCATGTGCCAATTTTATTATCATTATCACGGCCCAATTTAGGTCGTCCTTTTTACGAGATACGTCTCATTCATAACACGACTCTTCTCACTCTATTATCCACTCAACAATACACATAGCAGTCAAACGCCCACGCGTCACAGGGAATAAAAACGAGCAGGTAAAAATCAAAAGCGGAAATCGGGATGGGACAGAGAGGAACATCGCTGCACCAAGCGAACAATAATAAAATCAAAGAGTATCACAGGCATGCCCATAGCCAAAATATATGAAAGAAAACATGGCGGCCTCCCGGGCTAGCAAACGCCCAAGACAGAGACATGGCAAGAATAAACAAAACTGTACCGAGAATCAAACATAAGGTACAGACACCAGATTAAAAGTGCAAATGGGGCCGATCGATATACCATCTTTCTTCTCCCCTCGCTCAGCAACACACAATCAAGCATTCACACGTATGCAGGTATCGGAAGCAATACGAACGGCCGTTCCAGTTACTAATGTCAAAATAAATGTATATAGTGTGACTCACATGGCCACACACAACAGGTCACGCATTTACCAAACAGCACCGTGCATCACGCAAACAATTTTACAACAGGATTGAAAGTTACCCGTACTCAAATCCATCAGGTCATGCGCTTCGTACGACAAGAATGTAACTCTAAGTCGAGACGGAGGGCATAAACACATCTGATGGTGAAGTACCATAGAACGAAGTGCACACAAATAGAGTCGATCTGAGATCCAGTTACCAACATTTCATGATCACAATAACAACCACACACACACACACACACACACACACACACACACGCACGCACGCACGCCAGTTCCATGCAGCGGAGCAGAAAAGATGCATGTCAATCTGCTATGAATGGAAAGTTATGAACCATCACAATACCAAAAAACGAAAACAAAAGTCAACATACCTGTAATATCAAGGGTCAGAACAAAAGGAAACATGGATGAATGGGCTAAGTTTGAATATATTAAAAACCCATTTAAAACATAGAAAGGCTACTCCAATCTCCGCGGCCTCCATTGTTATTAACTCTAATATAAACAAGGCAAAGAGTCGCTTCAAAGAGACAATACAACTCCTCTCGTAAAATGAACGATCTTCTGGGTCTACAACTGAGGGTGCTGCCCTCTCTAGTACATTACCAGAAATACATAAGTCATTGGAATAGAGGCCATAAGAAGCCATTTGCGTATTAGAAACGTCACATTCGTGAACATGCCATTTAAGCATGGGTCAACATCCCACTGCCCTCCTTTGAAATGTGTCTTTACTTGTTGATCAGACACGGAGACACATTTTAAAGTGAGGTCAAAATCCTTAAACCTAAAGTGCGCGCACTACTAAAAACTGGGAACCTAAAATCTAACTATCGCTACAAACATACACACATAGATATAGTCACAAAAGATAGTTACAAAAACAGTCAGCCTCGATTAAAGGTCTGTACTTTCTAAAAAGGTCACGCTGAATCAATCAGTCTATTTTTTAAACAATTAATTCTATGCTTTGACGAATTAGAAGCCAGGCATCTTAGGGGAACAGTGTAATTAGGTGTAACGTCGCCACGTATCCAAGGGATTCGCAATTTTATTTGGTCCATCTCCACTGAGTACCTCCGATCCCTCCCTTCCATTTTATTTAACATTATTTTCCCTGAAACAAAAAGGACTTTTGAATACAGCCAATTGTACGACAAGCAAAATTAATTTGCATCAGCACTAATACGCAAACGTATTTCAAATAAGCAAGGTTTAGAGGCTCCTTTGATGGTACGATTTTACCAAGGAGATATGAGCCTTACACAAACTTTTACTCACAACATCCTCCAATTCTAAAGTTACCGATCCCACGAACCTTACTATTCTCTTGGGATCTGTCCATTTATTGCACAGTTTGGCCGCGATCTGGTTTGCCGCCGAGCTAATGGGAAACATATTTACGACGACCAGGTCTCCTACCTCCAGGGTGACCTCTTTCCTCCCTCGGTTGAATCTTTTTGCCACGCGGTCGCGGACTCTGGTCAAGTGTGCTACAGCTTCCTTCCACTTTGCTTCAACATCCATGTTTCTCGATGGTTCGGACAGATATCCAATGTCCCATTTCAATTGGAGTGGGTCAGCAAGGCTTCGTCCTAGAAACAAATCAGCTGGGTTATGACGGTGAGAGTCGTGTAGAGCATTGTTGAAGGCTATAACAAAGAATGACAAATTATCGTCCCAACTGCGCTGATCAGCGCTGTGGAATGCAGCTAGACAAGATTTAAGATTGCGGTGAAATCCTTCAACGTGAGAAGGCTTACGGTAGTGGGGGCTCAGAAAAACATGCTTCACTCCCCATCCAAAACACAGGTGACGAAATTTACGGCAAATGAAGGTAGATGCATTGTCAGTGACTAAGACTTTCGGGGGCCATATACTCCAAAAATATGTCGGGTTAAAAGGAGGATGGCGCTGCTCGATTTAATTTTACGGACTGGGAACAACCATACGAATTTAGAAAATGCGTCGACAACGGACAGGATTCTAACGTTGCCATTTTTGGATTTCATGAGAGGACCAAAGTAATCGACGAATAACTTTTCCACCGGGTACGACGTGACGTCAGCGGAATGGAATCCAGTTTGAGAAGATTGCGCAGGTTTGCATCGTTGGCAAACGTCGCAGCTCTTCACGTACTCTAACACCTCCTTCTTGAGATTAGGCCAAAAGAAATCACGAGAGATTCGATGTAAGGTTTTGTACTGACCTAGATTTTGTCTTTTCCATTCTTACGGCTACGATGAACCAACACCCGTCGCTTGACACTAAACGACCTGTCTCGAAGAGACCCTTCAGCGACTCCTTTGAACATTTCTTGGCACTGGCTGTCATCTTTTTGGTGCTCAGAAATGTCCGTGAAGGACCAAGGATAATTTTGCAAGATACTGACACTTTCAACACTATCCGACTGACGACAGTTTTCCTCAGGTTCGACCTCAGACTCCTTTATCCCGTCGAACATACGTGACAGACAGTCGGCCACAATATTTTCTTTCCCACGAACGTGCCCAACCGTAAATTTGTACGCTGATAACCGGAGGATCCACCTAGCTGCCCTACCAAGTCGCTTGAAATTGGCGCACATCCGTGATTGAGCTTGATTGTCCGTATGGACGAAGAAATGACGGTACTCCAAGTAGGAACGGAATTTCTCAACACCTAAAACAACGGCCAGGCATTCCTTCTCGTAAATAGAATACCTCAATTCAGCTCCATGTATCAAATTGCTCAAATACGCAATAGGGACCAGTTTCCTTTCCTCATCGGATTGGTTAAGCAAAGCGGAAACGGAAGTTTCACTGGATTCACACTGCAGCACAAAGTCACGGGAACAATCAGGACTGTGAAGAACAGGTGCTTGGCAAAGGGCATTTTTGAGTTGATCGAAGGCATGCGTTTGAGCTTCCCCCCAGATGAAACGACAGTTTTTCCTTTTCAGAAGTTTTAAGAGGGCCGAATTTCGGGGAAAATTCTTTGATGAAACGGCTGTAAAAACCAACCATACCAAGAAATCTCCTCACACCGCGGTCATTCATAGGCCGAGGAAAGTCTTTGATGCATTTGACCCTGTTGGGGTTTACAGCGATTCCAGAATATGATATGATGTGATCAAGGAAATTTAGGCGCTTGGAACAAAGAGACACCTTCTTAGGATTTATAGTGAAACCGTGCTTCCGGAAGCGACTACGAACTTCACGTAGATGAGCTAGGTGCTCGTCAAAGCTTGGTGAAAAATGAGAAGATCATCCAGAAAATTGAAAACGTAAGAAAACTTCAAATCTCCAAAGATCGAATCCATCACGCGACCGAGCGCTTGTCCACCAATAGAGACGCCCATCGGTACTTTATTAAATTCAAATAATCCAAAAGGAGTGGCGAAGGCAGTGCAAGGGCGACTTTTGGGGTCCAAAGGAATTTGGTAATAGGCTGAATTAAAATCGAAAACGGTGAAGAATCTGGCGCCGTGAAAATGCTGAATAGCACTTTCAATGGTGGGAAAGGGGAAGCTGTCGAAGAAAATATTCTAATTGACCTTGCGATAGGCAGTGCTACTGAAAGGAGACTTGGAGGGACTGATGACCTTTTTCCAAAAGGTTGTTAACACTTTCATTGCAGACAGTTTTGGGGGCGAGCAACTGAATGGAGGGGATTTAACAGGGGTATCATCTTTCAGTTCGATGGAACAGGAGAATATTTTAGCACAACCTAAATCATCAGTTAGGACATCACAGAATTATTCCAACAAACTGTTTAACATTAAGTTTTGGTTATCACTTAGATCACACGAGGCGTTGGGAGGTTGGGATTTCGAGAGGGCGCATACAGTGGCATGTTGGAAAGAGGCTTCAAAAGGGTAACTTACACCTGATTTGAATCGGAAAGCAAAGGTACGAGTGATGAAATCAATAGACACACCAGTAGCCAGCATAAAATCGGTCCCGAAAATCACCGGGACAGACAGATCAGGAACAACATTAAATGTCAAATCCCATGAAAGATCATGAATTTTAATATGACACTTGACTCGTCCAACCTGGCATACCTGACGGCCATCAGCTGAGATGAACTTTCTCAAGCTCTCACTGGCTTGGAGATATGTCAAATTCATAGGGGACATAAGGGACTGGTTCACAAAGTAAACACACGAACCGGTATCCAATAAGGCATACAGTATGCGCGATCCTTTACATAAATCTTGGCCCAGGGTGTAGATGAGGGAAGGCCCTAGATCCTCTTATTAACTCTAATATCAGGCGTCAACGACGGACCATCAAACTGAGATCACCCTGCCGAGGGTTGCACCGAGGACACACGTGCTGATTCACACCAGCAAGACCACACTTCGAGCATTTCAGAGGAGACTTGGACCAACAATTCTTTGAAACGTGCCCTAGTTTCCCATAATTCGAGCACTTCCTTGCTGTAGTGTCGCTTACAGTAGTCGAGTTAGAAGGTTGAATGGCATTAACGCAACGTTGAGGCGGAGATACAACGTTAGACCTGCGATTGGGACTACCAAATGGGGGAGATGGAGAAGGGGTGTACCAAAGGAGACAGATTTGACGGGTGCACGACAGGCAACGTCAGGAAATGAACAATCAGACGGAGTAGGAAGTGGACGGTACAATTTGTTTCGACTGACAGTGGACTCGAACTCACGACCTAGGTTAATGATGTCTTCAACACATTCAAACTGAGATCTTTTTATGTGCAATTTATAATCAGGGGCTATATTTCTATAGAACTGGTCAAAGACTTCGGATTCTGGCGCCTTGACGCACATACGGTTAAACAAGGTCAAAATACCGGTCGCATAATCGTCGATTCCTTCACCTATTCCCCGCGTCCTCCTGAAAATTTCTTGTTTCAAACAGTAGTCCATATCGGACAACCCAAAGCGCTGTTTGATACGAGTGGCAAAATCGTCCCATGACTCAACACTTGCTTTTATCAGCCTGAACCATTTCAACGCTGGCCCCTCCAGCATCCCCGGGATAACAGGAACAAAAAGATCAAGGGGTAGCGAGCTACATTCGGCAATATCTTCCACCCGTTTTAGAAATTGGATGACACTGGAGCTATTCCCTTCCCAAGAAAAATTTAGCTTCCATTTCCGGATGAAGTCAAAAGCAGGGTTCACATTAGCATTTCGATCACTAGCAGGTCTAGAATTATGGAAAATGGCCTCCACACGGTTCTCGCCGAGGGCACAATTTCGACATGCAATGGCATTCATATCATCAGGGCATTTACCACTATCGCTACCAGACACAGGCGATCCATTAGCTTCATCAATTCCCTCCCTCTTATCTCTTTCAAAGTTAGAGATCTCCTCGGTAAGAATTTCACTATCTTTACTCATCTCTAAAGATTTCTGACTTTCCATATCGTAAACAAGGTTTCAAAGGTAACGAACACGACACACACAGGCAACTAGTCACAACCATACACATTAATTATAAATAAAACTCAAGATCAAGCTCAGAGTATGCCGCCTCCATAAGGCTAAATCTAGTGACAATTTGGACTGTTTTAATATACATTTCCAGCTCTACCTCGTCTGATTCTTTTTTCAGAGGAGATATCCTAGTCGAGCACGCTTCTGCTACCATTTGAACAGAACCCTAACTCCTTCACAGATAATGTATATAAATATAACACCAACGTAACACACACATAGGGAAAAACGAGGCGTGGATCGCGATTAGGAAAGGCCAAGAGAACACAGCCTTGAGCTGGAAATGATCCTCATTGTTCACGAACAAGGATATGAATCAAATGCTACTATCAGTGAAATGCAGAATAAATTAAATGAGGATTTATTGATAAGATAAAATTAAGAAAAAACATTGAACAGGGAAAAGGAAACCAATAATTAAGAAAAAATGCCAAGTGGATATTTACATAAACGTACCTTCCCGAATAAATGTCATCCCAGCGACGCGTGAGCGCAGCATTACTATTATTTCAAGTCTCAAACAGATGTAATTACAAGCTCACCGTCTCAACATCATGTGCCAATTTTATTATCATTATCACGGCCCAATTTAGGTCGTCCTTTTTACGAGATACGTCTCATTCATAACACGACTCTTCTCACTGACCTCGTTTCTCTGATATGCCCTCATCTTTAAGTACCCTCCAATCCTGGATTTTGTGTTTGAAGATTCGTCTATCAGGACTTTTTGTTCCGTTATCCCGCTCATTCTCAAATCATCAACCACTGCTTATTACCATCTGGGTTTATCTTTGAGATTCCAAACTTGTGTTGGGATCTGTTTCGTCAGACATACGAAACACGTGACGGAAGAAAGTCAGCCTCCTTGTCCTGATGGCCTCCGTTACTTTCTGTGAGATTCCACCTTTTTAATGAGTCCCCCTCTCCTTCGTTTTAGTTTCTCTAGTTCTCGTTTTGAGATTTTAATTCTCAAGCTCAGTGTTTCTGATGCATATAAATCTTCTGGTTTTACAACTGTCTCGTAGGGTCGGATTGTAACTCCCCATGACAAAGCTCTCATAAGAGTCTCTCATGTCTCAAGAGTCTTCATGTAGCCTATGCTGCCTTCTCTTCCATACCCTGTTTTTCATTGTCCTTCATATCTAGCCACTCTCCTAAATATTTGAAAACTTCAACCTTTTGAACATCGCCCTGTGTTGTTTTTATCTTAAATGGATTGTTCTTAATATTGGCCTTATATTTTGTTTTTAAAAGTGAGACTTAGAAACCTATTTTGCACCCCTCAATCTGCTGTTCAGTTGCTTCTACGGATGGTGCTAGGTTTGCAAGATCATCTGTAAAAGCCATGCAGCCTATATGAATTTTAATTTTAGATCCCTTAAACCTGAGTCCACTTCCAATTTCGTTTCCTTCGAGGGCTTCGCTCCATTCCCCCAATGACCTTTTCTACGGCTCAATTAAAAAGAATATGTGATTAACCATCCCATTGTCGGACATCAGTTTTGATGTCAAAGGGTTCAGGAATTTCACCTAGAACTTGATTTGGTATTAGTCAGGGTTTCTTAGATGATGTTTCCAGTCTTATAGTTCAGCCCAAACTCTTACAGAACGTTTATCAATGCCTTCCTCTCGATTGAATCATGTCTTCTGTAAGTCTATGAATAATATCACTAAGTCTTTTTTCCTTAGGTTGGCAAGTTCAATTATAGTTGTTAGGTTAATGATCTGTTCAGTGCATGATCGTCCCTTCGTGAATCCTCCCTGATATTCACTGAGCTTTGGATCAAGTTGTGTTTCAGCTCTTAAAGGAGAGCTTCTGAAAGAATCTTGTAAGTTATAGATAAAAGCGGAGATCCCTCTGTAGTTGTTAATATTCGTTTTAGATCTTTGCTTATGGAGAGGGTGGATGAGGGCTGATTTCCACTCATCAGATACCTTAGTAGTTCGACGGATCTCTTCAAAGATCTTAGTTAATGTCTCAATCGAAGACTCATCAGCCTTCTCCCACATCTCTGACACAATTGAGTCCCAACCAGGGCTTTATTATTCTTTAAAAGGCAATGGTTCGGCGCACTTCGTCTTTGCATGGTGGTTGAGAGTCTGGATTGACTGTTGTAGTTTGAACTCTTTGGAAGGTCACAGTTCAGATGTTTCCCGAAGTACTTGGCGAGCAAGTGACAATTCTCATGGTTGTTATAAACAATGCCTGCTTTATCATTCAAAAAGTGTAATCTTGGGGCATTGTATTTCTCTGTATATAATTAGAATATCTTGAAACTTAGATATGCAATAGCGGTATTCAAGATAGTAAACATGCTTAAAAGAAAATGTACATTCAGTCATCAACTCCGTATATTCGAAAGTCAAAATTGGAAGACAAAGTCGAGTGTAAATCCACGTTTTCAATAGCATATGGTGGGAAAGCAAACATCAGCAAGAAGAAACATAAATACACAAGCTCTGTGTTGAGAGAACTGACGGATATTTGGAAGCCCATTCTTGCAGCGTAAGAACTACAAGCTGCAGCAGAGGATCGAGTATTTAGTCTTATGAACGCTTATTGGAATGGTGCGGAAAACAGGATTTCACAGTTAAATGGACCCGGACCTTCCTATACCTCCAATGTTCAATGTAGGGAACATTGTCTTCTAAACTATTAACACCAAAATGATGAAACTTTTGCAGTAGTATATCACAATTATCTACCAACAAGTATCGTAGCGATTTTAATTTAATTTCTGGGAAGACATTAACTATTTTGTTACTGAAAATAATTGACACAATTTTTGATATAGTGTCTTTGACATAAAAGCTATCACCGATCACGTAGGACAAAAGGGCTGTGCCGGAAGGTGTACATTGCCATTATTTACAATCTCTGAACATTTGAGGTCTGTGGAGGAAATGTTTCTTATATGACAAAACAGCGAACTTGTGGCAAACGCGGTTCGAAGATTAACTAACTTACTTGTGGAGTCCACCACCATAACTGTTTCTTTGTTCTACTGTCAATAGACATTTATTAATTTAGCCTTATTTTTAAACCTTTCGCACTACTTCTCTTTTCTTCCACTACCACTCATTGTGTATCGACTTCATAGCAGTGAGCACGTATGTTTGAGGCATCACTTCTGCAGCATATTAGACGTTATAATGTATGTGGCATTATCATTATATGATCCCAAGTGAAGAGTAAAAATATCCACAAAAATATTTTTGGTATTCTGGTCCAAATTACATTATTCACACTCTCGTTTTGATTTTGAAGTCCTTTGTGTCGCTTCACATTGAATGACACAGGTCATTTCGCAACATTCATTACACAACAACTACTGAATTATCTATCGCTTTTATAGCAATGAAATGTTCATTATTTCGTTCACATGATCATCAATACACTGTTCCAATAAATTGGATTAGACATTACTTCGTGTAAGCAAGTATTTAAGTAACATTTATTTTGCTTCCTACCTTGCGGTTATCCAACCTAATCGATCTCAACGGAGAAAAATAGAAACCAACAATTAGAAAAACCAAGCAAAACTAGGAAAAATTATGAGCGAAATCAAGCGAACCAAGACAACAGCAGACAACACACTATAGGGATACAATAATACTGCACGCTAGTGGACAAAACAAAACTGAAACACAAAAACAAAAGAAAAAAGATAGAGCGGTGGCAACGCGGCAAAACAAAAACAATACTGAATACAAAACAAAAATACACAATAATAGCATCACGGCAACAAGAGTTTAACTACCTAACTTCCTGAGTACGTGATGGCACGTGTGACTCAATCTCACCTGACCTAGCACAATTCATATGCTAAGATCCCCCGTCTAGTGATCACCTTTCCCCACTGCTAGCCAGTACTGGGGAAGGCCGCCATTTCTCCTGTGCTGAGTAGCGAAATTTAACGCTCTACCTGTGTCATGATAATCCGCTGCCTGATTCGTTCTCCTCTTGACACAACTGAGAATTAGCCTTTAAGGCGCTGTACTCTGCTTCCAATTCTAATTAAAAACCTACATAAATTACCAGCTCACCTCGAGTCAGATACCAACCACCTCAGAAGCTTAACTCCATTGCACGGATGAGCAATTCACTTCAACCGGTGTTCATTAAGCACCCGCCTCTCTTCAATCATTTCTTTAAATACTGTCGACAAATGAAGTCCCGCGCAATACACACGACGTATTTACTTTTAACTTCGTCCAACCGCTGTTCACATATTAACCCATAAATCAACAAATTAAACCTGTTCTCACCGTCCTATTTTCATTTACCACTCTCAAATTCACCATCTAATTAACCCTCAGAAACTTCTTTAGAATAGCCCTCTTCCTACATTCGGGTGCCTGCTCTTGTTCAGCAATATCTCTCGCCATCTTAATCACGTGTTTCCAATACGTACCCCTACTCCTCCCCTATTCAATATTATAAAACTCGTCTAACCCCAGTCTATCTAAGGCATTCTTCACCTTGTCCACCCAGTAATCCCCATAATTGCACTAATTCATTTGATACTGGTAAGCCGACTGCAGAATTAGGCCCCCTTCACCTCCTATCAGTCTGCACCAGAAACCAAGCGTTCTTTTTAAAATGTCAATCTTGATCTACTCTTTACACAATATCCTTACACTTGCACTCGAGGTACACAATGGCAACCCCACACCAATCTTACAGAAATTACTCTCTACCTGCTCCAATACTCCACACTCTTTCTCCACCCTCACCTCAGAAACATACAGCAATTTACTCTTCACCACTGCATTAAACACCATGCTTTGTATATCATAGCATAACCACGAAATTTACTTTGCAATATCCTAGTTACTGAAAATGCAGCTTGGCCTTTACATTTGCTCACCTAATCTGCTCTACCCAATTACAATTTCTACTTATCACTTGTGTCGAAGCACACGAGTATAAATTACGTAATAGGCAATCACTTGCATTTATGGCAGAGAAAAATATTTAAACACTATCATGAACACTTCTACGAAAATAAGCTGAATGAGTTATAAGAAAATTCCACAGTTAATAATAATGCACAACGCTTGATGAGACTAAGTTCCACAATTGTAAAATGGTGAAAACTAAGTTCCACAATTATAAAGGCTTGTATTGAAGTTTCTACACGCACACAAATTCAAACTTCCACTTGACTGTCAGAACCTAAATCCACTGTAAGTTTTGTCACATATTGGAGTTTCAACACGCGCACAAATTATAAGTTCCACTCAACTCACAGACAATTCGCAGACAAATTGGTCAGCACTTTGATCCGACGAACATAGTAATGATGCAGCGTGGTGAGCCAGATTGGACTCCCAGCTATGGCTTTACTGATTTGGTTAGGTTGAGCTCGTCTTATATACAATTTGTGCAACTAAGTCATCAGATGTCACGATTTCTATAAAGTTGGATAACTCGAGAATCCATCGACGGATTTGCTTGAGACTTATAATTAGAGACGTTTGCATGATCCTCTACAAAATGACGTGTCTCTCAAGTTGATACAATCATTATTACAGGAGTTATGAAAATGTTCAAGTCGAACAGTCGGGAAGGTGTGACGTGGCTTCTAGAACAAGCCAGTCCATGCCGGGCAGCACGTGACCGAACAGGCGGGTAGCCTATCTTGCTACTGCGTTCACGTCACTCGTACAGCTGTAGCTGGTTCAGGCGGGCTCGCTCCACCGAGCGTATTCAGATCCAGCTCGCAGTAAATGTCCTGCGTGATGATTAAACTTTAAAAAATTACGGCATGGACCGCGCGTAACCGGTACAATACTTCGACGTCTTAATTCTAAGTTAGCTTACACCATTACAGAAAATTTAAAATAACACTTCATGTAAATCTTGACTACTATTATTTGTTCAAAAATAGAAATGTTGGTAAAGGAAAATGAACTCATGAAGTTCAAACTCAAAAGAAGAAGAAATGATTAATTAACATTTGACCTGATAGCTTAAAATATTCGTTAATGATCGCTATTATCATTTCTCGTCTTTTCATCACAATTAAAACGTGCTACTCTCTTATCCTTATACAATAATCATAAAGAAAACTGGTAACATACAAAATCTGTGTGGAAAATCGATGGTTACGTTAATGTATCACACTTACTTATTCATGTCACTTTCTGGTTGGAGTATCCCACTATAAGCATCCGGAAAAGTGATAAGTTTCTTATTTATTAGCAAAAGTTTGTTTCTAATCAATTAAAGTTACTATATTATCCAATATCATGTCTTATATTATCTTCGCTTTACTACATAAATTAATCTTTTTCTTGCTAGTTGCTTTACGTCGCACCGACACAGATAGGTCTTATGGCGACGATGGGACAAGGAAGGGCTAGGAGCTGGAAGGAAGCGGCCGTGGCCTTAATTAAGGTACAGCCCCAGCATTTGCCTGGTGTGGAAATGGGAAACCACGGAAAACCATCTTCAAGGCTGCCGATAGTGGGGTTCGAACCTACTATCTCCCGAATACTGGATACTGGCCGCAATTAAGCAACTGCAGCTATCGAGCCCGGTCATAAATTAATCATTGAGTATAACGAGGTATTCAGATCCTTAAGTGAGCCTAAATACCAGTATGTGACCTTGTGTGAATTAGTTAAAATATCTAGGGAGCACCATCCTTGAAGACATTGTGCAGTTATATTTCTATACAAAGTAGCAATCATTCATGTGCCGGGAGGTACACCTTAACTCCGCGCATTCAAAAGAAACGAAATAATGAACTCTGTCTATGATATACTAACAATTTGTTGGTTGATTGATCCACCTTTTCAATGCAAATTACAGTTTGTGTTGCTAAGTTGTAATGTTACAACACTAATTTACCGGGACATGTTTCGCTTTATTCACAAGCATCATCAGCCTATACAATTGTCTCAAGGTTTGTCATATTTAGATTGTTCTTACAAATTTCATTACATTGAATGTAAATCTAATTTCAGTGATAACAATATTTAAAACATAAGAATAATATACACATTAAAAATTATGACAAAATGATTTGCAATGTTAAAATGGAGTAACTCTTAATTCTAAAACACATTGACGTCCAAAACACAGTTTATACAATTTGAAAATTTGGCTAAAAATTGTTTGCAATGTTAAAATAAAATTGATTCAACTATAATTTGGCATTAAAATTTGAGTTATAAATATAAATATTGGATGTTAATATATAGGAGCCATAGTTTCTAAAGTGCGTTGGTTTCTAGAATACAGTAACATTTCAGTATTGAGAATTTTAGTTAAGAATTGTGCTCTCTTAATAATGTTATTTAAAAAGACTGTAATTTTGCATTATGCGTGATTAGAGTCAGGATGATGATCTAGAATTGAAGTCTTGGGTTCGTTGGAGCATGGCTTCTAGATTTGATGAGGCTTGCTGCTGCAGTTTTGCAATTTGATCAGAGGAAGTATTGACATATTTAATTCTTGTTTGTAGCGACCCGACTCTCCGTTGGAAGTTGATTGTTTTAATGTAAGTTATGGTTAAAAGGGGCTTCAATCCAAATTTTGAGTGTTTGATTATATTTCTTTCGAGTTATAGAAGCACCTGGAACAAATGGAAATGAACTCAAGTAATATTGTGTGTGTGTTGTGCTTGTAATGTGAGTGTTGATGTTGCATTATCACTTACCCCTTTGTCTGCTGCTACAGAATCTTGTGGACCTTATTGCGTTACTGTGACTATTGTCTGTTGTGGTTCTACTTCTACTCCTTGTGTTGTACGTATGAAAGAGCTGTTGTGAAGGGCGGGTAGGGGGTTGAGGGGAAGAGATGTTGGGCGGGGCGTTTGCTATTGACGTGCTATGTGGTAGGGAATTCTTATCTGTTGTCGAGGTGGGGGTAGAGGACGATCCTGTAGGCGGGGCGTTAAGCTTTGGCATATTACGTGGAGGGGGATTTTTTGCGTTGCCGAAATGGTTTCAGTTGTGAGTGTATTTAGATTGAATATCTAAAAAAATTGCTTTTATCTGATTTGAGATTTCGTAATAATGTTGGCAACTGCTCTATTAACGGACTTTTTATTTCGACCGCTTCATTCAAGTTTTTTCCTTTATTAAAGTATTGATCCAAATAAATATATATGTTTTCGAACTCTGTCATTAGCTTCCCCTTTTCGATTCTTTTGATTATTGTAAGGTCTTTGTCTATTGAGGTGTAATGATGGCCGGTTTCTTTCATATGATTACTCATTGCGGAGTATTTGTTGTGTTTTAAAGTGTTAAAGTGTTCCATGTATCTGGTTAGGAAACTGCGTCCAATTTGGCCAACATATGAAGATTTACACTGTGCGCATGTTTGTTTGTATATTCCGGAGCCTTGAAATTTGTTATTAAAGGCATTTACTGTGTTATGGTTAAAAATAAGTTTTTGTTAGTGTTATATGTTTTAAAGGCTATTTGCATATCCCGTTTTTTGAGTGGGTTTCCTATTTGGTGAATCTTTGAACTGGTGTAAGTGAAGGTTGCGTATTTGGAATTCTTAGTCTTTTCTGGTGCGAGGTTTGTGGCTATTTTGAGCTTTACTTTGTTGATGATTCGATTTACTATGTCTGCTTTATATCCATTGGCTAGTGCTAGTTCTTTTATAAAATTTATTTCTTTTGTAAAATTCGCGGGTGATAAGGGTATTTTGTAAGCTCTGTAGACAATACTGAAAAAGGTTGCTTGTTTGTGGGATTTTGGGTGGAGTGAGTCATTTCTTATTGTTATTGGCGTGTGTGTTGGTTTTCTGTATTTCTGATAATCAAATTTGGATTTTAATCGTGTTAAAGTAACATCTAGATAATTCAATGAGTTGTTTTTTCGTCTTCTTTGGTGAATTTTACGTATCTATCGATGTTGTTTAAAAATTCAAGGATTTTTTCGCTGTTATTTTTTTCGGTTGTCTGTTATTACAAATGTATCGTCAACAAATCTCAGCCAAAGACAGATTCCTTCTATGTTTGGTTTAATTATGCTATGTTCTATGTTATCCATATAAATATCTGCTAATATTCCTGAGCTGGGGTCACCCATAGCTAAACTTAATTGGTGGTAAATTTTATTGTTAAAGGTGAAATAGTTGTTATTTAATACGAATTTAAGTAGTGTAATAAATTCATCTACTTCTAGCTTACTTAAGTTACTATATTTGGAAAGGTTTGAGTTAATAATTTCGATCGTTTCTTTCATGGGGATATTTGAATACATATTGGAAATGTCAAACGAACTCATTCTATGGTGGGGTTGTAAGTTGAAGTTTTTTAATCTTTCGCAAAATTCAATTGAGTTTTTAATTGAGGAGTTACTCTGGAACTTAAATGTTTTTTGAGGAACTGATGTATAAATTTTGATATTTTATATGTTGGGCTATTTCTGCTGTTTATAATTGGTCGAATGGGTGTATTGTTTTGTTTACCTTAGGTAGTGCCTTTGCCTTGGGTAATGTTGGGTTCATGTTGACCATTTTTTGTTGTTCTTGCTCATTCAATAAGCAATTTGAATTTTTAAGGATTGTTTTTAGATTCCTTTGAATTCTAGAGACCGGGTCTTTATTTACTATAGTGTAAGATTCATTAGAAAAGAATTCTTCGGTTTTTTTGATGTAGTCACTTTTATTTACTAGGACTATTGTTTCGCCTTTATCTGCCTTAGTCACGATAATGTCGTTATCTTTTATTTTTGCCTTTAAATCTTTTATTTGTTTTAGGAGTGTCTGGTCGGAATTAGTTTTCATTCCTTTTACCAAACTTGGGACTTTCTTTTTTTACTTCATATTTAATGCCATTTTGTATTTCTGCCGGCAGTTTCCCTATATTTGCTTCGGATTCCGCTATTGTGATAGTTAATTCTTCCATTTTGTACGGGTTAGGCCAATTGGACTTAGTTCCCTTGTTGAGTATGTTCATTTCTTTACCAGAAAAATTGGTGTGTGATAAATGAATTGTCGCGGGATTTTTTATCTTTAAAGGAATTGGATCTTTTTTCCATTAACGGTTAACTTTTTTGAACTTCTATTAGGTGTTTTAGTTTGTTTTCTGGAGTTTTTTGCTTTCTGGAGTTTTTTGCTTTCTGTCTAAGATGTTGGGAAGTTTTTTAATAGTGTGTTGTTGAGTGGAGGTCCAGTCTAAGGGCGATGTAAAATGGGTTGTACTTAAGTGTGTTTTGTAGAGCTGTAAGTTTAGTAGCAATTTTTGTCTGTACAGTAACTTTAATTCGTTTTTTAGCCATATTTTATTTACTCTGTTTTGGGTGTCAAGAGATTCTGAACTTGATATGTTCGTTCTTTGGGTAGACCTTAAGAATTTCGGTATTACATCGCACCTTTAACATTCTTTCAAAAACCAGATATCTTTAGCAATCTTACTGACTTTAACCTTGAGGTTAATATATCTGTTTGTCTTAGTTTTTGCCTGGTTGGCTATCACCTTACATATAACTAATCTCATGATTAGACCCGTATTGAACTATGCTATGTTATACTAACAATTTGTTGGTTGTTTTGATCCACCTTTTCAATACAAATTACAGTTTGTGTTGCTAAGTTGTAATGTTACAACACTAATTTACCGGGACATGTTTCGCTTTATTCACAAGCATCATCAGCCTATACAATTGTCTCAAGGTTTGTCATATTTAGATAGTTGTTACAAATTTCATTACATTGAATGTAACTCTAATTTCAGTGATAACAATATTTAAAACATAAGAATAATATACACATTAAAAATTATTACAAAATGATTTGCATTGTTAAAATGGAGTAACTCTTAATTCTAAAACACATTGACGTCCAAAACGCAGTTTATACAATTTGAAAATTTGGCTAAAAATTGTTTGCAATGTTAAAATAAGATTGAGTCAACTATAATTTGGCATTAAAATTTGAGTCATAAATATAAATATTGGATGTTAATATTTAGGGGCCATAGTTTCTAAAGTGCGTTGGTTTCGAGAATACAGTAATACTTCAGTATTGAGAATTTTAGTTAAGAATTGTGCTCTCTTAATAATGTTATTTAAAAAGACTGTAATTTTGCATTATGCGTGATTAGAGTCAGGATGATGATCTAGAATTGAAGTCTTGGGTTCGTTGGAGCATGGCTTCTAGATTTGATGAGGCTTGCTGCTGCAGTTTTGCAATTTGATCAGAGGAAGTATTGACATATTTAACTCTTGTTTGTAGCGACCAGACTCTCCGTTGGAAGTTGATTGTTTTAATGTAAGTTGAACCATGCTCCTTTAGCATGTTTCTCATATGTTATGTTTAACTACTCAAACAAGTTTTGTTGACCTCAGTTCGAGGAAAAACCTGTGTATATCCCTTGATAGGCCACAGAGCCCAGCACTCTGCGTTATGTGTATTGACGATCTTTTGCCGTACGAGACTACTGTTTTCATCTTTTGACGCATATCTTTGCCTTCCTCACTCGTGATATTTTTTTTAACAATGGAGGCTAGACGATGTGGAATCGCCTTCCTTTGCTTTAGGTGGATTTTTAACTTATTTAAATGAGCCTTTACCACCATTCATGTCGTAAGTAATGTATTGATTTAACAGGTATGTGCTTTTAGTCGTCACTTTATTATTACTACGTTTGCATAACTCTTTTCACGATCCCTGATGACCGGTCGATGTGCATCTTCTACTTCGGTTCGTGTAAATGGCGTGTGTGACTGTGAGAGGTTAATATTATGATTACTGCTGATTTGGAAATTTGGTCTCGAACCCATCACATTTTTGGTGCACTTGTTTTGGTGCATTTGTTTTGGTTGTACCTGGCCGTCTTCGAAGCAACAACTTTCGTGTCGACAAAGTTTTATTTGCAGTCGTACGAAACTCAAGCTTAATGTGATTTGGTGCACAATCCTGCCTGTTTGCCCGATTATATAAAATGCATATACTCTTATATTGTGCTCCCATAGTGCACGTTATTAGTTGAATATGCGAGATCTGGAGCTGTGTTAAGGTGAGTCATGTGATGTGTATTTGTACCTCGTGTGAATGTTATGAGTGAATGCTGGTGTCTGATGCAAGTAAAAGATGGACTATCGATTGGTTTATTCATGTTTTATTTCAGTTTCATTTCGATTTTGTTTTGGTAACCCATTTTCTTTTCTTGATACAGATTTGTTATTTACTTGGCCATGTGTTTGTTTGGACGCGGCCTAACCGCCGGTCGGCCACGTTGGTATTCTTATTTTTCGTATCTCTGCGCATGCCTGTTTTATATTGCTGGACCAAAGATGCTGTACTCAGCGCTTTTGCGTGATTCCTTCCTTTACTCGTTGCGTCTTATTTTGATCTCTCTGGTCACGTGGGTAAGAATGTTTTTGTAGTAGGAGGCTTCTATTGTCGTCGCGCGAATTGAGAATGGAAAGATATGCGCTGTGAATAATGTAATCTGAAGTGAAAAAAGGATATTGCCTGTACTACCGTGCGCACGGCAAATTTAATCGAAATATTAATGGTAATGAGGTCACTACTGTATCAGTGAGCTGATAATGAAATATTTGGTGTGTGTTATGATAATTTATGTTGAGCTCACTCCACGACCTCGACAGGGACGCTTGTGAATGTATGTTTATGTCTTTAGTTTTTTCTGTTATACGATTGGCTTCTTTTTCCATGTTTTGATTCTATTATTAATTTATTAATAAACCCTGTCCTTATGTTTATTCAGCGTTTCATTTATAGTAGTCTTCTATAATCGTCCTCGTTGGTTAATAACGAGGCCCATCTTGAGCTCAGGGCCGTTTGCTGCGTTCCCTAATCGCGGTCCGCACCTCATTCTCCCGTTTCGTTTGTTTCATTTACATCTTATGCGATCTGTAAGGGAGGGGTTCGGCACAAAGTTATGATTAAAAGGGGCTTCAATCCAAATTTTGAGTATTTGATTATATTTCTTCCGAGTTATAGAAGCACCTGGAACAAATGGAAATGAACTCAAGTAATATTGTGTGTGTGTTGTGCTTGTAATGTGAGTGTTGATGTTGCATTATCACTTACCCCTTTGTCTGCTGCTACAGAATCTTGTGGACCTTATTGCGTTACTGTGACTATTGTCTGTTGTGGTTCTACTTCTACTCCTTGTGTTGTACGTATGAAAGAGCTGTTGTGAAGGGCGGGTAGGGGGTTGAGGGGAAGAGATGTTGGGCGGGGCGTTTGCTATTGACGTGCTATGTGGTAGGGAATTCTTATCTGTTGTCGAGGTGGGGGTAGAGGACGATCCTGTAGGCGGGGCGTTAAGCTTTGGCATATTACGTGGAGGGGGATTTTTTGCGTTGCCGAAATGGTTTCAGTTGTGAGTGTATTTAGATTGAATATTTTAAAGAATTTGCTTTTATCTGATTTGAGATTTCGTAATAATGTTGGCAACTGCTCTATTAACGGACTTTTTCTTTCGATCGCGTCATTCAAGTTTTTTCCTTTATTAAAGTATTGATCCAAATAAATATATATATGTTTTCGAACTCTGTCATTAGCTTCCCCTTTTCGATTCTTTTGATTATCGTAAGGTCTTTGTCTATTGAGGTGTAATGATGGCCGGTTTCTTTCATATGATTACTCATTGCGGAGTATTTGTTGTGTTTTAAAGCGTTAAAGTGTTCCATGTATCTGGTTAGGAAACTGCGTCCAATTTGGCCAACACATGAAGATTTACACTGTGCGCAGGTTAGTTTGTATATTCCGGAGCCTTGAAATTTGTTATTAAAGGCATTTACTGTGTTATGGTTAAAAATAGGTTTTGTTAGTGTTATATGTTTTAAAGGTTATTTGCATATCCCTTTTTTGAGTGGGTTTCCTATTTGGTGAATCTTTGAACTGGTGTAAGTGAAGGTTGCGTATTTGGATTTTTTAGTCTTTTCTGGTGCGAGGTTTGTGGCTATTTTGAGCTTTACTTTGTTGATGATTCGATTTACTATGTCTGCTTTATATCCATTGGCTAGTGCTAGTTCTTTTATAAAATTTATTTCTTTTGTAAAATTCGCGGGTGATAAGGGTATTTTGTAAGCTCTGTAGACAATACTGAAAAAGGTTGCTTGTTTGTGGGATTTTGGGTGGAGTGAGTCATTTCTTATTGTTATTGGCGTGTGTGTTGGTTTTCTGTATTTCTGATAATCAAATTTGGATTTTAATCGTGTTAAAGTAACATCTAGATAATTCAATGAGTTGTTTTTTCGTCTTCTTTGGCGAATTTTACGTATCTATCGATGTTGTTTAAAAATTCAAGGATTTTTTCGGTGTTATTTTTTTTCGGTTCTCTGTTATTACAAATGTATCGTCAACAAATCTCAGCCAAAAACAGATTCCTTCTATGATTGGTTTAATTGTGCTATGTTCTATGTTATACATATAAATATTTGCTAATATTCCTGAGCTGGGGTCACCCATAACTAAACTTAATTGGTGGTAAATTTTATTGTTAAAGGTGAAATAGTTGTTATTTAATACGAATTTAAGTAGTGTAATAAACTCATCTACTTCTAGCTTACTTAAGTTGCTATATTTGGAAAGGTTTGAGTTAATAATTTCGATCGTTTCTTTCATGGGGATATTTGAATACATATTGGAAATGTCAAACGAACTCATTCTATGGTGGGGTTGTAAGTTGAAGTTTTTTAATCTTTCGCAAAATTCAATTGAGTTTTTAATTGAGGAGTTACTCTGGAACTTATAAGGTTTTTTGAGGAACTGATGTATCAATTTTGATATTTTATATGTTGCTCTATTTCTGCAGTTTATAATTTGTCTAATGGGTGTAATGCTTTTGTGTACCTTAGGTAGTGCCTTTGCCTTGGGTAATGTTGGGTTCATGTTGACCATTTTTTGTTGTTCTTGCTCATTCAATAAGCAATTTGAATTTTTAAGGATTGTTTTTAGATTCCTTTGAATTCTAGAGACCGGGTCTTTATTTACTATAGTGTAAGATTCATTAGAAAAGAATTCTTCGGTTTTTTATGTAGTCACTTTTATTTACTAGGACTATTGTTTCGCCTTTATCTGCCTTAGTCACGATAATGTTGTTATCTTTTACTTTTGCCTTTAAATCTTTTATTTGTTTTAGGAGTGCCTGTCGGAATTAGTTTTCATTTCTTTTACTAAACTCGAGAGTTTCTTTTTTACTTCATATTTAATGTCATTTTGTATTTCTGCCGGCAGTTTCCCTATATTTGCTTCGGATTCCGCTATTGTGATAGTTAATTCTTCCATTTTGAGCGGGTTAGGCCAATTGAACTTAGTTCCTTTTTTGAGGATGTTCATTTCATTATCAGAAAAATTGGTGTCTGATAAATTAATTGTCGCGGGATTGTTTATCTTTAAAGGAATTGGATCTTTTCTCCATTAACGGTTAACTTTTTTATCTTCTATTAGGTGTTTTAGTTTGTTTTCTAGAGTTTTTGCTTTGTGTCTAAGATGCTGGAAAGTTTTTCAATAGTATGTTGTTGAATGGAGGTCCAGTCTAAAGGCGATGTAAAATGGGATGTACTTAAGTGTGCTTTGTACAGCTGTAAGTTTAGTAGCGATTTTTTTATGTACAGTAACTTTAATTCGTTTTTTAGCCATATTTTGTTTACTCTGTTTTGGGTGTCAAGAGATTCTGAACTTGATATGTTCTTTCTTTCGGTAGACCTTAAGAATTTCGGTATTACATCGCACCTTAAACGTTCTTTCAAAAACAAGATATATTTAGCAATCTTACTGACTGTAACCTTGAGGTTAATATATCTGTTTGTCTTAGTTTTTGCCTGGTTGGCTATCACATTACATATAACTAATCTCATGATTAGACTCGTATTGAACTATGCTATGATATACTAACAATTTGTTGGTTGTTTTGATCCACCTTTTCAATACAAATTACAGTTTGTGTTGCTAAGTTGTAATGTTACAACACTAATTTACCGGACATGTTTCGCTTTATTCACAAGGATCATCAGCCTATACAATTGTCTCAAGGTTTGTCATAGGCCTATTTAGATAGTTGTTACAAATTTCATTACATTGAATGTAAATCTAATTTCAGTGATAACAATATTTAAAACATAAGAATAATATACACATTAAAAATTATGACAAAATGATTTGCAATGTTGAAATGTAGTAACTCTTAATTCTAAAACATACATTTGTAATAACAGACAACCGAAAAAATAATAGCGAAAAAATCCTTGAATTTTTAAACAACATCGATAGATACGTAAAATTCACCAAAGAAGACGAAAAAACAACTCATTGAATTATCTAGATATTACTGTAACACGCTTAAAATCCAAATTTGATTATCAGATGTACAGAATACCAACCCACACGCAAATAACAATAAGAAATGACTCACTCCACCCCAAATCCCACAAACATGTAACCTTTTTCAGTATGGTCTACAGAGCCTACATAATACCCTTATCACCCGCGAATTTTACAATTTTACCTTGTCTCTTGATCGCCGTATCTGAGTGATTGTGTGTGTTAAAACAGGAGGCGGGGCGCCTCATTCCTCACCAGGCAGACCAGCAGCCAAGGTAGTGTCCACCAGACTTACTTTTCTGTAGCTACCTCCGCAGACTTACACGAGGGGAAGGTCCTAATTTCTAACTATGAAACCTGTTTTCTAAGATGTAAACCTTTCAGCTAATGTAAAATTTCATAAATTCTTAAAACTGTAAATCGGGGATAGAGAGTGCGTTACCCTGTCGAGCTCCCCTTCTTCTTGGTTTGAGGTGACTATGATTTATAACCTTTTCTCTATTCTGTAAAGTGTTAGAATAATCTCCATTCGAGTCACCTCAGTAGCTTGGGATTAGCCCCTGCATCATCCGGCCGAGAGCCCAGTTACGGTTTTAAAAGTTCTAGGAGTGCTAGTGTACGCCTCCATTCATTTTGTGTTCGGGCCAGTAGTCTAATCTGCTCTTTTTCCACGAAGGCCCAGTAGGTTGGGTAATAGGTAAGGTTTTATGTAATGCTGCCTTTACCGGGCTGTTTAAAATGTGTTAAAGGTGGAGGGCATGTAAGCTCTTTTCTGTGTTCTCTAAATTCAACTGCATATTGAGGTGCGCTTCTGGAAGGCGGCAAAGTTGTTGGAGCAAAGTGCTCTTAAATTGGAGTATTCTGATTCTTGTCTAAACATTGAGTTTGTAAACTGTATCCGGTATCTCAGAATTTGTAAACTAAGAGCTTGAAGCCCCAATCTGTAAAATTCCCTAATCTTGGGTTTTCCAATATTTGTTTCAAGATATCTATTTGTACCTGTCATGTTATGTTCATTCAGTGAAAAAAATTGTTAAGTTTGAATTTCTAAAAGAAATATAACCTTTGTTTAAACTTTAAAGTCAATTTCTGATATCGTAGTTAGACCCATTCATCACCCGCACCTTCTTTCACCTCTTTCTGCTCCACGGATATCACCGTAACAATTCATATAAACCTAAGTATGCCATAATTAATTTAAGAGAATGCGATTTACAGTAGAAACTCTAAGTTAAAAATGTCCAAGTGAACGAATACTCAATCTTATAGGAATACCTTTTAATGATCTAATCCTATCGCAATATTCAATGAAAGTCAAAACACATCATTATCAAAATATATGGATTTTGGACGAAGTATAATGTCATTAAATCATCAAGATATGTTATACTAATTTGCGTCACTCTCTGTATTCAAATATTCCATTTCCACCAGTTATTTCATCGTAGCAACACATATTAATTCAATTCGTCTTTCATTTCTTTCATATAACAACATTACATTTTCATTACTCATTTCGAATCATATCTATTCTTATTACTCCAAATATTTTGCGTACTTACCTTTCTGACGCACAAATAACTTTATCCTCGTATATTCATATCATTGGATCACTATCTTCTAAAATAATATCAATATTTCTTCCGTTTGCTGTTATTTCCATATCCAGTGATATCCTAACTCCTTATCACCTATATGCACATTTACACATCACTTGGTTTATTATTACAATTCTAAAATATTCTCCTCATAAGAACTTCACATACGATATGGCGTAATATGTTTGGATTCCTTGTTTTGACTGAAATACTATTACCGCATTACTGTCCGCCTTCGTAGCGTAACGGTTAGTGTTATTAGCTGCCGTCCTCGGAGGCCTGGGTTCGATTCCCGGTACTGCCAGAAATTTAAGACTGGCAGGAGGGCTGGTATGTGGTCCAAATGGTACATGGTGTGCCTGAAAAGAGCTGCACCACCTCGGGATGAGGACACGAGTTTACTTTTTACTTTACCGCATTACTATATCGCATTTCCGTACTGAAATTAGTTATATTTCTTAAGAAGGCTACCTATTCCATTTATATCGACATAATAAATAAATCACTCGCGAGAATCTAGCACATTTTAAGTTATTTTGAACAAAATAACGACAAAACACATTAGGCTTTAACTACAAATAATCAACTCATGTTAACATCTACATATCTATACATATTTTATTTAAGAAACTTCTCTTTGTCCATCGCTTCCGGAATGATATCTCTACTCGTTCATCCTCCGCAGCCGCGTGGGTGATGGTCATCTAGATGTCATCTGTGGTGTTGGTCCAACTCGGGTTTATCCAGGTAACTTGCCCCATGTCTCCTTAGAGAGCCATGGCGATTTTGACTTGCTCAATTACAAAGATAAAATACATTGATGAAATCAGCCGTAGCATATGAATGATACTAAAGCATTCTAATATACTTTAACAGTTAAGATTTCGTTTAGGATTGCTTTGCGTAATTCTAATTTCTATCACACCTCCAAGATATCTGCAATTATCTTAGTTTTTATGACGTATAGAATTGCTTTATGAATTTATACAATGATGACATTGCGTTGTATCGACTGTTTGCTTCTCTGGTCAAGGTCTTTTTCTTGCCGTCTGTAGTATGGCAGATAACCAAGACTTGTCACATATTTTAGATATGTATAACGCGTTTTATTTTAATATTCTTATACATTTTGCATTATCTTGTTATTTTGTCGATGTCAAGAACTTATTTTTCTTAAATTATCTCCTTTCTTGATATTTTAAAACATTCAGCTCATATTCAGTCGCAATACATCTGCTTCCTAAGTTTGTCTTTTCATTTGTGTCTCTAGTACAGTGTTGGTCTTTTAACAATTCGAATTCTTATTTTGCCTTTATCACTGCCATGACGATCCTATATACAGTGAAACCTCGGAATGCGAGTACCTTTGTCTACGAGTGTTTTGCAGAACGAGCAAACATTTTAAATAAATTGTAACTTGATAAGCGAGTGACGTACCGCAATACGAGCATCACGTGTGCCTACGTTCTCGCCTCCCCTGTCCGTTTGTTGAATGGATGAACGAGATCTTTGGTCCTGTAGTGAAGAAATATCTTTCAGAAAATAATCTGCCGTTCAAAGTCTTGCTGGTTATGGACAATGCTCCTACTCATCCTCCTTGAGGAAGACTTCTGGAGGAATTCAAGTTCGTTAAGGTTCTTTCACCCAACACTACTCCGCTACTCCACCCTACGGATCAGCAAGGCATTTCAAACTTCAAGAAGCTATACACCAAAACATTATTTCAGCTATGCTTCGAAGTGACCGAAGCAACAATCTTTACCCTCCGAGAGTTTGGGAGAAATCATTTCCCCATCGTGAACTGCCTGAAGATCATCGATAAAGCCTGGGATGGAGTCACCAAGAGAACTCTCACTTCCGCTTGGGGAAAGCTGAGGCCTGACTGTGTTCTTGGACGTGATTTTGAGGGGTTGTTTGTAACAATGAGCCGACGATTGTCGATGAAATTATGCCCTTAGGGATGACTATGGGACTGGAGGTGAATGACGTGGACATTCAAGAGCTGCTGGAAGAACATAACCAGGAAATGGCCACCAACGAACTGATTGGCCTGCATCGCGAACAACAGGAGGAGGTTATGGAGATCTCGTCCGGGGAATAGAAGGAGGAAAAGTCAGTGGAGATTCATTGGAGATTCGGGAGAAATGCAAAATGTGGGAAAGGGTGCAAAATTGTAGAATATCACTACCCGAATAAGGCTGTAGCAATGCGAGCGATGAATCAGTTAAATGATTATGCATTATCACACTTTCGTGAAAACCTCAAAAAGAGGCAAAAGCAACAGTCTTTGGACAGATTCCTCGTTAATGTTGCACGAAAAGAAACCCATTCCAGTGAGCCAACAGAGAGCAGTGATTCCGTTAGTGAAATTCGTGCTACACAGTAACTCTTCTCATGCCATATCTCGTCTCCCTCACACCAACAATTATTCTATTGTAAGGAAAAGTGCACTTTAATTTGTTTTACGTTATATTTTGTTTTAGAAATATTATGTGAATAAATATTTTTGTGTTGCGGACGGATCATCCGCGTTTCAATTGTTTCTTATGGGAAAACTTGCTTTGATATACGAGCGCTTTGGAATACAAGCATATTGTCGGAAGGAATTATGCTCGCAATCCAAGGTTCCACTGTACTTCGACATTGCGTTACTCTGAAATTCCATGACATTTTATGACGTTATTCATTTCGTTTAATTTCGTTGTCAGTAATTGTGTGCATTGCAATTTGGTCAAGTTTTATTTCTGGAATAGTGGAATTGCACAATACCATCACCTTAGCCTTTTTACTGTTGGATCTTCAATCACCAGTTTTCCTCAAAAACTCCAATCCTCAGGTCCCCAGCTGGTAACGTCAGCAATAATACATCATCCGCAAAAACCAATCCTGGAATCTCTTGTATGTCTAGTACCGTATATGCCCACTTTTTCTCTACAAGACCGCCTAGTAAGTCGTTAATAAACAATAAGAAAAGAATTGGCGACAATTTACATCCCTGTTTCAGTCCAACTTTCAATTCAATCCACCTTAATGCTTCTGATCGCTCTTCTCATCCTCGCCCCCACCCCTATCCTCGCCAGTCTTTCAATCAAGGCCTCCCTGCTCACTGTATCGAACGCCTTCTGGAAGTCAATTGCAGCTATAAACACTTTAGAGCCTTATTTTCTCATATATTTATCTATTATTGTTCTCATAATCATTAAATTATCTCCCATTCTCGTCTCTTTTCTAAAACCACTCTGAAAAATCGATAGAATTGAGTAATATTCTGTCCACCTGCTCAAATTGTTTGCTATATTACCCGAGTACACCTTGCTCAGGGAGTCCAGCAGGTTTATGCCTCTATAGTTACTGGGATTTGTCCTCTCTCCTTTTTATAAACAGTCCCTTCTACCAGTCTTTCGGGAATTTCGCCCCCTCGAATATGTTGTTTTGGAATGTAACCAAACTCTCTTCCATCTGTCTAGTTTTACTACTTCCTTTCAATAAACATTAGTTATCCCAATTTCCCCTCCCGCAATCCTATTCTTCAATTTACTTATCACTCCCATCACCTCCTCACCTGTTACTCTCTTATCCATCTCCTGACAGTCCCTCTCTGTCCACCTTTCAACTTTATAGCCTCCTTCTACCCTTACTCACCCTTCCTTCCCACCTAATAGTTCCTGGAAGTACTCCACCCATGTTCCATACTCAGTTTTAGGTTTTGTCACTCTACTCGTCCCCATATTAATTGTATTAACCGTTGCCCACACCTTATCTCCTTCGCTGTCTTTACACTCTCTGTGTAATGCTTCCATTTGAGCCTTCTGCCACGCCTTTTCCTCTCCCCAAGTATTTTCTTAAATTCATTTCTCAACCTGCAACTCCCCCCACCATGTTTCCTGTACTCACCCAACGCTCTCATAACTACCTTACTCTTCACCTTACACTCCTTATGGAGCCATCCCTCCCCCTTATCTCTGATCTTCTTCCTGTATGATTTTTCCACCGCCACTCTCCTACCAGGATATTCCAGTAGATCTAAAACCCTATCAATATTATTGCCCTCCACTGCTACCTCGATCCCACCCTAATGATCTAAATTCTGCATTTTCAAGGTAGTTGTTTAACTTCGCTTTATCCTCCTCAGTCCAAATATACTTGGGGACTCTGCGACCTTTCTCCCTCCTCCTCTTCCTAATCCCCTCTGTTCCAGTCTCCCACTCCTATTCACGATTATATATACCGGAGAATGGTGTGATTGAACCCAATCAACCACCTCCATCCTGTTGATTCTATCTAACGCACCTTCCGAACTAATTACGAAAACAATAACGCCTCCTCCCTCATTTATAATATATGTCATTTTCCCTCCGCTATCACCTTTCCACCACCCATTCAGAATGTACAAGTTGCGTACCCCACTTCTGCCGTTTATCTTCACTTCTCCTACCACTCACCTTTACTCCCTTTAACCCTTTAACATAATCTGGGCTGGAGCACCCAATTCTCACGTTCAAATCCCCTAACAAATCCATCCATCCTTTTCGTGCTTTCCGTTAATACTATTCATTTCCTCTATCAGACCATCAAAAATAATAATTTGGATATATAGAGCCCCTTCGTGGATTGTATATAAGACCCAAGCACACACTCTTCCTCTCATCTCCCTGCAGCTTAAACCTAACCAACATCACCTCTTCCATTTCATTCTCTATATCTATAATGCGATCACTTAACTCTTCTTTGACTAATAATGAAATACCCCTGCATTCCTTCATTCTTTCCCTGCTTTTTCCTCGTTCTATTTCTTACCACGAACCCCTTCCAAGTTAGATTTATCCCTTCTTTTAGCCATATCTCTAGGAGGGTCACTATATCAAAACTCTCCACCATCTTACCAATTTCTACATTACTTCCTACCCTTTCAATATTTACAAAACCTATCTTACACCCTAGCTACCTACTACACTCATTTTCCCCCTCCTTATCACCCTTATTTCTATTTACATCAGCTGCGTTATTCAATTTACTTCTAGTTTTACGCATTCCTTCTATTTACTCCCTGATCTCTACCTCATTTGGTCTCCCTCTCCTCCTGTCCATTGCTTTTCTTCGCCCCCCCACAGACCTTTTAGACTTACACTTCTAAACCTGCTCGTTACCCTTCTACGGCTACTCCCCTCCCCACCGCCACAATACTTGACGGTGGCGCACGACTGCCCGCACCGCTCTCCGTAGTTGATCAGCCTCTTCTTCTCCCCGGCGATCTTCACTGTTGTCTCCGCGTCTTTCTTCACAATGGACTTTGCTCCTCTCCTCGCCAACAGCCATTACTCCATCGTCACCAGCCGTACCTTCCTCTTCTCTTGTCACACCTGCCGCTCTCTTTTGCATAATCGCCAGCAGTTAATTCTTGTCCATTTGCTACAACTTCTCAGTCGACCTTTCTCTTGCCCACCTACTATCCCCACCACCAAATTATTGTCCTTAATGAACGCTCACATTCCTTGTTGCCTCGCTCTCCACATGTGCCTTCCTATCACTTTAAACTCTCTGCTCGCTTCACTACCTATATCCTGTTTCAAACATATCTTCTCTTCCCTTAAGTTCCCTGCGTCCCTTAGGACAATATCGGCCATCAGGGTAGATATCAATGTAAGCTTAATGCCTTTCCCACCTTTACCTTTAACTCTTCCCACTCCCTGAACCTCATCAATATTCACCTCACTAAAGTTAATCTTCATTCTGCTCTGTACCATCTCCACCACCTTATAAACTAGTGTCACGTTATCTTCTTCCACAGCTTCTTCAATACCATATATAAAAATATTCTTCTCCCTTCGTTCCTGGCTTCCATTTTCAACTATCTTGAGACTCGCTACCTTCCCCTCCAGCATCTGAGCTTTATTTCGCATTTTCTCCATCTCCGCCTCATTCTTAACGCACTGTCGTAAGTCCTTTAACTCCTCGGAATGATCTCTTATCATTTCCTTTAATTGGTCTATCTGACACGCTTCTCTCACCGCTTCTTTTAATGCCTAAATCTCTTCCCGCCCTAGGGCACCAATTGGGCCTGGGCCTGGGTTTATCTCTACTCCACCATCTTTCCTGTTTTCTCAGCCATTCATCCTCACACTCGATTACGATTTCTTCTTCCTCCTGCACTGCCAACCTCCAATCCTCACACGATAAAGCTCTAGTGCTATCCCCATACTTCATCACTCGCTCAGCACATCCGCTCACACTGCTTACTCGATCGAGACTGATCACTTCGTGTATAGCTTCACTTCATACTTCCTATATTTGGGCCCACGAGAGTTGAAGTCTGGCGTTTAGCGACACCGGAGAGAATAAGTTGACTAACGTTATCATTTAGACTTTCACGGTCCGTGTAACTATTCATGAGTTATATTTTGGGCTTATGCCGTGTAAATAATTGTAAACACACTCAACGTTTCGAAAGGGACCTTGCCTTTCTTCATCAGGAGACAAAAGAGAAAAGAAACGACGTATTAATGGCTGCTAGGAGAAAACAACAAGGAAGCTTGAAATGGTGCCCAAAGATGTAAAAGGGACGCCATTTTAGCCCAATGCTAGTGACAATGAATGGCAACAGCAAAACATTACTCCCTAATGGTTCTGATAATAGGTAGCCATGATTCACTGAGGTTGTAACCTGTATCGCGGTTGAAGTTATTGCTCGAAAATGGCCTGTTGCTATGGCAACGATAATAAGGTTGCAACATTTTAGGACGCTATCACCACGTGACTTGGTTTGCTCTCAGTGGTACTGTGTTAGCTGTGCTAGTTAATGCTGCTTAATGCAGTTACCTGTTTGTTGGCTGAATGTTAATTTAGGTGTTAGCTTTTTAAGTTTATCTGTGGCTAGTTGTTCAGTATTCCTAGTTTTGTTCGTCTGTAGATTATAGCGGTCTTGTAGCCTGACTATAGTGTTATTTTGAAGTGGTTCATTATACATTAACAATCAGAGTAGTTTTATTTTATCTGTTCTTTTGAGTGTTTAACAATGACTTCTAATTTTAAGTTTAAAATTTCATGAGTGTTCCGTATTAATAACCTACAATATTAAATAGAAGGAAAGATCCACCTTTCAATACTCTGTTATTAAACTGAACCAAATAGAAGTAACAACCTGTTCATTTGGACCGGTTTCAACACATCTGAAGTGTCATCATTAGCCAATTAGCAAAGCAGTGCAAAAATTAAGTCATAAAGATCTAAAAAAACACATAACACAATGATCACAAACAAAAAGAGTACATAGAAAAATTAACACTATTTCGTTCCGAAACAAAACCAGTTGATGTTTATAAGCAGGTCTAATACAATCTTGTTATGCCGCATTCACATATGAAGACGTATGACCTCAAATAAAATGGGGCACAACAAGATTGTACCAGAACTGCTTATGAACTTCAACTGGATTTGTTTCGGCACGAAATAGTGTTAATTTTTCTACGTACTTTTTTGTCTGCGATCATTGTGTTATGTGTTTTTAGATCTTTATGACTTAATTTTTGCACTGCTTTGCTAATTGGCTGATGGTGACACTTCAGATGTGTTGAAACCGGTCCAAATGAACAGGTTGTAACTTCTATTTGGTTCAGTTTAATAACAGAGTATTGAAAGGTGGATCTTTTCTTCTATTTAATATTGTAAATGACTTTTAAGTCAAAAGAAACGCCGAAAAATACAATTGGCCGATGGGTGACTGTTCGAAGCGAGGGAGAGAAATGATTGTGTCAGTTCGGGATTTATTTGAAAGGGAAGCAGACAGTATTAAGGAGAGAGGATCTCCTCTATACCATTCAACAAAGTTCAGGAACGTGCTGCCAGAGCCGTGGGAGTAAGAAAGAACACAGTTTGGTGGGTCTCAAAGGAGAAATTCATCTCCCCAGAAGAGAAGTTTACAACTCCAGGTAAAATTTGGAGGTGAACTATCTATTGGCTATGCGAGGAGTAACATAAACACGATGAAATATCACTTGTTTAGTTAGCTCTCTTGGAGCCAGGCGGTATTGCGAACACCCGCCCTTTAAATTGCCAGAGCCAATCAGGTCGGCCTTTAAAAATCCAGTCCGAAGTTGCCAGAGCCGATTACGTCGTCCGGCCTAAAATTCTATGATATTGAACCTTTTGGTCCATACTGAAGGATATCTACCTTCCTTACCTATCAGCAAAAGTTCATGCGATCTGTCTCTTGGGTCGTATCGGGTTCTTCGTCACTTGCTGAGGTAAAGGTAGGGTTCAGTAATTCTAATATATCCACTCAAATGAAAGGTCTGTTTAAAATATTCCTATTTATTCAAGTAATCTCTGAAGAGTTAATCATTTTATCATCGGCATGATTAGAATCCAATCGTGTCCACTGGACACCACAATCATTTACACAGAACGTCAGAACACTGGTGTGAGCCTTTGACATAACTGCCCGATGGGCATCCTTACTAGAAACCATTGTCTCAGTTATTAATTAAAGAAAAAGTCTGAAAATCCTTAAATTCGGCTTCCATGTGAGACTACATGTACCATCATAGTGATTATTTATGGTCCAGTTCTCGTAACACGAACTCTGGACTCTGGGTATAATTAAGGCAGTCCAATCGGCGTGTGCCACACAGTGGTTATACGGTATGGACCCTTAATTATATCGATGTGACCTGCGACTATGTCATGGAACGACATCTAAACTTCTAAGTTACTTTAAAGTCATTGTGGATGATGACCGCAAGGAAAATGATGCTACGGTGGCATATGGCCCTCCTCTAAATCAATGAGGTTGATGAGTCCATGACCATCCAAGTTTCTAAGCTGAAAGCTAACCACAATTAAGTTACACCAGGTGATGACCAAAGTTTCCACTTTACTAACCCCAGCACATTTACTGCTCAATCAATCAAATTTGATTAATGCAACAACAACAATGCTCACAATACCTAGTGGCAGTAAAATCCATTACCTTCGGATATGTCCCCTTAATCGTTACGTTAACATTTACATATTCCCCAGATAACAAACTAAGATTTCCAGATTGCATCTTCAAGTCATTCGCTTGATTTAAAGTTATTTCGAAATACGTTTCCACTTAATTTAGTAATTTAATAAATTTAAATGATTTAATGAAATCTTAATGAACAACAAATTCTATCTCCGCGGACGAATAGTTTCTTTCACATGTCCCTACACAAGTCTTGACATAATTCTATTTAATCATGTCGGATGTCTATCGTTGGTAACTGGAAAAAATTTACATCACTTATTTCCAGTATTTATCTTGTTTCGTGACATCACACTTTAATTTAATTTAATACTAACCATTATTACTACTTGGATAACCCTGATAATTAAATGCAAAACCATAAGTAACTCGCCGTACTATGTAAACCGCTTACGATGTCATATCTTGTCGTAAAATTTCCGTGAATCTTTGTGCGCCCCTCACAAACAAACAATCATCATTACCATCGCTCTATAATTTGGATAACCCTGAAATTAGCTAACCTTACTCATTATATTCTAAGTTCGTGGTCTCAAATGTACATTACAATCTCAATTAAACAAATTTACAGTATCCAATAACACACACGTTATTCCCGGATGAAAATTTCAACTATATTTCGTAATTATTGATATCCATTGCCATGAAATGAGATCTCAATTCAATGCGTAACACCCTCTGCACGTTCCGTAATTCGAGCGGCGAACTCCTATCAGCTGACGGCATTTAGCCCCAACCCTCTTTTTGCAGTGATATAAGATATCTGTTCGTCCTACCGGACTCAGAATGCAACCTTTAAACTTTGCCGACATAATTAAATAATACGATATTTCTGACCAACAAAATGCACATAGATTATACTTCAAAATGCCCCACAATAATTGTACACATCGCAAATCAATACCGGCATGGATTCTCTAGTTCTACTTTCCATCCCAAACATTACACAAAATCTTCCTCGGGCTTATACATATCCCGGATCATTTATAGGCTTCCAATCACCTGATTCACAAATCCCATCTCAACTCAATACGACAACTCTGAACTCTCGTCTCCACTGGACGGCTCTCACTGACAAACAAGACTGGAATAAAACTACTTGGAATCCACAACGCCTAATACGTACAAATACATTAATAATGAACACTTCGCATAATGATCTCGTATTTTTCCAAAACTGGATTTCACAAAATGACTGTAAAATTCTACTAATTTTTTTATTGTCAGTCAGACACAGTTTAAATGGACATCGAATAACGTTTCACTCCGTGACCAACTTCACCACTCTATATTCTCAACCCGACAGCGCGCTTCCACTCGATTGAAAATGGGTAACCACGGATTTCTTACATTAATTACGTCAAAATTCAAACAGAAAAATTTTACGTCCGATAAAATTATCTCAATTAACATCACAAAAGTATAGGCAATAAATTCACGGAAATTGACGATCTACTCTGGACGTGATATCACTTCGAAGCCCTCATTAATAACTTTTACATGTCACACGGCGCTCACAATATTTTAAATTTATCCACGCAGAAATTAAAACAAATGACCTTTCGTCATATTTGACATTCGCCAAAAAACATAGGGGTGACCAACTGCGTCATAAAAACCCATTTCAAATGCACATGAGTTTGACATTACAAAACAAGATATAGTAGGTGGTAAGATGGTAAGATACCTACCTTAAATCGACGCCAGCTTCCATCCTTAGGTTCACCTGTGACCTTCCGTCACTTTATCTAGCCATTTTATATTTCTGGCTGTACATCATAATGTCTTTTTATTTTCCTGGAAATGAAACACATAAAAAAGGAAATACCCTTCGCACGTGTCTCCGTTGATCGCACTCGACTGATGGTAGTTACTGCCCGCACTCGAATTACTTTTACAACACAAAATATTTTACAGCTTTATACTTCTTCTGAAATGTCTTGATCTCCTTTTTATAAGACTACCTTTGCTCAAACAAATCCATTTTGGATTCAAGACCCCAGCCACATCGGCCAAAATCTGTTCGTCGGACTTATTCTACTTTATCGCTGGATTTACAGAACAGTCTAACTCTCTCGCTCAAGATTCACTAACACAATGCAGGGGTTTCATCATTGCGCCCCTCCTATATTTATAGCTATTTCCCCCTCTCTCCAGGCATTTTTCCTTTGCCGCCTGGAAATTTGCGTAATCATTCGGACTTAAATGAACCGTATTTAAAAGAGTTTTGGATGTAACCATGTATTTGTTAACTCACTAGCAGTAGTGATCCTGAACATTTAAAATTTATATTTATTAGTTTAGTCAGTTAAATGACCTCATTCTGTCGACTTCGCGTGGGGACGCCATACACACGCGCTCTTCTGAAATAACCGACCAAAATGGCTTAGCAGTCTCAAACTTTCTTCGGTATCCTTCCACGTACGACACGTGCGGATGACGTCACGTATCCCAGAGCGTGGGGCGGAAAGTAGCTACCCCCTTGCCACGTGTCACTCCCGCGATATCAAGAAATTTTCAGAAATGTAGTAACTTTTCATACTTAAAATTCTTAGGGCACAAAGGTCATGGGTTCATAATGTATAATTTTATGGCAACCTCTAGTGACGTGCATACATTGGTGACAACCTATAGTAAAGGGGATACAAGTTATTGTGTGCCTGACCTTGGTTTGGAATTTCTAAGAGGGTGTTCTAGCTTTCACAAGAGTTGTTTCCTGTGTTTTGAAATACCGCTAACCAGTCACTACGAGATTGCTCCTTGCAGTGAGTGGCAAGTGGTTCATGCGATATATTTTCAGCAGGTATTGATGACGATAAATTAATGGAATATTTGGAACAATGCGAAGTGAACGCGGATGATTTATCAGATAGCGATAGTGAATTTAGTTCAGAGAGTAATGATAAAGTTATACCAGACACGCCACAGCTAAAGAAGAGGCGTTTATTTGTTTCCTATGGCAATAATGCTAATGTGAATATGGTGGTAGATGAAACTGGTGATGACGAAGATGATGATGATGATGTCTCTGGAGAACATTTTGTGGAAATTTCTCCCAATGAACCTGACATCGTTCCTCAGCCTCCTATTTCGTTCATGGAACTTCCTGGACCTTAACATATCCCTCCACCTGATTCTCCGCCCATATAATACTTCAATTTATTTTTCACTTTTTCTCTCCTAAATCTTATAATCACAGAGGCAAATCGCTACTCTGACCAACTCCTTACTTGTAATGAACTGTCACCCAATTTCCGCTCTCGGTGTTGGAGACGCACTACAATAATTGATGAAATAAGGGTGTTCATTGCTGTCATCCTGAATATGGGACTGATAAAAGACCTACCATTGTTTTGTACTGGAGTACTCTAGACCATTTCATTACTCCTCGGTTTCGCGAAATGTTCTCACGGAATAGGTTTCAGCTACTTTTAAAATGTTTTCATTTAGTTGACAACAGTAAACTTTCTCCTCCTGGCTCTCCAAAGTATGATTCTTGTGCCCGATTCCAGCCTTTTATAGATCATGCTCATAGGCCTATTTAGACATCATTATACTCCTCACGAGCAATCGCGCAAGATGGCGGCCATCTGCCAACTCACCTACCTGGAGCGCGGAATTTAAAATCCACGTGTTTTGACAGCTGCCATCTTGACAGGCCAGGACCAAGAGGGTGCGCACTTCAGTGCTAGCATCTTAACATAATCTATCCTCACTGCTGCCACGTTAAGCATGTAGGCGCGCGGAATTTAAAATCCACGTGCTTTTGACAGCTGTCACAGGTCCTAACCACGTGCACTTGTTTTGCCGCGGAATTTTTAAATAACCTCACTAGATTATGGTTTTAATGCAAGCTGCCCTCCTCGACATTGCCCTTCCCCGACACCATTTTGGAGAGAGGATTATAGTTTTACAGCAAGTTGCCCTTCTCGACGTGACACTATCTTAGAGGGGGCTGGATTAAGGCTAGTAGTAGGGCTACAGCGGTGAGATGTGTGGAAGTAGGAGGAAGGGAAAAAGGTAGGGAAGGGAAATGTAGAGTAGAGGATAGGAAAAGACAGGTGGAACAGGGTCATGGGAAGGAGAAAAGGGAGGAGGAAGTAGCTTCATCAGCTATCAGGAAAGGCAGGGCTGACCAGGAGGGGAAGGGATCAAATGGGGTAGGTAGGGTTGAGGCTCTGGTCATGGGGGATTCCATCGTTAGACACGTGGGGAAAGTGTGTGGAGGAAAGGGAACCAGGGTAGAATGTTATCCAGGAATTAGGTTGAGGCAGATGTTGAGGAAAGTAGAAGAGAGGGAAGAGGGGAAGGAGAAGGTGGTTTCACGTTGGTACCAACAACGTAAGGCAAGCTGATATAAGTACCAACATAGTTGGAGATGTGTGGTATCTGGTAAATGCAGCACGGGTGAAGTTTAAGAAAGCGGAGATTGTTATTAGAGGAATACTGTGTAGGAGGGATACTGACTGGAGGGTAATTGGGGATTTAAATGAGACTATGGAGTGGGTATGTAGGAAACTGGGAGATCCTAATGGGTGGGTACGAGATAGGGATCTGCGCTCAGATGGCCTTCATTTAAACCGCAGTGGTACGTATAAGTGAGGAAATTTGTTTGGAAGGGTAATATGGAGGTACATTCAGGGAAACGGGATGGCCTAGGGAGCGGTGATAAGGGAACAGGGAACTGGAAATCAAGTGGGGATGACATAAAATTGTTAGTGTTGAACTGTAGAAGTATTGTAAGAAAGGAATAGCATTGAGTAATTTAATAGATATATATTTACCAGATATTGTAATAGGAGAAATGAGATAATGGATGCAGAAATTTTCTCACCGCACTGGAGTGTGTATCGTAGAGATATGATAGGAATGGTGGGAGGGGGAGTGTAAAATGTGTAAAAAATCATCTCCGCAGCAAGAGGACGCTGTTCATAGTTATTTGTTTGTCGGATGGGGACATAAAGTCTTATGCTAACCTCAGAATGCTATTCGATAGAAGTGTCTCAGGTAATCAAAACGTGTGTGTGTTTGCGCGTAGTGATGTGTGTAGGGGGCTACCGCACAGCATTTGCTTGTTCTACCGTCAATTTTATATTTGTGTGTGTTCAGTTTGACGATAGAGAGTGCTGTGTGCGTATATCATTAATAAGGTAGTGCGTTTGTTATAGACGGTTTTTATCTTACGCATCAGAGAGTTACAGTGTTTTATTCCACGTATATAATTTTTACGGTAACGGTGTAGACAGCATACGAAACAAGGAATGAGGTATTTTTATTCTTGCATTAATCCAGTGAGATTCCACGTATTAGAGATCCTTTATTCTGATGTGTTTGTATTTTTATTCTACTATATTAATCAGGGTTCGATTCCATAACATAGAGAGAACGGGGCTCAAATCCATATTTTTTCTAGAAGATTTGTTCAAAACGCGATAGGGAATGTATGCTGACGGGAAGGGTCATGTCGAGAAGGGCAGCTTGCTTTAAAACTATAATCCTCTCTCCAAAATAGTGTCGGAGAAGGGTGTCGGGTGTCGAGAAGGGCAGCTTGCTTTAAATCTAATCCTCTCTCCAAAATGGTGTCGGAAAGGACTATGTCGAGAAGGGCAGCTTGCTTTAAAACTATAATCCTCTCTCCAAAATGGTATCGGAAAGGGGGCATGTCAGGAAAGGCAGCTTGCTTTAAAACTATAACCCTCTCTCCAAAATGGTGTCGAGAAAGGGACCATGTCGAGAAGGTCAGCTTGCTTTAAAACCATAACCCTCTTTCCAAAATGGTGTCGAGGAAGGGACCATGTCGAGAAGGTCAGCTTGGTTTAAAACTATAGTCCTCTCTCCAAAAGAGTGTCAGGAAGGGACCATGTCGAGAAGGTCAGCTTGGTTTAAAACTATAATCCTCTCTCCAAAATGATGTCGCGGAGGGATCATGTCGAGATGGGCAGCTTGGATTAAAACTATATTCCACTGAGGTTAATTCGAAATTCCGCGGCAAAACAAGTGCACGTGGTTAGGACCCGTCCAGATGGCAGCTGTCAAAAGCACGTGGGTTTTACATTCTGCGCGCCCCACGTGGTTAAGATGGCAGCAGTGAGGTTAGGCCCTGTTAAGATGGTAGCACTCAGGCGAGCCATGTTCACTTGTTTAAAATCCGCGCCCACGTGGTTATGACCTGTCCAGATGGCAGCTGTCAAAAGCACGTGGGTTTTACATTCCGCGCTTCACGTAGTTAAGTTGGAAGATAGCCGCCATCTTGCGCAGTAACCTCTGGGCCAGCTTTCTCCATAAGAGCACGTGTATAGCCGCCATTTTGTACAATTGACGTTGGGAAGGGTATCTTGCTGAGGAGGAGGGAGCTTAGGCCCCTCCAAGTTTACTACTGTCCACGTCGGGAAGGGCACCTAGCCCTAAAACAAGTTCCTGTAAGGTTAGGCCCCTCCAAGATGGCGACTGTCCACGTCGGGAAGGGCATCTGCCCATAAATCTGAGGTTAGTCCCCTCCAAGATGGCGACTGTGAGGTAAAAGTGAGTTTAGGCCCCTCCAAGATAGCTGCTGCGAGGTTAGGCCTGCTCTTTTATGAAAAATCGATGTCGGGAAGGGCAACTTGCCGTAAAACTGAGGTTAGGCCACTCCAAGAATGGCGACTGTGAGATTAAGCTTGCTCTCTTAAGCAAAATCCGTGGAGTGATGGGCAACTGGCCGTGTTAAAGTAAGGTTGCGGTGAGACGCCCTTCCCGACGCCATCTTGCCAGATGCCCATACCAACACGGTTGGGCTCACTCTCTTATGCAAAAATCTGAGAACCGACATTGTACAACAACTATACTAAGGGTCAATGACCTCGGGTGCTGACTCAGCAGAGACATGCTGACTAATGATTTGGTACCACCACAGCTCTCCTACTCATAATGAGCTTAATTCTGCTTCTGCAGGGCTTAAGCTTGAAAACTGACTTAATTATGAATATCTTGATCGATCATTTACTAGGGTAAGCGAACATCCATTATTTATACTTAGAATGAGGTTAGTTTGTTGATGGTTATGCCCCGTGATTTCAGTATTTAACTAGTCAAGTTGGCAGCAGTGATGAGCCATTAAAAAAAGAGAAGAGGACGGCGATGAGTGCTAAACCAACACCTCCTAGATAGAACAGCGTGGTGACGTCACACTAAGGAGGCGATGGCAATGGTGAGAAACGCGGAAAATGGTCACACACAGACATGATTTTAATATTTCTTGCCAATGGAATAATTTATTTACTAACAAATAGCGTTTACATCTTAAAGGATATTGAATTATACTGTCGTTATTACCGTATTTTAGTGAGTCTGCCATTAAAGATAAACAGCAAACAGTTGTAAAACACGACAGCATTTTACAATGTTAACTTACTGAGGCCGGATTGCTAGCAGCACAACAGGAAGTTACAAACATATTTCAATTTAAATAGGCATTACATGATCTTAAAAGAAAACTAGCACGTATAATATTAGCATAGGCCTAACATCTAAGCTGATGTACCATCACTGGCAGTATTTGCAGTATTTCCTCCCTTGAAGTTCATGTATGGTTTAATGAGAATTTCACCTACCATCGATGTTACAAGTTTGTCATTCTGTCTGAAACCTTGAACTTTATGTTTAACGCATTCAGAAAGTATGTAAGTTTCTGTCCTAATATTCGACTACCATTCAGACTGGAGCCTAATCTTTAAAAAGAATTGGCATGTGGCAAAATTAAATTCCTACTATGTCTGATAAATTTGTAAAAACCGCACGGCGAAACAGCCCTTAAAGGCCTTGGCCAACCTAGCAACTGCTGCTCATCCCGAAGGCCTGCAGATTACGAGGTGTCTTGTGTTCGGCAGGACGAATGCTCTTGGCCGTTATTCGTGGCTTTCAAGACCGGGGCCGCCATCTCACCATCAGGTAGCTCGCAAATGTAATCACGCAAGTAGTATAATTGGATGGTTCGGCGGCCACCGCCACCTCCGGCTCCCAGTGGCCACCTCCACCTCCACCTCAGCCAGAGGCCTCCCAGTGGCCACCTCCACCTCAGCCAGAGGCCTCTTCCAGTGCTGCCAACTTAACCTAACTAGCGCGAAATTTGAATTTGTAAACAAAGCCACGTGCTTTTTGACAGCTGTCATCGACAACAACGCATCGCTAACCTCAGTACTGCCATCTTGACGGGCCTAAACCTCAGTAGTGCCAACTTAACCCAACTAGCTCGAGATAAACAAAGCCACGTGCTTTTTGACAACCACGTGCTTTTTGACAGATTTGTAAACAAAGCCACGTGGTTTTTGACAGACAACAACGCATCGCAAACCTCAGTACTGCCATCATGACGGGCCTAAACCTCAGTAGTGCCAACTTAACCTAACTAGCATGAGGTAAACAAAGCCACGTGTTTTTTGACAGCCACGTGCTTTTTGACAGATTTGTAAACAAAGCCACGTGCTTTTTGACAGACAACAACGCATCGCTAACCTCAGTACTGCCATCTTGACGGGAATAAACCTCGGTGGTACCAACTTAACCTAACTAGCGAGAGGTAAACAAAGCCACGTGCTTTTTGACAGCCACATGCTTTTTGACAGCTGCCATCCGCCATCTTTGAGCACCGTGCTGCCCTCTTTCGTCACCTGTCATCGGCAGTGCTGCCATCTTGACGGGTCTAAACCTTAGTGCTACCAACTTAACCTAACTAGCGCGAGGTAAACAAAGCCACGTGTTTTTTGACAGCCGTCATCCGCCATCTTTAATCCATAGAGCACAGTGCTGCCCTCTTTAGCTACTTACCTTTGAAATGTGGTGGCGGATAATTTGAAAAATGCTTTTTGACAGCAGCCATATTGCATCGCAAACCTCAGTGCTGCCCTCTTTAGCTATATACCTGTGGTAGCAGACAATTCCACGTGACAGCAGCAATCTTTATTCAAGAAAGCACCGTGCTGCCCTCTATGTGGTGGCGGCAAATTGAAAAATTCCACGTGCTTTTGTTTGGAAACAAACTCACGTGCTTTTTTGACAGCTACCATCCACCATCTTTAATCAACAGAGCACAGTGCTGTACTCTTTAGCTAGATACCTTTGAAATGTGGTGGCGGCAATTTGAAAAATTCTATGTGCTCTTGTTGGGGAACAAAGCTACGTGCTTTTTTTGACAGCTGTCATCCGTCATCTTTAATCAATAGAGCACTGTGCTGCTATCATGCGGGCAATTTCGTTAGCTGTCATCCGCCATCTTTAATCCAGAGAGAACAGTGCTGCCCTCTATGTGGTGGCGGCAAATTGAAAAATTCCACGTGCTCTTGTTTGAAAACATACTCACGTGCTTTTTTGACAGCTGTCATCCGCCATCTTTAATCCAGAGAGAACAGTGCTGCCCTCTATGTGGTGGCGGCAAATTGAAAAATTCCACGTGCTCTTGTTTGAAAACATACTCACGTGCTTTTTTGACAGCTGTCATCCGCCATCTTTAATCCAGAGAGAACAGTGCTGCACTCTATGTGGTGGCGGTAAATTCCATGTGCTTTACAAACCTATGCGCTTTTCTGTCATCCACCATCTTTAATCTAGAGAGAACAGTGCTGCACTCTATGCGGTGGCGGCAAATTCTACGTGCTTTACAAACCTATGCGCTTTTCTGTCATCCACCATCTTTAATCTAGAGAGAACAGTGCTGCACTCTATGTGGTGGCGGCAAATTCTACGTGCTCTTATTTGGAAACAAATTCTACTCGCTCTTCAGCTGTCATCTACCATCTTTAATCAAGAGAGCACCGTGCTGCCCTCTTTGTGGTGGCGGATAATTTGAAAAAATTCTTTTCGACAAGCAGCCATCTTTAATCCAGAGAGAACAGTGCTGCCCTCTTTAGCTACTTACCTTTGAGGCGGTTAATTTGAAAAATTCTTTTCGACAAGCTGCCATCTTTAATCCAGAGAGAACAGTGCTGCCCTCTTTAGCTACTTACCTTTGAGGCGGTTAATTTGAAAAATTCTAGCTGCCATCTTTAATGAAAAGGGCATCGTGGTGCTATATTGCGGGTAATATTTTACGTCACAGCTGTCATCCACCATCTTGCATTGCTAACCTTAGTGCTGCCCTCTTTAGCTACTTACCTTTGACAAGCTGTCACCCGCCATATTGCATCGCAAACCTCAGTGCTGCACTCTATGTGGTGGCGGATAACTTGAAAAAATCTTTTTGACATTCAGCCATCTTTAATCAACAGAGCACCGTGCTGCCATCTTTAGCTACCACCATCTTACATCGCTTACCTCGCTGCTGCACTCTATGTGATGGCGGTTAATTCGAACAAGTTTAATCACGCATCGGGTAAGCTAGAGTAAGCACGTGCTGCAGTGATGACGTTATCATGCATGTTTAAACCCGTTCGTTGACTAAAAGCTTTAGTCTTCGGGAAACAGTGATAGAGTGTGGAGTGCAAACATGACGAAAACATCAATAGTTGATGTGCAAGGCTTTAAAGTAAACGGAAACAAGTTTGTGTTTAAAGAGGTGGCTGTGTTAGATTGCTGTGTGTTGTGGGCACCAAAACTTGTTAGTTTAGTATTTAGTCCACCGTTCCCTTACTGTTTGCAAACAGATGAAGATAAAAAGCAGACTCAGTGGATTGAAAACAATTTAGGTTTGAAGTGGGAAGAAAAAGGAATACCTTATCGTTTTCTACCTTTAATGATGAATGCACATTTGTCAAGAGCAGATCTTGTTCTTTTAAAGGGTTGTGAAAAGAAAGAATGGTTGCGTGATTTTCTACCATCATCATGTGAAGTTATCGACATGCATGAATTGGGGTGCCCATCATTTAAAACTCTTCCGAAAGAGCATAGTAGAGAAACAACTAAACAGTCTTTACAACATGTATGCATGCTCTTTGATTGGTTGTGTCGCAGTGCATGTCGGGAAGTGAACAACATATGTAAAGTGCAGTGTCGAAATAACCTTAGTGTAAAAGAAACATTTGTAGAGTAAAGACATCATGTCATTTCTAACAGATACTAAGTGTAACGCAGTTGAAAAGGCGATCGTAAAGTTTTATGCATGCAAAAAGAAACTAAACACTTTTACTGAAGAAGAGTTAAATGCATTACCAAAGGCATTTTTGGTCAATGTAGCTGCGAATGCTGTAAAGAAGATTTGGGATAAGGTGCCTCGTGAGTGGACTCAAGATCCTGTTTTGTCAGAGCTTCAAACGTGTAGTTTACATCATGAACACGTGAGTTTAGCTAGAAGACCTTCTGTGAGACAGTGCCGTACATGTCAACTAATTAAACTGTATCACGGACCTAAAACTAACGAGTTGTCTTCGCTTATAAACACTTATCATGGCTGTGGAGAGAGTAAACAAGGAAAAGGTGAAGAAACGTGCTGGGAGAAAGATGAGGAAGCATGTTGGGCGTGGACTCATCAATAGAGTGATTGATCTTCTTTTCTTCGTGCTTCATCTCCCCTGCGGCCCTAGAACACGTTCGCCTGATACGTAGTTACATGCTGCCTGCATAGAGTGTAGCTGTTAAAATCTGCTTCGTAAAGTTATGCTGTGTGTGTGTGTGTGTATGTGTTATTACCTAGTGCTTTAGCTGCTCAGAAGAATATAGCAGCACTTGTCGTTGTTGGTGCAATAAAACGAAAAACTGAGTGACAAAGACCGTAACATGAACAAAGGATAAAAATGTATGTATATAGTCTAAAATAAATATGAATTGTCAAAACATATTACAGGTGTTGTTTAATCCTACAGCATGTCCTAGTGACTTAGAAGAAAGGAAACGTAGAGGATTAAAAGAAAACACACATAAGATTTAAAGTACATCCTCTTTATTAATCCATGAATTAAAGCTGTTATTAAAACCAAGCCATTTAACATACAGTTTATTACCACGACGTCGAATAACATGTTCAACTAAATAGTGATCAGGATATTTTGTTTTCTGCAGTTCTTCGATGTAGAATCCTCCTTCAATAGGCTGTCCTCTGAGATCGCGAAGTAAATACGTAACTGGATTAGTAAGCTTAACACTTCTGATTTGAAAAATTTCAGTGCTCCAGTTAGGTGTGTATCCTTTTGCAAAGATAGACTTGTGTTTGCTGATGCGAACGAAATCACCTTCTTTAAAGCGATAGCGACGTGGATCAGCTGTTTTGATTACAAGATGAATAGCATCTAGACGAGGTGTATTCTTTGTAACAAGACGTGGCTTTGTTCCGATAGTGCGATGAGGTGTATCGTTGTAGGTAGATAAAAGTCTAGGTAGCAGATCAATCCAACGATATGAACCTTGCGCTGTAAATTCTCGCCACATCATTGTTTTGAGTGTACGATTAAAGCGTTCTACAACACTTGCCTTGAGATTACTGAACGTAGAGTAGTGTTGAATGCCAAGTAACTTGAGGTAAGAAGAAAAATCCTTGTTGTAAAACTCTTTACCTTGATCAGTTTGAAGAAGCCTTGGGCAGCGTTTCGATTCTTCAACAATATGTTTAAATGCTTCTTTAACTTGAGCTGCTGTTTTAGAACGCACGGGTTGTGCAAAAGCAAACTTTGAGTACACATCGATAACAGTAAGTAGATACTTATAGCCCTTATTACTAGAAGCATATGGAATCATTTCTACTAAGTCTGCTTGCCAGAGATCATCTTTTCCTCGTGTAATAACGCGTCTGCGACAGTAGGTGCGACGTGCTGGTTTATGTAACTCATGTGCGATGTTTACCTTTACAGGTGAGATCTTCTCTTGACGAGCCATTATAAAATAATACCGGCATAACGTAGTTCTCTTTCTATTTCTAGAATTTCTGATCCGTGACCAGTGTGACCAGCCTCTTGCGATGCTCTTAAAAGTTGTAATCGTTCAACGAGTAAGTTTGGGTCATTCCAGTATCTTACATCCACATACGGCAACAAAGGCTTGTAGATAACGTCTAGACTACGTGCAGTCGGAAACAGCTTAGAAATAAACTCACGATACTTGTAACTCTTATTCGCATTTACAGCTTCTGTTCTCTTGTAATTACGTCGTGTTGCATCGGTAGCAAAAAGTATTGCTTTATACTTTTTAAGATCATCTTGTAAAATTATATCCTTGTCAGGTATTCGTGAGAAAAGAAGTTCTAAGAGTCCTTTCGTAGGTTTATAGGTAACACCTTTTACAATGAGTTTGTTGCTATTAATCTTAACATTTGAATTTCCTATCCGGAAACAGTCATCTTCGTAGCGAATACCATAGGTAGTGTCAGTTTGTCCTGTAAAAAGTTTTTCTATATAAGGTGCAAAGAGAGATCCATAGGTATCTTGAATAAAAGTTCTAAACTGATTGCGATATTCTGGTGTAATCATAACCTCAGACAAAGATGGTAGATTTTGCGTCGATGTAGTAGGTGTTTCTGCAATAACATCTGTAGTTAAAAACTCAACACGCTTAGATGGTGATGCATCATTAAGTTCTTCTTCTTCTTCTTCCTTATCTTCCTCTTCTTGATCTACATCCTGCTTCTTCTCTTCCGTATCTTCTTCATGCTTTTCTTCTTCATGCTTCTCTTTATGATATGATGTTTGCATAGAAGCAAAACTTGAAGTAGACTGCGGTAATGAAGTAGAATTAAAAATTTCTTTGAGTGGTGTACTTAGTTGTGTTTTTAAAAATAAATCCGTGTCTGCTTGAATACGTTTAAGCTCTTTAAATTTCCGTCGAATATTGTTTCGAGCTTGGATGATATGTTTTGTGATCTCCTTGCTAGATGTTAACATGATGGTGGTTTTTAATCAAGTAGTTACTGTAATTCTGTGTTAATGCATATAAAATGATCGAAACCCATGCGATATCGTCCATGCTGTACATCACTTTCTTTATCAATAACTAAAAAGCTGTAACGGTGTAATGACCAACATTTAGCACACATACGTTTAAAGTCATCGAATGTCATATCAGTGTTAACATGATCGTTATACACATGTCGCATGTTGCGCTCATCTTGCCGAAAAAGCACAATAACATTTGCGTTGTCGCGTATCAACTGCTTGGGCACACGAGAATAGGTTTGGCACAAATAGATGCAATCAACATATTTATGTCGACCCATACTAAAGAATGCACGAATAACGTTTTGCTGTTCTGTTGCGACATCATCAAAGATCATTAGAGAATTAGGAAGCACATCGTCTGGTGATGGTACTTGCTCATGTGAATTAAATTTAAAATATCTTATTCCATCTTTAACTAGATCGTGCATTACAGTTTGTAGAATAGTATATAGCGGCTGATAGAGTGACTTTGCGAAAACGTAAATATTCTCGAAGCGTATACCATTTACAGAAGTAATAAGTGTGAGTAAAAGATTTGTTTTACCGCATCCCGACGGACCTGATATAATACATCGCACAGTAAAAGGAAACAACGTTCCATGACGTTTTCTTGTAGTTGTACTAGAACTAGGTAAGAGATGTGGTACAATGTCGGTAACAGGTAGCGTGTCTTGCTGCTTTATAATCTTCATGATAACTGAATCATAAAGTACGTAATAGTAATATATATATATATTAAACGAAACAAGAGGCAACGGTTAGTTTATGATTTGCTCTTGACTAGTAAAGACGTGTCCAGCATGGTGAAACAACGATATCCAAACGACATGAAGAAGAAGAAGAAAGTAAAAACTGTTGGATGGAAAGATGTTATAAAGGCTGCGCAAAAAGCTATTCGAGGGGAATACAATCCTCGTGTAGCTATTACTAAGGCGTTACGCGCAGCAAGAGCGAGAATTTCTCCAAAGTGCAGAGCAATATTTAGTAAACGTGCGCGAATTATTCCTGTACCAAAACGAGGAGGATTTCTTCCTGCGCTGTTTGCTGGCTTAGCAGCTTTAGGGTCATTGCTAGGTGGTGCTAGTGCTGTAGCGAGAACTGTCAAAGCTGTAGAAGAAGCGAAACAACAGTTGAAAGAGAGTGAACGTCATAACAAGACGATGGAGGCAATTGCGTTACGAGGCAAAGGTGTGAACATGAAGCTAGCGCCATACAAGAAAGGGCTTGGTATCTACATTTCTCCAAAAAACGTCTACTGAATGCACTGCCATATCGAGCTCTAACGCATGATGAAGTTTTTACGTTTGCTAAACAACTAGGAATTCATTATTTTCGAGGAGTGTATATGCGTGATCAACTACCAGCACGTCCACGTGAACGTGAAAGTGCCGTAATTAACTTGGACGACAGTCGTGGACCTGGAACTCATTACGTTGCTTATGTAAAACGTAAATCTAAAGTATGGTATTTTGATAGCTATGGAGATTTACCTCCTCCTTTTGAGCTCATACGTTATTTCGGAAGCAGTGCAGACATTGTTTACAATAAAAACCGTGTGCAAAACTTTAATACACGCATGTGCGGACGATTATGTCTTATGTTCTTATATCAAACCCAGACAGTAGAGAAAGTGCATTAGTGTATGCGTGATGACGAACAGTGAAAGAACGTTTGCTGTACGTGGAGAAGGACCTGAAACAACCGTCTATTTTAATCCACCAATCGAACTTGGTTATCAGCCGCATAGTCTTGGACTAGTATCGTTTGAAAGCTACAATAAAATCTATAATGTGCGTGATGGTTTAAACAAGTTCTATTACGATGAGTATGTGCTAACACTACCCTCAGGTAGTTATACAGTAGATGATATTCACGACTATATTGAAAGTACGTTAATTGATCAGTTTGGGGAAGATAGTTTTAGTAATCATAATTACAAGTTCTCAATCACTATAAGCAACATTACGCACAAATGTGTTATTGAATCATCATTTAAGATTGACTTCAAATCACAACCTGATTCGATTGGACCACTGCTTGGATTTTCATCGAGGGAGCTCCTACCGAACGTACGTTACGAGTCTGATCAACCTATAAAACTCTTCGATGATTATAATGTGAACATTACTTGTAATATTATTACAGACTTGAATAGTAATCTACAACCTTCGCACGTCCTGCACGACTTTATTGTTACAGAGGAACGTGGATATACTATTTGTGAGAAACCAGCAGTAGTTCTTTATCATCCTGTGTCTGTAAAACACATTAGCAACATTACTCTTAGACTTGTAAATAAACATAATCAGCTTATTCATTTAGATCAGCACGCGTACGTAGCTTACAAACTACATCTTAAACCAGTATGAAAACCATCTATAAAACACGGTGTACATTCCGAAGGCATACTACATGTGTGCAGAGACTCATCGAGTTAACAGATACCCATAAGCAGATACTCCAAGATTTAGGATATACACTACTACAACAGAATGGAAGAAATGCTAGACATTACGAATACAGTAGAAAGTCGTGAAGGTGTAGTACGAAGTGAGCTTCATTCTTATCAACCTTTTACGTTTGGATTAAATAACAATGATGAAATTCATTTTATTATTAATCAACAAGATGTTTACACCTTACCACACGAAAGCTACCTCTATATTGAAGGACGATTAGAAAAGTCTGATGGAAGTGGACCAAGCACTTCACAACTAAACAACCATGCTCTAGCTTTTCTCTTTTCTGAAGCACGATATGAAGTAAATAATGTTGAAATAGATCGAACGAAGAATGTTGGTATTACAAGCGCAATGAAACTCTACCCTTCTTTCTGTGATGAAGAAAGTAATCTTTTGCGGATGGCTGGATGGTGTCCAAAATCTACTAACAACTGGATGATTAATGAGGATGGAACTTTTACGGGTATGTTATCACTGAAACATATTTTTGGATTCGCAGAAGACTTTACACGTATTATAATCAACGTAAAACAAGAGCTTATTCTAATCCGTGATCGAAGTGATTACAATTCTCTTAAAGCAGTAGAAACACTTGTAGAATCGAAAATAACACTGCATCGTATACTGTGGCGGATCCCACATGTAACCTTATCTGATCGTGAAAAACTTCGATTGCTCAAGATTGTAGAAAATGATACACCATTACCTATACGTTTTAGAAGTTGGGAGCTGCATGAATATCCTGTGTTACCACCTACAAACAAGCATAGCTGGGCAGTTAAAACATCACGTTTTACTGAGAAGCCCTTGTACATTATTTTTGGATTTCAAACTAATCGTAAATTCAATCACGAAAAAGATAGCTCACTGTTTGATCACTGCAAATTAAGACACGTTAGACTATATCTCAATGGAATTACGTATCCCTACGAAAACATCGACATTAACTTTGAGAAAAATAAGTTTGGGATGCTCTATGACATGTTTTGTAAATTTCAATCATCGTATTATCAGAAAGAAGATCGTCCGCTATTTACACCTCAAGAATTTAAAAATAAAGCACCGATTGTAGTTATAGACTGCTCTTATCATGAAGAATCTATAAAAGAATCTCCAGTTGATATTCGTTTAGAATTTGAAACATCTGAAAACATTCCTGCTAACACAGCAGCCTATTGTCTTATTATTCATATGAGTGATGTTACTTACCATCCGCTAACGAATATTGTTACGAGACTATAAATAAGAATAGATCTTTATCATTTTCATTAGTGTGTGCTTCGACATCGTACGCTATGGAACAAAACTGTAAATGTGCATGCTGTTTGCATGCTCATACGCAACATCTTATTTATGTTTCACGAGTGAGTGAGGCTATTAAGATGTTCTATAAACGTAGATCATCGATGCCGAAACATCTTATTCAATACTTACCACCAGGATTTTTATATACGTACGCTGCCTCTTACGTACATAATTTTTGGGACATCCTTCCTCTACACAGTAAGATGTCAATCGAAGTAGCTTTATGCAGAACTTGTGAGCGACATTACAAGCATCTAGGAGAAAATGGTGATGATGATTGGGATGGACCAAATCCGAGGATTGAACACTGTACACAGTGTATGAATGAACTTTCTCTAGTACTTCATGATGATGATGATGATTCCGAAAAGGAATAACAGCAAGGTAAGAAGTACATGATCTTCTCTGTAAAGCATAACATACTTAGTATAATATATTTCTAAATGCTTTGTTTAATTTGAATGTTGCAGGAGGCATTTCGGAAGCATACGTTGTTAAGAAGCACACCAACCTTGTCAGCAGCAAAAACGAACACTGTTGTAGTACATTTGTAAATAAATATTTGATCGCATTCAAAAAATGTTGTACTTATTGCATTGCTTTACACCGACTTACTCTTAAGAAAAACGATCAGGTCTAAACATGCACAATGACGTCATCACAACAGCACTTGCTTACTCTAGCTTTCCCGATGCATGTTTAAACTCGTTCGAATTTACCGCTACCACATTCCTTTACATCGACTTACTCTTAAGAAAACGGACAAGTCTAAACATGTATGATGATGTCATCACAACAGCACGTGCTTACTCTAGCTTACCCGATGAGTGATTAAACTTGTTCGAATTAACCGCCATCACATAGAGTGCAGCAGCGAGGTAAGCGATGTAAGATGGTGGTAGCTAAAGATGGCAGCACGGTGCTCTGTTGATTAAAGATGGCTGAATGTCAAAAAGATTTTTTCAAGTTATCCGCCACCACATAGAGTGCAGCACTGAGGTTTGCGATGCAATATGGCGGGTGACAGCTTGTCAAAGGTAAGTAGCTAAAGAGGGCAGCACTAAGGTTAGCAATGCAAGATGGTGGATGACAGCTGTGACGTAAAATATTACCCGCAAGATAGCACCACGATGCCCTTTTCATTAAAGATGGCAGCTAGAATTTTTCAAATTAACCGCCTCAAAGGTAAGTAGCTAAAGAGGGCAGCACTGTTCTCTCTGGATTAAAGATGGCAGCTTGTCGAAAAGAATTTTTTCAAATTAACCGCCTCAAAGGTAAGTAGCTAAAGAGGGCAGCACTGTTCTCTCTGGATTAAAGATGGCTGCTTGTCGAAAAGAATTTTTTCAAATTATCCGCCACCACAAAGAGGGCAGCACGGTGCTCTCTTGATTAAAGATGGTAGATGACAGCTGAAGAGCGAGTAGAATTTGTTTCCAAATAAGAGCACGTAGAATTTGCCGCCACCACATAGAGTGCAGCACTGTTCTCTCTAGATTAAAGATGGTGGATGACAGAAAAGCGCATAGGTTTGTAAAGCACGTAGAATTTGCCGCCACCGCATAGAGTGCAGCACTGTTCTCTCTAGATTAAAGATGGTGGATGACAGAAAAGCGCATAGGTTTGTAAAGCACATGGAATTTACCGCCACCACATAGAGTGCAGCACTGTTCTCTCTGGATTAAAGATGGCGGATGACAGCTGTCAAAAAAGCACGTGAGTATGTTTTCAAACAAGAGCACGTGGAATTTTTCAATTTGCCGCCACCACATAGAGGGCAGCACTGTTCTCTCTGGATTAAAGATGGCGGATGACAGCTGTCAAAAAAGCACGTGAGTATGTTTTCAAACAAGAGCACGTGGAATTTTTCAATTTGCCGCCACCACATAGAGGGCAGCACTGTTCTCTCTGGATTAAAGATGGCGGATGACAGCTAACGAAATTGCCCGCATGATAGCAGCACAGTGCTCTATTGATTAAAGATGGCGGATGACAGCTGTCAAAAAAGCACGTAGCTTTGTTCTCCAACAAGAGCACATAGAATTTTTCAAATTGCCGCCACCACATTTCAAAGGTATCTAGCTAAAGAGTACAGCACTGTGCTCTGTTGATTAAAGATGGTGGATGGTAGCTGTCAAAAAAGCACGTGAGTTTGTTTCCAAACAAAAGCACGTGGAATTTTTCAATTTGCCGCCACCACATAGAGGGCAGCACGGTGCTCTCTTGAATAAAGATGGCTGCTGTCACGTGGAATTGTCTGCTACCACAGGTATATAGCTAAAGAGGGCAGCACTGAGGTTTGCGATGCAATATGGCTGCTGTCAAAAAGCATTTTTCAAATTATCCGCCACCACATTTCAAAGGTAAGTAGCTAAAGAGGGCAGCACTGTGCTCTATGGATTAAAGATGGCGGATGACGGCTGTCAAAAAACACGTGGCTTTGTTTACCTCGCGCTAGTTAGGTTAAGTTGGTAGCACTAAGGTTTAGACCCGTCAAGATGGCAGCACTGCCGATGACAGGTGACGAAAGAGGGCAGCACGGTGCTCAAAGATGGCGGATGGCAGCTGTCAAAAAGCATGCGGCTGTCAAAAAGCACGTGGCTTTGTTTACCTCTCGCTAGTTAGGTTAAGTTGGTACCACCGAGGTTTATTCCCGTCAAGATGGCAGTACTGAGGTTAGCGATGCGTTGTTGTCTGTCAAAAAGCACGTGGCTTTGTTTACAAATCTGTCAAAAAGCACGTGGCTGTCAAAAAACACGTGGCTTTGTTTACCTCATGCTAGTTAGGTTAAGTTGGCACTACTGAGGTTTAGGCCCGTCATGATGGCAGTACTGAGGTTTGCGATGCGTTGTTGTCTGTCAAAAACCACGTGGCTTTGTTTACAAATCTGTCAAAAAGCACGTGGTTGTCAAAAAGCACGTGGCTTTGTTTATCTCGAGCTAGTTGGGTTAAGTTGGCACTACTGAGGTTTAGGCCCGTCAAGATGGCAGTACTGAGGTTAGCGATGCGTTGTTGTCGATGACAGCTGTCAAAAAGCACGTGGCTTTGTTTACAAATTCAAATTTCGCGCTAGTTAGGTTAAGTTGGCAGCACTGGAAGAGGCCTCTGGCTGAGGTGGAGGTGGCCACTGGGAGGCCTCTGGCTGAGGTGGAGGTGGAGGTGGCCACTGGGAGCCGGAGGTGGCGGTGGCCGCCGAACCATCCAATTATACTACTCACGCACGCTGAGTGGACTTCGAACCAGCCCTCAGCTCTAGGTAAAAATCCCTGACTTAGCCAGGAATCGAACCCGGGCCTCCGGGTAAGAGGCAGGCATGATGTCCGTTCAGCACGGGGTCGGCCATAAATTTGTAAACATGAGGAGATATCAGAGAGAAGGTTGAACAAATAAAAAGAAAATCACAAACATACTCCTTTATGAACTAAGAATGAGCATTAAATTAACTGTGGGCACATCATTCTTGGTGTTCAATTCACCAACTAGGACTAGAATTAACTTATTTCTTGAATCTTTCTGCACATTGTTACACTTATTCCTTATAATGCATCTATGAATTTTGTAACTAACGAATATACCGCATTTGTATTAGTAATTTTTGTCCACAAATACATTAGAAATATTTTATACTTTAATAAAACCCGTTTAGAATAAAGGTCATGTCATATTCCATGATTACATATGCTATGCGGTATGGTTGCCTTGATGTATCCACGTACAGAAAAATTACTTACGTTCCCTTCATCACAGTGCAACAACCATCAGGTAACAACTAGTTTATTGTAGTTTTCAGCTGTGTGAGATTGTGGATTGAAATTCTGTGTATGAGATATGGTTGATAATACTATCTTCAATAGCTCTGTTTATTGCTTCTCTCTCTATTCTACTTTTTTGCTTGGTTCTTCTCTTCACTTGCCAGAATGTGACGATAAATATGATGGGCAGTTGGGAAAGATATAAGGCATTGTAGTCTCTGACAGTTATCGTCTTGGAAGATGCGTAGTTAAAAGTTTTTCCTGAGGATCGGTACCAGTTACTTCCCATAAAATATCACTGACTTTGAAATGTCTGTGGCATACCTGTAAAATATGTAGCACGGTGAGTGAAATTCGTGCATTTACAGACTGAATCGGTCTACATCAGCAGCTCTTGTAGGTGGTATGTTTTAATGCGTATAATAATAATAATAATAATAATAATAATAATAATAATAATAATAATAATAATAATAATAATAATAATAATAATAATAATACCGTTGAAATACTGTATCCCATGATAGTGAGCCAACGTATATCTTTGAAGCGTAAATATGCCTACATATCATCAGTTGTTGCGTGTAGTTAAATGCGGCATAGGCCTATGCTCATTATAATGGTGTGAATGGTGTGAGAATGCAGTAATAATAGTTACTCACCATTCACTTATTAGTAAATCTGTAGTCTTATCTTGGAATTGCACGTAAACATATCTGCCGCATAACCTCGTCTTTCGGAAACTTAATGCATGCACTTCGTTATCACGGTCGTAATTCTCCTTACAGTTGAGTCAGTACCATTATGGTACGTAGAATGGTATTAGCAATTGGCACCATTAAACGAATTAAAACTCTTCTAATTTCAGCTTTACACGGCGGAACTCATTGCCGTGTTATTACTGAAAAGGTTCAAGCTTGCCTCGCGATGCTGACGTCACAGTAGATTCCCAGAACGGTTGTGAGGCCTTGTATCTAGGAGGTATTGGCTAAACACGTGTCACAAAATGTCTCTCCTCGGCCATGAATAAATGAGAATCGCCTTCCTCAGATACTGTAACGAATTAGAGGAAATGTCCTTCAGCTCACGAGGTCATACAGATCATGACATGTTGCAAACAGGAACTACGCTAACAGGGAAATGATATTTTAACTACCAAGTGACGAAATGTAGAAGACATAAATTATAGAACATAAACTCCTGTTTGCTTGTTTCTGAGTGTGATGCGCTCTGATGTTGAAATGGTGTGCAATATAACCAGTAGAGCGAGACTTTATAGGCACGAGAAACCAACCCGAATATAACATCTCCTTAGCATTTGAAATTACTCAAAGTATGTGAATAATGCTAATCCGTTCCCAGCTAAATGTTTTACGCCGAGGATCAAGTAGTCACCAAAATCAGGAGAAGGCAAAAGTTATTATTATTATTATTATTATTATTATGATTATTATTATTATTATTATTATTATTATTATTATTATTATTATTATTATTATTATTATTATTACGGGGATACCCGTGGAGCAGAAAGAGGTTAAAGAAGATACCGGGGTGAATGGGTCTATCTACAATTCCAAAATGAATTTAAAACTTGAACTGAATGTTATATTTCTTCATAAAAACAACAACTCAACAAATGAAAACATGTCAGTTACAAAAGCAATCTTGAAACAAGACTAGGAAAGTCCAATATTGGTGATTTTTACAGATTCTGGGCTTCAAGCCCCTAATTTTACGATTTAACAAATGGAAGTGGTATTATTTAGTTAAGGGAAGAAATCCCCTAATTCAAGAGCACTTGGTCCCTAAATCACAATATCTAGCCTCCCAAAGGCACACTTTACTGTTACAAAACTTTGAAAAAGAGCTAACAGGCTCTCAGTTTTCCATGCCTACACAAGGCAACATTACATTAAGATACACAATCTCTGGCCTCTCAAGCCACAATTTACAAATTGAACAGGGGTATCTAGTACCCAACCTACAGGGCCTTTGCGAAAAAAGAACAGGTTAAATAAACGGCCCGAACACATCCTGAACGGAGGCGTACCCTGCACACCAGACAATGAAATATAAAATCCTACAGGGCTCTTGGCCGATTCCCACACTACTGAGGTGGCTCGGATGTAAATAACTTTAATACATTACAGAAACGAAAAGTTGCTAAAACGTAGCCACCTCAAACCAAAATGAAGGGGAGCCCGAGAGGGTAACTCACTCTCTATCCCCGATTTACAGTTAAAGATTTTATGAAGTTTTTACATTAACCAAAAGAAAAGTTACATTTGAGAAAAGTACTGTTAGATAATTAAATATTCGGAGCTTCCCCTTGAATTAAACTGTAGAGGTAGCAAGAAAGAATTAAGTTATGTGGCCATTACCTGACAGATATTATGTTGACCGAAGACAGAGGCGGCCACGTCTCCTGCCTTAACACACACACGCTTATCAAAACGGTGACCATTTGACCAGGAAACGTTAAAAGCCGCAGTTGATAAACCCTCAGGGAAGGTTCGAGAGCATTCAAGACTAATCAGGACACACCCTCTTAATTTTTATTGGCAGATTCAAAGTGAACAAGAAATGCGGGATTGGTTGAAAATTAATTACAAAAATTCGTGATTGGCTAGATTCAAAACTGTCGGAAAGAAAAGGAAGTATTGTCAACCCAAAAATAAATGAACATAGATCAGTTATGGAAAACCTAGGAGTACAAAACTTCTTTAAATTATAACTTCTTTCACCTTGCACCAGAGTGCATGATCATAGCTTTTAGTAGTGTCTTCTGTAGAAAAATGTCCAAACTTCTTGATATATATCAAAACAAAACAAGCAGAAATTCAGTCAGTTTAGGAAACTTTACAACAAAACAATTACATAATATTTCAGTGGTGACATCTTCTGATTAAAGTTCCAACTTATTATGTTTTCAGTTTCACTTTTTGACCGATAGAGGAGTTCATTAAGGCGCTTATTTTGAGTCCGCGGCGTTGAGGTGTACCTCCCGGTACAATTATTATTATTCAAACTGAGAGAGCAGACGGGTGTCAACTCTACAGAATTCACTACCGCCGCTTTTAAATTTTAACACGTAATCACGATGAAAGTGGAAATTCTCATGTTCCCTTAACCGCTGAATTCCTTGCTTCCAATCAGCTTCCATACATAGGTATGTCCCTCCAAAAAGTGTACAAGGAGCACAAAATCCGATCGTTGGCTGCAGCAGTAAACCAGATACTCACGTTTCACAACGTCTCCGTTTAAAAGCTTTCTTTCAAAGAGCACGTTTGTCAGAAATAGCTAATTGTCTGGATACATCTGCATAGAATTTTTTTTTTTTAAATGTCCTGGCTCTGTTTCAATCGACTTTTAGCATAGTAGTCTCTATTAACATTATTCATAAGCCAAAGATAAGGGTAATCGCTTGATTTTAAAATAGGGGTTGTTGTAAGGACGTAAAGGAGAGGGCATATGAGTGTCTGGTAAGACCGCAACTAGAGTATGGTTCCAGTGCACGGGACCCTCAACAGGATTACTTGATTCAAGAACTGGAAAAAAATCCAAAGAAAAGGAGCTCGATTTGTTCTGGGTGATTTCTGACAAAAGAGCAGCGTTAAAAAATGTTGCAAAGTTTGGGCTGGGAAGAATTGGGAGAAAGGAGACGAGCTGCTCGACTAAGTGGCATGTTCCGAGCTGTCAGTGGAGACATGGCGTGGAATGACATTAATAGACGAATAAGTTTGAGTGGCGTCTTTAAAAGTAGGAAAGATCACAACATGAAGGTAAAGTTGGAAATCAAGAAAACAAACTGGGGCAAATATTCATTTATAGAAAGGGTAGTTAGGGATTGAAATAACTTACCAAGGGAGATGTTCAATAAATTTCCAATCTCATTGAAATCATATAAGAAAAGGCTAGGAAAACAACAGATAGGAAATCTGCCACCTGGGCGACTGCCTTAAATGCAGATCAGTATTGATTGATTGATTGATTGATTGATTGATTGATTGATTGATTGATTGATTGATTGATTGATTGATTGATTGATTGATTGATTGATTGATTGATCCGAGGTATCTGTGGAACAGCAGAGGTGAAAGAAGGTGCGGGCTGGAATGGTTCTAAGTGTAAGTCCGAAAGATGAATTTAAAATTTAAGTAAAGGTTATATTTTCAACAGACAACAATAAATAACAACTTTTCACTAGGTGAAATAACAATGACAATTCAGGTACAATAATGCTTTTACAAACGAAAAAAAGAGTTTCGGGTATCAACAAGGTCTGGGCTTCGTGCCCCAAGTTACAATTCCTGAGCCCTCAACTCACAACCACAATTACCAAGGGGCAGAAAACCCCTAATTACATGGAGCATTTGCTCCCACCTCGTAATGTCAAGCCTCCTGGAGGCACCTTCCAAAATACCAGAAAGAGCTGACCTGCTCTCAATTTTACAATCCTATCAAAGGCCACAACAAACTTTACTTCTAACTGCCCTCAAGGCACACTTACAAAGAAACAGGGGTATTTGTACCCAACCTACAGGGCCTTCGCATAAAGAAAAAAAAAAAAAAACACCAGGTTAAGTTACTGGCCCAAAGTACAGAAAGGACTGGAGGCGTGAACTTGCACTCCTAAACACACATTTTAAAACCTAAGTGGCGCTAGGCCGATACACAGGGGCTAATCCCAAGCTAGGGAAGTGACTCGTATGAGAAAACTTTAATACATTACGGAAGAGAAGAAACGGTCACGAAAACGTAGTCACCTCAATTTCAAATGAAAGGGAGCTCGAGGGGGTAAAGCACTCTCTATCCCCGAATTACAGTTCAAGTTATGTGAAGTTTTTATAAGGGTAGAAAAGGCTTACATATGTAAAGATATAGGTTACATATTAAAGATTTCGAACCTTCCCCGAGAGTTAAACTGCTGAGCTAGCAAGGAATACAGATGTTAAAAGGCCATTCATTACCTTGTTGAAGAACGGCTGCCTGAAGAACGAGGCGCTTCCCGCCCCCTGCTACATATTCACACACTGAGAAAGATGTTATACGAATGGCCCGGAGACAAGAAAATCAGCAGTTTTATACCCTCGTGGAAACTTCGAGACCTTTCAGGAATGAGTAAACACACCCACTCAATTTTTATTGGTTGACTAAGAGTTACACATGGAAATTCGAAGAAGAAAGCTATGAATGGAGGAAAATTAATTACAGAAATTACCGATTGGCTAAATTCAAAACAGGCGGAAGGAAAGGATTAATATTGCCAACCCACAAACCACAGAACAAAATTTAGTAAAAGACAAACTTCTGAATACAACATTTCTCCAAGAAGGTTCATTCCTTTACACCAGAGTTCGTTATCATAGTTTTTGGTAGAGACATCTGTTAGAGAATGTCCACACTTCTTGATCAATGAAAAACAAAAGCAAATCAAAAACACACGGTGACATCTTCTGATAACCAGTAGAGTTAGTTCAATTGTTAAAGTTCCGGGTTTCTCCAGTAGAGAAGTTTCAATTGGCGCAAGATTTGAACTTGCGTCGTAGAGGTGTAGCGCCCGGTAGAGATTGATTGATTGATTGATTGATTGATTGATTGATTGATTGATTGATTGATTGATTGACCTTATCTTGGTACTAGATCGTCTTCACTTGCAGTTCCAACAGCAGACCAATGGAAAAGCAATTAAAAGTGGGCGTACACTCATCAAAGTTTTCTGTGCGGGTACCAGCATTCTTATTTTCGTCATTGAATGAAAGGACATTGTTTGAATGATAGTTTGGTTTATGTGGAAAAAGTCTAACTTTGTGTTTGAGACACAATTCAATTTCCTTCCTCCTCTTCCGCTAATCTGCGACAATTTGCGCCACTTACCGCAATCGTCTTCGACCATCCATGTTGTGTACGTAACACGAAAAGCACTTAATAAAACTCTCACAATATTAATAAAAATGGCTTTCACTTTCACGGACTTCTTGTCATTGTGGGAAAATAACGGCCTGCTCGATTCACTCAACACCACGCGGTTGATTCGTCGCCCTACGCTGAATTTCTTCATTGTGGTGGTATTTGTGGTAGAGCTTTCACATAAGCGGAACGTTGTTCGTGTCGGGAGCTTTCGCTTTTGAATACTACGAAAGTGCGCGCACTCCAAAAACTCGTTTTCAAACTATTAGACCTTTTTGATATTTGGCGCCCAAGTCCGGGACCCTAAGGCGAATGCCTATTTTTATTATTTATCGGAAAGGCTCGTCTACTTCCCAGACTATATGCGCTGCGACAAAATGATCTAAAACGAAACATTAAACACATAAAATTAACTCTAAAGCAGTCCGGCTCCATGGCTAAATGGTTAGCGTGCTGGCCTTTGGTCACAAGGGTCCCGTCAGGGTCGGGAATTTTAACCATCATTGGTTAATTTCACTGGCACGGGGGTTGGGTGTATGTGTCGTCTTCATCATCATTTCATCCTCATCACGACGCGCAGATCGCCTACGGGGTTCAATTAAAAAAAAAAGATCTGCACCTGGCGAGCCGAAGTCCTCGGACATATCCCGGCACTAAAAGCCATACGCCATTTCATTTCAACTCTAAAACTACAAAATATCAATGAACGTCACAACAAGAAATCTTCACACATACTTAAAGGTAAAAAAATGTACCCGCACAACGCATGGGGCAATTTTATACCAAGACACGTTATTTGACTTGCGGGTCCTCTAGCATAGCCTTCTTTTCCTGACCGGACAAAAATTCAGTCACTCTAGTTGCCACACACAGATAGGTCGTTAAGCCTGTACAGATGGCGCAGGGAACGAGTCCCATTGCTCAACCGCACGCGCACTGCCTTTACGTGAGCATATAGCAGTAGCGATCAGTGAGACAAGCGGACAGTGCTCGTCAACATGGGTCACAGAGTGGCAGTGCCGATGGCCATACGGTGCGTAAAGTTGCTGGATTTGTTGATGTTTTGCAGCGAACTGTTAAACATGTCTACAAGCAGTGGTGTACTACACGTTGTCACGTAACACAACGTCCGAATTGTGGTCAGAAAAATATCCTGACTAAGAGGGACCGGAGACGCGTTTCACGGCTTGTGAATCAGACCCGCTTCCCAACCTGTCAGCAAGAGAAGAGGAACTGCATGCAATGAACATTTGTAGTCGGTCACCACGCAAGAGTCCGACTCGTTGGCTGAATGGTCAGCGTACTGGCCTTCGAAACAGAGGGTCCCGGGTGCGATTCCCGGCCAGGTCGGGGATTTTAACCTTCATTGGTTAATTCCAATGGCCCGGGGGCTGGGTGTTTGTGCTGTCCCCAACATCCCTGCAACTCACACACCTCACATAACACTATCCTCCGCCACAATAACACGCAGTTACCTACACATGGCAGATGCCGCCCACCCTCATCGGAGGGTCTGCCTTACAAGGGCTGCACTCGGCTAGAAATAGGCACACGAACCACGCAAGAGGCCATTGCTCACACCGGCACATAAAGCTGCGAAGGTGGACAGTAGCTGACTGGCGGGACGCATCTCGTCGACTCCACCGAAGGCCAAATTTATTATCTCATCCTGGACGTGTGCAAGGTCAGGTTCAAGCCAGGGGTGGGTCTGCGATATTTTGGGGGTGTTTTTCGTATCACGCTCACTGAGGGCACCACTAATATGAACCAGCATGTTCACTTAAACATCCTGGATGATGAGTATGCTATTGATACCCCGATTTTTAAATATGAGAACAGCAAAGTTCATCGACGTTGACGCATATGTGACTACTACCACCGTATTACATCTCGACTGACCTGCAAAATCACCTGATTTGAACCCCACTGAAAATCTGTGGGATACGTTGGAACAGTGGGTATAACTCAGGAAGGACGACACTTCCAGCATCTTTTATAAGGTAAGATTTCATAAAAGATTGCGTACACGCTGAAAGCAGGGCGGCCGCTCAGGCAGCTGTCGTAGCGCACTGTACAAACACTGTGCGTTCAGTCTGACTTTATAAGAGAGACCGTGTACACTAGTTCTCAATCTCCCACTCGCTTTTTCCATTTAAAAATTAACATCTCAAAGCAAGCAAAATACTTCAGGAGAACTAAATAAAAATGTCCATAACAGACTGAAACTAAAACCGAGTGACCCATTTCCACTTTTAATCAAGTCAGATGGCCACATAAGCTCGCTAAGGCCTTTAGGCCTGAACATTTGGCCATTCGTTTCGTACGACAGAGATTGTTTTAAATCGTTGGGCAGAATTTTTCAGGAATTTCTGGCCATTTGGAGGAGTAGTAGCGAAATATACGTACCACCAATTTAAAAGGATGTTTTTGAAGTCTTAACATGAAGAGCAAAATGATGTTGTGAACAGCGCCCTCTTTCTTCACGCATTTCTCCTGTAATAATGGCTTTTAGGCTTTCTTTCTACCGGACAGAGCATACTGTAGTCTCTGAGAATTTCAAACCATAGCAATATCCACACTCAGGTCCGTGAGGTGGCTTCCGAAAACAGAAACTCTAGTAACAAATATTTTTACTTTCAAATAGATTTCATCGAAGGAAAAGTTTGAAATAGTTTTAGAGCAGTACATTTTATAAGTGGAAAGGTCGCTTTCACACGTGCGTCAGCACGAGACAAAGATTTCTATCACTCACTTAGAAGTGGAGGTAACAGAACGTTTCACTGTGGGTATTGAAACTGTTTATAAAGATTGTATTCAGTTTTAAAACATCTTTCAACAGCTCGATTACACGAAATTATTTCAGCGAGAGACCCCACCTGTACCACCTCAAAGGCAATGTCCTGAAGCATCAGACCTTCAGCCGGGGGGATAAAACTAAGCAGGAGGACCAGTACCAGTGCCTTGTGACAGGATGGAAAGATCCGAAGGGGTAGGGAAGGAAGCGGTCGTGGCCTTAAGTTAAGTATCATCCCGGCGTTTGCCTGGATGAAAAGTGAAAAACCACGGAAAACTACTTCGAAGATAGCTGAGGTGGGAATCGAATCCCCCTCTACTCAGCTGATTTCCTGAGACTGAGTTGATTGCGTTCCAGCCCTTGTACCACTTTTCAAATTTCGTGGCACAGCCGAGAATCGAACCCAACCTCCGGGGATAGCAGCTTATCGCCCTAACCACTTTACCACCGATACAATCGGATTAATATTGATCATTTTAAATGAGAAAAATGCCATCTGAGTGTCACATTTAATAGTTGGTTCTTGTGTATATATTAATTCATGACGTACATTTATCGACTAAACACTTCATAAACGTTCCTTTGATTCTTCTTCTTTCGAAGAAGCCTATAGATCTCTGCACATGGTTATGGGAGTATTTAGGGGCTGTAGTATGGATGTAAAGGAGAGGGCATATCTGGTAAGACTCCAACTAGAGTATGGTTCCAGTGTACGGGATCCTCACCAGGATTACTTGATTCAAGAACTGGAAGAACTCCAAAGAAAAAGACCTCGATTTGTTCTGGGTGATTTCCGACAGAAGAGTAGGGTTACAAAAATGTTGCTAAGTTTGCGCTGGGAAGACTTGGGAGAAAGGAGACGAGCTGCTCGACCAAGTGGTATGTTCCGAGCTGTCAGTGCAGAGATGACGTGGAATGACATTAGCAGACGAATAATTTTGAGTGGCGTCGTTAAAAGTAGCAAAGATAACAATATGAAGATAAAGTTGGAACTCAAGAGGACAAATTGGGCCAAATAATCGTTTAAAGGAAGAGGTGTTTGGGACTGGAATAATTCACCAAAGGAGATGTTCAATAAATATCCAATTTCTTTGCAATCATTTACGAAAAGGCTAGGAAAACAACAGATAGGGAACCTGCCACCTGGGCGACTGCCCTAAATGCAGATCAGTACTGATTGATTGATTGATTGATTGATTGATTGATTGATTGATTGATTGATTGATTGATTGATTGATTGATTGATTGATTGACCACTTCTCCGAAGTAACTACTGTACTTTCCTTGCTCTTTAATGGGAGATCCCTTGTTCTTCTTCTTTTTCATAAGGTTTTTCCCGAAACCTACAGACTCTCTTCAGGATTGGGCCTCCCTGTTTCCCTTAGTCTTCTGTTTTGACCCAGCGATTGGCTGCTCACCTTGCAATCGGGAGATAGTGGGTTCGAACCCCGCTGCCGGCAACCCTGGATCGCATTTTCACACAAGGCAGGTCGCTTCCTTCCCACTCCTAGATCTTGCTGTGTCTCTGTGACGTAAATGTCTTACTTTGGCAGAAGGTGAACAGTCCGGCCACTAGCAGCGCATGTTCTCTCTGACTTCTCAATCAAGGATTTCCTCTAATTACAGCTTAAACCAATGTTGAGTTAAACCGAGCTAAAGAAGGAAAGATACGTTCTTGGATGCAGTGATGCTGAGGAGTGGTGACTGTCGATTATGATTTGTTTACTTCTGATAGCAAAAATGGCGTGTAAAAACAATTATAGTAGCCCTAATTTTACTTCCAAGGAAATACGGAACTGATTGTGCATATGGTACGGAAATATGTTTTGCCTTGTGATATTTCCACTTCAGTGTTCGTGTTAATCTACAACACTTTCTACAACGCTACAGTGGAATTATAGGAAACTAGCGCTGCACTCGCCATTAGATTAAGTTACTTATTCCAGGCTTTATTTCCTGCTGTTATTTATGTTCTATGATTTTGTTCTACTCTTTCTTAAAAATAAACAAATATTAATCGCAGCTAGAGGCGGTAAACCATCGATAGTAATCGCCATCGATATTTTCCGATATTATGAGCTCTACTATCGATAATTATCGATAGTTTTCCAGAAGTGGAACGAATGATATCATTATGCCTGAAAATTGAACATTTATTGAACACAATCCACAAAAAACCAGTAGAAAATAGCCTACAACAATTCCATGCTATGTAATTTCTGAAATTCAAATCGGAATCACTCATAAATCTCTACAGTGGCACGTCCGAAACATTCTCGGGTTGCACGGGCTTGCCCATGACGTGACCGTCCGACAAATTCTCGTTCAGCTGCAGTGTGCATTTTGCGATCACCCGACATTTTCTCGCGTACTGTAATATCTTTGGAAAAAGTTTTACTGCATTCTCAACTGACGGTAGCAGAGTTTTCAGCTGCTTTCATGAAGTCTTTGACCTAAAATGTGCCTTATCTTCTCTCGCCTACATACAATCTCTGATAACTTGTGAATCTCTTTTTTTTTTGTCCCGTATTGGCATCAACTCAACTAAGGTTAGGTTGAATGGAGGATCCCACCTTCCAAAATGTCGGCCTATGCCACCTATGAATTGGAACAAACTCCTTACCGGTTAACTGCAAACAGCTGTACAATTTCTGTTAGCGCGAAAAATAAGCCAATGAGGAAAAAAAATATCGTTGACTATCGATAATAGGCAACTGACTATCGATGTCAGACGATAGTGGTCGCTATCGATAACTATCGATAGCACTATCGATAGTTTTCTGCCTCTAATCGCAGCATTCATCGTATTACCTAGGCTGAATTACATACGTATATGTAGTGTGTAGTATCATGTATAACTGAGTGTAATTTATACTAGCAATCTGAAAATATTGAAAGCTAACACCGAAATTGAAAGTGTTATTTAGTAACAAAAGTACGTTCATCTTTTATTCACTGATAACTCCGTAGTTTAATAAAATGTGAGCGTTATTTTGTTTTCTAAAATTTACACTCTTGACATTAATAGTTCCAAAGCGTCACTTTTGCATATTTTATTCGGTAGAAATTCAGTATGTGCAGCATAAGTTTTATAGCATCGTAAGGGATTTGAAATGTTACAAATCTTATGCAGAATGCCTTGTAGAGGAGAGATGTGTCCAGGGACCCTTCCACCGTCCCCCCACTTTTCTGTTGTTGTTGTGAGCCCTGCTCCTGTACACATCTGTTTCCGTAAAGTACCGATCAGACGGGGCACTGGTGGGGTGAAACCTCTAACCCCCCACCGCTGAATAAAGTTATCTAAGACATTATGAGGACGGAGGAAAACCGTGACTTCTTAACAAACGGGCCATTTCAGGGCCTATAACTTTTAATACTTATTGTTGGTTAAAGTGAATTTTATTATTGAAAACGCGGACATGCCGTGCACATTACATTTACATTACTTTTCTTTGCTATAAGCTACGATGGATTTCTGTCTATTCCTGCATTTTACAATATGGTATCACAGAATCCCAAGCATAACTCACACGCACATGCGTCATTTGGTTCGTGAAATAATTTGTTGCAGCACACCAGTCTCGCCAGTCTCGTCGTAACGTGTCGCATATCATGATTAGCTTCCATCCAGGTCCTGTCTTGCATAGCAGATGTTGCATAGAAGTCTTCCAGTATATTGTTTTTCATCTCATGCAGATCTTGTATAAGCTGTTTGAAGATTGTACTAGCTGGAAGTATGAGCTCGCATCTCAGATCCTCTATTAAGATCTCCCTAGTAAGCTCATACACCAGCCTCGATCTTGCATTCTGCGGGACTCCTAAAATTCTCTTCAATTCGCTCCAATTCTTCCAGCTGTTTTTACGTGAGGTAATCTCCCACTAATTCTAGGCTATACGTCAGAACAGGTCCGTAGCTGTGCTAATCGATAGTTGTGTGATGTTGCTGATTTCATTTATACCTCTACCGGCCGCCACTGCTCTAGATCTTATACGTAATCTGAAACTCTTTCCAGTTGTTTGGATTGTGATACCTAGATATTTAAAATTGTTAGCCCTCTTGAGTAGTTTGCCATTGCATTTGGTGTTCTCTGCTTCAGTGAGTCTTCCTCCTTTCCTAAATGCTACCAATTCCGTCTTCTCTTCGTTTATCTGGATGTCGTTTCTCTCCGCCCATTCACATAGTGTGTTTAGCGATACTTGCAGTTTATCTATATCTGTCGTAGCGATGGTCATGTCATCAGCGTATATGTATGTGATTGTTCCTGTCATTCCTTTGGTGACATCGTTCGTGAGAACATTAAACAGGATAGGGCTGAGTGGATCGCCTTGGAGGACACCGTTCGTCTGTGACAGCCAGTCATAAATGCCTATTCCATCGTAATCTGTATGTAGTTTTCTGCCACTATATTCGATATCAGGATCGTCGTGCTCGTTCTTCCTATTAGTTCATTCAGTGTATCTATTAATACCTTTCTGTTGACCATATCGAAGGCTTTTGAGTAGTCAACAAAAACCACATATAGTTTTCCTTTTGGTGTTTCTATCGTCTGTTTTATTTGTTCCAACAGGTTTTCGACTGCCAGAGTCGTGGACCTTCCCTGTCTAAAACCAAACTGTTCCTCTGGTAGAAGGGGTTCTAGCTTCTCTGTCAGCCTTTCGGCGAGGATTCCTGTTAGGAGTTTCAGTAATGTAGATTCCAACGCTATTCCTCTATACGCGTTTGGGTTCTCTGTGTCTCCTTTTCCCTTGTATAATAGCTTGATTGTTGACTTTCTCCATTTGTCTTGTATACTTCCTAATTCTAAATATTTATTTAGAAGGGAACCCATATTGGTAGGCATTCTTGCACTGTCTGACGTTTTATTCCATCTACTCCTGGTACTCTGTTATTCCTCATTTTCTGTATCGCTTTCGCAATTTCATCCGTGGTGAAGATCTCATCAGCTTATGGAGTCATAGGTGTCTTAATCATGGGTCTTGTTTCTTTTGAGCAAATTACTATTCTTATATGGTCTATCCATATTTCCATAGGTATGTTGGGCTGTATTTTCTGCCGTTTCGGCCTCAGAGCTCTGTAGGGGTCTTCTTCTGCCTCCTCTACCATTTTCTTATGTTCTCCTTCCAGGTGTTGTTTTTTCTTCTTTCTTGTTAGGTCCTTGTATTTCTTTCCTTCTCGTTGGTATTCTTCGGTGGTTGCGCTTGCCATTTGTTCTCTAGTTTTATGTAGTGTTTTCAGTGTGAATTTTCTTTGTTCATAACATTCTCTGTCGAACCATGGCCTCGCCTTCCTATTTGAATCTTGTGTGGTGGCCCCACTTATTATAGTTGATTTCAGTCATGTAGCGGCCTCATCATTATTTCCTCCTCTTACTGCTCTTTCAAGTCTTTTTCTTTCATTTTCCCTTTAATTTTTTCCATGTCCAGGGTCTTGTCAAATGTTATATTTCGTCTTTCTTCTAATTTGCTACTTCTACCGTTTTCTATATTTAATTGTACTGGAATGTGTTCACTGTGGTGGCAAGGTGTTTTGTTCTAAAGCCCTTTGTGGTTATTAGGTCTATTGTGCTAGCTCCGTTATGCCCTATGTATGTCCAGTCCTCCTGTCTGTTGTGTATTGTAAAGCCTTCGTTTGTTAGATATTCCATTACTTCGCTGCATTTTCTACCTTGCCTATTTATTGCGCAATTCAGATCTCCCGCAATGATTATCTTATCCATACTTCTACTGTGATCCAAGGCCATCCCTAGTTTATCTATTATGTCTGTCTCGGTGTGATCTGGATTAAGGAAGACTGTTTCCATAACTCCAATTCTTGTCCTGACAACCAGCATGTTTTCTTCTCTTAATACTAGTTTGAAGGGGGCCAGTTGTGGTTTGATGATGCCAGCTGAACTGAACATCCCAGAATTTGACAATTTTCATGCCTATTCGATACAGTGTATGAGAAGAGGTTAAAGTGAATTTGGAAAAGCCCAAAAAAGTATTACGGATTATAAGTAAGCCAAGGGCCTATCGTGTGTTAGACTTCTTGGTTCGTATAATCCCTTTTAGCAGAGAGATTCAAGTACATTTACTTTTATAACCTAGTATAATTTATCACGCGCCATTACTCATTCCTCAAGCGCGCTGTAGCATTTCCATTGGGTGAGATACAATCGGATATGACGTCATTCCCAGCAATGAAATGAAGCAACCCACGCACAATAAAAAGACAACTAAATGCATTGCGTACAGCCAGACTAATAGCTTTGTCACTAGCAGGCAGCAGCTTTTTGACTGCGCTTTTCTGACCGTACGGAATGCTAGAGGCCTAAAGCCGCTTCACCGCCTACCGTGAGGCTTACGCTCCCATACCCCCTTTGCTTGATCCCAGTTCAATGGCTTTGTTGCTAGCCGGACTTAACCATTCCAGACCAATGGTTTTGTCGCTAGCCGGACTTAACCAATGCAGACCAATGGTTTTGTCGCTAGCCGGACTTAACCAATGCAGACCAATGGTTTTGTCACGAGTTGGCAGCCCTGTGCACCGCACGATCACGAGTATCGCGAGAAATCGGCGAGAAAGAATCTAACGACAGTGCAATCACGCCCAGATGTCTGCGCCTAAAAAGTGTTGGAGTAACTGAACATTTACCTTTTTATTCTAGCTCCGATATGCTGAAATAGTGTTATCATCGTCTGTTTAAACACTCAGTAACATTCCATATCCGAAAGTGGCGTGCCCTTGATCGGAAAATTATTGGTGGTCTTGGTCGTTCGATCATTTGAACCACTTCATCATCGCTAAGTATTTCTTCGAACACCTCAGAAATATCCTCGAAATCCACCTGTTCTGTCATGTTGAACTGTTATTTATTCTTAAACTGTAGATGAGTGGCAGAAAAGTTAATCTCTAGTTAAACTGAAGATTACGCGACTAACAGATAAACCAAAGTTTAAACTGACTAACAGTTTAGAGCTCTATTAGTGACAGATTGTCCATGGATACAGGACTTCCGGGATTACGTGACTGGCATAGCTTTTTCGAGATATTTTGAGTCATTCTACAGATCATTTCTAGCTTATTAACCCTCGTCGAGCTGCCTCCGACAATCAGTGGTAGTGTGTCTACCTCCAGATCCCAAGGTAGTGGTTTCAAACCCGGCAAAGGTAGTCGGAGTTTTGAACGGAAGAAAAAAGTCCATTCGACACTCCATGCCGTATGATGTCGTCTAGTAAAAGACATTAAGTGTTTACCTGCCTAAATCCATTAAATCTCAACCACAGACCCCCAAGAGAGAATCTGTTTTCTCTGCCATCTAGTGGGCCTAGAGTAAAAACGAACGTCGAAATTGACGAGCAGACAGCCAGATGGCGTCAAATTAAAATGACTGCACACGGTAGCTGAGGCCGTACGATTATTATTATTATTATTATTATTATTATTATTATTATTATTATTATTATTATTATTACTATTCTTTCTCCGTTAGGGTCTTCTAGTGACCACGTGACAATTTCAATGCTTCATCCTTTGTTGTTATTCTTCCAATTTTCCTTCATCTGCTCACTATGTAGCCTTTTCCTCTCCTAGGACCATTTTAAGTCTGTTTTCTTTCCCTACAGACCTTGGAATCCTTCCATTTTAACACTTTCTTTCTAAAAGTCTCTTTCTCTCCCTCTGCTGCTTCTTGTTCCTTTATGTTTTTTCTTTCCAAATTTTTCTGAACTTCTTGAATCCAGGTTGTTGTTGACTTCTTATTCCAAACATATTTAAGGATCTGTTTGGTTAACCTGTTGTCATCCATTCTGTATAAATGTCGCCTCTTCCGCATTGTTCCTGTTATATTTTCTATGTATATTTCATCATCACTTCTCGATTCCCAGAGTTGTGCTGATCGAGTATTTTCCGTATATTTTTTCTTTCCAGTACTTCTTATTTATTAAGCTTGTAATTCAGTACTAGACATACTGTGTTGTGCTGTTGTATTTTGAGGCTTTTAGATAAACACTTCTTGTTGTAGATATTCCTACTTATAGGCTACGGTAGCCGTGTGCTATTTCTGTCTTGTGTATCCTTTCGACTACATCTTTTTTTCAAACCATTTTCCTGAATTGTCTCTCCAAAATATTTGAATTTCTTTGCTACCTTATTCGGCCAATTTCTGTTATTAGAAATTCTGGATAATACTTTATGTTTGTCATAAATTTCATTTTTTATTGCAATTCTTAAACCGGTTCTCTTTATTATTATTATTATTATTATTATTATTATTATTATTATTATTATTATTATTATTATTATTATTATTATTATTATTATTATTACATGCGAACTAACCACTTATTAGGATCACGCTACAATTTCTTTTTTTCTTTGTCTGAACTTTCCTCTTCCTTCAGTATTCCTCTATATGGGTGCCAGGATGTTTCATCTCTTCCCGTCTTTGCAGTTCTTTCCACTTGAAACACTTCCAAATTTTGAATCATGGTCCGAAATGTTTTCCTGTCTAACATCTGAACTTCCTGGATGTTGCACGTCTCGAGATCTTTACGAACTTCCTTAATCCTTGCCCACTTTGTCTTTTTGTTCCACACGTAGTCGAATAACTTTTTGGTTAGTCTGGTTTTGTCCATTCTGCAGAAATGTCTGAGAAATGATAACCTCGACTTTTACATGAAATTTTCTCCACATTTTTGTAGACTTCATTGTTGTTCCGAAGTTCCCTCTGGAATGGGTCCAAGATGTTTCGTAGTATTCTTCCTCTTAGGATCTCCAGCTTCTCCAACTTGTAATTCATCGGGAGGCATTCGCTGGCATACAGACATTCTGTTTTTACTACAGTGTTGTAATGCCTTATTTTGGCATTCCACGAGATGCATTCCTTGTTGTAGATGTTTTTGTTAGTGTGTTATTATTGTTGTTTCGATGTGCGCATTCTTAGAGCGCGTTGGAACGTGTTCATTGGCTTGATGACTTTCGGCTTCCTATTCTTCCAGAATCTCTTCACGAACTGACTGTCTTGCCTATGACCACTTTGTATCAGTCCTGCTGCTAGGTCTGACCACGAATGTGTCTTTATTTACTGAGGTGCTGAAGACTACGTGACTTTTCACTATTTTCAATTCATTCAGGTCCCCTCTCGTTTTGTCCACCCAATTTATTCTCCTTTTTCGGGAATTTGCTACATTGAATAACCTTTTTGTGAGTGTATTCTTATCCATACTAAAAACGTGTCAAAAATGTCAAACGTTTCCTCCGTGTAGTATTGACGAAACTATCTGTGTGACTATTATGCGCGAATGGTTCACTTCGGACCTCGCAGAATCAACATGTGTTGAGCATTCCTCCTCGCCCAATAGTTCTTCATTTTCATCAATTGTGATTTTCCTCCTATCAAGTACGTCGTGTTCGGTTCTTCTCGTCTTCCTCAAATCCATTTGTGTGAACAGTTTTCTTGATTATATTCGTATCCTCCAGATTTTGTGGTGGTTCTAATTCAGCGAGGTCTTTCTCTACTCCAATTTGATCTCGTGCGTTTAATTTGCTATTCGATAGTAAGTCTCGTGTTATTAATTCTTTCGAAATGGCTCATCAATTGAATTCGTCCCAGACTCGTTGTATCAAACTTTAAAAATATTGAAATATATTTCGAAGATGGGTTTGGGGTAACGCATTCCATTTTTAATCCTTTGCCCTAAGATTTTCTCATGAATTTCCTTCCCTTAATCTCTAATTGTTGTTACGTTGTAAACTGAGCCCCACCGTTAAGTGATGACGAATTTAATGTTTCCTTGTTATAAATATTATTTGTGTGTTGGAAAGCAATTTCCATTTTCTGAATTCTTGAAGCTTCTCATTTATTTTCACTGCCATTTCCAGTGATGCATTCGGTTTCTTCTTCACATTAGATTCTACGTCCTATTATTATTAATAATTATTATTATCCACCTGTGGGTGGGGACGGTAGGATAACACACACCGTACCCCCTTCCTGTCCTAAGGGGTGACTAAAAGGGGCTCCAGGGGCTCGTATCTTTGGAGCGTTAGTTGGTAACCACGGGGCCCTCAGCTGAGTCCTGGCATTGCTTTCACTTACTTGTGCCAGGCTCCTCAATTTCATCTATCCTACCCGACCTCCCTTGGTCAAATCTTGTTCTTTTCCGACTCCGGGGTATTTGAACACTCGAGGCCTAGGTACTCTTTTATTTTCAATCCCTTCGTGGCCCTTGTCTTCCTTTGGCCGATACTTTCATTTATCGAAGTGTCGTATCCTGCCATTTTTTCCCTCTGATTAGTGTTGTATAGAGGATGTTTGCCTAGTTGTACTTCCTCTTAAAACAATAACCACCACCACTATTATTATTATTATTATTATTATTATTATTATTATTATTATTATTATTATTATTACAGTTATTACTATTATTTAACTATCGTGTCCAACTCCTTGTCTGAATGGTCAGCGTTGAGGTCTTAGATTCAGAGAGTCCTGGGTTCGATTCCCGGCCGGTTCGGGGACTGCGTATTTCTGTTTGTCGACCACCACAGAAAAACGCACTTCTCTGCAGAAAGAGCATCTTACCATAAAACCGAGATAACTGAAACATGATCCGCATATCAAATGTTAATTGCTCTACGTCGCACCGACACAGATAGGTGGGATAGGAAAGGGCTAGCAATTGGAAGGAAGGGGCCGTGGCCTTAATTAAGGTACAGCCCCAGCATTTGCCTGGTTTGAAAATGGGAAACCACGGAAAACGATCTTCAGTGGGATTCGAACCCACCATCTCCCGGATGCAATCTCACAGCTGCGCGCTTCTCACCGCACGGCCAACTCGCCCGGTGAGCATAACAAATGTGTCGAAGACAAACATTATTATAAATTTTAGAGTTGTAACTAGCACGGGATTCTTATATGACTTTACTCGTACAGAAGGTCGTTCCTGTTCTCTGGTGATGAGTTTCAAGGCCACCGGTGGCGTGTTATCAACTCGAGCACGACGAAACGGGGAGTGATGATTCACGCCAGTACTGAGAACATGTGTGTAGAGTTTCGTGACATTGTTGTTGTTGTTTGAGTCATCAGTCCATAGACTGGTTTGATGCAGCTCTCCATGCTACCCTATCCTGTGCTAACCTTTTCATTTCTACGTAACTATTGCATCCAAAATCTGCTCTAATCTGCCTGTCATATTCATACCTTGGTCTACCTCTACCGTTCTTACCACCTACACTTCCTTCAAAAACCAACTGAACAAGTCCTGGGTGTCTTAAGATGTGTCCTACCATTCTATCTCTTCTTCTCGTCAAATTTAGCCAAATCGATCTCCTCTCGCCAATTTGATTCAGTATCTCTTCATTCGTGATCCGATCTATCCATCTCACCTTCAGCATTCTTCTGTAACACCACATTTCAAAAGCTTCTATTCTCTTCCTTACTGAGCTAGTTATCGTCCATGTTTCACTTCCATACAATGCCAAGCTCACACGACAGTCTTCAAAAACATCTTTCTAATTCCTATATCAATGTTTGAAGTGAGAAAATTTATTTTCTTAAGAAAGCTCTTCCTTGCTTGTGCTAATCTGCATCTTATGTCCTCCTTACTTCTACTATCGTTAGTTATTTTACTACCCAAGTAAGAATATTCATTTACTTCCTTTAAGACTTCACTTCCTAATATAATATTACCTGCATCACCTGCCTTCGTTCGACTGCACTCCATTACTTTTGTTTTGGACTTATTTATTTTCATCTTGTACTCCTTACCCAAGACTTTGTCCATACCCTTCAGCAGCTTCTCAAAATCTTCTGTAGTCTCAGATAAAATAACAATATCATCAGCAAATCTCAAGGTTTTGATTTCCTCCCCTTGGATTGTGATTCCCTTTCCAAATTCCTCTTTGATTTCCTTTACTGCCTGTTCTATGTAAACATTGAAAAGGAGGGGGACAAACTACAGCCTTCCCTCACTACTTTCTGGATTGCTGCTTCTTTTTCAAAGCCCTCGATTCTTATTACTGCGGACTGATTTTTATACATATTGTAGATCATTCTTCGTTCTCGGTATCTGATCCCAATCACCTTCAGAATCTTAAATAGCTTGGTCCAATCAACATTATCGAATGCCTTTTCTAATAAATCTACAAATGCCATGTACGTGGGCTTGTCCTTCTTGATTCGATTCTCTAAGATCAGACGTAAAGTCAGGATTGCTTCACGTGTTCCTACATTTCTTCTGAAGCCAAATTGATCTTCTCCCAACTCTGCTTCAACTTGTTTTTCCATTCTTCTGTAAATAATGCGTGTTAAAATTTTGCAGGCATGAGATACTAAACTGACGGTGCGGTAGTTTTCACATCTGTCAGCACCGGTTTTCTTGGGAATAGGTAATACAACATTCTGACGAAGATCGGATGGGACTTATCCTGTCTCATATATCTTACACACTAAATGGAATAACCTTGTCAAGCTGGTTTCTCCTAAGGCAGTCAGCAATTCATAGGGAATGTCATCAATTCCAGGTGCCTTGTTCCTATTTAGATCGCTCACAGCTCTGTCAAACTCTGGCCTCAAAATTGGATCTCCCATTTCATCAGCATCAACAGCCTCTTCTTGTTCCAGAACCAAATTATCTACTTCTTTACCTTGATACAACTGTTGGATATGTTCCTGCCATCTTTCTGCTTTGTCTTCTTTCTCTAGAAGTGGCTTTCCACCTGAGCTCTTAATATTCATACACCTAGATTTCCTTTCTACAAAGGTTTCCTTGATTTTCCTGCATGCAGCATCTACCTTTCCTAGAACCATACAACCTTCGACATCCTTGCACTTTTCCTTCAGCCATTCTTCCTTAGCTACCTTGCACTTTCTATCCACTTCATTCTTTAATCGCCTGTATTCTTTTCTGCCCTCTTCATTTCTAGCATTCTTGTATTTTCGTCGTTCATCAATCAGGTCTAGTATCTCCTGAGTTATCCACTGATTCTTAGTTGATCTTTTCTTCCTTCCTAACATTTCTTCAGCAGCCCTACTGACTTCATTTTTTCATGACTCTCCACTCTTATTCTATTGTGTTTCCTTCAGCCTTTTCATTTAGTCCTTGTGCAACATGTTCCTTGAAACAATCCCTCATACTCTTTTCTTTCAACTTGTCTAGATCCCATCTTTTTGCATTCTTTCCTTTCGTCAATTTCTTCAGCTTCAGATGGCATTACATGACCAACAAGTTGTGGTCAGAGTCCACGTCTGCTCCTGGGAAAGTTTTGCAATCCAAAACCTGGTTTCTAAATCTCTGCCTAATCATAATGAAGTCTATTTGATACCTTCCAGTGTCTCCAGGTCTCGTCCACGTATACAGCCGTCGTTTGTGGTGTTTGAACCAAGTACTGGCAAGGACTAAATTATGATCAGTGCAGAATTCAACCAGCCGACTTCCTCTTTCGTTCTTTTATCCCAGTCCGAATTCTCCTACTGCATTGCCTTCTCTTCCTTGGCCTACCACTGCATTCCAGTCTCCCATCACAATTAGATTCTCGTCACCTTTTACATATTGTATTAAATCTTCTATCTCTTCATATATTCTTTCGACTTCCTATCATCCGCTGAGCTAGTAGGCATATAGACCTGCCCTATTGTGGTGGGCATTGGTTTGGTGTCTATCTTGACGACAATAATTCTTTCGCCGTGCTGGTCGTAGTAGCTTACCCGCTGCCCTATTTTCTTATTCATTATTAAACCAACTCCTGCATTTCCCCTGTTTGATTTTGTGTTGATAATTCGGTAGTCGCCTGACTAAAAATCCTGTTCTTCCTGCCAACGTACTTCACTTATACCAACTACATCTAACTTTAGTCTATCCATCTCCGTTTTCAGATTCTCTAATCTACCATAACGATTCAAACTTCTAACATTCCACGCTCCGACTCGCAGAATGTCAGTATCCATCTTCCTGATGATCGCCCCCTCTCGTGTAGTCCCCACCCGGAGATCCGAATGGGGGACTAGTTTACCTCCGGAATATTTTACCCGGGAGGAAGCCATCATCAGTACATCTTTCATACAGAGAGAGCTGCATGTCCTCGGGAGTTAATTACGGTTGTAGTTTCCCGTTGCTTTCAGCCATGTAGCTAAACCATGTTGAGTATTATTACAAGGCCGTATCAGTCAATCATCTAGACTGCCGCCCTTGCAACTACCGAAAGGCTGCTACCCCTCTTTCGATGAACCATTCGTTAGTCTGGTCTCTCAACAGATACCCATCCGATATGGTTGCACCTGCGGCTCGGCTACTTGCATCATTGGGACACGCAAGCCTCCCCACCGCGGCAAGGTCACATGGTTCGCAGGGGAGATTCGTGACATTAGCTGCATATAATAGAAGCTGTCGTCTTGCGACGGGGAACATTCTGATCAGGGAGAGCGCTGGCTACGCGACCGGGTGAGCGAGGGGACTGGAAATGGTGGGCAGGGCGTTCACTAGATGACGCACGGGCAAAAGAGACTGATTTTGATGCAGAACGACAAGCGACATCAGGAAAAGAGTAACTGGATGGCGTTGGCGGAGGTTGGTATAGGTGATTCCATTGAAAAGTGGACTCGTGTTCGCGGCCTACATTCACAATCTCGTCGACGCAGTTTACTTTCGACCTTTTGATTTTAAAAATTGTAATTTGAGGCAAGATTTCGATAGAATGTAGCAACAATTTCCGTCTCGTGAATTTCGACAACCAAGCGATTGAACAAAGTCAAGATGCCGGTCGCATACTCGTCAATATGTTCCCCAGGACCGTGTGTCCTACGAAGAAACTCCTGTTTTAACGTGAAATTCATGTCTGACAATCCAAACCTAGTTTTAAGCTTTTTAGTAGTCGGACCAACTATGGATTTTATATTTTACAAACGGAACCATTTGCTACCACATCCCTCTAAACACACGAGGAATAACAGGGATAAAGGCATTTAGGGGCATCGAGGCACATGCTGCGACATCTTAGACCCTCTCCAAAAATTCAATAACTGAAAAGCCCTTCTCCTCACCGGAGAACCTCAAATCCCATTTCCGAATAACATCAAGAGCAACGTTAGGTAGAGGCGCACAGTTAGTAATCGGATGTGAAGTATGACCTACAGGGTCACTGCTGATATCAGAGATAAGTGTATTAGATCGATATTTTACCGTACCATTGGCATTGTTGTTACCCTTATTTGAATGAATGGAAGTGCCATAATTTGATGCGCTCGAAACGTTTTGTTGATCAACACAAGGAGGGTTTATACTCGCAGGTTCTTGTATATTCTCCATATCGTCAGACAAAATAGGTAATATGGAGGGTATACGCAACAATGGTAAACTTAAAAACCAAAATTATACACGATATGCAAGGGGAAGTATGTCAGAAAATAACATAAGTTCCATTCATAGTAGTGTTTTAACATTCATAAAGAAAAGGGGTCGAGTTTCAAACGAATCCAGCTGTTTCACCGAAATTCAACGTCTCGGTTGAAACCTTCCAGCCACGAACCACGCTATGCTACCACTTACTCTCTGTGGCTTACTAACAACCGAAGAAAGGGACAATCAAACAACTGGCGGCACAATACCGCAATCCGGGTCTTCGATTGCTAGCCCAACCACTAAGAAATCAGAGGCCATCCCAGCGCGAAATCACGCCAGCTACTTACGGTAGGGCTCGATATAAACACGGACACAGGACTGGAAACCGGTGGAACCTGGACAGAGCCAAAGGTCAAAAAGAACCTCAGCAGAGGGTGGATCCAGGGGAATAAGATAGAGCAATTCATGTGAAATACCCTGAAACACTAAATACAGTAATTTTAACCACACGAAAATTTAATTAATAAGAATATTAAAAAAGTGAGTAACGCCCATAAGTAATTCATAAAATTTAAAAATAATTAACGAAATAAATTAAATAAAGAATAAGAAATCAATCATTGCCTGGAACCATATTAAAGCACAAACCATTTTTTAATATTTTGCTCGCGAACTGCAGTCCCTTTTTTGGTAAGACGAAAACCTTTTAATCAATGGTCATATGACTATACTGGGTTGAGAGCTCTCAATGAACCTTTTTAAAAGAATGGGGTACCCCTTTTAGTAGAGAATTTTTTCTACTAGAATATTGAAGAGCATTGAAAATAACACCATTTAAAGGTCACACTAGAAATAAAATTAAGAAGATAAACCACAAGGAAAGAAGACACATCACAACCAACTAATTCAGAGTGGTAGAAGGCGAAGTAGGAAACTTGAAAATGAACAAGTCGGCGATATGTCAAAACACGACATATTCACACCAAAAATAATTCATTTCACCAAATCACCTCACCCATTAAACCGAAGAAATATCGTAGCGATAACATTCCTTATATCACATCGCCAATGTTATTTAATATGAGGTACAATAAACCACAGTCATCATCACTCTGCACCACACAAGCGTCGTAACGGTGATCAATACCCATCATCTTGACATAACCGTTGTAAGATGGAGCAACAACAACTATAGCAAGAATTAAGGATACAAGAAACAGAATAAATGCACAACATTAAAACAAATAAAGCTCCAAAAGGATAGTAGCAGATTGAGTATTATATAGAAAATAAATGAGTTCCAAGAAAACCTATTAACAATAATAACCCAAGAAAATTAAAATAAGTTGAACGCATCTAAGAACCACAAATTTAACTATTAACAATGATAATAATATGCTACTAGGCCTTAGCAGAATAGTCTTTAAATATAATATTGAAAGAACACTTAATTACGGAGACCACAGGTTCTTTGGTTTTAAGGCCGTCAAAGTACATACCGGATATCACCTAGAAATTTATTGAGAGCACTTTTAAACTGCTTCAAATATTATTTCGCCTATGAATATCAAATTTGAGGCATTTTCACACAATATCACAGGAAAGAGCACTTTTAAACTGCTTCAAATATTATTTCGACTGTGAATATCAAATTTGAGGCTTTTCACACAATACCACAGGAAATACGCGGTGTAGCAAATATTTCAGTCAGGCATGTTTAAATTCGTGGAAACTCCTTCTGCTAACACAGTTATGGTAGACGAGCTACCTTGTCCAAAGTATGAAGTTTACAAAACTTACCGACGAAGAGGTCCATAATAATCGTTTTCGGCACATTTTATAAAATAGTATTAGCACACACTGTTAGTTTACAGAAGAATTGATATCACATAGCACTAATCAGCCACCTTAGAGTAAATTAAAAGAACCAGATGACTTATCATGGTAGGTTCTGATAAGTAAATGGCTCCACAGCCACTTCAGTCTCAGTGGACGGGGTAATAATTTCCCTCAGCCATAATGGCTAGACAGAGTCTCTCTTCAAACACAGCCACCTTGGAGACGATCAGGTGCAGACTCCCAGTTCACAGAGCAGGACCACAAGTCAACGCACGTCGACAATTGACTCACGCCCCGCGGAGTCAAGGAATAAAAGCATAGAAATTACTCCACGTCGTCCATCCAAGATATTAGATGTACCAGCCAATTGCTGTCTAGCCGTTCATGGGGCATTGTTAAATGATACATTTTAAATTCCACTTGCACTAACGGTCATAGATGGCAGTAGTTATACCCGTCCACTTTAAATTATACCGCCATAAAATAAATAAATAAATAAATAAATAAATAAATAAATAAATAAATAAATAAATAAATAAATAAATAAATAAATAAATAAATAAATAAATAAAAATGTGTTAGGCTTATGCTGTGCCAAGAAAACGAGTTGAAACTTCGCTCGACTGTTCACGACGCAGACTTCTACAATAATGAGGATTTGAATTTAAGATTGTTTTATCTTTGAAACTGTAGTGGTACGCTCGTTCGTCGCCAGGTGACTCACTATAGCGATGCTTTCAAGGGCCGTGAGAGAATCAATGTAAAAAATAAATAAATACAAAAGATTAAGCCTTTAATTAGATTCTTGAACACTGTCGGGAGACAAGCGTTGCTTTACGTCCGAAGGTATAACCTTAAATTACCTTACACGTGTCTCCTGGGCGGTGCTAAATAAGCAACGAAATTGGCTGCTGGACCTTAAGCTCTGCTTAACGGATATCCCAGCAAATAGAGGATACATTTAGCTTCGACTATAATGACGGAAAATTATTCCAATCAAAATGGCTCTTTTCAGAGCCAAACAAAGGACATAGGGCCCGGTTTGGAGGTCCTACAACTGAATGTTGAGGGTATAAGCCGATCCAAAAGTGACTACCTCTTAAAATTGCTTAACGACAACCATGTAGATGTTGTACTACTTCAAGAATCATTGCGAGAATGAGTACCAACTTCACTCCAGATGTAAACTACCAGGATTCAATCTTGTTGCAGCTACCTTCCATAAAACCTATGGCATCTCTACGCACATTCGAAATAATATTGAGCAAGTAAAAATTCTTTGACATCAGCTCCGATAACATTTTCACCACCAGGATTAAAGTTACAGACTTGGAAATAGTAAACATTTACAAACCACCATCTCAACCTTGGTGTAATGAAGCCGTCAAGAATGTAAATCATCCGGCAGTCACTATGGGAGATTTCAACAGTAGGAATACTTCCTGGGGGTATGGAGATACTAATTAAGATGGTCTTGGTGTGTTCGAATGGTCTGAAACAGAAGATGTTTTCCTTGTGTACGATGCAAAAGAGAGCGGCTCCTTTCACTCAGGAAGATGGAAGAAGGACACCAACCCAGACCTCTGTTTTGTTTCAAGGAACGAGCACGGAAGACCCTCACAATGCAGCAGGAAAGTACTGAACAATTTTCCCCGAAGTCAGCATAGACCAATTCTTCTAAAAATTGGCATTGAAGTCCCAATAATAAGATCAACACCTGTACCTCGCTGGAATTTTGAAAGAGCAAACTGGGAAGCGTTTACTAAGGAGTTGGATCACAATATCCAGTGGATTCCACCCAAACTGGACAACTATAAGCGATTTGTTAGTTTAACATGCTCCATAGCAAAGAAACACATTCCCAGAGGATTTAGAAAAGAATATATCCCCGGATGGAATAGAAGATGTGATGAGCTGTACAAAGAATACCAAATCAGCAACAGAACAGAAGTCGCTGATGAACTATTGTAAAGCCTAGATTCTGCCAGAAAAGATAAATGGAACTCATTGACAGCAAGCATGAATTTCCAGCACTCAAGCAGAAAAGCATGGACTCTTCTTAGAAAACTTGGTAGTTGTACTCCCAAATATATTAATAAGAGCTCAGAGGTATCTCCTGTAGATGTAGCTAAAAGAATCATCAAACTGTCCAAAATACCAGAAAATGTCAAAAAAGATGAATAAAAAACTCAAGAAAGAGCTAAAAACTAGGCTATCCTCGACTGAATCAACCCCCCCAGTTCTCAGGGGAATTCACAACTTCAGAAATCTCAACAGCTCTAAAAGAAATAAAACCAGACAAAGCAGCAGGAGTGGATGGGATATATCCAGAATTCCTGAAACATTGTGGACCTAGAACCCTACACTGGTTACTTATGTTCTTTAATGACATCTTAAGAAATGGTAGGCTTCCATCTTTGCTTAAGAGAACTAAAATAGTTGCCATTCTAAAGCCCGGAAAAAGTGGAGATAGTCCTGAAGATTATAGACCAATAGCACTCTTAAGTATTTGCTACAAGTTAATGGAGAGAATGATTTACAACAGAATCTCAACCACAGCCTTCCAACGCATACCAACCGAACAAGCAGGATTCCGACCTAACCGAAGCTGCTGTGACCAGGTCTTGGCACTCACCAGCCACATTGAGAACGGATTTCAAGACAAGAAGAAGACAATCGCTGTTTTTGTGGACTTGACGTCAGCTTATGACACCGTATGGCGACAAGGGATGATTTTGAAATTCTTGAAGATCATTCCCTGTAAGAAACTTGCAACACTGCTGAACAACATGCTATGCAATAGAGCGTTCGAAATACATTTAAACGGCAATAAGAGTAAGCCCTATACACTAAACCATGGTTTACCCCAGGGATCAGTTCTTGCTCCTCTACTATTCAGCATCTATACTGCAGATCTTCCAGAAACTACTTCCAGGAAATTCATATATGCAGATGACATAGCTCTGGCTGCCCAATCGGGTGACTTCAAAACAACAGAAATTACACTCACAAAGGATCTCCATAACCTGAACAAATATTTCAGTACTTGGCGACTCAAACCTAACTTGAACAAAACTGAAGTAAGCTGCTTCCACCTAGACAACCAAAAAGCCAAGTATGTACCTCAAGTCGAATTCAAAGGCCAAAAACTTAAGTATAACCCATATTCAAAGTATCTGGGCGTCATAATGGATCGGACACTTTCATATAAGCAACATCTCTCCAACACTGCAGCCAAGATAAAAACAAGGAACAACATATTACACAAGCTCAGTGGAACAGGATGGGGAGCAAACGCGACAGTACTACGAACATCAGCTTGATGCCTTGATCTATCCAGTTGCAGAATACTGCTGCCCTGTGTGGCTTAACAGTGTATATACTTCAAAAGTTGATACACAACTGAATGATACCATGAGGACAATATCAGGCACCATCAAATCGACACCCCTAAAATGGTTACCCGTTTTATCCAACATCCACCCCCCTCACATACGAAGAGAACTGGCTCTAGTAAGAGAATGGCAGAAATGTCGCAGTAACCCTCAACTGCCCTTACATCAGGACTGCAACCCTCAGAAACCGAAGAGATTAAAGTCCAGAAACCCATCATGGAAGTTAGGCGAGAAGCTCCTGGAAACACATTTTGATGCTGATGAGATCTGGCGCGAAAAATGGACCTCTTCAAATCCTGACCACCTGGGTTTAATCCTCCATCCTTGTAGAGCTCCTCCTGGTTTCAACTTACCGAGAAGGGAATGGACATCTCTAAACAGAATCAGAACAAACCATGGAAGGTGTAAATTCTGGCTTCACAAGTGGGGAAAATCTGAAGACCCATTCTGCGACTGTGATAATGTGCTCAGACCATCCAGCACGTTGTTATGGACTGCCCAAAAAGAAGATTCAATGGATCCATTAAAGTACTACATAGTGCCTCTACAGAAGCAGTGGACTGGCTGAAAAGTCTGGACATTAAGTTTTGAATGCTGACTTGTAATCACATACTTATTTAAGAAATATGTATTTATATGTACTTATAATGTATCCTTGTTTTGCCATACGAAATAATAATAATTGAACACTGTCAAGATTAGAAAGATGTAGACTGTGTAAATTACCTAAAGCAGTGCCTCCGTCCACATTTCATTCGTATTTTTTTCTTTTTTGCTTTACGTCGCACTGACACAGATAGGTCTTACGGCGACGATGGGACAGGAAGGGGCTAGGAGTGGGAAGGAAGCAGCCGTGGCCTTAATTAAGGTACAGCCCCAGCATTTTCCTGGTGTGAAAATGGGAAACCACGGAAAACCATCTCCAGGGCTGCCGACAGTGGGATTCGAACCAACTATCTCCCGAATACGGGATACTGGCCGCACTTAAGCGACTGCAGCTATCGAGCTCGGTCATCTGTGAATTATTTCTTCTTCCTTTCTTTCTTTCTCAATCTGTTTACCTCCAGGGTCGGTTCATAAATTAATTTATGCCCCATAATGAATTATTCACTTACAAATGTTCTACTTTGCTGTTATGGTCAATGCCTCAAAAATCGTCTATAATGTTTTTTATTATCTTTACGATAATAATAATAATAATAATAATAATAATAATAATAATAATAATAATCGTATGGCCTCAGCTACCGTGTGCAGACATTTTAATTTGACGCCATCTGGCTGTCTGCTCGTCAATTTCGACGTTCCGTTTTACTCTAGGCCCCCACTAGATGGCAGACCGAGTAAACCGAAACTCTCTTGGGCGTCTATGGCTGAGATTTAATGAATTTTGTCGGGTAAACACCAAATGTGTCACCAGAGATCTTTTACACGCCGACATCGTACGACATGGAGTGTCGAATGGACTTTTTTCCGCCCTTCAAAAATCCGACTACCTCTGCCGGGTTTGAACCCGCTATCTTGGGATCCGGAGGCCGACACTCTACCGCTGATCCACAGAGGCAGGTTATCTTTACGATGAGTGCTCGATACGTAATGTTACATAATTTTAAGTAATATTTATAATACAATCACTTCACAAAGGAAGTCATGAATAACACAAGAAGAGACAGTAAATATATTACAGAGGATTCTACACTCACTGCAATTAACATTTCAAACTACATCATTTGATTTGATTTTTAAGAACAGCATTAATGAGAGGGCTGGCGCTGTTTTGTGATAGCGCACACCTCAAATTCTAGCCGTGCTCGGGATTTTGATTTGATGAAAGCCAGCGTAGAAAAATCAGATTCACATTCACATAGTAAAATTTGAAAATAAAATGTTAAATTATTTCCTGTAAACTTGTCATGCACTCATATTTATAACTTTATTTTCAATTTTTGCATTTTTATTACATGACTTAATCTGTTTACCCTCCAGGGTTGGTCTTTCCCTGGGACTCAACGAGGGATCTCACCTCTAACAGCCTCAATGGCAGTGTCCTGGAGCGTGAGACTTTGAATCAGGGATATCACTGGGGAGGAGGACCAATATCTCGCCCAGGCCTTGTGGAGGATGTGAACACTGGAAGGGATAGACAACGGAAAAGGAAGGAAGCTGCCGTAGCCTTAAGTACTGTACCATTCCGGCATTTGCCTGGAGGAGAAGTGGGAAACCACTGAAAACCACTTCCGGAATTGCTGAGGTGGGAATCGAGCCCCCTCTACTCAGTTTACCTCCCGAAGTGTAGTGGACACCGTTCCATTTTTCGCACCACATTTCAAATTTCGTGGCAAGGCCGGGAATCGAACCCGGGCCTCCGGGTGGCAGCTAATCACAGTAACCACTACACCACAGAAGCGGACACATTATACATATAGAAAAAGTCTGTGTAAAAATTACAAAAATGCAATAACTCTTACTGTAGCCCACATCATGATACATATTCTTGTGAAAATGAAAACGTACAACCTGTTTTCCAGTCATTTACCGGGTCAGGGATGTAATGAATGAAGCAGATATAGGCTGTTAGTACGACGGGGTCTCCACTCCCACAGTGATTTATTAATGAGTGATAAATGCTACGAAATGAGAACGGAGAGTGTTGCTGGAATGAAAATTGACAGGGAAAACCGGAGTCCCCGTAGAAAAACCTGTCCCGCCTCCGCTTTGTCCAGCACAAATCTCACATGGTTTGACCGGGATTTGAACCGAGGTATCCAGCAGTGAGAGGCCGACCCGCTGCCGTCTGAGCCACGGAGAGTAGTATAATAGGACAGTTCGACCGCCGCCACCGCCACAGGGCTCCCAGGGGCCTCCTCCTCCTCCTCCTCCTCCCGAGGGGCCTTCCCAGGGGCCCACTCCTCCTCCTCCTCCTCCTCCTCCTTTCGGGAGCCTTTCCAGGGGTCTGCTCCTCCTCCGCGGGAAATTTGAATTGGTAAACAAAGCCACGTGCTTTTTTTGACAGCCACATGCTTTTTGACAGACAACAAAGCATCGCTAACCTCAGTACTGCCATCTTGACGGGCCTAAACCTTAGTGTTACCATCTTAACCTAACTAGCGCGAGATTTGAATCGGTAAACAAATCCACGTGCTTTTTGACAGCCACGTTTTCTTTTTTACAGCTATCATCGACAACAACGTATCGCAAACCTCAATACTACCATCTTGACGGGCCTAAACCCTAGTGGTACCAACATGACCTAACTAGCGCGAGTTTTGAATCGGTAAACAAATCCACGTGCTCTTTTGACAGCCGTCATCCGCCATCATTAATCAAGAGAGCACAGTGCTGCCCTCTTTAGCTAAATACCTTTGAAATGTGGTGGCGGATAATTTGAAAAATGCTTTTTGATAGCAGCCATCTTTAATCGACAGAGCACCGTTCTGCACTCTGGTGGCAGGCAATTCCACGTGACAGCAGCCATCTTTAATCAAGAGAGCACACTGCTTCACCCTTTAGTTGAAATGTGGTGGCGGCAATTTGAAAAATTCTACTCGCTCTTGTTTGGAAACAAACCCACGTGCTTTTTTGACAGCTGTCATCCGCAATCTTTAATCAACAGAGCACCGTGCTGCCCTCTTTATGGCTACTGCCTTAACCCCTCAGCGCCGACCTCTATACGTGGTATAGACCCCTTTTCTTCCGTAGCTGCCGACCTCCATACGTGGTATAGACCCACACATGGTTTCGCATTTACGGCTATAGCGCCAAGAGTTTTGGTGTTATGGATATGCAAATTGTTTTGTTTCCAAGAAGACATTTTCGGGTTTATCAGTGTTCTAAATAGGAATTGAAAATCGTTAAAGTGTAGTTGCTTTTGCAAGGATAAGTATTTGTCAATTATGTCTGAGCACCAATCCCTGCTTTTTAAATAGTCCGTTTGCTTCATTCTTTCCCACAGAATAAAATAAAGAAATGATGATCTGAGAAGTTTGTCTTTTCGTGTGATGTTCTTTGCTCTAATTTTGTATTAAGAGTGCGGTTTATTTATTATATTTGTTTTTATTTCTCAGCTTGTAGTCTTTTCGTAACTCTCCACGAGTGCTCTGTGTAGGCATCAGTTAGTGCTGCTTTCTGTCATACGACACAAGAAGCAGTTGTGCATGGTATATATCTCGTTTGAAAGACGATGTATCGACCTTTTAATCTGAAATATGTATCGAGTTGGTTTGATTCGTCATAAATGTTATTCCCCTCATTCAGTTTCGTCCTGCCGCTTTCGGTCCCGCTGCAGCTTTATCAGCTTGTGTGACGCACCGCGCTCAATGGCTAGCTCCTGCTGAGAGTAACGTGCTTGAAATATTGTATAATTCAAATGAAAGTTTAGTCGGAAGTAGTAGTGGCAGTATTAGCAGTAGTGATAATGAAATAGATGATGTGGCTGTGGTCGATGCAGTGGTAAATGATGAGAGTGACGATGAGGAGGAACCAGTACTTGGAAATTTCGTGTAGGAGACTATAGATACGCATACAGGTCAAAGGGAAGTTTTCAAGAGAGAATTATGTTTCCTAGATTCTCCAATAATATTTAGACAAGTCACAGGGACAAACATTGAGCAGTTATCAGTTTCAGCTGATGGAAGGTTTGTTTACGTAGTACAAAATACGCTTCTCGGGCGGGAAACGAAATATTCAAGGCTGGCGCGCATCAGATAATACAGTTCCAAGGTTGCAGGAAATACGTTTTATCAGGAAATTAGCACCCAAGGGTGAGAAATCCAAAACTCAGAGACGGTGTATCGCGTGTTCAAAACACGGTGAAAAGAAGACATCGGTGTACTGCTGCCTGGAGTGTGCCTTGGGTGTCTGTCTCGAAGAGTGCTTCGAACTCTATCACATGGAACTAAATTACTAAGGAAATGTGAAACAATTACGTAATTATCTTCATGTACATAGTTCTACCATAAGGAATTCCAAATTTCGTGAATATCGGGCTACTCTTATACTAGTAGTAACGCTTTAAGTGAATCAATGTATTTCAATCGCGCGTAGTTGAAATCTCATCCGGCCGCGGGGAAGGAATCTCTTTAAACGGCTGCGACGCTGAGGGGTTAAGCATGTAGTAGCGGGCAATTTGAAAAGTTCTGTTAGCTATCATCCGCCATATTTAATCCAGAGAGCACCGTTCTGCCATCTTTAGCTAGATACCTGTGAAATATGGTGGCGGATAATTTAAAAAGAAGAATTCTACGGCAGCTGTCTCTCGACGCTAATTGCACAAGATGGTGGCTCTACATCACTCCTTAAGGGTGCTTACGCAAGTTGCTATCATGTTCCTCATACTGCGAGCCTGGGTATTAGGCAGAAAAATTTTGTCCGTTTTGCTCTACGATGCACCGTTTTCGAGATATTTAACATTTTGCATTTAAGCCCCAAATTTAATGAATCGAACTAGCACGACACGTTAGCCTCTAAGCTAGCTTTCTTCATAAGAGCAGCAGCCATCTTGCGCAAGCACCCTTAAGGCGTCTCATAAGCAGTCGTGTATAGCCACCATCTTGTGTCCGCCATCTTGCACAAGCATCCTTAGGGCGTCTCAAGCCATCTTATGCCAGGACCCTAAAGCCGTCTCAAAAGAGCAGCCCCCATCTTGCGCAAGCATCCCTAGGGTGTCTCATAAGGAGCCATGTATAACTGCCATCTTGCGCAAGCATCCCAAGGGTGTCTCATAGGAACCTATGTATAGCGGCCATCTTGCGTAAGCACCATTAAGGAGTGATGTAGAGCCACCATCTTGTGCAATTAGCGTCGAGAGATAGCTGCCGTAGAATTCTTCTTTTTAAATTATCCGCCACCATATTTCAAAGGTATCTAGCTAAAGATGGCAGAACGGTGTTCTCTGGATTAAATATGGCGGATGATAGCTAACAGAACTTTTCAAATTGCCCACTACTACATGCTTAAGGTAGTAGCCATAAAGAGGGCAGCACGGTGCTCTGTAGATTAAAGATGGCGGATGACGGCTGACGAAATTGCCTGCATGATAGCAGCAGGGTGCTCTGTTGATTAAAGATGGCGGATGACAGCTGTCAAAAGAGCACGTGGGTTTGTTTCCAAACAAGAGCGCATAGAATTTTTCAAATTATCCGCCACCACATTTCAACTAAAGAGCGCAGCACGTGCTCTGTTGATCAAAGATGGCGGATGACAGCTGTCAAAAAAAGCACGTGGGTTTGTTTCCAAACAAGAGCGAGTAGAATTTTTCAAATTGCCGCCACCACATTTCAACTAAAGAGTGAAGCACTGTGCTCTCTTGATTAAAGATGGCGGATGGTAGCTGTCAAAAAAGTATGTTATATTGTTTCCAAACAAGAGCACGTGGAATTTGCCGCCACCACATTTCAACTAAAGATTGCAGCACTGTGCTCTCTTGATTAAAGATGGCGGATGGTAGCTGTCAAAAAAGCACGTGGCTTTGTTTTCAAACAAGAGCGAGTAGAATTTTTCAAATTGCCGCCACCACATTTCAACTAAAGGGTGAAGCACTGTGCTCCCTTGATTAAAGATGGCTGCTTTCAAAAAGCATTTTTCAAATTATCCGCCACCACATTTCAAAGGTATTTAGCTAAAGAGGGCAGCACTGTGCTCTCTTGATTAAAGATGGTGGATGACGGCTGTCAGAAAAGCAGGTGGATTTGTTTACCGATTCAAATCTCGCGCTACTTACGTTAAGTTGGTACCACTAAGGTTTAGGCCCGTCAAGATTGTAGTACTGATGTTTGCGATACGTTGTTGTCGATGATAGCTGTCAAAAAAGCACGTGGCTGTCAAAAAGCACGTGGATTTGTTTACCGATTCAAATCTCGCGCTAGTTAGGTTAAGTTGGTACCACTAAGGTTCAGGCCCGTCAAGATGGCAGTACTGAGGTTAGCGATGCGTTGTTGTCTGTCAAAAAGCACGTGGCTGTCAAAAAAAGAACGTGGCTTTGTTTACCAATTCAAATTTCCCGCGGGAGGAGGAGCAGACCCCTTGAAAGGCTCCCGGGCGGAGGAGTGGTGCCCTGGGAAGGCCGCTCGGGAGGAGGAGGAGGAGGAGGCCACTGGGAGCCCGGTGGCGGTGGCGGCGGCCGAACTGTCCTATTATACTACTACGGACCCCCTCGTGTGTGCTTCTACAATTGTAGGGGTATAACCCTGGTTACCCTCTTCAATTGAAGATCCTCTTTGTGGTGAGGGGGACTAGAAGCTCCTTTCTTGCGGTGCCGAATGGAGCCCCATTGGGTAACCGTTCGGTATACAAGGAGGAGGAAGCCAAAGCACCTCCCAACCCTAAGGTGTAAGGCGATCCGTGCCGATGGGGTGCATGGCACATGGGAGATGTGTCTTGAACGGAGCCTTCGAGATACTTGGCGCCCTCTCGAAGTAAGTAGCCTTACCCAGGTACGCGGGGCTTTGCCTGGGCGGACATATATTTCCCTAGCTACTCGTGGGATTTGAATGAATACGGTCTTCTTCTTTCGGTGCCTATCCGCTTCGGATGTTGGCGATCATGATGGCTATTTTCGTCTTGTTTGTGGCAGAGCGGAACAGTTCAACTGATGACATATTGCACCAGCCTCTAAGATTGTCAAGCCAAGATATTCTTCTTCTTCCAGGACCTCTTTTGCTGTTGATTTTCCCCTGGAATATTTTTTGGAGTAGGTTGTATCTATCTGTGTTGCGCATTATATGTCCCAGATACTGCAGCTTTCGGCATTTCACTATCTTGATCAACTGAGGTGTTGTGTTCATCCTTCTCATTACTTCCACGTTTGTAATTCTCTGGGTCCAAGATATTCTCAGAATCCGCCTATAAAGCCATGTTTCAAAGGCCTCCAGCTTCTTCTCTGTGTTTTTATTTAAAGCCCATGTCTCTACACCATATAAAAGAACAGAAAATACATAACAGTGCAGAAGTCTGATTTTAGTCCCTAAAGTTAGATTGTGGCTTTTAAACACATTACTCATTTTCTGGAACACACTTCTTGCTTTTCCAATGCGTACCTTGACTTCTTGTGAGCAATCCCAGTCTTCATTTATCATGGTTCCAAGGTATGTATATTGTTTTACCCTTTCTATACTCTTTTGATTTATAACCAAGTTTATTCCGGAAATATTTTCCTTACTTATAACCATGAGTTTTGTCTTTGCGGTGTTTATTTCAAGCCCGTATTGGCTGCTGACTCTTACAATTCTATCCATTAGTGATTGTAGCACTTGGATAGTATCAGCAAATACAATTGTATCGCCAGCATACCGGATGTTGTTTAATCTCACTCCATTTATCAAAATTCCTTCTTCTATATCTTCCAAGGCTTATCTAAATATGTATTCTGAATACAAATTAAATAGTATAGGTGACAAGATACATCCTTGCCTCACTCCTCTCAGGATTTTGACTGCTTCGGTGTGTTCTCCTTCAACACGCAACACCGCTGTTTGATTCCAGTACAGCGTCTTGATGATTCGCTGATCTCTTTCCTCCATTCCAATATTTCTCAAAATGTGTTGTTTGAGTCATCAGTCCACAGACTGGTTTGATGCAGCCCTCCATGCCACCCTATCCTGTGCTAACCTTTTCATTTCTACGTAACTATTGCATCCTACATCTGCTCTAATCTGTTTGTCATATTCATACCGTGGTCTACCCCTACCGTTCTTACCACCTACACTTCCTTCAAAAACCAACTGAACAAGTCCTGGGTGTCTTAAGATGTGTCCTATCATTCTATCTCTTCTTCTAGTCAAATTTAGCCAAATCGATCTCCTCTCACCAATTCGATTCAGTATCTCTTCATTCGTGATTCGATCTATCCATCTCACCTTCAGCATTCTTCTGTAACACCACATTTCAAAAGCTTCTATTCTCTTTCTTTCTGAGCTAGTTATCGTCCATGTTTCACTTCCATACAATGCCACGCTCCACACGAAAGTCTTCAAAAACATCTTTCTAATTCCGATATCAATGTTTGAAGTGAGCAAATTTCTTTTCTTAAGAAAGATCTTCCTTGCTTGTGCTAGTCTGAATTTTATGTCCTCCTTACTTCTGCCATCGTTAGTTACTTTACTACCCAAGTAACAATATTCATCTACTTCCTTTAAGACTTCGTTTCCTAATCTAATATTTCCTACATCACCTGCCTTCGTTCGACTGCACTCCATTACATTTGTTTTGGACTTATTTATTTTCATCTTGTACTCCTTACCCAAGACTTCATCCATACCATTCAGCAACTTCTCGAGATCTTCTGCAGTCTCAGATAGAATAACAATATCATCGGCAAATCTCAAGGTTTTGATTTCCTCTCCTTGGACTGTGATTCCCTTTCCAAATTTCTCTTTGATTTCCATCAATTTTTCATGTTTTACACAGTCAAAGGCTTTCTGGTAGTCTATTAAACAAGCAAATACATTCTTATTTACATCTCTACATCTCTGAAAGAGGACCTGCACAATGAACAAGGCTTCTCTCGTACCTACTGCTTTAATAAACCCAAATTGATTAGGGGCTATCTGATCTTCACACAGTTTGTATATTCTTCTGTGTATCACTCTCAAGAACACTTTCAAGAGATGACTCATCAAGCTTATTGTGCGGTAATCTCCACATTGGTTTGCGTTTTGCTTTTTTGGCAAGGCGATGAACTCTGATTTGAGCCATTCCGATGGAATATTCCCGGATACATAAATTCGATTGAAAATTTTGGTCAACCATTTTACATGATGTTCATCCATCAATTTTAAGAATTCTGCTTCTACTTTATCTGGTCCCACTGCCTTTCCGTCCTTCATCTGATTGATGGCTGTTTGAACTTCTTCTTCTAATATATCTGTGCCACTTATTTCATTTGTATTTTGTGTAAAAGCATATCTAGTGTCATAAAATAAATCTTCTATATAATTTTTCCAGATCTTTTTCTTGTCTTCTAAATCCACCATCAAGTTCCCGGCTTCATCTATTAACTTTCCACCAGTGCCATTCCTGTATTTCCCTGTTACTTCTCTTACTTTCCTGTGTACACTGAAGCTGTCATACCTACTTTGATATAACTCAATCTCCTCACATTGCTCCATTTTTTCTTTTTCTTTTGCCTCCCTGATCTTTCTTCTGATGTCTGCATTTATCTTTCTGTATTCTGCAGGTTTTCCTTTATTGACTCTTCTTTTCTCCATTAGGTTCAGTATTTCATCTGTCATCCATGACTTTCTCTTTTTCTCCTCTGGTTTCATGTACTTCTCTTTTATTTGCTGAACGGCGTTTTGTACTTTAGTTAATTCTAATTTGACATTATTGCTGGTGATGTTTTCCTCTGTGATAATCTTCAAGTTAAGTTCTACTTGCATGTTCTCTTTCATTATTGGGTCTTTGATTTTCCTCAAATTGTAGTTTTGCCTGTTCTTCCTCTTCACTTTCTTCATTTTGACTTTGAAAACTCCAACAAGTGGTGTGTGATCTGAGTTGACATCTGCACCAGGGTAGGTTTTCACTGCGGTGCAACTGTTCCTGAAACGTTTATTTACCAATATGAAATCAATCTGGTTTCTCACACATTTCCCTGGTTTGTCCATTGGAGACTTCCATATATATAGTCTTCTAGGTGGGAGTTTAAACCAAGTGTTCATGATCACTAAATCATTTGACATCGCAAAACTTTCAAGATCATCCCCTCTGGAATTCCTCTCTCCTAGTCCAAACGGTCCTACAATGTCTGATGTCCTACCTTCCCCCACTTTCGCATTGAAATCTCCCATCACAATTGTCAGATCATGTTTGTTAAGGTTTTTCAAAATCCCATTTATGCTTTCGTGGAATTCTTCTACCTCTTCATCTTCCTTGTCCATTGTAGGCGCATACACTTGTATTATGTTTATGTCAATAGGCCTAGCACTCAGCTGTAACATCATTACTCTGGCTGATACGGGTGTGAAACTTTTGAGACACCTTGCTACTTCCGCTGAAAGTATTACACCGACTCCATGTTCATGTGTTCCATCAGCTCTACCCGAATATAGCACTCTATGTTTATTTATGGAAACATCTCCCGTATTCGGCCATCGCATCTCACTAACACCAAGTATATCTAACTCCATCCTATCCATTTCTTTAATCGTATTATGTATTTTTCCTCCTTGGCTCATTGTTCTCACATTCCAGGTTGCCACTTTAATTTTTTCTTGCCACTTGATTTTCTTCATGCCTGTACTCACTACTGTTCCTCCCGGAGATCCGACTGAGGAACTTACTCCGGATGATGATAATTTCGTCATGAGCATAGCCATAATGATTACTAGGACTTGCCATCAGGCCTTTAATGTAGTCGTTGTCCAGTGCGTTCTACATCCTTATGCCGTTGACCACCTTTTTGGTTCCTCCGCCTTTAAAGCCTGTTTCCCAACTCAAGGACAAAAGAGTGCCCTTTAAGAGCCAATTAAGGCGAGAGAGGATATTTCTGTCGGGGTTTTCTCCCTTAGCCTTTGATAGTCCCCTATCAACCTGCAAGGCAGCAGGCTGTACTCGTATTAATCCCCAAGTACAGGGATGCCTCTTCCGCAATCTCCACCGTTCCGAAGTCCATCTTCTCCGTTAAAGATTCCGTTGAGGTCTTCACTCGTAACCCTGAGTTGGGACCCTTACCAGATGTTACACACCGGGCCAGTGTGCTCTGAGACTCACGTAGGCAGGGGCGCCACTCCCTGGGTAGGGCTACCTCTGAAGAGGGTCCCTACCTGCTACGGTAGCCAGCCATAAACCGGAGAGCTCTTCTGGGGCCTCCGAGAGAAAGATTACAACAACAACCGAAGGGGACTCTTCGGAGATACCCTCGGATAGTTCATCTTCGACAGTTAGAGGGCTCACTCAAGAGGTGGGCAATCTACAGGTCCAGAAGAAGAAGAAGAAACAGCGCTCTGGCGCTGAGATGAGGAGATATAAGAAGGCCTTAAAGGCCCGGGAGCAGGCCAAAGAGGGCTTAACTCCGGGAGCTGAAGGGCCTTCTAATACCACGACAGTAACAACTGGGGGGGGGGGGGATCCAATGGGCACAAGAGGCGGGACCCTGAAAAGGGCTATACTTCTAGGGCACAGAGGACCCCATCCACCAAGATGCCAGCGGTGAAACGACTTCTGTCGGGGGCAATCCCAGAAGAAGACTTGCAGACCCGCAAAAAACCTAAGGTAGAATATGCTAGGATAGCTAAAGCTGGGATCAGGATGGCCATAGTACCTGTAGGATATCCTGACCAGCAGCTAACCGAGAAACAGGTGGAAGCTGTGGAAGAGGCTATCACCAATCTGATAGATGAGCTTCCGGAGCAGGGGCTCATTAAGCCTCAGTTCCTGGATTCCTATCTGTCGAGAGGTGCGGCCGTCATTATAGCAGAAAACGACGAGACTGTAGCATGGCTTTCCAGTCTTGTTACAGGTATACAACCGTGGGAAGGAGCCAGGCTCACAATTGTGGGCATGGATAAACTTCTTTCCTACAAGAGAGTCATGGTCTGGATACCAGGACAACCAAAGGACAATAATGTCCTTTTGGGAAGAATGGCACGCCAGAACCATGGCTTAAATCCCACCAGCTGGAGGGTCTACGTCCGCAAGGAGGAGAAGTGAGGTGTCCGACTTGTGGTCAGCATGGACTCCAGAGACGTGGAGAAAGTGGTGGGGAAGAAGATCTTCTGCGGGGTGCATGTGGCTACCTTCACCTTGGTGGAGGGCAAGCGTGACAAGCAGAGGACCAACCCCACCACAGACAATACCGAGACTAACAGGGGCGAAGAGCGGGAGCCCGGACAGGAATCTGGGCCAGCCAAGCCTCAAAACACATCGCGGGAAACGGAGCAGCACGTTCCGGAAACCGCATAAGGTAAAGTATTGCATGAAGGTAAGAATGATTACTTTCATACAAGCAAATATACAACATTGTATAGCGGCCTCTAGGGTACTTATTAGAAGTATCCAGAAGGGCAGGTTTTCGGTCGCCCTGATACAAGAACCCTGGCTCAGGCAGGGGCATATCATGGGGCTAAAATGTCCAGGTTTCACTTTATTAAGTGGAATAGCAGAGGAGAAGCCTAGAGCATGTATATTAGTTAAAGATCACAACGCCTGTGCTATACCAGGCTTCATTACTAGAGACCTGGTAGCAGTCCTAGTGAGATATGAAGAGGACGGGCAGCCAAAAGACTTGGTTGTCTGCTCTGCATATTTCCCAGGAGACTCTGAATCTCCACCCCCGCTGGAGGAGTTCAAGAGACTGGTGATACTCTGTAGGAAACAAGGATTAAACCTCATAGTAGGATGCGACGCCAATGCTCATCACAGCATTTGGGGAAGTAAATATACAAACCGAAGGGGAGAGCACCTCATAGAGTTTCTATGTACAACTGATCTTGAGATCATGAATATTAGTGATACTCCTACCTTCATTAATAATAGGAGTGAGGGGATCATAGATCTTACCCTGGGTTCCATGGGAATCATACAGGAATTTAAAGACTGGAAGGTGTCTTTGGAGCCTTCCTTGTCAGATCATAGACACATTGTGTTTTATATAGAGGGCTCCTTCGAGGTCCCGTCTTATAGAAACTCTAGACGAACCGATTGGACGTCTTTTAGGGAGGATGTAGGGACGGGACTGGAGGGAGGACCCTCAAATATAATTAAAAATAAAGAGGAGCTGGAGCTCAGTGTGAGTTTTCTCACACGGACACTGGTTATCTCTTATGAATTAAACTGCCCTATTGTTGAGGCAAAAAGAGTAACAGGAAGTTTCAAGTGGAATAGTTATCTTGCACACCTGAGGAGAAATACACAAAGGCTCTGGAATAAATACAGGGAACATCAGGATCAAGAAAGCCTAGATTCTTATAAAGAATCACAAAGAAGGTACAAGTCAGAAGTCAAAAAGGCTTCTAGGAAATCTTGGAGACAGTTTTGTGACTCCATTGAAAGTCAACATGAAGCGGCAAGGCTTCATAAAATTTTAACCTTGGATAGAAGGGCAAGGCTGGGCTCACTGGAGTCTCCTTCGGGTGGATATACATCCACAGAGAGGGAGACCCTGAACTTACTGCTTGATGCCCACTTTCCAGGTTCAGTAGTCACGAATAGTGAGGTAGAATCGAGCGGATCCTTCAGACCCGATAAAAGTGGCTGGAAGGAAGCCGCAGAGATTGTTACCCCAAGAAGGGTCAAGTGGGCATTAGAATCCTTTGCCCCTTACAAAAGCCCAGGGGTGGATGGGATCTTCCCGCACTTCTTCAAGAAGCGGGGGGGGGGGGTCCTCATACCATACCTGGTCAGAATATTTAGAGCCTGTCTCACTATGAGGTACGTGTACTCCTTGTGGCGTCAGGCGAAGGTGGTGTATATACCTAAACCCGGAAGGTCTTCATATACTAGACCTAAGGATTATAGACCCATTAGTCTAACGTCTTTTCTATTTCAGACCTTGGAAAGACTGATGGGTAGACACATCAGGGAGAAAGTATTAAGAGACTTTCCCCTGCATTCTCATCAACATGTATATCAACCAGGGAAGTCCGTTGAGACGGCACTACACCAGCTAGTTTCTAGGCTGGAGAGTGCCTTGGATCAGCAACAACTTGCTATGGTTGTATTCCTAGATATAGAAGGGGCCTTTAATTATACATCTTTGGGCTCCATAGAACGTAGTCTAGAGAGAAGAGGAGTGAGCAGTGTGCTCATAAAATGGATTATGGCCTCACTGCAGGGTCGTCAAGTTCTGTTTACCCTCAACGCTGTAATGTTGAGAGCTAATATAGACAGGGGGTGTCCACAGGGAGGAGTATTATCACCAACATTATGGTGTCTGGTAGTGGATGAACTACTTACCAGGTTAAATGTTGGAGGAATATACGCCCAAGGCTATGCAGACGACATAAGCCTGATGGCGGTAGGAAATTTCCCCAGCACGGTTTCCGAGCTCGTACAGAGCTCTCTACGTAGGGTGGAAAGATGGTGCCACGAGACAGACTTGTCGGTTAACCCCGATAAGACGGAGCTCGTGGTATTTACCAAGAGGAGGAGGCTAGACGGACTGTCAGAGCCTTTCCTATTTGGGAATAAACTAGCTAAGACAACCTCAGTTAAGTACCTAGGGGTAATCCTTGAGGCAAGACTGAGCTGGAAGAAATATATAGATTATAAGGTGGATAAGGCTCGCAAGATTATGTGGGCCTGTCGCAGGGCCGTCGGGAAGACTTGGGGCCTAAGACCTAAGGTGGTCCATTGGCTCTATATCTCTATTGTACGGCCCACGATCACCTATGCATCTTTAGTCTGGTGGCCAGGTTCGGAGAGTAAAACTGTGACCACCAAGTTAAACAGTGTCCAAAGACTTGCGTGTCTAGGAATAACAGGGGCACTGGATACTACACCATTATGTGCAATGGAGGCCATCCTAGGTTTTTCCCCCTTACATTTATATGTTAAGGCAATAGCGGGAATGAGTGCCTATCGCCTCTGGTCACTCGGAGGATGGTCCTTCAAAAACCCGAATAGAGGCCATGCCTCTATTCTTACAAGGCTTCACCAGACTTGCCCTATGACAATGATGATTGGGGATCTGATGAAGCCTAGCTTTAATTTGGATTATAAATTTACAGTGGTGATACCCACAAGGGAGGAGTGGGCCGCGAATGCTGGGGCCCGTCTTAAGTCTGGGGGCTGTACATGGTACACAGATGGCTCGAGGACGGAGACGGGCACAGGCGCCGGGGTCTGGGGGCCTAAGACAAGGCTCTCCCTTCCTATGGGTAAATATGCTACTGTTTTTCAGGCTGAAGTATACGCAATACTAGCCTGTGCTGTATATATATATATGGAATATGCCTGGACACAGAAGACACATCACTATTAGTAGTGATAGCCAGGCAGCACTAAAAGCACTTTGTGCAGTTAAAACAACATCAAAACTGGTATGGGAATGCCAAAGGATGTTAGATCAGCTGTGTGAATTTAGTTCAGTTACCCTATTGTGGGTCCCTGGGCACACAGGTATCAGTGGAAATGAAGAAGCTGACAAACTAGCGAAACAAGGCTCAAAAGGTTCTTTCACAGGACCAGAGCCTTTCCTGGGAGTGTCACTCCGAAGCGTGAGACTGGTAATATGCCAATGGACAAACCAGTCTCACTTAGACATTTGGAAGAGGTTAACTATAGCAAGGCAGGCACGTGAACTTATCAAAGGGCCTAGCCAAAGTTATAAAAAGGTCCTAATGAATTTGAATAGGACCAGAATGAGAATGGTAGTTGGACTGTTAACAGGCCACAATACCTTACAGAGACACCTACACATCATGAAAATCACTCAGGATCCGATGTGTAGAAGATGCGGTAAGGAGGAGGAGACCTCCGCGCATGTGTTATGTCAGTGCGAGGCTCTTGCTAGCACTAGACATCGATACCTTGGCTCACATTTTGTGAGCCTGGAAGACATCAGGAATGCCAATATCCGGACACTGGTATCCTTTATAGGAGTACTAGGGCGGGACTAGGCAAACCTGTTTGAGGGGCACAAAGGGTCTTCATAGAGCTACGTGTGGAGCTCTGCGAAGACAGGGCTCACCCATTTCTTATCTATCTATCTATCTACTACTACGGAGGCTCTTCTTGTCCAACTATAACGGAATATTTAAAGATTTCCCAAGCTACCAAGTTGTTACTACTGGCTAACATGAGTTGCACGCGAGCAACCCGACGGCATGCTTCTGAGTAAGCCGCAGTCGTAACGGCAACTTCGTTTGATGCTGCGGCGCTGTTCTTTATGGGTTCGAGTCCCAATAGTCTAACATTTTTAACTCCTAAACGTTAGTCGGTAGGGTACTAGCCCGCCAGTGCACGCGTCAAAAAAAGTTACATGAGTAAACGGGTTGGGTCTCACAGACCCATCATCACATTTCCTTTTTATAGTATGCTAATAAATTGTTATTTTCAGTATTCGTCCTCTCCTATTCCGATAACATTATAAACACATTTCTTTCACAAAAACCTTGATGATTAACACTCACTTAACATTTTACGAAGCAATTCTCTAACCACTGCAAATTTACACACAATATTTTATTTGATCACAAAATTCAGAACTTATCAAAGCAAAATTTATGAAATCATCATAACCTAATCTTCGCGATCCAGACAGTTCACTGGAACATGAACATTTCAGCTTTATATTCACTCCACACAAATACGGAGTGTTCACAAGACACATTAACTTTCTACACAAACAGCACGACTGACTATACAGTATGCAGTATGCACGACGTCCTCTTTTATTTTCTGTATTTTCACGCCCTGCTTCTGCCGTCAATCCAGATATCCTTCTTGCAGTATCGCAAATGTTCTTAGGAAAATATCTGGAGACAGCTCTTTCTCTTATTTGTTCTGCAGTTAGAAGAAAGAAGAGTATCTTTAAAACATTTATTCTGTTCCTTGCGTCTGGAGAGTTAGGGTTGTTGGCTCTGAATATTAAATAAGCGTTAAAGCCTGCAATATTCAGCAACGCATAGAAGACCACCGTTGTCCAATGTCTGATGTTTCGAACCACGTCGTAGAATTCCGTCCTTTCGTCTACGCAGTCTACACCACCCTTTTGAATGATAGATTGTGACTATTTCAGGCTTCCTCTTTCCTTCTATACTTTCCTCAGTTTTATCATCGCTGTGCATCGACGACAGGAAAACAACAGTTCTTCTTCTTATTCTTCTTCTTCTTCTTCTTGAAAGGTGTGGTTGGACTCATGTGTTATCGTCCAGTCACGAAAAACATTAATTACTTTAACACTGACACATGTATCACTCGTATTGTACTTTAAAATGTAACTGATAGAAAAAAACGTACCATAGGAGTCACACAAGAAACGATGATAACATATAGACAGAGGGTAAAGAGATTTATATCCTACCAAAATTATGATAAACATTTTGCAATGGAAGAGTGAGCATAAAGAGACTGTCAGAGGATTATAATATAATATGTGCATCATCAAGAAACTGATTTATGCTGTTCACAAGAGTAGGAGTTAGAGAGGATAATAAACACGAAATACTTGTGGTGAAGGGGATGCCCATGTTAAGCAAAGAGGATAGGAAGCGCTGGCGGGGAACATCAAAAGCAGGACATTGTAACAGAAGGTGATTACTGTCAGTATCAGACAAGCCACAAGCACAGGAAGTTGGGGGAGGAAGATGAAAACGATTTTTGTATTGGGGAGTAAGGGCATGATTAAAATGTAGACGTATAATAGATGTGATATGGCGCCGAGAGTACGTACCATAATAAAACCACGGTTTAAGAGGAATAACAGGTTGTAATTGATGATAAAAACATCCCTTTTCTCGTGACGTTTCATTCCAATCGGACTGCCAATGTCGATATGCTATATCCCGCACTTCATGAATGAGATCAGAACGGAGGATCGCAAGAAAAAGAGGGGGGGATTGTTGTGATGCTCGTTTAGCTGCCTGATCAGCAGTCTCATTCCCCATGATACCAGAGTGACTGGGAACCCAAACTAGAGTTATATAAACACCAGAACGAGTAAGGATATATAAGAGATACTTAACGCTATATAAGTACCAATTAGGGGAAGAGAGAGGCGAGCATAAGGCATGCAGAACATTTTGTGCATCCGTGAAAATCGTAACCTTATCATAAGCATGTGACCTGATGGTAATGAGGGCTTGTCTAATAGCAAACAATTCGGCGGTAAAAACAGAAACGGCAGAAGGGAGGGAAAACTCAGAGAGAGTATACGGTTGGGGGATATAAAAGGCTGCTCCAACGCCGTGTGCTGATTTTGATCCGTCAGTAAAAATGCTTACTTCCCTTATGTAGAGGGAAAGTCGAATACGTTTAGTTGCAAGAGGGGAAAGAGGAGTAGAATGTGTTAGACAAGAAAATGATTCAGAAGAAGATATAATTACTTGAGGACAAAAGGACTGACTGTCATAAGGGATAGAGTTAAAGGCAATGTGGGTAAACGGAGAAGCTCAAATTCTCTTGGTATAAGAGAACGAAATGCGGTATATAAAGCAGGGACACGGTTTCCAAGGGGAGATTTGGAAGAATAATAAGAATGTAAAAGTCGTAGCTTGGGGATAAGCTGAGACCGGGTGACAGTAAAATGTTTGAGGACATACTTAGCGGCTATGGTCTGTCGCCGAATCTTTAAAGGCTGTTCACCGGCTTCTATTAATAAGGCATTGGTTGGTGTAGTTTTAAGTGCTCCTAAACACACACGTAGTGCGCGGTATTGTATTGTATTTAAACGTGCAAGGGTAGTAGCAGAAGCGGTGTCGATAAAAAGAGCACAATAATCTAGTAAGGATCGAATAGTTGCTCTGTAAAGGAGAATAGCTGTAACGGGGTCAGCGCCCCAACTTCGACGGGTGATCGTACGTAATATAGAAATAAAACGATCAGTTTTACGTTGAAGAGAGACCACATAAGGAGTCCATGATAATTTGTGGTCCAATATGACTCCAAGGTAGGGATGCTGATTAACAAATGGGATGGTAAGACGATCAAGAAGGAGAGGAGAACGGTTAGGTGCGCGAGTATGGGTAAATAGGATTGCAGCACATTTGGAAGGCGAGAGTGAGAAGCCATGTTCATGTAACCAGAGAGCAACCTCATGAAGGACACACTCTATTTTTCTCCTACACACATCAACACTATCATGTGATACGTATAAAACATAGCCGTCTACGTAAGCTAAAACTCGTGCGTTCTTTGTAATTATACGTTCTAAATCTCGCATATAAAGCGCAAAGAGGATACCGCTTAGTATATCACCCTGTGGGACTCCATGCGAAACGTGTCTTCCTGGAAACGGGGGGTAGGGGGATTTGAGAATGAGAGTACGAGAAGTATATAGGCGTTCTAATAGAGAAATAAAAGCAGAGGGAAAACCAAGCGAATCAAGGCAAGACCATAATAGGTGTAAAGGAACGGAATCATAAGCTCCTTGAATATCAAGAAAAACAGTAATAGTGCTATGTTTACGATGTCTAGCTAGTAGGAGATCAGTCAACAAAATATTGAGTGGATCTTGTGTGCTACGTCCTTTAAAAAAGGCATACTGATATTTAGGAAGGATCTGATGTTTCTCCATAACCCAGAGAAGACGCCGTAGTAGAATTTTTTGAAAGAGTTTCCTAACACAGGAACTTAAAACAATGCCACGATAACTTAAAGGAGAAGAGGGATCTTTCCCAGGTTTAAGAATTGGGACTAAATGAAAGTTGTTCCACTGTGCCGGTACCTGTAAGGTGAGAAAGATATTATTAAAAAGAGAAAGTAAAACAAGAAGACCGGTATGGGGTAAAAGCCGGAGCATAGTGTAAGTGATACTATCAGGACCAGGAGATGAACTACGAACTACTTGTAAAACGGACTGTAATTCGGACAGTTGGATGGGTTGAAGTAAAACAGAAAATTGGGGGGATATGGGACGGAAGGAAGAAAAGGGAGGCGAAATTGTGAAGTCAGGTGTTATAGTATATAGAAAAGAAAGAAGGACATTAGGCAGAATAATCGAATGCGCAGGGTGTACAGAAGTAACACGGGTAAGTGCGCGAATGGCGTTCCAAAGGGATGTTGCAGATACGCGATGATTAAGAGAGGAGATGAAGGCCTTCCAAGACTCGCGTCTCTTTGCATTAAATATGCGTTTGATACATGCATTATGACGTTTCAATGTTAAATAATTAGCTAGCGTCATATTCTTACGATACAATTTAAATAAAGCTGTTCGCCGCAGTATTAACTTGTGACATTCGTCGTCCCACCAATGTATTTTCTGATAAGGACGGGGACAGAGGGAGGGGATAAATCTGAATGGATGGAAAGTCTCAACATATGAGGAGAGAATGCGTAGAAGGGTAGGATAGTCTAAGGTATTGGGCGTGTATTGAAGGAATTGGGTGTGAAGGAAACTACAATACGATTGTTTATCAAAATTTCGGAAAGACCGAATATTACTGAGCTGAGAGGGTGGGGATGAGGAAAAGGGTGGTTTACAAACACCAAAAGAAATAAGAATAGGGAAATGATCACTCAGATGAGTGTCACGGAGTATATGCCACACGGTATTAGGAGTCATGTGGTCATGACAGAGCGAAAGATCAACAGAACTAGGGGGTGAACAAGGACGGGTGAGTCGAGTTGGGGACCCGTCATTTAAAAGGGTAAAGTGATGGGATTGAGTTGCCGTAAGAAAAATTGTCCCTTTAGATGTATCTTTAGAACTACCACAGACAGTATGGGAACAATTAAAATCACCAAAGAGAAAAACATTGTCAATGGAATCAAATTGGGTAAGGAAGTGGGACCAGTGAGAGGTAGAGATATAAACATCAGGAGGACAATACACATTGATGAAATATATATTTCGCACGATAATACCTAAAGCAAGAGTATTTGGAATGCAATGCGTCAGAGGAAAGGGGACATATGGAATAGACTTATGAATAAAAATGGCAAGGCCTTCACTTCCATTAGTATCAAGGCGTTCGACACGAAAATCAGGAAGATGAAAAAGGGTGTCTGCATAAAACCACGTTTCTTGTATTATAATGATGTTAGCACATGTTTCCTGAATTAATAGTTGAAGTTCATGTTTTTTATGAAAAAGACTTCTAGCGTTCCACTGCAAAACGCGTATCATATAGGGTAAGGATATGAGCGATGCGATCTCGTAGTTGATAAATTACCGGTGAAATGGGAGACTCTCCTCCCACATTCTGAAGAAGCAAGAATAAGATTTGTTGGATTTCTTGATGTACTTGGTTTCTTTGCATTAACAGTTGAGAGTCGTGGGATCGGGGCGGGTAACTAGGACCCGAAGTAGAGGGAGGTGATGCTGTGGGAAGAGAAGATGATGTTGTAGCAGGCGGAGGAGAAGATAATGGAACCCGGCCCGTAGAACCAGGGTCAGGGCGTACCAAGGCAAGATAACCAGTTCTATCATAACCCGGAGTCAAAGGCGGAGGGGCAGATTTCTGGATTACTTGTGTAAATTTACGTTTTCTAGAAAAATCTTGAACAGGGGAAGAAGAGACTTGTTCTGGTACCAGGGGGGGAAAATCCTGGGGGTTTTGAGACGGATGATAATGAGGGAGGGAAGTCTTGTTCTTAGCATCTTGAAATGAGATATGTTCCGTGCTCATGACCTTCTTTATCTCTTGTTGGTATTTGTGTTCCGGACAAGTTATTGCCCCTGTTGGATGTGGGCCTTTGCAATACACACATTTTGCAATCTGAGATGTACAATGATCGGTGGCGTGCTCCATTGAGCACTTCCCGCAGCGTGCTACCTGTGCACGACATTGGGCCTGTGTATGACCATATCGGAGGCATTTTCTGCAGAGAACAGGGGAAAAAATGAAAGGCTCAATATGCAAGTAGACTTGGAAAAGAGACACTTGTGTAGGCAACTATTGGGCTCGAAAAGTAATTTTAATTGACCCAGTGGGGACATAACCAACACCATCATTGGAAACAATGCGACGATTGAGACGTTGTACTGCTTTAACCGGTACGGTTGAAGTAAGATAAAGTCGAATGTCGTCTTCAGAAAGGTTCTTATCCACATCTCGAATAATCCCCACACGAAAAATATTAGAAGACGGGATGTATGCCTTAAGATGTAGAGATGTGAGCAGACGGTGGCACAGAAAATCGTTGGCTTGGCCCGCATTATTAAAAATTATTTGTGGGCGATTACGACCTTTACGGGAGATAGACTGGACGGAAATATTACATTCATAAAAATGTCTCCCAAGGGCCATAGGATGGAGTTGCCCTAAATTTTTGTTTTCCAGAGATTCAACGTATACCATATAAGGTCCAAGGTGTGAATGGGAATACTGTCCACGTTCCATAGGCGGCAGTACATTGTCACCATTAGAATTAGAATTTTGTGATAATTGTGAGTCTGTCAAAATTGATTGAGTTGCCAGGTTTCCAGAAGATTCGTATTGCATCCGAACTTCTTCCTCCTGCGTGACAACTAACTTATCTCCTAACAAAAGGCTATCACCTCCACTGGAGGCAGCCATAATAACACACGGCACTAGCACTAAAACAAGAAAAAAGAATCCTCACAACCAAATACTGAAAACACGGAGCACACGACTACGCGTGTCGTAATGTGTAAGTACTAGGTAGCGACTGGAGGCACAAAGTTCTTCAAAATATACCAGTAAATCAACTTCAAACTATTTGCTGAAGTTCAAACAACACCTCTCTACGGTTGCCAAGGAAAACGGGAATACAAAACAACAGTTCTTCCTTTATTTGGAACAGAGGGAATTAACGTCATGTCCTCTTGGAAGCCAAATAAACTGCTGTGAAGTTTTCGTTTTGCAGCTACAACAAAGCTTTTGGGCAACTCTCTTATTCTTTGGAACAGTACCGACCATGGTAATATTATGTTTATGCTTCATTTTTTTGACAATAGGGTACGGGGTAAACCAGTTGTCAACTGTGAAATCACGTCCATTTCCGGACATGGGATGCACGTTCTCTCTACAACCACAGTAAATTTCATCATCTGATAATGATTCCTCCAAAAATGCGGAAACTTGTTCCATATCACGTGAATTGCTGACATCATAACATTCCTTTTTCTTAGACGAAGAAACGAACTCATTTGCCCAGGTCAAGCCATTTTCAGTTTCACCTCTGTACTAAAATCCCAAGGAACTAAGGTGAAAGACAGCCAGGCTAGCCAAACTACGGGTTAGGACAAGACGCTAAGATATAAACACCCTATAATCTTCATTATGTACACCGTTAAAACTGAAGGACTAAAATGCTTATGATAAAAAAAAGATTTACACGACTGCACGGGTTGGGTCTCACAGGCCCACAGAGCACTATAACTTACCACTGCTCACGTACTAAAGCAATCACTTCCATGTTCGTCTGCAGGAATACTTCACCGGTGATAACAGGAAGGTAGCAGAAGCCAGAATTATGCAGCTATCACCGTCTATCAGAAAATGTCGCAAATACCAGTGCATGGGTCTCAGAGACCCAACCCGTGCATTTGCGGGCTAGAGGTGATAGTACACATTTCCTAATCACTAGAGTGCGTTTCAAAATATTTGGTTCTATTCCAAATATATCCGCGACGCACATATGGAGTAAACGTTGTTCATGGAGATTCATCCGTCGAATGAGGACGTTAAGGCTATATTTATTTGACTTAATAACAACTTGCTAATAAGTATTTTCACCAAAAGTGAGATAAATGATTGCCAGTTACTAAACATTGTCTTGTAAACAGGAAATTAGCTACTATTAAATTTGCAACAACAATTTGAATTACCGGTAATAATAAAATTAATGATCCTACACCGCACACACTGCATTAGTTACGAATATGAACTTTACTTTCGCCGTAATGCGCATCCTCGTAAATAGTATTAGACACAAAGCAAAATTATACTCTGTGGTAGGAATTATTCGATAAGATGCATAAGCTGAATCTTCACCTTTGCGCAAAGGTTACATTTTCAGTCTGTTTATTTTCTACAATTTCTGAGTTTCGTTACATAGTTAATTAATTTTAACATTCCTTCGTATGTGTAGATGTTATGCCTAATTCTGTTTTTCACCCGAACGTCCACATTGTAGCTTAATAAGAGTCTGATATTGGACTTTAGTAATACAATTCCAAAAGGAAAGGCGCTAAACAAACGAAAACACCAGGGAACACATAAACCGCCGCGCTAAATTTCACTATATTTTCAGTAACCTTATTACCTAAGTTATAAAAATGTTACTACATCTTCCGCATAACAATACCGTCGTTAAAAATCTGTTGGTAGTACGTGAGAAAATATTTAACTTCTAGTTTGTAAAACTGAAACCTACGTTTATCTGAGAGTTGTAGAACAGGCACTAGGACAAGTCATGTTTCGAGAGGTAGGTACATGTTTGTGTCGCCTTTTCCTTCTTCCCTGCCATTATGCTCGTTCTTTTTGTTCCCATGACGTCTGTTCACGACTTGTAAAATTAACACTTCATGTTCTCCATTTTCTGTGTTTGCACGACGCTAATAAAACATCCAAGCAAAATATCTTGGAATGAATAACTTGGTGTGGAGTGAGAATATTTGAATGGTGGTGTATTAAGAACATTAAAAATAAAAAAGCCTTATCTCTCACCTAATTTCCATTTATGTTTCCAGTAAATTTGTTAACTAAATTCTAAGTTGTATAAGATGTACACCAGTGAAAAAACCGCTCTCACGAAGATAAGTTTAATCATGGCAAAGATTTTATAGATTAAATTGAATTGTTCATTTTGCAAATGCTTCTTTTCATAACATTTCTAATGTATTGTTTTTCAAAACCCGTACGTGATGTAGATCTAGATTTGAAATTCTGAAGGTAATCGGGATCAGACCCTGAGAACGATTATCTACAATCTGCACAAAAATCAGTCTGCATTGACAAGAATCCAGGGCTTTGAAAAGCAAACAGCAATCCAGAAAGGAGTGAGGCAAGGTCGCAGTTTGTCCCGCATTATTTTCAGTAAATGGAAATGGTGTATGGCTTTTAATGCCGGGAGTGTCCGAGGACATGTTCGGCTCGCCAGGTGCTGGTGTTGTGATTTGACGTCCTTAGGCGACCTGCGCTTCGCGATGAAGGTGAAATAATTATGAAATCGACACATACTCGCAGGTCCCCATGCCAGCGAAATTAACCAACTTCCAGACCCTGCCGAGAATCGAAGCCGGACTCCTGTGACGAAAGGCCAGCACGCTAACCATTTAGCCTCGGAGCCGGACATTTTCAGTGTTTAAGAACAGACATTAAAGGAAGTGAAAGAGGAATTTGGAAAAGGAATCAGAATCCAAGGAGAGGAAATCAAAACTCTGAGACTTGCTGATGACATTGTTATTTTATTCGACTTTCCAGATCTGGAGAAATTGTTGATTGGTATGGACAGAGTCAAGTACAAGTATAAGTCCGAAAGAAATGTAATGGAGTGCAGTGCGGGTAATATTTGATCAGGTACTGAAGTCTTAAAGGAAGTAGATGAATATTGTTACTTGGGTAGTAAAATAACCGCCGATGGCAGAAATAAGGAGGACATAATGCAGACTAGCACAAGCAAGGAAGAGCTTTCTTAATAAAAGAAATTTGCTCACTTGGACTTGGACAATAACTAGCTCAGAAAAAAGAGCTTTTGAAATGTTGTGTTACGGAAGAATGCTGAAGGTGAGATAGGTCGATCGAATCACGAATGAAGAGATAAAATGGTAGGACACATCTTAACGACACCCAGGACTTACTCAGTTGGTTTTTGAGGGAAGTGTAGGGGTAGACCAAGGTATGAATATGACAAACAGATTAGCACAGCATAGGGTAGCATGGACAGCTGTATCAAACAACAACAACGTGTTTTTACAATTTGTCAAGTTCATTTTAAATGTTGAAAACATTCCTTAGCACACAAGGTACGGGTCCCCATTCTATGAAAAACGTAAAATTAAGCAGTTTTCTCAATTGTGCCGAAAGTTGAAGGGTTAAAGGGCCCCGAAAGGTTTAAAATTGAATGGGTGAAAACCATAATGGTATAAGTGACATTTCTTTAAAAAATGAGTTAAGTGCAGGATGTAACTCCAGGAGGATGTATCCTTTCACCAACCAGGGGATACAAGTGATAGCGGTAATATTCTGCGCTCTAGTGATGGGTGGTATAACTACAAATACCATGCTTTATATGAGTGTTGAAGATGTTTAAATGTCTTTTTCTCTGAATGACCAAAATGTTACTTATACCGTTATGGTTTTCACCCATTCAATTGTGAGTCTTGGTGGCTCTATCAAACTAAAAAACAAATTTCGAAAATCACTTCTGGCCTAAATGCAGGTCCCGAAAAACCGCTCAATATCGCTTGTTTCTTTACTCGTTTACTCCTAGCCAATTTAACTTTCCTTAATGTTCAATTCTCTCACGCATTTTTTGAGTTTTGAAAAATGTCCACATGAATGTAGTTATAAGGGCTTAGGCCTAAGTGAAACTCTGCATTGACTCACATTAGCGCTCGAAGTGGAGATTAAGTGAAACTCTGCATTGACTCACATTAACGCTCGTAGTGGAGATTAAGTGAAACTCTGCATTGACTCACATTAGCGTTCGTAGTGGAGATTAAGTGAAACTCTGCATTGACTCACATTAGCGCTCGTAGTGGAGATTAATTGAAACTCTGCATTGACTCACATTAGCGCTCGTAGCGGTGCTTAAATCAAACATTGCATTGACACGCATTAGCGTTCGTAGTGGTGCTTAAATCAAACAATGCAGTGACTCACATTAGCGCTCGTAGTGATGCTTAAATCAAACAATGCATTGACACGCATTAGCGCTCGTAGTGGTGCTTAAGTCAAACAATGCATTGACTCACATTAGCGCTCGTAGTGATGCTTAAATCAAACAATGCATTGACACGCATTAGCGCTCGTAGTGGTGCTTAAATCAAACAATGCATTGACTCACATTAGCGCTCGTAGTGCTGCTTAAACCAAACAATGCATTGACACGCATTAGCGCTCGTAGTGGTGCTTAAGTCAAACAATGCATTGACACGCATTAGCGCTCGTAGTGGTGCTTAAATAAAACAATGCATTGACACACATTAGCGCTCGTAGTGGTGCTTAAATCAAACAATCCATTGACTCACATTAGCGCTCGTAGTGGTGCTTAAGTCAAACAATGCATTGACACGCATTAGCGCTCGTAGTGGTACAAAAAAGGCAATCTGCTAATCTAATCGACCGGATAACGATGTTTAAGAAGAGGATTGTAATTTTTAGGAATAATTAAGGATCATATTCTCATACTTTATTATATTTACCTAATATTCGTAGCCTGCCGGTCCCGTGGTGTAGGGGTAGCGTGCCTGCCTCTCGCCCGAAGGCCTCGGGTTCGATTCCCTGCCAGGTCAGGGACTTTTCTCTCGACCTGAGGGCTGGTTTGAGGTCCACTCAACCTACGTGATTAGAATTGAGGAGCTATCTGACGGTGAAATGGCGGCCCCGGTCTCGAAAGCCCAGAATAACGGCCGAGAGGATGTGTCGTGCTGACCACACGGCCCCTCGTAATCTGCAGGCCTTCGGGCTGGGCAGCGATCGCTGGGCAGGCCAAGGCCAAAGGCGTTAATTGCCGTGGGGTTTGGTTTTTTGTTTTGTTTTTGGTAATATTCGTAGCTCATATCCCTAGGATGTGGATTTTTTTCTCTCTGGTTAGTGTTATATAGAGGACGGTTGCCTACGGGGGCGGGGGAGTCTAGTGGCGCCCCCCACCAATACTAGCTATATTGGTAGCGACGTGAGGTAGCTCGCTGTAGTTGTCACGGCGCGCTGCAGGAGTACAGGTCAGTGTGCGACACAAGCCTGAGTAGCTCGGGTGTCTCAGTCCGGTGGTATACGTCAGCCTCGTGTTGATAGATTTACTGGCGCACAAGAGAACTCCTGCCGGTACCTCCACATCTCCGAACACTATAAAAGTAGTAAGTAGAACGTAAAATCCAATATCATTATTGTCTCTGTTTTCTCAATCTTCAGAAAAAGTTATTTTATTTTCTTGCCCTCTTCCTGGCACAGAGATTGACGTTATATTAAAAACTAGCAGTTACTTGCGGCTTCGCTCACGTGGATTCCGTAATTTGATAAAAGTAATTGTTCCCCCGGACAGCACTAAGACATTATCTGAAAATCCCTAAAGTGTAAATACTCACCGAAGTACTGAGTTTCTTTTACCGCAGAACCTCTCTGTAAACGACGTTCGTGGTATTGCCTTTCGGAGCTAAGATGAACTTTGAAACATGCGACATGGAACTCTACATGTGAGAAAGAGTACTCTTTTAACTCGAAAAAAGAAGCATGTTTTTATAAAAAGGAGATTCTATATACCTATTTCCACGTCTGTAAGAACTTCTCTTTTTCAGATATTAGTATCCCCATAAAGGGAATTTAACCCCCCTTGTCAGTCTTTCCCCCACCCTCCACCTAAGTGGATTGTTTTAAAAAATGCATGGTTATTTTTAAAGGAGATTCCAAATACCAATTTCAACGTCTGTAACATCTTAAGTTTTTGAGAAATAAATATCCTCACGAAAAGGAATTCAACTACTTTTTCACTTCTTTTCAACCCCAAAAACAAAAAATACGTGTTCGTGCATTTTTAAAAGACATTCCAAATACTGCAGCAGTTTTCAGGTCTGTAACGTGTTAAGGTTTTGAGATACACTCATTTTAAAAATTCACCCCATTTTTCACTTCTTTTCACCCTCCCAACCGAATCCCCTACCACCACTTCAGTGGTCGAACACAACAAAAGCTAATAACAATGCAAAACCTTTATAATGCATAAAGAGATAGAAATGTTTAAATATTTCTTAAACATTTCTGTCTCCTTGTGTATTGTATTTGTCTTTTTATTAGCTAGCACCGTTTCCTTGCAAATAGTCAACTGTGACTAGTAAATGTTGATCCCATAATGTTCCAGATTCCTTCGGGACTGATCCGCAAGGAACACATCATCTGCATATAAGATGGTCCATGAGTATGAGTAAGTCAGCTGTTACTGTATCCATACATAGGATAAATAAGAGAGGTGACAGTGCCGAACCCTGATCAACCCCGACATTGATAGGAAATGAGGGTGAGGTCCGTACCGGACAGTGAACCACGCTGGTGACTCTGACATAGAAACGTTGGGTCCATCGGACATAGGTTTCTGGAATATTATGGGGTCGGAGGGCTTTCCAAACAAGCTGTCAAAAGCCGTCTCTAAGTTTCAAAAAGGCTAGGTGTATAGGTTTGTTTATTTCTCCACCAGAAGACGGGCTGTGTGTGACTACATTGAAGTAATGTACTTATTAGTTGATTGCCTCTAGAGTGCTCGTATATAGAGGAGCTTCAATATACTGAACAGTGCTTCAGATCCCAACTTGGCTCAGCCCGGTGGTATTTGAAGGTGGTCATATACGTCAGCCTCGTGTCGGTAGATTTACTAGCACGTAAAAAACTCCTGTGGGACTAAATTCCGGCAACTCGGTATTCCCGAAAACAGTAAAACTAGTTAGTGGGACGTAAAGCAAATTACATTATTGCTTTAACATCGTTACGCCCTCATTGGACCATGTTTATTTAGGTTTCCATCCTTGTTTACTTATCCTTGCCCACATGTCCTTCGTTCTGTCCTCTGACTAGGAAAGTCGTTTCGCTGGTTTGATCTCATCTTCAGGAACCCTCCAATCCTGCATTTTTGTTTAAAGATGCGTCTGTCTAGAACACCTTGATCCGTTATCCCGCTCAGCCTCAAATCATCACCCACTCCTTGGTACATTTGAGATTCCAAACTTGTGTTAGGATCTGCTGTCAGACATACGGAACACGAGACCTGATGAAGTCCGTTACTTTGCCCACATTGTTATGCACTTCTTCATTTTTCTGAGCTTCCATGTTTCTTCCTTTTTAATAGATCCAAAGATCTTTCTGCCTATCCTAGTTTCTCCAGTCCTCGTATTCCTCAAGCTCGGTGTTTCTGGTGCGTATAACACTGCTCGTCTTGCAAATGTCTGGTAGCGTCGGATCTTGGTGCTGCAATCTCAGATCTGTCCAGGAAATGAAATGGCGTATGGATTTTAGTGCCGGGAGTGTCCGAGGGCATGTTCGGCTCACCAAGTGCAGGTCTTTTGATTTGACTCCCGCAGGCGACCTGCGCGTCGTAATGAAGATGAAATGATGATGAAGACGACACATACACCCAGTCCTCGTGCCAGTGAAATTAACCAATGATGGTTAAAATTCCCGACCCTACCGGGAATCGAACCCGGGACCACTGTGGCCAAAGGCCAGCACGCTAACCATTTGGCCATGGAGCCGGATCTGTCCAGTAATAGATATTGAACCCTTTGGTCCATATTGAGGAATACCTACCTTTCTTACCTATCAGCAAAGTTCATGAGATCTGTCTCTTGGGTCGTATCGGGTTCTTCGTCACTTGCTGAGGTAAAGGTAGGGTTCAGTAATTCTAATCTATCTACTGGAATGAAAGGTCTGTTTAAAAGATTCCTATTTGTTCAGGAGAATTCTGAAGCAATCTGATATGTCAACGGTATCATAGAAGTCAATTGTGTCCACTGGACACCACAATCATTTTTACATAAAGGTCAGAACACTGGTGTGAGACTTTAACGTAACTGCCTGACGGGCATTCATACTAGAAACCATTGTCTCAATTATTAATCATTTAAGAAAGGAAAGTCTGGAAATCCTTAAATTCGGCTTCCATGCGAGACCACATGTACCATCATAGTGATTCGTTATGGTCCAGCCCTCGTAACACGAACTCTGGACTCTGGATATAATTAAGGCCGTCCAATCGGTGTGTGCCACACGGTGGTTCTACGGCATGGACCCTTAATTGAATCGATGTGACCTGCGTCTATGTCATGGACCGACATCTAAACTTCTAAGTTACTTTAAAGTCATTGTGGATGATGACCGCAAGGAAAATGATGCTACAATGGCATATGGCCCTAATCTAAGTCACTGAGGTTGATGAACCCCTGACCATCCAAGTTTCTAGGCTGAAGGCTAAACACAATTAAGTTACATCGGTTGATGACCAAAGTTTCCACTTTACTATCCCCAGCACATTCTCTGCTCAATCAATCAAAGTTCAATAATTACAACAATAGCAATGCTCACAAACTTTGTGGCAGTAAAATCCATTTCCTTCGGATATGTCCCCTTAATCGTTACTTTACATTTAAATATTCCCCAGAAAACAAACTAAAATTTCCAGAATGCATCTCCAAGTTATTCGCTTGATTAAAGTTGTTTCACTGAATTTAATAATTAAATAAATTTAAATGATTTAACGAAATGTTAAAGAACAGTAAATTTTATCTCCGCGGACTCTGGTTTCTTCACAAATTCCTACGCAGCTGTGATGTGAATTCAATCTTGTGATATTTATGTGGCTGGAAAAGAATTGTTACATAATTCATGTCCAGTTATATATCTTGTCTCATGATCTCACACTTTAAAATCTAATCTAGTCCTAACCGTTATTAATACTTGGATATCCTAATAATCTACGTACAAACCAAACAACTCGCCATATAATTACGATGTCATATCTCGTCATACCATTTATGAATTTTGCACACCCCTCACAGACAAACCAATCATCACAGCCATCGCTCTATATTTTGGACAACCCTGAATTTGGTTACTCTGTTCCTTATACTCGAAGTTCATGGTTTCAAATGTTCATTACGTCCCCAATTAAACAAATTTTACAGTATTTCACAATACTCAGATTATTACCGGCTATGAATTTCAACTAAATCCAGCATTTTAACATTCTCCCCGGCCGAGACTACAGTACAATCTCAATTCCACGCCTGTCCCGTTATCACATGGTGTAACCTTCACAGCTGAGGCCTCTCGTCCCCAAGTTCGCTTGGCAGTAACATAAAACACCTGGTTTGTTCCAGTTGACTGGCTTCTCAAAATGCTCACCTTTAAACTCTGCCGACATAATTAAACAAATACGATATTCTAACCACCAAAAATGCACAGATTATGCTTCAAGATGCCCACACTAATTATACGCGTCGCCAATTAATACCGCTATGGATTTCTATGTATTTATTTCCATTCCCAACATTATAAAATATACCTCGGGCTATCGTGTCCCGGCTTCAATGACAGGACTCTAACCTAATTCGCACATCTCATCTCAACTCATATAAAACATTCCTCGGGCTTCCGTGTCCCGGCTTCAATGACAGGTCCAACCTGATTCACAAATCTCATATCAACAAAACTAACCTCTGTTTCCCAGCTCCACAATTATCATCGACAAAGAACTGGAATAAAATCCTTACTAGAAATCTCGACGTCTAATATCGCACAATGCATTAATCATGAATAACTTCGCATAAATGATATCGTATTTAATAGCTTGATTTTTACAAAACAATGACTGAAACATTCTACTAGATCTTTTTATTGTCAGTCAGACACAGTTTAAAATGGGCCTAGAAAAACGTTTCTCTTCGTGACCATCACCCTAGATTCTCACCCGACAGCGCGCTTCCACTCGATTGAAAATGAGTAACCATGGATTCCTACATTATTAACGTCAAATTGCAGACAGGAAAAATTTTACGTCGAATGAACATCTTAATTTGACATCACAAAATATAGACAGTACACTCACACGGATGACGATCTACATTTTACGTGATATCACTTCGAAACCCTATTCAATAACTTTTTACAACATTATACGGCACTCGCAAGACTTCAAAAATATATCCAAGTGGAAAATAAAACAAATGACTCTTTTAGTCGTATTCTCACATTTACAAAACTTAGTAGGGGTGACCACTGCGTCGTATGTCCCCATTCAAATACACTTTTAGAGATCATGAAACAGGATATAAAGGGTAGTAAGATGGAAAGTCACATTACCTTATGTAGGTACACCATTGTTCGTCATAGGGCTCACCTGCGACCCTGGCATTTTATTTAGCCATTTTTACATTCATGGCTTTACAAGCCATTATTACATTTCTTCAGGTTTCCTGTAATAAAGCATTAAAAGAAGAAAATACCCTTCACTTGTTTGCTGAGCGCACACGATGGACTATAATTATTTCCGCACACGAATTACTTAATCACATTAGAATTTATTCAGTACTTTGACCGTCCTATCTGGTACAATTATTTCACTCAAGAATACTATCTCCTCATGGAGTCAAGACCTAGCCACAATGGCTAAAATCTGCAGTTGAACTCAGTCTACTTTTGTTGTTTGATTTCGCAGAGCAGCTCAACAATTTTTCGTCCGCTTTGTATCACAAATGGCGGAGAAGGAGACTTCGTTATGGCGTCCCGTCATATTTATAGCAGTTACCCCCTCTCTTCGGATATCTCCCTTTGCCGCCAAGAAATTTTCTATAAATTTTCTGACTTAACTGTAATTTCAAGAATTTTGAAAGTGACTACATGCTTGCTACATTTCTGGCGGTAGTGTTCATGGACATTTAAAATTTATACGGGTTCGATTTGTGAGATGATTGACCCCCTTTGATAGGCACTATATTTTTTGACTTGGCTTGGGTCACGCCATGTACACGCGCTTTGAAATAGTTCACAAAAATGACTTGAGATTCTTCCGCCGTCGACACGTGTGGCTGATGTCACGTACCCCAGAGCGTGGGACCGAAGGTAATCACTCCCTCGTCACGTGTCAAATCCATGCTATCAAGAATCCAACTTTTAATCTAATTGTTAATTTATGCATAATGTTCTTAGGGCACAAAGGTCATGGGTTCAATATGTTGTCTCACTTCTCTGTCCACGATTTCTGCTTTGGTATCTAACAACTGGTTTCCCCTCGCCTCTACACTCCCGTGGCGAGAATGTGAACTAACTCGAGGTGAAGTTCACAGCAAAGACGATATAATAGGATAGAGATGCAATTTCGGTTCCAAGCCAGATGGGCATCGTAGTTCAGGCCCCAATCAGAGAGTGCAATGCATTACTATTATTATCAACAGATAGCGCAGAGAAGTGACTTCCGCCGTAGTGACGCTCGCCACAGCTGCACCATCCCCATTCCTCGCTCACCTACTTTGACGATGTCCATTCCCACATATGTTTATTTTCAAGCACTTACCAATAACCGTCCGATACCCCTCGTTCCACACCACAAAGTAGCTTTATCTTGTAATGACTGATTGACACAAAGCTGACAAATAATACGTCCCTTCAAAAGCAAGACAGCACGCAAGATATGGGTATCACATAGTTTCCAAGTACCACGTGAAAATAAAAATAACAGAATTAAATGCACTGCGACAGGAAATATATAGAAGTACATTAATATAATGAATCAGCTTCCAGCGCCTGAGGTGTGTTTAAACAGGAAATACAGTATTTCAGGACTGACGAACTTATATTTGCAATAAACGAGCACAAGGGAAAAACAAGGGCACTTGGAATTCAAACAACACAATTAGCATCATGGGAACTATCGATATGCGTTCGAACAAGGTTAATCGATTGAGTAAAGACGGATTCGATGCAAATCAGCAATATTATCTCCATAATACTTGACATTAAATGACTAATTCTTTGTCAAAAGGGCCCACTGATTGAGGTAAGTCTTTGAACTACTTCGAGGCAAACGGCCTTTAACTATTAAAATCGCTCATTTTATGCCTATTTGCCTGCCATCTAGAGAACCTTCCTACAGCTATTTACACGTTGTGAATAACCTCCAGTGCCATCTAAAACAGGGAATGGAACTACCTGAAGCTGCTTATAGCCCAGCCCCCTTATATTCACCTGCGTGAGGTTCACAGTTTTCTTCAGCTTTCAGACGAAGGACTAACATTTTCCATTTCTTCTCAACTTTGCTAAAAATGAGCCGAAGAATATTCCCTCGAAAAAGGGGAGCGAAGTCTGATATAACGAGGTATTTTATAATGGCTTCCTATGGGGAATATCCAGTGACCGAGGAGTGCGTCTTATCGGGGTTTTACTTTACAATTTCCATATACAAGTTTGTATCGTTCGATTGTCATGAAAATAGCGCATCACGGTTCCATGAAAGCTGTTCATATACGATGAGGCTCTTCAAATGAATTACGTTTGTTTCTAGGAAGTACTCTTGTCTGTTGTGTAATTTATTGGCAGCTACGTCGAAAAAACCACAATCTCTTCATAATCTTCATTTACGACCACAAGGCCAATAATTACGAAGCATAAAGTATTTAGTTATTTATTGACTTATTTTATATGGCGTGGCTCAGGCTATGAAGCCTGCTGTTAAGCTAAATCACAAACTACAGATTATTAAGATTCCTAATTACATATAATATATTATGGAATTAAACTTAAATAATAGTTATAAACAAAAGATAACTTTTGTAAGTCTGTGTACCATTTATAACATCTTTTTTAAACACATATCTACCATGTATATCTCTAATTACAACCGGAAGGGAATTCCAGGAGCGTATGAATGAGTTGCCGTAACCGGTCGTGCGATAAATTGGGAAGCTCAACTGGGAAGAGGACTCTGACCTTGTAGTTGTACTGTTTGAGAATGATAAGTATTTAAGATCCATTCTCAGATAACGTGGTGTGTCTGTACTGAGGACGTTGTGAACAAGCGAAACAGAGTGAAGGTTTCTTCTGTCCGCCAAATACAACCACGACAGCTGTACAAGACAGGGTGATACCTGGCCGTATTTAATACAAAACGGACGCATAAGCCCGCTGAAGTTTTCCTACAAGTTGTTTAACGTCGCACCGACACAGACAGGTCCTATGGCGACGATGGGACAGGAAAGGGCTAGGAGTGGGAGGGAAGCCCCAGCATTTGCCTCGTGTGAAAATGAGAAACCACGGAAAACCATCTTCAGGACTACCGAAAGTGGGGTTCGAAACCATTACCTCCCGAATACTGGATACTGGCCGCACCTAAGCGGCTGAAGTTTAGCGTTATGTGTGGTATTTAGGTTGTTGTATATCACGTCACCATAATCGAAGATCGGTAGAATTAAGCCTTGAACAAGTATCTTTGTCGTATTTAGTGGAAGGAGATCCTGTAAACTTTTAAGGGAGTGCAAAGGAAAGAATACTCGTTGGCATATTTTCGTCGCGTGCTCCGTCCAGTTTAAGTACTTGTCGAAAATGAGGCCAAGGTTCTTTACAGTTTCATTTATTTGTATTGGTGTTGCGTGGAATAGGATTGGTGGAATTTTAACACTTTTCAGGTTGGTATGATTATTTTTGGACCCTATTATGATTGTTTGGGATTTGAATGGATTGACTTTTAGATAATTATTTTTAGTCCAGTCTTTTATATTTTCCAGGTCTTCGTTTAGTTTGTTAATGTCTGATTGGATGTCTTTCGGGTTTGTATGTATATATAGTTGAATGTCATCTGCTTAGAAATGATATTTACATGTTCTGGTAGGCCATTTAAGTACAGTGAAAATAGCAGTGGTGCTGGAACACTGCCCTGAACTACGCCAACTTCAGTTTGTTCCCAGTGCGATACTTTCACTGCTGCCGCCCAATTAAATAGGAGTGCAGCCACGTCAGTGCGCTTGAAGAAAATGTTGGTGCTTGTAGCTCAGCTGTCCACACAGTAATCAGGTCTAAAAGTACAAGGAAAGTCATTCCGTTGTCCATTTGTACTTGAATGTCATTTGTAAGTTTTAGCAGTGCTGTGGTATTTGTCGAGTAAATTGTATTTGTTATATACTTGTGAACGACCTTTTCTAATATTTTACTAAGACAGGAAAGTATGCAAGTTGGTCGAAAGTCTTCGGGTTTTGTTGGATTATTGATTTTTCTTATCGGTCGTATTATGGCACTTTTCCATAGTTTGGGAAAGATTCCTGTCATGAGTGAGGTATTTATTATATGCGTAATTGTTGGGAGAACAATTTCAGAGAACCTTTTAATTAATGTCAAATGTATTCCGTCACATCCTGTAGCCTCAGACTTTATTTCATGAATTGCTTCTCTGGCGTCATTAAGAGTTATACGTGAAAAATAAAATATTCTCCATCGTGTTTTCTTTTCGCATATGGTCTGTCGATTGTTTCCCTTTTAGTTCGTTCGTCTGTATGTGAATTTTTGAACATAAATATTTATTTAATTCGTCTAATGGCAAGTCAGTGATGTTTTCGTCGGTTTTATTTTTTGCCAAACCAATGTTCCGAAGAATTTTCCAAACATTGGCAGAATTGTTATTTTTAAGATGTCATGTGTATGGCGTATCTTAGCATTTCTGATGGTCTGAGTTGTTGTGTTACGCATTTCTTTGTAGCCTTCTTGTCGAAATTGTCTGCGGTTAGATTTTTCTATAATATCTGTAAGCTGCATTTCTTTCCTCCATTTTTGCCCGTATGTCTTGCTTCAGCCAAAGTGATGGTTTTCGTTTCACTCGTATTGTCCGTATGTTTGTCATACAGTCCCGAAAGTAGTTCGCTAAACAAGGTTATTTTGTCGCCAATGTCCTGTGCCACGCTGTTTTGAGTGCGTCCTCAAAGAACGCCTCTTCGTTTAGGCTTTTGAGATCTCGATAAGAAATTCTTTTAGGCTCATATTAGGGGCATTTCAGTGAGTATTTTGAGTAAATAAAGTCATGTTGGGAAAGTCCGGGAGCTGGCTGTTGTTCGTAAGTCTGCATTCTGTCAGTATTGCTTGTAATAATTAAATCCAGTAGTGTATGGGAGGTAGCTATGTGGTGTGTAGGATTCAGGGGAAGGATCGTCATATTGAGTGAGGTAAGCATGTTCCTTAGTTGTCTACATTCACCAGAGTCACATTTTATCATGTCAGTATTAAAGTCACCCATTAAAATAACATTCTCATACCTGGGTCCTGCAGTGCTTCCTTCAGGTCTTTAATATATCTCGTCTTCAGTGCACGATACACAACATCCAGTAAATACTTAACACTGCGGATTTGTAATTCAATAAATAGAAACTCCGGCCCGTTTCGAAATTCGCTTGGTGTTTCGCGCATTTCTTTGAATTTCATATCCTTGCGCAGATATATCCCCCCACCTTTTCCTGCTATATCGTTTTTTATCAGCGTGTAACCCTCCATACGTACCAGTGAAGAAAGGACACTTGGTTTCAACCACGACTCGGATATTAATATGGCATGGAAGTTTTTTGTTAGAGAATATGTCTGAGAATTCAGTAAAATGGGAAAGAAGGCTCTGTGTGTTCACGTGGCCCACCTGCAGAGGGCCTGGGGGTACAGGTGGAATGTCTCTGGGGGCAGCCAGCAGTGGTTTGGGAAGGGGTGGTTGTAGTTTGACCGGTCTGCGTTTGGCGTTATTAGAGACATTTCTTTTGTTTAACCTAAGAAAACCCATCTTGACATTTTCTAAATATTAACTGAACTAGGTCCCTGGAATTTAGTTAAGCCTAATCTAAGTGATCGATAAAATTTAATAAAATTTACAAATTCTAGGTGTTTTCCTAATGAATTATTACAGTGTTCGCCTAGTTTTAGCTTAGGCTCATGATTAACTAATGCTGTTTATTTTTTGGAGATTTGTGACCCGAATTTTCCTGTCGCCTCGTTTCACCTTCACTGTCCCGTCCTCTGACCGCGTATTTTTCACGTCGTACTTCGAAATTGCCTCCTGAAGAAACTGTAGTCTCAGGGGAGTGAGATCTGATGCGCAGGCGTGTTGTCTGCGCACCACACGCCCCCTGTGCCAGCGGCAGTTGTATAGGAGACCTTGTGAGCAGTGGCTGTGCATGTGACAGGTGTAACATGGAACGTCGTCGTGAGCTGACACCGTTCGAACGGGGTATGGTGGTCGGTGCCCGACGGATGGGAAGTGCGATTTCGGAAGTGGTGCGGGAATTCGGCTTCACGCGGTCAACCGTGTCCAGGGTGTATCGTGAATGGTTGAATGCGGGTATCACCGTCCACAACAGACGAACGGCCGGCCGTCCAGCCACTCTGGATAACCGTGACCGTCGACATCTGAGACGGATTGTCAATAGTGACAGACGGGCAACCGTGCAACATATCACGGCTCAATTCAACACAGGCCGTGCTAGACACGTCTCCCAGTGGACAATCCGTAGGAACATGGGTCCTATGTGGTATGGGAGCCGGCGCCGCACACGGGTGCCACTGTTAACCCAACGTCATCGGGCACAACGACGCGCATTCGTCGCCAGTCACCAGGGATGGACACTGGAACAATGGCGTAACGTGATATGGTCGGACGAATCACGATTTCAACTGCACCATGCCGATGGCGCAGACCACATGAAGCAATGGATCCCGCCTTCCTCGAAGGTGTGGTCCAGGGCGCTGGTGTCTCTGTTATGGCCTGGGGTGCATTTTCCTGGTATGGAATGGGCCTCCCAGTTGTTCTGGAAGAGACTTTGAATGGTACGCGGTATGTTGAGCTGGTCGGAGACCATCTCCACCCATTTTTAGCCTTCCAGCGCACAGACAGTTCTGCAGTGTTTCAAGATGATAACGCGCCGCCACATTGCTCCCACGTCGTCCGGGAATGGTTCCAGGAACATGCAGCGGAGGTCCAACGACTGCCATGGCCACCCAGGAGCCCCGATATAAACCCTATCGAGCATATCTGGGATGTCCTGGAACGCAGGCTCCGTGCCATGGATCCTGCACTCACGAACAGACCAGCATTGCCGGCCGCTCTGCAAACGATTTGGTGTCAGCTGCGTCCAGAGGACTACCAGGGACTTGTTGACTCACTTCCACGGCGTCTCACTGCAGTTTGCAGGGCCAGAGGAGGCCCCACACGCTATTAGGTGACTATCCCATGACATTTGCTAAGTCAGTGTACATTGAAGACTTGGTCAAAGATATCAACGCTGCAACTTTCGTTTCTGTGCAGACAGATGAAGTAACAGACATTACTTGCCAAAGTCAATTTGTTATCATATTGCGTTACATTAAGAACAATAAGCCTGTTGAAAGATTCCTTTCCTTTGAAAATGTTACTGATACGACAGCCTATGGTCTCAGCGAGGTTATGAAACAACTGCTTGAACCTTTCAATGTTGAGGAACAGCTCGTAGTTCAGGCCTTTGATAGAGTTGATTGCATGCAAACAGCCTGGATACATTTCCAAATCTCTTCGCAGTGCTCGTATGGAGTGAGTACATATGACGCTCTTGATGGTGACTCGTACGTCGGATGGGGACGTAAAGCATTCAGCACACCCCTTGGTGCTATTCGAAAGGAGTAGGCTATGTGCCGGCACCGGGTTTCATCCTCATTATCATCATCATCCCCAATATCCAGAGGCGCAGGTCGCCCACGGTAATTGTAAAGTTAAAATTACTATTCTAAGAAATAAATAATATTCACAAAACGTAGGTTCAATGTATTAAAACAAATATAATTATCTGGATTAAAGCCACTTATTTATTAGTCTACTGAACCAAACCGTATTAAAATAAAGCCGAGTTTTCCAGCAAATTACATTGACCTTCATCAGGGCTTGTGAAGTTCTGCTTCTGACAGTGACCATGGAAATTCTCGAAAGAACGTGGAAGTCACGACCATGCTATCCATGGCCTTCCCATTAACTGGACTCAGGGTTCGGCGCGCTGTGCCATGGGAGACCTGAGTCCAGTGTGTGGGGAGGCAGTGGATAGTACAGTCGTGACTTCCACGTTCTTAAAAGGATTTGTATGATAGGTGTCAGGAACAGAACTTCACTTGATGGCCAATATAATTTGGCGGAAACCTCGGCTTTGTTGTAATAATAAATAAGCTTTATTTTTGTAATACATAAATGGCTTTAATCGGGTTAATTATATTTATTTCAATACTCACAATTTTTGAAAGCTTCTAAGTCTCCTGTGAACATCATTTCAGATCTGCTTTGTCACTTTTGATGCACGTTATTTTTAAATATATTTAAAACTAAATAAACTAGTCTTAATAAAAAGCATTCTATTTATTAAAGAATGTACATGCGTGCTCTCTTCTTTATTTTTACTATTATTGCTTGTTTTTATTCCCTGCCTCCTTGATCTCGCGAAAGATCAGTTCTAGGAGTTTCTATATATCATTGCAGGGCCAAGTCAAGATTCAAGACTTTCACACCTCCGGTGGTGATGGTGGTGATTATTGTTTTAAGAGGAAGTACAACTAGGCAACCATCCTCTATACAACACTAATCAGAGGGAAAATATGGAAGGTATCCGACAATTCGAAAAACGAAGGTATCGGCCAGATAAAGACCAGGGCCATGAAGGGCATGAAAATTAAAGACTCCCTAGGCCTCCTTGCGTAATACCTTCGGGGTCGGAAAAGAACAATACTTGACCAAGGGAGGTCGGATAGGATAGATGAAAGTGAGGAGCCTGGCACAAGCAAGTGGAAGCAATGCCAGGACTCAGCTAAGGGGCCCATGGACGCCATCGCACGCTCCAAAGTTCAGAGTCCGTGAGGCTCCTTTTAGTCGCCCCTTACGACAGGCAGGGGATACCGTGGGTTTTATTCTACCACCCCCACCCACGGGGGGTGGGGAGGATAAAACCTCCATACTAACCTATTCTACCCGAGGCAGAGATTGTCGCTAGACAGGAAGAGGAATGAAATTTAAGAAGGTGCGAATAGAAGGGTAGAAATAGTGATGAAGAATAAAGAGCACAGACACCTCTCGGGGACACCTTTTTAGTCTGGCCCTACACCGAGAGCACAGACACCTCTCGGGGACACCTTGTTAGTCTGGCCCTACACCGAGAGCACAGACACCTCTCGGGGACACCTTGTTAGTCTGGCCCTACACCGAGAGCACAGACACCTCTCGGGGACACCTTGTTAGTCTGGCCCTACACCGAGAGCACAGACACCTCTCGGGGACACCTTGTTAGTCTGGCCCTACACCGAGAGCACAGACACCTCTCGGGGACACCTTGTTAGTCTGGCCCTACACCGAGAGCACAGACACCTCTCGGGGACACCTTGTTAGTCTGGCCCTATACCGAGGCGTATCCAGTATGGCAAAGTCCTCGGGATCAAAAAGCACACAAGCCCCCACACCGACGTCAAGGTCTTCATGTCCCTAGAGGGGGTTGCGCACTTCCAGTTGATACTGAACTTTAATTCGCAACATATAATTAAAAAACTGCTGTCTAACTTATCACCTTCGGATCCTGGGATAATAGAAAGATCTGCTCCACTGTCAACAAGAAACCACAAGTCCAACTTATTATCTTGCAAAATAGGCGGTGTTTGCGGCTTCTGTCCTGATTTTCAGCAGAGGAACTGGCCATTATGTTTACTGCCGGTTGGAGTTTTCCTGTGCATCTCACTGGCAAGGCTGCTTGCATGCGTTTCCTTCCAAATTTGAAATGGTAATTGCAGAATTTGGCGTTAGGGTCGAATTTCCTCCTACTGAGACTCGAGCTGTGGCCCCTGTTTGGAGCTGCTTCTTCACCTGTTGGCAATGTTGCTATTTGTTGCTCTAGCTGTGATGTTTTAGCAACTAACTCTTTAACTGACGCACCTTCCGTAAATTCTCCGCTGACACTCTACGCTACGCAGCGAGGATTCATTTCTAGCATTTTGTCTGCCATAATGGCAACTCTGATAAGGCATTCCTCACAACGAGGATGATATTTATCGAGTCGGGAAGTTTGTCTTGCCAAAGAGTACGAACAACTTCGTCAGATACATTTCTTCCTTAGTAACTGGCTCGGCTTATAATACCCGAGCTCGATACCAGGAACTAACCACTTAATTCGTTTATCTTCACTTTCTTTAAAATATCAAGAAGTTATAATCTCATTTCTGGTTATTATGTCCCAGATATTCTCCACATAATGCGCTTCTACTTGGTCTACTACGTACAGGTAATTGAATAACGTTTCTTCCTTGTTATCTTATTCATGGCAAAGTGCGCTTCCAGCTGGTAGAGCATATAGCTGGTTCCTCCGGCCAGAACGGGGGAAACTTAATACCAACTTTATTAATATCACACGTTTTGCCTTCTCGCTCACATTCATTGTTCCTTCCCGCTTTGAGGTTATTTTTCTTTATTTTTACTATTCTTATTTTTCTTTTTTACTCCCTGCCTCCTTGATATCGCGAAATGATTAGTTCTATGAGTTTCTATATTTTATTTCATAGGGCTACAATTTTAATATTTACATACATGCAAATAATATTCGTTTCGTTATTTCTTGGCGAAATAAGCAATCGTAGCCTTCAAATCGCTCTTTCTTTCTTTCTTTCTTTCTTTCTTTCTTTCTTTCTTTCTTTCTTTCGACTGACACGGAAAGTATGGAGGAGCTGCCTTGTAACACTGTGTGTTTTCAGTCGCAGTATCTCTGTATTACTTTTTCAGGCGGATGTATTGCTAATTCAGATGTGTCATACGTGACGCTGATTGCTTGGAATGTATTCGATGTTTTTGTCTCGACAGTTTCAATATCAAAGAAATTTACAGTTCATAGGAATTAAGTGGAACAGTTTTATTTCGCGGTGATCTCGTGCAGAATTTGTAAATACTTTCCCTTTTTGTATCAGAGCGAAAAGCAATGTGACATCGAGCGAAACTATGGCGATTAACAAGAAACCGTTACCCTGTACTTTCGAATAACACATTTGTTACCAGGAAAAGGAATACCAATTGAAACTAAGTAAATGGCGCAATGCGCCTTTCATATCGACCCCTTCAACTAAGAACATCGTATCTATCTAAGGTAAATTGTTGTGGAGAGGAACTCAGAGAGTTTTTCGATATTGACGATTACGGGATCTATGGAATCCATTTTCTGTCTAGTTTATTTTCCCCCGAGAAGGGTGTTTATAACCCATTTACAAATAGTCACGATATTACTGAAATGGAATTATCCAACGAAGAACATCGCATGTGATGAGTTACGATGTTCTTCATGGAAGATGTGAGAACAGCTGGCAGCATAAGTCAAGTTAAGTTGTTATTGTTTGGACATTTTAATTCACTAATCACCACGAGCTTCAATTTATGCTTTTTTAAGTTACATTTATTTTTACTCTTTAAAATGAGCTAAAAGGAGGAACTGACTGCACTTAACACTTTGAGATTGTTGACTGTGAACATCACTTGCAGTTAGACATGTCTTCAAAATAAATCACCAATTTGCAGGTTAGGCCATTTTCAGGGGTAAGGGTATTTTTTTAAATGATTACCAGTAATTATTATTTTTACCTTTTTCAAATTTTAATTGTTTCGAAAATAGAAATATAAAAATCACTTTTATAAGACTAATTAATGTTCTTGCTTTTCACGTCCCACTAACTAATTTGTACTGCTTTGGGACTCTACGAGGTGCAGGAGTTATTTTACGTGACAGTAAATATACCGACACAAGACTAACATATTTGAGCACCTTCAAATAGCACCTGACTGAGCCAGGATCGAACCTGCCATGATGGGGTCAGAGGGCCAGCCGCTCAACCGTCTGAGCCACTCAGCCGGATACTTATAAGTGCGAACTGATTCCCGTCTTCCTCGTCACTTCCACATTTCTCCTGTAATCGGAGGCTTTGGCTGTTGCTGATGAAAACTACCTTTCTGACACATAAAGACCGACCTTGTAACTTCAGCCATGCTCACACTAAATCAATTTGCCTCTTGAATACATTTTGGAATGAGTAAAAGACTATAACATTTTAGTCCGCGTTTTACATTGTATTTCTTCTCGACTTCAGTGATAGGAAGTGTCCCTCCCCAGATGCTACAATGAAACAATGATCGCTCAGGTCACAAAGCAGTGAGAATGGGAACTTGGAACATCTTGGCGCACCATTGCGGACACATGCTCAAAATCCTCAACATGCAGTGAGTGAATGAGTTGAATACTTCCTGTAAGATGATCGTCACTTCACTTTTACAGAATTTGTTATATACAACACAACAAATTAAATAATAACAGTTACGAGGTTCTTAAATACTGAGTTTAAAAAATATATTGCGAATCGGGGTGGAATAATTTTCCAGTTGATAGATCTCTTCTTAGTACTAAACATTTAAACTTACCGTTCCGTTGATCGTCCGCCTCGGCTGCTTCAGTAGAGGTCTAGGATCTTGGGGTCGTTTCGAGTTATTTTCTGTCACTTTATCGACCAAACGATAGTGTTCAGGGGAGAGCGTAACTACTTTAAATTAGAAGCAAAAAATATACTTACTGAAACATTTATTCAATTAAATCACGATAAAGATATTTATTAAATTAGTGAGAAAAAACACATAATTTTACAACGCGAGTCTCATCTTAACATTATAGACGTGGTGTAAAATTCGTGGACAGCAAAACCAGAAAACGGGAATAAAACCTGAAAATCGGGCACCATTGATCCAAACGATAACTGAGAATTAATCCACACACTCGTTGGCTGAACGGTCAGCGTACTGGCCTTTGGTTCCGAGGGACCCGGGTTCGATTCCCGGCTGGGTCGGGGATTTTAACCTTAATTGGTTAATTCCAATGGCACGGGGGCTGGGGGTATGCGTTGTCTCAATCATCATTTCACCCTTATCACGACGCGCAGGTCACCTACGGGTGTCAAATAGAAAGACCTGCACCTGGCGAGCCGAACCCGTCCTGGGATATCCCGGCACTAAAAGTCATACGCCATTTCATTTCATTTCAATCCACAGGATACGTGGAAAATCTGACCTTCAACAAGTAGAATTCCAGATTTAAATGTAATTAAGGTTATCCTTTAGTCTGTAATTCTATCGGATATCGGAACGTCCCCCGAATGGACCCTTAATCGAACCACATCGACTATCAGTTGCTTTGGAGAGGTTGCGTGTTCATTACAATTAACGGCAATTGTCACAATAAAAAATAAAATTCCACCCTGTATTGTCATCTCGTGATACTCTTAAGTTACAAAGGAATCCCGATGTTAGAACATGCATCAACCCAAACAGATGTTCAGAAGGAACCAACAACATCTGATCCGATGGGATCTTACGTTACGTCGTCCTGAAGGAACAAAACTGCGAAATGCAGGAAAACATTAATTCATTATGCATTTAGAAGAAATGCCAAACACTGAAATTAAAGAAAAGTAATAAATCACTTGAAAATATTCTTACTAACCCAGGTTTCAGGATATAAAACTATTACGTTGTAAGTTTGTTAAATTACAAGTCAACAAATTAACACAAATGAAAGAAAATAATTCCAATATTCTACAACTACGACTACCATTACAAATCTGTCTTCCTAAAGTAAACTACAAGCGATTGGCAGATCAACGTCTCACATAAAATAAAGTGAATATCGAAAAATGAAAATAAAATATATTAACAGCGGACGAATCGAAACCGTATTCGTAGTGTAAATCCTACATAAATCAACTAAATGTCAACACACGGCAATATCACAATACATCGGACACTCGAGCAATAAATTTTAAAGCAAAGAAAAGTAAATAAATATGAACAATAGTTCATCGAACTTGAACACGCGCGGCTAAGCAGTAATGATAAGTCTCCATTAGCTACGTTTCCACCCGGGACAACCCTTACATTCATACCACTACTGATGCAACGCTATTATGGAAGCGCCGTCTGGCTAGTAAGAATTATGCTGAAACATGGCCTAAACAGTACCTGCTAATACCTTTCACATTCGTATCCACTACTGCAGACAATAACATCGTTCAAATCGATTCGGAAAATGACTAACCTATGACTTGACTATGTACAGTCGACACCCTAATCCTGTCGTTGAGCCAACGTCACAGTGTCTACGCATCCTCAAGTTATATAATACGCGCGGCATCCTAAATCTATCGTTGAGCCAACGTTATGGTATCTACACATCATTTATCCTGTCAGGCGAAATCGAAACTTTAAACACAATCCCGGATATTTAAATCTGATACTCCCTGTAACACATGAAGTGAAATTCGCTACAAAATGAACTCGAACTTGGAAACATAATTGTGTCCATTTCTTACAATAAAGCATGAAATCGGAATTAAAGATGCCCGAATAGTTTAATCTATTCCTCAATACAAGCTCAACACATGCAGTGAAGTTCACTAAATAAAAACATGGTCAACCCTCGTTTAATATTACGTAATATCACTGAAAACCGTAATGACTACCATCACGACGTCACGGCATAACCCGAGTGTGAGGCTCCAACTGGCCTCTCATCTCAACATTCCAAACATGTATCACCGTGAATTGTCCAGTGAAGTAACTATTCATCAATCTACTCAAGCTAAACTATCATTCTAATAAAATTCATTTTTCTCACCCGCAATGTTTCTAGTCAGCGAAAATTTCGTCTCGTAAAGATACAGAATAGAATTACGTTTACAATAATCAAGTTTAATCTTGACCGTGTGTTAGAATGTATTTCGTTCGTGAGGTCGGCTATCACAGAATGCACTTCGCCGGTATCAAATAGAACCGTCACTTAATGGCCGTGGCCTACGGTCTCATATAAAATAGTAATCATGTAAGAACATCTACTTGTACTTAAAATAGGCGTTACAACGCGCTAACTTGGTTTTGACAACCTTTAAATTCATCAACCGTTCTGGATTGCTGGAGAACATCGTTCATCTTACACAGCCTGTCTCAGAAATATTTCATCTTAGCATGCACCATGTCACAAACAATTCCTCTCCGTCAGAAACAGGGCCTCTTATACTCAGCCTCCTGCTCATTATACGTCACACATAAAATACAGGCTTACTCTGCCTTTAACTCCTTCTCGTAATATTTCATTTCCATTACAATCCATTTCTTCTTGTTTGAAGCTTTTTCAAATGTAAGCAATCCCATGACCAAACAATCTCTCAACCGAGCGAGTTGGCTGTGCGATTCGGAGCGCGCAGCTGTGAGCTTGCATCCGGGAGATAGTGGGTTCGAACCCCTCTGTCGGCAGCCCAAAAGATGGTTTTCCGCGGTTTCCTATTTTCACACCAGGCAAATGCTGGGGCTTAATTAAGGCCACAGACGCTTCCTTCCCAGTCCTCGCCCTTTCCTATGTTATTGTCGCCATAAGACCTATCTGTATCAGTGCGACGAAAAGCATATATAACAAAAACAATCTGAGAATTAACTTATCTAGATTTTCCTGACCGTAAGAGCAAAATAGCATACGGTGATTATCTGTATCACAAATACACATTGTCACAATATTTAAGTTTCCCAAAATAAATGCCATCTTTATCATACTTCACTGGATTTCAATATAAATCGCAAATCTCGCTTGACATTACTGCTGAACACATAATTTATCATATCAAATTTATCCTGTCGTGAATATTATTAATATTATTATTATTATTATTATTATTAGATAATTTAATATTCGACTTTATCACGCTCACAACGGTTATTTTATCGTTATCATTATTTGTAACTTTCACCGGCCTAAAATTTATTCCACTGATTTTCAATACCATATTTAAAACTTCATTTCTTAATTTCTTAAAGAAATTTAAACACATTTCAAAATCTCCCGCACTGACGTAAATAATAGACAATTCGCCTCAACATTGAAATACACTTAATTTTTACAAACGCCACATATTTATTTAACGGGACAAGCATATACATTTCTAACTACAAGACATGATATTTAAATTGGACAGACCTGTAACTGCGCCGTGGTCATGGCCTTACCTTGACCTCATTTTTGCGCCAGCATTCTCGTATTTAGCCCTTCATATTTGCAGAGCACATTCTTCTCTTAAACATTGCCTATAATTACACAGATTCTGTACTTTACTTGATTCAACACACGTAAATAATAAATTATTCTAGACACATATAACAGTGAAAGATATGAATGACCGTGAAACCCAAAGCTTATCTCTGCTAGTCTACAAACAATACCTTTACCGATTACAAAAATAAACACCGCCCGTAGTAATTCACGAAAGCTATCTATGAATTCGCCGTTTCCATTTCAGAAGTTCAGGAACTGTATAATAATTCAACTAATGATTTTCTTTACTGATCATGACAGATGTCGTAACTACACTTCATTCACCATTTACAGCTTGGTAAAAATATTCTCGCTCGAGCCAACTGAATTGAGAAATTTTACAACCCTCTTCTTGATGTTTCCTGACGCAGGTCCACACACTCGGACCACGGAACTGTAAGTGGAGCTACTGTCTGAGCAGGGGTATTTAAAGCCTACCTAGGGACAGTTTGCTTGGCGTGACGTAGTGTGGTGCAATCATACTATTTGATGACCATTGGACCGATATCTTCGAGAGTTGCCCCAAAAATTCCACCTAATTTTTCAGTCATGATGGTGGTGTTTGCTGACTTTCCCCGCCACTTCAACGGGCGTAATTAATTTATGTGGTGCATTAAGTTTCCCGCACATTTTACTGGATGTCCTTGACTCGCGCTTACCTCACGGCCAACATCTCTCCAGGCCTAATTGAATACATTTCCACCCTGCGGACTTTAGCTTCATCAAAAACTTCCTAAAATACTTAATTACGTATTTCTTTCTTATTGACAGTGCCTAAAAAGCTCGCAGTGAGGGTTATCATCTAGAATTTCATCATTAATTACCCGAGGTCTGCCGAAATGTTCCGACCTCGTTCGAATGTTTGGCGGCTTACTCCCCACTATGAGTTGTCATGCCACGGAACGTGAAACGAACTTGCAAATGAACTATGGTTGCACTCGTAGTTGCATCTTGTAGTTGCAATATTTAGCAAGGTAGAAATATGGGTTCAGTTCATGAGAAGTGAATAACCTCAAAATTACAAAAATGTCAGTTACGACGTTCTTAGTTCGATATGTGACTGCGAGGGTGGAACTAAGAACCGGACTCACCCGCGATGATATGTTCTTCACTCTTTGCAGAAGACTTTTTATTTGCTAGTTGCTTTACGTCGCACCGACACAGATAGGTCTTACGGCGACGATGGGACAGGAAAGGCCTAGGAATGGGAAGGAAGCGCCCATAGCCTTAATTAAGGTACATCCCCAGCATTTTCCTGGTGTGAAAATAGGAAACCATGGAAAATCATCTTCAGGACTGCTGGCAGTGGGGTTCGAACCCACTATCTCCCGGATGCGAGCTCACAGCTGCGCGCTGCTAACCGCATGGTCAACTCGCCCAGGCTTTACAGAAGAGGCCGCCCCTACTTCAATGTCTTCCAGCAAGGAGGAGCTAAACTCCGTCCTGTTCTGTTATTCAGCCTGTTGATAGGCTACCCTTTGTGCACGCATCTACGATGTAATGCTCGAACTTTTAGGAGGGTAATGTGCTTTTAGGAGTTGGTACAACTTCTCATTTTCATAGTCGTCATTAACTACGCCCAATCAGCAGCTGCCTCACCCCAAATAAAAGGATTCTGCAGTCGCCTTCAAACGATCTGACTGCTTCCCTCCTGGTGGAGTACAGGGCGGCAAGGTAAGCCACAGGGCTGTCACCTTGTAAATCTAACCTTTTAAATTCTGTTGGCAGGCAGTGAGAGTTTTTAGTTGAATTTTCAGGTACAGATTAGGCTCAGAACTTTTACATTTCGTTTAATCGTGTAGGGCCCTCCTCAAGTCAATGTTCCCATCTTAAAGCTAATGTAGCTGCCAGATTCTGGCCATGAGTTTCTGAAGGATGCATGAGTGTTAGCCTTCATGATCGTCCTTTCACTGCGACAAATGTAAACTTTCTTAACATTTGAAGTAGTGTTTTCTACATACAAGTCCACTTTGAGCGTTTGGACTTTTCTTGCGTGGGCTTCGGTTTAATATCCGCTATGGCCAATATGAGCTGTGCTCCTGTTTAGATTACCGGGAATATTTTCCCCGTTTCAGTGTTGAGTCGAATTTACCTTTGATACTCTGACGACGAGCATTGACAGCGACCTGTATTTTGCTCCTGAATGTACCAGTGTTTGTTCGCTGTTACTAGACAGTACCAAGTTGCTAAGGAATGTATATCTTGATAGTTGTAGATGTATTATTGCTGGTATTAGATTGTTTCAGGAAACTCAGAATTAATTACCTCCTAGACATGATGCTGTATAAGCTTTTGGGCTTGTGCCGTGTCAAGAAAATAAGGTGATATTCTTTACGTTTCGTCGAGAACTGTGCTCTGCGTCATCAGAAGAAAATCTCGACTGTCCACGAGAAAGGCTTCTTAAACAATGAGGTTTTGAACTGTAGACGTTATAATAGAAGTCACCAGATGGCTCCTTGGACGTGTCGCAGCGCCAGCGTTCAAAGCGGAAGCTGACCGAACCATCAGAATCAGTCTAAAAGGGTCATATAACATGTGTACGTAACATATTACAATGACAGGTGTATGACATTGACACAAGCCTGGAATAAAACATCTGGCGATGAGGAACGTACGAATTTGGAAAACACCGAGATGAAATGACAATAGTGAAGGGACAGGGAAGGGAACTACCTACGTAAATCCTTAATGGCTGGCAACCAGGTATTACTTAATTGATAGCCAGTGTCCCTGTTGAAATTGTTGAAATTGTATTTCCACAGCTTCCCGTATAATCCTGTACCTGTAGTGTCTAGTGTGGGTAAGAGCTCTAGCATCTTGGAATACATCATGACCCGACGATAGAGCGTGCTCAGCTACTGCCGATTTTTCCGGCTAATTGAGACGAGTATTACGTTCATATTCCTTGATACGGGTACCAATGGATCGGTATACCTTACCGCAAGTACAGGGAATTTCATATACCCCACGATGTAAAAGTGGGGACAATTTGTCCTTGGTTTTACTGTGAGAAATTTTAGTTGGAGGTGCCAAACACGGTTTTTATATTGTCTTTGCAGAGGAGCTTGACAATTCGGTCTGTGGTGTTGTGAATATAAGGTAAGTAGGCAGTTCCCTCCACTCTTCCTTCTGTGAGGTTTGCTTGGTCGTTTCTCCGGGATGCAAGGCTCTATGAATCTGCAAATCGCTGTAACCATTAACCTTGAATGCGACTTTCAGCGTGTCCATCTCCACCTAGATATGTGATGGCTCACAAATTCGTCTCGCCCTCTTGGCGAGTGTCGTGAAAATGCCGGTGAGAATCCGCATGAAGATAGCGATTTGTGTGGGTAGACTTACGATAGACGGTATGTCCTAAGGAGCCGTCCGATTTCAGTCTTACTAGAACATCTAAGAAAGGAAGGAGGCCGTCCGACTCCATCTTCATAGTGAATTTAATTGAAGTATGTTGCTGATTTAGATGGTTTAGAAGTAGATGAAATTGTTCAGGACCTTCTGTCCAGACCACAAATGCATCATCAACATATCTCCACCATAGCAGGGGTTTGACGGGCGCCGAAGCAATAGCCTCCTCCTGAAAATACTCCATAAAGAAATTAGCCACTACGGGCGAAGGTGGACTTACCATAGCCACTCCGTCTGTTCGTAAAAATTCCCACCCCACAAGAAATAGCTGGAAGTCATGCCTTGGTAAAATGGCTTAGTAATGTCCTCAGGGAACAGATGTTCAATAAGAGACATAACCGAACCAATCGGCACTTTAGTGAACAAGGACTCCACATTGAAACTCACCAGAAGTGCATTATATTGAAGGGTTATGGTTGACAGCTTGTTGACGAAATACCGAGAGTCCCTGACGTATGATCCAGTACGTCGTATGTGCGGCTGAAGCAATTTGCTTAAGTATTTAGCCAGAGCATACGTAGGAGAACCTATCGCACTAATAATAGGTCTGAGGGGAACATCTTTTTATGGATCTTAGGCAGTCCATATAATCTAAATGGCACTGCATCCCCCAGGGACAGATGTTTAGCCTTCTCTTTTGGAATTGAAGATTGCCTTAAGAGCTTCACGGTGGCGTTGGACACACGAGTGGTGGGGTCACGTGAGCTCAGTCTGTAAACAGGCTCTGACAATATAGCCGAGATCTTATTCTTATACTCGTCAGTGTCCATAACCACTGTCGCATTACCCTTATCAGCTGAGGGAATGGTCATTTCAGAATCATCTCTAAGTTCCTTCTTATCCCTCTCCCAATTTCTAACTAAATATCCCAGTCTTTTAAAAATATGGCACTTTGCACCATTCTACTGCTTAATATCCAATTATCGTGAGGTACTCCACTCGTACTAACAGATGTTTTCTTCTAACGATGTCAGAATGAGACCCTCCGTTACTCAGGCAGCAGCACGCCGGCATCTAACGGCTGGGCTTCGTGGTTCATATCCTGGTCACTCCATGTGAGATTTGTGTTGAACAGAGCGGAGTTGGGACAGGATTTTCTCTGGGTACTCTGGTTTTCACTGTCATCATTTATTCGATTATGCCGCACGGTATCTTCAATATTTACTCGAAAAGGCAAAAGATATTTGAAAGGACTTCTGTGGAGATGCAAGCGTTAGTAACTCTTTATGAAGGAGAATATTTCTGTCATCGCTCGAAACGATTTGAGGTAGAAAGGGTCAAAAGCTGTTTCATCTGATTAATTGCTTTTAGGATTTGTTAGTTTGGAAAAGATATTAAAGATTTTGGAAAAAATATTTTACGTAGCATGTTTTCTGGAAGAAGGGTCAAAGCTCATCGACGGGTGTTTTGACGCCAAGCCCCTTAAGAAGTAGCACTAAAATATATTAAATAAAATCTCTAATACAGAAGAATGTTCTGTTTGTACTGAATACTTTGTTTTTACGGGACATAATATCATACATTTTGGTGCAGGGTGCTTGTTCTGCAAAACTAGCCTATCATAATGCGGAAGAAATAATCTTTCTAATGTTTGTAATGAAAGTGGTTCTCGGCAACTTTTTTCCATCAAGTACGGAACATATTATGGGAAAAGGGAGTTCCTCAGAGGGCTAAACAGACTTATCTCCTGCCCATCATGACGTACAGTCTGGAGAGTTGCGTCAGCGGGCTACTCGAACACCAAGGAAGTATTTTGAACAGGTCGTTCCAAGACGACGAAAAGTGGTTAGGCCAGATAAGACAAGACAAAGAGAAGAGAGGAGACACATCGTTCTCAAACTTCCTGTTCGGGTCTCTGGAAAAATTCATGGTGATGATAATGATGAGTAAAGATTCTAAAAATAACAATTCTGTTTGTGGAAGAATAGCCTTGTTTTTTATAAATTTCTTATGTTGAATAATGAAGCAGGACGCCGCCCACCCTGTATCTGATGCCGTTCACTTTCACTGGTATTCAGGCTGAATCACTTGACCTTCGCCCGGTGGTCATCCATTATTCAGAAGGCCGCGATATCCACTGAGTGCGAACAAGGGACCTCTGGATTGTGTATTAAAATACGTAACAATGCGATGGAATGCTAAAATACACGAATTTACTATGTTCAGTTTCCCTTTCCCTCTCCCTGTAGGTGGGGGTGGTGACCACGTAGCCCTGAGCTGACTCCTGACATTGCTTTCACTTACTTGTGCCTGGCTCCTCACTTTTACCTACCCTATCCGACCTCGTCTGTTCTATTCCGATCTCTTCCATTCTCCTGACAAATTAGTGCAAAAACAGGACGGTAATTCCTCTTAAAACAATAATCATCACCATTCGTGTTAACAGACGATGGTTGTACAGTTGTTCCTCTCTTAAAACAGTAATCATCACCATTAACATTAATAGAGTATAGTTGTCCAATTGCACTTTCTCTTACAACAATAATCATCACCACCATTTGTGTTAATGGAGTATGGTTGTCAAGTTGTGCTTATTCTTAAAACAATAATCACCACCATTAGTGTTAATAGAGGATATTGTCAAGTTGTGCTTATTCTTAAAACAATAATCACCACCATTGTGTTAATATAGGATCAGCGTACAGTTGTACATCTTCTTAAAACAATAATCACCACCATTAGTGTTAATATAGGATTAGTGTACAGTTGTACATCTTCTTAAAACAATAATCACCACCATTGTGTTAATATAGGATCAGTGTACAGTTGTACATCTTCTTAAAACAATAATCACCACCATTGTGTTAATATAGGATCAGTGTACAGTTGTTCATCTTCTTAAAACAATAATCACCTACATTCCTGTTAATAGAGGATGGTTGTCCAGTAGCACTTCCTCTTGAAACAATGATCATCACTACTGGTTCAGTATCTGGTAAAGCTCTCCGTTGTTTCAGCAAACAAGGATACATTGGTGATGATTAATGTTTTAAGAGGAAGTACAACTGGACAACCATCCTCTAATAACAGTAATATTAGAGAGAGAAAATTAGGAAGGAACCAGACATTTCGAAAATGAAGGTATCGGCCAAAGGAAGGCAAGGGCACCTAGTGTTTGAAAATGAAAGACTCCTTAGCCTTCGAGTGCTCTAATAACGTCAGGGTCGGAAAAGAACAAGAGTTGACCAAGGGAGGGCGGATCGGTTAGATGAAACTGAGGAGCCTGGCAAACCTACGTGGAAGTAATGCCAGGGCTCAGCTGAGTGCCTCGTGGTTGTCAACCCACGCTCCCAAGTTGAGACTCCCTGGCGGGGGCGGGGCGTTTTGTCGCCTCTTGCGATAGGCAGGTCATACCGTGGGTGTTTTTCTACCAACCGCAGCCACAGGGGACAACGGCGTACTCCCGTTTGTAAAGATATATTTGAAATTATTAAAGAAAATGTAGCATTCTGATTGGCGAATGCGCTCGCCAGTTCCTCAAGGGCGTTTATACTTTTAAGTATAGGCCAAGAGCTTTACGATGTAAGTCGACTCAGCCGTTCTCACAACCACGCAGCCTAGTGTTTTAGGTATAGAGATAAACAAAGACAAAATTGATCGAGGGTAACAGGTTTCGAACCCGGCTCCACAGAATGTGAGGACACTTGACACGATACCATCTTCAATAATCGTGAATATCCCCAAAACATGGGTGGCGGGGGTCACAGATGCCCCAGAAGTTTCCCTTGATCACTTTTGTTTTGAAACGTAAACAAAGAGTTCAGGATAGCCACCCTCTCCCCAGTTGCTCGTCATCCGTGATGGGTGTTTAGTTCAATCATTGGATTGACTGTGCACCCAAATAAAATATCATTTGCTTGTGCTGAACTGTTCACGTTACAATGACAAAGCAAGACACTCACATGTCAGGCCACTAACATTGTCTTCATTCTTGTTACAGGTGTTCATGATGACGAATGTATTGGGGCTGATCATCGGTCTGCTATCCACAACTACGGCATTTCAAATTTATAGTGGAGTAGGTAAGATTGATTGGCTTTCTATAGACTTACATGGATCGTGTTGTAATATTTGGCTTTACAATCAACTTGATATTTTGTCCCAAAACCCCTTCTCAACTGTGCATGTCCTCAAAACTGTATCAACCAAAGTCTAATTACTCTCGCTCCCCCTTCCACTGTCGTGATCATATACGGTAATCGTCTCCTACATTATTGTCATATCCACATCTTAGTCTACCCTGTCGTTATCATATTCTTATCTCGACATCCTCTACCATTGTTGTATTCATAACTTGACCTCCTCTATCATTGTCATATTCATATCTCGACATCCTCTACCATTGTTATATTCATATCTCGACATCCTCTACCATTGTCATATTCATATCTCGACAGCCTCTACCATTGTTATATTCATATCTCGACATCCTCTACCATTGCTATATTCATATCTCGACAGCCTCTACCATTGTTATATTCATATCCCCACATCCTCTACCATTGTTATATTCATATCTCGACATCCTCTACCATTGTTATATTCATATCTCGACAGCCTCTACCATTGTTATATTCATATCTCGACATCCTCTACCATTGTTATATTCATATCTCGACATCCTCTACCATTGTTATATTCATAACTTGACCTCCTCTACCATTAACCCGCAAACTGGGTCGGTGGGTCATTTATGATGCCAGTGAACTAACTTGTTCTTATAACAGGCAATAGTTTCTTACGTTATTGTTGGTAATCGACGAGGATGCCGATAATAGTGAGCATGATGACGATCCTGATTTTAATTCTGTATATGATTCTGCGTCGGAGGAAGAGTTTGACTCAAATGAAGGAAGTACACCAAATTCTCAAGAAACTTTGCGGTCACTATGTGGTGAGACATCAGCTGTATACGGCAGAAACAGGTGATTTGCCAAGAATATAGAGTTGGAAATGTGTAGTGCTAATTGAACTGTTGTGAAATACGACTGTTTGAGAAACATGAACGCAATTCTTAATTTTTCTAGTTGCTATAAGCTTTGCCCTTTTGCGTGAAATAGACGTCATTAAATTTATGCTGAACTTCTTTTGCAAAAACTCTTAAATTTCTTATTATGTTTGAATTTGAATTACCGTAGTGATGTAATGGTCGTAAACAATCGTTTATAAATACTGCCATTCTTAAGAAGGCGCGTCTTTATGTGCAAATTCTGTAAGTAATATATCGTAGTAAAATAGCCTAATAATGGTTCAATCAAGAAATTTCAAACAACAGAGTTATTCGCCAGAACATACTCGGTGCCATTAATGACCCGACGACGCAGTTTATACACTGGAAATGTCACGAGGCAGTTTGAGGGTTAATATATTTATATTTCGACCTACCCTACCATTGTTTTATTCTTATCTTGGTCTCCTCTACCATTCTTAATTCATATCTTAGTCTCATGTACCATTGTTTTATCCTTATCTTGGTCTCATCTACCATTGTCATATTCATATCTTGATCTCCTGTACCATTGTCATATTCATATCTTAGTCTCCTGTACCATTGTTTTATTCTTATCTTGGTCTCCTCTACCATTCTTATATTCATATCTTAGTCTCCTGTACCATTGTTTTATTCTTATCTTGGTCTCATCTACCATTCTTATATTTATATCTTAGTCTCCTGTACCATTGTTTTATTCTTATCTTGGTCTCATCTACCATTCTTATATTTTAATCTTAGTCTCCTGTACCATTGTTTTATTCTTATCTTGGTCTCATCTACCATTCTTATATTTATATCTTAGTCTCCTGTACCATTGTTTTATTCTTATCTTGGTCTCATCTACCATTCTTATATTCATATCTTAGTCTCCTGTACCATTGTTTTATTCTTATCTTGGTCTCATCTACCATTCTTATATTTATATCTTAGTCTCCTGTACCATTGTTTTATTCTTATCTTGGTCTCATCTACCATTCTTATATTTATATCTTAGTCTCCTGTACCATTGTTTTATTCTTATCTTGGTCTCATCTACCATTCTTATATTTATATCTTAGTCTCCTGTACCATTGTTTTATTCTTATCTTGGTCTCATCTGCCATTCTTATATTTATATCTTAGTCTCCTGTACCATTGTTTTATTCTTATCTTGGTCTCCTCTACCATTCTTATATTCATATCTTAGTCTCCTGCACCATTGTTTTATTCTTATCTTGGTCTCTTCTACCATTCTTATATTTATATCTTAGTCTCCTGTACCATTGTTTTATTATCTTGGTCTCATCTACCATTGTCATATTCATACCTTGATCTCCTCTAGCATTGTTATATTCACATCTTCGTCTCCCCTATCATTATCATATTCATATCCTGGTCTCCCCTACCATTCTTATATTCATTTAATCAATACTGATCTTCATCTAGGGCAATCGCCCAGGTGGCAGATTCCCTATCTGGCGGTTACCAGCTCTGAATAACGCAAGCACCATAAAGATACAACATATAAGGAGAGATCAACGACATGAAAGATACAGACTGCTACCTGCCGGCCATCTTTGAATCTACTTGAACTGCTGGCAGCCATGACACTTACAGGCAAAACAAACGACAGTTGCCATGGCATGTTGGCTGTACTTGTATAGACGTAGGCATTAGATTCGTTATTCTTTACGTTTCATGCAATAAAACCGGATTTAAATATGATAAATATGATAAAAATATTTTTAAAGTACCGTTGAAGTTGTGTGATGACAGTGTTTAACCAATGTAAATAATTCGTTTGTGGTTATGTGACAATGGACTGTGTTCCTCTTTAACAATAAAATTTGACGAAATATGTTAAAACGTCAATGTAAGTAGGGTAACTAAATAACAATTAAACTAGAAGTGCATTCATAAGATGTATTGTAATGATACTATATTAAATCCTTCTCTCTCCACTGTAGTCCCAGGAAAGGTGAGGTATGGTGATTATTGTTTTGAGAGGAGGTACAAGTAGGTAACCATCCTCTGTATAACACTAACCAGAGAGAAAGAATGGAAGGGATCCGACACTTCGAAAAATGAAGGAATCGGCCAGTTATAGACGAGGGCCACGAAGGGCATGAAATTGAAAGACTCCCTATGCCTCGAATGCTCCAGTGCCGTCGGGGTCGTAAAGTAACAAGACTTCACCAAGGGAGGTCGGATAAGATAGATGAAAGTTAGGAGCCTGGCACAAGTAAGTGGAAGCAATGCCAGAGCTAAGGGCTCCGTAGTCGCAAACTACGCTTCCAAGTTGAGAGCCCCTGGGACCCCTTTTAGTCGCCTCCTACGACGGGCATGGGTACCGTGTGTGCTTTTCTACCGCCACCACCCACAGGGGGAGTTCAAAAGAAACCTTGAAAAAAATATGCCATTATTAGAATGACCTGTGGTATATGAAATTGGATTTAGGCCTATACTATAATAACCCGCAAATAATTGTTCATACATAAGGCCTACTTGTGAAATGTAACGTTACCCTTCTGATGGCGATTGGTGACGTTAAATGCTACGCATGACATGGGCATCTTGATAAAGAAAATCGCATAACCTATTATTACAAATTAATACTGTTCTTCTTCTTTCCAACCAAACGGCTCCCAGATTTCCTGCCCTTATTTCATTAAGAGTCCTATGATTATCAATTGTAACAGTGTTTTCAAAACGTCTGAACTTGATACGTTTAAATAAGACTTAACTTTTGCAACAAAAATAACCACATCCATTCGTGAACTGATAATAGGGCTAAGCTACAGTGACATGCGGCTAGGACAGTACTGAAGTGTCAAGTTTTCTTGCCTGCAACTGTCATGGCGGCCATAGTTCACTGAGCTTCAGTCAGGGGCGCTGTAACGAATATGTTTATTTAGCATCTTTCATGTCGTTGGGAGAGATGAACAAGGTATTTACCACAAGTAGTCATCTTGCTATCTAGAGGGCCGTGAATTTAAGATAAAACCTGTCACGGAGTTGAATTGTTAAACATAAATGAAAGAATAACATTTTCTTTTTAAGGAATCAAAATATTTTAATTAAATTGTTTAAATGCAACTAATAATGTAATAGGACATCCCCGTTTGAAAGAAAAAGACTGATATACTTAGTACTCAATTAACAGAGCCAACTTAAACACGGCCGGCCGGTTAAAATTAAAGAAGGAACCTAATTAAAGTTCCAAACTTTACAACAATGCGAAGTTACACATCTCAGATCTGAGTTTGATAGATTTCAATACACCTTGAAATTTTTACCCTTCCTATTGTGAACCATTTGCAAACAAACAATGAATTTAAATTAGGGCTAACCCTTTTTCAATGCAAATACACATTTTTGGGGTTAAATATCACCCAACGAGTTCCCACAAGGAAGATAAAAAAATCACGTTTCCAAGATAAAGGTAAAATAAGGTTGCTAAACTAACGCGAAGGTGAAGGTAAATCTAAGCATAAAAGGTGAGAAGATTCACCGAAATAATTATTAGAAAAATAACGGGTAATACTACCACCAAGATCAAATCCTATTCAAGGAAATCAATTACTTCCATCATCAATCAACAAGAATTAGCAATTGTAAACCTCAGCATTGTGATCACCATTGCAACAAATACACGCCAGTGAATAGAGAAGGGCCAATCGAGAGGCCAATATACACCAATAGTCAATTACATTTAAAGAATCAAAAGATAATCAAGTCACCAAAAGACCCCAAGAGAATATCAAAAACAAATTAAAAATTCAAAGAGAAATAGAAGGCAAATATTAAGAGTGGAACAAGCCCAAATTTCAATAACCTTGTAGAAACTCCCTTGGTTAATAACCCTCCCAAAATATACCTTAAGACATACTTAGTAGGGCAAAATGCCTCCTCGAAAATAATAATAGTAACGTAGTCAAATTACAAATTCAAATGTATAGTAGTAAATTATTTAGCTTCACAATAATCTCAAGTCCTTTTGTAAATACCAAAAGATTTCACATTTTTTTCTTTTAAGACCCGATAAACGTTTTAACACGAAAGGGGAAAATGATTGAATTTAGTTTATGTAATTTCGAAGCGTCGTACCAAACACACGCACATTCACATTATAGTTCTCTAGAAGCCAAAATCACACGTAGCGAAGAAAACTTAGAATGAATACCCAGGTAAATAAAACAGTTTGTAGAATCTTGCAGGAACACGTAAATATGCCTTATCGGCTTGTCCATATTTACTGTTACGGAGATATCCGAGGTAGTTAGAGGTGAAAGCAGGTGCGGGCGGGAATAGGTCTCAACTGCAAAATTAAAGTTAATTTAAAACTTTAACAAAGGTTATATTTTCAAAACTTAACAATGATGACATAGAATTTGTAAGCTTAACAAGTCAACAACAAGCCAAAATCAGGTACAAAGAAATCACAAGATTTAGGGGTTATTACAAGATCTGGGCTTCGAGCCCCAAATATAATTTCTGAGCTCTCAGCTCACAATAACAAGATACCAAAGGGCAGAACACCCTTAATTACATGGAGCATTAGCTCCCAACTTTACATCTCAAGCCTCTCTAAGGCACTTTTACCACAACACTATAAAGAGCTGTCCCGCTCTCGATCTTTCAAGCCTATAAAGATAATAACGGACTCTAACACAACCTGCCTACAAGGCATAATAAAGAAACAGGGGTATATCGTACCCAATCTACTGGGCCTTCGCAGGAAGGAAAACAAACGGGTTAAGTAAATGGCCCAAAATACGAAATTGAATGGAGGCGATAACTTGCACCCCTACACCAAGTTTTGTCTAAAACCTATGTGGCGCTAGGCCGATCATACAGGGGCTAATCCCAAGCTAGGGAGGTGACACGTATGAGAAAACTTTACTACATTAAAGAAGAGAGGAACGGTTATGAAAACGTAGTCACCTCCTTTTTCAAAAATGAAGGGGAGTTCGAGAGGGTGAAGCATTCTCCATCCCCGCTTTACAGATTTGTAATTTATAGATAGACAGAAAAGAATTTACATTTTAAAAATGTAGGTTACATACTAAAGGTTTCGAACCCTCCTCGAGAGTTAAACTGCTGAGCTAGCAAGAAATGAAGATGTTAACAGGCCATTACCTTGTAGATGAACTGCTGCTTGAAGAAAGAGGCGCTTCCCGCCCCCTGCTACATATTCATACACTAAGAGAGATGTTACTGAAGTGGCACCGAGACAAGAAAATCAGCAGTTTATATACCCTCGTGGAACATTCGAGACCTTTCATGAATGATAACAACCCGCCCACAAACTTTTATTGGCCAACAGCAAAAACTAATACACAAGACGAGGAAGAAACACCTTATTGGTGGAAAATTAATTACGTAAATTCATGATTGGTTACATTCAAAACGGGCGGAAAGAAAGGATTTATATTGCCAACCCACAAGCCACAGAACAAAATTTAGTAAAAATAAAACTTAGGAATACAATATTTCTTCAAGAAAGTTCATTCCATTGCACCAGAGTGTGTTACCATAGTTTTGGGTAGCGACATATGTTAGAGAATGTTCAAACTTCTTGATACGGAGCAAACAAACACAAATCAAAATAGACACAGTTCAGAACACTTCAAAATTACCAAATTTACAGTAGTGACATCTTCCGAGAAACCGTTGAGTTAATACAGTTTGTTAAAGTTCAGTTTCAACTGGCGCAATATTTGAATTAGCGGCGTGGAGGTGTACCACCCGGTACATTTACAATAGAAGCAGTTAGCAGAATGCACTCAAATCACTTGAAGATACTCCAAAAAATAACGAGGATGGTAAATAAGTCGTTAGAAACATTCTCCTAATGGTGAAAACACCCTCAAAATTATGCTGGGGTCATGGTAAACTCCCAAGCCAGGACACGGAGCGGACTGCATGCACGTCTTTCCTCCATAACAGACGACCAGCAAATCATGGCTGCCTCAACGATCAAATCAAGCGTGGCCTCAGACTCGATGTAGCCGTGCGCTGATTGGCCCTCGCAAGAGAGAGAGAGAGGCGAACAAGTTTAGACCGCCAGCACAAGAGGGTAGCACGAAGTAGGAGGGAACAATTATCTAACATACGCAGTTGGCGAATACATATGAAGTTTTCAAAGAAGTGGGAGCTCAGCGCCCGACCTAGAGAATAATAACAGTTGGAAACACTTTGGCGCAAAAGCCCAGTGACACAAATTTTCTCGGCGAAATTGCCAGTCCGAAAATGTTTATGGAATGGGCTCAAGCACGTTACCACGGTGACAGTTTCCTACCCTCTTCTTAAATAATTTCAAAGAAATTAGAAATTTATTGAACCTCTCCCTTGGTAAGTTATTCCAGTCCCTAACTCCCCTTTCTATAAACGAATATTTGCCCCAATTTGTCCTCTTGAATTCCAAATTTATGTTCATACTTTTCCTACATTAAAAGACACCACTCAAACTTATTCGTCTATTGATGTCATCCCACGCCATCTCTCCACTGACAGCTCGGAACATACCACTTAGTTGAGCAGCTCGACTTCTTTCTCTCAAGTCTTCCCAGCTCAAAATTGGCAACAGATTTGTAACGCTACTCTTTTGTCGGAAATCACCCAGAACAAATCGAGCTGCTTTTCTTTGGATTTTTTCCAGTTCACGAATCAAATAATCCTGGTGATAGTCCCTTACACTGGAACCATACTCTAGTTCGGGTCTTACCAGAGAATTATATGCCATCTCCTTTACATCCTTTCTACAACCCCTAAACATCCTCATAACCATGTGCATAGATCTGTACCCTTTATTTACAATCCCATTTATGTGATTACCCCAATGAAGATTCATATCTCGACCTCCCGTACCATTGTAATATTCATATCTTGACCTCATCTACCATTGTTATATTCATATCTTCGACCTCTTCTACCTTAATATATTCATTCTTGACCTCCTCTACTATATCGCGGTCCTCTATACCATTGTTATTATACCGGAGGTACACCTTCTCCGTTCCATTAAACTGCGCTCCTTCTGTAAAGGCCGCCTGTGTCATGAAACTCGAACTAGTGTAAGGCAAGATACTTCGATTTTCAACTCTTAGAGGTCTCTACCATCGGCCTAGGTGCCCCCTCTGGCGGGGTTAAGGACAATTCTTAAAGGAATTTTAAATTTTTGAAGATGGCGAACCTTAAGTTTGTGTGTCAAATTGTCAACACTCCTACGGCTTCCTTCTTTCTTAGTTATTAAACAATCAGGAATTTTGTGTATATGTTCTCTAGCCAATTAAAACTGGGGGTTTGTGAAGTCATCTTGCCAATCTGAAAAGAGTTTTGGAAACTTCTCCTCGGAAATGCTACAGAAGCTGTGCGCTTTAGGGCTGTATTGGATTCTCCATCACTCCGGTCTAGTGAGTGGGGCGTGTTATTCTGAGGCAGGGGCTGCCGGTCAGCGTTCGGAAGGCCCAACTACTCAAGGTAATGGCAGAACTTTCTTAACATGTGATAGCTCCAGGCAGATAGATTGAAGGGAATGTTTCAAACTTCTTTTCTTAATGTACGAATAAAATTATAAAGTCATAGTTTAAATGTTAATTTTCAGCAAGCCTGAGGACTCTGTTCAATCCCCGCTGGGAAACATGTAAAGTAAGGGAACAAAGTGTGATAACCCTCTGTTGACTCCCATTCAACTTGGTATGGAGTGACTAATATTTTCTAAACCTAAATAACACGTTTTGGCTTTTAATATTTCTCTTTTAGTCGCCCCTCTGTAGTATAGGCTTAGCCTCTGCAACTTCGGGCCATAAGACCATTTATGTTTTTAAGAGCTCTTCTAAAGTGAGTGCGAGTGTTTCGTCTCCTAGCCCTTTGTTCACAGCCGATCTTGTTAAATCTCTTATTTTTACATTGGGGCCACTCAGAATGGGCACTCATTGCCCTCCTTATTTGATAATCGTTGAGCAGAAATGACGGTAAACACATTATATGAAGTTTGTTAGTATTACCGGAGTAATAATTTGTACCCTCTCTGTAAATACTTTAGTACTGACTGCATGGCCGTTGAAATTCGTGTCTTTGATGTAATTTACCGCTACGTTATTCATCAAGTGATTCATGGTCACTGATAACCATGATTTTCATTATTTATGAACATGAACTTCCGCCGGCTTGAAAGTTATTAATGTGTCCATCGTTTGTGTATGGCCAGCCAGTGTCTTCTCCAGTATTCTCCTACATTCTAGTGTCGTCGGTATGAACCCTCGCCAGTGGCCCCCCCCCCACCGAGCAAGTATGCGCACGAAAACATTGCGACTGTGGTCTGACTTGTAGGCTTCTGGGTAGGCGTCATTAACGTTTTTGCTAGGCTGCTGTGATGGAAGGACGGTGTGCTCCTCCGCTTGGCGTAATGGATGGCGAAATCATAATGGATCCGGGATGAAGTTGGTTTGAGAGGGCTTGCGCCCTCATGAACTTTTAATGTTTTTTTAAAAATTATTATTACCCTTTAAATTACCTCGTCTGGAATTTTTGAGTGCCTTCTGACGATTACTTTTACCATACGTAAGTAAGGATATGATGATCAAGCAAACTCACGACTACGGCAAGATATTGCACTGTAAGTGTTTTCCAAATCACCTTTTACTTATTCCAAGTGTGTGAACTGAATATTTCAAAATGTGAAGTGCGTGCCGCGATAGGACGTAACTTTGCATCAACTAAATTCTACGTTTTAGCCTTAGGGTGTTTAAACATTTTTCGTGTCAAAGAAAAAAGAAAAATCTTCCATATAAACCACTTTTGTTTACTAGGGACTTGCGTCCGCTATGAATTAATATTAATTCTTATTCTTGTAAATTGTAAATTTAAAACTTAATGTTTGGTATTGGCTTTCTAGCCCTAATAAGTAGGGGTTAACGCAATGTTTTGGCAGGGTTACTATCCAAGCGAGTTGCTACAAGGGTGTGGAATTTACGTTCACGTACCATCTTAATTTTACTTTCATTTCCTTCTTCTTTATTATATTTTTAAATTAATTCATTTTGTATTTTCGTGATCTTTCGGCGTCCTGTTTTTCTTTTGTCTCTTATATGCCTATTGTTGTTTGGTGGTCTATAATTGACCCTTTTCCTCAACTAGCCTAGCGTGTATTTGTTGCTATGTGAATGCTAATGTTGATTAATGGAGATGCTGATTGTTGATGGATGTTGGTGGAAATGAATTGATGTTCCTGTAAAGAATTTAGTATTGTGTGTGGTTTAACCTGTTTTTCGCTTTATTAATTTTGGCATTTTTATCTCCCTGCTGGCATATTTTCCTGCCTTGTGTCTCGGACCTTATTATTATTATTATTATTATTATTATTATTATTATTATTATTATTATTACTATTATTATTATTATTATTATTATTATTATTATTATTATTATTATTATTATTATTATTATTATTATTATTATGGGGAACTTAGTCTTGGGAACTTGATCGTAATATTCTACCCTTCCTTGTGGGAGCTCCTTGGAATGTACCCCAAATGGTGTTTCAATATCAAGAGATCACCATTTATGTTAAATTTGTTTTAAGATGGGAAAATATATGATGGAAGTATGAATTTTTTCAAAGAAATCTAATGAAATTTAAAAGGTATCTCAAATCTGGAGAGGCGATTCATCAGAATTGTACGTAGTCTTAGTTAATTTATTTATTTATTTATTTATTAACTGATTTATTTATTTTCTTATAAACGGTCGACCGTAAGTTTTTCTGGTCTTTTGAGCACTAAGATTTTAAAATGTAATTTTCCGGCGAAGATAAGCTTTTAATTAAATTGTAAGAAACTTAAATTCTTTTGTTAAATCTTTTTTTGTTTTGAATGTGAGTAAACATTTCAAAATGATGACCAGGTCTCCATTTTATCCAGCCCCCTGGTGTCACCGGTTTAATTTATGGTGACTTTATTTTTCTACGTTTGTTTGGTCTCAGATGCTTCCATATCTCTGATCTGTACTTATCCATTTCATGTATGGTCGGAGCAATTGTGCTTCACTTGGCGTGATTGTGTAGTTAATTGCGTAAGAAAATTGTGCCTCTAAGAGACCGGACTATATTAACTTTTGATGCTCCAACTCCTAGACTATATAATTGAGTGGATCAAACATGGTTTTGTAAAAGACTGTACCTTCAGAGCTATAATGCTCATCCCTTATTCAATTCTTGTACCTGATCTGACTAGCTCATTGTTGTTCCATTTAACTGTTATTTGTTTTTGGTTATTCACCCTGGCACCTTCTTAGGCCTACACCTCTCCATTCCATGACATTTCCGTAACAAGTGATAGCAGAGCGTGATGAATGGACCTGGACAAAGCCTCTTTTGACAGCTTTTCCTAAAATTTGAAAATGAATACTAAAAATTTTCGGTTTACCGATTTTTTAAAATTTTGTGAAAATGTTCATTTATTATGTCTGGTGCTTGAGAGGTTCTCGCTCCTTGGTATTTGCGCAAGGAAGAAGTTATTTATGAACTATCCATTAGGAAGGTCCAGTCTGGTGGAACGGTTGCAACAGATGCTTCTAGACTCGAAGATTCTTTGGAGTTGCCTGTTAATATGCCTGTGTATGTAGAGAAGGAAGTTGGTGATGCATTATACACAATCATCTCTATCGTTACTGACCTTGCCACTATTCGGAGTTTTTTGAAGGAGGTGAACGCTTCGGTAATCAACTTAAGTGGGTTCAACCTAGGCTATTTCTCTCTTAAAATAGAGTGGGGGATCTATTATCTCTGAAACTCAGTGACAAACATTCTAGTATGACTAACTCCTCGGCTGATCATATTTCTAAGTTAATCAATTGCTGACTGGGTCTGCGAGAGGGACCCAAGTCTTCTGATAGTGTGGAATAGGTGGTTGTGCAACAACAACAACAAGCATCTGCCCCATCCAAACAAGTTGTAAATCCAGTTGGTGATCCACAACAACTTCTTCTTTTTATTAGTAATGTAGCTTTCGACCCTCCTCAACCTCCGGCGCCCCCTCCGGTTATATCACCGGGTTTTAGCAGTTTACTGCACCCTTTAGCCATGTTGCCACGTACCTCAACTTTTGCAAAAATTTGCGAATTTCATTTCAATGTATTTTAGTATTCTTTGATATGTGTACAATGGAGCACCGTTTTTTATTTAAGCCAAATCGCGTTACAAGTGCCCATAATTTGGATATTCCATGGGCCTTCCCACTTACAAATGCCACGCCCTCCTCTGAATGCAAGCTGCATTTTACTTTTTGATAACTTTCTAGGAAATGCAAATACATCATTGAACCGCATAAACTATGTTAGAGCTTCTTATCAGTCAAGATATTATGAAGAAACGTTGCCCACAATATCCAAAATAGCACAAACGGCATCAGTACCGAAACTTGCCTAAGATTAGACAGAAAAAGAGAACAAACTAACATGAAGTTTTCCAAAACATAATTATATCGTATGATGTACAGATAATATCTAGGATCTGAATACGTTTAATCCAACTACATAATTTTTTTACAGATAACCTCTTTATTCCAATTTCAAATTATAGCAATATTAGATTTTTCAAGGTTTTTATGTTAGCTTATTATTTCGGGTTACTGAGTTGCTTGTCGTGGTTCTTGGTGCACGTATAATAAGGACAAGGGAACCTACAAACACCATGGACTTCCACAAGAAGTGATGCTTCTGATTAAGCCCATTTCTATGGATTTTGCCCAACCCGATTTATTGAAGAAACGCTTGCATGGGAAAACCCTAAATACACTGACTGACAGAGCAAATGCAACACCAAGAAGGAGTGGTTCGAAAGGGATTAAAGTTGGGGAAAAACAGAGACGGCACGGACGAATAATTGATGTTTATTTCAAACCGATATGCAGGTTACACAATGCGCACGGCATCGACTCAGTAGGATGTAGGACCACCGCGAGCGGCGATGCACGCAGAAACACGTCGAGGTACAGAGTTAATAAGAGTGCGGATGGTGTCCTGAGGGATGGTTCTCCATTCTCTGTCAACCATTTGCCACAGTTGGTCGTCCGTACGAGGCTGGGGCAGAGTTTGCAAACGGCGTCCAATGAGATCCCACACGTGTTCGATTGGTGAGAGATCCGGAGAGTACGCTGGCCACGGAAGCATCTGTACACCTCGTAGAGCCTGTTGGGAGATGCGAGCAGTGTGTGGACGGGCATTATCCTGCTGAAACAGAGCATTGGGCAGCCCCTGAAGGTACGGGAGTGCCACCGGCCGCAGCACATGCTGCACGTAGCGGTGGGCATTTAACGTGCCTTGAATACGCACTAGAGGTGACGTGGAATCATACGCAATAGCGCCCCAAACCATGATGCCGCGTTGTCTAGCGGTAGGGCGCTCCACAGTTACTGCCGGATTTGACCTTTCTCCACGCCGACGCCACACTCGTCTGCGGTGACTATCACTGACAGAACAGAAGCGTGACTCATCGGAGAACACGACGTTCCGCCATTCCCTCATCCAAGTCGCTCTAGCCCGGCACCATGCCAGGCGTGCACGTCTATGCTGTGGAGTCAATGGTAGTCTTCTGAGCGGACGCCGGGAGTGCAGGCCTCCTTCAACCAATCGACGGGAAATTGTTCTGGTCGATATTGGAACAGCCAGGGTGTCTTGCACATGCTGAAGAATGGCGGTTGACGTGGCGTGCGGGGCTGCCACCGCTTGGCGGCGGATGCGCCGATCCTCGCGTGCTGACGTCACTCGGGCTGCGCCTGGACCCCTCGCACATGCCACATGTCCCTGCGCCAACCATCTTCGCCACAGGCGCTGCACCGTGGACACATCCCTATGGGTATCGGCTGCGATTTGACGAAGCGACCAACCTGCCCTTCTCAGCCCGATCACCATACCCCTCGTAAAGTCGTCTGTCTGCTGGAAATGCCTCCGTTGACGGCGGCCTGGCATTCTTAGCTATACACGTGTCCTGTGGCACACGACAACACGTTCTACAATGACTGTCGGCTGAGAAATCACGGTACGAAGTGGGCCATTCGCCAACGCCGTGTCCCATTTATCGTTCGCTACGTGCGCAGCACAGCGGCGCATTTCACATCATGAGCATACCTCAGTGACGTCAGTCTACCCTGCAATTGGCATAAAGTTCTGACCACTCCTTCTTGGTGTTGCATTTGCTCTGTCAGTCAGTGTATAAACGGGCCTTTTAACAGTGTTATTTGGAGCCGTGTGCATAAACATAATTTTGTTGGATAAAAAACCTTAAAATTAGGCGGTACATGATGCTGTTTTATCATTTAATATGGGAAATTCAGGCAAAATTAAGCTACTAGAACAGCTGGGGATCCAACCAAGGTGGAATTCGCTCAGTGCATTTGAAGCTTTTGATGCTATTTGATTTACGTCGCACTGACACAGATACGTCTTATGGCGACGATGGGATAGGAAAGGCCTAGGAATTGGAAGGGAGCGGCCGTGGTCTTAATTAAGGTACAGCCACGGCATTTGCCTGGTGTGAAAATGGGAAACCACGGAAAACCATTTTCAGGGCTGCCGACAGTGGGGCTCGAACCCACTATCTCCCGATTACTGGATACTGGCCGCACTTAAGCGACTGCAGCTATCGAGCTCGGTAAGCTTTTGATGTTCGTCGGATCAAAATGGAGGATATAAAGCTGTTTATAGTGGAAGCCGAGATAAGGAAGTCAAGGAAAGCAATAAAAAGGAGTCTGGAGGACAAGGAGGACGAGGAATATGCAGCAGGAGGGTTCTAGACTACATCTCAAGTAAGATTTATATAAGCTAAACTTTAAAGTTAATTTTCTCTGCTTTTGTTTCTTTCTTTATATAGGTACGCTCAGTCAGAAGACTATAAAAGGTAGAAATGTGAAATAATTATCAGTGATACTTCCATACCTTCTCTCTGTAAAGCTATCAGGTTATTTTAGATATGTTAATATGTGAGACCAGACAAAATTACTAATACTCAAATTTTTCAAGAATATTTTTTAAATTTGGAAAAAATTCCTAAAACGTAACCATGCATCTAATGCTAAAACTAAAGACAGCATTGCAAAGAACAAAGTTCATACAATAACACTATAAAGTTTCAAATCTGTAGGACAAAGGACCTTTTACCTGAGCGTACCAAAAATGGAGAAATTACATTTGTCAGCATAGGCAGTACTTCTTAAGGGTTTTAGAAATTTTCTGTGAATTCAACTAATGATGTAATAGCATTCTTAAGATTTCTAGTACCGGGCGAGTTGGCCGTGCGCGCAGAGGCGCGCGGCTGTGAACTTGCATCCGGGAGATAGTAGGTTCGAATCCCACTATCGGCAGCCCTGAAGATGGTTTTCCGTGGTTTCCCATTTTCGCACCAGGCAAATGCCGGGGCTGTGCCTTAATTAAGGCCACGGCCGCTCCCTTCCAATTCCTAGGCCTTTCCTATCCCATCGTCGCCATAAGACGTATCTGTGTCGGTGCGACGTAAAACCCCTAGCAAAAAAAATCTAGTAGAATTTCAGGACTATGCCCTCTCGCATTCATATATATTACAGATCATTTATCCTTACTCTGTTGGGATTCTATCCGATAAGATTGTTAATGCGATATCAGAAAGGAGTTCCATCGAAACCTTCCACGCCCACTCGTTGGCAAATTTTATCCCAGCAAGAGCTTTATCATCTCTAATTCAAAAGCATTATTTCTGAGTCCAAAGGGTAGGTGAAATTCTAGCGGATTTCGTATCAGACATTAAGTTTTACACCAGAGTGTTTCTTTTGCATTATTCCGAAGGTCAAATTGTACAGACAATCATTGATGACATTTCCCCATCTTACAGATCATTTGCTTCCCGTCCGCAAACGTTTGCTGAACACGAGGCCATGTCCATGCCCGCGGAAGGAATAAGATACACTGATACCCTGAGAGTCGCTCGAGGACCTTCATATTTTTCTAATATTTCTCGGCTACGACCACGCCGAACCTTCTCTCCCCGCAAATGTTATGTGTGTGGGTCGGCGGACCATCTGAGAAATAAGTGTCCTCTATTAAAAACTAACGGACCCAAAATGCAGCGTCATCTTCTCAAGGAGGTTTCAAATGCGGGTCATTCACTCATCTCGCCAAGAACTGTAATTCTACTTCTGGTTCTACCCCTGCTAACCAAATCAGCGTGCCCGGCTGGGTCCTCACCACTATCAGCTTCTCAAGGTCCAGCCCAGTTTAAATCTAGCATCGTATCTTCTGAGGTGGGAGGACCCTCTAAAGCATCTTTTGAAGGTCGTAAATAATGTCTCAAAATTGCCTCCAATACTCGAGGATTTGTGCCCTTCCTCAAAATTGAAATAAATTACGAACCGGTCACGGGCCTTTTAGATTCAGGAAGTGTTGGCTCCATTATTTCGGAAGAATTGTGTTTCAAATTAAAGTTTTGTGTAAATTTACTGAATATGTTTCTTCTTCTGTAAAATGTGTTTCGGCTAATTCTTCCCAACTAGAAATTTTAAGATTTATGCAGGCTAAAATCCGTATTTCTAAATTTACATGGATGTTTAAATTATTTGTTGCCAAAAAATTGTCATGCCCTGTGATATCAGGGGCAGATTTCAAGTCATTTTCTGGTCTTGTGCTCGATATTCAAAGTAAATCCTGCACATTAAAATTTGAGAGTAACTTCCATATACATCTTTTAAAATATCTTTCTGCATCGTCTTCTACGATTTTGCCTACCCAGAGTGAGATGTCGCTAGATCTTAGCCATATACCTGAGCATCAGGTTAGTCGCATTCCTAAATTATGTCAGTCATTTTTCGATGTATTTTCAGAAAATCTTCATGTGACTGATTTAATTTAATACAAGATCGAGGTTACGGAATCGGTTTCTGTAAGGTTTCCTCCATACAGGCTACCTCCACCTAAAATGAATGCCCTCAAGGAAATTATTGACAAAACGCTGAAGGATGGTATTTTCAACCCTCCAGTTCGGCGTATTCTTCACCCATTTTTCTGGCGACAAAACCTCAAGGCGGCTTCAGGCCCGTAATTGATTGCAGGGCATTAACTCGTAGCATTATACTACAGTCAGTAGAATACCTCTTCCCGACTTGCATTCATGCTTTCCTTGATTTCGTTCCTTGTTCTTCACCATCTTAGATCTTAACCAAGCCTATTATCAGATATCTCAGGCGGAAGAATCGAAACATCAGACTGCTTTCGCTACCGACTGGAATTTGTACGAGTATAACCGTGTACCTTTCGTCCTACCTACGGGTGCGGCGGTTCTTCCGACTCTGCTGGATAGGATCTTCTGCGACATGAAATTTGAATATCTGTGCCATCTCTAGATGATGTCGTTATTTTTTCTGAGACATTTGAAGAATACTTAGCTCATATATAGGAAACTCTAAAACGCCTTCGTAAAACTATATTGACGGTCACGTTGTCAAATGTATCGTTTGTCAAACCATCTATGTCGTTTTTGGGTTATGTTGTGTCACCTGTTGGAGTTTTGCGTCTTTCGGACCCTGTCAATATATTGTTTCTAATAACGCTAAGGTTTGTCCCTATCTCACATGTCCACGTACTACCCACAGACATCTCTAGCTGAGCCTTCGATCGCTTTCCACAACGAAGATCATCCTCGTTAGGACACTTCCTTACACGGGTTGTCATTAGCCTTTAACTCGGCCGTTCACGAGTCTCACAAGTTTTCTCCCATATCTCTTATGTTTAAGTTTGTTCCCTAATGAGCATGAAACGAATGACGAAGACGTGATAAATACCCAGTCCCCAAGCCAGGGGTAATTAAGAGTACGAGGGCTTGATTCTGAGAATTAAACCGGGCCCATCGGACTACAGGTAAACATTCTATCCATTTCGCCACAAAGCCGGGCTTTAATTTGCTAAATCTCAGCTACCATATCCATTGATCAGGTGTTGAGTTTTGACTGTAGCAGAGGCCAGGGCAGTAGCTTGGGAAGCAGCCTTGACAACACGGCAGGCTACTCCGTTCGCTATTGGCTACAGCTCAAAATGCTTAAGGCTTCACGTTCACTAAACCACCAAGAGGGGTAACCTAAGTCTAGTGGCAACCACATCTTGATCCCAACGTGTGCTTTCTCAATTCCCAAGAAAATATGGTGAAATTTTCAAACCCCTGTATTTTTTGTAATGCTTTTATCAATAATAACCTTTTAACTGCATTATGAAGATTTATATGAGTAGTAAATACTTGTATGAGCTGGCACAGGGGCTCTAGCGTATACATGGGCTCCTATGGCACTAACCCGACGAGTGCTGTGGTAGGGCTTTTCGCGTATTGAACTAATTCGGAGTTCCATTCTCCTAACCTCATGCCCTTCATAACTTTCGTCTCTCAGTGGTATGATGCAGTACGTATAGCATTTTCTTTTTGTAGGTGAGAGGGTGATGGAATACTGCTGTAAGAAACGGTTAAGGGGGGTACCAGGGGCTCTAAACTTCTGAGCTTAGGTTAGCGGTTAGAGGGCCTACAGCTGAGTCTGGCATTAATTATAGTTATTTAACTATCTCTGAATAGGGAAACGATGGTTTAGCTGGGTGGTAGATTTTAACTCTTCTGAGTGGAGAACAATCTTCTACTACAATAAGAAGCGGTTTTCTACACACTGTTGTTGCTGTCTACCCTCGTAAAGACAGCGTACTCCAGGCCTAGGCGTTCCTCACTCAAGTATAGTGTGGTGCTACCCCACCTGACATGTGATTAGGAGGAGAGGTTATGTGAAGAGGATATCCGCATGCTTTCTATGAACGTTATCATATGTGATACTGACAGCGGTGTACCTGTTATGGTAAGCAACATCCTTGAACACAGCTGTCAGTCTAAAGAGGGAGATTGCATGCGGTTACTACTGTACTGACATAAATGAAATATCTGACCCGAGCATGCTTCGACTCTTCCACTTGGAACACAACTCTGCTTTGTAATACTACAGCATCTGTTGGCACAAAGAGGTTTATATCTGAGTCTGGCACAAGCCTAACTCTATAGAGCTACCTATTAGTTTTATCAGTCTAACTTGCGAGAACCAAGGCAAGGACTGCTAGGCAAGATGGCTGCTATACTCAATTCGGGTAGACCTAACTAGAGAGCTGTGTCAGGGGCTCACAACTTGTATAACCTATTACATTTACGTTTACATTTATTCTGTTACAATTATCATATTTATTTCTAGAACTTACGATTCTAAACCATGTGATTATAATCAGTTGAATCAGATTGTCACTACGTCAGGATTGGACGATGTGTACGTCATTGGGTCATGTGGCCATTCAAATAAAGCTCTCTCATTGGCTACTCCTATCTCGCCTATCCACAGCCTAAGCTTCCCCCTGACCTCAAGTCAGTCGTCATGCAGCCTGCACCTGATTCATTCCGACTCCTTAGCTGATGTGGTACTTTAAAAATAACGTGTATTATTACTGGTTATCTACCTCAGGATGTTCCATACATCAAAATTGGCGACGAGGTATTCATGACATTGCAGCGAGTGCCAGTGCTTCCTGATGGCAACAAAACGTTTCTTGTGTGTTTTCACAATGAATGACGTAACATAGTATAGTCCGTTGTATCGGGCCTCCTGAAGCAATGTAATATCGGGTGTGCCCTTCGCTCCATGCCCTTAGACAACAGTTTTTTCGTCGTCTTTTCAACTTTAGCTCACTTATATCACTCCATGTCTTTAATTGGTAATATTGGACCATTTGACAGTTCAGAAGGAACTTGGTCAACCTACGTGGAACGCTTTGAACTTTATGTGCAGTGCAATGACATTCTGAATGCTAAAAAGGTTAGTACCTTTCTAACAGTGGTCGGTGTTAAAACCTACAATTTACTGAAAGATTTAATCACTCCTGATAAACCTTCTCAAAAATCCTTTGAAACCATTGTTAAAGTTGTCCAAGACCATCTCCATCCTAAACCTTCATTTATAGTTGAACGATATAAATTCAGCAGGGGAGATCAATTGGAACATGAGACTGTCAGAATATATTGCTCAACTAAAGCTGTTATCCAAGTATTGCGGGTTCGAAGACAAACTTCCTGATTATCTACGGGACAGATTAGTCAGTGGCATCCGTGATGAATCCATCAAGAAACGACTGCTGTCGGAGGAGAACCTCACATTCCAGAAGGCGGAACAGCTGGCGTTATCGTTGGAAGCAACTGACAAGGATGCAGTGTCCTTGGCCTACCACACCACACCAAGACTCCACGCAGCAATGTCCCTAATGTGTTATCACATGTTGTGAAAGTGCCTCAGTGTTTTAGTTGTGGTCATAAAGGTGGGCATTCTACTGCTAAGTGCCATTATCGTCAATATATTTGCAATTTTTGTCGGAAGAAGGGTCATTTAGAGAGGGTTTGAAAGTCATGTAAAACCAAACATGCTTACAAACAATCCTTCATTTTCTAAGGGAACTAAGAATCAGCTGGGAAACAGACTTAGACCCAACCAGCACTATGTAGACTTACATGAACCCAATGTTGTGACTTCCCCTCTCGGAGAACAATCATCGAACGAGAAATGCAACCATTCAAGCTAAGGGCGCCAATCTTTAAGTTGAGGACTTAAAGATAAAAATTTATAATCAAGCTTGGACGGACTCTTATCACTAATCATTAAGCAGGAGAATTAGAAATCAAAAGGCTAATTAAGGCAGATTGATTAAAGTGAACTAGAAAAATACTATTTATTATATTGAATATAAATGACGACGGTTTAACGAGAACTGAATTTAAAATAGAAAATGAATTTAACAAAAAATTGAATGACTCTACTTCGCGAAAACTTGCAATATCTTTAACTCGCTTGCTCACCATGTAGTCTTGTTCTGCTGGTCCTTGGAAAGCTTCCATCCTTGTAGCTGGAACATCACCGGTCGTCTTTGAGATCTCTTCATCTGCAGCTAAGTACCATTCCTGCCTTGCAAATTGCACCCACCACTAATTGGAAGATGACTTCAAAACTAACACTCCCTATTATGCTTTATCCCATATATTGGAGATAAGCCCTAAGTCATAGTTAGAAGAACCACCTTGGGTTATATGGAGAGGATACTCAATTAAGAATCCTTCCTACTTTACTGAAAATGTTCTCTGAAGTTTCATTTCTATCCAGATTAATACTACCTATTGACTTAGACTGGTTCATACCGGTCTCGTAGCCGAGCTGTACGTACTTCCTGATGAGAGTGGCTATACACCCCTCATTCAGAATTTCTAAGTATCGAGACGAAGAATCAAGTAGAGAATCAAGTAGAATAATGTAGAATAATATCGATCAGAATCACGTAGAAGTCTCGTAGAAGATCCGTAGAAGATGAAGCCAAGAGCTCCAACACGCCCTTTTATAACCTTCTCTGGCGCTAATTACAGGTCGCTACACGTGGTCCAATCAGATGACACGTCTCTCCCCACTCCAGATATTAGAGTTGACGGGTCTTAACCCTGATATCAACTGTTCTTCTATTAGTCCTTTCACTCAGTATCCATGGCAACATGACGCTCCTTTGAAAATATAGGCGGTGATCAGTTTGAATAATTCTGGTCGAAATACGGTAGCATCGTTACAACGCTTGAACACGTGCTCGCTTTTCCCAGAACTTGATGTCTAAATTTGTCCTTCCTTCTTCCTCGGTGATGTGGCAAGATAGAGGAAATCTACTGCAAGTTAATTTTAAACTAATGTCGCAAGAATCTAAGTGAATATTAGGATATTCAGCCCTCGTTTACAAGTCGTAGTTACAAAGTAATGAAATGATAGTGAGCAAATGATTAAACATGAATTATAATACAATTACATACCAAAATAAATATCATGACGTTAAATTCCTGAATTAATTACACATAATAAAATTAACATACTTACACTGTAACGTCTGGAACGTTACAATGTTAGTCAAGAAAAATTGTGTGATGAAGTTTATGATATTTCTAACATTTTTCAGTGTGATGAAGATAAGCAAATCATTCAGCCTAAGTTAAGTAAAATAACAAACATTGATCCCATTAGAGTAAATTTAATTGTTGAAGGAAAGCTAATTAATTTTGAAGTAGACTCTGAAGCTTGTGTGTCTGTTGTTTCTTAAATTTTTTATAAGGCTTAACTTAAGTCATGTAACACTGATTCCCACAGACTTAGTTTTTAAATTCCTACACCAACGAGAAAATCAAGCCTGTGGGGAAGTTAGAAGTGATTGTTAAATATCAGTCCGTGGAAAAGAGTTTAGATTTGTATGTTATTAGCAATGGATCTAATCCTCTCATGGGACGTGATTGGATAAAAGAGCTCCAAGTTGTTATAAGCATTCCCAGCAGTGTAAACAACGTAAACTTAACGAATGTAAAAATCAATGCAGAGTCTAAATTAGTGCAAGACTTATTTAATGAATTTCCAGAGGTATTCACTAGTAAATTAGGCTGCTTTAAAGGAGACCCAGTAAAACTAAACCTTAAGCCAAATGCAGTACCTAAGTAGCACAAACATAGATTAATACGATATTCTTTAAGAGAAAAAGGTTGAACAAGAGCTGAAAACTTTAGTGGATGAGGAAATTATTTCCCCAGTATCTTCAACTGAATGGGGCACTCCGATTGTTCCAGCATTAAAAAAGAATGGTAAAATCCGTATTTGCGGAGATTTTAAGGTCACTTTAAACCCTCTTCTAGAAGTAGTTTAACACCCAATACCTAGAATTTAAGACATCTTTGTTTTCTTACAAACGGGAATTCAGTTTTCTAAAATAGATTTGTCATCAGCTTACATGCAGTTGTGGTTAGAGGAAGAAAGTAAAAAAAACTATGTACTGTAAGTACACATAAAGGATTATTTGCTTACAACCGTCTTTGTTATGGAATCTCGTCAACACCGGGTATTTTTCAAAGAGTTATTGAACAAATACTACAAGGTATAACAGGTGTGGCCTCATACCTTGATGATATCATTGTGCCTGGAGCAAATACAGCAGAACCTTTGTCAAGATTACGAAAATTTTGTAAACGCCTAAGTAGTCATGGGTTGACTGTTGGTAAAGGTAAGTGCAAGTTTTTCTGTGACAGCCTAGAATATTTAGGCTATGTCTTAAGTAAAGATGGTTTAGCTACAGCCAATGATAAGGTTAAAACAGTTTTTGAGGCTCCAGTTCCTCAAGATGTTAAACAGCTTAAAGGATTTCTTGGTCTTGTGGACTACTATGCTAAATTTATCCCCCATGTAGCCACTGTCCTTACACCCTTGTACCAGCTTCTTAGAAAAGATGCAGATTTTCACTGGAATTTAGCTTGTCAAAAATCTTTTGATTTAGTCAAAGAAAAATTAGTTTCAGCTGAGGTACTAGCACATTACAACCCTGGCTTACCAATCAAGTTGTCATGTGACGCGTCACCTTACGGAATTGCGAATGTTTTAAGTATAATAGAAAAAGATGGTACTGAGAGACCAATTTCCTTCGCAAGTAGAGTCTTAAACTCAGCTGAAAAAACTACTCTCAAATTGATAAAGAAGCCTTGAGCATTGTGTATGGTGTGAAGAAGTTCAATCAGTATGTATGAGGAAGACATTTTACTTTGTGTACAGATCAAAAGCCGCTTCTAACCATTTTTGGTCCAAAAACGTGTTTACCAGCCCTTGCATTAGGTAGATTGCAACGCTACGCGTTGTTTCTGTCAGGTTATGACCATGACATTCAGTATGTTAAACCTCAATGCCATGGCAATGCAGATGGCTTATCTAGGCTACCTTTATCAGCCAATCATTTTGAGGATGTTGACCAGAGCAAATAGCTTAATATGATATTAAGCTATTTGACCAGAGTGCAGACCCCCCCACTCCTCGATTTGGAGCAATAGCGCTAACTCTCTCTTTCCTCACGGCTCTCTCGCTCGCTCCACCTGTCTCCCTCTCCCCCACTTGCGCCGTAGCGCTCCAAATCCGGGCTGAGTTGAGCCGAGTATAACCGAGTAGAGCCGAGCATAGCCGAGTAGCCCAGAGACGAAGCGTTGATCCGAGCCATGCCGAGCGGCACCGATGCACAGAGCACGGAGCTCTTGCGCCTCGCTCTGCACGCGTGAGATTTTGGGCGTTTGAGAGGCCTGGTTTAGAGTATGTAGGTAGTTACTTAAAATGCATAATGGAATCTGATGTTCCCATAAACTTTAACGATATACGTACTGAGACCCAAAAAGACCAGGAGTTAACAAAATCCTAGGCTATGTGTTGTACGGATGGCCTACTACGCCAGATCCAACTTTAAGCAACTTTGTAAAAAGGCAAGCTGAGCTAACTGTAGAACAAGGAATTTTGATGTGGGGCTACAGAGTCGTAATTCCAAGGTAATTGAGAAAGTCCTTGTTAAATGAATTACACAATGGATACCTTGGAGTAGTTAAAATGAAATCATTAGCTAGATCGTGCTTATGGTGGCCTTCAATTGATAAGGACATCGAAGCAGTAGCCAGCAGTTGTTCAGCGTGTCTTGCCCAGCGAGAAAGTCCTAATGGAAGTACACTTCATGTATGGGAATTTCCACCCAATGTATGGCAAAGAATTCACGTAGATATTTTAGGCCCTTTTAAAGGAAAAATGTATTTAATTGTAATGGACGCTCATAGCAAATGGTTGGAAATTGAAACAGTTAACTCAACTTCAGCTAAGCAAGTCATTGACAAATTGCGTCCTATGCTTTGTAGATTTGGTCTTCCCGAACTCATTGTTAGTGATAATGGCCTTCCCTTTTCCTCTGAAGAATTTTCTCGATTTTTGAAACAAAATGGGATAAGGCAAACGCTGATAGCGCCATACCATCCTGATTCTAACGGCCAGGCTGAGAATGCAGTTAAAACTGTTAAAAATCTTTTTAAATGTGCAATTTTTGAACTTGAAGATGTAAATTTAACTTTGAATAGATTTTAATAGCTTATCGTAACGCTGTACATAGCACTACTAATGAAACTCCTGCTAAGCTAATGTTCAATCGTCGTTTGAGAACTAAGTTAGATTTGATCAGACCTAATTTGCAGAAAGCTGTAGCAAATAAACAGGACGAACAGATAACTAATGCAGGAGGTAGTTACACTAGACAATTAACTATAGGACAATCGGTATTAGCTAAAGACTACAGAGGAAGAGATAAGTGGGTAGAAGGTAGGGTTATACTTATAGGGTTATACTTAGACTAGGCCCAGTTACGTATTTAATTCAACTCGAGTCTGGGTTGAACTGGAAAAGACATATAGACCACCTAATAGGGTTACAAGCAAGGCCAGTTGTTCTTAGCACTGACCGCTGCAGGGCTAATCCTTTACAGCGAGGAACGTCACAGTTAGTTGACTCTCCCTCACTGACTAGTGACTACTCCTCTGCTGACACCAGCCTCTGAGTGCCAACAGAGTTCTCCTACTTCTCGCTCTCCGCCTCCTCCATCACAAACCTGTATCACCAATAGTCCAGTTGCAGCTAGCAGACGATCTCTGCAACCCTCACAGCTATCTGGCACGTCACCTGTCGCAACTAGACGCTATCCAATTCGAGACAGGGAACCTATTGTAAGGTTCAATTCAGAGTAGGTCACTCCTTTGTATTGTATAGCAGTGGCGGCTCGTGGCTGTAAAGTATGGTGAAGAGCTATTACCCGTTCGGTTTCGAGCGACAGATTTAGGAACTTCTTTCTTTCTTAATCTGCTTACCCTCCAGGGTTGGTTTTTCCCTCGGACTCAGCGAGATATTCCACCTCTACCGCCTCAAGGACAGTGTCCTGGAGCTTCAGACTCTGGGTCGGGGATACAACTGGGGAGGATGACCAGTACCTCGCCCAGGCGGCCTCACCTGCTATGCTGAACAGGGGCCTTGGTGGGGGATGGGAAGATTGGAAGGGATAGACAAGGAAGAGGGAAGGAATCGGCCGTGGCCTTAAGTTAGGTACCATCCCGGCATTTGCCTGGAGGAGAAGTAGGAAACCGCGGAAACCCACTTCCAGGAAGGCTGAGGTGGGAATCGAGCCCACCTCTACTCAGTTGATCTCCCGAGGCTGAGTGGACCCCGTTCCAGCCCTCGTACCACTTTTCCAATTTCGTGGCAGAGCCGGGAATCGAACCCAGGCCTCCGGGGTGGCAGCTAATCACACTAACCACTACACCACAGAGGAGGCCAGGATTTAGGAACTACGTGTTGTTTTTGGTTGTTTTGTACTCGTACCTCTGACTGGCGGAGGGTCCAGCACGTGACCACGATTTATTGAATTTAATGTTTCGTCATGACCACGAAAAGCTAGTTTTTGCTTACTTAAATTGAGCACTGCATCAATTACCAACTGAAGGAAAAGCCTATTTAAATGTACATTTTCACTGAACTGTACAATTACAATATACAGTCTGGCATTTTCCTTCAGGACATCAGAGATCGTATTTTGGTTTTGTTTCCAATGTCTTGAAATCTAGCTGCCGTATTTTATGTTCTGCAGAGTCTGAGTGTTTATGTAAAGAACGTGTTATGTTCAAAAGGGCTGAAAATCCTTCTTTACTCCAAACGTTATTTTTCTTGATAAAAGGCAAGCAGGCCCAACAAAACAACTTCTGTAGAGCTGGAGAGGAGCACAACCATGCAAATTCCTTAAACTACGATCGTTTGAAACTAAGATTGTAAGACTTACCGGAATGTTTCACTTCTTTTGTAGCACAAATTTGCAGCGATTCAGTAGGGCGATCAAAACGTAGAACTTCATTCTGATCTTCGTTTCTCCAACGTGAAAATGGTGTTTATAATAAAAAGCACACTATGTCATAAATAGGATACATATTTAAATAAAACAGCACAACACTAAAATGAACCACGAGGCGTAAGTACTCGTATTTCACACAGGATGACGCAGGGAAGACGAAATATTCCGATCTTCCGATAACTTCACTAGCACATTCCGCTATGTGGAAAGTACGCGGGTGACGTCACGGTTGTCATGGCAACTGCCAAGGCCAAGCGATAGGAGGGAGCACTTGAGAGGTAGAGGCAGCTGCGGAATCTCTCGTCTTCACTCAGTCTCACGCGCCGTACTGTGGCCGACAGCCGGCGCTTTCGTGAGTTCCCCTGGTTCTCATCAGGTGATGAGGTGCTCCAAACGCCGTACAATAAAACATTTTCTTTCCATAAAACCAACAAATGGCATAAGAAAAATAAATTTAAGTAATTCATTATGGTAAAAATAAGTGAAGTGGCACTTCACCTACTTCACCTGAAAAGCCGCCCCTGTTGTATAGTATTGTATAGCAAGATAGTATGTTAATTTGATTTGATTTTTCAAATTGTATGGTTGTTTGTGAATCATATACAGACATTTAGTTACATAATCACTGTTTGAATTTGGTACATATTGGTGTGTTTTGTGTTTTCTAATGAATGCGTAGGATACTACATTGGCCTGATCTGTTGTAGTCAAGATCTTAAGGAGGAGGGAATGTAACATATTCTGTTACAATTATCATATTTATTTCTAGAACTTACGATTGTAAACCATGTGATTATAATCAGTTGAATCAGATTGTCACTACGTCAGGATTGGACGATGTGTACGTCATTGGGTCATGTGGCCATTCAAATAAAGCTCTCTCATTGGCTACTCCTATCTCGCCTATCCACAGCCTAAGCTTCCCCCTGACCTCAAGTCAGTCGTCATGTAGCCTGCACCTAATTCATTCCTACTCCTTAGCTGATGTGGTACTTTAAAAATAACGTGTATTATTACTGGTTATCTACCTCAGGATGTTCCATACGTGAATGTTTTATCAGCCTAACTTTGGAGAACCAAGGCAAGGACTGCTAAGCAGGATGGCTGCAATACTCTATTCGTATAGCCCTAACTAGAGGGCTGCCTCAGGGGCTCACAACTTGTAACGTACGAACTATTAGTTTTATCAGCCTGACATTCGAGATGAGGCACGGGCTGCTATGCAAGATGGCTGCTATACTATATTCGTGTAGACCTAACTAGAGAGCTGTCTCAGGGGTTCACAACTTGTATGACCTATTACATTTACTGAACCCAAACAAACCTTCGCCCAATACAGAGGTCAGTTGCATCATAGCCTGAGCCACTAACACCATATAGAAATTGAATGAAACAAGGATTGTAATACATTGGGAATAAATGGCCAACGGTCAACACACCACTGGAGTGCCGCTGGTCCTGTGAATGAATCACAACTACCAATATGTACACTGTACAACTATGATCAGATTGTGTACCCCTCACGCAGTGACCAATACCCTGCAAGGCCTGGTAAGGCAAGGCTGCTTCCCGTAACACATAGGTCATCCAGGAAAAGCCCACTGCGCGGTATGACCTATTAGTTTTATCAGCCTGACATTCGAGAATGAGGCAAGGGCTTCTATGCAACATGGCTGCTATACTCTATTCGTGTAGACCTAAGTATAGAGCTACCTCAGGGGCTCACAACTTGACACCGCAGCAGGGGTTGTCAGCCTGTCTTACAGAAATGTAGCCAATACTCTATTCCCTCTGTGACGGCTCTAACATCAACTAGTCAATGCTTGGAGGTATGCACGTCTTAGGGTCACAAGCCGACCGGGATGTTAGGAGGTAGAAACCGCCATTGGCACCACAGCGAGGGTTGTAAACTCGTATTACCGAGGTGCAGCCAGTCTTTTACTCCCTCTGTGAGGGCTCTAACATCAACTAGTCAAATCTTGGAGGTATGCTCGTCTTAGGGTCTCAAGCCGACCGGGATGCTAGGAGGTAGAAACCACCAATAACACAGCAGCAGGGGTCGAAAGCTCGTCTTACAGAAGTGTAGCCAATACTCTACTCCCTCTGCAAGGGGCCCGACCGCATAAAGAACAGAAGGGCTAACTGGCGAAAGGGTAAAAGGACAAAAGGGGTAAATGGCTAAAAGAGCAAAAGGGCCAAATGGCAAAAGAACTAAATGGCAAAAGGGCTAAAGGGCAAAAGGGCCAAATGCTAAAACGGCTAAAGGGTTAAAGGACTAAATTGCAAATGGCCTAAAGGGCGAAAGGCTTACATTTTTCTAGTATTTAGGTTTCCTCTCCTCCTTTATCCGAGTTTGAGACCGGCTTTACAGCTAGAGGTGGAGTTAACACCCTAAGGAAGGGAGAATGTTGGAAAAGAGTCTGTACCAGTATAGCTACTACAGACGGACGACTTAGATGAGGGTGATGGCGGGGCTGGGTGTTTAGGCTGCTGTACTGTCAAGAGAGAACTTGCAGGTAAGGTCGTCACTTTGAAGAGCTATTACTCAATAATACCTGCACGACATAATTCTTGCTCTATTTCGAAGACATCTGCTTTATACTCTGTGTAACCAGCAGTTTTCACTGGCATATGTTATGTTGATATATTTCTGATGTAATTGATAGGCTCTTAGCAGTTGCAAACCTTTTACGAGTAGGTTAGGTCCTTACAGTATCTGACGTCTACATGGGGTAGCAGAGGCACGTTGTGAACTTTGAGCCTGCGTGCAGACAGTTAATGTGTAAGGACTTCTTTTGATGTAATGCGTGCTTCTGCAGTAGCGTTTCGAGATACAAACTTAACTTGTTTTGTTAGCAAAGAAGCGTTGAAATCTTCTTCTACTTCATCTTGCATCTCTCCTTCTTGAGATGTTTGCACAGCGACAGAAGGTGTAGTAGGTTTAGAAAATGGAGTAAAATCATAAAACTCTAATGGCAAAGAAACATTGAAATCTCCTTTTCCTTTATTATCACTATTATGATCACCATCATCCTCCTCCTCCAAATCATCATCATCATCTTGCTTCTCTTTATCTTGAAATGTGTGCTTAGTAACAGAACTTGTAGCAGGCCTAGACAACAAGGGAGAATTAAAAATCTTTCGCAGAGGTGTTCTTTTTATAAATAAATCCGTATTTGCTAGGATACGGTTGAGCTCTTTATATTTTCGTCTCGATGAAGCTACATTACGCGCGGCTTCGTGACGTTGAGCGTTTTACGTGTTCTTGAAACTCTTCTACAATGTTTTCATTGAAAAATTGTCCTACAAGATATCTTATGACGTCCGTTGTGATAGCCTCGGAGAAATGGCTTTCTATAATCTTTGCAAATATAGCTAGAAATTGGTTATTCGATGATGGACTTTATCTTCTGCTAACAGATTCTTCTTTAAGAAGAAAAAATTAAATTGACTTATATAATGTAGTACAAAGCTGTGTAGATTAGAAAAATAGCCTATAGTAGTTCTAGGACGAGAGGTCTGACCACGTTGTGAACAGCTTGAAGGTTAACAGTAAAAAGCGTATAACCTATCATATATACCTTATACATGGTGGGTGAGAGGAAGGGATAGTCAAGGAAGGGGGAAGGAAGCGGCCGTGGCTTGGTTCATATTGGCAATATGTTGATATATTTCTGAGTTAATCGAGCTTCCTCCGCCTCCTCACCGGCTGCCCTTTCTTACGTCAGCCCGTAGCGGAGTGACTGAATCACCATGGCTTGTATTTCCTCTCTGTGCGTGGGCGTGATGAAGTAATGCGTGTTTTGGAGCAACTTTCGTAACTGCATCTGTTCTTGCTATGGCGTATGTCATAAAGTGCTACAAACGACGTTTCGATTCGTCAAAATTGTGGGCTTAAATGCCAAAGAGTCAAATATCTTGAAAACGCTGCGCCCTAGAGCAAAATGGACAATTTCCGTTGCCTCTAACCGTAGAGCACCTCACCTGATCTCGCTATCTAGAACACTGTGGCATAAGTTCGGTTGCTACTTAGGTCCTCTGGCATACTATGAAAATGAGGAGTGAGGTAGTTTCCCGTTGCTTTCCTCTCCGAAGCAGAAGTTGCTATTGCATACATTCTGCCCAGCCCATAGAAATGCTTGCACCAACCGAATCTATGAGCGATGTTCTCACACGATTCATATCAAGGACTGGCTGCATAAGAAAATGTATTACCAGAATCGCTCATACCTCGGTCACTTTCATATTGTCAAAGCCAAGAATAAAACTGAGACAGATCAAAGAAAGTCACAAATTTCTCTAGCCCATACCAGAAGTCATGTGAACTGTAAACACTACATCTCGCCAACATAGGCAACAACTGTGTACTACTTAACCTAATTTCTTGGTAATATTATAATACTTAGGCTCCTAACTCATTTATTTTCTACAGAATATTGAAGGCCTCACTGGGGCCTCATTCTCTTAAACATAATGGATTTATTCAGTTTCTCGTAACTTTATTCTTGTTATTCTTGTTGTTGCATCATCTTATAAGGGTTATGCCATTGTTGGGACAAGATGATGTGTACTGATAAGACACACATTGCGTCCCCCTTATGTGTTTGTCATTAGACGCTTGAGTTGTGTAGACATCACGTCTTTGATTGTGACTTTGTTTACTAGTACCTCATATTATTTTACATTTCTGGGTAATTTAAGGAATGTGATCTCTACTATATTTATTCCGTTTTATTTGTGATAGTGATTTGCACATTTGTTTTATTTTTTCTTGTGTGTTTTCAAATTTCCTCTTTCGCCTTCTGCCATTCATTGTGTTTTGAATTAGTTTGTTGGGATGTTTCACCTTCTCTTTTAGTTGATGTTCTTGATTTCATTTTGAGTGACCTCCTTTGAAGGCAGTAGCAATTTATTATGTGTATTAGCCCTGTGACACTTCCAACGATAAGTGTGAATTGTCATGCTTCGCCAGTCACAAACCGTATTAACCCATGTACTGAAACTGTATTTATCGCCCTACCCTGGGGTGTTCTTTCGGGGTTAGAGGCTTTGGCGGTGTAATTGAACGGGCATTAGTATAATTACCACCAACTACGATATTTTAGTATGTAACAATGCGCCATAAACGGCAAGTTCGTTTAGCGTGGATGTAGAGTTTTCACTGGCATAGCAATGGGTTGGCTGTAATTGTTTAGGCCTAATTGACGCATATATGTAAAATCAGGGCGAATCAATGAGGTAGAATAACATGGAGAGGCGGAAGCGCTGCCTGGGTGCCGGACGTCCGCCATGTTTCCTGTGGTCACACAAGCAAGGGGGCATGGACCTCGAACGACGAAAAGTGTAGATAATACGCATTTTATAATCACTGGGGGATAATTAAAGACCGTTGCCGAAAGCTTAAAGCATTAAAAAGTCATAGTCTGCGAATACCGTCACTTCATCATATTGCGGCATGAGGCCATCACGATCAGTTGATTGTAGGTTCGTTCGAAATCATCGCCCAGAGACATACGAATAGGCCTCGAAATCGGAACAAGAGCGTTACCCTGCTTGGCTGCTGTGGTTAACCGTAAATTACAATAAAAACCGTGGAGTTAAACTTTTATGACAGAAAGTCTTAAAATGATAGGGACCTACAATATGTTACATCATTCTGATAATATTTTTAAAAGTATTGCAACCCCATGAGTACCGTCTTTCTTTCTTAATCTGTTTACCCTCCAGGGTTGATTTTTTCCACGGACTCAGAGAGGGTTCCTACCTCTACCGCCTCAAGGGCAGTGTCCTGGAGCGTGAGACTTTGGGTCGGGAGATACAAATGGGGAAGAGGACCAGTGCCTCGCCCAGGCGGCCTCGCCTGCTATGCTGAACAAGGGCCTTGTGGGAGGGATGGGAAGATTGGAAGGGATAGACAAGGAAGAGGGAAAGAAGCGGCCGTGGCCTTAAGTTAGGTACCATCCCGGCATTTGCCTGGAGGAGAAGTGGGAAAACATGAAAAACCAATTCGAGGATGGCTGAGGTGGGAGTCGAACCCACCTCTACTCAGTTGACCTCCCGAGGCTGTGTGTACCCCGTTCCAGCCCTCGTAACCCTTTTCAAATTTCGTGGCAGAGCCGGGAATCGAACCCGGGCTTTCTGGGGTGGCAGCTGCTCACGCTAACCACTACGCAATAGAGGTGGCCCATAAGTACTGTACCCATAAGTAAGTAGTGTAGCTTAGATTTAAATACCAATGCAACTGGTATCTACAATAAAAGCTGCATAAATTTCACAAATAGCAGTAAAATACTGTATTTACCATACTTGGGATACGTTTGACCGAAATAGGTGGTTACGTTTCCTTGGTGGTGGGAGCTCCATTGTCTTTGTTTGTAAATGTGAATGAAAATTAAATAGGGTCAGAAAGGCATTTGCCAGTAATCGCCGTTGGTCATTTGTTTCATACATGTACTTATCTTCGAAAGGTACAGAGCGTAAGTGACTGTATTGAGTGGGATACCATTTATGTCTTTTCGTCCTCACAATGTATTGTTCCCTTAATTCCTTGTTCTTTAAAGAAAATCTGAAACATAATTCGACAAATAATTACCGTTGCTATCCGTAATTTTGCTGTCTAAACAATAAAATGGGTTTAATTACAAACAGAAGTTACAAAAATGAATCTCGGCTATCATTCAGTAATACTTACTTAAAATACGATATATCCTTGCTTTTATTACTCCGATTAGTACAACCGTGCGCTGAGTATACGGGTGGCATTCTTGAAAGCGAGAATCTATCTTTACACTACTGAAAAATTACGGAAACTTAGGAAATTAAATTGGCTTGCACTATCTCCCTGTCACCTCAACATATTATGTTCTCGCGCCAATTCGCTTTGTTTTGACAACCGTTAACATGGCTGCCCCTTATCAACTTGCTTCCGCAGGGAGCGCTGATGTCAGGCATACAGCCCTTCTATGTTATTATAGCTCGTTGGGGCGAATAGAAACGCATAGTATGACGACTTCTGCTGGTTGATATGTTCCTACACTACGCAGCGCTGGTGTAGGTAGATAGTGATTAGCTGTCTCCGAACATGTGATTCTAAATTAGATCTGATGTGACTTAATTCGGAATTTATCGTTTAAATAAATGATTTTAAACCGTGTGTTCATTAATGTGATGTTTCAGGACTGTGCATTCTGCTTCTGACTGATGATTGTGTTTATGTGCGGTCTGTTTTTCGTTCAAATTAAGATATAGTGTTCTTTGTTTTGAAAGTAATATGTGAAAAATACGTAGGAAATGTTTTACGTTTGGTAATTATTTAATGATATTACTTCTTAAATTGGTTCATCAGTATCTTAACGAATATCTCAAACGTGTATGTGTTTGTTGAGCTAAGAGATCTTTCATGAATTCACCACAAAATCAAACTCAGTTGCAAATATCAACTATAATCTTAAAAGGACATGTTCAACTGTTTATGTACACGCTACGTCATATAAACATATTAAAACTCTGCAGGTACCCACATGATTGTCACGTACAGGTATGTCATACACATTTAATTCCTACATAACTACTTAATTTGTATGTTAACATGCTTACCAGCACTCCATCCTATCAGTCAGTTCGACATATTTTGCGTATGTTTTGCGGTCGTACTAGCTTGTGTATCTTTCCTTACTTATTTTATTCGGAAATAAAATTGGCATTATATGTAATGGAAAATTCAGTTTGGTACCAAGTCCTGAACATGTTCAGTACAGCACCCAAGTCCATGAGAAACAGTAATTGGAGATAAACTATCCATGCATTCTTGAAATAATTCTAGCCATAATACTTCTTGTACACCAAGAGTTCTCACAACAACTTCATCTACATGAGCAAACATAAATAATAATTCATTCGATGGGTGAATGACATAGTTGGATGAGTTACTATTTTCTTATAGACTTTTTAGGACTGGAAACGGACTGCCTTTTGCCTGTTCTGTATTGCTTTTCAGAGAACCAATACATGCTGTACAGTTTGTCACTTTGCTTGAATGTTTAACAATGTTCCCACAGAAGTGATTAATAACATACCTTTTTAACTGATGATATAGATGAAAGAAGGTCTTTGTCCATCTTGTTCATGCTGTAAATTTTTTCTGAGCTGTACTTAAGATTTTGGCATTCTCTTTGACAACAGCTTTTGCCATGGTTCAAATCTGATTGGAAAATGAAGTTAAGGGTGCTCTCACTTAAAGGCAGATCTTGATGTGGGATAGCCTTCGACCACTTTGAGAACAGAGTGGGATCTTTTCGGATAAAAAATGCCGTTTTTCATTCGAGTGTTTATCGTAACCCGACTTGCAACCCGGAACATAGCAAGTTATAAGCATATGCACATGAGGTGGTAAATTGAAGCATATGCCAATGCTTAATCTTTTTCACTTTTCAGTTCACGAAAAGTTAACACCAGATATTTTGCGCATACAAAACGAGAGAATGTACAAAACTACCCAAAAAGACTACCAATTGTTTACACCCTTCCACATTAAGCCGACAAAAAGCGCGCGTACTTGGACTTTTTATCGACAGCAGCGCTACAGGTGGCGGAGAACATGTGATTCAGAGGTAGTCGTCCTGCTAAAATCTTCACTGAACGACGTGGTGTAATTTCTAATGCTTTTATTCCGTGACTCCGCCTCGTGATCGTCATCTGTTTTAGTGCATTGGTAGGTGCGCCTCTCTGGGGACATGTACGTAGGTGGATCCAAAGGTTAGTTGCACTAACTCGCCGCAGCAGCGCGCTGTGTGTCGCAAACGTGGGCATAGCGGAGAAAGGGACAGACACTGTCCACACGTCTGTTAGTCAGGTTGCTGTGGTGTCTCGTCTAGTGTTGTGTGAATAGCGACCAAATGCAATGGCGCGCCAACTGGACGTTCACTCCAAATATGAGGTGCGTGCGACAATCCGATTCCTATGGCCAAAAGGAAGAACTGCACGGACATTCATCGTGAAATTAGTGCTGTGTATGGGGAGCGGGCAATTTCCCGGCAAGGTATCGTAAAGTGGTTTCAGCAATTCGAAGCGGGACGCACGGATATCACGGACAACCATCGCAAAGGCAGGCCCGCAACGCCCAGGACCCGTGCAAAGGTCAACATTGGGCAGAACCGGCGCATTAAACTGAGAGAAATCGCGACGCAGCTGAGCATGTCGTATGGCAGTGTGTTCGCCATTGTTCACGAGGACCTTGGATATCGTAAGCTGTGTCAAAGATGGGTCCCACGTCTTCTCACCGATGAGCACAAGGGACAACGTTTCCAATTCCTCCCTGGCATGTTTGCAACGCTATGTCGCAGACGGCAACGGGTTTCTGCGGCGAATCGTCACAGGCGACGAAAGGTGGGTCCACCACTTCACCCCCGAAACGAAGCGAACATCAATGGAATTGGCGCACCCCTCATCACCACAATGAAAGAAGGCCAAGGTTCAACCTTTAGCCGGTAAGGTTATGGCGACAGTGTTCTTTGACATGGAGGGTTTGCTGCACATGGAATTCATGCCGAAAGGAACGACGATCAACGCGGCGTCGTATTGTCAAACGTTGCACCGGTTGCGTAAAGCGATTAGAGAGAAGGGCCAGTGTGATTTTGTTGCACGATAACGCAACACCTCACAAGGCCCGCCAAACGAGAGAATGCTGCAGCGTTCCAATGGGTGGTCTGGCAACATCCACCCTACAGTCCCGACCTAGCGCCATGTGACTTTCATCTGTTCGGTAAGCTCAAAACGGAGCTCGGTGGTCGACGTTTCCAGACCGATGAGGAGGTGAAGGCCGCTGTCTCCGAGTGGTTGCAGAACGCTGGAGGAAATTTCTCTTGAAAACTATGTGGAAAAGCGACGTTACAGTGTATGTCGTTATAGTCGTGTTGGTGTTGTATAGGTGGTGTAATAAAGGGCCATAAATGGGAAGTGCAACTTATTTTCTGATCTGCCCTCGTAGTTGGCATCGGGTCAATATCCAGAATGGCAGCGAATGGAACATCGCTCTGTCTAGCCATAATGGCTAAACAAAATGACTACTTACCGCCCTAGTTACGGGGCTGAAGAGGCTTTGGAGCCTTATATATTTTTTAGGTTTTGATTGATTTGGTTTTTTTCTTCAATTAGGGTGATTATCACCGTGGGATTTGGATTGTTTTAATTAACTGAGTTGTGCTACTATTTAAAATGGGTGCCTGTAAGGATTATTAAAGGACCCTTTCGTCGGTAGATTTCCAAAATCTTATACTTCGTTGAATGTATCTCGTCTTCGCACTCGGAGTACATACAAATTAAAAATATTTAATTACATTATTGGCTATGCAGCGCAAACGTGATGTGCCGTGAGCTTCATTGGTCGAAATAATATTTGAAGAAATGTTAATATGTTTCCACCGAAATTCTCGAGTGGTCTGCTGTACACGTGTTTAAAACTTTAAAACAAAAACTAAACTTGTGGTCACCGCAATTAGTTGATGTTGCCTGGCATTAGACTGTTCTGAGTGTCTAATAGCATATTATTATCATTATTCATATTTAATTTTGAGATACTCTATTATGTACTACGTCTTGGTAATATTATTAAACTTAGGTTCCTTTAGTAGCTAACTCATTTTTTTTCTACAGAATATTGAAGATGCTACTATCCTTTTGAGGCCTCATTCTCATTAACGTAATGGATTTATTCGGTTTCTCGTATCTTTATTCTTGTTACTCATTGTTGTTTTATCATCTTATAACGGTTATGCCATTGTTGGGACAAGATGATATGTAGTGATAAGGTAAGACGTGCGCTGCGTCATCTTTATGAGTTTGTCATTGTCTTCCGGGAAGGGTGTGGATTAGACGCTTGAGTTGTGTAGACGTCAAGTCTTTGATGTTTGTAACTGTGTTTACTAATACCTCATACTACATTACATTTTCGGGGTAATTTAACTAATGTGGTTCCTACCATATTTCTTCTGTTTTATTTGTGATGATAATTTGCACTTTGTGTGTTTGTGTGTGTGTGTGTGTGTGTGTGTGTGTGTGTGTGCCGTGTTTAGCCATGTTGCGGACTTTTAAATGTTCAAGTTTCCTCTTTCACCTTCTGCCATTCATGGGGTTATGAATTAGTTTCTTGGGATGTTTCACCTTCCCTTTTGGATAATTTTCTTGATTTAAGTTTGAGTGAACTCTTTAAAAGGGAGATGTAATTTATTATGAGTTTCAATTTTCTATTAGAAAATTTAGTATACTAAAAGGTGTACCCCGTTCTTTCTTATCGTAATTATTGAGAGCTCTCGACAGGTATGGTCAAATGAGCATCGATTTAAATGGTTGGTTTCAAAGAACTAAATGTATTAAGTCATTAAGTACCATAATTTAAACTTTTGTAGTTGGTACTCAAGATGCAAGTTTTACCGTAATTCTACCGGTTCTTTTTATGCACAAGTTGTTCTTTTTAAAAAATGAAATCTTTCGTGGATTTTAAAATATTTTGAAATTGCAAATAACTATTATGCTACATTTTTTATAAAATTCTGAAGGTATTAACTATTATTTTGGAAGATAACTTCCTCTAATATGATTCAGTGTGTGAATTAATTTCTTATAGCCCGTTTATTAATTTAAGTAGATTTATTTCTCTTGTTTTCTTATTTACTGAAATTTTTCATGAGTGTTACTATTTTTTTAATTCTTCATTCATTAAATTTCTCTGTGGTTTAAATTATGTATGGTGTTTCATGGTATTTCTCACGAACTGTTCAATTCTTTCGCCCACGATCCACCCTCTGTTGACATCCTTTGACCTTGGTTTACCCAGATTCCATACCTTCCCAGTCCTGTGACTTGTGTTTTGGTCGAGGCCCCCCTAAGTCGTTGACGTGATTTCGCGACGGGATGGCCTCTAGTCTCTCTTGTGGTAGTGCTGGCAATCGAAACTGTGTTTTTGCGGTGTTGTGCCGTCAGTTGTTTTCGTTGTCCTTGTGTTCGATTGTCGGTACGTCACACAAATAGAAAGTTGCTCAATGTTTCTCTGGGTTAACTGACTTGCCTATTTAGATGTCTAGTGCTCTGTTCAACTCACTGTGTTGCTCGCCTTTACAGGTAATCGAGTCAACATCTGTAATGGGATTGTGTGCCCGCCCAACACGGGCTGCCACGTGGTTTCCTCCAGCTACAATGCATTTCACATCTCGAGGGACAGATGCGTTGATTTTAATGGTAAGCTGTCATCGTCGTTTTCTTTGCAGTCAGAATTAAAAATCTGATTTGAAAACTGTGAACGGCCGTGTCAAAGATAAATGACATTACATTATTTTGGTGGATGTTAGGTTGTATACTATTCGCGAAACTTTTAGTGACACTTCCGCTCCTCAGCGCTGAATCGGTAGACCTCGGTTATCTTCGAGAAATGGATTGGCAACGTATGGCACCAAAAGTTAATCAGCTGAGCATCGCCGTAAGACACCTGGCGGTACAATCAAAAAACTTCGAATACTATTGTTATTTTTACAATAAAGCGAAGAAATATATAGTTCATTCCATGTTAAAAAAATCGTATTGCACTCATGACAACAGGGTTGCCATATCAAACAGTTCTGCTCAATAACAACATCACGGGAGAATGGCGGCACATAAATTTGTGAAATTCAGTATTTAAGTTTAAAAAGCGGAAGAAACTAAGCTAAAAATTAGTTTTAAGAACTAAAGGGTAGCCTATGGGAGTTTACAGAGGCAATTTTTGCTTTGTACGGAATCAGAGGTTAACTACATAAATAAACCTCAGCATCGAAGTGCAAGGGAAATTGGGGGAGAAAGTAGAAAAATAATATTTTTATGGGCTCGAGGAGCGAAGGATTAATTGAATTGCATTTAGTAAATTTCCTCAAGCAACGCGGGGTACTATTGTGCTATCGTATCGCTCACAAAAACAATAGTAAAAAATACATGCGTTTTGAAAAAACTAGTAAACTTAACAAACCCCAAAACCAGCACAAATAAAACGGCAAATGTTTTTATCAGTACAAGTTATGCCGTGACGTATCGCTGCACACCACAGTACTAAAACCTTCAGTAATCTTGAATAATAGAACACACACAAATTCTATGCAATATACAACCAACAACACAAGACAAGTACGCACTGATGTAAAGCCTAAAAACACGCACGCAACAAATAAATACTCTAGACGACTTCACTGCAGAAGTGAGCTTCCGGTGGTTGACAGAGTGAGGGACTACACGAGGCTTGAACCAGAGCAACACGGAAGGACGAAAATTAAGGAAGGCTTCCTCCCTACGAATATATTTATGAAAAAGAAAATTGTATGTACTTATTTGAATAACGTCACGGGCAAAAATATTTCATCTTTTTTTATCTGTCTTTCATAATATATTACAAGGTACAGTATAATATTCCTTAATCACAAGAAATTATGTGTTCACTCCTTGTACGTCCATAAGAGCAGTACTGTTTACTTAACGTGGAATGAGCTATGACAAGCGTCTCGGTATAACAGTACGATAATACGACAAGTGTGTGACTTTTATTCCCACAATTCTCTCGCATTGGTGATAGTGAAGAGAAGACTAGTTTGTTTTCGTTGATCAGCTGATGAGGCATCAATGAGCTAATCAGGCGTACTTTTGCTATCTACACTATATAACTTAAAATAGAAGATCAAAATAATATTTAAAACTCGAATACGATTTCAGGTTAAAACCGAGCCAGTGTTTATCAAATATTCCCAAGTGAACTTATTGGCCACAATTCAAACAACAAATTTCCCCTCCATTTACGCGAAAACAATTGCTAATCAACTGTCATACCGGGTATTTACTACAAATCAGATCAGATGGCAGTACTTTCGCAGAAGACAAGAGGCCAGCAACGGCCATGCATTCTGATTGGCCAGGTCGTATTACCGTAGTGAAAAACGAACTTCCGAAACATGAGGAAAATCTAGGTACATCACATGAACACCTTGGGTACTCTACACACAGAGAGGGCAGAGAAATAATAGCAGACGTAGAAGACTGCTGTGATACAGAAAATAAACAGTTGCTCTTCCCTCCGTATGTCCATTGAACGGTCTGGCGCATATATGGGAAAATCTGTTTCCACAATTAAAAGTATTAAAATATTTCCTGCCTCTCTAAGCACTCTTAGTAAAAAGAGCTAGGCCACTCTATTTCATAATGATTGATATTATTGGATAATAAAGAAAAGTGTCACGACGAGACGTGATATGCAGAGGGGTCCAGTCAGGGGGGCAGTCAGTATTAATGGAACAGAATGACATACCGTCACAATTCTAGCACGGGGAAAGGTTTTTTGTGTGTTCAAAGTGACCCCCATTAGCAGCCAAACAACGTGGCTGCCGCTGAACTGCTCTCGGTGTTGGCGGTGTGATAGCCGCACAGGACGCCTCGATGGTTTCTCGTAGCTCGTTCAGTGCAGCTATCGATAAACTTCACTTTTACGGTCACTCACAGGTGGAAGTCAAGAGGTGTAAGGTCTGGAGACCGTGGTGGGCACTCAGCAGCTCCTCTTCGACCTATCCATCGTCCAGGTCGATTTTCTTCCAAGTACGCTGTGACACCTAATGTGGTAGTGAGGCGGAGCGCCATCTTGTTGTACGTAAAATCTTTCATTTCCAAACACCTCTCGGATAGAAGGTAAAATCGATGTTTGCAGCATATGAGGGCACACCTTACCAGTTACTGTACCTTCAAATAAGAATGGGCCAATCAAATCACGCGATGACAGACCACAGCACGCATTAACATCGGCTAGATTAACATGTTTGTCCAAGTGAACGTGAGGAGTTTCAGGAGCCCGGTACGCGCAGTTGTGGCGGTTTACAGTAGCGTCCAGTTTGAATTGCACCTCCTCAGACCAGATAACCATCTTCGCAAACCGTTCATACTCGCGAAGCATGCCTTCAAACCACTCGCAATATTACATCCTTCGATTGTGTCGTCCTCGTTCATAGCATGCAGCGATCTTGGAATGTACACTTTCCAATTTGCAGCCTTCAGAATTCGTCGTACGGTTAATCAGCTTACCCTGCTTTCACGTGCCCCCGGATTCACAGATTTTTGTGGTGACCTAGTAAAATGTTACAGCACAGCAGCGCTGGAAGCTGGACTTGTTGATGTTTTTGTTCGGCCAGACGTTTCCTTATGTTCATCCTGAGCAGTACTGTCGGATTCAAATTTATCCCGAATACGATAAATTGTTGTACGTGTTGGTGGCCGAGTTCCGTACACATTACGCCATCGCCGTTGTAGTTATCTATTTATTTATTTATTTATTTATTTATTTATTTATTTATTTATTTATTTATTTATTTATTTCAATGAGTCTATACAGAGTTTTCCTCCATTATTAGACCCTGTGCTATATGTATTAAACAGATCAAAACCAGGATACAATTATGAATACTAACACAAACTACTACTAAAAAAAAAACCCAACTATTTTATATAAAACGTGAGAAAATGTAAGTAACCTGTAAACAGGAGGTTACGTAACTAAAAGGCGAAAACAAACATACAGCGATCGGCAACCACAGCAACTTGGCAAATTATCTAAAGTAGAAGAAATTGTTGCCGGCCCCGTGGTGTAGGGGTAGCGTACCTGCCTGTTACCCGGAGTCCCCGGGTTCGATTCCCGGCCAGGTCACGGATTTTTACCTGGACCTGAGGGCTGATTCGAGGTCCACTCAGCCTACGTGATTAGAATTGAGGAGCTATCTGTCGGTGAGATAGCAGCCCGGTCTAGAAAGCCAAGAATAACGGCCGAGAGGATTCGTCGTGCTGACCACACGACACCTCGTAATCTGCAGGCCTTCGGACTGAGCAGCGGTCGCTTGGTAGGCCAAGGCCCTTCAAGGGCTGTAGTGCCATGGGGTTTGGTTTTGGTTTGTTAGATGAAATTGTTACGAAACCTGTAACCATTAGGTTACGTAACAAAAGTGGGGAAAAGCAACCTGGTGTTGACCCACTTCTTGACCGAGTCAGCTTGTCTGTGCCACTACAAGCTGACCCTATCAAAATGTTACAAACCGCTGAGCATTGCCGTTGTACCTCCACCATGTGTTCGTACCTCTAGTACCACTGTACCACTTCAATACAGCCTTGTGTTGCTCAAGCGACAGTCTTATCATCTGCTGGAAAACGCACGCCAAGAATGTCACGCCATTAGAATGGACTACACTACCACGCAAGAACTGCAACGATATGTCATGTTGTTCCAAAGATATCAACTATCTTTACTGAACCCCTCTCTATGTGTGTGTGTGACGCAATAATGGGCTTTAGATAATAAAGGCAAGACCACTGCCTTCGTGATGTCCAGGCCGTACTGTAACGAGCGCGGGAAAGCAATCAGCTGATCGTTAGGGGGAAGTTTAGCACTTGAGTTAGTAGAGTTAAACATAGATTTTCGCAGTTTTATTGAAATTTTTAGCGATGGCCGCATGTTCACTCAGATATATGTGAGAATGAGTCGTCATCGACTGCATTATTAAGTGAAAAGTCGTTAATTAGTGAAGAAAACTTAGTGTGAGCGTGTATTTTGTGTGAAGCTATAGGTTAAGAAGATCGTTCTTCAGTGTTTTAATTTTGTAGGTTATTTGTGTAAAGTTATATTTATAGTGTAAAATAAATTGAGTTCTTGCATTCTGTGTTTTATTATTAACCACGAATTGTATATACTTGAATTAAGATGATCAGTTAGGGAAATCACCATGCCTAAGAGTTGCTGTGTGCCTGGCTGAAATCCAATTATAAACAAGGAGAGTACACTCCGGTATTTGTGTTTCCTTGTGATGAAAAACGAGTTAAGTTATGGAAGAAGGCTATTCCCAGGGAGAATTTAATAGTTAATCACAACACAGTTGTGTGTATCAAGCACTTTCCTGAAAATCACATCCTGAGAGAAATAAAGTGTCCCGTCCAGATGGTGAGTTAAATTTTTTTATTATGTCATAAACGTGGGTAACATTAGGTAGGCCCTATATTTTAATGTAATCAGACCTACGGCTTATCTGAATTCGGTGTATTTGAAAATGCAGGTCTTATTTATGAGTATCACCGACCTCGATAGCTGCAGTCGCTTAAGTGCGGCCAGTATCCAGTATTCGGGAGACAGTGGGTTCGAACCCCAACTGTCGGCAGCCCAGAAGATGGTTTTCCGTGGTTTCCAATTTTCACGCCAGGCAAATGCTGGGGCTGTACCTTAATTAAGGCCAAGGCCGCTTGCTATTCCTAGACCTTTCCTGTCCCATCGTCGCCGTAAGACCTATCTGTGTCGGTGCGACGAAAAGCAAATAGCATAAATAATAATAATAATAATAATAATAATAATAATAATAATAATAATAATTTATGAGTATCAAACAGCAGTGTGATTTATGTAAATCTTATCTTCTGACAGATTCAGATCTTATTTATGAACTAGCGAATGTACCCGTGCTTCGCTACGGTATTCTACATTGTATTCGAATATCGAAGTAAATAGTGAACATGCAGTAAATAAGATTGTTTTAAAACTGCATGTCTTTTAGCGTTATCCGAGAAAGAGCATGGGGAGTTCCCCGTACGTTGTTTCCAATGTAAAGTGTTTGTTATGGATTTGTGATATAACGGCAGGCTCACTTGCCTACTGCCATTCACAATCGAGTTGGGAAGTTACATTATAATAGCAGGCCCCATTGCCTACTACGCGGACAGAATCGCTTTGGGGAGTTTTCGTTAAAATGGCAGCCCCCCTTTCCTACTTCCAGACAGATTACAGTTGAGGAGTTTTTATTATAATGGCAGGCAATTACCCTACTATCACTCGAAATTGAGTTGTGCAGTTATCATTATAATGCCAGGCCCATTTTCCTACTTCCAGCCAGCTTACTGCCAGTCACACCAAGTTGGTGAGTTTCCATCAAAATAGCAGGCCACTATGCCTAATGCCAGTCACATTTTAGATGAGGACATTTCTTTATAATGGCGGGCACCCTTGCCTACTGCCAAACACAATCGGGTAGGGGAGTTTTAGACAAAACTACATGCTCACTTGCCTTCTGCAAGTCAAATCGAGAAGTGAACTATTCATTACAATTGTAGGCCTTCCTTACTAATGACAGTTACACAGGAGTTGGAGAAGGAACCCTTTCATACTGCCAGTCAAAGTCGGTGTGGGGAGTACTGATTACAATAGCAGACCCACCCTTTCTCAATCGCTACAAATCGACATCAGTGAATATATATAGATCGACATACGAAAGTATATGCGTGTTTACAATACTGAAGACCTTCATTTACAGATTAACTGCTACTAAACGTACGTCATATCGACAAAGGATTATACCAAAAGACACGCCGGATTTAGTGGCCTAAATGACTGGTCCTATGATATGTCATCTATTCTTGGGTCAGATTGAGTTAGAAAGGTGGAACAGGGTAACGTTCTTGTAAGATTATCTCACATTACATTACTTTTCGGATAATTATGTGACAGCTACATACATAGCATTTGGCTCACATATGGCTACTGGGTGGGCCAATTTTCGTGAAGAGTTTGATGATTCTGTATTTCATATAAGTAATCGAAAGTATGAATTATGCATGTGAAAATTCCAAATTGACTTAACATCGATTAATAGAGAAAAATCAAACGTAAAAGGGATACAGATACGGCAAAAAGTCATAAGACCAAGGTTGTAGATCATTCCAAATTGAACGGAGATTGTGCAATCTGTTATGTGATAGGAATTTCCGAAGGTCTGCACCATAATTAAAATTGCCTGCATATTTCGATATTCTTCGGGGATAAAAAGTGAAAAATTTAATGATCTTGGATGTTTTCCGTTCGTTACAGGCTAAAACGTATAATTTTGTGAAATTTCAATTATCTTCTTTTCCTTCTGGCAGATTATGCCGCAATCTGGATTTTGGGCGAGGCGGGTAAAAATTAGGACTTTCAGGAAACTAAACCAAAAATTATGCAGATGGTCATTATTACCCCTTAAACGGAAAGCTGTACGTAAATTTCGCCAGAATAGTCAGTGTAGAGGCACATAGTCGTTACGATTTGATTTATATAGATAAGGAATCTGCTCCATGTAAAACACCTTTTGGGCTATATCCGCTGGACTTAACCTGCAAAACTGACCATTCAAGATATCTCCCTTATTAATCCTCCTGACGAAAAAATGCACATGAAAAAAAGGTTTAGAGGTGGAATTCCATCACGTTTCGTCGATTTCCAGTCAGGTTGGTCTTGTTCTGTATATATTGTGGAAGAGTAAAATCACCATTTCGGTTCCCTGTAAACCGCCAGTCCATTCCGGAACATGAAATGTTATTTACATTTAAAACCTACCTTTGGACAGGTGGATGCTAAATATAAATTTTGGTTCGAATGTCTTCAGTAGTTTTCAAGTTGTAAGGAATACGCTTTACACGCACCCGCTCGTGAGTTAAGTCCGATGGGACGTGTACAGAAAAACGGTCCTTTAATGATGTCTCCCTTATTAGTCCTCGTATCGAAATGATGCACATGAGAAAAAAGGTTTAGAAACTAATTTCTACCAAGGCAGGTAGATTTAAATTAACGTTGGTTGTGTATATTTTGTGGAAGTGCAAAATCACTGTTTAGGTTTCGTATAAACCCCCAGTCAGTTCAGGGATTTAGAAACAATATTTGCCCTAAAACCTATCAAGGACAGGTGTATTCTAAATATGAGTCTTGGTGGAAATACATCCAGTAGTTTGTAGCACTCGCGTACATACGGCGTTATTAAGGAAGAAAATAATACAGTTAAGAAAGTTGAAAGTAATAGAAAATGGATTATAACTGAGGACAGTCGGATAACGACAAATATGTAAATGCCAAGTTAATGTATTGGAAAATCAAATGTCCCTCAATAAATTATGCTAGTGTGAGTTATGGATATAACAAAGCGGTAACAGAGGAGAAATTTAGGTCCAGTGATTCCTAGGTAAACAAATAATAAGAAGATGACTAATGATGTTATTATTTAATCTATTCGAGGGCGGTTATAACATCCAACGATATTCCGCCAATATCCCGCAGATAGGCCGATTGACGCCTCTCTTGCCTTCTACCTAAGGAACAACCACGAATTTAAAAGCATGATGAGGAAAATGGCAATACGTTACTTCCCTGCTGGCATGCAGTCAGAGACGTTGCCATGGTAACCTGTAGGTTCGTTGTCGGTCTGTCGGTAACTCAATGCAGAGCATGATACCAGCGGAAAATTGTAAATTTCTCCGTCATGTGAAGAGTAAGGTAAATTATGAACATAATGAAAGTTGTTTATAATGAAGAGACGTTTCACATACGGTAAACGAAGTTTAGAGAAAATCAATAGGATAAGAGAAAATGGGGGAAAACCATTCTGGCTTTCCTATAAACCCCCGTCTATTCAAGGATTTTAAAATGATATGCATACTGAAACCTTCCCCGGTATGAGTATACTCTAAATATGAAGTTTGGTTGAGATCTATTCAGCCGTTTCGACGTGATGGTGGAAAAAACATTCTGGTTTTCCTATAAACCCCCGTCTGTTCGAAGATTTTAAAATGATATGCATATCAAAACCTTCCCCGCGATGAGTATACTCTAAATATGAAGTTTGGTTGAGATCTCTCCAGCCGTTTCGACGTGATGGTGGAAAAGCCATTCTGGTTTTCCTATAAACCCCCGTGTATTCAAAGATTTTGAAATGATATGCATATCAAAACCTTCCCCGGAATGAGTATATTCTAAATATGAAGTTTGGTTGAGATCTATCCAGCCGTTTCGACGTGATGGTGGAACAGACAAACAGACACGAAACGTAAAAACCACCGATTCGGTCTTGAGTTGACCTAAAACGGATAAATATCTGAAAAATTGGCAAAACAAAAGAAATTACAGACAGCGGACCCCCTACAATTTTATTTATATAGATTACCTCCAGAAGCAAGATATCTGAGTTTCCTAAATCGAGGGGGCTTAAAGTATCCATCAGACATGTGAATAGAACTTGGAATTGAGGTGTACAAAGTATTTTGTGTGTTAGTGTCAGCTGCATATAAGATAGTATTTCTGAATTCAGACGATCCTAAGTGTGTTACAAAATCCTTGGCTTTGGAGTTAATGCAGTTGGCAGATTGCCCAGTCACTTGTGACTGCGGGAAAAAATTGGAAGACCTGGCCGGACAGTGTAGGCCTATATATTTGGGTGAATATATTTTTTAATAACTTTTCCAAAATTCACACCGACTTGTGTATTCAACAAAGTGCTTCAAACAGAGCAGACCTACTCCATACTGGTGTAACGTCCTGTAAGAGGTCCAGAAAAGCTGCAGTGTTCATGCAGTGGAAACAGTGAGGTACAGAAATAATTTATATTTGTTATAAATAGTAATGGTAATTGGCTGCATGTTTTCTGTCAGTGTGTATGATGTGAATGTTCCAGTTGACCAGAAAATGGATAAAATCGCAAGAATATGTCTCAGGCTGTACTCACGCAAACGAACGTATATACGCGAGAAATAGAATTTTACGGGGAAGGATATGCATTGTATGTCAGAATTAACAAATATTTGAGGATAAGTTTGGGTTTTATAAGGTGTTAACAGTTCTTTAAGTAATTTAAACGAGTGTGTTATTCAAGCGGAGTGTATGCGTATCGCCTTCAAGTCCCCCCCTCCCCAAAGCGTGACGTCATCAAAGGTACAGTACGGCCTGGACGGACATTACGAAGGCAGTGGCACTGGCAAGACCAAACACAACACCCCAGACCTTAACCGACGTATCGGAACTGTCCATAATGGCGGCAGCTGGAGTGCTGACATGCGTTTGTCTTGATTTGTGTAAGTCGTGTTGTTACCAAATATTTACGGAAATTTGAATATTATTAATCTACATTTGTATTTATTTATAGTCTTAAGAAGGTTACAGAACCTCTTTCAGTGCCGTAAGAAGCTGTTTGTTCTCAAAGAGCTTATTTATCCCATCAATATCTGTGGTGATTAGGCTAATGTTCCTCGTGTTCTTCCCTGAAAGTATTTTCTTTATTTTTAGTTAATTATGCAATATGTTTATAGTTTAATTTGCTATGTGCCTGGATGTAAGCAAGAGCTTCAGTGTTTCCGTTTCCAAAATACTTTATTGTCTAAAGCCCATTATTGCAAAATTGGGTAAAGAGCATTCGTAAGAGAAACTTCGAACCGAATGATAGGCCTAATAATGTTGTGTGCATTAATCATTTTATCATTTTTGGAATCAAATGTATTGTTAGGGAAGATATTATACACCCATAGAAGGTGGTGATCTAATTCGAGTGCCGCGCAAACTTCTGAAGTTCAAACTAATGATGCTAATCCTAGCATTTGCCCTATCAGCCAACGTACCTTACTACAAATAAAATTAAATCATTCCCGGAAATATCCGGAAAATTATGACCAAATTATGATTTAGAGACTAAATTAATCTTAAACAGTGGAGCAAGAATGATGTAATTAATTTCCAACGTTTTACAATGAAATTCGTAAATTAATGAAATGTTACATTTCGCACAATGTGCATTTAGTTGTTACAGAAACTTGTCAAAGAGTTTTGTCTTTTGTTGCACAGTATGAGATGATATCGGTCACAGTAGGACACTTGCAGTTATCGTCCGGGTCATGGAATTTATCTGTTAAGCATATCCGATGATGGAAACCGTGTACGGCAAATCTTGTCAATATATGACGTAGGTCATATCTGGCTTGTGTCCATTCCCTATATATCAGCGCATCCGTTGAATAAAACTCTGGCCATATCTCTTGTCTCTTCTTATTGAGTTCCTGCAGTACATCCAGGTAGGCTTTGGCAGCTGGTAGAAACAGGTCGAGGCGGAGATCTTCGATGAAAAATTGCTCTCTTGCTAGTACATATGTAAGTCGGGATAATGTGTACTTTGACAGACATAGTGCTCTTTTGAGGAAATTGGCTTTGACGTTTTTCTATGTCTTCGAAATTTTCTTCTTTACATGTGCTCAGATGGTTTCCAGTCCATATGTTATGCTGGGAGCAATTTTTAAGCGAAACAGTGTGTTAGCTGTGGGCAGGGATAGTTGTCCTAGGTTCTTTATGCTATTAATTGCCGTCTTTGCAGCGATGGTTCGCAAATTAAACCCAACCTCAATTCCCGTGAGTGAACATGAGGATTATGTCCTTTTTTTATATAAAATACAATTGCGCGACCAATTCTGGTGAGTTTTAAGGTGACGAGTGCTTTAGATGGTCAAGCGTATCATACAAATGTCGCTTGTACCTACTCAACAATACAAGTGGATTTTGGAGGGTTGAAATTTTATTGGAGAAATTAGTTTGTGTGTTTTACATAATGGGCTATGGTGAAAAGTGGTGTTGCATTGTAGTCTATTTCATGCAAGGTTCTCTGTTGACATCTATACAGTATATCTTATTTGCTGATCGGAGTTTCATATCTGAAATATTTTAATACTCTGTGTCTGGGTCAAACTAACGTTCATACAATAATTTTCCCTTCGTTATTTTCCCCTCTGAAATTACATTTAGACTTACAATACGCGATAACTCTACTTTTGTTGTGTAATTATTCATATTTTGAGTTAGTGAGTTGCATTTCATGATGTTCGACTTTTCGACCCGAAATAAACATGCATAACCTTCCCCTCGACCACTGCCTTCGTGATATACATACCGTACTGTAGAAAGTGCGTCAAGCCATCAGCTGATCAACTGAGGCGAGCTTAGCGAATGTTACTAATTGTACTTCTGAACGTAATTCGTAAGGATTGGGAGTGTTCTCTGGATAATTGTGACTGTTGAAAGACATACATTTATATTTACGTACATTGTATGTTTGTTTCTTAAATTTATCACTTCAAGATTTACGTAATCAGCTGTTATTAATATAATGAGACCTCATAGCTTAGGTTAGGCATGGTCTCTTCACGTGGTGAGTATCATAAATTCAAGGGACGTAATACTTCATTTAAGTGTTATCGTATAACACGTTTGTGTGGATATATAATGTCTTGCAAACTTAAATACAATGTGTGAAAGTTCGCAGTTGCCACAATGCTAAGAACTTGTGCGTACCATGGCGAAATTACAACTATACTGAAACCTTTGGTCCACTCTGAAGGATACCTACCTTCCTTACTTATCAGCAAAATTTCATGAGATCTGTCTCTTGGGTCGTTTCGGGTTCTTCGTCACTTGCTGAGGTAAAAGGTAGGGTTCAGTAATCCTAATCTATCTACTCAAATGAAAGGTCTATTCATAAAATAGTTGTATTTTATTTTGGAAAATTTACTGAAGAAGCTAATAATACGTAATCCATGTATAATTCGGACTCTATCTTGTCCACTTAACACCACAATCATTTTTACACAAAGGGGCCGAACGCTGGTTTGAGCGTTTGACTTAACTGCCTGATGGGCATCCATACTAGAAACCATTGTCTCAATTATTAAATAAAGAAAAGAAAGTCTGGAAATCCTTAAATTTGGGTTCCATGTGAGACTACATGTACCATCATAATGATTCTTGATGGTCCAGCCCTCGTAACACGAACTCTGGACTCTGGGTACAATTAAGGCAGTCCAATCGGTGTGTGCCACACAATGGTTGTACGGCATGGACCCTTAATTGAATCGATGTGACCTGCAACTATGTCATGGACCGACCTCTAAACTTCTAAGTTACTTTAAAGTCATTGTGAATGATGACCGCAAGGAAAATGATGCTACAGTGGCATATGGCCCTAATCTAAGTCACTGAGGTTGATGACCCCATGACCATCCAAGTTCCTGAGCTGAAGGCTAAACACAGTTAAATTACATCGGTTGATGACCAAAGTTTTCACTTTACTAACCCCAGCACATTTACTGCTCAATCAATTAAAGTCAAATAATGCAGCAACAACAACAACAACGCTCACAATACTTTGTGGCAGTAAAATCCATTACCTTCGGATATGTCCCGTTAATCGTTACGTTAACATTTACATATTCCCAGAAAAATAAACTAAGATTTCCAGAATGCATCTCCAAGTTATTCGCTTGATTTAAAGTTATTTCACAAAAACGGTTCCACTGAATTTAATAATTAAATAAATATAAAAATTTAATGAAATCTTAATGAACAATCTTGTTTCATGACATCACACTTTAAGTCTAATCTAATCCTAGCCATTATTAATACTTGGATAATCCTAATAATTACGTACAAACCAAAAGTAACTCACCGTATAATGTAAGCCGATTACGAGGTCATACCTTGTCATGACATTTCATAAAGTTGTGTGCATCCCTCACAAACAAAACAATCATCACTACCATCACTCTATATTTTGGACAACCCTGAAATTGGCTAACCTCGCTCATTATACTCTAACTTCGTGGTTTCAAATATACATTACGATCTAATTAAACAAATTCACAGTATCTAATAACCTACACGTTATTTCTGGATGATATTTTCAACTAGTTGCCAAGAATGCAGTTTCATTTTAACACGTAGCAAGCACACAACCACGTTATCTTCTAGCGTCGAACTCCGATCAGCTGTCGGCATCGAGCACAAATGACCCTCACCCTGTCTGTTAGTTTTAATATGAAACACATGTCTATCAGCACGCTTGACCGACCCCTTTGATTTCACAAAAGAGAACAAAATACGATATTCTGACCAAACAAATATGCACATAGATTTACCTTTAATTGTCCTACAATAATTTTACACGTCGCACAGTAATACCCGCGCGGATTCTCGCACTCTACTTTCCATCCCAAACATTATAAAATCTTCCTCGGGCTCACACCAAAGTCCCGGGTTCACTACAGGCTTCCAAACACCTAATTCACAAATCCTATCTCAACTCATACGGCAAATCTAACTCTTGCCTCAACTCGATGACTCTCACTGACAAAAGAACTGGAATAGAAATCCTTACCAGAATCCACGACGCCTAATAACGCACAATACTTTAATAACGAACAACTTCGCATAAAATGATCTCATTTAAAAACTGGATTTTCACAAAAATGACTGACAAATTTTACTGTTATTATTGTCACTCAGACACGGTTTAAACGGACATGGAATACGCTGCGACAAATTCACGATCTGCATTACTCAACACTACACACAGTGCTTCCATCCGATTGAAAATGGGTAACGACAGATCCCTTTTGCACCAATTCCATCAAAATTCCAACTGAAAATTTTACGTCGAATAAACATTTTAATTTGACTTCACAAAATATAGGCAATAAATTCACGGAAATGACGATCTACTTTGGACGTGATATTACTTCGAAACCCTTATTAATAACTTTTTTACATTACACGGCGTTCGCACTACCTTAAAAATTTATCCAAACATAAAATAAAACAAATGACCCTTTCGTCATATTCTGGCATTCACAAAGAAACATATAGGTGACCAACTGCGTCATAAACACTCATTTCAAATACATATACGTTTGACATCATAAAACAAGATACAGTAGGCGGTAAGATAGCATGTCATCTACCTTAGGTTACGTCAGCGTTCATCTTTGGGCTTACCTGTGAGCCTCTGTCATTTATTTAGCCATTTTTACATTTTTGGCTGTACATAACATATTTCTTCCTGTTTCCTGAAAATAAAGCATTAAAAAATGCCCTTCACTTCTCGTTTTTTGTTGATCGCACTTGCCTGATTATATTTATTACCCGCACACGAATTACTTTCTTTACCACACCACAAAATTTATAAATACTTCTTCGGTATTTTGACCGTCCTTTTTATACAATTACTTCTGCTCAAAAACTATCCCTACATGGAGTCAAGACTCCAGCTACATCGGCTAAAATCTGTTGGTTGGACTTAGTCTACTTCTTATCGATTGATTTACAGAACAGTTCAGCCCTCTGTCTTCAGCCTCAACGATCCAAGTGCAGGGGTTTCAACATAGCGTCCCTTTTTATTTATAGACAGTACCCCCTCTCTCCAGGCATTTTCCCTTTGCCGCCAAGAAAATTTACGTAACTTTTCGACTTAAATGAAATGTATTTAAAAGAGTTTTGGATGTAACCACAAACTTGCTACGTTGCTAGCGGTAGTGTTCCTGAACCTTTAAAATTTATTCTTATTAAATTAACTGGTTAAATGACCTCATTTGATAGGCACTATTTTTGTCGACTTAGCGTGGGAAAACTATACATGCGCGTCCTTCTGAAATAATCCGCAGAGATGGCTTAGCAGTCTCTAATCCGTCTTACTAAAGACCAAGTGTCTTATAGATAAATACAGGACCCTCATTATATTGCGTTCACCACTAATTCTTTCATTTAAATATATTTATTCAACATAAACTTTCTTCTGTATCCTTCCACATTCGACACGTGCGGATGACGTCACATCTCATAGCGTGGGACAGAAGGTAGCCACCGCCTTGCCACGTGTCACTCCCGTGATATCAAGAAATGTTCAAGCTCCTCATCACAATTGACATGGGGCCTCATGTAGTAACTTTCATACTTAAATCTTAGGGCACATTAGTCATGGGTTCAATACATGTAAATATACAATCATATTTTCATTTCTTCGTATGAGGTCAGGATACCTTTATGAAAAACTAAAATCCCAACCGAGAATCTACCTGTTACGAAGAATAAAGGAGTATGTTTCACTCATTTTCCAGAGCTGAAGAAAGTCTTCGAAGGTATGGAGGTAAAGTCTATTATTATTATTATATCATTGTATGTTTGTTTTCACCATATTTGTATTAATGCATAATAATTATGTGTTGGGTACATTGACGAGTAAAACACTCAAGCTTTGACCGTGTAGATCGCACTTTCAAACCTACTTCTAAAATTACACAGACCTGACTTGCGAGTTACGATGCGATTCCAAGTGTTGGTCATCACAACTGTAATATTAATACATCATTTGTGAATATTTCATAATTACAGGGTACAGACGTATCATGTCTTTGAATTGCACGGGTCGGGCGGAGGAAACAGTTCGCCTCTGTGCGTGACGTCATCGGAGCTACAGTACGGGCTGTACATCACGAAGGCGGTGCCTTAAACTCTCATATCGTCCACCGATGTCCACCATGTTTTTTTTCTGGATTACGGTCTGATGTAACTGTACTTGGCCTTGATGAAGATTTGGATAACTCACATTGATCACACTATCGATTCAATTCATATTTCAGTTCCATTCAGTTGGCATTTCTACTGGAAGAGTTGAGTTCCCTCCTTGCAGCTCACCCCCGTAAAACGAAGTGTCCCTAAAAGTTTCGCGGATAGTAATACTTATTATAAGCTGACACCTTCCAGGATCGTCTTCAGAGCAAAGTGTCACTCCATAGTAACCAGACTAAAATGTAGTTCATTCCAGGGCCTCCAGAGTCAGAGAGAAGGAGGATAGCCATGATCTACTAGTACATAGCCGTCCCATTCGTCAAAATTATTCGGGTTTTTGGCAATTTCTATTACCTCGCGAATGATTCTGGGTATAATTCGTTTCTCTTTATAAATGACAGAAGTTGCAACAAAAGTGACTTCATGGTCATTATGTATAGCACGTTCACGAGAGCCTAGCTCATGAGGGAGCAATAGTTCCGTGTTTTGCCGCATAGTGCTCTAAGAAAGTAATCGGAGCACTTCGGAAAACGTTCGGTGAGGGAGCTTTAGTTTCAAACTGTGGCACGTAATGTCGGGAGCGCGCGTTGTCTACGGGAAGGCCTCTGCATGCGGTCGTTTCAAGTTACTAAACTGACAGTGTAGCAGCAGTTCAAATAGTGCCGGCAGATGTCAGACCAACGTTCCATTCCTCTACACGATTCCAATTGCCAGTACGACAATAACTTTCACACGAAAGCAAATTCGTTTTCATCATCTTTATATCATCATCATCATCATCATCATCATCATCACCACCACCACCATTTCACTAGATTCTTCGAAGATGTACGGGACTCGTTGCTGGAGAGACGGAGTCCAGGTTCCCTCCAAGGACTCAGACTCTCCATAATAGGACATTAGAAAGATAAAAAATTGCGTCTTGAGTAGAAAAGCTTAATAAAGAATAAATGTATCACACAGCAATTCAGAAAGAGCTCAGGCCGTTGCTCCTGGAAAGTTCACGTCCCAGTAGAAATGAAAATACTCCATACTTACAATTGGCTGTACGTCGCACCGACACAGATAGGTCTTATGGCGACGAGGGAATAGGAGTGGACAGGAAGCATTCATGGCTTTAATTAAGGTACAGCCTGGTATGAAAATGGGAGACCACGGGAAACTATCTTCAGCTTTGCCGACAATGGGGTTCGAACTCCCGAATGCAAACTCACAGCTGCACGCCCCTAACCGCATTGCTCCATCGAAGAATTACTTCTTCTTGATCATTATTGCACTCCGCACATACCTAGCCTCCGTCCAGCCACTTCGATGTTTACAATTCTTGGGTCATACTGAAGATATTGTTATACTATTTAAAGTACATATGGCCGGGCTGAGTGGCTCAGACGGTTGAGGCTCTGGCCTTCTGACCCCAACTTGGCAGGTTCGATCCTGGCTCAGTCCGGTGGTATTTGAAGGTGCTCAAATACGTCAGCCTCGTGTCGGTAGATTTACTGGCACGTAAAAGAACTCCTTCGGGACTAAATTCCGGCACCTCGGTGTCTCCGAAAACCGTTAAAGAGAGTAGTTAGTGGAACGTAAAGCAAATATTATTATTATTATTATTATTATTATTATTATTATTATTATTATTATTATTATTATTATTATTATTATTATTATTATTATTATTATTAAAGTACATATGTATAAAGACCTATTCTTGTTGATGGGATGTATATAAAACACTGGGATGAAATACACAGGGATACAGGGTAACTTATTATATCCCCTCGCTAGTGTGATTCATCACGCCATTTAACTACAAGTCATAGAGGACCGAATCACATATAACGTAGGTTGTTAGTTATATTTGTAGAGTTATAGTGGTAGTATGCTTTCCTGGAGGAAATGAACCACTGACTCTGTCAGTTGAAGTGTACGCTTATTTAACAGGCATGAGACATTCAAGGGCAGTGGAAAAACCAGTTCCATTAATTCCTCAATAAATCTGTTCCATTGATGACTGAATTTCTCAGATTGAAAAAAGTATAGTTGGTTGTACGACTAGTTCACATTCACATTTATTACATTCGATCACCTTTGTTCTAAATCAATGTTTATAAGTACCAGCACAATTATTATCAAGTTATGTGTCGTCTTGTGCTCGTCTTAGTCCTGCGCGACGCGGCGGCTAACTCCCGACGTTTTCCGATTACTTTCTTACAGCGCTCTACGGCGAAACACGAAAGTGTAGCTCCGTCTGGAGCCCACAGCAGACTTCTCCGACTGGCAAAGACGTAAGTGCCTGCGTTGTTGCTACCTTCCTACATGTTTGGCCAACAAGAGAAACATTGCAGCACAGTTTAAACGAATAGGTCGCAAACAATTGCCTATGATGATATTAGTCTTAACGAAAGTCTTTATATTGTATCTATGACATACTGTACGGAAATAATAGTAGAGTAAAACAGTAGTAAACACACTAATAAACCAATAACATCCCTCGGATAAGAGCAACGTGCTTCCACGGCCCGCATGGAAACTGTTGACGAGGATGACTTACAATAATAAGGGTTTGCTTTAACGTGGAAGCCAGCATTACGGTATGGAGCTCATTAGACACAAGGGAAAGAGCTGCTGTGTTAGGGTCATCAGTCAACAGACTGGTTTGATGCAGCTCTCCATTCCACACTATCCTACATCTCCTCTAATCTGTTCGTCATATCCATACCTTGGTCTATCCCACCCCACCTATCAAACGACATTTCCAACAAAAACCAACTGAGTGTCTTAAGTGTGTCCTGTCATTCTATCTCTCTTGCTCGTCGTCAAATTTCGCCAAATCGTCCTCCTCTTACCAGTTCGAATCAGTACATCTTAATTCGTAATTCGATCTACTCATCTCACCGTCAGTATTCTCCTGAAACACCTCATTTCAAAAACTTTTATTCTCTCTCTTTCTGAACTTGTTAATGACCATGTTTCACTTCCATACAATGCCACGCTCCAGACGAAAGTATTCAAAAACATCTTTCTAATTCCTTTATCAATGTTCGAGGGGAACAAATGTGTTTTCTTAAGAAAGTTCTTCCTTGCTTGTGTCGGTCTTATTCTACTTACGCTACTTATTCTAGTAACAATATTCCCTCAATCACCTGACTTTGTTAGACAACACTCCATTACTTTTGTTTTGTAATCCTTCCCCAACACTCTGTCACAACATTCAGCAGTTTCTGAAGACAAAGATAAAACAACAATATCATGGAAGAATCTCATAGTTTTGGTTTCCTCTCTTTGGATCGTGATTCCTTTTCCAAATGTTTTTTATTTCCTTTACCTCCCTTCAAAATAACCACTAAAAAGCAGATGGGTAAATTGCAGCCTTACCTCCCTCCTTTCTGGATTCCTGCTCCTTTTTCATAGACCTTGATTCTTATCACTACAGATCTTGCTCGTTATCTGATTCCCATCACCTTCAGAATCTCAAAAACCTTGGTCCAGTCAACGTTATCGAATACCTTTTCTAGATCTCTGAACGCCATGTACGTGAACTTGGCCTTCCTTATTCGATCCTCAAAGATCAGACGTAAAGTCAGGATTGCTTCACGTGTTCCTACATTTCTTCTGTAGCCACACAAATCTTCTCCTAACTCAGCTTTAACTTGACCTTCCAGTCTTCTGTAAATAATACGTGTTAACATTTTGCAAGCTAGAGATACTAAACTAATGCTGCCAGCACCTGGTATACCGACATTCTGTCTAAAATCGAATGCCACTTCACTTTCCTGTCTCACAGTAACCTCGCCACGTTGTCTTCTTCTAACGCAGTCAGTAATTATGAGGGCATGCCATCAATTCCACATGCTTTGTTCCTATTTATGTCTCCCAAAGCTCTCTGAACTCATAATTGTGTCTCTTCATCAACATCAACATTCTCATCAACTTCTTTCCCTTGATACAACTGTTTGATGGTCCTTCCAACATTCTGCCTTGTCTTCTTTCCCTAGAAGTGGTTTTCCATCTGAGCTCTTAATATTCATTCACCTAGTTTTCCTTTGTCGGAAGGTTTCCTTCATTTTCCTGTGTCCTCCATCCACCTTTCTTACAAACACACAACTTTCAAGATCTTTAAACTTCTTTTTCAGCCATTCTTCCTTAGCTGCCCTATACTTTCTGTCCACTTAATTTTTAATCTCCTGTATTCTTCTTTTCCTCCTCATTTTGCATTCTTTCATTTTACCCATTTGTCAATCACGCATACTATCTCCTGAGTTATCGACTGATTCCTAGTTGACCTTTCCTTCCTAACCGCAATGGTACGTGTTAGTTAGGAAATTTGTTTAGAAGGGTTATATGGAGGTAAGTTACATTCAGGAAAACGGTGTGGTATAGGGATCGGTGATAAGGGTACAGCAATCTGGAAGTCAAGTAGGGATGACACAAAAATATAGTATTGAACTGCAGAAGTACTGTGAAGAAAGGAATAAAATTAAGTACCGGGTAATTTAATAGATATATACTTACCAGATATTGTAATAAGAGTTGAATCATGGCTGAGAAATGATATAATGGATGCAAAAATTTTCTCGCGGAAATGGATTATGTATCGTAGAGGTAGGATAGGAATGGTAGGAGGGAAAGTATTCAATTTGGTGAAAGAAGAATTTGTGAGCTACGAAAAAGTTACAGATGACAAATATGAAATTGTAGGTGTAAGGCTCATTTCTAAGATAAAAGGCAACTTGATGTCTTTGGAGTGTACAGACCGGGAAATGGTAGCACTGACGCTGATTCAGAATTATTTGATAAGACGATCAGCTATGTGGGAAACGATATGGATAGGAATGTGATTGTAGCGGGAGATCTCAGGTTACCAAATGTCAGTTGGGAAGGTATTGCGAATAACAGAAAGCATGACCAACAAATGGCACATAAGCTAATATGGGACGGACAAGTGATTCAGAAAGTGGTGGAACCAACTAGAGGGAAGAATATTCTGGATGTGGTGCCGGTAAGACCAGATGAGCTCTATAGAGAAACCGAAGTAATAGATGGTATTAGTGATCACGAAGTTGCTTTAGTTGTAGTTAAAAATAAATGTCATAGGAAAGTAGGTCTTAGGTAGTGTCATATGGCTGATGAAACAGGAATGAGGGAGTTTTTAAAAAGTAACTACGATCGGTGGAAAACTGTAAATACAAGTGTAAACAAACTCTGGGATGGGTTTAAAGCAATTGTTGAGGAATTTGAAAAAAGGTTGTGACCTTTGAAAGGTGGTAAGGAATTGTAAAGACCCACTATATTATAACAGAGAAGTAAAGAGGCTAAGAAGGAGGTGCAGGTTGGAAATAAATAGAGTTAGAAATTGCTGTGGATGTAAGGAAAAATTTAAGGAACTTACTAGGAAATTGAATCTAGCAAAGAGGTCAGCTAAGGTTAATATGATGGCAAGCAAATTTGGCAGTCATACAAATTTTAGTGAAAAATGGAACGGTATGTATAGGTACTTTGGGGAGTGTGTATGCGAGGATCTTCAAAAGGCAGAATTATTCAGTCAGCAGTATGTAAAGATTGTTGGTTACAAGGATAAAGTCCAGATGGAAGAGGTGAATAATACTAAAGAAGTATTAAAATTTACCAATTTGCCAAGTACTTATTTGAATATCGTTTGCATGAAGAAGCTACAGCATACCAAATGAATGGAGTGTTGCCATAGTAGCCCCTGTGTAGAAAGGAAAGGGTGATAGACATAAAGATGAAAATTGCAGGCCAGTCACTTTGACATGCACTGCATGTAAGCTTTGGGAAAGCGTCCTTTCGAATTTTATGAGACATGTCTGCGAAATTAATTACTGGTTAGATAGAAGGCATTTCGGGTTCAGGAAAGGTTATTCCACTGAAGCTCAACTTTTAGGATTTCGGCAAGTTATAGCAGATATCTTGAATTCAGGAGGTCAAATGGACGGTATCGCGATTGACCTGTCTAAGGCATTTGATAGAGTATATAATTGGAGACTACTGGAAAAAAATGAGTGCGATTGGACTAGACAAAAGTGTGACTGAAGGGGTGGCTATACGTCTAGAAAATAAATCTGAGAGAATTAGAGTAGGCGAAGCTTTATCTGACCCTGTAATAATTAAGAGGTGAATTCCTCAAGGCAGTATTATTGGACCATTATGTTTTCTTATATATATAAATGTTATGAGTAAAGAAGTGGAATCAGAGATAACGATTTTTGTGTGTGATGTTATTCTGTATAGAGTAGTAAATACGTTACAAGATTGTGAGCAACTGCAAAATAAACTCAATTGACGTCAGAAAAGTTGGATGGCGCAGCCACGCGGTTGAATGTTGAAGCTGCAACATAGTGACTGGTGTGGTGTATTTACATGGCGAGCATTGAAATCGTGATGGAAACAGAAAGAAAATGGTAAAATTTGAGGAGGTACTACTCTGTATACGGTTGAAAATCGTATAAAACGGATGCGAAATCTCTTCACTACTTTCCTGTACAAAAAGTTCAGAGAGAAAGATGGGCTTCCGCGCTGTCAATTGGAAAACGCGTTACACGATACATGACAATGTGCAGTCTGCATTCTCGTGAAAACGACTTCTTTCCACAGTGTAGGTACCGGTACTGTTTATTGTACTCATTGATAATTATTGTCTCTAATTTGTATTCACAAAGATTTAGCTACATCAAAAATACTGATAAACTTGTAGCCTAATACTTCTGTGGCGCACGTAGAATGTAATCCGCTCTTTGCAAACTTCTTCATAAGTGTAACAGCAGACAGTAAATTAACTACCTACGTGTAATATCTTTAACTGGTAGTAATTAAGCACTGCATTTAAATTGCCTATAAAATACTTCTATCAATGAAAGAAAATATGTAGTATTTTGCCATCATAAATTAGCTTTTTTGCTATTTGTTTTACGTCACACCGACACAGATCTTATGGCGACCATGGGACAGGAAAGGTCTAGGAATGGGAAGGAAGCGGCCGTGGCCTTAATTAAGGTACAGCCCCAGCATTTGGGAAACCACGGAAAACCATCTTCAGGGCTGCCGACAGTGGGGTTCGAACCCACTATCTCCCGGATGCGAGCTCACAGCTGCACGCTCCTACCGCACGGCCAACTCGCCCGGTCATCATAAATTAGAAGCCATAACCTAATTATTTGGTAGAATTGGACAAACCAAGTATTCTTCAACCCCAAACAGCTGTGACTGTAGAGGTTATAGTACTCTTAAATTATAATTTTCAAACTTTGCTCTGCATATTCTGTAGGTAGTTATAATTTTTATACTTATTATTGTCGGTTCTAAGTTCTAACTTTTGTGCTGATGGTAAAAATGGAAGAATATTAAGATTAGGATGTGGGCTGTGCCAACACAAGCCTGTATAAAGCCTAGGATTTATTTGCTTTACAACATTTACTTAGTAGAATTATTATTTTATTTCTTCCTCAAGATTACAGTTTACAAGACAGGTAACTCCCCCGTCACCTGGCTAAGTCTTTGGCATAGACCAAACCAACAAGAAATTACTCCATAACCTCTAATAGTGGAAAATTACAGTAGCTTAACTGTTAAGGTGAATTAGTGTGTCAACGGTAACATTTCTCTGACAAACCCGCTTTACATGTACAGTTGCACTTCACATTTTCACTCCCTTTGTTCAAGACAACATTAACTTTGTGAGGTTTTGAATCGATTTGGGATGATTGTAAACATAACGCTACAACACCAGTTTCATCTTCTGTTTCAAACTTTTTACTTACACATATCAAGTAATTACGCTTGAATATTTCTTTCCCTTCCACTAATGGACGCGTGAAATCTCCGACAACTCTCAACAGTTGTGCATACGACACCAAAGACATTTTGAACACTTAATAAATCCTACAGACCCACACCCGATAACTGTCGTGTTTATTTCCCGTCACTATCTCGCCGCCATATTGGAAAGAGCTGACCGTAAGCTCCTCCCCCGTTTCGGACGTCATGGAGATAAACGGGCTTAAAAATCAGATTGTGAGTTTCACAAATAGAAAAAAGTCTTCTCAGTTTTAATTACCGTTCATGGGGTGAAAGTTCATTAAACGGATCATTATAAGTACCTAGGTGTTAATATAAGGAAAGATCTTCATTGTGGTAATCACATAAATATGATTGTAATTAAAGGTACAGATCTCTGCACATGGTTATGAGAGTATTTAGGGGTTGTAGTAAGGATATAAAAGAGAGGACATATAAGTCTCTGATAAGACCCCAACTAGAATATGGTTCCAGTGTATGGGACCCTCACCAGGATTTCTTGATTCAAAAACTGGAAAAATTAAAAAATCAGCTGAATTTGTTCTGGGTGATTTCCAACAAAACAGTAGCCTTACAAAAATGTTGCAAAGTTTTGGCTGGGAAGTCTTGGGAGAAAGGAGACGAGCAACTCGACTAAGCGGTATATTCCGAGTGGAGAAATGGCGTGGAATACGTTTGAGTATTGTTTTTAAAAGTATGAAAGATCCCAATATGAAGATAAGGTTGGAATTCAAGAGGACAAATCGGCGCAAATGTTCGTTGGTGGGTAGGGGAGTTTAGGGATTGGAATAATTTACCAAGGGAGATGTTCAATAAATTTCCAATTTCTTTGAAAACATTTAAGAAAAGACTAGGAAAGCAACAGTTAGGGAATCTGCCACCTAGGCGACTGCCCTAAATGCAGATCAATAGTGATTGGTTGATTGATTTATTCAGCAGCCCTACTGATCTTATTTTTCACGACTGTCCATTCTTCCTCTATCGATTTTCCTTCAGTATGTTATTCAGTCCTTGTGTTACATGTTCCTTGAAACAATCTTTCATACCCTTTTCTTTCAACTTGTCTAGATCCTACCTTTTGGCTTTCCTTTCTTCAATGTCTTCAACCTCAGACGGCATTTACTGACCACCAAGATATGGCTAGAGTACGGTACACGTCTGATCCTGGGAGGGTCTCGCAATCGAACTACTTTTTTCTGAATACCTCCTTAATCATAATGAAATTGAATTAATGCCTTCCATGGTCTATTCATAAATTATACGTCTTCGTTTGTGGTGTTTGAACCAAGTATTACAAAGTTCTAAATTATGATCGATGCACTAGGTTACTTTCTCTTTCATTCCTCTATCCCAGTCGAAATTCATTACCATCTCTTCCTTGGCCTAATACTTCTTTCCAGTCTCCCATCACAATTGGATTCTCAATTCCTTTTACATAATGTATTAGACGTTTTATTCTTTCATATATTCTTTCGATATTTTCATCACCCGCTGGACTAATGGACACGCAGATCTGCACTATTGTAGTGGCTATTGGCCATCTTGACAAGAATAATCCTCTCACTATGCTGGTCATAGTAGCTTACCCGCTGCCCTATTTTCTTATTCATTATTAAACCAACTCGTGCATTTCCCCTGAATTTGTGTTGACAATTCTGTAGTCCCCTCACTAAAAATCTTGTTCTTCCGGCCAACGTACTTCATTTATACCAACTACATTTAACTTCAATCTATCTATTTCCTTTTCCAGATGCTTTCACCGCAACGATTCGTACTTCTAACATTCCACGCTGCGACTCGCAGAATGTCAGTAGTCCCCACCTGAGGATCCGAATGGGGCACTGTTTAACTCCAGAATATTTTACCCTGTTACCATTTCATCATTCATGCATAGAGATGTACATGTCCTCGGGAGTTAGCTATGACTGTATTTTTCCGTTGCTTTCGGCTGTGTAAGAGTTGTTGTATTTGGACAAGCAGCAATGTTGTTGTGAATCAAGAAGGCAGTGAACTTGTATGTAAAGTTTTGAAACGAAGACGAATGGTACTATTATTCAAATATTGGAAAAATAAATTACGATTTAGAAATGAGTAATGTAAAAGTAATATTTTTGTGGGTTCCAGGTCGTATAGAAAATATGGCCAACGTACAGCCTGATAAACTTGGCAATCAAACTTTCGACAAAGCAACAATAATTGCACATGTATTGCAATTAAAAGGACGTTTGGTCTGATTGTACAATTCAAAAGTAATTTAGTGTTTGACTACACACTGCTACTTGCTACACATCGCTCGACTTGCTGTTGTAACCTCCGCCGCATTCGTCCGCACACTGCCACAGCTACTGCGTCAAACCTGGATGATGTCATCGCCTCTTCTCGGCGTTCCCAGTCACTGCCAACTTATATTTTCAAGATCCGCTAAATACTACTAACTATCCGCTAAAATTCCGCCAAGAAATCCGATCTCAAATAATAAGCAATAAAAACGAGCAATCATAATAAATGTCTGCACTCACCTGATGTGCGAGTTTCATTGCCTGCGAGCCGGCGAGCAACTTGTACGCGTTTTACTGCCGTGTGCAAACTGGGTGAATCCCCTATCTCAAGGGCCACACACAGAACAGGCCAATCCATTAAACGGTCTTCCTTCATAGCATAAATATAAATGCTACTCTCTCACAGCTTCAGTATCTGTCATCATTCGTCAACTAAGAGATAAGTACCCTTTCCCCATGCATTACAAATTTATGATACCATGATCTCACAACATCAAATCCAAATAACATGTTTTCCTCATGTGACTGCTAGCTCCTGACAATAAATACGGAATAGCTCGGTGACAGACTGGAGTACAATTTTTTTTAAAGTAAAATTAATACAACGCTAAATTCCGCTATAATAAATCTAGAATTCCGCCAAAAAATCCGCTGTCCGCTAAATGGTATATTTCTCCGCCGACAGTCTTCTAATTCCGCCAAATTTAGCGAAAAATTCGCTAAGTTGGCAACACTGTCCCAGTACCGTGTGTCATGATTTCCCCTGTACCTCTCATCTCCGACTGGCCTATATAAACAGCACTCTTTGCTGCTACTTCGGCTGTTGGAGAGAGGGGAACGTTTTTTTGCTATGGTGGTGTCAATTTTCACCTCAATATGGGACTTTGCTATTCGACCATGAGCTATTGTAAACTTCGCATGACTATGTTTTCGAGTAGTTGCACTCGATCATTATCGATAAGAGAGATGTGGACCTCTAATTCTTTTAACTTGTACGCTGTTGGAATTTATGTGAAGATGAACGCTCGAAAACCTTTCGTACTTCTGTGGTCTAAATATGTTTCTACTGTGAAGATCTCTTACACTCAACTTCTGGACTGGGGCTTAAATGCACCTCTGTTGTATCGAGTGTTTATGCTATGCCTGGACTTGATCCTTTAAAATGTTGTTCATTGTTTCGCCCTCCTATTCAACTGGTTTCCCTATTTCCCTAATTTTTCTTATTACTCCTTGTACAGTTCGTTGGAAAACATCTGTGTGGTTTGTTAATTCTATTCGGGTAAAATCCAAGCCATATTTATGTAACTGATAACCTGAAATGTGTTCCAATCTTCAATATTTTCTTTCTGTGCAATTCGTAACTTGTGTCTTGTGTTTGAGTACACCTGTTTTGTTCATCTGAAGTTGGCAATTCTTCTTTATCATCTTGTCCCCTTTTATTCGCCTAAGTATTCGTACTTACTGCTATTTTATATCTTACCCCCCTTCCCCCTGTACCATCCACGGTTATCACCTCACATTGTGTACGTGTTGCTTCCACTGTCCCTAATTCATACATACATACATACATTCATATATTATAATTATAGACCGTTATGCTTTCAGCGTTCAGTCTGCAAGCCTCTGTGAATTAACTAAACGTCGCCACAATCCTATGTTTGCAAATAGTGCTGTGGTCTCATTTTGTTCTATACCTCTTATCCTTAAATCGTTAGAAACCGAGTCTAACCATCGTCGTCTTGGTATCCCTCTACTCCTCTTACCCTACATAACAGAGTCCATTATTGTCCTAGGTAACCTATCCTCCTCCATTCGCCTCACATGACCCCACCACCCAAGCCGGTTTATGCGTACAGCTTCATGCATCGAGTTCATTCCTAAATTTTCCTTTATCTCCTCATTCCGAGTACCCTCCTGCCATTGTTCCCACCTGTTTGTACCAGCAATCATTCTCGCTACTTTCATGTCTGTCACCTCTAACTTATGAATACGATATTCTTAGTCCACCCAGTTTTCGCTCCCGTAAAGCAAAGTTGGTCTGAAAACAGACTGATGTAAAGATAGTTTCGTCTGGGAGCTGATTTCCTTCTTGCAGAATACTGCTGATCGCAACTGCGAGCTCACTGCATTAGCTTTACGACACCTTGATTCAATCTCACCATCCTGGGAAAACACACATCCTAAATACTTAAAATCGACCTGTTCTAGCTTTGTATCACCAATCTGACATTCAATTCTGTTGAATTTCTTACCTACAGACATCAATTTAGTCTTCGAGAGGCTAATTTTCATACTTTACGCATTGCACTTATTACCATAGGCCAGACTGCTTACTACATTCCCACTTAACTGAATCCCTCCCTGCCATTTTATACCTTTCAGCAGATGATCCATGTAAACTGCGAACAGCAAAGGTGAAAGATTACAGCCTTATCTAACCCCTGCAAGTAGCAAGAACTCATTCTACCATCAATTCTCACTGAAGCCTAATTGAATGGATAAAAACCGTAACGATATAAGTAGCATTTTGGTCATTCAAAGAAAAAGGCATTTAAACATCTCACCACTCATATAAAGCATGCTATTTGTAGTTAGACCACCCATCACCAGAGCGCAGAATATTACCGCTATCACTTGTATCCCTTTGCTGGTGAAAGGATACATCCTCCCGGAGTACCGTTATGGTTTTTATCCATTCAATTGTCAACATAAATGCCTTTGATTGGTTTTAATAATCTATCCTTAATTCCACAGTCCCCCCGTATAGCGAACATCTTTTCCCTCGGTACCCTGTCATATGCTTTCTCTAGATCTACGAAACATAAACACAACTGCCTATTCCTCTCGTAGCATTCTTCGATTACCTGGCACATAATGAAAATCTGATCCTGACAGCCCCCCTGTGGTATGAAACCACACGGGTTTTCATTCAACTTCCTCTCCCGCAAATAATAATAATAATAATAATAATAATAATAATAATAATAATAATAATAATAATAATAACAATAATAATAATAATCAACCTTACCCGCACACCGTGGCGCTCTACAATTCGGTTAGCCACGACGAACGATATTCTGTGCGTATTTCCGCTAAGTATTTTTCTTAATGATTAAATAAATTAACAGAAAGAATAAGCTGAAATGACAACAGGTTTTATTAATAATTCCCAGTTTTAGGCTGAAATGGAACAAAAATTGAATTTTCCTGCACAAAGTAGATGAGAACAGTCATGTGACAGAGGAAAAATCTGTGCAAAATAAAAGCGGGGATTATTTTCGGAAGTGATGCAATACTAGCATAGGTTTTACATTTATTTAGCAACTTGTCTTTTGCAATGTTGTTCAGGTTCCACTGTCAAGGAGAGGATGATCGCGGAGGTGTATAAGGGCGCCGGTTATTTCTTATTCAACGCCGGCAACATCGTCATGTGCATGATCACCAGCGACACAATCAACACCACCAAGGTGTGCCAGGACGACAAAGGTAAGTCCATCCATTTATCCGAAGCATTTTCTTTTTCAAATATACGTTTGGTACGCCACCAAATTAAATATGTGAATAACATGAAGACCTCGTAGAATCTTAACGCCACCACGCACAGAAAGCTGTGCTACGCAGCCCAACGAAAACAATCGCTCCAGTGAAAGGCATACACAGACTGCTATGAATGCAACGCCAAGCATTACCAAGCTACAATTTAAGATCGCCAACGAGGTGATTTTCATACCTGTAGCTGGCTTCGCGCGTTCACACAGTCACTTCTTTGCCTGGCTTCTACCGAACAGTCGTTTAATCTCCGTGGCTTTCGTGAATTACCATTACACCATATTGCTTAATTGTTTCTGCGTTTCTTAATTATCATAGAAGGCAGACGAAAGCAAGAAAGACTGATTGAAGAGATCCAAAAGATAGTTTTCTGTCAAATTATTAAAAATACATAACCATGCAAGACAACTGTTGGCAAGAAATAAATGAGACTGGAAATTGATTCTACCTGTCATTTATTGCTTTCACATAATTTTTTACCGTACGTTCTATAATTTGGTTACTTCATATTCTTTTTTCTTAATATCATCCCCATTAGTGCTGAGAACTTCATAAAACTGTTCCTGATTTAGACGAAAATATTCCTTTTTTATTCTTCATCATTTGCATTCGTCTTCCACGACAGCGCCTGCTCTTCAATTAAGCCGCCATCTTTAAACGGCTGCCTGCCGTAGTTTATCTTAGCTTTCTCTGTGAGTCCTCCACATGTCCACCATGATGATTCAAAAGACCTGAACTTGCTTTCAAGGTTTCTGACGTGTTTTGTGCAACACGCACGTCTAATTCTTGTCGCAAATCTTTCAGATACATTGGTTTATCAATTAACATACTTCTGTAAGAAAAGGAATCACTTTCTCCCTTGGGAAGATCAAATGGTCATAAACATGTCTCTCGGTCATGGTCACGCACCAGCGACTGCTAATTTCAGGTGGCACCCAGCCTTAATGCCTAGTTTACACGATGCAGGTAGGTTGATGACACAATCGCTGGCCAGTCCAGTTCACACATGCAAGCTATGGCTTAGTGCGCAGCGTCTGCAGTGTCCCGTGAGGAATTAAATTTATTCTTTAATTATACTTGCCCGGGATTCTTTGTTGAGTCATGCAAAGTTTTTACCTCAATCACACCAAATAATTGTATCGGCAATCTCGAAATGAGGGCTATTGGTGTAGACATAAAGTGACTGAAGGGGTCGCTGTATTTCTAGAAAACAGAACACAGATAATTAGAGTGGGCGAAGCTTTACCTAACTTTGTAATTATTAAAAGAGGAATTCCTTAAGACCGTATTATTGAACCTTTATGTTTTCTTATATATAAATGACATGCGTAAAGAAGTGGAATCAGAGGTAAGGTTTTTGCGGATGATGTTATTCAGTACAGGGAAGTAAATAAATTGCAAGATTGTGAGCAACTGCAAAACGAACTCCATAATGTTGTGAGATTGACAGCTAAGAAAAGCAATTCGATTTGTTTGGGTGATTACGGACAAAAGAGTAGCGTTACAAAAATTTGCTAAGTTTGGACTAGGAAGACTTGGGAGAAAAAAGACGAGCTGCTCGACTAAGTGGTATGTTCCGAGCTGTCAGTGGAGAGATGGCGTAGGCAAATAAGTTTGCGTGGTGTCTCTAAAAGTAGGAAAGATCACAATATGAAGATACATTTGGAATACAAGAGAACAAACTGGGGCAAATATTCGTTTATAGGAAGAGGAGTTAGTGATTGGAATAACTTACCAAGGGATACGTTCAATAAATTTCCGAATTATTTGGGATCAATTAAAGAACGGCTAGGAAACCAAGAGAAAGGGAATCTGCCACATGACGAGCGTTATTGTCTTCGTGTTGGTCCCACAAACATCATCATCACCCTGCTTTGGAGCCATAATTACGCGAACAGCTTACAAATAACTTAAACATTAAAGTAGACGGCTACAGCTCTCGGTTGACACACGTTCACACGTAGCCAATAATAACCGTCTTCTGACAATTGTCTCATCAACTGGCAACCAGTAAACTAGGAATAAGACTTAACCTGCAGGTAATATTGTGTGACCATCCGTCCATACCTTACATTACAACCTGCACGGTTCTTAGGTAATATTGTGTGACCATCCGTCCATACCTTACATGACAACCTGCACGGTTCTTAGGTAATATTGTGTGATCATCCATCCATACCTTACATTACAACCTGCACGGTTGTTAGGTAATATTGTGTGACCATCCATCCATACCTTACATTACAACCTGCACGGTTCTTAGGTAATATTGTGTGACTATCCGTCCATACCTTACATGACAACCTGCACGGTTCTTAGGTAATATTGTGTGACCATCCATCCATACCTTACATGACAACCTGCACGGTTGTTAGGTAATATTGTGTGACCATCCATCCGTACCTTACATTACAACCTGCACGGTTCTTAGGTAATATTCTGTGACCACCCGTCCATACCATACATTACAACATTTCATCCTTGGCGATTACAACTGCCGAAGCACATCTTGGGGATACCCAGATTCAGATACCAATGGAGATAAACTGGAAACCTGGGCAGAGAATCATGATCTTCATCTAATTCATGATCCAAAACTACCAGCATCCTTCAATAGCGGTCGGTGGAAGAGAGGCTACAACCCTGACAATATTTTCGTGTCATCAAAAGTTGCTGGGAGTTGTGTGAAGATGATGGGTAAGCCTATCCCATCTACCCAACATAGACCTGTAATCTGCAAAGTGAATGCCATGGTAGTGCCAGAGGAGGTACCTTTCAGGCGAAGGTTTAATTTTCAGAAGGCCAATTGGGAAAGATTCACCAACGAGCTTGATATAGAAGTTGCCAAGATCCCACCGAAACCTGAGATGTACGAGGCATTTGTCAAATGCGTCCAGACAGCCTCTAGAAGGACCATTCCAAGAGGTTGTAGGACAAATTACATACCAGGAATGACTGATGACAGCAAACAGCTGATGAACTATTACAAAGATCTTTTTGAGGCTGACCCATTTGCTGATGAAACTATCCAGGTTGGTGAGGAATTGATGCAAACTATCTCAGCAAATCGCAAAGTTAAGTGGACCTCACTGGTAGAGAATCTGGACATGAAGTTGAACAGTAGGCGAGCCTGGAATCTCCTGAAAAACCTCAGCGGTGACCCAACAAAACCTAGAAACTTCACCACAATTACAGCTGACCAGATTGCAACCCAATTACTCATGAACGGGAAGATTAAAGGTCGGAGTACACGGGAGCAACTGGAACGAACCCCAGGAAATGAGAACCAAAATCTCCAAGAACCCTTCACCTTGAATGAACTAGAGTCTGTCATCTCCACCTTGAAATTAAATAAGGCTGCTGGCATCGATGATATCAGAGTAGAACAGATCAAGAAATTCGGCAGGACTACTCTGCAATGGCTGCTTACAATGATTAATGAGTGTGTATCTAAGCTTTATATTCCCAAGCTCTGGAGGAAAGCTCGAGTGGTTGCACTACTTAAGCCTGGTAAGGAGCCAAACGATCCTAAAAACTTTCGCCCAGTATCATTGTTATGCCATTGTTTCAAGATCTTCGAGCGCCTTATCCTTAACCGAATTAGTGGCATCCTCGAAGGAAAGTTCATTCCTCAACAAGCTGGTTTTCGACCTGGAAAGTCATGCTGCAGTCAAATCCTGAACCTTACTCAACACATCGAGGATGGTTTTGAACAGCGTAAGGTAACTGGAGTTGCCTTTGTTGACTTAACAGCTGCCTATGACACCATCAACCACAGGAAGTTACTGAGGAAAATTTACCAGCTCACTAATGATTATCAACTAACATCTCTTATTGGCATTCTCCTGCAGAATAGAAGATTCCAAGTCTCTCTCCATGGTAAGAAGAGCAGATGGCGCGTACAAAAGAACGGTTTACCTCAAGGCAGTGTGCTAGCCCCTGTGCTCTTTAACATTTATACTAATGATCAACCCATAATGGAACATACCAGGCTTTTCATCTATGCCGACGATACTGCAGTGGCTGCCCAAGGAAAGACATTTGAAGAGGTGGAGGAAAAGTTGACTTCTGCACTAGATACTCTTGGCTCTTACTATGAAGGCAATCATCTAAAGCCAAATCCCAACAAGACTCAGGTGTGCGCATTTCACTTAAGGAATAGAGAAGCTCGGCGGGAACTGGACATTATATGGCAAGGCAAACGACTAGAACATTGTCCAACACCTGTGTATCTAGGTGTTACTCTTGACCGAACACTGTCCTTCAAGAAACATTGCCACAACACCAGGCTGAAAGTTAGTTCACGGAACAGTATTTTGAGAAAGCTCACAGCCACCACCTGGGGAGCAAGCCCTCGCGTCCTGAGAACCTCTGCTCTTGCTTTGTGTGTGTCCGCTGCAGAGTACGCTTCACCTGTGTGGAGTGCATCCACTCACACCAAGGAGGTTGACATTGCAATCAACGAGACCGTACGTATCTTGTCGGGATGTCTGAAGCCAACCCCAGTTGACAAACTCTACCCGACTGTTGGAATAGCTCCCCCCGCTATCAGAAGGGCTGTTGCTGCTGATGCAGAGAGGACAAAGCAGACTAATGATTCTCGCCACCCACTACATGATCACCAGGCTGTAGTCTGTCGACTGAAGTCGAGAAAGAGCTTCATCACCAGGACTCAACCACTGGTAAAACCTGAGTATAACCGCATCACCAGGTGGAAGAGCATGCTGCCGTCTGATACTCCTACAAAGGAAGAGCTAGCTCCAGGAAATGACCTGCCCTACCCTATTTGGAGATCACTTAATCGTCTTAGGGTGGGCGTACCTCTTTGCAAGACCAACATGCAAAAATGGGCCATACTTCCAGCTGATGGAGACGCATCCTGCGAGTGTGGTGTAACACAAGATCCGAACCACCCGCTCATTTGTCCCCTACTAGAACATCCCTGCACTACACAGGACCTAATCGAGGCGAACAACAAGGCCATCGGAGTTGCTACATTTTGGAAATGCTGACCGGACACGGAATAATGATGATGATTACAACCTGCACGGTTCTTAGGTAATGTTGTGTGACCATCCATCCATCCATACCTTACATTACTGCCTGCACGGTTGTTAGGTAATATTGTGTGACCATCCATCCATACCTTACATTACAACCTGCACGGTTGTTAGGTAATATTGTGTGACCATCCATCCATACCTTACATTACAACCTGCACGGTTCATAGGTAATATTGTGTGACCATCCATCCATACCTTACATTACAACCTGCACGGTTCTTAGGTAATATTGTGTGACCATCCATCCATACCTTACACTACAGCCTGCACGGTTGTTAGGTAATATTGTGGCACCATCCGTCCATACCTTACATCACAGCCTGCACGGTTGTTAGGTAATATTGTGTGACCATCCATCTATACCTTACATCACAACCTGCACGGTTGTTAGGTAATATTTTGTGACCATCCATCCATACCTTACATCACAACCTGCACGGTTGTTAGGTAATATTGTGGCACCACCCGTCCATACCTTACATTACTGCCTGCACGGTTGTTAGGTAATATTGTGTGACCATCCATCCATACCTTACATTACTGCCTGCACGGTTGTTAGGTAATATTGTCTGACCATCCGTCCATACCTTACGTTACTGTCTGCACGGTTGTTAGGTAATATTTTGTGACCATCCATCCATACCTTACATTACTGCCTGCACGGTTGTTAGGTAATATTGTGTCACCATCCGTCCATACCTTACATCACAACCTGCACGGTTGTTAGGTAATATTGTGTGACCATCCATCCATACCTTACATCACAACCTGCACGGTTGTTAGGTAATATTGTGTGACCATCCATCCATACCTTACATCCCAACTTGCACGGTTGTTAGGTCATATTGTGTGACCATCCGTCCATACCTTACACTACAGCCTGCACGGTTGTTAGGTAATATTGTGGCACCATCCGTCCATACCTTACATCACAACCTGCATGGTTGTTAGGTAATAATGTGGCACCATCCATCCATACCTTACATTACTGCCTGCACGGTTCTTAGGTAATATTGTGTGACCATCCGTCCATACCTTACATTACAACCTGCACGGTTCTTAGGTAATATTGTGTGACCATCCATCCATACCTTACATTACAACCTGCACGGTTCTTAGGTAATATTGTGACACCATCCGTCCATACCTTACATCAAAACCTGCACGGTTGTTGGGTAATATTGTGTCACCATCCATCCATACCTTACATCACAACCTGCACGGTTGTTAGGTAATATTGTGTGACCATCCATCCATACTTTACATCACAACCTACACGGTTGTTAGGTAATATTGTGTGACCATCCGTCCATACCTTACATTACTGCCTGCACGGTTGTTAGGTAATAATGTGGCACCATCCGTCCATACCTTACATCACAACCTGCACGGTTGTTAGGTAATATTGTGTGACCATCCATCCATACCTTACATCACAACCTGCACGGATGTTAGGTAATATTGTGGCACCATCCGTCCATACCTTACATCACAACCTGCACGGTTGTTAGGTAATATTATGTGACCATCCGTCCATACCTTACATCACAACCTGCACGGTTGTTAGGTAATATTGTGGCACCATCCGCCCATACCTTACATTACTGCCTGCACGGTTGTTACGTAATATTGTGTGACCATCCGTCCGTACCTTACATTACTGCCTGCACGGTTGTTAGGTAATATTGTGTGACCATCCGTCCATACCTTACATTACTGCCTGCACGGTTGTTAGGTAATATTGTGTGACCATCCGTCCATACCTTACATCACAACCTGCACGGTTGTTAGGTAATATTGTGTCACAATCCATCCATACCTTACATCACAACCTGCACGGTTGTTAGGTATTATTGTGTGACCATCCATCCATACCTTACATCACAACCTGCACGGTTGTTAGGTAGTATTGTGGCACCATCCATCCATACCTTACATCACAACCTGCACGGTTGTTAGGTAATATTGTGGCACCATCCATCCATACCTTACATTACTGCCTGCACGGTTGCTAGGTAATATTTCGTGACCATCCATCCATGCCTTACATCACAACCTGCACGGTTGTTAGGTAATATTGTGTGACCATCCATCCATACCTTACATCACTAACTGCACGGTTGTTAGGTAATATTGTGTGACCATCCATCCATACCTTACATCACAACCTGCACGGTTGTTAGGTAATATTGTGGCACCATCCATCCATACCTTACATTACTGCCTGCACGTTGGCTAGGTGATATTACAATACAATACAATCAATACTGATCTGCATTTAGGGCAGTCGCCCAGGTGGCAGATTCCCTATCTGTTGCTTTCCTAGTCTTTTCCTAAATGATTTCAAAGAAATTGAATATTTATTGAACATCTCCCCTGGTAAGTTATTCCAGTCCCTAACTGCCCTTCCTATAAATGAATATTTGCCCCAGTTTGTCCTCTTGAATTCCAACTTTATCTTCATATTGTGATCTTTCCTACTTTTATAAACGCCATTCAACCTTATTCGTCTACTAATGTCATTCCACGCCATCTTTCCGCTGACAGCTCGGAACATACCTCTGAGTCGAGCAGCTCTTCTTCTTTCTCTCAATTCTTCCCAACCCAAACATTGCAACATTTTTGTAACGCTACTCTTTTGTCGGAAATCACCCAGAACAAATCGAGCTGCTTTTCTTTGGATTTTTTCCAGTTCTTGAATCAGGTAATCCTGATGAGGGTCCCATACACTGGAACCGTACTCTAGTTGGGGTCTTACCAGAGACGTATATGCCCTCTCCTTTACATCCTTAGTACAACCCCTAAACACCCTCATAACCATGTGCAGAGGTCTGTACCCTTTATTTACGATCCCATTTATGTGATTACCCCAATGAAGATCTTTCCTTATATTAACACCTAGATACTTACAATGATCCCCAAAAGGAACTTTCACCCCATCAACGCAGTAATTAAAACTGAGAGGACTTTTCCTGTTTGTGAAACTCACAACCTGACTTTTAATCCCGTTTATCAACATACCATTGCCTGCTGTCCATCTCACAACATTTTCGAGGTCATGTTGCAGTTGCTCACAATCTTGTAACTTATTTAACTTTTTTTTTTTTTTTTTTTGCTAGTTGTTTTACGTCGCACCGACACAGATAGGTCTTACGGCGACGATTAACTTATTTATCACTCTATAGAGAATAACATCATCCGCAAAAAGCCTGACCTTCGATTCCACTCCTTTACTCACATCATTTATACATATAAGAAAACATAAAGGTCCAATAATACTGCCTTGAGGAATTCCCCTCTTAATTATTACAGGGTCAGATAAAGCTTCACCTACTCTAATTCTCTGAGATCTATTTTCTAGAAATATAGCAACCCATTCAGTCACTCTTTTGTCTAGTCCAATTGCACTCATTTTTGCCAGTAGTCTCCCATGATCCACCCTATCAAATGCTTTAGACAGGTCAATCGCGATACAGACCATTTGAACTCCAGAATCCAAGATATCTGCTATATCTTGCTGGAATCCTACAAGTTGAGCTTCAGTGGAATAACCTTTCCTAAAACCGAATTGTCTTCTATCGAACCAGTTATTAATTTCACAAACATGTCCAATATAATCAGAAAGAATGCCTTCCCAAAGCTTACATACAATGAATGTCAAACTTACTGGCCTGTAATTTTCAGCTTTATGTCTATCACCCTTTCCTTTATACACAGGGGCTACAATAGCAACTCTCCATTCATCTGGTATAGCTCCTCCGACCAAACAATAATCAAATAAGTACTTCAGATATGGTACTATATCCGAACCCATTGTCTTTAGTATATCCCCAGAAATCTGATCAATTCCAGCCGCTTTTCTAGTTTTCAACTTTTGTATCTTATAGTAAATGTCATTGTTATCATATGTAAATTTTATTACTTCTTTGGCCTTAGTCCCCTCCTCTATCTGGACATTATCCTTGTAACCAACAATCTTTACATACTGCTGACTGAATACTTCTGCCTTTTGAAGATCCTCACATACACACTCCCCTTGTTCATTAATTATTCCTGGGATGTCCTTCTTGGAACCTGTTTCTGTCTTAAAATACCTATACATACCCTTCCATTTTTCACTAAAATTCGTAAAACTGCCAATTATGCTTGCCATTATGTTATCCTTAGCTGCCTTCTTTGCTAGATTCAATTTTCTAGTAAGTTCCTTCAATTTCTCCTTACATCCACAGCCATTTCTAACTCTATTTCTTTCCAGTCTGTACCTCCTTCTTAGTCTCTTTATTTCTCTATTATAATAAGGTGGGCCTTTACCATTCCTTACCACCTTTAATGGTACAAACCTGTTTTCGCATTTCTCAACAATTTCTTTGAAACCATCCCAGAGTCTGTTTACATTTTTATTTACCGTTTTCCACCGATCATAGTTACTTTTTAGAAACTGCCTCATGCCTGCTTTATCAGCCATATGGTACTGCCTAACAGTCCTACTTTTAAGACCTTCCTTTCTATCACATTTATTTTTAACTACCACAAAAACAGCTTCATGATCACTAATACCATCTATTACTTCAGTTTCCCTATACAGCTCATCTGGTTTTATCAGCACCACATCCAAAATATTTTTCCCTCTGGTTGGTTCCATCACTTTCTGAATCAGCTGTCCTTCCCATATTAACTTATTTGCCATTTGTTGGTCATGCTTCCTGTCGTTCGCATTTCCTTCCCAATTCACATCTGGCAAATTCAGATCTCCTGCTACAATCACATTTCTTTCCATGTCGTTTCCCACATAGCTGACTATCCTATCAAATAATTCCGAATCCGCGTCAGTGCTACCCTTTCCCGATCTGTACACTCCAAATATATCAAGTTGCCTATTATCTTTATAAATGAGCCTTACACCTAGAATTTCATGTGTCTCATCTTTAACTTTTTCGTAGCTTACAAATTCTTCTTTCACCAGAATGAACACTCCCCCTCCCACCCTTCCTATCCTATCTCTACGATACACACTCCAGTGCCGTGAGAAAATTTCTGCATCCATTATATCATTCCTCAGCCATGATTCAACTTCTATTACAATATCTGGTAAATATATATCTATTAAATTACTCAATGCTATTCCTTTCTTACAATACTTCTACAGTTCAACACTAACAATTTTATGTCATCCCTACTTGATTTCCAGTTCCCTGTTCCCTTATCACCGCTCCCTAGGCCATCCCGTTTCCCTGAATGTACCTCCCTATTACCCTTCCAAACAAATTTCCTAACTTATACGTACCACTGCGGTTTAAATGAAGGCCATCTGAGCGCAGATCGCTATCTCCTACCCACCCATTAGGATCTAGAAATTTCACTCCCAGGTTCCCATATACCCACTCCATAGTCTCATTTAAATCCCCAATCACCCTCCAGTCAGTATCCCTTCTACACAGTATTCCACTAATAACAATCTCCGCTTTCTAAAACTTCACCCGTGCTGCATTTACCAGATCCCACACATCTCCAACTATGTTGGTACTTATATCAGCTTGCCTTACGTTGTTGGTACCAACGTGAAACACTACCACCTTCTCCTTCCCCTCTTCCCTCTCTTCTACTTTCCTCAACATCTGCCTCAACCTAATTCCTGGATAACATTCTACCCTAGTTCCCTTTCCTCCACACACTTTCCCCACGTGTCTAACGATGGAATCCCCCATGACCAGAGCCTCAACCTTACCTACCCCATTTGATCCCCCCTGTCCCTCATCATTCCTCTGTTGTTCTACCTGGAGTGACTCGTACCGATTTCGCACAGACACCTGTCCTGAATTCTGATCCTGAATAGAGCCCTTAGCCTGCAATCTCCTTCCCCTTAGAACATTAGACCACCTGTCTTCTACAACTCCTCCCTTTCGTTCCCCTCCCTCTTGTACACCTACTGTAACTTGTACATTGTTTGAGGGAGTCCTATCTTCCTTCCTGTCTTCTGTGAGAATCCTAATTATCTCCCTCAAACTTTCCAACTCCTCCCTCATTCCCCTCAATGCATCGCCACATCCACAGTAAGTACACTCGCGCTCCTTAGCCATTCTTTACGGGGGGAAGAATGAAAGTAAAAATAAAATAACTTATTTGCAAAAAATAAATGAACGGAGTGATATATCGTCTGGGATAGTACACAACAATAAGGTAATTAATAGGCCTATACGACTACACTACAATACTAATTAGTCGTGCTCTATTTTTTTATCCTACAACCTCTGACAGGATAAAAACTGCTGTTAATTACTGAATATCGAAAGTAATAGCCTACACAAGAACTACACAATTCCAAACTGCAATTAAGTCTATTCTAATTACAACAACAGTATTTTAGTAAGAGTTTCTACGGATACCTCTACTACACCAGCACTACACAAATATTTTACAATAATAAAATAATCACACTAAATTCTAATAGGATATTACTCGTATACTACTGTACAGTACACTACAGTAATTTTAAACTACTTTCAGACGTATCCAAATTACGATACCGGTACCGTACCGTACGTCACTAAACTAAGCACAACAGAAATGAAATTTGCAAGAACTACTGTACTCAAAGATTACCAACGAAGCTAAATGCTTAGACAAATTATTTTTAGTATTACGGTCTAATAGATATACACGAAAAATAACACACGAATATAGCAGGCAAGATACGGCACTATCTAAATGTACTGTATCTATACTACAATGTATCTACACTACACTGCGTTTGGTTAAATGCTTAAGTATCGAAAGGATTGCCGTACATGAAGAAAAACACGAATATAACTGGCAAGATACTATCTAATATAGTATACCGTATCTTCACTACAATTCTACAATTCTACTGAAATATGGTTATGTGATTATTACAGCTGGTGGATTACTATTATTTTCCCTACTCCACGGGACGGAGAATAAAAGTGTCCTGTGTGACCATCCATCCATACCTTACATCACTGCCTAAACGGTTGTTAGGTAATATTGTGTGACCATCCGTCCATACCTTACATCACAACCTGCACGGTTGTTAGGTACTATTGTGTCACCATCCGTCCATACCTTACATTACAACCTGCACGGTTGTTACGTAATATTGTGTGACCATCCGTCCATACCTTACATCACAACCTGCACGGTTGCTGGGTAATATTGTGTGACCATCCATCCATGCCTTACACTACAACCTGCACGGTTGTTAGGTAATATTGTGTGACCATCCGTCCATACCATACATTACAACCTGCACGGTTGTTAGGTAATATTGTGTGACCACCCATCCATACCTTACATTACAACCTGCACGGTTGTTAGGTAATATTGTGTGACCATCCATCCATACCTTACATCACTGCCTAAACGGTTGTTAGGTAATATTGTGTGACCATCCATCCTTGCGTCGCGTTTAATTACACAAGTGTTTGGATCCCTCCCAGCCATAAGACGTATACACGGTGTCCCGGGAGAAATGGTCAATATAACAGGAACGACCTTCATATGCCCTATTCTGAATGGTTTCTGAGATAGAACACATTTAACGTATATTTGGTTTTGGGCTAGTATGTGCCTTACCCCCAACCTCTTTGACGTTTTATTGTAGCCCAACCTACTTTGTTGGTTTTGATCGCTTTGCTCAGGAAGTCCTCCTGCCATTAAACTAGCAGTTGTCCGTGGTGTGTTGTGAGTGAAGTAGTGTATCAGATAGAAACATCGGTTAACTGCGCCACACAGCTGCAGATGTTTACGGCTTCTGCGATGATAGTGCTCCTACTGCTGTCGAGGAATACCAATATGTCGAATTCCTTATTGTAGAGTGTTTACGAGAGTTTTCAGCACATTGCGTGAAACAGATATTCTTCCAAGTTCCCATTTTCCTTCTGAACGTGTAGTTCAACAACCTGTGCAGGAACAGCACGTAACAGTGTCCCACAAACACGTGTATGGCGAACATTACATGCGCAAATCTTGTAGCCTGTTGTCATATCCCTGAATATTGACCATTCCTCGTGCTACATGTACGGTATGTATCCATCAAAATGCCAGATCCGGTCCATGGAATCTTCGACCCGTATAAGGCCCGCCATGTGTTATGCTCTCAAAGCACGTTTGTGCCAGCTGCCTGATCATACTGAACCATCAAATAACGATGCGCAGAACATTTTTATGACACACCAAACGGATCGCCCTGTGTATTATTTCTCCTTTCTTGCCGAATCCTATTCACCTGCATCGCAGCTCTCGCTATCACATCACCATCAACTAAGATCCTCCCATGCACAGAGAAACATGTCCTTTCCTCTCCTCGTGATGACGTACACTAGTTGCCATGGTTACCGTGATAGACCCCAGCAGGTCTCAACTAGTGGTGCGATCCCATCCTACATATTGAGTGTTGATATTGATTCCCACTAAGATACTGGTGATCTGGCGACCTTGTAAGGACCTGTGAACGACAGAAAACCAGGAGAGCGCGCTTAACTACAGCTCTCTCCGACAGGTGTCTAACAGTCGCCTTGCAGCACGGCTGGGCTATTCGCGTGTATTAGAGGAGCTGTGTAGCCGAGACCAAAGTTAGTAAATAATACACTAGAGGTGGCACCGTCTGCAGGGAGCGAGCATGTTCAAATCTCAGCTCTTTCGCTGTACTCATCAGTGTAGAGAACTTTTAAAACTGTGTGGGTATTGATATGGTTTACAATTCTTGCATTTTACATTCTCAGACATTACAGTATAGTTGTGAAGCTTCTGCTCAGTAGAAAGAAGCTTAAATACAAGAGAAATGCGTGATAAAAGAGGTTGATTGTGATTAAGTAACACAAAATCAATTTACTGTTCCCGTCTTACTAGTAAAACGTCCTTATACAGTTGTTTAACACTTGTATAGTTATACAGTGAATAAACCCTGTATAAGCGTTTTACATTTTTCTTACTAATAAACGATGTTTACGCATTGTATTACTATACAGCACGTATACACTCGTTCCAAGGCGTAGGAATCTCTTCCTGCAGTTCACTGACGTATTTCGCACGTTCACCGCCTTTATGATCGCTTCTGCTGGTTATCTACGAGCAAAACTTTCCGGAAAGTCGCGCAGTAGCACAGCATATCGAAAAGGCAGTGGCAACATAAAGTGAGACAGCTGGAAAATTGGCTTATACTGATATCAACATTTCGTCAGCTTGCTTGTGTAATGAACGCCAAAAAAAAAGAAATGGAAAAGCTTAAGAAAAGATCAATAGCTCCTGTCTGGGGTAGTACAGAAAACGTAAGCAATTGCAAATGAATCGGCGAGTTGAAAAGTGTACACATTCCAAAATCCTTACTTTTCAGGAGAAAGGAAAAACTGATTTGTAGTTTGAAAGAAAGGTTTGTTCAAAAAAGTTTCTATTAGGCATGTATACATCATATTTCTGCGCATTCAACTACAAAGTATGGAAATTATATTACGTACTGTAACAGTAAATGTGGTACTTCGGTGAGCACGAGTAACGCAGGGCGTGTGCCAATCTGTTGAAGTGCATACAGAGGGAGAGGGTTTGTTTAGAGAAAATCTTTCAAAAAATTTTTTCTGAGTTTATTAATAAGTTCAAAATCATGTCACCTCTGTACAGAAGATACAGTAGAAAGTGTTCCTCGCCCTAGGGTTGGCGATGTCCTTGGATTCCGACAGCTCCTCCCCTTTCCATACCAGTGAACCACCATCCGTCCCTCGATGGAAGTTCTAGAAGATCCATTCGACGTCTAGAAGATCCATACGGTGCTGATGAAGGGCGTTGAGATAGACCACGTAAATGATGAACGTGAATGAATACCGTTAAGCCTTGGGGCGAGTTAATGCAAAAAAAAACTGCTTTCGAATGAGCATATAAGTTTAACACTCATAAAATTAAAATCTACTCGAATCTTATCGTCGAATTTCAAAATAGTCACTTAAAGTTTGTGGCACTTGGCATAATGTGAGGTTATGCCACACGACTTAGTTCTTAGTTTGAAGCACCATTCAATGTAATCAATTGCGTTGGAAAAAATAAGGATGTTTCACTCGTGAATTCAGACTTGTTCACGCATTGCTAATGACATGAAATAAAAATAAAATGAAATTAATCATGTATTAACAGTTCTCGGTTTGACTGTTCATAGAATCGAAACGCACAGCTGAATGTTCGTAGAATTGAAATGTACAGTTCTTAGTAGAATTGAAATGCACAGTTCACACACACAGCCTACAGTTCATTACCTACAAACATTTACACAGTTCATGAAATGGTAAATTAGTGACGTAGTCATGCTTGCAATTTGAGTAATTCTGAATTAAAGCACAGTCTCGTTAACTTGAAGTATTCAGTACTTTGTAAGGAGCAAACTGTTCCAAATCCTGTCCACAACATTATACTTTAAATGACGAGCACTTGAAAAATATTCACAAGTCTTAGACACTCGTGTAGAATAAACAGTCACTTGATGATGTTCAGGTGAAGCACAATTTATATCACGCCCCGTTGGAGCAGAAGTTTATGACTCACAGTTTAAAGAAACTCGTACAAGTTCATACTCGTCGCGATTGAGTTAAAGTCCACGGACTCGAAGTATGACGGCCGCTTCACGCTATAACGCGGTCCTCGCGAACCGACTGCACGAACTCCACTGCCATGCGTGCACATACACACACTGGTCACACACTGATCTGCTAAGCGAAGCAGTATTGTATTTATATCCGATCCGTGCCTTCACATCTCATTCCATAACTTCGTCGTCTCATGTCGGATTTACGTGAAACTTTGCAGGAACGTAGATAAAGGATTGGGCTACACGATGATTTGGTTAATTTTATCTAATTATTATTGTGGGAAAAGTTATCATCCATAGAATCTCGAGGAACATTCCACACTAGTCTAGGCTCTCTGTGTTGCGGTGAGGCAGGCTGTGACGTCATTCGTTCTACGTCACACGCACACAGCTGTTGCTCGCTGTTCAGTCAGTCTTTCGCTGCCGGTCTGGAGCTTAACGCTTAAGTTTTAAATTTTCATTACGGGGACTTAGTTTTGTACCGCCGTTACGGGTACAGTACGGTTTTAAAATTATACTACTTTTTATGTCGAGGAATATGTCCCTTTATAGGGTACTCAAAGTTGATAAAAATCTTTGTAGAGGCAGATAATGTATAATAAACTCGCAATTTCAAAAGTCTATTAAGCCGTAACACATTATTACACAAAAATACACCGAACCGTCATTTCTTTTATCGTTATTCATTGTCATTCCGTCTCTTTAAAGTGTTTTACTTTACGAAGATATCTAGCCTCCATAACCTCTGAATAGTGTGTGTCTTCTATGTTTAAAATACCGTGAAGATCATCAACGTTATCGTCCATTCTTTCAATGTGTTTTCAATGTTATATGGATAAGTCGAATATTTCACCACGATTATATACTGTAGAAAATAAATACCACGAAAATAAACTGCTCACTCGTTTCTTTTTCTTCCTTTCTTTTTCTTTTTTCCGCTACTCGCTGCTATACAGCGCTTATGCAAGTGCCCTGGTCTCTATAAACAATTCAGTGCATAAGTGTAACAGATGTATACACAGGAGGCTTATACGCGGTTTATTAGTAACGAATTTCACATAAACGGTGTATAAAGCTTGTATAAATGTTATACACCGTTTATTAGTAAGACGGTTCATGTAAAGTCTTCCAGTCAACGTACTTTAAGATTGGGGTACGTATATTTCTCTTTCTTTTTTCTAAATGACCAGGACTTAAGCATAATTCTATCCAGCGACCGAAAACATTCTCTCTCGTACGAAGTGAATGAGTGAGTTCTTACGCCTACATGTACCAACTGATGAGCTCAACATAGCACACGGGGGCGAAACGCTGGCAACCAGGAATAAGTTAGCTGGAAAATTTATAATGTCCAATAACAGACCATTTATATTGATTTATAAATTTATTCGTTCGGGACAAATATTTCAGGTTCCCTATGGGAATCAACATCTATATCATCGTTTCAACTGTTGTCTTTGTACAGGTCAGTCATTTACATCGTCGATGTCCCTCGGAATCGGAGTCTTACAAACTGAGATAAATATTTACCTGTATTTTTTCTGTACATTTTCGGGAACTTCAAAGGTGATAGAACATGGAGTAAAGGAGCTCAGTTAGCAGTTCCCGAACTTGGACGTGTCTGTTACATTTACTGCAATAGACTGGTGGCTCTATCAGAATTACAAGAAGAACACGGCGATGCTGAGTTCAGATCAGAGAAATGCCTAGAACACTACAGAGGAGTGGGGTTCGCAACTTACAAGGAAGAAAGACGTCCACTAAGCCACAACTTCACATTATACATTTTTCATCTAGTTTTCTAGTGTTTCTTATTAAGCCTTTTTTGTAGCTCAGCGTGAATAATGTTGAATGAAACGACTTTCCAATAAATTTATTGAACATGAGAAAAACTAACATGCGGGAAATTTGTCTTCAGTGAATTAGACGACAGAAATACTGCCTTTCGGAAAATGACGTTTATTGGACATGTTAAAATAGTGGAAGCGTACATTTCTAAAAAGAAGAATTCAGAGAATTAGGGTAGGTGAATCATTGTCTGATCCTGTAATCATAAAGAGGGGAGTTCCGCAAGAGAGTGTTATTAGACATTTTTTTCTTATATATACAAAATATACACACACACACGTATATATGGTGAGTCTTCTATCTATTTGAATATACTTTTAGGCCACACTTCGCACACACGCATCTTATTGGCCATGCTGGTGTGCACATGGATCAGCGGTACAGTGTCTACCTCTGGATCCCAAGGCAGCGGGTTCAACACCGACAGAGGTAGTCGGACTTTAGAAGGGCAGAAAGAAAGTCCATTCGACACTCCATGTCGTACGATGTCGGCATGTAAAAGATTTCTGGTGACACATTTGGCGTTTGCCCTAAAATACTCATTGAAACTCAGCCACAGACACCCAAGACAGATTTGGTCTATTGTGCCATCTAATGGGCCTAAAGTAAAACGGGACGTCTACACGCGGTAGCACAAGCCGTGCGTTCATTATTATTACTTCTTTCTTTCTTAATCGGTTTACCCTCCAGGGTTGTCTTTTCCCTCGGACTCACCGAGGGATCCCACATCTACCGCCTCAAGGACAGCGTCCTGGAGCGTGAGACTTTCGGTAGGAGGACCAGTACCTTGTCCAGACGGTCTCACCTACTATGCGGAACAGGGGGCTTGCCGTGGGGATGGGAAGACCGGAAGGGATAGACAAGAAAGAGGGAAGGAAGTGGCCGTTTCCTTAAGTTACGTACCATCCCAGCAATTGCAAGGAGAAGTGGGAAACCACGGAAAACGACTTCGAGGATAACTGAAGTGGGAATCGAACCCACTTTTTACTGAATTGACCTCCCCAGGCTCCAGCCCCCGTACCACCGCGGGCGTGTTGTCTCACATTGTTTATGTGGCTTGAAAATAGCTGCTTCCAATAAAGTAAACAATATTTTTTTTTAAACGATTAATAATGTACCAGATAATATTTACATGACATTGCCAGAACTTTTCGTAGAAATCCATGAAATACAGGTTAAAAGGTTTTAGCTCCAGACGCTGCCCTTAGCGAGCGAAGTCTCCCAGGTTATATTGTACGTTCTATTATTATTATTATTATTATTACTACTATTTCCATATTTGTAATTAGTACTACTATGCATTTAATTTATTCGTGGTTTTATTGTAGGTTTCAGTATTTATATTACATAATAGAGTGCACTAACTTCTAATAAAGACGAATGAATTACGTACTTACTTGTGGTATGATTTTATTTTCGATGTGAACGACATTTCTTGAGCTGCAGCGCAAAACTGTCCTGTAACGCCCCCCGCGTGAGTGAGTACACAGGGTGTGATTACGACCAACTACTTTAACACACCAGTAGAGATGTGCTGAAACACTACCGATAGATGTCTCACGAGTAATACCCGGTAAGCGCTTGTCGATCGTCATTTGTTTGTATGTGTTTTTAATGAAAGTTACCTAGTTAAATGATGAAGTTAAAGATATAACATATCGTTACGACAACAAAGACAACAAGAAAATTGTGATGTCTGACTATTGCTGTGTCCCAATGTCCCAAAATCAAGGTCGAACGTATTCATACCATCAATTTCCTAAGCAGGATCCTTTTCGTAAAAGGTGGTTGCATGCGATTCGTAGGCAGGACCTGCTAAATAAAAATGTGTCTCTTAATATCAAGGTCTGCTCGAAATATTTTATAGTTGAAGATTATGTCATTACTGAAACTGGTAAGTAAGCTAATTAATACTAATTAGGAAATAATTTTATAATAAAGAGTTTATATGACCTATTTCAATAATTTTAGGCGAAAGACGAAGATTTAAGGAGAACGCTGTACTTTCGATATCTTCATGGTGTAGTACCGGTACCTCGGAAATAACTCCGAGAGCAACAAGATATAGAAGTAGGAAAATAACCATAATACCGTGTGCGGTACCCTAAATCACACAGTGACCTAGAATTTGACACTGGACCACCATCAATTTCAGACTTCCTGAACACCAAATAATGCATTAATTCCAAATTTGAAATCTTTATGTTTGTCTTACGGTCCGAAACAAGATCCTGAAACTCGTGCGCTGCAGGGAAATGAAGTTCAGTCGTACTGGATGTAGCCCCAGGCACTGCTATCACACCAATGTCGAGCCTTATGTACGCCTCTAACCTGCAAAGAAAATAAATAAACAAAAGGTAGAGGTCGCCACTGTGCTAAGACCAAGGCACCATGTTGAGTCGAAGCTAGGTGTGGCTGCTGGTTTTCGCTAAGGTGCCCTGTTGGGTACTGGCTGGTAGTTTTCGGGCTCGTAGAAGCCTTTCTACTCCTCCAAAGGCCTTCATGACGTGTACGGGCATGGTTTTATGGGAAATAACTGTATACTGATAGCAATAAAGAGTACTTTAGCCCATTGAGTGCACCGTTCATTTTTTAAATCAACATAAGTAAAGACAGTACTCGAGGTATATTACGATATAATGGTTGTTGTTTTTTAAGGCTCAGCATAACTTTCTAACGAAGCTTTGCCGGATATGACTGGGATACTGTAACTAGTTACTATGTACACCAAGTGCAAACTTGTTGCGAGTGTTCCTTGATGCATGTTAAGTGCAGGTAGTTATCTATGTATGTGGAACACGCGTTATCTCTGGCAAGTCTCTATTGAGAAAGTGCAGGAAGTTGACGGACTGTAATGGCTCATTGAACAGTGTGTGTTTGAAGTGCATAGCATCGCCGAATACTACAGGATCTTTGGTGAGTAACAAAAAATTTTAAAAACGTATTTTAGCTGTAGTGACTTTAAAAACGAAATGATAGCAAATAAACGAACAGCGTTAAAGTAATAGCGCCAGCACTGCAGCGCAGGAGTAGGGTGTCTGTATTTTAATTAGAGGCTCCGGGTTCGATTCCCGAACAGGACAGGGAGCTTTTACCTAGATATGAAGACTAGTTCGAAGTGTGCTCAGCCCCCCTTAAGGAGCTGTTTGCTGAGCATAGTTTTACGCCTGGATGCCCTTCTCACCTTGTTTTTCTTTGTTTCCGCTATAGCGGGGTGCGTTGGCGGTAGCCTACCTGGCAGGCGTTGGCGATAGCCGACCCAGCAGGCGTTGGTAAGACGAATACTAGTTTTACGCCTGGATGCCCTTCCCATTTTGTTTTTTTATAGTTTCCGCTATAGCGGTGTGCGTCGGCGGTCGCTTACCTGTTTGACACACGGATAGCTTTTTCTTCTGTTTCAATGTGTGGAAATTATGGTAAAGGATTATTGTATAATATTTTATTCTATTTTATATTCTTTTGTCGTGGAGAACATTAGAATTGTATTCTTTAGTACCTATTAGTACTGAGTTAGTGCAGTGTGCAACGATTAGCATAAACTAAGGTTATTCTTTATCTGATTTTTCCTGGTTATGCACATGTCCGATGGCTGCTTGGCCTTAATTTTCTTATCACCTGCTGTCACGTACAGGAAAAGTAAATGACGAGAGTCCAGACTTTTATGCATTAACAGGTTAGAATGCAAAGTTACTGAAGCGAGCAGCAAGTATAGTCTACATTCACAACGATTATGCTATGGGGATTGCATAAACATTAGGGGTACGGTCCATCAGAAACCGTATATTTTATGTTACCCTTGCTACATTATGAATGAGCAGGTGGCCGACACTTTCTACTAATCACATTATTTTGCAATCTAACCTGTTACTGGATAAAAATCCGGGCTTTATAAATGACTAATGCCAAACAATACTTAGATTACTACCTGCTGTGTATACATTTTTACATTGTTCTGAATAGTAATCCCAGGATAAGAAACAGTACCTTGTTTGTATCCTTGACGCAAGATAACATGCTGAATATGAAATAGTACTGAGTTGGCAGAGAGAGTGGAAGCGACATGTTTGCTAAAATAAGGTAAGTCTTAAATTCAACATAAAATATAAGATGTGAGACGTTTTAAATGGTAAGCAGCTTGGGATGTAACTGCTCATAGCAGGAGGAGTATAACAAAACATTAAGTCTGGTAGATCATTCAATGCAGTTGTTTATTGAAAGATAACTATAGATATACACTACATGAATGGATTACATTATCGTAAAGTACATTCTAAACAGTCTTTAATCATAGGGTTTGGTCCGTCCCAGTCATCAGAGTCGTCTTTACCTCTCCAATTATAATGTCGATTACAGTACCGGCAAGTGGCAACTTCTGGTGCCATTTTAAGGTGAAGTGGTAGCAGGTTCCATGAATATTCCACATCCTTAGAGGCATACTAGATGGTAGATAGGGTATTAAATTCTTTGGCATATACCACAAAACTTATGTTTATTAGAGGCATCTATAGCCTCACTCACTAATGTGTTCTTTGCTTGTTCAAAGACGCAGGCCTCACACTTACATGTGGAAGACGGGTCGGTAGTAGACTTGCGGTCTTGACTGTCTTCTTCCATGGCCGTACAATCGGTGCAGTTCATGTCTTTTGAAAGACCGATTTCTGCATGGTGTAAACCTATGTATTTACAGCCGTGTTACAATATTCGATAGAAGATAATAGGTGATAGCCGTTTCGTGAATAATAAGACAGTAGGCGGTTGTATTTGCAGGAATGTTTTCAGCTATTTCAAATTCAAGACGAATGTCGACTAGTGACCCCTTCATAGCTTCTTCTAAGTAGGAACAGTCTATGACAACTAAAGGCGCTTTGTTTTTAAATTACTCTGGAGAAAACAAAGGACGATTTTCTTTTTGATAATACGAAAACTGAAAATTGCAGAACATGGCGTATATGGTCCAAATTTGTTTTTTTCAAAATTTAGTTCCATGTTTTCGTAAGGATAGATAATTACATTCAGATAGAGCCGAAAGTTTCTTAATTGACAATAATCAAATTGTGAAGCATCAGCACTGTGTACAAATTTACGATTGGTTTGAAAACCGAACAGGATGGAAAGAGGTCTTTCTGTGAAGCGAGATTTGTTTTACAGACCAACTGTGTTTATCTGTAGTTGGTAGTACCGCATACTCGTGCAGTTCCCAGCTTCGGAAGCGAATCGGTATTGCCATGTCAGTCTCTACCATCTTAAGAATACGTAGTTTTGCTCTGACGGATAAGGTAGCATGTGGCACTCGCCATAGAATACGTTGTAGGATAATTTTTGAATCGATAGGTGTTGATGCTGCTTTGAGCACATTGTAACCACTGCGATCGCGAACAAGAATGAGCTCTTGCTTTGCATTGAGTATAATACGCTTGTGATCTTCAGCAAACACATTCTCGCATTTGTTGTTCAATCCAAACGTAAAGGGTTGATAGGAATGAAGCTCACTTCTTACTACGCCTCTTGCGTTTCCGCTGAGCTCACGACGTCTAGAATGTTTTCCATGGTGCAGTTAGGTGTAACCTAGATCTTTTAACACCTGTTGATGAGCACGTGTTAGCCTCATGAGTCGTTGTGAACAAGTGAGACGTTTCTTCGGTGAACTCTTCGTTTTGTATCGAGACGTGTAAATACGTTTGATGTTGGCTTGAGATGAAGTTTGTACGTGACGTGTGTGTGAGGGTCTAAATGAACAAGCTGACTGCTTTTATTGACAAGCCGAAGGGTAACGTCACTGATGAGTGTCACAGTTACAGGGTGATAGAGCACTGCTGATGGTTTCTCACGTATGCTATAGCCACCTTCTTTCTCAATAATCAAGTCATGCAGGGCGTGCGAAGGTTGTTGATTGCTGTACACGTCTGTAATAATATTAGAGGTGATAGTCACGTGATGATCGTCTAAGAGTGTTGTAGGGAGGTCAGACTCGTGACGTGCGTTCGGTGCTAGTTCTCTTGGAGAAGATCCGAGCAACGGTCCAATCGAGTCAGGCTGTGTTTTAAAATCAATTTTAAATGATGATTCGATAATACACTTATGAGTCACGTTGCTTGCTGTGAGAGAGAACTGATGCTTTTTAGTAATAAAGCTCTCGAGGCTAAACTGTTGAATTAATTTGTTTTCAATGTATACATAAATATCATCTACAGAACACGTACCCTGCGGTAAGGTTAGCACGTATTCATCATAATAGAATTTGTTTGATCCTTCTCGCACGTTATAGATTTTATTATAACCTTCAAACGATACTGGTCCAAGACTGTAAGGTCGATGTCCAAGTTCAATCGGTGGGTTGAAGTAGACGGTGGTTTCAGGTCCTTGCCCGTGTATAGTAAACGTTCATGCATTGCCGAACATCACGTGAACACTGATGCACTTGGTCCGATGTTTGAGTTTCATATAGGAACTTTAAACATAATCGACCACACGTGTGTATGAAATTTTTGTACACGGTTTTTATTGTAAACAATAACTGCACTGCTTCCGAAAAAGCGTACGAGCTCTGCTGGAGGAGATAGTTTCCGTAACTGTCGAAATACCATACATGTTGACCAAGTTTGACGTAAGCAACGTAATGCGTTCCTGGACCCTGACTGTCATCTAAGTTAATGACGGCACTCTCGTTGTAACGTGGATGTGCTGGTAGCTTATTTCGTATAAACACACCGCGGAACTCATGAATTCCGAGTTGTTTGGCATACTTAGTTACTTCTTCATGGGTCAGGGCTCGTCGTGGCAGTGCATTCAGTAGGCGTTTTTTGGTGACATGTATATGCCCAGTCCTTTTTTGTATAGCGCCAGCTTCGTGTGTACCCCTATACCACGCAATGCAATTACTTCCATAGTTTTATTATGTCGTTCACTGTCCTTCAACTGCTGCTTTGCCTCTTCTACGGCTTTAACCGTTCTTGCTACAGCACTAGCTCTACCAAGGAGGGAGCCAAGGGCAGCTAGCCCGGCAAATAATGCAGGCAAAAATCCTCCTCGTTTTGGTACGGGAATAATCCGCGCACGCTTGCGAAACAACACTTTACTTCTAGGACTAACTCGTGCTTTTGCTGCTCGCAGTGCCTTAGTAATGGCTATCCGATGATATTTTTCTCCTCGAAAAGCCTGTCGTGCTGCTTTTACAGCTGCTTACCATCCTACTGCCTTCGTTTTCTTCTTTACAACGTCAGGATGACGTTTCTTCACCATCCTGCACACAACTTCTCTAGTCAGCACCTACCAACCAACTGATAGTTACCTCTTGATTTTATTCGTTTATCTATCCTATTACTGCTAAATACTCTAGGGTTTTTAGGTTTGAATTCAACGCGGTCAGAATCGCTAACATCTCTTTTTTCCTTTATAAAGCAAGCCTGTTGTCTAAGTATTGTTTGGTATCAACAATAAAAGGATTTTTTGCATCAGCTGCATCTGTCAGTCTCAGCTTGTTCATATAAACCATCTCATATTGAATGGTTCCGAGTTTACTCAATTCTAAAGCTAGGTACCGTTTTATACAGACGTCTTGTTCATTAACAAGATCAGCAACTTGTATGAACCGTTTATTGTTTGCTGAATAACCATCCTCTATTCGCTGTAAACCGTTTACTCTATCATCCACATAATCTTTTCTCTGTCGTTTGTCGAGGAAGCCAATCGTATTACTCGACGTTCCTGCACATCATAGTCATTGTCTTTTGTTGTCACTACAGCATCTGCTACTAGATATGCTTTCGTACATACGTATTGAGGACTTACGGGATCAGCCACGTTCGTGATTCGTATATTTTGTGCCGCATACTCTCCTTTCATTCGTCTTAAACGATAATAATCTACATATATTTTGGAAGTGGCATCAGAAGGGTTTACTGGGTCTTGTATGTTAGTTAATCGTTTCTTCTTAAAGTCATAATGTCCGTCTGCTGTGCGCTGTATAGCCAACGTATCAACGTAGCGTTTGTTGGCCGGGTCGGTATCTTGACGTGGATTATCTACATGCTGAGATGGTATTATTCTCTTTCTAGAGCGTTGTGTTTGGCCGAAAGGGTCCATGTTTCGACTGATGTGAAAGTTATAGAGATAACACGCTATATAGATAGCCTATTTCTTAGTCGAAAAGTTTAAGCTACACAACATATTTTGCATTGATCCAAGAATGGAAGGTATTATTGAAACCAAACTATTTAACATAAAGTTTATTACCACGGCGGCGAAGAACACGCTCCACCAAATAATGGTTAGGATACTTGGTTTTTGTAGCTCTTCGGCGTAGAATCCTCCCTCGATAGGCTGTCCCGAAAGATCATGAAGTAAATAAGTCACTGGGTAGGTAAGCTTAACCTTGTCGATCTGAAAAATTTCGGTACTCCAGTTCGGTGTATATCCTTTAGCAAAGACAGACTTCTGTTCACTGATGCGGACAAAATCGCCTTTTTGAAAGCGATGACGTTGAGGGTCGGCTGTTTTAATCACGTGATGAATAGCATCTAAGCGTTGTGTACCAAGTTTTGTGCCACTGATGCGATGAAATGTGTCGTTGTACGCAGAAACAAGTTGAGGTAGAAGTTCAATCCACCGATAAGAGCCTCGAGCTGTAAATTCTCGCCACATGTGCGATTAAAGCGTTCCACTACACTTGCCTTAAGATTACTATAACTAGAATAATGATGAATGCCAAGCGTCTTGAGATAGGAAGAAAACACCTGGCTGTAAAACTCCTTACCCCGATCGGATTGAAGAAGACGGGGACGACGCTTTGCCTGCTGGATAATACGTTTAAATGCTTCTGTTACTAGAGAGGCAGTCTTTGAACAAACTGGTTCAGCAAAGGCATACTTAGAATACAGATCAGTAACGGTAAGCAAATACTTGTAGCCATTGTTACTGCAAGATCAGCTTGCCAGAGTTCATCTTTCCCACGTGTGATTACTCGTAAGTGCGCCGAGCAGGTTTATGCAATTCGTGGGCAATCGCTATTTTCACGCGTGAAGGCGTCTTACTTTGAGGAGCCATTACACGATAACACCTGCATGACGCAATTCTTCTTCTATTTCTAGAATCTCTGCTTCATGTCCTGTATGACCAGCGTGTGGTGAGGCTTTTAACAATTGCAAACGGCTTACAAGTTCGTTAGGATCATTCCAATACGTTACATCTACATAGGGTAACAGAGGCTTGTAAGTAACATGGTAACCACATACCGACTGGTGACGTGTAGGAAACAGCTTAGAAATAATTTCACGATACTTGAAGCTCGTATTAGCATTTACAGCTTCTGAAGGTTCGTAATTACGCCGGAAGGCTTCTGTAACAATAAGAATAGATTTATATTTCTGAAGATCTGGATTAGATATGTTCTCTAGGTCAGGTATTCGTAAAAACAGGAGGTCGAGGAGACCCTTGGTAGGTTTGTAGGTCTGCATTACCCATGCGAAAACGATCTTGTTCGTAACGAATGCCATAAGTAGTGTCAGTTTTCCTTGTAAAGAGCTTCTCTAAGTAGGGAGCGGTAAGTGGACCGTAGGTACTTTTAAGGAATTGCTTTAACTGTGCATGATACTGTGGTGTAGACAAGACCTCGGACAAAGAGGGCTGTTGTTGTTGTTGTTGTTGTAGTTGTGTAGGTGTTTCTGCAACAACACCTGTTGGCAAAAACTCCACCTGCTTTACCTGTTTTAGTCGTGTATCTTGTCCTTGTTTTGAAGCAGTAGGTGTTCCTGCAATAACATCTGCAGGCGGAAACTGAACCAGCCTTACTTGTTTTGGTGGTGTAAAGACATCCTCCTCGTCTTCTTCTTTATCCTGCATAGTTTTAACATAGGATGTTTGTGTAGTAACCGAACTTGTAGTGGACTTAGACGATGATGTAGATTGAAAAAGCTCTTGCAGTGGTGCACCAAGTTGTGTTTTTAAAAAGAAATCTGTGTCTGCTTGGATACGTTTCAACTCTTTAAATTTACGCCGTGCACGTATAATTTGCTGTGTCACCTGCTTGCTAGCTCTTTCCATGGTCACCGAGTAAGTGTGTTCTTTAAACCTAAAAATAAGCCTTAAATACGTATAAAATGATCAAAACCTGTGCGCCAGCGTCCATGTTTAATACCGCTCTTTATCGATAACTAAACAGCCATGTCGCTCTGATGACCAACACGTAGCACACAGATGTTTAAAGTCATTACGAGAATACGTTTGACATAAATAAAAACAATCTACATACTTACGTCGTCCCATGCTAAAACAGGCTTGTATAATAGCTTGCTGTTCTGTAGCAGCATCGTCAAAAATCATAAGAGAATCAGGTCGAGCAGAGTCTGGAGAAATTACCTCTTAATGAGTGTGAAATGGAAAATAACCAATGTTAACACCAGAAAGGTCCTCCATTACGCTCTGGAGAAATATGTACAAAGGTTGATGCAGCGGCTTGGCAAAAATGTAGATGTTCTGAAACCGCACCCCATTTAGAGAGGTAATTAGCGTTAGTAAAAGGTTCGTTTTTCCACATCCTGAGCGGCCTACAATGATGCAGCGAATAGTAAATGGAAAAAGCGGACCGTGACGACGTTTAGTAGTCGATTTAAAGAGCAGACAGGAAACAAGGTTAGTGACTGGCAGCGTGTGTTGCTGCTTAATAATCTTCATACTGACTGAGAAATTATAGTAGTCAATAAATCTATATATAGAATAGTGGATCGCTTTATAATTAAGCTATCATACCTTAGTACTAAAAAACTTTTATAGACTTTTTATATTCTATTTCAAGGTTATATTTTTCTCTTCATCTTTTTAGTGGCTTTTGTGTTTGTCATGTACTGGTCGGATAATGCTATCTTTCAAACCCTAACGTACATAATAATTTTTGTTACTTTCTTGCTAATAATGCAAATGTCTGATAAACATAACCTCCCGCTGTTAGAATATACTTTTAACGTTATCTTTCTTACACTTATGCATTCTCTTCCTAGATTCTTGCAAGTTTATGGCCTCTTAGCTCGATGTACTTGTAAAAGGTCTCCGTGCTGATGATCTCATCTACACAAAGCAGTATTTTCCTAATTCAGAGCAGTTTCAGCTATGTATCCGGAAAGGGGTTTTCCCCTATGACTATGTTAATAACTGGGAAGTTTTAGAAAACACCAAGTTACCTGATCAGTCAAAATTATTTTCCATTTTGAATCACATCACAGCATCAAACGATGACTACCAGCATGGCTGTCGCGTGTGGGAAATGTTTGACATAAAGTCACTAGGTGCCTATGCAGATTTGTATCTCAAAATATATGTTCTCCTGCTTACCGATATTTTCTAAAAATTTCGAAACATGTGTTTGTCTATCTACCATCTCGAACATGCCCATTACTCTACAAGCCCAGCATTATCATGGGATGCTATGTTACGGATAACTGGAGTTGAATCATGTCTCCTCGCTGATGTAGACGTGCTTTTGTTTTTGAAAAGGGTGTAAGAAGAGGTTTTGTTTCACTCAACTAAAGGCATGCCAAAGCTAATAACGTTTACATGGAAAGTTATGATCCTAAAAACCCAGTGTCTTTTCTTGCCTACTATGATGTAAATAATTTATATGGACATGCTATGAGTCAGTCCCTCCCCTATAAAGATTTTCGTTGGCTGTCAGAAAAAGTAGCTCACTTTGATGTTTATAAAGCAGCTGGTGATCACGAACAGGGTTATATCCTTGAAGTAGATTTGGTCTATCCAGCTACCCTTCATGATGCTCATGCTGAGTTGCCGTTTTGTGTTGAGTCAAAAGTTCCTCCTTCATCAACATCAAAACATAGTAAATTGTTGGGAACACTACATCCGAACGAACGATTGTGTTACACATTCAGAATCTAGTGCAATATCTCAGGTATGGTCTGTTGCTACTCAAAATCCATCGAGTAGTGTCATTCAAACAGCGCCCTTGGTTAAAACCCTACACGGATTTAAACACACAGAACCGACAACGTGCTACTAGCAATTTTGAAACTAGTTTCTTTAAACTCATGAATAATTGTATCTATGGTAGATCTATGGAAAATGTGCGAAAATATAGAAACATACATTTGCTTAGCACATGGGAAGGTGGATGGGGAATTCGGAAGTACATTTCAAAGCCAAATTTCAAATCTCTACGAGTTATTGCAAATAATCTTGTAACTGTAGAGATGAGCAAGGTAGAAATCCTGTACAATAAACCCATTTACTTAGGCATGACTATTCTTGAATTTTCCAAATTAGTCATGTATGACTTTCACTACGGTTTTGCTAAACCACACTTTGGAAACATTTCCTTGTTCTACAAGAATACGGATTCTTTCATCTATTTCATTTCTCATTGCAACATGTATGACGTCATGCGCCAATACTCAGACCGATTTGATACATCTTCTATCCATCAGATAATGTTTATCAGATTCAACCACTCAATAAGAAAGTCATGGGACCCATGAAAGATGAATGTGGTGTTGATATCATGATTGAGTTCGTAGGCTTGGCACCAAAAATGTATGCTTATCGAACATGAAACGCCTAAAGCAAAAGGTGTGCAGTCAAACGTAGTAAAAGCATTACGCGTTGATGACTACCTCGATGTTTTACATAAAGGTACAGCTACTCAGCATATTCAGATGCGAATAATCTCCCATTCCCATGAAGTGGTTCCTGTAGAACAAGTAAAACATTCTCTTAGTATGTTGGATGACAAACGACAGTGTTCCGCTGACGGTCTCATTAATTTACCATGAGGCTACAACAAGTGGCTTCTAACAGTTACAAGCTTTGTACATTTTAATAGCTATTTCTATTTTCCTAGCATGTAAACAGGTATATATGAAATTATATTTATTATTTTTTTGTGAAATTTTTATACATACTGTACATGAAAATTATATACTTAGATACGTGATAACTATCTATGCTGTGTTTACGTTTTCTACCCTACATTTTCCCGTCCTAATCTATTTCCCAGCAATCCTACCTGAGTTAAACTAGTTTCAAAATTAAAACCACAAACATTTATCTCAAGTTAATTTTCATTTTTATTTTTTACAATGTTATCAAGGTTACACAAAAGAATTATAAACACACCAACAGGTAAGTCTATGGCTTTTCTTTCTTCTTACGTCCATGTTTTATTCCAGCTCCTAGCATCAGCTTTCCCTTCATTGCACCCGCTACCACTAAAGCAGCTACTTTTCCCAAAGCAGAGGCATCTTTCGATGCCACACGTTGTAGTGCTTTTCTCAACAGTTCTTGGTCTGCAACACGATGCAATTCTGGGTTGTTATCCCGTTTACTTGCACGATAAGCTAAGTCGTGCTGTTTGCAGGCTACATCCAAAACATTAATACCTGGATCACCTCGTGCCAATCGGAGGTCGAGCTTTGTACCAGGCCCACAGTACTGATAGTTTGGCAAATGTACTTCAATAGGAAGCCTGTCGACCACTGTATTAATGATTCCACGACCAGCAAAAGGTCCTCTTCGCTGGACGTCGCCTTGCTGTCCTGTTTCGCTTCGCAGTCATGGTATGATGCTACATAGTCTTTACACTTGCTTTTATTACCTCTGTGATAAAGTTTTATAAGCTGACAAGTACGACACTGTCTCACAGAAGGCTGCCTTACCGCTGTCACTTCAGGATGGTGTTGATGTTGAGTGGGCTGTAGTTCCGAAAGTATAGGATCCTCTTTCCGCTCGTGCAGTGCTCGGTCCCAAACGTCCTTTACTGCATTAGCAGCTACGTACACAAGCAATGCTTTCGGTAAACACTTTAACTCTTTTTCTGTAAACGTATGCAGCCTTTTCTTGCAAGCAAAACATTTCCACGATAGCTTTCTCAGTATCACTAACCTCTATGCCGTCGAAACCATCAGACAAAAATGCAGCATACATAATTCTTTTTCCTCACACAAACAAAGACTCGTCTTTACACAACAACACGTTCTTCCTCAATACATTGTTCTGCGCTCCCGCGCCGTCTTTTAACCGCTTCACCTACTTCCCGGCGTGCATTGTAACACACCCACTCATATAACTTCCATACATGTAGTAACGAACGCCTTTTATTAGCATAACCGTTTTGGCTGAGCGTTTGTAGCGAAGGGCATCCGAAATCATGTAAATCAACCAGCTGACATGAGGTAGGTACATAAGGGCGTAGCCATTCCTTCTTCTCGCTACCTTTCACAAATATTACGTGAGCTCCAAAAACTACGTCTTCATAATTATGGACTAAATTTATAAGGAATCTCTCCGTCTCCCCATCAAAGTCCTACATGTTTTCTTAGCTATGCCGTTTATTTTCTATCTTCTTCCGACTGCATATGCAGCAGATAAGTTGGTTCATCATACTCAGCCACCACAACGTCGTACAATCTACAACAGCAACTTCCTTCAGTACAAACGTGTTCCCATCCACCTTAAACCCTTGTACATCTACAATTAATGTTCTCGCCATGTTTCTTATTTAAACTTGTAGCATGTGCAATAGTTACTCGCAGCAGCTTTTACAACTCTGCTACTCACAATACCTTCTCGCATACTGCCTCTCAGTCACCTATTCGTTCCCTACATACACCTCTAGTTACAGACACAAATTCTGTAAGACTTTTTAATCACGTATAAGTCCTACAACTGTATTTATTCTCTAACAGTTAATCACCATGCTAAAGTGTTTTCTTTTAAACCGTTAGCAAAATCTTTCCCGCCCATGATAGCAGCTGAGCGGGCAGCCAACATCTAAAATTGCGTCTTCGAGGGAAACTTACAGCCAACGCCATAGCAACAGTAGCGAACTCTACCGTACATTTTGTTTGTTTATTTTTTAACCGTTGGCCACCCTACTAAAGCGTTTCCCGCTATTTTTATCTTCCAAGATAGCGCCTGCGTGGGAAACGACAGCCAACATCCAAGATGGCGCCTGCGCGGGAAACGACAGCCAACATTCAAGATAGCGGCCCTCCGTCCTTAGCCTTCCTGCGCTAGGAGACTAGATGACCTTGAAACCATCATGGAGGACACTCAAAAACCGCCAAAACAGGGATTCCCACCAAAAATATTCCGGGACAAACAAAAACTCAAATTTGACTTTCAGAAAAACTCAAAAAAGCTGGGCCCAAAAATCCGGGACACCCTTGACTCAAATTTGTGTTCGAATCCCCAATCTCCCACTACTCACCTTAAATGGTGAGTGGATGCAGTGGCGTACCTACAAAATAATTTCCTTGGGTAGGGTGTACGTCCAGGCCAGTAGCGTGGATACAACTTTTCCTTGGAAGGGGTTGTGAAAAGATGTTTTACCTTTTATTTAGAATTTGCTTTACGTCGGACCGCAGGTCTTATGGTGACGATGGGAAAGGAAAGGGTTAAGAATGGGAAGGAAGCGGCCGTGGCCTTAATTAAGGCACAGCCCCAGCATTTGCTTAGTGTGAAAATGGGAAACCACGGGAAACCATTTTCAGGGCTGCCGACAATGGGGTTCGAATCCACTATCTCCCGGATGCAAGCTCACAGCTACGCGGCCCTAACCGCGAAGGAAACTAATAGGACAAGGTAAACCCTACCTAGCATATGTTGTGACATGTATTTTTCTTTACCAACTAACAAAATATCTATACCCTTACGCTTTACATTCTATATTTATTTATTTTTTCCTTTGCTGGCAGGACCTAGTGTTTACAGTGCGCTATGTCTTCTGGTATGGGCTAGAGTAATTTTGTTACTTTCATTGATCTGTCTCTGTCTTATACTTGGCTCTGACAATATGAAAGTGACTGAGGTATGAGCGATGCTAGTAATGACATTCCTTCTGCAGCCAGCCCCTGCTATGAATGGTGTGAAAATGTTGCTCATAGGGTCGGTTGGTGCATGCATTTCAGTGGGCTTGGCAGACTGATATGTAATAGCAACTTCTGGCTCGGTGAGGAAAGCAACGGGAAACTACCTCACTCCTCATTTCTCTAGTACGCCTCTTCAGTGATGCCTAGGCCATCTACGACAGCTGATAGTTGAGCTGTTGAGGATCCAACCAGCCTTAGGCCTGAAGACTGAACATACACACATTTATTTATTTATTTATTTATTTATTTATTTATTTATTTATTTATTTATTTATTTATTTATTTATTTATTTATTTACTTATCAGTGCCTTTTGTACAGTGGCGAAGTTAGGCCTCCAGGCCCTATCGTACACTTAACCACATACTAATCAGAATCTTAAGTAAAATACTGAGATACTTAAAATAGTTAAAAGTACACAAATTAATAGAATTGAAGTCAGACTCGTTGGCTGATTGATCAGCGTACTGGCCTTCGGTTCAGAGGGTCCCGGATTCGATTCCCGGCCGGGTCTGGGATTTTAACCTTCATTTGTTAATTCCTATGGAGCGGCGGCTGGGTGTTTGTGCTGTCCCCAACATCTCTGCAACTCACACACACCACACATAACACTATCCTCCACCACAATAACCAACACCTCCTAGATAACAAGGCCTCACAACAGCGCTGTGACGTCACGCTACGGAGGCGATCGCAATCCAAAGAAACGCAAAGCATGGTCACACACAAACATGATTTTAATACTTTTAGCTTGTGGAATAACTTATTTACCAACAAATAAAGTTTAAATTTTAAAGGACATTGAATTATATTGCCGTTATTACCGTATCTTAGAGATTGTCATTAAAGATAAACAACACACTGTTTTAAATCACGGCAGCATTTACAATGTTAACTTACTCTAGGCTGACTTGTTAACACACAGAACTGAAATTCACAAACATATTTCAATTGAAATAGGCACTGAATAGACAGTAAATTATTTTAAAATGAAAAGAGAACGCATAAAATTAGTTTAGCCCTAAACATGTAGACTGTAGGCCTACTACAAAAATATGATACACTAACTTAACATTTATTTACAAACTTCCATTTTGCAAAAATAACAAATTTTCTTAACTTTGTGCATGCAATGAATATTTTTTATTTTGAATTAAAGTAAGTTTATGATAGTAGGCTGGTAAATTTAGAAAGATACTGAGTTAATAATATTAAGGAAGAGGAGCATAACATTCACCTGGTCTGTAGGTAGGCCTAGGTCCAAATTATAACACATTGGCATTGAAGTTAATAAGATATACATCATCATATATCAAGCATGCTGGGAATGCAAAAAGACTTTGATACTTTTGCCTATTACATGAGTACTGTACACACCTATTTTGAGAAAATTACAGACTTTCTTGAATTTGTACAATGTTTTATGGATTCATTAGTTTTGTTCCTGCAGTAGTTATTCGTTAGAAAAGTTGTACACTTCCAAATAATGTTGAAATACAAATATTCTGAAGTGTGCTCCCTACATTCATTCCTGTAGTCTATACACTCATCAGCTGAGAGAACAATTTGCAGGGTCACATCACTTACATACTTCTTATGGTTATTTAAGCTAAGAAATTTTCTCTCACTTTCTGGCCCCAACATCTTTTTATGATGACATGTGTATGTCACTAAGTGTACAGCTGATTCTGCAGGATATTTCATATTGCCCCTATTGAGGCTGTCAATAACATTATGATGTCTATGTCTAACAGTAACCTCTTTCAAAACTAAGAAATCTGCACAGTAATTACAATTTAATTTCTTGAGAAGAGAATGACAACAATAACCTGCTATGTGTGTTAAAACACTTGCAACACCAGATATGCTGTCAAGATCTGAGTCTGTTACATTGAGCTTACCTGTAAATATTTGAAATGAGGAAACTGCATAATAATCATGATCTAACAGTATATCTTCATCAACAATATCATTTACAACAATTTTCCTACCATTAGAAATGGGCAGTTCAATTGAATTCAAGATTTTGATTTTTTTTCTCTCAATTTCAAACACCTGTCTAACAGAAACATGGTATTGGCCACCTGCAAGTTGCCTGTATTCACCAAATCGTGCCTCCAATGCATCTGTCTGAAACTTTCCAGGAAGAAAATATGACCATTTCAGTACTTCAGAACAAAACTCTGTTAGCTGTGTAAGGCAGCGAGTTGTATGAGTAAGAGCCCTATGCGTTTGACTAGACAATTTGCCACATTTCATAACTAGATTATCCCAGTGATCTAACCACTGAACAAACTTCATTAAAAAACCCTTCCGTTCATCACGAGGTTTGTTGGTGAGAGGCCGTTGAAATGTATCATTAAGTCTTACACCTTTGAAAGGGGTCTTTACATTAACAATATGCCACCAGGTGGTGATTACTTTTACAAATTCAGCTGTGCCCTCATTTACTATATGGTCATTAAACAACTGACACACATATTTGACATTTTGGCTTTCAAAACTTGAAGGCCATTGAGCTTTGACAGTCAAACCATACTCATGCTTTACAAGGTCATTCCCTTCAGCCTCAAACAAGTCCCTTATAGCTTTGAAAGATGCAACTTTAACTTTAGAAAAATCATCAAAGTCAGGATACACAAATTCCAAACCATTAGTTTTCTGGTTGAGCCAATTATTTCTGATGCATTTAAATAAATGCACAGTGTCAATGAGATAAAAAAAGAGACATGTTAGGATTTCCAGGATTACATAACTCAGTTTTAAGTTGAGGTTGATTTGAAAATTTGGACATTGCTTTGGTGTTGAGATCATTATTATCAGTCACAACAGCCAGAACATTAAATCCCATAGATTCCAAACCAACTATAACCTTTGACATGATACTGTGTAAATCATCACCTGTTAACTTGGACACAGGGAGAATATGAACTACTTCCTTCTTTGATGATAAAATGCTCTGGATCATAAATACATGTGCTGATGTAGCAACATTGGTAGTGTTAGCACATGAGCCTACAATGTTCCCTCCCTTGAAGTCCATGTACAGTTTAATGTGAATTTCATCTACCATCAATGTTACAAATTTGTAATTCTGTTGAAAACCTTGAACTTTCTGTTTTATATATTCCAGAAAATATGTAGGGTTCTGTTCTAATATTGGGCTACCATTCAGACTGGAACATACTCTTTTCAAAGTATTAACATGTGGCAAAATTAAATTACTTCTATGTCTCATAAATTTGTAAGCATGAGGAGAAATCAGTTGGAAGATTGAACAAATAACAAGAAAATCATTATCATACTCCCTTTTGTATTTAGGAACTAAGGAAAGTTTTAACTGAGATTTTATTAAATTAAACATGGGGTCATCTTCCTCACTGATCAATTCATCCACTAGGCCTAGAATTAACTTATTCCTTGTATCTTTCTGCACACTGTTACACTCATTCCCTGTTATGTAGCTATGGAATTTTGTAACTAAAGAATGTACTTACTTTGTGTTGGTAATTTTGTCTACATTAGAAAATTTACACTGCAATAAAACCCCTTTAGAATACACTTTTGAAGTCAAGTCCCCTTCAATTATTATATATGCTATGCAATGTGGTTGCTTTAATGTATCCATGTACAGAAAAATTACTTGCATTTCCTTCACAACAGTACACCAACCATCAGGTAACATGTTTATTTTACTTTTCAGTTGTGTTAGATTGTGGACTGAAATTCTGTCTGTGTATGAGGCATGACTGTTGATACTATCTTCAATTGCTTTGTTTATTGATTCCCTCTCTATTCTACTTCTCTTTTTGTCCGGTTCTTCTCTTGAACTGGCAGAATCTGAAGATAAATATGATGGACAGTTGGAAAAGATACAGGGGACTGCATTCTCTGCCAGTCGTGGACTTGGAAGAGGAGCAGTTAAAGTTTTTCCTGTCTTTGAATCAGTAGCAGTTACTTCCCGCAAAGCATCACTGGCTTTGAAATGTCTGTGGCACACCTATAAAATAAGATACCACTGTGAGCCAACTTCATGCATTTACAGAGTGAATAGGCCTACATATGTAGGCATGTAGTTTAATGTGTATAATAAATCTAATTCGGGTAATAATGATAATGTATCCCTTGATTGTAAGCTAACATAACCTCATATCTTACGAGAGTAAACATACCTACATACCTATCACCACTTGCTGCGTGTAGTTTAATACCTAATAGGTCTATGTGCATTATGATTATGAGAGAATGTAAAAGTAACAGTTACTCACCACCGAGCAATTAGTAACTCTGTAATCTTGTCTTGGAATTGCACGTAACCATCTCTGCTGCATAACCTCATCTTTCGGGAACTGGACTTTGTTATCATTATCGTAATTTCCCTTGCAGTTGGGCACACAACACTTTAGCACCATTGTACACAACGATTCGCAACTGGTACAATTAAAATAATTAAGACACTTCTACATAATTGCACCGACACATGGCCACACTCATTGCTTTCTTAACACTGAGAAGGTTCAAGCCAAATACTTTAATACACCAATACCGGACAGCTCTATCTCAACAGCATTGATCGGAGTGCGAACAGCGACGGTGGTGACATCTAGCGTGCAGGTGTGACAAGCCCAGGAACTGCATATTTATCTATGCTACAGTTGAGAGGAATGCATCTACACACATTGGATATATTTTTGTTAAAATAACTGAACAATCATAATAATTAAGAATTAAAATTTAAAATATGAAATGCCTCCTTCATAAACTCCAAACAAGCACTGCGTTAGCCGTGCGTTTCGCTATGTCTTAAAAATTAAAATCAGAATTTCTTTGATTATCCGCCTAGCCTCTGGGAGGAATATTCACCTACTACTCTCTTCTCTTCTCTCTAGACTTTTCCCAGTTACCTCGGGCAGCACTTTGCCTAATTTTCCGGCCGGATGCCTTTCCTAACACCAACCCTATGTGGAAGGATATATGTATTTACTATTGCGTGTTTCTGTGGTTGTTTTTCGTGTGATATGTTGTATATATTTGAAGAGGCGTTTGAATACGAATACAAACCCGTAGGCCCCGATCTACACGAATTAACAGAAGAGATTTAAATTTCCGACTCAGCCGGGAATCGTACCAGGGCCCTTTGAACCGAAGGCCAGTGCGCTGACCATTCCGTGGTAGTGATTATTATTTTAAGAGGAAGTATAACTGGCCAAACATCCTCTCAGAAGGGAAATGGAAGAGGACCAAAACTCCGAAGAATGAAGGTATCATCAAAAGAAAGAGAAGGGCCACGAAGCGCTAACCATTCAACCAAAGCGCCAGAGGAGGCAGATACCTTAACAATATCCATGGTTTATGAAGATTTCGGGAAAGAGAAGGTGTAATTAAGGAACAAGAGTTTTGGTCCATTGTTTCTTCTTCTTCTTCCCCTTTTCATTTTCCTTCTTCCTCTTCTTCGGTACCCAGCCAATCTTCCCGAACTCTACAGAAGAACTCGCCACAAGCTGCTGTCTCACCTTTGCCGGACTTTGAATGTTCTGTTTCACCTCTGAAGACAGAAATACTAATCTGTATATATATAATACATATTGGGGTTACGTGAGTGACCTACGATGTGCCTGACATTTAAGAAGTGTTCATAATTTCCTAAAGTCTCTTCCACATATTTATGCATGAAGAATTACCCTACATGCGTATTAAATTAGTTGGACTGGTGCTCAAGCCTAGGAAAATAATACACTGAAATAATTTTCTTACGCCGGGGTGAATGGCTCATACGGTTGAGGCGCTGGCCTTCTGATCCGAATTTGGCAGGTTCGATCCTGGCTCAGTCCGCTGGTATTTGTAGGTGTTCAAATACGCCAGCCTCGTGCAGACAGATTAACTGCCACGTAAAAAGATTTTTGTGGGATGGAATTCCGGTACGTCGGCGTATCCCAAAAAGTAGTTAGTGGGGCGTAAGGAAATTGATTATTATTATTATTATTATTATTATTATTATTATTATTATTATTATTATTATTTTCTCACAGTAAAAAGAGCCGACTGGATTCGAAACTCATGGCCTTCAATTTCAAGACTACCACGATAACCACTACGCTACAGGCCCACAAGTTTTCAACTGTGAAATTTATGGTAGCCTTCTATTTAACAATGTGGACCCTCAAGTTTGAGTGTACTAGAGTTCTATATTTGTAAATGTTATTGGTTTCACGTCCCACCAATATTTCAGTAGAGTATCTGATTGATTTCTTAATGTAAGGGGCATAGAATGTAACGTCAATATAGATGCGAGGTCATTACTTTTTCTAATACTTGCGGTCCTAATCAGTTCCCATACCATTATCTTGTTCGTTAATTTGTTCAGCACATAACGCTTTTCTTGGAATATAAGCTTAACTGCAATGTAAGATTATTTAGTAACAAACGCTGGTACATTATAAACAACACGCCAAAGCGCCAAGAATCATACAGATGGCAATATGTTACTGAAGAGTTAGTCACACCAAGCCATGTAGGTAGCAGCACTATCGACTTTCTCGCTGAAAACTGCAAGCTGTCCGGTATTATCATATTAAAGTATTTGTTCAAGCTTCCCTCCCGGTAGTGACGTCACGGTAGACATGCGGAACAGTTGTGAGGCCTTATTATCTAGGAGGTGTTGCAATAACACGCAGTTACCTACACATGGCAGATGGCGCCCACCCTCATCGGTGGGTGTGCCTTATAAGGTCTGCACCCGGCTAGAAATAGCCACACGAAATTATTATCATAATTGAAAACAAATTTAAATAAATTACTAAATTAATATTAATGTTAAAACTAATTAATATTAAAAACTCTTTAAAATGACTAATCCTCAGGCATGCACACATTCATACTTCAAACATTCAGTCAGCTGTTTTCAGCAGGTGTCCTTAAATCGTGATTTTAGACAAGCGAGTTTCTCTGACCTGAACTGGCAGGGAATTCCATAATCTGACGACAGTCACCACAAATGATCTATTAATTTTATTTGTGCGGTGCAGTGGAATAGAAAGAAGGAATGAATCTAGAACGTGTATTTAAGTTGTGAAATGATGATAAAAGGATGAGTTTAGAAGAAATATACAGTGTCTGACTTTCAGCTACCACTCTAAACACCATCGTTAAGGTGTGCAGCTGCCGACGTTTATCAGACATCAGCCATGAGACAGCCTGATAGTATGGGATGGTATGAACATCTTACCTGAATTATTGTAAATATATCGCAGGCAGGAACTCAGGAACAATGTGGACCCTCATGTTTGTTTGTTTTACGTCCCACTAACATTTCAGTAGAGTATGTGATTGATTTTCTTAACACATTGTTGTCCGGGCGCGCGCTACTGCATTCTTTCCTGTGAACCGGCAACAGAAGCACACTTAGCTTGAGAAGTAGGATGAAATATAAATACTTGTAACTTTTAAATGACATAAAATAAATTATTGAAACCTGGTGAGAGCGCTTACCAGTGACTCTATATTGTGCGAATCAGCTGCAGCCGCCGAGCAGATGTACCTTGTGTCCTTGCGTTTCTTGTGCACAGGCCTTCTGAGGGGTACTTTTTCATTCCACCACATTTATATATTTCCATTTCTGGGATTTGGGGGAGGTTTTATACCTCCCGGAATTTTGTTCGTAATAGATGTTTGATTGTTTCACAAGTAGCTGAAGCAAGTCATCGCCTAGGGAACGATCTACTACCTCCGGGATACTCACGGAATTACTGGCCGTATAAGTGAGGCCTGTAAAACAAATAAACGGTTCTAGGACTCTGTTTTCATCCTTATTTTTCCATCCATCAACCTCACTGTCACTACGTCCGGTTCCATGACTTTGGTAACAGGGGTCCCGGGTTCGATTCCCAGCAGGGTCGGGAATTTTAACCATCATTGGTTAACTTCGCTTGCACGGGGGTTGAGTGTATGTGTCGTCTTCATCATCATTTCATCCGCATCACGTCACGCAGGTCGCCTACGTGTGTCAAATCAAAAGACCTGCACCTGGCGAGCTGAACTTGTCCTCGGACACTACCGGCACTAAAAGCCATATGCCATTTCTTTTTTTCTCTTTTTTTGCTGCATCTTCATTCGTATTATTGTCGCCGTCAACAGACTCGTCTGAACTGAATGTCGCACTTCACTTCCGCGCGCATACTTTTGATGTTGACGGACATACATCTTCACAATCACTAATACTTACATTATCGCAATCAATACGGTCATCAGATAAACTTTCAGCATGCAATTCTCCAAATATTTCATCATCGTTCAAAGCTGTCTTTGCTACGGCGCCATGCTGACACCTGACAATACACTCGGTCACGCGGTACTAAGTGTTATGAAATCACGCTTCCTGCGCCGAAAGCATAGTCAAGGAAAGAATATATCTATCTACATTCCGATCAACAAAGACTTTAGTTTGTAAACAACACGAAATATTTGGATTAATAAACGCCGGAGAGGATAAAATCACACAAGAAAAAAGCAATGTGAGAAAACGTTAATTTAGTAGCCGTTCGACCGCGCACGAATACGAAACTACGTTAATTAACATAGCCCGTCATTAATGTGTTAATATAAGGGGCATAGAATGTAACCTCAACACATATGCGAGGTCATTACTTTTTTAACACTTGCCCATGCCCATTATCTTGTGGGTAATTTGTTCAGCACATAAAACTTTTCTTTGAATAAAACTGCAATGTAAGATTATTTTGTGACAAATACTGATACATTATGAGCAACACGGCAGTGCGCCTAGAATCATACAGATGGCAATATGTTGTTGAAGAGTTGATCACACCAAACCATGTAGGTAGCAGCACTATCGGCTGTCTCACTCAAAACAGCAAGCTGTCCAGTATTGTCATATTAAAGTGTTTGATTACGATTAATGTTCTACTCATGGAGTCAGTAAAGGAAGAGGACTTCACGGATAGACATTTGCTGCATCTGTTCACCGAGGCTTTAATAAATTTTCCTGCAATGTCGGTATCAACCGTCTGTTTGTCACTCTGGACTGAGTGGTATTCCTAACCGGCTTGTTCTATGATATTTCCAGCCTACTGTAGAGATCTCTCGATATATTCTCTGCCTGTTTATGCATGATAGAAGCTCTCAAATCGTTTCTCTGGCTCGGCTTTCCGAGTTACCATTAAATTCACATGTTTGTTGGTGTCTGAGCATGGCGCAGAAGAGCAACCTCTGACACCGGCTCACTAAACCTGGTAAGCATTTCCATAATTAATATTCATTAGTAATTGAATATTTCTTATCGGCATGAAGGTGCTGCTGTGATGAATTGCTTTTAAAAACTCTCCCTGATTGAAACTCAGTTGTAGTTCAAACTTGAATGTAGAGTGGTAACAAGAATGACTAAACATTTTACCTAAAGCCATTGTAATGTACTAATACAGCAAAACTTACTGCACATCAGTGGCGGTGGGCTCTCAGGAGCACAGGAGCACGTGAACACCCAGTTTTATTACATATTTACGCATTCATTCTTTTCTTTCGACCTGATTTCGACAATCGATCGAAAGCATTCGACAATCGACTTATATCGAAGCTCCGTTACACCGACAGTTGTTCGTTTTGACTGACAGTGCAGCGAGCACACTGGATAATGCGCTATTGTGCTGAAGACTATACGCATGCGCAAAGCAGATGACGTCATGGTTTTCTGCACTGATATTCCCATTAGCGAGGAGCACGGTAAGGTACGTGCCTTGTCGTCTAGAGCCACCCTCAACCCAGTGGCAGTATTACAGTTGACCACAAGGGTCCGCCACCTACCCTATTATGGTTAGCCACAGCCTCCCAGGAGCTACTATTGCATTACATTACCGGCAGATTTCGCTAGTACCCTAATTCTGAATAGGCATTTTGGTGTCTGTTCAGACTCTTTTCCAGAAAGAGAACTGAATACAATGGCGCATATGTATCCCTGCCTAAATAAGATACAGCTGAAGACTGAACTAGAAGTATTGTATATGAGAAATGGCTTTCAGAAAGATGATGGGGCCATTTCCATGTTGCAGTTTCTGCTTGACAATGAACTAGATAGGGACACATTTCCACAAGTATGCGAATTACTCCGAATTGTTGTCACAACCCCAGTGACGATAGCGGAGCCTGAGAGGTGTTTTTCTACTTTGAATACGAATTAAAACGTTTCTGAGGAACACCATGACTGGAGAACGACTGTCAGCGCTGGCTATGCTTGCTATTGAGAAGAGATTTGTCAACATCATCAGTAGTATAATTGGACAGTTCTAGCGCCACCTCCACCTCAGGCTCCCAGATGCCTCCTCCACCTCCTCGGCCGCCTCCTCCTCCGCCTCCGACTCCGCCTCCGCCTCCGCCGCCGCCTCCGCCGCCGCCGCCGCCCGCGGGAAATTTGAATTTTGGCGGGAAATTTGAATTTTGGCGCGAGATTTGAATTTGTAAACAAAGCCACGTGCTTTTTGACAGCTGTCATCGACAACAACGCAACGCTAACCTCACTGCTGCCATCTTGACGGGCCTAAACCTCACTAGTGCCAACTTAACCTAACTAGCATGAGGTAAACAAAGCCACGTGTTTTTTGACAGCCACGTGCTTTTTGACAGACAACAACGCATCGCTAACCTCAGTACTGCCATCTTGACGGGCCTAAACCTCAGTAGTGCCAACTTAACCTCACTAGCGCGAGGTAAACAAAGCCACGTGCTTTTTGACAGCCACGTGCTTTTTGACAGATTTGTAAACAAAGCCACGTGCTTTTTGACAGCTGTCATCGACAACAACGCATCGCAAACCTCAGTACTACCATCTTGACAGGCCTAAACCTCAGTAGTGCCAACTTAACCTAACTAGCATGAGGTAAACAAAGCCACGTGTTTGTTGACAGCCACGTGCTTTTTGACAGATTTATAAACAAAGCCACGTGCTTTTTGACAGACAACAACGCATCGCTAACCTCAGTACTGCCATCTTGACGGGCCTAAACCTCAGTAGTACCAACTTAACCTAACTAGCGCGAGATAAACAAAGCCACGTGCTTTTTGACAGCCACGTGCTTTTTTGACAGCTGTCATCCGCCATCTTTGAGCACCGTGCTGCCCTCTTTCGTCACCTGTCATCGGCAGTGCTGCCATCTTGACGGGCCTAAACCTTAGTGCTACCAACTTAACCTCACTAGCTCGAGATAAACAAATCCACGTGCTTTTTGACAGCCACGTGCTTTTTTGATAGCTGTCATCCGCCATCTTTGAGCACAGTGCTACCCTCTTTAGCTACTTACCTTTGAAATGTGGTGGCGGATAATTTGAAAAATGCTTTTCGACAAGCAGCCATCTTTAATCCAGAGAGAACAGTGCTACCCTCTATGTGGTGGCGGCAAATTGAAAAATTCCACGTGCTCTTGTTTGAAAACAAACTCACGTGCTTTTTTGACAGCTGTCATCTGCCATCTTTAATCTATAGAGCACAGTGCTGCCCTCTTTAGTTTGAAATGTGGTGGCGGTAAATTCCACGTGCTCTTGTTTGGAAACAAAGCCATGTGCTTTTTTGACAGCTGTCATCCGCCATCTTTAATCAACAGAGCACCGTGCTGCTATCATGCGGGCAATTTCATCACCTATCACCCGCCATCTTTAATCTACAGAACACCGTGCTGCCCTCTTTATGGCTACTACCTTAAGCATGTAGTAGCGGTCAATTTGAAAAGTTCTGTTAGCTATCATCCACCATCTTTAATCAAGAGAGCACCGTGCTGCCATCTTTAGCTAGATACCTTTGAAATGTGGTGGCGGCAAATTGAAAAATTCCACGTGCTCTTGTTTGGAAACAAACTCACGTGCTTTTTTGTCAGCTACCATCCGCCATCTTTAATCAACAGAGCATAGTGCTGCCCTCTTTAGTTTGAAATGTGGTGGCGGCAAATTCCACATGCTCTTGTTTGGTAAACATAGCCACGTGCTTTTTTGACAGCTGTCATCCGCCATCTTTAATCCAGAGAGCACCGTGCTGCCCTCTTTATCGTAGTAGATGTAAATTCGTCACCTGTCATACGCAGTGCTGCTATCTTTAGCTAGATACCTTTGAAATGTGGTGGTGGATAATTTAAAAAGAAAAATTCTTCAGCAGTCCTCTCTCGACGCTAATTGCATAAGATGGCGGCTATACATGACTCCTTAAGTGTGCTTACGCAAGATGGCTGCTATACACAGGTTCTTATGAGACGCCCTTGGGATGCTTGCGCAAGATGGCGGTTATACAAGGCTCCTTATGAGACGCCCTAGTGATGCTTGCGCAAGATGGCGGTTGCTCTTATGAGGCGGCTTAAGGGTCCTTGCACAAGACGGCTAGAGACGCCCTAAGGATGCTTGCGCAAGATGGCGGACACAAGATGGCGGCTATACACGTCTCCTTATGAGACGCCTTAAGGGTGCTTGCGCAAGATGGCTGCTGCTCTTAGCTTAGAGGCTAACACGTCGTGCTAGTTCGATTCATTAAATTTGGGGCTTAAATGCAAAATGTTAAATATCTCGAAAGCGATGCATCGTAGAGCAAAACGGACAAAAAATTTTCTGCCCAGTACCTCGGTTCGCAGTACGAGGAACAAGAAAAACATAGTCTAATGATGAGATCAACGGTTCGGTTCCTACTTAGGCCCTTTGGCATTCACTCTGTTTTAGCTTGTATTGAAGTAAGTCTTCGTAACATGATCAGGTCTAGCTATGGTAGAGAGTATAACGTGCCGTGCAGGTTCGATTCATTAAATTTGGGGCTTAAATGCAAAATGTTAAATATCTCGAAAACGGATAAAATTTTTCTACCTGATACCTAGGTTTGCAGTATCAGGAACATGAAAAAAACATAGTCTAATGATGAGATCGACGGTTCGATCCTTACTTAGGCCCTTTGGCATTGGCAGCTATCTAATTCTACAAGATGGTGACTATACATAGCTTCTTATGAGACAGCTTAAGAGCGCTTGCACAAGATGGCTGCTGCTCTTATGAGACGCCCTAGGGGTGCTTGCGGGAGGTAGCAGCGACAAGACGGTGACTATACACAGCTGCTTATGATACGGCCTAGAGGTGCTCACACAAGATGGTGGCTGCTCTGATGAAGAAAGTTAGCTTTGCATCGTGCAGGTATCTTTACAGCACTAAACCTCATACCTTTGAAATGTGGTGGCAGGTAATTTGAAAAATTCAACGTGCTTTTTCTTCACAGCAGCTATCTTTAAACAATAGTGGCTATACATAAGCTGTTAAGGCCTCCTCTTATGTCAAGGCATAGCTCTATCGAACAAGTTTAAACCTGCATCGGGATAGCTAGAGTAAGCATGTGCTGCAGTGATGACGTCATTATGCATGTTTAGACTTGCAAATCACTAAAGAAACATAACAAGACTAGAATCGAACACCGCACTCTATGCCGTTAACTTTATCATGTGATCGGAACATTGATTGAAGTGTTTAGAACACTAAATAAGTGATCAAGACTATAATAGAACACTGTACTCGATACAACATGTGTTTAGAACATGTCAGGGGATACCTTTGTTCTAAGAAGATTAGATTACCGCACATTCCTTGGCTAAAGGGCTAATGGGCTAAAGGGCTAATGGGCTAAAGGGCTAAAGGGCTAATGGGCTAAAGGGCTAGGGCGCCTCTCCTCTCTTTATCCGGGCTTGAGACCGGCTCTACAACTATAGGCGGAGTTAACACCCTAAGGAAGGGAGAATGTTGGGAAATAATCTATACGAATATAGCTACTCGATCGACTATATACTACAGATGGATGACTTAGGTGAGGGTAAGCTCTTACTCAATAATACCTACACGACGTAATTCATACTCTATTTCAAAAATATCTTCTTTGTACTGTGTGTAACCAGCATCATAATAGGCTCTTAGCAGTTGTAAACGTTTTACGAGTACGTTGGGGTCTTTACAGTAGCTTATATCTACATAGGGTAACAGAGGCTTGTTGTGAACTTTGAGTCTATATGCAGACAGTTGATGTGCAGGGACTTGTTTTGATGTAATACGTGCTTCAGCAGTAGCGTTTCTAGGTACAAACATAACTTGTTTCGATAGCGATGAAGCGTTGAAATTTCCTTCTTCTTTACCTTGCATCTCTTCTTGAGATGTTTGCACTTCGACAGAACGTGTAGTAGGCTTAGGAAATGAAGTAAAATCATCAAGCTGTAATGGCAATGAATTTTCTTCTTCTACTTTCCCTTTACTACTGTTTTGATCAACATCATTATACTTATTATCATAATCATGATCTTGCCTCTCTTTATCTTGAAGTTTGTGCTCAGTAACAGAACTTGCAGCAGGCCTAGACAGCAAGGGAGAATTAAAAATCTCTCGCAGAGGTGTACTTTTTAAACATAAATCAGTGTTCGCTGGAATATGGTTGAGCTCTTTGTATTTTGTTCCCGATGAAGCTACATTACACGCGGCTTCATGACGTTGAGCGTTGTATGCGTTCTTGAACTCTCTTCTACAATGTTTGCATTGAAAAATCGTCCTACATGATATCTCATGACGTCTCCTGTGATAGCTTCGGGAAAATGCTTTTCCACACTCTTCGCAAATATACCTAGAAATAGGTTTTTCCATGACGGACTTTTATCTTCTGCTAACAGATTCTTCTTTAAATCTACTCGACATTTGTTACTCTCTACTTCGATGATGCGAACAGCTTAGCGATTAATAGTAAACTAACACAAAAGCGTATAACCAAGGTAGCAACAGTAAGGTTTAAGCCCATCAAGATGGCAAGAGTGAGGTTAGCGACGTTCTGCTGTTGGATTTTAAATTCCGCGCTGTAACATGCATAAGGTGGCAGCCTTGAGGTTTACTGCCGTAAAGATGGCAGCAGTGAGGTTAGCGACGCTCTATTGTCCTTCAAAGTGAGGTTAGGGTTCGTCAAGAAGACAGCTGTCAAAAAAGCACGTGGCTATGTTTACCAAACAAGAGCACGTGGTCGTGACGTCACGGTCACGTAGTATGCTGCTTCAGCATGCAATGTTCAATGTCTACACCTACGTAGTAAACACTCTGCTATGTTCACAAAATTTTTACTCACAACTATTTTTTATGCTTTAAGTTCGTGCACATAGGTTATGTTAAGATAGCAGCACACGTACAAGCGATGGTCACGTGCTCTAGTAGAAGATGCATGCATTATCAAAAGGTTATACGTACACGCTTTTGAACCTTGCTATTCTTACTGCTACTATGTTCGCAAGATTTTCAAAGATCGCTATTCTTTGTGCTTTAAGTTCGTTCGCATAGGTCATGCTAAAGTAGCAGAGCAAACACATGCGAACGTTGTACATTCTAGCGAAATGTGTTTAGTACGATAGTTGATGCATGCAAAATCGATAGGTGTTGTGTACACGCTTTGAAACTTAACTATTCTTCGTGCTTTAAATCCGTGCACATAGGTTATGCTAAGATAGCAGCACACTCTAGCGGGAGAAGTTTAGTACTCTAGTTGATGCATGTATAATCGATAGGCAATGCGTACACGCTTTTAAAACATTGCTATTCTTACTGCTGCTGCTATGTTCACAAGATTTTTATACATCGCTATTCTTTATGCTTTAAGTTCATGCGTATAAGTTATACTAAGTTAGCAGCATACTTATAAGGTTGTTGCACGCTCTAGTGGAAAAGTTTAGTAAGAAAGACGATGCATGCAAAATCGATAGGTGATGTGTACACGCTTTGAACTTGGGTATTTTTTGTGCTTTAACTTCGTGCACATAGGTTATGTTAAGATTGCAGCACACACAAGCGACGATCGCACGCTGTTGTGGCAGAAGTTTAGTACAAGAGTTAATGCGTGCAAAATTGACTGGTGTTGTGTACACGCTATTCTTTGTGCTTTAAGTCCACGCACATAGGTAGCAGCACACAATTGCGAACGTTGTACACTCTAGCGGTAGAAGTTTAGTACGACAGTCGATGCATGCAAAATTGATAGGTGATGTGTACACGCTTTGGAGCATAGCTATTCTTTGTGCTTTAACTTTATACACATACGTTAGCAATACACATATGCGATCGTTGTACACTCTGGCGGTAAAAAATAGTCGATGCATGCAAAATCAATAGGTGATGTGTACACGCTGTTAAACATCGTTATTTTTGTGCTTTAAGTTCGTGCGTATAGGCTATGCTAAGATAGGAGTACAATCTAGCGGAAGAAGTTCAGGGTGATCTGTACACGCTTTGAAACATGATTATTCTTTGTACTTTAAGCTCATGCACATAGGTTATGCTAAGATAGCAGCACAATCTAGAGGAAGAAGTTTAGTACGAGAGTCGATGCTTGCAAAATCGATAAGTAATATGTACACGCTTTGAAACATGGCTATTCTTTGTACTTTAAGTTCATGGGTATAGGTTATGCTAAGATAGCAGCGCAATCTAGCGCAAGAAGTTTAGTACGAGACTCGATGAATGCGAAATCGATAGGTGTTGTGTACACGCTTTGAAACATGGCTATTCTTTGTACTTTAAGTTCATGCTAAGATACCAGCACAATCTACCTGAAGAAGTTCAGTACGAGATTCGATACATGCAAAATCGATAGTTGATGCGTACACGCTTTGAAACATGACTATTCATTGTACTTTAAGGTCATGCGTATAGGTTATGCTAAGATAGCAGCACGATCTAGCGGAAGAAGTTTAGTACGAGAGTCGATGCATATAATATCGATAGGTGATGTCTACACGCTTTAAAACATGGCTATTCATACTGCTGCTCTGTTCCTAAGATTTTTAAACATAGCTAATCCTAATGCTGCTCTTAACGACGTAGAGCTAAGGATTGATGAAGTGACCGTGACGTCACGACCACGTGCTCTTGTTTGGTAAACATAGCCACGTGCTTTTTTGACAGCTGTCTTCTTGACGAACCCTAACCTCACTTTGAAGGACAATAGAGCGTCGCTAACCTCACTGCTGCCATCTTTACGGCAGTAAACCTCAAGGCTGCCACCTTATGCATGTTACAGCGCGGAATTTAAAATCCAACAGCAGAACGTCGCTAACCTCACTCTTGCCATCTTGATGGGCTTAAACCTTACTGTTGCTACCTTGGTTATACGCTTTTGTGTTAGTTTACTATTAATCGCTAAGCTGTTCGCATCATCGAAGTAGAGAGTAACAAATGTCGAGTAGATTTAAAGAAGAATCTGTTAGCAGAAGATAAAAGTCCGTCATGGAAAAACCTATTTCTAGGTATATTTGCGAAGAGTGTGGAAAAGCATTTTCCCGAAGCTATCACAGGAGACGTCATGAGATATCATGTAGGACGATTTTTCAATGCAAACATTGTAGAAGAGAGTTCAAGAACGCATACAACGCTCAACGTCATGAAGCCGCGTGTAATGTAGCTTCATCGGGAACAAAATACAAAGAGCTCAACCATATTCCAGCGAACACTGATTTATGTTTAAAAAGTACACCTCTGCGAGAGATTTTTAATTCTCCCTTGCTGTCTAGGCCTGCTGCAAGTTCTGTTACTGAGCACAAACTTCAAGATAAAGAGAGGCAAGATCATGATTATGATAATAAGTATAATGATGTTGATCAAAACAGTAGTAAAGGGAAAGTAGAAGAAGAAAATTCATTGCCATTACAGCTTGATGATTTTACTTCATTTCCTAAGCCTACTACACGTTCTGTCGAAGTGCAAACATCTCAAGAAGAGATGCAAGGTAAAGAAGAAGGAAATTTCAACGCTTCATCGCTATCGAAACAAGTTATGTTTGTACCTAGAAACGCTACTGCTGAAGCACGTATTACATCAAAACAAGTCCCTGCACATCAACTGTCTGCATATAGACTCAAAGTTCACAACAAGCCTCTGTTACCCTATGTAGATATAAGCTACTGTAAAGACCCCAACGTACTCGTAAAACGTTTACAACTGCTAAGAGCCTATTATGATGCTGGTTACACACAGTACAAAGAAGATATTTTTGAAATAGAGTATGAATTAAGTCGTGTAGGTATTATTGAGTAAGAGCTTACCCTCACCTAAGTCATCCATCTGTAGTATATAGTCGATCGAGTAGCTATATTCGTATAGATTATTTCCCAACATTCTCCCTTCCTTAGGGTGTTAACTCCGCCTATAGTTGTAGAGCCGGTCTCAAGCCCGGATAAAGAGAGGAGAGGCGCCCTAGCCCTTTAGCCCATTAGCCCTTTAGCCCTTTAGCCCATTAGCCCTTTAGCCCATTAGCCCTTTAGCCAAGGAATGTGCGGTAATCTAATCTTCTTAGAACAAAGGTATCCCCTGACATGTTCTAAACACATGTTGTATCGAGTACAGTGTTCTATTATAGTCTTGATCACTTATTTAGTGTTCTAAACACTTCAATCAATGTTCCGATCACATGATAAAGTTAACGGCATAGAGTGCGGTGTTCGATTCTAGTCTTGTTATGTTTCTTTAGTGATTTGCAAGTCTAAACATGCATAATGACGTCATCACTGCAGCACATGCTTACTCTAGCTATCCCGATGCAGGTTTAAACTTGTTCGATAGAGCTATGCCTTGACATAAGAGGAGGCCTTAACAGCTTATGTATAGCCACTATTGTTTAAAGATAGCTGCTGTGAAGAAAAAGCACGTTGAATTTTTCAAATTACCTGCCACCACATTTCAAAGGTATGAGGTTTAGTGCTGTAAAGATACCTGCACGATGCAAAGCTAACTTTCTTCATCAGAGCAGCCACCATCTTGTGTGAGCACCTCTAGGCCGTATCATAAGCAGCTGTGTATAGTCACCGTCTTGTCGCTGCTACCTCCCGCAAGCACCCCTAGGGCGTCTCATAAGAGCAGCAGCCATCTTGTGCAAGCGCTCTTAAGCTGTCTCATAAGAAGCTATGTATAGTCACCATCTTGTAGAATTAGATAGCTGCCAATGCCAAAGGGCCTAAGTAAGGATCGAACCGTCGATCTCATCATTAGACTATGTTTTTTTCATGTTCCTGATACTGCAAACCTAGGTATCAGGTAGAAAAATTTTATCCGTTTTCGAGATATTTAACATTTTGCATTTAAGCCCCAAATTTAATGAATCGAACCTGCACGGCACGTTATACTCTCTACCATAGCTAGACCTGATCATGTTACGAAGACTTACTTCAATACAAGCTAAAACAGAGTGAATGCCAAAGGGCCTAAGTAGGAACCGAACCGTTGATCTCATCATTAGACTATGTTTTTCTTGTTCCTCGTACTGCGAACCGAGGTACTGGGCAGAAAATTTTTTGTCCGTTTTGCTCTACGATGCATCGCTTTCGAGATATTTAACATTTTGCATTTAAGCCCCAAATTTAATGAATCGAACTAGCACGACGTGTTAGCCTCTAAGCTAAGAGCAACAGCCATCTTGCGCAAGCACCCTTAAGGCGTCTCATAAGGAGACGTGTATAGCCGCCATCTTGTGTCCGCCATCTTGCGCAAGCATCCTTAGGGCGTCTCTAGCCATCTTGTGCAAGGACCCTTAAGCCGCCTCATAAGAGCAACCGCCATCTTGCGCAAGCATCACTAGGGCGTCTCATAAGGAGCCTTGTATAACCGCCATCTTGCGCAAGCATCCCAAGGGCGTCTCATAAGAACCTGTGTATAGCAGCCATCTTGCGTAAGCACACTTAAGGAGTCATGTATAGCCGCCATCTTATGCAATTAGCGTCGAGAGAGGACTGCTGAAGAATTTTTCTTTTTAAATTATCCACCACCACATTTCAAAGGTATCTAGCTAAAGATAGCAGCACTGCGTATGACAGGTGACGAATTTACATCTACTACGATAAAGAGGGCAGCACGGTGCTCTCTGGATTAAAGATGGCGGATGACAGCTGTCAAAAAAGCACGTGGCTATGTTTACCAAACAAGAGCATGTGGAATTTGCCGCCACCACATTTCAAACTAAAGAGGGCAGCACTATGCTCTGTTGATTAAAGATGGCGGATGGTAGCTGACAAAAAAGCACGTGAGTTTGTTTCCAAACAAGAGCACGTGGAATTTTTCAATTTGCCGCCACCACATTTCAAAGGTATCTAGCTAAAGATGGCAGCACGGTGCTCTCTTGATTAAAGATGGTGGATGATAGCTAACAGAACTTTTCAAATTGACCGCTACTACATGCTTAAGGTAGTAGCCATAAAGAGGGCAGCACGGTGTTCTGTAGATTAAAGATGGCGGGTGATAGGTGATGAAATTGCCCGCATGATAGCAGCACGGTGCTCTGTTGATTAAAGATGGCGGATGACAGCTGTCAAAAAAAGCACATGGCTTTGTTTCCAAACAAGAGCACGTGGAATTTACCGCCACCACATTTCAAACTAAAGAGGGCAGCACTGTGCTCTATAGATTAAAGATGGCAGATGACAGCTGTCAAAAAAGCACGTGAGTTTGTTTTCAAACAAGAGCACGTGGAATTTTTCAATTTGACGCCACCACATAGAGGGTAGCACTGTTCTCTCTGGATTAAAGATGGCTGCTTGTCGAAAAGCATTTTTCAAATTATCCGCCACCACATTTCAAAGGTAAGTAGCTAAAGAGGGTAGCACTGTGCTCAAAGATGGCGGATGACAGCTATCAAAAAAGCACGTGGCTGTCAAAAAGCACGTGGATTTGTTTATCTCGAGCTAGTGAGGTTAAGTTGGTAGCACTAAGGTTTAGGCCCGTCAAGATGGCAGCACTGCCGATGACAGGTGACGAAAGAGGGCAGCACGGTGCTCAAAGATGGCGGATGACAGTTGTCAAAAAAGCACGTGGCTTTGTTTATCTCGCGCTAGTTAGGTTAAGTTGGTACTACTGAGGTTTAGGCCCGTCAAGATGGCAGTACTGAGGTTAGCGATGCGTTGTTGTCTGTCAAAAAGCACGTGGCTTTGTTTATAAATCTGTCAAAAAGCACGTGGGTGTCAACAAACACGTGGCTTTGTTTACCTCATGCTAGTTAGGTTAAGTTGGCACTACTGAGGTTTAGGCCTGTCAAGATGGTAGTACTGAGGTTTGCGATGCGTTGTTGTCGATGACAGCTGTCAAAAAGCACGTGGCTTTGTTTACAAATCTGTCAAAAAGCACGTGGCTGTCAAAAAGCACGTGGCTTTGTTTACCTCGCGCTAGTGAGGTTAAGTTGGCACTACTGAGGTTTAGGCCCGTCAAGATGGCAGTACTGAGGTTAGCGATGCGTTGTTGTCTGTCAAAAAGCACGTGGCTGTCAAAAAACACGTGGCTTTGTTTACCTCATGCTAGTTAGGTTAAGTTGGCACTAGTGAGGTTTAGGCCCGTCAAGATGGCAGCAGTGAGGTTAGCGTTGCGTTGTTGTCGATGACAGCTGTCAAAAAGCACGTGGCTTTGTTTACAAATTCAAATCTCGCGCCAAAATTCAAATTTCCCGCCAAAATTCAAATTTCCCGCGGGCGGCGGCGGAGGAGGAGGCGGCGGAGGAGGTGGAGGAGGCATCTGGGAGCCTGAGGTGGAGGTGGCGCTAGAACTGTCCAATTATACTACTATCATCAGTGACTTCAATCGTAAAGTGATTGAGAAATTTGCGCGATTGAAAGACAAAAGGATTGCTTTCCTGTACAAATAATCAGCATTTACGTGAGTTGCTAATCTAAATCCTATCATTTAAATAAGCATGATCTAGTATTGTTGGTTGTATTGCATGCTAAATTGTTTAGAGTAGTGGCTATAATTTGCAAAATGAGAATAATTACCATGTGATACAGTAGAACCCTAACTAACCGAGATAATGTGGAGACTATTGGGGTCAATTCGGAAATAATTATTTTAAAAAAATTACCGGTAAATGCGGTACATATTCCTTCTACGCTTCTCGTCATACCCAGGTGAACTTCGTGCTGTTTAAAAACCAGGAATAGTGTTCGCATCCTTCAGTGTTCGCAGTGCAGTAAAGCTATTATGAATTTTACTATTGTTCTACACTAAGACAGCCGGCCCGCGGTGTAGGGGTAATATGCCTGCCTCTTACCCGGAGGCCCCGGGTTCGATTCCCGGCCAGGTCAGGGATTTTAACCTGGATCTGAGATCTGGTTCGAGGTCCACTCAGTCTACGTGATTACAATTGAGGAGCTATCTGACGGTGAGATGGCGGTCAAAAAAGCCAAGAATAACGGCCGAGAGTATTCGTCGTGCTAACCACACGACACCTCGTAATCTGCAGACCACCGGGCTGAGCAGCAGTTGCTTGGTAGGCCATGAGGTTTGGTTTGGTTCTACACTAACACCCAGGTGAAATTCGTGCTGTTTAAAAACCAAGAATAGTGCTCGCATCCTTCAATAATCTCAGTCTAGTAAAGTTATTGTGAATTTTACTTTTGTTCTACACTAACAAATTAGTCTCGTATAAAATTTATCCTCGGTTACAGGGGTTCTACCAAAGTATTTGTGAAGAAGGAACCGTACAAGGAACTGTTAGTGAAATGATTTATGTACCTATGTTACTCTTTTGCTGATTTGAGACATGAACAGAAATGTTGTGAACCTCCTAAAAATTTTGTCACGAGCCGCCACTGCTGCACATACAGGTAATTAAGGGTACCTGGATGTAAAACATACATGTTTTAAAGCCCAATCTGCAGTTTGATAACTGTTTGTTCCACGAGTACGAAATTCTGCTGACCTGCCAACATCAACTAGGGCAAAATGCATGCACAAGAGCAACTCTCTATCTCTGTACCCAGTAAGTCACTGACTTTCTTTTTACCTGGGATCACCCAATGAGTACACACACACAATTATACTCGACAATATGCTAGAGACCAAAACGAATGTTTCCTCAAATAACTATGTTCGGAAATGGACAACTGAGGTTAATTTTCGACGTGATAGATTTAATTTAATTCGTAATTGTTTACAAAAAGTGTGCAGCATCTTTAAGCTCTGTACTGTAGCTACAAGCACTGAGCTGTATCCATCATCAACCTCTCCAGTTATGTGTTACGTGTTGGCTGGGTAAATAAATGAAGACTGAACCTCGTAGCGTTCTATTAACTACTTGCTTAATCTAGACATTAACAGTCACAGGCATTCCGAGCTCACATCTTACACTCGTTGGCGTTGTCACAGTCCACAGTTCGCAGCCCACACTCCGGTAGAACTCCGTTCACAGCCCCAGGCTGACACTCCAGTGTTCTCTTCCACCCTGCACCAGAACACGCAGCTGACACAACTCACAGCTCAACACATAGGCGCACTATCTCACACTGACTGGCAACCCAACTCTCACGATGTCTACTGGCCACTCACTGATTTTTTTACGGGGGCCCCCTTAGCCCGCTCCCCCGCCGTGACCATCGACTCAATCTACATGGCCTCCGACATGCTATTAATTTCTAAGAATAAAAGTGGAAAATGCAGTGGGTTTGGCTTTGTCTTTTGATAACGTAGTTTTAGAACGGTGTTTGAATTTGTTGAAGATACGGTTTATGAAAGTTGTTAAAGACATTAAATTTAGCGATAGTACGGATGGTCTTCAATTCGTTATTTAAATCATTTTAGACATACATAGAGGTGTTGAAGCCACGAAAAATTAGGCTGTTATAAGTAGCACGTTTATGTGCTTGAGGGTGTGAAGGATTTTGCCGTATTGTGGTTGCTGTTTGGGTTGGTTTTCTGAAAATTTTGTAAGTTAAAAAAGAAGGATGTCTAGTATAGTCTAGAAAATTAAGAGTTTTGTTGTGTTCTGATTCAAGGGTGAATTTAATGTTAGAGTCAATGTTGTTAAGAAGAAGAGTGTAGAGGCTGCGTTGGTTGACTCTTCATTTAAGTTTACTAATGTGTCATCAACATATCTGGCCCAAAAGAGGATATTAGAGAAATTATTATTATTAATATAATTTGTGTTTTCTAAGAAATCGAGGTATATTTCAGCTACACTGGGGACTAGAAGCAAACGAACATGGTAATGTGCCATGTAGCCTACATGAATAAGGCAGCTTGGGGAAAGTTGAACAGTCGACTAGAAAAGCCCTGTTAGATAAGCAAGACGGATCATCCGCATGAAGTATAAGGTACATCGCAGAAAAATAACTATGGTAAATATTCGTTTGTAAATCGGGGAATTGATCATCGAGATACATTACGTGCAGCAGACTTAGAGTTTTCTTCTCAAAATGTAAGATGCTTCAAGAATAGACGTCCAGCATTCTGTAAACTGTGTGTAAATTTCTATGTGATAGTGTCATAATTCAACGCAACGCTCAACCCACTGTAAATTGTAGTATTAAATTATTATTATTATTATTATTATTATTATTATTATTATTATTTAGGAAAGTGTTTTTGTTATTATTGACGAAGATTTTTTCAAGTTTTCTTTTTACTTCATATCTATTTCATCTTGTTCTTCTGTCGGCATTTTATTAATGGCTATTTCAGATTCAGTTATCAAATTGGTGGCTATATTGAGAGTATTGAGGTTGGGCCAATTGTGTTTGAGGGCCTTAGAAAGAATTAAGTTTTCATCATCACTCAGAGTTGTTTTAAATAAATTGACAATGGGAGGATGGAATCGTTCCATGGTTATGGAAGGTGTGTTAATGTTCTTGACATGATTTTTATGTGAAGAAGAATTGTTCTTAAGAATGTTAAGTTTTTTCTCAAGTGTTTGATGCTTAATTGATAATTCATGAAATAATTTATTATCAACTTGAGTTAGGAAGAGGTTCCATTGTGCACTTAGGAGGAGCTTAGCTATTTCTAGGTGTATTTCACATAATCTGTTGTTTAAAAATGATTTTTTTTCTTGTATAAGAAACGTATTTAGTTTTTCAACCAAATTTTGTTGGTAGTTTTTGGGTTTTTAACGTGTGGGGAGAAGAATGGGTTTTTCTGACACAACTTTGAAGAAATTTAGGAGTAAGGTTATAGGAAATGTATTGTTTTAGGAAGTCGATATCCTTTCCTAATTTAGTAATCTTGATCTTTAGGCCCATGTAAGAGAAGGCTTTATGTTTAGCTTGGTTAGCTTGTGCATTTAAAGATAGAAATTTCATGATGTTCCGTATTGAACTTTATCACAATTAAATTGAAATAATTTTGTTTTAACTTTAAATAAATTAAAGTTAAAACATAATTATCCCACAACAACAACAACAACAAGCAATTCCATTACAAGAAATACTACTAGTTTAATATTCTAAATCCAGTATCATCATATACAAATTCATACTCAACTTGTTTCCAGTGTTTAACACTACGGCTTACAAATACTATAGGTTGAGCTTGCTACTAGCTTAACATTACAACAGCGTCATATACAAATTCACATGTACTTTAAGTATTTCAAAATTGTGTTCTATAAATTACAGTAGATTGAGCTGTCCAATCGCTAACCATTATCTTAGCGGTATAAATAAAGCACGTTCATATACACAGAGCTTAAATAATTCAGATACCTTAATACTACAATTTACAGTGGGTTGAGCGTTGCGTTGAATTATGACACTATCACATAGAAATTTACACACAGTTTACAGAATGCTGGACGTCTATTCTTGAAGGATCTTACATTTTGAGAAGAAAACTCTAAGTCTGCTGCACGTAATGTATCTCGATGATCAATTCCCCGATTTACAAACGAATATTTACCATAGTTATTTTTCTGCGATGTACCTTATACTTCATGCGGATGATCCGTCCTGCTTATCTAACAGGGCTTTTCTAGTCGACTGTTCAACTTTCCCCAAGCTGCCTTATTCATGTAGGCTACATGGCACATTACCATGTTCGTTTGCTTCTAGTCCCCAGTGTCTCCCACCCAAGTTTCTTTATCATACTCGTCACATTACTTCTAAGATTGAAATCGTTAAGCACGAATCTTGCAGCCTTTCTCTGTACCATCTCAAATTTCTTAATGAAACCTGTTAGTTACGGATCCCATACGGCTGCTCCATATTCTAGGACTGATGTAGCCCTGCGCCTTCTCCTGGGAACTGCTTCCCTTTAGCACCCTCATCACCACGTGTAAGGACTTGTACGCGTTAGAAATGACACTTCCTACCTCGGTGTCACAGTTTGGATCTCTCTTTACGTGGATTCCAAAAATGTGCTGACTATGGTTGGGCTCGAACTCGAAACCGTCAGTTTCAAACGTCAATACGCCACGGGGAAAGAAATTATCGATACATGTGCCGAGTTCTAAGTGCATCATAATGTCTTGGTACACGAACACTTTGTAATGCAATTTGAGTCTCATACAGCAAGCTCTGCAAATGGGCTGGGATTGGGAGAACGGCTACCTCAATTATCAATTTCCAAGCTGTGGTTATTTAATGAAACGTATTTGTTTTGGTGTACGCCTCGAAGTTTCAGTACTGATTAATTTTGAAACTAATACAGACTACATGTGTGATCTGAAGAACCGCATTCGTCATACTGAGAACAAAAACAGTATAGCCAATAAACGACACTTCCAGATTTAACCTTGTTAAAATGGGAGATAATTCGCAAGTGTCACTCGTAGTGGCATGGCCTGGAAACTCGCGCCGAATTAAAATATCAATGGAAATTCATATACGGAAATGGATACATAAATTACATCTAGAAAGTGTTGTAAAGGTATTAACTTCAAAATTGCCGAAATGGGAGGTGAATTACTTAGCAGCTTATTATTTAAAAGCTGAAATTAAACATATATTCAATGTATGAAATGCACTGCTGTGCATGCTTCAGCATTCTAGCCTGAACGTTTACAGTTAGATTTGTCTATTCCCTCATTTAAGAATCATTGTAACATCTCCTTAAGACATCAACAGATCGGCACAGTCCTGACTTTTTCTCATGGAAGGGCTACCCCCATTTTGAAGGGACGGTAGCTTTTATTATTATTATTTAATCTCCAAAGTGCTGTGAACCCTATTTTACCATAAGGTATGTTAGGGTTGAAGTTTATACAAAATATACTATTTCTCTGATAAAATTCAATACATAAACAGCAAAATAGGCATGAACAGAAATGGAAGGATAAAAGTATGATATGTACAATCCTTAATACTAGAGTACTAATATTTAAAATATCAGATGGTAATATATACAATACATATGTTAAACAGCTGATAAGCAGACAATATCAAATTATATGTGTTTAAATACATAATAGATACATTCTGAAAATTGAAAAGTGCAGCATTTTTTATAAAATATGAAATTTAGTGGTTTTTCGAAATAGCAACTGTAATTTCAGATCGTGCTTTCTCAAAAGCAGGACAGTTGAACAGAATGTGTTCTACAGTTTGAATGTCTTCAGTGCAGAATCACTGTGAGCCATTTTGTGTTGGAATTTTGAATCGTTCGAAGTAAGCATTGAGTTTACCATGACCTGATAGCACTTGAGTTAAATTAAATTTGCACACTATATATTTACATCCCAGCCTACTATATACATTTGGAAAAAGCAAGTCTTTGGTTACTGATCCATTTTTGCTTGCTAACCACACCTCATTCCAACGAGAGAGCATTTCATCCTTTACGGTTCTTTTGGCAACAGAAATTGCACATTTAGTAATGTGGCAAGTTAGAATTACAAGCTTCTTTGGCCAGTTGGTCAGCTTTTTCGTAACCTTTTATGGCGGAATATCCTCGCACCCAACCGAAACATATATCGTTATTGTACTTTGATATATTCTCTCTCACATATACTGCTAAATTGTGTAAGTTATATTTATCTTTTATGGATTTCAGCGCCGCTTGTGAGTCACTGAGTATAGTCGCACACGTATTTTTGTTTATGCACCACTGGACTGCTTTCAATATTGCAAGCAGCTCGGCTTGAAATACAGAACAGTATACCTTTAGTTTTATTTTCTCAGAATGAACTTCGTCTTCACCCTCATATGCCATGAAGGCGCAGCCCATTAGTGTTCCGCTGCTGGAAATGCGAGAACCATCTGTGTACATTGAATGGCTGTGATCTCTGGTACACGGTAGCATTTGATGTTTTATTTTTGGGAGATTCTGTTTTGGTACAGATTCCGGCATTTATCTGAGAAGGGGGATAAATGAAAGAAGAACATGAAAATGCTACCGATATTTATGTTTTGAAGGATGTTTACGTACAATTAGAATAAGGGGATATGTAAAGTCACTGGCCTGGAAATTATTTTAACAGATCTTATAATTCAAACGTGACGTGCTTCTTTCTTATACAGCCTATCTTATCCAAGTCACTTCTCTGACATTTCAAAATCCATAGTTCACACCTACAAGAACACATAGGTATTGAAGGTTAAGTACTGCGTTATACAATAAAATATGGTTATTATATTTTTAGCCATTTAAAATATGGGTCGCGCAGCTCAGAAGTTTGGAAAGTGCTATAAGAATATCGTTGTCACTGGAAGAACATATATGTAAACACAATATATATTCACATTTCCATATCAAGAGGGAAACGGAAGAAAGACCGGGAATTCTTCTGCACTTCATAATTTTTACAGGCAAACACAGTACATATTGTTACGTGCAAGCCCCGTGGTAGCCCCTTTCGGTATTTAGAGGGAGGGGCTGGCGACTCGCATCTCCCAGCCGGCTTGTAAGTTGATGCGTGCCTTTCCGTGTATTGTTCTCTTCGGCCGGCTTACCTGTGACTTTGTTGGAGTTTCAACGGGAATGTACTGCCTCTTGTGACATCGAGAAATTTCGGGCTCAAATCACCCGAGCTATAAAAAGGGAGGCTAGCCGCAGACAGTGAGTCAGTGTTGGACTCGGACTGACAGTTGGGCTCCGATGTGGAGTCGGTGTGAGACTCGCTGTGTTCAGGTTCGGTGGTTGGGCTGAGGGCGACAGAAGGAATGTCTGTCGCTAGTGTCCCACCGAGGTCTGAACCAGGAGCTGTTGTTGTGGTATCGGAGAGACCAGTGAGTAGATGGGCTGGAGACGACAGATTGGAAGGCTGTACTGAGTGTTCATGTATTTCTGTGCGAGTCAACGAGGGAAGCCGCTGTCGTGAGTGTGAGGGTGAATGGACCTGTGTTAATGTTCGCTGTTGTGTGTATCGTCCTGCTGTTGAATACTGTTGAGTTATTTAGTTGTTCACTGACTATGACTCTGTGAATTACTGAACTGTCTGCGGAATCGAACCAACGAGCAGTCATCGTGTGTTGTGTAGCCTGTGGCATTGTGTTCAAATCCAGCGGTCTACACACAGCTGCTGTATTAGATGACTGGACTTGGGAAAGTGAAAGTAAGGCTTAAGCCTCCGCAGATAGACAAACGGGATGGACCTCCTGCTGTGCCGGAAGGAAAGTGAACTTGTGAATAGACTTGTAATTAGTAAGTATGGCCATTCATAACTGGTTTCAGTTGTGTGCGTTTAAATATGTGTGTGTGCATTTATTAGGTCATAGTGAAATAAATTAGAGAAATGAAACAGATGGAGTTTTATTCGTAACAATATCCTTCCGCTCATGAAGAGAGGATACACGCTATTATTTACTAATTTTAACTTGCTCCAAACGCATAAATAACACCACAAACTAATGCACGCGCAGGTTTCGCCGCTAGACAGAGCTATAATCGCTGTCCTGATATCTTGCGCCGCTGATAATGTTAGCCAATCAGGTCGTTTTGCGAGGCGGTGTGACTTGAGAGCACCAATCGAATGTCAAGTTTCAATAAATGAAACTCTAATTTATAACGATTCATTTATTTTCATCTAACGACTCGGCATAGAAAAGGAGAAAGTGGCTCAGGAGCTACCAGGGTGATGGCCATCCAGTAATACTTCACATCACAGCCGGCACGTCACTAATTTCAGATGACCGCCAGCCATTAGACATGTTTATGTCAAAACTTGTCTGAGCGCAGTAGGAGGCCATTCCGGCTAATTTGGACGCAACATGAGAGGGAGTTGCTATCCATCTCGAACACAATCAGTCCATTTCACCTGACAATAAACTTCCCCCTTTCCATTCACAGCAAGTGTTGAATGCTGTTTTTGCTCATCAAGAAACTTTAAGATACCATTATATTGATACCTTTATCTTGGGATAATTTTCCAAGTGGTATTGCCTGAATAACACATCTTTTGCATCAAGAGATATCAAACACTGACAATGAAGGGAAGACCAAAGACTCTTTAGACTTTTAGAGCAAGGATAAGTTGTTTCAATATGAGTGGTGAATTGTGTTTTACTTAAGTAACCTGTGTTCTTGTGCACATTTTAACTGTAAAGCAAGATAACGAGTGAAGATATTTCCTATGAAAAGCGAAAAGTGTACCGGTTAATGTTAAAATAAATTTATTTCATTTTAATCTCAGAAAAATTGTAAGATTTTAAAGTGGTGGGAAGGTGGAACTTCTCAAACGTGCAAATTTGAATTTGTTATATACAATAATTCAACCGTGGACCAAGATGAAATTCATTACTTGTGACAGTAGAGCCAACCAGGCTAACATCAAAATTGCCAAAATCAACACAGATACAGAGTGCAGCAGGGTTGTGGCGCTGTCCCACCACGAATTACATTTGTGCGTATTTCTGTTAATAATTAACGGAAAGGATTAGCGGATAAGACAACATCTAGTACCGGGCGGCTAAAATGGAATACAGATTATTTTTTCTCCATAAAGTGGGCGGAATGCGGGGGGTAAGGGAAGTGGTATATTTGCGAGAGCTGAGAATTACCTGTGACATTCTGGTGTCAGACAAAGATGAGGCAGCGCTTTGACCTCAGGTGATGTTCGCGCTGAGAATTTAACAATTTTAAAAGGAATTTTGTACCATTTTATTTCAAGCCATATGTCCATCTCCTTTCTTTCTCCCCAACATTCCGTATCTTACGCATCTTTATCACTTAACCCTTTCCCGCCCGCATTTTCACTCTGCTTATCCCCATGTTTCAACCTATTATTTAGGAAAAATTGAATCAGAGCACATTGTTTCAGAATAATGTAAATGTCATATAAAACTATTGATCAAAATGTATTCAAATTTTCAATAATATTAGAAAACATACCATCACATCCATTTCTCTATTCACAAAGTCGGAAGGTTGTTGGTTCAAACCTCCAAGCCCCCTACTAATGATCTAGACACAGAGGTGGGCTGCAATCGTCACAACTCGTGTTTTCTGAATCCCTCTAAACCAATAATTGCGTGATTCTGGAAGTGGAATGATGCTCGTGTATATTAGCTTTTATTTCATCTGAACAAGTGTCTTCCCATTCTGTATCTATTTTACTGGAATTCTTTGAATGCTGCATATGCAATAGGCTATGTCACAGAGTAGTTCGTCTCCTCCTAACATACGTAAAAATAATCCATTTCTCGTAATACTCTAGTATCGGGTTCAACATCATCCATATAATCATTCGCGGCATCACCGCCAGCTCCGTTCGTTGATATGATATTCAGCCGGCCCCGTGGTCTAGGGGTAGCATGCCTGCCTCTTACCCGGAGGCCCCGGGTTCGATTCCCGGCCAGGTCAGGGATTTTTACCTGGACCTGAGGGCTGGTTCGAGGTCCACTCAGCCTACATGATTAGAATTGAGGAGCTATCGGACGGTCAGATAGCGGCCCCAGTCTAGGAAGCCAAGAATAACGGCCGAGAGGATTCGTCGTGCTGACCACATGACACCTCGCAATCTGCAGACCTTCGGGCTGAGCAGCGGTCGCTTGGTAGTCCAAGGCCCTTCAAGGGCTGTAGTGCCATGGGGTTTGGTTTGGTTTTTTGATATGATATTCACTCACTAAAAATTCACCCCCATCCCTACTCAACGATTCTGTGTCACTTTCTTCGCCTTTCCCCATTTTCCCCAACGTTTTCACCATTTTCTCTTGCCCTCGTCTTCCCAGTTTAGCATCGTCTTGGGGATTATGTAACCTGTCACCCTGTTCACATATTATTATTATTATTATTATTATTATTATTATTATTATTATTATTATTATTATTATTATTATTATTATTATTATTATTATTATTATGTCGATAGAGTCAATTGAGCGGTACGTAACTATTTTCTTCTTATGAAATAATAAATACGAGGGTTGAAACTTTACTAGTGGTAACTATTTAATTACAACTGATACTAAAAAGATACATATTACTAAGTTTTACTGACCTTCAAAGTAGTCACCAGCATTGTGTACAACCCGTTGCCAGCGATGTGCAAGTCGTTAGATACCTTTAGCAGTGCTGATAGTTCGAATGGAGCGGTTTACTGCCTGCTGAATCTCTGGAACAGTTGTGAAGCGAATACTAGGAAGTGGTTCCTTCATCTTGGGAATTAAGTCAAAGTCACAAGGGCTTGATTCTGGAGAGTATGTTGGATGGTATAGCACATCCCAACCCCATTGAGCAAACAAATCACATACAGGAGGATATAGGTGGCAGTGAATGAGTACAGACGTGTTATTGATGTGTGCCAGTTTTTACCTAAATAACCATATTTCAAGTCCTTTCTCAATACAAATACTGGACTAAATGTATTACGTCTCAGTGTAAACTTCGAGGACTGGACTCGCCATAATTTTATTTAATTATTGTGAAATTGATTTTTTCTGTTCTACGTAGAAAAACCGTTAGGATATCAATAACCAACAGTTGAACATCGTAATTCAGGGAGGCTTCAAAGCCTTCCACCCTCAAAGAAATGGCTTCTTCACAAACACATAATTTTTAAGGGCCCCATACACGCGCAGACTTCTGGAATACTTACCTGCACAGACTTGCCTCCGGGAGGTAAGTCGGAAGTATGCAGTTGTCCACACACGCTCAGACTAAATGACTATTTACCGAGGAAGTTGAATACGTCACGCTCAGCTGTTTTCTGTTTAAGATTATGGGCTTCTGATGGTTGAAAAATGTATACGATCTAAATTAATTAGATAGTCGGTATAGAAGATGAGTTGTTATTTGGACACAATTTAGTGCCCTGCACGAAAAGGACGCGCAAAAAATAAATTTCAGTTTTCATATTTGTAGGTTACCACATTTACATTTTCTGCCGCAACTCTGAGATGGCGCTTTAGTCGCAAAGTCTCCGGCTGAATTCAAGCAGCGCTAGAATGTCAGAGACTTGCCTGCAGACTTTTTGTCGGCAGACTTATCGGCCATACACACAGAGACATGTTTGAAGAGACTGGTTTGTGCAGACTTACCTCCGACTAAGTCTGCGCGTGTATGGGGCCCTTTAAATAATAGACACATTAAAACACAGTCCACTTGGTCTAAAAACATTGAAGTATCGATATTCACTCACAGACTTTTCGGGGGCAGTAACATATCCACATCACTGAGTCAGATAACATCATCCCGTCCAAGAGATGCATGTATATCAGTGGCGGTTTCTGGTATAGCGCAATGGAGCAATGCACCTCCAGTTTATATCAAATTGTACTCAGCTACTTAATTTTCACGATTCCCTTGTCATTCTCAAAGCTCGTGCTAAGCCCATCTGTCCGTAATATACTCGTACTGGCTCTTAATTCATGTGAGCTGCGCATAGTCTGTGGCTGGAGACTCGTCTGGAATGAACCCCCATACAAGGCTGCATCTCCGTCCGTACTTAGGCGAAGGGACCAGTGAGGTGCGGGGGGAAGTCTGTCAGCATTAAAGCAAGACCTGGATATCGCAGAAAAGAATATCCGTGGTGTAGGCATGCGCAGTATGCCACTCTCTCTCAAGTCTGTCGCAAGTCGTGTTGTTGGGGTAAGAAAACTGTAATAGTATGTGCCTGCCATCTGTTGCCCTTACAGGAATTTAACCAGGCAGCAGAGAATAGTGCACATAATTAGCGCTAGTGTTGAACAGCATCATTACTACCAAAAGTCATATTAAATTGCCAAATTCCAATTGATACCTTGTCCCAAATATATCAATACTTACTAAACATCTATTCATTTGCCTTCTTTGGAATAATTACTTTTTTGGAGAGAAACATAGCTTAAAAATCATTGAGGCAAAGAGTAGCGGGAAGGTAATACCAATGAAAACGCTAATTGACCAGCTCACACTAGTTCTTAAAATTAAGTTACCAACATTGTGAAAAGTGCGAACATTCATTCCTATAGTTTCCTCGTGTTTTTCAAGTGTGAAACTAGTGTTTGTAAACGTTTGTACTTAGCAATTATCATAATTCGTAACATTATTGTACGCTGTGCAAGCGTGTGAGTGTTTTTTTGCACCGTTGTGCCGTTCTGAAACTTAATTTTTAGGATATAAAGAAGTTACAATCTTTTGTCCGTGTGCGTGTGTGTTTTTGTGCGTTGTAATTACGTCCACAATCTTTGTGCCCCGGAAAGGTAAGGAGCTACATAATGAGTTTGAACAGTGTCCAGATACTTAAGAAGACAAACTTTTCTTGTCTCTCTCTTGAGCGAAAACTTGAGATTAAGAATGCCGGGCGCCCAATGCCTGATCTTGTTATAACGAAGCAGACTAAAAGTAAAAGTAAAGAAATCGTGCGTAAATTCAGAATGGATATATACAAAAGAACCGAGTGGATCTGTGGGTGCGAAGTTACTAACAGGTTGTTTTGTTTTCCGTGTTTATGCTTCGTGAGTGATGAAAGCGAAGGGACTTGGACCAAAGTCGGAGTAGTAGATTTAGGACATTTGTCCCAAAAAATAAAGAAACACGAAAGTTCTAAATCTCATATGCTTGCCCAGTTAGAATTCGATCTTCTGGGAAAACACGATATCCGGCAGCAACTTGATTGTGCTTACAGGCAGTCTGTCGAAAGACACAACGATCAAGTACGGAAAAATCGTTATGTGCTGTCAAAAATTATCGACTGTGTAAAGTTCTGTGGCGCGTTTGAGTTGGCATTGCGCGGGCATGACGAAACAAGTGAATCCTCGAATCCTGGCATATTCCGAGGCCTCGTTAATTTTAGTTCTGAAATTGACGTTGCATTAAAGGACCATCTGTCCAAAGCTACTGTTTTCAAAGGCACCTCGAAAGACATTCAGAATGAACTGCTTTCGTGCATGTTTGAAATTTGTCGCGAGAAAATAAAGAAAGAAATCACAACTGCGCCCTTCATTTCGGTAATCGCAGACGAGACCACCGATAAATCAACTACAGCACAATTAGTTATTGTACTGCGCTACGTTCTTCCCAACGGTAAGCCAGTTGAAAGATTTTGGGGTTTCCTCTCACCCGCTAGTCATGATGCTAAGACAATAGCAGAGTGTTTAAAATCTTCTTTGAGCGATGTTGTTGATAGCCCAGATAAGTTAGTTTCACAAAGTTACGATGGGGCGAATGTAATGAGTGGTCGCCATTCAGGAGTGCAAGCTCTCATCAGGGAAGATTTTAAGCATGCACATTATGTTCACTGTTACGCCCATTCTTTGAACTTAGTCATGGCACAAGCGACAAGCCAGAATACGGATGTCCGTATATTTTTTGCAGATTTAAGTGAAATCCCCAGCTTCTTTAATAACTCCCCGCAGCGATCAGGTGTATTGACCGAAATAGTTGGTAGAAGAGTACCTCATGCTTCAAACACAAGGTGGAATTTTAAATCAAGGACCGTTGAAGTAGTTTACGAGAACAGAGATGCCCTCATCGAATGCCTTGATCAACTGGAAACTACCTCTCGACAGCCTAACACCATATCGCAAGCAAGAGGTTTGCGTTTAAAATTGGAGCACCCGTTATTTCAGTTCTGGTTGGCTGTTTTCCATCAGATAATGCCTCATGTGGACATTTTATACAGTCAGCTACAAAAGCGAAATTCAGATCCGTTGGAAGTCAAAGGCGCACTTTCAGGTTTCGAGGCTGCTATAAAAATGGTTCGGGAAAATAAAATTGACCACATCGCTGACGAACATGATATACTGCCCCCGCCAGTGAAGGTATCACGAGGGCCGCTGCGTACCTCGAAACGAGTTGCGGCAAAAGAAGTTTGTGACACAGTCATTCTTCAAGCAAAGGAACGGTTTCAATTCACAAACCACCTTCTTGCAGCAAACTTGTTTCAAGCTGAAAATTTCGGCAGCTTTGAGAAGCAGTTTCCCCACTCACTTCTGTACAAAGCGTGTGAGGCCTACCCATTTCTCGACAAACCGAAACTGAGAACCGAACTTGAAATATTATACATGAGAAATGATTTTCGAACTGTTTCTGGGGCTACGACTTTGTTGCAGTTTCTTTTAGAAAATAAGTTGCAGAGTGTCTTTGGTGAAAGCATAAAACTTTTAAATATAGTTATTACTATTCCCATGACGACATCTGAAGCAGAAAGGTGCTTCTCAACCCTGAAAAGAATAAAGACTTTCTTGCGCAGCACAATGACCGAGGATAGACTTAATGCTCTTGCTATGCTGTCAATTGAAAAGGACTTGGTTCGAGACTCTGTGGACTTCAACGAAGCAGTTATAGATAAATTTGCATCCCTCAAGGAGCGCAGGATGGATTTTTTGTATAAGCTGTCTACATAGGGTAAGTCGATTGTGAAACATTTCTAATTTTGCATGTGGTAAATATCGGCATGTATTGTCTGCTTCTCTCGTATTCGATCACATTTTCAAAACTTCTATCATCTTATTTTGGGAGGTTACGGCCCACGACGGGAGAGGTGGAGGGGGGGGGTGCAATTTTTTTTCTTCTGTTGAACCCCCAGTGACGAAAGTCACGCGCCGCCACTGATGTATATATGTACAAAATACAAGTGGAAGCAGAAGCAATTAACTTACAAGGATACAAATGCAATTGTAATGCTTACAACGTTAGGCGGGAGTCATCAAGAAAACGATTGATTATCTGAATCATTACAGGGGTGGGGTCAAGCAATATACAAGAAACGCTGGTTGGGAAAGGGGTGTTTATGCGTGCTAATCATTCGAAAAATAATCTCCGTGCGGGGGAATAAACAGGACATTGGAAAAGTAGGTGGTTAATGTCACCATCTCGATCTCCACATGTGCAGTGCTGTGAGGTGGTGAGATGAAAGCGATATTTATATTGTGGGCTAAGCGTAACCGGATTATGTTGGTAATGTATTTTGGTATTTTGGTAATGTGTCATCTAGTGTATGAACCTTGTGTGTACCTGGACGATAACACATGAGTCCAACCACACCTTTCAAGAAGAAGAAGAAGAAACCTTGTGTGTACCAAGACTGAGAGGTTGAGGTTGATAATAAAATTTACCTTTATGTCGGGTAGAGTTACACCATTCCTGTTGCCAAGCATGATTGGCTGAGTCCTTGAGAAGGTTATAATAGTCCGTGGGGGGAATGCCTACATTAATAGGGTCTGTCTGAAGTTGGGCTGCGTATTTTGCTGCAGAATCCGCTTGTTCATTACCCATGATTCCGGAATGTCCAGGGGTCCATTCTGAAGTTAAGGAAACTCCAGATTGTTCAAGTTGATAAATAAGATGTTTGACATTGTACAGGTACCAATTAAATGATGATTTACAGGACGTTAGTGATTGTAACACGCTTAATGCATCGGTATATATGGTTGCCTTCGGAAAGGAGTGTTTTTAATATATAAATTAACGCTTGACGGATAGCGAATAATTCAGCGGAGTAGATGGAGAAATTTTGTGGTAAGTGATAATGCTCAGTAAGAAAGGTGTTGAAATCAAAGAGTGCAGCTCCTACTCCCTGTTCAGTTTTGGATCCATCAGTGTAAATGTCAATACCACAATCCATAAGAGGTACGTTGAGTTTTTTATACCTGGGTGTAATACTTTGCGACGAGTGAGAAAGTCCTGGAAAATTCTCCGCATTTTTTATTATAATGTAAGATTTTTAACAGAGACTATCATAGGCAAAGTAATATATAGGCGAAGTAGGGGTTCTTAATAAGGAAGTGCGGTAGATATGTAATTCTTTGTATGCAAAATATAGTGCTGGCGCTCGCGCATTTCTAGAATTCTAGTTTTGGAATGAGTGGCGAATAAAAAGTGTATGTTCACCCGATTCTACAACTAATGCATTAGTAGGTGTAGATCGAAGGGCTCCTAAGCAGATTCGTATATTGTAAAGTATCAAGGTGTTGTAAAGTGGAAATTGGTGCAGTGTCAATTATAGTTGCACTATAATCAAAGTATGCCCTTATGGGTGCACAGTATAAGGAAAGAACTGTTATAGGATCTCATCCCCAATTACATCGTGTGACTGCTTTCAATATTTTGATATACCCGTTAGCTTTTTGTCGTAAATTATTTATATGGATCTTCCAATTACGTTTATGATCAATGGCAATACGTAGGTAGGTATGATGGGTGGTGAAAGGGATTTCATGTCCGTCAAACGTGATAGGGGAGCGGTCATAAGAGCGTTTTGGTGTAAAAAGCATCGCCGCACTTTTCGCAATGGAAATTTTTAAACCATGTAGGTTGAGCCAAGTGAAAACTTTACTCATGACACTAGATAAATGGTTTTTACACGCATCTATATTATGATGAGAGAAATATAAAACAAAATCATCCGCATATAGTCTACTAATAATCTAGCAGATTGTAAGATAATTTGTTCGACGTCACTTATGTAAAGGGCAAAAAGTAGCCCACTTAGTATATCTCCCTGAGCGAGCCCATGTGACGATTGGCGACTGGGAATGTGATGTGTAGGGGATTTAATTGTCAGTTTTCGATAAGTATATAATTGTTTCTTAAGATATATGAATTTGAGAGGGGAAACCCTTTAATGCAAGTTTTCCCAAAGGAGGTGAAGGGGAACAGAGTCATAAGCTCCTTTAATGTCCAAAAATATTGCAATAGTACTGTGTTTTCGATGTCTGGCTAATAGGATGTCAATAATAAGAGTATTTATTGGGTCTTGTGTGCTTTTCCCTTTCAGAAATGTATATTGGGTTTTAGGAAGCAGATTATAATGTTCTAAAGCCCATACTAAGCGTTGGAATACAATTTTTAAGAAGGTCTTACAGATACACGACCCTAAAACAATGCCACGATAACTGGCGGGGTCAGATGATATTTTTGGGGTTTTAAGATAGGTAGTAACAAGAATTCATTCCACGAGGTGGGTGTATGAGTAGTTATTAAGATATTATTGTAGAAGGTAAGAAAAACCTGTTTAGCTCGATCGGGCAATAAGCGCAGCATATTATACGTAATATAATCCGGACCAGGTGCAGAATTAGAAGCATTAGTGAGGTTCATGTCTAATTCCCGTAAATTAATAGGTTGGAGTAAAGTTGTAAATTGAGGACAGCGTTAAAGAATTAAGGAATGGGGATAGAAGTGAGCTGGGAACTGGTTTTGGTATTGAATGTTGTGATGCACGGGTAAGAGCACGGTTTGCATTCCACAGTTGAGTGGATGGGATATGGGTAGAAAGGGACGTAATAAACTCTCTCCAAGTTTTTCCGCGTTTAGAGTAGAAAATTTGTTTTGAATACGCAATATGTCGTTTAAGTTTGAAATAATTGGAAGGTGTTAGATCGTGTCGATATGTTCGAAATAGTGTGCGACGCGTTTTTATCAGCTGAGACACGAGAGAAACCTCCCAGTAGGGTGTATTTGCATGCGATATTGTTATACATCCGGGTGTCTCCTGGGCAACGGACTAGGACTCTTCCTAGACGGCTGATTCTCTCACACCAGAAGTAACAGAGTTATTTAATATGAGATCCAACAAACGATTCTTTTCAGAACCAACCTTAACAGTCATTTCTGTTAACATTGAAGGCATAACATCTTTTAAAGAACAACTTTTGTATGAACTTTGTCGCGACAAGCAGTGTGATGTTCTATTTGTTCAGGAAACACACAGAGATATGAAGCAGAAACACCCATTTGTTCCTGGCATGAAACTGATCGCTGAAAGACCGCATGCTCTATATGGAAGTGCCGTTTTCGTGAAGCCGAATTTAGAAGCCAGAAGTGCTTGCCAGTCAGATGAAAACAATGCCGGTATTGAAATTATCACCGTTGAACTAAGTAACTGTGTAATCACCTCAGTCTATAAACCACCTGCAGCAGAATTTTCCTTCATTCCACCCCACAATTTTGATTAAAGCCTCCATTGTTATAGGTGATTTCAACAGTCACAGTCATGTATGGGGTTATGCACATGAGGACAAGAATGGTGAGACAGTTCCCTCGTGGGCTGAAAATTTTCAACTCGCCCTCATCCATGATAGCAAACTCTCTCCTTCTTTTAACAGTGGAAGATGGGGACGAGGCTATAATCCAGACCTCCTTTCTTTGTTAGTGAAAGCATTATGCATACATGCACCAAAGCAGTATGTCTACCATTTCCAAACACACAACATAGGAAGTCCGTTTTAGGCGAAGATACAACTTTAAGAAGGCTGACTGGGCAAGATTTTCCAGCATACTGGATGAGAAGATTCTGAGCATCGCTCCTGTTCCTGAAGAGTACGACAAGTTTGTTGACATCGTCCAATTTTCTTCAAGGGCATCAATTCCAAGAGGTTGCAGAACCAGTTTTATCAAAGGCATTAAACCTGAAACGGCCACTTTGCTAGAAGAATATTACAGGAAATATGAACTTGATCCTTTTAGCGAAGAACAATCCGTGCACAAAGCGTCCTTTCCTCAGTATCACTGGCTAAAAGGGATGAGTGGATAAAATTAATGACAGATTGTGACATGAGCAAGAGCAGTCAGAAGGCCTGGAGACTTTTACGTCGTCTCAATAATGACAATACCCAAGCCAGCACACATGCTAATATAAAGGCAGATCAAATTGCCCATCAGTTGCTAGTAAATGGAAAATCAACCCGATCTAGAAAGCTAGATAAGAAACCAATAACACGGAATCCAAACCAAGAGAGCAACATACTATCTCCACCATTTACTGAAGCTGAACTGGAATCAGCACTGAGGAAGTGCAAATTGGGAAAAGTAGCTGGACTAGACAACATTCGAGAAGAGCAGATCAAAAATTTTGGTCCTGTTACGAGGCGATGGCTACTGGAATTAATGAATATCTGTGTCCAAGAATGTAAGATTCCCAAAATCTGGCGGAAGGCTAGAGTCATTGCTATCCCTAAACCAGGCAAAGATCGGCCGGATCGCAAAAGCTATAGGCCTATTTCCTTGCTCTGTCACCTGTACAAGGTCCTGGATAGGCTCATTCTTGAGCGACTGATAGGAAAGATGGAGTCGTCTCTTATACCACAGCAAGCTGGATTCCGAGAAGGAAAAATTTGCACATCACAGGTATTAAACTTGACACAACATATTGAGGATGGCTTTGAGAATCGGCTCATTACAGGCGCTGTCTTCATTGGTCTTTCTGCAGCTTATGACACAGTCAACCATCGGCTTCTTCTAACAAAATTGTATGACATCACCAAAGACTTCCATCTAATGTGCAACATTAAAAATATTCTCCAAAACCGAAGATTCTTCGTGGAATTTCAGGGAAAAAGAAGCAGATGGAGAACACAGAAGAATGGGTTACCGCAAGGCAGTGTGCTCGCACCACTGTTATTCAACATCTATACTAACGATCAGCCTCTACCTGAAGGTACCCAGAGTTTTATATATGCTGATGATTGTGCAGTCACTGCTCAGGCCAACTGTTGTGAAAAGGTAGAACAGACATTATCCAAAGCTCTGAAAGAATTTACCAACTACTACAATGAAAATGACTTGAAGCCAAATCCTGCCAAAACTCATAGCTGTGTACTTCATCTCAATAACAAAAAAGCAGCTAAAACCGTACGAATCACCTGGGAAGGAATCCCTCTTCAACACTGTTCGACTCCAAAATATCTGGGAGTGATTCTAGACCGTACGCTCACGTATAAGAAACATTGCCTAAACGTGAAACAAAAAGTGTCTGCCAGAAACAACATAGTGCGGAAACTTCGAGGCACCACTTGGGGAGCTCACCCTTGCACTGTGAGAACAAGCGCGCTAGCACTGTGCTACTCCATTGCTGAGTATGTATGCTCCGTGTGGCATACGTACAGCCATGCCAAAAACATAGATGTAGCACTAAATGACACCTACCATATTATCACAGGTTGTTTAAGACCTACTCCCATAGATAAACTCCACTGCCTCGCTGGTATAGCACCACCTGAAATCCGACGTGAGATTGCTGCTAGGCATGAGAAAAGCAAGGCTATGACTATGGAAGCCCATCCTTTGTATGCCTGTCAACCAGCACATCCTAGGTTGAAATCAAGAAAGAGCTTCTTGACAACCACTGAAGCTCTTAAAGGAACACCACAACAAGCAAGAATCTCAATGTGGCGGGAAAAATGTCTACATTTGAGAGAATGGATGGTTCCAAAGGAAGAACTTCCTCCTGGACATTCTTAAAAGTGGACAACATGGAAGGCTCTCAATCGATTACGCTCCAGTACCACGAGATGCAAGACCAACCTACTCCCATAGATAAACTCCACTGCCTCGCTGGTATAGCACCACCTGAAATCCGACGTGAGATTGCTGCTAGGCATGAGAAAAGCAAGGCTATGACTATGGAAGCCCATCCTTTGTATGCCTGTCAACCAGCACATCCTAGGTTGAAATCAAGAAAGAGCTTCTTGACAACCACTGAAGCTCTTAAAGGAGCCTTCCTGTGGAGACAGTTTACTGCAAGTGTGGTACTAAGCATACTAACAAGCATCTTCTACTGTGTCCATCTTCTCCAGCCACTTGTACCATTAAAGATCTAATGAGGGCAACTCCAAATGCGCTTGTCGTGGCCAATTTTTGGTCAACCAATGTTTAAAATTTCCTTCTTTAATTTTTGTCTCTCTTACTTTGTACTTCTGACACGATAAATAAATAAATAAATCAGCTGAGGACACTCTCTGTCCCACCAATAAATACATTGGAAGGGGCGAGTGGTATAGTTTGTTACCGATTCGTAGGGGTGAAAAGTATTTATATAATCGTTCAGAATTGTAATTAATGTTGGATACGTTAATGGATGACCATTTAATTGGTTGAGGTGGGTAAAGAGATAAGTGTTGTATATTTGAGGATCAAAGTTACGGAGTGTTCGTATATTGTCCACGCGTGCTGATGCATAAGTGTGAGGAATAGGGTTGCCTATAAAATATGTGATAAAAATAGGAAAATGGTCGCTAGCAAAGGTATCGGATAAAGTGTTCCTTGTGATGATGGGAGCCGGAAAGCTACGACATAGCGAGAGATCAACCGCGCTTGGAGGGGAGCCGGGAGGAGATAGTCGTGTGGGGGAACCATCATTTAAAATAATAAGATCATGTTGCTGAGAGGCTGTGAGAAGATGAGTGCCTTTAGAGGTATCTATTATACTTCACCACATCGTATGATGACTGTTGACGTCGCCGAGGAATATAACATGTGACAAATGATCGAATTGGGTATAAAATTGAGACCATTGTGATTCGGAAATAAAAATATCAGGCGGAGCAGTAGATATTAATAAAATGTAAGTTCTTGTACGTTATTCCTAGAGCAAAAGTATTGGGAATGATATAAGAGATTGGTAGTATGCGATAAGGAAGGGTATGATGTATGAATATAGCTACACCTCCACAACCTTGACGATCCTGTCGTTCAATGCGATATCCTGAGATACGAAAATTGATATGGGGCGAAAACCAGTTTTCTTGTATTGCGAGAATTTGCGGGGAGGTCTCTTGGATAATCAATTGTAATTCATATTTTGTATGAAGGACGCTCCTAGCGTTCCATTGTATGATGCTGATCATATAAATTAATGATATGGGATATACAGTCACGAAGTTGGTAAATTACAGAGGATATCTGGGGTTGATCCCCTAATCTTTGTAAAAGAAGCATCAATGTTTGCTGTATTTGGTTTTGTAAAAAGTCTTCGTGGCGCTGAACAGGATGCTCCGATTGGGGCAAAGAAACTCGAGGGAGCATGGCACATGCCGTGGACGTAGATAGTGAGGATTGAGAAGGAGGTGATGGGGTAAATGGGGTCACTACTGATTGTGATGGCGGTACATTCTGCTCTCGAAGTAGGTTAAGGTAACCTGCTCTGTCATACCCCGGAGGGGGAGTGGGTCTAGGATTTTTAAGTACGACTTGGGTCAACTTACATTTACGAGGATTTTCCGGAGGGGGTGAAGGGGGTTCGTGCGAAAGTGGGGGAAATTGTTGTGAATACCGATCAGGATTATAACTTGGAGGAGAAAGCTTAGATTTGGCCTCGGGGGATGGGATATTTTCGGTACTCATTATTTTCTTGATTTCTTGTTGATATTTTTGTTCGGGGCATTCGGAGTAGCCGGTTGAATGGGGTCCTTTACAGGGTGCACATTGACGAAAATTTTCGGAACACTGATTGGTTGCAAGCTGTAAAGCACAGGAACCACATCTATATACCTGCGCTTCACAATTTCTCTCAGTGTGCCCATATCGCTGGCATTTTTAACATATTATGGGAGAAAAAATAAATGGTTCAACGTCCAAGAATACTTCAAATATTGAAACTAGCTGGGGTAAGTTCTGGGTGCGAAACAAGGATCCTGTGGGAATGTATTCAATATTATCATTTTGAACCACTTTCCTATTTAGCCTTTGTACGGATTTGACAGGAGGTATCGATTTCAAGTTTTTGAGAATTTCAACACCCTTCAAAGACTTACCAACACCACGAATAATGCCAACACGAAGAATATTTAAACTAGGGATATATGCCTTAACTTTAAGAGTAGTAAGTAGAGGGTTACGTAAAAAATAATTTGCTTGGGCCGTGTAGTTAAATGCGACCTGCAAAAGATTACGCCCCTTGCGTGATATTGACTTCACATAAATATCCCTATCATAAAGCATTCGTCCTAAAGCCATAGGGTGTAACTGACCAATGTTTTTGTCATTGTTGGATTCAACAAATACAACAAATGGGCCACAACTTGAGGATGGATAATATTCTTGATCAAAACTGTATGGGGCCTGTTTTCTATCTCTGTCTCTCTGATTAGTGAGAGGTTGCACATTATCGTTTTCCCTTTGATTAATGGATGATTGAGCTTGTTCGGTTTCTCCCTGATTAAGTGGAGTTTGCGAATGGTTAGAAGTCACAGAGGGAGGATCCACGATAGCGTCTTCCTCCATATTCACTGTTTCTTCATAACTTACAAGTAGGGGTAACTGTACAGGCGGTTTTAACCCTCCACTAGAGGCCGCCATCACTCACACTTAGCACAATCAATAGGGTATGTTACGACACACGCACTGGTTATTACATACACACTTTCGACTACGTATTGGACCAACCGACTTGTATCGCTGTTCAAAAAATGATGTAAATACTTATTATTTGTTATTTATTTGGGAGAAAACTTTTTCGCGCGAATATTTCCAAGATGGCTGCTGAACAACTGAAAATGGCTTCTTACCAAGGAAATCAGACTGTACATAACCTTACCGACAGTTCTACCCACAATGTTCCTAAACAGTCTCAGAAGAGTTATGCTTCTGTAATGCAGTTAACACCAAAAACAGAACAGGCTATTATTATTGATGCTCGCGACGGAATCCCAATAAGAGACTACGTCCTTGCTGTAGGAAAAATAACAGTTCCAGCTAACATACATTATATACCGGTACCTCGTATTTCAAACACAAGAATTTGCATATTCCTATCGAACACAAAAATTGTTCAGGAATTGTCACTCAGTCACCCTGTAATTAAAATCAATAATATTGATCTCACTCTCAGACCCTTACTTGTCGCAAACAAGAGAGTGATATTATCCAATGTATGTCCTATTTTATCCAACACAGTCATTGAAGAACATTTACAACAACTGGGTATCAAACCAATGTCATCTATATCCAACCTAAAGGCTGGAATTAATATTCCGGGATTCATACACATTCTTAGCTTCCGCCGACAACTATATGTTAAACCCAACAATTTCAATAAACTACCGAATGCACTACAAATATGTTTTGAAGGAACCAGTTATTGGATCTACACTTCGTCAGACGTTCCCACCTGTTTTATTTGCAAAGAAGAAGGCCACCTGGCCCGAGTATGTCCCTCACTACCTGAGACTCTAGAAGAAAACAACCAGCCACCTGATCAACATTCAATTTCCTCCAATGAGGACACCTCCAACCCAGCAAATGCAGCTATGAATCCTCAGCCAACTACTGACCCTCAGAAAATTATTGAAGATTCTAATGACACATCATCTTCCTCTAGAAACCTCCCTCAACAGGGCGTCTCCTTGAACTTGAATACTCCAGTCCCAAATGAAGTAAATAAAGAATCACTCATAAATAAACCTCAAGGAATAAAACAACCCTTCCTTTCAAGTGACTCTTCAAATAACACTTCCAAGGCTGATAGTAATTCCTTCTCAGATAATTCTTAATTTCATACGACTCAAAAGTTTATTTGAAAATACTAAAGGAACATCAGCAAAAAATATCTTACCTATTGCATTATCTTACACTTCCCATGGTGAAGATCTCATAGAGACCCTGCATAAACTATACCCTACTATCAGGACAAAAAATGAAAAACCAGAGTACCAGACTTGTTAAGAAACTACTTACTGCTATAAACGGAGAAGGCAATAGGCCTGCCCCAGATGGCATTGTTGGATGAGCTTGTGAACGGTTGGCTGTTGAGAGAGCTCTTGCATTATTGTTGTGAAAAAGTAGTTAAAACCTAGCCTATTAAAATTATTTAAAGTTTGTGTGTGCGTGTTCCATCTAGTGCTATTTACATACTGGTGTTTAGTGCTTGTTGGTAGGAATTGGGAGTAGTATTATTTATTTAAATTTTATAACAAGTAAATCAGTTGGTGTTCAGTAGATCACGTTTTCTAGGTTAAGTAGGCTAGCTAGGTGTACTTTATTTCGAATTTAGGTTTAGGTAATAATATTAACTTTTAAAACTATATTTCTAAATATCTGTAGGTTCTTTGGTATAATACTTACAAAGGCAGATTATCATAAGGAGTTGTAACTCATTGTAATTTCCGCCGCTACTTTTCCGATATTTCGTACAGATATCCGTTCAAACTATCACGAAGGTAATAATTTATTACATTAAATAACACGATAAGCCTGTAAACATCGATTTAAAGAGAAGTTAAAGAGAATTCACGGTAATTTCACTGGATAATTACGGTACTTAACAGTTATTTGGATTGTTGACGATTGTTTCTACATGCACATGATAGTTGTGTAAATAAATACAAAGTCAGCTGATTCATTATTCCCATAATTTGTAGTCTTAGTTCCCTGCATACTTTGTACTTTCCACCTTCGCTTATTCATCGAGTAAAAGTTAATAATCAAATTCCTATATCCAATAAAATTTGCATTTCAAGCCCCCGGCGTGGTTTTGACAGAAATTATAGTAGACAACCTCTTATTCTCAGCATTTAAGGACACTTATTTTCCGTCCCGCCTAGTAGGGAAAATAATACTAATCCAACAGCGGTAAAAGTTCATATAACCACACTTCAGCTGAAAATTGTAGTGTAGATACATTGTAGTGTAGATACAGTATATTAAGATAGTGCCGTATCTTGCCTGCTATATTCGTGTTTTATCTTTCGTGTGTATCTATTAGAGCGTAGTTCTAATAATAATTTGTCTAAGCATTTAGCTTTGTTCGTAATCTTTGAGTTCAGTAGTTCTTGCAAATTTCATTTCTGTTTGTGCTTAGTAGTGACATACGGTACCGGAATTGTAATTAGGATAGGTCTGAAAGTAGTTTAAAAATTACTGTAGTGTACTGTACACTAGTATACGAGTAGCCTAATATCCTATCAGAATTTAGTGTGCTTATTTTATTATTATAAAATATTTGTGTAGTACTGGTGTAGTAGAGGTATCCGTAGAAACTCTTACTAAAATTCTGTTGTTGTAATTAGGATAGGCTTAATTGCAGTTTGGAATTGTGTAATTATTGTGTATTCCTTTAGATATTCAGTAATTAACAGCAGTTTTTATCCTGTTAGGGGTTGTAGGATAAAAGAATAGATGGGTATTGTAGTGTAGTCGAGTATTAATTACCTTATTGTTATGTGATCTTTGAGTACTATCCCAGATAATATATCCCTCCGTTCAATTATTTTTAGCAAATAAGTTATTTTATTTTCATTTTCATTTTCATTTTTTCCTTAAAGAATGGCTAAGGAGCGCGAGTGTACGAACTGTGGGTGTGGCGAGGCATTGAGGGGATGACGGAGGAGCTGGAGAGTTTGAGGGAGAAAATTAGGATACTCACAGAAGACAGGAAGGAAGATAGGACTGCCTCAAAAGATGTACAGGTTACAGCAGGTGTACAAGACGGACGGCAAGGAAAGGAGGAAGTTTTAGAAGACAGGTGGTCTAATGTTCTGCGGGGAAGGAGACTGCAACCTAAGGGCTCTATTCGGGCCAGAATTCAGGACAGGTGTCTGTGCGAAATCGGTACGAGTCACTCCAGGTAGAACAACACAGGGAAGATGAGGGACAGGGAACTGTTGCTGAGATGTGTGGAAGTAGAAGGAAGGGAAAAGGTAGGAAATGGAAATGTAGAGTAGAGGATAGGAAAAGACAGGTGGAACAGGGCCATGGGAAGGAGAAAAGGGAGGAGGAAGTAGCTTCTGCAGCTATCAGGAAAGATAGGGCTGACCAGGAGGGCAGGGGATCAAATGAGGTGCGAAGGGTTGAGGCCCTGGTCATGGGGATTCCATCGTTAGACACGTGGGGAAAGTGTGTGGAGGAAAGGGAACCAGGGTAGAATGTTATCCAGGAATTAGGTTGAGGCAGAAGTTGAGGAAAGTAGAAAAGAGGGAGGAGGGCAAAGAGAAGGTGGTAGTGTTTCACGTTGCTACCAACAACGTAAGGCAAGCTGATATTAGTACCAACATAGTTGGAGATGTGTGGGATCTGGTAAATGCAGCACGGGTGAAGTCTAAGAAAGCGGAGATTGTTATTAGTGGAATACTGTGTAGGAGGGATACTGACTGGAGGGTGATTGGGGATTTAAATGAGACTATAGAGTGGGTATGTGGGAAAATCGGAGTGAAATTTCTAGATCCTAATGGGTGGGTAGGAGATAGGAATCTGCGCTCGGATGGCCTTCACTTAAACCGCAGTAGTACGTATAAGTTAGGGAATTTGTTTGGAAGGGTAATAGGGAGGTACATTCAGGGAAACAGGGTAGCCTAGGGAGCGGTGATAAGGGAACAGGGAACTGGAAATGAAGTAGGGATGACATAAAATTGTTAGTGTTGAACTGTAGAAGTATTGTAAAGAAAGGAATAGAATTAAGTAATTTAATAGATATATATTTACCAGATATTATAATAGGAGTTGAACCATGGCTAAAAAATTATATAATCGATGCAGAAATTTTCTCACGGGACTGGAGTGTGTATCCTAGAGATAGGATAGGAATGGTGGGAGGGGGAGTATTATTCTGGTGAAAGAAGAATTTGTAAACCACGAAAAAGTTGAAGATGAGACCCATGAAATTCTAGGTGTAAGGCTCATCTATATATAAAGGCAAGTCGGGCTGGAGCGATATATATATAAATAATTAAAAATGAAAAAAGACGTGAATTAATGAGGCACTTCCAGAAATCTCAGAAATTTGAAACTTGGTACGGGAGAAGCTGATCACCCCAGAATCCCTAGAAAAATCGGAAATTCTCAAAATTCCCTGAAGGGGGAACGCTGGGGGGCTCACATTTTGGGCTCAGCATAAGAACACAGTCGTATAGTATATCCAAAACGATAACCTATAGGTTTCGTGGGCTTAAAAATTTTCGGGAATTTCTTAATTTTTATCCCCCGTCCCCTCAAATCAAGATGGCGGCACAACCTGCCAGACGAGGTAGAAAATTGAAATTTGGTGAAGTTATAGCTTTTGATCCTTAACCGACGGGAAAATTCCAAGATGTTCAAATTTATCACTTTTTACCCCCAGAGATATCGAAATATGGAGGCAATTTTAATGACTGTGCGGACATTCCTTTTGAGGTATTTTTTGGCTAAACGGTAACTCGTATCACAAAAAGGATGGCACGGTGTCGCTTCAATTCGGAGTGATCTACAACTTTGATCCTGTGACATGTTGTCGTATCTCTCTCCCTTATACGTTAAATTTGGCCGTATTTCTGAACTGTTCGTAAATTTGGTGATTTTTACAAGTATATTCCATATTTTGACACACTTATAAGAATGATAGGATCATCACGTTGGGTGCGCACATTGGCCCGATTATGAGCCATATGTGGACCACATTTCATGATTCTAGCTTATACATAAGTAGGCAAAAAGTAATTTAAATATTAAAAAAGTACCCAAATTTCACCCTATTCAAAATTTGAACTCATTTTACCCCTTAATATGGGAGATACGAGGAAATGGTGAAGAAACAAACATTTAGGGCGATAAATGGGGCGTCTGATGGCGCAAACAGTTTCTTAATATCATGCACCGTTTAGGAGATATGAATCTCGAAGTAGAAGTCTGCACTTTTCAACGTGCTCATGCTTATCCGTCATCTATATATATGAAAGCAAGTCGGGCTGGAGCGATGTATATTTAATATTTAAAAATGAAAAAGACGTGAGAGAAATTTGATGTACCGTTTAGGAGAAGTTATTCTGTAAATGATGGCTAACATCCTTATACTTCCGTATGACGACTATATTCTTTCATTGACGTCGATTTGTAGCAATCTAGAAAGGGTTGGTCTGCCATTGGTATTCAATACATTGCAAATCGATAGTGACTGTCAGAAGGAGGGCTTCTGCTATTGTTTTCAGTCCTCCCCACAGCGACTTTGACAGGCAGTAAGAATTGGGTCGTCCTCCATCTCTTGTGCACTATTTTAATGCATAATTCCCTTCTCGATTCGACTAGCAGAACTCTAGGGAGGGTGCAATTTTTTTTCAAAACTTTTTTACCCGATCCTGTTTGTCAGTAGGCAAGGGTGTCTTCCATTATAAACAAATTGACCCATCTAAAATGTGACTGACGGTAGGCATAGTGGCCTGCTATTATAATGGAATCTCACCAACTCGGTGTGACTGGCAGGAAGCTGACTGGTATTAGAAAATGCGTCTGCCATTATAAAGATAAGAACGCAACTCACTTTTGACTGGCAGTAAGAAAGGTCCTTGCAAATATAATAAAAGTTCCTCAACTGTAATCTATCTGAAAGTAGGAATTGGGGTCTGCCATTGTAATGAATCGTCCCCATATCGATTTTGGCCGCGCACTAGGCAATGGGGTCTGCCGTTAAATGAAAATTACCTTCTTCGTTGTGAATTGCAGTAAACAAGTGGACTTGCCGTTATCATCGCAATTCCGCAAATCACACTTTCATTGGAAACAACGTCTGTGGATTTCACAATACTGATTCTCGGATAAAGCCAAGATAAACCCAATTTAGAAATCTTATTCACTTCATGTGCACTAATTTACTTCGATATCCGTATACAATGTAGAGTACCGTAGCGAAGCACAGGTACATTTGCTGGTTTCTAAAGATAATAGGCAACTTGATATATTTTGGAGTGTACAGACCGGGAAAGGGTAGCACTGACACGGATTCAGAATTATTTGATAAGATAATCAGCTATGTAGGAAACGACAAGAAAAGAAATGTGATTGTAGCGGGAGATCTGAATTTACCAGATGTCAGTTGGGAAGGTAATGCGAATAAGAGGAAGCATGACCAACAAATGGCAAATAAGTTAATATGGGAAGGACAGCTGATTCAGAGAGTGATAGAACCAACCAGAGGAAAAAATATCCTGAATGTGGTGCTGATAAAACCAGATGAGCTCTATAGAGAAACGGAAGTAATAGATGGTATTAGTGATCAGGAAGCTGTTTTTGTCGTAGTTAAAAATAAATGTGATAGAAATGAAGGTCTTAAAAGTAGGACTATTAGGTAGTACCATATGGTTGATATAAAAGGCATGAAGGAGTTTCTAACAAGAAACTATGATCGGAGTAAAACGGTAAATAAAAATGTAATCAGACTCTGGGATGGGTTTAAAGAAATTGTTGCAGAATGCGAAAACAGGTTTGTACTTTTAAGGGTGGTAAGGAATGGTAAAGGCCCGCCTTATTATAATAGAGAAATAAAGAGACTAAGAAGGAGGTGCAGACTGGAAAGAAATAGAGTTAGAAATGGCTGTGGAAGTAAGGAGAAATTGAAGGAACTTACTAGAAAATTGAATCTAGCAAAGAATGCAGCTAAGGATAACATTATGGCAAGCATAATTGACAGTCATACAAATTTTAGTAAAAAATGGAAGGGTTTGTATACTGTAGGTATTTGAAGGCAGAAACAGGTTCCATGAAGGACATTCCAGGAATAATTAATGAACAAGGGGAGTGTGTATGCGAGGATCTTCAAAAGGCAGACGTATTCAGTCAGCAGTATGTAAAGATAGAGGAGGAGATTAAGGCTAAAGAAGTCTTAAAGTTTACATATGATAACAATGACATTAACAATAAGATACAAAAGTTGAAAACTAGAAAAGCGGCTGGAATTGATAAGATTTCTTGGGATATAATAAAGACAATTGCGTGGGATATAGTACCACATCTGAAGTACTTGTTTGATTATTGTTTGGTCGGAGGAGCTATACCAGATGAATGGAGAGTTGCTATAGTAGCCCCTGTGTATAAAGGAAAGGGTGATAGACATAAAGCTAAAAATTACAGGCCAGTAAGTTTGACATGCATTGTATATAAGCTTTGGGAAGGCATTCTTTCTGATTAAATTAGACATGTTTGTGACATTAATAACTGGTTCGATAGAAGGCAAATCGGTTTTAGGAAAGGTTATTCCACTGAAGCTCAACTTGTAGGATTCCAGCAAGATATAGGAGATATCTTGGATTCACGAGGTCAAATGGACTGTATCGCGATTGACCTGTCTAAAGCATTTGATAGGGTGGATCATGGGAGACTACTGGCAAAAATGAGTGCAATTGGACTAGACAAAAGAGTGGCTGAATGGGTTGTTATATTTCTAGAAAATAGATCTCAGGGAATTAGAGTAGGTGAAGCTTTATCTGACCCTGATATAATTAAAAGGGGAATTCCTCAAGGCAGTATTATCGGACCTTTATGTTTTCTTATATATATAAATGATATGAGTAAAGGAGTGGAATCGGAGGTAAGGCTTTTTGCGGATGATGTTATTCTCTGTAGAGTAATAAATAAGTTACAAGATTGTGAGCAACTGCAAAATGACCTCGAAAATGTTGTGAGATGGACAGTAGGCAATTGTATGTTGATAAACGGGGTTAAAAGTCAGGTTGTGAGTTTCACAAATAGGAAAAGTCCTCTCAGTTTTAATTACTGCGTTGCTGGGGTGAAAGTTCCTTTTGGGGATCATTGTAAGTATCTAGGTGTTAATATAAGGAAAGATCTTCATTGGGGTAATCACATAAATGGGATCGTAAATAAAGGGTACAGATCTCTGCACATGGTTATGAGGGTGTTTAAGGGTAAAGGAGAGGGCATATAAGTCTCTGGTAAGACCCCAACTAGAGTATGGTTCCAGTGTATGGGACCCGCACCAGGATTACCTGGTTCAAGAACTGGAAAAATCCAAAGAAAAGCAGTTCGATTTGTTCTGGGTGATTTCCGACAAAAGAGTAGTGTTACAAAAATGTTGCAAAGTTTGGGCTGGGAAGAATTGAGAGAGAAGGAGTGCTTCTCCACTAAGTGGTATGTTCCGAGCTGTCAGTGGAGAGATGGCGTGGAATGACATTAGAAGACGAATAAGTTTGAGTGGCGTTTATAAAAGTAGGAAAGATCACAATATGAAGATAAAGTTTAATTCAAGAGGACAAACTGGGGCAAATATTCATTTATAGGAAGAGGAGTTAGGGATTGGAATAACTTACCAAGGGGGACGTTCAATAAATTTCCAATTTCTTTGAAATCATTTAGGAAAAGGTTAGGAAAACTACAGATAGGGAATCTGCCACCTGGGCGACTGCCCTAAATGCAGATCACTATTGATTGATATTGATTGACAATCCCAATAACTGAGAAGGATCAAATCTAGTAAATACATCTTTAAAAATCCATCATGAATTCTTGGATACTGCAGTGGAATATGAACGGATTTTACCCTCAATACGAATATCTACAACAACTTAATAATGAGCACCAACCCGAAATAATTTGTTTACAAGAAACTAATTTTCGAGATAACTACGTAGCTAATATGAGACAATTCACAACATATCACAAAAACCGCAACAACCCCATTCATGCAAGTGGAGGGGTTGCTACTTACATACGTGACAATGTTCCTCAAAAAGAAATACCACTAAAGACCAATTTGGAAGCAGAAGCAATTACAGTCTTTCTAACACTTTCCCTATGCATCTGTAATATTTATTTTCCCAGCAGCCAGAACATGGATTTAAATGAATTAGTAGATCTGATAAATCAACTTCCTAAACCATTCCTCCTCTTAGGAGATTTCACCTCCCATAACACCCTATGGAACTGTCTCTACACTAACACAAGAGGAAGAATAATTGAATCATTGCTAGATTCTGAAAATTTGATCCTAATAGACTCCAATGGTCCTGCTCATTATGATATCCAGCACTGAACTTTTAGTACTATAGACATGTGTCTGATCACTCCAGATGCAGCAACGATATATACATCATCAGCTAGCAAAACCCTTTTCGGAAGAGATAATTTTCCTATCATAATAAATTGAAGCAATAAGCCCCACCTAAGTGTATGCCCAAATAAATAGGGTGCTAAACATGTTAATTGGCAAGAATACAAAGAAAATATTAAGCCAGAGTTATACAGATTACCACCATCTACCCATTTCAAAAATTACGGCATTGACTATATTGTAAGAGAATTCACCAATATCATACTTAAAGCCGCAGAAAATTCTGTTCCAGGGACTAACAATACAACTTACAGAAAATCAGTTCCTTAGTGGAATGATTCCTGTAAAGTTGCAACTAAAAAGAAAAACCAAGCATTCTACAAGTATAAACGCCATCCCACTTTACAAAACAAATTAGGTTTGCAAGAAATTCGTGCTGCAGCCCGAAAAGTCATAAAAGAGAGTAAACGAGCATCTTGGCTGAACTATGTGTCATCTCTTTCTCATCAGACCCCACAAAACACAATTTTGGAACACCTACGAAAAATAAAAATAAAACTCTCACGTATCATAGCCATCAATAAATGACTGGATCATTTACAACTACACATCACGATATTGCAAATGCATTAGCACAGAACTTTGCAAAAATTTCAAGTGATTCCAACTATGAACAAGAATTCTTATCCTCTCGTGAAGATTGTCCTGATTCACAGTCACACATCCACCTAAGTGCTGACCAATGCTACAACGATAATATCAGTATTACTGAAGTACTACTTGAACTTAGTAGCTGTCGAAGTACAAGCCCAGGTCCTGGCGATATTATATATGTCTTCTTGAAAGAACTTCCTCCTGAAGGCCTAGCATTCCTCACTGAAATATTTAATTTTATTTGGTCACAAAAAGTCTTTCCTGTAGCTTGGAGGAAATCTATAGTAATTACAATACATAAGCCTGGCTGCGACCACATGTTACCAGATAACTATCGACCAATAGCTCTAACCTGCACTATGTGCAAATTAATGGAAAAATAAGAAATAAAAGACTAAAATGGGTTCTGGAACAACAGAATTTCTTCACTGCAGAACAGTGTGGCTTCCGACATTTTCACTCAACAGCTGACACCTTAGTAATATTAGAGTCAGAAATCCTGGATGCCTTTCATTACGGACAACATCTCCTTGCAGTCTGCCTAGATATTCATAAAGCATATGATATGGTGTGGAAAACTCATGTTATTAAAACTCTATTGCAACATAATATTAAGGGAAACAGTTTCATCTATAACTTCCTGCAAGACTGACGCATTCAAGTTCGAGCTAATGGTGTCCTGTCCCAAGAAGTCAGTTTAAAAAATGGTGTCCCACAAGGCTCAGTTCTGAGTGTAACACTATTCTTAGTAGCTATAAATGGAATCACGTCATGCGTTAACCCTCCTGTAAAGACCTGCCTCTTTGCTGGTGACATGATTATTTTTGTAGAGGTCGCAACCTGTCAACCACCCAAACAATTATACAAAATTATCTTGAAGATATTGCCAAATGGGGAAAACACACAGGCTTTACCTTTTCTTCAACCAAAACTAAATGCATCTTATTCTTCAAACAAAAGAGTGATAGTAGCTGCCCAGAATTGTACCTCAAGGGAAATAAAATTGAGATAGTAAATGAAATAAAAATACTAGGAATGACCTTTGGCAGAAAATTAACATGGAACTCTCATCTAAAAACTGTAAAAACAGATCGCCTACATCGAATTAATGTACTCAAATCATTGGCAGCTAACAAATGGGGAGCAGATCCTCATGTATTAATGTGCACTTACAAATCTATAATTCGCACCAAACTGGATTATGGTTCTATTATATACAATTCAGCTACAGCAACCTCACTGAAAATGATTGACCCGATTCAAAACACGTCTCTCCGGATTGCCTTGGGAGCATTCAAAACTAGCCCGCTCTCAAGTTTATTAATTGAAGCTAATAAACCTCCGCTTCGGACTCGCAGAAAACAACTGACCATCAACTACGCTGTAAAGATAGCGGCCTCTCCTCACTCCAGAGCACACGCTTATATTTACCCACGCTATCAGCCTCAACGTTATTCCTCGCAACAAAAGAGACATATACCCTTCTACATTAGGTTTACGCAATACTTACAGGAAATTAATTCTTCAGTTCCCCCGATTGCTTCAAGAACTAAAAAAGACATCACATTCCCTCCATGGAAAGCTTAACCACCACCAATAACAATAGATTTGATTGAATTCAATAAAGAAACAACCGACAGTACCGTATTTAAACAAACGCTATCTGAAAAGTGTGAAAGTCTGCCCAGACACACTCCTACATACATTGATGGCTCAAAAACCGAATATGGTACCGAAAGCGGCTGTGCTGTTGTCCACCCCGATCACACAATGAAGTATGCACTACCAGCTACATGCTCCATATTCACGTGTGTACTGTATGCTATCCTAAAAGCTATGGAATCCATAAAGAGTTCCCCTAAAAAAGAACCTTCTCTAATCCTTAGTGATTCTTTATCAACAGTAAAACTCATTCAAAATGCATCATCCTCAAATACATTAGCCCAAGACATACTGCAGACTTACAATACTGTGAAAAAAGACAGCAAGTTACCATAATATGGATTCCCTCACATAAGGGAATAAAAGGCAATGAATAAGCTGACATATCAGCTAAAGAAGCAACTCGTCTTCCTGTACATGATCCAAACTTTATAATGCCCTACACCGATGTTGCTCCTTTTCTTACTACAAAGATCCGAAAACAGTGGTTAACTGAGTGGACACGGGAACAACCCACAAGACTCCATGATATCAGGCGTGGATCTACAGATAAATTTGATGTTTCCAGTGGCGATGCGTGAACTAAGTAAGGAGGTAGACAGAGATCTTTTTATTTAAACTATTTCGATAATATTATAAATGGAGTTTGGTTTCCGACGAATGCAAACATTATATTAATGACTCTGCAACTAAGACAAACCCTATCACAACCTATAATCCTACGTGCACTCGTTTTATTTTCAAATATAAACTAAATAGGCAGCGGGTGTTGTCAAATAATAATATACTTTTAGAATAAAAGAATAGTAACATATTTCAATAAGAGAAATAAGAAATAAATAGATTTTTCTTAAGTCCCCTCAACAGTATTCTTGTAAATGAGTTCAATCCAACTGTCCTTCATTTCAGCAAATGTATCTATTACTCTCGTTTTGAAGTCAGGCGTCTTGCTAAGATGCCTCAGCAGTTCCTTCTCTATAGCTAGAGTTCCCAAGTTAGACAGTCTCTGGTTGGTCGTCGAATTCCTTAAATAGAGTTTAATTCGTTTGAAGGCACTCATAGCGCGTTCACTATAATAATAATAATAATAATAATAATAATAATAATAATAATAATAATAATAATAATAATAATAATAATGGCGTGTGTCCTGGAGCAGGTCATTCTATTTGACGCCGTGTAGGCGACCTGCGGGTCTGTGAGGAGGGAACCCTACCTATGATGTATTCTAATGATGAATATGGCACACACACCCAGCCCCCGCGCCATTGGAATTAACCAATTAAGGTTAAAATCCCCGACCCAGCCGGGAATCGAACTCGGAAACTTCTGGATTAATGGCCGACGTGTTCACTAGAAACTGACGTTAACGGAATATACAGCATCAAGTTAAGCAATTTTGTTGTTTCCGTATGCACACTCTGGAGTTCATTATTAAGAATGTAAGCCGATACTTGTTGGGGTTATAATACCATAATTAATATTTGCGGGCAAGAAAATGGATGTACTTGGAAGGTTTTGATGCTGTCATTCATTTATTAGGTGTAAGTCTACTATACTTCGTATTTGAATATTATTATCTGTTTAGACGTGTCTTATAATAAAGTAAATTCAAATTAACTTCATTAAAAGCATGTCTGAGATGGTAGCCAATAAGAGCACCTTCATAACCGAGATCCAAATACTAGCCAATGAGAGCAAGAAGAGACGCTGGTAAATCTGTCTACTGGGCGGAGAAATCTCACTATAGGAAAGTCATAGTTCCACAGTCAGTACCTACAGATAGCGTTAGTGTTGCTCTATAGCTCGTTGAAAATCAAAGGAAACGTACACAGAATGGATAGCGTCTACTTTTGCCTGCGTGCTTCGTGCAACTAACGTGAGCCCTAGTATTGTCGAAGTGAGATGAAAATAAGTAAAGCGGGGAATACGATAATGTCACGAATGTGAATATACAGTAGTTAATGTTCTAAAAAAAATTGAATTAACAAGACAATATTTCGTTCACAAAATATTAAGGGAACACGCTGTCTCCCCTGACGCTTCGCCCCTGGATGTTTCATTCCTTCAGCGTCAAGAACAAGTGCTCATTACTAGAATACGTATGGGCCATAGCAAACTGGCTCATGCACATATCTTTTCTAAGAAACCTCCACCAATATATGGCACCTGTCAAAAAAGAAAGACTGTTGACCACATTTTACTAGAATGTCATCTATACGATCAACAAAGACAATTGTGTAACTTAAACCAGAATAATAGTGCATGTGACATCTTCAACAAAGATACTCAGTGCAAAAACATCATTAAGTTTTTTAGACAAACACATCTATTCATTGACATATAATCACTATCTGACCAATATGTACTGTTGTTATTTTTACAATTGTAACTCTATGTAATCAGTGTAATAATCCTGTATGTATAATTATGAATGTCACGATATGACTTTCTAAGTTAAAGCGACAATAAATAAACCTAAAAATAAGCATCTACACCTTACGCTATATGCGGCCAAGCGTTGTCGTACAAAAATGATGGGCGAGTTCCGCAGAAAGTGTTGCTGCTTCTTTATCAAAGCTGCTCGCAGGTTGTGTTAGATAATGAAGAGTAATACTACGCATTGACGATCTGCTTTGGAGGAACGTAATGCGTTAGGATAACGCCATCACAGTTGTAAATGAGAACAACCATAACTTGCACATTACGGGGGTTCTGACGGAATTTCCATCTTCGTGCTGTCCCGCAATGACCCCATTGCTTCGATTAGCGTTTCACTTGTCGCTCGTACGATTTGGCCCATGTCTTATCCACTGTAAGAAAGCCTCTGTTTCGTGCTCATAGCGTTCCAAGTGGTTATGAGCAGGTCGCATCGTAATCATTTATGCATTTCCGTCACAACACGCGGAACTCACCGTGATGCAGTTTTTCTCATACCCAGACGTTCCTTCAGAATCTGAAGCACAGTCGTACGCGCTAATCCGGTGTCTCGAGCCAGCTCACGAGTCGTATGGCATCGATCAGTATCCAGTAACGCGGCAAGAGCGTACACTTCTCCTTCATTGACACAAGAACGACCTGGCCGACGCATGCCTGTCACATCTTGGCCTCTCTTGTTGAAGACTTTTACCCACCGTGCCATTGTTCCGTAAGGCAATGCAAATTCTCCGCAGGCCTATTGAAGACCTCGATGACACTGTCGTGCTGTTTGACCTCTGGCACATTCAGTCTTTATCCAACTCTGTTGTTCTTGTTTCGAAAACATCGTGACAATACTACCTTAGAACACCAGCGACCACGAGGCTCTGTTCCTCTCGCCAGTTCGCATGCGCGTGATGTGGGAAGGGAGCGTCCATGTGCTCTGAAGTGAGGTAGGTATGTAACTAACGTGTGCTATCAGCGACATTACAGCAGTGTTGCCTCTATTGAAGTTATAAACTTCGTGTACAGGAATAGTTTATAAATTGGTTTCAAGTGGTACCTCGGCAGATGATTGTGTTGCGGACGTCTTGCTGAGTCATCTGATTTATGTCGACGAGAGCCATCAGAAAACACAAGAAAAAATTAAAATTTAACCATAAATATAGAAATTATTTGAAGGGACTGAGACTAGAAATTACAAATTTTGGCATACTTCGCAAAATGTCCAAATATAAGACAAATAATTCGATAAAACGCCAAATGAATCGTATGCACGGGGAAACTATAAAGATCGAATAAGACCGGAAGTACATCCTTACAACGAATGAGTGGCTCTTTGTAACGTATCGACAATCGAACACAAGGAAGACGAAACAACTGACGGCACAACACCGCAAACACACAGTTTCGATAGCCAGCACTACCACAAGAGAAACTGGAGGCCAGCCCAGTGCGAAATCATGGCAACTACTTAGGGTAGGCCTCGACCAAAACACAAGTTACAGGACTGGGAAGTGATGGAATCTGTCAAACAAGGGTCAGATAACCTCAACAGGGTGGATCGTGGGCGAAAGGATAGAAGAACTCGTGAGAAATATTATGAAACACCATAAATCATTTAAAAACTCATACAAATGTAATGAATGAAGAATACTAAAAAATATATAGTAACACCCATAAACAATTTCATTAAATAAGAAAAAAGAAATTACAGTAAATAAATTAATAAAATAGTAGAACAGATCAATTCCTACAATGAAATATTTCAAAGGAAGGGATCTTCCAAAATTATAGTTGGTACCTTCAAAACTTTTTTTAAGAAAGGTAACTTAATTATAGTTCCAAAATTTTAAAATCTTCAAATGATTCCCTATTTTTAAAATTAATTTTTAGAATTGATAAGTGCATCTGAGCACCAATAACAAAAGTTGAAATTATGGTACTTAATGACTTAATCACAATTCCGTTTAATACATTTTAAAATTTTACACACGAACTGCAGTTCTTTAAAACCAACCTTCTAATCGATGGCCATATGACCATACCTGTTGAGAGCTCTCAATAACTACGATAAAAAAATAAGGGATACCCCTTTTAGTATACTAAATTTTTTAATAGAATATTGAAGTGCATAATAAACTACAACTCCCTTTAAAGGAGGTCACTAAAAATGAAATAAAAAATTTAACAAAACGGGAAGGTGAAACACCCCAACCAACTAATTCAAAACACTTTGCATGATAGAAGGCGAAAGAGGAAACCTGAAAATTTACAAGTCGGCAACATGCTTAAACACACAAGAAAATATAGTAAATTTTACAAAATGCCATCACAAATAAAACAGAAGAAATATGGTAGAGAGCACATTATTTAAATTACCCCGAAAATGTTACTTAATATGAGGTACCAGTAAACATAGTCACAATCAATCAAAGACTTGACGGCTATACAACTCAAGCGTCTAATCCACACGCTTTCCAGAAGACAAAGACACAACTCTAAGGGTGATGCAGCGCAATACACATCATCTTGTCCCAACAATGGCATAACCGTTAGACGATGATCGAACAACAACAATAACAAGAATGAAGTTACGGGAAACTGAATGAGTCCATAACGTTGAAGAGAATGAGGCCCCAAAAGGATCAATAGCACCTTCAATTTTCTATAGAAAGTGAATTAATTAGCTCCTAAAGGAACGTATCTGTAACAAAATTACCAAAAATTAGTTTACGTAGTACATAGTATTAATAATGACATTAATAATATATAAGACATTAGCTGCACTCAGAGCAGTCTTTAAATTCTAATACCAGGCAACATCAGATAATTACCGTGACCACAGATTTAGTTCTTGTTTTAAACGTTTAAACACATAGCATATCACTCGAGAATTTTGATGGAAACACATTCAAATTTCTTCAAATATTATTTCAGGCGATGAACCATAAAATTTAAGTTATTTATTTCATAACGAGAGTAGGAACAATGTACACAATTGTGTCAGTAACATGGAGATGATATTCGACATCTTGAATTACAGGCCGCCAAGCACGCCGGAACACTAACAGTAGTTCTTTCGCCATCTGGAATTACAGGCCGCCAAGCACGCCGGAACACTAACAGTAGTTCCTTCGCCATCTGGAATTACAGGCCGCCAAGCACGCCGGAACACTAACAGTAGTTCCTTCGCCATCTAGAATTACAGGCCGCCAAGCACGCCGGAACACTAACAGTAGTTCCTTCGCCATCTTGAATTACAGGCCGCCAAGCACGCCGGAACACTAACAGTAGTTCCTTCGCCATCTTGAATTACAGGCCGCCAAGCACGCCGGAACACTAACAGTAGTTCCTTCGCCATCTTGAATTACAGGCCGCCAAGCACGCCGGAACACTAACAGTAGATAATCACTTACCGATGTTACAGTTCAAGAATAATCCATTTTAGGCGCACTATTAATATGCACAAACCTTCCCAGAAGAAACAGTGAAAAGTGGTAAGATAAATAAATCAATATCAATCAATACTGATCTGCATTTAGGGCAGTCGCCCAGGTGGCAGATTCCCTATCTGTTACTTTCCTAGCCTTTTCCTAAACTAGCAAATGTACCCGTGCATCGCTACGGTACTCTACATTGTATACGGATATCGAAGTAAATTAGTGCACATGAAGTGAATAAGATTTTTAAATTGGGTTTGTCTTGGCTTTATCCGAGCATCAGTATTGTGAAATCCACAGACGTTATTTCCAATGAAAGTGTGATTTGCGGAATTGCGATGATAACGGCAAGTCCACTTGTTTACTGCAATTCACAACGAAGAAGGTAATTTTCATTTAACGGCAGACCCCATTGCCTAGTGCGCGGCCAAAATCGATATGGGGACGATTCATTACAATGGCAGACCCCAATTCCTACTTTCAGATAGATTACAGTTGAGGAACTTTTATTATATTTGCAAGGACCTTCCTTACTGCCAGTCAAAAGTGAGTTGCGTTCTTATCTTTATAATGGCAGACGCATTTTCTAATACCAGTCAGCTTCCTGCCAGTCACACCGAGTTGGTGAGATTCCATTATAATAGCAGGCCACTATGCCTATCGTCAGTCACATTTTAGATGTGTCAATTTGTTTATAATGGAAGACACCCTTGCCTACTGACAAACAGGATCGGGTAAAATCGTTTTGAAAAAAAATTGCACCCTCCCTAGAGTTCTGCTAGTCGAATCGAGAAGGGAATTATGCATTAAAATCAGTGGCGGCGCGTGACTTTCGTCACTGGGGGTTCAACAGAAGAAAAAAATTGCACCCCCCCCTCCACCTCTCCCGTCGTGGGCCGTAACCTCCCAAAATAAGATGATAGAAGTTTTGAAAATGTGATCGAATACGAGAGAAGCAGACAATACATGCCGATATTTACCACATGCAAAATTAGAAATGTTTCACAATCGACTTACCCTATGTAGACAGCTTATACAAAAAATCCATCCTGCGCTCCTTGAGGGATGCAAATTTATCTATAACTGCTTCGTTGAAGTCCACAGAGTCTCGAACCAAGTCCTTTTCAATTGACAGCATAGCAAGAGCATTAAGTCTATCCTCGGTCATTGTGCTGCGCAAGAAAGTCTTTATTCTTTTCAGGGTTGAGAAGCACCTTTCTGCTTCAGATGTCGTCATGGGAATAGTAATAACTATATTTAAAAGTTTTATGCTTTCACCAAAGACACTCTGCAACTTATTTTCTAAAAGAAACTGCAACAAAGTCGTAGCCCCAGAAACAGTTCGAAAATCATTTCTCATGTATAATATTTCAAGTTCGGTTCTCAGTTTCGGTTTGTCGAGAAATGGGTAGGCCTCACACGCTTTGTACAGAAGTGAGTGGGGAAACTGCTTCTCAAAGCTGCCGAAATTTTCAGCTTGAAACAAGTTTGCTGCAAGAAGGTGGTTTGTGAATTGAAACCGTTCCTTTGCTTGAAGAATGACTGTGTCACAAACTTCTTTTGCCGCAACTCGTTTCGAGGTACGCAGCGGCCCTCGTGATACCTTCACTGGCGGGGGCAGTATATCATGTTCGTCAGCGATGTGGTCAATTTTATTTTCCCGAACCATTTTTATAGCAGCCTCGAAACCTGAAAGTGCGCCTTTGACTTCCAACGGATCTGAATTTCGCTTTTGTAGCTGACTGTATAAAATGTCCACATGAGGCATTATCTGATGGAAAACAGCCAACCAGAACTGAAATAACGGGTGTTCCAATTTTAAACGCAAACCTCTTGCTTGCGATATGGTGTTAGGCTGTCGAGAGGTAGTTTCCAGTTGATCAAGGCATTCGATGAGGGCATCTCTGTTCTCGTAAACTACTTCAACGGTCCTTGATTTAAAATTCCACCTTGTGTTTGAAGCATGAGGTACTCTTCTACCAACTATTTCGGTCAATACACCTGATCGCTGCGGGGAGTTATTAAAGAAGCTGGGGATTTCACTTAAATCTGCAAAAAATATACGGACATCCGTATTCTGGCTTGTCGCTTGTGCCATGACTAAGTTCAAAGAATGGGCGTAACAGTGAACATAATGTGCATGCTTAAAATCTTCCCTGATGAGAGCTTGCACTCCTGAATGGCGACCACTCATTACATTCGCCCCATCGTAACTTTGTGAAACTAACTTATCTGGGCTATCAACAACATCGCTCAAAGAAGATTTTAAACACTCTGCTATTGTCTTAGCATCATGACTAGCGGGTGAGAGGAAACCCCAAAATTTTTCAACTGGCTTACCGTTGGGAAGAACGTAGCGCAGTACAATAACTAATTGTGCTGTAGTTGATATATCGGTGGTCTCGTCTGCGATTACCGAAATGAAGGGCGCAGTTGTGATTTCTTTCTTTATTTTCTCGCGACAGATTTCAAACATGCACGAAAGCAGTTCATTCTGAATGTCTTTCGAGGTGCCTTTGAAAACAGTAGCTTTGGACAGATGGTCCTTTAATGCAACGTCAATTTCAGAACTAAAATTAACGAGGCCTCGGAATATGCCAGGATTCGAGGATTCACTTGTTTCGTCATGCCCGCGCAATGCCAACTCAAACGCGCCACAGAACTTTACACAGTCGATAATTTTTGACAGCACATAACGATTTTTCCGTACTTGATCGTTGTGTCTTTCGACAGACTGCCTGTAAGCACAATCAAGTTGCTGCCGGATATCGTGTTTTCCCAGAAGATCGAATTCTAACTGGGCAAGCATATGAGATTTAGAACTTTCGTGTTTCTTTATTTTTTGGGACAAATGTCCTAAATCTACTACTCCGACTTTGGTCCAAGTCCCTTCGCTTTCATCACTCACGAAGCATAAACACGGAAAACAAAACAACCTGTTAGTAACTTCGCACCCACAGATCCACTCGGTTCTTTTGTATATATCCATTCTGAATTTACGCACGATTTCTTTACTTTTACTTTTAGTCTGCTTCGTTATAACAAGATCAGGCATTGGGCGCCCGGCATTCTTAATCTCAAGTTTTCGCTCAAGAGAGAGACAAGAAAAGTTTGTCTTCTTAAGTATCTGGACACTGTTCAAACTCATTATGTAGCTCCTTACCTTTCCGGGGCACAAAGATTGTGGACGTAACTACAACGCACAAAAACACACACACGCACACGGACAAAAGATTGTAACTTCTTTATATCCTAAAAATTAAGTTTCAGAACGGCACAACGGTGCAAAAAAACACTCACACGCTTGCACAGCGTACAATAATGTTACGAATTATGATAATTGCTAAGTACAAACGTTTACAAACACTAGTTTCACACTTGAAAAACACGAGGAAACTATAGGAATGAATGTTCGCACTTTTCACAATGTTGGTAACTTAATTTTAAGAACTAGTGTGAGCTGGTCAATTAGCGTTTTCATTGGTATTACCTTCCCGCTACTCTTTGCCTCAATGATTTTTAAGCTATGTTTCTCTCCAAAAAAGTAATTATTCCAAAGAAGGCAAATGAATAGATGTTTAGTAAGTATTGATATATTTGGGACAAGGTATCAATTGGAATTTGGCAATTTAATATGACTTTTGGTAGTAATGATGCTGTTCAACACTAGCGCTAATTATGTGCACTATTCTCTGCTGCCTGGTTAAATTCCTGTAAGGGCAACAGATGGCAGGCACATACTATTACAGTTTTCTTACCCCAACAACACGACTTGCGACAGACTTGAGAGAGAGTGGCATACTGCGCATGCCTACACCACGGATATTCTTTTCTGCGATATCCAGGTCTTGCTTTAATGCTGACAGACTTCCCCCCGCACCTCACTGGTCCCTTCGCCTAAGTACGGACGGAGATGCAGCCTTGTATGGGGGTTCATTCCAGACGAGTCTCCAGCCACAGACTATGCGCAGCTCACATGAATTAAGAGCCAGTACGAGTATATTATGGACAGATGGGCTTAGCACGAGCTTTGAGAATGACAAGGGAATCGTGAAAATTAAGTAGCTGAGTACAATTTGATATAAACTGGAGGTGCATTGCTCCATTGCGCTATACCAGAAACCGCCACTGATTAAAATAGTGCACAAGAGATGGAGGATGACCCAATTCTTACTGCCTGTCAAAGTCGATGTGGGGAGGACTGAAAACAATAGCAGAAGCCCCCCTTCTGACAGTCACTATCGATTTGCAATGTATTTAATACCAATGGCAGACAAACCCTTTCTAGATTGCTACAAATCGACGTCAATGAAAGAATATAGTCGTCATACGGAAGTATAAGGATGTTAACCATCATTTACAGAATAACTGCTCCTAAACGGTACATCAAATCGAAAAACGGATTGTACGATAAGACGCACTTTCTGGCCATATCTTGGGGTCACCAGCTACGCCCGTACAAGTTTCAAATTTCTGAGATTTCTCGTAGTGCCTCATTAATTCACGTCTTTTTCATTTTTAAATATTTATATATACATCGCTCCAGCCCGACTTGCTTTCATATATATAGATGACGGATAAGCATGAGCACGTTGAAGTTGAAAAGTACAGACTTCTCCTTCGAGATTCATATCTCCTAAACGGTGCATGATATTAAGAAACGCTTTGCGCCATCAGACGCCAGATTTACCGCCCTAAATGTTTGTTTCTGCACCATTTCCTCGTATCTCCCATATTAAGGGGTAAAATGAGTTCAAATTTTGAATAGGGCGAAATTTGGGTACTTTTTTAATATTTTACATTACTTTTGCCTACTTATGTATAAGCTAGAATCATGAAATTTGGTCCACATATGGCCCTTAATCGTGCTAATGTGCGCACCCAACGTGATGATCCTATCATTCTTATAAGTGTGTCAAAATATGAAATATACTTGTAAAAATCACCAAATTTACGAACAGTTCAGAAATACGGCCAAATTTAACGTACAAAGGAGAGAGATACGACAACATGTCACAGGACCAAAGTTGTAGATCACTCCGAATTGAAGCGACATTGTACCATCCGTTTGGTGATGCGAGTTACCGTTTAGCCAAAAAATAGCTCAAAAGGAATGTCTGCACAGTCATTAAAATTGCCTCCATATTTCGATATCTCTGGGGGAAAAACCGATAAATTTGAACATCTTGGAATTTCTCCGTCGGTTAGGGACCAAAAGCTATAACTTCACCAAATTTCAATTTTCTACCTCGTCTGGCAGGTTGTGCCGCCATCTTGATTTTGGGGGACGGGGGATAAAAATTAAGAAATACCCGAAAACTTTTAAGCCCACGAAACCTATAGGTTGTCGTTTTGGATATATTATACAACTGCGTTCTTATGCTGAGCCAAAAATTTGAGCCCCCCCCAGCGTGCCCTCTTCAGTGAATTTTGAGAATTTCCGACTGTTCTAGGGATCCTGGGGTGATCAGCTTCTCCCGTACCAAGTTTCAAATTTCTGAGATCTCTGGAAGTGCCTCATTAATTCACGTCTCTTTTTCATTTTTAAATATTTATATATACATCGCTCCAGCCCGACTTGCTTTTATATATATATATAGATGACGGATAAGCATGAGCACGTTGAAAAGTGCAGACTTCCACCTCGAGATTCATATCTCCTAAACGGTTCATGATATTAAGAAACGGTTTGCGCCATCAGACGCCCCATTTATCGCCCTACATGTTTGTTTCTGAACCATTACCTCGTATCTCCCATATTAAGGGGTAAATTGAGTTCAAATTTTTAATAGGGTGAAATTTGGGTACATTTTTAACATTTTACATTACGTTTTGCCTACTTATGTATAAGCTAGAATCATGAAATTTGGTCCACATATGTCCCTTAATCGTGCCATTGTGCGCACCCAACGTCATGATCCTATCATTCTTATAAGTGTGTCAAAATATGAAATATACTTGTAAAAATCACCAAATTTACGAACAGTTCAGAAATACGGCCAAATTTAACGTATAAGGGAGAGAGATACGACAACATGTCACAGGACCAAAGTTGTAGATCACTCCGAATTGAAGCGACATTGCGCCATCCGTTTTGTGATACGAGTTACCGTTTAGCCAAAAAATAGCTCAAAAGGAATGTCTGCATAGTCATTAAAATTGCCTCCATTTTTCGATATATCTGGGGGTTAAAAGTGATAAATTTGAACATCTTGGAATTTTCCCGCCGGTTAGGGACCAAAAGCTATAACTTCACCAAATTTCAATTTTCTACCTCGTCTGGCAGGTTGTGCCGCCATCTTGATTTTGGGGGACGGGGGATAAAAATTAAGAAATACCCGAAAACTTTTAAGCCCACGAAACCTATAGGTTGTCGTTTTGGATATATTATACGACTGCGTTCTTATGCTGAGCCCAAAATGTGAGCCCCCCCAGCGTGCCCCTTCAGGGAATTTTGAGAATTTCCGATTTTTCTAGGGATCCTGGGGTCATCAGCTTCTCCCGTACCAAGTTTCAAATTTCTGAGATTTTAAAGTGCCTCATTAATACACGTCTTTTTTCATTGTTAAATATTTATATATGCATCGCTCCAGCCCGACTTGCTTTCATATATATAGATGATTTCAAAGAAATTGGAAATTTATTGAACGTCTCCCTTGGTAATTTATTCCAATCCCTAACTCCCCTCCCTATAAAAGAATATTTGCCCCAGTTTGTCCTCTTGAATTCTACATTTATCTTCATATTGTGATCCTTCATACTTTTATAAACGCTATTCAAACGTATTCGTCTACTAATGTTATTCCACGCCATATCTCCGCTGACAGGTCGGAACATACCACTTATTCGAGCAGCTCTTCTTCTTTCTCTCAATTCTTCCCAACCCAAACTTTGCAACATTTTTGTAACGCTACTCTTTTGTCGGAAATCACCCAGAACAAATCGATCTGCTTTTCTTTGGATTTTTTCCAGTTCTGGAATCAGGTAATTCTGGTGAGGGTCCCATACACTGGAACCATACTCTAGTTGGCGTTTTACCAGAGATTTATATGCCCTCTCCTTTACATCCTTACTACAACCCCTAAACACCCTCATAACCATGTGCAGAGATCTGTACCCTTTATTTACAATCATATTTATGTGATTACCCCAACGAAGATCTTTCCTTATATTAACACCTAGATACTTACAAAGATCCCCAAAAGGAACTTTCACCCCATCAACGCAGCAATTAAAACTGAGAGGACTTTTCCTATTTGCGAAACTCACAACCTGACTTTTAACCCCGTTTATCAACATACAATTGCCTGCTGTCCATCTCACAACATTTTCGAGGTCACGTTGCAGTTGCTCACAAACTTGTAACGTATTTATCACTCTATGGAGAATAACATCATCCGCAAAAAGCCTTACCTCCGATTCCACTCCTTTACTCACATCATTTATATATATAAGAAAACATAAAGGTCCGATAATACTGCCTTGAGGAATTCCCCTCTTAATTATTACAGGGTCAGATGAAGCTTCACCGACTCTAATTCCCTGAGATCTATTTTCTAGAAATATAACAACCCGTTCAGTCACTCTCTTGTCTAGTCCAATTGCACTCATTTTTGCCAGTAGTCTCCCATGATCCACCCTATCAAATGCTTTAGACAGGTCAATCGCGATACAGTCCATTTGACCTCCAGAATCCAAGATATCTGCTATATCTTGCTGGAATCCTACAAGTTGAGCTTCAGTGGAATAACCTTTCCTAAAACCGAATTGCCTTCTATCGAACCAGTTATTAGTTTCACAAACATGTCTAATATAATCAGAAAGAACGCCTTCCCAGAGCTTACTTACAATGCATGTCAAACTTACTTGCCTGTAATTTTCAGCTTTATGTCTATCACCCTTTCCTTTATACACAGGGGCTACTATAGCAACTCTCCATTCATCTGGTATAGCTCCTCCGACCAAACAATAATCAAATAAGTACTTCAGATGTGGTACTATATCCCACGCCATTGTCTTTATTATATCCCAAGAAATCTTATCAATTCCAGCCGCTTTTCTAGTTTTCAACTTTTGTATCTTATTGTTAATGTCATTGTTATCATATGTAAATTTTAAAACTTCTTTAGCCTTAATCTCCTCCTCTATCTGGACATTATACTTGTAACCAACAATCTTTACATACTGCTGACTGAATACTTCTGCCTTTTGAAGATCCTCACATACACACTCCCCTTGTTCATTAATTATTCCTGGAATGTCCTTCATGGAACCTGTTTTTGCCTTAAGATACCTACACTATACAAACCCTTCCATTTTTTACTAAAATTTGTATGACTGCCAATTATGCTTGCCATAATGTTATCCTTAGCTGCCTTCTTTGCTAGATTCAATTTTCTAGTAAGTTCTTTCAATTTCTCCTTACTTCCACAGCCATTTCTAACTCTATTTCTTTCCAGTCTGCACCTCCTTCTTAGTCTCTTTATTTCTCTATTATAATAAGGTGGGTCTTTACCATTCCTTACCACCCTTAAAGGTACAAACCTGTTTTCGCATTCCTCAACAATTTCTTTAAACCCATCCCAGAGTCTGATTACATTTTTATTTACCGTTTTCCACCGATCATAGTTACTTTTTAGAAACTGCCTCATGCCTACTTTATCAGCCATATGGTACTGCCTAATAGTCCCACTTTTAAGACCTTCCTGTCTATCACATTCATTTTTAACTACGACAAAAACAGCTTCCTGATCACTAGTACCATCTATTACTTCAGTTTCCCTATAGAGCTCATCTGGTTTTATCAGCACCACATTCAGAATATTTTTCCCTCTGGTTGGTTCCATCACTTTCTGAATCAGCTGTCCTTCCAATATTAACTTATTTGTCATTTGTTGGTCATGCTTCCTGTCGTTCGCATTTCCTTCCCAATTGACATCTGGCAAATTCAGATCTCCTGCTACAATCACATTTCTTTCCATGTCGTTTCCCGCGTAGCCGACTATCCTATGAAATAATTCCGAATCCGTGTCAGTGCTACCCTTTCCCGATCTGTACACTCCAAATATATCAAGTTGCCTATTATCTTTAGAAATGAGGTCTCATCTTTAACTTGTTCGTAGCTTACAAATTCTTCTTTCAGCAGAATGAACACTCCCCCTCCCACCATTCCTATCCTATCTCTACGATACACACTCCAGTGCCGTGAGAAAATTTCTGCATCCATTATATCATTTCTCAGCCATGATTCAACTCCTATTACAATATCTGGTAAATATATATCTATTAAATTTCTTAATTCTATTCCTTTCTTTACAATACTTCAACAATAGTTCAACAGTAACAATTTTATGTCATCCCTACTTGATTTCCTGTTCCCTGTTCCCTTATCGCCGCTCCCTAGGCCATCCCGTTTCCCTGAAAACATAAATAGCCTACATGGTGATTAACATCGCACGCAGTTCGAGAGAATAAATAGGTTTATCCCACCGATAAAACAATTTAAGTAATCACACTTATTAACTTGAGGCCCCAAGCCTTTTCACAGCTCCGCTTCCTTAAGGCAGATAGAGATCTATCCGGCCGGGACCTACAGAACACGCGTCCAAGTTGGATGGTGACCGGATGCCAACTGCCTGTCCACAGAGAGGCGCGCCAACCAACGCACTAAAACAGTCGACGATCACGAGGCGGAGACATGGAATAAAAGCAGTAGAAATTACATCATATCATCCAAACATGACTTTAGATATACGTCTGTTAATCAATTACAGTCTATAGCTGTTTTGCAGTTTATGGCGCATTGTTAAATGATGCATTTTAAATTCCTCACATACTAAAATGTCATAACTGGTGATAAATATACCAATGTCGCTTCAGTTGAAACGTCACATCTTGTAAAAACAAACGACAACTTCAACGCTGTTCATAAAATGTTGATAACTGTTAAAAATTGCTCAAGTGAAAAATTGAAATGAAAGAATAAAGCAGTGTTAAAAATTTGAACGTGTTTGTCATTATCTAATACACGAGCACATGTCCTTGCAGTGTGTCGTTTTTTCAGCACGATTGAGGTCTAAGTGCCAAAATTGAACATTTCCGTTTTTTTATTTTAAAAGGGACTATGTAACAACCCAATGCATGGCTTATTGCCAAAATGTTGCAGGAAGTAGTTTTTAGAACAACATACGAATGGAGATGGCTGTATCAATAAATATTATTAAAACGTGTCGAAAGATCACGTTTCTTCACTAGGAACAGCTGACTCGACTGTATTAAGCTAACTTTATGAAGAATTCAGCTGATAATAGCAGAAGACAAAAGTATATAACATTTAGGTGCATGTAGGTGACAAAAATCCGCAGTTCTAGCCATTCAGGCAAGCAACATTATGTTGGAAACATCGTAGGGATATGAGCTAATTAAAATACAATAAAGTATGAGAATATATTCTTTATTTATTCCTAAAAATTGCAATCCCTTCCTTATCATCATTATCTAGCCGACTACATTAGCAGTTTGCCTTTTTCTACCACTACGACCGCTAATGCAAGTCAATGCAGAGTTTTACTTAAGCACTTATAACTACATTTGTTGTGGACATTCTTCAACAATCAAAAAAAGCCTGAGGGTACTAAACCAAAGAAAACATTACAGAAAGAATTATGTAAAAATTTAATTTGGCTAGGATTTGAATAAGAAAGAAAGCGGGTAAAGGAACAAGCGATTCTAGGCTGTTTTTTCCTGAATTGCTCATTTAGGCCGCAAGTGATTTTCGAAATTTGTTTTTATTTTGATAGAGCTATCCAAGACTCACAATTTGAAACATTTGCGGGCCACTTGTCCCTTCAACTTTCGGCACAATTTAGTAAATTGCTTAATTTTACGATTTTCATAGTATGGGGACCCCTACTTTGTCTGTTAAGAGAAGTTTTCAATATTAAAACATCCTCATATTGGGAAAACTGGTTTCGAATGGCAGATACCTTCGTGAACACTGGAAAGTTAACTATTTCTCAAACTTCCTGGATTAAAATCGTTGAGTTTCTTGTAATGATCCTTCTGCCTCCATTTCCCGCAACATTGCATAAACTAGAAGATGACCAGGGGCAAAATGTTAGGGTCCTCAGACCATGCAATGCAATGTCCGCCAGACACCTCTCGAATAATAAAAATAATGTATATCTAGCCTAATGTCAACCTCTAAGGAAATGTTCAGGTCGATTTTGTAGAATTCGTTGAAAAAGTTGTTTTTTTTTTTTCAATTTGTACGCAGAGGAATTGCCACTTGGTTGCGCCTATCAACACACACGCTCCTCACAAAAGGCCACGTTTATTCGAGAACAGTGCATAACGCTAAAAAGAACTTGGTGTATACTGCCTGCCACATAAGTGTACAACCTTACTCTTTCTCCCTTGTTAATACTGAAGGCAGTGTTTTTAGTTATTTTCTACCTGTTGGGTTCGAGTCAGTGTCGCTAATCATAGAGTTTAGGGACCATGCTTGCTGACTGTTCGTCTTGCACGTTGCCACTATACAGTCTTACTGTGTCCATTTCGTATGTACAGGCTTCAATTAGGATGTATAAGAAGCCAGAAATACCTTCAAGAACATTTCCGAAAAGAAAAAGCTCAGTTCAGTTGAAATGGAAGGAAACTCCCTTATCAACTTATCCTAACCTTGTCTTATCACGACTTTGGTACGGTTTTCAGACTTAGACTTATTGATTTACGGCACAAGTTACATGTAATATATTTCCTTGTGTGCATTATTACAGCGTTGTTTCACTTCAGTCCAACGAGTAATAACAAATTTCAAGAACGGGGCTGAATTATTTACATCGAAGAAGACGGTTATAGTAATGCGTATATATATATATATATATAAAGGTACACATATATAACAATAAATCGAGTGAGAGTGTTTGTATTTCCTTAATTCTTCATGAATTAAGACTGCTCACCATAACAAAGCATATGAGTTTTTTCTCAGTTCTTAATTTTCGGAACCCTATGCTTACAACAGAACGATAATTCGTAGTTAAGTAATACTTTATACTTGGATATGAGGGTGTAACACAGTAAGTGGAATGATTCAGATCTACGAGTGGTTATATAAAAATGTTAGCCCTCGGAACTGAGAAGCGTATTTAAAGTTATTGGCTTCCGGTAATGACATCGAACAAATTAAGACAATAGGTTTAAGGAAAGCGGCAATAACATGCATCGATCTAAACAGTATTCCGTTCTCAGATAGTACATAATATCTGACATACCAGATACTAAGAATTAATAACATACTGAAATTGCGTATGGCTTTTAGTGCCGAGAGTGTCCGAGGACATGTTCGGCTCGCCAGGTGCAGGTATTTTGATTTGACACCCATAGGCGACCTGCGCATCATGAAGAGGATGAAAGGATGATGAAGACGACAATACACCCAGCCCCCGTGGCAGCGAAATTAACCAATGATGGTTAAATTTCCTGACCCTGCCGGGTATCAAACCCGCGACCCTGGTGACCAAAGGCCAGCATGCTAACCATTTAGCCATGGAGCCGGACAATACTAGAAGCCTTCAATAGAATAACTTCGTCAAGGAATAATACAAACAGATACAGAATATGAGCTGCTAGCCTTCATAACAGCAACATTGTAATAAGATTACTGACCACAAGAGATTAATTAAATCGAAACAAGGTAATATAACAGATTTTAGAAAAACGGTCATAAAAATAAATACATAAATAAAAAATAAATAAATATTCCTAGCGAGGACGACGATTATACATGAGCTAGACGGAAAGTGAGCAAGCCATGCTACGAACAGAATAATATAAACTTGACACACACACAAGGACAATTTACGAGAAGAAAATCACTATCAGAGAGAAGAAAACAATTAAGAAAGGCACTTGCAAAATTACTTCCCTCCCAATAGGAATGGGAAATCCTGAAAAACCCCCATTATATAGAAAGCTACATCCCCAGCGTGTGTATAGCACGAAATCTTGGTTAAAACTCCAAGGCCAACCAGTCTACCGTTAGTAATAGCACTGCCTTCGTGCAGTATAGGCCGTACTGTAGAAAGTGCGCCAATCCCACCAGCTGATTGATTAGGGCTGCTAAACGAAAGTTAATGAGTTGTATTTGAGTAGTATAATGGGAGAGTTCGGGCGCCACCTCCGCCTCCGGCTCCCAGGGGCCTCCTCCACCTCCACCACCCGGGAGGCCTTCCCAGGGGCCCGCTCCACCACCACCAACCGGCAGGCCTTCCCAGGGGCCTGATCCTCCTCCCGCGGGAAATTTGAATTGGTAAACAAAGCCACGTGCTTTTTTTGACAGACAACGCATCGCTAACCTCAGTACTGCCATCTTGACGGGCCTAAACCTTAGTGATACCAACTTAACCACACTAGCGCGAGATTTGAATCGGTAAACAAATCCACGTGCTTTTTGACAGCCACGTGCTTTTTGACAGACAACAACGTATCGCAAACCTCAGTGCTGATATCTTGACGGGCCTAAACCTTAGTGCTGCCAACTTAACCTTACTAGCGCGAGATTTGAATCGGTAAACAAATCCACGTGATTTTTTGACAGCTGTCATCCGCCATCTTTAATCAAGTGAGCACCGTGCTGCCCTCTTGCAGGTAATTTCGTCAGCTTCCATACGCCATCTTTAATCTAGAGAGCACCGTGTTGCACTCTTTATCGCAGTAGTGGGAAATTTCTACGTCACAGCTGTCATCCGCCATCTTTAATCAAGAGAGCACCGCGCTGCCCTCTTGCAGGTAATTTCGTCAGCTGTCATCCGCCATCTTTAATCTACAGAAGACCGTGCTGCCCTCTTTATCGTAGTAGTGGGCAATTTCTACGTCACAGCTGTCATCCGCCATCTTTAATCAACGGAGCACCGTGCTGCTATCATGCGGGCAATTTCGTCAGCTGTCATCCGCCATCCTTAAACTACAGAACACCGTGCTGCCCTCTTTATGGCATGTAGTAGCGGGCAATTTCGTCAGCTGTCATCCGCCATCTTTAATCTACAGAGTACCATGCTGTCCTCTTGCGGGTAATTTCGTTAGCTGTCATCCGCCACCTTTAATCCATAGAGCACCGTGCCGCACTCTTGCGAGCAATTTCGTCAGCTGTCATCCGCCATCTTTAATCAAGAGAGCGCAGTCCCGCACTCTTTAGTTGAAATGTGGTGGCGGCAAATTCCACATCAGCCGTCCTTAATCGAGAGAGCATCGTGTCTCACTCTTTCGTTGAAATGTGGTGGCGGCAATTTGCACATCCGCCATCTTTAATCTACAGAGAACCGTGCCGCACTCTTTAGTTGAAATGTAGTGGCGGACAATTTAAAAGAACATGTCGAGGAATACCTTTGTTCTGAAAGAAAAAATAACAAGACTACAGTTCTGAACAGCTTGCGTAAGATAGCGATTGTTATAACCTCCTTTTTCCCTGCTCTGTCAAGGCATAGCTTTATCGAATACTTGAAGATTATATTACAAAAGAAGTGATTAAGAATATAATCGAACACTGTACTCGATACAACGTATGATCAGAACATCGATTGATGTGTTTAGAACATGTCTGGGGGTACACCTTCTTTCTAAGAGAAAAAATAACAAGACTACAGTTCTGAACAGCTTGCGTAAGATAGCGATTGTTTGCTTAGCATAACTTGCACCTAACATGCTTTTGTAAATTAGCGAAAAAATAAATTCTAGTCTTGTTACATCAGGAAGGGTAACTGGCTAAATCCTGGTCTTTCAGCGTCAGGAAGGGCATCTAGTCGTAAAACAGTAGTTCATGATGTAAAACACTAGATACTGTGATTTAAAATCCTAATAGGGTATCCGGCTGTAAAAACAGATTGTTGCGTTAGGAAGGGGCATCCGGCTGTGAAATAGGTCCTTGCGACTTAAAATCTAATGTCAGGAAGGGTATCCGGCTGTAAAACAGGACTAGGAGTAGGAGAGCAGCAGCTAGCTGCTTCCTAGTGTAATTCAGACCTTATACCTCGCGAGTAGGTACGTACTAGCACCGGGTTTCGAATAAGCAGACTCTAGATTACCTGAACAAGAAAAAATATCTGGGATGTGTTTTTAGATGAAGTTTGAAGCAAGCCTACACACACAAGCTACATCAGGCCGGCTTGCTGCTGTTGGAATGTGATGCATCAGCCACTTTCACAGAGTACGTAGTTCACCGCACACGTACAGTCCACATCAAAATTATTAGCAGCAGCAGCAGCAGCTTGTCGAGCTGAGCTTAGACCTTCTCGTTTAATCGTAGTACAAATACGTTTGCTAGTAGAACTTGTATATTTCAGTACCTCAGCGCCTCGTGTTGTTCTTACCCCAGCTCAAAGGTCGCTAACAGGTAGGGGGTACTGTGGATGTAGGCTTACCTTAGTGCTCCTGAGGATTACTTCTCAGCCTAGCGCCTCTGTTTACTTACAAGTAAGGAATACCGTAGATGCATTCTTAGCTTAACACCTTTGAAAATCGCTTCCTAGCCTAGTCCTCTCTTTGTCTACCTACAGGTAGTGGATACCGTAGATGTGATTTTAGCTCAGTACCTTTAAGTACCTACAGGCAAGGGACACCGTAAATGTAAGTTTTTTGCTTAGCTCAGCACCTGCTAAATACAGGTAGGGGATACCGTAGATGTGATTTTAGCTCAATACCTTTAAGTACCTACAGGCAAGGAATACCGTAGATGTTGGCTTAGCTCAGCACCCTGCTAAGTACAGGTAGGGGATACCGTAGATGTGAGCTTAGCTCAGTACTATTAAGTACCTACAGGCAAGGGATACTGTAGATGTAAGCTTTTTGCTTAGCTCAGCACCCTGCTAAGTACAGGTAGGGGATACCGTACATGAGATCTTAGCTCAGTACTACTAAGTACCTAAAGGAAAGGGATACCGTAGATGTAAGCTTTTTGCTTAGCTCAGCACTCTGCTAAGTACAGGTAGGGGATACCGTAGATGTGATCTTAGCTCACTACCTTTAAGTATCTACAAGTAAGGAATACCGTAGATGTAGGCCTTTTGCTTAGCTCAGCACCCTGCTAAGTAGAGGTAGGGGATATCGTAGATGTGAGCTTAGCTCAGTACCTTTAAGTATCTACAGGTAAGGAATACCGTAGACGTAGGCTCTATGCTTAGCTCAGCACCCTGCTAAGTACAGGTAGGGAATACCGTAGATGCGGTCTTAGCTCAATACCTTTAAGTACCTATAGGCAAGGGATACAGTAGATGTCGGCTTTTTGCTTAGCTTAGTGCCCTCTCGTTTAAGTTCAGAGGTCGAGGATCGCGCGCAGATTTTCCTAGGTTCGATCCGCTGCAGAACACCTAAATTCTGGCACCTCGGCATCAACAGCAGGTTCGATCTCGGCTTAGTGCTTAAATACGTCAGCCTGCAGAACTCAGCGTAAGGCAGTCGGGAGAACTCTTGTTGCATAAACATTTCGTTCTAACTGTACTGCAGACGTCTGCAACTCTCATATCCGCTTAGTAACAAGCTGTCCGACTCGTTGGCTGAATGGTCAGCGTACTGGCCTTCGGTTCAGAGGGTCCCGGGTTCGATTCCCGGCCGGGTCGGGGATTTTAACCTTCATTGGTTAATTCCAATGGCTCGGGGGCTGGGTGTTTGTTCTGTCCCCAACATCCCTGCAACTCGCACACCACACATAACACTATCCTCCACCACAGTAACACGCAGTTACCTACACATGGCAGATGCCGCCCACCCTCATCGGAGGGTCTGCCTTACCAGGGCTGCACTCGGCTAGAAATAGCCACACGAAATTATTATTATTATTATTATTATTATTATTATTATTATTATAGTAACAAACTGCATATTAACTCGGTGCAGCCTGTGTCAAGCGCTCACAGTCCTTCGTGTGCGTTTATTGTGTGCACATCCTCTACGTTCTTACTTACCGTCTAATTACTGTCTGCTGTGAATATTATTCTTCAGTTTGCAGCCTTCAACATAATGTAAGCCTGAACTGTTGGTTAGTGTTTGCAAAGCAACTTCTACGCTAGGTAATAAACATCTTTGAGTTGCATGTTTGTAAAGATAGCTAGGCTAGCTGACTTACCCTTTCATATCCTAGCATCACATGTGCTTCTGCACCACATTCATATTTTTTTGTTCTTGTTAGGTACAACAAGAATATTATCGTTCGAGTTACAGGCTTGAACGTGCACATTTTATTCATCCGAGGAACAGTTTGTAGCGCGTATATTTTAAGGTATGTTTCGAACTTTTTCCATCGACCTTATATGTTTACATTGTTTTAGCATTATAAGATAGGATAATTAGAAGGCATAGACATAGAAGAGGTTAATCTTGTAATTCTAAACTCACAACAATGTCCGTCCTCTATAGGTTAAAACTTGGTTTCTTCCGAACATTTTAACAACAAGAGTGCTTCTACTTTGTTAGGTATAGAACATTCATCACTCTCTGTCTGCTTTTCAAAACTCACGACAATGTCTGACCTCTATAGGTTGAAACTTGGTTTCTTTCGAACATTGCAACTTTAGGCTAATCTCTATTGATAAATAGTTGTTCTCTTCAATCCTTCATGCTGGTTGATCGATATTAATTGACTTTTCGTTTTTTCTTTGCGACTCGAGGGAAGGATATTGAGTTACTATAGTTTAACAACAAGACAGCTTCTACTTTGTTAGGTATAGAACATTCATCTCTCTCTGTCTGCTTTTCAAAACTCACGACAATGTCTGACCTCAATAGGTTGAAACTTGGTTTCTTCCGAACATTGCAACTTTAGGCTAATCTCTATTGATAAATAGTTGTTCTCTTCAATCCTTCATGCTGGTTGATCGTTATTAATTGAATTTTCGTTTTTATTTGCCACTCGAGGGAAGGATATTGAGTTACTATAGTTTTAACAACAAGAGTGCTTCTACTTTGTTAGGTATAGAACATTCATCTCTCTCTGTCTGCTTTTCAAAACTCACGACAATGTCTGACCTCAATAGGTTGAAACTTGGTTTCTTCCGAACATTGTAACTTTAGGCTAATCTCTATTGATAAATAGTTGTTCTCTTCAATCCTTCATGCTGGTTGATCGTTATTAATTGAATTTTCGTTTTTTTCTTTGCGACGTGAGGGAAGGATATTGAGTTACTATAGTTTTAACAACAAGAGTGCTTCTACTTTGTTAGGTATAGAACATTCATCTATCTCTGTTTGCTTTTCAAACTCACTACAATGTCTGACCTCTATAGGTTGAAACTTGATTTCTTCCGAACATCGCAACTTTAGTCTAATCTCTATTGATAAATAGTTATTCTCTTCAATCCTCATGCTATAGAAGAGGTTAATCTTATAATTTCAAGCTCACAGCAATGTCTGACCTCTATAGGTTGAAACTTTGTTTCTTTCGAACATTGCAACTTCAGTCTAATCTCTATTTATAAATAGTTGTTCTCTTCAATCCTCATGCTGGTTGATCGTTATTAATTGAATTTTCGTCTTTTCTTTGCGACTCGAGGGAAGGATATTGAGTTATTATATTTTTAACAACAAGAGTGCTTCTACTTTGTTAGGTATAGAACATTCATCTCTCTCTGTCTGCTTTTCAAAACTCATGACAATGTCTGACCTCTATATGTTGAAACTTGGTTTCTTCCGAACATTGCAACTTTAGGCTAATCTCTGTTGATAAATAGTTGTTCTCTTCAATCATTCATGCTGGTTGACCGTTATTAATTGAATATTTTTTGCGGCTCGAGAGAAGGACATTGAGTTACTGTAGTTTTAACAACAAGCGTGCTTCTACTTTGTTAGGTATAGAACATTCATCTCTCTCTGTCTGCTTTTCAAAACTCACGACAATGTCTGACCTCTATAGGTTAAACCTTGGTTTCTTCCGAACATTGCAACTTTAGGCTAATCTCTATTGATAAATGGTTGTTCTCTTTTCAGAACTTGAAGACATGTTTCCCTGCTCGCAGTGTGACATAACATTCGGAAGATGGTATAGCTTTACGCGACATATCAAAACCAAATATCATGAGGCATCCGATACGTTGCACTGCGAACAGTGTAACTTAATATTTACGAGAGAATATAACATCAAACGACATTTAAAAACAAAACACCCTAGCATAACATCTGCTTTATGTGAAGTTTGTGGGATGTATTTCGCTAATGCGGAGCAATACCAGGCTCACTTAGTAGAGGTACATCAGGTATCTACTTACAACTATAACCCTCAAGTAGTAGGAAAAAAGCGTGTAAGTACGGATGTAGCTGTAGAAAGTAGTAGTAGTAAAAAACCAAGGAAATATGAAGAACTGCAAACTAAACACTGCGAACACTGTAACACTGATGTACCATCTTCACATTTTCAGGGACACTTACGGAGTAATGCACATAAAAATAATGCCTGTAGAAGTGGTAGTAATACAAATATCGAGGAAATTAATACTGCATTTAAAAGTAGGATTTCTAGTTGCAGAATTCGTGCTAGTCAGACGTTTCAAAGTACTAAAAACTTTTTAAATTGTGTTCAACCGGATGTACAACAGCTTCTTGACAAAACTTTGTCTAATCATAATTTATTTTAAGTTAATCTCGAACTTTTTGCGTTGTATATTAAGAGCACAGATGAATCCGAAATAACTGACATTAAATCATTTAATACGAAGAATTTTGTAGTAAGTGAGTCGACTAATTTTGGTGATGTACTTAGGGATGTATCGAGCATTATTTCAACTAAGAGCGAGGAATTTCAGGAAAAGGAATCAGAGTGGGCTTTAGTTGAAATTTTGTATCTAGAATTTAACATCAATAAGTACAATCCCATGCGAGGATCTTCGCACATCGAGCTGCCGACATGGATTCAGCGAAAAGAAGCTGTTGTAAACATCCAAAACGATGACGAGGCGTGTTTTGCATGGGCGGTGGTGTCGGCTTTAAATCCTGTGAAACGGAATGTAGCGAATAGAACATCATCGTATCCTCACTATTCAACGCAACTAAATTTAGATAGTATAGAATTTCCTATGCAGGTAAAGGATATTAAGCGCTTTGAAGAACTAAATAATATTAGCATTAATGTGTATGGTGTAGACAAAAGGTCTGTAGTAGGTCCTAGGTTTTATACATGTCATAAGAAGAGTACTCATGTTAACTTACTCTATATCGAAAACAGTGAGAATAGCCACTTTTGTTGGATTAAAAATTTGAGTAGACTTGTTGGTAGTCAGTTGTCAAAACGTAATGGTAAAAAGTGGCTATGCGATGGATGCTTGCAGTATTTTAAAACTGAAGATCAGTTAACGAACCATTCCAAGAATGACTGCAATCATGTACATACAGAGATACCTACTACAGGCAATAATGTTTTAAAATTTACAAATTCTCACAAGCAGATGTGGGTACCTTTCGTGATTTACGCAGACTTTGAAGCCATCCTCTAGCCATGCAGCACATGCTCGCCTAATCCTGACAACTCTTTCACTAATACTACACATATGGATGTCCCGTATAGCTTCGCGTATTACATCAAGTGTAGTTATGATAGTACGCTTAACAAGTTAGAGCTGTATCGAGGACCTGATGCTGCTAAAATATTTTTAGAAAGACTTGAAAGTGATGCAGTACGTTTTGGTAGTATTCTAAATACTAATGCTCCTATGAAACCGCTCACCGAAATTCAGTTACATGAACATGAACGTGCTACAAAATGTAGTATTTGTGATGGGGAATTTTCCGAAAATGACCCTAAAGTTTTCGGTCATGATCATTTAACTGGTTTGTACAGATGTCCCGCTCATAATAGCTGTAATCTTAAGTATAGAGTTCCAAAATTTATCCCTGTAATTTTTCATAACTTATCTGGTTACGACTCACATTTCATCGTTTCACAATTTGGAGCTTCAGATGAAGAAGTAGATATAATCCCTCAGAATAAAGAGCGGTACATTGCATTTACAAAGTGTGTAAAAGTAGATGAGGAGCATTCTATAAAACTGAGATTCCTTGACTCGTTTCGCTTTATGGCGAGTAGCCTCGATAAACTTTCTAGTAATTTGCAGCTAGAACAATTTACAGAATATCGACGCGTTTTTCCTGAAGAAGCGCAGTTTAATTTACTTCGGTGTAAGGGTGTCTTTTGTTATGAATATCTTGACAGCTTAGAACGTGCTTTACCATCAAAACAATCATTTTATAGCTCGCTAAATTCAGCGAATATTAGTGATGATGACTATTTACATGCGCAACATATCCGGGAGCAGTTCCACATTCAAACGCTAGGTGAATACTATGACTTATATTTAAAGACGGATGTACTTTTGTTAGCTGATGTTTCCGAAAATTTTCGCTGTGTTTGCAAGAAAACCTACAGCCTTGACCCATGTCAGTATTTTAGAGCACCTGGGTTAAGTTGGGATGCCATGTTAAAATACACGCATGTGATTTTGGAACTGCTAACTGATAATGGTATGGTGCACTTTATAAAATCGTCTATTCGAGGCGGTCTAAGTCAGTGTAGCGGGCGGAATTCTAAGGCAAATAATAAGTACATGCCGAGTTTCGATTCTAGTCAGGAATCTCAGTATATTGTTTATCTCGATGCTAACAATCAGTATGGGTGGGCGATGAGTCAGCATCTACCGATGAGTGGTTTCCGCTGGCTAACGTAGTGTGAAATTGATGATTTACAGCTGCACGCCCTAGGTGATGAAGCTGATAAAGGCTATTTCCTCGAAGTTGACTTACAGTATCCTAAAGAGTTACACACTTCTCACAATGACTTACCGTTCTGCCCTGAAAATATGAAGTCCCCGTACATCACATCAACGACAAAAATACTAATTGCTAATTTGTGCGATAAATCTAAGTATATCATTCATTACCGAAATTTAAAACAGTGTTTGCAGCATGGTTTGAAGTTATCCTAAATTCATCGCGTACTAGAATTTAATCAGTCACCATGGCTAAAGCCATATATCGATCTCAATAATAATTTAAGAAAAAATGCAGTTAACGAATTTGAGAAAGATTTCTACAAGCATATGAATAACAGTGTGTTTGGTAAGACTATGGAAAATGTTGACAAACGCGTTGATATAAAATTGATTACAAACTGGGAAATATTAAGAAAAGGTATGGAGCTAACTATTTAATAAGTAAACCAAATTTCCACAGCTGTACTATCATACATGAAAATTTAGTTATTATACAGATGAATCGTGTTAAGGTTAAGTACGACAAACCTACCTACGTCGGCTTTGCATTACTTGAATTGGCTAAAACACTCATGTATGAATTCCATTACGATTATGTGATGAAGAAGTACGCGCATAATGCGCAATTGCTCTACACAGATACCGATTCGTTTATTTATCAAATCAAAACTGATGACTATTACAATGATATAAAGCCAGACTTGGGTAGGTTTGATATTAGTAACTATCCTGCAAATAATCAATATCATTTACCGCTAGTAAACAAAAAGGTTCTAGGTAAAATGAAAGATGAATGTGCTGGAAATATTATCGATTCATTTGTAGGTACTAAATCCAAGTCATATTGCATAAAACTCTTAAATGAACTACAAATAAAGTGATTGAAGGGGGTTAAAAAGAATGTAGTTCAGAATCAGCTACGTTTTGAAAACTATAACAATTGTATTAAAAGTAATCCACCTATTTTACATAAGCAAATGTCTGTCATTAGAAGCAAGAAGCACCAGTTGTACACTCAGTTAATTACTAAGGTAGCCCTTAATAATGATGATTGCAAACGGTTTGTCATTCCAAATTCTACCAACACTCTAGCCTGGGGGCATAGTAGTATTGATAGGTACTACTTTACATAAGGCAGATGTGTGTGTGTGTGTGTGTGTGTGTGTGTGTGTGTGTGTGTGTGTGTGTGTGTGTGTGTGTGTGTGTGTGTGTGTGTGTGTGTGTGTGTGTGTGTGTGTGTAAACATTATGTTAGAGGTGTGTACTTTGTAATATATACGTTAAGCTGTCTTACATCACAATTCACCGTACATATTGTATAAAGATAGGGAGAGATACGCTGAGAGCGAAGTACAGCAAATGATTCAAGTTTAAACTTGTACATACAAGAATTGCGTCGAGAACAGTAAAATGATTCGAGATAAAACTTGTACATACAAGATGTAAATAAATAATGTAGAATTGGCATATTCTTTTATTTTAGATTAGGTATTACCTTCTCTTCTTGCTCCCGCTCCTTATTTGCAAGATATAGTTTTGTTCAATGCTATATCACTCAAGGAAGAAGAGTAAGTATGTCAAGAAAGAAGGTGTTGAGCAGATTCGTACGTATGTTATCGTCTAGCTCAGTAAGTATGTTGAGAAGAGATTTTTTTCTGAACAGAGTTCGATTCTAGTCATGCAATGCAGTGTTCAACAACATCGAACTATAGTATGCGGTTCTAGTTGTAATAAGTTTTGAACAGCAGTATGTGTTCAAGTCTAAACATGCATCACTGCAGGTACGCGATATGTGTGCTGTCTTATGCATAAGATCGCGTTGTATGTTCGATTAAGGTATGCCTTGATAGAGCAGGGAAAAAGGAGGTTATAACAATCGCTATCTTACGCAAGCTGTTCAGAACTGTAGTCTTATTATTTTTTCTTTCAGAACAAAGGTATTCCTTGTCATGTTCTTTTAAATTTTCCGCCACTACATTTCAACTAAAGAGTGCGGCACGGTGCTCTGTAGATTAAAGATGGCGGATGTGGAAATTGCCGCCACCACATTTCAACTAAAGAGTGCGGCACGGTGCTCTCTCTCGATTAAAGATGGCTGATGTGGAATTTGCCGCCACCACATTTCAACTAAAGAGTGCGGGACTGCACTCTCTTGATTAAAGATGGCGGATGACAGCTGACGAAATTGCTCGCAAGAGTGCGGCACGGTGCTCTGTGGATTAAAGATGGCGGATGACAGCTAACGAAATTACCCGCAAGAGGGCAGCACGGTGCTCTGTAGATTAAAGATGGCGGATGACAGCTGACGAAATTGCCCGCTACTACATGCCATAAAGAGGGAAGCACGGTGTTCTGTAGTTTAAAGATGACGGATGACAGCTGACGAAATTGCCCGCATGATAGCAGCACGGTGCTCCGTTGATTAAAGATGGCGGATGACAGCTGTGACGTAGAAATTGCCCACTACTACGATAAAGAGGGCAGCACGGTGCTCTGTAGATTAAAGATGGCGGATGACAGCTGACGAAATTGCCCGCATGTTAGCAGCACGGTGCTCTGTTGATTAAAGATGGCGGATGACAGCTGTGACGTAGAAATTGCCCACTACTACGATAAGGGGGGCAGCACAGTGCTCTGTAGATTAAAGATGGCGGATGACAGCTGACGAAATTACCTGCAAGAGGGCAGCACGGTGCTCTCTTGATTAAAGATGGCGGATGACAGCTGTCAAAAAATCACGTGGATTTGTTTACCGATGCAAATCTCGGACTAGTAAGGCTAAGTTGGCAACACTAAGGTTTAGGCCCGTCAAGATGGCAGCACTGAGGTTTGCGATACGTTGTTGTCTGTCAAAAAGCACGTGGATTTGTTTACCGATTCAAATCTCGCGCTAGTGTGGTTAAGTTGGTATCACTAAGGTTTAGGCCCGTCAAGATAGCAGTACTGAGGTTAGCGATGCGTTGTCTGTCAAAAAAAAAAGCACGTGGCTTGGTTTACCAATTCAAATTTCCCCCGGGAGGAGAAGCAGGCCCCTGGGAAGGCCTCCCGGATGGTGGAGGTGGAGGAGGCCCCTGGGAGCCGGAGGTGGAGGTGGCGCCCGAACTCTCCCATTATACTACTTATTTGCGAATGTAATACATAGTGATTGAGAAGATTATTTGCATAACTGTAGCTGTTGAAAGACAGGCCTTTAGTTTTAAGTATATTGCATGCTTGTTTTGTATACTTTTACTTCAGGATTTAAGTTAACAGCTCTTATTGAGACAATGAGGCCTCATAGTTTAGGTTAGGTATGTTGTCCTTCCGTCGTGAGTAATGAAAAGTCAAGGGACGTAATGCTTCATTGAATTGTTATTGTATAGCACGTTTTGTGGAAATATAATGTGTTGCAAATTTAAATAAATTGTCACAATGCCAAGAATTTGTTTGCACCACGACAAAAATTGAACTATACACAAGTATTCTCATTTCCTTAGAATGAGGGCAGGGGACATATATGGAAGAAGAAAATCCTAACCGAAAGTGTAACTACAGTATTACGAGTTTCACTCATTCTTTCCGAACTAATGGTGAGTTCTACTTTTGACTTTCTTCTTCTTAACGGTATAGATTTATAGCAGTGGGTTTTATTGTTGACACACAATAAGACTAAAAGTAACCCAGTGAACCTACATTTATGTTATTTCTCGGATTAGCTAATATTGAGAACGTGCGAAGTAAACGCAAAATCCAGTCTAAAATGTAGAACTAAGTGCAGTTTATAAAACCCAACCGTCTATTAAATGATGTTGGCATTATTATACTTACACTTTAAACAATTTAAATTAAACTATTGCTAGTAGAAAATATTTAGGTGTAACAAGTAATGAAGTGTAGTACCAGACCCACGAAAGCTGCACTATATTTATGATCATTTAGAGGTACGTTGGCAAAGCCTTAATATTATTATTGTACCTTCGTTGTCTCCATATCTTTTATTAATGCGCAATAATTATGTAATTGTTGGGTAGATGATGATCACATTTTAAGCCTGCTTGGAACTAACTTACGAGATATCAAACGATTACGGGTGTTAATGATCTCACCTGTTATATTAATCCAACATTTGGGAATATTTATTAAATATAAGGCACAGACTTATCTTGTGCTTGCATTGCACGGGTCAGACGAAGGAAACCGTTCGCCCTTTTGCGTGACGTCATCGGAGCTACAGTACGGCCTGTACATCATAAAAGCAGTGGGAACAGAGAGACAGAGAAGGGGAATACGCCAATCAGCTTCACGTATCAACACAGGGCTAAACAGAGGAAGATCTATATAACTCTGTTGACTTATTAAGATGGACATGACTTAATTCAAAATTTTAAAATACCGATACAGATTTAACTACCATCTCTATTTTATAGATGGTTTAGGATTTTCACTAGAGTCTCTCGGTTTTTCATTTCCAAAATCTGGTCACCCTGTTCATAGGACATTATTGCGCTTGGAAACATAATGAGCACTTGGGACTACTGTATTTTCGTTACAAATGCTAATAATAATTTTGCTATGTTAAAGTGAACCGCCACACTGTCAGGAGTCAATTCTCTTTTAATCGCTCAGTGAGAGTCACTTATATTTTCTTCCAGGTAACGAGGAGCCGATGACGCCACAGCAGGAGGCCATGTTCATGGAGCTCATAGATGCCTGGGAGTCGCTAAGGAGGGACGAAAAAAGAGAACGCTGTCAGCAAGCGATCGAGCGTTTGGAAGATTTATTGGAGAAAATGAAGGATCTTCCGAAAACTGTGGCGCGTTTGGAAGATAAATTGCGGCGTTTGAGGGAGAAGTGTAAAAGTCTTGACGACTGACTGTGAATATAAGAGGAAAGCAATTTACTTTTTTTATCTCAGATTAGATAAGTAATATTTGAAGATAGACTGTGTTGCACTTTTGTCCGTCTGTTTGTTAGTTATTAACATCAGTCAAGTCTACAAAAGTCAGTATTTAATATAAGGTAAAGATGGATCGGGTTACCAACTCGACAGGTTCTTTTTGACTTTTCCACATGTTTTCATGAAAAAAGAAAGACGTGGTAGGAACTATTACTAGAGTATCGTCTATCACCTGCTGTAATCAGAAATTAAAAAACAGTTTAAATTTTTACACAGTTTTATTAATTCATCAAAACCTAAGCGATCGGGAATACAAGAATGGAACAGCTAAATCATTTCAAGAATTTAGGACGTTTGGTCTGCCAGGATGGTAGCATTACATTGAAACTGGATCAAATTGCAGCGAAGCTCGCAGCAGCAGTCAACAGTATTCTGTAAGAAAGTTACCTCAGTTATAATTGCTTCACAGATCGCCAGTCTCTAGGAAATCACTGGTATTATTTTCGCACGGCACTGGAATGATAAAGACGTTACTTCATTTTGTGATCATTTAGTACAGACAAATTACGTCACTAATTGAAACTAAACGAGGTACTGAAATCCTGCAAATGATTTTCCCCCATAATTTCTATTTTACTTCGTAATTTCTCGCATCTCAAATAATATGCTCTTTACTTTAGAAAATAATTGCTTCTTAAAATTGTCATCGCTAAACCAAAGTGCGTCTTGGCATTTGCTGAGAAGAAATATCTGTGTTTAGTTTTAAGAACATTCAAACATACTGGCGAAAGGAGAACTGGTAAGCTACGAGAAAGTTTAGGATCTATCTGTAAAGCTCATCTCTAAAGATAACAGGCAACTTGATGTTTTGGGGTGTGTAGACGTGGCAAACCTAGTGCTGATTCTGATGTGGAATTTTTTTGTTTTTAAATAGTAATCAGTTATGTGGTGACGACACAGTAAGGAACGTCATTGTAGCTGGTGATACGAACTTTACAAGTACTTGTTCAGTAGTGTCTCCGAAATTTAAATTGTAACGGTTGGGGGGATCCACCAAGTCAATACAGCCTTACAATCACTCTCAGTGATCAATTATATTTACAAAAATATACAATACAGGTTTAAGCACCTAGGAGCCATCTTCAGCTGTTCCAAATAGTCTAAATTAAAAGAGCTATATATAAAACATTGTCTACATGATGGTATGCACAAACGTAATAATAATTTAAAACAAGGTTTAACAAATTTAAAACACTGTAACCTACACACAGTACATTCAACTTGAATCTTAAAATAAGTTCATAGGCCAAACCTGGCCACGTTACTTTAAAAAGCAGTCATCTCTGAAGAAACAAAACGAGGATACATGTTTGTACTAGATTATTACAAATGAAAAATTTCCGTACAATTCAATTCAGCTACAGGATTCAACCTTGAAGAGTATTTCCCTCTTCGATTAATGTATTCTTGCCCACGTGTGAGGTTTTGGTTAGTGTAACAGCTGAAATGTGGCGTGCCCTGTACCCCGTGGTGACGGAAGAGCTGAGATTCTGTCAATCGGACGGTCATTGCGATATGACTGCTGACCGTCTTGTCATTAATCCGAACGATTCGTGTAGCAGTGAGAAAGATGAATTCGACTTGGAAGGAGTTCGTCCTCTATCAGATTCTAATGAGGTACAGTACTTTAGTTCAATTTTCTTTAATTTTTGCCTTTCCAAAACTGTATTTCTCTTCCAGAATTTAATATTGTTGAAGTACTAGCTGATGTACCCATGTTTCGCTACGGAATTCTACATTGTATACAGAATTATAGGTTAGGTAGTGTACACGCTGTGAATAAGAGTGTATTAAATTGCATAGCTCTTAACGTTACCCAAGAAACGTGACAGGTAAGTCACCATACGTCTTCTCTCATCTGCAGGCTAGGTTAGAGAATTTTCATATTAGTGGTAGGCACTATTGCCTACCGTTGGTCACAACCAAAAAGACTGTCTTAGTAGTTTTGCCAACTGAAATCAACATAGATCATTAACATGACGTTAGTAGGAATGTCGCGACTAAATTTTTTTTTTTTTTTTTTTTTTTTTTTTGCTAGTTGCTTTACGTCGCACCGACTCAGATAGGTCTTATGGCGACGATGGGACAGGATAGGGCTAGGAGTGGGAAGGAATCGGCCGTGGCCTTAATTAAGGTACAGCCCCAGCATTTGCCTGGTGTGAAAATGGGAAACCACGGAAAACCATTTTCAGGGCTGCCGATAGTGGGGTTCGAACCTACTATCTCCCGAATACTGGATACTGGCCGCAATTAAGCGACTGCAGCTATCGAGCTCGGTGTCGCGACTAAAAGCAATGCCATCATATTCATACGAAATACTCGATCAAATGAAAAAACACACATTTTCTCACTTTTGATGAATAGTGCTACGCTGCCGATCTAACAGTCTAAAGTTCCAGAGCTGCAATGACCAGGCCGCAGACAGCCATGAACACTCCACTACTACTACTACTACTACTAAATGTTTTACCGGGCGAGGTGGCCGTACGGTTAGAGGCGCACAACTGTGAGCTAGCATCGGGCGATAGTGGATTCGAACCTCATTTTTGGCAGCCTTGAAGATGGTTTTCCATGGTTTCCTATTTTCACACCAGGCAAATGCTGGGGCTGTACCTTAATTAAGGTCACGGCAGCTTCCTTCCCTCTCCTAGTCATTTCTTATCCCATGGTCGCCATAAAACCTGTGTCGGCGCGACGTAAAACAACCTCTCATTATTTCATTAAGCGTGCACAATGCTCATTTCAATCAGCTGGAATACTATGATGAACCAGTGTATTCGTATCAGAAAATGTATGAACCAGAGGAATAGCATGCTAGAGAAGAAAGTTATCTACTTCCCCAGCTATTTCCCGCCAATATGAGGCTGTTTTACTCGGTAGACAGCAGTAATCCCATCTATCGGAGATGAGTAGCACCATAAGAGGAAAAAAAATCACAACAAACAATAGTCAACGTAATGCTATTGTTAACCAATTGTAAAAGCTTGCGATATTGTAGGCCTCAGGGAGTAAAGAATACAGGGAGCTGCACGCTATACTACTCTGTGTGGCTATCGCTTGAAGCCAACGGCCACGCCCCCATGGTTACCAAAACATGACAGTTCTTACGTTGTGGATATATACAAACTAAGACATTTTCTCGGGAGTAGGGAAACTTCGAATCGCTGAATAAGTACAATCGTTTTTAAAATAAACGGCGATTAACTGTAACAATATTTTCTGACAAATAGACCTATTAATGCTCTTTTACTGAGCTCTAAGGTAGGGTTTCTCATGACCCGCAGCCTTAAATCTACCCTCTCGCTAGTTGACTAACGGTACTATAAACCGAGTATCCTAAAAACAGGAGATACAAATCTTGACCAGATATCGGTAAAGATAAGGACTAGGCTATTAATAAGGACCGCAATCTGAATGCTTTAGAGGGATACGCAATAAATCACCAAACTGGGCATAGCAACATTTCTTACTCCATATTTTGGAGTGGTGGTGGTGGTAATTATTGTTTTAATAGGACGTACAACCATCAAGTAAACCCTCTTACACACGTGGAAACAATGCAGGACTCAGCTAGGACCCTTTGGACGCCAACCCACACTCCGAAGTTAAGAGCCCCTTAGGTGATGGTAGTGGTGGTGATTATTGTTTTAAGAGGAAGTACAACTGGGCAACCATCCTCTATATAACACTAGTCAGAGAGAAAATATGGAAGGGACACGAATCTTCGAAAAATGAAGGAATCGGACAAAGGAAGACAAAGGCCACGAAGGGGATGAAAATGAACGACTCTCTAGGCCTCCATACGTAATATCGTCGGAGTCGGAAAAGAACAAGAGTTGACCAAGGGAGGTCGGATAGGAAAGATGAAATTGAGGATCCAGGCACAAGTAAGTGGAAGCAATGCCAGGACTCAGCTAAGGGCCCCGTGGTCGCCAACCCACGCTCCAAAGTTCAGAGCTGCTGGGGCCCCTTTTAGTCGCCTCTTACGACAGACATGGGATACCGTGGGTATTATTCTACCGCCCCCACCCACAGGAGGAAGCCCCTTAGGTCCCCTTAATCGCCTTTTACGACACGTGGTGGAGATTATTGCTTTAAGAGGGAGTACTACTAGGCAACTAGCCTCTATTAACACTAATCAGAGAGAAATAAAGATATCGGCCAAAGAAAGACAAGGGCCATGAAGGGCGAGAACATGAAAGACTCCCTAGCCCTCAAATCCTCTTATAGCCTCGAGGTCGGAAAAGAACAAGGGTTGACCATCGGAGGTCGGACATGAGATTAAAATTAGCCGGGCACAAGTAAGTGGAAGCACTGCCAGGACTCAGCTAAGGGCCTCGTGGTTGCCAACCCATGTTCTCAAATTGAGAGCTCCAGGGGCCCCTTTCAGTCGCCACGTACGAAAAGCAAGATATACCGTGGGTGTTCTTCTACTACCCTCACCTCCACAGGGACTATTACGACAGGCAGGAGATACCGTAGGCCTTATTCTACCGTCCTCACCCATAGGGGATACATAGTTTAGAGGTGGTGGTAGTGATTATTGGTTTAAGAGGAAGTACATCTGGGCAACCATACTGTATTGACACTAATTAGAAGGAAAAGTGGAAGGGATCCGATGCTTCGAAAAATGAAGGTATCGGACAAAGGAAGACAAGGACCACGAAGGGCGTGAAAATGAAAAACTCCCTAGACCTCGAGTGCTCTAATTGTGTAGTTAAGAAGGGTATGCTTCCAAATAGTAGGTACTGCATTCTCCTTCAAAACAAATTTCTTCATGCACAGATCAAACAATTCCGGTTTGAAATGTGCTGAACATATTCTGGTGTAAGGAGAAGGTATCCAACTTTCCCTTCTAATGGCCTTAATCCACTCTGTTCTCCTTTCTTGATGAGCAGGAAACCTCAGGAAAATTTGCCGATAAACAACAATTCTAACCTAAAAATTCTTACGAAAAGTGGACGGTGCTTCTGAGACTCCGAAATACTAGCACAATAAAAATGGACGTAATATACTGAACTGCATATTACAAGCCATACTTAGAATCTTACCTGTGAAATGTTATTCCAGGAATATTTTTGGATTTCTGATTCGTGCAACACGACATTGTAAGAGCTACAACATCAACTAAATATTAGTATCTCTTTTACGTTTTAGCGTGTCGTACAGTGTTTGCATCAGAAAATTCCCGCAATTACAATTTGCGTTCACCGTATTCACTTCAATGAGCTGTGACAGATTTATATATTTAAAAAAATAGCATGCGTTCTCGCGCCTATTTACGACCACTGTCATCTCAGAGCTCCAAGGCATCTTCCTGTATTGTTTACTTCCTGGCAGGCCTTCACATTTAGTTTTCTTCAGACTCTGAAATACCACTCTTATCATAGTCGGTACGGTAAAACTGAATAAAACATGAATGATCGGAAATTCCATTCTCTATAACATTTCTTGTGTAGTCGTTTTCGGCAGGACCAATAACATAGGTAATTAAAAATTAAATTTTGGGCGCCTTCCCCTAAACTACCATTTCAACCAGGGTGAATGGCATTACTTACAGCCTACAATGTAGTTTCTTATTCCCCGACTTTGCACACCGATTTTCATTAAATTCTGTTTACCCATTTTCTAGTGGATCGGCGTTGATATGGACCTAGGAACAAAAATCGAAATTTATGAATATCTCTGTTATCATAGACGATAGGTAAAAATGTATAAGACATAAATGATCGGAAATTTAGTTATGTATCATTTATGGATAACATAAATATTTGAGAATTAAATTTTAGGCCTTCCTCTAAACTACCATTTCGGTCAGCGTGAATAAAATGATCTATAGCCTAGATTGTAGTTGCTCATTCATTAAATTCTCTTCAGCCGCTTTCTCGTGTTGCGCGTACAGACAGAAATGACAGAAAATGAAAAAGTCCATTTCCTTGTTACTGTGGATATGACAGATGCAGAAATACTATCTCTTTAAATTCTGAGCAATGTACAGACAAAACTCGATTTTTTGTATTTATAGATTACATATTAAAAGTGTGAATTTTCGTTATATGTGCTGCTGTGAACGATTTATTGCGTATTAACATTTTGGGCATAACCTCAAATCCATGAATCTTCCGTAATTTACTTTTTCTGAGATGTTAAATATCCACGTGTGATATGTCCTTCGCTTGTTGTTTATCTCTCGCAGGCAGTGAATATACAGTAATTTGCTTCGTAATCCATATCATTTCATCTACATGTTGACATCGATAGTATCCGGCATCAGTCAGACAATGAGGTAATCGGGGTAATCACACGAGGCTCTTGTCATGTGCTCGGAAGTAGCCCGGTCATTCTCCAATCAACGTGAAGACCGCCGATGGATACATGATGTCCTTCGTTTACAACAATTTCGGTTCTCTCGATGACGGCAGAATACTGCTTATTTCAGGCCGTACCAGGCGGGAGAGGGGTATATAATTCCCATGTAAGTAAATTACCCCGTCTCCCAGCAAAATGTACATTTTAAATCTTGTTGTTTGAATTCTGTTGTCAGAACAAGAATGGTAAACATTAGAAATTCATTCCATTCTGCTGAGAAGTTTATGAGAGACTAAGAAGGGTCAGACGTGGTGCGATTTGTCATGTAGGCTAAGTGCTCCTAGCTCGAGCGATGACAAGGGGAGGTTTTGCCCGGGTTTCTGACGGACTTGCCAGAGTGAAACATGAACAGTACGTGCCACCGCTACGTTGTTGTCATTCTATTATTTCTATATTATCTGCATTAGTTAAAAATAAATGTGATAGAAAGGAAGGTCTGAAAAGTAAGACTATTGGACAGTACCATATGGCTGATAGCAGGCATGACGGAGTTTTTTAAAAGTAACTATGATCGGTGGAAAACGGTAAATACAAATGTAAACAGATTCTGGGATGGGTTTAAAGCAATTGTCGAAGATTATGAAAACAGGTATGACCTTTAAAGGTATTAAGGAATGGTAAAGACCCACTATATTATAAAAGAGAAGTAAAGAGACTAAGAAGGAGGTGCAGGTTGGAAAGAAGTAAGGAGAAATTGTAGGAACTTAATAGGAAATTGAATTTAGCAAAAAAGTCAGCTAAGGATAACATTTTGGCAAGCACAATTGGCACTCATATAAATGTTAGTGAAAAATGGAAGTGTATGTATAGGTACTTTAAGACAGAAACAGATTCCAAGAAGGAAATTCCAGGAATAATTAATGAACAAGGGGAGTGTATATGTGAGGATTTCCAAAAGGCAGAAGTATTCATTCAGTGTGTAAAGGTGTTGATTACAACGATAATGTCCAGATAGAGGAGGTGACTAACACTAAATTTACATATGATAACAATGGCATTTACAATAAGATACAAAAGTTGAAAACTAGAAGAGCAGCTGGAATTGATAAGATTTCTGGGGATATACATAAGACAATGGGGTGGGATATAGTACCATATCTGAAGTACTTATTTGATTATTGTTTGTATGAAGGAGCTCTACCAAATTAATGGAGAGTTGCTATAGTAGGCCCTGTGTATAAAGAAAGGGGCTGAAAAGTAGATGCCAATAAGTTTGATATGCATTGCATGTAAGCTCTGCGAAAGCATTCTTTCTGATTATATTAGACATGTCTGCGAGATCAATAACTGGTTCGATAGACGGCACGTTGAGTTTACGAAAGGTTATTCCACTGAAGATCAACTTGTAGGATTCCAGTAAGATATACCAGATATTTTGGATTCAGGAGGTCAAATGGACTGTAGCGAGATTGACCGGTCTAAGACATTTGATAGGGTGGATCATGGGAGACTACTGGCAAAAATGAGTGGAACTGGATTAGACAAAATGGGTGGCTATATTTCTAGAAAATAGATGTCTGAAAATTAGAGAAGACAAAGGTTTATCTGACCCTGCAATAATTAAGAGGGGAATTCCTCAAGGCAGAATTTTTGGGCCTTCGTGCTTTCTTACATATATAAAAGATAAGCGTAATGAAGTGATATCAGAGGTAAGGCTTTTTGCGGATGATGTTATTCTGTACATAGTAATAAATAAGTTACAATATTGTGAGCAGCTGCAAGATGACCTCGATAATGTTGTGAGAATGACAGTAGGCAATGGTATGATGATAAACGGGCTTAAAAGTCAGGTTGTGAGTTTCACAAATAGGAAAAGTCCTCTCAGTTCTAAGGAAAGATCTGCATTGGGGTAATCACATAAATGGGATTGTAAATAAAGGGTACAGATTTCTGCGTATGGTTATGAGGGTATTTAGGGGTTTTAGTAAGGATGTAAAATATAGGGGATATAAGTCTCTGGTAAGACCCCAACTAGAGTATGGTTTCAGTATATGGGACCCTTACCAGGATTACTTGATTCAAGAACTGGAAAAAGTCCAAAGAAATGCAGCTCGATTTGTTCTGGGCGATTTCCGACAAAAGAGTAGGGTTACAAAAATTTGCGAAGTTTCGACTGGGAAAACTTGGGAGGAAGGAGACTAGCTGCTCAACTAAGTGGTATGTTCCGAGCTGTCAATGGGGAGATGGCGTGGAATGACATTAGTAAACGAATAAGTAGGAAAGATCATAATATGAAGATAAAGTTGGAATTCAAGAGGGCAAGTTGGGCAAATACTCGTTTATAGGAACGGGAGTTAGGGATTGGAATAACTTACCAATGGAGATGTTCAATCAATTTCCAATTTCTTTGCAATCATTTTAAGAAAAGGCTAGGAAAACAACAGGTAGGGAATCTGCCACCTGGGCGACTGCCCTAAATGCGGATCAGTTGATTGTACTTTTGCTCATACCAAACCCCATGGCACTACAGCCCTTGAAGGGCCTTGGCCTACCAAGCGACCGCTGCTCAGCCTGAAGGCCTGCAGATTACGAGGTGCCGTGTGGTCAGCACGACGAATCCTCTCGGCCGTTATTCTTGGCTTTCTAGACCGGACATTTGCTCATGCTTTTATGAAAATATGAACAGTAATATACTGTACATTAATTTATATGTGTTCTGCATTTTCTCATTATTTGATTATGAAAGAATCCCTCCGGGCACATTTAGTGGGTAGGAGCCTTTGAGAAAAATAGTTGGTAGGAGGAAACCTTCCCTCTTCCTCCCCCCCCCCCCAACCCGCGGCGATTTGGCTCCCTACTTTCAGATCGTTTGTAAAATGTAATACTCAAGTTAGTTTCTGCAGAAGGAAGAGCAGAACACATGCTACGGATGTTACAAAAAACGTTAGTAATTTCGCAAACGTGTCTAATACACTCATGTTCATATAAATAGAACACCTTGCAATGGTAGCGATAGGAAGTTCATATTCACAGGACATGTTCATTAGTATGTTCTGCAGAAACGATTAGCATTTCGGTGACCTACTGTAGGTTCAGCATGTGTCCTGTTGCCTAGTAGGCACAGGGTCCTCCATGGGCCCTGGTAACTTGTTCTACGTGTGTCGGCATCGACGCGTCCTGGGGTGTAGCCATCCAAACTGCATTTACCTGGTTCCAAAGTTCATCTTTGGTGGTTGGCATTGGGTCACAGCGCCGCACCCGTCGTTTCACCATATCCCACACATTTTCAATTGGCGACAAGTCCAGTGAGCGGGCGGGCCAGGGCAACAGTATGGCTTCCTGTGACTTGAAGAAGGCACGCGTTCGTGCAGCAACATGTGGTCGCGCATTGTCTTGCTGAAATATGGCGTCTGAAGTGTCGTGCAGAAAGAGGATGGCTACGCGTCACAGGATGTCATTCACGTTGGTCAAACTGGTTCCAGTGCCCTGAACACGCACCAACTGTTATTTGTGGTTGTACCCAACAGCACCCCACACCATAAGGCTTTCAGTTGGCGCTCTATGTCTCGTGCGAATGCAGTCAGTGTGATGCCTCTCCCCCTGTGAGCAGTGAACCAAAATGCGTCCATCATTTTCAAACAAAGAGAACCTGGATTCGTCCGATGCTGTCATTCCTGTGCCCAGTGATGTCGTTCCATACACCACTGCAGTGCACATTAGTCAAAGGTAGGCGAATGAGCAGACGACGCGCCGGTAACCCAGACCGTAATAAACGGAGACGGACTGCCACTGTTGATAGTGTACGATGTGTTACACCGTTCCGCTGTTGCGCCAGAGCCGAGGAGGACTCAGACCTGTCCTGCAATGCCATTCGGATGAGGTGTCGATCTTCTCGGGGGTGTTCTGGTTCGTGCGAAGGACCCATCTCGTCGTATTCTATGGCCTTCTGTGAACCATTCTGTACACACTCGTTGCACTGCCGACACACTTTCGTCCCACACGAGCAGCAATTTTCTGAATGGATGCATCATGTTCTCTCATGACAATGCCATTTTCTCCCATATTTTAACAGCACAATTTTCCCAAAGTCAAAATTATCTGTTTACAGTATTATTTACCGATCCTTCCTTTCAGTTCATTATTCTTCATCTAGTGATTCTGCATCATAATTCTGCAATAAATTATCTGGAAAAGTTTATGATTTCAGTGATGCTAATATTTTTAACCCAAGAACAAAACCTACTCTACTAATACATAAACACAAAATCTCGTAATATTTACGATAGCACTTTCCATTTATTAATTTGCAGCATACATATCACTACATCACACACAGCAGCTATTACTTCAATCGGGAAATATCTATCCACTGATTATTGGCGGCTGGCCACCTTCTGAGACTGACTGCAACATGACCGTATTCATCTCTTCACAGTAGTAAGTTAGCACTCTTTATGCTGCTAGGTCCTCCTTATGTCTGTGAAGGTCCACAAAAACATCACACATAACTAATTAATTCATCGGGACCAATTAGCACACCGATTTGCACGGTGTTCTTTGCAGTTCACCCGCAAATTGACAGCAATACGACGTCGTCATTCGCTTCTTTTCAGGACATATGTAGCAAATTGTCCCCTTCGTGCCATTGGGTCCAGCTTCCGCTTGAGAGGGTCCGCTTTTAACTCCTATAACTCACTGCATCAGTATCTAGAGATCAGACTGCAAGCTCGAGATTTCAACTTTCACGTTATGTAAATGTAAATACAGTCAGAGATAATTATCTGTAATCCTCATATTGATGATGTACATGTTTCATATATTGTATGTGTTTATATGCTCAACCGTTTACTAATAATCTTATATACACAAACTGTATTTTGATATGTAAGTGCCCGCCAGTATGTAACGTCCTGTACAATTCCTATGTATGAGCCTGCAGGCTCGTTGGAATTAATTGAAATAAATGAATGAATGAAAATCTTTTCTCCATCAGCGGTCCTGTAAATACTTCACGCAGCTGGATAATAATATTTCGATTTCTCGAAAATGATTCTATACACTCATCTTGACTGGCTTCTGAATCTTCGGAGAATTTTGTATTGTTTTGTATATACTCGTCATCAGTATCAGTTGGTACAATGTTGTCTACTTCTACATTGTCTTCTTCTTCTTCGACAGCATTCGACTCATTACTATCACTTCCCCTTCAGTATCTTGAAGAATTAGTACAATTTTTGCACCAAACCCTGCATCGTTTCCTCTTACGATACTCATCTAAAACAATTAAAAGTGGTTGAGGTTATATGCGTGACTTGTCTACATACCGGTACGTCACAAACGTAAGTCGAATACTTACCTTCCCGTAACTGCACCATGTAAACGCAAAAGTTCATAAAATTTACAACTCGATATCGAAGTTTTTACCCACAAACGTTCAAATGGCGGAATATAACTTATCACGGAAACGTTTATGACCGGTTTATGACCAGTTAGGAAGGTACTACAATAGGCAGAAATGTGTGCATGAAGACAGTACATATAAATCAACGTTCCCAAATCACCGTCGTCAAAATTACATTTGAAAGATGATACATTTTCTGGTTTTGAAGAAATAATTAATTCTTAGGAAGTTACTGAAATTTACCCCGATTTATTTTGGATAGCTTTTATGGAGAATTTTCTTCCCATGACATTGAACATTGTAGGCTACTGATATCGGAGTTGTAACGAGAACTCAAAATGGATCTTTTTTTAGAGTTAATTTAGACGCTGTTCCAAATATCTTAAGTTCTAAATTCATCTGGTTCGAATGTACATGCTGAAGGAGTTTTTCACTTTCAAAAACAAATGGAATGAATGTACAGCAACTCTGATAAAGTCAGATATTGAAGTCTCACTTACGCTAATTTTGAACATAGTTGTCAGAAATTTCATGACTTGTTCAAGGAACATTCAGCATTATCGAAAAAAGGTAAAAACGAAGAAAAGTACGGGTTTTAATTTTTTATGTTGAAAATTAAAAAACAAAATATTGTGATAAAGTTTGTGCCTAGTAGAATAAATTATATCTCAGCGTTTTCTTGAGCAAATGTGGTCATGCAATGCCGACATAACCCGTCCCGTAGGTGGCCATTGTAGCTCCAGGGGCAAAAGCAGACGGTACCGTGTAATTTATAATTTTGTGAATATATTTTAGTATTGAAAAGGTGGAAACGTTTACGTTGTTATTATTATTACTTATATATTATTCTCAGTTCAATACGAACCAAAAACATGAAATTCATAACCATTAACAGCGGTGATGTTCATAGCGGGCGCCAGATAGACAACAAAGAGCCAATCAGAACACGCCAATCAGAGCGTGTTAGAACCAAACAACCGCTTATCCCAGTGACAGTTCAATAGTCCATGTGCAAGGCTACCAAATGTTCCAGTTTTACCAGGACAGTCCGTCCTTTTTCACAAATTGTCCCGGTGTCCAAAAAAGTTTGCTGGCACGTCTAAATATCCCGGTTCATAGCGAAAGCAATAATTGCAAAGCGTAGAGTGAGTTCATGTCTTGTTAAAAAGTGTAACACGTGCTCTATATTTTTCACTTGAAACTTAAATACACAATCTTGGTATTCAGGAAAGTAAACATGCCTAAAATAAAATGTACATTCAGTGATAAATTCCTTATATTCGAAAGTCAAAATTGGAAGGTAAATTCGAGTGTAAATCTACGTTTTCAATAGCATACGGTGGGAGAGTAGACATCAGTGACCACACCAGCAAGAAGAAACATAAAGATACAAGATCATCGTTGAAAGAACTGGCGGATATTTGCAAGCCCATTGTTCCAGGGAAAGAAGAACTACAAGTTGCTGCAGAAGATCGAATATTTAGTCTTATGAACGGTTATTGAAATGGTGCGAAAAACTGGACTTCACCATTAAGCGGACCCCGACCTTCCTATACTCCCATGTTAAATGTAGGGAACATTTTCTTCTAAATTATTAATATCAGAATGATGAAACTTTTGCAGCAGTATATTACATTTATTTACCAACAATTATTATCCTAGAGATTTTAATGTATTGGTATTTTCTGCTAAGATATTGAACCCATGACCTTTGCGCCCTAAGAATATTATGTATTAAATTGTCAATGGGAATAAGGAGTTCGATTTCTTGATAGCGCGGAGTTGACACGTGGCTGGGGATGGCTACCTTCTGTCCCACGCTCTGGGATATGTGACGTCATTCGCACGTGTCGACGGTGGAAGAATCTAAGTCATTTTGTGGGCTATTTCAGAAGAGCGCGTGTGTATGGCGTACCCAAGCCAAGTCGACAAAAATAGTGCCTATCAAATGAGGTCATTTATCCAGCTAATTGAATATGTACAAATTTTAAATGTTCAAAACTCTTGTAATTACAGTTCAGTTAAGCAGTGGCGGCGCGTGACTTTCATCACTGGGGGTTCAAAAGAAGAAAAAATTGCCTCCCTCCCAACCTCTCCTCTTCCCATCTCCGCCAGCTTCTCTTTCATCGTGGGCCGTAGCCTCCTAAACTAAGATGACATAAGTTCTAGAAAGTGATCAAATACAAGAGGAGCAGAAAATACGGTAGGCCTACATGCCGAGTTTTACCACATGCAAAATAAGAAATAACTGCTTCATTGAAGTCCGCAGAGTATCGAACAAAGTTCCTTTCAATTGACAACATAGCAAGAGCAATAAGTCTATCCTCGGTCATTGTGCTGCGCTAGAAAGTTTTTATTCTCTTCAGGGTAGAGAAACACCTTTCTGCTTCCGATGTCATGGGAATAGTAACAACTATATTTAAAAGTTTTCATTGGTATTACCTTGCCGCTATTCTTTGCCTCAATGATTTTTGAGTTAAGTTTCTCTCCAAAAGGTAATTATTCCAAAGAAGGCAAATTAATAGGTGTTTAGTAAGTAATGATATATTTGGGACAAGATATTAATTGGAATTTGACAGTTTAATGTGACTTTTGGTAGTAACGATGCTTTTCAACACTAGTGCTAGTTACGTGTTCTATTCTCTGTTGCCTAGTCAAATTCCCGTAAGGCCAACAGATGGCAGGCACATACCCCAACCCCAACAACACGACTAGCTAGTCTTGAGACAGTGGCCTATTGCGCATGCGTAAAGAACAGAGATCCGTTCCTGCGATATCCTGGTCTTGCCTTAGTGCTGGCTTTCGTCCCCCCGCACCTCGCCACTCCCTTCGCCTATGTACGGACGGAGAGATCGTCTTTGCAAGGGGGTTCATTCCAGACAAGTATCCAGCCACAGACCTTGCGCAGCTCACATGAATTGAAAGCCAGTACGAGTTTATTACGGATAGAGGGACTTAGCAAGAGCTTCGAGATTGACTAGGGAGTTATGAAAATTACGTAGTTGAGTATAATTTGATATAAACTAGAGGTTCATTGCTCCATTGCGCTATACCAGAAACCGCCACTGCAGTTAAGTCAGAAAAGTTACGGAAATTTTCTTGGCGGCAAAGGGAGATGCCCGGAGAGAGGGGGTAGTTTCTATAAATAAGAAGTGACGCCATGATGAAGCCCCTGCATTTTGTATCACGAGGCTGAAGACAGAGGGTTGAGCTACTCTGCAAAATCGAACGACAAAAGTAGACTAAGTCCAAACAACAGATTTTTGCTGATGTGGCTGGGGTCTTGACCCCATGTGGAGATAGTTCTTCTTGAGTAGAAATACTTGTACCAAAAAGGACGGTCAAGGGACCGAATAAATTTGTATTTGATAAAGAAAGTAATTCCTGTGCGGGAAATAATCACAGTCCGCCGTGTGCGATCAACACGAACGACAAGTGAAGGGCATTTTCTTTTTTTTATGCTTTGTTTCCAGGAAAGCGGAAGAATAAAATGATCTGTACAGCCAGAAATGTAAAAATGGCTAAGTAAAAATGCCAGAGTCACAGGTGAGCCCTATGATGAACGCTGGCGTGACTTAAGGTATTTGACTTACCATCTTACCACCTATTATATCTTGTTTCATGATGTCTAAATTATATGTATTTGAAGGGGGTATATACGACGCAGTTGGTCGTCCTTATGTGGTTTTTGTAAATGTCAGAATACGACAAAAAAAGAGTCATTTGTTTTATTTTCCACTTGGATAAAATTTTGAAGTCTTGCGAGTGCTGTGTGATGTCGTAAACGTTACAAAATAGGGTTTCGAAGTGATATCACGTCCAATGTAGATCGTCATTTCCGTGTGTTTATTGCCGATATTTTGTGATGTCAAATTAAGATTTTCATTCGACGTAAAAATTTTCTGTCTGAATTTTTGACGTAAATAATATAAGAAATCCATGGTTACCCATTTTCAATCGAGTGGAAGCGCGCTGTCGGGTGAGAGTATAGAGTGATGAATTTGGTCACGGAGTGAAACGTTTTTCTAGACCCATTTAAACTGTGTCTGACTGACAATAAAATAGATTTAGTAGAATTTTACAGTCATTTTCGTGAAAATCCAGTTATTAAAATACGCAGTGGCAGACCAAACTGTGTGGTCTGCCATTGCTAAGCAGAGTCCTGGAGGGGCGTGCCATTCCAGCTGATGAGTCCAAATGGCACGTCTGGACGAAACTCTGCAAAATACACACTGCCTAACCACCCAGAAGTTGGATCTATTCCCGTGATTATAAGGATTTTATTCCAGTTCTTTTGTCAGTGATGGTCGTGAGTTTGGGAAACAGAGGTTAGTTTTGTCGCGTGAGTCGAGATGAGATTTGTGAATCAGGTGTTGGAGACCTGTCAATGAAGCCGGGACTTGTGGAAGCCCGAGGAAGATTTTGTATAATGTTTGGGGATGGAAATAGAAGTAGGGAATCCATGCCGGTATTAATTTGCGACGTGTATAATTAGTGTGGGCATTTTGAAGTATAATATGTGTGCATTTTGTTGGTTAGAATATCGTATTTATGTAATTATGTCGGCAGAGTTTAAAGGTTGCATTCTGGGCGGCCAGTCAGGAAGAACAAACAGATGTCTCATATCACTGACAAGCGAGGGTTGGGGCGAAATGCCGCCAGCTGATAGGGGTTCGCCACTTGAATAACAGAACATGCAGAGTGTGTTACTCATTGCATTGAGATTGCATTTCTCGGCAGAGGATAAAGTTAAATGTTGGATTTAGTTGAAATTTTCATCCGGGAATAACGTGTGTGTTATTAGATACTGTAAATTTGTTTAATTGAGAACGTAATGTGCATTTGAGACCACGAACTTAGAGTATAATGAGCAAGGTTAGCCAAATTCAAGGTTGTACAAAATATTGAACGGTGGTAGTGATGATTGGTTTGTCTGTGAGGGGTGCGCAAACTTTATAAAATTTTATGACGAGATATGACATCGTAATTATATGGCGAGTTGCTTTTGGTTTGTACGTAATTATTAGGGCTATCCAAGTGTTAATAGTGGCTAGGGTTAGATTAGATTTAAAGTATGAGGTCATGAAACAAGATATAAAACTGGACATGAATGATGCAATAGTTCTTTTCCAGCTATCGGAATCAACGATAGACATCTGACATGATTAAATTAAATGATGTCAAGACTTGTGTAGGGACATGTGAAAGAAACCATTAGTCCGCGGAGATAGAATTTGTTGTTCATTAAGATTTCATTAAATCATTTAATTCTATTTAATTATTAAATTCAGTGAAAACCGTATTTGAAATAACTTTACAATCAAGCGAATAACTTGAAGGTGCATTCTGGAAATCGTAGTTTATTTTCAGGGGTATATGTAAATGTTAACGTAACAATTAAGGGGACATATCCGAAGGTAATGGATTTTACTGCTACGAAGTATTGTGAGCATTGTTGTTGTTGCATGATTTGACTTTGTTTGATTGAGCAGAAATGTGCTGGGGATAGTAAAGTGAAAACTTTGGTCATCAACCGATGTAACTTCATTGTGTTTAGAAAATTGGATGGTCAGGGGGTCATTAACCTCAGTGACTTAGACTAAGGCCATATGCCACTGCAGCATCACTTTCCTTGCGGTCATCATCCACAATGACTTTAAAGTAACCTAGAAGTTTAGATGTCGGTCCATGACATAGTTGCAGGTCACGTCGATTCAATTAATGGTCCATGCCGTATAACCACTGTGTGGCACATACTGATTGGACTGCCTTAATTATACCCAGACTCCAGAGTTCGTGTTAAAGAATCATGTACATGTAGTCTCACATGGAAGCCGCATTTAAGGATTTCCAGACTTTCCTTTCTTAAATTAATAATTGAGACAATGGTTTCAAGTGTAGAAATTGATGATGATTATGTACTTGAATAATAGAACAGAGATGGTGTATTAATGTGTTTAATTAACACTCCAAGTATCATGGGGACGAAAGTAAAAACATGAATAATAATCAGAGAGAATAAAGATAATAGAGGCACAGAACATCAATATATATAGAAGTCTTCGAAACATAAACAAAGTTCAAGGAGTTTATAAAACATATATGAGTTTATACACATATATTAATACAAGAGGCCGCCACACACTCCCTCCGCAGTGACAGCGTCCATGTATTTTCGAGGGAAGGTGACCCTTCGACCTGATCTGGTGATCCGTGGTGCGGATGTTGGATTGAGTGCTACCTGTCTTCATCTGAAGGTTGACAGTCTTTGGAATGGAACTTGACGGAGTGTCCAAAGTGGTTTCTCCAGATGTGTCTTCCTCGTTATCCGATGATTGGTCTGTCAGAAGGAAGGCAGGTTTCAATCTGTCAATGCTAATAGTTTGTTTCCCTGTTGGCATCTCTACCTCGAAGTGTTTGTCACTGCGAGATAGGACTGGATATGGCCCGTCATATGATGATTGATGAGGTGTTCTGACAGCATCATGTCGAACGAAAACGAACTTGCTCGTCACCAGCCGTGGGTGAATGAAGATCTTTATGCGGTCGTGATGTTCTGTTGGGACTGGTCTTAGGTTCCTCAACTGTTCCTTCAATTTGAAAACGAAGGTTGGGATGTCAGTTACTAATTTCTGTTCGTTGAGAAATGTTGAGCCGTAAATCATTTCCACTGGCGAGGTGTTGACTTGCGTGCGGAATTATGTAGGAACGAAGTCCTAACAAGACCAGAGGAAGCTTCGAAACCCAATCATCAGACATCTGTGCCTTCAACGCAGATTTTAATTGACGGTGCCAGCGTTCAATTTTTCCATTTGCTGCCGGATGATATGCTGTCGTTTTAATGTGGACGATGCCCAGTGTGCTTGTGAGGCATTTGAAAAGTTGACATTCAAACTGCCTCCCGCGGTCAGTAGTTATGATATGAGGCACGCCAAAACGAGATATCCATGTTGAGACTATGGCAAATGAAACTGCTTCTGCTGTGATGTCAGCTAATGGAACTGCTTCTGGCCATCGGGAGAAACGATCAATAATTGTTAGTAAATAGCGACATCCTTGTGATGGAGGTAGTGGTCCAACTACGTCCACGTTAATGTGACTGAATCTTGCTGTCGTTGGAGGATACTGTCCCACTGCACTGTTGGTGTGTCTCCAGACTTTACTTCGTTGGCAAGAAATACATGCTGATGTCCAGGTCTTTACGTCCTTTCTTATTGATGGCCAAATGAAGTGATTTTTTACTAAATTAATGGTTGCTTGAACACCAGGGTGAGCTAGATTGTGTAGCGAGTTGTAAATTGCCTGTCGTAGTTGTTGAATCATATCTTCAGTCATGTCGCAAACGAGTTCTTTACCATTGGGCAACATTATTGTTCGAAGTGCAAGTGACGTATTCTTAATGTGTGGAAGTTCTTCGTCACACTGTTGGCTTTCTGCTATTTCTTCCATGGTAACAGTTGGAGGTATAGTGATTGAAGCAATTCGTGAACAAACATCAGCTGCGATGTTCTCCTTGGTAACAGTTGGAGGTATAGTGATTGAAGCAATTCGTGAACAAACATCAGCTGCGATGTTCTCCTTTCCAGTCGTGTAACGTATGTCTGTGGTGAACTGTCCGATGAAACTAATGTGTCGTATCTGACGTGGAGAAGCTTTGTCTGCTTGAACATGAAGGTGAGTGGCTTGTAGTCGGTGTAAATCGGAAAATCACGTCCTTCAAGCATGTACTAAAAGTGCTTCACAGCTGAGTAGGCAGCGAGGAGTTCTCTGTCGTAGGTTGAGTAATTCCTCTCTGCATTTGTCAGTTTCTTGGAGAAGAATGCTAATGGTTGCTGATTATTGTCTTTGATTTGTTGCAATGATGCACCAATAGCATAATCTGAGGCATCTACCTTTAAAATTAGAGGTAAATTTGAAGATGGATGAGCTAGAAGTGCTGAATCGACCAAGCTATCTTTTAGGTCATTAAAGGCTTGTCGAAGATTTTCTGTCCAATTAATTTTTCTGTTGTCATTTTTCTTAGTCCCGTGGAGAAGGTTCAAAGGTCTGCTTGTTTACTGGCTGAAATTGGCAGTGCTCTTCGGTAAAAGTTAATGAGGCCAAGAAACCGGCGCAGTTCTTTTACTGTTGTAGCTAGCGGATAGTCAACAATGGTTTGCACTCGCTCAGGTAGTGGTCTGATTCCTTCTGCAGATATCACATATCCCAGGAAAGGTACTTCTGTTGAACTGAAAATGCACTTGTTCAGATTGATTCTGATGTTAAACTTACTGAGTCGTTCGAAAAGCATTTGAAGATGCTTCTTGTGCTCTTCTTTATCTTGTGATGCCACTAGGATGCCATCTATATAACAGCACACGAAATCGAGGTCTCTGAGTATACTGTCGATATATCTTTGAAAAGTTTGAGCCGCATTACGGAGTCCAAATGGGGTGCGCAAACATTCGAGCAAACCAAATGGAGTTATCACTGCTGTCTTAGGTACATTGTCCGGATGTACAGGGATGTGATGATAGGCTCTGATCAGATCTATTTTTGAAAATATTCTTTTTCCATGTAGTTGGCTGTTAAAATCTTGAAGGTTAGGAATAGGATATCTGTCAGGCTAGGTGATGTTGTTGAGAGCACGGTAGTCTCCGCAAGGTCTCCAGGATCCCAGGATCCGTCTTTCTTGGGAACTAAGTGGAGGGGACTTGCCCAGGCGCTCTTTGATGGCTGGAAGATTTTCATATCGATCATTTGTTGGAACACTGCTTTAGCTGCTTTGAGTTTATCTGGTGGTAGTCGTCGTGCCTTTGCTGCTACAGGATGTCCTTCTGTGACAATGGTTTGAAAAACAGAGGTATCTGGGATGTCGAAATGGACGTTTTCATGGAGGAAGTTGGGAAATTTCTTTAGAATGTCAGCATGTTTTTGATCTGGTGGCATTACATGAACTGTTTCTATGCCAGAGACTTTAATCAATGTGCCAGGTGTTTCTGCTGACGTTAATGGGTCAATGAGTCGCCTGTTCTTTAGATCTACTATAAGGTTGTAATGGTGAATGAAGTCGGCTCGAATAATCGGTGATTGCGCATCTGCAATTACGAATTTCCATGTGAAATTGCGCCGTAAACCCAAACTGAGTACTAGTGGATTTAGGAACAATATTTGCTCTGAAACCAACCCAAGGACAGGTGGATTCTAAATATGAATTTTGGTGGAAATATATCCAGTAGTTTCCAGGTTATAGACGAACAGACTAACAGACAAACAGAAAAACAGACACCAAAGCTAAAAATATGCAGATGGTCATTATTACACCTGAAACGGATAACTGTACAGAAATGTCGCCAAAAAGTCAATGTACAGACACACTCTAGAAGTGCAGGCCTGTACTTCGAGAGTTGCTGCTTTAAAACTCTGCGACATATCTGCAAACGGAGCTCACCATCAAACGCCTCTTTCAGTGTTCTACATGGTTGGTCCCATGACATCTTTTCGTATCTCCTATTTTTATGGGTTAGATTGAGTTAGAATCATTGGGTGTGAAATTTTGTACAGTTTTCGCATACTACTTTATATTTGTGATACTCATGTGACAGATAGAATCATAAAATTTGGCTATCACATTGCCACTGGTCATGCCAATGTGCGTGCCGAATGTCATGATTCTATCTTTCCTATAAGTGTGCCAAATTAATGTTAACATATACGTGTGAAAGTACAAAATTAACTTGAAATCGAGAAATACACCTCTATTTAACGTATAAGGAATAGAAATACGATAAAAAGTCATAGGACTAAAGTTGTAGATCTCTCCAAAATGAAAGGCGATTGTGCTTTCTGATTTGTGATAAGACTTACAGATTAGCCAACAATTATCCCGAAACGAAGGTGTGCACCGTCGTTAAAATTGCATCCATATTTCGATATTTTCCGGGGCCGAAAGTTATACATTTGCATAAGCTTAGAATATTTCCTCAAAGGTATGAGTGTCAAGCTTTCGGGATTAGCACTCGCATACATACGGTGTAATTAAGGAAGAAAATAATTCAGTAAAGAAAGTTGAAATTAATAGAAAATGGATTAAAACTGAGGACAGCCGGATGATGACAAATATGTAAATACCAAGTGAATGTATTGGAAAATCAAATGCCCCTCAATAAATTATGCTGGTGTGAGTTATGGATATAAGAAAGAGGTAACAGAGGAGAAATTTGGGCGCAGACATTCTTAGGTCAACAGAAAAGATGACTAATGGTGTTATTACATAAGCTATTCGAGGACGGTTATAAACTCCAACGATATTCCGCCAATATCCCGCAGAATGGCCGATTGACGCCCTCTCTTGCCTTCTACCCAAGGAACAACCATGAATTTAAAGGTATGATAAGGAAAATGGCAATACGTTACTTCCCTGCTGGCAAGCAGTCAGAGACGTTGCCATGGTAACCTGTAGGTTCTTGTCGGTCTGTCGGTCACACACGCAGACCATGATACCCGCAGAAAATAGTAAATTTCTCCGTCATTTGAATAGTAAGGTAAATTATGAACATAACACAAGTTGTTTATAATGAAGAGACGTTTCACATACGGTCCACGGAGTTGAATAGTAAGGAAAATTATGAACATAACGAAAGTTGTTTATAATGAAGAGACGTTTCACTTACGGTCCACGGAGTTTACAGGAAATCAATAGTATAAGAGAAAATGGAGGAAAACCGTTCTGGTTTTCCTATAAACCGCCCATCTAATCAAAGATTTTAAAATGAAATGCATATAGAAACCTTCCTCGGGGTGAGTATATTCCAAATATGAAGTTTGGTTGAAATCTATCCAGCCGTTTTGCCGTGATGGTGGAACAGACAAACAAACAAACAGAGAAACAGACAGACACGAAAAGTAAAAACCACCTATTCGGTCTTGAGTTGACCTAAAACGGCTAAATATATCTGAAAAATGGGCAAAACAAACGAAATTACAGACAGCGGACCCCCTACAACTTTATTTATAAGATGACGGATAAGCATGAGCACGTTGAAAAGTGCAGACTTCCACTTCGAGATTCATAACTCCTAAAGGGTGCATGATATTAACAAACGGTTTGCGCCATCAGACGCCTCATTTATCGCTCTATATGTTCGCTTCTAAACCATTTCCTCGTATCTTCCGTGTTTAGTGGGTAAATTGAGTTCCAAATTTGAATAGGGTGAAATTTGGGTACATTTGTAACGTTTTACATTACTTTTTGCCTACTTATGTATAAGCTAGAATCATGAAATTTGGTCCACATATGGCCCTTGATCGTGTCAATGTGCGAACCCAACATGATGATCCTATCATTCATATAAGTGTGTCAAACCATGAAATATACCTGTAAAAATCACAAAATTTACGAACAATCCAGAAATACGGCCAAATCTAACGTATGAGGGAGAGAGATACGACAAAATGCCATGGGACCAAAGTTGTAGACCACTCCGAATTGAAGAGAGATTGTGCCATCCGTTTTGTGATACGACTTACAATTTAGCCAACAAATAGCTAAAAAGGAATGTGAGTGAAAAGTGAAAAATGTGAACATTTTGGAATTTTTCCGTCGCTTAGGAACCAAAAGCTATAATTTCACCAAATTTCAATTTTCTACCTCGTCTGGCAGGTTTTGCCGCCATCTTGATTTGGGGAGACGGGGGATAAAAATAGGAAATTCCCGAAAATGTTTAAGCCCACGAAACTTATAGGTTGTCGTTTTGGATAAATTATACGTCTGCGCTCTTATGCTGAGCCCAAAATTTGAGCCCCCCGAGCGTGCCCCCTTGAGGGAATTTTGAGAATTTTCTATTTTTCTAGGGATCCTGGGGTCATCAGCTTATCCCGTACCAAGTTTCAAATTTCTGAGATTTCTCGAAGTGTCTCATTAATTCAGGTCTTTTTTTCATTTTTAAATATTTATATATACATCGCTCCAGACCGACTTGCTTTTATATATATAGATAGTTGGGCCCACGAGAGTTGAAGTCTGACGTTTAGAGCCACCGGCGAGAAAAAGTTGACTAACGCTGCTCGAAAATGGCTTGTTGCTATGGCAACGAAAACAGAGTTGCAATATTCTAGGACGCTATCACCATGTGGGTTGGTTTATTCTCAGTGGTACAGTGTTAGCTGTGCTAGTTGTTGCTGCTTAATGTAGTTACGTGGTTTTTTTTCTGAATATTATTTTATGTGTTAATTTTTTTAAGTTTATCAGTGGCCAGTTGTTCACTTTGCCTACTTTTGTTCGTCTGTAGATTTTAGCGGTCTTGTAGTGTGACTATAGTGTTAGTTTTAAGTGCTTCATTATTCATTAAGAATCCGTGTGGTTTTATTTTATTTGTTCTTTTGAGTGTTTAACAATGATTTCTAAGTCACTGTGACTGTTCGAAGCCAGGGAAGAGTAATGATTGTGTCAGGGCGGGATTTCTTTGAAAAGGAAGCAGACAATATTAAGGAGAGAGGATTTCCTCTAATATCTTTCAACAAAGTTCAGGAGCGTACTGCCAGAGCCATAGGAGTAAGCTAAAACACTGTTTGGATGGTCTCAAAGGAGAAATTCACTTGCCCAGAAGAGAAGTTAACAACTCCAGGTAAAAATTGTAGGCGAACTATTTATTGAGTTATGCGAGGAGTAACATAACCACGATGAAATACCACTTGTTTAGTTAAAATACTGGTTTATTCAACATCACAGGACATACTATGTAACTGTACAAGTCCACTCTTCAAGTACACGCAATTCAATACATCAGCTTACTACACCTTGAAACATCTGTGCTACGACTGACTTCCAACTGAGTGCTACATCCAACTCATACACACAGCGAGTTCTTCTTCTTCTGCTGCTTCTTATTCTTGGTTAGTTGTTGGACTTCGTCGTAAAATGCTACGTCCAGTCACTGGTTTGCGGGTTAAGTATTGTCTAGGAGAGGTGCCAACTTAAAAAAAGTTAGGTACACTACAGAAGGGAAGGGGTCGCTGTTTAATGGAGCTAATTCACAGCGGGTAATGATAAAACTTAGGAAAGTACAAATTTATTTAGGATATCTTATCAGAACAGAACACAAAAACACTAGGACACAAAGTTCTAAATCTTCACGTCGGTGTGATCAGTCACGACGACTTACTACAAGCGATCTAGACCGGACCACAAATAAGGATTGGGATGTTAATGCACATACCTGAATTGACAAGAGAGGGTTACAAGTGAATATTACAGACAATTAAAAACTTGGTGATTAATTCTGCTATGCGAACTGTCGGATGGTACAGAAAACACGAAACATTGAATGGCAGTTGGTAGCCCACGGTAATAAGGTTAGGGAGGAACTCGCGTCTTTGATGTTCGTATGTTTGACATTGGAAGAATATGTGATTTATACTGCCAAGTGCCTGTTAACATGGACATATATTACTGTCAGTAATATTGAGGCGATATATATGTTCAGGTGTACATAAATGATATAAACGGATCCGTATGATTGTAGTAATATGACGGCGGGTGTATTTTCCAAAACCATACACGCAGAGAGTGACTGGGACAACAGCTCACAGCTGACTGAGTCCACAGACTTTACATAACACCACAGAGTAAATGCCTCTTCCAAAGAGGGAACATTGATTCCTAACATTCTCCCCTCAGTGTTAGGCCCTATTCACAATGCAAACATAACTGTAAACTTAACGACATAACATGACCGTAAAATTAACGTAAAATTTGTGTTATTCACAATGGAGAAACATAACATGAACGTAAATAATACACAGCAGCCAATCAAAATACTGCCATAGTCGCATTTCAGAATATCTCGCAGTTTAATATTTTAATATCTCGGTGAAATCAAACAACGTGGTAGCGGAATTCATATTACTTCAAACATCTCTTGCTTGATTCCTGGGAGCTGTGTACATAAAAAGGCGAACTAAACAACGGTGCAGGGAATGGGACCATCCCTTGAATCAAAGAAGGTTATCTCAGGGCGATTTCGGTAATCTACTGTAAGAAATGTCCCTCATCAGTTCGTTTTGTACATGCGGATGAAACCTGAACTGTTTGACATTATCTTTCGATTTGATTCCCCTTTCCTAATAAAAAGAAGCATAAGGTCTCCTTTACCTACATCTATGCGCTTAGCTATCACACCCCGACGAGTTGTCTGGATGATATCGTTTTCGTAAACTAGTAGTCTGTAATAATGTTAAGAAATATACTGAGACACTGTATATTATGACAGGGATTGTCTCTCCTCCGGTCGCAAGCGATGCGACCTTGTCTACCGCCATTTACCGTCAGATTTTATTGCTACAGTATATTTATTTCTACGTATTCTTTTTCGGTACAGCGTCTTTGTAATTATTTTTTTCTTTTATCATACATACACACAAAGATTATTTTGAAAGAGAATTACAAGCGTTTCGTCGAAAGAAGTCATAATATCGCTCACAAAATACAATGTTTACGTCTGCTCCGATTTGCTGGTTCTTAAACCTAATGTAAAATTAACCGCAAGAGCTTGGAATTTCTAATCCCTTAATTTTACGGACTCGCAGCTAAGTTTACATCGGCGCACTATGAACGGTTCCATTAGATAACATGGCCGCTAAATTCTAACTTAACGTTAATTTTAAGTTCACGTTATGTTACGTTTGCATTGTGAACATCTCAATATTTTAACAAACCAAGACCTTTCATACAATTGTCAAGAATTACATAGTTTACAGGCTTAGTTAATATATCAGCTAGTTGGTTGTCCGTTTCAATATATTCTACAGATACATGTTTCTTTTCCACTTGACCTTTTACAAAGTTATACTTGATGTCTATGTGCTTCATTCGCGTATGATCCGGATTATTCACAACTTTTATTGTACTCTGATTATCTTCAAATATGGTTATACACCCTGTATCAATACTTAAGTCCACCAGAACTTTCTTCAAGAACATTGCCATTTCATTAGCTTGACATAATGAGATTAATTCTGCTTCTGCAGTGCTTAACGCCACAACACTTTGCTTCTTAGATGCCCAAACTACCGAGTTATTAAACACCTTAAATACATATCCCGAAGTTGACTTACGACCAACGTCTCTAGCAAAGTCTGCATCTACATATCCAGTTAACACATCACACTTGTTTGATTTACAAAACTTCATTTTTTTATCCAAAGTTCCTTTTCCATACCTAAGTTCCCTTTTTAACGCTAACCATAGCTCATCAAATGGTTTGTTTTGAAATCTGCTTAGATAGGACATTGCAAAAGCTAAGTCAGGTCCTGGACCATTTGGTGCATACATAAGTGATTCACAGTTTTCTTTATCCGGAGTAATTACAGAAACTTCACTGATTCCAAAATTATTCTCCATAGGTGTACGTACCAATCTACACTCAGACATATTAAATCTCTCCAAGACACTTATCAAATAGCTTGTTTGATCAATGTACAGACAGTTGTTAACTTTTTCAGTGCACATACCAAGGTATTTAAGTTTATTGAATCCTAGATCCTTCATCTTAAAATTCAGGCTTAAGAAGTTTTTAAGTTTGTTAATTTCTGCCAAATCATTACAAAAAATTTACAAATCATCCACATAAACTAACACATATAATTTATCTGTGATGTACAAACAATAATCATTCTCCGACCTATGAGACCTATACTCTTCCATTTTCTCCTTAAATTTTTCATACCAAAATGTTGGTGATTTACAGAGTTCATGTAGTGATATATTTATTAAATAGTAACACTTCCTCAATTTAGAGGTTGCCTAAAAGACAAAGTATACTTAATACCAACTGATAGTGTGTAACAGAGAAAAATACATAGAAGTCTATTGAATGTTAAAGCAAATCATTGAAGGTGGTTTCTTAAAATACTTATTGATGATTTCAAGGCAGAAAGTCCAAGGATTCTGGCAGGTGGAATGCCTTGCAGAGGTATCGTGCCCCTACTCCCAATTAGCAAGCCCATGACTTCGATCTTTTTTTTAGCTTGTATTCTTCATTGGAAAAAGGAACTGTGGCCTCGTATATTTTCTTCTTTTCACGATCAGCATCGTCAGATTGACTGACGGAGGACTCGAAGCGGACGGTTGGATCGATTATATATGTTACATAGATGTTGTCTTTGTAAGCAATTGTATCGATCCTTAGAGTGCTTCCATTCTCTGCCAAACCATGGATCTCTTCATGGACGGTGAATCCGGTTCTTCTGAGGGTGTGGGCGATGGTAGTTCTTATCAGATGATGCCTAGTGATGCGCAAAATTTCACCGTGCTGGACAGGAACCAAGGTCGTGTGCCAAGTGTTTCAATCTCGTTGAGGCATCGCCTACCATTTCCCCTCATCTTCAGTGCGTGGTGGCTGACCCATTTATTGGAAGATGGATAACTCCTTTACCTTTGTGAGGCAGATCGCACCATTTCTTAAATTCTAGGTCTCTTAATATCTCCCAGATCTTCCGAGAGTTTAGAAAACCATTTTTGGAATTCATCAGGTTGTCATCAGGTAATTGATTGAGTCTTGGTAGGCAAGTTTTGCTTTCTTCTTCTAGGTTTCTTTATTGAGGATGTAGTGGTTTCGATTTGAGTACAGAACCAGACTAAACTTCCACACCTCGTCGGAGTTTCTAAACTATATTTTCCTTGATCTCTCCATAGAAAAAGGCACTTTTTACATCCATTTGATGAATTTCCAAATTATTCTAACTGAAACATAATAATATTCTTAAAGTTTCTAATTTTGCAACAGGTGAATAAGTATCCTCATTCATGTTACTCTGTAAAAAAAGACACCTGCAACTAAGCTTGCTTTGTACATCATTGAATCGCCTACTTCTTTCTTAACAAATACCCGCTTAGTGTCTATAAACGTTTCAACATTTGGTTTCTTTACTTCTACCCATGTGTCATTTTCGTTAAGTGAATGCAGCTCTTCCTCAATAGCTCTTTTCCATTGTAATCTATCTCTACAAAACTTAACATCACTGTAACTTGATGGAACATCTACCTCTGACTGAGCAAATAATGCAAATAGCATCTCTTCTTCTGCTTCTTCAACCACCGTATCCACGTCTGCGACATAATCATCATGCCACCCTGGTTTCCTCCTAACTCTTTTCTCTTCTCTAGCTTGATTTGAATTACCTGCTTTACCTTTATCTTCATTCCCAATACTGACTTTAACTGATTGAACTAACCTTTTGAGGTTTATCAAAACTCACATTGCGACCTAGAATTATCTTTCTGTTTTTAGCATTCCATAACCTCCATATTCCCCCTCTGGAACATAGCCTACCATAACTATTTTTTCACTTTTTGGGTCCAGTTTTCTCCTAAACTGTTTAGGCACATGCTTAAAAGCAATACTAGCAAAAATTATATGATTACATAAATTGAGTTTTCTACCTTCCGATAGTTCACGAGGAGTTTTGTTACAAGAAACAGTTGGACGTCTATTTGTTAAATAATTTGAACAATAAATTGCTTCTCCCCACATTCCTTTGGGTAACTCAGATTCAATCAATAAAGTTCTAGCCTTTTCTACTAAGGTTCTATTCATTCTCTCTGGGACTGGATTAATTTCTGGATTGTATGCAAAACTTTTTCATAATATTACTAATATATTCACCACCATTGTCTGCTCTAAGTTTTGAAACGTTTTTAGAGAAATGATTTGTTGCATAAGTATAATAAACAACAAATTTGTCATAGGCCTCATGCTTATTCCTTAATAGATAGACCACAGTAAAATTTGTAAAATCAGCAGTAAATGTTACAAACTATTCATATCCATTCAATGTTAAAGGTTTAATTGGACCACACACATCAGTATGAACATGCTCTAAGGGCTTACTTGACTTTTCTTTTACCACTAAATGGTTGTCTAGTCATATTTTCAAGAATCCAATTCTCAATTATAATTTTCAAATCTAACATCTCGTAAGTTAATCCATTAACTAGATCTTTATTTGCTCAAGTACTTTTGTAATTCAAGTGACCTAACCTCCTATAACATAGCTCTAATTCTTCATTAACCTTACAATTCTTCAGAGAATTGCCATAACTAGCATTAGACTTTACAACTTTCATCTTAACAGTGTACAGAGAACCATCTTTCTGTCCTGAAAGTATTAATCTATTATTCAAGGCTTCGACACCTCTCCTATCAAATATCACTTCGCAGCCAACCTGCCCGAACTTTGACACAGACAATAGGTACTTTCTGAGTTGTGGTACATAATACACATTTTTAATAGTTCAAGGAACAATTGTGCCATTTACATACATATTATCATGAATATTCCCTATACCAATTGCCTCAATGTTTCCGCCATTTTTGGCTACACTTATCTTCTTTGGAAGTCTTTAATTCACATAGGTATTAAAACATCTAATTCAGACATAAAATGATCAGAACAACCTGAATCCACACACCAAAAATCATCATTATCAGTATTAACTTGCTTTTTTCCTCTGCATTTCACGCAATGTTATCAGAGTTTCATGAATTTAAACTTTGCCCTAACTCACTTTTCACTTTGAACTTCATTTTCATCTTCTGCCTAAAACGTCACTTTGCCATCTTCTTCAGTGTTGAAATTATTTCCCCTTCTGTCCATTTTCCATTAAGTATTTCCACGGCTCATGGAAACTGGAGTACTAGAATGTGCTCGATCATGTCCTCTTGACTTTGAGTATCCTCTTCCGCTGTCTGGAGTGAACTTTCCTCTTCCTCTGTAAAAGCTTCTAGATGAAGAATTGGAATGTTCTTTACACTGATAATGTTTATGACCTGGTTTGCCATTTCGAAAGCACAAAAAAATGTGATCACTTCTAGAAACAGAATTTTGAACTTTCTTCTATTTTTCTTCTTCTCCTAGGAGACGAATGTCACAAATTCTAATGTAAAGTCTGCTTTGAGTTTCAAGAGCTGTCACCATTGAATCATAACTACGAGCCATTGAAACGAACTTGTTATCAGCGTCCTTCAATTGTGAGAAATAGTCCTCCAATTTCATATGTTCTGCTAATGAACTACAAACATCATATGTAGTATCAATGAATATTGAATTTTCACGACCGCATTGTAATCGAAACAGACTTTCAACGTTTTAGGTCGTGTTACGTACATGTAGTACGTGTTGAAGAGATGTTAAGTACAGAACAAAAATGGCCACCATAGCTCAATTGGTAGAGCAACCGACCCGAAATCGGGAGGTTGTGGGTTCGGATCCCACTGGTGTCCGGCTGGCCATTTAAACGTCTCCTCAAATATAAATGACTTCTTACCCCTTTACTTTTAAAATCATCTTCTAATCTCTTGAGCATTGCGTAAGCTGAATTATGCCGTTTCACAAAATGATGACTATTACTTACACTAGCAATGCGTAACGCCTGGGCTTTTGCTTCCATACCGGCATTTTCTGTTTTCGTAGCAAAATCAGCAAATTCGATAGCTTCTAACACTTGAGCTTGACGTAATATACTCTTCATTCTAAACGACCACTTCCCAAAATCTGCACCCTAAAACTGCTGAATGTGATACACTTCATTAATCGCCATTGTAACTGTTAACCTTCACTAAGCACAGCAAAAAACAACTCACTGGAATTTTCTGGAACCTTGTAGCTCTGTCGATCTTCTGGATACTTCTGGAACACTCTGGATACTTCAGTAGCAGACTGGCGATCTGGATCATAAGGGGCAGACTGGCGATCTGGGTCCACAACCTTGTAGGCGAAATATCTATCGGGCTATGCGAGGAGTAACATAACCACAATGAAATAACACTTGCTTAGTTACAATACTGCTTTATTCAACATCAGAGGACATACTGTGTAATTGTACAAGTCCACACAATTCAATACATCTTGAACGTCTGTGCTACGACTGACTTCCAACTGATACACACAGAGCGTGACTGGGAGTCTGGGACAAAGCCAAGACACACCTCACAGATTCCGCAGACTTTACATAACACCACAGAGTAAATGACTCTTCCAAAGAGTCCTCAGTATGAGGGAACATTGATCCCTAACAAAACTAGGCCTAGTTGCACGAATATTACGAGCCAAGGTAACTAATTACGAGCATTGATTCATTCCAGGAGGATGCTATTCGTTGACGTGTTTATGATTATTATATTAGGCGAGAGCGTCCCACTGTTAAGAAATTGCTTTCCTCCAGTGGCGGTGGGCTCTTAGGAACACATAAGCACGTAAACACCCAGTTTTAATACAACTTTACGAATTCATGGGTAATTTAAAACTTTCCTTCTTTCGACCTGATTTACACAATCGATCGAAAGCATTCGACTTATATCGAAGCTCCGTTACACCGACAGTTGTTCGTTTTGCCTGACATTGCAGCGAGCACACTGGATAATGCGTTATTGTGCTGAAGACTATACGCATGCGCAAGCAGATGACGTCATGGTTTATGCACTTATATTCCCATTAGCGAGGAGCACGGTAAGATACGTGCCTTGCCGTCTTGAGCAATCCTCAAACCAGTGGCAGTATTACAGTTGACCACAAGGGTCCGCCACCTCCCCTATTACGGTTAGCCACACCCTCGCAAGAGCTGCTATTGCATTATATTACCGGCAGATTTCGCTAGTAATTCTGAATAGGCATTTTCTAGTTCTTTGTGAACAAGTGTTCGCAATCGCGGGAAGAAGTTTGCTTTACCTTGTGATTGGAGAATCTTTTCAAGTGAAATTTATTTGAGTGTTGTGTTTTGCTTCTCTGTTTGTATGGTTTGTAACCATGGTATTTATGTGTAAGAGGAAATGAATTCAGTTCAGGTAATTTTAGCCAGCGAAATATTAACCGTCTGCCTCTGTGGTGTAGGCCCTAGTGGTTAGTGTGATTAGCTGCCACCCCCAGAGGCCCGCGTTCGATTCCCGGCTCTGCCATGAAATTTGAAGTGTGGTACGAGGGCTGGAACGGGGTTCACTCAGCCTCGGGAGGTCAACTGAGTAGAGGTGGGTTCGATTCCCACCTCAGCCATCCTCGAAGTGGTTTTCCGTGGCTTCCCACTTCTCCTCAAGGCAAATACCGGGATGGTACCTAACTTAAGTCCACGGACGCTTCCTTCCGTCTTCCTTGTCTATCCCTTCCAATCTTCCCATCCCCCGCCAAGGCCTCTATTCAGCATATCAGGTGAGGCCGCCTGGGCGAGGCACTAGTCATCCTCCCCAGTTGTAACCCCGATCTAATGTCTCACGCTCCAGGACACTGCCCTTGAGGCGGTAGAGGTGGGATCCCTCTGAGTCCGAGGGAAAAACCAACCCTGGAGGGTAAGCATATTAAGAAAGAAATATTAACCTATCAGGATAAGTTAGAAATTAAAGGGCTTGGAGCGGACAAACCGGATTTGATTATCGAAAACGTTACAAAAACTGACAAACGCGAGTATAGGCGTAAGTTTAAGAGAGAAGTGCACGAAACACGCAAGTGGCTCTGTGGATGTAGGTCTAGGAGTGCGGGTTTTTTTTGCCCTGTTTATTGTTCAACAAAGAAAAAAGTATATGGAATTTAGCTGGGTGCACAGACCTTGCTCATATGAGTGCAAAAATAAATGAACATGAAAATTCTCCTGCACACAAAAACGCGAGTATTGAATTCCCTATGCTAGTGTTGTCTATAATTTCCAAGACGAGAATAATTAACAGTACAGTAGAACCCTGATTAACCGAGATAATGTGGAGACTATTGGGGTCAATTCGGAAACAATTATTTTAAAAAATCGACCGGTAAATGCGGTACACATTATTTCTATGCTTCCCGTCATGCCCAGGTGAACTTCGTGCTATTTAAAATCCAAGAATAGTACTCGCATCCTTCAGTGTTCGCAGTGCAGTAAAGTTATCATGAATTTTACTTTTGTTCTACACTAACGCAGCCGGCCCCGTGATGTGGGAGTAGCGCGCCTGTCTCTTAGCCGGGTTCGATTCCCGGCCAGGTCAGGGGTTTTGACCTAGATTTGAGGGCTGATCCAAGGTCCACTCATCCAACGTGATTAAAATTGAGGAGCTAACTGAAGGTGAAATTGCGGCCCCGGTCTAGAAACCCAAGAATGACGGCCACGACTGACCAGCGGTGGCTTGGCAGGCCATGGGGTTTGGTTTCGTTCTACACTAACACCCACGTGAACTTCGTGCTATTTAAAAACCAAGAACAGTGCTCGCATCCTTCAATATTCGCAGGGTAGTAAAGTTATTATGAATTGTACTTTTGTTCTACACTAACAGATTAGTCTAGTATAAAATGTATACTCGGTTACAGGGGTTCTTTTTTCTTTCATTCTTAATCTGTTTACCCTCCAGGGTTGGTTTTCCCTTGGACTCAGGAGCTTCAGACTCTGGGTCGGAGATACAACTGGGGAGGAGGCCAGTACCTCGCCCAGGCGACCTCACCTGCTATGCTGAACAGAGGCCTAGATGGGGGATGGGAAGATTGGAAGGGATAGACAAGGAAGAGGGAAGGAAGCGGCCGTGGCCTTAAGTTAGGTGCCATCCCGGCATTTACGTGGAGGAGAAGTGGGGAAACCACGGAAAACCACTTTCAGAATGGCTGAGGTGGGAATCGAACCCACCTCTACTCAGGTGACCTCCCGAGGCTCAGTAGACCCCGTTCCAGTCCTCGTACCACTTTTCAAATTTCATGGCAGAGCCGGGAATTGAACCCGGTCCTCCGGGGGTGGCAGCTAATCTCACTAACCACTACACCACAGAGGCAGACTACACGGGTTCTACCATATAATTTGTGAAAAAGGAACCGTACAAGGAACTTTTAGTGAAGTGATTTATGTACCTATGTTACTTTATTGCTGACTAGCTGATGTACCCGTGCTTCGCTACGGGATTCTCAGAAAGACTGATTTGGTGGTTTTCCAAACTGAATTCAACATAGGTCATTACAAAAACGTCAGTAGGAATGTAGCGAGTGAAAGCAATGTTATCATATAAAATACTCGATCAAATGAAAAACCGCACACTTTCAACGAACAGTACTACGGTGCCGATCTAACAGTCCAAAGTTCACGAGCTGGAATAACCAGGTCGCAGACTGCCGTGAACACTCCTCTGTCATTACTCCGTTAAATATGCACACTACTCATTCCAATCAGTGGCTCAGAGTAGGGATTGTATAGCTCGAATACTATGATGAACCAGTGTGTTACGTACCAGATATATCAGAAAATGTATGAACCATATATCAGAAAATATATGAACCAGAGGAATGGCATGCTAAAGAAGAAAGTTATCTTACACCCCAGCTACTTCCCACCAATATACAGGCAGGCTGTTACAGTCGGTACGACCAAGCGAGTTGGCCGTGTGGTTAGGGGCACGCAGCTGTGAGATTGCATCCGGGAGATAGTGGATTCGAACCCCACTGCCGGCAACCCTGAATATGGTATTCGGGAGATGGTGGGTTCGAGCTCCACTGTCGGCAGCCCTGACGATGGTTCTCCGTGGTTTCCCATTTTCACACCAGGCAAATGCCGGGACTGTACCTTAATTAAAGCTACGGCCGCTTCCTTCCACTTCCTAGACCTTTCCTATCCCATCGTCGCATAAGACATATCTGTGTCGGTGCGACGTTAAGCAAAAAGAAAAAAGATGGTATTCCGTGGTTTCCCATTTTCACACCAGTCACACCAGGCTGTACTTTAAAGCCAAGGCCGCTTCCTTCACACCACTATTCATTTCCTATCCCATCGTCGCCATAAGTCCTACCTGTGTCGGTGCGACGTCAAGCAATTTTTTAAAAAAACCTCGGTACGCTGCAGTAATCCTATCTATCTGGGATGAGAGGAAAGAGAAGACAAAAAGCACATCACAACAAACAATGGTCACTGTAGTGTTATTGTTGATAAAGTTTTTGAGTTTTCTATATTGCAGGTCTTCTTTCGACTCTGTGATATTAGGGTGTCTTACAAAATTATTTATATCGTAGACTGTAATTCCTTATTCTCAGACTTTACATACCGATTTTCACTAAATTCTGTTCACCCATTTTCTCGTGACTCGGCGCTGATATGGATTTAGTAACAAAAATCCAAATTCATGAATATCTCCGATGATATGAGGTACGGTAACAATGTATAAGACACAAGTGATAGGAAATTTAATAACTTCTTACATAACTACTACTACTACTAAAGTTAGGTTAGTTATGTAGAATTTATCGATACGACCACTAATAACATAAATAACTTATTTGAGAATTACATTTCAGACCTTCCCCTAAACTACCATTTCACTCAGCGTGAATAAAATAATTTGTAGCCTAGATTGCAGTGGTTCATCACCCGTCATTACATACCGATTTTCATTAAATACTCTTCAGCCGTTTTATCGTGATGCGTGTACATACATGCATACATACATACATACATACATACATACATACATACATACATACATACAGACAGACAGACAGACAGGCAGACAGACAGAAAGAAACTACGGGAAAGTAAAAAATGCATTTCTTTGTCACTGTGGACAAAACTCTTATTATATATATATATTTATCGATACGACCACTAATAACATAAATAACTTATTTGAGAATTACATTTCAGGCTTTCCCCTAAACTACCATTTCACTCAACGTGAATAAAATAATTTATAGCCGAGCTTGTAGTGGTGCATCACCCGACATTACATACCGATTTTCATTAAATTCTCTTCAGCCGTTTTCTATTGATGCGTGTACAATCAGACAGACAGACAGACAGACAGACAGACAGACAGACAGACAGACAGACAGACAGACAGACAGACATTACGGAAAAGTAAAAAATGCATTTCATTGTTACTGTGGACATGACAGATACAGAAATACCATTCATTTCAAATTCTGAGCAATGTACAGGCAAAACACTTATTTTATATATAGATTACATTTCAGGCCTTCCCCTAAACTACCATTTCACTCAGTGCGAATAACATTATTGATAGCCTAGATTATAACGACCTATTCCCCGACTTTGCATACCAATTTTCGTGAAGATACGACCACTAATAAAATAAATATTTGACAATTAAATTTTAGGCCTTCCCCTAAACTACCGTTTTTCTCAGTGTGTATAGCCTATATTGTAGCAACTTATTTTCCATCTTTGTCTAGCGATTTTCATTAAGACACGACCACTAATAACATAAATATTTTAGAATTAAATTTCAGGCCTTCCCCTAAACTACCATTTCACTCAGCGTGATTAAAATAATTTATAGCCTAGATTGTAGCGGTTCATCACCCGACTTTTCATTCCAATTTTCATAAAATTCTCTTCAGCCGATTTTTCGTGATGCATGTACATACATACAGACAGACAGACAGACAGACAGACAGAAATTGCGAAAAAGTAAAAAAAATGCATTTTCTTATTACTGTGGACATGACCGATAAAGAAATACCATTATTTTCAAATTCTGAGCTACGTACAGACAAAACTCATTTTATATATATATATAGATTACGTTTCAGGCCTCCCCCTAAACTACCATTTCACTCAGTGCGAATAACATTATTGATAGCCTAGATTATAGCGATCTATTCCCCGACTTCGCATACCAATTTTCGTGAAGATACGACCACTAATAAAATAAATATTTGACAATTAAATTTTAGGCCTTCCCCTAAACTACCATTTTTCTCAGCGTGTATAGCCTATATTGTAGCGACTTATTTTCCATCTTTGTCTAGCGATTTTCATTAAGACACGACCACTAATAACATAAATATTTGAGAATTAAATTTCAGACCTTCCCCTAAACTACCATTTCACTCAGCGTGATTAAAATAATTTATAGCCTAGATTGTAGCGGCTCATCACCCGACTTTACATTCCGATTTTCATAAAATTCTCTTCAGCCGTTTTCTCGTGATGCGTGTACATACATACAGACAGATAGACAGACAGACAGACAGACAGACAGACAGACAGACAGACAGACAGACAGACAGAAAGTACGGAAAAGTAAAAAATGCATTTTCTTGTTACTGTGGACATGACCGATACAGAAATACCATTCTTTTCAAATTCTGAGCAATGTACAGACAAAACTCTTATTTTATATATATAGATTTGAGACATGAAAAAGAATGTTTTTGTGAACCCTCTAGAGATGTTGTCACGAGCCGCTACTGCTTTCCTCTCTGAAACGCACCAAGTTATTTCGTGAACGAAGAGTATCTCTGCAGAGATTATTATACACAATTGGTTTTGAGTACAGGCAAATTAATGGAAGGTTCGCTTTACTCGAAACAGGTGACATTGTTTCCAAATAATGTGAAATTTTAAAGAAAATTCTGGGCAAAAATTTTAGGGACATCGTATGGCTGGATGAAACTTCGGTGAATGTTGGACACACAAAGTCAAACGGATGCAAGGGACTATGGCTGGTACATGCTGGGACATCTGACGGTTTTGTAACCAACGCACTCCTTCTGATTAAATCAATCAATCAATCAATCAATCAATACTGATCTGCATTTAGGGCAGTCGCCCAGGTGGCAGATTCCCTATCTGTTGTTTTCCTAGACTTTTCCTAAATGATTTCAAAGAAATTGGAAATTTATTGAACATCTCCCTTGGTAACTTATTCCAATCCCTAACTCCCCTTCCTATAAATGAATATTTGCCCCAGTTTGTCCTCTTTATCTTCATATTGTGATCTTTCCTACTTTTATAAATGCCACTCAAACTTATTTGTCTACTAATGTCATTCCACGCCATCTCTCCGCTGACAACTCGGTACATACCACTTAGTCGAGCAGCTCTTCTTCTTTCTCTCAATTCTTCCCAACCCAAACATTGCAACATTTTTGTAACACTACTCTTTTGTCGGAAATCATCCCGAACAAATCGAGCTGCTTTTCTTTGGATTTTTTCCAGTTCTTGAATCAGGTAATCCTGGTAAGGGTCCCATACACTGGAATCATACTCTAGTTGGGGTCTTACCAGAGACTTATATGCCCTCTCCTTTACATCCTTACTACAGCCCCTAAACACCCTCATAACCATGTGCAGAGATCTGTACCCTTTATTTTCAATCCCATTTATGTGATTACCCCAATGAAGGTCTTTCCTTATATTAACACCTAGATACTTACAATGATCCCCAACAGGAACTTTCACCTCATCAACGCAGTAATTAAAACTGAGAGGACTTTTTCTATTTGTGAAACTCACAACCTGACTTTTAACACCGTTTATCAACATACCATTGCCTGCTGTCCATCTCACAACATTATCGAGGTCACGTTGCAGTTGCTCAGAATCTTGTAAATTATTTATTACTCTATACAGAATAACATCATCCGCAAAAAGCCTTACCTCCGATTCCACTCCTTTACTCATATCATTTATATATATAAGAAAACATAAAGGTCCGATAATACTGCCTTGAGGAATTCCCCTCTTAATTATTACAGGGTCAGATAAAGCTTCACCTACTCTAATTCTCTGAGATCTATTTTCTAGAAATATAGCAACCCATTCAGTCACTCTTTTGTCTAGTCCAATTGCACTCATTTTTGCCAGTAGTCTTCCATGATCCACCCTATCAAATGCTTTAGACAGGTCAATCGCGATACAGTCCATTTGACCTCCAGAATCAATTATATCTGCTATATCTTGCTGGAATCTTACAAGTTGAGCTTCAGTGGAATAACATTTCATTTGACGCCATCTGGCTGTCTGCTCGTCAATTTCGACGAAACTCTCTTGGGCGTCTATGGCTGAGATTTAATGAATTTTGTCGGGTAAACACCAAATGTGTCACCAGAGATCTTTTACATGCCCACATCGTACGACATGGAGTGTCACGTACTTTTTTCCGCCCTTCAAAAATCCGACTACCTCTGCCGGGTTTGAACCCGCTATCTTGGGATCCGGTGGCCGACACTCTACCAACTGATCCACAGAAGCAGCTAACGGACAGATGAAAGAAATAGACTGAAAGTAGAATCTGTTAAATCAATATTATTGCTGCAATACAATTTTAAATATCTTGGCAGGTATTATATGATTATGATTAAAACATTGATGAGTTGCTAAAAAGTGAGTCAAATTCAGAAAAGTATGATTGGCATCAGCAACAGGGCACTTCTGTGTCATAAATATCTTTAAGCAATGGTCAATAAATATCAGAATTATACGGGAAGCTGTGAAAATACGTAGAAATCCTAACAATTTCAACAGGGACACTGGCTATCAATTAAGTAATACCCGGTTGCCAGCCATTAAGGATTTACGTAGGCAGTTCCCTTCCCTGTCCCTTCACTATTGTTATTTCGTCTCGGTGTTTTCCAAACTCGTACGTTCCTCATCGCCAGATGTTTCATTCCAGGCTTGTGTCAATGTCATACACCTGCCAATGTCAATGTTACGTACACATGTTATGTGACCCTCTTAGACTGATTCTGATGGTTCGGTCAGCTTCCGCTTCGAACGTTAGCGCTGTGCCATGTTTGGGGAGCCATCTGGTGACAAAAGAACATACCATTTCCGCTTCTATTATAACGTCTTAATTTGAAAAGCTCATTGTTTGAGAAGCCTTTCTCGTGGATAGTCGATTTTCTTCTGATGACACAGAGCACAGTTCTCTGCGAAACATAAATAATTTCACCTTATTTTCTTGACACGGCATAAGCCCAAAGGCCTATACAGTATCATGTCTATAAGTAAGGGCCTTGAAAGCATCAATGGCAACATTAAATAAATACTGTTTTTAGTTTTCATTTATTTATATTATTGAAAAATGAGTAAGTCCACGTTACTTAAAAATCTATAACAATGAATATTATATAATATTGTTTTTAATGTTATTTATTTTAAGGACATTTTCTCTCAAAGCATTGATACTTTGTCAATATATGAATTTTTCATCTAAACAGTGTTATGTGGCTGAAGATGTTAATAATATACGAAACATGTACCACTTTTAACCACTAAGTTGCTTTAAGCAACTAATGTATCGACAAGGTGGAAATAAAAAAGTACATAGTTGTGAATTGTAAATTATGTCAGGCTGGTAAAGATATAATGATATAAGCAAGGGGTCATGATCTGCAAAACCCCCACCAACAAGTCTAAGGGTTTTTTTTTTTTTTTTTGCTATTGTCTTTACATCGCACCAACACAGATAGGTATTATGGGGACGATGGGACAGGAAAGGCCTAGGACTGGAAAGGAAGCGGCTGTGGCCTTAATAAAGGTACAGCCCCAGCATTTGCCTGGTGTGAAAATGGGAAACCACACAATACTATCTTCAGGGCTGCCACCAGTGGGGTTCGAACCCACTATCTCCTGAATACTGGATACTGAAAAAACATATCAGATGTAAGGCTTTTCAGGCGTTTGCTCTATTAACCAGCGTTTCGTCTTAGGTCTGACACTAGACTCGTCAGAGTGGGATGTGTCAGACCCTACCCACTGACGTGGGTGTATGCAGGTGAGCTTTTTTTTTTTTTTCAATTTTTTCATTCCCCTCCCCTTGAAGGTTACGCCTTCACCCTGGTCAGGAGTTTCGGCTGGTTGGTGAAGGAGCGATAGTATGAGGAGGATGATAATTGAAGTAAGGGATGGGGAGGTGTGCACGGATATGTAAATACCGGAGATGTGTTTAGGGAGTAAAAGTTTAGAGGAGAGTACGAAGGGGGATATGAAGGGTTAGTATGTGAGTGTGCGTGGGGTAAGTTGAAGGGCGAGGATGTAAAATAAGGAAGAGATATTGACTAGGGAAGTGAGTAAGAGACGGAGGAGATCGGATGTATGCGATATTGGGGTGAAAAAGCTAGGAGGGGGATGGTAAGAACGGCGATGTGGACGAGGTAGATGGAATGGAGGAGCCGGCCGGGGACGTGAAGTGGTGGGGCGGTTCAAACGTTGGGAAGGTGAGCGTGACTGTTCGACCTGACGGTGTCGGCCGTGAAGTTGTGTTCCATTGGCGATAAGATGTTGGGCAGCGTCGGGAGTCTCTAGATGTAATCTCACTAAATACGTGGGTCCAGATGCGTTGTAAATCCGGATAGCTCTTCGAACGGGAAATCCTGCCAGGCGGAGTTCAATGGCGATATCTTCTGTTGTTATTAATGGGTCCACGCCACGGACGACGCAGGTGCAGTCGGGCGGTGGTGGCGACGATGGTAGACGTGCCGTATCTGCTGCAGGAGAAGTGGCGGTGTCATCGGCGGGTAACTGGACAGTTGTAAGCGGAGAGTTGGATTGATCAGGGGTGGGACCGATGGGAAGAGAAGACGTCAGAAGGGAGGAAGGGTGGCAAATAACAGTCGTGGTGATAGGAACATTGGGAGAGGTGTAAGCGGAGGAGATTGTGGTGGTGGTGGTGGTTGTAGTAGTGGTGGTGGTGTAGGATGACGACGAAGTCCGTGGAGTTGGTATCCATGGCTGCGGCAATGTTGTTGCAGGCGTCTCAAAAGCATCGGCGAAGTACGGCGGACAAGGTTCCAATCGATTCCCGGAGGTGGAGATACACAAACCGTCCTGGAACAATTGCCGGGCGTCGTCTTCTGTGGGTACTTGTATAAGGACACGACTTGTTGGGACAAAGTCCTCCTGGACCCGAGATACATTTGAAACTGGATAGTTGTTAATGCGGAAGAAGTGAAGGAGATCGTCTTCAGAAAAGTCAAGTTCAACATCGTGGATAAGGCAGTTAGGCATGACGGGAAGGCCGACTTCCAACTTGGTGTCAGGCCGTTTTGCTGATTGAGGTCGGCTGGGTGCTAAAGTAAAGTTGTGAAGGCCCCCGGCCGAACAAAAAAAGGCGTTGTGAGGAATTCGTGAGTAGTCGTTCGATACTCGGGAGTGATCCCCCGTCGTGCTCTGTAGAGAAGCGTGCGAAGTGTTGTCGTTTTGAAGGGAAACCAGGCAGGTGAGCTTATCAGAAGCCTATATATGAGGCACAGTCTGATAACTGCATACGGGAGATACATCTCCACAATGGAATTATTGCCCGCCTAGCAATTCCGAATGGAAAATTCTAAATTCCCATGGAGGGAATTAGATATTTTTCACCAATAGAGCATGTCAAAAACATATCAGCTGTAAGGCTTTTCAGGCGTTTGCTCTATTAACCAGCGTTTCGTCTTAGGTCTGACACTAGACTCGTCAGAGTGGGATGTGTCAGACCCTACCCACTGACGCTGGGTGTATACAGGTGAGCATAATAATATGCATAAAGTTGGTTATTTCATTGCCGCCACAAAGTGGCGGGCGGGCCGTCAGCTGAACGAGCAGCTCTTTGGCCATATAGATGGAGTTTAAGACATGAGATGGGAGGGAAACATTGATGTATGTGTCGTACATACCGAAAAGGAAGCAATGATTGAAAGTGGCGTAGGGCACCATCACGACAAGCCGGGACCCAGGGAAGACCCGCAAGGCACTCCGCACGAGCAGACCCCTACGAGTACCAGAAGGAGATGGAGCGGGACGTTTATTTGAGTTCACGTATCCCGGGCGCGCATTTCGAGCAACGTGCTACAAAGTGCTACATAGATAGATTATATGTATGGTGATGGGAGAGTGTACGTGAAAAAAAGTGGACGAAGGAGTAGGGTGATGTTGCAAAAGAAGGTAGTATAGAGTGGTGGTCATATTGGTGACAGAAGTAGCAAATAGGCGAAGTAGGTCCAGGATCTGGAGAGGGGGTAGAAAGAAAGTTGTTGTGGAGCAGGTAGGTGGACGGTGTGCGGCGGGGGATGGGTGGCGGGGCGGATGAGGAGCTTGTAGAAGGGGTACGAGGAGGGGGAATGTCGGTGCGAGGTGGGGAGCGAGAAGGCTCCACACGATATGATCGCCGTCGAAAACGGACGCCAGTAGCGATGAGACGGTCGATATCAACAGCGGATGCAAGTTGGAGTCGAATCATGTAAGCCGGGCCGGCGTCGTTAAAGATGCGAAACGCCCGACGGGCGGGAACGCCTGCCTGTTGCAGCTCTTGAAGTAGCTCCCGTTCGGTGACGGCGGGGTCAATCCCACGGACAACGCAGCTCGGAATGTGAAGCAGGTGTCTAGCTGGAGGTGAATCATCTTCATTGCCATAGGAGAGCGGCGGAGCCGTGACAGTGGTATCCATGACGTTGGTAGGGGGCAGCTGGGCACGGGTAAGGGTCGTAGATAAGGAGGTGGAAGGCGTAGACATGATAGGAGAGGGATGACTGCACGTAATTGTTGAGGTAGAAGAAGACGGGGTGAAATGGACAGAAGTGATGGTGGTAGTAAGAGTTGGCGAGGATTGAGAGACAGAGGGAGTGACGGTAGTAGTAGACGGATCGACACAGAGAGACGGGGGTTTTATAGGGAAGTTAGGATCGGCAGCCAATTGTGTTAAAATATGTTTAGGAGGAGGAAGAGCTTTATGCAGGTGACGGAAGAGATAGATCTCGCCGGCAGCGATGACGGCCTTCACTGTCCCCGAATGCGTAAAGAAGGCCACAACGTCTGGGGAGGGTTGTCCAGATGAGGCATCCTGGAGGCGGAGAACCACTCGGGTTGCAACTCCGTAGCCAGTCAAAGAAGTGCGAACGTCAGAAGGGGAACAAGCGGCGTCCACATTCTTGATGAGGCACGATTCAAACAGCATGGTGAGGGAAGGCGACAGCCAACGAGGCGTCTGCCCGTTCGTTTATTCTTGGGCCGACTGGGGATGCGAAGAGATGAGCGCCACCCAGCCGAAAAAATTTTGGACTTGCGATGTGCGAAGTGGGACGTTGCTTTACGAAGAGGGAATGCAGGTAAGCTTATCAGAAGCCTATATATGAGGCACAGTCTGATAACTGCATACGGGAGATAAATTTCCACAATGGAATTATTGCCCGCCTAGCAATTCCGAACGGATAATTCTAAATTCCCACGGAGGGAAGTAGATATTTTTCACCAATAGAGCATGTCAAAAACATATCAGATGTAATGCTTTACAGACGTCTGCTCTATTAACCAGCGTTTTGTCTTAGGTCTGACACTAGACTCGTCAGAGTGGGATGTGTCAGACCCTACCCACTGACGCTGGGTGTATGCTCTATCCACCAGCGTTTCATCTTAGGTCTGACACTAGACTCGTCAGAGTGGGATGTGTCAGACCCTACCCACTGACGCTGGGTGTGTGCAGGTGAGCTTATCAGAAGCCTATATTGAACCCATAATTCTACGATGAGAAAAATATTTTTTTCATTTTTCTCAATATTTATTACAAATAACAAGCTACTTTTATTTTAGAGAGCAGCCATGTTGCACTTCCAGAGCCTCGCTGTCGCGTGGGAACGAACTCACCCGCGGTAAGCTCGTGAAATACCGTGACACCTCGGTGGACTTCGAGTACCCAACGATTCTTCAAATTCACGGAATTCTGCGTAACGAGAGATTTTGGCAACACAGTAAATACAGAAATAAATAATCTAAATTATTCTTAAACCCTACGTGAAGACAGAACCCCCAGGGTAAAATATAAATGCAGTTAAGCCTAAATACAAATCAGCGCCAGATCAGTGGACTAGCTCCACATGCCAAGGTCAATGGATGAAGAAAACCCGCGAAACGCCCGGGCAGAAATAATTTATTTCACCTGTTGCGAGTGTGGTAAAATTATGGGATTAACATCTAAATAAATCGCAACTCTGTCCGGAATTCCGGAACAAGTTTCATGAAAATAGGTCTATTGGACGCGAAATTAGCAGATTACGTAATCAAGCTTAGTGGTGTGAGTAGCGTCACTCCTAAGGCTATAAAAGAAACCCCCCTCTGCATATTTCTCAGTGTCAGTCTGGGTTCTGAAGCAGCGGAAGCTTACGCCCGTCGTCAGCAGAAAATTGTATAAGATTGATCTACAAATAACTTAGAACATGTTCGTGGCTGAGGTCCACATCTTCCGTTAGAAAGGGAAGGTGATAGAAATTTTTCTGAACTTTTGCCGACAAACTGTGAAAGCATAGGCGTCTGTTAAAGTACATAGCAGATTTTTATTGTACCACCTCGTGTGTGTTGGAAATGTGTTAAGGGAGTTGGGAAGCTAGCCAGAGTAGTTCTGATATCGTTATCTGTTGAACACTTGTTGTATTAGGGTGACTGAAAGCCGACTCTGGGCAGAAGGGAGACAGTCGCAGTTGACTGCAGAACGAAGGAGGTTTGCTGTACAAATTATAACGAAAGAAAGTGCGTGATTTGTGTTGTCATTTAATAACGTGTGAAAAGGCAGTATTTGTAAGATAGATATGTTTGAGGAGATGTTCCTTGTACCAATGTGCGGCTAAGCACGAGGTCAGCTGGCAATAATGTAGCCAGAATACTGGAGATGACGTCAATGCAGGTCTGTCTATATTTTGTATTATGTTGTAGTTAGTCTTTTTTGTTTGCCCAACCAATTTTTATTCAAGACGTGTGTCGGGTTGATATTTGTAATTATCAGGCGAGAAGTGTTATAATTTTGTTCAGCGTGTGAAAATTTTAGTTTTGTAAAATTTCACGTCAAGAAACTGTAAAATGCGACGTTTAAATCTGGTGTTAATGTTCTATGAGATATTGTCCAAAGTGGGGAAAATTAGGAAAGCGATAATGGTAAAATACTCGTGGCGAATGTCTTAATTTCAAATATCATTTGAATTCAGAAGTTTTTGTCGAAATTAATAATAATAATAATATTAATAATAATAATAATAATAATGTCTACCGCGGGATAAAATTTTTCCTATGTTAAAAGTACATTTAACAAGTACGTTTTACAAGGATCGCAGGCATTTCGAAAATTCCAGTGAAATTCGAGAGAGTTATGTTTTATTCATGGGAAGTAAAATTTTGTGACATCGTGTATGTCGATGATACGGAAAATCGCGGTGTGTTCTTGTATTCTCGAGGTCCGAAAGTTGTAGTAACAGTAAAATAAAGAGGTGTATTTTATAATGGATCGAAATGTGAAAAGGATCTTGAAATATAAGAAAATGGATTGAGAGCGAAGAATTTATATATGTGGAGATGAGAGTGATAGGAATACTGAAGGAGAAAGGGAGCCTGGATTTAAGTAAAACCGCTGGGATAAGGCGAGGAGAATGAGTTTTGAGACAGGCTATGTTTGCCGAGGAAGGATTTGTGAGACAGGCTGTATTGTGGCAGGCTGTAATGTATTCCGCTAACAAACCGAAAATCGAGACGACTACTGTGTGAGGCACCGTAAATTTCTAGTAAGATTCCAAGTGAAAAACGATTCTAGTAAAGATTAAAAATATTGGTAGTAAAAGTCAAGTGACTAGTTACGTAAAGTCAGTATTAATAGTAGGATAATGTGACCTCAAGGATAAAAGAGCATTTAGAATACTAGGTTGGTGTTGTGTGACCGTGTAAATTTATTGAATTTCGTTTCACTGGATAGTAATAGATATAATATTTGAAATTGACGGTAGGCGATTTGAGGCTTTCCAATGCGGTAGTGATGATTATTATTTTGTACAACATCCACTAATGGTAGATGTGTGTTGGGAACTATTATATTCTTCCCTAAAATGTCATTGCACATGCTGAGATCGTGTTTGAGTTGGGGGATTGTTCGTCACGTATTTTTATTTTCGAGCACACGTTTTGTAACGAGATAGAGACTTACTGCATTTTCCGACTTCCATTCGTTTAATAGTAAGGGACGTTGTTCCGTTGTGTGTTATTAGTCTGACCAGGTTATTACTGAACTGTCAGTTTGTTTGAAATTGCTAGTTCGCCTGATATGCCAGGGGAAGCGTAATACGATCCATTTTTCGTCCGATAATAGATTCAGGACGTCACGTGTCATCCTTGGAGTATACTGATAATGAGACGTCCTAGTTCACGCTCGACGATAGAAGGTATCGTGTACATAGAGATTAATGTTAGGATGTACAGATTTTAAGTGAGCCCGACGATAGGTCTGGGATGTCAGCTGTACATACTCAAGTCTCAGATGTTTTTGTGCTTTTTTTTGCGAAGTGACCTGGGAGAAGGTAGCATCTACAGTAAAATATGAAATATGAAGAGGGTTAGATCGGTAATAATGAGGCCAACTTGTGCGCAGCTCCCGACAGCTGGGAGGTGCTCCCTAGGATATGGGACCGTTATCGGCGAATGAGGGTTGCCCAACATTGGATATCGACCTGATGGTGATTAAATATTTTACTGTAATTCTCCATGCGTGTTGAGTTTAAATAACTTCGATATTTTATTTTATTTTATTTTTATTTTACGGACTTGATTGTTTTGCCGTTCTGACGTCCGTTTCTTTTTGATAGTGTGCATATAGACACTCGATATATTAGTGTGAGACTTGAGTTGCGAATGTGGTTTCGATTCGTCAGCCGGTAATATTATTTTTATTTTCAACCTTTGTCGTTCTTTCATTTATATACGTAGTTGAGTTCGATTAACTGCTAACTTCGTAGGTAGTATGTTGGGACAAACAATAAGTAGACGGATCTGTACTGGTAGTAATTGTTTGAGAAGGGAAATAATTCCTTAAGTTTGTTGTATTTTTCAATGTGGACTGGTAATTTTATTATGCGTAACATAACCATTTCTAACCTGAAAATCGGTTCCATAATAATACTTTTCAAGTGATTTACCACTTTTTAGGGAACTTCAGTGTTTGGCATTTCTTCTAAATGCGTGATGAATAAGTGTTTCCTGCATTTCGCAGTTTTGTTCCTTCAGAACGATGTAACGTAAGATCATCGCGGATCATGTTGTTATTGGTTCCTTCTGAACAGCTGTTTGGGGGATGCACATTTAGCATCGGGATTATTTTATCACTTAAGGGTGTCATGATATGACAAATACATGGTGGAATTTTATTTCAATTGTGAATGATGCTGTTAACTCGTAGTGAACACCATGCTTTCCCATAATATTTCGCAACCTATCCAAAGCAACTGATAGACAATTTGGTTCGATTAAGGGTCCATTCGGCGGGTGTTCCATATCCGCAAGGGTATTCGACTGGTGGATAACCTTAATTGAGAGGAAATCAGGCGTTCTACTTGTTGAATGTCAGATTTTCCACGGATCGTGTGGATTAATTCTCAGTTCTCGTTTGGAGTAATAGGTGCCCGATTTTCAGGTCTTCCCTTTTTCAGTTTTCAGTTTCGCTATCCACTAATTTATTACTTTCTCCGAAGCAACTCTTCGATATTGTGAGAAATAAAGCAACGCTATGCAATGTGACTGCGTTTGAAACATTCAATAATAATTTTTTTTTATTTTTTTTATTTTTTCTCAAGGATTTATATTAAAATAATAATGTTGTCGTACCATTTCGAATTTAATAAAAGTTAGTAAGCACATATTTGCTTCTCATTTTAAGTAGTTAGGCTCTCTTCTGAAACCCATCGTTTGGTTAAGATCGTGACCGAATTTCTTCCCGCTACGACCCATGATTTAAGAGTGCAATATTGCTCTGCTGTAGCAGCTGTGGCCGACCAACGATGGAATGGTAAGTTCAAGGGTTCAATATATGAGGCACAGTCTGATAACTGCATACGGGAGATAAATCTCCACAATGGAATTATTGCCCGCCTAGCAATTCCGAATGGAAAATTCTAAATTCCCATGGAGGGAATTAGATATTTTTCACCAATAGAGCATGTCAAAAACATATCAGCTGTAAGGCTTTTCAGGCATTTGCTCCATTAACCAGCGTTTCGTCTTAGGTCTGACACTAGACTCGTCAGAGTGGGATGTGTCAGACCCTACCCACTGACGCTTGATGTATGCAGGTGAGCTTTTTCTTTTCAATGTTTTCATTCCCCTCCCTGAAGGGGAGGGGCGGGCCACCTTGAAGGTTACGCCTTCACCCTGGCCAGGAGTTTCGGCTGGTTGGGGAAGGAGTGATAGTATGAGGAGCAGGATAATTGAAGTAAGGGATGGGGAGGTGTGCACGGATATGTAAATACCAGAGATGTATTTAGGGAGTAAAAGTTTAGAGGAGAGTACGAAGGGGGATATGAAGGGTTAGTATGTGAGTGTGCGTGGGGTAAGTTGAAGGGCGAGGATGTAAAATAAGGAGGAGATATTGACTAGGGAAGTGAGTAAGAGACTGAGGAGATCGGGTGTGTGCGATGTTGGGGTGAAAAAGCTAGGAGGGGGATATTGAGAACGGTGATGTGGACGAGGTAGATGGAATGGAGGAGCTGGCCGGGGACGTGAAGAGATGGGGCGGTTCAAACGTTGGGGAGGTGAGCGCGACTGTTCGAACTGATGGTGTCGGCCGTGAAGTTGTGTTCCATTGGCGATAAGATGTTGGGCAGCGTCGGGAGTTTCTAGATGTAATCGCACTAAATACGTGGGTCCAGGTGCGTTGTAAATCCGGGTAGCTCTTCGAACGGGAAATCCTGCCAGGCGGAGTTCAATGGCGATGTCTTCTGTTGGTATTAATGGTGCCACGCCACGGACGACGCAGGTGCAGTCGGGCGGTGGTGGCGACGATGGTAGACGTGCCGTATCTGCTGCAGGAGAAGTGGCGGTGTCATCGGCGGGTAACTGGACAATTGTAAGCGGAGAGTTGGATTGATCAGGGGTGGGACCGATGGGGAGAGAAGACGTCAGAAGGGAGGAAGGGTGGCACATAACAGTCGTGATGATAGGAACATTGGGAGAGGTGTAAGCGGAGGAGATTGTGGTAGTTGTGGTGGTTGTAGTAGTGGTGGTGGTGTAGGATGACGACGAAGTCCGTGGAGTTGGTATCCATGGCTGCGGCAATGTTGTTGCAGGCGTCTCAAAAGCATCGGCGAAGTACGGCGGACAAGGTTCCAATCGATTCCCGGAGGTGGAGATATACAAACCGTCCTGGAACAATTGCCGGGCATCGTCTTCTGTGGGCACTTGTATAAGGACACAACTTGTTGGGACAAAGTCCTCCTGGACCCGAGATACATTTGAAACTGGATAGTTGTTAATGCGGAAGAAGTGAAGGAGATCGTCTTCAGAAAAGTCAAGTTCAACATTGTGGATAAGGCAGTTAGGCATGACAGGAAGGCTGACTTCCAACTTGGTGTCAGGCCGTTTTGCTGATTGAGGTCGGCTGGGTGCTAAAGTAAAGTTGTGAAGGCCCCCGGCCGAACAAAAAAGGCTTTGTGAGGAATTCGTGAGTAGTCGTTCGATACTCGGGCGTGATCCCCCGTCGTGCTCTGTAGAGAAGCGTGGTGTGTCGTGCGGATGCAGGTGAGCTTATCAGAAGCCTCCAACTTCTGACGTCTGCAGACAATCAACGCCTCATCGCTCATGGAATCCATCTCCACGGGCGCCACCATCAAGTAGAACCTTCCGGCTCATCTCCCCAAACTTTGACTCTGTATCAGCTCACAACCGGCCTTCGTCACCGAGCTGTATCATCCGTGGCCTGGACCCTGCCTTCACCGAGCAAGACATCCTGGCTGAACTGACCTCCGCCGGCGTCCCAGTCCGTCGAGCGCTACGCATCTTTAACTCCAGAGGCCCGACCTTCATGTTTCGTCTCCAGGTCTCCTCAGCAGCCGACGTCGACCATCTCATCACCACCGGCGTCCGATTTCGCGGGCGAACATATAGAGTGGAGCCTTCTCGCTCCCCACCCCGCCCCGCTCGTTCCCCTCCTCTTACCTCTTCTCATAGTCCGCCGTCCGCCTCGCCACCCACGCCCCCACCGCAAGCGGTCCCCTTACCAGCTCCACAACCTAACTTCTTCCTACCGCCCCTCCCGACCCTACACCTCCTCCGTCTTCTTGCCACTTCCCTTACCAACATTACCGCCTCCCTTTCCTACCTTCTCTCACAATACTACACTCCAACTTACACCCAATTTCTACCCACACCATATATGTAATACGATTTTGTACATCTCTGTAAATAAATGTCACTCTCTGCTTTTTTTTTGTTTGCTAGTTGTTTTACGTCGCACCGACACAGATAGGTCTTACGGCGACGATGGGACAGGAAAGGGCTAGGAGTGGGAAGGAAGCGGCCGTGGCCTTAATTAAGGTACAGCCCCAGCATTTGCCTGGTGTGGAAATGGGAAACCACGGAAAACCATTTTCAGGGCTGCCGACAGTGGGGTTCGAACCTACTATCTCCCGAATACTGGATACTGGCCGCACTTAAGCAACTGCAGCTATCGAGCTCGGTGTCACTCTCTGTAATGCGCGCCCGAGATACATCAGTTTTCGATAAAGTCAATTGTCCCCTCTTCCCCTGCTGTTCGTAAGGGTTTGCCTGCGCGGTATGCTTTGCGGGCTTCGCCCTGGGTTCCGGTTTGTTGTGACGGTGCCCTTACGCCAGATTCATTCACTCTTTTCCCCTTCTGGTGTGTACAACACACACCCCCTACATTTTCTATTTTCTGTAAATTCTTCCCTTTACACGGCCGAAGAGCTCCTTAGTTGAGCTGATGGCCCGCCCCTCCTCGTCTGAGGAGAGGGAATGAAATAACTTGTTTTCGCTTCGCTTCGCTCATCTGCATACACCCAGCGTCAGTGGGTAGGGTCTGACACATCCCACTCTGTCGAGTCTAGTGTCAGACCTAAGACGAAACGCTGGTTAATAGAGCAAACGCCTGAAAAGCCATACATCTGAAATGTTTTTGACATGCTCTATTGGTGAAAAATATCTAATTCCCTCCATGGGAATTTAGAATTTTCCATACTGGATACTGGCCGCACTTAAGCGACTGCAGCTATCAAGCTCAGTAGTCTAAGGTCATACAAATCTCTCGAAAACTTACGATAATAATATTATCCAAGCATGCATTATTACGAGTAGGTAGCTTGTTTGTGCAAGTTAGAGTTCTTAGTAAATTCAGAAAATTCCTAGGAATCTGCCCATCTGAATATGCTATCTCTATGTTAAAATCCCCATAAACAGCAACTTTGGCCTTAAATTTCAAAATTTTTCCATTACTAATTCAAAATTCTTAAGAAATACATAAGCATCCGCATTTGAAGATCTATACAAACTAACAATTATCAAATTCTGATCAACCAGCTTCACACAACTAAGTTCTCCCTCTAATTCCACACAATATTGACTTAAATCAATCTTTACAAATTTAAAACGCCCTCTAACTAAAATCCCAGCTCCCTCATTTTTCTTGTAACTACAAAATATACTGCATTTGCAACAGTATATCTACAGGGCACAAAATATTCCACTTGATTTCCAGAAAGCCAATGCTCCGATACACAAATCACATCAACTTTCTCGGTTTGGCAAAAGTGTTCTAATTCTAACAACTTATTTCTAATGCACTGGATATTCACTTGCAATAAATTGAGAGATTTACCCTTTCTATCCTTCTTTTGGATGCCATTTACCTCTCAGCAACTACTTTTTGTATCACTCATTACTGGTGGAAATTTCTGACCTCATGTTTCATGTACTGCTATTTTATGAATAGGAGAATAACATGCCTGAGATTGGCTACTTTTTAAACTATGATAATGGTCTGATTTGGCGACCGATCTGATTCAGTCACCGATGCTAGTTTTGGTTTACATGGCCTCTTAAAATTCATAACATTTTCTAGTTGACAGAGCCAGCTTTCTACTAGTTTTCCTGGTGGGTATTATAACCTAAGGGAGTTGCATTTTTCAAAGTACATATCTTATGATTAATAAAATCGTGAACAATATTAGCAATCTTTCGTTTACCTGAATTGTTTAGATAGAGGCCTTGTTTTGTATAACAGTGTCTCTCAAAATTACTGCATTCAATAACCTGAGCATTACGAAAATGTTTACAAATTTTAACAATATCTGTATTGAATTTGTTCACTTCAATGCTCGCACACAAGTCTCTACTCAAATCATGTCTGTGGGGCACGTTCACTACAAAGACATTAGTGTGAGTCAGCTTCCCTAGTGCATATTTAAGTTCTGACCTTACATTCTTGGCATCGTCGTGAGATACGTCGTTCGTAACACCGATGATAAGCGCTGCATCGCCGCTCCCGAACTTCCTGGTTGCTTCTTCTACGTTTTCCAGGGCATTGCTGATAGAAGCTCCTGGATTTATTTATTTATTTATTTATTTATTTATTTATTTATTTATTTATTTATTTATTTATTTATTTATTTATTTATTTATGTATGTATGTATGTATGTATGTATGTATGTATGTATGTATGTATGTATGTATGTATGTATGTATGTATGTATGTATGTATGTATGTATGTATGTATTTATTTATTTATTTATTTATTTATTTATTTATTTATTTATTTATTTATTTATTTATTTATTTATTTATTTATTTATTTATTTATTTATTTATTTATTTATTTATTTATTTATTTATTTATTTATTTATTTATTTATTTATTTATTTATTTATTTATTTATTTATTTATTTATTTATTTATTTATTTATTTATTTATTTATTTATTTATTTATTTATTTATTTATTTATTTATTTATTTATTTATTTATTTATTTATTTATTTATTTATTTATTTATTTATTTATTTATTTATTTATTTATTTATTTATTTATTTATTTATTTATTTATTTATTTATTTATTTATTTATTTATTTATTTATTTATTTATTTATTTATTTATTTATTTATTTATTTATTTATTTATTTATTTATTTATTTATTTATTTATTTATTTATTTATTTATTTATTTATTTATTTATTTATTTATTTATTTATTTATTTATTTATTTATTTATTTATTTATTTATTTATTTATTTATTTATTGGGTATAGAATGTCCCAGTGAGCTAGTGGCTCAAGGAGGGACTGCCCTTTACAATCACAGCTTGGCAGCTTTAAGTTTCATTTAACAGATAAGGCATAGGCCTACATATATAACAAGGAATATTTACAATTAATAATTTACATCATAATATCATTATTTTGCATGGAAAAAAGAAGATATGAAAAACAAACTAAACTTAGGTGGAAAAATAGGTACACAGTGGTTAACGATTTATTCTCCAACATACTGTTCAAGGAAGTACCTGCGTACTTCTTTCTTAAATCTGTGCAACTTATTGATTAGTTTTAATTTGGGAGGTAGATTGTTAAAGGCTGTGCTTGCTGAATAAGAAATGCTTTTAATACCATATATATTTCTCTGGTTGCTGCTATATTCTCGTTGTTTATCACTCCCGCAATTCCCCTTCCTTGGCTATCACCAAACACAGTTACCTTTGCTGATTTAGGCCTAGCTGGGTCTTAATTCTGAAATCTAGGCCTAACTTCTAACCTTGGCATGGCAACGGCAGCGGTTCGTGATGATTTGGTTTCACGCACGCTATCACTTTCTTCCAGAATTAAATTATTTAGGGCATAAAACCTATTTCTGATGTTTATTTCCAGAAATTCAGCTGTAGATTTCTTCTTAACCAGCCAACCATGAACTACTTGACACCATGTGCTCGAGTTTGTTACTGGTATCGGTATATCACTCAAAGAACGGCCAGTCCCGAATTTTAGTGATCGCAGTCTTTCTTTTAATTCTTGATTTTCTACATTGAGAGCCTCATTGTCCATTTGCACAATGTTTATAACTTCTAATGCACTTTTGTATTCCTCATCGTTTATTTTCGGTGCTTCATCATCAATGCCGTCGCCAACTACGACATTCCGAACACACTGCTCACAAATCCAGTCAACATTTTCATTAGTTTTTACATCTCTAGGGCAATTTCCGCACTTATAATGTCATCATCTATCACATGAATCACACAACATTCCATTTTCACTAATTCGACATTTTGCGCACTTTTCGTCACATTTTACAATTAATTTACTCGGAGGATAAAACACTACGTCGTCATTACCAGGCGCCATATCGCCGATCAATCTAAGCTCGCACTTACCACTAAAAATAGCTGCCAATACTATACATTATCACTTTATCACATAACACAACCACAGATCCGCTAACCGGTAGGAATCCTCATGAAAAACACACAAGGAACTATAAACATCACCACGCGTTAACCATGCATTCAAAACTGAAGTACCCGCACCATGGCGATGCGCGAAGATATTCAATTTTACGCATAGCACCAGCGCGCTCTGTGAGTCTACATAATTAATATTAAAGTCTTTGGACAGAGGTTGCAAGGGCATTAGTCAGGTAAGCCGGGAAAACATGGAGGATGCCATAGGACTTGTAGAGGGGGGAATAGAAAAGGCGCAGAAATGGGAACGATGTATTGACAATGGAGTGAACGATTTAATTATTCACTTAGACAGTTCTTCAAGCTCCAGTGAAACGGAATGTTACAGTGACAAGGAGCAGGATAATGCAGGAGAGAATATGAATGGGATAGAGACCCTTCTAGGGGCCGAATTCATAGACAGCACTTATACATAAGTGCCCCTTATAAGCCAGGTTTCATTTCATATTACCTACTTAAGTGTCCCAGCTAGAACAATCCCTGATGAATGGAACGTAGGTATCATCTGCCCGATACATAAGAAAGGTGACATCATGATTTGTTCTAACAATAGAGGTATTTGCTTATTATCCATTGCTTATAAAATATTTTCCAATATTCTCTTTAGCAGGTTGGTGCCTTCCGTGGAAAATGTGGTTGGTGACTATCAATGCGGATTTCGCCAAGGAAGATCTACTATTGATCAGATCTTCACAATTCGCCAGATACTTGAAAACTGTAAAGAATTTGGAATTGATACATACCATCTCTTCATTGACTTCAGATCAGCCTATGACAGCATTGATAGAAGTAATCTCTATGTAGCAATGGAAGAGTTTGAGTCCCAAAGAAATTGATCGCCCTTTTGAAAGCTACCATGGAAAATACTTGGAATCAAATTCAGATCCAGAATATGTTATCAAGTGCTGTAATGACCAAGAACGGAGTTAGGCAAGGAGATTCATTATCATGCCTTTTGTTCAATATAGCTTTGGAGAAAGTTGTTAGAGATGCAAGTATCAACACAAGGGGAACCATCTTATATAAATCAGTTCAAATTTTGGCATATGCAGATGATATTGATTTAATCGCAAGAACACCAAGAGCGTTGAAAGAAGCTTTCACAAGCCTCGAAAAAGCAGCAAGAAAGATGAATTTACAGATTATTGACGGAAAAACTAAGTACATGCCCGTAACCAAGAAAGACTACCCTAGTAAGTCTACATTCATAGAAATTAGCTCGTATTAGTTTGATGTTGTGCATAGCTTTACCTACCTTGGATCAGAAGTTAATTCCAAGAACAATGCTAGTTCTGAAATCCAGAAACGTATACTGTCTGCTAACAAGTGCTATCATGGCCTCAGAAAACATCTGAAGTCTAAGCTGCTGTTCAGGAAAACTAAAGTCCTGATGTATAAAGTTTTAGTAAAACCTGTAATACCATATGGTGCTGAGACCTGGACACTCTCAAAATCTGATGAAAGACAGCTTGGTATATTTGAAAGAAGGATTTTGAGGCAAATTTTTGGGCCAGTGGAAGAAAATGGTGTCTGGAGAAGAAGACATAATCATGAACTGTATAATTTATATAAGGAACCAAACATTGTTAACTGCATAAAGATCAGAAGGTTGGAGTGGGCAGGACATGTGACAGAATGATAAAGAAGATATTTAATGCAGTGCCAGAAGGAATCAGGAAAGTTGGCAGACCAAAGTTAAGGTGTGAAGAAGGGGTGAGAGAGGATGTAAAGATAATTGGAATTAAGAATTGGAGGTGCTCTGCATAACAGGAAAGAATGGGGAAAACTTCTTCAGAAGGCCAAGGCCCACAAAGGACTGTCGTGTCAGTGATGATGACTTAAGTGTCCCACTTATTGTTATAAGTGGACCTCCCACACACACAAGTGACTCGCCTATGTTGCAGCAAGATGGAGGATATTGATTTTGCTGAATATGTTGCATTTCATTCAGAGAATAATTTCCGTGCACACAGTAGAGATGGAAAATCCTGTCGAAATGTAATGCGACCAACGATTTAAAGAAGGTTTCGTTTTAGTAAAGTGAGAGTTATGAATATTCTTGTTCCTTTAATTGAGAGAGTGATCATAACCTCTGGAGGACTCGCTACCTCACCGTCAATGAAGATATTGTTTTGATATTTTATGCCACCTCTTAATTTCAGGTTATTGTTATTATTAGTATTATTATCACCATCATCATTACCGGTATTTCTCTTAATTAATTGGGAACCTGTTACAGTTGATAAGTTATCAAGACTGTAGGCCTATAGAATAGTAAAGAAGTTATAAGAAAAATGAGGGTATTGCACTACCACCACTTATTTTAAGGTTGATTTGTGCTATTTATATCAGGTTATCAACCAATCATTTGCTGGATTATATCAGAAGTTTCTGAAATTATGGCATTGCACGTTTTATTGGAGAAGTAATTAGGCCTATTACAACATAACGGTTACCTACGGATATATTTGTCAAATCATTAAAAGCGCTGTAAGGCTAGATATTCTACGTTTGGATGAATATTCGTATAGGTTTGAGTACCTGGATAACTATAAACAAATTATATTACGAATAGAATTAGACTGGGCATTTTCGTAGTTTGCATTGTCCACAACAAGTTTTTCCCACGTCATTCATATTCTGATGGGAAACTGCGTCAGTCTGCTTCTTCTATATTATGTGCATGTTCTTGCAGGTGCAGTCTCTGCTCACTGTTTTGTTATCCATTCTGATAACCAAATACAATATAGATGATCTTTTAACCTCAAAAATGTCACGGGCGGTCGTGCGATGTCCTTCGATAAGCAAAACGCAGTAGATCATCCCACTATTCGGTAGCCAGAACTACACAATCCAGGAAGCATGGGCATAATATACAGAATTGCCAGATCTCCAGTGATACTTACTGTATCATTGAATGTGCTCTTTAAGTGCTGTCAACTCATATAAGTGAATACTTATTATAAGTGATCCCTTATTACTTAAGGGTTCCGCTTATTTATAAATGCTGACTATCAATTCGGTCCTAGATGACTGATTGTCAAGGCACACACGGATACCGCCCTTCGGGTGAGTCACTCGCCTGCCGCCAGTGCTGATGATGCCCAGCCAACCCTATATAAGGCGACCGGCGAGCAGTCTGCTGGTGACCGGGGGACGAAGGTTTATCAGAAATGGCTCCAAACAAGGGCCAAGGCAGACAGGGATTTGTACGTAGATGAAAGAAACAGAGCAAAACAAATAGTTGTTGAATCCAAAAAGAAGAACCTGGAAAAGCTAGGTCAAGCAGCAGGGAAACCTTTCTGGACAGTAATAATGAATCTTAGGAAGGGAGGAAAAAAGGAAATAAACAATGTTTTGAGTAATTCAGGTGAACTCATCATAGATCCCAGGGAATTATTGGAGAGGTGGAGGGAATATTTTGAACATCATCTTAACATAAAAGGAAATCTCCCTGGTGGTGTTGCGAACAGCCAAGCTCAGGGGGAGGAGGAAAATTATGTTGGTGAAATTATGCTTGAGGAAGTGAAAAGGATGGTAAATAAACTCCATTGTCATAAAGCAGCAGGAATAGAAGAAATTAGACCTGAAATGGTGAAGTATAGTGGGAAGGCAGGGACGAAATGGCTTCATAGAGTAGTAAAATTAGCATGGAATGTTGGTAAGGTACCTTCAGGTTGGACAAAAGCAGTAATTGCACCTATCTATAAGCAAGGGAACAGGAAGGATTGCAACAACTATCGAGGTATCTCATTGATTAGTATACCAGGCATCTTGGAAGGGAGGGTGCGATCAATCGTTGAGAGGAAGTTGGATGAAAAGCAGTGTCGTTTCAGACCACAGAGAGGCTGTCAGGATCAGATTTTCAGTATGCGCCAGGTAATTGAAAAATGCTACGAGAGGAATAGGGAGTTGTGTTTATGTTTCGTAGATCTAGAGAAAGCATATGACAGGGTACCGAGGGAAAAGATGTTCGCTATACTGGGGGACTATGGAATTAAAGGTAGATTATTAAAATCAATCAAAGGCATTTATGTTGACAATTGGGCTTCAGTGAGAATTGATGGTAGAATGAGTTCTTGGTTCAGGGTACTTACAGGGGTTAGACAAGGCTGGAATCTTTCACTTTTGTTGTTCGTAGTTTACATGGATCATCTGCTGAAGGGTATAAAATCGCAGGGAGGGATTCAGTTAGGCGGAAATGTAGTAAGCAGTCTGGCCTATGCTGACGACTTGGTCTTAATGGCAGATTGTGCCGAAAGCCTGCAGTCTAATATCTTGGAACTTGAAAATAGGTGCAATGAGTATGGTATGAAAATTAGCCTCTCGAAAACTAAATTGATGTCAGTAGGTACGAAAGTCAACAGAATTGAATGTCAGATTGGTGATACAAATCTAGAACAGGTCGATAATTTCAAGTATTTAGGCTGTGTGTTTTCCCAGGATGGTAATATAGTAAGTGAGATTGAATCAAGGTGTTGTAAAGCTAATGCAGTGAGCTCACAGTAGCGATCAACAGTGTTCTGTAAGAAGGAAGTCAGCTCCCAGACGAAACTATCTTTACATCGGTCTGTTTTCAGACCAACTTTGGTTTACGGGAGCGAAAGCTGGGTGGACTCAGAATATCTTATTCTTAAGTTTAAAGTAACAGACAAGTAGCAAGGATGATTGTGGTACAAACAGGTGGGAACAATGGCAGGAGGGTACTCGGAATGGGGAGATAAAGGCTAATTTAGGAATGAACTCGATGGATGAAGCTGTACGCATAAACCGGCTTCGGTGGTGGGGTCATGTAAGGCGAATGGAGGAGGATAGGTTACCTAGGAGAATAATGGACCCTGCTATGGAGGGTAAGAGAAGTAGAGGTAGACCAAGACGACGATGGTTAGACTCGGTTTCTAACGATTTAAAGATAAGAGGTATAGAACTAAATGAGGCCACAACACTAGTTGCAAATCGAGGATTGTGGCGACGTTTAGTAAATTCACAGAGGCTTGCAGACTGAACGCTGAAAAGCATAAGTCTATAATGATAATGTATGTAATGTAATGTAATGTAATGTATGTATGTATGTATGTATGTATGTATGTATGTATGTATGTATGTATGTATGTATGTATGTATGTATGTATGTATGTATGTATGTATGTATGTATGTATGTATGTATGTATGTATGTATGTATGTATGTATGTATGTATTGAACCCTTTGGTCCATATTGAGGGATACCTACCTTCCTTACCTATCAGCAAAGTTCATGAGATCTGTCTCTTGGGTCGTATCGGGTTCTTCGTCACTTGCTGAGGTAAAGGTAGGATTCAGTAATTCTAATCTATCTACTGGAATGAAAGGTCTGTTTAAAAGATTCCTTTTTATTCAGGAAAATTCTGAAGCAATCTGATATGTCAACGGTGTCATAGAAGTCAATTGTGTCCACTGGACACCACAATCATTTTTACATAAAGGTCAGAACACTGGTGTGAGGCTTTAACGTAACTGCCTGATGGGCATTCTTACTAGAAACCATTGTCTCAATTATTAATTATTTAAGAAAGGAAAGTCTGGAAATCCTTAAATTAGGCTTCCATGTGAGACCACATGTACCATCATAGTGATTCGTTATGGTCCAGCCCTCGTAACACGAACTCTGGACTCTGGGTATAATTCAGGCAGTCCAATTGGTGTGTGCCACACAGTGGTTCTACGGCATGGACCCTTAATTGAATCGATGTGACCTGCGTCTATGTCATAGACCGACATCTAAACTTCTAAGTTACTTTAAAGTCATTGTGGATGATGGCCGCAAGGAAAATGATGCTACAGTGGCATATGGCCCTAATCTAAGTCACTGAGGTTGATGACCCCCTGACCATCCAAGTTTCTAGGCTGAAGGCTAAACACAATTAAGTTACATCGGTTGATGACCAAAGTTTCCACTTTCCTATCCCCAGCACATTCACTGCTTAATCAATCAAAGTTCAATAATTACAACAATAGCAATGCTCACAAACTTTGTGGCAGTAAAATCCATTTCCTTCGGATATGTCCCCTTTATCGTTACTTTACATTTAAATATTCCCCAGAAAACAAACTAAAATTTCCAGAATGCATCTCCAAGTTATTCGCTTGATTAAAGTTATTTCAAAATGCGGTTTCACTGAATTTAATAATTAAATAAATTTAAATGATTTAACGAAATGTTAAAGAACAGTAAATTTTATCTCCGCAGACTCTGGTTTCTTCACAAATTCCTACGCAGCTGTGATGTGAATTCAATCTTGTGATATTTATCTGGCAGGAAAAGAATTGTTACATAATTCATGTCCAGTTCTTGTCTCATGATCTCACACATTAAAATCTAATCTAGTCCTAACCGTTATTAACACTTGGATATCCTAATAATCTACGTACAAACCAAACAACTCGCCATATAATTACGATGTCATATCTCGTCATACCATTTATGAATTTTGCACACCCCTCACAGACAAACCAATCATCACAATCATCGCTCTATATTTTGGACAACCCTGAATTTGTTTACTCTTGTTCCTTATACTCGAAGTTCGTGGTTTCAAATGTTCATTACATCCCCAATTAAACAAATTTACAGTATTCCACAATACTCAGATTATTACCGGCTATGAATTTCAACTAAATCCAGCATTTTAACGTTCTCCCCGGCCGAGAATACAATCTCAATTCCACGCCTGTCCCGTTATCATATGGTGTAACCCTCTCAGCTGAGGCCTCTCGTCCCCAAATTCGGTTGGCAGTAACATGAAACACCTGGTTTGTTCCAGTTGACTGGCTTCTCAAAATGCTCTCCTTTAAACTCTGCCGACATAATTAAACAAATACGATATTCTAACCAACAAAATGCACAGATTGTGCTTCAAGATGCCCACACTATTTATACGCGTCGCAAATTAATACCACTATGGATTTCTATGTATTTCTTTCCATTCCCAACATTATAAAATATACCTCGGGCTATCGTGTCCCGGCTTCAATGACAGGTCCAACCTGATTCACAAATCTCATATCAACAAAACTAACCTCTGTTTCCCAGCTCCACAATTATCATCGACAAAGAACTGGAATAAAATCCTTACTAGAAATCTCGACGTCTAATATCGCACAATGCATTAATCATGAATAACTTCGCATAAATTGTATCGTATTTAATAACTTGATTTTTACGAAAAATGACAAACATTCTACTAGATCTTTTTATTGTCAGTCAGACACAGCTTAAAATGGGCCTAGAAAAACGTTTCTATCCGTGACCAAATTCATCACCCTAGATTCTCACCCGACAGCGCGCTTCCACTCGATTGAAAATGAGTAACCATGGTTTCCTACATTATTAACGTCAAATTGCAGACAGGAAAAATTTTACGTCGAATAAACATCTTAATTTGACATCACAAAATATAGGCAGTACACTCACACGGATGACGATCTACATTGGACGTGATATCACTTCGAAACCCTATTCAATAACTTTTTACAACATTATACGGCACTCTCAAGACTTCAAAAATTTATCCAAGTGAAAAATAAAACAAATGACTCTTTTAGTCGTATTCTCACATTTACAAAACTTAGTAGGGGTGACCACTGCGTCGTATATCCCCATTCAAATACACTTTTAGAGATCATGAAACAAGATATAATAGGTAGTAAGATGGAAAGTCACCTACCTCATGTAGTCACACCATTGTTCGTCATAGGGCTCACCTGCGACCCTGGCATTTTATTTAGCCATTTTTACATTCATGGATTTACAGATCATTATTATATTTCTTCAGGTTTCCTGGAATAAAGCATAAAAAGTACCCTTCACTTGTTTGCTGAGCGCACATGATGGACTATAATTATTTCCGCACACGAATTACTTAATCACATTAGAATTTATTCAGTACTTTGACCGTCCTATCTGGTACAATTATTTCACTCAAGAATACTATCTCCTCATGGGGTCAAGACAATGGCCACAATGGCTAAAATCTGCAGTTGAACTCAGTCTATTTTTGTTGTTTGATTTCGCAGAGCAGCTCAACAATTTTTCGTCCGCTTTGTATTACAAATGCCGGAGGAGACTTCGTCATGGCGTCCCTTCATATGTATAGCAGTTACCCCCTCTCTTTGGATATCTCCCTTCGCCGCCAAGAAAATTTCTATAAATTTTCTGACTTAACTAAACTGTAATTTCAAGAGTTTTGAAAGTGACTACATGCTTGCTACATTTCTGGCGGTAGTGTTCATGGACATTTAAAATTTATACGGGTTCGACTTGTGAGATGATTGACCCCCTTTGATAGGCAGTATATTTTTTTGACTTGCCTTGGGTCACGCCATGTACACGCGCTTTGAAATAGTTCACAAAAATGGCTTGAGATTCTTCCGCCGTCGACACGTGTGGCTGACGTCACGTACTCCAGAGCGTGGGACCGAAGGTAATCACCCCTTCGTCACGTGTCAAATCCATGCTATCAAGAATCCAACTTTTAAATGATTGTCGATTTATGCATAATGTTCTTAGTGCACAAAGGTCATGGGTTCAGTATGTATGTATGTATGTATGTATGTATGTATGTATGTATGTATGTATGTATGTATGTATGTATGTATGTATGTATGTATGTATGTATGTATGTATAAAAGGAGCTCTGCAAACAAAGTGAAGGGGAAAGAGAGGTAGTGAATGTACCTGGACCATCACATGACGGTGTTCCCAGCACCCTTCGAAATTTTGATAATGTTTATTATTTTTTGTTTCGTATAATAATAATTATACATTTTTCTTCCTCCTCTTCTTCTTCTTATGTGTTTCCTTCTCAAAGGTGGACAAAGCGTGTGAGATTTTAGAAATTAAGAATCACGACCTGTGTTTAGATTATATAAGAATATTTGCTTCAGGTTTCAATAAAGAGAGGTCCCTTGACTAATGATCGCAAGTTTAAAGGCATTATTACATAAAATCAGCTTCATGGTCCGTATCGCACTTCAATAGATTCACAATTAAGTATTTATTTATTTTCCACCTAGTCGATACAACGATTGCTTAAGGCAATTTTTAATGGTTAAAAGTGGTACATGTTTCGTATATTATCAACATCTTCAGCCACATTGAACCATCCGAGTAAACGACGACTGATCCTGGATACTGGCCAACAACGGACAGGAAGAGCCTCCGATAAATCGAAGGGCCCACGTTTTCCTTCGGGCCAGTGTGCAGATCCAGGATTATTTCAGGTCGTCGTACTACCGACGGAGGTACCCCACTTGGTTGTCTGACAAGGCAAGCTCCCTACTCGGACACGGAATAGACGGAGGGACAAAAAATTCGCTATAAATACCGGCAAGTTACCTCGGAATCTCCATTGATGCAGGACTGAAAGGACACTATATTGCTATGTGGTGTCGCAGACCTTCTCTAAGTCAAAGAAAACAGCTACCAAATGCTGTTCGCGGAGAAACGCATCCTGGATAGAGCTCTCCAGGCGTACCAAGTGGTCAGTGGTCGATCGAGCGGCTCCAAAACCACACTGGTACTCGGACAAGAGTCCTTGTTTCTCCAGACACCACACAATTCGGCGATTTACCATCCTCTCAAATAGCTTACACAGGCAATTTGTAAGGCAAATACATCTGTAACTTCCTGCATACTTAGGATCTTTGTCAGACTTGAGGACAGGAATGACTATGCCCTCTCGCCACCGAGACGGAAAATCACCCTCCATTCAGATTCGGTTGAACACACGAAGGAGATATAGACTGTCCTCACTAAGGTGTTTCAACGTCTGGTTATGGATATTGTCTGGTCCTGGAGACGTGTCCTCGCAAAGCGCTAAGGCGCTGCAGAGTTCCCACTCCGTAAAGGGCACGTTATAGTCCTCTGAAGCTTGAGTAGCAAAACTGAGGTGACGACGTTATGCCTCCCGCTTCAAAGCGAGGAAATCACGATGGGAATTCCCGGAGCCGGACACATCCGCAAAATGGCTAGCTAGGTGGTTAGCAATCGAGAGGGGTTCAGTGACGATATTGCCTGCAATAAAAATTCCTGGTACAGAAGATGATCCTTGGATACCCGAAATACATCGAAATTTAGTCCACACTTGAGATGATGGAGTTTGTGACGTCATAGACGACACATATCTCTTCCACGAAGCTTTCTTACATTGGTTAATAAAAACTCGCGCTTAGCGCGGAGTTGTTTAAATGTTACCAAGTTGGCCACAGTAGGCTGTCTACAATAACTTTTATGAGCACGTCGGTGTTCTTTGATAGCTGCTGCTATTTCTTCGTTCTACCAGCAAACGAGTTTTCGGCGAGGAGTCCCTGAGAAGAACGGAATGGACTCCTCAGCAGCAGCAAGAATAACTTGTGTGATGTAAGTTATTTCCTCGCCAACAGTCCGCCTGATATCGTCGTTAAAGACAGCTGGTGATGTATACTTTGGCCAATCAGCATGTTTAAGAATCCATCGAGGGGGAGCCTCGACAGATTTTTGTGTCAACAAAGTAAGGATGATGGGAAAATGGTCACTGTCACAGAGATCATCGTGTGTATTCCACCGAAACAGCAGAACCAACGTTGGGTTGCATGGACTTACGTCTATGCGAGAATATGTGCCGTAACGTACACTAAAGTGAGTTGGTTCCCCCGTGTTCAAAATACATAAATCCAGCTCTGTTACTAACCTTTCCAGCTCTCGTCCCCGGGGCAAGGCGTCCTAGAGCCCCACATGGGGTGATGGCGTTAAAATCTCCCAATAGGAGGGAGGGAGGTGGAAGCTGATCTATAAGATCAGTGACATCATTTATGTTAAGAGGCTGGCCTGGTGGAAAATAAACATTACGCACTGTTGCTATGACAGGCAGCGGTACCTGCACTGCAACTGCTTCCAGTGGGGTCCTTAGAGGAACTTCTTTGCTGTAGGTATCAGAACGATCTGAACAAAAATACCCACGCCACCAGACACCCGATGGGCATAATATTGTTCTGTCGAGTATTAGTTTGAAATTCCTTAAGACCATATGATGACCTGGTCTAAAGTTTGTCTCTGAATACAGACTACATTCGCCGCGAACTGACTAATGAGCTGGCGTAGCTCAGCAGGACGCCTGTCACAACCGTTACAATTCCACTGTAACAGTGCCATAGTGTGGGTGTGGACTTCTGAGGTTTAGGTTATAAGCAGCGTAATGCTACCTAACCTACACTAACACCCCCATCCGAAGATGGAGATAAATACTCAGTGTACATCACCTCGTCACCAGCCGAGGTGATGAAGGCCTTGAATTTCTTCGACGTAGTCCGGGGGCGGGGTTTCTTCCTACGAGGGGAGCGCGCCGGTTTTCCATGAGGAAAACCCGCTGGCGCAGAGTCAGACCCTCTGGGTGGAGGGCGTGAGGCCCCATTTGTAGAAGATGTTGAAGAACGCCTGGTAAGGGCGCTCTTCTTCCCCGCCGTCGATTCTTGTTTAAACGGGCTGGGAGGCGATTTCCCAGCCCTGGTCGACGATGCCGCCTCCGCCGGCTTAGGCGCGGCTTTCGCCGACTTCGTGAGGGAAGGAGACGTTGTCTTCTTCCTCTTCTGTGCCGCCGTAGGTTTCTTAGCCGGCACAGGCTTATTGGTGGTCGCAGGCCGGGATGGACCCGCCTTCGAGCTCGTTCTCTTTGCGACGTTGCTCACAGGAGCAACTGCCGCCTTGGGCGCAGCGATCTTCTGGAAAGGTGTCCCAGTTGAAAATGAGTAACCTGGGAGAGACTGAGCTATCATACTGGTCTAGTGTCTTGGCCGGTGCATTCAGAGAATTAAACTTACGGCGCGCTTCCTGGTAGGAAAGACCATCCAGGGACTTGCTCTCCTGGATCTTCTTCTCACTCAGATAGGTCGGACAGTTCCGATCTCGAGGAGAATGAAGACCAGAGCAGTGAGTGCACTTGTATGGAGTTGTGCACTCCTCCGCGTCATGAGCTACTTTTCCACATGTACCCCACACAGACTGATTCCAACGAGATACCATGTGTCCGAATCTCTGGCATTGATAGCATCGCATAGGAGGGGGGATGTACGGCCTCACATCGCAACGATAGGTTGTTACCTCGACTTTCTCTGGCAACACTGACAATTTGAAGGAGACTATGAACGCACCCGTGGCAACGTCTTCACAGTTGACTTTGCGTGTGATACGCCGGACATGGGTCACGCCACGGTGCTTCATGTCTTCCATCAATTCATCATCAGTGTTCAGAACGAGATCACGGTGGAAAATAACTCCATGAACCAGATTCAAGGTTTTGTGTTCTTCCACTTTCACGGGGATGTTGCCAAAGTGGTTGCACTTAAGCAACCGATCTGCTTGGAACGCAGTGCTCGCCTTCAGAAGCAAACCACCAGTGCGCATCTTCTTCAGATCCTGAAGTACACCGTAAGTTACGACTAAAAAGAATCAATTTAACCACCTTGAAATCATGCCAATCGGTTCTGGTAGCAACTAGGAACCTAGGGAAGCTGGACTCAGACTAATACACTGTGCTTGTTCCCAAGGGGTTGCCCCCCCTTAGGGAATCAAAAGTGAAAGACTTGGGTAGCTAACTACCCGAGGAGGCAGGCAGAAGTTGTTTCAACGCCATGCCCGAAATCATCCTTCCCGAATGCCACCCACTCCGATCAGGGGTCTCTGTAGCCGAAACAAGCAGCCAAGGCAATACCCACCTGGTCATAGCCGGTACTGCCCGGGGTCCGATGTTGGACGATGCCTAATACGGGAAGACTGAGGCAATGAGTACTAGGACTCCCTTCCTCCAGTCACCCGCAATAGCATGTACAGAGCACTAAATATAGGTAAAAATAAATAAAAATAATTATTAAGAATATGTTCTTCTGGCATTCGGCTGTGCGGGGACCTGTGTTGTCAGGCGGATAGTACTGCCCGGGTACATGACACTCCCACCCGCCGCTTCCTGGGTGGTTACTGACACGGGCTTTCGAGTGTAGTCACACACGTAGGAGATCCATCTCCAAGCAGGACGCAAATCAAATATTTTGAAATGGTCTACAACTGACCCTCGGAAAAACAATAAAAAATAAAGAGGGGACCATGGCCAAATGACCCTTTTAGTCGCCTTCTACGACAGGCAGGGATTACCTGTGGATGTATTCAGCCTCTCCCATCCACAGGAGGTCCAACATATTATAACAAACCGCAATCCATGCCCGCGCCTAGATCGCCTCTTACGACAAGCAGGGGATATCGCGGGTGTATTCTACATGTGCGTCCCCCACCCGCAGGGGATAGGAGAATAATGGACTCTGTTTTGGAAGGCAAGAGAAGTAGAGGGAGACCAAGACGATGATGGTTAGACTCAGTATAATAATTATAATTTCGTGTGGCTATTTCCAGCCGAGTGCAGCCCTTGTAAGGCAGACCCTCCGTTGAGGGTGGGCGGCATCTGCCATGTGTAGGTAACTGCGTGTTATTGTGGTGGAGGATAGTGTTATGTGTGGTGTGTGAGTTGCAGGGATGTTGGGAACAACACAAACATCCAGCCCCCGGGCCATTGGAATTAACCAATGAAGGTTAAAATCCCCGACCCGTCCAGGAATCGAACCCGGGACCCTCTGAACCGAAGGCCAGTACGCTGACCATTCAGCCAACGAGTCGGACGTTGGACTCAGTTTCTAACGATTTAAAGATAAGAGGTATAGAACTAAATGAGGCCACGGCACTAGGTGTAAATAAAGGATTGTGGCAAAGTTTAGTAAATTCACAGAGGCTTGCAGACAGAATGCTGAAAGGCATAACAGTCTTTAATGATAACGTATGCATGTTACAATTCAGTGCTTTGTGTACATTACATATTTGTACATTTTGTTGCTATTTTCTGAGCAATTATCGGGGAAAATCTAAATGTCTCCTTCATTCCATTATTTTCATTCATATTCTGACTGATTTCTTCCCTCGATGAAGTATCGTCTTCCTATTGTACTTAATATACCGTAGTTTATTCCTGAAATGTAGAGGTACCGTTAAAAAAGGCGTTAAATAATAAAAATATTATCAATGTGAATAGTGTTCTATTATGTATTTAACATGTGCATTTGTTGAGTTTATTGTCAGGAACTGATGATTTTGTTAGTGATTATGAAATATATATATCGGCAATGTCGTGTTCCATCTTACATGCTGGAATTAACACGAGCTTAGGAACTGGTCACGGGTTATTGAATTACATTAGACCACTGCCCCCGTGATGTCCTTCAGGAAGGCAGGAAGGCCTACGTGTTTTATTAAAAACTCAGCCTGTATGAAAGCGCCATATGACGCAAATGGAGGTAACCATGACAACGCAGCGTACTTCATAGTTACTTCTTTCGCCACTCAAACGTCAGACTTCAACTCTCGTGGGCCCAACTATACAGCATGAGAAATTGTCTCAGTTCCACTAGTGTTTCAAGGAGGTTTTTCCGTCTTATAAACTCTTTAATACTAAATTGAGGCATGTTTGATAAGTTCCAGTTACACAATAGAAATAATGCAATACAAATTGTTACGGAGTTATCCGTGGAAGTCAGAGGTGAAAGAAGGTGCGGGCTGGAATGGGTCTAACTACAAGTTCGAAAGATGAATTAAAATTTCAACAAGGTTATATTTTCAAAACTTAACAATGGTGACAGAATTTTGAGCGTACAACAAATAACAACAAGTTAAATCAGGTACACAACCAAGAGAAAAATTTAAACAGTTTCCACTAGGGGGAAATAACAAAGAAAATCAGGTACAATGCCGCTTTACAAGAAAGCACCAGTTAAGTGGTCTTTACAAATTCTGGGCTACCGGCCCAAATTCATCAATCCTTGAGCTCTCAGCTCACAATCACAAAACACCAAAGGGCAGAAAACCCTTACTTACATGGAGCATTAGCTCCCAACCTTACATTTCAAGCCTCTCTAAGGCACTTTTACCACAACACCATAAAGAGCTGACCCGCTCTCGATCTTTCAAGCCTATAAAGGCAATAACAAACTTTTACGCAAACTGCCATCAAGGCATAATAAAGAAACAGGGGTATCTCGTACCCAATCTACTGGGCCTAAGTGTGCAAAAACCAGGTTAATTCAAATGGCCCAAAACAAAAGGATGGAGGCGTAAATTTGCACTCCTAAATCTACATTTTAAAACCTAAGTGGCGCTAGGCCGATACACAGGGGCTAATCCCAAGGTAGGGAGGTGACTCGTATGAGAAAACTTTAATACATTAAGGAAGAGAAGAAACGGTTATGAAAACGTAGTCACCTCAATTTCAAATGAAGGGAAGCTCGAGAGGGTAAAGCAATCTCTATCCCCGAATTAAAGTTCAAGAAAACTGAAGTTTACCAGGAAGAGGGTTCCATGTTTAATAGTTTACATATGAAAGGTTTCGAACCCTCCCCGAGAGTTAAACTGCTGAGCTAGCACGAAATAAAGATGTTAAAAGGGCTGTTAAAAGGGCCATTACCTTGTTGAAGATCTGCTGCCTGAAGAACGAGGCGCTTCCTGCCCCCTGCTACATATTCACACACTGAGTTAGATGTTATACTAGTGGCCCCGAGACAAGAAAATTAGCAGTTTTTATACCCTCGTGGAAAATTCGAGACCTTTCAAGAATGAGAAGACACACCCCCTCAATTTTTATTGGTATACTATGAATTACACATGGAAATTTGAAGAAGAAAACTATGATTGGAGGAAAATTAATTACAAAAATTACCGATTGGTTACATTCAAAACAGGCGGAAAGAAAGAGTTAATATTACCAACCCACAAACCACAGAACAAAATTTAGTAAAGACAAAACTTATGAATACAAAATTTCTTCAAGAGAGTTCATTCCATTGCACCAGAGTGTATTACCATAGTTTTTGGTAGAGACATCTGTTAGAGAAAGTCCACACTTCTTGATCAATGAGAAACAAAAGCAAATCAAAAACACACACAGTGACATCTTCTGATACCCAGTATAGTTCGGTGGTAAAGTTCCGGGTTTCTCCAGTAGAGAAGTTTCAATTGGCGCAAAATTTGAACTAGCGTCGTAGAGGTGTACCGCCCGGTACACAAATCTTTAACTAAACATCAAATGAGTCAATGTAAACAATGATATCCAAGGAATACAGCAATGCCGACAAAACAATAGTCTGTCAAATCAAGAAGACAACACAAGAAATATGCCATACATACTTAATATAATGCCTTTGGAATGGTCGGGAAATTTGAATAAGGACGTTTTCACTCAGCACGTATTGTATGTGGTGATTCGCCCACTACAGCATATTAGTACTGCAAGTTGAGCTGCCAGGATGAGTAATATGTCATTTTAAAGAGGAAAAGCTGTAGTATTACACTTCATAATAAACTAATATCCAAAATTTCATCATTTTAAATTGGTTTTGATTGTTGAAAGTGACTTTGATCTTACCTGTGTAGATTTTTATGACTGGATTCAAAAAGAAACTGAACTCTTGCAGATATACATGATTCAAGAAAGTAATTGCAGTTTGACACTACCATCTTTATTTTGTCCTATTTTATAGATGTTTTAATTTTTTTACAAATTTGCAAGAGTGCCCTGGTTTTTCATTTCCAAAATCTGGTCACTCTGTTCATGGGGCATTATTGCATTTGGAAATAAAATTAACAGTTCAGGCTACTGTATTTTTGTCATAAATGGTAATAATAATCAATCAAACCGCCACACTGCCATGTGTCAATTCTCGTTCAATCACTCAGTGAGTGTCATTTGTATTCTCTTCAAGGTAATCTGAAGCAGATGACGCCAGAGGAAGAGGCCATCCTCGCAGAGCAGCCAGAGGCCAGGGAGAAGGCGGGAATACTCAGTCAGCAACTGCTGGAGGATATGGAGAAAGTGTTGGATGAAGAAGAAGAACGCCGTCAGCAACTGATGGAGGATTTGGAAGAAATGTTGGACAAAGAGGAAGAAAGCAGTCAGCAACTGATGGAGGATATAGAGAATCAGTTTGACAATCTGGACGACTGGCTGTGAATATAGGAGGGAAACAATATTGTGTCTTAGTGTGTGAACTTCGAATGTTTATCCAATAAATTCATTTTTATCCCATATTAGATAATTAATATTTGAAGATAGATTGTGTTGCACTTTCATCAGTCTGTCTATCAACATCAGTTGATTTTATTTGTAAAATGCCAGAAAGATGGTTTGGGTTAGTAACACAGCGGGTTCTTTTGACTTTTCCAATGTTTTCATGAAAAAAGGCATTGGACAAAAGATGTGGTAGGCACTGTCGCTAGAATCTCGTCTATCACCTATTGTAATTAGAAATAATAAACATGTTGAAATTTAAATTGTAACAGTTTATTTATTAATTCATCAAAAGACTTTTCATGGTGGACTGTCTAAGGTGCCACTTGAGATGAGGATAAATCCTCCAGTTACAATATCTAAATGTTATTTAGAAATGTGAAGATTAGAGATTAAGGATGGTTTTATGAAATTGTGAAAAAGGCTTTCTGCCTTATTTCATCCTAGTTGTTCAGGACTGGGAGTAGGCATTTCTCCATACCCCGCAAATGTTATGGTTTTCCCACCAATACTCGGGTAGCTGATTGCAGTGGTTTCCCACTAGGCGATGGGATCACCACATCCCTACGTCCCTGCCTTGGCTATGCTGGATTTCTCCAGCAAATTTATTGTACAGACCGATGCGTCTTCATCGGCGGTCGCTGCGCTTCTTCTTCAGGAGTCTTAACTCGGAAGACGGCCCATCGCCTATATGTCTCGGACCTTGTCATGTCAAGATGCCAATTACTCTATATATATGAAGGACTGGCTGTGCTCTTCACCTTAGAAAAATTCCGTTTTTACCTTGAGCATGTTAAGTTTGAATTAGAGACCGACAATCAGGCCCTAAGCTGGGTATTAGCTAGGCCTTGACATAAGAGGCGTATCGCCTCATGTGCGATTAGAATTTCAGCTTTAAGTTTGACATGCGACACATTCAGGGATATGAGAATGTGGTCGCAGATGGGTTAAACTGAATGTTTTCCAGCGATTCTAGTTCTGTTGACTCTGAGGAAAGCCCTCCAATAAGTGCTATTCTAACTGACACCCCTATGCTATATCATGGCATAGCTAAATATTAACGGGAAGATCAGGTGCTGGATCCCATTATGGAAACCCTTCCTTCTGGGGAACATGTCATCCCTTATGTGTTGAGGATGAGATTCGGTGTTGCCCCTTAAGGCACAATCAAAAGATGAAAATTGTGGTTCCAGCAGTTCTAGTACCTATGATATTCAAATATTACAGTGAGAACCCATTAGGTGGACACCTGGGCATCTTTAAAACCAGAGAGAAAGTAAGGGAATTGTTTATCTGGAAGAGTATGGACAGCGAAATTAGAGAACTGGTTAAAGCATGTAAAACTTGTCTGATTAGCAAGCCTACATTGTCTACCGAAGTAGGGCTATTGTCATCACACTAAGCCTCTCGCCCCATGGAGCGATTGTATATCGATTATGTGGGACCATTCCAGCAATCTAAAGGGAACGGGAATAAATTCATTCTCGTGTGTGTGTGTGTGTGTGTGTGTGTGTGTGTGTGTGTGTGTTTACACAATTATCATGGCTGTTTCCAACCAGGCTTTGCACTGCACAAACTGCTATTTGTTTCAATTCTATTTGCATCCTTTGGACACTGTCAGTTATTGTTTCCGAAAATGTTAAGGCGTTCAGTCAGAATTCGACAGAGCTTTGAGAGACGTAAATGAGAATAAAGGCACCTGGAATTGATGACTTACCCTCAGAGTTACTGACTGCCTTATGAGAAACCAGCTTCATGAGATTATTGCACAATACAGGAAAAGTGCCATCCAATTTTATACAGAATGTTGTTATACCTATTCCCAAGAAATCTGGTGCTGACAAGTGTGAAAACTACCAACCATTAGTTTAGTATCTCATGCCTGCAAAATTTTAACATGTTTTATTTACAGAAGAATGGAAAAACAAGTTGAAACAGAGTTGGTAGAAGATCAATTTGGCTTCAGAAGAAATGTAGGAACACAATCAATCCCGACTTAACTTCATATCTCAGAAAACCAAATTAAAAAGGACAAGGCCACGTCCATACATGACATTCCTAGACGTAGAAAATGCATTCAATAACGTTGTTTGACCAAGCTGTTTGAGGTTCTGGAGGTGATCAGAATCAGATACCGAGAGAGAATAATTACAGAAGAAGTCTGCTATAGTGAGTACAGTATATAGCGAGAACCTCATTCTAACAATAATTTCTATTGGTGCCTTGAAAATTCCTGTATTACCTGAATTATTTTTATTATTATTTATTTTCCTTAAATTGTACATGTACAATTAAGGATGGTAAATGGAGAAAGTGCATGCCCCACATACATGGAAGTGCCTCCATCCCCACATGTTATGTGCACATAAACTCTACTGAATATTACATATATGTAGACAATTCTACATTTACATATTTACACTCCAAACACTTTACTCTTAGAATAATAATTATCTTGATTTATTCTATACATATTGGAGTAAGAAGATCCAGCCATTTAATCCCTCATTCATACCACTATATACACTCATTCACAACCACTCCCACATGCACACGCATACACATTCAAGCATACTTTCACCCATCTTTCTGACAATTTTAATTTATACAAGTTGTATACATCACATGAGTTTCTATTTACATATGCATTTTCTTCACTGTGCAGAAGAAGTGAGGAAGAGGAAGTAGTTTTACCTCAGATGGTAGAAGATTCCAGATACGAGCAGACCTTACGTAATAGCCATTTAAATATGAGGTTATTCCGGCGAAGGGAGAGACAAGAGTAACTCTTTGGCCCCTCTTAACAGAGTGGTAATGAAGTTGCAGGCAGTGGAAAGGGAAAAGGTGTGTTTTGTCTGTCAGGGATTTGTTAAGGAAGGCTACATCTATTTGTGTACATAACGAGTTCACTGGTGGCTGAATTTAAAGGGATGTGTTTGTTAATTAAACGCTCTGCTCGTCACTGGACGCTCTAGTTTCCTCATATTTCCCGTTGTCGTTGCGTGCCAGGAAGGAAGGCCCTATAGTAGTATGGGCCGCACCAGGGAAATATAAGCCGTTCATAGGCCTTTACTTCTTTCTCCCGAGACACATCTATGGACAAAACGTAGCACTCTGTATGCCGGTACTGATGTAATATTATTTACTGATTATTACATATGTAATATGTAATATTATTTACTTGATATACTGTATTGTCAATTTATTTCTTATAATTGCACTTCAAGATGGAACAAAAATGAAATTTATAACTTATAAGGAAGCCATCATCAGTACATCATTCCTTCATACAGAGAGAGCTACATGTTCTCGGGAGATAGGTACGGCTGTATTTTCCAGTTGCTTTCAGCCATGTAGTAGTATCAATAAAGCTAAGCCATGTTAAACATTATTACAAAGCCATACCAATAAATCAGAAAATGGTTTTCCGTGCTTTCCTATTTTTACACCCGGCAAATGCCAGGGCTGTACCTTAATTAAAGCCACGGCCGCTTCCTTCCAAATCCTAGGCCTTCCCTATCGCATTGTCGCCATAAAACCAATCTGTGTCGGTGTGACGTACAGCAAATTGTATTTAAAAAATAAAAATCCAATAAATCATCCAGACTGCCCTTGCTGCTATTCATTAGACTGGTCTCTCGACAGATACCCGTCCAACATGGTTGTACCTACGGCTCAAGAGCCTCCACATGGTTTACAGGGGAAACCATAGGAAACATCCAGTAGATGTTGGTAGACAGAAGGGAGCTTGCCTAGACAACACTACTTGAGATGATACCTGAGGTCATACAATTGAATAGCTCGTTGTTGAAAGGCACTATGTCCAATATTTAAAGTTTTGAGATAAACACAAAAAACTATTTTTCTGCTCTTGTATTGTAATATGAGACATAATTGTTTGTACATTGTAAAGTGCACGCACGCACGCGCACACACACCATTATAATAAAGTAAAAATTGTATTGTTCCGTATGCTACTAACACTTTTACTGACAAAATACATAACTGGACTTAGTTCCTTTCAACATGGAAACGAACAGAACCTATAAGCGAGCAATAACATTTATGTTATTGGTTTATTTCCTTTATTTTAAATGAATATATGTATATGCAAGCATGAAAATGAAAGGTAACTTAAATGAAATAACTGTTATTTTCTTCAAACAACACACGGAATTCTTTATTATTTTGTTATGCAGTATGTTCATATAAACCCATTAACAAAACAGTTGCACTATAGTCACAGATATTGAGGAACAAAAGCATATTATTAAAACAAGTAATACTGTTAAAAAAAGACAGGTAAACCTTTTTCACTGACACGGCCATTTTAGTCATTCATCAAAGAATGCGTTACTCGCCTCAGAAGTCGTGACATAACAATGAACCTTCTTGAGATCATCCTTTTTCGTTGATTTGATTGGTACTCATCCTTTCTCATAGGCCTTGATCAACTGATTCATAAGAGGACCATTTCTTGGACAAGGCTGAGACAAATGGAATGTGTGATGGACTATGTTCCCAATGAAGGGACGACCAATCACTCTGCCAGGATAATCTGCAGAATACTGGAACTCTGAAAACGATGCAAGAACAAACACCACCTTCACACTTCTAGGAACGTCCTTCCCTGTCGATTCATCACTTACAGTTCTTTTCCTATAATGCTTAGGCCACAACGCATCCACATCAATGATGTCAGTTCCTTCAACCATTTTTATTGTAACATCCTTTTTTACGTTAGCAATGATATTACAGTATTCTTTTGGAGTGTAGATTCTGTCGCAGCGCTTAATTTGTTTCTTGAAAACACCAAAATCCCTATCGCAAGGCAGGAAGAAATGACCTCTAACAGGGAAGCAGTGAATAATTTCCTCAATTTCTTTCCTACCATAACCTTTGTTGTCCATGATGAAAATATTTTTAAGAAGAACACAGCAAGAAGAAGATTAATAATATGCAGAGCACACCAAGCCCATGCAGAAACAAATAAATGAATGATTCCTATTTCGGCCTGCACACGCAAGTGAAGTTTCTTCGTGCCTGGTTTAATCTCGTTGGTGAGATAGTGTAATATGTGCACACTTCATTGGCCCTTTTCTTGGCCTGCCCCTCATGATACATGTATACTTTGAAACTACTGTCTTGGAGGTTCTGTACTGTAAATACATGTACCCATAGCTGCCTTACGTAGAATATTTCCTGAACAGCTATATGAGGTACAGTTAAATTTTGCATGTAGTCAAAGGCAACACAGATTGTATCATCAGACTGGCAGGATTCTGAGCATAATTTCATAGAAGAATAAAATTTGTGACTTCTGCACTTGTGAATATTTAGCTCACTTGCTGCTGCTAATTTAACATTTTGTGATAAGTGAGGAGACTTCATTTTGACTTGAAGTTCTCCGCAGATACTGCACACATCTATTTGGGGGTCTACTGAATCTGTAGCCAAAGTTCTTATTGAAATAATCAACATAAAATGTATATTTTACTTCAAGATTAGGATGTTCCTCACAAAATAAATCATGCATTTTTTTAAGGTTCAGCCTTGCGTCCAAATAGTTTACTTCGTTACCCCCATAATAAGAAGTTTTGACTGGAAACTTGAGAATGTGGTCCCGAATTTCAGTGCAGATTTCACATGATATAGTATGCGTCTTCTTATTGAATCCTATCTTGTCCACTGGGCTTTCGCCTTTCACCAACAGCTGAGCAATCCTGAATACACCCTTCTGTGTTAATCCGTGTAAACTAATGAATACATTCCTACAGACGCTCCTGATTTCTAAGAACAAAATATGTAGATGCTGATTCAGGTTCCACTTTTGATCGTTCTCCATCTTGATTAACAGCCCTTGGTCTTTGCCATTTAATGGGATGCCATTCAATCAGTCTCTGTAAGTTGATATCCTGTTCATTTTTGGTTTCATAATCGTAAGAAGCACTAAATATCTGCAGCCTCTCTTCCTCATGCAATATATTGAAGCAGTGACGCTTGCACCTAAAACAAACAAGTTACCTAGGTAAATTCTTTGTCAGACATCCATTAAGTAATCATAACTTCAGTATCAATAATCGTTCGAATCTCTTTTTAGGAAATGAAATGGATGAACAGATACTATTTAGTTAAAAATGATAATCTCCATCACACCTGCAGGGAGGTCAAATACTTTTCTGAGGAACTGCCTTTCCTGCATAGCTTGTATATGCAGTACCCTTTACCCTTGATCGCTTTACTTTATTCCCGGCATAATTTTCTTCGTTGCGTTTACGTTTCTTTCCTGCCATAACTTAGTTGTCCATGATGAAAATATTTTTAAGAACACAGCAAGAAGAAGATTAATAATATGCAGAGCACATCAACCACGTAGGATATATTGTCAATGACAACATTCAACATCTATGTAACAAATGAAACAAGCGCACCAATCTTGACATCCAAGACACAGCAGCGCTCTCTGCATAGGCTGCTTGGCGCTGGTAGACATTCCGTGTTGAAACGCACTAACTGCAGGACTAAGTTCCTTTCAACACGGAATAACTAACCTGACAGCTGTGGTAATGGCACAAGCGCTGCCAGGAAATGGTTCCTTTCAACACCAAAACATGCATCCTGCTTCTTAGAACACAAAATTGCTGTAAAACGAATTTGTAAAAAATGTGACAAATGGTTCAATTGTTATACAGTAATTATCATTATTTTATGATATTGAAAACATTTTGTACATCTGTAGAAGCAGCAAATAACATTTGGAAAAAGTATTATATGTATCACAGATAATACTTATTTTATTTTGATAAAATTCGTACAGTTTACGTGGAATGATTTAATATGTCTTTAAATGAATTTTCAAAAACTTGAGGGTAAGTTCATCCATCTGGGTTGAACACCATCTTGAGCAGGTCAGAATTGGCACACTCTGCATCCTCCAGCCGGTCGGGTCTTCCCCAAGCAATCAGAGTTGGCACGTACCTCAACTTCAATTTGGGATCCTTCCTAAAAGGGCTGTTGGGATCCTTCCAGCTGAAAACAGAGGACACATTTGTCAATAATGCGCAGAACAGGAATTAAAACTGAAAATCTAAACCGTTAACACATTATGCCCAGACAATTTTTTCTTGTGCCGGCCCCGTGGTGTAGGGGCAGCGTACCTGCCTCTTACCTGGAGGCCCCGGGTTCGATTCCCGGCCAGGTCAGGGATTTTTACATGTACCTGAGAGGTGGTTCGAGGTCCACTCAGCCTACGTGATTAGAATTGAGTAGCTATCTGACTGTGAGATAGCGGCCCCAGTCTAGAAAGCCAAGAACAATGGCCGAGAGGATTCGTCGTGTTAACCACACGACACCTCGTAATCCGCAGGCCTTCGGGCTGAGCAGCGGTCGCTTGGTAGGCCAAGGCCCTTCAAGGGCTGTAGTACCATGGGAAACTTTTTTCTTGTGATTACATTTTTGGACACTGGAAATGCCTATGACGGTGTCCCTCAGAACAAGAACGGGAAACGCCTGGAAGGCCTAAAGGTGCTGAAATACCTCACTGACAAAGTAAAGGTGCTACAGCTGTAGTCACTGAACGACCAAAATGGTTTGAGGCAAAGAAGGGTGCCAACAAGGAAGTGCCCTATCACCACTCCTGTTGATAACAGTAATAGATAAGATCATAAGGTCTAACAAGAAAATGGACAGCAGACAAAATGCCCTGACTTTTGCTGATGATGTGGGAGATACAGAAGCTGAAGTACAGAAGAAACTGACTGGATGGAAGAACATGTTCAATAACTCTGAGTTGAAGATGGGTAATGAGCATCATCAGGAAAAGAACAAATTCAAACCTCGTTTTGGAAGGAACCAAATTGCAACCAATTTCTCACTTCAAGTAGCTTGGCACCACACTGTCAAGCAGGAAATATTCAGCAGGACACAGTAAGAATTTTACTCTGGGACTGCAAAATCCCACAAAAAGCAAAAACAACCCAGTACCACACCTACTTCGAAACCAATTCTCATATATCGTCCCTGCTCTGGCAAACTAGCGAAACTGACAAACTAAGGAATCTGTAGTTCTGAAGTTCTGGTCTAGATTTTGTTATTTATATATTGTCTACCCTCTGACAAAGTCTCACATCTGCAGCTCATTCTGTATGCCTAACACATAAAACCAATAATTAAATATAAAAATTGATTTGACATGAGTAATCACAACTTCTTTCAGCTCTCCTAACCTTTTGACAATTTTCAGATTCGTTAGTTTGCCAGAGCAGGGACGATATGGTTTAGGCATGTACTCTAGTAAACAATGACTACAGCAGAATTCAGGCATCAGAAATGAGATTCATTAGAACTGTGAATCAAACTACTCAAAAGAACAAAATCAAGAATGAAGTAAATAGGAAGGTTCTCCTTCTTCCCTAGCATTTAGTCCCGCATTAGTGCAGGGTCCACTTTAAAACATGCCATCCTTCACTTCCTGTGATCAAGGGCATCAGCTTCAATGATGCCTAGAAGATGAATTCTTCCTTGATGCAGTCGAACCATCGCTTCCTGCGATGACCTCGGGATCGATAGCCTCCAGGATCAAATTGGAGGGCTTATGTATCATTGAGTCTGCAGGGCTTCAGACGACATGACCATACCATCTAAGTCGTGCTTCTAGCATCTTCTCCGGGATAGGTGCCATCGGACATCTTCATTTCTGAAATGGTCCAGTCTTGTAAGACCCAGTGACCAACATAACATTTTCATCTCTGTACCATGTAGAACCTGCTCACGCTTCTTAGTTGTAGGCCAACATTCCGACCATAGAGTGCAACCGGTCGGACCATGGATTTGCAGACTTTTCCTGTCAGGCGGGTGGAAATTTCTTGTCGCATAGCACACCAGTGACCTGACGCCACTTCGGCCATGTAGCATTTACTCGTGCTCGGGTGTCTGGCAATGTCTTTCCGTCTGAGGTGATGAGTGATCCAAGGTATTTAAATAGGTTGCCTTTAACTAGGTCTTGCCCATCGATGCAAATAGTATCACCAGTCTGCAAGCCACATTGCACATGCTCGGTTTAGTGATATTCCACTAAACAGTCTTTCCAAATTTGCAGGAGATTTTCCAGATTCATTCGGGACTCATCCGCAAGGAACACATCATCAGCACGAGATGGTCCTCGGTTATGGCGTCTGGATGTCAGCTGTGACATAAGATAAATAAGAGAGGTGACAGTGCTGAACCTTGATGAACCCCAACAATGATAGGAAATGAGAGCGAGATCCCTGCCAGACAGCGAACCACACTCGTGACTTTGTCGTAGAAAAGTTGGGTCCATCGACATTATGGGAACTGAGGGCTTTCCAAATAAGCTTATAAATGGTATCTGGTCAAAAGCCTTTTCTAAGTCCAAAAAAGGCTAGGTGTAGAGGGTTGTTTCTCTCTCTACGTTCCTCCAACAGGAGACGGGCTGTATGAATAGCGTCAGTTGTACTGACCCCTTTGTCAAATTTGTAGAAATTTGCTATTAATAATCTTAACCATAATGGCTAGTATTGAGTCCGTATTGACTTAATCACAGTAAATAGAGAGATGGATGATCCGCCTAGTCAATACTATGTGTTAATTTTTTTAAATTTACATTTCACATTTACATTATATCTTGTACATGTTCCGAGAATATGCACATTCTCTTCTTCAGCTAATTAGGTTAAAATTCGTGTATTACAATAAGACCTAATCAAAATGGGGGGGGCCCCTTTAAGAAAGCAAAAACTATGACAAGTACAATGTAACATATTAAAAACTGATGGACAGTGGCATGGAGTTAAATTCCATCTTGCCATTTCCATATAAGCACAGTAGGATGATGTCTATATGGATAAAATGTTGAGCACTGAGCATGCTGCGATGTGACATCACTGTGTCCTTAGTGGTCCAATACTCCCTTATAAAATTCAAGTAGGATGATATTAAGAATAATATAAAATGATGTAAAGCCAAGTTGTCAAGCCGATACCCTCAGTTAATAGGTGTTTATGCAGCCAGGTTGATATGAACTTTATGTGGTCTGTAAGAAGGAGAGGTGAAGTAGAAATTGTAAGTGCAAGAGTGTAACATAAACAAAATGAGAATACAACTCGTAAAAAATTAAAACTTACCGATGTTATAATACAACTGGTGCGCGATGCTGTCAAAGGGATATAAAAGCAACTGAAGTTGTTCGACGACTGATTGCGGAGTTGCAGTAGGAGGTGCACTGGATGGAAGGAGGGGTGGAGAGTATCGTCACGTGTTGTTACCACCATGTTGCCCCCCTTATACGCTTTCCCTCATCCTCTTTTGCCCTCTTTCTAGAATATTGGGTCACCAATTTCAACAACTGATTATCCTCTGCCATGTGCTCATTAAGGCTATTTTCACTATCAAATTATTGAGACTTGTAAATTTCTAACTTCTCAAGGGCATTCATTTGTTTACCTTTATTTAACGGGTGTAATAAAACCATGTCCCGTTCAATATTAGTGAAGTGATGATTGTTTTCATACATATGTTCGCACGAGTATCTGGAATATCTTCTTGCGTTCACATGCTCTTTATAACGAACCACCGAGTTCGATAGCTGCAGTTGCTTAAGTGCGGCCAGTATCCAGTATTCGGGAGATAGTAGGTTCGAACCCCACTGTCGGCAGCCCTGAAGATGGTTTTCCGTGGTTTCCCATTTTCACACCAGGCAAATGCTGGGGCTGTACCTTAATTAAGACCACGGCCACTTCCTTCCCAGTCCTAGCCCTTTCCTGTCCCATCGTCGCCATAAGACATATCTGTGTCGGTGCGACGTGAAGCCAATAGCAAAAATATATGTATATATAACGAACCAACACACTTCTTCCCAACTGTCCTTCATATCAACATGGCTGCATAAACACCTATTAACTGAGGGCATCGGCTTGACAACTTGGCTTTACATCATTTTATATTATTCTTAATATCATCCTACTTGAATTTTATAAGGGAGTATTGGATCACCAAGGACACAGTGACATCACATCACAACAGTGCTAAGTGATTAGCATTTTATCCTTATAGATCATCCTACTTTGTTTATACTGAAATGACAAGATGGAATTTAATTCCATGCCACTATCCATCAATTTTTAATATGTTACATTATACTTGTCATAGTACTTTCTTAAAGGGGGCCCCCATTTTCATTAGGTGTTATTGTAATACACGAATTTTAACCTAATTAGCTGAAGAAGAGAATGTGCATATTCTCGAAAATAATGTAAATGTAAATATTAAAAAATTAACACATAGTATTGACTAGGCGGATCATCCACCTCTCTATTTATTGTAGAAATTTGTACCATGTTTCATAGGTGTCGATCAAGAATACGTTCAAAAATCTTCATCCTCTGACAAAATAGACGTATTGGTCGGAAATTGATGCCTTCGCCGATATTGCTTTTGCCTTTCCAGATCGGGACTGTAGTGCTGGTCAACCAAATTGCAGGTATGTTACCATCATGGAGAATTCTGTTAAACAACTTCATGAGAATTTCAGCTCCACACTCTCCATGGATCTTCCAGACCTGGGATTGTATATCGTCTAGTCCTGATGCTGTTTTTCTTTTTCATGTTTTCTATAGTCCCTAAGGCTTCCTCAATGCTAATGGCTGGGATATGTCCATAAACTGGGCATCCACATACTATTGGTGGATGAGGAAATTCCTCATTACTCAAACCCTTGAAATAATCCCTCCACCTGTGAAGGATGGCGGTCTGGTCACGTAGGGTTTGACGATTGATTTGCATGACATGACCAACGTCTTGGGTCGCTCTATGACGGGATTTGGCGAGGCAATAAATCTTGTTTGTTTCATCTGATGTATCCAACTGAATATAAATGTCTTGGTAATAGTAGTTCTTTGAAGTAGCGACTGCATGTTTAGCAGCTGATCTCAGCGTTTTATACTGCTGGAGATCCTCGCTAAATCTTATTTGTCACCAGGTCTTAAAAACTTCTCTCTTTGCTTTGATGGCTAACTAAACATCCTCAATTCCACCACCAAGCCTGCTTATCAATGAACCATTTCCCTGGTTTGGTCTTGCCAAGTGTTTCAGCTGCTGCCCAGTGTATGCGACCAGTGATTTCATTCCACATGGTCTCAGCTGGCTGGTCGGTATTTATTTCAAACGTACTTAGCTTTGATATCAATTGCCTCTCTCTGCTGTGTTACTTTCCACCATTTTATCTTCTCTGGACCAATCATATGGACCCTTGCTGAACTAGCTGTACCATAGTTTTCACATCAAGAACAAGCAGGCGAAGTTGTGGGGCTTTGTTATCAGACGGATTTACCTTGGCATTTGTTATTATCTTGAGGCCATGCCTCTGCATCAGCCAATAGTCAATCTGATTGGACCTTTCTCTGCTGATATAGGTTATGAGGTGGGTAGGTCTTTTCTTAAAATACGTATTGGCTATAACTAGGTCATGGGCTTCAGCGCAGTCTACAATCCTATAGCCATCATCATTTCTACTTCCGTAGCCATAGCCACCGTGACACTGGGTGTACCCAACCTTGGCTTCTCCCACGTGTCCATTTTAGATCCCCGCCAATAAACAGATGCTCCTCAGAAGGGACTGCTTGGATCTAAGTGCCAAGTTGTTCCCAGAAATCATCTTTATCCTCATCAGGGCATCCAGTTTGTGGAGCGTAGCAGGATATCATTCACATATTCATTATTGGAGAGTCGATCCTAATCGACAAATTCAATCTGATATATAATCAACCTGAATCACATATTCTCTCACCTTTTAACCGACAACTACCACCATACCATTTTGAGTTGAACTTGTGCAATGGTATATTGCCTTGTAACCTTCACCAATTTCTCTTGATTTTTAACCTTTCCATTTTGTTTTCTGAATGCAGGCAATGTCTACATGCTGGTTCTTCAGGGTGTCTGCAGCTCACTGTTTCTTCCGGTGAGTGTTCCAACATTGATGGACACTAGTCAGAGATGATGGACTCACTTCTTCAGCCCACTCTGTCCATGAGTGGGTAGCCCTTGCCCATTTTTCATGTCATTCAGACAAGGACGACACGCATCACTTGAAATGGGGGATGCCCTAGCATTTAATCGAGGCCAACGTGAGAGACAGGCCCCGGTCCACTAAAGTCACATGACAAGACCAGTCCCAGGAATGGCAGAGCGAAGCCGGTTATTACATGTGTTCTTGCGGTGTTATTGCTAGTTTGGTGTGGATTATGGAAGGAAATAACGGAGATTTTGTGTTTATTTGAATATGTTGGTGTTGTGCTACAGTTCCTTACATTCATAGTGTTGTGTGCGGAAGTGTAAGTAAGTATTTATTTACAAGAATGTGTATATAACCTCAACGTTCTTCACTTCATTCAGCAATATTGGGCTGCAATACACAAGTTGGATAAGTTACAACTCCAGTGCTGAGGATTTAGAGGTAATACATTTATTTCCTTTTTAATTACAGATATATGAAAATGCCTCGTCGCTCTAGTGTCTTCGGCTGTCGGTCTAATTATGACACTGAAACTGAAAAAACATCGACTTTTTCCTTACCGATGGATGAAAGCCGCCGTAAGCTATGCTTTCGTTACATTCCGACAGATTTTCCTAAACTGAAAAACCAATAGTATGCATAAAACATTTTGATGAGTCGTGCATAATTCGAGTGGACAGGGTTACAGTTAAGGGAGAGCTGAGTGAGTTTCCAAGAATAATTCCGAAACTGACTGAAACTGCTGTGCCAACTATTTTTCCAAATACACCTTCATATTGTTCGCCAGGCATGGCGTGGAACAAATGTTAAGACTTGTAAATAGCTTATAATAGGCCTACCTTTCACCCTGGATTCAGTAACATATTCCCTACATGAATGTTATTGTAAATATAGGCCTAATTGTACATTAACCAGTTTCATTAGCAATATTTGATTTCTATGACTGTGTATTTTTTTACTGCAGTATGATTTTTTATTTTTTGTTATCCAGGGCTAGTAAGAGACACTATGTTTCATTTAATTTCTAATTGAATAGGGTGGTTCCAAGGTAATTTTCAGGAAGGGAGCATAATTTAAGTATTAAATATTATGCTGAAGCCAGGTATGGCATGGAACAAATGTAAGAATTGTAAATAGCTTACAATAGGCCTACCTCTGATCCTGCGTTCAATAAGATATTCCTTACAAGAATGCTATTGTAAATATAGGCCTAATTGTACATTAACCAGTTTCATTAGCAATATTTGATTTCTATGACTGTGTATTTTTTACTGCAGTAAGAGTTTTAGTTTTTGTCATCCAAGGCTAGAAATAGACACTATGTTTCATTTACTATCTAATTCAATAGGGTGGTTCCAAGATAATTTTCAGCAAGGGGGCATAATTTAATTATTAAATATGTTGCTGAAGCCAGGCATGGCGTGGAACAAATGTAAGACTTGTAAATAGCTTACAATAGGCCTACCTTTCACCCTGGATTCAATAATATATTCCCTACATGAATGTTATTGTAAATATAGGCCTAATTGTACATTAACCAGTTTCATTAGCAATATTTGATTTCTATGACTGTGTATTTTTTTACTGCAGTATGATTTTTTATTTTTTGTTATCCAGGGCTAGTAAGATACACTATGTTTCATTTAATTTCTAATTGAATAGGGTGGTTCCAAGATAACTTTCAGGAAGGGAACATAATTTAAGTATTAGATATGCTGAAGCCAGGTATGGAGTGGAACAAATGTAAGACTTGTAAATAGCTTTCAATAGGCCTACCTTTCACCCTGGATTCAATAAGATATTCCCTACATGAATGTTATTGTAAATATAGGCCTAATTGTACATTAACCAGTTTCATTAGCAATAGTTGATTTCTATGACTGTGTATTTTTTTACTGCAGTGTGATTTTTTATTTTTTGTTATCCAGGGCTAGTAAGTGACATTATGTTTCATTTAATTTATAATTGAATAGGGTGGTTCCAAGATAACTTTCAGGAAGGGAACATAATTTCAGTATTAGATATGCTGAAGCCAGGTATGGAGTGGAACAAATGTAAGACTTGTAAATAGCTTACAATAGGCCTACCTTTCACCCTGGATTCAATAAGATATTTCTTACATGAATCTTATTTTTAGTTTTTGTTCAACCAAGTATAGTAAGAGACACTATGTTTCATTTGATCTGTAGTTCAGTAGTGTTCTTTTAGTAGGTTAAAATGCACTGAAATGTATTTTATTTACCGCGCTACGATAGTCTCGCGTGAGCTTGGGGATGCATTCTCTACAGTAAGACCGGTCGAGTCACGTGACATTCAGTGTATGACGTGCGCGCCGCGGCCTGTCTTTCTCGTCGGCCTCGCATTTAATCCATTTGGTATGGCCATTATTTCATTGGCGCAACAAAAAATACTTCAACCGATGTGTCACTTCACCTGTCATTGGAGGCATTTGCGAGCTACTGCCAGCATATAATTTGGCCGGCCCTAACATGGAGTACAGACATCATTTGTAGTCGCCCAATCCATAACATTCGCTACGACTGCTATCTGCCCCTTAATTGGGACAGATCCTTTAACTCAATTCATTCCGAACCCTGGGCTGCCTTTTCTGCCATCTACACTGTACCAAAGACTTTCTTCTCCACTGCACATGCCACTAAGGTCTTTACTCATTACCCTGAGCTAGGGCCCTCCATATTTATGACCCCTGGAGAGAGGATGTCCCAATATTATTAAGCCCCCAGGAATTGGGCTGCCTGTTGGTCCGCAGGTCCGGGGTGTCTGAACCAGCCCACATTTCTGTGGGCCCCCTATCCACCATCAGGCTCCCCCGAGGGGAAGTAAATAGGTAGGTATGAGGTGCTTATTACCAGTGTAATAAAGAAGCATAGACTGCAGTGGTATGGGTACATTACAAGAATGAAGAGCTAGAGACCTGCCAGAAAATACTTCAACCTTACCGTCCAATGGAAAAGACCAAGGGAAAGGTCAAGGAAATGCTGCTAGATAGAGACAGTGAAATCAGATGTGGAGGAGTGAGGTCTCAAATGGGAAGATGTCCTGGAATTAGAAGATGTAGGCAGACAGGAAGAGATGGCGAGCACTTGTACACCACACCTGGTAAACTGGAGTTGGAGAATGATGACGGTAGTTCGAAAAGCCCAGATTTTTAAGACTATTTCAATTTTTACGAACACATTCAGAATCCATTACCATATTCTGAAAAAATGGCGATCAAAGATACTTTAGAAGGTAAGGGTTAAGTGTCAACATCAATATCCATAATTTCTAAATGTGTTTGAATTAGAGATGTGCATTATGAGCTTCATGATCCAAGGATAACTTTAAAAAATGGGATTATTTGAAAGATCAGTCAGACTTCTGCAATTGCAGGGAGCAACAAACTACCCAACACCTTTATGACTGTCAGTCCTGCCCTGTTTGTTGTACATTTCAAGACTTGACTCGAAGAGGGAATTGCTGCTGCCCATTTCTGGGCAGACTTTGTGTGAAATACGTTTGTGACATAAGGTGTACTTTGTTTTGTTCGTATATAATACCTTATTTATATTTATAGTTTTTTTCAATACTCTGACACAAAATAAATAAATAATTAAATAAATTTCATGATCTGTATAACATAGCATTAGGGTTGATCCTCCTGGTCAATGCAATTGGCAGCCCAAGATTTCAGTAGTACCACATGTATATTTAAAATATAAATGTGTACGAATCTGAATTGTATTGATTAGGAGGAAGAACCACTAATGCTATACTCGTTAGCTATCAAACTAGTCTATAGTTTCAACTATTGTAACAGTCTACTACTTTACAAAACAAATCCCATCACAGCGACACTTCATAAATCTAAGATAGCTATCGAAGGTTTTCGGCATCTTGCTGGGCGTTCACTTTATGTTATTCATAAATGAGTCGCCTAAAAGCAAAACGAATTAAGTCCACTCCAGCACATTTCGAGAAAATGGCAAAAAAACCACTACCACCTTCCATTAAGGCTGTTGCTTACGAAACATAAAATCACAAAAAAAAATCAATGATTATTAGAACAAGTAATAATACTCATAATACTATTATATAAACTGTTATTGTTGTTTTAAAAGTGGACTTTATTGATTTTGCTTCTAAGAAGTGGACTTTATACATTTTGCATGTTAGCAGTATGGATTTTACTCGTTTTGCTACTATTTATTAAAAGCACAAACTACAAGAAGAGATAATATCCATGTTTCTTTCACTATTGTTTACGAGTTCCCTGGGTAGACATATAAACACACAGTTCAGGAGCTTCTTCTGTTGCACTGCAAAGTTCATTATCGACATTTGAGTCAAATAAGTCAACGTAGAATTTCAGTGATGGGCTCAACTTCCAATTAGAACCAAAGTGCAATTCAAGGAGCCTTTTCACATCTGACACTTTATTCTTGTTGACTGAAATAGTGTTCTTTCGAACAGGTGAAGGATTTATAGCCGACACATTCTTCTTACTTTTCATCAGGGATCTGTAGGTTCCAGTTCTATGGTAATAAAACGGCTCCCCATCCACAAGGACCATGAGATGAGGCGTTTCTGATCGTCCGAAAAAGTAGCGCTTGCAAGGTGCAAATTTAAAGTGCCATTGTTGAATAGGTTCCATGTCCTCTGTTGCCTCTTGCTTCCAGTTAAATATATCCATATCAATCCCTGGTTGACGAATGGATCTTCGATTACTTCTCTCTTCTTGAATTATTTTTCACAGAGACCGAATAACCGATCAGGAGGAATGAAGGAATGACTTCTTACTGGAAAAATTAACTGTACCTCCTCTATGTCTCATGGTGTTTGCAGGAACCACCTTTGGAGCATAGCTATCATCGTTCTATTTTTATTTTGTCCCACACATCCGTCCGCGAAAAGCTTTATCTTCTTAATGTTTGTTAAGTCCAAGTTCTGCAAGCAGTGATAAACGCAATATGCCACCTCATTCAAACCTTTCGGGTAGGTCCCCTTAGACCATATGTAGTTGAAACAAATATCTGGTGTAACTGTGCTCTTAGAATTTCCAACAACAATAGAGAAATTGAACAGGTAGAGTTGGCACCAATAGTAAGTTTCCTGATCAGGAATTTTCGGATATGACAAATTCTTCTGACAATCGAAAGGCAGTGTAAGTACACCTGGTTCACTTTCTGCCTTACCTTGCTAGCTTCCAGTGAAGACAACTTAATAGGATCAGTTTCCCTGCTTAATTCTCTCTGAAAATTCAAGACAAGTGGAGCACACGTCGAGCCTGGGTAATCCAAATCCCAGGTTAAACTTACGATTAAAAATGTAACGAAAGTACGAGTTCTTCACTCGATTAAAAATATAACGAAAGTAGGAGTTCTTCACTTTCACACTATCATCAGCTTGGGCATTGTAAGCGTTAGCCAGCTTTTGGATATTCAGATCAGAACTAAGGTAACTTCTACGAGTGTTACTACGACAGTAGTGGGATTCAAGGCACGTTAGTGAACTAATATATGCAACAACTGCTTTCTTCTTGTTGGTGTACTTCTGAGAAGTGTGATCACCACCTCTTTTCTACTGGACGACAGTGGACTTTGTCCGTTTTGCATCTAACCTGAGTTTTTAAAGGGGAAATACTTAAGGATTTTATGGCTTTTGCTAGTATATTATTTAATGCTTCAGTAGACACATCTTTTACCAATATATTTCTACCAATATCTCATTTTTTGTAAAAAGTGGACTTTATCCGCTTTGCTTTTAGGCGACTCAAATAAGGTATAACTACAATAATAATATGAAAAACAGTAGTGTGTTTGGCTATTCTCATATATCACAGTAAGACAGATTGTGTTTTCATTAGCATTGTTCGGGGATAGAGGATCACTGTTTCATTGTCCAGTTAGTATTAAGTATAAAGGCCATTTGTATGATGTTGGTTGACATCTCTGTTTATTAGCCCCATGCATGGATGAGTGTGTAAATCATCTGATAATCTGTGTAACTGTGCGGTCTTTGATGGAGTGTGCGTGTGTAGCTGTATTGTGCCCAAGGTACAGTACTATCGCAGTATTTCCCAGGAGTCTGTAAAAAAGACCCACGGTAACCCTACACTAAGGACAGCCGCTGTCAGTGATGGGATACGAACCTTGGATCACTGGGTGTTGCATCTTCCTATTCCTAATATGGAGTGGAGTGGAGTGGCCTTCTTGGCTACAAAGGTGCCCGTTTGAATGAATTTGTAAGTCACTGAGTATAACATTTAATTTTTTCTAATGAATCTCTTTGCTAATCATTTCTAATTATTGGTCAATTACGCTTTAAAATCTAACTTTAAAAAGGACTATTTTTTTTTTTTTTTTTTTTGCTACTGACTTTATGTCGCACCGACACAGATAGGTCTTATGGCAACGATGGGACAGGAAAGGGCTAGGACTGGGAAGGAAGCGGCCATGGCCTTAAGGTACAGCCCCAGCATCTGCCTGGTGTGAAAATGGGAAAAAACGGAAAACCATCTTCCGGGCTGCCGACAGTGGAGTTCGAACCCACTGCCTCCCGAATACTGGATACTGGCCGCACTTAAGCGACTGCAGCTATCGAGCTCGGTGGGGATCTTTTTAATGGGCACAATGCCCAGCTAACATAACCTAGATATGTGCTAGTTATTTAATATTATTATATATTTGAATCATTGTGTGCCCCTAAACTGAAATGTATATACTGTAAAACTGTTTATTTAAACGATAAATTACCATTATTATCGGCGTAACTGCATCAGTTACATCGGAGTTTAAATGTTTAACTTGATTATCGTGTAGTGTCGTGCACGAGCAGTGTCTGGATTTAAAGATAAAAATTTCATTGTTCCGTATTGAAATTATTGATGTTAAAAATTAAATAATTGAAAAGGAGGTTCAACCTATTCAATACTTAAAAGAAAGAAATGCAGTAATCACATTCCTATTTAAATGGGACCGGTTTCGACCTTAGTCCAGGTCATCATCAGCCGTAAAAACATGTACAATGTTTATGAATATTGGAGGTGAGTTTCACACTCTGATAGGCACAAAGACACGACACCACACTGTCGTGCACAAAGTCACAACACTATCAACTAATATACGAAGATCAAAAATAACTTGAAGTCGCAGACGAATAGATTTGTAGTAGAAAGCCGCCAGCTCCTGGTGATCAGCGCGGCACATTCAAGGTCATGCGCTGCGGTCGAACGCCAAAGTAGAGTGGAGAATGTTTTGAAGGTCCAGAATTTGTCACGGTTGCGGGAAGTTAAGTACGTATATAAAAATATACGACGCAAATCAGTATAATTGAATGAGTACTTGTACTCCTGCTAAGTCAACTCGTTCATTGCAGGCCTCCAGCGTTATGCAAGAATCCTGACGGCGTGTGGAGAGTACTCGCCTTTGGGAAGATTCTGGAAGGTGTGCCCCTTCCGGAAGCAACCACATGGCGTGTGCCCAGGTATTTAAGTCAGACGCGACCTACGGGATTGAGTTAGTTGGTGTAGTGAGTCCAATGTGTGGACTCTGAGTCGGCGAAGACTGCAGTCAGTGTGTTAGTGACAGCCTGGGCTGAGGTGTCAGTCTGTTGGAGCCGTGGACTCGTTTCTGTGTGCCTGTCGCCGTGCGTACAAGTGTCTAGAACTAGCTGCTGGAAGAGGGCGTAACCTGTCCTGTGCAGTGTGGAGGACAGCACTGGGTGCCGACATGGGGCTGTGAGTGGAGTTCTATGGACTGAGTGGACAGCAGATACTATCCCGAGCTGCGAGACCGACGTGTGGACTGCGGACCATGCCAGCGTTAACGAGTGTGGCTGAGTGAGTGTAGTGTAAGTGATCAAGGATGAGAGAGAGAGAGAGAGAGAGAGAGAAAGAGAGAGTGTGTGTGTGTTTTTGTGTTGTGTTGTGTTGCGAGCTCGGCAATTGTGTGTGTAAATGAGTAGTTTTAGTGCTTACTTTATAAATTTTAGAAATAGGACGCTACCAGGTTCTGTCTCATTTATTTACCCTGGCAACACGTTACAATATTCTAACTGTTAAATTTGGGTATTCATTTAACGTAAATTAGTTTTAACACAAACTCTTGATTTTCCAGTCCCTTGGATTTTGTGTTCATGAGGTTTTATTGTAGTTGCTGTGAAGTTATGCACTTTTATTTTTACCTCATGTGATTAAGTGTAAGATAGGATCTGGAACCCTAACTTTGTCAAGAGCAATAAAGTCCACTAAATTAAACACACATTTTTAACACTGTGTTGTACAGAAATACCACGGGACTCTAAGAAAAATTTGAAATATTCATAAATTGCAATTGAAAATGCTAAATAAACCAAACTGAACCATTCTCACCAGCAAGTGAGAGTCTACATCGACACCACATTTCACTCACTAGCCTGGCCACTCTTCATCCAGGTGTGTAACGTTACGGCTATCACAATGTACTTACCTATCCCTGGAACCAACACCCACATAGATAAAATGAGCGTTTTTATCAGCTTCTCCCAGAGCTGCTTCAATCACGGGCATAGCTAAATGAACAGAAAAAAGAAAACACTCTGTAAGAGAAGACTTTACAAAGCATAGGCTCTCAGCCATAAAATGGACAAGTTAATGTATAGAACGAGAATAAGCAGAGATAGTGATGACTAGGGCCTGGAGTTTTAGGTTTTAACCTAGTTTTCCTCTGGCTATTTAATTAACAGATGTCATTATATGTATTCGTTTCACACTTCCGGAAGAATATGTGAATTACATTGTACCTAAAAATACTGGGTATCCTCAATTAAAGTTATGGTATTCAGCACGGTACAGCACAGGCTGTAATGCCCGTAGGAGTCTAAAATTTCATAGATATGCTAACTAAGCAATTTGCTCAAGAATTATGCCACAAAAATTATTAGTTCCAAGTCATGCCCGTAGGCAAAAATATGGCGCTGTAAGCGGTCAGAACGTGCAATATTCCGTAATTCTAACATCAAAATGTTCTTCCAGTAGAATTGCGCTGTGTCAGTTCCTTGGATGTTGCTTGGTGACGTATGTTGATTTCTTTTGCGAAGTGAATTCTTCGTTGTAACATAAGAAAGTTGAACTTTTCCATGTGAAACGTAATGCCTATTGGGAAGAGACCATACACTACCAAGTGAAATTGTTTAATCAGAATGGCAACAGAAACGCTGCACTACAGGAATATCACCGACAGCAACAGCAGAGAAGAAGTCCCATGACAAGTAATGGACTTAAAAAATTCGAGGAAACAGGTGGATTAGGTGTTGCACCAGGGAGAGGATGGTGGCCCATGCCCATGGATGTTGTTGATGAAGTTGCTGTAGCAGACCGTGCAGCACATTCTCCCAATTCTATAACTAGTGCTCGAGCTGTGTCATGTGAATTGTCGCTACCCCGGTCAACAGCGCATTTTACACTGGTATTCCTACAAACTTCATACTGTTCACAAGCTGAAACCGCAAGATGTTGCACAACACTGTAACTTTGCCCTTTGGTTTCTGGCGTGCATGGACGTGGGCAACATGTGGCCAGGCAAGATTCTGTGGACTGATGAGGTGCATTTTAGTCTGGAGGGAGCAGTGAATGCACAGAACTGTCGCATATGGGGTTCGACTCCTCCAAACGTTGTCCAGGAACAACCATTGCATTCAGCTCACATGACTACTTGGTGTGGTTTTACAAGCTTTTTTTTTTTTTTTTAAAGGAGATGATCCCTGGTGGTCCAATTAGGTGTACAGCAACATCTACACATTATAGGGACCTCCTTGTGCAACATGTGATTTCAGCTTTTGCAGGAACACAACGGTGACTACATCGATATTTTCATGCAAGATGGATCAATACGGCATATCGTTTGCCAGGTGAAAGAACTGCTTCGAGAAACCTTCAGTAATGACTGCATTATCTCTAGGCATTTTCCAGATGCGTGGTCTTTGAGATCCCCCATCCTAAATCGATGTGACTTCTGGTTGTGGGGATATTTGAAAGATCATGTCTGCCTGATCTAAAGGCTAGCATACGACATGTCGCTCTGATTTCACCAGATGTGCTGCAGGTAACTGCCGACCATGCCATGTTACGGATGCAGCATGTTGCTGAGTTGGGAGGGCATAATGAACATTGTCTGTAACCTCCCAGAACCACCGTTATCATGTGTTTGATCTTTTCTGCCTTTTTTCTGTGACCCATACCATTGCTTACAGCACCATATTTTGGCCTGGTGGAAAAACTTGGAAGTATTAATTTTTGTGGCATAATTTGCGAGCGCATTGCTTAGTTAGCATATTTACCTACGATCATTACAGCCCATGCTGTACCGCGCTGAATACCATAACTTTAATTGAGGACACCCGGTACCTAAATGAGGGATTGACACCTAAGATAACCTGAATAGCTGTTTTGCTTTCTTCAAATTCCCATTGTAACTTACAGTAAAATTATTTCCACCACTATCATAAGCAAAAGAACGGAGATAGTCTCATGCCTCCCACTGCACAAGTGACATATGGGGAGAACTAGACGCAGCCAATAGACAGTCAGAAGGAACACAACTGGGTGGCCTCCAGTCGTCCACAGAGTACAGTAGGCAGAAAGTGTATGAATGGTTGTTGCAATACTTTTGTAACTTCAATTGCTGTATAGCAAACATTTGCCTGAATTCAAAACCAGATTGCTATACTGTAGATCAAAACTTTACTACGGTCCATTGAGTAGTTTTCTCTGAGACATGCTTCAAGCAAGTAAGTTTCCCCGTAACTAACCTGAAAACTGCACTGCAATACCCAAGCACGCTTCGTGAAGTGTACTTAAGATACCTGTTATTTATTTCAAATTAATTGTGAGCAGAAATGCCATTTTGAGTAGCATAAATCTGCAGCTGCGCACACAGATAATGTAGCTAGGAGGAATAAGTCCAGCAGCAACAGTTATTTCAACCAGAGTTGGCAATCCTGAAGATAACTAACTTTCGCCTTTGCCAGGGTGTTGGTGTCTGCAAATGTCCTGTGAAATGTGATATACAACCATGTCATGAAAACTTTCTGGAAGATATCACCGCACCCACAAAGATAAACCTAAAAAAGCACCTATTTTTAAGTATTCCAGAAACCTAAAATGAAAATCTGTACCACCTAAACATCCGGGCCCTAGCGATGACCAAATGTAGGAAACAAGGGACAAGACAGAAGTAAATACAAGTTGATGATCTTTGTTGTTTAAAGGGGCCCCAAATGGTATGAGGTGCAACAAAATGAAACTACAAAATTTATTCACTGACTAGAATATAAAACGAACGATGATGAAAAATGACCATAAATCCAAACCAATCGGCAGATATGATCAGCAATCCCACATTTTATGAGAGGATGCTTGTTGTGCAAAGGAGTCCAAAAATCCAGGTCACCGGCCCTCATAATAGTACTAATCCTGGAAAAGAAGGCACATGGTATTAATCACATACTGGTACGAAACCTTATGGTATTCCTCACATAGTGGTACTAATCACAGGTAAAACAGACCCATGGTGTTTCTCACATAGTTCAACTAATCACAGGTAAAACAGACCCATGGTGTTTCTCACATAGTTCAACTAATCACAGGTAATACAGACCCATGGTGTTCCTTACATTGTGGTACTAATCACAGGTGATCCAGATCCATGGTGTTCCTCACATACTGGTACTAATTACAGGTGATTCAGACCCATGGAGTTCCTTACATTGTGGTACTAATCGTAGGTAAAACAGACCCGTGGTATTCCTCACATACTGGTACTAATTACAGGTGATCCAGACCCATGGTGTTCCTCACATACTGGTACTAATTACAGGTGATTCAGACCCATGGTGTTCCTCACATAATGGTACTAATCACAGGTAATACAGGCTCATGGTGTTCCTCACATAATGGTACTAATCACAGGTAATACAGACTCATGGTATTCCTCACATAGTGGTACTAATCACAGGTAATACAGACCCATGGTGTTCCTCACATAGTGGTACTAATCACAGGTAATACAGACCCATGGTGTTCCTCACATAGCGATACTAATCACAGGTAAAACAGACCATGGTATTCCTGACATTGTGTTACTAATCACAGGTAATACAGACCCATGGTGTTCCACACACAGTGGTAATAATCAAGGTAAAACAGACCATGGTATTCCTGACATTGTGTTACTAATCACAGGTAATACAGACCCATGGTGTTCCACACACAGTGGTAATAATCAAGGTAAAACAGACCATGGTATTCCTGACATTGTGGTACTAATCACAGGTAATACAGACTCATGGTATTCCTCACATAGTGGTGCTAATCACAGGTAATACAGACCCATGGTCAATGGTAATACAGACCCATGGTGTTCCTCACATCGTGGTACTTTTTTTTTCTAGTGGCTTTACGTCGCACCGACACAGATAGGTCTTATGGCGACGATAGGATAGGCCTAGGAGTTGAAAGGAAGTGGCCGTGGCCTTAATTAAGGTACAGCCCCAGCATTTGCCTCGTGTGAAAATGGGAAACCAAAACCATCTTCAGGGCTGCCGACAGTGGGATTCAAATCCACTATCTCCCAGATGCAACCTAACAGCCGCATAATGGTACTAATCACGCGTAATACACACCCATGGGGTTCCTCAGATAGTGGTACTAATCACAGGTAATACAGACACACGGTATTCATGACATAGGGGTACTAATCACAGGTAATAACAGACCCATGGTGTTCCTCACATAGTGGTACTAATCACAGGTAATACAGACACACGGTATTCATGACATAGTGGTACCAATCACAGGTAATACAGACCCATGGTATTCCTCAGATACTGGTGCTAATCACAGGTAATACAGACCCATGGTGTTCCTCATATAGTGGTACTAATCACAGGTAATCTCATGGTTCCAAATCCACCATCCCTTGATCACCTCTTTTGTTGACTCATAGAACCGGCAGGGGATGCCGTGGTGTATTCTTCGTCTTCGCCCCCCACCCACAGGGAGTAAATAGAAGTTGTGAAAAGTTTCAAATACTTGGAGACTGTAAAGAAGTGCATCTGGGATGATGCAATGTGGAACGTTCTGTTGCCAGGAGTTTCCCATGACGTATGTAGAGTATGAGTTCTAACATGGAAATAAAGCACTCACGTCCATATAACTTACTTTCTTCTTCTGCATAGGAGGAATGTGTCACACCCTGTAGATGGCTTAACGTCGCACCGACACAGGTCTTATGGCGACGATGAGATAGGAAAGGGTTAGAAGTGGGAAGGAAACGTTCGCGGCCTTAATCACCGCAAGGCACAGCCCCAACATTTGCCTAGCGTGAAAATAGGAAACTGAGGAAGTATGTATAATTTTCACCTTCCTTACGTGAAGGCCACTATTTTTCATTTGAACAAAGGTCAAGGTGTTGTGAAGTAAACGGGAAGTTTTAGCTTACAAAAGAAGTTTGCAGACCGATAAAATACTGGACATGTTGCTCAATGAAGACTTCAGTAATCAATTTATACCACTGGCAGCAAGTTGAACTACCTACAGGTTGTGACCCAGGAAAAGTTTTAGTACCTTTTACAGATCTGTTATACAGGCCACCATTCGCATACAGGGCTAAATGTTCCGCTGGATAATGAAACATCATGTATCTTTTGTGAATTTGCTTATTTGTGATGATTTTAAAATATATTTGTGAACAAACTAACTTATATGCCAGTCAGGCGATTAGCGCTTCACGTTGCACCTTCATTAAATACTCGTGTACTGGGAATGACATCATACCTGATTACATCTCACAAGGAGAGGCCAGACCCTGCGTCCAACCAATTTAAACGAGCTTTGATATACCTGTTGGGGGACACTCAACAATAACTCGTGCAGAAGGGTTTAGGTAAATACGCTTTCGTTTCTGAAAAAAAAAACTGAGGTCAAATGTCATGACGCAGGATCCGCTTTGGACCAACACTAAAAGGCGAAGAAATTTTATTTAAACCTGTCAGGACATCAACCTAATAACTTCCAAAAAATTGATGAATCCCTGATTCCAATGCAATGCATATATACTTGGAGAATTTCACCACAGTCAGCAGGAGCGGGGACTGAGTAGAGACTGTTCTTGTCTGCAAACCTCGAAAACGTGAGTTCGAGTCACATCGCAGCTATATTTTGAAGATATTAAACTTCACAGTTGACAATACTGGCTAAACATGTCATATATTACTTGAAGCTTTATTTATTGTACAAAATATATATTTTTACGAGTTGTTTTACGTCGCACCAATACAGATAGGACTTATGGCGGCAATGTGATAGGCAAGGGCTAGGAGTGGGAAGGAAGTGTCCGTGGCCTAAATTAAGGTACAGTCCCAGCATTTGCCTAGCGTAAAAATAGGAAACCATGGAAAACCATCTTCAGGGCTGCCGACAGTGGGGTTTGAACCCTCTATCTCCCGAATGCAAGCTCACAACTGCGTACCCCTAACAACCCAGCCAGCTCACTCAGTAAAAGGAATTATTATTTGAAGGAACGTGAAGATAAAAATGGAACAAAAATATCACGCAAATTGCAATACATTTTATTTTCTATTTGAAATTAACGTAGGTCTAAACATTCCCACAAGACCATAAGACCTATCTGTGTCGGTCCAACGTAAAGCAACTTGTACAAATATATTTATGTAGAAAAAATACAGCTGCAACGAGACCCAAACTCGTGTCGTCAAGGTTCGCAGACAAGTACGGTGACCAATAGTCCACCGCTCCAGTTGATTGCGGCGTAACTCTTCAAGTATGTATACGTTGCATTGGAATCGGGGATTCATCATTCTTTCGAAAATTATTAGGTTGCAGACCTGACATGTTTATTTTTTGCTATCTGCTTTTACGACGCACTGACACAGATAGGTCTTATGGCGACGATGGGACAGGAAAGGCCTAGGAATGGGAAGGAAGCGGCCGTGACATGACAATGGGAAACCACAGAAAATTATCTTCAGGGCTGCCGACAGTGGGATTCGAACTATCTCCTGGATGCAAGTTCACAGCTGCGCACCCCTAACCGCGCGGCCAACTCGCCCGGTAGCAACATTTTTAAGTAGGCTAATGTTTGTTCACCTTTTAGTGTTCTTTCACCTCCACTTGGTTTGAAGCGAATCCTGCGTCATGACGAGAGCCCGGATTATATGTAATATAAAAATGAGAAATATGTACATAAATATGTAGCTATAATTGACAAAATATGTAGTTAAATTTGTAACAAATAAAAAGTATATAACTTAATATCTAAGCTTTATTTGATGTATTCTTGTACAAAGAAAAGGAAACAAAACCGATAACAGTTAAAAGTGCAGATGTTGTCAACTTCTTAATTTTCATTTAGAGGCGCAATGGCTAAATATTTTTCCAAATTTTCTGCGGTCATCGAATGAATTCTGTCTGTTAGGATGTGAAGTCATTGGCACGTATTTCAAATGAGGAATGGTACTGGAAGATCATTCTCATTCTCAGGGAGCCGCACAGACTCATGGTTTAGTATTCGGCATACATTAGAAAAGAAAATTGTCTCCTGGATTCTTTTTCAAAACATCATTGAATTTTACTGAAAGACACTCACCGACTGCTCCCAGCACAACACTCAATTTACTGATTGCATCTTCCACTATTTACACAGATCCATGGAGAAGCAGTCCAGAAGTTTCCAGCTTTGTAACGCTGTTCGGAATCCAACTAAAATAGCTTGTGATGTATGCAATCGATGAAGCCACCTTCGAATCTTGAAAGGAACTCATACACTCACGCACAGACTCTGCACTTTCAGGAGGAAGTGGACCATACTGGGAAAAAACACAGACAATGCAACCGCAGCTTTTAGCATATAGGATGCAGCATCTGAGAAGAGCACCAACATTTTTTCTTTGTTAATCGCTAGCTCTTTAAATCCGTTTTTGATGAATCACGAAACTGTAGCATGATTTGTCTGTTCTAGTGGTTTGCAGTAAATTAAATAAGACACAGAGCCTCTGGATCCAATTTACTTGCTAGGAGATTTGCAATGAAACGATGCAATGTATCTTTCAACTCGTCGATGGCAATCCATATGTTGAATCACCAAGTTCAGCTCCAATTGTTCCCAGTGTGTTAATGTAGCACGAGTTCAAATAGTTTTTTCCGGAGTGTTGATTCATTCAGAATATTGAAGTTGCAATATTTGCGTACAAATCCTTGAAACTTTGGCACTCCAATTTACCATGGTATGTTTGCAGCGACCGTTGCCATGCACGAATCTTTATTAAATTCACTGGTAGAAGACGAAAGGGGTTCCAGAGTCCCCTGTGTAAGAAGAATTTGTTTCTTCGATGAAGAACGTTTTTTTTTTTTTATTTCTCACATGAAGATCAGTTTTTAAATGCTGTTCTAATTGTAGCTTCATTGAGCACGCAATACACTTGTCACAGACACTGCATAGTACGATTTCACCATCATTTGTAAAGGCTCCATCAATCGAAATCCAATCTTTTAATTTTGATGCTAGTTTGGGTGTGACTGATGCCATAGCGATCCATTAACTGTGACTCAGAATATGGTTCGAGCAAGTGTTTTCTTTCACGGGTTATTTTTTTCCAAGCGGTCATCCCAGCCGCAGGGTAACTTTCACTTAGTGTCTTCCTCTGTAGCAGCAGCGACATGTCATTGACCATCCTTCACACTGTACCGTTACTTCTTAAGGGATGTACAAACCACCAACATAACTAAGAGATGAGATTCTTTGACAGAATACTTCACTTTAAATTATTCCATCATTTTTCTATGTTAAAGACATACCGGTACAGGCTTTTTAAACTATTTTGAAGTGTTTAATTTAAAAAACCAAAATCGATGTAAAATTAGTGGAAAAAGAATTGTTTTCTTTTAAATGTGCAATATCCTACAAAATATTGAACATGTGTAATATTCTCTAAATATTATCATGCATCAAAATATGTAAAAATATGCAACTTTAACCTCCCTGAATAACGATCCTTTTAGTGTGATTCACCGAAATTATAGCTTTTCTTGTAGCTACATACATGGGAACGGAATATGTAATTACTAATAACATATAATCCAAGCTTTAGTCAAAACATTTGACCTCAATTTTTTCGAAAATGAATGCGTATTGACCTAAACCCTTCTACACGAGTTACTGTTTAGTGTACCCCAACAGTACACCGAAGCTCGATGAAATCTGTTGGACGCAAGGTCTGGCCTCTCCTTATCAGCCAATGAAAATACTAATGCGTGCTTGAACAATAGAGAATGGCCGGTGTGTGATACATTTAATTAGGTTATAAAAATAAATGTACTTCAGGGCGTGGGCAGGTTCATTGCAATGAACATCTCTCCTCTACAAGATATTCCACATAAGATTAGCATCATTTCAACTCCATTAGAATGCCATACAAATTCCATAGCAGGCTACATACTGAACATCAAAGAGCAACAGACAAGTACGGTATTGGAACACTCACTGAAAACGACAATGCGATCATGCCACGCTCAAATGTCACACAGTTCTGCTGGAAATTATTGTTTTGAGAGGAAGTAACTTATGAATGGGCTGCCATACTCTATTAACACTAGGCTATTTGAAAGGGGAAAAAGAATACTTAAGAATGAAGATATCAGCAAAAGGCCACAGAAATGAAAGTCTTCCCAGACTCAAAAACCTAAAAGTCTGGGATGGAAGAGAAAAATAACTAACCAGGGGAGGTAGAATAGGAAAGATGAAAGTTGTCAGGATGACACATTTGGAAGCAATGCAAGACTCAGCTAAGGGGACCATGGTCACCAAACCATACTTCCAAGTTGAGAACCCCTGGTCCCCCTTTTCAGTTGTCTCTTACAACATGCTATATTCTGTTTATTCTGCCACCCCCACCTACAGGTGGAAAAGCTCACACAGATTTGAAGCGAAAGAAACTTCCATACTATACTATTTCAGTAAATAGAAATGAGTACAGTAAATTAAGTTACTGAGTTTTAGTGCCAAAACAATTATTCAGCTAAAATTTTATAGTTTATTTCCGGATTATCATTACCATAATTCAGATCACCACCAGTACCATTTAGTCAAAGTAGGTACATACAAGTTGAGAATCTCTGAGTGGAGGTAAATGTTGGTCGAGTTATGGTGTTCATACACTGACCACATTGCCGTCCCCCTCAAAAGAGGCTGGCACCGAACTCCATAGCTGCAGTCGCTTAAGTGCGGCCAGTAGCCAGTATTTGGGAGATAGTGGGTTCGAACCCCACTGTCGGCAGCCCTAAAGATGGTTTTCCGTGGTTTCCCATTTTCACACCAGGCAAATGGTGTACCTTAATTAAGGCCACAGCCGCTTCTTTCCCATTCCTAGGCCTTTCCTATCCCATCGTCCCCATAAGACCTATCTGTGTCGGTGCGACGTACAGCAAATAGAAAAAAAAGTGGGTGGCGACTACGCCCTCTTTGGATATTCAAAATTACATAATACAGTAAGAATCAATGAAGTGCACTTATACTGTACCTTTCACACAATCCGGACACCAGCTTTCACCATTCTCATCTTTTGAACCACTAAAGAGAACAAAAATATCGCCGGCCGTTTTCTTATCAGCCTGCAAAGATTGGATCAGTTCGCTGTACTTGACGTAGCCCTCTACTGCATGAGTCTTAACCATTTTCTGCAAGAAAATTCGTAAATTTAAAGCTCAGGAGAGATAAGTTCAATAGAAGCTGCGTAAGCTAATAGAAACACGATAAGGGTAATTCTAAACTGATAATGTAATGACGGCAAACAGCAAAGCACTAGAGTGCGAAGTTCAAAAATACACAAAATAAACAAATAGACAGTATAGCCAATAGCTGCCAGCTGAAAATTACCCTTTGAGATTATTTTATTTTTACCTTCAATTTTCCTCAAGTGTTGTATAAATAGCAATACCAAATATCACAATTAAATCAAAACCGAAATACAAGTACATCAAGAGAAACAATGGACGTATTTTTACTAAAATATCAATAGCTCTAAGTTTGGATGAGTATGGAACAGAGCCATCTACAGTTAAAGCCGGAGGGTACGCTTGGCAACGATGTACCTATCTGTCAAACGGAGGCCGAGAGAAAAAGGGGCGTAACCGACTTCGAATTACTTCACCCACATTCACCACATTTAGACCAACACGATGATTATGATAAATGCACACTCTCGTAAAATGGTAGCCTACAGGTAGACCTCGTTATACGCGATAGTTACGTTCCGCGGAATTCCCGCGCATAGCGAATTCGCGTAAATCGAGATTCATTTTATATGTAAAATACAGGATTAGGTTTCCGTTTACTCACATATTAAGTTTAATATAGCAGAGATTCTTAATATTTTTACAAAATATAACCATTATCCTGTCTCTGAAACGCATTTTAATGCAAAATTTATACACTTAAAAATTTAACACTGAAATATACAATAATAAATTAAACTCTGCATACAAGCCCTTGGCTTTAGCTTGAATAGCAGCTCCGGAGAGAGGCATGTGTTGTTGGTTGTGATGCTCAATCCAATCCATTCTTTACATCGCTTCCGAGCGGGATTTTGTTACTCTAGTCACACTTAAGTTAGTTAAAGATTGAGCAGTTTTTACCGAATTTATTCCGCATTGTCACGAATAGTTCTCACAGTGGATTCGTAAGTCCCGAAGCATGCTGCCCTGTTTCTTCAACGAATGTTAAGTGTTAACTCAGCTGTTAAGGAGACTTAACACATAATTTAACAAAATGGTCGTCTCATCAAGAATTGGTAACTCTAACAGATGTTAATACTTGTGTTAAATTAACCTGGCAGCAGCCCTATGTTAAACCTCTTAACAACTGCTAAAATTTCAAAATGGAGGTATGTAGAAGACGTAAGTTTGAAGCTTTACTGCTGTATGAAGACAATTTATAAGCTGAAGAAGGCAAAGGTTGACCCATACTAAAAAATAACTACCTTCTAGAGTTGTCAGAAGATATATTTCTATTACCAAAGCCATAATGAACAAGATACTAGACGATATTGAAAATACGTTAGAGTTTCCAACAGTGAGGACAAATATCATGAGGCAGGATCCGCTTCGGACCACATGGAGGTGATAGAACACTAAAATGCGAATACATTTTACTCAAACTTGTCAGGTCTGCAACCTAATAATTTCCGAAAAATTTATGAATCCCCCGATTCTAATACAACATCTATATACTTGAAAAGTTGCAATACCGACAAGTGGAGCAGTGGGCGAGTGGTCATCGTACTTGTCTCCTAACCGCGATGACGTGACGTCGAGTCCAGCCATAGACATACTTTTTAAATACAAATTAAACTATTGTTTCAGGGAATATGAAGGTAAAATGTGAATAAAATGAATAATCAAATTGCAGTGGAACTTATGTTCTACCTAAAGTTAATAGAAAGAGATCCAGCAGTAACTGTGAGAACGTTTAGGCCTATATTAATATCATGTAGAAAATAAACTGTACTGCAATTTTCGTAATATTTTTGTTCCAATTTTTATCTTAACGTTCCCTCAAATATTAATTTAATCGTCTTCTTATTCTTCTTATTTATCTGTTTACCCTCCAGTGTCCTGGAGCTTCAGACTCTGGGTCGGGAATACAAATGGGGAGGATGGCCAGTACCTCGCCCAGGCGGCCTCACCTGTTATGCTGAATAGGGGCCTTGTTGGGGGATGGGAAGATTGGAAGGGATAGACAAGGGAGAGGGAAGGAAACAGCCTTGCCTTAAGTTAGGAGGAGAAGTGGGAAACCATGGAAAACCACTTCCGGGATGGCTGAGGTGGGAATCGAACCCACCTCTAATCAGTTGACCTCTGAAGGCTGAGTGGACCCCGTTCCAGCCCTCGTACCTCTCTTCAAATTTCGTGGCAGAGCCGGCAATCCACCCCGGGCCTCCAGGGGTGGCAGCTAATCACACTAACCACTACACCACAAAGACGGACATATTAATTTATTTTGTGCAAAAATCACAGCTGCGACGAGACTCGAATTCACGTCTACGAGGTTCGCAGACAAATACGGTGACCACTCACTTACGCTGTGATGTAACTCCCAAAATTATGTCTTGCATTGGAATCGGGGATTCATCAATTTTTCAGAAGTTACTAGGTTGCGGACCTGACATGTTTAAGTAAAATTTATTTGCCTTTTAACACTCTTATACACGAGTTACCATTGAGTACAGGTACATTGAAGCTCGGTGAAATCGGTTGACCGCAGGGTCTGGGCTATACTTGTTAGATATTATGCTTGAGACACTTTACATGTAATTGTAGGCGACTATGTTCACGAGTACAAAAAAAGTGTGTAGAATCCTGCAAAGGATTCCTGCTGCCACTGCAGCATTAACAAGGCATTACATTATTTTCCCCGCAATAAAATAATGCTCGAAAACCATTCAAAACACATAAATTATCACATTTTCTCGATGTTAAGAATATAAGAATATCGAATGTTGTGATATAACAGTCCGTTCTTTCATTTTTTAAGCACAGTCGCATAATTTTAAATTAAAATTAAATGAAATATAAACTCGCATTCATCATAACGCTTTTGTTGCCTCTTACTTGACATGTTTACCTCTTATCGGTCTTCGCTAACCATAACCTATAATAATGTCAACCATGTGTCTGTGTGACACCGCCGTCTCGATCCTCTCGATCCACATGAAGACACGACTACCAATATTTCTCCAAGTCGCCGTAAGAGTGCAGCAGTAGGCGCATAATCTTCGCTATCAGTGTGAGTGTAGCACTGTGTTATTGGTGCATGAATGTGTGTGAAAACCTGAGTTATTTCGTACGATGAGTAAACGTGTCTGGTCACTTCCGTTCGTACAAGATATATATTGTATAGAACTGTGAAATGAATTAATCATGTTATGGCTAAATATATTTCAAAAGTGATTTTAAGGTGTTGGTACTTGTTTCTTTCCGTTCGTGCAAGGTATATTTTTCGTAGAACTGAAACTTCGGATTCTTTCCCCAAAATATTCAACTGTTACGTACCATTTTGCCAATCTCGGCAAGGCTGTTAGCAGCCAGAAAAGATACGACCGCATGAAATACCGTCTAGAAGGGAATTAAGAGAAAAGCGGCTGTCGGCTTTATCTAGGCAAGGGCTTAATAAAGGAAGTAATTGGATATCCTCAGATTACTCTCGCATCTGGGCCTTTACACCTTATTTCAGAAGGTGATAGAGCATCCGCGGCTCAGGCGGCAGCACATCGGCCTCTCACCGCTGGGTTCTGTGGTACAAATTCCGATCACTCCATGTGAGATTTGTGCTGGACAAAGCGGAGGCGGGACAGCTTTTTCTCCGGATACTCCGGTTTTCCCTGTCATATTTAATTCCAGCAACATTCTCGAATATCATTTCATTTCATCTGGCATTCATTAATAATGGCCCCGGAGGGGTGCGACAGGCTTCGGCAGCCGGCACAATTCCTATCCTCGCTGCTAGATGGGGCTTCATTCATTCTGTTCCTGACCCGGTCAAATGACTGGAAACAGGCTGTGGATTGTTTTCTACAGAAGGTAATTAAAGCCGTGGAGGATAGTGGATTCCTTGTGATAAAAATTGCGACGGACGATCACAAAATGTCTTCATGTTTAGACATTTGGGACAACCTCAGATATCCAGACGATAATATTCCAATCAAACTAGAAACGAGAAATCAAATCCTAATTTGCGGGTACTAGGTTCGTGTTGTTGAAGAGAGGATGGAGTGTGACATTTGTGTCAGCAACATCTCACTGTCTAGAACTTCGACACCGCTAAATGGAACTGATTATGCACCAGGACAGAGGAGGAGTTCGATACCCAAAATCTAGTTTTGTTGCTCTGGTGAAGCATCTGCAGGAGTTCGTTTAAGCTGCTGTGCCCTATTGTCGAAGTCCTTCAAACGTACGATCGTACTACAAGGACTTGCGACGTCTTCCCTTTCAGAATACCGGGCGAGTTAGCCGTGCGGTTAGGAGCGCGCAACTATGAGCTTGCATCCGGGAGATAGTGGATTCGAACCCTACTGTCGGCATCTCTGAAGATGGTTTTCCGTGGTTTCCCATTTTCACACCAGGCAAATTCTGGGCCTGTGCCTTAATTAAGGCCACGGTCGCTTCCTTCCCATTCCTAGGCCTTTCCTATCCCATCATCGCCATAAGACCCATCTGTGTCGGTGCGACGTAAAACAAATAGCAATAAAAACTTTCAGAATGTGTTTTGTTACAGTGTGAAGTGAAAGAACATCAGCAAACTGTTAGCGATATTATCATAACCAAGTTCGTAAGACCTCTATTATTTGATATTGCGTTGACAAGAACACAGAAAGTACGGTACCACGCCAAGCCTTCGTCCAAGGAAATCTTTAAATTGTGCATGAAGAGGCCAACTGCGACTTTATACAGGTAATGTTGCCGATATTTTATATTACTGATGTAATTTACGAGCTTCAGTGAATATATGACCATACTGCATAGTGTTTTGTAGGCTGTCGTCATTAGAATAAGTTTAGAACATTGTGCGTCTATGTCTGCCATCTAGCGGAGAAATTTTGTCGCGGCGTAGTCACAAAATGGCTCGCATAGAGCAGGCAGTATAGGAGGATCGAGACGGCGATGCTGTGTGACAAAATACTACTTCAACCAACGAGCTAGAATAACATAGAGGGGCTGTATACCTGACATCAGCGCTCCCTGCTTGAAGCAAGTTGATAAGGGGCAGCCATGTTAACGGTTGTCAAAACAAAGCGAATTGGCGCGAGAGCATATGCTGAGGTGACAGGGAGATCGTGCTTGCCAATTTAATTCCCTAAGGGTGGCGTGCACCAACCAAGAGTAAGTTCTACTTCCGTAGTAATTTACTCCAAGATGGTGCACGCCACCCTAAGTTTTAAGAAGTGAAAAGATAGATTCTCGCTTTCAAGAATGCCAGCCGTAAGCTCAGCGTATGGTTATACTAATCGGAGTAATAAAACCAAGGATATATCGTACTTTAAGTAAGTATTACTGAATGATAGACGAGATTCCTTTTTATAATTTCTGTTTGTAATTAAATCCATTTTATTGTTTACTTAGCGAAAGTACGGATAGCCACGGTAATTATTTGTCGAATTTTGTTTCAGATTTCGTTTAAAGAACAAGGAATTAACTGAACAATGCGTTGTGAGGGCGAAAAGAGATAAATGGTATCCCACTCAATTCAGTTGCTTTTGCTCTGTACATTTCCAGCCCTATTTAATGTTCATTCACATTTACAAATAAAGGAAATGGAACGCCCACCACCAAGAAAACGTAACCACAAACAATCACTTATTTCGTTCAAACGTACACCAAGTATGATAAATACAGCATTTTACTGCTATTTTTGAAATGTATACAGCCTTTATTGTAGATGTCTGTTGCCTTGGTTTTTAAAACTACGCCACACTTCATAATGGACAACTTTCAAGCTAGTAATCCCAGTATGATATGGTAATGGGAGAAACATGATATCCCCCCTATATTATAATAAATAATTACACTAAATGATTATTGTGGTAAAGTATTCATGGGCCCCCTCTGTGGTGCACTGGTTAGCGTGAGCAGCTGCCACCCCTGGAAGCCCGGGTTCGATTCCCAGCTCCGCCACGAAATTTGAAAAGGGGCACGATGGCTGTAACGGGATTCTATCTGCCTGGGGAGGTCAACTGAGTAGAAGTGGGTTCGACTCCCACCTCAGCCATCCTCGAAGTGATTTTCCGTGGTTTCCCACTTCTCCTCCAGGCAAATGCCGGGATGGTACCTAACTTAAAGCCACGACGCTTCCTTCTACCCCCCCCCCACAAGGCCCCTGTTCAGCATATCAGGTGCAGCCCTCCCTCACAGTTGTATCCCCGACCCAATGTCTCACGCTCCAGAACACTGTCCTTGAGGTGGTAGAGGTGGGATCCGTCGCTGAGTCCATGGGAAAAACCAACCCGGGAGGGTAAACAGATTAAGAAAGGAACACAGTACTCATGAGGATGCAATAATTTGAAAAATATTAACAGAATGAGGTTGTAACATATTATAGGTCCCTATGATTTTAAGGTTTCCTGTCATAAATATTTATGTCCATCGTTTTATTCTAATTTACGCTTAACCACAACAGCCAAGCAGGGTAACGCTCTTGTTCCGATTTCGAGGCCTATTCGTATGTCACTGTGCGATGATTTCGAACTACCCTACAATCAACTGATCGGGATGTTGGCCTCGTGCCGAAATATGATGAAGTGGCGGTATTCGCTTTCATGCTTCAAGCTTTCGGCAACGGACTTTAATTCTCCCCCAGCGATTCTAAAATGCGCATTTTCTACACTTTTCGTAATTTAAAGGCCATGCCCCCTTGCTTGTGTGACAACAGGAAACATGGCGGACGTTCGTTCTATTAGGTTCACCCAGGCAGCGCTTCCGCCTCTCTATGTTATTCTAGCTCGTTGACTTCAACACACCACTAGGAGAACTTTATGTAAATAAACAAAAGACGCTCACTGTCAAACGCGTTCATAAATCTCACTGAAATGTGTTAATTTGTCTTTAACAATTGTTTCGTAACAAATGTTGGAAATGTGTTCGTGAAACAGGGCACTTTTAAACAAGGTGTTAAATTAATAACAATTGTTGGTTAACATTTGTTAAGTAAAATTTAATATACAGTTGAAGAAACCGGGCCGTAGTGTACGTTACACAGTTCGGCACGCATGTCTGTACCCGGCTCAAGGCATTACAGCTTCCACGCAATGTTAACAGATGGCAGCACTGGACTTGAAACCAAAATCGCATATATGCGAAATTGCGGATAACGAATCCGCGTATAACGCCGTTTACCTGTACTAAGAAACACACACATCAGTATATACATTCAATGAAGTTAGAAATACACATTTTGTATTAATAAAAACAAAACACTTTAAGAACAGTACTCACAACCTCCATTATTGTGGAGCGTTTACAGCTTCCTCCGGTTAATGTTTTTTTTTTTTCCTCACCGCTGACATAACTCGTGTTCTTCATCTGCTTTCAGCACTTATTTAACACGACATTGGGAAATGTAGACAATAAACAATCAGCCGCACCATTATTGTCATGCCCACAATAACGGCGTTCAAACCAGAACTGTTGATTGTCATCTCTTCCTAAAGCAGCTCAGGGTAGAGAGAACAGAAATTCTTTATAATTTTCACAATCCAGGTAGTCTTCATATTCCACTGTTCTGCTGACATACACAGCACAATGTGATGGCACCACGAACCCACCTCTCTGAAATATTTCAAAATAGGGACTACCTGTTTCATTACTCTGCAGGAGACCTAAACAAGTGTCACAGCTTATACTTCTGGATATTGTCCTTATTGTATACTCAGAAATGTACAGCATATCACCCCTGATATCTCAAAATGCCCCCACACAAAAATGCATGATAAAAGTGAGTCTAGCTGGTTTATTACTTCCGTTCTGAGTTCAATAGCATCTGTCTTAATGAAATCAGACATGTCTAATTGGCTACAGCCAAATCTCACTTTCCTCTACCATCACCACCGCAACCCTAGAACACCCTTAATCCTAATTTTCATCTCACTTTTTAGGACTTGAAGTGCAGTAACAACATGGTTACAATCAATAAGCTATAGTACTGACTAAACCTTCTTTCTAAGTTATCACTTTGAAACTTTATTGGCAGTAAATAATTTGCTTTCACAGTTCCAAACGAAACTTTATGAGTACCTAACTCTTCTTCCTTTTAATGCAAATAATAATAATAATAATAATAATAATAATAATAATAATAATAATAATAATAATAATAATAATAATAATAATGTTATTTGCTTTACGTCCCACTAACTACTTTTACGGTTTTTGGAGAGGCCGAGGTGCCGGAATTCAGTCCCTATCGACACAAGACTGACGTATTTGAGCAATTTCAAATACTACCGGACTGAGCCAGGATCGAACCTGCCAAATTGGGGTCAGAAGGCCAGCACCTCAACCGTCTGAGGCACTCAGCCCAGCCCTTTTAGTGCAAAGTTCGAATTGTTCCCTTAAAAATACGAGGTAAGACGAAGAGCGTGCTTTTACTGCTTAGCTCACGATACTGTATGAGATTGTGAAGCATTTTAATATATTTATTTATACACATTTAATACTAACACTACAAGAAGTGGTTCCTAAATAATTTAATAAATATGCATTTAGTTGAGACTACTTTGATATTTTACCATCTGCTAAACATGCCATTTCTTTTACCAAACACCTGATACCGTAACTATTAACTTATACAGTGACATTCATATCTTGGAGAATTTTTAGTAAATGGGTTACATTTGGCATATCATCCATCTTCTTGTTTACCCTGCTCTACATTTCCAGGCTCCTACCATCAGGATCTTTTCTTTTAACACTTGTTGATGACAAATATTTTGGCAAATTTGGGAAAATAATTGGACATGCTCATTAGGTTTAGTTGGTAGTATGGTTACGTTGACTTTACTATCACAAATTCTATCCCCCGTTGAGAAACTATCACGTGTGACATGTTTTATGCATACGACTGAATCCTTCCCAGGTTCCCAATTATCCTGCTTCAAATAAAACATCCATTCTTGTATTCATTCCTCGTCTGAAGGAAACCTAAACGAGGTAACAAAACCTTTTTAATGCTATAGTTCTTACGATACATAGGAACAAAACATTTTCTGGGCATCTGCATACACACGAAACGTTTTATTAATAAGCCAAATTCAGTCCACACCTTCACAAATAATAACGTTATTGATTTAACGTCCCACTAACTACTTTTACGGTTTTTTGGAGACGTCGAGATGCCGGGAATTACCAGGCTTACGTATTTGAGCACCTGCAAATACCACCAGACTGAGTTAGGCTTAGAAAGCCAGCTCTACAGTCCAAGCTACTCAGCCCTGCTTAGCTTTCGATAACAGGCTCTACGTGTGCTTATTCTATCACTTATCTTGCTATATATATTACTTCAAAATATCCGTGAAAAATTAAACGAAACACGAGACGAAGTTCACTAGACATAACATGCATGAATATTGGCAAGGAGTGTGGCAACTCCAGCTTGTATTTGTAGTCGGCTATGGTATGGAACCACCTATTGAATTCAAAATGACAATACACGTATTATCTCTTGTTCAGTGACGCCAAAGCAGTGAAATACCACAAAATTAGCCATATTTAATATATCTTTCCGTTATAATGGAACTGTAAAAGATTGTTATTTTACTGAAATCATATTTACAACAGAAAGAGAAAATACCTTGAGATTGACGTTCCGGGTGCAGGCAACGACACCTGATTGAGTAGAGTGCGAACAAGGTTTATAATACAGGACACGAATGTTACTTATGGAGCCGCCATCCTTGAGATTCGATATGGGTGTTCCCTAGAGCACTCATGTACTATATATAGGTGTTTCTTGGATTTTAAAAATGGATTTAATACACAAAAGCTGTTATACGCCTTTCCTCTGTTGCCAACGCGCTACTGCCGCGAGAACAGCTGATGCAGTACGACTGCGGTAAACAGCCGTTGTAAAATGTAATACCATGCTCAGAAAAACTAATGAATATGGGTTGAAAGCAAATTCACAAAAACTGCACTTACTAACAACATCCGACACTAATAAGAGAATACCGGTACCGTACTGGGTCACCATCACCCCTTTCTGCATCACTTCCTTCTTCCTCACTTTATTCTACCACACTTACTATTATTAAAAAAGCGCACAAATATGCATTACATATATTATTGACGATTAGTCTTTGCTATAATCACATAGAGCCTTCTACTACACTTATAAAGTCAGTATCGCTTTCAGTATCTGATGGTAAATATTCACTTCCAGACACTTGTATGTCACTAATTTCAGGCATACATGTACTCTCATTTAAAATTTCTTCAATCTCATCAGTACCATAATAAATATTTAGGTCTACAACAAAATTAATATAGGAATGTGGTTTGACTCTTTATAAAGCAGAACCAGCAGAACGTACCGTTTTATGCTACAAGCCTACGAAAACGATGTAAACCGTAAACAACGAACTGTAAATTGTTTCAATACTTTTCGAACGTAGGAGGTTCACAGATACACTGAAAGAGCGCTCTACTGATTGCTTGTGGGAGTTGTTGCACTCATACAAACAGTTTTGGAAATTAAAAATCTTCAAAATCTTTTTCAGCGACCATGAAATTGCATGTTCGCAAGTGTGTACGTGACCAGTGAGCATCCTGCGAAAGAGGATGCATGGGATATTGGTACAACAATTGACGACCCGCGGATGAATGTAAGAAAAAAATCTTTCTTGGTGTCACACCGGAGGTAAAGGAGCAAAGAGAGAAGTATATAGTTGCACTACTGGAAAAACCGATTTTCTTTCTCAGAAGACATATTTTGATAGAAACAAGACACCGACTGATTCTGCTCGCGCGCAAATGACTCAAGTAATGCTCCTGAGCCGCTCGGCTCAGAATATGCTCGCAAGTGTGTACGCATCTTAAGTGATACAGATGCATCATCCCGGTACAGCGTATAACAAACTTCCAATCAGTCCATACTCTTCAGTAATAAATGAGCTAAAATTAATGTACCTAAGGCCGGTCTCCACTGATTAACATTTAACAACAACATGTTAATTGTTAAAAGTGTTAAATGTTAACTGGTGACACCATCAACATGTTAAATGTTGAATACTGTTAATAAACATGTTAAACTTGACTTTCTTTGTTTATACATACATACATACATATCTTTATTACCCACCCTAGAATACACCATCGGCTTTACAGGTAATAAAGACAGACAGAGCGAAACCCAGAAACAAAAAGAACAAACAAACAAACACTAGGCACTACATCTCTCCTAAAACTATTTAGCAAAATTATTTACCTCTAAATCTACTCAGTGTCCTCCCACACGCACGCGGATAGCCGGCAAACGTGCAGGAAGCACCGCACTACAAATTACCCTATTTCCCTATTCCCCTATTCCTACCAACCACCTAGAAAAAAATATATATATTGTAGACCGGTCTCTGCGTCAGCCCTAGTATGGAATACATGCCCACCAACCCGTTGATCGCAGGGACCAGCCTCGCCACGTGAGAACTGATCTTATTTCTCACCTACACCTGCTGACAATGTATTCCTTACCTACCATGTGTGCCAAGCCAGCTTGGCGGAAACCGGACCCATCACATGGCTTGTCACACACTTCCGCTATATACGTCACACCTTCTCTGTTCATTGTCAGCTCACTACCTTCCCTCTTCTTTTTCTTTTCTTGCCGTGCAGACATGCTAAAGCCTAGCTTCTTTGGGTTGGGTCAAGCCCCAACCCGTCCCTCTTCCCTTGATACGCCACCTTCTCCTCTCTCGCACTATTCCCGCCCACTACATCTCACCTTCTTGAACTTAAGACTTAAACATCAACAATTTTTTTTTCACTTACACACAAACAGACAGTTTCCATTCCAAGTCCATCAGTTCACTCAGTCTTCACAATCTACAACACCACACTTGCCTCAAACCGTTGGACTTAATTTTTATACTTCCAACCTTTTCTCCTTAACTACAGTCCCCCTTAATCTATCTAAATTACTATTACACATTAAACTTAATACATAAACATCAAGAATCCCTCAATTTTACACCCTTCATCAAGGCATCTACACCATTTAATTTTTATTTATTTTTTTACCTACTTTCATAATTTCCATACTGCCAACATTTTCTCCTTAACTACATTCCCACTTAATCTATCTCAATTCTATCACATATACCTTCTTTATACTTCTTCCTCACAAACAATCCTTTTTTTTTCACTCCTCATTTACACACCAACAGACAGTACTCCATTCCAAGTCCATTAGTTCACTCAGTCAACTCGCTTTTTTTTTTTTTTTTTACTAAGCTTTACACTACCCTCAAACCTACTCAACCTCCCCTTTTCTCAACGCTTACCTAATTTTCTCAGGCTTTCCCTTTGCCCCGGGCGTATCACCTTTCCACAGGGCAAGGTGCTCTCCCCCTTTCCCCTAACACTAAAGCCCCCTCTTCTGATATCATGATTACCATGATACCCTTCCCGCATTTGCTCAGGGCGGATATCCATTCCTCTGAGCAGAATGCCTTCCCCCTTTCTCCCTCAGCACAAACCACATTATCTGCACAACCCCTGTTACTCCTTCAATTTCTTTATAAATATAGCTCTGGCCACATTTAAGAATTTCGTTATATTCGTTCCTTTCTCCCACTCTCTACATAACCAAGATGTTATCTTATAGCTTTCCCCTACCATATGCAGCTCCTTCTTACTTAGTAGTTTGATCTTTATCTCCGCCAAAGGTCGGCATTGATTAAAAATATGCAGGTCCTCCCACTTCTCTCCACATAACACACATCTATCCCTATTCTCACTACCTACCCAACCCCTATTCCTCGGAACACCCAATAACCACCAATACAAACCTCTCTTATCCCTTCTACCCTCAAACTCCGTTTTCGGGTTTATTACTTCCACCAATTTATTTAAAACTGATAAAGAGACTCTCTCTCTACATTCCCCTATTAAGCTCTGTCTTTCCATATCTAGTAGTCTTCCCTTTATCCTTTCCCATACCCATTTATTCCTACCATCCCCCCAGACCTCTCCATATACCCCCAATCCAATCTTTTGTAACCATTTTTTGCACTTATTCACCCAGTAACCTTCATTCGTCATACTTTTCTGAAAATTAAACGTTTCTTGTACTAACGCCCCACCCTTCCCTTCCTCCAATCTAATCCAGTACTTGAACACCCTCTTAGCTATTTCAACCTCTATCGATTCTTTACAGACTAATCTGGCCCCGGCATTGGCTGTACAATTCGGTAGGTCCATCATGATCTTGCTAAATTTCGCCACCACCTGGTTTAGTTCACTCCTATCTTCCTCCATTCCCCATACTTCAACCCCAAATAGCATTTTGCCCATTACCAGTGATTTAAACACCGTTTTCTGAATTTTGTATTTAACGTCTGGAAATTTCTTTTCTAATGCCCCTACTACCGCAAGCGCTCCTCTTCCTTTAAGTTTTGCCTTCTTACACTGATTTTTCCAAGAAGCATTCTTACTAATTATTACACCTAGGTACTCAATTTTTCCCCCTGGTTTAATTTCTTCCTGCTCCAGCCTCCAGACTTCCTTATTCTTTCTCCCACCCCTTTTCCTACACACCAATATCTGAGTCTTTCTTACATTTACTCTGAGAGACCATTTCCTAGTATATTCAACTACCTTGTCCAACCCTTTTTGCAAACCATTTGCCGTCAAAGCCAAAATCAATAGGTCATCCGCGAATAGCAACCCCGGAACCTCCATTTTCCCTACCCAAGGGCAATGCCATGCATCTCCACCATGACCCTCTAAAATATTATTTATAAATAATATAAATAATATCGGGGATAGCTTACATCCCTGTCTCACCCCGCTTTTCGATTCAAAACACTTACTCAACCTTCCATCCTGCAATTTAATCATCACAAACACTTCCTCATAAATAGTTTCAATTGCCACCCTCATTTTTTTCGACATTCCAACCTCCCCTAATCTCAAAAATAGCGCCTCCCTACTGACCGTATCAAAGGCTTTTTCTAAGTCAATCGCTGCTATAAATAATTTACGCCCTGCTATCCTCACATACTTTGTAATCAAAGTGTCCAGAATCCAAACATTATCAACTGTATTACATCCTTTCCTAAATCCATTTTGGAACTGAGATATCCTACCGTACTGTTCCGCCCAATTTGTTATCCTATTCGCCAAAACCCCTGTGTACACCTTTGACAGCGAGTCTAGAAGTGTAATTCCTCTATAGTTGTTTGGATCACTACTAGCTCCTTTATTTTTATAAATAGGGCATAATACCCCCATCCTCCATTCTCTAGGAAATTTCCCCGTTTCCAGCAACCTATTAAAGAATTTCACAATCCCTCTCAACATCGGTTCATTTGCCCCTACCTCTTTCCATACACTATTGGAAATACCATTCACACCTCCTGCAGCCTTGGGTCTAGCATTTTTTAATACTGTAATTACCTCCTGCCTTGTTATCTCCCCATCCAATATTGTAATGCCTACTTCCAGTTCCCTTCCAATTTGTGACTTGTCTATTTCTCTACCCAATTTCCTCTCCCCTTCTAAAAGCCTTTTAAAATGCCTAACCCACTCATTTTCTCCTATTTTATCTCCCTTCCCCTCCGGTTTCGTTCTTCTGATCTTGTTTATTGACTCCCAAATCCTCTCAAATTTCTTCTCTCTGCAATATATATTTATTTTTTCAGCTTCCGCCTCCTTCCATCCTCTCTTCTTCTCATTCAATACCTCTTTATATTCCCTTCTCAATTTACAATATTCCTTCCTTTTTTCTTGCGTACCCTCCTTCCTAAACTCCGCTAGGGCTCTCATTACAACCTCACGTTTTCTCCTACAGTCTTCATCAAACCATCCATTCATTTTATTCTTTTTTCCCTCTACACTTCTCCTCACTTTCTTCCCCACCCTCCATACAGGGAGTTCAATTAATTTTAACACGTTATCCATATCATTCCCTTCTACCGCCCTTTCAATTCCTACCCTTAATATATCTCCCTCCTCTTTCAAATGCCGTCTTAATTTCTCTTTGGTATTATCATCCCATACATACTTCCATCCTCCATTCCTATACCTCTCCTTACTTTCCTCCATCTTTCCTTTCTCATCAGCAACCAAAGTTCTCAATTTTATTTTGATAGGCATATGTTCTGTCAACCCATATTCTAACACCTCAAAACTTATTATTCTCCTTAACGCTATCTCTGAGCTTATTCCTATGTCCACCACACTCCCTCCATTTGTTGTAATATACGTCAAATCACCCACACTATCCCCCTTCATCCGCCCATTTAAAATAAATAAATGTTCTAGAGCACATAACTCTAATAACCTTTCTCCATAACTATTTACAACATTATCCTTGCTCTTCCTTTGCAGTATCCCGTCTACTTTTACTTCTTTCCCGTATACCGGTACTCTATTGCTCACTCTCGCATTCCAATCCCCCAATAAAATCATCCCATCTTCTACATACATTCCTTTAATTGTGTTTATTTCTTCAATCAGTTCGTCAAAAAAATGTTTATTTGCATACACTGAATCGCTCGGATGGTTATAAAGCAGTGCCAGACAAATTGCTTCCGCTGCCCCCTTCCCCATTTTTACTCTCAACCACACTACCCCTTCTACCCTAGTCTGTAACGTCTCCACCCATTCATCTATCTCATTCCTTATTAAAACTACTATGCCCCCTGGGTTTCGGCCCCTCTTCCCTATTTTTTCCCTTAACACGTTAACTACTCTATAACCGTCCCATGTAATTTCAACCCCCTTCCCTAACCACGTCTCTACTAGAGCAATAATCTCAAAATCTTTCACTAAATCCACAATTTCCTTATTCCCTAACTTCCCCATCAACCCCTCAATATTCAGCATCCCTATCACCATATCTAGTTATTTATTTCCTCCCCCTCCCTCCCTATACTTCTGCATTTCACCACTTCCCCCCTTACTTCTCGTGATTCTTCCTTTTGGCTCCACCCCATCCCTCTCTTTCTTCTCACCCCCATCCTTCCCCTTTTCCGTGCCAGAGCCTTTTTTCCCACCCCATAGATCTTTTAAACTTAAGGATCTCGCCTTATTTAACGCCTGCTTTCTCTCCAGGTTTATTTCTGCATTATTCCTATTTGGGGAGGTTAAGTCACTACCCTGACTCCTTTCCCTTCCCGTCACCTCTTCACTACCTGTGTCCACTTCACTTCGGTCTAGTGTCCTACTTGTTGATTCACTCCTTCCTGGGCTGTTCTGACTCACCAAGGACTCTGCTGTCTTCGCTACCTGCCCGCTGACACCGCAGTCCCCTCTTCTCTCTTCCTTCTCCGTACTGATGTCGCCCTGCTCTCGATTTCTGCAACTCATTTCCTCCTCACATTTTTCCATCCTCAGCAGTTCCTCCTGTGTCCACGATCGCGACCAATTTCTGCCTGAAGTAACCAGACACCTCCCCACTATCTTGACTCGCAATCCCTCCGCTCTAGCACGCCACATATGCCGCTTATAGACCTCCAACCGCATCCTATCTTCTTTCTCTATCTCAGCCTTCAAATAAATGTTCGATCCTTTCAAATTTCCAGCATTCCTCAGAAGTATATCAGCCATCAGGGTTGATATTAATCTTAACTTCACCGGCCTATGTCCCTTGTTCCTTCCCACTCTATATATATCATCTATATCAACTTCAGAAAAGTTTATCTTCATTTTGTTCGAAACTATGTCCACCACTTTCAATACTAATTCCACTTTTGATTCTGTTCCTTCCTCAGGTACACCATACACAAACACATTTTTTCTTGCCGATTCGTTCCTCGCTAACCTCACTTCTCTCTTCATTGCTGTTAATTCCTCTTCCAGTACCACCACCTTCTTTTTCAAGCTCTCTACCTCATCTTCTATCTCCGCTAAATTGTCATTTACACCTCCAATTTCTTCTTTTATAAAACTTTTTAAGTCCTTAATCTCCTTCATTTGGGTTGCCTGGTGTTCCTGCATCATTTCCTTAATTTCTTCTCCTTTGCTTGCTTCCTTCACCACTCTCTTGATCTCTTCAAGCTCCTCCCAGCCGAACGGTCCCTGGTTTGGACCCGGATTCTTTTCTATACCTCCTACCACCAGCAGCGTCGCAATAACCGTCGCACACAACATAATCTCCAACAGTCCTTTATAACCACTAATTTCTCTTCCTCTCTTAACTCCACCTTCCTTCCAACACTGCCTTGCACCATGCCATCTTCCAATTCTTAGCCTGTATTGCTGTATCGTTATTCCCATATTGCGCACCTCAGCTCATTCACACGTCTGCACTTCCCGATGTCTCGCTCGTAACTGTTCTTTGTTTATATATAGGTAGTTCATCATATCAATTTGCGGTAATACATTTAGGTGGTGTCTAGTATTTTCAAACAAGGACACTGGACTCAGATGAAGAGGATTTGGCCTTTGTTATTGCCACTCTTGCTTTTTGTTATGATTTAGAAATGCAGTTTTATTAGACACATTTCCTCCCCTCATCCTGATCATTGCTTCAAAAGCAAACCTCTTTGAAGAATAAACTTCGTCCGCTCCCGCCCCCCGACTTCCGACTTTTCTGATTTTTTTGCAATACTCGACTGTACTGGGAGTGGAGGGACGCTAGATTTTTTCGATGCACTCGCGGGAATAATTATAGATAATTTAGAGTTCCTGGAAACTGTCAGCTTTCTTCGCTTTATCTCTGTATTCCTTTGATGAGACATCCTACATACAAGGCCTTTCTATTATGTCATTCATTAAGTCCAAAGTAATCTTGCTCCACTCCATTTCTGACTATAAATTTTAGTACAGTGCAGAGAGAACGACACGCATGCGCATACCGGTACTCTATTTGTAGCTTATAATAAAGAGAATGAGTGTTGCGGAGTGTTGTAACTATAATCCTAATTCACGAGAAGCACGTCGTTTGCGTCGTTTGGCTATCTGTTGACATTGAAACGGCAAGAAAGTTGGCGAAGCTGTGCCAACATCTCACGAATCACGAATTGACTTGACATGTTTTCCACTTGGAGTGGAAAACATGCCAACATGATAAAAGTGTTAACCTCAACATTCTGAGTTAACATGCAAAGTCAATTGGAAGACACAATCACAATATACTTGTTAATTGTAACATGTTAAATTTAACATGTTGGTATTAAATGTTAAAGTGGATACCGGCCTTAAGAGTTTCGTAATAATACATGTTTACATGAAATGGAATAAAAGTAGTGGGCCTACTTAAACTTTGTTACCTACTACCACTATTATTGTAAATGCATTTCCAAGGGTACGTATAATATATAGAAATATTAAATCTACATTATTCTTTCCACCTGAATCTATTGCAAACACAATTTCAGAAGATCAAAATAGCGGCAATCTTAATACGGCTGCAGCATTTGTATGACATACGTAAGAAGACACATGCATGTGCGGGATTAGTAGTGAAACCGAAATTGTAATTCCACCTAAGATCACAGTTACAACAGTGCCTACATTAACGCATTTTTAATTTTCCGCCATTAAATGCAATCGGAGGACTACCGGTGGTCTCCGGAGAAAGAGCGAAAACATCTGCCATCCACCGCTTCAACCAGTTCGTAAATATTGAGTGGTTAGTTCAGCCTCGTTTGCTCCTTCGAGTAGAGAGGTTGCTTCGCGCGTGCGGTTGAGGAATATCGTGTTGGTTCTCGAACTTTCTACATTATTCATGCCGATTCGTAGCCTGCAACGATGTGTGACAGTATGAATAGTTAAAGTGGTGGCGACGAGGACCCTGATCCTGCATCTAATTCAAAGGTAGGACGATAAGAAATTGTGAATACAGATATACGTTCGTCAAAGACCCTTCTGAAGACCTCTGTGTTGAATAATACCACTCCTCGTAACTCTACTGATTCACCTTCTCATCCCACTAACACTAAGGGGTGACTCATATACCTACCCAATTAACCATCCAGGTTCGTATATCGTATTTGTCTCAGCAAAAAGTCCTAATAACATTGGTAGCTTGCACCCAATGGCACTAGATAGACTCATGTATGAAAGTAAATTTCCGGTACAATTGTAACCGTCCAGGCTTCTCCAGCCATACTAATTTAGTGTACAATCCTTTTACGCGATTTCACTCGATATCAAGTTTATCCGCCATCGGCAATTATTCATATTAATCTAACTTCAATCATTTGTAAATAAAGCCTTTTGGAATCATATTGCTTATATTAGAACATCATTTATTATTTAAATGATTATATTATGTAGGATAGGAATTCATTATGTACTGTAAATATGGTCAATGTTGAGACAGAGTTGGTGTCATTTCATCTCATAATTGTGTACACGGAAAAGTTATTCTTGAAGCGGGTAAGTTGGATGACTCACGGGTTTAACTCATGAGCAAAGGTATGGCACAGCGACCCGCGTGCAAGGCTAGCAAGCCAGGCTACTACATCATCGCCACGCCTACTGGTTACTTGTGAAGAAAGAAGAGAGGGAGATGATAAAGCGATCTACGAATCAGATGCTTCGTTGTATTGAGATTTTGGATTAAGCTCTTACCAAGAGTGGGGTGAGCCCGGATATAAGATCTAGCGTGCACTACCACTAAGACAACTACTTTATTAGTTTTGATACAGTGAGTGGTCGCTTCCAGACATAGTTATTTTTCGTACAGTGTGTTGTCGCTTCGACACAGTACGTAGCTGCTGTGATGCTGTCGAATCAGGGTGAGACGAAACAAGCTTACGGCTTGTGATATATTCAGTAATTATTCTGGACGAAGAACTGCGTTTAGTTCAAGTCCATGGAATTTGGTACAAGTCTGTCTTGTATCAGTAGAACAGCTAAGTTGGATTGAGATTTCTGCTAACATAGAAAAATTCATATCTCTGAATTTTCTCCTCCTACGATCAACGGTGATCAATTTTCACAAGTATAGGGCCAATGTCCAATTTAAAGACTAGGCAATTAGAGATTGCTAGTCCAGATAGCCTAAACCATATCACGGAAGGAAGGAAGGATGTCCATGGAGCCAATTCTACAACGAGAAGAGGGGAACGAGTAACCATGGAATACAGATGACCTCAACGGAAGCTGTAATTGGTGAGCCTCAATTAGATAAAGCAAGCAACAGTTAATTTCAGTTACGTAAATTCTAAAATCCCTCCAAGCTTAAAGGAACTTTTCCGATCCATGTCATTTTTGTATAATAAATTCATTTTATTTTATATTGCGTTAATTTTCTTTCTCAAGCGATACTTAATGGTTAATTATTTAAAATCCTACCACTGTGATTTAAGTATAAGTCTCTATGCTAGTAAATATAAATTTTGCTTTACAGTTTTGTTTAAAACTGTAACGCTGGCGCCCAAACATTACATAGAGAAATGGGAAACCATGGAATGTTAATTGATTCTATTTGCGTGGCAATTTGCGGGCAAGCCACATATAGTTTATATTAATATTCATGTGTCCCCAGGTATTAACTTTCTTCTCCCCAAGTGTTAAGATGAGGAGAGCGAACAGTTACACAATCCATTAAGCCCAAAGGTAGAAACAGAATACAGCTTACTTTTCAATCTGCTATACATGCCAATACATTTTTGCAAAGCACTTTTCTTGCATCACATAAGCTCCAATCATTCATGCCGCATTCAAACATCTTTCGTATTGGGATCATTAGAGGTGTAGATAAATATCTTGGTGAAGCTGACATATTAGCCCTCATCAAAAGTGAAATACAGGTACACTCTGTACAGAGACTAAATCGAAAAACCCTACAAGATGGCAAAGTAGTATACGTGCCTAAGGGATCAGTGAAAATTGTTTTTGTGGTAAACACCTCCCAAGTGATATTAGAGGTTACTCCCTTCATTTTTTATCCGATTATTTATTCTAAATGCCAAAGATATGGCCACACTATACGTAATTGCCATTTCGATGACGGAACTGTGACTTGAACCACGCCTAAGCTGACTGCATGCCTAATGTGATACAATGTTTACTTTGCAACCTCAATCATGTCACGGGTTCTACCGAGTGCGCGGTACATAAGCGACAAGTAGACATTAAGAAATTAATGTGTTTAGAGAATATCTCATTTTCTGAGGCTGCTTCCCGTTTATACCCCACGCAGATTGCTCCAAACGATACTCTTCAGAATTTCTCTCCCCTTCCTGTACATGCATCTACAATTCCTGTTGAAGCTCCGAGGAAGCGGAAGTTTACTCAAGTTATTGTTAAGGATTTGCCTCCTAAACCCACCCCAGGATATGATAGAATCGAACATTTGAACCTTCTTCAGTCATATCATTTACCCCGGCAACTACCGATTCAGAATCAGCAAGGTCCCATTTCCCCTGCTCAGCCTCTCCTATCTACGTCTACACAACTCATACCCCTGCAACCGGCACAACAAACCGTTGTGCCTGTTTTCCCCAATACACAAAAGGGATAGGTCCCAGAGTCCGTTCAGTCGATCCTGTTACAACTTACACACTTAAGTAAGGATATGCCCTATATTGCACTTATAATTGGCCAATTGAATCAATACGTACAACTACTTTTCGCTCTAGACAATGAGAATTCTACTATGGAATTCTAGGGTCTCTGAAACTTGGCTTGCACCCGACTATAGGTTCTTTTTTCACTGTAACTACTGCTGCTACTGTGCCTATAATTGCTTTACGACTGTCTTTTGTCAGACCTACTCCCTGTGATTATGTGCGTACTTCTTTTGTTCACATGTCCAAGCATCATACGATACGGTTTTCGGTTATGACGCCGACATAAATAAAACACTCTTCAGGTATTTCCACATATTCCTTGATACATCCTTCAATGTAATACCTCCACTTGGTGTTCTCCCATCCCCAAAATAACCTCATTTAATGTTGTTGTCACATGCCTCCCCCTTCTCCCTAATTGTTGGTCCGGTACTGTTCGCCTGGTGGTAAGTCACCAGGATGGATCACTTAGACCCTTGTGTCCCTGTACTTTTTCCTATGTTTATTTACCCGTCTGACTATGTGTTGTTTCTTCCTATGATTAGAGGTTATTGGGTCATAGTCAATTACGCATAATAGCATCAATCTTACATACTAATGAGGTATCCATTAGACATCTTTTCGCAAGACGTTCACTTATATTGGCAAATACGAACGTTTTTCTTTTGTACTGTGCTTATATATACCATCGTATATGTTACTGTGGTTGGTGGATCAGCAGAGGTGAAAGAAGGTGCCGGGGTGAATGGGTCTAACTACCAAATTAAAGTTAATTTTAAAATTGTAACAAGGTTATATTTTATTTCCTTTTTAGAATTTCAAACTTAACAATATTTCACTAAGTGAACACAATAATATATCAGATACAATAACAAATTAGAAACAAGACAAGAAAGATCCCAATTTTAGTGATTTTTACACTCTTGAGCTACGCGCCCCTGGTTTTACAATTTTGAGCTCTTAGCTCAATTTTCCCAAAGCACAAATTTTAATGCAAGGGCAGAAATCCCCTAATGCCTGGAGCACATGCTCCCAAAATGTCAAAATCAAGCCTTCTAGAGACACCTTTACAACACTTGAAAAGAGCTTACACGCACTCAGTTTTTCAAGCCTCTTAAAGGGAATACCAGACTTTACAATTAATTGCCATCAAGGCACAACTTACAAAAATGACACGGGGGTACCTTGTACCCAACCTACTGGGCTTTAGCGGAAAAAGAACAGGTTAAGTAAATGGCCCGAAATAACAAAATGAATGGAGGCGTGTACTTGCACTCCTAAATACTCGTTCTAAAACCTAAAAGGCACTAGGCCGATGAAACACGGGCTATTCCTAAACTATGGAGGTGACTCTTATAAGAATAATTTAAGACATTACAGAAAGGAAGAAAACCAGTTACGAACCGTAGTCACCTCAAACCAATATGAAGGGGAGCTCGAGAGAGGGTACAGCACTCTCTATCCCCGATTTACAGCTAAATATTTTATGAAGTTTCACATAAGCCGGCAAAATTTACATACTTAGAAAAGTAGGTTACATGGAAAAGTTTCGGAGTTATCCCTCGGGTTAAACTGCGGAGCTAGCAAAAGGTGAAGATGATAAGTGGCCATACTCTGCCGAAGTACTGTTGCCTGATGAAAGAGGCACCTCCCGCCTCCTGCTTCACATACACATAGTTAGACGTTGTTCAAGTGGCCAAGAGACGTGAAAATCTGCGGTTTATAAACCCTCGGGGAAAGTTCGAGACATTTCCTGAATAATCAAGACACACCCAAGGCGTTTTATTGGTTAACACCAAAAGTTACACTCAAAATCGAAGAAGAAATACGTGAAAGAATGAAAATTAATTACAGAAATTAGGGATTGGCTGAATTCAAAACTGGCGGAAAGAAAAGATAAATATTGCCAACCCAAAGATGAATGAACAAAATTTAGAAAAGAAAACTTATGAATACTAAATTTCTTCAAAAAATGTTCTTTCACTTCGCTCAAGGGTGCATGATCATAGTTTGTGTAGTGACATCTATGAGAGAATGTCCACACTTCTTGATTAATGGAAAACAAAACAAGTTGAAATTCACACAGTACTGGCAACTTCATAATCACAAAATTACGGTAGGCCTAGTGACATCTTCTGAGGAAAGTTTAAGTAGGTCTAGTTCCAAGTTCAGTGTTTCTCCTGTAGAGGAGTTCTAATTGGCGCAAGATTTAAATGTGCGGCGTAAAGGTGTACCTCCCGGTACAGTATATATCGTGTTGTGAACATTGTTTAAGTTTTAAAGGTATTGGGACTGGATGAAAACAGAAGAGCCCATTCAAATTTCAAGAAGAAGAAGAAGAAGAAGAAGAAGAAGAAAAGTGGTCAGTTCACTTGTCATAGAATATAATCGATCATTTTGAACATGGGTAACCAGGGGGGTGTTTTCCCGTATCGCGCTCACTTGTTCCTCTCCCTGGCAGCCTTCTGCGTGACGTCGTGTGATATGAGACAGCACTCGCCCGTCCTGCTGACATGTATTACCACTACAGTCTAAAATGGTCATAACTTCTGAACCATTCATGCAAATAGTGTCCTAACAAGGTTATTTTAATCCTTATAAAATACCGGAGGAGGTCAAACAATTTATTTTGATGAGGAATTCGAGGATAATATCGAAATATTTATTTAATTTTAAGGAGTTCTTTTTTACCGCGGACTATAGCATAAAATCGCTTCTAGAGGGCAACCGGTTGGAAATAGGTATATACCGTCGCGGACTTTTTTTGTAGAGGTTTTATATGCTCTACAATTCGTACGCTTACACTTGGGGTCTATCGTTGATGGTTCACGCAGCGTAAGCCAATAAAGCAAGTGAACGACCGACCGACATTTTTGTCTCTTTCTACGTATTTACTGTATATCGGATCACGGATACTGTATTATTTCACGAGCCTCGAAATATATTCAGAAATATACGTTATTAGCACATAATAATATTAATGTTATTGGTTTTATGTCCCACTAACTATGAATTTGAGCATCTTCACCACCGGACTGAGACAGGATCGAACATGACAAGTTGGGCTAAGAAGGCCAGCGCTCTACCATCTGAGTTGCTACTCAGCCCGGCTATTAGCACATAATAAAATTATAGTGGTTCACTACGTGAACAGTGTTCGTGTTGTCAGTATCTGAAGTAGAACCACTGTACTGATTAAATTGCAGTCAATATATTACGGAAACGTGTGCGGTGCTATAAATTGTCGGCACGTAAAAGAACTCCCGTGGAACAAAATTACGGCACCTCGAGTCTCAGAAAACCGTAAATGTTGTTAGTGAGACGTAACAAAAATAACATTGTTATTATTTTGCATATTATAAAGACAATAACGACAACAAACATCATAGCCAGTTAGTTTGCTGCTGTGATGGTATCACAATACTTCCTCGTCAGCAATGCTTGGTTGTTGATACACTTTGTAATAAACTCTTGAATATCTCCATTATTAGAGCTCGTACGGTAAAAAAGGTGTCAGATATAAATGACTGAATGAAAATGGTATTTTCTATAATTATTGTTATATGTTAATAGCTGGGCGGAGTAGCAACTCAAATGGTAGAGCGCTGGCCTTCCTAGCCCAGCTTAGCAGGTTCGATCCTGTCTCAGTCCGGTGGTGAAGGTGCTCAAATACATAGTTAGCGGGACATAAAACCAATAACAGTAACATTATTATGTGCTAATAACTTTTATTTCTGAATACATTTCGAAGCTGGTGAAATAATACAGTATCCGTGATCCGATATACAGTAAATCCGAAGAAAGAGACAAAAATGTCGTGCGAGAAGAGACATGTTAGTGGATCTCGGTTATTTCAAAAGGGGGCCTCACACATCCCAGACACGAGTGGTTAAAAAACAGCCCAGTTCGAAATTTCATTTGGTATGTTTCACGGCGGTAAGACTGTATCCAGATGCAAAAAAGTAATGAAAACTCTTATTTCTATTATTAAGTCCAAATTTCCGGTATTCCATGACAAAATAATTTGTCTCTACGTAAGGACCAGGACGTTTATTAGTATATGGCATTTAAAGCAAAGAGTAAGGAGCTAGCACTGAGAAAATGTGCTAATACGAAGGCTAAGCTTTGGGCTGTTTCATCAACTAATTAAGTCTCCTGACACGTACGTTTTAATACTTGAACATAATTCCATAAATATGTCAATATGGTGCATATTTTTCTATGCCATTTGATCTAAATATTTACTTCATCAGGAAATAAATTAATTATTTTGAGTTGCATGGCAATATTTTATGTATTATCGTAAATGTCATTTATTTGATAATTGATGTTCTACCTGCCCAGCATGTGACGAAATTTAACTCATTTTCACGTTTTTAAATCTATTGGAAGTACCGTTACTTATCGAATCGCACTAAACCAGACTATTATTTGATGAAAGGTTGGGAAGATGTTTCACAGGCGCGAGAACTGAGAGGCTTGCTGTACTGCGACTGTGTACCTTACTCGCTATCGTTCATATCGCGTGACGTCATAGCGCTCCAGCCAATGGCAACTTCAGCCGCCGGAGTAGCCTAGCTACTTATAATAGTGTCACGGAGTGAACGCTCTTTCAAACCTAATATGGTGTGGCTCTGATCCTGTGTTGAGTGGTTATATTGTTACGGTACCGTGGATTTGATTTTGGGTATATTCTGGGGTGACATATTGATTACTGAGCATGTTGCTGAGAATAGTAGATCCTTTAGCCCTTATGGGCTGGTACGTGTCTCTGGGTGGTCTTTATGGTTTTGTTATTTTATTGGGTTGTTTTAATGTGGTTAAGGCACTTCGGTATGGACAGCGTACTGTCTTTAATGTTACTCGTGTTTATGTAGATTTGGGAATAAACCTGGCATAGGTTCATAACTCTCATGGAACTATTTAGTCCTGTCTAATGTAACTTCTTCATTTTGTGGATTCTGGTTTCTTCATCCCATGTATCCCATGTATGCTTACATGACCTGTTGATCTGATGTCATCGTGTTTGTTATTCGTTCTTCTGTAAAGCTCATTTTAATTTTATCTCCCACTCTATGGTGTTTTTCTCTCAGTGGATCTTCTAGTGTATGTTAACACTGCTCGTTGGTCATTCTATCGTTCTGCGGGTTTGTTAGTTGGGTATGGGACTAACTGACACTCCCCTAGTCGGTACTGGAATCTCACTGCTGATAGATTATGGGGTCCATTAGTAGTGTACTGCCTTCTTCATGTTACCTTGAGCATTTTCCATGGACTTTCCTTGTATTCCACCACTTATATTTTATTTGCCTGCTCTCCTGGTGAATAGGATGAGGTTCCTGTTGCCAGTTAAGCGACAGTGTGATGTGGATATCACGTATTTAAAGACCAAATAATGTTGAGATCCTAAGGAATAACCGGTGGTGTACGCTGTGTGGGTCATTGCTCGTTAATTCCATTTTTAGTCTTCTGATCTGAGGTTTTTCATTGCCTTTAAAATTGATCAGATGTCTCATTGTGGAGTTAATTGTGTTAGTAATCCTGTGTAGTAGGTTAGTTATCTGATTCCAGATGGTTTCCATCCTGAGTTTCTTTCTTCCTTATTTCTCTCCTGTTGTTTCCATGGTGCTCATTATGGTCTTGTGAAGTGTTAATATTCGATCTGCAAGTTATTCTTAGCTTGGTGTTAATTGTCTGATCTGTTGTTAATGACATACTATTCCGGAACCTGTCATCTTGAAATTTAAGAGGTCTCCAACGGGTCTAGTCATTCTTTCCCTTGCTCCGAATATGTTCCTCTTTTATGCCATGGATTTGTGTAATTTTAATAAATCTTTCCTTATTCGGTGTTGCTATTTGTCCGTTGAACTGGTTTCTAGTCTCTTTCTTCTTCTGTTGGTTATGCATTGTAATTGTGAGATGTTGTTGCAGACCTACCTTAAGGCTGGTCTCCACTGATTAACATTTAACAACAACATGTTAAATGTTAAAAGTGTTAAATGTTAACTGGTGACACCATTAGCATGTTAAATGTTAAATGTCAAAAACTGTTTCATTTAACATTGTGTCCACACTTAATAAACTTGTTAAACTTGACATCCTTTGTTTATATACAGGTAGTTCATCATATCAGTTTATGGTAATACATTTAGATGGTGTCTAGTATTTTTAAATAAGGACAATGGACTCAGATGAAGAGGAATTGGCCTTTGTTATTGCCACTGTTGCTTCTTGTTATGATTTAGAAATGCAGTTTTATTAGGCACTTTTTCTCCCCTCACTCTGCTCATTGCTTCAAAAGCAAACCACTTTGAAGTATAAACTTCGTCCGCTCCCGACTACAGAATTTTCTGAACTTTCTGCAATTCTCGACTGTACTGGGAGCGGAAGGACGCTAGTCTTTTTTTTCGATTTACTCGCGGGAACAATTATAGATATTTTCGAGTTCCAGGAAACTGTCGGCTTTCTTCGCTTTATATCTGTATTCCTCTGATGAGACATCCCACAAATAAGACCTTTCTATTATATCATTAATTAAGTCCAGAGTAATCTCCTTGCTCTACTCCATTTCTGACTATACATTTTAGTATAGTGCAGAAAGAACGACACACGTGCGTGTACTGTATTTGTAGCTTATAACAAAGAGAAGGAGTGTTGCGGAGTGTTGTAATTATAATCCTACTATATGAGGAGCACGTCGCTTGCGTCGTTTAGGTTATGTGTTGGCATGGAAACATCATGGAAGTTGCCGAAGCTGTGCCGACATCGCACGAACAACGAATTGACTTGACATGTTTTCCACTTGGAGCGGAAAACACGCCAACATGTTAAAAGTGTTAACTCAACATTCTGAGTTAACATGCAAAGTCAATTCGAAGACACAATCACAATATACATGTCAACTGTAACATGTTAAATTTAACATGTTGGTGTTAAATGTTAAACAGTGGAGACCGGCCTTTAAACTATTAAATTTATTTTGTTGTGCTACTTAAGCATTTTAATTGTTAATTATTTAACTCACTGATTAGTTGTGCTGCGGCTACTGCGTTCAAGAGTTTTCTTGGGGTTTTCTTGGTTTCATATGTAACTCCTTCCTTGGGGCTCCTGCCTTTGGGTTTATTTTGATACTCTGGGATTTTTCCTGTTTGTAGCTTAAGTGGATTGGTTGGATGCCTGATGATGTAGCAATGGACACGATGTTTTCTGGGTTCCCTTAGTTAATTGATTTTAATGTACTGTTTTCTTAGGTTAATTGTTTCCAGTTTCTCCCTGGGTGTATGTAAAGGGTTTTTGCATGTGAATCGTGCCTTTCTCTATAGTAGAAGCCCCAAAATTTTACTAATAATTTAGTTTATTAGTATTGTTCAAAGGATAGTTGAGACCCATTTCCTTGGTGTCGGGAATTTAGTATGAACCCTCGTGCAAAATATCAGAAGAAACTGTAACGTTTGTGTATTTCTTCTTCAAAATCGACTGTTTCAGTGTTAACAGATCATTATCGTATGGAGTCTTGTGATCTTGTTCTACAAAACTAATTATGGACTCTGACGCACGTTGATCTGCTTCGACTGACTGTTGAGTTATCAGCTTATCATGTAAGCTCAAGGATCTTGCTCTAACCGGTAACCTCGCTTCTCCTAGAAACGCCAAGTAAGAACATTTATTACATGTATATTTGAAGTGCTCCTTTATCTCCGTTCATCTTCGTTTCGTCCTACCCCATGTTAGTCTTCCGGGGGAGGAGGAACTGTCACGTATTTTGGATACGTATTGTAGTGTACCTAGACACTTATCAAGTTACCTTTTCATCAAAACTAAATATTATGATTATTTCGACTCATCGAAAGTGTACTGGAAATATTTTATGCTGCGAGCTCATAATTGCGCGGTCCACCACTGTAGCGCTAACATTCAGTTGGCATGTTGTCGAGGTTGTACTGCCACCTAGTAGCAACTACGGAACTAAATTCAACCTTTTCTCCATGAACGTACGACAATGGGCGACGGTTCTTGTTTTTGTGAAAGTCATACAGGAAAAAGCGACTTCTGCTATTGCTGGTGGATTTTAACTTGAAATAAGTGAAGAAAGAAGAGAAGATGTGGATATTAATCGATTCAGGGTGATCATGTCGTCAAGGGGCGATGACCTTATCGCCATTCCATTTCCTTTTTTGCAGTAATTTTTGAAATAATCTCTGAGTAAGCATCTACTTCTTATTTACCCAGGAGATCTAACCATGTGAGGAGCAAATCGGATAATTCCAGGTTACCGAGTGAATTACTTGAATTCGTCTGACTTAATCGAACAGATTAAATCTATAATATTCTACTATCAGGTTCGTTTTAGTGCACAAGATATTGAATTCAGCCTTTACCGGCAATATACTGTAATCTTCGTCGTTTTAAATTGTGAATTAAGTACCATTTGGTTGGGGCTTTTATGTAACTATTGGTAAAGTTATAGCATGTTTCAAATCCTTGTAATCTGAAAATCCCCATCAGGGAAGTGATTTAGAGTCGAAAATTGTTTCTTATCACCTATTCTGCTGTGTATTTATCCTTTCTGGGTGGGTAGCCATTCGGTTGGGGTTGGAAATGTGACCCAGTCTTCATGGCAGCAGTGTTTACATGTGTGTGGGCGTTGCCCGTATTATTTTGACATTTGCCGTCTCTGTTCTTTTTTATGTCAGGACAGCTGACGTGCGCTACGGGGAGATTGTTGAATTTTGCTCTTGGGAAGAGATGTGATCCTGTTATGCATCTCCATTCCTCCGTATGCTTGGCGGTTGTTATCTACTAATATTTGATTCTGGATTATATTTGACTTGGCGACTAATTGTAACTGTTGGTCACTTTAATATTTGATTTATCTTCTCTTTTCCTGAAGGTCGTTGGTATCGAACTTATGTGGATTTCACATGCTACTGCTCCCGTACTACAGTTGAAGTGGTTCTTAAGAAACATTTCTCACTCTCGAAAATGATATTGTGTGAAAACACGGTTTTGGGTTAAGTGTTCAATTAATTACGCCGTTTTTTATTGCGTAAGATTGTTTTCCTAATTAACCCTCACTGAGGATTTCTCCAAGGAAATGGTTTGTGAGCTCAGATTATATTCCCTTTTCATTTTCTTTCACTGATTTTTATTTTTATGGACTTGAAGTTTCTTTGATTAATTTAACTCCTTTAAATTTTGCCTAACTGATCTTTTAATGACAATTAATTAATTTTTTTGCCTAACTGAATTTGAACTTGATCTTTTAGTTACAATTAATTAATTTTCTCTTAATAAAGTTGTGCGTAACTTGAACTTGAATTGTTATTTTAGTCAGTAAGTATAATTTCTCGTTCAATCTACTCTACCTCTGTAAGCCTAGCGGTTTCCATGCCTTGCCACGATCTTCTCTTGGGAAAATCTTGGTAAGTAATTTATTTAATTTTATTTTCCCTGATCGTGCAACTAATGTCTCGTAATACCTCTCTTGTAAGTTCGTGACAATAGTAGTGTAGTCTTCGATCATATATCCAATAGATGGCTGATGACGTCACATTCTTGAAGCAAGGATCTCAATCAGCTGACTGGTGAGTAGTGCGAGTGTGTTATAGGCGAGAATAGTGATCAGCGTACTTAAAAGTGACTTTTAGCTACTGTTAATGAAGCGATGGTGCACTATTGCGTAGCGTATGAATGCAAGGAGACTTTCACGGGTAAGTAAATATTATGATGATGTAAGGGGTTTCATACAGTTGTTGTCAGGTGTTTGTAGAATACGTACAATTACATGTAATTTATTGTATTGGTTACAGTTTCAGTTTCCCGGTTACAGCAATTTTGAATACTGTGTTTTTATTGATTTCAGTTTTCCTGCTGATGAAACAAGGAAAAAGCAATGGGTAGTTGCATTAAGAAGAGAGAATTTCTTGCCTGAAAAGCATTCAAGATTAAGCTCTAAGCATTTTTCACCGGAATGTTTTGATAATGAAGCATTTGGTGTGGGAGTTAAACTGAAGCCAAATGCTGTACCAACAATTTTTAATTTTCCACCCCACCTTTTACCAGCTGAGAAGAGGAGAAAACTTCCTGTGAAGAGGAAACTTCAAGTGGATCCTGTTGCATCAACAAGTTGTGTGTGAGCAGATTTATTATTATTATTATTATTATTATTATTATTATTATTATTATTATTATTATTATTATTATTATTATTATTATTATTATTATTATTATTATTATTATTATTATTTTCCATAGATTTATGCAGGAATGTAGCCTGTCGTCCTTATGTGAAATATTTGTGTTTAAGACATTTAACATACTGTTCAACTGCAACATCTGCTGCAGCATATTAGGTTACTATATTACACATAGATAAGACATTTTTGTTGTTGACCCTTATAATTTTCATATTTTTTGAGTGTTCCTCAGGAAGAGGACAATGAGTCTCTTCCTAAAACAAAGGTGTTCAGAAAATATTATGTTGGCGATTACACTGAGGAAACGGTAAAATCACCAAGGAAAGCCCAGATCTTCCGCGCAGGTTGCCTGGGAAGTTATTCATAAATCCCATAAGAAGCTAAAATTGGAAAGGCAGAAGTATCGGCGAGCTATTAACCAGTTGCAGAATGGGAAAGCCTTAGTAAACCATCTGAAGGAGAGAATGATGATAAATAAAGATGCTGCTTGCACGCTTGAGGTAAGAAAACAACAGCTTAAATCATTTTTTTCGGTTTCCCTATATCCGCTAGCCTTTGGTGATGCTATTTGAGGATCCAACAAGTCTCTGGGTTGATGACCTAACAGACAGACATACATACATAAAATTTGGAGCCTTTAGAAGTAATTTGTTTTTATTGTATCACAATCTCTGTTAAACAAATATTTCAAAAATAATGTAATACCATAAATTAACTTGTGAAAAAGCATAATGCACCTTTTAACTTCCATTGTTCCAGAAATGTCTTTCTCCTGTTGCTGCCCAACTTCTGATGCGAACAAAGGATGGTGATACAAGAGCAGAGTATCCTCCTGAACTACGCTGCTTTGCACTTACATTGAATTTCTATTCAAGTCGTGCATACAGCTACTTGAGGGATGTATTTCCTCATGGTTTGCCCCATCCAAGTACGCTGCGGAAGTGGTATCAGTCGGTGGATGGTAAGCCAGGATTCAGTTCAGAGGCCGCAACTGCTCTCATTTCGAAAGGGAAGGAGATGGCTATCAATGGAAAACCCCTAGTGTGTGGACTGATGATGGATGAAATGTGCATCCGGAAGCACATTGAATTTGATGGAAAACAATTTCTTGGTTATGTGAATTGTGGTACTGAAATCGAGGATCAGGATTTACCAGAAGCCAAAGAGGCTTTAGTGTTTATGGTGGTCTCACAAAATGGACACTGGAAAATTCCAGTGGGTTATTTTTTTGATTAACTGTTTAAGTGGCTCGGAGAGAGCAAACCTAGTGATTGAGTGCCTTAAATTTTTAAATGACCTAAATTTAACTGTAGTGTCACTTACTTTTGATGGTGCTGCTTCTAATTTATCCATGGCCCGTTGTTTGGGAGATTCTTTTGATGAAAATAATATAGTGAACTGGTTTGAAAATCCCTCAAATGATTCTAAAGTGTTTATTCTTCTAGATGCTTGCCATGCTATAAAATTAGTGAGGAATATTTTAGGAGCTAAGAGAACTTTTGCCAGGGGTGATAATGTCATAGACTGGAAGTACTTAGAAGAGTTAGAGAAACTTCAGAGTATCGAGGGCCTTCACCTAGGAATAAAACTTACCAAAAGGCACATTCACTGGGAGAAGGGACCCATGAAAGTAAAGCTCTCCACACAAACATTCAGTGAAAGTGTTGCAAGTGCAATGACATATTGAGACAGAGACTTAAATCTTCCTCAGTTTCAAGGGTGTGAGGAGACTGTAAAATTTGTTAGGCTCATGAACAATATATTTGATATCTGTAACAGCCGTACGGTAATCTTTGTTCAAAGGGATGGCAGAAACCATTGAAAGCAGAGAATATCCACAGTACGAGGGCCTACATTCATGAGGCTATTGAATATATGCAATCACTGCAAGAGATGGATGGTGGTGTTTGTCTAGTGAAGTGCTCTAGGAAAACTGGTTTCATAGGTTTGATTGTGTGTCTAAAGTCTGTCTTAGGAGTGTATGACTCAATTTTGAACATGTCACAACTGAAGATGCATTTTCTGCTCACCTACAAAGTCAGGATCACCTGGAAGTAATTTTTGTGCCATCAGGAGTCATGGTGGTCATAACAACAACCCCACAGCTAGGCAGTTTGAAGCAACATATAAAAGATAGGTACTACAACCAGTGCCAATTGCTCTGCAGTTGACCCTACTGTAATTATGAATTGTAGAGACCGCAGTCTAATAACTGGTGATCCTATTCATCTGCCTGCCAACAGTACTGATGTACTTTTTGTTAGTCATGATCATGACTACATTCCACACCCAGCCAACCTGACACTGTATGTTGAGGATGTAGTGGAATATATATCAGGTTTTGTTGTGAAAAGATTACACAAAGCAATTAAATGTGATGTTTGTAAGGCGGTTCTCCAAACAGCTGTTTCACATTCAGCACTCCTGAAGAGGAAAAACAGAGGTGGCCTTTCAATTCCATCATTAGATGTGATTTACCTCTGCAGGGAAGGTGAAATGATGACACGACAATTCCAGCACAAAATGACAAGGATGAAGGACCCTTTAAATGTATTTGTAATGACAGTACTGAAGCATGCTAAGAGAGAACTTCAGGAGTATACATTTGCTTCTCCGCCCCTTGACAACTACATACATCAGCTGAAGCGAGCAGTTTTGATGGAATACTTTAAAGTGAGGTTCCACCATAAAGCACGGCTTGAAACAGAAAAGCTTCACAGTGTAAGGGCACGAAGCTTTCACACAAAGACTGTTCTATTCAGGAACCAGTAATATAAGGTAGGCTGCTTTATAATATAATTATTGCATTTGCTATATAAACGTGTTAGAGTGTGTAGGCCTATATGAAGATTTCTATGCTTCCTGTGACTGGAATATTTATATAGACTCAAGTTGCTTATATAAGAGGATGCTGGTGTGGTATGCTAGTTTCACTGATTTGTATTAGAGTTCTATTTTTAGGCATATTCCCTCTAATCATTCTGTCTATGAGTCAGGTTGATTTTTATAGAAATTCATTCTTAAATTACTTTTATATTGGCATGTCTTGTTTCTGTACTTTGGGAACAACATTACTGGATGCTTCAGATATGAACTCCTATTTATAGGCCTACTTCAAATGTGGCGTGTGCATTAGTTTATGTTGGGCTTTAAACTAAGCTTAATTTAGTAGGTGGCAGTGGAGTGAAATTTTACCTGTGTAGCATTTTATGTATCCCTTTATTATTATTATTATTATTATTATTATTATTATTATTATTATTATTATTATTATTATTATTAATTTGTTGTTGAAGCAGCATATTATAACAGATCCCCGCTTCATAGGCATAAATAGGTACTACAACCAGTGCCAATTGATATGCAGTTGACCCTACTGTATTGTGAATTTTTATAACTTATAAGTGAATATTTCTTGTTACGGTGCCTGTTTATCGTTTACCCTGGAGAGTTCATTTTTGTTGCCATCTCTTGGTGGTGTATGATACTTGTGTTATTTTCTTTCCATAATGGTCCTGTAGGCTGTGTGTCACTCTTTGCATCTTGTGTTGTTGGGCATTGTTTTGAAGTAGGCCTATTTCAGTCAAAAGTACACCAAGCACGGTAAATACAGTATTTTAACGTTGTTTTTGGAAGTTATGACGTGTTTATTGTAGATGTCAGTCGCATTAATATTTCAAATTAGGCTTCACTTCCTTACGGACAACTTTCAGAGGTTACCTTTCAGCTATTAATCCCAATATGGGATTGGAAAAAATTACTTGTCTCTTACATTATAATAAATAATTAACAGTAAACAATTAGTGTTACTCATGGGGATGTAATTCTTGCAAAAAACCGATCATAATGAGGGTGTATCCTATCGTAGGTCTCTTTTGGTTTTGAACATTTCCGTCATAATTATGCATTTATGTCCACGGTTTTTATTGTAATTTACGCTTAACCACAACAGCTAAGCAGGGTACATAAATTCCAATTTCGCCGCCTTTTCGAATGTCACTGTTTGACAATTTCCTTATATCCTCTCAGACTCTGCTTCGAACTACCCCCCAGTCAGCTGATCGAGATGTTGGCTTCAAGCCGCAACATGCAAGAGGTGGCGCTAAGCCCTCTCTATAGTATTAATTCTCTAAGAGTGTGGAACTGGGTGTTAGTTAAATACCGAGCCCAATCAAATTTCAAGAAGAAGAAGAAGAAGAAGAAGAAGAAGAAGAAAAAGTTACCTTGGTGTGTAACAGTAAAAGAGCCCATGCGTCTCTTTGGGAACGCTAGGTGTATATTGCGGATTTGTCTGTCAGTGTTGAGTCTACACTGTGCTACGTACCTATTAGATTGTGCCATGTGTGGGTTGTTTACTTAGTGGACGTGTGGTGTTAGTTCGTGCTTCGTTTCTCTTGCATATCGTTAGCTGTGAGTACTTCGTGTGATAGCGGCCTCCAATGGAGGAGAGGTCCTCTTGGACAATTCGCAGCTACATATTGTACCCGCTCAAAGCCTGAGTCCCAACCAGCATTTATCTCAGGGAGTGTTACGGTCCGAATCTATCGCAACTAATAAACAATAAATTTAAATTTTGAGATATAAGATCTCAAACTAAATGTAAGGGCGCCATCCAATCAGTACTACAGGGTTGAACGGGACACTCTAATTTTTAACTTTAAGGCTCATCATAAAACACACAAATTATATATCTGTTCAGATCAAAGGGAAAATTATGAAGGCTCCATCCTAGGGATGGGGACGGATATTTAAACGGTCACCAAGGGTTTACTATTCTACAAGAACAAGAACCTGTAACTGTTTCCTTGCAAATGTTAAAGGAGCATTTTATTTAAGTAAACAAAATAATTTTTACACACAATCAAAATCTGTTGACCTTTGATTTGCCGGTAATTTGGCAAATTATTCCTGAAAAATGATTACATAATATTTATCACTTTTGACCACCCTTCCATTTGGGTGGTGGAACCGTTGATATCTGAAGGTATCACATTTAACATCGTTAACACCATGACCATTTTGGTCATGGACCAATTACCTGTTGGCTAAGTGGGCGCGATCACATGAACTATGTTATCGCCTCCACTTTGATTGAGATGAGACCAACCCGGGAAACTACAAACTCTCCCCGGGTTCCTAACCAAGATATGCTAATCGTTAGTTGAAGGAAACGACAAAGTGACTATAACCAAATGGTCCAGATGTAGGGATTTGCCTTCATTTTACAACTATTAACTTAACTTATTATTCACAACACTTGACATTATTACGTTCATTCGCCAGCTGACTTCCCTAGTAGCATTCATCATCAGCATTCGAAATAATAAAATAAAATAATAATATTAAAATATTATTATTATTATTATTATTATTATTATTATTATTATTATTATTATTATTATTATTATTATTATTATTAATAGTGGAAATCGTGATTATCGTAACCCGTAATCATCCTCGCTATAATACTTCAACTTCTCGCCCTTATTATTCTCATAAAAAAATAAAATTAAAAAAGTAGCTTCCTTTTTTATTCTTCTTCTCCTGCTTCAAATATTCTCATTATTATTATTATTATTATTATTATTAGTTAAAAGTATTAAATTTTTCATTTCAACTCCAACATCATTATTATGTCCAAAATATAAAAATAAATTCTTCTTAAAAAAAGTAGCTTCCTTTTTTTTAATATTATCATTATTAAAGTGGTTTGAAAATTTCAATGTTTTCAATTCAATTCCCACCATCATTATTGTGTTCATAAATAAAAATAAAAAATTCTCTTCAAATATTTATTATTATTATTATTATTATTATTATTATTATTATTATTTTTCGGTTGTTACACGGTAGTCCACTCTTAATATGTTTAACGCATAACCCCTTTTACAATTCTGATTTATTTTGGCACTAATCAATCCAGACATGATTTATTTGGAATATTATTATTATTATTATTATTATTATTATTATTATTATTATTATTATTATTATTATTATTATTATTATTATGCTTTCGAGAATTTTTATTTTTATTCCCCATCTTTATAATTTAGTCACATACGTTCTCTCGCAAATAGAAATCACCAAGATCCGAATTCACATCGGTCGGGACATAATAGTGTTCGAACCCGCACCTTATTTTCGTACTGTCGTTAATTCATGGAGACAATATGCTCCTAAGACAATTCTCAAATCCCATAACACCTCGTAGTTGGGCAAATACCTCCAATCTCTGCAAGTGTTAAATTATTCTTTCCTTTTACGTTTTGAAGTCCATTTATCCATCGGAACTCTTCAAAACATTTTCACTAATTAACCCTCGGTGTGTGGGCTCTATTCTGCCACTCAATACACCGGTATATAAATACAACCTCTATGTGGGCCTTAAGATCCATCTATTTCTTCATCAACATCAGTACAATTCACTTTCATTTCGGACCGGATTTCTGTCCCACAAACTCCAAATCTCAACTTTTGGCTCAAATCACTCTGGGCTTCAAACATAGCGTGACCATATTATCAAAATGCCTATCTCGTTTCTACCCAAATTATTTATGATTATTATGGAGTCCAAAAACGTTAAATCAACAATTAGTGTTAAAATCGGATTCAATGCCCAAATAAAATATTCATACCACATAATATCTCCACATTTAAATTACTTAAATTTGCAATCATTCTATCCAACTAGGCCCGTGCCTTTATTCTCAAAGATTATTATTAAACACGCCTTTACACATTACCCAATATTAATGTAACTACTTCGACACTTATACAGATTATTATTATTTTGTCCACTGGCGAACTTCGCGATATTTACAAACATCATTCCGTCCCACAATAATTTAAATCACTTGGCAATCCTACCTCTGGATTATCTTAACAACATGCCTTAATATCTATAAAAGTTCCGATGACGGAAAAACACTTTGGAAGCATTTCTAAATGAATATTAACATTATCTTTACGTGAAACGTGCTCCATATCATATCAAACATCTCAAGCACTTGAATGAACAACTCAACCCTACTATACTCTATTTAATAATCAAAATTATGATGAGTGCTCGATCTAATCATGTACATATTAATTTGTCCCTTTGTCTATCTATCTTTGAATTTATACGAGCCGGAAACGGCTCGTTTCACAGTCAAGTTACCATGATAAAATAATATGATTTCCTCCCCCTAACGATAGCAATCTACAAATATTTGAAAAGGTTACTCATCTCTGCCATTGTAGTCTGCTAAAACCGGACATGGAGCCTAGCCCCTCCGGTTTTTAGCACTGCATTCCACTGGTATTCATGCCAGCTTGAAGAATTAATCCTTGACCCTTTTCAACTTTACACATTTTGAATAAAAACAAATAAAATAACTGTTGCATTCTGGAATAATTTCCACCCTAAATTCTACTCACAAATTTTACACTCTCGGCCTTGTATCTAGCCCACTTAATGTAGATATACATTCTTCATTCCTTTCCCGGACACTAGGAACATGGGATACCTCGGGATCCCCTTTACAACGGCCCGTGCGCGCACTTGAATTTCCCGTCTCACGTTCGTGTAGCTGACCAGGTATCAGTTTAGAATCGACTGTTTACTAGGTGACATAAACACTCGTGACCGTTCTCACGTAACGCACTTCCTAATCTGTTGGTAGAATCTCACACTCCGTAAGTTATGCTTTACTGAGTCCTGTCTATTTGAAACACTTCATACTAGTATACTGCGCAAGACTGTAATATGAGCTACATCACGTCATGAATCACTGTACTATGTAACAATATAATACTTCGAACCCTACTCCACGAGTAAGTACACACACGCACACCTGGCGTAATCACGGCTCGAACAAAATATCAGAAGTTGTCACGCACCCCAGGCGTGGTATCAGCCCGAGCGCTTTGTCAGAAGTAGTTCTCAGTCCTTGTCCACGACCTTCTATTTATACTTGTATCCCCTCTCTTCCGAGTTCAGAGGAGGTCATCTTAGGACGCGCAGTTCCGATATCTTCATACGACAATTTGCGGTTCGGCCCGTGGCTTAAATATGATATCCAATGATGTAATTATGTTCTCAAAGGCTCTATACCAATTCTCAACTATTATCGTTCACTGGTAAGTGATATATTTGCGAATTTAGCTGCCGTATCCCGGCCTGGTATTTCGCGCTCTTTTGTGGCGTCCTTTGCCTCCAGCCAAACAACGAATAGCGTCCATGAATTCTCAGAATTACACCATGCAATCTCCCGCAATTATTAACTTTTTATAAGTTTTATAATATAGTAAGGCTCCTAAATTCCACATTATTCTGAATTGATAACTCACTCCCTTCTATCAGTTTAATCCGCGGAGTTAGCCTCGCTAGTGCTTCTTACAATACGAAGTTGTCGCCTTGCTTTGGTCAAGTGAATTTTTCCATTGGTCCACCTAAACCACGTGACCGTGAAGGCTCATATTTTTTTCTTCCAGTGCCAACCCTGCGTACAACTCCCGCTAGTACATGGAGATACCCCTACGTCATTTCTCAGAAATTTGCACCCAGCTCTCTGCGCTGTCTCCACTACCTATTCTGCTCGGGGCTATGAAAACTTTCCGCAACTTGTCAACAACTCGTGCCTTTCTCTTTCCCCTTTCGTCACAATTTCTGAGAATTCTAATTCTGCTGTTCATTGTGTTTGTTAATCTCAGTGGAGACAATAGTCTGTGCATGTTTCACCATACCATCTCGGCCTGGCCTGCTCTTACTGTATGTACAGTAAGATATTCTTTATTCTGAAAATGAAATATATATTCCTCAATAATTCATCATAATTGCATGACGCTTATCACACCCCCACCAGGGCGCAATATTGATAATGAAGTTGAAGTGGAAATGAACGATGAATCTCTGGATAATCAATCTAACGATCAGCTTACTCAATATCATGTACCTGACAAGCAAACGGCACAACGTAGTCAAAAGCCACCACCTCCTGTTATTCAGGAAGTGTATACCCGGGAACATTCTGGACCATATTATATTGTTTTGGTGGAATCAGTAGCCGATAAAAATGACGGGCAACTTCACCCTATGGCTTTAGGCCGACTTTTTTATGATAGGAATTTACCAGTCAAATCAATAACACGTAAAAGCAGAAATCGTCTTCAAGTCGAATTCAATAACGCTGTTCAAGCGAACGAATTTTTGTGTAATTCTTTACTTGAAACTATTCACGCTCGATCATACATACCCAGCTCAAATATCTTTCGTGTTGGTATCATAAGAGGAGTAGATAAAAACTTGACTGAGGAGTCTATTCTCCAACACCTCAAAGCCGATTATAAGGTCAAATCTGTCCAGCGTTTACATCGTAAAGCTGTTATCAATGAATCCATTGAATACATACCCACCGGTTCTGTCAAAGTGGTCTTCCGCTCACAACATCTTCCACGTTCTGTCTCACTTTATAGTGTATTTCTTGATGTTGAAACTTTTATTTCCAATCCAATTATTTGCATAAAATTTCCAACGCTACGGTCATACCGTCCGGCAATTTCGGGCACAAGCTTTCCGATGCGGCAAATGCTCCCTGCAACATGCCACAGGTAAGTGTACCGAACGGATTACAAAATGTACACGCTGTAAAGGGCATCATCCAACAGGGCATGTTACATGCCCCGAACATAGACATCAACAGCTTGTTAAAAAATTATGAGCACCGAGAACATATCTTTCCCAGAAGCAAAATCTAAGGTTACACCCCGATATATTGCCCTAATTAACATCCGCAACAATATCCACCCCTCTCTAGTGAACCTTCCTCCCCTCCCGTTGAAAACCCGAGAAAACGTAAGTTTACTCAGGTTATTATGCAATCACCAAGACCTCAACCCCTTCCGGGGTACGATAAAGCAGCACATATGGCTATCCTTAGAGATCCACCTGTTTCACTTAACTCGCCTGTGAGTATCAATGCTCCTCCCCAACCATCATGCAGTCACAACCCTCGACTTCTACAGCTAATGTCATTTCCCCCATCCCTCCCTTTGAACATACGGAACATCCTGTTTATCGCCAAAAGGCCCACCTTCAGAAAGATATCCATAACATCATTTTCCTTTTAATCCAAGTTTAGGTTATTACCCCTCTATCAAGCACGTCATCTACCAACTGCGAGACCGATTATGCGACATTTTCACTCTGTATGATCAACACAGTTCAATGGAACGCTAGGAGTGTACGAAATATAAGAGAGTGAAATTCAATTAAGTATTAACGAAACCTGTGCTCATATTCTTGCGTTACAAGAAACATGGTTTTCAGATCAAACAACCTTTTCATTACCGGGATATAATCAAGTGTGTCACGATGGCCCAGGGTATGGTGGAGCTGCCTTCTTTATCCATCGTTCCCTCCCCTACAAATCCTTACCTATTCAAAAACCTATACCTCACACCTTCATTATTGGCATTATTTATCGCTGGTTATACCTCATCAATCTTTATTGTCCCCCTGATGTTCATATTACAAGTACACAATGGGCGCATTTTTTTCAGCAGTTCGAGCATTTACCCAATATTCTATTCTTAGGCGACTTCAATTTACACCATACCGCCTGGGGTGGTGCTAACGATACCCCCGTGGTTCTTATCTACTTTTATCTTTAAAACGGTTTAATTTGGCTCTTCTTAATGATGGTTCTCCAACGAGAATTGCTTCTCCTGAATCTCCGCCTAGTGCAGTCAACCTTTTTTTAGCCACTCAAATTTGACACCCCTGCTTACTTGGGCGACACTTTCGGACACTTTCACAAACGATCATTATCCCATTTTGGTTACATACGGTTACATATGGCTAATTGGTTTTAACGCAAAATAGTGGACACTTCAAGAATACTACTATCAGTGCGTACATAGCATTGCAAGTTTTAATTTTTACGCTGAACATAACAACAAAAACATTTGCAAATAACATGTCCTTTTATACTATGTAACCCTTTTATAATCCAAGAAGAGAGGACTTATTCTACTATTTTAATTGTATTATTTGTTTTAGACGGTCTGTTGAATTGGACAATTGTCACGATTGTACAACATTTTACACTGTGATGTTTTAAGAACTATATTTGTAATTGTCAGCTGAGGATGACCCTTAAAGGGTCGGAACCGGTACTGTGAATGATAGTATATAAATAAATGTATTGATAAGGCGGAGGCTTCAGTATCAATCTTATGTTGTAGCTACAATCAATACGGAAACGAAACTTATAGATTACGAGGGATAATGAGTGCCATCAACTCCTTATACAGCGTAAACTTTTATTTCGTACGTATCGCCAATCCCTTACACGTCTGAATTATCTCAGACTGAAAAATCATATTTCTAAAACTAAATTAATTTTCAACCAAAAACTTCGTGCCGCGTAGAAAACATTTATATGTTCACTCACTTCGCATATACCTCCCGTCCAATTATGGAGCGCCATCCGGACGTTGTCACATTCCTTCTCACATAACGGCCCCAACCAATACCACAAGATATTCTCCTTTCCTTTTTTAATTCATTGACTCCGGATTACACATTACCTCTTTTTTCAATTCCTCAGTATCCCGCAAACTATCAATATTCCACCCTCATTCAACCCCTCAAATTACCTGAATTGCAAGCTGTTCTCCATTCCGCATCTACATCCTCTCCTGGTCCAGATTACATTATCTATAAAATGCTTCGATTATTACCCTTGCACGCGCAGTCGATACTCCTGCACTTTTATAATGATATCTTGCTTACCACTCACACCCCTCCTCAGTGGAATGATTTTTTCTCATTCCTATTCTCAAACCCCAGAAATCCCCTACAAATCCCGAGAATTATCGTGGTATCGTCCTAGGATCTTGCGCCGTAAAACATTTTTTTGGACACTGAAATATTATCATTTACTCCCAAAACATCAATATGCTTTTCTCAAAGGCCGTAGTACTCATGACCCTATTAATATTTTGACCATAGACCTTCTTCTTGCCCAACACCGTAAAGAACGTACCCTTGCCATTTTTTGGATATACATAAAGCTTATGATTCAGTCCCATTACATGTGCTGTGGCCTAAACTCGCTACGAAACGGCTACCTGCCGCCTTCCTAATTATCTTACAAAAATTATATACCTTTCGCTCGTTAACAATTAAATCGTCATACCATCACTTGACTAGTCGAACTTCCTGTAGTGGCTTGTCTCAAGGAGATATATTAAGCGGACTACTTTTTGCCTTATATATTAGTGATCTTGAACACCTAATTTCGCGGCCTGTAAGTGTTCTCATTTATGCGGATGACATAGTTTTATACACTTCCTATGTTTGTATTGATGAAGCCCGTACACTTATGAGTAACGTCATGAGTGAGGTATACATGTGGTTTCATGGTAATGGACTTCAGTTATCTCTTGATACCTGCGCTGCAATGCTCTTTACACACAAGCGCTCATATGATCGCTCTTACTTTCCATGAGGCATAATATCTCATTTACCACCCATTAAAAATACCTTGGGATAATATTTGACCAAAAGCTTACTTGGCAACGTCGTCTTACATCATTAAGGTATGTGTACACCCAGAATTTTATTTTTTTTAATTACAAGGTTTCCTGTTTGGAATTTAGGTTACTGGAATGAGCAAGAAAAAGTAGAAAGATCAGTATATATATAAACTAAAAATATTGCATTATTTGTTTATAATAAATTATTTTGTTTAAAAATGTATGATATTGTTTTAAACATCATAGCTCCCAAACTAATTGATATTTCTCAAATCTGCTTTTTGCATTTTCTTCACAACACTTATAGGTAGAGCATAAACCTAAAAGACATGATCCTAGAATGAAATTGTGCCTGTTGATGTCCTATTACTTTAGTTGATACAAATGTTTTGGTGAGTGTTTATAAACAAATTACATAATCAATTATATTTTACAACAATAGTTACATATCTGAGGTTTGTGCCCTGGAGTAGGCTTTTGGCTTTTATTTTTAAAAATATTCAGTGAAATACGATAATTAGGTCTAATGTTATGATTTTTTTAAAATACGGAGAGCATTAAAAATTATATTCCAGAGAAATCCATCTCAAAGTTTTAACACAGTTTTAGAAACCTCCTGTATCATATGATGTCCCTTCTAATGCAGTATTCTGGTCTTCCTTCATCTTTCTTCTTCCTCCCAGGTACCTCCTCCTGGTTTTCTGCTCTAGGGTGTTTTGTAGGTGATACTTTTTCTGCTTTAGAGCTTTAGTCAACTCCACACTGGCTCGAGTATGTTTACCAGTAGTAACACCCACTCGCTTTAGAGTTTCCAATTATATATTTGGGCCAAAATTATAATGGCAAATAGCACCCATAACACAAAAATTCAATGTTTTTAGTCCTACATCACCATCTTTTGAGCATCTTCTCCATATCATGCCATTAAAACTTTCATTTTGAATTTGCATTTGCATTTGCCATGGAGACAACGCCTCAGCATAGCAGGATCAGTCAGCTTGGAGTACACTGGCTTGACAGCTTCAAGTAATTGTCTGGTAGTCCATTTTGAGGCTTATATTTATCCATTGTGCTAGGTGCCACTGCTGTTTGGAAGGAACACCAACTGCCTTCACCTTTGGGTATCCAATTGTATTGTCCTGCTCTAACCAATCAACTTTCTTCATGTTTGTAAACTGGTTTCCATGGATCTTCCTTACAGGCCTCCTTTTAGTTTTTCTGTTACCCATGGTTATAACAACAATGTACAACAATATTCAAAATAAACAAATTAGAATTGCTGGAAAACTTTCTAAAAGTACAGTGTATCAATATAAACAGTAGGCCTACAAAATGCAAGGGTGCTCAAAACATTGACAGCTGTTTAGTCAAATAATTAAGAGCAATGCTCATAGATAGCAGCACAGGGTTAGTGTGGAGTGACCTCTATATTGTACATCAGTAATTAGAAAGAAAACAAAAGTCACAGATGATCAGCATCAGCAGAAGGCAAAGAATAAACACTTGTGTCCATAAAAGGGGGCGTGGCTCAGTGTGCTGCATTTTACATAAATGTAAATATCTCAAAAAGTAGTGAAGATAGGGTTATGTAATTTACAACAAATTAAAGCTAATAAAATAACGAATCCAGATAATGTGAAATTCAAAATTGAAAAAATGATACTTTTTGGCAATTTCTGGGTGTACACATACCTTAAGTCAAAAAGCTAATAGATACCTTCAAGTTTAACAAACTGTTATACGGCGCCAATGGGGTGCTGATCCCATTACTGCCCTCTCATTATATAAGGAGACTATTCGCTCATATTTTGACTACTGTTCTCATATCATAGATACAGTATCACCTACAACCCTTACGAAACTTGATACCATCCAGTTTCGTGCTTTACGACTTTGCATTGGAGCTCTGAGGAAAACCCCTACCAATGCATTATTAGTAGAGGCAGGTGAATTTCCCCTAGTACTTAGACGGCATAAACTTGCTCAGAAATACTTGCTAAAACGCCTTGCCTGTTCCTCCTCTCCCTTATTTCCGAAGCTACAGCTCTTATATGAATATTATCAAACACGCCCTCCCCGTAATGGACGATTTCCCGCTATATATACAGCTTATATTTCCTTGAATCAATTTCGACCTTCGCTTCTTAAAATATCTACGCTCTCTATATATTCTTTCCCTGTTGATCTCTTTCACTATATGCCTACTGCCATTTATTCTAATAAGATTTCATTCGTACGGTATCTACAATCAATTCCAGTCTCCCTTGTCCCTCCTTGAAAAAACCGCGCCTAACCCCCTTCGTTGGTGGTGTAAAAATTTATACTGATGGTTCTAAACATTCCCACGGCGTTGGTACTGCTTTTTACATTCCTCATTCCCACACAATAGAACGTTTTCATCTCCCAGTAACATTTTGCCTTTTCTTGGCCGAATTATTTGCTATCCAACAAGCCTTACTTTATGCCCAACAACATTCCTTTCCCAAAGTCACAATTTATACTGATGCTCAAAGTGTTTTACATGCTCTAATATCTTCTTCCCCTTCTCTCAATTGGTATGTATACCATGTTAAATCTTTACTTCTCCTACTTGAGCGTGATGGAGTATATTTAACTCTTGTTCGGATCCCAGGGCATTCTCACATTGCAGGTAATGAACACGCCGATTCTGCTGCTAAAGAAGCCAGTCGACTTTGTACCGCTCTCCTCCCAGTAGCTATACTGCACCCATAATCGAATGGGCATATTAGATGCATAAATTAAATGATTGGAATTCGCATATGTGAAGACTACAGAAGACAAGGAAAAGCTTGCAATTTTACAAAGCGTCACCCAAGGAGACGTACTGGCTGGAAATATATCCGCAGAGTATGCTTTAAGTCACGTACAGGAAGTAGCTGACTAAGTGATCTCTCCAATAAAGTTTTATTACGCCGAAGAATGCAGACTTTCTATCTGGATTTCTCACGGGAACCGGCACGTTGGAATGTGCCCGACTTTAGTGTGGAAGGGAGAAAGCGATAATACCTATCACCCCTCGATAGCCAAGTGGTTGTGCCCAAGCCGCGAGGCGCGGGAAGATCTCAACCAATCAGAAAATTACAAAATTTGCCGCCTTATCCTAGCGGGAATTAGTATTCAGTATTTCGCGATTTGGTGACAGAAATAGCAGTGAAATACGGTGTCCTGATCTGAGAATAATATTTGAGGAATTATTCAAGCAAATGCGAGGTTAATTATCTCTTAAATATTAAAGTTTCAACTTTGTGTAGAAGAGTGGTTTCGTCGAGGAAGCAAACTGTCATGGCGGGAAAGCGACATACGCCAACTGTAAATAGGTCGGATGACGCACTTCATTTTATTTAATAACCTACGATCATTTATGACAGCACAGTTCAACACGTCAATCGGACCAAAAGTTGGAATTTTTAGAAGATATCTCCTGAATATTTGACACACGGACAAGTGGTAAATGATCCAAGGTGCCGTAGTAATCCGCCACATCCCTTCCAGTGGAACTATTTTTGAGGTGGGGGTGTGAGTGTTTACGAAACCGCTAGCAGCAGGGTGCAGAGTGTTCAGTCTCACTTGAAATTTTAGTGTACAGAGGTGACTCTCCAGAAGGCGCTAAGAGACGGCTTTGGCAGTCGAGTGAGTAAAGTCTTTATTTAAGCGAGTAAAGTATTTAGTCAGAAGATGAACATTTAGGAAGAACTTTCATTCAACATCGGAGTATAGGAAGATAATCAGACCATCATTTTACTTAAAATGACAATAATAGTTATTGCTTGACACTTTCATAAAAGAACTCATAACGTCATGTGACCGGCGGGAGCAGAGACGAACATTGAAAATTTAATGACATCTAGCTGTAGAACATTCTCTTTCGTCACATGTAATTTGTACGTTAATTCTCGTGGAGAAGTTATAGTTTTGGAGGACAGTAGTATTTTATAAAATTTCTCCATATTTCACTGGGAACGTCGCATTTAATTTCCACGGTCTGATAGAACTGCCATTTCAATTGAGACCTTGGGAGCAGAATATTAGTTGAGCTAATTACGCGAGGGTGACCTTGTTTACTAGAGGAATGCAACGGTACAAGGACTGGGGTCCAGTGTTATTGTCAGAGTAGGGTGAACTACCAGTAATCCCTTATACAAACAAACTGTGAGGGCTGAGCAGACAACAGAGACCTCAGAGGTCACCAGGCAGGTAACTTGTTCCAGACTTTCAACGTCCACACGGCAGGTGCTACACGCTGCAATTTGTATTTTTTTCACATGAGTGTTTGAAATGCGTGTGTTTGTATAAAATTTATCGTGTGCAACGCCAATATAAAAATGGATCCAGTGCGTGTGTATAAAGTATTGGATATCCTCATCGAGATGAAGAAGGAGCAGTAAACCCATGTAACGGAGGCCGGCAGATGACCAGCCTGCCTCCCAGCACAAAGGTAAAGCAATGAGCATTATTTGAAAATGTAAATAATTGAGGACTATGAACAATCAGTGATCAAATGTGTGTTGTGTTTGAGTCGTAAGTCCATAGACTAGTTTGATGCAGCTCTCCATGCTACCCTATCCTGTGCTAACCATTTCATTTCTACGTAGCTATTGCATCCTACATCTGCTCTAATCTGCTTGTCATATTCATATCTTGGTCTACCCCTACCGTTCTTACCACCTACACTTCCTTCAAAAACCAACTGAACAAGTCCTGGGTGTCTTACGATGTGTCCTATCATTCTATCTCTTCTTCTCGTCAAATTTAGCCAAATCGATCTCCTCTCACCAATTCGATTCAGTATCTCTTCATTCGTGATTCGATCTATCCATTTCACCTTAGCATTCTTCTGTAACACCACATTTCAAAAGCTTCTATTCTCTTTCTTTCTGAGCTGGTTATCGTCCATGTTTCACTTCCATACAATGCCACGCTCCACACGAAAGTCTTCAAAAACATCTTTCTAATTCCGATATCAATGTTTGAAGTGAGCAAATTTCTTTTCTTAAGAAAGCTCTTCCTTGCTTGTGCTAGTCTGCATTTTATGTCCTCCTTACTTCTGCCATCGTTTGTTATTTTACTACCCAAGTAACAATATTCATCTACTTCCTTTAAAAGACTTCATTTCCTAATCTAATATTTCCTACATCACCTGCCTTCGTTCGACTGCACCCCATTACTATCCATACCATTCAGCAACTTCTCGAGATCTTCTGCAGTCTCAGATAAAATAACAATATCATCGGCAAATCTCAAGGTTTTGATTTCCTCTCGTTGGACTGTGATTCCATTTCCAAATTTCTCTTTGATTTCCTTTACTGCCTCTTCTATGTAAACATTGAAAAGGAGATGGGACAAACTGCAACCTTGCCTCACTCCTTTCTGGATTGCTGCTTCTTTTTCAAAGCCCTCGATTCTTATCACTGCAGACTGATATTTATACAGATTGTAGATAATTCTTCGTTCTCGATATCTGATCAAATGTAGGTTAGCAATTTAGGTAGGCTTGTAAATAATAATGTCTCGTACCGGATGATATAGTTAGAGTTTTTGATATCATTTGCATTTAGAGTTAGGAGTGAGGCCAAGACAGTTATATCTAACGACTCGGGATATAAATGCCATGGCGTCACAGTAATAATAACAATAATATAATAATAATAATAATAATAATAATAATAATAATAATAATAATAATAATAATAATAATAATAGGAAATTTATTTGATGACATTTGATTTTATGGATGGTGCCGTGTTATTTTGATGTTTAATTAGCGGTAGTTATGTCGCATCCAATTTAGTATTTCATGTTTGCGTGATCACGTGTTAGAGGACCGTTTGCAGTATGTCTCATACCTTTTATTGCTGTCATGTAACGTTTAACCCGAAACTTGCTTTTCGTTACGAGTACATCGGAATCATATTTTTGATAGCTGTGTATTTGGCAGGCAATCTTGTTATTACAGTCGATAGATAAAGACAGGGAAACCATTGACAGTCAGCTCTGATAATGCATGACATGTGAGAGTGAAATAGATCAAGAAAATGAATAAAGAGATAGTAATGTCCCTGATGACGATAATTGTGAAATGAAAAATGTGAGATTGGAAGACCATGTCGTATAACAGTGTCGTAATAACGTTTATGTGAACGACACAGTGTGTTACTGAAGTTATTTCGCCCGCGTGATATGAGCGAGGCTATGTTGAGAAGCGCTACGATAAGAATAATGTGATGAATAAATAGAATTGAGAGATAAACAATTTAACTGACAAAGTTAAGACTTCGAAGACATGTGTGATAGTTGTAGGCGGAAAGCCTGCGTATTTCAGATATTTTCCAGGGACAACATGGTGCTCGGAAACAGACAAATTAGAGTCCGAGCCGAGTCATGAACAGAGCGACCGAACAATAGGTAGTTTTGATAGTCATTGTAATCATTGATGACATAATATTCAGAGTTATTATCCGTAAAAGGTTGCGTGATGTCATGCCCAGTTGCGTCTGATATTAAAAGGTTGCCGTCAAATTCACTTAGTTGTTATTTGAATCATTTGGGAATTATTTCCACATCACGATTTGCGTGTTGTATTTCAAATTTGATAGGCAGTGATCACGTGTATTTTGAGATTTTTTGTTATGTTTTTCTTTTCCTTGGTGGATACTTTTGTCACCGTATTTATTTTTATAGCGTCTGATGGTACGTGAATATTGTGATGGTTCAATGATGTAAATAGGTAGTGTAGTCAGGTTATTTTGAATTTAGTTGTTTCTCCCGGAGCAGTTTCTCCATTTTGTCATGTTGTTTTGTACATAAATATTTCATGTGTTAGGTTAATAGATCACTTGGTTCATAGTCAAAAATCAATGTAGTAGGTATGCTCAAGCACTAAGACAATTGTAACTAACAAGCTCTTGAACTCCACTACAAAGTTAGTTAGGTAAATGAATCGACCTTTAAGGATAAGTTCTGTCATGAGTGCCGCAAGTTAATTAATTAAACAAGATGGAATCCGCCTCCATCAAGGTTGAGATCATAATTTATTCATTCTCAATGGAAATACAGGTAGCTGCAGACTAGATAAAAGATTAATTTGTAAAAGGGTCGAACTCATTTATTCAGATAAAATTTTTGGCACATAGCCTAATTTATTTTATTTATTTAAGTGTCCAGACTATCACAGCTAATGGGATGTAAATCAACTAAATAAGTGATTGTTATTACCCAGTGTTTGGTGTGATAATTTTCTTGGTTCAGCCACGAAGTATTAAATGTGCGGCAAAGTATATAAAACGGTAAGGGATACCGTGTTCATGGTATTGCCTTTATTTACACATGGTTACTGTACACCAGTATTATTTGACAGTTAGGTGGTTGCCAATTTGATATGAACCTGATTTAACAAACTTAGGAAGCCATATAATTAAAAGGTCAGTGTGATCAATTAGTTAATCGATTAATAATTTATACAAGTTCAGTTCACTGAAAGGACGATTCAAGTGTGTATTCAGAAGTGGTTATTCAAATGAGGCTGTATAATTGTTAGACCAGCAGTCTGTTGTGGTTGTGTCATGTACACGAGAGACTTTAGTTCGATGGTGATCATCATTATTAGATTTAATCGACCTTCAGTCGAAATCATTAAGGCGGATGATTAATTGTTGTAAAGAACATTTTAAAACTGTTTTAATTTCAATAATTCTATTTTATTTTATTTCACTCCATTTAAATTTCATTTTACATTTTTTTCAATTTTATTAATAAATAATTTTATAATTTACACTTAATTCAGTCTATGGGTACCGTCATTTACTAGTTAGCTGACCCCCCATCTTTCATTTCCTCACCCCCGATGTTGTGTGGCCTGTCAACCCCAAGGAGAGCTGAAGGACGTTACCACGCCTGAGGAGAGAAGAGTCTACACGTGCGGTAGGTATTATTTTATGTCATTCTTTACAGGAGCAGTCGGCGCATCAAACAAGTGACAAGAATACCGCATCGGATGCCTTAAAAGGGCACAATACCATCCCCGTGTTTACAGGAGACTGCTTATCGGGCTTAGCAAGATCAATGGAGTCAATCAGCACGTTCCAAAGACCGCTATTATTATCAGCTTCAACCACCCATCCCCTCACAACCTTGGTTTTATAAGGGAACATATTCACGACGACATATCACTAATATTATACACCTCCGGTTCAATCATGCTCTTACCCCTCAATATAAATATCGTTTTCGGCTCGCTACTTTGACTTATTGTGTGTGTGGTGATTCTGATGGCGACTCTAATCATGTTTTTTTCAATGTCCTGTCTATTTACATCCTCGCCGTAAATTTCTCCATACTCTCATACGGATGAAAATTCCTTTTCCTACAAGTATTCCTTGTTTGTTATCTGATCCTTCCCCTGGCACGATACAGGTTCTTAATCAATTTCTCGATGACGCTCAATTGAATTTTGTGAATTTCACTCTCGCTCCTGCTTCCATTCGAACTGTGTGTAATTGGTGTGTACGATCCATGCTCGTAAGTGGCTTCTGAATCTCATAGTACTACTGTTCATTACATAATTGTTTTTCTGTTTCTAATGTGAGAATCAGCTTTATCACATGTGTGACTATGGAATCGTATAGTTTTTCGTGCGTTTTTCAATATTAAATGTGTAGTGACTGGGGAAAAAGAAATATAAAGAGCCCATAAGCATCAAGGAGAAGAAGAAGAGGAAAAGAGCCCATAATACTGTTGCCTACGAGATATACAAGGCCAGGAAGTGTGCGCTAGTTCTGAGCATAAAAACCGTCCCCAACCAGGTTCGCAGTACGCCACCAGATGTCTCGACATCTTGCTATAGTTTGCATGTGCAGTAGTGTAGTAACATATTAAGAAAAGTGTTTTTAATACGTTTACTTCTAGATTTCACTTACTGCTAGTGCTCAAATGAACTCCAAGTAAATTTCATATACACTATAAAATATGGTATATCGTACTGCAAGTCCAATTCGTCAAAAAAATGAGAACAATCTGAGTTTCCAATAATCCAGACAGGGAGGGAGGGATTAGGTTCGCTTTGGTCGCCTGGGACGTCATCCTGAGTCTGTAATTTACATTTTAACTTAAATAATGAGACTTCAGTTTATGGGTTACAGATTCATTAGAACACTTCACTGCCTCCGACTACCGCATCAAAAGACACTTAAGAAGAATTAGGCCTATGTTGGCTTTTCAAATGGGAAAAACTAGAATAACATCCCTCATTAAAAATCCCCCTGTGGGTGGGGGCGGTAGAATATCACACACGGTATCCCCAGCCTGTCGTAGAAGCGACTAAAAGGGGCCCAGGGGATCTGAACTTTGGAGCGTAGGTTAGCGATCACAGGGCCCTTAGCTGAGTCCTGGCATAGCTTCCACTTACTAGAGCTAGGCTCCTCACTTTCATCTATCCTTGCTTGCTTTGAGCGATATCTTCATTTTTCGAAGTATCGGATCCGTTCATTTTTCCCTCAGATTAGTGTTATATAGAGGATGGTTGCAGAGCCTCCATGGCTCAGACGGCACCGCGTCGGCCTCTCACCGCTGGATACCGTGGTTCAAATCCCAGTCACTCCATGTGACATTTGTGCTGGACAAAGTGGAGGCGGGACAGGTTTTTCTCCGGGTACTCCGATTTTCCCTGTCATCATTCATTCCAGCAACGCTCTCCATTCTCATTTCATAGCATCTATCAATCGTTAATAAATCACTGTGGGAGTGGCGACCTCGTCGTACTAATAGCCTATATATGATTCATTCATTACATCCCTGACCCGGTCAATGACTGAAAAACAGGTTGTAGGTTTTCATTTTTCAGAGGATGGTTGCCTGGTTATACTTCTCTTAAAACAATAATCACCACCACCTCCACCATCACCTCATTAAAGAAAACCTCCATTGCGAAGCCATGAATTTGACGTTAGGATTCCTTATCATAGATGAAATGGCTATCAAGCCCAGAGTACACTATAATCGTAATCATGATCAGCAACAGTTCTGGAAATAGGCCTACTGAGACGCTCAAAGGTAAGCAACCTAATCAATTCGCGATTATTGTATTTTCTTTCAGATGTATATTTTTAATAGGCTTAAAATATCTGAAAGTTTTTTGCTATTGGTTTTGCGTCGCACCGACACTGATTGGGATAGGAAAGGGCTAGAAGTGGGAAGGAAGCGGCCGTGACCTTAATTAAGGTACAGCCCAGCATTTGCCTTGTGTGAAAATGGGAACCGCGGAAAACCATCTTCAGGACTGCCGACAGTGGGATTCGAACCCACTATCTCCCGGATGCAAGGTCACAGCTGCGCGCTCATAACCGCACGGCCAACTCTCCCGGTAGTTTTACATTATCTTAGATGCTATTGATATTTAGAATGACACCATGCCTTTTCAGAAAAACCTGTCACTATGGAGTTGTCTTCCTTGGTCATGATATGTGGTTATCTTGTTCCAGTTGCGGAAGAAATTTCCAACTGTGAATCATGCTTGGGACAGATATCCTCGGCCACTACTGACCGTCCATTGATGTGCCTCATTAGGATGAAAGATCGTGGAACATTACGCTACCCCTCAAGAAAAATGTATTTTCTTTCTGCAAAATATGTTGAATTTTACGCGTCACTCATTACGTTATCTGGGAAGTACGAATTTATTTTAAAAACTTAACGTTTTTGTTGTTCCAAAGTTCACTGAGGCATTCAAATGTGACGAGTGTGATCAGAAAGTACTGACTGCAACTCTGATTACAAAACTTTTAAAACCAATAATCGACAATGAAGCTCATACAATTACAGATGCTCATGACTTAGAAAAGAACTTAAGGACGAAACCTTTAAATTGGAAGATCTTAAAAATGTGAGTGATACGAGCAGTGATCATGGTAAGTCATTTTTAATGTATTACTTTTATTATTTATTGCACTTGACTTCGCCTTAAATAATTCCAAATACCACTTAAATGTGCTTTACTTTACATTCAATCACTCGAAATCACATTTAGGTGGACCTAACTTTATTATTTGTAGATTTTTACGTCTTAAAAACCTACATGTACTATTAAGTGAATCTATTTCGCGCGGGCAACATAGCACGATGTCGAGACCTCTAGCGGACGTTCGTAAAACTACTTGCGACCCGTATTTCTTTTTTGTTGTTGTTGTTGTTGTTGTGAGCGTCTCGGTATAACACTGCGATAATACGACCTGGCCAATCAGAATGCATTCTTGAGAAGTATGGCCGCTGATGCCCTCAGTCTTTTACGAAAGTGCTGCCATCTGGTATGATTCGTAGTAAATATGACAATTGATTAGCAATTGTGTTTGCGTAAGTGGAGGGAAAAATTGTTGTTTGAAGTCAATACGTTCGGGTGAATAATTTTTAATATTTGTTTGAATTGCGTCAACCCATGGTCAAAAAGTTCATTTGGATCATTTCTAGTGTGGTCAATACCTTCATTTGGATAATTTCTGCTATCTACATGATGCAAAATTAAAGAGACACAAATTAAAAGTACACAAGTTGTCATCTGAATCACTAAAGCGTGGGCGGCTTAATGGAACTGGATTTACTTGTAAATTTTGTAACTGGGACACATCCAGCGAACGAGAGTTACGGGGACATATAAGCGTCATACATTCAGTGAGAAGATTCAAAATTCATATAGACTGTCCTGGTAAGTGCTGATGATTTCCATATTAGGAGTTGAATAGGTTAGAGGTAATGGATTGGTATGTTCTTACTCAAAAGCCTGTCTTTTTCATTTCAGTGGTGAATTGTCCATATATCACTGTGAATCACCAAGAGTTGAGTCAGCATGTGTTGCATGACCACAGTGAATTAATTCTTGAAGGATGTTCTATCACAGAAATGTCTTTCAGTAACATGAAAGGTGGGAAGAATGTTCAACCATTGTATCATAATAGTTATGCAACAGATCTTCATATTCATATTTTTGTTCACTGCATCTAGTTAGGCAATCCATGTGGAGATAGTTGAATGCATAAATGTTCATTAAAGTTTATTAATGGTAGGCCTATTCCATGAAATATCACAATCTGCTACAAGCTCTTCACAAAATGTTATGACATTTTCCTCACATATTCATTAAATACCAGTACCAATCTATATATTAAAAACATTTATGAAAACTAAAGTCAGTCAGTCCGGCCATTCTATCCGGTCGATTTCCTTCTTTTTTTATTATATGAATGGTATTCGTGCACAGATTTGTCATAAGGTACCATCACTTAACTTCCGCCTTCCTCAAATGATTTCATTTTTTTCAATTTTAAATAAAATCCACAGCCTGTTTCCAGACAGTTGTCCCTTTGAAGCAATCATATCTGGTTCTAATTGAGGTACGGAGTTCGTTTTGGCCTAAGAACACTCAGTGGATCAAGCTCTTTAATTTCAGCTCTTAACTATTCAAATTGGTTGATTCTGACAAAAGTTATGAGTGCACATTCAATGTGACGTCTCATTTCCTCAACATTTTTTCTCATTGAAGCAATCATATCTTTCGTTCTAATTGAGGTTCGCAGTTCGTTTTAGTCTAACAACATTCAGTGGATCAAGCACTTTCTTTTGAGGTAATAACTACTTAGATTGGTAGATTCTGAGAAAAGTTATAAGCACATTTGTCTCCATGACGAAGATCTTTCAAGGACTTTTCAACAGTTCGGCGCGTAGTGTTGTTCCAAGGAACGTTTAATTCAATTTCTTTGTGTGATGTATTTTCAAGTGTTTTGTTGACATAATATTACATTCTATTACCGCAGCAGATCATGTGCTTTATTTCATTAAGTCGGAACTTTGCAAATACATCCGTGAGGAGGGTAACGAACAACACCATACTTTGCACATTGCGGGAGGAGCCAACGGGAAGCTCCTAGTATTCTTTAAATCAGTATAATTTTCTGTTCCTATTAACAGCTCAATTAGGCCTAATGATGCTCGAAATGTACTCGCCACCAAAATTCATGCTTTCAGAAAGATTTTCCTTAATATTTTCAGTAATTATTTGAAATAAATTATTTGCATGAGGAGAAGATTTCCTTAGGGTGAACTTCCAGATTCCATTAAAATTGTTATACTGGTACTAACTACATTTTAACATTCTTTGAAATCTCAAGAAGGGTGCCTATGGTTCTTGCTGAATTCGTTAAAGTATTATTTTAAGAAATTTTGTTAAGACTTATCTAGTTCTAGCAGTTACAGCATTATATCCATGGAAAGAATGTGCTCAAAATTCCCAACATACTAATCCATGATGCAACCCTACATTTTAAATTATATGTCTGTTTTGAATACAGGATCATTACTTCCCCCTGTTAAATATAATTGTTGCAAGGCTGAATTGGCCAGAGTGAATTCTGATTTCCATTTTAGAATTAGCATAGGAACTCAGTGTGATGATGTCACACCGATTGATCTAGCGCAGGGTTGGCTGGCAGGGTAGGGGAGGGGGTGGTATACAATTTATAACCACTAGATTGCTTGTCAAAAGCCTGGAATAAATTCCAAACCTCTCCGCAGTGCTCATATGGAGTGAGGGCGTATGACGCTGTTGATAGTGATTCGTCCGTTGGATGGAGACGTTAAGCCTAGTGCAGACCTCTTGGTGCTATTCGACAGGAGTAGGCTACGTGCCGGCATGGGTTGCACCCTCCCCCTTCCTAGTATCATATATCACGTCATTCATTTAATCTCATTAACTCCTCTGATGAGGATGACGTCAGGATGGGCATCCAGTCATAAACACCCACCACGACAGGTTCATCTCACCTCACCTCATACCCGACCCCGTACAGAAACGGGACAAGGGTTGGCCAAACAACAATAAGCATTAGATCACCAAAACAGTACTCTACAAACAATGTTTTTTTTTTGTTTTTTGTCCAAACCTTGTCCCGTTTTATCTACGGGGTCGGGAATACGGCGAGATGAATCAGTCGCGGTGGGTTTTTATGACCGGATATCCTTCCTGGCGTCAGCCTCATCAGAGGAGTTAATGAGATGAAATGAATGACGTGATATATGATAGTAGGAAGGGAGAGGGTGAAACCCTGTGCCGGCACATAGCCTACTCCTGTCGAATAGCACCAAGGGGTCTGCTCAAGGCTTAACATCTCCAACCGACGGACGAATCACCATCAACAGCATCATATGCCCTCACTCCATATGAGCACTGCGGAGAGGTTTGGAATTTATTCCAGGCTTTTGGCACAGAATCTAGTGATTAGAAATTTTATATCACCACCTCCTCTACCCTGGTGGCTAAAGATTCTGATGGCCAAAATGCTTTCGATCAAGGGGACATGAACCGGCTAACCACGGTGTTAGACCGTGCAGACTTCAACGCCTTAACAATTATGGCCACCAGGCGGGAACGAGTACTCTACAAACAAGTTTAGTAAAAATAAAAAGTTAATGTCCAATTTGTTATAGTTTGTGAGTTTTTATGGAATGACCCTTACCATAACACAAGTTGAGCTGTGCAATGAGTTTATTATTATCTAATGTTAATAACTAGTAATTCAATTTTTCTATTATTTTCAAGAATTTAAGGTATGAAAATCAAAGGAAAAAAGACACACAATCCAGATATATTCTAACTCGTCCACCAAGACGTAAGAGGACATCGACAACCACCAAACCAAACCCCATGGCACTACAACCCTTGAAGGATCTACTTATTTCTGTCATCGCAGTGGATTGGTCAAAAGAAGAGGAAAGGGAATACGGCATATGAAATTTCAGGGTTCATGTAAAATAAATAAATCGAGTGTGCATGTTATTTACAACAATGTAGATTTTGGACATCGCACAGGAGTTGGGTATATCCTGCTGTCAAAAGAAGAGAGAGAGCAGACTGCTGGCCAGTTGGCTCAGAATATTCCCTTTGACACTGTTCTGAAAAATATCACAGACACTTTAGATACTAAGCAGATTACCATCTGCAAAGACATGATTTGAGTAATATTGTTCGTGATTTTAGATTAGATAGTGATAAACAGAGTCAGAAAGATGTAAAAAGTGTGTGCATTTGGATAGATAGGTTAAAAGAACAAGGTAATATGTATGTCCGGTTTGGTAAATTACAAGGGATTTCCAACCCAGAAGGATTGACAGAGAATGATTTTGTATTAATAATTATGACTGATGTGCAGAAAGTAATGCTTGTGACTTCTCACTTACAACATTATTGATGCTAGATGAATACAATGAGAGATTCTCTGTTTCATTCTGTTACTCTAATCGAACAGACTACAATGTGCTGAAATTTCTTCTTCTTCTTCTTCTTCTTCTTCTTCTTCTTCTTATTCTTCCGTTCCGGCCTTCTAAGGACCACGTTACAATTTCAATTGTTCCTCCTTAGTTGTTCTTTCCTTTTCTTCCAGTATTCTTTCATTGTTTCACTGTGTTTCTTTTTCCTGTCTTCAGTCCACTTTGTGCCTGTTTTCTTTTCCTTCCTCCCTTGGAATCCTTCCATTTGTAAGACTTTCTTCCTAAAAATCTTTCTTTCCAATAATTCTTCTTCTCGTATGTTGTTCCCTTCCAGGTCTTTCTTGACTTGAATCCAGGTGGTAGTTGATTTCTTTTCCCAAATGTACTTGAAGATTCGTTTAGTTAGCCTATTGTCATCCATTCTGTAAATGTGTCCAAGAAATAGCAATCTCCTTTTTCTTATTGTTTCTGATATGTTTTCTACGTTCTGGTAAATTTCATTGTTAATTCTTAATTTTCAAAACTCTGCAATTCTTAGAGGACCTAATGTTTTCCTTATAATTCTTCTTTCTAATATTTCTAATTTATCAAGCTTGTAGTTCAGTGCTAGACATTCGCTGGCATAAAGGCATTCTGGTTTCACTACTGTGTTGTAGTGCTTTATTTTAAGTTTTCTTGATAAGCACTTTTTGTTGTAAGTATTCTTAGTTATACCGTACGCTCTTTCCATCTTTTGTATCCTCTCCTCTATAGCAGATTTTTCTAAACCATTTTCTTGAATTGTCTCACCCAAATATTTGAATTTCTTTACCTTTTCTATTTGACCAATATCCGTTACTAAAAACTTTGGGGCACTTTTTATATTCGTCAAAAATTTTGTTTTCTCGCCAGAGATTCTCAAGCCTGTCATGTTGGCTGTCTTTTCAAGGAGATTGACTTGCATTGCTGCGTCTGTAAGGCTTTCTGAAAGTATGGCAAAATCATCTGCAAATGTTATGCAATTTATTGCAATACCTTTGTTCTTCTTCCCCAGCATGAGTGGCAAAATTTTAGATTCTTTCAGTTTTTCATTCCAAATTCTTACAATTTTCTCCATGACACAATTGAAAAGGAGTGGAGATATACCATCGCCCTGCCTGACACCTGTATTTATTTTGAAAGGTCCAGATACTTTACCCATAAATTTTACTTTCGAGATAGTGTCTGTAAGTGTTTCACGAATTAGGTTTGCCAATTTAGTTTTAACTCCAAATTCACGGATTACGTTATCTAGAGTTTCCCTATCAACAGCGTCAAAAGCTTTTTTTAAATCAATAAATGTTACAACTAGGTCTTTGGAGTTTATTAATCTGTGTCGAATTATAGATTTCAGGTTGAAAATCTGTTCGGAGCAAGATCTTCCTTCTCTAAATCCACCTTGATATTCACCCAATTGACTGTCCAGTGTCGATTTTACTCTATTTAGTAGTATTGTTGAGAATATCTTGTAAGCAACTGGCAAGAGAGAGATACCTCTGTAGTTGTTGACATCTTGCTTGTTACCTTTCTTGTGTAATGGGTGTATTAGGGCCACTTTCCAATCCTCTAGGATCTTTTCTGTTTCCCAAATTCCTTCAAAGATTATTTGTAGATCTTCTATAATTTTTGGTTCAGCCCATTTTAAAAGTTCAGCTGTTATGGAGTCTTCCCCACTAGCTTTGTTATTTTTAAGATTTTTAATGCTTCCTTTATTTCTTCCGCTGTTGGAGGTGAATCAGCTTCTAAATTTTCCTGAATTTCTGAAAATTCCAATTTATGATTTGGCTCAGGGCAGTTCAGCAGGTGTTCGAAGTGTTTTGCCAGAATCTCACAATTCTTGGCATTGTTAAGGCCAATATTACCACTTGCATCTCTGAAACAAATGGTCCGGGATTGATAAACTTTCAGGTTATTCTTAAAGGTCTGATAGAAATTTCGGGAGTTATTTCTTACAAAATATTATCACTTGCATCTCTGAAACAAATGGTCCGGGATTGATAACCTTCCAGGTTATTCTTAAAGGTCTGATAGAAATTTCGGGAGTTATTTCTTACAAAATGATTCTCAATTTCTACTAGCTCCGATTTTTCAAACGATCTTTTAACCTGTCTTATTATTCTTGTTGTTTCCTTTCTTTGTTGTTTAAATAGCTCATAGTGTTCATTCTTTCCGGAACATTTCCATTTTTTCCACTTTTTCGTTCTTTCCATAAGTGCTTCCTCACATATGTTTCCACCATACTTTCTTTTTAGTTTTAACTGATCCAAATACTTTCTTTGCTGCACTATTAATCTGTTTAGATAATTCTGGCCATTTGTCATGTTGAGTTATTTTAATTTCTTCCTGGAAGTTTTCCATAGTTGCTTGTGTAATGTTGAGCCTATCTATGTTGTATTTCATTAATTTTCTCGGTCTTCTTTGATTCCTGCGAGGTAGAAGCTTTAGCTTAATTTTAGAGAAGTAATGATCGGAGTCAAACTCCCCACTTCTTATTTTTTTATTTTATTTTTTGTGTGTTGTCAAATAATACCTGCAATTGATTTTCCTGTGCAGATACTGATAACTGATAATTAGGCTTCATTCTCTAATGCATGGGTTGAAATCACGGGCGCCCCTTTGAAGAAACTTCTATGCATGTGGCATATGGATATGGCTTGGAGAAAGAACATTTCCTCTAAAATTCATAGTAGCCAGGCATTCAAAGCAATTGTGTAACAAACACCTAAGGATGTTGTTGAAGTGTGAAAACTTAGTTGAATTCCACAGTGAGCTCAACAATTTCTTAGATGCTTGTGAAAATAATGACACATGTAGAGAATTTGGTGTATACTTCGAAAAGGAATATGCTAGTAGGTATGATCAGTGACCCTATTGTTACCGATTAGAAATGCTCATTAATACCAGTATGCATTTAGAAGTCTTCCACCAAGTCCTAAAACAAATGGTAATGAAAGGTCTTCGAGTCAGTAGGATGGATAAGAGCATAAATGCTGTGATGTCAGTGGTAAACACAAAGTGTTTGATAGGTTGTGAAAAGTAAATAAAGGAAAAAAGCAAAGCTGTGCAACATATAAGGCAGAGACACAAAAACAGTCCACAAATGTGTATTGATGATGTGACAGTGGAAAGTTCCACTTCATGTAAGGTTGAAAGCAGGAGGACAGATGAGTTTTATAGCATCAAGAAAGAATGTGTAACAGGTCATTCATTCTGCTGCCCATTGATTTGCTCTGAATATAAAATATGTATTCATCAGTATCCATGTACATGCTGTGACTATTCTTTGCATTCTACAATATGCAAACATAATCATTTGGTTTTGAGGAGAGCCCATTGTACTCATCTGTCCTGGAATTCCTGAGTTCTTTAACTATTTTGAAAATTTTCCCTAGGTGCAACTTAATGCCATGTATATTTTATTTCACTTGTTCATGGTACCGTCAACTGGGGATACTTTGTGCCATATATTTCACATCTTTGTTTTTGTCATAATTTTTGTATACCGAGATAAATGATAAGTTAACTTAATTTTATGTTAAAATATAGCTTAGATATTGTGCTTTCCATATCAAGTAATATCTGTCATCTAATTGTTAGAAATATCCCATTATGGTGGATTTTGATAGTGGCCTAATGTTACCCCGGATTCGGGTAACTTTAGGCCACCTATATAATTTCACTGTTTGAACAAAGTATACCACAAATGGGTTTAATTTGTGCCATTTTTATTTATGTAATAAATTTAAATGTGACTCCAGTTGTCAAATAAGATTTATTACAACATCTAAGGGAAACAGGGAGTAATAATAATAATAAATACAGACTTGCTAGCAATGTTCAGAAATGTGCTCCTTGATACACTTTTGAAGTTCTTCCAATGACAATACATAATGGAACATAACAAAGGTCTATTCTCCCCACATGAACTCCAATTCCTTCACTCTGAAAATGCCCCTTTTGTTCACCATGACAGGATCATTAATTTTCATAACAATGTCCTCTACAGGATATTCCTTAATTAAATCATCCACTCCTGGCCACTTCCAGTTTTTCTTACTCTTCTGCATGCACTTCACTTCTATTTCCTGTTGTGCTGCATTTACACTTAAAATCACTCCTGGAAACAATGCTCCTTCATAGTCTATTACAACATGGCACCCTACTGACAAATCCTCTGCTCGGAGATGGGATTTCCCAGCAGAGGCAGATCGTCTTTCATTTCCTTCATCACATTCTAATTGAGAAAGCCCATTACATTCTTACACCTTATCCGCTTTCCTCATGCTGCCAGAGAAATGGGCATCCTCTTCATTATCACGTTCAGTCAGCAAATCTTCTGGTGCCACACTTTTGCCTGGGGGAACATTGAGCCTCTTTTTTCTCTGTGCTTTTCCATGCTCTTCTGGATATCTCATCTTCTTAATGTGGTCTATAAACACCTGAGAAACTGAATTATTCATAACTTGCACATCATCACATGGCAATTTATCTAAAACATGTTTCTTGTCCATTGGAAAAATGCCTGTTGCTCTGAACCCTGACTTTAAGTTCTCAGTCAAATTACAAGAAATTTGTGTTATCAACTTCTTCAAAAGAGTTGGGAATTTAGATTTTGGAATGGATGATGAATGCCTACCCTCGCTTGACATTTTCCATTCAGACAGAACCTTTCTCCATGCTTTTTTGAGTGGGCCAAAAACGGCTACATCCAGAGGTTGCAAGATATGGGTTGAATTGGGTGGCAGAAACACGAAATTGATGTTATTCTCCCGGCTCAGTACAAACACCTTCAACGAAACATGGCTGGTTAAATTATCTGCTATCAAAATTTTCTTCCCTTCCAACTTCATCACTGCTGGAAGGAAAGTACTTTCGAACCAGTCCTCAAACATCCTGACATCAAACCAGCCAGATTTTGTAGCATTGTAGTGCACACCAGGTGGGCCACCAGCTGTCCATGTGTCAAACAGCCTTTCCGCCTTATACACCACATATGGTGGTAAACATTGGCCTGCAGCACTACCACAGAACATGACTGACACACTGCCCTTAGTCGAGTTCATGACTCTCTCGGGATATTTACATGTGCGTCTGACTATCACACTCTTTCTTCCAGGATCATCTGACAAAATGGTTTCATCAAGGTTCCATATATTAGTTGGAGGTACTTCTTCCACTTCTGCTTCCAAGTTGTCGAAATACTCACTTATGGTGACTTTTGACACCGCAGCACGGTTTCTCTTAATATTAGCGGCAAGTCGTTCTTTGAGGATTTCCGACTGCCTTGAAATGAACGATTTTGCCCAGTCTTCCCCTGGAAGATTATTCTTGAACCTGCTAACAGTTCTTCCCTCTCGATCAAGGTAACATTTGACAATACACCTCAAATCAAAGCGATCTAATGGATACCCCCACTCTGCCATGGTGATGCAGTAATCAGCAAATGCTTCTTCCTCAGCTTTAGTGAAAACTGGAGGACGACCTAAAAAGCAACATACCGTAATAGGTATTATTAATCACGTAAGTACTGGTACCTACAAATATGATTGTCAATAATACAAAAATACACCTTTTATAAGACAATATAGAGCAATATTTACCAGGTTCCAGGCCATGATTCATCTTAAGCTTGTTCATTATGGTATTCCGGTGAATTCCGAAAGCATTGGCAGCTTGCCGCTGTGTCATAGCACCCTCACGGACTAAATTGATGCATTTCTGTAATAATTCTGTTGAATAGTCTTTGTATTTTCTACTTCCAATCTTCCTTTTATGGATCCTTGCCATTTTAAACCAATATCTACGAAAAACAAGATGGCACAAAGTTAGACCGACCTAACCTCTTTCATTTACAACAGAAAAATAAATTAAGGTACATACATTCAACCAAACTAACATCACCATGTGATTACAGACTAAATTATGATTAGGTTAACACTTACCTAAAGTTTACAGGTGATTACGGCTGTCTTCCCTGGCCTATAATATGTGATCAAAAATAAACACTTCTTGGCGCCTTTTTGAACCACAGAATTTCTCGCTCCAGAGAATGTACATCGTACATTTATATAAGTTCCTTGCCATCGTAAAAGAAATTTACGAGTATAACGAGAATTTCGAGCATCTTACAATTCTCGGGAACTACTGCCTCGGTGAATACATTCGAAAAATGTACAAGTTGACACAGTGGCACAAAGTATACCTTGAAAGCACAAAGTATCCCCAGTAGTTTATAGTTTACTCAACATATCTGTAAATGTATCTTCATTCTCCTTGAGTGAGTCAAGATTATTTTCCAGTTTAGACATGTTTTTACAGCATTTTCAAACGAATCATTCAGTATATTTGACACAATGGCTTCATTCTCCTTCGTTACCTTCCTAGCAGTTTCATTATTTCAGCACAAGCTGCCATGCATTTATTTTGGAACTAAGGAATTTGTCATTGGTAATTATTTTTCATTTTTCAATGTGTCTTCTACATAATTATTTAATAACATTGTACCTTTCCTTGCCTTCTGAAATACCCTGCTTAGCTTTAATGTAAAACAGTACCAATGAGTTCTTAATGGCTGCAAGATGAGGAGTGTATCATTTTGACATGTTTTCTCATGTACCATTGTATTAATATTTTAATAAATGAATGTACAAAAAATAATGAGTTGACATTTATTGAAAATAATTCCTACATATTATTGTAAAATGCTGTTGGTGTTTCAATACTGATAATGATCCTGCAATCATTAAGAGGGGAATTCCTCAAGGCAATATTATTGGACCTTAAATAATATTAGTAAACCACTGTAATCCGAGAAAAGACTTTTTGCTGATGATGTCATACTTTATAGAGTAATAAATAAGTTACAAGATTGTGAGCAACTGCAAAAAAGACTTCGAAAATATTGCGAGATGGACAGCAGGCAATGATATGATGATAAACGGTGTTAAGTCAGGTTGTGAATTTCACTAATAGGAAAAGTCCACTCAGTTTTCATTACTGCATTGATGGGGTGAAAGTTCCTCATGGGGATCATTGTAAGTATGTACGTGTTGATATAAGTAAAGATCTTCATTGAGGTAATCACATAAATGTGATTGTACGTAAAGGGTACCGATTTCTGCTCATGGTTGTGAGGGTATTTAGGGGTTGCAGTAAGGATGTAAAGGAGAGGGCATATAAGTCTCTGGTAATACCCCAATTAAGAGTAAGTTTAAAGTGTATGGGACCTTCACCATGATTACTCGAGAGAAATGGAAGAAATCCAAAGAAAAGCAGCTCGATTTCTTCTGGGTGATTTCTGACACAAGAGATGCATTACAAAAATGTTGCAGAATTTGGGATGGAAAGACTTGGGTGTAAGGAGACTAAGTGGTACTTTCTGAGCTGTCAGTGGACAGATAGTGTGGAATGACATTGGTAATCGAATAAGTTTGAGATCAAAATATGAAGGTAAAGTTGAAATTCAAGAGAACAAACTGGAACAAATATTATTTTATAAGAAGAGTAGTTAGTGATCGGAATAATTGACCAGGGGAGATGTTTAATAAATTTAAAAATTCTTTGTAATTCTTGAAGAGAAGATGAGCAAACAACAGACAGAGTATCTGCCACCTGGGCAACTGTCCTAAATGCAGATCAGTGGTCACTGATGCAAATGACAGAAAACATGACCGACAAATGGTGAATAAGTTAATCTGGGAAGGACAACTGAATCAGAAAGTGATGTAACAAACAATATAGAAGGAAAAATATTCTAAACATAGTGCTAATAAAACCAGATGGGCACTATAAAAAAACTGAAGTGATCATGAGGATCATTTCTGTTGTAGTTGAAAATAAATGTGAGAGAATAGAATTCTGCAAGACTATTAGGCAATATCAAAAGGTTGATAAGAGAGACAGAGGGGAGTTTTTAAAAATGAATTATGATTAGTTAAAAATGGTGAATGAAAATATAAACTGACTATGGGAGTTTGAAAACAGGTATGGTATGTTTCTAAAGTGGTAAGTAATGGTACAGACCCACTGTATTATAACAGAGGTGCAGGTTAGAAAGAAATAGGAATATGTGAGGAAGTAAGAAGAGACTGAAAGAACTTACTAGAAAATTTAATTTAGCCAAAAAAGTCAGCTAAGTTTAACATGATGACAAGCATAATTGACAGCCATATGAATTTTAACGAGTACGGTACCGTAATGGATTTGTATGTATAGGTACTTTAAGGCAAACACAAGTTCCAGGATGGACATTCCAGGGAAAATTATTGAACTAGGAGAGTGTATATGTGAGGACTTCCAGAAAGCATAAGAATTCAGTTAGCAATATGCAAAGATAGTTCTATATAAGATTAATTTCCAGGTTGAGGTGGTGACTAATACAGGCAAAGTAGTGGAATTTACCTATTATAATAAAGACGTTTTCAAAAAAGGTACGAAAACTGAAAGCTAAAAAAGCAGCTGGCTTTATTAAGAATTCAGGGTAATTAGTAGAAATATGCTGCCATATCGGAAATATTTGTTTACTGTTTGTAAGAAGGAGCTCTAGCCCCACTGTATAAAGAAAAGGGTGATGAACATAAGGCAGATATTTACAGGCCAGTCTGCTTAACATGTGTTGCATATAAGCTCTGGTTTGTTAGAAGGCTGTTCACGTTTAGGAAAAGTTATTCCAGTGAGGCTCAACTTGTAGTATTCCAACATGATATAGCAGATAATTTAGATTCAGGTCGAACGGACTATATATATTCATCCATGGTGGTGGTGGTGTTTATTGTTTTAAGAGGAACTGGGCAACCATCCTCTATTAACACGAATCAGAGGGAAGAGATTCGACACTTCGAAAAAAGGTAGCGGCCAAAGGAAGGTGAGGGCCATGAAGACTGGTAAAGTGAAACTCTCTCTAGACCTCAGAAACCTAATTCCACTGGGGTCAGAAAAGAACAAGAAATGACCAAGGGAGATAGGATAGGATAAATGAAAGTGAAGAACTTTGTGTGTAAGTAAAGGGAAGCAATGCCAGGACTCAGCCAAAGTTCCCGCGGTCGTCAACCCATGCTTGCAAGTTTAGAGTTCCTGGGCTCCTTTTAGTTGCCTCTTATGGCAGGCAGGGGATGCCATGGGTGTATTCTATTGCCCCCGCCCACAGGAGGTATTGATTCAAGGATTTTGACAGGGTAGATCATTAGAAATTACTGACGAAAATGAGGGCTAATGGACAAAAGAGTGGTTGAATGGGTGGCAAAATTTCTAGAAAGAACTCACAGAATTAGAGTAGTTGAAGCATTACCTGATCCTCTGATCCTGAAATGGTTGTCTGGAATCAGAGATAAGGCTCTTTTGATGATGACGTTACACTGTATATATTATATAAGCTGCAGGTTTGTAAGCGACTACAAAAAGAGATCAACAATGTTGTGAGATGGACAGGAGACAAGGGTATGAAGGTAAATGGGATGAAAAGTCTGGTTGTAATTTTCACAAAGAGAAAAGTCCTCTCAGATTTAATTACTCTGTTGATCAGGTGACAGTACCTCATGGGGATCACGGTCTAGGTCTTAATATAAGGAAAGATCTTCATTCATGAATGAGATAGTACGTAAAGGTTCCACATGAGGGTATTTAAGGGTTGTAGTAAGGAGGTAAACCAGAGGGCATATACAATAAGTCTCTGGTAAGACCCCCAATCAGAGGATGGTTTCACTGTGTGACATATTCAAGATATCTGTTGGTTTTACAATTATGTCTCTATGAATGTTCAAAAGAGCCACCCCATTGAGTCGACTTTCACTTGTTTATAGTCAGTTTCCGTTTATTTTCTTTTATAAAATTTCCATGGGGTTTCTGACCCCCAGTAAACCCGCCCCTTATGGCTACGCCCGTCACACGCCATCTCTACGCTGACAGTTCAGAGCATCCCGCTTAGTCGAGCATCTCGTCTCCTTACTCCCAGGTCTTTTCTTTCCAACATATTCAATATCTTCTAAGAAGCCTCGAAAGTTGGATTTTAGATTGTAAACTGAACATACCATTCGCTGTAAAACTGCTGAGCTTGATCGTATTGTTTTTTCTGTATTTTAATGTAAGATTCTGTAGTGTACTGCAATCTGAATATCAACGTAATTCATTTGTATTAATGTCTTTATGATGACACTCAAGCATGCGCAAGCACCTTAATTATGTTCTATCAGAATTTTGTAACTTTAAGCCCCCTCCCATAAGTTGATCCGCTACTGGCGTGTAATGGCATTAGTAGACGGATAAGCTTGGAGTGGAGATTTTAAAGGTAGGATAGATCACAATATGAAGATAACGTTGGAATTCAAGAGGAAAAATTAAGGCAAATATTTGTTTATAAGGGAGCCTCCGTGGCTCAGACGGCAGCGCGTCGGCCTCTCACCGCTGGATACCGTGGTTCAAATCCCGGTCACTCCACGTGAGATTTGTCCTGGACAAAGCGGAGGCGGGGCATTTTTTTCTCCGGGTACTCCGGTTTTTCCCGTCATCTTTCATTCCAGCAACACTCTCCATCCTCATTTCATAGCATTTATCACTCATTAATAAAAATCACCTTGGGAGTGGCGACCCCATTGTAATAACAGCCTATATCTGGTTCATTCATCACATCCCTGACCCGGTCAAAGACTGGAAAGCAGGTTGTAGGTTTTCATTTGTTTATAAGAAGACGAGTTAGGGATTGGATCAATTTATCATGGGAAATGTTTGATAGATTCCCGAGTTCTTTGAAATACTAGATAAAATGATAGGGAATCTGCCAACTGGGCTACAGCTCTAAATGCAGATCATTGATCATGGACTTAATAAAATCCTTGATAATTCATCAATGAAATTATAACACGTAAAAAAACCCAAAACATCATTATTTCTGCTAACCAAGCTTGAAAAGTCTAATAAATTGTACAAAAATACAGGTTATGTAATTGTAAATGTGAATAATGAAAGCACCGACACGAATTCCTCGAAGTATAGATAGTCCTAAATGCAGATCAATGATGATTGATTTCATAGAACTCTTCATAATTCATCAGTTATATTATCATGTATAAGGAACACCCCTAACCTCGTTTTTTTCTGCTAACATAGCTTGAAATGTCGAATACCTTATGTAAAACTATCGGTTACGTAAATCTAAACGTGAACAAATAAGAGTACTGGCTTGGATTTCTGTGTAACAATCTGAAATAATTCCATACTTATTAACGAGACTATAAAACACTGCCTCGGTTTTCTGAGCAACTTAACCTGAAATCATTCATAGTAAATCGAAAAAGAATGTATCCTTTCGTATTAGAGTTTTAATTATTACTTTGTTAAATTTAATTCTTCTGTTTTAGGTTATCAGACAAACGTATATAGTGGCATAAATAGGCTGGATTCGGTTACTGATGCCCTCCTCATCAGCTGATCTTCTTCTTATTATTATTATTATTATTATTATTATTATTATTATTATTATTAGAATTTTCTTGGGCGCTGCTGAAAAGCCATTACCCAATCACAACACTTATTATCACAAATCTTCAAGAGAAACAGACTGAGTTTTACTTATGAGGGATAGAGTTGTTCAACACTTGTAGAAACACTCGGGTTACAGGTCGAGAACGTGACGTCAGCAGATGTTATAGTAAAGTGATTGGGGTACAGTTATGTAGAGGAGGATGCGACTTAAGAAACTCATAAGACTCGCTAGTCAAAAGAATTTAGAGTTTAATATGACAATTATCCAAACATTCTTGAATAGCAAGAACAAGTAGAGGTGTAGGCTGTTGAACGAGGCGAGCGACCGTTGTGGGTACTTGTATTTTTTGTGAGCGTAAAGTTTGGAAAAAACGTTTTCTATGTAGGACGAAATGGGAACATTGAAAGAATATGTGAGTAATGTCGGCCATACTATTATTACATGAACACATGGGTTAATCCGCTAACCTTAATTTGAATTTATAAACCGGAGCTAGAGCATGATTAAAACGTAATCTGATAATTGTTGTAATATGTCTGCGTGAATATTTTGTTGTTTTCAGTAAATATTGAGGCAGGGTTTGGAAGTATGTATTGCTCGCAGACGTGTAACTGCGGAATGTAATATGCGGCCCCTATGACCACATTTTGTTTGGAACCATCTGTATATATTATGAGAGTAGGATTGAGATCATTTATCGCCATTTTAAGTGTTAGTTTAGATATGTCAGAAATTTGCATTGTGCTGTTATAAAAGGAAATGTGCTGAGACACTACAATATTAGGTTTGTAGTGCATAATATTGTATGGCATTGTATTGTATGGAAGCGAAATATTTTGTTGAATGCTAGTATGATATTGCCGCGTCAAGTTGAAAGCGTCTAACAAAGCAGGAGTTCGTGATTGCTGTTGAGAACGTTGCCGATATTTCTCCAGTAATTGTAGTTTGGGTAGGATAGGATGTCTAGCTAGGGCCATTCGGGGCAATAAAAATTTAGAAGCTAAATACGAACCGCGATAGTGGAGAGGCATGTCACATGTTTCAACAAGTAACGCATTAATAGGGGAAGGTGGTAAAGCGCCTATATATAATCGGAGTGCTCGATGTTGAATTACATTGAGCTTGTGAATAAGAGTGGAGGAAGCAATATCAAAATAAAAGGATCCATAATCTAAAAGCGAGCGAATTGTATGCCGATAAAGTAATAAAGCCGTTACGGGATCAGCACCCCAGTTTCGTCGAATTGTTAATTTCAATATATTGTTAAATTTTTGAGTTTTTTTAAAGGTATTCGAAATGGGGTTTCTAGAGCAGTTTATTATCTGAATATATACCAAGATACTTGTGCACCCGAAGTATCAGAATAGTAATACTTGCAAATCTGTGTGAAAATCATGGCCACATTTTTTGTAGAGGAAAGTTCCAAACCATGCTCGTTTAACCATGCCTTAGCAGTAGTTAATGCACGAGTAATATTAGTTCTGCAGACTTCCAAACTTTCATGAGAAGAATAAATGACTATATCATCCGCATATAATAGTATTCGTGCATCACGTATGACGATACCTTCTAAATCCTTTAAGTATAGAGCAAATAATAGGCCACTTAAAATGTCGCCCTGAGGCAACCCATGAGATGCGTATCGTACGTTAGACGTAAAGGTTGGGCATGCGAGTTCCATTCGCCGAAAATATAAAAGATGTTGGAGAATTTTAAAAAAATAGCAGGGAGGTGTAAGTTATGAAGTTTCGACAGCAACATGTGTATGGGCACGTTGTCATAGGCAGCTTTAATATCAAGGAAAGCAGCAATTGTTCCATGTTTGCGTTGTTTTGCAAGCACCAAATCCGTTAATAATATATTAATGGGATCAGCTGTGCTTCTCCCTTTTATAAAGGCATATTGATAGACGGGTAGCAAATTGTGACAAGCGAGACACCATAAAAGCCTTTCCAATAGAATACTGAGGAAGACTTTTCTTAAACATGACCCTAAACAGATTCCTCTATATTCAATGAGATTGGTAGCCGAGTTTTTTGGTTTCGGTATGGGCACAAGCGTAAATGTATTCCATGCAAAAGGAGGAACATCGGAGTTTAGTATTTGATTGTAATACCCTATGATGATTGCATGTGCTGGTAAGGAAGATGGGAGATCATTTTATAGGTAATATAGTCCGGTCCAGGAGCAGAAGTAGGTTTCTTTTGGAGTATGTTAAAAAATTCTGGGTAAGATATAGGTTGGGAAAGTGTGAGGAATTTATCTGGAAGAGGCACTGTAGTATACTGCTGAAATTCTTGAACAACAAAATCCGGCGTTAATGTGTCGTAAAATTGGGAGATGCTTTCGAAGTGTGGTTGGTCGAGTGTATTGCATCCCATGTGAGTTAGTTTTTTCATAGCAGCCCAAATATCCTTAATACAGGTGTTTCTATTGAGGGAGTTAGTAAAACATTTCCAAGATTCTCTTCGTCTTTCGTTGAATACTTTTCTCAGGTGGGCAGTGTACTTTTTATATTGCAAATAATTAGCAGGTGTGAAATTTTGATTTAAGCTTCTGAGCTGGCTGCGTCTTCGTTTCACCATAGCAGGGCATTGCTTATTCCACCAGTGAATATTAAGCCGTCTAGTAGTATTGCTATATTTGCGATAAGGAAAAGGGTGATATATATCTAGGTAGTTTTGAATATGCTGATATAAGGAAGTATAGGCAGAAGATGATTGTGAGGCAAATTGAATGCGATTTGAAATATAATCATGAAAGAGGCCAAAATCAAAATCTTGGAGATTCCATGTTCTACGGCTGAAGTTGTAAAACTATGTTCTGCGGATGGAGTTGTGTTATAATTTCAATAATTATAGGAAAGTGATCACTTAGATGAGTGTCTTTGTGCGTGTACCACATTGATTTATGGACGATATTTTCGGAGCAAATTGATAGATCCACTGCACTATTAGGGAGTCCTGGTGGAGATAGCCGCGTAGGGGAGCCATCATTTAAAATAAACAAATGGTTATTTAAAATTGCATTAAGAATATGACGTCCTTTTGTTGTGATATCGACACATCCCCAGTCAGTGTGATGTCCGTTGAGATCACCTACTATTATTAAACTGTCTCGGGCTGAAAACTGTGAAAAATAGTGATGCCATTGAAAGGCGTTGCCTTGTATGGAAGGCGGGCAGTTGAGGTTCACGATAAGGAAATGTTGCACTCTAACAGCCAAGGAGTGTGTGTTAGGAATCGTGTAAGGGAGCAAGACGTTAGTATATGGTATTTGCGACTCAATTAAAGTGAGTACCCCACCGTAGCCACAATCATCTAGTCGTTCAACATTTTAACCCTGGACGGAAAAGGTGGAGTCAGGTTTTAACCATGACTCTTGTAATATAATAATATGGGGATGATATTCTTGGATGAGAAGTATTAATTCATGCTTTTTTGGAGTAATACTTCTACTGTTCCATTGCAGTATGCGCATCCTTGTCTACTAAAAACTGACTAACCTTGTTAAAGAGGATTTTTAATAAATGAGCCCACCGGGCGAGTTGGCCGTGCGCGTAGAGGCGCGCGGCTGTGAGCTTGCATCCGGGAGATAGTAGGTTCGAATCCCACTATCGGCAGCCCTGAAGATGGTTTTCCGTGGTTTCCCATTTTCACACCAGGCAAATGTTAGGGCTGTACCTTAATTAAGGCCACAGCCGCTTCCTTCCAACTCCTAGGCCTTTCCTATCCCATCGTCGCCATAAGACCTATCTGTGTCGGTGCGACGTAAAGCCCCTAGCAAAATTTTTTTTTAAATGAGCCCATTGAAGCTGTTCACCCAGAACGTCTGCTAATCGCTTGTAGTCTTGCAGTATTTCTGCTTGAACATTCTTGGTTAATCGCGGGAGTATAGGGCGATCAGATGAAGTCTGAGGACCTTCTGTAGGGGAAGCTGTGCTAGTTGACTGTTCCACTTGCACCTTTGGCTGTTGAGTCCGTGAAATAGATACCCTTGGAGCATGTTCCAAAATAGGATTGCGTAAGATCGCGTGACAGCCTGCTCTATCAAAGCCTGGCAGGGGAGCTGGTCGAATTGGTCTTTGAATTACTTCTGTGAATTTTCGTTTACGAGGAGTCTCACGTGGAGAAGTCGAAGTGCTTGTACTAAGCTGAGGAAATAGATGTGGGACGCTAAGGGGGGAAAATCCTGTCAGATGGAGTTTTTCTTGTGCTTCCTGGAAGGAAATATTGTCCACACACATCATGCGCTTGATTGCGATTTGTTGCTGATGAACTTCACATCTATCGGATCCTACACTGTGATTTAGCCCACAATGTAGGCATTTACGTATTACATCAGAACATGTGTGACTTTCATGATTCTTAGAGCAGTTACCGCATCTCGGGTATTTTGTTCTGCAGTTTTTGGCTGTATGCCCATATCGTTGACACTTCCCGCAGATAATAGGGCGAAAAATGAATGCCTAAACCTCTAGTATGACGTGAAAAATAGTACAAATTCTGGTAAAGATTGACATTTGACGGTTAATTTTATCGTTCCCGTAGGAACAAAGTTAGCTTCCCCATCAACTGACACACGTCGGTTGAGCCGTTGGGCTTTAACTATAGGAACGGGTGATTCAATGTACTTAGTAATGTCCTCCTCAGTTAATTTCTTATCGACTTCACGAATTAATCCAATGCGATACAAGTTGGAGTCCGGAATGAAAGCTTTAAGTTTATGAGAATTCAAAATGGGGTGTTTGAGGAAAATGTTGGCATTGTTAGCTGAGTCAAATAGAATTTGTATACGCTTTGCACCTTTCGGTTTGATAGATTTTATACCGACAATTTTACTATCGTAGAAGAGCCTACCAAGCGCCATGGGATGAATATTTCCAGTGTTTTTTTCATCAGCTGACTTAACATAGATTACGTATGGACCGCGGTGTCTTGAATAGTAGTAAATCGGATTAGTTATAACAATCTCATCAGATTGTATATTGGATAAAGTGTTTTCACTACCGAGAGCAGGTGTGATGACACTATTATTGGTTGACCGCACTGTTTCTTCATGATCAATATTACTAGAAATGTCCATGTCCGGTGAACCCTCACTATCGAAAAACCTTGCACTAGAGAATACTGCACTTGACGCCCACGTACCAATTAAGAAAGTGGAACCGCACACTACCACTCTTCGAAGCGAACTAAGCTGATCATCGTAAACAAACTAACCGCGATGTCGCCATCACCAAAGCAAGGGAATTATGGAAATAAAAGCGGCCAGGGCCACAGACTCTGCGAGAATACGTTGTGATTGGCCAGGTCGTATTATCGCAGTGTTATACCAAATACAGTAGAGATAATACGCGACACTGAGCGAGATATCGAGAGACAGCTACTGGAGCTCACTCTAGACCTGAACAGTACTGATTCTCTCATAAGAGCACGTGTATTTTTGTATGAAGTTTTTGGTGTATGCGTTTTCAGTGAGTTGACATAAATAAATAGTAGTGTGTGTCATTCCTTGACATCTCCTCTCAACATGAGGGGAAAGGTATGTGCTGTGTTTGGCTGCAGTAATTACGAAGTAAAGAAAATTGCGCGGTCGTTCTTCAGGTTCCCTCGTGACAAGAACATGTAAGTAATATTGTGTTTGCATATATATTCTTCCAGTGACAGAGATTTTTATAGTACTTCATAATCTTCTGACCTGCTTGACCCATATTTTAACTGGCATAAAATGTAATACGCATATTTTATTCTATAGTGCAGCAGTTAACCTTCAATACCGATGTGTTGTTGTAGGTGTGATCTGTGGGTTTTGAAATGTCACAGAAGCGATTTGGATAAGGTGTACAAGAAAGAAGGGACGTTACGCTTATATAAGATTTATAAGATCTGTTCAGATCATTTCCAGGCCAGCGACTTTAGCAATCCTCGACAATACAGCCAAGGGTATGTTACATTTTTGCTCTAACTGTACGTAAATATTCCTTAAAGCATCACTATCGACAACATGTTCATACTTTTCTTTCTTTATCCCTCTTCTCAAATTAAAGCCGGGATTTTATAGATTATCTTTCTGTTAGTAGGCTTCATGTTAGGAGGAAAATTGTCCAGCTATTAAATGTTAATTCGCCGGGCTGAGTGGCTCAGACGGTTAAGGCGCTGGCCTTCTGACCCCAACTTGGCAGTTTCGATCCTGGCTCAGTCCGGTGGTATTTGAAGGTGCTCAAATACGTCAGCCTCGTGTCGGTAGATTTATTGGCACGTAAAAGAACTCCTGCGGGACTAAATTCCGGCACCTTAGCGTCTCCGAAAACCGTAGAAGAGTAGTTAGTGGGACGTAAAACAAAAAACATTATGATTGTTATTAAATGTTAATTCATTGCATCATATGTGTAAGGAATATCTTTCTGCTAGTAGGCTTCATGTTAAGAGAAAAATTATCCAGCTATTAAATGTTAATTCATTGTATCATATGTGTAAGGAATGTGCCGATATTTTTCTTGACAAGTGTCTTAATGTGATGATACAATGTTTTAAATGAGAAAAAAGACAAATCCAACCTAAGTGTTCAGGCAGAAATGCTAAAGCTAAAAAGGTAATGCATAAATGAAAGATCAAGCCATTTCACACCAGTCCATTTCACTTCTTATTTATATGTCTAGTGCGGAAACTTCGAGGCACCACCTGGGGAGCTCACCCTTGCACTGTGAGAACAAGCGCGCTAGCACTGTGCTACTCCACTGCTGAGTATGCATGCTCCGTGTGGCATAAGTCCAGCCATGCCAAAAACATAGATGTAGCACTAAATGACACCTGCCGTATTATCACAGGTTGTTTAAGACCTACTCCCACAGATAAACTCCACTCTCTCTCTGGTATAGCACCACCTGAAATGCGACGTGAGATTGCTCCTAGGCATGAGAAAAGCAAGGCTATGACTACGGAAGCCCATATTTTGTATGCCTGTCAACCAGCACATCCTAGGTTGAAATCAAGAAAGAGCTTCTTGACAACCACTGAAGCTCAAAGGAACACCACAACAAGCAAGAATCTCAATGTGGCGGGGAAAATGTCAACATTTGAGAGAATGGATGGTTCCAAAGGAAGAACTTCCTCCTGGACATTCTGAAAAGTGGACAACATGGAAGGCTCTCAATCGATTACGCTCCAGTACCACGAGATGCAAGACCAACCTACAGAAATGGGGCCTTCCTGTGAAGACAGTTTACTGCAAGTGTGGTACTAAGCAGACTAACGAGCATCTTCTACTGTGTCCATCTTCTCCAGCCACTTGTACCATTCAAGATCTAATGAGGGCAACTCCAAATGCGCTTGTCGTGGCCAATTTTTGGTCAACCAATGTTTAAAATTTCCTTGTTTAATTTTTGTCTCTCTTACTTTGTACTTCTGACACGATAAATAAATAAATAAATTTCAGTCTTTGAATAATAACCTTTCTTAATTCGTCATTCATTTATCCAGAATTGCTTTAGCAACTTCGAAATTAATATCTCAATACCACTTTCTTTCTAGACGTAATTTATTTATTCATTTCCGTATATACATTTCCATTGATATTTGAATTTAGCGCGATTTGTTCAGGTCAAGTCACTAGGAGCGCCACCGTCGAATTGTCTCCCATTTTAGCAAGGCGAAATCCGAAAGTGTCGCGTATTAACTCTACTGTATTTGGTTATACCGATACGCTTGTTCCATTTCCCGGCCTTGTATATCCGTTGCCTACGCTATAATAGAAGGCCTGGACAAGCCGACACATTTCTGGGCGAACAAAGTAGTTCAAGCAATTGCCGCTTGGATCGCGTTTATGTTCTATTGTTCTCATGTTCTGTCTATACCCTTATATTGAAGATTCATACAATAACGCGAAATAATACATTTTATTATCATTATGCCCGGTGTGAATCAGATATAAATATATAAAACAACTTAGAACACACGACACTACATACATTTCTTCCATTTAGCACTTCATTATCGCACAATAATAAATAGGGAAATAGGCCTAAACAGAAGTACTCACAAGATTTTTCCCTATTTCTATAATTTCATCACTTTTCTGCTCGGAGGCCTGCTCTTGAATTTGTTTAATAAATTACAGCCTTTAGTGTCTTTCTTTGCATTAGTATCAAGAACAGGCCTGAAAAATGTTGTAAGTATAACGTATGTGATGTGTGCTTGATCACAGTCGCGGCACTGAAACGTCTCTTTAAACTTTGGAGCGGTGAGGAATTTCTGCTTTCGGACAAGGTTACATTTTCCGAGATATCCTAACGCCCGCATTGTAAATATTAATACATTTTTAAGAAGGCGAATTTGCGCCGGCACTTTGTCGGGGAGCAGAATTCTCCTCACTGTACTTACACTGTAATCTGATTCGACCAAGTGCAAGCTACATATTCTTGAGTTATCATTACGAGCCTAAATAGATCCTTTTCTGCTGCCCTGTCGAGAAATAGCAAGCCTCCATTTGTCCCCTAAACTCGGACCTTTAGGAAAAAGATGAAAATTTATATTTGTGTATATTTCTTCGCTGTGTCAGATGTGCAGTTAAGCACGCAACAATAAACCACCTTAACCCACAGAATGGAAAGAGAAACTTGACGGCAATTGGACCCAGGGACTCTGAAATTTCGATCGTGGGTTGGCGACCACGGAGCCCTTAGCTGAGTTCTGGCATTTCTTCCACTTACTTGTGCCAGGCTCATCACTTTCGTCTATCCTATCCGACCTTCCTTGGTCAACTGTGACCCCGACACTATTAGGCTTCCAAGGGCTAGGGAGTCTTTCATTTTCACGCCCTTCGTGGCCATTGTTTTCCTCTGGCTGATATTTTCATTTTTCGAATTGTCTGGTCCCTTCCAGTTTCTCTCTCTGATTAGTGTTATATAGAGGATGGTTGCCTAGTTGTACTTCCTATTAAAACAATAATCACCACCACCACCTTTACGGTGATTTGGAAGCGCGTAACTAAACAAATGTTAAGTGCATCTCAGCAACCATCCATATATTGCAAATTGTGAGACCAAATAAATTAAAAAACGACAAAACTCTTCATATTTCATGTTAGATAAGGGCTTTCCTTATAAAACGAAGTTTAATATGTTATTTCTTCTCATAAAACATATTGCAGTAACACAGGTAATCATAGAATTCGCGCCAAACATAGAACATAAACGCGAACCTAGCGGTGGAAAAGAAAAAAATATTACCCCGCTTTTAATGCAAGAAATTGGCTCCCTGTCCAGGCCTTCTAGTATCTAGTAGGCTTTGGTATATCTCGTAGGCAACGATAAGATTCACGAAAGAGGAAGAAGAAGAAGATCACTTTGATTGGCTCAATTACGATCTACAGATCCCAAATCAACTTCACGAACAGAACAGAACGATCTACAGATCAGATCTTGAATCAGTTTAGTGTGGTTATCAGTTATTATGTGACTCGTCATTTTTCGTACATGATACTTGATTCCAAGTATAGCATCGATTGATTTTGTTGATTTCCATTTCATTTAGCTACAGAAATGTCTCTATCCAAATATGTTTATCAAATGCTGGGGAGCTATATGGAACAGCTGCATTATCACCCTATAAGAACGAAGTCAATAAGCAGGTAATCGTAGGTTATTATTCCATCTCTCTTGAATTCATCCAGAACTATCAGCAATACTAGGATTAAATCAATGTATGTATTTTGTTTGCAGTTGTGTTATAGCGTTGTCGGGAAACGTTGTCTCGCAGTACATGTCCGGTGCCAAAGTCCTAAATCAAGACAGCTTGATCGCATTTGGTTTGTTTGGGTAAGTACTATACTTTTACTTCATAATAACCATTAACCGCTTCCGAAATTACCATAAAATATATCTGCATTACAAAATCAAGATTGGTCCTGTATGATTTTGTTCGGAAGCTTTGTAGAAGAAAGAAGTATTATGGACCGATTGCAGAAACGGTGTTTAGACGATGTCTACGGTTAAACAATGCATATGTACGACTGCTGCATTGCAGAGACGCTATTTATCACTTAGACACTGTCTAAAACCGATGTTCAGCCGGTCATGTTTGCACTGTTTAACCTCAAATGAGAAGAGTGATTCACAATCAGAGATTATGTACCATGAAACATGTAATTTGTAGTATCATGTTGAGACGATTCTGGGAAGAAAGGTTACTCCGACGGCCTCTCTGTGGATCGCCTGCTGCCAAATTGCAGCAATTCATTTGACATGTATGGGCAGATAGATCTTAAAATAAGGTTTGGCTTTTCAAGATACTTGTTTCTTGAGACTGACAAAAGGACAGTCCGGTAACTGCCAACTTGAATACAATTCTTGGCAACCAATATATTTTACTATATACATGGGGTAATTTCCATGGTCACTTCGAATACATACATGTCGAAAATACTTGTCCCAATCATCAGAGGTCTGTCACATACATCAACCGGGAGGGATTCACTTATATTTACTGCCAAGTAAATGCACATAATAGTGAAAACTAAAAAGTAGGTTGTATGTGGTTTTTATGTATATAATCGTATAAGTTTTCGTCAACTATGAGATAGGAAAAGGCAAGTGGTGGTGATGGAGGTGATTACTGTTTAAAGAGGAGGACTGGGGAAGAAGAGCCGTGGCCATAATAACAGCCCCAGTATTTGCCTGCCATAAAAATTGGGAAATTACGGAAAACAATCTTCAGGGCTGCTGATGATGCATTTCGAACTTACGATCTCCAGAATGCAAGCTACATCTATATGGCCCGTACAGTACACTCGGTTACACATTACTATTGCTTCATCTTCCCTTCGTCGAAGCTGCCGTATTTATGAGTAGATTACACTCACTTTAACAACGCTATAATCAAAACTACACTTCCCCATACGGTGGTGTGTCGCTTTAGTGTGGATAATAATATGAGATTTAATTTCCACCAAAAGCGATATTCTTATCTGTGGACAAGTCATGCTCATGCTTAGCCTTATTTGAGTAATGTGTAGGAAGAACAGCTGACTGGCGTTCGGCGTGCGCATCGACAAATTTCATTGATTGCGACAAGCAAAGAGTTCCATGAAAGATACTTCTTATCTCCGTTTTCAAACCAATATTGAAACAAAGTCTAGTTAAACATCAGATGAACATTGTTTATGCAGTGGAAGATCGTGCTCGATTTAGATGTTGTTTAGGTAGACATTGTCTAAGGCTTAAAACGGCAAAAATTCAAAACAACTTACATTTTCCAGCGCACACATCTAGGCGCTATTGCACTGTCATTTGTTTCTTTCTCGCTCGCATCTCGTGAAGGGCTTGATCGTGCGGTTGACAGAGCTGCCAACTGTTCATATAAAAAACTAATCCTAGTACAGCGGCGCTCCTTTTGAATTTACGAATCTCGTGGCAAAGCCAGTGGTCTGGATTGCTTAGACCATTGGTCTGGATCAAGCAAAGGCGGTCTGGGGGCGTAAGCCCCCAGGTTAGAAGCCGCGAAGCGGCCCTAGACCTCTAGTATCCTGCGTGACACCTCCAATGGTCTGGAATGGTTAGGGTAGGTTAGTGACAAGGGCATTGGTCTGGATTGGTTAGACCATTGGTCTGGATCAAGCAAAAGGGGGCCCAAGTTAGAAGCCGCAAAGCGGCCCTAGGTCTCTGGTATCCCGCGTGACACCTCCATTGGTGTGGACAGTTGTATATTTCTTGTGCACGGGTTGGTAACGGAATTCATTTTACTTCATTGCTGGGAGTGACGTTATATCCCATTGTGTCTCACCCAATGGAAATGCTGGTACGTAGTTAGGCGATGGACTATGGTGCGTGATGAATTCTATTAGGTTATAAAAGCAATATTACTTCTCGGGGGCGGCAGGTGGGTTCTGAACTGTCGCAGTAAACACATCTCTCCTGTAGAAGGTATTCCACTTAAGATTTCCAACATATTGCATCCTTTTCATGCTATAAAAGTAATGTAAGTCTTACTGAATTTCTACACTTAAAACTAGCCATCGTTTCTGCAATCCGTCTTATATCTTCCAAACAAAATTTATTTACGTTTTGTAAATAACGAAGGGTACATTTGTAACCAGACATTAATTTATCATACAATAATAACTGTAAGGTGACCATATGTCTGTGAGAGGCCAAAGGATGACAGCAAGTTACTTTTAGAGTGGCAATCAGAGTATGGGTGGTGTGAGTAAAAATGAGTCTAAGTGAGAGAGCTTGTGCCCACTGAGTGCCTGAGTGTCAACCTACCAATGAGCTTCCACTCCGCATTTGCGGTGAATAAAAATATAGAACGGAAGCACAGCGTACACTTGAGTGTCTGGAGCAGCCACTCAGTGTCACTGATCAAGGTCATGCACGTGCCATGTATACAACTGTGATAACACTTCGATGACTTCCGGGTAGTTCAATGCTTAACATGGCAGACAACAGTGTGGAATTCCAGTCCACTTTTATCTCCATTTTAAAGGAACATACAATTATGTTTTCAAAGTCACAGTTACTGGATAAGAAGAACAAGGAAACAAGTGCAATAAATGCAGTTCAGTGTGAACTACTCGCTAAATTTAACTTAAACATTTCCGTCCAACAACTGTCTGAATGGCTGAATGGTCAGCAGTGAGGCGTTCGGTTCAGAGGGTCCCGGCTGGGTCGGGGATTTTAATTGCCTTTGATTAATTCTTCTGGCCTGGAGACTGGGTGTTTGTGTTTGTCCCAACACTTTCCTCTTCATATTCACACAACACACTACACTACCAACCATCACAGAAACACGCAATAGTGATTACATCCCTCCATCTAGAGTTGGCGTCAGGAAGAGCATCCGGCCGTAAAACAGGGCCAAATCCATTGGATGCCACAGAGGTGGGAAAAGCGGTAAAGGAGAAGAAGAAGAATTTCTAAAAATTACAAAACATGAAAACAAGACTGAAATATAAAGTAAAATTAAAGCGTACCAGAAACAAATGCATATCGTTAAAATAATGGGACGGGAGATAGTATTTATTTATTTGTCATAAGTCTGTACAGAGTTCTCCATTTTCACAGACACTATACATAGGTGTACATAAATGCCTGGATGAGTTTTTTTTTTTTTTTTAATGAATGATTCCATGACCAAATTAAATTGTCATGCATGCATGAATAAAAGAACACTTCTCTCCCAGTCACGGATAGCCACCAACCGAGGAGAGAGCATTCGGTTCGCAGGAGATAGTAGGTTCAAACCCCACTGTCGGCAGCCCTGAAAATGGTTTTCCGTGGTTTCCCATTTTCACACCGGGCAAATGCTGGGGCTGTACCTTAATTAAGGCCACGGCTGCTTCCTTCCCACTCCTAGCCCTTCCCTGTCCCATCGTCGCCATAAGACCTATCTGTGTCGGCGTGATGTAAGCAAGTTGTAAGATGTGCAGAAGTTGTCATCCTTTCGACTTCCTATAGAGGCGTCATAACTCTGCAAACATCGGATTTCCTCCAAATTCGGGAGTCATAGACAGAGTCAGGCCATGATACATCTACACTGGTTGAATTCTTCCTTTCCATTGCAAGTGGCCTGTACATTAATGCTAGGGACGCCTTTTCTGTAAATGTAGTCATTCCCATCAACATGTGGCTTCTGAATTTGTACATGAGTACAGTCTACAGTTCCGACAGCATAAGGGAAGCTCAAACGTTCTTGCCACTTAGCCCGTGCTTCCTGCAACATTTGTTGGAATTTTATCTAATAATCTGCTTTCATTTCTGTTCATGTCAAAACCTGCGAAAATGTTTTTGACGCAGTTCTCTGAGATTTCTTCACCAACTCCACTCTGAAACCCAGGGTCACCAACATAACACAAGAAGATTTACATTTTTTCTTCATTTGTTAGTGCACCACCTCTTGTTTCTTTGGAGTGCCCGAGGAAATGCTCCGCTAACCATTCAGCATGCTCCTTGAAAATCCACAGCCTGTTTTCAGTCATCTGACCTGGTCAGGAATGGAATGAATGAAGCGGTGAGGATAGGAATTGTGCCAGCTGCCAAAGCCTGTCGCACTCCTCTGGGGCAATGATTAATGACTGACAGATGAAATTCAATGATATTGAAGAGTGTTGCTGGAATGAAAGACGACAGGTAAAACTGGAGTACCCGGAGAAAAACCTGTCCCGTCTCCGCTTTGTCCAGCACAAATCCCACATGGAGTGGCCGAGATTTGAACCACGGAACCCAAAGCTGAAAGGCAGGCGCGCTGCCGTATGAGCCACGGAGGCTCTTCAGCATGCTCCTTACTGGACCTCTATAACACTCTGTAATCAAGTTGAGATGATTCTCTGTGTTTATATAATTTTCTTTTCCGATTAACCACCACCATTACCTCTGCCATGGTATTGCACTTGACAGTATCATTTGGAGTCACCTACTGAATTAGGTCAAGGAAACATGAGCATGCACTTACCGGAAAGAGTGCCTGCTTTATCTTTATTCACCAGAAATCTGGAGCGCTCACTCTGCTACTTGAGCGACTGGAGTGTGTACTCAAGGTCACAGGTCTGCTGTGAGTGACTGCTTCCAACAGGCGGTTTTTGTTCACCTCATTGCAAGTGCCTGCTCTAAATTTGCGAGTAAAGAGAGCGTGCTCATTTTTATTCACACCACCCTATGTCTAGATAGATCACCCGAGCCAGATCATGTGCTGCTGAGAACTATTAAAGAACTAGAAATCTATGAAATCGTAGCAGCAATTTTAAAAATCATGCTTTTTATCCATTATGCACTTACCAATAAAACTTAAGAGAAGGCAGAACAATACTGCTCTATAAGGCAAAAGGAAATGCTAATAACCTGTCTTCCTTTGTCCAGTTATTTGCTCAATCATGAGAAGAATTATCGGAAGAAATTTAGATCATGAATTAAGATCACAGATATAAATAATAATCTATGTGGATTTGTTTCCATATTAGCAGGATATCATATAAATTCTATAGAAGTTTCTGGCTTATTTCATAAGAATTAATCCTCAGTCATGAACAAGGTCTACATATAAACATGGTTATGTTTAAGTTTAATTTTTGGCTTCCTAAAACATGCTAAATTAGCAAACGGTGGTTGCATTGTAGCTTTTCTTGACGTTTGCCGTGCTTTTGATAGATAAACTTGGCATTCGTTTCAATACGAACAGTATAGACCATTGCCACAGACTAGGCTGCCAAACACAGAACTACTGCTGATGGTGACGGGCTAGTCACAATAAGATTCCTAAGGTATCACCAATACGACCAAATGAAGAGCAAAAAGGATGTTACCCTTCATCATCAATTCCTTGATTGCTACAAGAAAAGAAATACTAAGCAAAGCTAAAGATTATTTCAGCATGCGTAATACCTACGGCTAGAACAGCCGAATAATTGTGCATACTGTTCGTGTCAAGAAGAACCAGCAAAATTGAATGGTCTAATCAGGCAGTGTGATGCAGACAAACATTAAGACATTGCTGTGTATGTGAATCACCTGGCGGTCACACGTAGCGTGAAGTCGAGGTAAGCTACACATTTTCTCTCACCCTATGTCTGAGTGAGGAATGTCAGTTAACTTTCTCTCCTTCAAATAATGACCTGCACCCAGACGATAACAGCCCATCTTCCTCCCTCTCCCCTGTCCTGGCACCAGCACTCTCGCCTCACCCCTCTGGCTCACATAGAAGAGCTGAAAGCTATTTTTGAAGGGAGCGTGATACAGGTTGCCACTGTAAGTGAAAGTTGACTGTGAAAATCCATCTCTTTTAGCATCGTAGCATTGCGGGGTACCGTATTCATCATCCCCTGTAGATTGGGGGCATTAGAATAACACTCGATGTATCACCTGTCTGTCATAAGAGACGACTAAAAGGGGCCATAGGGGCTCTTAACTTGGGAACGTGGTTTGGCAACCACTAACCCTTGCTTCCACTCACTTGTGTCACACTCCTCACTTTCATCTATCCTCTCCAACCTCCCTTGGTCAACTCTTGTTCTTTTCTGACCTCGACAGTATTAGGTTTGCGAATCCTAGGGAGTCTTCCATTTTCATGCCCTATTTCCCTCTGATTATTGTTTATTGGGGTTGGCTGTCTAGTTGTAATTCCTCTTAAAACAGTCATCATCACCATCACCGTGACCCTGGCTTTGTTTTGCAGGTCAGATTTAAAGAGCAATATTATACATACATTAGCTTAAACTGTAAATCCCACTGCTTAATAGTGTTCATAGCGATTGTTGTTAATATGGTAAGGTTCTTATTGCAGCAGTACACAGGCCACCTCAGGCAGGGGCAGGAATCATGGGAGACCTAAAAGACAACACCTTCGAGTCTTGTGACATGATTGTATTGCCTCTTGAACCAACTAATTATGTCCATACCTCAACTATAACCTCAGACAATTTGATGGACTTCATGTTCTATAATAATAAAAAGGAAGTGTTTGTCTGTTTGTGCATGATGCCCAGCCAAATCTACGACGCGCAGAGATATGAAATATTGAACATAAGTAGATGGAAGCGAGTCCGAATGCACTTCAAAGCCGGATTTTTCACTTTCATTGGTGAGTTATGAACGAAAAACCGTCGGAAAACGTGTGTTGCTATGTGACAGTCCAACGTGCTGTCACCAAGATTAAATGTATAGATTCACTGCCGTTAGGCAACATACATAAGATAGGTAGAGAACATAAGTAAAGGAGCTATTTTAAGTCCATGGTGTAGGAAGCCATTTTCAGCCCCAGACACGAAGAGCCAAATTCAGTCCGTAATATCCGGAAGTGTTTGTATGTATGTGCGATGCCCGGGCAAATCTACGGCACGCAGAGATCTGAATTTTTTAACCTACGTGGGTGCAACATTGCACCGATCACTCATGGCCAGTGTTGCCAACTTATATTTTCAAGATCTGCTAAATACTACTAAAAATCCACTAAAATTCCGCCAAGAAATCCAATCTCAAATGATGAGCTTACGTGGGGGTCTGGTTCTGAAATGAGTAGGAGCTAGGCATAACCCTGCGTAAGACACTGGGGTGGGGGGCATCAACCCCGACACGGCGCATCCCATATGGCTGATAGGGGATGCTCCTGTAGATATGCAGGACAGGTGTGAATAAGGCTTAGCCAAATAAGCACCCGCGGATCAACTGAGGTAAACAGAGAAATGGTCAACGGCCTCGACGGCAGAAGAGGACATATCCCAATGGCAGAGAGGGCGGAAGAACCGAATCAAATCCACTTCACGTCTGACTTGTAGCAAGCAGCAAGTGGTCAGTGTCTGATCGCGAGAGGTGCGGCTGTAAATATGCTCCAGGAACTAACAATCCCTGGTTCTACACCACTAGCGAAAGCTAGAAGATTGCTTACAAGCAGACATGACTCGTACAAGTAAAGACAAAATTACCCCAGGTGGACAATCCACCCACTCTAAAGTGGCAACCAAGCATTCGGATTCTGGGGAGCTTGGGCGAATACGAGAGAGCAAGTCGGAATGCTCTGATAAACTTCCACGAAAGACTCACACTTTCATTGGCACATTCAACATTCAGACACTGATTCAAACAGGAAAACTGCACAATCTCACAACAGAACTTATAAAGCAGAAAATCCAAATTCTGGCCCTACAAGAAACACGCTTCACTGATTCAGAAACGATGGATTACAATAATTTTAGGATCTTCAAAAGTGGAACAAACAAGAAAATTGGTAAAGGAGCAGCATTGTTAGGAATGGCCTTCTGTGTAGACAAAAAAGTTTTGGATTCGGTAATAGAGGTGAAACCCATCAACAATAGGCTTATGACCTTAACAATCAGGCATACAAACAAAAAATACACCTTTATTAATGTGCATGCACCAACAAATGGAGACAATAAAAAGGAGCCTGAAAAAACAGAAAGATTCTGGGAAGAACTTGAAACAGAAATGGCCAAAATCCCTAAAAATGATGTGAAAATTCTACACGGTGATTTCAATGCACAGCTTGGCAGAGAATACAAATACAGGAGGACAGTGGGAGACTATCCAGCCCACAGATTCACCAGTAAAAATGGCACACGCCTCATTGAGTTATGCCAACAAAATAACCTCAAAATTATGTCAACATCACTCCGGAAGAATCCCAAAAAGCAAAAAACTTGGCGACCACCCATCCATCATTTAGGAGAATTTCAGATTGATCATGTGGCAATATCATATGATTACCAAAAGGAAATTCATGATGTGCAAGTGCGCAGAGGTGCTAACATCGATTCGGATCATTATTTAAGCAGAATCAAAATTAAATTCACACCCAAAGGGAAATTCAACAGGAAAACATCGGTGATTCCAAAATTTGATCTGCACAAAATCAAGGACTCCAAAATTTCAGAAGAATGGGAAAAACGACCTGCAGAGAGCTGGGAGAATTTCCAGACTAAAATCATCGAAACGCCGAAGGACCTAATCCCTCTTCGCAAGAAACCAAAACATCCTTGGTGGAATCAAGAATGTGAGACCGCACTAGAAGAAAGGAAAAAGGCATTTCAAAACTACAATTGTAACAAATCAGAAGAAACACAGAAGAAATTCTTCGAAGTTCGCAAGCATGTATCCAAGATTTTAAGACAAAATAAACGGAAATACGTCAATGTCCAACTGAAGTCAATTGAAGACAACTTCAAAAATTACAACGCACACGATTTCTACAAGACCTTTGCGAACCAAATTAAAGGATATTCCCCACAGAACCTTTGCTTTCGGAAGCACGATGGTAAACTAGCCTTGACAAATAAGGAAAACTGCCAAGAATTAGCTACATATTTTTCACAGCTTTTAAATTGTCCAGAACCCAAAAAGAGATTCCCGAAAGTACAGCCAGAAATCATACCGGAAAATTCGGCACCACCAACTTAAGAAGAAATTTATTCACATATCAAGAAACTTAAAGACAACAAAGCATCAGGGGAAGACGGAATTGTAGCTGAACTTCTGAAAAATTTAGGCCCAAATTCACTCAGAGAAATTACACAAATAATCCAAAACATTTGGCAAACCGAAAAGCTCCCGGATGACTGGAAGATTGCTCTAATCCATCCACTACATAAAAAAGGCAGCAAGTTAGACGTAAACAATTACAGAGGAATCTCTCTTGTATCAGTCACATACAAAATACTATCAGCCTGTCTCTTGCATAGAACACAACAACAATTAGAACCCAAATTATCAGAATTTCAAGCAGGATTCAGACCAAACAGGTCATGCCCAGAACAAATTTTCAACCTCAAAACCATAATTAAACTACGAGCCCTCAGACAAAAGCCTACAGTATGCACATTTGTAGATTTCAAAAAGTCATATGATTCGATAGACAGACCCTCACTATTCCAAATTCTAGAAGAGAGAGGACTAGATCCCAAAACCCTAGAACTCATAAGACAAACACTAACGGGCACAAAAACTAAAGTGAAATTTTTGGGAGAAATTTCAGAACCCTTCGACATTCAAACAGGTGTGAGACAAGGTGATGGACTGTCTCCTATTCTGTTCAACGTCGTCCTAGACAAGGTTATGGAAGAATGGGAGAAGGAACTCAAGAAACGTGAATCTTGGAAACCGATCCGATTGGGCTTTCCCAAAAACCACCTCTACGTACCATACCTTGCATTTGCGGACGATCTGGTGATTTTAACAGAGGATGAGGAGACTGCCATCAAGCAGCTTGAGATACTTAAGGAATCTGCAGAAAAAGTGGGACTACAGATTTCATTTGAGAAAACTAAATTCTTCTGTTCAAAGACAGATATCACGAGCCTGAGAACAAAATACGGTAAAATCGACCGGGTCTCGTACTTTAAATACCTCGGAGAATTCATCGAACGGACAGGCCTTGAGAAGATCTCACAGCAAAACCGTCTCCAAAAAGTCAAGAAGGCATTAGGGTTAGTTCAAGACATCTACAACAAAAAATGCATGTCAAGACAGACAAAAATTCGGCATTACAACACAGTCATAAAACCAACAGTCCTTTACGCAAGTGAAACATTGTCACTTAACAGTAAACAAGAATTAGAAGAAATAAAAAAGCAAGAGAGGAAGATCATCAGGAAAATCCTAGGAGCAAGATATACCCAAGATGGTTACAGGCTACAATCAATCAAAACAACAGAAAAAGTTTCAAACCTTGAAATTGACATTAAGAAAAGACGAATGAAATTCTTTGGACACCTCACAAGATTACCAGAAAATCGACTGTCAAAAAGAATATTAAATTATGTTAGCTCACTTAAGAATTCAACACCTTGGCTGGACGAACTTCGAAAGGACCTCAAAAACGCAAACATATGTGCAACAGACATTTTAGAAAGAGACACCTTCAGACACAAAGTCAACAAGTGGGAAGTTACATCAGAGCAACCAAAGCAAAAACAGTGCAGACCGAAATGGTCGGAAGAACGTAAACAAGCCTTCTCAGAGAGAATGAAAGCGTATTGGAAGAACAAGAAGAACCCAAAGAAAGCTTGATTGAGTTGTTTGCTTAACGTCTTCCATTATTGGGAGAATACGCTAATAATAATAATAATAATAAAAGTAAATGTCTGCACTTACCTGATCTGTCAGTTGCTCTGGGATTGGTGAGATGAATATTCTTAAAAAATCAATTGGTCGTCCTCATTCACATCAAAGAGTTCAAAGGCGGACTCGTCTGTTGCTGTGCTGGTGCTAGGACGTGGATCGTCCATCTGCGGTATGCTGCCATGGTTCCGATCTGGCAAAGTACGTCTGTGGGTAAATCGTAGTCATGGCAACATTTTCATGCACCTCAAGCCTGCCCTTCCACTTAGGATGGAATTAATCATTTGAATATACATCCAGTTATGTTGTGATGTTTTCACCAAGTTTAACTGGCTAAATGCTCTCTCCACCTCAGCATTTGACCACGGCAAGACTAATAGCATCAGTGCCAAGTCAGAAAGTTCTAGGAACGAATTCAAACCCAATACGTCCCTGTATAACCTAACCTCATTCCGAAATTCTACCGTATTGCTTGTATTCTGTGACATCACTGTTGTTAATTTTGTCGATTGAAAGTCAATTTTGGTTATGTCACAATTAGGCAGTTCCGTTTTCTCAGTTAACAGTATGATGGGTTCTTTTATAACCTGTAAGCATTTGGATGGTGAGAGTAGTGACACTTTCTGAAGAATGTTTGCATTTTGTGGCAGACGACGTTGCAATTCAGATGCAAGACATAACAGAAAATTCTTGCATCTTCCCCGAAGATTATCTTCCGCATCCAAGGTTAATATAGAATTATTTTTCAGTTCTGTCAACAAACTTTCTACTTCGTGTCAGAGGTAAATTCTATGGGCTTTGTGATGTCGTACATCAACTGTCAGTAGATCTCCCTTATATCCTGGTACTACAATTCTTCTTCTCATCAGTCCTGTAATCAATACAACCAGATCATTCAACAGTCGTCCAGCTCCCTGGCTAAATTGTTAGTGTGCTGGCCTTTGGTCACAGGGGTCCCGGGTTCGATTTTCGGACAGGTCGGAGATTTTAACCTTAAATGGTTAATTCTCTTGGCTCGGGGACTGGGTGTTTGTGCTGCCCCCAACATCCCTGCAACTCACACATCACCCATAACGCTATCCTCCACCACAATAACACGCAGTTACCTACACATGGCAGAAGCTGCCCACCCTCATTGGAGTGTCTGCCTTACAAGGGCTGCACTCGGCTAGAAATAGCCACACAAAATTATTATTATTATTATTATTATTATTATTATTATTATTATTATTATTATTATTATTATTCAACAGTTTACAAGGATATGCAGAGTTCGATTGTAACGATTGATTTACGTGCTAACAGTTACGTAGCACAAAGATATCTTTGAATTGTCACTGTAATATTTTTCCCAAATGGAACATAATAATTGCTTTTACACAAATGAAGTGAAAAATCTGTGGTGAATTAAGAAATACTGTCATTACTAGAGAAATATCTAGAGAAATATGTATACATACTCACGGGCTGTAGACAGGATTCCCTTGTGTTGTATTCCGCTGCTCATGCCGTCTTTTGTTTCTTTCTTGAGGTCCAAGGTTAATATAGAATTATTTTTCAGTTCTGTCAACAAACTTTCTACTTCGTGTCAGAGGTAAATTCTATGGGCTTTGTGATGTCGTACATCAACTGTCAGTAGATCTCCCTTATATCCTGGTACTACAATTCTTCTTCTCATCAGTCCTGTAATCAATACAACCAGATCATTCAACAGTCGTCCAGCTCCCTGGCTAAATTGTTAGTGTGCTGGCCTTTGGTCACAGGGGTCCCGGGTTCGATTTTCGGACAGGTCGGAGATTTTAACCTTAAATGGTTAATTCTCTTGGTTCGGGGACTGGGTGTTGAATGGGAGTGCTATGTCCGTGAATTCTCATTATCTTTGTTCATATGACTAGCCCGGGCAGTTCAGACAGCAAAATCCCTGGACCAATAAATATATCATGTAATGAGTAAGTTAGTGCACAAAACGAATGAGCAACATGAGAAAAAGACACCTAATTAATTCAAACAACTTCAGTGAGCAAAGACACCACACACGAAAGTGTTAGACAAACAAAACACGTACGGAAGCGTTGTGACGTAGCAGAAAAACTAGTTGTAAGCTAGTAAAGTATGTATAAAGTGTGTATCCATATTATTCTCTACAAGTAAAATATTTCGTACTATTTCTTAATTTACCGCAGATTTGTGTAAAAGCAATTATTATGTTCTATGTAGGACATTACAGTGACATTTCGTAGATATGATTGCGCTATGTAACCCATGCTAACATTCTGCTAGATAAGGTTTCGGGAAATTCAAGTAAACTTTGTTTGTAACATCACGGTACATATTGTAGAGTAGATCAGCCGTATAGCATTTGTCAGTCAACCTAACTATTTCAAAATGTTTCTGTAATTCCACCCATTGAGAAAGGATGCGACTGACTACCACCTCAATCAAAATCCATCTCATGTTAGCCTTATAAATAATTTTAAGAGGATCAGCTCCTTCATTGATCGTATTGTACAAAAGTTTGTACGACAGCTGGCCTAATGATGATTTGGAAAACCATGAGTACGTCTCCGACAGCAGGAATGCTACATTTCTAGGTAAAGCCTCCCCTGCAGCTATAGATACGGCCAACTACACGGAGTAACAGACGCACGGAATCAAAACAAGGTAACTTGCTTCGTTCAGTTTTTTATGCACGCCATTATTGACGCCTACCATAACTGATACATTGTCGGTTCCAATTCCTCGTATTTTCTGGATATCTAATCCTAAATCCGAAAGCACACACTTCAGCCTTGCTACAATTGCCATAGCATTACCCTGTTCAAGTTCTACTATACCCAGGAAAGTGCAAACAATTCAGCTTTGTGTTTTCGCGAAATAAACTATACACAAGGCGAGCAGTTTTGACACACTTATGTCAGTGGATTCATCTAAAAGAACACTGAAATGACTGTCACCAATGTTAGTTTTTAGTTCGTCCTTAGAGCGAGGGAAAAGGATATTCTTTATAATACCACTGCACTTTGTTCAATGTAAACGCAAACTCGACGCGTGTTCCGCTCCCTTAAAAAATAAGTTTTTGTGAGGTCAGAAATGTGATCCACGAATCTTATCGCGCAGTGATTTACACTAAATATGGCTAGTGCTGCTTCAGCTACCGTGCATTCGTTACTGTGTTAAATGCTAACTTCATTTGTCGCTCGGTTGATAAAGGTTCTAACACCAATATAAATGGTCCGTTATTGGACATTACAAATTTTCCAGCTAACTCGTTCCTGGTTGCCAGCGTTTCACCCCCATGTGCTAGGCTGGGCTCATCAGTTGGTACCTAGCACACCTACCAAGACGCTAGTTAGTGCATACCGTGGAGGCCACTGCGTAGGCTAATTGTAGCCACCGGCAGTGCCAATGCACTAGGAGAGACTTTGTTTCATTATCAAAAATTGATGCCTGCTTGGCCATCAGATGATACAGATTCCCTATGGGAATCAACATCTGTATCATGATAAAGGTTCAGCGGCAAATAGGTATATATTTTTTTCTTTTGGAGTGGAGAAGCAAATCTGACAGTTTAGGCTTCATAGTGCACTGACAGTACCTGCACCGTGCATTAGAGCTACCGGAATCAGCCAGCACCGTTTTAGCGATTCGTGGTTTAGCCATTCTTTCCTAAACTTCTGCGTATACTTTTTGACCTTCTGTTTTATAGATTATATTGGAGTGGAGGAAAGATGACAACAAATGGTGTTGGTGTTAAATTGAGAGAAGACCTAGCACAATATGTGAACAAAATTGACCAGATCAGTGACAGGATAATTAAAGTTGGACTTGAGAGTGGAATCAAGGATTTTATACAGGTTTATGCATCCCAATCGGGGAATGCAGATGAATGTTTAGAAGAGTTTCTAGAAGAACTGGAACTGAGCTCGATAGCTGCAGTCGCTTAAGTGCAGCCAGTATCTAGTATTCGATAGAGATAGCAGGTTCAAACTCCACTGTCGGCAGCCCTGAAGATGGTTTTCCGTGGTTTCCCATTTTCACACCAGGCAAATGCTGGGGCTGTACCTTAATTAAGGCCACGGCCGCTTCCTTCCCAGTCGTAGCCCTTTCCTGTCCCATCGTCGCCATAAGACATATGTGTCGGTGCGACGTAAAGCCAATAGCCAAAAAAGAAGATGATGATCTGGAAAGTTGTATTGAAGACAAAGAGGTTATAATAATGAGAGACATGAATGCACATGTTGGAACAGACAGGGAAAAGAAGAGACAATTGGCCCCTATAGTTATGGAAACCAAGATGAAGAAGGGGATTTGGTAATAGATTTTTTGTAGAAGGAATGCATTAATTGTTGGCAATACATGGTTTAGGAAAAAGAACTCACAAAAAATAACTAAATATGGTTGGGAGATAGAAAGACAAAGACAATGATTGATCCTATTCTGGTGGAGAAGGAGAAACGTAGACAAATGGAAGATGTGATATCAATGCTAAGAGCAGATTTCGAAGGAGACCATAAAATGGTGGTAGCCAAATTAAGACTTGTTAAAATAATGAAGTTAATAGGAAAAAGGGAAAGAAAAATAAAGGGATGGAAGTTAAAAGAGAAAGAAATAAGGGAAAAGTTTCAAAGGGATCTGAAGAAAGAAATTCCCAAACATGACGTGAACAGTGTGGAAGAGGAATGGACATGTTTCAGAAATGGATTTGTAAAGTGTGCAGTGAAGAATAGTTTATGAAATAGGGAAGATACAAAATTTGTATGAACTGAAACAGGGCAGATATTGATGCAAAGAGATGACATACTAAAAAGATGGGAAGAATACTTCTCAGAATTGCTAAATATTAAATACAGTGGACTGGTAGATGAGAAGGAGCAAGAAGAAACAATAGGGAAAGAAGAAGAACAAGAAAAGGTGATTTTGATGTTAGAAATAGAAGATGCTCAGCAGCACCACTCAGAGCACGGCACGGCTGGTGCAATGACACTCGGTCGCTAGCCGGTATAATGCACGCTTTTCCTCCCCACTACTCACGGCAATTCACACTTATAGAAATCTAGTGAAACTATTAGTCTAAAACCTACCTGGCATTACATTTGATGTTCATAATGTTGTCCGTCAGCTGTCAAACACGCCTGACACCTCGTGAGTAGGTTTGCAGACACTCGACGAATCTCAGCTCGTATGATGTTCTAAATAACTTGTGTAATGTTCTCTTGTAGTTCTTCTCTCGTGTGAGGATTGTTCACATACACTTTTCCCTTCAGCATCCCCCACAGGTAATAATCACATGGATTTAAATCAGGAGATCTAAGGGGATAATTAACCACACGATCTTCGAAAACTTCCCGTATTACCTCCATAGACCGATTAGCAGTGTGTGCCGTTGCATTATCTTGCATAAAGTAACCATTACTCCTTTCTTCTTCTGTCAGCTCTTGAAAGAATGGTCTGAGAATGAGGTCTATATATCTATCAGCATTCATTGTTTCGCAGAAAAATATAGCCCCTATAATTCTGCGAGCACTTATTGTGCACCAAACTCCGATTTTTAAATCATGAAGTGGGTGGACATGCAACTGGTGGGGATTTTCTGCACACCAGTAGCGATTGTTTTGACTATAAAATAAAAGTTCTGGGTCAACATACCCATCGTGAACTGACTGAAGCAACCAGTTACAATACCAAACCCTAGCGAAACTGTCAGGTCCTCTTAAATATTGGGCAGGGGTGGGTTTGTACGGTTTTGCTTTTAACAGTTTTGTTGCTTTGTGGGCAGAAGATAATGACACATTAGCTTGTACGGCAAGACGCGACAGGGATTTTGTTGGAGTTCTTTCCAAAAGAGCTCCTATTTCGTCAAGCTCTTCCTCTGTTAAAACGTTTCGTCTCCTGCGTGATTTCTTGTTAAGAATGGACCCGGTGGTGCGGAACTTCTTTACTAATTCCAGGAAATTTGCGAATGAATCAAAAGCAGCATTCTGTATAAGAAGAATGCTTCGCAATGAATACACGCTGTTCTACTGTATACATCACTCGTTAAACACACGATTAATATTCCTACAGAAACTACGCTATTTTAAAGTGAACACATTCAACACGCTACCAGTGCCGCAGATGAACTGAACTATTGCTGTGTGTGAAGCAATGGTTATCGCTACTGTACTGCATTAGATCATGTTAGCCGGTCATGAAGCAATATATCTCTCAGCAAATTAGTAACCCGGCCGCGCTATTGCCTTCCGTGCGTGCTCTCCTGACACGGCGCAGGCCATAAAAAAGACCCTGTAGTATTGGATTGTAAAACATCAGCATGGAAAATTACATGCATCCAACAGGGTTCTATTTATTCATTACATTAATGGTGTCTGTAACCCCCTTTCACAACTGTACCTATCACCTATATGCAGGTGACATACAAATTAAATGAATTCAACAAATGACTAACAGTCCAAGCCTAATCAGCTCTTATACCAGCATGAACTTCTTTTAACGGTAGCGCTCAAGTTTGTCACGCTTGGTGAACGCGGCGCTCACCATTGGCATTGTTGCAGTTATTTTTATTTTCTTATACTATTGGGAGGGGTTTAGGGCTATATTTATTAAAGGGCAAGAAGAAAATCATTAAAATAGCATATGTTATTCATAGATTATGTGATAAAGTAGTGTACAGAGTACAATAGTTTTTGTTGGCTATATTCAACTAATTGTTACGTTTACATTAGATGATATTTGAACAATTGTTATTACCTGTCTTGCAAAAATAGACCTTCACCAAAAAATGAAATGAAATGGCGTATGGCTTTTAGTGCCGGTAGTGTCCGAGGACAAGTTTGACTAGCCAGATGCAGGTATTTTGATTAGACCTTCACCAATAATACGCTTTTGGCACAATTAAAGTTTCCCTGAGGAAAGCAAAACTAGTGCCATGAACCTGCCAAATCAAAGAACAAAATGTATGAGTGAAATGAAGATGGGTCCCCTCCTAATCACTCTCGCTATTATAGTCATATCCAGTGTTAATTGTTATAATTCTTGTTTTATTTTCCACCTAATTCAATACATTAAAATGTTTATTGTCTGTAGAAGGACATTTTATTACAATACAACACTAACAGGGACATGTTTCACTTGTTATATCGAGCATCTTCATCCTCATTTGAACAAATATCTCTACATTGAACTTTCATATAAATCATTTGTTTGTTAAAATTATTTTACACCAATAAAATGTTCCCACTAGTTAACACATAATTAAGAAGAATTAACAAATTAAAATATATAGCTGTGATGGACTAGACATTGATCACAATTTGTTGATGTCCATGTGATAGTAATGTTCTAAACATCTGTAAGATTTGGCTAAAAATCTCGTTAGTTCCCAGATATTACTAACACTATTTAGTGCTAAGTTATTTTTCTAAATTTAAATGTCCTATTTGAAATTAGTGATGTTAGAGGTTTAAATTTGCTATGTTTTTCTTCTTCGTTGTACTTTCAGTTTAGTTAAGAAACCACTACTTTATTAAAAGGTTCTTTATTGAATGTTTGTGATCTACTGGAATCATCACACTAGTAGTCTTCACTGATCCTCACCATGGTTTGAGTCAGCCTGTTTTTACACTGATCTGTTTGTTATTGAAGCGTGGTTAAAAGGGACACCAATAGATGTTGGTGTGTTGTTTTACTGCAACATTTGTGGATGAATGTGTCTGTAACAAAAGAATATTATGAGTGTGTTGTTTGTAGTTATTATGAGAATTCTTGTGGTTGGAATTTTACCTACCCCTTTATTACACTTTAGGGCCTAGCTGTGCTTTTTGCAGTACTGAGACTATTTGTTATCGTGTTTCTGCTTCTTGTGTTATATGCATGGGGCAGGTGTGGTGGAGGGCGAGTAGGAGGCATAGGGGAATTAACCGTGGGCGGAGCAATAAACACTGATGTAACGTGTGGAGGACGAGTAGGAGGCGTAGGGGAAGTAACTGTGGGCAGGATGTTGGATACTGACCTAGCTTGTGTTTTCGAGGTGGGATTCGTGTTTGGAAGGTTTATAATTTAATATTTTGAAGATTTTACTTTTTTCTGATTTGAGAACTTGTAGCAATTTTGGCAATTGCTCTGTTAACAGTCTTTTTATTTCAATTACATCATTTAGGTTTTTTTTTTCTTTATTGAATTACTGATCCAAATTAATATAAATGTTCTCATACTCGGTCATTAACTTTCCTTTCTCGATCCTTTTTATTATTTTGAGATCCCTGTCTAGTGTACTAAATTGGTGGCCAGTCTCTTTCATGTGATTGCCCATTGCAGAGTATTTATTATGTTTTAATGCATTATAGTGTTCAATGTATCTTGTAATAAAGCTGCACCCAGTTTGGCCAACATATAAGTGCCTGTTAACCTATATATTCCAGATCCCTGATATTCATCGTTATTTGAATTAACTGTATTATGGCTGAAGAAAATGTTTTTATTAGTGTTATGTGTCTTGAAGGCTACTTGTAAATCTCGTTTTTTCAAGGAATTTGTAATTTGGTGAATCACAGGATTGGTGTAGGTGAAAGTTGCGTGTTTTTTTTTTTTTTAGTTTTAAGTTTTACTTTGTTAATATTTGATTTGTCTCTGTTTTGTAACCTTTAGTCAGTGCTAGTTCTTTTACGAACCTAAGTTCTTTCCATAACTTAACAGGAGATACAGGTATTTTGAAGACTGTTTATGGGATTATGGATGAAGGGAATCATTTTTTATTGTAATGGGGGGGGGAGTGTCGGTTTACTGTATATCTGGAAATCAAATCCTAAATCTGTACGCGTTACACTCACACCTAGAAAATTTAATGAACCATTGTTTTTGTCTTTTTTTGGTGGTCTATTATTACAAACTTCTCATCCATGTACCCATACAAAGGCATAGCCCCTCTATATTTGGTTTAATTTTAGATTCTTCCAACTTATCCATATATATATAGGCCAGTATCCCTGAGCTGGGGTCCCCCATAGCCAAGCTTAATTGGTGATAAATTTTATTATTGAAAGAGAAGTAGTTGTTATTCAATACAAATTTGACTAATTTAATTCATCATCTGAATAATCCGCCTCATGACTCATATTCACACGAGATAAATTATCATCAATATCTGGTATGGTGACATGATCATCTGATGCATCCTGAAGCCACCTCTGTGTAACAGTTTCTTGAACATTCATAATATTGACCAATAAACCAACTAACTGTTCAGTCCTAAGCAAGAGCAGAGCTTGCTAACGATGTAATGCGGTTGGTCTTGGGTGAGCGTTTCGCTTACTTGTGAGACAGAACATTGGTCGAGTCCAAAGATATCTGAAAACGAAGATGAGCGTGGAGCTCACCCTTTGACCAATCATGGGTTAAATAATCCTGTTAATACACAAGCTCTAATTATAGGAGAGGTGAGACCTATAACTGCTCTAAAAGAAAGACCTCCATCCCTACTCCTGATATGCAGGTGGTAATACCGTAATACCAGTGTAGTTGGTCTGTTATTGGACATTATGAATTTTCCAGCTAACTCATTCCTGGTTGCCAGCATTTTGCCCCATTTTGCTAAATTGGGCTCATCAGTTGGTAAATAGCACACCTACCAAGACGCATGGCTAGTGCATACCGTGGAGGCCACTGCGTGGGCTACTTGGAGCCACTGGCAGTGCCAATGCACTATGAGAGACTTTGTCTCATTTCCAAAAATTGATGCCTGCCTGGACATCAGATGATATAGATGTTGATATCCTTAGGGAACCTGAAATATTTGTCCTGAATGAGAAAATGTATATAAATGTTAATACCATCACAAAAGTGTGTTAAATGCCTTGGTGTCATTACAAATGAAACTTCAGAAACAAATAACTGATACTTTCAGGAAAATCCAGGGTCTGTCATATAAACTCGGACCAAATGCACAGTGTCTGTACTCTGCGCTACAGCAGCTGCCTCAGCTGAACTTGTGCCATGCGCTTTAAGCGTGTATACACTCTTATATGCAATCTAACCTTGTAAAATATGCTGGAAGTGTCGTCGTTACTGGTTATACAGGCATCGTATCTGGTAACCACATTCTGGCTAACGGGAGTGAGTTCTGCCACTGTGATGTTTCTGATTTCATTCTTAATGTTTTCTTTCAGTTTCTCCAATGTGTGAGGATTTGTTCGATACACTCTTTCTCTAAGTTTACCCAACAAGTAAATATCACACACTGTTAAATCTGGAGAACGAGGGGGAAACAGACCAGCACTGATCACTCTGTCTGCAAACACTTCAGAGATTGTAAGAAGGGAATCTTCTGCTGTATGAGTAGGGGCTGAATCTTGTTGAAACCACCGATGTGATTTTTCTTGTTCCAGTAACCGATGGTAGAACAGCATCAAAATGTCATCTTAGTACATCTCTGCATTTACTGTCATCTCGAAAAAAATAGGCCCAATTATTCGTCTTGCACTAACAGCACACCAAGCACCAATCTTCCTGTCATAATGAGGGACTTCATAAACACCATTAGGATTTTCTGCACACCAATAGTGAGAATTATGACTGTTCACACGACCATTAAGATGAAACCAGAACTTTCACATATGAAAATACGGTGTTGCAATGATAACTGTCTCACCATGTTAACAGCTGAGATCCAGACTGGCGACTGATGCTTGCTAGGTTGAACACGTGCATGCTGTTTGCGAGGTCAACAACTATGCGCACGCCTCCTATACTGCAGCTGCCGTAGCACAGAGTACAAACACCGTTCGTTCAGTCTGGGTTTATATGAAAGGCCCTGAAGAACTATGAAGGCTCGGTATGGAGGATGTGTACATCAAAGCGAGATCTCTTAAATGGACTTGGGGTGGACACATGGCCAGGCTTACACCGCATAGGATACAGAGGACATCCACTACAGAGATGGTCTCAAGAATTCAGGGAGGTGCTTGGTGTTCTGTGGTCAAGGCCAGCAAGACACGGAGAGAAGTGGAAAGAATCATTCTTAGTTTTTACATAATTGAAATAGGGACGAGTGATAATTTGGGAACATGAAATAACTTTCTCAGGGTTGAGATTCTTGGAATAAGGACAAAGGATAATTAGTGATTATTATTAATGTGAGTGAAGAACCCATCACAATAGGAGAAATAAACTCACAGGGACTAGCTCATCCAGTGAGTTAGGCTGAGCTACCCTTATTGGATGGTAGGAGGCCCTTGCCTTACAGGGATGTAACAGACTTTGTAAATTGTAAATAAATTCAATTTTCAATTTTTGACTTCAATATCTGACAACCTAAAATAAGCCTAATAAAGTTTTATTGTATATCATTTTTCCACCTGACTACTAAGAGCATAAATCCCGATTACAACAACTTAATTTTATAAAGACATAACTTATCATTTCAACTGGATGTCACTATAAACAAGTTCTACTACATTGTAATTAGTTTTAATATTCTTCCTGTGTAGGAGAAACTAAAATATGAAGGTGAGAAATAAACTCAGCGGCAACCAAAACACACTGCTGTGCAATACTTAATGACAGAACTAGCTTTCACATGTTATGTCCCTGCCAAGTAACATAGCTCGATAAAACTTGAACCATACATAGAAAGTTTTGCTATAGTATGCTACGATAGGCAACTGAAAGAAATATGCAACGGGACGAACAGAAATTACACTTTTATACAGAGACAGTAAATTACACATCACAAAAAAGGGACATCGTTTTTAAAAGGGTGTGTGTTCACCACAGACAGCGATGCATGCTCTGCAATGTATTCCCATGCTGGCCACAAGATTGGTAATGAGTTCTTGTGGTAGGACATTCCATTGCTCCAGCAGCGCGGTTGGCAACTGCTGGATGGTCATAGGTGCATGTGGACATGCTGTAATACGTCTGCCCAACATGTCCCACACGTACTCGATAGGATTTAAATCAGAGAAACGGGCAGGTCAGTCCATTTTCCAAGTATTCTCTCGTTCCAAGAGCTCCTCCACCTGTGCTGTTCAATGTGGTCGTGCATTGTTACCCATAAAAATGAAGTCAGGGCCAAATGCACCCCTGAAAAGATGCACATGGGAAAGGAGTACACTGTCACAATAACGTTGACCCGTGAGTGTACGCCATTCATAGATTTGGAGGTCGGTACGCCCAGGCAACATTATGCATCCCCTCACCATAACACTTGAGCCTCCAAAATGATAATGTTCGACAGTGTTCCTGGGTGCATTATGTGTTCCAACCTCTCGCCAGAATCTGCTCTCATCTGAGAAAAGCATGCGACCCCACTTCTCGTCGGTCCCGACCTGATGCTCTTGGCACCATCGCAAACTGTGCCACCAATGTGCAGATGTCAGTGGAAGAACTAATGGTCGTCGGGCAAACAGACCACCCCCATGCGGTCGCCATACCACTGGAGTGTGAGATTGGGTGCCTTGCAGTCTTGTTAACTGTGGTTGCAATTGCACCCACTGTTTGACGTGAATCTCTTCTTGCCCGTTGCACAATGTAGCTCTCATCTGCTGCTGTAGTTGACCGTAATCGAACCGTCCTCTCCTTTGTGCAGCAGTGCCTGTTGTTCGGAATGCTCTCCATGCACATGAAACATTGCTGTGAGGAATACCAAACTCCTGGGCTACACTCGTCACACTTCGTCCTTCTTCCAGTTTCCTGATGATTCTTCCCTGTGTGAAGTCGTCCAAATGTTAACATCTCTCTGATTGACTCACACTGTCTTGTCCCGCTCCTTCAACTGCCTTATTTTGTGGGGCCAGATCCATTTGGCACTATAGTCGCACTGACCTCACGCCAGGTTTCTATGCATGTGTGGGAGACCTCTGGCAATATGTTACCGCACGTTAATTCATTTCCACCGAGTAGTTGCTATGTTGCTTTATCTATCTTGTCCTTAAGTTTTGCACAGCAGTGTATTTCTAACTTCAGATTTCATGCTCTCTTATAGTATACTTTTCTGATGAAATGTGTGCTCCGAGTCTTTTGATTTGAGAGACAAAACAGAGGAGGAGCCAACATCAAAGTTTATTGATATGTTGCAGATATAAAATTGTCTGTTATATTCTGTAACTTGTAATTTGAAATAATCCTGTTGTTTTTGTATTTCTATAGCCTCATCTTTGGGGGAACTGTGCCTCACTTCTTTTACCAGCTGCTGGACCGTGTCTTAACTGAAGAAACCTCTAACTTGTACATGAAGCAGCTACTCATAGAGAGACTCATCTACACACCACTGTTCCAGGCCTTGGCACTCTACATGCTGGCTAGATTAGAGGTACGTACGTCAACATCAAGAACAGAAGACGTGTTAATTGTCGCATTATAACTTGTTTAAAAGTTAAAAATCAGGAGGTTTTTTCCACAGCGTATCGTAATGTAATCCGATGTACCTCTGATGATGTAAGTATCATTCAGAAAATTTAACACGTTATACTACTTTAAGACATAATTTTTTCCTTCCTCCTACCTGCTACATGGACTGCTTTTTGAAAATTATTGCCATTTGTTCGGCAAATACGTGTCGACCATTGTCGAGGAATTCGACCTTTCGATCTCTTACCATTTAAGTTGCCCTCTATCACCAAGGGTTGGAAGGTGTTTACATTACGTTGCACCGTCACAGATAGGTCTTATGGCGACGAGGGGACCGGAAAGGGCTAGGAGTGAGAAGGAAGCAGCAGCCCCAGCATTTGCGTGGTGTGAAAATGGGAAACTATGGAAAACCATCTTTAGAGCTACCAACAGTGGGGTTTGAACCTCCTATCTCCCGGATGCAAGCTCACAGCTGCGCGCCCCTAATCACATGGCCAACTCGCCCAGTAGTTGGAAGGTTTTTCTTCTTGCCGAAATAACATAAGATCCTCTCATTGTTTAATGTCACACATTCCGAGATCCTCGATGATGGATATATATGAACTGTATGTTTTCGGTTCATGGTATACATAATAGTACGTGATAGTATGTTTCAAGGTTATAGAGTTTCTTACAATCAGTTTTTTTTACTGTCCTCGTTTGTGATGCGTAGTTTTCTCGTTACTTATAAATTCCAAAATACCGTACTCCAAATACTAGAGTTTTAGAACACGACACCTGATCATTGAAATGTGCTAAACATTGTGTGACAGGTGCTGATCCTTATTCAACACCATAGCCACTTAGCCCTGTTGTTTGGTTTACAATTTTTTTCAACAATTTTTTCTTAACCCGCAAGGGATCACATCAAAACAGTTGCAATCTGGGTTGCGCACGGTCGATTTTAGCAGGGAGTATAAAATACCAACTTTTTGTAGCAAAATGCTTTGTTACCAGGCGAGTTGGCCGTGCGCGTAGAGGCGCGCGGCTGTGAGCTTGCATCCGGGAGATAGTAGGTTCGAATCCCACTATCGGCAGCCCTGAAGAGGGTTTTCCGTGGTTTCCCATTTTCACACCAGGCAAATGCTGGGGCTGTACCTTAAATAAGGCCACGGCCGCTTCCTTCCAACTCCTAGGCCTTTCCTCTCCCATCGTCGCCATAAGACCTATCTGTGTCGGTGCGACGTAAAGCCCCTAGCAAAAAAAAAAAAATGCTTTGTATTGTGTAAGAAAATCATATCATGAAACAGAATACCAGTTTTTGTAGAAAAACACATTGTATTGAAAATAAGTAAAGCCTCCATGGCTCAGACGGCCTCTCACCGCTGGGTTCCATGGTTCAAATCCCGGTCACTCCATGTGAGATTTGTGCTGACAAAGCGGAGGCAGGACATGTTTTTCTCCGGGAACTCCGGTTTTCCCTGTCATCTTTCATTCCAGCAACACTCTCCATTCTCATTTCATAGCATCTATCAGTCATTAATAAATCACTTAGGGAGTGGCGACCCTATCGTACTAATAGCCTATATATGATTCATTCATTACATCCCTGACCCAGTCAATGACTGGTCAATACCTTATCATCACATGAAATATTTTAAGAATATTGAATATTAAATAATTCTTCAGGGAAGGGGAAACGTTTTATAATTACTCATATCTGCAGTGATAAAGATTTTGCGGAAGGAGAGTTGCTATGTTTTGAATATAACTCCACAAAAGACGTACCACAAGGAAACGTATGGATACTATTCAAAGAATGCTTGTCAATATTCTCTTGCGTCTTGAACCTAGGATGCCATATGATAGGTGTCAAGAAAATCTAGAAAGGAAATCCAGGTGGCAGAACATGGAAAGGAAGGCCTTGAGAAAGATGGCTGGATAATGTAGAGGAGGATTTACAAAAGATAGGAATATGAAGATGGAGCTAGTCTCCTAAAAATCGTATAAAGACTGGGCTACAGTTGTCGAGGGCCAAGGTCTTGCATGGTCTGCAGGCCCAAGGAGTGAGTAAGCGAGTATCTTGAACCCAATCCGCTGTACAGTTCAGTTAGGATCGAGAAACTACCAAACCAGTTGTGGAGCAAGGGAAATATAATTATTTAGACGGGAAAGGAAACCGAACAGCACCGGGTTCGAACTTCTTTAATGCCATCCTAAAGAGTATTAAGGACTCGTGCGGCTGTTGGGTGAATAATATTGTATTGCAGTCGGGTAGGCAAGTGCCGTTGTTCATTGAAAGTCTGGAGCCAAATAAAGGGTGATGTGGCACATAACAGCAAGACTTTCGTCCTTGTGAAAGAAAGAAAACTGCTGCTAGAAAGGATCGTATAGTTGACTCCTTAACGTTGAGAAATGTGTGTAAACATCATCAAGACGGAAGAAAGAAAAATTTTGCAGGGCATAGACTGGCTAGTAGAGGATACCATTGAATGGATGGTAATAAACACGAATGTCTCTGGCATTGATCATGATGCTATGAACTGGATTGAGTACCTAACCTTTCTTTCAGCAAGTAAGTTAGTAGAGTACATTGATCTCCTAAACCTGATTAAAAAAGAGGAAAGCGAACTGGTAGGAAGGAGAAGAATAATGATGCTGAAGTAAGTGAAAAGGGGAAGATACCAGACTACCTAAACGTTGGCCTGGGGCAGGAGTAGATAGAGGGACCTGCCAATAAGCTGAATACATTATGATGATGCAATTAACCTTCTGAATTATATTGGATATTTTCTCAATTCATTCTGGTAATTGTTATAAGGCCTCTCCACATGACACAATCTACTGGGCCTGATCTGCAGTAGGCTGGCTGGCTCGCTCTGCTCTGAAAACATGCGTGATCACAATTCCTTCATTTTCTAAGTCTCAAAAAATAGGAATTGCATTGACTTTGTCATCACTGAAGTTGATACGAAAGAGAAAATATAGGGCTAAATAGTAGTTATTGCAGAGGAAATAATTTAGTAAACAAATATTTCTAGAACCATTCTATTTTAGAAACTTTCTACGAATGGGTATCGACACATTCAATGAACTGCTCGATATGGTGGCGCCTTTAATAAAGAAACAAGATACTAATGAGAGAAAGTATGAGTCTTCAAGAGCGATTAATCGTTACTTAAAATTTTTAGCAACCTAAGCAAGTTATGAAGATTTGCAATTTAGTGCGACCGTGTCACCACATATTTTCCGTTTTAAAATAGAGGTGGCCGTGTCCCCGTCGACCAGCTTATATTTATCTAGTAAAATTTCCTAACGCTTGATTGCGCATATCTCTGTTGAGGTAATTGGAACTTGGAATATATATTTGCAAATTCTCCGTTCAGACCTCTTTTTCCTTTTCTGACATCATCGAGTGTAACAATCTACTAATATAATTGAACTAATCTGCTCACTGCACTCAATTAATACGTGTACAACCACCCTACACACGATCCAGCTTGCAGAGTGTTGTGATAGTGAGTTGAGGGAATGTGTGGTCACTCCAACCAACCACCCGACACGAGTTATCTCGGCCCGACCGGTCCCGACGAGCCAACACACCACCCACTTTGCAGGGATCCTGCAGATCGGGTCGTGTGTAGAGGCTTTTAATGTTGTATTCTTTGCATAACATGTTAATTACAGATTATTTGACAATGTATCAGATTTACAGTTTCTCGGCTGTAACAATTTGACGACTACCAATAAATAATAAACATATATATAAATTATCGGTGACTAAAATAAGTGTAAATGACAAGACAATGGGCGTCACCTGTAAAACAATTACAGGAATATATAACTATGTAGAGCAATGAGTAACTCCCTCTCTCAAGGTGACGGTCATCAGGCTGACGAAGCTCCAGACTTACTTTATAACCTTACCTGTTTACTCCTGAAATTAGATTTGGGTAGCAAGCCAGGTTCATCCATACTCTACTGATAAAAGATTCACTGTAAGTTTCCTTCCATGACTTTACTCCCAAAATAAATAAAAATATATAAATTACCTCAATAATCATCACTTGATGAGACCAACACCTGTTCGCCGTTAACAAAGGGCAACTTTACAGACCACTAAAAACCACATACAAAAATAAATCATTTGACGAGACCAACTCGTGTTTGCCGTTTACAAGGCAAATTACAAACCACTAAAAAACACCAATTTAAAAATCACTTAACGAGACCAACTCGTGTTTGCCGCTTATGAAGGCAAATTACAAACATCTACAAGCCACCAACATGAAGAAAGAAACATCACTTTACGAGACCAACTCGTGTTTGCCGTTTACAAGGCAAATTACAAACCACTAAAAAACACCAATTTAAAAAATCACTTAACGAGACCAGCTCGTGTTTGCCGCTTATAAAGGCAAATTACAAACATCTTCAAACCACCATAAAATTATTTTCACTATTTACATTTATCATACCTTCAGGTAAGAGTCGCACTGCACTCTACTGTTGCAGATCAAAATCGTATACTGGTAAAGAAAAGTACGACGACTTTCTCTACGTACAGATGCAACCTTCTTTGCGAAGAGCATCCCTAACCTTATTTACACACTTCATTGACGTCTTGAGTCCTTCCCGACTGCCGCACAGGTTGGTGTAACGCCTCAGGTTTCTGCAACTGAAACTGGATACTCGGCCGACGATTTCACACATCCACTACCGAATCTCGATTCTGTACGCATCACCACATCCACTGTACATAATCTCGTAGAAGAATTGTAGTCCAACTATACAGAGTTGGAGTTACAAATAAACACTTAAGTAGCGTCTTTGACCTAACAGCCACCAGAAACTCATTAGCATCAGCGACATATAGCGTGCTCACTCCAAAAACGATACTCAAGAACAATACAACATTGCCTAGGACTATGCACAAAGTAGCTCCCGCGCGTCGGTCCGATTGAGAAACACACAGAATCAGAGACAGAAACACAATCCGAATCAGAGTCAGAAACAGCATTAGAATGACTTGCCGCACACGCGTACCTGCTTATATAGGCTTGCTACACGTGGCTATAGCGTCCTGGAAAGTTTACTGGTAGCAACGCTCTCACAGGCACTTCTTGACGCGTCACTCAGTCAACCCAACCTCGCTTAAAACAAAGCCCTCGTATTGGCTATTGAGTGTCTGATGTGATATTGAACGTCTACTTACGTATATCCACATTGATCCACTCCAGTTCTTCAGCCTATACTACCTGCCGTACCCCGTGTTTCCAAGCCACTTTGTTGCAACACATCCAACTGACTTCAACCGTCCTTCCCGATATAGTCGCAGTTTTCCCGGTTGCACAATCCTTACGGCTAGGCCATATTTACAGACTCTTACCCAAACAGAAATTTATACAAAATATAATGATGCACATATCGTCCCTGCTCTGGCAAACTAACGAATTTGAAAATTGTCAAAAGGTTAGGAGAGCTGAAAGAAGTTTTGATTACTCATGTCAAATCAATTTTTATATTTAATTACTGGTTTTATGTGTTAGGCATACATAATGAGCTGCAGATGTGAGACTTTGTCAGAGGGTAGACAATATATAAATAACAAAATCTAGACCAGAACTTCAGAACTACAGATTCCTCAGTTTGTCAGTTTCGCTAGTTTGCCAGAGCAGGGACGATATGCAATATTCCCTAACTACACATTCTTCTTATAATATTATGTTTTTACATTCTCAATAAACAAAATTACATGATTTTAACATTACAAACTATATACGAAAATTTCCTAACCTAAAATTCGGGGATCGTACATACGTACGGTTACACGGCTGATATATTTATATGAGTAGTATTGCAACACGCACATGGCTGGAGTTGTTGACTCCCAGGTTATTTCAGATAGGATATAGAAATTATTTGAACATTTGAAGTTTGTATGTACTATGCCCATTTTTTTGTTTTCCAGGGGAGGTCTCAAAAGGAGTCAAAGCAGCAGTTGCTGCGATTGTATTGGCCCGTTCTGAAAGCGAACTGGATTTGGCTGACCGTCCTGCAGTACCTCAATCTGAGAGTCGTCCCTCCAATGGTAAAGTATCTACTGAACAAGATCTCTGTAAACTCCCATTCTTTCTCCCCTGTTTTAGTTATTTTCTAGCTGTTGGGTTCCATTCAGTGTCGCTAACCGTACAGTTCAGGGACTCTACTTGTCGACACAGTATCTTACAGTTACTATTCATCTTGCACATTGGCACTATATACAGTGAAACCTCGTTAGTGCGTTCCTCATTAACACTCTTTCCCGCTTAGCACGTCGTAAATTCGAAGTCCCGATTCTCTTCGTATTAAATCTATATAAAAAATACCTCGCATATCGAGCAACAAATTTTCACTATTACTGCTTAGTAAAATCACATTTTTCCTAGACCTGAAAATGTTACTGTATTTTTCATCCCTTCTGAAACAAACGTGATGTCCAACTCGTGTAGGAGCTGTCGCCACAGTTGCGTGAATCCGGGAAAATGCCTTTCTAAACTTCAAAGGATAAGTTGCACTTTCTGGGAGCAAGCTATTAACCTCAGGAATATTCATTTTTGCTTGCCGGTTAGCAGCGAGATTGCTGAATAACAGAGTGAGCCTGTTTGTGCTTGTATGTTTTTTATTTCATTCAGAAGGTAGAAATGTGTTTGTTTTTTTTCTGGGTGGAACAGTGAAGTGTAGCTAATATTTGTAACGTTATACGGTAGCCTATATCCAGATTAGGAACAGAATCGTGTAAAATTGACTAGCATGGTGCATATTTATCTTGTGATAGCCTAGTTATGGACATGGAAAATGTTGCAAAATTACTTAATATTGAAGACAAAATTAAAATCTGTCAGAAAGTGGACTGGCATAAGCGCGCAGAGGTTGCGAATGTTGAAATTCGCACCTTCGAGTTTCGACTTGATCGAAGTTTTGTTTGATTCAAAATGACGGCTAAAGTCATTCCTCACATTTGCACATGACCGAGTGTAACCTCCAACTCATCATCTAAGAGAGGGACCAGAAAATAATGTTTAATATAGGCCCACTGCTGCAAAATAAAAGGCTCCTACTAACATTTGTTTTAAAAGGAGTGTGATCTGCCATAATACTTTGATATTTTTGTTGACTCCTGTGCACACCTTTCAGTATACCGGTATTTTATAATCCCCAGCAGAAAAGGTTTTCATATTTGTTCACTCGTATTTTTCCAGACCTTGTAATACTTTCTATTACATGTGGGACTGAAGTGAAACCATGCTGTAATATTACACACAAACAAATACATTACATGTACTTATGCCATAAGTCAATAAGAATACACAAAGGCTACAAAAAGGGTGTAGGTAAAGCATATTATTTTCAGTTTTTTCTGTGGGATTGTAAATTTGTTTGGGTAATACCTGGTAAATAGAATTGTGGCATGTTCGAATTCAGTAACATAGTTGGTGTGAAATGATGAACGCAGCATTTTATTAATACGTTCTCATTTTTCGTCCATTTAGTATGTATAGAATTCAACTAGGATGTCCGGCTCCATGGCTAAATAGTTAGCGTGCTGGCCTTTGGTCACAAGAGTCCCAGGTTCGATTCCCGGCAGAGTCAGGAATTTTAACCATCGTTGGTTAATTTCGCTGGCACGGGGGCTGGGTGTATATGTTGTCTTCATCATCATTTCATCCTCATCATGACGTGTAGGTTGCCTATGGACGTCAAATCAGAAGATCTGCACCTGGTGAGGCGAAAATGTCCTCGGACACTCCCGGCACTAAAAGCCATATGCCATTTCATTTCAACTAGGATATATAAGAAGCAAGAAAAATCTGGAAGAACTCCTCTGAAAAGGGAAGCAATATTACCTCCTCTATAAAGATCAGTTCATTTGAAAAAGGAGGAAATTTAGTTTTCAACGTAACCTAATCTTGTCTTGTCACAAATTTGGTACAGTTTGCATTTTTAGCCTTTGTGTATTCCTATTGACATTTTTGGCTGTAAAAGTGGGGGGGGGGGGAATGGAGGGGGGTCTAATACACGAGTAAATACGGTGAGTATTGTCGATTCTCGAACTTTTCAATCCAGCCATTGGATGCTTTAAAATCATCAAGTCCCATCTTCTGAGCTAAATGTGTTGCCTGAGTTCAAATGGCACGTTTGAAGTTCGCACTTGGACATACATTTAAGAACAACTTACTTCTAATTCTGGATACTGACCCTGGTGATTACGTTTTCTTTTAGCACTTTTTCCCTTCTTCAAAATCAGTTTGTCAGTTTGCCTTTACTGACAGTAATATTTAAGAATGGTGGAGGAATGTTCAACTTCCATGCTAAATCTACACATTTAATGTGTCTATTACGATTGACTTCTTGAAGGATTTTCAGTTTTTCATGTCTTTTAATTTGCCGCACTTTCTTTTTCTCCATTGCATAGGCATAGATAATGCTACATTAAAATCCGCTATCGTTGCTGAATGAATAGAAGTAGGTTATCTTTGATGCTATTTTCGAGACACGTATCTTAGTCACTGCTGTATTCCAACACACGACGTTGTTGTCCACGATTTGACATAGAAGAACAAAAATCACGGTCAGAATCATTCACATAATTAGAAATATTTAACTCACTGTCAGTAGTTACATCTGATAACTGGTCTGCACCTAATTCATCACAAATATCCTTATCTGTTCGCAGCTGCATGCGCCGGGCTATGTTGACAGCTGCAATGTAGCACCAAGGAATAGCTTGACATTTTCAATATTATTTAGTTAACTAAATGAAGGTTTAATGAAAAGAAGAGGCAGCGATAGCTGCCTTATGCTATTTATTCCATGACTACACCGTTTAAAACTTATGTCACTGCCAGATTGTAACAGCGATCGTGGAAACGCGAGGTGCATAAAGAAAGAGAATTCTCATAGCCTATCACGTACAGTTGGCCGATAAACTATGAGAATCTTAGCACACTATACTGTATAAGAGCCTTTTCATCACATAAAAATGTAAGAACTTTGATGTAACATTGTGATTGTTTGGATAATATGCACATTTTGTCTCTTTATATCATCCAATGTAGCTGAAGATGGTCCAAGGATGCCGAAATATGTCCTAATTATGTAACGATTTTTGCAATTTAAAAAGATTGTATACAAATGCAGTAGTTGTATTGACTAGATGGACACTTGTGCAAGGGCAGATCGGAAAGTAATACATAATATTTTTTCTCCCCTGGTATTGCAACTGGAACGTTGAAATTTCATGACAATATAGTTTGCGCTACAGAGCTTATTTTGTTTCCGTGTGCAGCTCTAGCGAGAAAAGCTTGAACTACGAAACAAACATGGTGCGCATGTTACTGTTGTCCACGTGTGAAGAGCAGCGAAGTTTAGTTCGATATGCATGTGGAGGACTGTATCCAGGTGGTGTGCATTCCCCCAAGAGAGTCGTATGAACCTTAGTGATTCACCACGCTCCGAGCGGTCAGTAACAGCATGAACTCCGCAGAATGTCTGCACCATTCAGGCAGCAATTTTGAACGACCGGCGTATACACCTGTGAACCTTATCATAGACGTTCAACATTTCCTTTCCTATGGTGTGGTGTACGACATTGTTCATGACACGTTGAAATTCTGTAAAGTTAGTGCTGTCTGGGTGTCTAAGAACCTGAGAGACAACCACAAGAGCCAGGGAATGATGACAAGCATGGATCACTTAAGGCGTTACGCCGCAGGAAGACATGACTTTCTGAAAGGAATCGTCACTGGTGATGAGTCGTGGGTGTACCACTACACGCCCGAAACCAATCAGGCCTCTATGAAAATGAAACATGCTGGTTCCTCAGTACGAGAAAAATTCAGACTGACTTAGTCTGCTAGGAAAGTGCTCGTGACAGTGTTCTGGGACATGTTTGGAGTATTATTGTTGGACTTTGTTGAACATGGGACCACTATGAGTGCCACAGCCTACATTAAAACTTTGGTTAAGTTGCATTGTGCCCTTTGTGGCAAAAGCCGCAACATTAATGCTAATGGTGTCGAACTTCTTCATGACAATGCCCGTCCCCATGTTGCTGCTCCTGTTCGTGAGAAACTCGCCAAATTTGGGTGGGGAGTGCTCCAGCATCCAGCGCATAGTCCAGACCTGGCACAGTCGGACTTTCATCTGTTTGGTCCCATGAAGAAATTTCTGGCCGGCTAACACTTCGCAACAGATGCAGAGTGAAATCAGCAGTCCACAGGTGGCTATACTCCAACCAAACGGACTTCTACAAACAGGGCATATTAAAACTAGTACCACGATGGGAGAAATGTTTTGAGAAACTTGGTGACTATGTAGAAAAGTAGGTCAGAGATATAAGTTAATTTGTAATTTGTTTGGTTTTAGTATATATTAAACTTTTTGGGAAAATAATTATTGTGCATTACTTTCCAGTCAGGCCACGTATTACCATTTTCTTATTCCGTTCATTTTTCTTGTACCGGGCGAGTTGGCCGTGCAGTTAGGGGCGCGCAGCTGTGGGCTTGCATCCGGGAGGTAGTAGGTTCGAGCCCCACTGTCGGCAGCCCTGAAGATGGTTTTCCATGGTTTCCCATTTTCACACCAGGCAAATGCTGGGGCTGTACCTTAATTAAGACCACGGCCGCTTCCTTCCCACTCCTAGCCCTTTCCTATCCCATTGTCGCCATAAGACCTCTCTGTGTCGGTGCGATGTAAAGCAACTAGCATTTTTCTTGTCTTGCAAGTTGCATTGTTACTACGTAGTTACTACATAGATTTTGTTTTAGATGCTTTCTTGCTCGAGCGTCATCTAGAAAACATGAGGATAAATTTTTATGGACCTCAAGTTCCCTTTTAACTTAAAGGGGAAGATTGAACTCTGAGAATCATACACTGGAAGTCAGTTGAATTAGACATAGCTGCCGTTTTGACAAAGTTCTGTGGTCAGTCCGGTAAATGTAATACTACGGCGACTACGATGTTGTCAGGCCTGGTACTGGCCATGTGAGTATCAGTCAAGCACAGGATGGGTAAGAAATGAGATCCCAGCGCATTTGATCGCAACCAGATTTTTGGTACTTTTAAGTGCAAAGTACCATAATCTCTGAAGCCTGAGTACATGGATTAGGGAAAAACCACTGCCGCCAGTGTGCTCACCCGGATGGTAAGAGCGGATACAGGGGCCGCAGTGCATCAGATCGCTCGCAAATTCAGTGCTGGACAGCAAGGAATTGTCAGCAAACATACCACCCAGAATCATCTGCCCTCAATGGGCTGCAGAAGCCGTTGTCCCACTAACATACATCTGCTCGCCTGATGTTACAACACACAAACATTGGCATGGACAAGGAAACTGTGCCGTTGGATTCTCAAAGCACGGTAAGGGTCGCCTGGACAGATGAGTCGAGGTACCAGTTGATACATGCTGATGGCACGTTATGAATGCATCACCAAGGTGCTGGTGGTGGTATCCTCGCATGGGGACTGTTCACATGGGATTAAATGAGACCTCTGGTATACGACCTGGCGAACGGTACAGAAACCTACTGTCAGTTCATGTTCGCCTCCAGCACCCTGCAGGAGATTGGCAGCTGTTTGATGAACACTTCTCAGGCAGGAGCTGGACTCTCTTCCGACCAATCTCCATGCATTCTGGGAGGCTTGGACCAGCTAATCTCCCCAAAGCTTCCATCATGTGGTCATAAGTCGGCTACTCATTACTGTTGCTCATAAGTGTATAGCCTAAGGTCAACAACATTTAATAATCCCATTTTTATTGCAAAACTAGCTGATGTACCCATGCTTCGCTTCGGGGTTCTCAGAAAGACTGTCTTTGTGGTTTTCGTAAATGACGTCATCATAGGTCATTACGAAAACATCAGTAGGAATGTAGCGATTAAAAGCAATGTTATCATATAACATACTCGATCAAATGAAAAAAAAACACTTCTCACTTTTAACGAACAGTACTACGGTTACAAGTTACAACTCTCATATTTGTTCCATATTGAAGTTGACAATATATCAAGAATATTTAATAAGACCACCTATTCAATACATACCAAGAATCCTATGGTTAAACTTTTACATAATATTATGGAGTCTTGTTAGGTACATGTTTCACCCTCTATTAGGGGCATCATCAACCTTAAAGTCATTGGTCTTGGACCTTAACAATCCCTGTAAGATATAAAGTTTACAATAATGAATAACCTTTTTAACATTGTGACATCTTAAAATTAACACACTAGAAAACATCTAAAATATATGGACAGAACAAATGATGGTTACTGGAGGAAACTAGTGATAAAATACTCTAACTTATGTGGAGTGTAGAAAGTCTAAAACGAGAATGGATCTTCTTCAATTTACACTACCATTATAATATTAAAAGACGTGGGTCCAATGACACGTTCTTCTAGGGGAACTTTTTTAGTTTAACCCGATGAGTGCTACGCCCGCCTATAGACGGGCTGACGCAGCCGGTCCACCACTGCTACGCCCGTCTATAGACGGTGTGCGAGAATTTTAATTTTTTTGAGTTTCCCGGTTCACTTTCGAGTGCGAATTTGATCACTGACATGTTCTGCCATCTGTCGGGCATTATGTAGAACTAATTATTCAGAGATTATAGCTTCGCGAAGTAACTTACAGAGCTTTTTGTAGACATATGTTGAGTTCATCTGTGATGTAAACAAACATGGCGGAACAACAATCTATTTGATCTTGCAGCAATGTTATTTCGGATCACAGAATCTTTCAGTTATTATCCACAGTGGAAAGTGATGATGGAGATGATCATTTTAATGAATTGTTAAGCGATTTTGAAAGTGATAGAGAGAGTGCTGAAAATATTTTATGTGAGAGAGAAACAGAGCCTCCTTCTAAACGAAAGAAGAAAAACACAGCGAGTACAAAAGCTGTTTTAGCACTATTTTTGTGGCGGATGGATTTTCTTCACCAGAGATTCAAGTAACTGTGACAGGCTCTGAGGGCCAAGTAGTGTTTGATGACAACCTGAAAATCATTGACTTTTTGAAACTTTTGTGCCAGTGGAGTTGGTGCAGATAGTTGAACAAATCGGCATCACAAAAAACCAGTAGAAAACATTTAACTATCAACACATTCCAGGTTTGGAAATACATTTTTAAAATATCAACTTATATACTTCTAAGAACTTACATGTATTAGTTGCCTACAGATTACAAGTCATAAATTCATTTTTTGGTCCGTATTGACAACTTGATTACAGATTGTCGGAAATAATATTATTTTGGGCTCTTTACTTTGTATAAAGATAATGCTCGCATGAGCACATAAGTGTAATTTTGTTTTCTCTGAATATAATATTGAACATAAGTGTAGGATTTTCCATTTTCGTTTAGATTTATAAACAACCAACATTTATAAACATTTTAAGGTAATCACCAAACTGATAAGTTAAAAATTGAGGCTTCTACAAATGTTTTTACATACGAATGAAAAATCTCAGCACTGAGGTACCAAGCAGTCAACTGGTAACTCAGCACTTAAATGGTTAAAACCTGAGTATAACAGTAACTCGTGCTTGATGTGACCTATGCAACATCAACTTTAAGACAAGAGGCATAAGTCAGACCGTGCTGTGCAATTGGATAAGAAGTATTCATTGTAACGTTAGAGTAATTAATGTTGTGATAATTGTTATAGGAAACTCTTGCTTCCTGCCATTTGTGTTGATACTGAACAAATAATTTCTCGAAAAATCTCAACTGGAGCTGTTGCTTAATAGTGAAGCAGTTCTTAATGATGGTCTTGTAAGGACAATCAGCCCAGTTGTTGTGTGTTGGTTCTTAGCCTTTGATGTGACCGAAAAATTATCTGTAACAAGAGGAAAGTATCGACGGATTAACTTGTGTTATAAGATGACCCCCTTATACATGAACGCCAAGTGCATGTTACTTACTCGTTCATATCGTGTTGGGCGCGTCTGTTTTGGTATTGCCTGCTTGACTGACACTTCTACTCTTGGTGTTGTACCGGTGCGGAAGTGGCAGTGAGGAACGTGAAGGGGAAGACAATGTCTTGAATATCTTGACAAGAATTAAATTCATTCTTCAAGTCCTTGGACCTCTTCCTTTTTGCCCGTCTGATTAGTGTTAAGAGATGGTTGTCCAGTTGTACTTCCTGTTAAAACAGTAATCAGCCTCACGTGTGTCCTCATCCCAGGGTGTTTGAGCTCTTTTCAGGCTCACCGCTAGTGCGAATGAGTCGCACATACCAGTCCTCCAAGGACGGCAGCTGTACACTACAGACAACAATCACCACCACCACCACCACCACTGTATTCTTTATTTCAAGTGTTGTCACATATCTTACTTACCCGGTAGCTTACATTAAACTGTTATGTTCCTGTCTGTTTCAGCTCCGTGTTTTAGTGGTGAACTTGATCGGTTTCTTCTGGTGCATCTTCCTTGCCAACAAGCGAAGAAAGGTCCAGGAAGCAAGAGATAAACGGCAGTGATTTGTTGTGAAGGATTAGGAACAATTTTTGTACTCTTTTCTATATAATCATTGTTAATTTTGGGGACCAAGTGATCATTATTTTTTAAGTTTTGTTTAATGTAAGTGCAGAAGTATGAAGGAACCTTTTTCGAACTTTGTACTTTGGTCGAGAATGCACTCCTCTCTCTGATTTTGTTTGATACTGCCCTGAACAGCGGTAATGTGCCAGTGACCTGTTAAGTGGGACACGTGGTGTTGAAACCTCAATATTTCCACTTACGAGGCCCATGTTTTTAATGTGATTTCGTTGTGGAAGCAGCCATGGTTTTAATAGTGGCCAGTTTAAGTAGGATTTTCATATCAGAAGATCATATCCTAGTTTTTTGGCTCTTGGTACCAAGCCAATCTTTGGCAGAAAGGATACTGGAATTTTTTCTCTAACATGTTGGGCAAAATTTACCTTGTCCAAAAAATAATTTTCTGAGTTTTTATGTATTGAGCTTTTTTTCTCCTACTTGTTTAACGTCACACGAACACACCAAAGGTTATCAGCTACAGAAGGATAGGGAAGGGGTGGGAGTGGGAAGGTAGCTGCCAAGGCCTTAGTTAAGGTACAGCCCCAGCATTTGCTTGGTGTGAAAATGGAATACCGACTTCAGGGCTGCAAACAGTGGGATTCGAACATACTATCTGCCAAATACAACCTCGCAGCTGTGCGACCCTAACCGCCCGGCCAACTTGCTCGTTGAAGCAGTTCATTATATTTTCTAAATGTAGCTGAGGAAATGATATGCTAGTGACGTTGATATCACAAGTTTGTTCAATGGCTTTACACTTAAAAAGCAAATACTGAATATAAAATAGGCTCAAGGGGATTTGAAGCAATCAGTATGGTGACACTAGAAATAACACTGAATGGCTCAGACGGTTGAGGCGCTGGCCTCCTGAGTCCAACTTGCAGATTCAATCCTGAATCGGAACTTCATTTCAACAGCTTGCAGTTGACTTGCTTCTCTTTTATGTATGATGCAACTTTCCGGACTATACGTCATGATGGGAAGGAGATAAGTCTTAAACAAGGTCTGTTTAGCCCTCTGAGGAACTCCCTTATCCCGTACTATGTTCCGAACTTGATGGAAGAAGTTGGATCCTTTTTTCACCCTGTTCAACACTTCGTTCTTCTTTGAAGAAAAGTATGGCTGTTTTCCTGATGTATCCTTCAAATTCATTAATATTAGTGTGAGAGACTGCTGTTGCTACCTCTTGGATTATGTAGCTTTTTAGTCATCCTCACATGTCCAAGAAGAAAAATCCAAGACAGTACTGGGTAATCCACTAATAATAATAATGGCGTATTGCCTCCGGAGAGGCCTGGTGTAGGTATTTTTTCTAGTAGACAGCCTATTAGGCGACCTGCATGTCTGTGAAGATGAGGGCCCTACCTAGGATGATTTCTAATGTTGAATATGCCACACACACCCAGGCCCCGAGCCATTGGAATTAACCAATTAAGGTTAAAATCCCCAACCCGGCCGGGAATCGAACCCGGGACCCTCTGAACCGAAGGTCAGTACGCTGATCATTCAGCCAATGAGTCGGACGCTAATCCACTGAGACAGCAATAGAATTTTCTAATTGCTACATTAAGACTACTGGTCTTGAAATCTTTCCAGTCCAGCTAATTGCCTTTATTATCCTCGTTCCATTGACTATTCCAGCTTGTTCCTATATTTGTGAAAAATATGCACATCAAACTGAATCAGGAGGATGAATTCTTTGTGGGGTAGCACTTGCTGCTGCGAGAATGGAAGACAAGTGTTGATTGTTATGGGATTGTTTATTGTTCATTTTGGAAAGTTCCCCCACATCAAGGTTGAATGTTTCGAGAACTTGCATAGCTCCACACTACTGTTTTAATTATTTATCAAGAAAATTTTTAAGATCCCTTTATTTTAGGATAAAGTTCCTTTCATGAACACATCTTTTATATCAAAAGATCCCAAACAGTGGCTACAAAGAGAAAATCATTGACTATATAGACATTTAAACCTTTTATTAGCCAGGAACAAGTTGTTTTTAATATTTTGTTTTACCTATGTTACTTGAGTTTGTATTTTAACTAATCATTCAGGATCACCGCTGAAGAAGTTTCCCATGGAAAACAAAACCTGTACCAACAAAAAATGTTCTTAAAATAAATTAATTTTACTGTAATCTAAGAAAATCATAAGATTTAAAGTGGTGGAAAGGTGGAACTTCCCAAAACGTACAAGTTGGAATTACTTATATATATATATATATAATAACTCCACCATGGATCAAGGTGAAATTTTTTACTTGTAATTAATTGTTTATTGTTAATGGGATGTACATTATGAAGAACATGTTGAGGTGTACACAATATAAGTGAAAAGACATGTTGAGCATTTTTAAATAAAAATGAAATATATTACTATAAAAATGTATTATTGTTTTCCAAAGTAACTTGACCCTTTCAGACCATTTACGCACAATTGTGCTGGTTCATATTTTATTTATGTCTGTGCATATGTGACGTTTTCTTGGCGCTAGACTAGGCTGCAATGCTTGTGCGGGACACGTAGCATGTACACTGACTGACAGTGACAATGCAACACCAAGGAGGAGTGGTTCGAAAGGGATGAAAGTTGGGGAAAAAACAGAGACGGCACGGATGAATAATTGATGTTTATTTCAAACCGATATGCAGGTTACACAATGCGCACGGCATCGACTCAGTAGGATGTAGGACCACCGCGAGCGGCGATGCACGCAGAAACACGTCGAGGTACAGAGTCAATAAGAGTGCGGATGGTGTCCTGAGGGATGGTTCTCCATTCTCTGTCAACCATTTGCCACAGTTGATCGTCCGTACGAGGCTGGGGCAGAGTTTGCAAACGGCGTCCAATGAGATCCCACACGTGTTCGATTGGTGAGAGATCCGGAGAGTACGCTGGCCACGGAAGCATCTGTACACCTCGTAGAGCCTGTTGGGAGATGCGAGCAGTGTGTGGGCGGGCATTATCCTGCTGAAACAGAGCATTGGGCAGCCCCTGAAGGTACGGGAGTGCCACCGGCCGCAGCACATGCTGCACGTAGCGGTGGGCATTTAACGTGCCTTGAATACGCACTAGAGGTGACGTGGAATCATACGCAATAGCGCCCCAAACCATGATGCCGCGTTGTCTAGCGGTAGGGCGCTCCACAGTTACTGCCGGATTTGACCTTTCTCCACGCCGACGCCACACTCGTCTGCGGTGACTATCACTGACAGAACAGAAGCGTGACTCATCGGAGAACACGACGTTCCGCCATTCCCTCATCCAAGTCGCTCTAGCCCGGCACCATGCCAGGCGTGCACGTCTATGCTGTGGAGTCAATGGTAGTCTTCTGAGCGGACGCCGGGAGTGCAGGCCTCCTTCAACCAATCGACGGGAAATTGTTCTGGTCGATATTGGAACAGCCATGCTGAAGAATGGCGGTTGACGTGGCGTGCGGGGCTGCCACCGCTTGGCGGCGGATGCGCCGATCCTCGAGTGCTAACGTCACTCGGGCTGCGCCTGGACCCCTCGCATGTGCCACATGTCCCTGCGCCAACCATCTTCGCCACAGGCGCTGCACCGTGGACACATCCCTATGGGTATCGGCTGCGATTTGACGAAGCGACCAACCTGCCCTTCTCAGCCCGATCACCATACCCCTCGTAAAGTCGTCTGTCTGCTGGAAATGCCTCCGTTGACGGCGGCCTGGCATTCTTAGCTATACACGTGTCCTGTGGCACACGACAACACGTTCTACAATGACTGTCGGCTGAGAAATCACGGTACGAAGTGGGCCATTCGCCAACGCCGTGTCCCATTTATCGTTCGCTACGTGCGCAGCACAGCGGCGCATTTCACATCATGAGCATACCTCAGTGACGTCAGTCTACCCTGCAATTGGCATAAAGTTCTGACCACTCCTTTTTGGTGTTGCATTTGCTCTGTCAGTCAGTGTATTTCAGTTGTGTTTAGTTAGCGTTTGACCACCAGGGTGCAGGAAGAAGAGTTTAAAAATACAGTTGATTGGCAAGATAGCGGGAAGCAGTAATGCCAAAAGTAAATATTTATTACATTCATATTAAACTAGAAACTTTACCAAATATCAGAATGTAATTGATGAAGTGTGTAAAATGGTTACTGAATGTAAATTGTGAAGATACAACATTGTACGTAATACCACAAGGTTTTATATGTTGATATGCACAATTGTGCGGGCTAGGTTTCCCTGCGGGCAGTGCTTACAGGAGTGTTGGGTGCTGCCACCAAAACGACTGTAAAAACAGAACTCCTACTTGATATACGAAATGTAATGTGTAAGATTATAATTGTTTTAAATTGTTCCAGACTGTAAAATAGAACATGAACATATGTGTATTCACATGTACTGAGCTGATTTTTTTTTTTTTTTTTGTAAGGAATGGATTAAGTCCTGACACGCACAATTGTGTGGGTGCTTTTTTCTTCTTTTTTTTTTTCCAGATGATAGTTTTTATTTTGTAAAATAAACTATAAAAGTACATATTTAAGAGCATTCTAGTAAGTGTTTGAAGTGCAAACAAAAATTCACATCTCCAGTTTTCTTTCAGGTCTGCAAGCAAGGTGCTGCCCCCAAAAAGACTTGTAAAAGCAAAATTCGTAATCATTGTAAGAAATGTAATGTATACTTATGTTTGAACAATGATTTTAATTGTTTTAAATCATTCCACACTGTAAAATAGAATATTTAATCATGTACATATGTATATTCACATGTACTGAGCTGATTTTTTTTTTTTGTAAGGAATGAGTTTAAGTCCTGACACGCACAATTGTGTGGGTGCTTTAGATTTTTTTTCAAATGTTAGTTTTTATTTTGTGAAATAAACTATAAAAACACGTATTTTGAGATCATTATAGTAAGTTTTGACGTATAAACAAAAATTTTCACCTCCAGTTTACTTTCTGGTCTGAAAGGGTTAAATTTATTATTTGTTGATTTCAAGCTGAGCTTGCATACAGTAAGTCAGGATTTTGTCTCTGAGGATCCCTGAGCATATCACATTTGTATCCAAGGACCACTTAGCCACATACAGTACTGCATTCAGTAAACAAAAAACAGAATTTTGTAATGATACCATGTTTGTTTTTATTTGTATAATTTAGGACTTACACGAGGGGCGTTCATTATATGTATAATGCAACACATTTTATTTCTCAGCCAATTTCGGTTTTTAAAAATTGGAATTTTTTTGGGACATCTTTGAATATTCCCGCTTTGTCTCGTAGAGTTTCATTCATTTCCGATAGGTGGCAGCACTATAACTAGCCTTCAAAATGGGGTCTGTAACAGAGGTGCGTTCCAGACAGAGAGCAGTTATTGAGTTTCTTTTGTCGGAAAACCAGGGCATCACAGATATTCATACACACTTGCAGAATGTCTATGGAGACCTGGCAATGAACAAAAAGCAGGGTGAGCGTTCTCCATAACAATGCAAGATCTCACACGAGTCTGCGCACCCTACAGGAGGTTACAAAACTTCAGTGGACTGTTTTTCCTCATCCACCCTATAGCCTGGAACTCGCGCCTTCAGACTTCCATCTGTTTGGCTCAATGTAGGATGCACTCCACGGGAAGCACTACGTGGACAATAGGGAAGTTGTCGATGCAGCACGACGTTGGCTCCGACATCGACCAGTCAAATGGTACCATGCAGGCATACAGGCACTTACATTACGGTGGCGTAAGGCTGTAGCAATGAACGGAGATTATGTTGAAAAATAGGGTAATGTAGCAAAAGATTGGGGAATAACAAGGTGTATTTGAATCCACAGTAAAATTAAAGTGAACCAGAATATGCCTAAATCATCAGACCATTCTACAGATTTTTTCAGGTTCCTATTTAAACGTTTTTATAATTACCAACATTTTAACCTGCAACTTTCCCCACATGTTAATAAAAGTATAAATTTACTCCCTGTGGGTAGGGGACACACACGATAAATATGCCCACAGTATCCCCTGCCTGTCTTAGGGGGCGACCAAGGGACGATGGATTTAGAACCATGAGACCACTTGCAACTAGTACCCTTATTTGGGAAACACCGCAGGTCTGGGTGTTGCCTGTGATTAGTACCATAGTGTGTATCCCACCGAGGTGCGAGGGGAGGGGGAGCACACGGGTGTGCATACTAGTGTCCATGTGAGAAAAGGTGCCGTATGCTGTGTTGGTTCCACTGTTCAGGATGGATCTGCGTTACCTATGAGTAGTAGCACTATATGAAGAACACCACGGAAATACCGGCGCTCATGATTAGTACCACTATACGCAGAACACTATGGTTCTGCTTTACCAGTGATTAGGACCATTATGAGGGGCGGGTGACCTGGATTTTGGACCCCTTTGGACAACAAACATCATCTCAGAAAATAAGACATTGTGAATTGGATCCATGGTCATTTTTTCATCATTCATTTTAGATTCTAGTCAGTGGATACATTTTGAAGTTTTAATTATTGTTTCATTTCATTGCACTTCGTACCATTAGGGGCCGATGAACTAGCTATTAGGCCCCCTTAAACACCAATCATCATTGTCGTCAGCTGCCTCTGTGGATCAGTGGTAGAGTGTGGACCTCCGGATCCCAAGATAGCGGGTTCAAACCCGGCAGAGGTAGTCGGATTTTTGAAGGGCGGGAAAAAGTCCATTCGACACTCCATGTCGTACAATGTCGGCATGTAAAAGATCTCTGGTGACATTTGGTGTTTACCCAACAAAATTCATTAAATCTCGGCCATAGACGCCCAAGAGAGTTTCAGTTTACTCGGTCTGCCATCTAGTGGGCCTAGAGTAAAACGGAACGTCGAAATTGACGAGCAGACAGCCAGATGGCGTCAAATTGAAATGTCTGCACACGGTAGCTGAGGCGATACGATTATTATCATCGTCAAAAGTATGAATTTACTGCTGATATAGAGTTAAGTAAAGTGTCATTGCTAAGTATGTTTTTATTTTGCCTGTATGAAAAATAACATTTCAAACAAAAAAACAAAATTCAACTCCTATGTGTAATATCCCAACTTCTGTATAATTCGCATGTGCAAGTTAAAAAAAAAATAGAGAAAATATCACATAAGTGTTTAGTAGTTTAGAAGCTGTTTCATGGTAAATAAATGGCGTGTGACCTCTGGAGAGGCTTGGTGCAGGTCTTTTGATTTGACTCCTGTAGGTGACCTGCACGTCGTGATGAGGACTTATGAAAGAAGTATCTCTTGGAAGTCCACCTTTTCAATACATTTTTTTTTTTATTGGAAATCAAGAAAGTAATTACATGTTAAACTTGGGACATTTAGCCTATAATGTAGGCATCAGCCATGCTATCCTTGACATTAAGGTTAAAATTAAATATGCCCTTCCTGATGCCAACCCTATGTGGAAGGATGCATTCACTATTAAGATTTTTTTAGATGGTGGTATGGTGTTGGGACTAACACCCAGTCTCTGAATCAAAGGGATTAACCAAACAAAATTAAAATATCTGGCCAGGAAGCGAACCCCAGATCATCTGAACAGAATGCCTAGAGACAGGCCATTGAGCCAGGAGCCAGTTTTGTTGTTAGACTATATATATTTTGAGTCAAATCTTAGTTTTTATTCAGTTAAATGAAACATTTGGTTTTGGGTATGAAGATACAAATTTGGAAGAATGTTGAACTCATTACTTCATGGGGGCCAGTTATTTAAAAACTGAACGCCTACTGGAAAAGCGCACTAACCTCTTGTCATCTACCTGTAGCCACCACTCCTACTGAGGCACTTATCCCACTGTGAAACAAGCAGATGTTTCTGAGGATGAAGTCCCTATGTTGCAGTAGGAACTGTCCTTAAATTGCAGCCTCCCCACCATTGTCCAGCGCAAATCATTATAGACTCCAAGAAGACTTTACAGTTCCCCGAATATCTGGAAATCACACGTAGACAGTGAGCACTATAGGGGGGACACTTCTTATCGGAATTGCTGCAATATGCCCAAAATGGTATCAGTGATGATGATTGAATCCAAGTATCCTCAAATGTTGAAAGTGCTCCAGTATGAAGCAGCCACAGTAGCTTTATCAATGACTGTAATGTCTTCAAGTTGGGTTTCCACAGGGCAGTTTGGACAGTGAAATAGATGCTCGAGATATTGACTTGCACCACAGTCGCAGTTGGCATCCTGTGTATAACCCCATCTTTTGAGTGTGGCCTTGGTTCTAGGCATTCCAGTTCTCATCCTATTCAGGGTCTTCCAGACAGGCCAAGATTGCGAAGTATGTGCTGGAGTTCATTCTGTTGACTGATTCTAGTTGGATAGTGTGGACTGTTGCCCTCTGTCAGTGGGAGCAGTAGAATAACACCCACGGTATCCCCTGCCTGCCATATTGATTCCTAAGAACACTTGGTGTAGCTAGAGCTGCTCTCGTGTTATTAATGAAACTCCTCTGTGATCTGAGATTCTGTTTTACTATCTTGTGACCACAGAGAGGACGATGATTGTCCACCTTGTGTTTGAGTTTCTCTGTTTCAGCTGCGGAAGGTAGAACTATGCGACAAGTCTGGTACAACGTTTTGACATTTGTTGGTTTGAGGCAGCCAGAAACTGCACGGCACGTGTCATTCAGTTCCATACAGTTGCAGGATGTGCTCCCCAACATGACAATGTTATCTTAAAATAAGAGGCTGAACTCCAAGTTATTTGACAGCAGGCGAGAACTCAAGGTGCCTTAAATCTAAACTCTTTACAATTAGAGAATAAAGTAAGCATAAACAAAACCACGTTACCTTCCGACTGTTTCGTACGCCCATTCCTAAATGTATAAATAAGTTTTTCCTGTACCGGGCGAGTTGGCCGTGCGCGTAGAGGCGCGCGGCTGTGAGCTTGCATCCGGGAGATAGTAGGTTCGAATCCCACTATCGGCAGCCCTGAAGATGGTTTTCCGTGGTTTCCCATTTTCACACCAGGCAAATGCTGGGGCTGTACCTTAATTAAGGCCACGGCCGCTTCCTTCCAACTCCTAGGCCTTTCCTATCCCATCGTCGCCATAAGACCTATCTGTGTCGGTGCGACGTAAAGCCCCTAGCAAAAAGAAAAAAAAGTTTTTCCTGAAAGTTTGAAGTTTTAAAGTAGGCCTATGAGGTATTGAATGCGAAAGCGTTTTATCAATTGAAAATTATATTGTTCTAAGCTTCTGGTCAATAACTTAAATATCCAATATCTGTTCGCGGAAATCTCTATTTATCTGGTATCGCTAGCTGTCAGCCACGAGGAAAGGGCACGCGCATGATTGCACGACCTTGAGTCAGTCTGTTTCAATGGCTAGTGTTGTACAGCATAAGCGAGGGAAACCTCTGAAAAGTGGAGAGAAGACTATTGTCTTACACGTATTTATTAAGTTTATGGAAACATATCCCGACAGTTCAGTTCACGACATCGCGAAATTAACATCCGGGTTCACCGGTGTGTATGTTTCGAGTATGTTCAGTGCGCGGCCGTGTTACCACACCGGGTGAAAAGAGGTATCGGTGCGATGAGTTTGTTCTACTATCCGGAGGAAAGTGCACATATTTTAAAAAAACAATGGGTCCCCGTACGCTTAACAAAGTGTTATCGGCTCTAAATGTTTCACCTGCACCTCCCAGATTTAAAAAAAAAACCTTCCTTTCACACGCTACTGAAAGAAATAGGTTTCGAGTTCATCGGTAGAAATCGAAAAGGCGTTGTAGTGGGCAGAGATGATGATGATACGTCATCTCCGCAAGATAAGAGAATTTAGACAAGAGGGGCGGAAATTATACTATTTGGACGAGACGTGGATTAACGAAGGGCATACAACATCAAAGGTATGGCGAGAGACTATCGTATAGTGGAAGAAACAGGCATTTCTTTCTGGTTTAATCACAGGACTAAAAAATCCAATAGGGAGGGGTAAGCGACTGATAGTGTTACATTGGAAATGATGACTGTTTTGTGGAGGGTGGTGATCTTGTGTTCGAGTCTAAGAAAAACGGAGACTATCACAATGAAATGACAGGTGATGTATTTAAATTATCGTTTGAAAGAATATTACCAAAGCTAATGTCCGGTAGGGTTATCGTATTAGACAAGGCTCCTTATCGCAGTGTGAAGTTAGAACGGATCCTAAACAAATCCTGGAAGAAAGCTGAGGTAGTTTCCTGGCTGGGAAATAAAACCCAAACATAGGAAGAAGGACTTGTTAAAACCGAATTGCTGGAATGGGTGGAAGACCCACACGCCTCGGTTCGAGAAATATGTAATACATGACTTAGCCGAACGAGCGAGCCACACTGTAGGGCCTACTCAAACTGCCCCCTTATCGCTGTGAGTAACCCAATAGAGATGGCGTGGAGCCAGATCAAACGTTACGTTGGCAGCCTTAACACCACTTACAAACTTTGTAATGTGTGAAAACATCTTGACACAGCATTTCATGAGATGCCAGCTGATCAGTGGCGTACCTATATCCAGCATGTGGTGCACGAAGAGAAAACGATGTGGGACCTGGAAAGTGCCATAGATAGACCACTGTAGTTGAAAAAATGGTCATCAATTTAGGAGAGGATTCTAGTTATACAAGTGACAGCGAATAGTCCGATCAACAGGGAATCGAGCCTCTTGCAAGTTCGGATTAATGAAATGTCACGTAAGTAGGCATACTTATTAATTTTCATGGCAAATATATTTTATAGTCCGCCTCTGTGGTGTAGTGGTTAGCGTGATTAGCTGCCACCCCCGGAGGTCCGGGTTCGATTCCCGGCTCTGCCACGAAATTTGAAAAGTGGTGCGAGGGCTGGAACGGGGTCCACTCAGCCTCGGGAGGTCAACTGAGTAGAGGTGGGTTCGATTCCCACCTCAGCCATCCTGGAAGTGGTTTTCCGTGGTTTCCCACTTCTCCTCCAGGCAAATGCCGGGATGGGTACCTACCTTAAGGCCACGGCCGCTTCCTTCCCTCTTCCTTGTCTATCCCTTCCAATCTTCCCCATCCCCCGCAAGGCCCCTGTTCAGCACAGCAGGTGAGGTCGTCTGGGCGAGGTACTGGTCATTCTCCCCAGTCGTATCCCCCGACCAAGAGTCTGAATCTCCAGGACACTGCCCTTGAGGCGGTAGAGGTGGGATCCCTCGCTGAGTCCGAGGGAAAAACCTAACCTGAAGGGTAAACAGATGATGATGATGATATATTTTATAGCAGTGATGATATAGGTTGTTACCGTATCTCAGATATGTTCATATTGACGGGAAGTGATACAAAATGTTTCTTTATGTCTACTTTATTCTTTCGTTGGAAATGTCTACTTTAGTCCCATACTGTGAACAAGTTGTCTGAATGCAAAATATGTTCTAACTCTCTTAATGGTATTGCTACTTTTTGAGTTCCTGGAAGAAAATTTGCAGAGAAGACTTCGTAGTGTTTCAGCTACGAGGTGGAACTACACAAAGAGATGGTCAGCACCGTGTTCAGTCACAGAAGTGATTTTTGTGAGCTACATAATCGTCAAAATTGAGCAACTCACGTTGAGAATTACATTATAGTTTCGGCGAAAGGTTACCTTTTCACGTTGAACATTTTGCTTTCTCCTTATTTTGACAAAAAATTCTGTACCATATCCTCCAGACGAAAAGTTTCGACATCATTTCCTGTCGGAAGTGTAACATCCAAAGTACGGTATCCTCTTAACTGAGTCCTGCCATTGCTTCCACTTACTTGTGCCAGGCTCCTCACTTTCATCTATCCTATCCGACCTTCCATGGTCAGATCTTCTTCTTTTCCGACCCCGACGCCATTACGTTCCCGAGGCCTAGGAAGTCTTTCATTTTCACGCCGTTCGTGGCCCTTGTCTTCCTTTGACCGATACATTCATTTTTCGAAGTGTCGGATCCCTTTCATTTTTTCTCTCTGATTAGTGTTAATAGAGGATGGTTGCACAGTTGTACTTCCTCTCAAAACAATAATCACCATCCACTACCGTAAAACATTATTATTATTATGACTCCATCAATGTCGAAGCAGCACAAGAAATATGTAAGCCAACAAAAAAGAAACAGTCCTGACCCCCTGTGGGTGGAGGACGCAGGTGACTATTCCCTGGCTGTCGTAAGGGGCGACCAAGGGATGATGGACTTAGAACCATGAGACTAATTGCGATTAGTACCACGTCTACGTTACCTGGGAGCAGAACCATTATGTGAGGAACACCATACTCTGGGCGTTGCCTGTGATAAGTACCATCATGTGTATCCCACCGTAGTGGTCTAAAGGAAAATCACGGATACCGGGTGGAAAAAGGAAATCTAGGTGTATGAATATTAAGAGCTCAGATGGAAAACCACTTCTAGGGAAAGAAGACAAAGCAGAAAGATGGCAGAAACATACCCAACAATTGTTTCAGTGTAAAGACGTACATTATATGGTTCTGGAATAAAAAAGGTTGTTGATACTGATGAAATAGGAAACCCAATCTTGAGGTCAAAATTCTACAGAGCTTTGAGAGACCTAACCAAGAGCAAGGCCCGTGAAATTGATGACATTCTTCCGAATTACTGACTGCCTTTGGAGAAACTAGCATGGCGATGTTATTCCATGTAGTGAATAAGATGAATGGGGCAGGAGAAGGGCCATCCGATTTTCCGTACAATGTTGTTATACCTATCCCCAAGAAAGCCGGTGCTGATTAGTGAGAAAACTACCGCACCATTAGTTTCGTATTCCATTCTTCTCTAAATAATGCGTGTTAAAATGTTGCAGGCGAGAGACTCATAGTTATGTTGACTCACTGATTCTCACATCTGCAACATTTTAACACGTATGATTTACAGAAGAATGGAAAGATAAGTTGAAACTCAATTGGGAGAAGATCAGTTTGACTTCAGAAGAAATGTAGGAACACGTGAGGCAATCCTGACTTTATGCCTGATCTTAGAGGATCGAGTTAAGGACAAGCACACGTTCATGGCGTTCGTAGATCTAAAAACAAAACAAAAAAACATTCGATAATGTTGATTGGACCAAGGTGTTTGAGATTCTGAAGGTGATCGGGATCAGATACCGAGAACGAAGAACTATCTACAATCTGTATAAAAATCAATCTGCAGTGATAAGAATTGAGGGCTTTGAAAAAGAAGCAGCAATCCAGGAAGGAGTGAGGTAAGCTGCAGTGTGTCTCCCTTCCTTTTCACTGTTTATACGGAACAGGCTGTAAGGGAAATCAAAGAGGGATTTGGAAAGGGAATCACAATCCAAGGATAGGAAATCAAAACCCTGAGATTTGCTGATGATATCTTTATTTTACCTGAGACTATAGAAGATCTCGAGAAGCTGCTGAATGGTATGGACAGAGTCTTGGGTAAGGAGTATAATATGAAAATAAATAAGTCCAAAACAAAAGTAATGGATTACAGTCCAACGAAGTCAGGTAATGCAGGAAAATTAGGAAATGAAATCTTAAAGGAAGTAGGTTTATATTGTTACTTGGTCCGACTCGTTGGCTGAACGGTCAGCGTACTGGCCTTCGGTTCAGAGAGTCCCGGGTTCGATTCCCGGCCGGGTCGGGGATTTTAACCTTAATTGGTTAATTCCAATGGCACGGGGGATGGGTGTATGTGTTGTCTTCATCATCATTTCATCCTCATCACGACGCGCAGGTCACCTACAGGTGTCAAATAGAAAGACCTGCACCTAGCGAGCCCAACCCGTCCTGGGATATCCCGGCACTAAAAGCCATACGACATTTCATTGTTACTTGGGTGGTAAAATAACTAACGATGGCAGAAGTAAGGAGGACATAACATGCAGACTAGCACAAGCAAGGAAAGACTTTCTTAAGAAAAGAAATTTGTTCACATCGAACATTGATATAGAAATTAGAAAAATGCTTTTGAAGACTTTCGTCTGGAGCGAGGCATTTTATGAAAACTGGCTCATAAAGAAAGAGGTTAGAAGCTTTTGAAATGTGGTGTTACAGAGGAATGCTAAGGTGAGATGGATAGATCGAATCACTAATGCAGAGATATCGAATTGGTGAGAGTGGTGGTGGTGATTATTTTTTAAGAGGAAGTACAACTAGGCAACTATTCTCTATATAGAATAACACTGGTCAGGGAGAAAAAATGGAAGGGATCCGACACTTCGAAAAATGAAGGTATTGGCCAAAGGAGGACAGGGGGGGCACGAAGGACGTGAAAATTAAAGACTTCCTATCCCTCGGAAACCTAATAGCGTCGGGGTCGGAAAAAACAAGAATTGACCAAGGAAGGTCGAATAGGATAGATGAAAGTGAAGAGCCTGGCACAAGTAAGTGGAAGCAATGACAGGACTCAGCTAAGAGGATACTGTGGGTGTTACACTTCCCACAGGAAATGATGTTGAATCATTTCGTCTGGAGGATATTGTACAGGACATCAGTGAGAGCAACATTTTGTCAAAATAAGGAGAAAGCAAAATGTGAAATAATTCAACGTGAGAAACTAACCTTTCGCTGAAACTAAAATTTAATTCTCTCAATTCCGTGGGGTGGTTGCGAACTCACGCTCCAAAGTTGAGAGCCGCTGGGCCCCTTTTAGTGGCCTCTTACGACAGACAGGGTATACCGTGGGTTTTATTCTACCGCCCCCACCCACAAGGGGGGAATTGGCGAGAGAAGATCGATTTGGCTAAATCTGACGAGAAGAAGAGATAGAGTGATAGGGCACATCCTAAGCTAGGGGCTTTACGTCGCACCGACACAGATAGGTCTTATGGCGACGATGGGATATGAAAGGCCTAGGAGTTGGAAGAAAGTGGCCGTGGCCTTAATTAAGGTACAGCCCCAGCATTTGCCTGGTGTGAAAATGGGAAACCACGGAAAACCATTTTCAGGGCTGCCGATAGTGGGATTCGAACCTACTATCTCCCGGATGCAAGCTCACAGCCGCGCACCTCTACGCGCACGGCCAACTCGCCCGGTGCACATCTTAAGATGGTGGTGGTTGTTTTAAGAGGAAGTACAACTAGGCAAGCATCCTCTATATAACACTAATCAGAGGGAAAAGATGGAAGGGATCCGACACTTCGAAAAATGAAGATATCGGCCAAAGGAAGACAAGGGCCACGAAGGGCGTGAAAATGAAAGACTCCCTAGGCCTCGGGAACCTAATACCGTCGGGGTCGGAAAAGAACAAGAGTTGGCCAAGAGAGGTCGGATAGGACAGATGAAAGTAAGACCCCATGGTCGCCAACCCACGCCCCAAAGTTCAGAGCCCCTTGGGCCCCTTTTAGTAGCCTTTTACGACAGGCAGGGGATACCGTGGGTGTTATTCTACCGCCCCTACCAACAGGGGGAGCACATATTAAGACACCCAGGACTTGTTCAGTTGGTTTTCGAAGGAAGTGTAGGCAGTAAGAACGGTAGGAGTAGACCAAGGTATGAATATGCTAAGTAGTACGGATGCAATAGTTACGTAGTTGCTTTACGTCGCACCGACACAGACAGGTCTTATAGTGACGATGGGATAGGAAAGGGCTAGGGGTGGGAAGGAAGCGGCCGTGGCCTTAATTAAGGTACAGCCCCAGCATTTGCCTGGTGTGAAAACGGGGAATGAAAAGATTAGCACACGATTGGTTGGAATGGAGAGCTGCATCAAACCAGTCTATGGACTGATGACTCAAACAACAACAACGAGAGTGGTTACCTAGTTGTACTTCCTCTTAAAACAACCACCACCACCAGTAGCGTAGGCAGGATCGACCGATGGAACACAATGAGGGTGCTTTGTGTGTGTGGTGCTCGCATGCCTGAGTGTTACAAGAGAATTATGTTGATATTCAGATTGCAGTACAGGACAAAATCCTTCGTCAAAATACAGAACAAGAACAATACGATCAAGGTCAATAGTTTTACAACGAATTGGAAGTTCAGATTACAATCTAAAATCCAAATCTCGAGGCTTCTTAGAGAATAGATTCAAGAGATCTGTTGGTTTTACAATTATGTCTCTGTGAATGTTTAAAAGAGACACTCGTTTAGTCGACTTTCATTTGCTTATTTTCAGTTTCTCCTTATTTTCTTTAGTAAGGACTCCCCCCCCCCCCCCTCGCTGGCTACGCCCCTGACCTAGGGGACCCCCGCAATACTTGAAAATGCGCCCCTCGTTTCCTGATAAGGAAAGTTATAAGTTTATTTCGTATTACAAGGTTGCATGTTATTACAATGAAAACAACGACGCAATGATAATAAGAGTAATATACGAACACACGCACAAGAAGTGCATATTCCAATATTTAACCAAAACACGCTGACCGTCACAATATTAAGAAATAATCTCGTTCCTAGGACCAAACAATTTACAACTCAACCGTCCATCGTAAGCCTACTTAGCTGCACTGACTGCCGAGAGTTATAAACAGTAGTGATGTGCGCGAGTGACGCTTGGACTCGCGAGAATCGAGTCTGGCGAGTCCGAGCCTCTCGGAGTAACCCGTGCGAAGTACTCGAGTCTCCACGGTGACGTCACGATCCGTAACTGCGACCTTTTGCCGAGCAGTCGGAATAAATACTCCAATCATTAAGTACTATTACAACAGCTAAGTAAATGATGACCGTAACGTGAAACACGCGAGTGTAAAGCTGCGTTTACACTAGCGAAACTCCCTCGCGAAACTCACTCGGGTGAAACTTACTCGCTTCGAGTGAAATTTCGCACTACCCAAAACAGAGCGCAATTCAGAGCGAAAAATTGCGCGAGTGGGGCGAGCCGCCTTCGACAAGCCTGAACGCTTCAGTTCTGGTTTTGCAGCCAACATGGAAACTTGTTTTGTCCCTCCAGCCGCTGCAGCCGCGTTTTCCATCATATCAATGGCATTTTTGATCAAGAAAGGGAAGAAGAAAAATCGGCGCCCTCGACGATGGTGGAGCAAACAATTATTCCTTGGTAGAAGCCAATATGGAAACAGCCTTATGAGAGAAATGGTACAGGAACCCATTGATGATACAATTAAGAACTTCGTCCGCATGAGTACCCAAGATTTTGAACAACTAGGCGCAATTCCCTCGCGAAATTTTTGCGCGAGGAAATTGCGCTTAGTGTAAACGCAGCTTAAGACAGTAGCATATCTGTTTCGAAATGCCATTCGTTTAGTTTGTCACACAATGACATTCTTCTTTCTCTCCTTTGTGTATGTTTAGGTGGACTCGTTTATTATAGTGTCTCTGTAGCGTAACGGTTAGCGTTATTAGCTGCCACCCTTGGGGGCCTGGGATCGATTCCTGGTACCTCCAGAAATTTTAGAATTTCATGCAGCTTACGTGCAATGGGGGTTTTTCCTTAAAGGAGCTGCACCACCTCGGGATGAGGACATGAGTTTGCATTTTTGTATTATATCGCCCATTAGGACAGCCTTTGGTAGCTTGAGATACGGAGTGAAGATTAGAAACATAATTTCACTATTCATTGTAGGTATTACACACTTCCTCCAGGGTGGTGGTGGTGGTGGTGGTGATGATGATTGTTTTAAGAGGAAGTATAACTAGGCAATCATCCTCTATATAACACTAATCAGGGAGAAAAAAATGGAAGGGATCCGAAACTTCGAAAAATTAAGGTATTGGCCAAAGGAAGTCAAGAGCGTAAAATAATGCCCTTTATAATAATGTGGAAATAGATTAGTCGAAAATGTACTTTTGTCCTGCCTGATCTCTAAAATACCGAGCTCGATAGCTGCAGTCGCTTAAGTGCGGCCAGTATCCAGTAATCGGGAGATGGTGGGTTCGAACCCCACTGTCGGCAGCCCTGAAGATGGTTTTCCGTGGTTTCCCATTTTCACACCAGGCAAATGCTGGGGCTGTACATTAATTAAGGCCACGGTCGCTTCCTTCCCATTCCTAGGCCTATCCTAGCCCATCGTCGCCATAAGACCTATCTGTGTCGGTGCGACGTAAAACAAATAGCAAAAAAAAAAAAAATCTCTAAAATGTCACACTGTGCACCAGTAAAATGAAATAGCGTATGGCTTTTAGTGCGGGGAGTGCCCGAGGACATGTTCGGCTCTTCCGTAGGCGACCTGCGCGTCGTAATGAGGATGAAATGATGATGAAGACAACACACACACCCAGTCCTCGTGCTAGCAAAATTAACCAATGATGGTTAAAATCGCGAGCCTGTCACTTATCGAACCCGGGACCCCTGTGACCAAAGGCCAGCACGCTAACCATTTAACCATGGAGCCGGACTGTGCGGCGGTGATATTGTGGTACATAAGCACCTGTGTCCACACGTTCCTTAGTTTTCGTTACAATAAGGTTTTGTTGTGTAGGCCTATACATTCATGTGAATATGGCATAATGTACATGTTCGGCTGTATATATTGTTGTGCAGTAGAACAATGCATGCCCTAGTTCAACGTCCACAACGTTCAATTGATTGAAGGAATGCTCTGGGCATTTGGTGAGGTATCCAAGAATAACATAATTATATTGTTTCGACCTCCGGTATTTTGTCCAGCCGTATAATGAAAAAAAAACCTACAACCTGTTTTCCAGTCATTGACCGGGTCAGGAATGTAATGAATGAAGCATATATAGGCTGTTAGTACGATGGGGTCGCCACTCCCAAAGTGATATATTAATGACTGATAGATGCTATGAAATGAGAATGGAGAGTGTTGCTGGAATGAATGATGACAGGGAAAACCGGAGTACCCGGAGAAAAACCTGTCCCGCCTCTGCTTTGTCCTGCACAAATCTCACATGGAGTGACCGGGATTTGAACCACGGTATCCAGCGGTGAGAGGCCGACGCGCTGCCGTCTGAGCCACGGAGGTTTATTTTTTCGGTAAGGTACTGAATGTATGCTTCGGGATTAACGATGTTTCGAAGGGTGACTGTGTACACACTTCTTTAAAGTGATGTTCATTACCGCATTGCAACATTAGTTTGTACATTATATCACTGTGCGTTATTGACCCGTGATGTGAGTATATTCACATCACGGGCTTACCTACAATATTATGCATCGTGTTGTTTCCATACACAGCTTGCAGATAGCGCTGCCAGCGTCCTCGAACCCTCGAGTTTTACGGTCCCAGACTCGATTCTTCGCGAGTCCATTCGCAACCCATCACTGATAAACAGGCTCGAAATTTCAGTATGTAGAGGTGAGATAAGAAGGATGTCTTTGTTATCGCATCTTCGCTGACTACTGGGTTCTCAGAACTGGCTAATTACTTCAAAAGCCTTGTTGATTGTTGTGAGCGGCAGCAAGGGATGGTTATTATTGGAAAAGATTGGGAAACCCACATTCTTTGAGGAGTAACTACCGTACCCCCACTGACGAAAGAAGCTCTGCACTACGACGGGCAAGTTTGGAATAACTCTCTGTTGATGTGTGCTGTAGCTTTATCAATATGTAAATTCACTCTTCAGCAACTGTAATACAGTCATGGGCCACCCCGCCCCGCGCGGACTGTGGGGTCCTTATCGCAGCCACCGTTCAGGGTTTTCCTGATGTCTCTTTCACATTATGCATGAAGAATTATCGTACTTCTTCTTCTTAATCCGTTTACCCTCCAGTGTTGGTTTTTCCCTCGCTCTGTCCTGGAGCGTGAAATTTTGGGTCGGTGGATACAAGTGGGAAGGAGGACCAGTACCGCATCTGATATGTTGAACAGGCGCCTTGTAGGAGACGAGAAGCTTGGAAGGGATAGACAAGAAAGAGGGGAGGAAGCGGCCGTGGCCTTAAGTTAAGTACCGTAGCAAACAACGAAAAACCACTTCGAGAATGGCTGAGGTGGGAATCGAAACTCCCTCTACTCAGTTGACCTACCGAGGCTGAGTGGACCCTGTTTCAGCCCCTCATACCACTTTTCAAATTTCGTGGCAAAGCCGGGAATCGAACCCGGGCCTCCGGGAATGGCAGCTAATCACACTAACCATTAAACCACAGAGGCAGGCATTATCGTACTTACGTATTAAATGTGTTGGAGCAGTGTTCAGACCTATGCCAATAATAGGGAAATAATTTTCTTATACCGTACTTTAAAAAAATATTGTAGCCGACTGGATTTGAAAATCATATTTTTAAATTTTAAGACGTAATTTTCGGTACAACTTTAACAATGAGGACCGTCAAGTTGGAATGCATTAACAGTTCAATATGTGTTAATATTACTGGCTTTGCGTCCCACTAACAGCTCAGTATTTGATTTCTTGATGTACGGGCATAGAAATTAACCTCAAGACAGATGCGGAGTCATGATGCAATAAATGTAGGCCTAATAATAATTGCGATCCTTATCAGTTCCCTTGTTATTATCTTGCTGCAATGTAAGACTATTTAGTGATAGACTGATAAATTATAAACAGCACGTCAGTGCGCCAAGAATCTTGTGATAATAATGCTATCCCATATCCCTTGCAATAGGTAGCAGCACTATCGACTCGCAAGCAGTGCTATTTACCTTCTCCGCTAGATAGCGGTAATATCCAGCAAGTTCACGTTGGAGTGTCAGTGCGCGTACGTTCCGTGTCTTGGAGAGAGTTAGTTTGGTGTGACAAATCTGAAGAGTTACCATGGCCCCGTTAGCCGTCGATCTGTCAGATGACCAAAGGTTCGCCTTGATGAAGGTAATGTGCTGTATGTTAAATCGTGATTTCATACTCAAGGAAGGACTATTATGAATGTTTACTGAAGAGTCATTTCCGATTATTATATTCATTTAGAATCTGTCCCTCGGTCTTCCGTATTTAACTGACCTAAGAGGGACATTCAACTTGGAGGAACTGGTTATAAATTTCTTTGTATTGCATGTTCTTGTTTATTAAGAGGAAAATCATTTACGTGCGTGTTCAAAGAAATAATTGCGTATCTCTTTTTGCCGTATTAACAAGTAGGTCTGAGTGCCGCACCGTAGTGTTTCTTGCAGTATTTTACTTTTACTCTCAAAAACGACAATAACCTGAGTGATTTGTTGATAGCAAGTCATCACGTCTCTAGTGGACGTTTAATAAGTGCAGCGAGCGATACTTATCTCTTCCTATCAGTTTCCTTGTCTGACCTAGCTTGTTCCCTTCTCCCTCTAACAGCATTACGATTAATATTATTTATCACAATAATAGAAAGGCCTAGTGAAAGAGGGTGAACCTCACAAACATATAAAACATTTCCTAGGCCACGACGAGGCTTCCAAAATCCCGCCGAACGTAGGCCTATCTTACTTTATTTAGCTGATACCTTCATGTTCTAGGGATCGAAACACTTCCTCCTTAAATTAATGTTCGCTGATAATCTCGTTTTTCTTACACTTAAAACTGCTATCATCGAATAGATTTTAAAACGCTTATGAGTTGTTAGAAACAAATTAAAGATGATGCGTACGAGATGACTAAAACATCTAGAAAGTGAGCATTCTCGTATACCGGTACCTCGAGTGTTAATCCGTAGCGTTTCAGCCGGAATAAAACACGGTAATTCCATTGGGTGGGGGAAGGGGGAGTATAGTTACAAAATTATGATAGAACAACACCATGAAGGTGGTTGTGAGTGTGTGGTGCACGCATGCAAGACTTGTCATTACAAGTAATAAATCTCATTGTAGACCGTATTGGACATCAGATATGAACATTAAAATAAGAATAATAATTTACACCACCTTTCCAATACTTAGATTTCCTTATATTTAGGATATAAACATTACAACAGGTGTTGCAAGTTGGGACAAGTTTCGCTTAACTGTCGTAAGCATCACAGCCTAAATAAATCTTAGCCTAAAGTTAGGTCAGGTCCCCGAACCCAGTGTCCTTAAAATATATGGTACCGTACCCTAAGATTCGACATTTACATTATAGAAAGTCAAATAGGCTTAAAACTAGTGTGAAAACATAAGAATGTTCATCATGGCAAAGAGAAAAATACACAATCGTGTTGACAGAGATTAAAAACATGAAGTACAACATAGAGCTGGTAGTGAAGTAATTAAAATCATTGCTACCAGTCAGTTAATAAGAATGTTCGTACATAACAAAAATGATTAACATATTATTTGGAATTAAGAAGGTAATTAGAATGGTTAACTAATTAAATCCCGCCTCTGTGGTGTAGTGGTTAATGTGATTACCTGCCACCCCCCGGAGGCCCGGGTTCGATTCTCGGCTCTGCCACGAAATTTAAAAAGTGGTACGAGGGCTGGAACGGGGTCTACTCAGCCTCGGAAGGTCAACTGAGTAGAGCTGGGTTCGATTCCCACCTCAGCCATCCTGGAAGTGGTTTTCCGTGGTTTCCCACTTCTCCCAGGCAAATGCCGGGTACCTAACTTAAGGCCACGGCCGCTTCCTTCCCTCTTTCTTGTCTGTCCCTTCCAGTCTTCCAATCCCCCCGCAAGGCCCCCGTTCAGCATAGCAGGTGAGGCCGCCTGGGCGAGGTACTGGTCATCCTTCCCAGTTGTATCGCCTGACCCAGAGTCTGAAGTTCCAGGACACTGCCCTTGAGGCGGTAGAGGTGGATCCCTCGCTGACTCCAAGGGAAAAACCGACCCTGGAGGGTAAGCAGATTAAGAAAGAAAGAACTAATTAAATCTCATTCTTGCACATACACGTGAGTCGGGTACGAGAAATCACATATTGTAGTTGACATGGAGTAGTACCACTATGTTAGGTACCAGATAGGTCTGTGATTAGTAGCACGCAGGAGCACCGTGCGGTCAGCCCCCCCCCCACTTAAGAGTGCACTGGTCGGCTTTTACAGTATCTGTGATTAGTACCACTATATGAGGAACACCACGGGATAGTACGAGTCCCTGTGGTTAGTACACATGTGCTGAACACCATAGGTTTGCGTTGCCTGTAAATGGCGCCGCAATGTACGAAACACCATAGGTCTGTATCGCATGTGCGAATTCCATTACCTGTGAGTAGTACCATAATGTGTGGAATACCGCGAGTCTAAGCTACTCTTGATTGCAGTAGAATTCCATTAGTCCGGCATCCAACAGTCCGGAACGCCCGATGGTCCGACACCATTCCAGAATTTTTTAAATGTTATTATCTCTTAATAATGATCTCTCGTGAACAATTTGATGCATTATTTGTCGAATCCAATCGAAGTGTACTTTTTATTATTTCAAAGTTAATAGTGCTAACGTATCTGATACAATCAATTTGTTATGCATTGACTTACTTAAATATCTCTACAGTATCTCTGGAAATATTCAGTCTAGAAGGCTGTGTGCTATACTGAGTACTGGAAAGCCAACCATATGATAAAAAATAATTTCAAAAATTGAATGTATGGGCCACGTTCAAAAACGGAAGGGAACATGCCTTCAAAAACTGAAGCGGACAGAAGGAAGAGAAGTTGTAGACATAAAGACTCTAAATGTTAAAGGAAGACTTACAGATAAAAACATCGATGAACTCCAGCATTATTATCGAATGGCAATAAGAAACACCGCGTTTGAAAAGAGGGGTGTTATTAAACTAATGATTCTGCTGATCAACATTTTACTGCAAAACGCCGTGTTACAGCTGTTTTCGCTGTACGCCTTAACCTATATCGTAGTAAGAGGTACCGCCTGATAGTCCGGCATTTTCGGTAATCCGGCACCTGGCCGGTCCCGAACGTGCCGGACTATCAGACTTCTACTGTAGTACCGCACCATGACAAATACCATGGTTCTACTTTCCTAGCGATAAGTACCATTATGAGGGGCCGATGACTTGGGTTTTGGACCCCTTTAGACTGCAAGCATCATCGATTCATATATTGTGCTTTAGCAGTCCCTTGGTCAGTAATACTATTGTTTTACGTCAGTTTCTGTGAATGTGGGGGCATTGCGGGTCGGGTCCATTCATTGTTTTAAATTCATATCCATCCATTCATTCTTCGTCCTCACGTTTTGAATTCTGGTCACTGGAGGATTTTGGACTTTTAATTTGTCATTTCGTACCATTAGGGGCCGATGACCTAGATGTTAGGCCCCTTTAAACAACAAGCGGCATCATCATCATGTCTTCCAGGTCGAAGTCAGCCCGTTAAACATGATTGGTAGCCGGGCTGAGTGGCTCAGCCTGTTTAGGCGCTGGCCTTCTGGCCCTAACTTGGCAGGTTCGATCCTGGCTCAGTCCGGTGGTACTTGAAGGTGCTAAAAAACGACAGCCTCGTGTCGGTAGATTTACGGACACGTAAAAGAACGCCTGCCGAACTAAATTCCGGCACCTCGGCCTCTCCGAAAACCGTAAAAGTTGTTAGTGTGACGTAAAGCCAGTAACATTATTATTAAAAATGATTGGTTAAACAGTCTTCAGATCGTATCCACAAGCACATGAAAAACAAACCAAACAGCCCCGAAGGGCCTTGGTCTACCAAGCGATCGCTGCTCAGCCCGAAGGTCTGCATATTACAAAGTGTCGAGTGGTCAGCACTTCGAATCCTCTCACTGTTATTCTTGGCCTTCTATACCGGGCTGCCACCTTATGGTCAGGTAGCTCCTCGATTGTAATCACGTACGTTGAGTTGACTTCGGACCAGCTCTCAGATCCTGGCCGGCAATCGAACCCGGGGCCCCCGGGTAAGAGGCAGGCACGGTACCCCTACACCACGGGGCCGGCAGGAGTTCATAAATGGTACTCCAAATGACCTCAGTGGTGCCAGTATAGACTACTGCGGACTAACGCATTAACCGAACGCATTTTGTTCACAACAAGCTTGTCTCTAATGGCCAGCCCACTCCGAAGTTAATAAACAATTAATTTGTTAACAAACTTCTTCACCATTATGTCCACACCATAAAAGCTGTTTGTAACGGCGTGTGGCTTCTGAGAGGCCAGGTGCACGTCTTTTGATGGTTAAAATTCCCGACCGTGCCGGGAATCGAACCCGGGACCCCTGTGACCAAAGGCAGCACGCTAACCATTTAGCCATGGAGCCGGACAACATTACGATGCATAGGGTCAAGAAGAAGAAATAGACGCAAAGTGTGGTAAAGAAAAATATTAGAAAGGCGTTTAGAATTATGTTTGGAGAGAACACTTATATCAGAACTTTTAACTCATGAAGTAGGAGACTTTCAACATTTTCTTGAGAATGCCCGCACATTACTTTCAGTTCTTATTAACAATAATTGGGCCTGAAATTGTAAGAAATGATACGGATTATCGGAAAGCCGGCTGCAGTAATGACGGGATATATAGGTATAGGTATAACTTTAAGATTCCTAGCGACTGGTGACTAGGACATTTCATATATATATTTGTCTAGAGTATCAAAGCAAGCAATTTCAGTTGTTGTGCCTGAGCTGTTTGAAGCTTTATACAACAAAATCAAGGAATTGGTAAAGGTACGAAATGAAGATAAATCTTCATTTAACCTAGTTAGGACAGTATTATTTTGATGATATACAAGTGATTATGGAAGATCGGGTTATTCAGTGAGGAGCGAAATGAAACTACATTAGAACACAGCTAAAAGAATATCATACGGGATTAAAAATACCGTTGGGGCCGATGACCTTCGATGTTAGGCCCCTTAAAACAACAATCATCATTATCATAAAAATACAGTTATTAGAACTTTCGGTTGCAATTTGATAGTCAAATTTTAGAAGAAATAAGAACGCATCGTATTCCGTGCTACAAATGTGCATGCTTGCGCATGTGCTGCGAACCGAAATGTTAACGAAAACACGAAAAGTTTCATTCACAAAAGTTAGATTTTTTAAAACCAACATGCTCGAAAAGTTAACGAGCACATTATTTTGTTCATTAACAGTCAGAAATCCGCTTCTGTGGTGTAGTGGTTAGTGTGATTAGCTGCCACTCCCGGAGGCCCGGGTTCGATTCCCGGCTCTGCCACGCAATTATGAAAGTAGCATGAGGGCTGGAGCGGGGTCCACTCAGCCTAGGGAGGTCAACTGAGTAGAGGTGGGTCCGATTCCCTTCTCAGCCATCCTCGAAGTGGTTTTCCGTGGTTTCCCACGTGTCTCTCCCTTCCCATCCCCCACCGAGGCCCCTCTTCAGCATAGCAGGTGAGGCCGCCTGGGCGAGGTACTGGTCCTCCTCCCCAGTTATGTCCCCCGACCCAGAGTTTGAAGCTCCAGGACACTGCCCTTGAAGCGGTAGAGATGGGATCCCGTGCTGAGTCCGAGGGAAAAACCAGCACTGGAGAGTAAACAGATAAAGAAGATGAAGAACAGTCAAAAATCAAAAACATCTTGGTGTGGACACCTTAACTGTTAGGTACCGTGGTTTGAAAAAATATGGTACAATGTGCAAGTAATTTATAAAGTATTCAGGACCTGACAACTTTTAAAGATGAAAATAAACTCACTGATAGTGATCATAGAACACTCACAAGCTACAGCATAATGAAAACAATGAACTCTACTGTTTTTGTAAGAATGCACTACAAGCAAAATTCCACTGCTTACCATGCATTTGCACTCGTATCAGAGAGATTGCCACATATCGAGCCATTACATGTTTAGGGTAATAATTCCTCTCTGAATTAGTTTACAACCACATAAACTGCATAAATGCTTAAATTGGGCGTGTAATCCCCAAGTTTCAAATTTCCATGACAAACTTGATTTTTTTGATTTCCTACCATTCAAACATTTGTCAGCAAAATAAAGATAAAAAAGAATTTGTCCCTATAAAACCGTAGTGAGGTAACCCTTAGCTGCCAGTCAAGTAATGCAACAACAATGCTTGTCGCAGATGTCGGACAAGCCATTCCTCTTTAGATATCGTGGTTAACAAGGAAAGGGAGTGGTGGCGTTGAATATTGTTTTAAAAGAAAGTACAACTAGGCAACCATCCTCTATACAACACTAATTAGAGAGAAAAAATGGAAGGAATCCGACACTTTGAAAAATTAAGGTGCCAGAGAAAGGCAAGAGCCACGAAGGGCGAGGAAACGAAAGACACCCTAGGCCTCGAGTGCTCTAATACCGTCGGAGTCGGGGAAAAAACAAGAGTTGACCAAGGGAGGTCGGATAGGATAGATGTAAGTGAGGAGCCTGGCACAAGTAAGTGAAAGCAATGCCAGGACTCAGCTAAGGGCCCCGTGATCGCCAACCCACGGTCTCAAGTTGAGAGCACCTGGGGCCCCGTTTAGTCGCCTCTTACGACAGGCAGGGTATACCCTGGGTGTTATTCTAACGCCCCGACTCACAGGGGAAAGGGAGTTAGTACCGTTACGATATCTTTAGCAACTACATTTTCACGTTAAGTGGTGTTGAGAGCGACAGGTATAATATGGGAGTAAATTCACGCAAGTGACGTGGTGTTCTAACAATAAAATGATAGCGAAACATAAAGCCAGTAATTTCTAGTTGTAATTATCCAAAGCATACAATATTAATATTGTACGTATGAAATCCAACATAAAACTAAAGAGTGGAGTCGAACAAAGTCAGGTGACGCGGGAAATATTAGATTAGGAAATGAAGTCTTAAAGGAAATAGATGAATCTTATTACTTAGGTAGTAAAATGAGTAATCATCGGGTTAGTTGGCCGTGCTGTTATGGGTGCGCAGTTTTGAGCTTGCACCCGGGAGATAGTGGTTTCGTACCCCCCTGTCGGTAGTCCTGAAGATGGTTTTCTGTGGTTTCCCATTTTCACACCAGGCAAAATACTGCGACTGTACTTTAAGGTCACGGCCGTTTCCTCCCCCACTACTAGACGTTTCCCACCCCATCGTAACTATAAGATGTATCTGTGTCGGTGCAACGTACGTCAAATTATAAACAAACAACAAATATTCGCGCAACTTTTAGTGATATTAGCTGTTAACGGCGTGAGGAGTAAGGAGGGAGCTCTCCCGCTTCCCGTAATACTGCCAACTGAATGGAAATTAAATCTGAATTGAATCGATAATATGATCGATCGATGTGAATGTTCTAAACCTTTATTATCTTAAGCCAGCAGCTGAGTCAGATACATTATACAGGGAGAATAATTTAAGAGTTCAGACTTCTGCTCGCATGCCGTGGGAATTCCCGAGCGAGCGCCATATGGCTTGTGTCAACACTGGCGAGATAACAAGTGTTCACTGTCAGCGCGCAGCTGTTTAGCACTGTGTCCCTCAGTTCCCTGGGACTTGTGAGGTTATCACGATGGTTAAATACACTATAGAGCAAGAATATTTTTAGTCGAGTGTATTTGCACAAGAAGAAGAAACCAGTTAAAAGGTGCCTTCGAAAATTCCGTAGACAATTTCCCGGTGCGACAGTACCATCAAAACATTACGTGCATCAGCTCGTTTACAAGTAGCGTAGTACTGGTTCCGGAATCAATAAAAAAAATCAAAGAAGCGAAAGAGAACAGCTCTCACACGGGAGAGGTTAGAAGATATACAGGCAAGACTCCAGGTCAGAGTAGCTCAGGAAAGTGGTATTTCACCTTCTTGGTAATGCAACAAAATTGTTTCATTTACGATCTTATCGGACTCATTCAGTCCCTAACATACTGCCTACAGATTTCAATTGGCTAATCAATAGTGTCCACGACGGTATTGTGGATCCGAACTTTCTTTTTATGAGCGACGAAGCATGGATTCATTTGAGCGGATATATCAATTCACAGAACAATAGAATCTGGGATAGAGACAACGTGCACATTTTACAGCCGAGACTTCTGCACGATGTGAAGGTGGGTGTGTGGTGCGCTATCAGTGGCCGACGAATTATCGGTCCGATATTTTTTCAGGACACGATTACTTCTGACCGTTATATTCACAACATTCTGCAACCATTTTTTGCTGAACTGACTGAAGAAGAGAAAAGGTACGGCTATTTCCAGCAGGATAGTGGAACGGCCCATACGGCGCTTGCTGTATGCGACGGTTACGGGAAATGTTCGATGATCAGATCATCAGCAAAGGCTTATTCCCCCCCCCCGTTCTCCTGATTTAAGCACATGCGATTTTTATCTAAGGGGAAAGTTTACAGGAATAATACTCAACTGCAGAAGAATTAAAAATTGAAATTAGGAACATTGTGCGTTCTATCGGTGTCCATGAAATACAAAGTGTGTTCCGAAATCTCATTACAAGATGTGAAGCTTGCATTGCAGCTGAAGGAGACCACTTTCAGTATCGTCTGTAAATACTGGTGAGCTCAGTTTAATTTCCTAGTTGATTTATTTATTTGTTTATTTATTTATTACGGTACTGGTGAGTTCAGTTGATTTATTTGTTCATTCATTTACTTATTAGTCCAGAGCATCTATGTAGCCGGTGAGTTCAGTTTCGTCTAGTTTCTATAGGCGTAATCATGCCGCTTCTTTGAGCCGACTATGCCTGCTTGTCATGGCGGGCACTGCGCTCGCTGTCTCCGCTTCCCAGCGCGCCTAATCCTCGGCACTCCGCTCTGAACTTTTAAATTAATCACCCTGTATAACATTATATAACATTTATCGATGCGAATCTTGTTCCTAGCATGCATTTTATAGTTTGGCTTTGCTGTGTGAACAACAGTACTAGTACGTAAAGTGTACGCCAGATGTCTTACAGCGATGCATAAGCGATTCACAGTTTGTGATTCAAAGATTGCCAATACGAATCTCGAAGTTACCCGAGGTCGACCGATTCAGCACTAGGGAGCCCATGTATCACTAAAAGTTGCCCAATTAATAATGATGGCAGAAATAAGGAGGGCATAAGTTCTTTTTTTTGCTATTTGCTTTACGTCGCACCGACACAGATAGGTCTTATGGCGACGATGGGATAGGAAAGGTCTAAGAATGGGAAGGAAGCGGCCATGGCCTTAATTAATGTACAGCCTGGTGTGAAAATGGGAAACCACGGAAAACCATCTGAAGGGCTGTCGACAGTGGGATTCGAACCCACTATTTCCCGGATGCAAGCTCACAGCTGCGCCCTCCTAACCGCACGGCCAGCTTGTTCGGTGGGCATAAGTTAATTCCATGTTAAGAAAACAGTATTGCTCTTTTGATAACATGGTTGCCACATCGAGCGGCTCTGCTCAACACCATCACGGAAAAACGGCGGCACATAAATGTGTGAAATTCAATATTTAAGTTCAAGATAAAAAGCGGAAGAAACAAAGCAGCAAATTAGTTTTATGAATTAAATACGACGGGGGATTTACAGGAGCTATTTTTGCTTTGGACAGAATCGGAGATAAACTTCGGCACAAAAAACGCGCCGCATTGAAGTGTAAGGCAAATTGGGGGAGAAAATAAATTAAAAAAAATTATGGGCTCGAGGAGTGAGGGATGCATTTAATAAATTTCCCCAGGCAACGCGGGGTACCACCGTGTTGTTGTATCGCTCACAAAAACAACAGTAATAATTAAATGCGGTCGTAAAAAAAGTAGTAAAATTAAAATGCACTTAAGAAAGAAAAGCTAAATAACAAAACCAAGCACAAATAAAATAAACGGCAAATTCTTTTATCAGTACAAGTTATGCCATGACGTATCGCTCACACCACAACACAAACATGTTCAGTAACAACTTTTGTACAGTACGAAAATAATAGAACACACACAAATACTATGCAATATACGACCAACTCTCACTCAACACAAGACAAGTACACCGTGATTTAAAGCTATAAAACACACACGCAGTGTAGATGACTTCACTACAGAAGTGAGTTGCCGGCGGTTCTCAGAGTGAGGCTTGTACCAGAGCAACACAGAACAAGGAAAATGAAGGAAGGCAACGAAGCGATGGCTGTTCCTGCCATTGCGCTTCCTCCCTACGAATATATTTATGAAAACGAAAATGTTGTGTATTTATTTTGATAACTCAATGGCAAAAATGCCTCATCCTTTTTATCTGTCTTTCATAATACATTACAAAGTACAGTATAATATCCCTTAATCACGAGGAATTATGGGTGTCTCAGAGGGGGTGTGTTCACTCCTTGTAGGTCCATAAGAGCAGCACTGTTTTCTTAACGTGGAATGAGCTATAGCAAAAACAAAGAAAGTTGGTCACTTCGAATATTTTTGAAGACTCTCGTCTGGAGCGTGGTATTAGTATGGAAGTGAACCACGGACGATAACTAGCTCAGAAAGAAAGAGAACAGAAGCTTTTGAAATGGGGTGTTACAGAAGAATGCTGAAGGTGCGATGGATAGATCGAATCACGAATGAAGAGATACTGAATATTGGTGAAAGAAGGTCGATTTGATGAAATTTGATGAGAAGAAGAGATGGAATAATAGGTCACATCTTAAGACACCCAGGAGTTATTCAGGTGAATTTTGAGGGAAGTGTAGGTGGTAAGAACAGTAGGGGTAGACCAAGGTATGAATATGACGAGCAGATGTAGGATGCAGTACTTGCGTAGAAATGAAAAGGTTAGGACAGGATAGGGTGGGATGGACGGCTGCATCAAACCAGTCTATGGACTGATGACACACACAGTAGTAGTAGTAATGACAAATATCAAAACTGCTCCACCTGAACTTACCATTGATACGAATGAAATTGCAAGAGTGAAATGCTTAGGTGAATGCATCACTGAAAATGGAAATGAAAATAAATCAGTAGCTTCAAGAATTCAGAAAATGGAAATTGTTTTTCACCACACAAAGAATGTTAATAACAAAAATGCTTGTTCTGGAACAGTAAACGTCATGTTATCAAACCTGAAGCTCTTTATGCTTCAGAAACGCTCAGTTTATATCATAAAAGTTTAAAAGAGATTAAAGAAAGGAAAATCATGAGAACAATCTTAGGGGCAAGAATTAAAAATGGAGTATATTATCCCAAACCCAACTCGGAAATAATTTTAAAATGTCTAAACTTACTGATTCAATGAGACTGCGACGAATTCAATTTGGAAACAATGAATATCAACAGTTACTTATCAAATACACACATTTTTGCAAATCAAACCTACGAGATCAAATTGGAGTAGAGAAAGACCTCGCTGAATTAGTACCACCACCAAATCTGTAGGATAGGAATATAATCGGAAAAATTGTTCACACAAGGGGATTGAGGAAGACGAGAAGATGGTGGTGGTGGTGGTGGTGATTATTGTTTTAAGAGGAAGTACAACTAGGCAACCATCCTCTATATAACACTAATCAGAGAGAAAAAATGAAAGGGGTCCGACACTTCGAAAAATGAAGATATCGGACAAAGAAAGGCAAGGGCCACGAAGGGCGTGAAAATGAAAGACTCCCTAGCCCTCGCAAACCTAATAGCGTCGGGGTCGGAAAAGAACAAGAGTTGACCAAGAGAGGTCGGATAGGACAGATGAAAGTGAGGAGTCTGGCACAAGTAAGTGGAAGCAATGCCAGGACTCAGCTGAGGGCCTCGTGGTCGCCAACCCACGCTCCAAAGTTCAGAGCCCCTGAGGCCAAGACGAGAAGAACCCAACACGACATACTTCTGGGAGGAACAGAAATCACAACAATATTGATGAAAATGAAGAACTGTTCGGCAAGTAGGACAGCTCAACTAATGTTGATTCTGCGTGGTCCTAAGTGACTCATTCGCGAGAAGAAAATTATTATTATTATTATTATTATTATTATTATTATTATTATTATTATTTTAATGTCTAGATTTAGACCGAGAGTATGTGTTTGTCTCAATAAAAGTGACATGTCTGTGTTCTAACTTTCCCTTGACGTTCATGATCAAGATGTGTTAATCAAGTTGCAAACAAACGGCGCGATGAGGTTCCTGTTCCCACTCAGGAAGGAAGAAAGTTCCCACATGAGCCACTTCCTTGTCGTATTGAAAGTGAATATTTAAGTGTTGCATTGTCTTTTGAAGTTCTACCATACACGATTCGTTGCTGACGTTTGTAGGTGTCTGATAGCGGAAGCATTTCTAAGTATTTCCTCTCGCCCGCCATTTGAAATGTATGTCCCAGCTCAGCAGTTAGACAGCCTTAAAACAATCTAGATAACCACTACGTCAGCCTCATGTCGGTAGATTTACTGGCACGTAAGGAAACCTCTGCGGGATAAACTCTCGGCACCTCGGCGTCTCCGAAAACCGTAAAAATAGTTAGTGGACGTAAAAATCAATATTATTCTTTTTATGATTTGCGAATTGACCACTTAGGATCACGCTACAATTTTATTTTTTCTTTGTCTGAAGCAGAGGTGCTCACGCTGGGCCCCCTGCGCTGTAAGTGGGCGATGAGCGCATGTTTTTCAACCACAGTGATGTTGTGGCTACGTCACAGGACGTGAAGGTTAGGCGAAGTTCTCCCAGTCACCCTCGATCACTGCGGCGATACCTGAATTAGAAATGGAGGCAGAAATCCACGTCATTTTCAAGTTATGTTGTAAGAAATAATTAATTTATGTTCATTGCATCTTATGTACAGTATTTTAACCGCATACAATAGAGTTAGGCCTACATCCTCAAATATTTTTATAATGTACGTAATGAATTACGAGCCTCCATTTCAGACGGCAGCGCGTCGGCCTCTCACCGCTGGATATCGTGGTTCAAATCCCGGTCACTCCATGTGAGATTTGTGCTGGACAAAGCGGAGGCGGGACAGATTTTTCTCCGGGTACTGCGGTTTTCCCTGTCATCTTTCATTCCAGCAACACTATCCATTATCATTTCATAGCATTTATCAGTCATTAATAATCACCTTGGGAGTGGCGACCCCATTGTAATAATAGCCTGTATGTGTATATGGTTCATTCATTACATCCCTGACCCCGTCAAAGACTGGAAAACAGGTTGTAGGTTTTCATTTTCATGTCATGAATTACAATTTTTACTTCAATTTTAAGAGGTGCTTTAGAAACATTGCTAATATGATACGCAGTTACGGTGGATAACCTGTGGTTTGTGGTTGTTTGGTTTTAAATTATCTGATAAACTCACCAAGAATCCAATCACGCTCACCAGGATTAACGTCACGTTGTTTATTTTAAGGCATACTGTACATCTATCTGGTAAACATATTTACATTGTTGTACTTTAATCTTGGATAGTAAATAATTATCTGCGTCCACACTCGTCATGAAACTTCCTCCCCATTTAGAGGCGAGTTTATGTTATCCTCGGACGCCTGTTAAATTTAAATACCGTTTTCAGAAATTCGGGGAACAGAGAAAGTCACAGATGACGATATATCTATTATGTTCCACCTATTCAATACTAATTACGTGTTGATTTTACTTCTTCTTCTTCTTCTTCTTCTTAATCTGTTTATACTCCAGGGTCAGTTTTCCCCTCGGACTAAGCGAGGGATCCCACCTCTACCGCCTCAGGGGCAGTGTACTGGAGTTTCAGACTTTGGGTCGGGGGATACAACTGGGGAGAATGACCAGTCCCTCGCCCAGGTGGCCTCACCTGCTATGCTGAACAGGGGCCTTGTGGAGGGATGGGGCGATTGGATGGGACAGGCAAGGAAGAGGGAAGGAAGCGGCCGTGGCCTTAAGTTAGGTACCATCCCGGCATTTGCCTGGAGGAGAAGTGGGAAACCACGGAAAACCACTTCCAGGATGGCTGAGGTGGGAATCGAACCCACCTCTACTCAGTTGACCTCCCGAGGCTGAGTGGACCCCGTTCCAGCCCTCGTACCACTTTTCAAACTTTCGTGGCAGAGCCGGGAATCGAACCCGGACCTCCGGGGGTGGCAGCTAATCACGCTAACCACTACACCACAGAGGCGGACGTTGATTTTACTAATAACTTTTATTCAACTTGGGACCGGTTTCGACACATAAAATGTCATCAGCCATAAAATGAATCACAATTATATAAGCAAAGACATAATAATCAAAACTATTGTGGATACATATTGAAATATGATCATTAAAAATCTTTAACCGCCCATTCACACTTATAGGTGATCATATTTCAATATGTATCCACAATACTTTTGATATTATGTCTTTGCTTATATATTTTGTGATTGATTTTATGGCTGATGATGACATTTTACGTGTCGAAACCGGTCCCAAGTTGAATGAAAGTTATTAGTAACATCAATACGTAATTAGTATTGAATAGGTGGAACCTAATAGACATCTCATCTCTGTGATCTCAGTTCAATAGGAAACGTCAATGAAGCTCATATCTTTGAACAGAGAAAGTCACACAACACTGTGCAAAATCAAGCAGTAAACTTGTTTAATTATGTAATTATATTACTTTTTGCTTAATGAATAACATAAATTTTACGTTTTATAAAAATGGAAATACTGTCATGTCCATCGAAGGAATTGTAAATAGTAGCGCGTACGCTTCAACCCTGTACCTTTGTAGATTGTAAGAAACAAATTATAACGTGCCAGTTTTCTTTGAATGAATAAATGTAAGAAAATAAAACTGGCTGTTTATATCCAGAGCAGTAGAAATCGAACTGGAATATCTTCAAAAGGTCAGTTTCTTTTTTCGATTATAGCGTGTTATTTTAAATATTGTGCCGCAGTCAGCATTTGCTGAATAGTGGAGGAGAGTTTCGTAATCACAATCGAACGTCAATGCTCTCTCGCTTGACCGTGACGTTACGCTTGTTCCGTAAGCTGCTCACATTTACGTCACGCCAGCCCGGTCGCACCGGGCTAGCCTCTGGTCTGAAGTTTCCTCTTCCTCCACTACTCCTTCATATGGGCACTATGCTGTTCATTCGTCCAGGTTCTTCCCATCTTTGCACTTCTTTCGAGTTGAAATTCTTTCAAATGTTGAATCCTGGTCGGAAATGTTTTCCTGTGTAACATCTGAATTTCCTGGATGTTTGACTTCTCTAGATCTTTACGAACTTCCTTAATCGTTGTCTTCTCGTTCCACACGTAGTCGAATAACTGTTTGGTAAGTCTAGTTTTGTCCATACTCTACAAATGTCCGAGAAATGATAAACTCTTTTTCATGGTCTTTGAAATCTTCTCCACATTTTTGTAGACTTCATTGTTATTATGAAGTTTCCAGACTGGATTGGGCGCGAGATTTTCCGTAGTATTCTTCTTTCTGTGATCTCCAGCTTCATTGAGAGGCATTCGCTGGTATACAGGCATTCTGTTTCTACTACTGTATTATACAGTCCAGGAGATGCATTTCTTGTTGTAGATGTTTTTAGTTAGTCTATAAACGCTCTCCATTTTTTGAGATACGATCGTTACAGGAGCTTTCTCTGGTCCGTTTTCTTGTATGATTTCACCTAGATATTTGAAGTTTTTAACCCTCTGAATCTGTCCAGTTTCTGTTTCAAGGAAATTTGGACCATGTTAGTCATTCATCATGAACTTAATCTTCTCTTTCGAGATCCTAAGTCCCGTCTTTATTATTATTATTATTATTATTATTATTATTATTATTATTATTATTATTATTATTATTATTATTATTATTATTATTCAGAAAAGTTACTTCACTAATATTAATCTCTTTCCTTCAGCTTTGAGAAATGGGAAAGATCCAAAGTAAAGCAGCATGATTTGTTCTGGATGATTCCCGACAAACGAGTGGTGTTAGGAAAATCCTGCAAACTTTGGGATGGGAAGATTTGTGAGTAAGGAGACGAGCTACTAGGCTAAGCGGTATGTTCTGAGCGGTTAGGGCAGAGATGACGTTGAATGACAGTAGTAGTAGTAGTAATTATTTCTTTCTTAATCTGTTTACCCTCCATGGTTGGTTTTTTCCCTCCGACTCAGCGAGGGATCCCACCTAGAATGGAGAATGGAAGGGATATAGAGGGGAGACGAAGGAAGCGGCCGTGGCCTTAACTTAGGTACCATCCCGGCATTTCACAGGAGAAGTGGGGAAACCATGGAAAACCACTTCGAGGATGGCTACGGCCCTCGTACCACTTTTCAAATTTCGTGGCAGAGCCGGGAATCGAGCCCGGGCCTCCGGGGGTGGCAGTTAGTCACACCAACGACTACACGACAGAGGCGGATATTATTATTATTATTATTATTATTATTATTATTATTATTATTATTATTATTATTATTATTATTATTATTATTATTATTATTCTGAAAATGGGTTAGCAGTTTGTGGCTTTATTTAGTCCAAACAAAATGACAGATAGAGTATGAGAACTTAAAAGAGGGGTGGATATCGTCTCCACCTCTCAAATCTCCGACAATCAATGCACGGCATTTACGTTACTCTATTTGTAAAAGAAGCAGGCCCTATGCGTTATCTATAATTCCTGTCTGTTAATAATAATGTGACAAAGGAAAATTACAGTCTTCGATCTTACAAGGAGAGAACAGACTCTGCGTCCAGCAGATTCCAACGAGCTTCAATGTACCTGTTGGGGATACTCAACAGTAGCTCGTGTAAAAGGGTTTAGGTCAATACATTTTCGTTTTCGAAAAAAAAAAAGGAGGCCAAATGTCTTGATGCTGGATCTGCTTCGGACATGCTGTTAATTCTGAGAAGAGAAAGAGACCACTGGGGGGGAATTGGAAAGGAGTATCGGGCTGTCTAAATGGCCAGCATGTTACCCGGTAGATGTGGTGACGGGTTATAATAGTGGTGTGGGGGAAAAGAACATGTGCGGAAACAGTAAGTTGCCTACATATAACACGTGACATTTTGTGTATAGCACATGCAGGGATGTGGGCTGGAAAAATCTAGGTAATGTTAGGAACGGGTATCATGCACTACAGAACCAGTCGTGGTGTAAACATGAGCACGTGCTCGAAGAGAGGTCTGCACGTGGTTGGGTTAACGTTTATTGGTTAGTGCTGCCGCGGGACACCTATGCGGAGACATAAAAATAGTTCGTTAGCCACATCACGGCGAATGTGATCATACAGGCAAAATGTCCGAAATATAATTCCTCAAATAATTTAAATCAGAAAAATATACAAAAAACGATTTATATTCTTTGTTCTTTAATATAAACAAGCATTTCAATTCGAAGAGCGCCAGGGACGCATGCGCTCGTGCTTGACCGCCATTTGTTAAGCTGTGAGCATGGAAGCAAGCAGATACAGTGAGTGACTGTAACATTACTTGTTCTTGTGTAATATGGATCACCGAGTTGAGTTCGTTAAGCATCGCAAAGGGAACCCTTTGAAAAGTGGCGAGAAGACAATTGTATTCAATGTGTTTCAGAAATTTTATGAGAAATATCCCACTTTAGCTTTAAAGGGTATTGTGAAGTTGACATCCGAGTTCACTGGTGTTTCAGAGTGGAGCATTAATTCCGCGCGCTGCGAACGACTGCACCAAGGATTGGTAAAAACACCTGAGAAATCGAAGAAGCGCCAGAAACCTGTGTTAGAGATTCAATGCGATGAATTTGTTGGAAGTGCTGTGCGACGTAAAGTACATCAGTTCTTCGAGAGAAACGAACAGCCAACAGTGGAAAAAATAATGGATTTTGTGAATGATGATCCCCAATTACCCAATTTTAAAAGAACAACATTTTACAAGTTTCTTCGGGAAATAGGTTTCCAATTTGTTAAAAGAAATAGGAAAAACCTTGTTTTTGATCGAGAAGATATACTGCTTTGGCGGGATTATTTGAGGAAAATTCGTGCATTTAGGCAAGCTGGGTGAAAATTGTATTATTTGGATGAAACGTGGGTAAACGAAGGACATATCCCTTCCAAAGTGTGGGTAAATATAAAGATAAAGATAAAGAGTAAGGAACAGGCATTCAAAGCAGGATTAAGTACAGGTCTAAAAAATCCGACAGGAAAGGGAAGACGACTGATTTTATTGCACATAGGAAGTGACGATGGATTTTTAGAGGGTGGAGAATTTATTATGGAATCGAAGAAAACGAATGATTTTTATGGGGAGATGACGGGTGAAGTTTTTACTGCATGGTTTAAGAAAATTTTACCCCTGCTTGAACCGAACAGTGTGATTGTTATGGACAATGACTAAGTTAGATCGTATTCCCACCAGATCGTGGCGTAAGGATGACATTATCGCGTGGATGGAGGCAAAATGTCTTACCTACGGGAAAGATATGGTGAAAGATGAACTACTCCGAGTGATAAAAACTCACAGTATGTCGAAAACGTATGACAGGTTTGTTATTGACACACTGGCAGAGGAAGCAGGTCATAAGCCCTACGGTGTTGAGACTTCCTCCTTATCACTGTGTTTTGAATCCGATTGAGTTGGTGTGGAGCCAGGTGAAGGGACACTCGAAGCAGTGAAGTGGGTGGCGTGTTTGGACATTCACATTTAGTGAGATGTACGGTACATCACTCGCACTCAGTGTGTGTATATACGAACTGTCAGAGTTAATAGGTAGATAGTGAGGTGGTGGTGGTGGAAGTGATTATTGTTTTAAGAGGAAGTACAACTAGGCAACCATCCTCTATATAACACTAATCAGAGGGAAAAATGGAAGGGATCCGACTCTTCGAAAAATGAAGGTATCGGCCAAAGGAAGGCAAGGGCCACGAAGGGTTTGAAAATGAAAGACTTCCTAGCACTCGCAAACCTAATAGCGTCGGGGTCGGAAAAGAACAAGGATTGACCAAGAGAGGTTGGACAGGTGGATAGTGATGTAAATATATTGTGTTTTCTTCTTGTTCTTTCAAACTTTGTAAACTGCTTTCTTTGACTGTATAGATATAATTTATAATTACTTTGTACTCATCTTTCACTGGTTGTGTAAATAGTTTATAGGTTGTCATTATTCATCATACGCCAAATAAATAAATAAATAAATAAATCACAAAAGAATTGTGGCAAGAGAAACAGATTGGTAACCTAAATAGAGATTAGAAGAATAAAGGTAAGAAAGTGTGATATACATGGCAAAAATCAAATCTGTAGAGAAAAACAAGTATAAACAGGTAAATATAAGTCGTGAAGAATGCATCGAATACTTAAAAAAAATTGTTAAATGATGATGTTAGACTGGAGTGCATGCTGCCAAATTTAGGTAAGGAAATTTCAGCCGATGAAGTAAAATAATTATTAGAGAAAGGGAGGAACAATTTTAGGTATTAACATCGAGTTTTGGAAGGAATTAGGTAAGAATAACTTTATCCTGGAAAACATAGTCAAAATGTTTAACAAGATTTTTAATGGAGTGAGATTCGCAAAAACATCGCAGGAATAACTCGTCTGTCCTATAGATAAGAAACGGGGTGAAAGATCAAATCCAAGTAACTACAGAGGGTTAAGTTTCACTAACCAAGATGTACAGGGATATTATGCAGAGGGGTATTCGATCATATCGAGACTCCTGTCGGGATTCAGAAAGGAAATGAGGACAAGTGATAATATAATGGTAGTAAAAACAATAATGGACAAAATAGATGAAGTATGAAAGAGGCAAGATTTACATTGCAGAACTCGATTTAAAGAAAGATTTTGATTCCGTGAGAAGACGGCTGGTCGTCTACAAGTTGGGGCTGATCGGGGTATCAGGAAAAATTATAAGAGCGATTGGGAATACATATTCGAAATTTAAATGCTGTGTCAAAGTGAAAGAGGGTGTAGTAGTGGGGGAAGAAGATTATCCACAGCTTGTTTCCAGTCATTCGACCGGGTCAGGAATGGAATGAATCGAGCAGCCCCCATCTAGCGGCAAGGATAGGAACTGTGCCGGCTGCCGAAGCCTGTTGCACCCCTCCGGGGCAATGATTGATTGACAGATGAAATGTTATTGGAGTGTTGCTGGAATGAAATATGACAGAAAACCGGAGTAACCGGAGAAAAACCTGTCCCGCCTCTACTTTGTCCAGCACAAATCTCCTATGGAGTGACCGGGATTTGAACCACGGAACCCAGTGGTGAGAGGCCGATGCATTGCCGCCTGAGCCACGGAGGCTCATTGTGGAGGAGAAATTTTCAAAATTGGGTCTCAAACAGGGGTGTAAACTGTCGCCTAACTGACTTGCTGGCGGACTTGAGCGAAATAAAATAGCTCTCGCGAACCAAACATACAAACCCCTGTCGTATCCCCTACCTGTCGTAAGAGAGGACTAAAAGGGGCGATGAGCGGATCATATTAGAACCATGTGATTAGTACCATTACGTGCGGAACACCATGGGTCGACGTTACTTGCAACTAGTACCACGTTGCGAGGAAAACCATGGACCTACGTTACATAGGAACAGTACCATTATGCGAGAAACGCTACGAGTCTGGGCGTTGTTTGTGATACGTGTCATCGTGTGCATTTCACCGGTCTGTTCCACTGTGTTCAAATGGATCTGCTTTACCTATGAGTAGTACCACTTTATAAGGAACACCATGGATTTACTTTGGCTGTGGTTGGCACCACTTTGTGAGAAAAACCACGGATTTGACTCGCGCCTGGTAACTACCACTGTGATGAAAACCAGGGTCTGCGTTGCCTGAGAGTGATACCACTATGTGAGCAACACCATGCGTATACGTGGTCTATGATTAGTTCCACTAAGTGAGGAAGTCCACGGGAATACCGGCGCCCGTGATTAGTCCCACAATGGATCTGCGTTCCTTGTGAGTAGTGCTCTTATGTGCGAAACACCCTAGGTTTGTGTTACCTGCGAGTGGTACCATTGTGTGTGACATACCATGGGTCTACATTAGCTGTGATGGGCCGGTGACCTAGCTGTTAAGCCCCTTTAAGCAGTAAAGGTCATCATCGCTTTGGGAAAGGAGCTTCTCCGTGTCTCGAGAACCAAGATGTTTCAGGCCTAATCTCCGCTGACTACATCCTTCTACTCGCATTAACAACAGTCAAGATGTAAAATATCATTACGGATTTGTTCTCTTCTTGTAGATCACAGGAGAACGTTGGTATTTCCTGGAACTGAGTGACCGTGTCAAGTACTTTATAAGAGCAACTTGTTTATCAATAGAAAGGGAAAGTTTAATTGTCGCTTCAACTTTCTCTGCTCCCCGTATCATGTTCCGTACAGGTCTCCTCTTCGATTCCTGGTGAATGTGCCTTTCGATGATTTGTAAGAAAGACAGTAAGTTTCATTTCCTAGCATCTTGCTGACGGACTGATTGAACATCGCCATTGGCTTCTCATAGAGTCGACCGCGGTTCGAAACCCAGCCCTTGTGGTTAAGTTGTACGGTGAAATATTCTTTTTCTTCGCTTTCATCCCAAGTGTTTGAGGTCATTGTCCTTTCTTGTCTTGAACGATTTATACAGTGATGGTTTGTAACATGAACATCAACATCCTGTCCAGCCGTACCCAGTTCCGGCCAGCACGCTGATTATTCAGCCAAGACACCGAAGCCGGACAAATAATAATAATAATAATAATAATAATAATAATAATAATAATAATAATAAAATTACATATTGCAAGCGCTGTTAATGAAGCATACAGAAAATTAGGTTTCTTAATCAGGCAGACAAAGGATTTTCACAACATATTAAAACATTAGCATTAGGGAAAGGATTTTAAGGTGAAAAGTATGGCCATGAAAGGGGGTAAAAATGGTTCTGAAAATACATACAAAAAATGTGTTGATGAAATCACGTTCTTTATCCCATTTACTGGGTTCTAGTAATTAATAAACTTGTTCTATTTGATTACGCATAACACTTTGACAGTAAGTCGCTGGGCTTTGAGCTGAGTGGATTCTTGCTATAATACGTGGATGATGATGTTAATAATAATAATACGGTAATAATATGAGCCACTAGGAGAATCTTGCCATGGCAATATCCTCACTGAACTCATGTAACGGCCGCTGCTTTTCAGATCCTGAAGCGAAGACGTGTGTTTACGTTTCGACTTCGAAGTTTAATGTTCTTTATATCCTCCTCAGTTCCGAGAAAAAACTCGAAAAATTTGAGGATTTTGGATATTTTCACCATAAGTACCACTAGATTCAGGATATATAGTCGATTTTATGCCTCCTCAATGAGAAATTGCCGAAAAATTATGTATCCTGTAGGCAACATCAGGATTCAATGATGTAGAGTTCATTACTAATACAATTTTTCAAAACTGTGTTGTATTTCATTTATTTTACACTGTTATATGTTACATACAAATTTAAATTCAAAAAACACTCAAGAAATTCACACCTGACATTTAAATGTATAACATTTACTCTTTCTTTTAAAGTAATGAGAGTTGTAGAATGGTCGTCTATGTTAATTGTGCAAAAAGTACATTGCATTAAACCGGAACTTTCAAAAGAAAGCAAGCAGGATATTTTTAATTTCAGTTAAATCTTTTAGCATCCGTTGTGATATAAGTTGAAACATTCTCTTCCTTCTAAGCAACAGATTCAGATTGCATGCAGAACATCTAATTTTAGTTGAATTTGCAGTGCAGCCAGGCAGACATGGGAATTTCTGGCAAGTGGAGAGCTCCTTTTCTCCGCAGGTGATCAAATGGATGTGGAACGTTCCCTCGAAACTTCTTGGTTGGTGGTGCAAATGCCAATGAACTTGGTTTGATTCTCCTTTCACGTACTGCCTGCCGGGGACACTCCCCCAGAAAAGAATGGTTTGTTCATCTACGGAGACATTTTCACTCCGAGTGTTTAACAGGCAAGTTGTGAGGACACTCTTCAGTGTAGATCTGACCTTTCAAAATTTGTCGTTCTTCTCCACCTTAATTACTGTGTTATCATCAACTAATTTCAAAATAGGTATGTCTTATTAGGAAGTAACGATCTCTCGTCATGTGGTCTGCTATACTTGGAACTCTAGTTTAGGATGCACAGTAGACCTACATTCTGGGATATCTCGAGTAGGACATGTCTGGAATTCCTAAAAACTGTCTAATTCCCCAAAACGGTCTCATCTCTGTTTAAGTTAGAACCTTTCTCGTATCTCTCAAATATTGGTTATTACTGAATGTTGTGAGGTCATTTATGATATCTGCAGGTATGTATTTGCTTAAATAATCATGGGATGATAGTTCTGTTGCTTGTACCTGGTTTGCTGAGGTAGGAGATGGTTTAATGGCTGGAATCCGTCAGAAGGTCCTCGTTTCCAAAATATTCTCCGCATTGAGCTGGGAGAATTCATACAGAAGGGAGCTTCCAGGACAGGTCCTAGTTTAGGCCATGGCCGCTAATCCCCTCACCTTCTCCGTGCATCTCCATCACCGTAACAAATCTGCCGGCCTGAGAGACGGCGTTACCGTCTAAGGGGCCGGCCTCCCCCTTCAGAGGAGGAATAAAAACGTTTCATGCGGTAAATCTCCTTCTTCAGCCTCAGTTTCTGAAGAATATTGCTGATTAATTTTGGACAAGACGTAGTTTTTATCCTCATCGTTATCACATCGGAACCTGAGTCTGATAAGAGCTCACAGTCTGAATCTTTACCGTCAAGGCAATTTTCAAGGAACTGTGAAAAGCCAGGAGAACCTGTAAAAGCTCACTTGAATTTAGTTCTAGGAATATGAGTTTTAACTTAAAATATTGTAACAAATACTACAGTACATGTAAAACAGACTAATAATAACTTGTTTCGTGTCCTTACAGTGAATTCTTACGGTGGGCACATACACACCAGCAAAGTTAATTTTCTTTGTAATTATTTTTGGATCAAATGTTGTTGGGATCCCTAAAATAACGCAACAATTGAGGGAAAAGTTTTGTGTATGGTTCTTCCCTTTGTTCACTTCCTTCCCAGACCCTTCCCATGGCTCGATGTTTTAAGCATATGAATATATTATTCTTTCTTTCTTAATCTGTTTACCCTCCAGGGTTGGCCTTTTCCCTCGGACTCAGCGCGGGATCCCACCTCTACCGCCTCAAGGGCAGTGTCCTGGAGCGTGAGACATTGGGTCGGGGGCCAGGCGGCCTCACCTGCTATGCTGAACAGGGTCCTTGTGGAGGGATGGGAAGATTGGAAGGGATAGACAAGGAAGGGGGAAGGAAGCGGCCGTGGCCTTACGTTAGGTATCATCCCGGCATTTGCCTAGAGGAGGAGTGGGAAACCACTTCCAGGATGGCTGAGGTGGGAATGGAACCCACCTCTACTCAGTTGACATCCCGAGGCTGAGTGGACCCCGTTCCACTCCTCGTACTACTTTTTCAAATTTCGTGGCAGAGCCGGGTATCGAACCCGGGCCTCCGGGGATGGCAGCTAATCACACTAACCACTACACTACTAGGAGAATCTTGCCATGGCAATATCCTCGCTGAGCTCATGTACTGACCGCTGCTTTTCAGATCCTGAAGCGAAAGCGTTGTAACGTTCCAGACGTCACAGTGTAATTATGTTAATTTTATTATGTGTGATTAATTCAGGAATTTAACGTCATTATATTTATCTTGGTATGTAATTGTATTATAATTCATGGTTGATCATTTGCTCACTATCATTTCATTACTTTGTAACTACGACTTGTAAACGAGGGCTGAATATCCTAATATTCACTTAGATTCTTGCGACATTCGTTTAAATTTAACTTGCAGTAGATTTCCTCTATCTTGCCACATCACCGAGGAAGAAGGAAGGACAAATTTAGACATCAAATTCTGGGAAAAGCGAGCACGTGTTCAAGCGTTGTAACGACAGCTACCGTATTTCGACCAGAATAATTCAAACTGATCACCGCCTATATTTTCAAAGGAGCGTCATGTTGCCATAGATACTGAGTGAAAGGGCTAATAGAAGAACAGTTGATATCTTGGTTGGGACCCATCAACTCTAATATCTGGAGTGGGGAGAGACGTGTCAACTGATTGGACCACGTGTAGCGACCTGTAATTAGAGCCAGAGAAGGTTATAAAAGGGCGTGTTGGAGCTCTTGGCATCATTAATCTTCTTGATTCTTCGATCTTGTATTTCGCTGTAGGTCTGAGAACTTGTCTTATGGTTGTTGTACCATAGTGGACTAGTGTGATAGTTTATCACTTCTACATTAATTACTTCGTTACCACGACGTGGTACTTAGGAATTTCTGAATGAGGGGTGTATAGCCACTCTCATCAGGAAGTACTTACAGCTCGGCTACTAGACCGGTTTGTACCAGTCTAAGACAATAGGTAGTATTAAACTAGATAGAAATGAAACTTCAGGGCACATTTTCAGTAAAGTTGGAAGGATTATTAATTGAGTATCCTCTCCACATAACCCAAGGAGGTTTTTCTAACTATGACTTAGGGCTCATCTCCAATATATGGGATAGAGCATAATAGGGAGTGTTAGTGTCGAAGCCATCTTCCAATTAGTGGTCGGTGCACTTAGCAAGGCAGGAATGGTACTTAGCTGCAGATGAAGATATCTCAAAGACGACCGCTGATGTTCCAGCTACAAGGATGGAAGCTTTCCAAGGACCAGCAGAACAAGACTACATGGTGAGCAAGCGAGTTAAAAATATTGCAAGTTTTCGCGAAGTAGAGTCATTCAACTTTTTGTTAAATTCATTTCCTATTTTAAATTCAGTTCTCGTTAAACCGTCGTCATTTATATTCAATATAATAAATAGTATTTTTCTAGTTCACTTTAATCAATCTGCCTTAATTAGCCTTTTGATTTCTAATTCTCCTGCTTAATGATTAGTGCACTATCACCCCACCCCTGTGATAAGAGTCCGTCCAAGCTTGATTATAAATGTTAATCTTTAAGTCATCAACTTAAAGATTGGCGCCCTTAGCTTGCATGGTTGCATTTCTCGTTCAATGATTGTTCTCCGAAAGGGGAAGGCACAGTGTGTGCTTATGTTTCTACTTAATGTTCTTTATATGTTTGCTGGACTGCTGGGCTGGTTTATTGTTTACTTGATGCTGCTCATCGATTGCAGTATTTGCTTCGCAAACGGCACATCGAAGAATGGTGCCATCAGTTTCGATAAACTGCGTACAACTTCTCTTTCTTAACCATCGGAATGATTTCGCGTTGTGAAAAATACATTCTGGTCCGAACTGGTAAAACACTGCATTCATGCCAGTACTGACTGAGCAACATTGTTTACATTTTAATTTGCTATCACAGCTTCAGGTCGGCCGCTCTTGCTGAGGTTGGCCATTGTTGCATGAGTATGAATTAATAGTGGTTTTAATAGATTACACCTTAATATGTATTTAGGCTATTGCTGACTTATGATTTAACATTTTAAAAATCTGTTCAATAAGAGAAATATTATGTATAATGTCTTAAAATCGCAGATAAAAGCGGGTGAAAAGGGGGCAGAATGTAATAATCACACAAAAGGTGTCCGGCTCCATGGGTAAATGGTTAGCGACGCCCAGGTCGCATACGGGCGTCAAATCAAAAGACGTGCATCTGGCGAGCCGAACATGTCCTCGGACACTCCCAGCACGAAAAGCGGTACACTATTTCATTTCACAAAAACAAAGTGCGACAAATCTTGCATCATTTCATGTCTCCGACTACATTATATTGACCTATCTGCATGCAAATAGCTATATGTCTGAAAAGGCTCTGCCCCTTAAAATCTTCTCACTAATTATCATTATTATTTAACTACTGGGCGAGTTGGCCGTGCGGTTAAGGGCGCGCGGCTGTGAGCTTGCATCCGGGAGATCGTGAGTTCGAACCCCACTGTCGCCAGCCCTGAAGATGGTTTCCAATTATCACACCAGGCAGATGCTGGGGCTGTACCTTAATTAAGGCCACGGCCGCTTCCTTCCAACTCCTAGACTTTTCCTATCCCATCGATCACCATATGATCTGTTTGTGTCGGTGCGACGTAAAGCACATTGTATTATATAACTGTCTTATTAGATCACAATCGGAATACACGTCTATGATCTCCTTGTTACAAATCATATCAGAATAAAGTTGAAAAGTTCAGGAAACATTCTTACAGTATCTTGACTATTAAAAGGTTTGTAATTTTTTACCACACGGCCTTGTACATTATGTAGACCTTATGAAAGAATTTGAGTATCTATCATTAATCAACAGGAGGGAAATATCACAATTAAACCTTGTTGTATGAACTTGTAAATAATAGAATCGATAGTCCTAAACTACTCGAACAATAATTACAGTTTAACATGACTTTGTGACCACTATTGCTACGAAGATATTTTATCGGAATATTTTACGGTTTAAGATGCGTTCACAGTGTGCGTAGTAGCAACATTGTAGAGGACCGGCCATTTCCAACGCCCAGTACCCGGCAGTTTCCTCGTCCGAAAATACAGCTGCTGCTTCGCTCAAGTGGCTTATGAGAAGTCCCGTGAAAATGCCGCTAGGTTACGCGATAGTTGCAGATCTGCTCTCACCTCTTCTTCTGAATAAGAGAACCGAAGACCCTATGAAGGAATGAACCTGTCTCCTGTACCCAAATATGACAACAAAACAATTTTGGCTTTATCAGGAGATTTCTCTGGTGGAATGAGCGGACAGGAAGCAAGACAATGAAACGGTAAAACAAAGAGACTTTGATCTTTTTACAGCAAATACGAGAAATCATTGAAGCAGTGGCGATTGCTGGGATCAAGACGTAGGCTACCACTAGACTTAGGTTATCCCTTTTCGATAGCTGGTTCAGTGAACGTCAAACCTTAAACATTTTGAGTCACCGGAGAAGCCTGCTGTGTTGTCAAGGCTGCTACCATGGCCTCTCCCACTGCCAATACTCAACACCTGATCAGTGGAAATGGTAGCCAAGGCTTGAGCAAAGTTAAGTCCGGCTTTGTGGGTAAATGGATATAATGCTTGCCTTCGGTCCGATTGCTCCGTTTCAATTCTTGGAATCAAAGTCCTCGCACTCTTAATTCCTCTGACTTGGGGACTGGGTGTTCATGACGTCTTCGCCATTCATTTCATCCTCATTAGGTTACCACCAAGCCTATACAGATGCCATGCACCATTATTATTATTATTATTATTATTATTATTATTATTATTATTAAATTAAAATATAGAATTATACACCATTACCAGCGGTCGTACCCATCGTTCATTTGGGTTTTTAGCTTCCTTGGTAGATCAGTGGTGGTGTCCGACCTATGATCACGGATTCGATTCCAAACAACAAAAGAGAACATTAGACTGAAAGACTGCATTTCATTTTAGCAGATCTACCTATGAAAAGAAAACTATATACTCCTACAACAGCAGACCTGCAAGGATGTAGGAATAGACGGGAGTGAAATATCAGCACTCTGTTATGTATATAATTAAGTGTGAGGTCAGGAACTATATGCGATGAGGAACATATGGTTGTTTGGAATCGAACTCGTGCTCATGGGCCGGACACTCCCACTGACCTGCGGAGGAAGATGATAAACCAGTGGACGACGTGTGCGACCGTTTGTAATACCGTAAAATTATTTTACATTTTAACATAATAATAATATGTGGGAAGAAAATGAGCAAAGATAAAAAACGAGGTTTCAGGACAGGCTGAAGCCCAAAGTACTGGGAGGACAGGAAAACACGACTCACTAACCACTGCCCGAAAGTGGGTCAAACGGACAAGAAGAAGAATCAGTATGTGGCTTGGTGGCAACCTAGTGAGGATGAAATGAATTGCGAAGACGTCGTGAAAACGCAGTCCCCAAGCCAGGGTAATTAAGAGTACGAGGAAGATGTGGGGTAGGCTTACCATGTTAAACTATCAGCATACTTCAGTTGCGAGAATGGCTTATCCAGTATTTGTTTTATTATATACGGTTCAGCCGTTTTACAAAAGTAACTCCACACGGCCAGTCATACTGGAAGTTCAAATAAACTAAAATTGTTCCGAGAGAACAGTAACACTACTGAAATACACAAATAATACTTTCCTCTACTATAAACAATCAGTAAGATATCTTACTCATGCATCAAGAAACACGTTAATGCATGGGTCAATCGTGTCATGTCGGAGTCTTCCGGAGAACTTCGAGTCGTTGAGCCCTCTCCCTCGTTAGCTGTAGCGAAAAGACGGAGCGAAGCCTAGCACACCTATCCCCCCGCTCCCCGCACCAATCGGACACTCAACCGTAAGCCGCGTGAGGTGAGTCGAGGGGAGAGGGACGCAGCACTTGGACTGCAATATAAGTCTCAGATGTCTTGCACTGAGAACTACGAGCGACTTTTTTTCGCTTTCAAGTTTTTGAAGTTTTAAAAATGGCACAATGTGTCATATGCTTACATTATACAGTAATGTGCTTCAGATTTCCATCATTCTCATTTTAGGTTTACCGGGCGAGTTCCCCGAGCGGTTAGAGTCACGCGGCTGTGAGCTTGCATTCGGGAGATAGTGGGTTCAAATCCCACTGTCGCCAGCCCTGAAGATGGTTTTCCGTGGTTTCCCATTTTCATACCAGGCAAATGCTGGGGCTGTACCTTAAGGCCACGGCCGCTTCCTTCCAACTCCTAGGCCTTTCCTATCCCATGGTCGCCATAAGACCTATCTGTGTCGGTGCGACGTAAAGCCACTAGCATTTGAGGTTTGGGCTTGTTTGTCTACAACCAGGGAGTAAAGAATACAGGGAGCTGCCCGCAACATTACTCTCTGTGGCTATCGCTTGAAGCCAACGGTAGAAGCCTCATTGTTACCAAAACATGGCAATTCTTACGTTGTGGATATATACAAACTAAGATATTTTCTCGGGAGTAGGGGAATTTTGAATCGCTCAATGAAGTACATTCGTTTTCAAAATAACACGGCGATTAACAGTAACAACATTTTCTCGCAAACAGACCTATTAATGCTTTTTTACTGAGCTCTAGGGAAGAGTTTCTCATGACCCGCAGCCTTAAATCTACCCTCTCGCTAGTTGACTATTGATACTATAAACCGAGTATATTAAAAACAGTAGATGCAAATCTTCACCAGATATCAGTAAAGATGCTTCAGGGAAACGCGCAATAAATCACCAAACTGGGCTTAGCAACATTGCTTCCTGCATATGTTAGGGTGGTGGTGGTGGTGGTGGTGGTGGTGGTGGTGGTGGTGGTGCTTATTGTTTTAATAGGAAGTAAAACCATCAGGTGAACCATCCTCTGAAGTGGAAATAATGCAGGACTCAGGTAAGGACCCCTTGGACGCCAACCCACACTCTGAAGTTAAGAGCTCCTTAGGCCCTTAATCGCCTTTTACGACACGTGGTGGTGATTATTGTTTTAAGAGGGAGTACAACTAGGCAACCATCCTCTATATAACCAGTGGCGTATCCTGGAATCTCCACTGAGGCATGCAACTAGTAACCATGCAGTTAACACAATGTATTGAGTAAATTTCAATTCTACTCACCCTAATTACATGTAGGTGAACTCGAGCCAAACAGTTTTACTGTAAGTTTCTGGATTGAACGTGCGTACACAATTCTTGTTTTCTGTTTTTTTCATTTACGAGGGTCCGCCTCTATGTAGTGGTTAGTGTGATTAGCTGCCACCCCCGGAGGCCCGGGTTCGATTCACGGCTCTGCCACGAAATTTGAAAAGTGGTACGAGGGCTGGAACGGGGTCCACTCAGCCTCGGGAGGTCAACTGAGTAGAGGTGGGTTCGATTCCCACGTCAGCCATCCTGGAAGTGGTTTTCCGTGGTTTCCCACTTCTCCTCCAGGCAAATGCCGGGATGGTACCTAACTTCAGGCCACGGCTGCTTCCTTCCCTCTTCCTTGTCTATCCCTTCCAATCTTCCCATCCCCCGCAAGGCCCCTGTTCAGCATAGCAGATGAGGCAGCCTGGGCGAGGTACTGGTCATCCTCCCCAGTTGTATACCCCGACCCAGAGTTGAAGCTCCAGTACACTGCCCTTCAGGCGGTAGAGGAGGGATCCCTCGCTGAGTCTGAGGGAAATCCAAACCCTCGAGGGTAAGCAGATTAAGAAGGAAAATAAGAAGAAGAAGAAATAATTTACGAGGGAAGGTAGAGGTCTCCCGGCTTTAACTATTTGAATCTTTTCATCAAAGGAACGGCCAGTAAATGGCTTTTCAAACTGTTTTACAATTATATCCGTTTTAGACTCATCCATCGTTAATACCACATGTGCGCAAAATATAATAAAACACCGAAAACACAATGAATTAACTCACTAGTTAGCCACAACTCAAGCACTGGAGGTAAGTTACCCCAGTGGCATTGGTCAGTTTCGTCACGTTGGGTTCTCGCTGGGTGGTAATGTGTGGGTCTCGTTCGCTGTAAAGATGCCGACTTTCTCCAAGTTGCTAACAGATGGCTGAGGGTAGCACGGGTATGGGGTGACAAATTCTGACCAAGTTTCAATTGCAGCGACATCGTTCGGAGGGTTTCAGAACTACGCCTGCCACAGAATGCAATTTTAAGATTGAATGCCTTACATCCTTAACTCCTCCATTCGCTGTCTCTTCCTTCCTAGAGTGGTGTAGACGGCGAGACTACACCAGCACCACACGTAGTCATGCAACGGAACCAGTACAGTTGCGCGGACCTTTTGAACTTCTGAGAGATGAAATCGTTAATATTTGACTTGAAACAACCTAAAATCGTACATCAGACAGTTCTTTGTGTTATCATAACGCATGCAATGAATGCCTTGCATTCAAGGAGAATACGCCCCTGTATATAACACTAATCGAAGAGAAATGAAATTAAGATATCGTCCAAGGAAAGACAAGGGCCACGAAGGGCGAGAAAATGAAAGACTCCCTAGCTCTCAAATCCTCTTATAGCCTCGGGGTCGGAAAAGAACAAGAGTTGACCATTGGAGGTCGGACATGATAGATTAAAATTAACCTAGCAAAAGTAAGTGGAAGGAATGCCAGGACTCAACTAAGGCCTCGTGGTTGCCAACCCATGCTACCAAACTGAGAGCTCCTGGGGCCCCTTTCAGTCGCCTCTTGCGAAAAGCAGGGGATACCGTGGGCATTGTGCTACTACCCCGACCTTCCCAGGGACTTTTACGACAGGGCAGGGGATACCGTGGGCCATATTCTACCGTACAGGAAGTACAACTGGGCAATCATCCTCTTAACACTAATTAGGAGGAAAAATGGAAGGAATCCGACACTTCGAAAAATGAAGGTATCTGCCAAAGGAAGACAAGGGCCACGAAGGGCGTGAAAATAAAAAAAACTCCCTAGGCCTCGAGTGCTCTAATTCTGTAGGTAAGAAGGGAATGCTTCAAAAATAGTAGGTACTGCATTCTCCTTCAAAACAACTTTCTTCATGGACCGAACAAATAGTTCCGGTTTGAAGTGTGCTGAACAAGTTCTGGTGTAAGGAGTAGGTATCTAATTTTCCCTTCTAATGGCCTTAATCCACTCTGCTCTCCTTTCTTCAAGAACAGGAAATCTGAGGAAAAATTGACGCTAAACAACAAGTCTAACCTAAAAATTCTTACAAAAAGTGGACGGTGCTTCTGAGACTCCGAAATACATTGTACTGTACTACATATTACAAGCTATACTTAGAATCTTACATCTGAAATGTTATTCCAGGAGTATTTTTGGATTTCCGATTCTTCCAACCGTATGTACAACACGACATTGTAAGAACTACAACATCAACTAAATATTAGTATCTCTTTTACATTTTAGCGTGTCGTACAGTGTTTGCATCTGAAAATTCCCGCAATTACAATTTGCGTACACCGTATTCACTTCATTGAGCAGTGATAGATTTGACTATCAAAACAGAGCATGCGTTCTCGCGTCCATTTACGACCACGGCCCCTGTGTAGACCACTGTCATTGGGCTTCACTCTTAGAACGCCAAGGCATCTCCCTGAATTCTTTACTCCCTGTCTACAACAGAGGTGCTGACGCTACGTCACAGGGCGATCACTGCGGCGATACCCAAGTTTCAAATGGAGGCAGAAATCCACGTCATTTTCTATTTACGTTGTAAGAAATAAGTTATTTATGTTCAGTGCAATTTGTATATTTTGACCGGATACAATAGAGTTAGGCCTGTAACCTCAGATATTTTTGTAATGTACGCAATGAATTACAATTTTCACCATTATATTTTAAAATGTGGTTTAGAAACAGTTCTAATATAATACGGAGTTAAGGTGAATAAGCTGTGACTTATGGTTTAAATTATCTGATAAACTTATCAACAATTCAGTCAAGCTTACCGGGAATAATGTCAGTTAGGTTATTTATTTGAAGGCATTCTGTATATCTGTTTGGTAGATACATTTACACTATCGTTGTATTTTAATCTTGGATAGTAAATATTTATGTTCTCACTCGTGATGAAACTCACTCGCCATTATTATCGGACGCCTGATAAGTTTTAAATACTATTTTCAGAAATTCAGTGAACAGAAAAAGTCGCACAAGACTGTGCAAAATCAAGTACTAAACTTGTTGAATTGTGTAAATATATTAGGTTTTGCTGAACAAATAACAGGAATTTTATTTTTTTGAATAGAAATACTGTCTTGTCCATCAGAGGAATTCTAAATCGTAGCTTGTGCACTTAAACCCTGCATCTTTGTAAAGTGTAACACAAATATTATAACGTGTCGGTTTTCTTTGAATGTATAAATATAAGAAAATAAAACTGTTTACACAGAGTGCAGTATAAATGAACCCACAATATCTTGAAAATGTCTACTTTCTTGTGATTATAGCGTTTTTTTAATACTGCACGCCATTCAGCATTTCGCTGTGACGTATGCTTGCTACGTAAGCTGCCCGCATTTACGTCACGTCAGCCTTCTGATCTCCAATTAAGATATTTTTTGTTCCATCGCATGCGCGGGTGAAGTAAACAGCAACGTCATCAGACGAATCAGGGACGAATGTGCTGGAAGAAATAATAAATAAAGTCAAATGAAAAAGTCAAATAGAGTGCGACGAAAGACTGACAGGACAGAAGACGAGAATAGAGCTCAATATGGAAAGGAAAGTGTGTTGCAAAAAATAAGAAAAATGAGTGAGAGTCTGGCGGGAGGAGGGGGGGGAGTGTGGAAAGAAGGGCGTACGACAAAGAGGTTCAAGACACGGGAGTGAAAGGAAGTAAGAATAATACAGTAACAGGTGTATACAGGTTATGAAAGTATGACGCACAGCATAGTCAACCATCTACTGATGAGGAGAATACGAATTTGGAAAACGCCGAAACGCAATAACAATATAGAAAGGACACGCAAATCCTTAATGGCTGGCAACCACGTATTACTTAACTGACAGCCAGTGTCCCTATTGAAATTGTTAGAATTTTGACGTATTTCCACAACTTCCCACGTAATCCTAGACCTGTAGTGTAGGTAAGAGCTCGAATATCTTGGAACACGACATCATGACCCGCTGATAGAGCGTACTCAGCCATTGCTGACTTGTCTGGCTGGTTGAGACGGATATTTATTTGGTGTTCCTTGATAATAACACCAATGGACCGGCACGTTTGGTCAGTGTATACCTTGCTGAAAGTGCAGCGAATTTTGTACACCCCAGGGTGTAATAGTGCAGATAATTTGTCCTTGGTTTTACTTAAACTGTGAGCAGGGACAGTGCCAAACTCGAAAGGAAGGCAGGCATTTCCCTTCACTTCTTTCTGTGAGCCTTGCTTAGCTGTCCCTCTGGGTTGCAGGGCTCTTATGAATCTGTACATCACTGTAACAGTTACTCTTGAACGTAACTTTGAGTGTGTCAATCTCCTCTTGGATATTTGATGGCTCACAAATTCGTTTCGCCCTCGTGGTGAGTGTTATGAGAATGCCCTGGTTTGTGCTGTATGGTGGTGAGAATATGCATGGAGATAGCGATGTGTGTGAGTACGTTTACGATAGACGGTGTTTCCTAAGAAGCCGTCCGCTTTCTTTCTTACAGGAACATCCAAGAAACGAAGACATCCATCCGACTCCACCTCCATTGTGAATTTAATTGAAGGATGCTGCTGATTTAGGCGGTTTAGAAATGGGTGACATTTTTGAGGACCGTCTGTAAAGACCAGAAATGTATCGTCAACTTACTTCCACCAGAAGATCGGTTTGACGAGCGCCGAAGGAATAGCCTCCTCCTCAGAAAGCTTCATAAAGAAATTGTTCACTAGCGGTGAAAGTGGACTTCCCATAGCCGTCTGTTCGTAAAATTATCCATTCCACAAGAAATAGCTGGAAGTAACGCAGTGGTGAAATAGCTTAGTAATGTCCTCAGGGAACAGATGTGCAATGAGTCAATCGGCACTTAAGTAAACAAGGACTCCACATCGAAACTCACCGAAAGTGCGTTGGGTTGAAAGGTTATGGTTGACAACTTGTTGACGAAGTATAGAGCATCCCTAACGTATGTGTAGCTGAAGCAATTTGTTTAGGCATTTAGCCTGAGCATACGTAGCAGAACCTATCGCACTAACTGGTCTGAGGGGAACGTCGTCTTTATGGATTTTAGGTAATCCATATAAGCTGGGAGTCATCTAAGGACCACGCAAAGTAATTTAATGATCTGTCTCCTTCCTCTGCCAATATTTGGATCTCCCTCTTTTCATCTGACCAGTTCTACTTGCGGCTAACATTTGAATCTGAGTATTGATTCCCTAAATAAACTCCTACTTGTTATGGAGTCCTTTGTACAGTCACTCAAAAGCAGAATATTCCTCGCAGGTACACAATCGAACATAATGTTTGTTGGTTGACCCTCATGGGAGGTGAATTATAATAATATTTATCGCACTACAGGATTCATTTTTATTCTACGTCTCTTGGAATCATTTCAAAATTATTTTAAGTCCATGATTAAAGATGTGAAAGATTTGGTTAATTTATTACAATCCATTCTTTTCAGATGTTGGTAGAACACTGCTCTTCCTTTCCTCCTAGTATCTTATCTCTTCTCCACTATATTGTCCCACTTGAATCGGACCTAAAAAGTTGTGAATGGTTTTCTTTTCTTTCTTTCTTTCTTTCTTTCTTTCTTTCTTTCTTTCTTTCTTTCTTTCTTTCTTTCTTTCACCTGTTCAGACACTGCTTAAACCGGTTGCTTTTAGGCAGTTTGTCGTGCTGTTCCGTCAGAAACTTTGGGGACGCTTCAGTCAAGCCTTCGGCGAAATCGATCAACTTTCTCGCATTAACCGAGATCTCGTTTTCAAGTGCATGTTCCAAAATGGTCTGATGTGGAAAAAATCCAGTTCTGGTCCTTCAGCCAAGCAACTCAATGTTGAAAACATCCTAGGAATATGAGCTACGAATTTGAGGTAAATAAAGTATGAGAAAATAGTCTTTATTTATTCCTAAAAGTTAGTCCTTTTCTTAATCATGGTTATCCGGTCGATTAGATTAACAGTTTGCCTTTTTCTACCAGTACGAGCGCTAATGTGAGTCAATGCAGAGTTTCACTTCAGCCGTTATAACTACATCCGACATCTTTAAAAACGCTTGAGGGTATTGAAGCAAGGCACACATTACAGAAAGAATGATATAAATACGTTAATTTGGCTAGGGTTTGAATAAAAGAAAGCAAATATAGAAACAAGCGATTTTAGGCTGTTTTTGCGGAACTGCATTTAGGCCGGAAATGATTTTCGAAATTTGCTTTTTAGTTTGATAGAGCCATCAAGACTCACAATTTGAAACCTTTCCGGGCCCTTTAGCCCTTCAACTTTAGGCACAGTTGAGGAAATTGCTTAACTTTACGTTTTTCATATTATGGGGACCCCTACTTTGTCTGCTGAGAAATGTGTTCAACATTAAACGTCGTGATTTTACAGCAAGTCAGCGATTTTGTGAGAATGACATAGAACTGCAGGGTAACAGGCGGACAGACGTCTTCCTTCACTTTAAGACTAGTAGAGTTCATTTTTCCTCTTCCTGGAATAAATGCCTCTCTAAGAAGGGGTTTCTCACAAGTGAACAAACTATGAACATGTCAAAAGTCTCATCTAAGAATTCCTCCTCTTAAAGCTTTGTTAATGACCACGACGAATTTTTCACATTGTTGTGTCCAGTTCTATGAATATTTGAAAGCATCTACGGAGTTAAAAAAAAACATTGTATCAGTTGAAGTGACAGTTATGTAGAGAGATTAAGAATCTGTTTGCAATACTAACTAATGAAAATTGTTAGTGCTGAAATTTTTCTTTAATTTTTAAAGCATGAAAATCCCTCCAAAAGACTATCAAGTGTTCCACTTCGAGCTTCAATAAAACGCTGCTGCATACAGACTTTCCAACGAAAGAACAAAGTACCGTAGACATTTGTATCGCGTGTCTCGCTGCCTGCTCTTTACGTCAATATGAACACATTAAAATTGACGAATGTAGACGTATGAACATATTTAATATACGGTAGCAAAATACATCATCATTGCTATAAAATATACTTGCCATGAAAATTACGTGAAATGTCATTAATCCAAATTTTCCGGAGACTCTGTTCCTTGCAGATCGGATGATTGGCTATCAGTTGCATCATTAGAATCCTCTCCTGAATTGATAACCGCTGTTGTTTAAATTCTCTTATCTTGCTGATATAATGCCTACCCCACAATATAATATCTCTGTCCCCTCTACAACGCATTTTGGATTTCTGCTGATGAAGTCGAAACCTATTTATTTCAGTAGCGTGTGAAGGTTTTTTTTTTTAATGTGGGAGTTCAGGATCAACCGATAACATTTTGTTAACCGTAAGGGGTTCATTGTTCCTTAAAAATATGTGCACTTTCCTCCGGATAGAGAACGAACAAATTCACTGCACCGGGCGAGTTGGCCGTGCGGTTAGGGCAGCGCAGCTGTGAGCTTGCATCCGGGATAGTGGGTTCGACCCCCACTGTCGGCAGCCGTGAAGATGGTTTTCCGTGGTTTCCCATTTTCACACCAGGCTGTACCTTAATTAAGGCCACGGCCGCTTCCTTCCCACTCCCAGGAGTTTCATATCGTCGCCATAAGACCTATCTGTGTCGGAGCGACGTAAAGGCAATTGTAAATAATAAAAAAATGCACTCGACGTCCAAAACACTTCTAACGCCTCTTTTTACCCGGTATAGTAACACGGCCGCGCACTTTAAACAGTCAAAACAGACACACCGATGAAGTCGAATGTTAATTTCACGATATCGTCAATTGAACTGTCAGGATATGTTTCCATAAGTGGCCCTTACACGGTCAATATTATTGTCAATACTTGTATCAATAAATGTGCTCAGTACGTTTGTTTCCGCCATTCGAACTCGTGAAATTGTGTCTTTTAAAGTGAATTTTTGTGGCGCTGTGTGTTTAGAAAACATAGACGATCGGAAAAAAAGTTGTGTGGCCATAATTACGGCTCTCGGAAGTATTCTTCGAGTTCAGCGAAATCGGTGGATGAAAGAACGCTTGACAAAACGTGAAGAATATTCTCACTTGAGGCTGCTGAGGGAAATCAGATTGACAGATGCGGAAGATTTTAAGAATTATTTCAGAATGAAAGAAAGGACGTTCATAAAATTATTACAGATGGTAGAACCACTCTCGATAAGGCAGAACACAAACATGAGGGAATGCATCCCTGTTAATGAAAGATTAGCTTCAACCCTGAGGTACTTAATTACGGGAGGAAGTTTTGAAGATTTTAAGTTCTCTGTCATGCAACTATCAGCGAAGCTATAACTGAAATGTGTGAAACTCTTGTTCATGTCCTACGAGACTACTTGAAAGTAAATGTTTTAAATTACGTTTTCAAGATACCTTCCTACCTACCTAAGTATATCAGTTTGCCATTACGTACAACCTCTTCTTCACTACCTATATGAAAGTAGTTAGCATGACAGTAGAAGCAGGGAAACGCATATTTAATAATTTAAAGCAAAATATGATAGCAATTATGTACTGATTAAACAGAGAAGGATGAAGTGCTGCCACTACATCCTCTCAAGGTCACTCGTATAATCCATAATACTCCGCACAAATATCACGTCCGTTCGCTACGAAAGCGCGGCAACAACTAAGTATTGACAATATTATTAACGTCCGCCCCTAGACGATCAATAATATTGACGATATCCCCTCGACTTTTAAATACTGGCGCCCCGAGATCAGAAAATTTGGATTTCATCAATATCGCTTCAATATCTACCGTCAATACTCTTTTTTTTTTTTTCAGCGTACACGATTAATATTACTGTCAATATCATACTCTATTGGCAATATTATTGATCGTGTAAGGGTCGCTATAAACTTCTTAAATACATTTAAGACAATAGTCTTCTCCAGGGGCGAGACGTCCCTGAAGGCTTTAACGCCAAGTCTTCCCTTAAATCCCCAAATTAGGTTGGTTTTTTTTCGCTCTTATTAGTGTATCTATTGATACTTCAAATATTATATATTTGAATTCGCGCTGCCTAGCACTTGTCTCTTCTGACAACCAATAACTATTGAGCTCAACCGTTGCCTACGAGATACACAAGGCCGGGACATAGCTACTAATTTGTCGCTGAAAAAGCGGCCCGACCGTGTTCACGGTTTGCCCGCTAGATGTCAGGTTTCCGTTCTGTTCTTGGCAAGGTCTGTCTAGGGAGGTCAAGTCACGAATGCTACTTATGGAGCCGCCGTATTGGGTTTTTAAGTGAACGTAACCAAAGGCGAGTGTATTCGAATTTAGAGGATTTAGGCACCAAATATTGAGCAAAAAACAAACGAGCAACTATTTCTCATGCAGAATTTAGCCGGGCACCTATTGTTCATGTATATATAATTGTACAACTCATAAATGAAATGAATGCATTCACAGCTATTTGAATAGGAAGATAATTAATAGAACCTAAATTTAATTATTTTTGAGAAACAAGAATCAGGATAAGTGCTCATGTATACTCTTTCACATCTATATTACTTGATCTTACCGTGTTTCTAATCAATATCGTCTGTCAAAATACGTAATCTCATTGACAGAAACATAGAAATCTGTACAGTACCTCTATTATATCATGAATAGATGAAATATTGAACTTAAGAAAGTATTTAAAGAGTTGTAGTAAATTTCCTTGAGCATTTCCTTTATTAAGAAAGTAGTAACGGGTGTTGCGTTTCTAAAAGGTTACTTTAGCATGTTGACAAAGACTGAATGCCTCTTGAGTTGAATGCATTAAATTATGTTCGCTGTTATTTTTTTTTGCCAGTTGCTGTAAGTCGCACCGACACAGATAGGTCTTATGGCAACGATGGGACAGCAAAGGGCTAGGAATGGGAAGGAAGCGGTCGTTGCCTTAATTAAGGTACACCCCCCGCAATTTTCCTTGTGTGAAAATGGAAAACGACGGAAAACCATTTTCAGGGCTGCCGACAGTGGGGTTCAAACAAACTATCTCCCGAATACTGGATACTGGCCGCACGCTGTTTTTATCCATTGATGTGGTGAATTCTTTGGTTTCTGAGGCAAAAATGCTCTTCTCATATATAACGAGAGTGTTGTTCTTAGCTACTCTAACTAGTTTATGGATAACCCATGCAGCTAAGTAGTACAAAGTGGTGGTGGTGATTATTGTTTTAAGAGGAAGTACTATTGGGCAACCATCCACTTTTAACACTAATCAGAGGGAACTTTTGAAACGATCCGACACTTCGAAAAATTGTGGTATTGGCCAAAGAAAGACAAAGGCCGCGAAGTTCGTGAAAATGAAAGACTCCCAAAGATTCGACTGCTCTAATACCGTTGGGGTCGGAAAAGAACAAGAGTTGACCAAGGAAGGTCGGATACGATAGAAAAAGTTAGGAGCCTGGCACAATTAAGTGGAAAGAATGCCAAGACTCAGCTAAGGGTCCCGTGGTCGCCAAACCACGCTCTCAAGTTGCTAGTTGCTTTACGTCGCACCGATACAGATAGCTATTGTGGCGACGATGGGATAGGAAAGGCCTAGGAGTTGGAAGGAAGCGGCCGTGGCCTTAATTATGGTACAGCCCCAGCATTTGCCTGGTATGAAAATGGGAAACCACGGAAAATGTGAAAATGGGAAACCACGGAAAACCATCTTCAGGGCTGCCGACAGTGGGATTCGAACCCACTATCTCCCAGATGCAAGCTCACAGCCGCGTGCCCCTGACCGCACGCCCAACTCTTCCTGTCCGCTCTCAAGTTAAGAGTCTCTGGGGCCCCCTTTAGTTGCCTCTTGCGACAGGAAGGGTATATCCTGGATGTATTCTACTGTCCCCACAAAATGGTTCAAACCCGACATCTTTATTATGTTTGTCAACATTATTTTAAAACCGGTGATAATAATTTGTGGGGCTACAGTCTTCAGTTGGCTTTTGGCAACAACAAAAAATCAAGGTAATAATAATAATAATAATAATAATAATAATAATAATAATAATAATAATAATAATAATAATAATCATCATCATAAAAAGAAGAGGAAGAAGAAGAAGATCGAGCAAGTGGCTGTGCGGTTTTGGTCACGTAGATATCAACGTGCATTCGAGAGATAGTGGGTTCGAACTCCACTGTTGGCAACCCTGAAATTATTTTCCGTGGTTTTTCCCATTGTTCACACCAGGCAAATGCTGGGGCTGTTCCTTAACTACGAGGCCATAGTCGCTTCCTTCCCACTTCTAGCCCTTTCCTATCCCATCGTCACCATAACACCTATCTGTGTCAGTGTGACGTCAACCATATTGTAAAAAAGAATAAGAAGAATACTTAGGCATTATGTGAATATTGGGCTACACTTATCATTCGAATCACATGTAGGAGTGGTATAACACTTGCGGCATGTAACTGCGAACATGTTTGTATAGGCTTTTATAATCTTTACTATCCCCTTGCCTGTCGTAAGAGGTGATTAAAGAGGCCCCAGGGTCTCTTAACTTGGAAGCCCGGATTGGCGACTACGGGGCCGTTAACTGAGTCCTGGCTTTTCTTCTGTTTAGAAACATTTTTGGGATGGAATTCCGCATGAGTGTTACCGTCCATCTACGCCCTTCTGTTCAAATTGCGATTCATCAAAATTATGTCAGAAGAAAATACATAATGGAACCCACAAATACAAAAATTGTTCATATAAACATGTGATTCTTTAGGAATAAGTCCATTGTAATAACATACTAACCTCGAACAAGACGCAATTATAAGTCATTTATCACGCCTGTCATTTTTTACTGTATCCACTGAGCTCTCCATTGCTTATCACTGGAAAGCGAAACACTCTAATCCCGCCAGTTGACTTATTCTGACAATTGGGTGTAGCGCTGTATCCCATTTCCCTTAAAAATGCAAATACATTTCATATGATCACATCGGACCCGCCCACATCATAACGATGCTTAAGACCCAACATGGCCGTCGCCGCAATGGATTGTGGTAGCGTGACCAGACCTTCCTATACTGACCTTGGTTCTTGGCGGACTTTTAACATTGTGATATACGGAGTAATTGTGATGCTGTGTTGATTTTGTGCAATTTATTGTGAATATTGTTTCTGTCGGTGAGTGTCTGTGAGGTTGAGAAGAAGGTGCACTGTTGTGTACCTCTCTGTATTTCGGATGACACTAAAAAAGCATGAAAATTGACGTTCCATAGTTTCCCTTCCGAGTGCGGTTTAAGGGAGAAATGGAAGCGAACTATTTCTGCGCAAGGTGATATAATAGGATCTCTTTAGGTACCTAGCAATTCTTCTCATAAAACAGATTTCAGTGTAAGCACATCAATTAAACTTCCTTCTGTTTTCATTGTGTATCCTGTTCACAAACAGGAAAATGTCAAACACAGGAAGCGTCCAGCTCCCAAAAATGATGTGTTGTCATCAAAATTTAGTAAAAGTTCCTATTCAGATAAGGATGAACATACCATATCTTCATACGTCAGCCACAAACGAAAAAGGAGTAAAAGTCTCGTTTCTATATCAAGGAAAGTCTACGAGTATCTCTGTTAAATCTAAAAAATATACGGATGAGAAAATTACATACCAGATTACAGAAAATAATCTGTAATTGAGAAGTAGGATACGGGTAATGAAATCAGAAAAAAAGTTTTACGGTATCTGAACTTGACCAAAAAGCAAACCAAATTGAAAAGCATGCTAAAATTGGTCATTTAGGAGCTTTATACCTGTTAGAACGAATTTAATTTTCTTCTTTCTTCATCCGTTTACCCTCCAGGGTCGGTTTTTCCCTCGGACTCAGCGAGGGATCCCACCTCTAGCGCCTCAAGGGTAGTGTCCTGGAGCACCAGACTTTGGGTCGGGGGATACAGCTGGGGAGGATGACCAGTACCTCGCCCAGGCAGCCTCACCTGCTATGCTGAACAGGGGCCTTGTGGAGGGATGGGAAGATTGGAAAGAACAGGCAGAGAAGAGGGAAGGAAGCGGCTGTGGCCTTAAGTTAGGTACTATCCTGGCATTTGCCCGGAGGAGAAGTGGGAAACCACGGAAAACCACTTCCAGGATGGCTGAGGTGGGAATCGAACCCACCTCTACTCAGTTGACCTCCCGAGGCTGAATGGACCCCGTTCCAGCCCTCGTACCACTTTTCAAATTTCGTGGCAGGGCCGGGAATCGTACCCGGACCTCCGGGGGTGACAGCTAATCACACTAACCACTACACCATAGAGGTGAACACAAATTTCATTTTACGGGAACAAAAAAGAGAAATACGATGAAACGACGCTAAATATTTGTGTAACGGGCATAATTCGCTCACCAAACAGCGGCATCAATACGAATGTCAAAATATCAGATGTGCGGAGGAAAAGATTGAATCGCTGATAATTGGTGAAAGGACGATTAAACCCAAAGTTATTTATGACCGCAATCTCGATCCGCTTATCCGATACTCTGAGGCACAATTAAAGGAATCGGTAAGAAGTGACAAACTCACTATTAGATTTCTCTGCTTCTTTCGTGAATTACTTATTTCGTTTAAGCATATTGTAAGAAATGCGTTGTAGAAAATAAGTCAAGCAATTGCTCTTGGTCTGTCTTTGATCTCATATCTGTTTGCTGCCTTCTGAAATGACTAGTTTTAATGAATTTTTATAGTTTTTCGTATTCGAACGTGTTGCTATGTGCGGGCGAGACAGAATAGTAAAGAGAACTCTAGCGGCACTTGCCGGAAATATCTCGAGGACGAGTCTAGTCGTTGCCTACGAGATACACAAGGCCGGGAAATACAGCCAAATACTTCACACTAAACTTGTCCTCGAGATACTTCCGACAACCGCCGCTAGAGTTCTCTTTACTATTCTGTCTCGCTCGCTCATTGCAACACGTTCATATATGAAAAACTATAAAAATTCATTAAAACTAGTAATTTCAGAAGGCAGCAAACAGATATGAGATCAAAGATAGACCAAGAGCAATTGCTTGACTTATTTTCTATAACGTATTTCTTACAATATGCTTAAACGAAATAAGTAATTCACGAAAGAAGCAGGGAAATCTGATAGCGAGTTTGTCACTTCTTACCGATTCCTTTAATTGTGCCTCAGAGTATCGGATAAGCGGATCGAGTTTGCGGTCATAAATAACTTTGGGTTTAATCACCCTTTCACCAATTATCAGTGATCCAATCTTTTCCTCCGCACATCTGATATTTTGATATTTGTATTGAAGCCACTGTTTGGTGAGCGATGTTATGCCCGTTACGCAAATATTTAGCGGCGTTTCACCGTATTTCTATTTTTTCTTCCCGTAAAATTAAATTTGTGTTCGCTTCTGTGGTGTAGTGGTTAGTGTGATTAGCTGTCACTCCTGGAGGTCCGGGTTCGATTCCCGGCCCTGCCACGAAATTTGAAAAGTGGTACGAGGGCTGGAACGGGTCCACTCAGCCTCGGGAGGTCAACTGAGTAGCGGTGGGTTCGATTCCCAGCTCAGCCATCCTGGAAGTGTTTCTCCATGGTTTCCCACTTCTCCTCCAGGCAAATACCGGTATAGTGCCTAACGTAAGGCCACGGCCACTTCCTTCCCTCCTCCCTGTCTGTCCTTTCCAATCTTCCCATCCCTCTACAAGGCCCCTGTTCAGCATAGCAGGTGAGGCTGCCTGGGCGAGGTACTGGTCATCCTCCCCAGCTGTATCCCCCGACCCGAAGTCTGGCTCCAGGACACTGCCCTTGAGGCGGTAGAGGTGGGATCCCTCGCCGAGTCCGACGGAAAAACCTACCCTGGAGGGTAAACGGATGAAGAAAGAAGAAAATTAAATTCGTTCTAACAGGAATAAAGCTTCTAAATGACCAATTTTAGCATGCTTTTCATTTTTTTTTTTGTGGTCAAGTTCAGATACCGTAAAACTTTTTTCTGATTTCATTACCCGTATCCTACTTCTCAATTTACAGATTGCTTTTCTGTAATCTGGTATTTAATTTTCTCATCCGTTTTTTTTTTTTTTTTAAACAAAGATACTCGTAGACTTTATTTGATATAGAACGGAGACTTTTACTCCTTTTTCGTTTGTGGCTGACGTATTAAGATATGGTATGTTCATCGTTATCTGAATCAGAACTTTTACTAAATGTTGAAGGACCGGGCGAGTTGGCCGTGCGGCCACGGCCGCTTCCTTCCCACTCCTGGGCTTTTCCTATCCCATCGTCGCCATAAGACCTATCTGTGTCGGTGCGACGTAAGGCCACTAGCAAAAAACAATTTTGATGGCAATACATCATTTTTGGGAGCTGGACGCTTCCTGCGTTTGACATTTTCCTGTTTGTGAACAGGATACACAATGAAAACAGAAGGAAGTTTGATTGATGTGCTTACGCCTTACACTGAGATCTGTTTTATGAGAAGAATTGCTAGGTACCTAAAGAGATCCTACTATATCACCTTGCCTAGAAATAGTTTGCTTCCATTTCTCCCTTAAACCGCACTCGGAAGGGAAACTATGGAACGTCAATTTTCATGCATTTTTTAGTGTCATCCGAAATACAGAGAGGTACACAACAGTGCACCTTCTTCTCAACCTCACAGACACTCACCGACAGAAACAATATTCACAATAAATTGTACAAAATCAACACAGCATCACAATTACTCCGTATATCACAATGTTAAAGTCTGCCAAGAACAGAACGGAAACCTGACATCTAGCGGCCAAACCGTGAACTCGGTCGGGCGACAAATTAGTAGCTATGTCCCGGCCTCGTAGGCAACGGTCTAGTGTACTGTATTTCCTGGCCTTGCGTATCTCGTAGGCAACGGCTCAACTCAGCCCGCTGCGCGCACAGGCAGTAGCAAGAGCGGGGAGTATCTCCTAAACATGTGCGTTTACGCTTGTCCAAGGAGCTGCTGGTCGTCGTAGTGGGAGACAACCGAGCCGGTGCTTAGGGGAACTTAAACAGTACAGGGTAATGAACCATAAGGGATACAGGGTTTTCAATGATGTTTAATACAAGACAGCATTGTTTCATGACATGGTTAAACCATGTGGCGGCCTCGAATGGTATATGTGTATAAACTCATATGTTTATAAACTCCTTGAACTTTGTTTATGTTTCGAAGACTTCTATATATTCATGTTCTGTGCTTCTAATATTATCTATATTCTCTTTGATTATTATTCATGTTTTACGTTCGTCCCCACGATACTTGGAGTGTTAATTAAATACATAAATACACCATCCCTTTTCTATTATTCATTTAAGTACATAACCATCATCAATAACTACATTGGTGACTCCCGATGTGATATTAAAATACGGCGCGGAACACATTTTATGGTTAGTCAATTGTGAAAATGACCGATGCCAGCAACGAAACAAATCCACCGCCAACAACAGTATGGAACGAAGCGGGTATCGCTCGCATTTCAGTGAAGATTCCGCCCATCTGGAAGAAAAACATAAAGGTATGGTTTCTTCAAGTTGAAACACAGTTTACTACGTTGGGCATCACTAACGAAACCACGAAATTTAATAATGTCATTGCGTCATTAGAAGCAGATATTGTGGAATTAATTTCCAACTTTTTATCTCGACCATTATCTACCACTTCGTTCACAGAGCTTAAAGCAAGACTAATTCAGGAACTTGAAGAGTCAGAATAGAAAAGTGACGAAATTATTAACAGAATTAGAATTAGGTGATAAGAAGCCAACTCAGCTCTTGCGTGAGATGCGAACTTTAGCCGGTATGCAAGTCAAGGACGATTTTTTGAAAACCATATTTATGCATCGGCTTCCTGTTACCGTACGTTCTATATTAGCTACGAGTAAAGATGATCTGGACACCATAGCCACTACGGCTGACAAAATTGTTGAAATTTCACAACCGGGGTTAAATGTTTGTGCTCAAACCGCGCAGGCACCATCCACCATTGCAGTCAATAAAATAAATGATGTTAGTAACGATCGTATCTCAAGACTAGAAATGCATATCACTGAATTAACACTGACAATCACTGCACTGAAAACTTTGTCACGTTCTTAAAGAAGTAGCTCACGATCATCTCGTTCTTCACCAAGAAGATCACGAGACAGGTCCCGGTCAGCCCATTCTTTTAATCCTAATAGAGCACTATGTTGGTATCACTTTAAATATCGCAACAGGGCAAAGAAATATCAGAGCCCTTGCTCATATCAACCACCTTCCGCTCAGAAATCCAACAAGCAGTCAAACTAAAACGCTCCACACTAGCGGCGGCAGGTGATCGGAGTCATTTTTCACGCCGCCTATTTCTCACAGACAGAAATAGCGAAAGTCGTTTCCTGGTCGATACCGGAGCTGATATTTCTGTGATTCCGCCTTCGGATAGTGATCGCCCCCAAAAACAGATCGTAAACTTTATGTAGCAAACGGCACTGGTATTAATATTTACGGACAGCGTCTACTAGTACTCCGTTTGGGCTTATGGCGCAATTTCACATGGAATTTCGTAATTGCAGATGCGCATTCACCGATTATCGGAGCCGACTTCATTCACCATTACAACCTTATAGTAGATCTAAAAAACAGGCGTATCATTGACCCATTAACGTCAGCAGACACAACTGGCACATTGATTAAAGTCTCGGGCATAGAAACAGTTTATGTAATGCCACCAGATCAAAAACATGCTGACATTCTAAGGAAATTTCCCAACTTGCTCCATGAAAACGTCCATTTCGACATCCCAGATACCTCTGTTTTTCATACCATTGTCACAGAAGGACATCCTGTAGCAGCAAAGGCACGACGACTACCACCAGACAAACTCAAAGCAGCTAAAGCAGAGTTTCAACAAATGATCGATATGAAAATCTGCCAGCCGTCAAAGAGCGCCTGGGCAAGTCCCCTTCACTTAGTTCCCAAGAAAGACGGATCCTGGAGACCTTGCGGAGATTACCGTGCTCTCAACATCACCAAGCCTAACAGATATCCTATTCCTAACCTTCAAGATTTTAACAGCCAACTGCATGGAAAACGAATAGTTTCAAAAATATGTCTGATCAGAGCCTATCATCACATCCCTGTACTTCCGGATGATGTGCCTAAGACAGCAGTGATAACTCCATTTGGTTTGTTTGAATTTTTGCGACTCCCATTTGGACTCCGTAATGCGGCTCAAACTTTTCAAAGATATATCGACAGTATACTCAGAGGCCTCGATTTCGTGTACTGTTATATAGATGACATCCTAGTGGTATCACAAGATGAAGAAGAGCACAAGAAGCATCTTCAAATGATTTTCGAACGCCTCAGTAAGTTCAACATCAGAATCAATCTGAACAAGTTCAACAGAAGTACCTTTCCTGGGATATGTGATATCTGCAGAAGGAATCAGACCACTACTAGAGCGAGTACAAACCATTGTTGACTATCCGCTACCTAACACAATAAAAGAACTGCGCAGGTTTCTTGGCCTCATTAACTTTCACCGAAGAGCACTGCCAAATTCAGCCAGTAAACAAGCAGAGCTTTTGAACCTTCTCCACATGACTAAGAAAAATAACAGAAAAATTAATTGGACAGAAAATCATCGACAAGCCTTTAATGATCTTAAAAATAACTTGGCCGATTCAGCACTTCTAGCTCATCCATCTTCAAATTTACCTCTAATTTTAATGGTAGATGCCTCAGATTATGCTATTGGTGCATCATTGCAACAAATCAAAGACAATAATCTGCAACCATTAGCATTCTTCTCCAAGAAACTGACAGATGCAGAGGTGAATTACTCAACCTACGACAGAGAACTCCTCGCTGCCTACTCAGCTGTGAAGCACTTTCAGTACATACTTGAAGGACGTGATTTTCCGATTTAAACCGACCACAAGCCACTCACTTTCATGTTCAAGCAACGTTCAGACAAAGCTTCTCCACGTCAGATCCGACACATTAGTTTCATCGGACAGTTCACCACAGACATACGTTACACTACTGGGAAGGGGAACATCGCAGCTTATGCGTGTTCACGAATTGCTTCAATCACTATACCTCCAACTGTTACCATGGAAGAAATAGCAGAAAGCCAACAATGTGACGAAGAACTTCCACACATTAAGAATACGTCACTTGCACTTCGAACAATAACGTTGACCAATGGTAAAGAACTTGTTTGCGACATGGCACAAGATATGATTCGCCCATACGTACCTCAACAACTAAGACAAGCAATTTTCAACTCGCTACACAATCTAGCTCACCCTGGTATTCAAGCAACCATTAATTTAGTAAAAAAAGCACTTCATTTGGCCATCACTAAGAAAGGACGTAAAGACCTGGACATCGGCATGTATTCCTTGCCAACGAAGTAAAGTCTGGAGACACACTAACAGTGCAGTGGGACATTATCCTCCAACGGCAGCAAGATTCAGTCACATTAACGTGGACGTAGTTGGACCCCTACCTCCATCACAAGGATATCGCTATTTACTAACAATTATTGATCGTTTCTCCCGATGGCCAGAAGCAGTTTCATCTGCCATAGTCTCAACTTGAATATCTCGTTTTGGCGTGCCTCATATCATAACTACTGACCGCGGAAGGCAGTTTGAATGTCAACTTTTCAAATGCCTCACAAGCACACTGGGCTTCGTCCACATTAAAACGACAGCATATCATCCGGCAGCAAATAGAAAAATTGAACGCTGGCACCGTCAATTAAAATCTGCTTTGAAGGCACAGATGTCTGATGATTGGGTTCTGAAGCTTCCTCTGGTCTTGTTAGGACTTCGTTCCTACATAATTCCTCAAGTCAACACCTCGCCAGTGGAAATGACTTACGGTTCAACAATTAGGTACCAGGAGCATTTCTCAACGAACGGAAATTAGTAACTGACATCCCAACCTTCGTTTTCAAATTGAAGGAACAGGTGAGGAACCTAAGACCAGTCCCAACAGAACATCACGACCGCAAAAAGATCTTTATTCACCCACGGCTGATGACGAGCAAGTTCGTTTTCGTTCGAAATGATGCGGTCAGAACACCTCTTCAATCACCATATGATGGGCCATATCCAGTCCTGTCTCGCAGTGACAAACACTTCGAGATGGAGATGCCAACAGGGAAACAAACTATTAGCATTGACAGATTGAAACCTGCCTTCCTTCTGACAGACCAATCATCGGACAACAAGGAAGGCACATCTGGAGAAACCACTGTGGACATTCCGTCGAGTTCCATTCCAAAGACTGTCAACCTTCAGATGAAGACAGGCAGCACTCAATCCAATACATCCGCACCACGGATCACCAGATCAGGTCGAAGGGTCACCTTCCCTCGAAAAGACATGGACGCTGTCACTGCGAAGGGAGTGTGTGGCGGCCTCGAATATTAATATATGTGTATAAACTCATATATGTTTATAAACTCCTTGAACTTTGTTTGTTTCGAAGACTTCTATATATTGATGTTCTGTGCTTCTAATATTATCTGTATTCTCTCTGATTATTATTAATGTTTTACGTATGCAAAGTCGGGAAATAAGTCGCTACAATCTAAGCCATAAATAATTTTATTCACGCTGACAGAAATGGTAGTTTAGGGGAAGGCCTCAAATTTAATTTTCAGATATTAATGTTATTAATGGTCCTATCTTAATAAAAGTTGGTATGCAAATTCAGGGAATAAGTCGATATAATCTAGGCTATAAATAATATTATTTACGCTGAGTGAAACGGTAGTTTAGAGGAAGGCCTAAACTTAAATTCTCAAATGTTTGTTATTAGTTGTCCTATCTTAATGAAAATCAGTATGCAAAGTCGGGACATAAGTCGCTACAATCTAGGTCATAAATAATTTTATTCACGCTGAGTGGAATGGTAGGCTTGAAATTTAATTCTCAAATATTTGTGTTATTAATGGTCCTATGACAAATACAACATTACTAAAATTATATAGCATTAAATTTCCGATCATTTATGTCATTACATTTTTTTTACCATACCGGCTATGATAACAGAGATATTCATGAATTTGGATTTTTTGTTACTAAGTCAATATCAGCGCCAAGTCACGCGAAAATGGGTAAACAGAATTTAATGAAAATCGTTATGTAAAGTCAGGGAATAAGGAACTAGGTCTACACTCGACGCTATAAATAATTTCGTAAGACGTCCTAATATCACTGAGTCGAAAGAAAACTAAATGTGAAGGCCTACAATGCAGAAAGCTCATAACATTGAACAATAATAACATTTCATTGACCATTGTTTGTTGTGATGTGCTTTGTGTGTTCTGTTGCCATTCATGTCCGATAGATGGGATTACTTCTGTATACCGAGTATTTTTTAAATTATCTTTACGTCACACCAACACAGATAGGTACTATGACGACGATGGGATAGGAAAGGGGGTAGGAGTGGAAAGGAAGCGGCCCTGGAGTTAATTACGGTACAGCCCCAGCATTTGCCTAGTGTGAAAATGGGAGACCACGAAAAACCACCTTCAGGGCAGTCGACAGTGGTTTTCGAACCCACTACCTCCCGGATGCAAACTCACAGCTGCGCGCCCCTAACTGCACGGCCAACTCGCCCGGTCGTACTGAGTATAACAGCTTGCCGGAATATTGGCGGGAAGTAGCTGGGGAGTTAGATAACTTTCATCATAAGCATGCCATTCTTCTGTTTCATAAATTTTCTGATACTACTGGTACGTAACAAACTGGTTCATCATAGCATTTTCAGTCCCTACCCTGAGGTACTGATTGATACGAGCAGTGTGTATATTTAACGGAACAATGGCAGAGGAGTGTTCACGACTGTCTGCGGCCTGGTCATTCTAGCACTGGAACCTTGGACTGTTAGATCGGCATCGCAGTACTGTTCGTTAAAAGTGAGAATATGTGCGATTTTTCATTTGATTGAGTAGGCCTATTTTATATGATAACATTGCTTTTAATCCCAACATTCCTACTGACGGTTTTGTAATGGCCTAAGTTAACTGTAGTTAGGAAAACCACAAAGACAGTATTTCTGAGTATCCCGTAGCGAAGCACGGGTATATCAGCTAGTCATTAATAACCACAACCACAACAGCTGAAACAAACCCTGTGCTAGTTTTATAGACCATCTGCGCCCCCTTGTGCTTTGAATAATACGGCTTTATTATTATTATTATTATTATTATTATTATTATTATTATTATTATTATTAAAAATGAACCACGTGTCTTGGCTAGGTCTAGTTTGTTGTCCTGGCAGATGGTGTTCCTCTTACGGTGCGGAATAACATTATTTCGAATAAAAGTGGTACAAGATTCTTCTGTTTAGTTTTTGGGCCAAATCTTGTTACTTTCGTCTAGCGACTGACAGCCTGGAGCCGTCATCGGCTATATGTGCTGTCACTCGGCTCATAGTGCCGAAAGGATCGTGTTGTCACAAGTCCCCGCTCACCTTTAATTCCTTGATAATCTCGGAGTGAAATGATTAATTAAGCTAGTGTTTTATTTAATTCTAAAATAATCATGAATATGATAACTTCATGTGCCTAGTATAGCTACTCTACTGTACTTCCTTTAATTACAGACAAGACTTTTTCTTTTCTTACAGGGTATGCATTTCCGAAGATCCCGCGCGAAAAGATGCTTTCTTCTCAGTCAGTAATCTGTGGCTTGCGCAATTCAGATGAAGTTTGTTAAAAACTTGTAATTGAGTTTTTCTTTGAGAATTTGGAGTGAAATTAATAATTAAGCTAATATATTCATGAGTAACGTGGCGTGCTCAGTATGTTCTACACTCTTCAATAAAAAAACTTCAATCGTCATTTTAAGATGCAGCATTCAAATGAAGAAGTGTTATTTACATGTGACTTCTTCATCTACAATAAGATATGGGCCTCCATGATAACAATATGATAATATGAATATTATTGTAAGTCTTTCATAATAATATTAGGTACTTATTTTCTCTTTAAGGTGTTGGAGATACTGAATGCATACCAAGTAGCATTGGGACGGATTATAAACTGGGCACGCGATAGCATTGTGGGCGTTCAATTATATTACTGAGCGTGTCATTCTGTTCACAATACACTGAGCTCGAGGAAAGGGAGGGTGTGGCTAAATATCCCGCCGCGGCGATGACGACTCCTGAGTGCCAGGCGCTTTTGACACCGTTGCTATCAAATTTGCGAGGTCTACTCTCTCCATCCGAGACTCGAGTTTAAAGCCTCACAGAAACAAAACTTCGTTCATGGTTAGATTAACACTTTTTCAGCGGTCGCCTTTATGTTTTAATATCGCTTGAACAAAACAAACCTGTATAAACCTACTAATAAAAAGCGCGCCAAACAATTCTCAACAATCCTAACAATTTAACAGGGACAAAGGCTATCAATTAAGTAATTGAGTCATTAAGAATTTACGTAGATAATTCTCTTACCTGTCCTTTCTGTATTATTATATCGTTTTGATGTTTTCCGAATTCGTACGTCCGTCATCACCAGTTGGTTCATTCCAAGCTGTGTGTTGTGTTAATGTCATACTTTCATAACATTCGTACCCCCTCACTCCGTCTCACATTATTACTCATCCTCTGGTTTTCTCCACATACGGTACTTTCTTTCCATTCTACAGCCCTGTTCTGTTCTATCCTGGTGTCTTTTCTTGCATTTAATTTCATTTGTTTCTATTTATTCCTTCTACCACATTTAAGCCTACAAGCTGCGATTTACAATTCCTTGGACGAACATGACAGTATTTCCATTTTAAAAAGAAAGTAAAATTTCTGTTAATTCATTTAGCAACAAGTAATATAATTAACTTACATTATTCCACTATTTTACTGCTTGATTTAGCACAGTGTTGTAGTGTTGTGCGACTTTCTCTGTTCCCTGAATTTCTGAAAACAGTATTTCAAATTTTACAGGAGTCCAGTGATAATGGCTAGCCTCTAAATGGCGAGAGGGAGTTTCATCACGAGTGAGGACATAAACATGTACAGTACTATTCAAGATTAAAGTACAACAACAATGTAAATGTATCTACCATATAGATAATATAGTACGCCTTCAAATAAATAACCTGACTGATATTCTCGGTAAGCGTGATTGGACTGTTGGTGAGTTTATCAGATAATTTAAACCGCAAGCAAACAGCTTATCCACCTGAACTCCGTATTATGCTAGAAATGCTCCTAAAGCACCTCTTAAAACGTAATAATGAAAATTGTAATTCATTACGTACATTATAAAAATATTTGAGGTTGTAGGTCTAACTCTATTGTATGCGGTTAAAATACATAACGTGCAATGAACATAAATAACGTATTTCTTACAACGTAAATTGAAAATGGCGTGGATTTCTGCTCTTTCTTTGATTATTTCCTACCTCCATTTCAAACTCGGCTATCGCCGCAGTGATCGAGAGTGACTGGGAGAACTTCGGCCAAGACCGACTCCAATCCTCAGACCGTAATATTAAAAAACATGGCGGCCGAAGTAGCCGGACTGCTGGTATTGGCTAACACGAAAATATCACGTACGTATTATACAAACGGTAGTAACTTAATATGATAAATGTAACATCATAGGGTAAATCACTTTTACACGTATGAAAACGCTTCGCCAACAAGTACGCACCACATATAATCAACTAGAATCACACATATTCTACTAGAAAAGAGACCAACAAGCTGATTTCAATTCGTCAAATAACGTTTTCTATTAGATTTCACTTCGCTGTTAAAATGATATTTCTAACATCATTTTGAATGTTTCAAAATAAATGAAGGTGCGAAATTCCTCGATTTATTCGCTCTCATGAGAACTGTGAAACATAACTTGTTGTTTTAGATAATTCTTCGCGAAGTTGTGTGTTATATATTGGAGTGCCTAGGGTAGGGCGCTACCAGTTTTGAAGTGGTGGGTAATTTCTTAAATTCACCACCCGATGAATGGAAAGTACACCAGAAATAATAATGTTATTGGCCTTACGTCCCACTAACATTTTTTACGGGGTTCGGAAACGTTGAAATGCCCAAATTTAGTCCTGCAGTAGTTCCTTGACGTGCCAGTAAATCTACCGACACGATGCTGACGTATTTGAGCACCTTCAAATACCACCGGACTGAGCCAGGATCGAATCTACCAACTTGGGATCAGAAGGCCAGCGCCTTAACCGTCTGAGTCACTCAGATCATTGTTAGTTTTTTGCTAGTTGTTTTACCTCGCACCGACACAGATAGGTCTTATGGCGACGATGGGACAGGAAAGGTCTAGGAGTGGGAAGGAAGCGCCCGTGGCCTTAATTAAGGTACAGCCCCAGCATTTGCCTGGTGTGAAAATGGGAAACCACGGAAAACCATCTTCAGGGCTGCCGACAGTGGGGTTCGAACCTACTATCTCCCGAATACTGGACACTGGTCGCACTTAAGCGACTGCAGCTATCGAGCTCGGTGTCATTCAGATCAAGTACACCCGAAATGATTATGTTCACCCAATGAACGGCCCTGGTAATGTTAATATAATGTTGACATATGGCATAACAGCACTTCGCACAATGATAGTACCTTAGTAATGAAACGTTCAGTCACTAAAGATATAATAGGGATTTACCCATTAAAGAACATGAGTGCTAAAACGCTATTGACTAAACATTGATATTTATCCACATGCACGAGTTTCAGTTCGGCGCAGTCTGCTTGATAACAGATAGCCGCAGCATGAATCGGAAGGTGTTGGTAGTGTAAAACCCTACGTTACAAACCCAGTTAATCCCTCTAAGTCACTATTTCTTTTGTGTAACAGTATAAAGATTGCTCCATTTGTCACACTTATAAGTGTTGTTATACTCCAAGATCCAGCCAAACATTTCCGAAGGCAAAGCGCAGATTATTGTAAAATACACTTGCATCTAAATCACTAGACACTTTGAAGCACATAGACACTGACGGAATAACACAATATCAATTATATTCTAAGTTAATATTTTTCGAGGAACACGAATAGTATGGAAGTAGAGAACTGGCTTCCCTAACCTCAGACTTATTCTCAAAATGATGTATGCACGATACGGTTTTGCCATGGACTTCAAAATAATCACGATGTATATTCCTAATCGATTTCTCTTCTAATGTTCTATTCCGTAGGAAACTTAAGAATAGTTGTATGAGAGGCATTGCCATAGTTAGACTAAAAGCTGATCCACCTAGTGCACTCATGTTCTTTCATGGGTAAATACACGATCAAAACAAGCACATTCTCACATTACTGCGTATAATTACAGATCCTATGTATCCACTGACTCATATAAATACACTCGCACACTGATATTCTACAAAGAAACTAACATTTATCGTCAAATTTCATAAAATTACACCGACTACATACGATAACAAACCAAAACAAACCCACATTTCCAACAATTCCGGCTACTCGATTCGCCATCTTTGAACGATCGAGAGTAGCATTAAGGTCTGAGGATTGGAGTCGGTCTTGCTTCGGCCAAACTTCACGGCCTGTGACGTAGCCACAACGTCACTGTGGTTGAAGAGCATGCGCTGCGCTCATCGCCTGCGCGTCCACTTTGTGCTCGGCGCCCGTGAGACGGAATGCCCAGCGTGAGCACCTCTGGTTTAAAGCAAACACACTCTCTTAGGGTTATATTCAAGAACTAAACTTAGGTGAACTTTTTACCCACCAAAATCACCATTTTCCCACTCATAGTCGAGATTTTGCTGAAAGTAGACTTTGGCCTGGACCTTGCTTGAAAGTCGCCAATGGCCCGCACTTTGACTTCACAAAGTGGACTATAGAGGATGATATAATAGTGGACATTCCAAACATAATCCTGTTTGTGGAAGATTTTGAATACTACCAGGCAATTATCCAAGCCCCACATACTCCTCGTCGAGCTACAAGAGATGCTCAAAATCCGATTGAGTTCTACAGGGATAACGAATTCAAAATTATGTACAAATTCGATAAACGAACTCTATTAGATATCTCATTCGCCCACCGTCAGCCATGATTACTATAATACAAACTTCCAGGTAAACCCGAAGCGTTTCCTGCATTACCGTGGTCAGATCCTGACCATTCGCCTAGAAACATCAGGTCGGCTCACGCACCGTCTATCGACTCATGTGTTCCGGATCTTTTTGGAGGAGGTCCTGGGGTACCCGAATATCACGATAGTGCAGCACAAGGACAACTTCAATGAGTCGCAGGCGGTGGAACGTCTCCGAGGAGGACTTGGAGAAGATCAGAGCTCTATTCCATCCTCTACCATCAACCTGGAGGTCTGGTTACCACCACAGATGGACATAGCTGTTTTTGCAAACCTCTTCCACGTGAAGGACTGTGGTAACGTGTCCACTCCTGGAAGATTTGGCTGGTTCATTCCTTCTAATTTATCACATCGTAATCCTGGCATGGACCATTGGCGTATATTTGCTGATCCCATGAAAGCAAAGCTTTTTGATCTCTCAGAAAATGACTTGAATTATGTTCAGCAGTTTGTCCAATCGTCCCCAGAGAGTCATTTTTGTGAAGAAGACTACTGTACCAAGGGAATGTACATTCCTGAGAGATGTAAACCTCTGCGGCACAAGACACAGCCGTGTGCATTCCTCTTTGCAGCATATCCTGCTGACACAGGATTTGTCAAGCAGGATATTGATGATCTACACCTGTTCGTGAAGGTCGTGTGGGTGGGACCGCATTTGTTGAACGTGACCAAGACGTTAACGGAGCGGATCCTAACGACCAACGCCAATCGTTCTCTCGTAGTACTGAGCTGGTTACCGAGTCCACTTATGGTGTCTGGAGAGACATCATTCACTCTCGTCACCTTTCCGTATTGCAAACTTTTAACTGGACACTGTCGCTACGAGATACACAAACTTGTTAAACTCTCCTGGACTGGTCTCGAGGATGGTGCTAAACCTGCATATGAAGCTGTCTACAAGTTCCACTTTGAACCTAGCGATTACCGCAAATTGATGGATTTGTACGAAGCTGTTGGTGAAGAAAACCCTAGTCGAGCTGCGTGTCAGTGGATGAGACAAAATGCGAACAAGTGGAATCGGTGGGTACCCACCATTGATGAAAAAAACATTCTATTTGTTGGAGGTATCTTCCCCCTTACTGGATCAGCATACACATCGAAAGGAATTGTCAGAGCCGCTCAGATGGCTCTGGAAGCCGTCAACACCAACGACTCCGTTCTTCGAGACTACAGAATGGAGCTTAAAGTTGACAATGGCCAGTGTGAAGCAGATGTTGTCATGAAGACATTCATACACTACATCACATACAACCTGTACCAGAAATTAGTGGGAATATTAGGTCCAGCTTGTTCAAACACAGTGGAGCCTCTAGCAGGAATTACGAGGCATTTCAAGACGGTGGTCAGCTACAGTGCTGAAGGTTCAAGTTTTTCAGACCGAAGCAAATACCCCTATTTTTTCCGGACTATCGGAGAAAACGGGCAGTACACACCAGTGTATGTAGCTTTGCTGAAAAAAGGGGTTGGAAACGCGTAGCAGCACTGACAGAAGATGGACCGAAGTACACCGAGTACATCTCGCACTTACAAGATTCTCTGCATGCTGAAGGTATCGCTTTTGTTCATAACAGGAAGTTTCCAAGGGATAGGGAGAGAGATGCAATGCGGAAGTATTTGGAAGACATGAAGAAAATCAACGCTCGAATTATCATCGGTGATGTTTACGATCAAGCCGCACGGGATCTCATGTGCCAAGCATATACATTGGAGATGACCGCTAAGCAGGGGTATGTATGGTTCCTCCCCCTGTGGTTGTCTCCTGACTGGTACAACACTACACGTTACGTGATGCCTGGAAATGGCACTGCTGGCCACAAAAACGAGGATATCAACTGTACCACAGCTGAAATGATAAAGGCTATCAACGGGCACCTGGCAATGACTCATGCGTTCTTTGCCCCTGATGATCACGTAATGCAAGAAAATATCAGAGTGAGGGAATGGAAAGAAAAATACAGAAATGTGTGTCATTCAACGAAAACGACAGAGTCAAACTACGCAGGATACGCTTATGATGCTGTGTGGACTTATGCCTTTGCGTTAGACCAACTGTCCAGAGAGAATGAAACATACCTGACGGATCTGCATTCCGATATCACCACCAAGCGTTATGTTGAGATACTCCAGGCTACTGATTTCCATGGAGTATCTGGCAGGATCAGATTTGTCGGTGGACCATCTCGTGTATTAGATATCTTCGCGTTGTTCGAAGTTGCACTAATGATGGAAAATCAAAGGGGGACTACTTATTCCTCCAATACAACTGCTAATTGCTTGAAGATATCATGTACGGGTAAATGTGAATTACTAGACTTACCGGTACTCGTTTATTATTATTTATTGTAATGCTTTTACACGTAACTGATTGTGCTTATCTATTTTACATAATCTCAATGTTCTTTCTAGTTATAGACCCAAGTTTTCACAACCTGAAAATAATTTTATGTTCCTCTATTGTTGAGAAAAACAAAACACGAACAATTACGATACCCTCACCTAATAGCGTGCGGGGCCTCCTCTGGCCCTGCGAACTGCAGTGACACGCAGTGGAAGTGAGTCGACAAGTCCCTGGTAGTCCTCTGGACGCAGCTGACACCAAATCGTTTACAGAGCGGCCGCCAATGCTGGTCTGTTTGTGGGTGCAGGATCCATGGGACGGAGCCTGCGTTCCAGGACGTCCCAGATATGCTCGATAGGGTTCATATGGGGCTCCTGGGTGGCCATGGTAGTCGTTGGACCTCCGCTGCATGTTCCTGGAACCATTACCGGGCGACGTAGGAGCGATGTGGCGGCGCGCTATCATCTTGAAACGCCGCAGAACCGTCTGGGCGCTGGAAGGCCAAAAATGGGAAGGAGATCTCCGAGCAGCTGCACATACCGCGTACCATTCAAAGTCTCTTCCAGAACAACTAAGGGGCCCATTCCATACCGAAAATGCACCCCAGACCATAAGAGACACCAGCGCCCTGGACCACACCTTCGAGGCAGGCGGGATCCATCCCTTCATGTGGTCTGCGCCATACACGGTGCCTCCCATCGGCATGGTGCAGTTGAAATCGTGATTCGTCCGACCATATCACGTTACGCCATTGCTCCAGTGTCCATCCCTGGTGACTGGCGACAAATGCGCGTCGTTGTGCCCGATGTGCGGCGTCGGCTCCCATACCCCATAGAACCCATATTCCTGCGGATTGTCCACTGGGAGACGTGTCTAGCACGACCTGTGTTGAATTGAGCCGTGATTTGTTGCACGGTTGCCCGTCTGTCACTATTGACAATCCGTCTCAGATGTCGCCGGTCACTATCATCGAGGGTGGCTGGACGGCCGGTCGTTCTTGTGTTGTGGACGGTGACACCCGCATTCAACCATTCACGATACACCCTGGACACGGTTGATCGTGTGAAGCCGAATTCCCGCACCACTTCCGAAATCGCACTTCCCATCCGTCGGGCACCGATCACCATACCCCATTCGAACGGTGTCAGCTCACGACAGCGTTCCATGTTACACCTGTCACATACACAGCCACTGCTCACAAGGTCTCCTATACAATTGCCGCTGGCACAGGGGGCGTGTGGTGCGCAGACAACACACCTGCGCATCAGTGCTCCGCTATCCCATGACATTTGCTCAGTCAGTGTAGTGTACTTCAGCCACACTCAACTTTGGAAATAGACTTAGAGCAAAATTAGACTTTCCTATCAGTCTTTTTCTTGAATACCACCTTTAGTCTATGCCTTCACACCAGGCCATAGATTATTGAAAGTTGCCATGATACATAGAAGACCAAGTACGGTGCATGTACTAGATCAGTACACTAGGACAAGAGTTATGTAAGTTCGAGTAACTAAGCTATAACACTGCTCAGTTCGTAAATTCTTAAATGGATTCTGTCTCCACGTGTCCCAACTCGTTCGGACGTACCTGTTCCCGCGTTAAGGTCGTCTCACGACCACACCCTGAATTATCACTATCATGGGGCCGTCCTAGGGACTTGTCGGGCTTGTAGTGTTTAACCCTCCCAGTGCACACTGATTTTAATGTGACGCGGACTGCACACTGGGGTCTGCTGGACCCAATTATTAAAATATTAAAATATGCATGTATATTTAATTTTGTAATAATATTCCTTTACTCACTAGTTATCTTTTTAAAGATTCTCCTTTAGGAATGATATCGAAAAGAAGAGTTTGAATTAAATACAGATTTATTAACACACAAAAACTAACATAGTATAAATTTTCTGATTGAAAACACACAGGAAAAGTTATGATTTTTGTTAGAAACAAGTAATAAGTTCTGTAATTGATAAGATATAAAATAGTGTATAATAGACTTTGATGAAAATCAAGAGCAAATATGGACATGAAAATCACAGTACTTCATCTTACACAGCACTTTGAACTTGTCACTTTTTCACACACACTCCTCGCAGATCTGTGCACGGTGTTCATCACACATTGGCCTCTTGCAGGAACGGCAGGTCAATTTAGTTTTCCTGTCCTTACTTCTTGGGCAAAATGAACATCTCTGTTTCCTCAAAAGTCTTTCCTGTGGTTGTGGTCTCGGTTCGATTCCCAGTAATTCTTGAAGCGCGACTCTCAAAGGTCTTCTCAGTGTTGGAATTTCCACTCTGGTTTGGAGGTAGGGCTCAATGAGACCCCATGCTAGTTCATGGATGAAGTTCCGCCGAGATGTTTTCAGCTGTGGGTTTGCAAGGAAAAAGAGTACCATACCATTTACACTTGCCTGATCAAGCATCCCAAATAGTACTCTCAGAGGCCATCTTCTTGTCGCTCGGGCTGTACTGTAATTTCCACATAGCTGATCAAATGTATCCGTACCTCCTTTTGTATTATTGTAGTCCATTACCATTTCGGGTTTTCCCGTTGTGTTGTCAAGGGTGCCTGAATCATGCATGGTTGACAAGATGAGAACTACTTTCTTCTTTTTTGGTGTAAAGGACACTAGAGTTTTGTTATTGTCTAATGCAAACAGGGATTCTCCTACAGTTTTCCCTTGCAGGAAATTAGGTGGTATCTCAGGTTTGTTTTTTCTCAAGGTACCCAGCATCGTCAAGTTGAAGTCCCGGGCCATTGTGTCAAACAACGGTATGGATGAAAACCAATTATCCACTGTGATATTTCTTCCCGTGCTGTGTATTGGTTCGGAGAGTTTCCTCACATAGTAAGAAGGAACTCTCTCTTTTCTTTCCATTGGTACCTTCCCTACATACGGAATTGCATTGAGCATATAAAATGTTTTTGAGTCATTCATCATGACTCTTTTTATTCCGTATTTCCCTGGTTTTGATGCAATATAAACACGAAATGGGCAGTTTCCTCTGAAGTTTAGCAGCTGTTCATCTATCGTACAGTATTCAAAGGGAGTATAAAATGCCTTACAATTACTAATAAAAATCTCCCAGATATCTCTGATGGGTGCAAACTTATCAGATTCTCGTCTTTCGTTGCGAGTTGTCCTATCATCGAACCGAAGGCACGATAGCAAAAACTGAAAGCGCCGCATGGGCATAGTAGCTCTAAACAGAGAGTGTCCGAATTTGTCAGACCATAACTCTTCTGGACATAAGTGGGCTGACTTCTGAACACCGCCAACATATAGTAGTCCAATGCAGGCCTTTATTTCATTAGAACTGGTATTCGTGTGGTAGCTGAGTGGCTGTCGACATTCAGAGCGCCTTTGCTCAATCTCCTCATTAGTATGTTGAACAATAGTGTCAATAATCTGGGCATTTATAAGAAGAGACCAAGATTCTAACGGAGTCTTAGCTGTTTTCGCTGGTCCTATCGGTCCAGGGAAGCGTTTGACTAAGTCTCGAGCAGAGGTTCTCCCAGTTCGTTTTCGAGGGACGGTGCTCCAAACGTATCCATTCTTCCCTTTTAGAGTTTGAATGTTCCGTCTTACAGCTTCGTGATTATCGTCTTCTTCCCCCGCCTCCTCCTCCTCTGCACTTTGTTCACTGTCACTTTGTTCATGAGTCTCTACAGTGTCCTCTTCTTCCTCCTCTCCTACATCTTCATCAAAGTACACTCTGTCTGAATTTTCATCTAATAACACACTGTTTAGAGCATCGCATATTTCCTCTTCTGTCGTTAGAAGTTTAGATGTTGAAGCAATACTAGGTTACCACTACTTAGCATATAATGTCCTCAGCACCAGATGAAAACATTAGAACACAGTAATAAGTCTGTTGAGTATAACTAAAGAAACACGGATCACAAGATGTACAAGTTCGTAACACGGACTGCACACTGGGGTCTAGCTCACCCGAACTCAACTTCTAACTGCTTTCACACCCTCGCTAATGTTCAGTGACCTTGACATACCTTGGTAAGGGTGGCGCAGGGATGCCAACTGAGTTTAGAAGTGGGAAAGAAAATCATTCAGTCACAAATAAAAACACCTTATGCAATTAAAATTTTCGCTGGGTCTGTGGGACCCCAGTGTGCAGTCCGAGGGTTAAGATGGTGGAGCTCGGATGCGTTGCTTCAGTTTGCCCCAGACACTCACGTACTGCAACTTATGCACGAACACTGCCTCACGTGAGGAATTACATGTGGCACTAAGATCTCGTCAATGTACCGTCGGTCAGTTAAGGATCCATTGCAAATGATCAGGAGTTTGGCTTTCGTGTCAAGACTTACGCCTCCCCACACATAACACATCCACCTGCATAACCAACGGTATATTGTATTTCTGTCGAATGAAATTGCCCAAGCCTAACCAAAACCTTCCCGGGATATATTTCCAGACGTTCTCATTGACAGTAAAAAAAATGCTCGAACAACAGGATAATAAGATTCTATATTCAAAAGTTGAAGCAACAACAACAGGTAGCACGAACTAACTGGTACTGAAACAACCGAAACAGACCGTAACAGAAGCAGGCAAGGAAACAACGACGCTCAATAGAGATTCGCCTAGCTAAAATCTCTGATTCGGCGGGGAATCGAAAGCAGGACCTTTTGATCATTCAGGCTGAGAAGATGACCCCTTCATTCCATTATTGTTGGTAAAGATCGGAAGTTTCGTTGGAAAAGTCATCGATATGATCACACTAATTGAAAAAGTCTCTGAAACCTAACGATATTCGCGGTCGCACGACGTTCTCCTGAGGACAGGCCTCATTCCTGTGGTTACCAGACCAGTCAGACGAGTCTGTGGCTTTGACGTAATTACTGCGCGCTATATAATTGCATCAACCTTGGCCATTGCGGGGTGAACTGTAACCTGTGTACTGGCAGTGTATTAATAATTCATTATTGGTGAAGAGTTAGAAGTTCAGGGGCCGGAGCTAGCGCTCCCAACCTCCGAAAATTTGAAAACGATACAGGAATTCAAAATAAACCGTATTCTTTATGGTAAAACCGTACAGTACTAATATTCGCCCAAATGCACTAAAATTCAATAGAAAGCGTGCAATAATAGCAAGTAGCAATAATATCAAATAGGAATGCTTAACTGAAACTTATTACCGTCCTAGAAGTAAGAAAACTCAACATATACATACACTTTGCTCTTTCTTCACATGTTGGATCAGGACGCAGCTACTGTCTATACTCTCCCACGACTGCCTTTACTTTTGTTCCCTTCTGGCTGTTTTAACAGAAAGTTTTAATTTTTTGGGTGTCGAAGGACCTGCTTTATGTTTGAAATCAGAAGTTAACCGCATCTTTACTTATTCAACATTCAAAATAAACGCCAAAGAAAATAACATAACTAATACATAGTAAGTACATCATAATATTATTCATAAGTTTGACGAAATCACGTTATCGGTAAGACGCTGCAATGTTACACCATACTTTACACTGGTTAACAAACGGTTGATGGAGTTCGGTGTGGGCTGATTCAAGAATGTGACTGTAAACTACGGGATCCACAGTTGATAAAGTTTGAAATAGGGTAATCCCGCCCGCAGAATGAGACAGAAAAATCCCACGTGTCGGACTATTCAGGCGCTTCATTGGTTGATCTGAAACCAGCTCAAAGGTGAATCAGAATCACAACAACATTCAAAGCTTGGGAGTCCCGTGGAGAAATTGAGCCACGTTCATACATGTCCAGAAAATGAGGTATATTCAAACAGGAGAACAAATAATTTTGCATACAAAATCTGAACATTTCCAATAATAAAAAATGTTCATTTAAAAATTTCGCAGAACCGTATATAATACGTACGGTTTGACATTCGAACGGTACACCGTACATAGATGCCTTTGCTGGCGAGATTTAGTGTTGCACTCCACTGTGTCTTCTGGTATGGGATAGAATAAATTTATTACTTTCACTGACCTGTCTCAGTCTCATCTTTGGCTTTGACAATATGAAAGTGGCCGAGGTATGAACGATGCTAGTAATACCATTCCTTATGCAGCCAGTCCCTGTTATGAATGGTGAGAAAATATCGCTCAAGGGGTCGATTGGTGCATGCATTTCAGTGGGTTTGGCAGACTGGTATGTAATAGCAACTTCTAGCTCGGCGAGGAAAGCAACGGGAAACTACCTGACTCATTTCCCTAGCATGGCTCTTTAGTGACGCCTAGGCTATCTATGACAGCTGTTGGCGGAACTGTGGAGGATCAAACCAGCCTTCGGGCTGAATACCCAACATACATGCATGCATGCATGCATACATACATACTGCCCCCTTCATGCCGGGCTCAGCTCGCCGGAGAGCGAGGGTCTCAGTCGTGGACCGTTCGCTATCGGCTGCGCAGAAAATTTTAAAGGCAGGGATAGATAAAGGACTAGCGACAAATGAAAGGAGACTAAATTAGGTTTTCACATTTATTAAACTAACACTCTTTTAAAGAAAACACGTAAATTAACAAAATCTGGGTTGAATTCTTGAATAACATCTTCTCCTCGTGCTTTCATTCGTGAGGGATCTCGCTCAAATAAATTTTCAATGATTGTTCTTTTCTGCAATAATAAATATAAAAATCATTAACTTACTGAAAAATTGACTGAAAACAAAATAATATCTGATATCCTTCTCCTATGATAATTAAAATTAAAATCTTCCCTCTGGGTTTTAATTATTTTCCAAGAAAATGATTATTTTCTTCTCCTTATTTAAATTATTAAAAATTATTTAATTCATTAATTTATGATTAGCAAGTCTTCCCTAGACTTTCCTTTCCACAATTATATCATTTATATAATTATTGACTGAATAAAATTCTTTTAATAAATTTTACTTGAACATCTATCATTCTAACTTTGGCTCAATTTTATGCAGAAAGTGACTGTACAATATCTAACAATTAAATCTCGTGACATCAGTCCACGGACGTTGCCTTCTCTTATCCACTTTGAGTTAGTAAATTAGGCCCTAATCTATCTTAAATTACGATAAAATCTTCTAAAGATTCAAAATTGATCCAATTACGGACACGCGAAATAATACAAGTCGGTCAAAACTTTGACGCACATAATGAAAATTACCTTCACAAAATCGTACATGAAATATTCAAAAAAAACACAGATTAGGATCAAATCTCACATCACACATTCACACAGGGTTACACGGCATTATTATAACATTATTTACACGAACACTAACCCATTATTATTAATTTTAGGATTTTACTGTGAATTAGGGAAATCATTCTCTAGATGACACTATCACACACATCCCAGGTATCAATTCAGAATGTGATAGAATTAAGGTTATCACTTATACAAAGAAATTAACTATACAACGATGTTCAAGGAGTATTTTAAACAGAAATCATCCTAATTTAGCGAGTAGAATAATATAACACAGGTCAAAATAATAGGATACGCGCTTACGGTACATGAGTTGCGGCATTTATATTTATTCATCATAATGTCGTGGCTCTCAATTATTCTGCACTGAAGCTCGAAGAAATCATGTCCAGTGACACATCTCTTCCCAAAATTGACTCTAATGGGTGCATAAATTATTACTCAAATATAATGCCCATCTGCAAGTCATATTCAAATTCATAGCGCAGAAATATACCTATAACTCGTCGATACTCCGTCAGGAGAATTTGCCATGTCCCAGGCTTACTTTACATAAAGTGAGCACACGATAATACTCTCCAAAAATAACTAGCATTAAACTCATGACCTTATTAAATCATTTTAGCCCGTAATTAGCTTTAATTATTTTTACTCATTATTATTATTATTATTATTATTATCCCTGACCGTGCGTAATCTCATTCGTAAAGTTGTCGTGTGAAGTTATTCGGATGACTCTAAATAAATTCGAACCCATAAACATGTTGTACAATCGTAGAATGAAATTCTACACGAAGAAAAAACACTAGAACACTGTCCTAATTTGTTTCAAATAATTTTCAAATTATTTCAAAACTAATCAAAATTAACGCGGGGTTCATTTAATTTTTATCTCTCCTGTCTTCTAAATTCTTAGGACAGTTAAGGTCTCTCTCGATGATTCACACACATTTCTAACTAATAGAGCAAACACACACTCATTCCAAGGTTCTAACTACCTCTCACCAATGAAAGAAGAATGAAAAATCAAACTACTGCAAAACTAATAGAAATCCAAAGGAATAAGTAAGGCTGCGTTTACAATTATTTACAAAGATAGAAAGCAATTGAATTCTTAAAGAATACTCATGTGACTGGTGTGAACTGGATTGTGGCTGATGACCTAGCACGTGGTCACATCACCTTCCGTCGAACGAAGTTTCGCCCATGTCCGATGCCTTACATGTTTAGTGACTCATGGAGGCGTTGACGATGTACAGGAACTTGCAGTATTCTTCGTAGAACTGGATATCCATCTTGCAGTAAACTCGAACTCAGGACCTTTCTTCTTTCAAGTTCTTGTAGAAAGCTGAAACTAACAAAAAGTCTTAGAAATAGCCCAGGACTCACTCTCGATGCTTTATAGTTTGGCTGAAGACACTTATCTTAGAATAACCCTAAATTAATCGTAGTGAATTTGTCGAGTGTCTGAATTGCTGTTTATACAGTCCTCGATGCCTTCTCCAATGTAAAGTCTTCCGATGAAGCAAATGACGTCCAATCTCTTCGGTTGCCGCAGTCAGAGTAATGCTAAAATTTAGCGTTCAGAAGTATAAAACCCTCTACCAAATTTTCCTCTGGAATTACCACTAATTTCCTGTCGTAAGACATAGGTGTGTCTCTTAATTACTTCTAATTGGTGGATTTGTTGAATTGCAGTGAAGGTTGTCACTTTTATTGGCTGCTCCAGTTTTACGTCACTTGACTTTCCATTTATTGATCGATTGAGATCTGCTTGCTCGCCGGGTCACGTGGTACGCACACATGTGTCTGAAGGCCACATAACAGGAATTCCAGACTGCTCCCTCGTGTTCTCTGTAGGTCGGGAAAACCTGTTCGCGAAGTGACTGGCTCGCCCTGGCACGAAATACAGAATCTCACCCTCTTGTAGATTAAAATAATGTCCCAACACGCTGATGAAATAAATCATTTCCTTTCTAATAAAATATTACCACTTTTGAAGGGGACATATTTCTCCCTTGGTTAAATAATGATTTGATCTGAAGATGGAATCATTATTACAGGAAATCTCCAATTAACATGTTCCCTGAAAATTTAGGTGGTAATCATGTGTCACTTCTATTTAGGGTTTTGTTCCAGCACGAAGCCTCGCGTTGTCTGCCTCGAGTGTAGCACCAAGCCGTCGAAGTTGATCCATTACCTTCTCTTGTAATTCACGGCATTCTTCACAAATCTCATCTTGTAGATTCACTTGGGTCGAAACATGGTGGTAGGTTGGATCTTCATCTGTATCTGGCGGTGTTTCTTCTTCTATTCCTATAGCTTGGTTAACCTTTGAGTTTATGAGGTCATACGGGTGTGTTGCATCGTCGCCCTCTTCTATAATATTATCCAGAGCCTGATTTACCTCTTCTGTGGCTTCCTGGTCTTCGGATTCCCACGGTGTCGAGGCGTTATTAATGAGAAACACACTCTGATCATTGATATCGGCTGGATTAACTATAGCCGTTTCCCATGTCTCATCCAATCGAAAAAGAATCTGGTTGGAATTCAAGTCAATATTGGCATGGTAAGATGTCAAAAAGTCAACTCCTAGAATGATGTTAAATTTTATATTTGACATAGCCAAGAATACGTTCTGAAATTTTGTATTTCCAATTTCAACATCCAACAGTGTCTGTAGTTTGCAAGCCACAGTCTTATCCGGGATAATTCCTTTTATTTTAATGTGAGATACTGGTATAATCGGGATATCATGTCTGTCCTTTAAATCGTTTAGGAAAGAAGTTGAAATGACACTAATTGTAGATCCAGTATCCACTAAACATTTTACTTTTACGCCACATATTCTAGCCGAAATTATAGTTCGTGTTCGACTCTAGATTTTCTTCGAGTAGGTCATCTGATCTTGTCATCCAGGAATCAATTTGAACAATAATCCACTCTTGCGTTTCACTGTTACTATATGGGTTAGCGTCGAGACTATCTCCTACTAATTCAAGGGTTTTTTTTTTTTGATGGCACCTTGATTGTACCCATCATCTTCCGAATGTTCTTTCTCTTCCCTTTGTTTTGCTCTTTGGTACTCCAAACTCTCCGCTCCAACAATGTCGGGGTTGACGTCCTGCTCATGTATAGCCCGATGCCATTTCTTACGTTCTTGACTGGACTGCTGGAGTTCCCGCAAATACTTCTCTCTTTCTTCCTCTCTCCAGTTTCTTTTCCGTCTCTCAGGTCTTCTATTCTCTGGTTCTCTTCTGCATCTGTCCCTATTGTTTTCATATGGTCTTCTTCGGACATTACGTCTGGAATAATTCCATTCTTCGTCATCTCGGCGTCCTGGTCTCGGAGATCGGTCTCTGGGTTGTCTTCCTTCGATATTTCTACCCCAATTTCTCCCTTGGTTAGCAATGTTCCTTTCTTCAGATCTGGTAACATTGGTTTGGAAAACTTGCTGTTCTTGGCCGGAATTTCGCCTCTGTGGTTCTCTGGATGTCATGTCGAGCTGTCTCAATATGGCTTCAGCTTGAATCGCAGTTTGTACATTTGAGGCAATCATGATTCGTTGCGTCTCTGCTGGAAGTTGCCTGGTAATGACCTTTATTAATTCAGCTTCCGATGGCGGTGTGTCTAGCTCTCGTAGCTTACGTAGCTGACTGGAGAAAAATTCTGAAAATCGTGTTGGCGTGGATAAGGCATACCTCTTAGCGTACAACTCTGTCTTGAGATTATGTTGAATATCCGTGTTCCAATATTTTTCTAGGAAAGCCCTCTTAAATCCTTCGAAATTGTCGAATGAGTATCGGAACGCTGTGAACCATGTCAATACAGAATTCTCCAAATATCTTTCCGTTACTCGCAGTTGGCGCTCTTCTGGTATTTTGTTGTCCCGAAAATATTCTTGTAATTCATTAATAAAACTCCTGGGAGTTACCCCTTTTACGTTATTAAATTTTTTTGGATGGTCCTCCTGTATTCGAATTATATTTACTATTTGCGTTTGACCTGACGTATTAAGTTGACTCACTCCTCCGCTGTTATATCCTTGAGCTGGATTGGTAACATTTACGTTGTTATGGGCATTCATTTGGTCGTCCTGCTTCGGAGTTGAAGATAAAATCTCTCCGGATACCTTCCTTTCTAAATTACTTTGCCGCTCTAACAATGTATTGGTTACAATATTATGACTTTCGCCTTGCAATTTAAGCAATTGTAATTCTTTAGTGAGTTCCTGAATTCCATTCTGTAGTTCTTGTTTATAAGATTCTGAACTAGCTTTGACCTCTCCTATTTCTTTATCTATTGAGGTTTTCATAGTTTGCAAACTCTGTTGTGTTTCCTCAATCGTTTCGTAAAAATATTCAAGTCGCTCTGAGTTGGTGACTTGAGCTACTTTTATTTCAGCAATAACGCCCTTTTCTACCTGTTTCACAGTTTCGAAAATTTGAGTAAATTTCCTCGACCATGCTGTTTTGGTTGCTGTTAAGTCCTGTGTATTCTCATCGATTTTCTCCTCAATCGCTTGAAATTTATCTTGCACCTCGTCCTTATATTTGCCTAATCCTTGTAATATCCCAGTTTGTACTTTAGCCAGTCTTTCACTAAATTCATTAGACATAGCTGACATGGCATTGTCTATTCCGACCTGGATTTCTCCCTTTAAATTTGAAAAATTTTGTTTCACAGATACCAATTCGCTTTGAACTGAAGCTAACTTCCCATTAAATAATTTAACGTCCATGTGTAGCTTTTCGATATTTTCCTCTGTCTTGCTTTGGATTTCCTCAATAGTACCTTTGAGTTCCCGTTTTACTAACTCACTATTCTCATTAAGTTTTTTCTCTAGATTTTCACTAAGTTTCTGTTCTAATGATACATTATTTTCACTAAGTTTAAGCACTAACAATTCATTAAGATTCTGCTCTAGTTTAGTTTGGTTTTCATTCATGTCCCGTTTTAAGTTATTCTGTAAGTCTATCACTACTCCGTCTAGGAGTCTACGTAAATCCTCCATTGTTACAGTACTCATTTTTCTTTGAGATAAACGGCAATTCAGACATGGGCGGACTAAGTTCGATGGCCACATACCAGAATCCAATTCATCAGTCACAAGTGGATTGATGTCACAGCCTTCAGAGAAGATTAACGTCGCAAAATACAATCCTACAGCCTAAGTCCAAATTATGCGGAAAATAGCCGCTAAAAGAAAAATTTTGACAACTATCCTCCAGATTTTGTTTATAACTAAACAACAAGGCCCTTCCTAAACTTAACCTGAGTGTAGTTCGCCACAAAATTTTGGGCTAATAAATGTTTCAAAAATAACCTGGAAAAAAATTTTATTTGTCGCCGCATCTTGTTTTTGTCCAAATTCTGGACTACAAGATCGAGTCCTTTTATTGGTACAGCCAATAAATCGGGCCTAACCACGTTGGCCGCCAAATCTATACCTGCCCCCTTCATGCCGGGCTCAGCTCGCCGGAGAGCGAGGGTCTCAGTCGTGGACCGTTCGCTATCGGCTGCGCAGAAAATTTTAAAGGCAGGGATAGATAAAGGACTAGCGACAAATGAAAGGAGACTAAATTAGGTTTTCACATTTATTAAACTAACACTCTTTTAAAGAAAACACGTAAATTAACAAAATCTGGGTTGAATTCTTGAATAACATCTTCTCCTCGTGCTTTCATTCGTGAGGGATCTCGCTCAAATAAATTTTCAATGATTGTTCTTTTCTGCAATAATAAATATAAAAATCATTAACTTACTGAAAAATTGACTGAAAACAAAATAATATCTGATATCCTTCTCCTATGATAATTAAAATTAAAATCTTCCCTCTGGGTTTTAATTATTTTCCAAGAAAATGATTATTTTCTTCTCCTTATTTAAATTATTAAAAATTATTTAATTCATTAATTTATGATTAGCAAGTCTTCCCTAGACTTTCCTTTCCACAATTATATCATTTATATAATTATTGACTGAATAAAATTCTTTTAATAAATTTTACTTGAACATCTATCATTCTAACTTTGGCTCAATTTTATGCAGAAAGTGACTGTACAATATCTAACAATTAAATCTCGTGACATCAGTCCACGGACGTTGCCTTCTCTTATCCACTTTGAGTTAGTAAATTAGGCCCTAATCTATCTTAAATTACGATAAAATCTTCTAAAGATTCAAAATTGATCCAATTACGGACACGCGAAATAATACAAGTCGGTCAAAACTTTGACGCACATAATGAAAATTACCTTCACAAAATCGTACATGAAATATTCAAAAAAAACACAGATTAGGATCAAATCTCACATCACACATTCACACAGGGTTACACGGCATTATTATAACATTATTTACACGAACACTAACCCATTATTATTAATTTTAGGATTTTACTGTGAATTAGGGAAATCATTCTCTAGATGACACTATCACACACATCCCAGGTATCAATTCAGAATGTGATAGAATTAAGGTTATCACTTATACAAAGAAATTAACTATACAACGATGTTCAAGGAGTATTTTAAACAGAAATCATCCTAATTTAGCGAGTAGAATAATATAACACAGGTCAAAATAATAGGATACGCGCTTACGGTACATGAGTTGCGGCATTTATATTTATTCATCATAATGTCGTGGCTCTCAATTATTCTGCACTGAAGCTCGAAGAAATCATGTCCAGTGACACATCTCTTCCCAAAATTGACTCTAATGGGTGCATAAATTATTACTCAAATATAATGCCCATCTGCAAGTCATATTCAAATTCATAGCGCAGAAATATACCTATAACTCGTCGATACTCCGTCAGGAGAATTTGCCATGTCCCAGGCTTACTTTACATAAAGTGAGCACACGATAATACTCTCCAAAAATAACTAGCATTAAACTCATGACCTTATTAAATCATTTTAGCCCGTAATTAGCTTTAATTATTTTTACTCATTATTATTATTATTATTATTATTATCCCTGACCGTGCGTAATCTCATTCGTAAAGTTGTCGTGTGAAGTTATTCGGATGACTCTAAATAAATTCGAACCCATAAACATGTTGTACAATCGTAGAATGAAATTCTACACGAAGAAAAAACACTAGAACACTGTCCTAATTTGTTTCAAATAATTTTCAAATTATTTCAAAACTAATCAAAATTAACGCGGGGTTCATTTAATTTTTATCTCTCCTGTCTTCTAAATTCTTAGGACAGTTAAGGTCTCTCTCGATGATTCACACACATTTCTAACTAATAGAGCAAACACACACTCATTCCAAGGTTCTAACTACCTCTCACCAATGAAAGAAGAATGAAAAATCAAACTACTGCAAAACTAATAGAAATCCAAAGGAATAAGTAAGGCTGCGTTTACAATTATTTACAAAGATAGAAAGCAATTGAATTCTTAAAGAATACTCATGTGACTGGTGTGAACTGGATTGTGGCTGATGACCTAGCACGTGGTCACATCACCTTCCGTCGAACGAAGTTTCGCCCATGTCCGATGCCTTACATGTTTAGTGACTCATGGAGGCGTTGACGATGTACAGGAACTTGCAGTATTCTTCGTAGAACTGGATATCCATCTTGCAGTAAACTCGAACTCAGGACCTTTCTTCTTTCAAGTTCTTGTAGAAAGCTGAAACTAACAAAAAGTCTTAGAAATAGCCCAGGACTCACTCTCGATGCTTTATAGTTTGGCTGAAGACACTTATCTTAGAATAACCCTAAATTAATCGTAGTGAATTTGTCGAGTGTCTGAATTGCTGTTTATACAGTCCTCGATGCCTTCTCCAATGTAAAGTCTTCCGATGAAGCAAATGACGTCCAATCTCTTCGGTTGCCGCAGTCAGAGTAATGCTAAAATTTAGCGTTCAGAAGTATAAAACCCTCTACCAAATTTTCCTCTGGAATTACCACTAATTTCCTGTCGTAAGACATAGGTGTGTCTCTTAATTACTTCTAATTGGTGGATTTGTTGAATTGCAGTGAAGGTTGTCACTTTTATTGGCTGCTCCAGTTTTACGTCACTTGACTTTCCATTTATTGATCGATTGAGATCTGCTTGCTCGCCGGGTCACGTGGTACGCACACATGTGTCTGAAGGCCACATAACAGGAATTCCAGGCTGCTCCCTCGTGTTCTCTGTAGGTCGGGAAAACCTGTTCGCGAAGTGACTGGCTCGCCCTGGCACGAAATACAGAATCTCACCCTCTTGTAGATTAAAATAATGTCCCAACACGCTGATGAAATAAATCATTTCCTTTCTAATAAAATATTACCACTTTTGAAGGGGACAATACATACATACAAACACAGAGGGTTGAAAACGTAAACGTACGGTTGGCAACGCTGACGGTAAGTCACGTTATTCCACTGTAACTTGTAATAAACTGGAATACACAAAACTGAGCGAGCGACAGCTGCACTCGCTCATGTGCGGCCAGTATCCAGTATTCGTGAAATACTGGGTTCGAACCCCACTGTCGGCAGCCCTGAAGATGGTTTTCCGTGGTTTCCCATTTTCACACTAGGCAAATGCTGGGACTGTACCTTTCGCCCACTTCCTTCTAACTCCTGGCCTTTTCCTGTCCCATCGTCGCCGTCGGTGGCTGTAAAGAGAATTGCACAAATAATTTTCAACTACATTCGAACCTGCCTTAACGGACACCTTTATTCAGTGAACTCATCTATATACGGACATTGTTCCACGGAACTGATTTTATTTTGCATAAGACGCGTCTCATTTAAGCGGGCACCTCGAATTCCGGACAGCGGACACTTGTTTTAAATTGGCACTTTACAGATTCAGGGACATGTCCTTTATACCGGGCTATGTCATTCTTTCTCTTAAAATCATTCTGCGGACATACGAGAATTCCTTCAAAATGTTTATACTATTTCGAGTCCAAACAAGGAAAAGAGAGATGAGATGTACATAAGGATGCTCAAATAGCCGTAACATTTTTTCTGTACAGGACTCTTTCCAAACCTTTAGTTAGGGTCATATTTTGTTCTAATTAGTGCACATTCTGAGAATTCTAGTTGCCCGGGAATGCTGCCAGTGACTGTTCGGTTACGTGCCGGATGCTACCAGGCCATTATCGTGCCAATAGCGACCGCGTGGATAAGCATCGTGCCGCATGCGACCCATCAATCACTTACAATTCATCTGCATTAAGGCTTGTCACCAAGTGGCAGATTACTTATAAGTAGCTAACTTGGTCTTTTCTGAAATAAAGGTCTAAAATCGTGGTTAGCAGGTTCGAGTGCCGTTGGTCGAAAGAAATATATAATGATGTTGCTGGCTTTACGTCCCAGTAACTACTTTTTTATGGTTTAAGGAGACGCCGAGGTGCCGGAATTTAGTCCCGCATGACTTATTTTACGTGCCAGTAAATCCACCGACACAAAGCTGACGTATTTGAGCACGTTCAAATACCACCGGACTGAGCCAGGGTCGAACCTGCCAAGTTGGAGTCGGAAGACCAGCATCTCAAACATCTGAACCGTCTGAGCCACTTAGCCTGGATGAAAAAAAAAAATCACCATCAGAATGTTGGCCGGCAGGGTAGAAGAGTTGGTGGTAGACAGTTTCTAAACACTAGATTGCATGCAAAATGCCTGGATTCAAATCGAAACCTTTTCGCAGTGTCCAAATGGAGTGAGGGGATATGATGCTGTTGATGGTGATTCGGCCGTCGGATGGCGACGTAAAGCATTATTGGTATTATTCGAGAGGAGTAGGCTACGTGCCGAAACCGGGTTTCATCTCTCCCTACTTCATTATCATAATCCTACATCCAGACGCGCAGGCCGCCCACGGGTGTCAGGTAGAAAGATCTGCACCAGGCAAGCCGAACACGTCCTCGGACACTCCTGGTACTAATAGGACACGATAAATAAGCAGACCTAAGTCGTAAATAATTTCAGAGAATTAGGACCATTTTTTTTTTTTTTGCTAGTGGCATTACGACGCACCGACACAGACAGGTCTTAAGGCAACGATGGGATAGGAAAGGGCTAGGAATGGGAAGGAAGGAAGGAAGGAAGGAAGGAAGGAAGGAAGGAAGGAAGGAAGGAAGCGGCCCTGGTCTTAATTAAAGTACAGCCCCAGCATTTTCCTGGTGTGAAAATGGGAAACCACGTAAAACCATCTTTAGGGCTGCCAACAGTGAGATTCGAATCCACTATCTCCCGGATGCAGGCTCAGGGCCGCGCGCCTCTAACCGCATGGCAAACTCGGTGTCCGGACATTTCGTACCACGGACATTCCGTACCACATGATTTTTGAAGACATTTCGTACCACCTAGGTCGTTATCTACGTGCGAACGGTTTTCCGGTAATCCCCAGATATTTACATCAGGACAATCCGTACCACTTGATGTCAAATTGGAATTCCGTGTCCACGCCAGCGGGCGTAATGAGCCTGACAGGCACGCTTTAGAAATCAGAAACAAAAAAAAACAAAAAATTACAAAATTTGCTGAAGAAAACTTTTATATTATTTTAATAATTGCCCTTTAAACTATACTTATCACTTATGTTTACGTAGATATCATAAGAAAGTCGATATTTTTGAAGTATAAAGCCTGAAACAAAACAATACAATAGAATATACATCGTGTTCGGGCGCAACGTGCCTGACGGGCACTACTATTGTGAATATTCATAAACTCCTGTATTATTTCATTATCAAGTAAGTAAAATAAAATATTCCGATGAACTGGCCGATGTGGGCTTGAACGTCACGCAGAAACACGAAACTACTGAAAGGTGGAAGTAGCTAGGTCCCCGCGAATGTCGAATACGAGATAAAAATTAACACGTGCACCAATCAAATCAGTTGCGTCCGTCGTCAGGTTAACATCAGCAGTGGTCACACCGTGCGAATGCTTCTGCGCCAGTAGTGGATAATGGGTATACAAATGAATACATTCATTAGGAAATCGTTTTTACTTCGCCATACTTCCATTCTCTTTCAAGTGGTACGGAATGTCCTCTCCTGAATATTTAACTGACACTTGGCAGGTAATTATCCGGTCAAGTGGTACGAAATATCCGTGGTACGAAATGTCCTAGAACCGGCAAACTCGCCCGGTGGGAAAAGACGTAAGCGCATCACCATGTTTCGTGTTGTAAAACGAGTTTCCCCCAGAAGTGTTATGTAAAGTAGGGGCAGTAGCTGCTTATAGGATTTTATTGAAATGGCATTGCACTTCGTTTAGCTTACCTTATCTTGGGTGATGACACAACTTATCAAATGACAATTTGCTTGTCAACGTCGGTCGCATGCGGCACGGTCGCATCTGGCACGCCACCGACTGTTCACTCACGAGTTACCAAGGGATTTTTCAGTCTATCTTGCATCATTCCGTTCATAACTTAGATTGTTGCTGATAAGTTCGAGGTCAGCTATAGATCATTCCATGTTAAGAAAACAGTATTGCTCTGATGGACCTGCAAGGAGTACCCCCAGACACCTATAATATCTAGTGATTAAGGAATATTATAATGCAGTTTGTTGTATTATGTAAGAAGAAAAAAAGAATGAGGTATTTTGTTTTTGCCCTGCGGTATTAAAAAAAATAATTACTGAAGGTTTTCTACTTTATAAATACATTCACAGGGAGGAAGCACACTGGCAGGAACAGCTATAGCTTTGTTGCCATCCTTCATTTTCTTTCTGTGTCGCTCTGGAATATGTAACGCATAATCCGTTACTCCGTAAATCCTGGCAGCTTATTACTGTTGTAGAGAAGTCGTCTGCTTATGTCTTACGTATGATTTTTAGTGTTTACTAGCTGATGTATCCGTGCTTCGCTACGGAATTCTACGTTGTATACAAAATTCTAGATTGGGTAGTGTACTCGTGATCAAGATTGTATTAATTTGCATAGCTCCTTACGTTTCCCGAGAAACGCGACGAGGAAGTCACCAAACATCTTTTCTCATGAAGACTGAGTTAGGGAATTTTCATTGTAATGGTAGCCCCGCTTGCCTACCATTAATCACAATCAGGTTGGGGAGTTTTCATTATAATTGTAGACACTCACTTTCCGTCTGCCTTTTTGCATCCTCAGAAAGACTGTCTTAGTGGTTTTCCCAACTGAAATTAACATACGTCATTACAATGACGTCAGTAGGAATGGCGCGATTAAAATCAATGCTTTCATACGAAATTCTGGATCAGATGAAAAACCACATTTTCTCACTTTTAACGAACAACACTAAGCTGCCGATGTAACAGTCCATTGTTCCAGAGCTGGAATGACCAAGCCGCAGACTGCGGTGAGCCGTGAACACTCTTCTTCCCTTTTCGGTGGGGAGGGGGTCGAATAGTGGCGACTCCCAGGGCAAAAACTATGCCCTTATACTAATCTGTTTCCTAGGGGTACCCGATGAATCGGAAAGTATCAATTCATTACACTGGCGGCGGAAAAATCTATCTGACTTATAAACAGATGTTTCCTCCAAGCCAGAGGAGAAAACCCCTCTTCGCCGCTAATTTGGAATAAACTGAATGTAGAATTTAATACAAATGAACAGGAATTAGCTTTTCTTAAGAAACTACTCTTTTCATGGTTGAATTTTGAGTTATTTAGTGAATTGTGGTGCTGTAATTTGGAATAGCCCTAATTGTTATTCTAGACCAGGCCATACTACTACTGCTAAGCGAGCCTCTGCCTTAAGTGTGCACACGGCTCATTCAAAACAGCGTGTCAGAGTAGGGATCGAATATCTGGAATACTATGATAAACCAGTGTGTTACGTACCAGCAGTATCAGAAATGTATGAACCAGAAGAATGGCATGCTAAAGAAGAAAGTTTTCTAACTCTCCAGCTATTTCCCGGCAATATTCAGTCAGGCTATTATACTCGGTACGCAGCTGTAATCCCATCTATCGGAGTTGAGAGGCAGCATAAGAGACAAAGAACATTACAACAAACAATGGTCAATGTGATGTTATTGTTGATCAGTGTTATGCGCTTTCGACAGTTTCTTCCGACTCTGAAGTACCACTCTTATCATAGTTGGTACGTTAAAACTGAATAAAACATAAATTACCGAAAATTGTATTCTCTATAACTTTTGTTATGTAGTACTTTTCGATAGGACCAATACCATAGGTATTTAAAAATTATATTTTAGGTGTCTTCCCCTAAACTACAATTTCATCCAGGGTGAATAACATTTTTTATAGCTTAGACTGTTGTTTCTTATTCCCCGACTCTATGTAACTATTTTCATTAAATTCTGTTAACCCATTTTCTCGCGGCTCGACGTTGATATGGACTTAGCAACAAAAATACAAATTCATGAATATCTATGTTATCATAGCCGGTACGGAAAAATTTTATAAGACATAAATGGTCGGAAATTTAATTCTATATAACTTTGGTTTGTAGTATTTATCGGTACGACCACTAATAATATAAATATTCGAGAATTAAAATGTAGGCCTTCCCCTAAACTACCATTTCAGTCAGCGTGAATAAAAATTATTTATAGCCTAGATTGTAGCGACTTATTTTCCGACTTTGCATACCGATTTTCATTAAATTCTCTTTAGCCGTTTTTAGTGATGCGTGTACAGACAGACAGACAGACAGACAGACAGACAGACAGACAGACAGACAGACAGACAGACAGACAGACAGACAGACAGACAGACAGACAGACAGACAGACAGACAGACATTACGGAAAAGTAAAAAGTACATTTCCTTGTTACTGTGGACACAACCGATACAGAAATTCTGAGCAATGTACAGACAAAACTCTTATTTTATATAATATATAGATATCAGCGCGTACTTGTATTGAGTGAATGTAATGTGATTAATTTGCCCACGTAGGAATGCAATTTCTTTCTTTAATATTAATATTCACTCTGTGGATGAGGCTGAGAAAGAAACAAAATGTAAACTGTGCTTAATGTGCCGCTTACTTTCTTCTTCCCTTTTAATAGAGTTTTACAAATGTATTTTCCTCCGTTTTCCAGTTATGTTGTGAACATCAAAACGAGCCCCTCCACCCCATACCTCCTCTCCCCATCACCATGCAGTAGAGTTCATGAATGTAGTTTCTTACACTTTTTATCTTGAACCTAAATCTGAGTTTCACAAATTTACGTGCCATCGTGCTGTTGAGCAACCGTGTCGCCACAAGAGCAATGCTGGAATGAGCTAAACTTGACAAGGAAGAGACTTTCACGTGCTGATTGTTGCCCACTCTACAGAAATAGGAGGGAGACAAGAAAACATGTAATTACAGCAACTGCGAAAGGACTTTCAGTGAGAAAAGCTCCCTGCGGGAAAACTCAAACACAGTTTTGAAGAACAGAAATGACTTTTTAAGCGAGTGGGAGGAAAATGGGAATGGTGAAGTGAAAAGAATCCGGGAGTCAATTTTCGCAGAAGTGAACGTTATGGTATATGAGTGGTTCGACCGCATTCGAGCACAGAGTGGGTCAGTGTTACAAGAACTAGTGCGGAAAATGACAAATAATCTGAAAGGTGGGATAGGAATTTGTGTGTCGCGCTGAGGTGCTATTTCATTTTTGAGAAAATAGCAGTTAAGCACCCATCTGCATGATTGTAAAGGCTGTATTATCACTTCGAATATCTCCCAGGCAAATATTCTGTTAGAAATTGTTTAGAACAATCGAAATAACGGTGTATATGCTTATATTTAAAGTGGATGTTCTTTGGCATTAATACGTTCGATTAACGTTTACAGCTTTGTTTTAGCGGACACCTCTCGACGATGTCCGTAAGATATCTCACACATGCAGCAACTTCTTCTTCTACCGCTTTTCCCACACCTGTGGGGCCGTGCATGTGGCTTTGGCCCTGTTTCACGGCCGGAGGTCCTTCCTATGTGAAAAGATTTGATTACTAGAGCCTGGATTTCCATGCAAACGTGTGTTTTAAATAAGCTAGCTACACTTACCAAACTTTGTAAACATTAGTTTTATGGCTTAATGATTCCAAATAACCGTTCTTCTTCCCTGTACGTTTCATGTTTTGGCGTTTTTAGGAGAAAATTCATGCATAATGCGTATTTTGAAGAATTTGTATTTAATAGCGAATATTTCGACGTTTATATTGCATAATATGACTATTTTTCTGACTTTGACGCATATATAACGCTAACTTGCATGATAATGCCTTTTATGAATGTTGGTTTTCAGAATTTGGGACCGTTATTCCACGTTATACTGTGCACTACAATGCCTTTGATTCCAGTCAGGCAAACGCCGAGATCGAACCAATAACATTAAAGTGACCAATACACCCATAAAAGGACGTATTTTGGTACATAGCTTACCTTGCGATGCGTATCCACATTCTGCAGCTCAGTAGAACATGAATAAGGGTATCAGGGTAAAACGAGGGCTAAATAAGGTAAATTAGGTGGATACGAAATAATGCAGGGTAAGAGAAAAATCCTACAAAAATATATAACAGAAAACATCGCTGCATTCAAAGTTTCACAATAATGGATTTATTACATAAAATAAACTATTTACAAATACAAGAGCTTTCAAATGTGACAGGGGTAAATATAATGTTGAGCCGACGACTACCAGTTCACTGCCTTCGCGAAACAGCAAGGCTGTAACAAGCATGGGACAATGGCGTAATTAATGAAATAAAGAAAAAAACGGATATGTGCAGAAATACTCGTCTAACAGCAACCTCCTAATCATAAAATTACTATGCCTCGGAGCATCGAACCCTAGAGCTAACAAATATAAACACATTATGTACAGTGCTCTGACCCGGTATAGATCCCTGGTCCAGTAAATAGCAAGGCGTCGAATAACCACATACAAAAAATAATAGGAACACAACTCCCTCATCCAAGGGTCAACATAAAACGGGCAACACGTTAAAAATGAAGCAGAACAAAAATGAAATATCTCCAGGCATCGTAACATCAAGGTCGTCCTTCCCCTCAAAACACTCGACAAACCGCAGACAGCTATATTGCCGAGTTCCAAGACTGTCACGTCAGACACTACACCCCTCACCAGCGGTTCGCACTAGACAGGCGGCGGCCCTCTTATTTATGAGCTCAGCTGACGGCCTTGTAGGCTGACTGCAAGGAAAGTTTCGCTTTTCATCGTACCTCACATAATTTGGCTTCAATAGCGCTCTCTTAATTACACATGGGCTACACGCAATCATATCAATGTCACAAGCAATACAACAAAATCTCATTGCCGCCACCACTGGGCTCATCCTTAATTATACAAGGACACAATCCAGTGCGCCTTAATCATATAGCCATAATAAGGCGTCTCATATGCATTTAACACATTCTTAATCTGTGCTGGGGCTTTCTTATATCAATACACACAGTTAGCTGCATGCATAATGCCCAAATTTCTCAAAGATAAGGACACGCCCAACCTGTCACATTAAGCTAGGTGAGTTTACGGGGGTAAATCCTGATCTCCAATACACTACATTCGACCGCAAAGAAATATGCCCTGACGCTACACGATAAACAGTACCTGTCTGTCTGACATCACTAACACGACCAAGAGAATCCAACCTGACCCATGAAGACAACAAGTACACTAACATAATACTACCGAATAGAAATGTAATCACACCACCAAGGAATATACAACCTACTACGTACGCTAATATACTAGGTTCGAGCTTGAGGCATAGCTATACATTACCAAGAATTTTCCTAATATAAATTAACCTGTTGACTGACGGCCAACCTTGTTCCTATCTTGACTTTAAATTACATGCTTGCTACAAAATTGGAAAGCTCTGACCTTAAATGATTGATGGCATGACGGAGCGGCCCCCCATGTGGACCACTGGATTTACCACATCATGATAGACTGTGACGCTGTCAGGAGATACAGGCGGACGACTGGAGACATTCTAGCTGACGAGCACATTTCTTGCAGCTTCTTAGATGGTTGGAAGATATCCCCTTCGACGTCGTGCTGAGCAGGTACGCCAGACGTTCCTGGGTCGATTCCCGATGTTGTGCCGGCTTCAGCTCCCATTATTGCTTCCTCGCAATGAGTGCGTAGAAGCTCATTCTGGATTGATGCAGGGGCAACTGAAAATACATTTCTTATTACACACAGTCCATATTCGATGCCTCACACGTTACGTTAACCAAGTCTTGTTCTGAATTTGAACTTGGTACACCACTGTCTTCTTCATCAAACTCGGTAACACTATTATCCTATCCTTTCACTCGGACAACCCTTCGCGGTGCCAGAAATACCCTGAGCCTTCATTAATGCTTGCATTACGTTAGTTACAATTGGACCTCAAAGAAATGTGAAGCTACTAATCCAACAGTCTTTTATAGGCAGTACCTCATCTGATGACAGCAGATCAACACATGTAATATCAAGAATTCAGCTTAAGTAGGCAGGTTAATTACTTACTTTCTCCCCGATTCAATAGTTCTAGGTGTATGTGCAGCTCGAAGATAAGACGTTGTTTTCGATACCGACTCGCAGCGTGACGACCTCGTTCAAGCACCCTTACAGTCAAAGAATGAGGCTGACGTGCCAGGCGGTCCTGCATTTATAATCAGGCTAGCGTTACCACGCCCGCTTGGACGCGTATGGGATACCCGCGCCCGCGACTCGAAGTTCTCCCGCACAAAGAGCGTCAAGTACCATACTTAACGAATGCATTTATAATTACAGCCATCTTGCACATCAAAATTTAGCGGAAATTATGCCGGTTGCAATTCTCTTATCAGATCCAATGCATCTCTTCCGTAGCCAGAGATATTAAATTAATTCCTTTTTCCCTCCAAATGTTTGTTTGCCGCGATATGGGGAGCGTCCCCGGTCTCAATTAAGAAGCTTCGCTTGGGCAATAAATTCCTTTTATGTCTCTCTGGAATTTTTCATAATGATGCTGTAGCTATCTTCCCACGAGAAACGCTTCCTGTGGAATCTTTTATGAAATGAACTATTATACAATGACTTCCTTGGTAATCTCAGGTAATCCCAATATCTAATGCTAAAATCCAGACTATTGGCACATGAACTGTATGGTTCAATATAGTATCCAACCAACGTTAGTATATACGGTAGAGATTCTATACACCAATCAACTAAGCACTTTCTTATCTGTTGGTGGAGTAAACATTGACTTAAGCCGGAAGGTCCCACGTCATTCTGTGTCATTCTTAGGAATAAGGTGCCCTGGTTATAAATTGGTATAAATTGGACCGTAATTAAATGGCATATGGCTTTGAGTGCCGGGAGTGTCCGAGGACAAGTTCGGCTCGCAAGGTGCAGATCTTTTGATTTGACTCCAGTAGGCGACCTGCGCGCCCCCATGTCAGCGGAATTAACCAATTAGGCAAAGGCCACATGAGGCAGTAAATACAGTTGCAGCAAGCAGCAAAAACTGTACCGCGGCAATTGCTGCCGCTGGATGCCACACTGCGGCAGCAAATGCAGTTCCCCAGCACAGTTGCTGCAGAGTAAGCAATCTCTTGTTCCCGAAAATCTACTTCAGTTATGAATATTGCAGCGAATGTTTCGTTATCCGTGCGACTTGTACGAATGAGGCGGTGTTGACAAAAAAGAAAAAAAAGAAAGTGGTGGATTCATCCTATTATCAGTGAAAGGTCAACGAAGGGTAAATTTGCCCTTATTCATGAGAGCCTGAAGCTTTACCCAGACAAACTTTTTTAATAATACCGGATGTCACTGAAGTCTTTTCACGATCTATTGTCTGTTATAAGTGGAGAAATGTCGTCGTTGCTGTTCATAGCAACCATAATGATATACTATGAAATAAACATGTAACTTTCCCCATCAGGAAACGAGAGGCCCATTTTCAATTATTGCGGGGGCCCCCAAGCTTCTTAGCGCCGCTACTGCGCGTATTGTACAAACATGGCTACTTCTCCACTTCCAGAATGACACGTACACTTGCTACAAAAAGTATTGGCACACCCCATGTTGTACTATTGGGAGCAATGGACAGATATACACGTAGACAGAGATACGCTAGACACACAATAATACGTACGATATTAAGCAGGGACACGAGCAACGAGTGATTTCGAACGGAAAATACAGTATTAGAACCGCCAAATAATTATTGGCACAGTGGAGCCTTCGTACGCCTCGTTGGCGTAAACAGCATAGAACACATGTGTCTGTATCGTCACTAAGGCTTGTTTACCAGTCTGTCTGACGGTAGATGTGGTAGTATTCAGTACTGCCAACATGGGACCAAAGAAAGGAGAACATTCATCCGCCGTTCGAGAGAATATTGTGTTACTGCACTCACAAGGCAGAAGTTACAGAGAGATTGGTAGAATGCTTACTATCAGATTCTCCACTGTGCGATATGTTATACACAAATATAAGGAGCATGGATCTACCGAAAACAAAGCCAGACCAGGTCGCCCACGAATACTCACAAAATGAGAGACGGCGCATTGGTTTTTTTTTTTTTTTTTTTAGTCCAAAAGGATTCGACAAGAAGTGCTGCCTCGTTAGCTGCGGACGTCGCCACAACATCTAACAAGACGGGAAGTGCACAGAATGTACGGAATGTCTTGCATAGCGCCGATATACATGGCAGATTCTTACGAAAGAAACCATAAGTCTCGGAGGTAAGTAGGAAGGAACACCTTACGCTTGCCAAGGAATATTGTGGAAAACCGCTGGAAGACGAGTCGAAGTTCAATCTGTTTGGTTCTGACGGACGAAAGAAAGTGTGGCGAAAACCTAACACCGAATTACACCAACAATACACAGTGCCAACAGTAAAGCATGATGGTGGACATGTTATGGTTTGGGGGTACATAGCATCCTCGGGAGTTGGAAAGGTGGTCTAAATTGAAGGACATATGGATCAGTACAAATACGTTGGTGTGTTGCGGGATAATTTATCCAACAGTGTACCGATGCTCGGCCTGGATGGAGTCTTCCATTTCCAACAGGGTAACGACCCCAAACACACTGTTTTAAAAACTCGAGAGTGGTTACTGTATAACGCCCCCAGACGACTTCTTACTCCACCACAGAGCCCCGATTTGAATCCCATCGAGCATTTGTGGGATCATCTTCGAAGAGAAAAAGCCAAGCGCTGCCCGTCTGGTAAAGAACTGAAGAGGGTTCTGCAAGATAGATGGTCGGCAGTTGCACCTGAAACGACGAGGAAGTTGGTGCATTCAATGCCGAAACGTCTGGAGGCTGTCATTCGTGCTAATGACTTGCATACGCGATACTGAAACGTACGCACGAACACCTACAGTGTTTAGCAGTAAACTGCGCCAATACTTGTTTTGCAGTGTTAAAGTGGATATCCTTGAGTAACTACATACTTCTTTTGTGTTATTGTTGTGCTGGCAGTGCATTGTAGTTTGGTTGTACATTACATTAAGGGCTACACATGTCATTTTCTTTCAAGCTGCCTGTATACACATATTTTGGAGAATATAGGGTGTGCCAATACTTTCTGTAGCAAGTGTAAATGTACTAGTGTTATATACGTACAGAACTAAAATGAAATACGCAGTAAATACCGTCTGTTGCGGATGTGGCCACTGTCCAACAGCTTATGCAGTGAAATAAATGGGTTCTGGTCTCTCCCTTCAACAACAAGACCTTGAACTGATTCCGGCAAACTGCATTTACTGTATTGGCAAGTGTGGCCCATCACATTGCAACACAAGGTGCACATTTACTGTATTGGCAAGTGTGGCCCATCACATTGCAACACAAGGTGCACATTTTTTCTCCTGTATTTGCTGCTGACTTCCAACAGCATTAACTGTCGGTGTGGCCGTAGCCTTATGGTCAAAATTCCCGACCCTGTCGGGAATCGAATCCGGGACCCCTGTGACCAAAGGCCAGCACGCTTGGACCGTAAATTAAATTGTGCATTACTAAATGACGGCTCATTTTTTCTTCTATGTTAGACTAACAAATGAAAACTTATATCACACTTCTGTGACGGCGCGTTTCTGAGATAGCGCTTACAAACCTGCCGGGCTGAGTGGCTCAGACGGTAGAGGCGCTGGCCTTCTGACCTCAACTTGGCAGGTTCGATCCTGGCTTAGTCCGGTGGTATTTGAAGGTGCTCAAATACGTCAGCCTCGTGTCGGTAGATTTACTGGCACGTAAAAGAACTCTTGCGGGACTAAATTCCAGCACCTCGGCGTCTCCGTAGACCGAAAAAGTAGTTAGTGGGACGTAAAGCAAATAGCATTAGCAGCTTACAAACCTTGGTTTTGCACTGAACGTCCCATTCTCATCCTGGAATATCCTACCCGGAACTCTCACTCATCACACGTCTTTGTTATCGCAGCTTCAATCTTCAGCAGTTATTGAAGACATCATCTGCAATCATCGCACGGAGAAGTAGCTTCGGCAGCTAGAAATAGACTGAACAAAGGGATCCGTTCAAATCCTGATTTTGAATTAGTCAAGCTTATAAATTACGTATTGTGGTGAAAAGGCAAAGACGTACAATTTGACCTCACTTTGTATGCACCTGTCACTTCTTGTGACAATGTTTCAAAAGGAACTGAATTTTGTTAGTGCATATTTTTCAGTTTATTGTGCATATTTTGCCACATGGTAGTGCATGAATGAATGCATATTTTGAGATTTGATAGTGCATGGAAATCCGGGTTCTAGTGGTAGTGTGATGTGTCGTCTGAATTTGAAGAGGAGAGCGTTGGGACATACACAAACACCCAGTCCCCGAGCCAGGAGAATTAATCAGACGCCATTAAAGTCTTCGACCCGGCCGGGAATCGACGCCGGCACCCTCTGAACCGAAGGCCCCAACACTGACCATTCAGCCAAGGATCGGGTCTTAAGCATGCAACAACAAGCACACGTTATACCGTCGCACATGGGTCAATCGTGTCAATTCGGAGACTTCCGGAGAGCTTCGAACTCTCTCCCCCTCGTTAGCTGCGGCGAACAGCACACCTGACCCCTCGCTCCCGCACCCATCCAACGTACATCAAGGAGAGGAACGCAGTGCCTGCTCTCAGAAAAGTTTTCTAAATGGAACATTGTGTCAGATGCTTCCATTGTAAATGTGCTTTGGATTTCCACCGATAGCGTTGGTAGCCGTCAGTATACGCCACTAAACGGCATAGTTTTAAATGGTAAGGTAGGGGGCCAAATTCCGTCCCCACGCCTAATTTCGGCCCCCTAGGGATTTCCAGTTTGCACGGTTGGTACCTAATGTTAGGCGCGCGCTCACGCGTAACCTCATCCCATTGTCTGGTTGTGACGGTTGTGTGTACCACGTTTATTTTCTGTCTACAAGCAGGATTCGTTCTTCAAGCTGAGTTGAGTTAGTGCAGCATATTACTCCTAGAGTGGGCACTGATATTTGTGTGATACTGGACTGCATTTCAATCATGTGGTGTAGTTCTTGGCGTGTAATCGCTACAGTTGGCGTGAGTTATTGCAGCGGCCATTATAATAAATCAAAGAATATTCGTAATTTCGTCCCCCTTCACATTATTTATTATTTATGAAGGTTATTATTATTTTGAGATGGGAAAACGCAAGCAGTGGGATAAAGAGGCTAAAAACAAGGCTATTAAGGCACTGAGAGAGAAGATAATGGGTTACAATCGTGCAAGTAAAGCGTCTAACATCCCACGAGCAACGCTGAAAGGCTTTGTTAAAAAGAATACAAGGAAAACATTTTTCATAAATGGCCTTCAAGTAATTCATTATAGGGAAAGTGTTTGGTAAGGTTGGAAAGGAAAAAAGTAATATAAGTTAATTGTACTTTTTATAAATTTAGTGGGAGACGAAATTACGAACACATTTTTGGTAGTTTAGTTTTTGTAGTGTTTATGTTTACGTTATAACAGTTTCATTGTAACTTGCCGGTAAGTGGAGAATATATTCAGTAATATATCTACCAATTTCTAGCCTTGTTCATTACATTCCTGAATTTCTACAAGTCCAAATCTGCTAAGGGGACGAAATATGGGCCCCCTTTCTTATTCCTAGAGTGAGCGCTAATATGTGTATGAAATACTGGACTGCTAATCATGTTGTGTAGTTCCAAATACAGTAGAGACAATACGCGACACTGAGCGATATATCGAGGGACAGCTATTGGAGCTCTCTCTAGCGAGTAGACCTGAACAGTACTGATTCTCTCATAAGAGCACGTGTATCTTTGTGTGACGTTTTTGGTGTTAATTATGCGTTTTCAGTGAGTTGACATAATTAAATAGTAGCGTGTGTCATTCCTTGATATCTCCTTTCAACATGGGGGGAAAGGTATGTGCTGTGTTTGGCTGCAGTAACTATGAAGTAGAGAAGAATGCGCGGTCGTTCTTCAGGTTCCCTCGTGACAAGAAAATGTAAGTAATATTGTGTTTGCATATATATTCTCCCAGTGACAGAGATCTGTATAGTACTTCATAATCTTCTGACCTGCTCGACCCATATTTTAACTGGCTTAAAATATAATACGCATATTTTATTGTATAGTGCAGCAGTTAACCTTCAATACCGATGTGTTGTTGTAGGTGTGATCTGTGGGTTTTGAAATGTCACAGAAGTGATTTGGATAAGGTATACAAGAAAGAAGGGACGTTACGCTTATATAAGAATTATAAGATCTGTTCAGATCATTTCCAGGCCAGCGACTTTAAAATTCCTCGACTATACAGCCAAGGGTATGTTACATCTTTACTCTAATTGTACGTAAATATTCCTCAAAACATCACTATCGACAACATTTTCATACTTTTCTTTCTTTTATCCCTCTTCTCAGGTTAAAGCCGGGATTTTATAGTTTTTACTTTCTGTTATTAGGCTTCATGTTAAGAGGAAAACTGTCCAGCTATTAAATGTTAATTCATTGCATCATATGTGTAAGGAATGTGCCGATATTTTTATTGACAAGTGTCTTCATGTGATCATACAATGATTTTAAATGAGAAAAAAGACAAATCCAAAGACAGGAATGCTAAAGCTAAAAAAGTAATGCATAAATGAAAGATCAAGCCATTTCACAGCAGTCCATTTCACATCTTGTTTATATGTCTAATTTCAGTCTTTGAATAATAACCTTTTAAATAATTCTTCATTCATTTATCCAGAATTGCTTTAGCAACTTCGAAGTTAATATCTCAATAACACTTTCTTTCTAGACGTAATTTATTTATCCATTTCCGTATATACATTTCCATTGATATTTGAATTTAGCGCGATTTTTTTCAGGTCAAGTCACTAGGAGCGCCACCGTCGAATTGTCTCCCATTTTAGCAAGGTTAAATCCGTAAGTGTCGCGTATTGTCTCTACTGTATTTGGTAGTTCCTGGCGTGTAATCGTACAGTGAGGTGGTTGGCGTGAGTTATTATAGTGTTTTAATTTGTAACATTGGTTTTTCGTCACTTTAGAGTTGAAATCTCCTGAATTATGATTCTATAAATGTATCGCGAATTAATATTATTTTCGCGTTGGTCATTCCTTCTCCGAAACAAAACACTGGAAACAGTTTCAGCGAAATGAAAATGTGTGTGTTCTGGCCGACTTGGCGACGTCATTAAGCGATGTCTACACTGTGTGATGTTGTAAGAGCCCAACTTCCCGCTTACGTTTGTCTTGTGAGTGAAAGAGCCTTGTGACCTCATGTCTTCAGATTGCCGTAGGGTATTATAATGAACTGCGGTTATTTCCTTCACCATGTGACTTGCAGTACAAGGCGACTTCTGTCTAAGAGGCGACTAGAAGGGTGACCAGGGGTTCTTGACTTGGGAGCGTGGGTTAGCGACCACGAGTCTTGACATTACTTCCTTTTACTTGTACTAGGTTCCTCACTTTTATCTATCCTATCCGACCTTTCTCGGTCAACTCTTGTTCTTTTCCGACCTCGACATTACAGCACTCGAGGCCTAGCGAGTCTTTATTTTCACGCCCTTCGTAATCCTTGTCATTCTTTGGCCGATACCTTCGTTTTTCGAAGTGTCGGAACCCTTTCATTTTCCCCCTCTGATTCGTGTTAATATCCGCCTCTGCGATGTGGTGGATAGTGTGATTAGCTGCCACCCCCGGACGCCCGGGTTCGATTCCCGGCTCTGCCACGAAATTTGAAAAGTAGTACGAGGGCTGGAACGGGGCTCGCTCAGCCTCGGGAGATCAAATGAGTAAATGGGAGTTCGATTCCCACCTCAGCCATCCGTGAAGTGGTTTTCCGTAGTTTTCCACTTCTCCTCCAGGCAAATGCCGGGACGGTACCTAACTTAAGGCCACGCCCGCTTCCTTCCTTCCGATCTTCCTATTCCCCCACAAGGCCCCTCTTCTGTATAGCAGGTGAACCCGCTTGGACGGGGTACTCGTCCTCCTCCCCAATTTTATCCCCCCAGCACAATTTCTCACGCTCCAGGACACTGCCCTTGTGGCGGTAGAGGCTGAGCCGTGGGAAAAGCCAAACCCGGAGGGTAAACGGATTTAAAAAGATTAGTGTTAATAGTATTGTTAAAGGTTGCCCAGTTGTACTTCCTCTTAAAACAGTAATCACCACCACCACCACCTCGAAATAAGATCAGTAGAACGAAAACATCCTTTCTTCTCTTTAATTCCATTAGAGCAGATATCGCAGTGGGCCTTGACTGCCCTACGACAACCTCAAATAATTGGAGCCATGTGCCGCCATGTTACGTATGTAAAATCACAGGTCAATTGAAAGTTGAATTACCGAGCTTGATAGCTGCAGTCGCTTAAGTGCGGCCAATATCCAGTAATCGGGAGATCGTGGGTTCGAGCCCCACTGTCGGCAGCCCTGAAGATGGTTTTCCGTGGTTTCCCATTTTCACACCAGGCAAATGCTGGGGCTGTACCTTAATTAAGGCCACGGCCGCTTCCTTCCCATTCCTAGGCCTTTCCTATCCCATCGTCGCCATAAGACCTATCTGTGTCGATGCGACGTAAAGCAAATAGCAAAAAATGAAAGTTGAATTGGTTGTAAAATGTCACAGCCGTTACGGTAATAATACAATCCATAGCCTGTTTCCAGTCATTCGACCGTGTCAGGAATGTAATGAGTGAAACACCCATCTAGCGGCGAGGATAGGAGCAATGATTAATGAATGACAAATTAAATGAAATGATAGTGGAGAGTGTTGCTGGAATGAAATGTGACAGGAAAAATCGGAGTACCCGGAGAAAAACCTGTCCCGCCTCCGCTTTGTCCAGCACAAATCTCACATGGAGTGACCGGGATATGAACCACGGAACCTTGCGGTGAGAGGCCAGCGCGCTGCCGCCTGAGCCACGGAGGCTTCTTTCTTATACAAGTCTTAGATCCTAACCATTAATAATAAACTTCTTAATAACTAAATTATTCAGAAACTACAGTAACTTTTTGACAGCTTTCAGTGTAATGTTAATTCTTAGTGTTGTGGCAGTGTACCTGCAATACGTTTTATGAATTCGGATATTGACATGTCGAAGCGCAAATCATTGTCTGTGCTAACAGCTTCATTAAAGTTATTACATATCCTGTAGTCTGCCTCTGTGGTGTAGTGGTTAGTGTAATTAGCTGCCACACCCAGAGGCCCGGGTTCGATTCCCGGCTCTGCCACGAAATTTGAAAAGTGGTACGAGGGCTGGAACGGGGTCTACTCAGCCTCAGGAGGTCAACTGAGTAGAGGGGGGATTCGATTCCCTCCTCAGTCATCCTGGAAGTGGTTTTCCGTGGTTTCCCACTTCTTCTCCAGGCAAATGCCGGGACGATACCTAACTTAAGGTCACGGCTGCTTCCTTCCCTCTTCCTTGTATATCCCTTCCAAACTTCCCATCTCCACACAAGGCCCCTGTTCAGCATAGCAGGTGAGGCCGCCTGGGTGAGGTATTGGTCATCCTCCCCAGTTGTATCTCCGACCCACAGTCTGAAGCTCCAGGACACTGCCCTTGAGGCGGTAGAGGTAGGATCCCTCGCTGAATCCGAGGGAAAAACCGACCCTGGAGGGTAAACAGATTACGAACGAACATATCCTATAGAGCGGTGAATGATTGTGGGCGGTCGTCAGAGCTTTTTCAGTTCTAAACGTGCTGCGTTCTCTTTAGTGCAAGCGAGGTACGCGACATTTCAATAGGGACAGTAATTTCATATTATCTATTTTATTATTTAATGATTTATGGAGGCATGGTTCCAAGATCGGAGAAAATGTTGGTTGCTCTTTCGTCACCGATGATATGAGCACGAAGATCCCGCTTCCTAGTGTATGTAGCATGTTTACGGCGGAACTTGGCTAAATGGTTAGCGTGCTGGCCTTTGATCACAGGGGCCCCGGGTTCGATTCCCGGCAGGGTCGGGAATTTTAACCATCAATGGTTAATTTTGTTGGCACGGGGGCCGGGCGTATGTGTCGTCTTCATCATCATTTCATCCGCATCACGACGTGCAGGTCGCCTACGGGTGTCAGATCAAAAGACCTGCACCTGGCGAGCCGAACTTGTCCTCGGACACTCCCGGCACTAAAAGCCATACGCCATTTCACTTCTTTTGTTTTATTACTGCGGAACGTTACGCCATCTTAGAAGCTCTACAGTTCGCAGTAGGTAACGAAAGAAACCATGTTCTTATGTGTACCGACTCATTAAATTCTCTGCAGTCTATTGAAGCCTGTTTGTCGCAACACCCACTGGTGCAGCAGATTCATAACCTTCTTGCCAGGCAAGGGCGCCTATTGATAGTTTGTAAGGAGGGGCCTAGACCTGGGGTATGTAGTATTTTTAATATTTTGGAAGATGAACGGCGACTTGTATTCCGCGGTAGAATAACACCCACGGTATCCTCTGCCTGTTGGTGGGGGCGGTACTACCACTTCTACGTAATACCGACTTTTAAATAATTTTCTTGAAAGAAAAACACCTGATTACATTAGATTTTCTCCTTTCCCTGAGAGCTAGGGGGGCCGCGGCCCCTCCTTGCCCCCGGGCATGGGCGCCCTTGTAGGCAGGTAAAAATTATGCTGGCACCAGAATCACCTTCGCTTCCAAGCCACGTTGGGATTGCGGGAAACGAACTTACGGATGAAGCTGCAAAGGAAGCGGTACTTTTACCTCCAAGAACTGTCAATATACCTGCTAAAGATATTTGTTCTCAGCTACGTCGAACCATCTTGGCGTCCTGGGAATCGGAGTGGCTAGATATCCGAACTCCCAACAAGCTGAGAGCAATTAAGAAGACAACTACCGTGTGGCGGTCCTCTTTCCGACCTTCACGGAGAGAGGCCATAGTACTATGCAGGCTGAGGATAAGTCATTTACGATCCACGCACTCTTATCTCCTAAAGAGGGAAGACCCCCCAGTGTGTTCTTGTGGTGCCGACTTCACCGTGGCCCACATCCTCACAGTGTGCGCCGATCTCTCTGGAGCCTCGACCTGCAGGAAACACTCGAACGCATACTAGCCGATGACGTGACTACTGCTGATCTCGTCATCCGCTTTATGTGCGACAGTGGATTAATCAAGGGCAAGTGTTCTGCTACTCAGGGTTGATTCGTTAAGTGGTCTTTTCTGCCTAATGCAATACTGTTTTATTTTATTTTGTACTTCGTTTCGAAATTCCTTCGTTAAATAATGTTGTTTTATTTTAAATTTCTTTTCCACTAATTTGTTCAGAGAGGATGATTATCTCGTTGTACCTCCTCTTAAAACAAAAATCACCACCACCACTTGGCTTCGATTACTTTCTCTTATTTTCAAGGCTGGTCATTCCGACACTGGTTAGTAAATTTTTGTATGGGTACACTATGTTTTTGCACTCTTTCGATTAATGTAATATATTTATAGAACCTTGGATTCCAGACAACGATAGCATATTCCAGTCTTGTTCGTACAAATGCATTATAGTGTGCTATGATGGAATTCGTTTTGTGTTCCGTATAATTCCCAAAGCCCGGCAGGCCTCTCCTGTCATCTTGTTTACACGAGCTGTGAAAGTAAGACCCTTCCTTGTCAAGCCGGACGCCAAGGTCACTGACTTGGTCAACTTCCTGCAGGGTGTTTGGACCCAGCTTGTATGGAAAGAGAGTTTTATTCTTTACTCCGGGCGAATGACACTGTTACACATTTCGAGACGTTAAATTTTAATTTGTTCATATGACTCCACATTAAAATATCATCAAGGTCTTTTTGTAGTAAGAGGCAGTCTTGTGTTGAGATAACCGGTCTGAATATAAAGGAGACAGTTGGAATTTTTTTACATGTTTAGGCAAATCATTCATGAAAGTTACGAACATAATTGGCCCCAGGTTTGAACCCTAAATGATTCCTAAATTTACATTGTTTCCATACAGGAATTTCCAAGGTACTGAACCTATTCTTTCGTATTAGATAAGTACTAAAACATTTGAGCATATCTCGCGAAAAGCCAAATCTATTCAATTTATTTAACACTATACATGTTTTAAAAAAAAAATAAGGTTCCTAGAAGAAAACCACAGTTTTAATTTCATCGATTGCAAATGTTAAAAACATTAAAGATCATCAGCCTTTTCCAATCGTGAAACTATCAGCGTTTCGCCCCAGTGTAGCAGTGCTCTCATCAGTTGGACTGCTACACCTGTCCAAGACGCTGGCGACCAGTGCGCTGTTGAGACACCGCTTACGTAGGACAATGCAGTGACGGTGCACTAGTATCTCCTAGATACAAACCCATGTTGCTGGTCAGATATTACTGGTCCAATGTGAGAGATAATCTTGTCATGAAGAAAAAACTCAATTTTTGCAAAAGCTGATAGGATGCACACTCAGTCATTACTGATCTGCACTTAGGGCAGTCGCCCAGGTGGCAGATACGCTATCTGTTTTCTTCGAAGACTTTTCTTAAATGATTGCAAAGAAATTCGACATTTATTGAACATATCCCTTGGTAAGTTATTCCTATCCCTAACTCCCCTTCCTATAAACATATATTTGCCCCAATTTGTCCTCTTGAATTCCAACTTTATCTTCATATTGTGATCCTTCCTACTTTTAAAAACACCACACAGACTTATTCGTCTACTAATGTCACTCCACGCCATCTCTCCAATGACAGCCCGGAACATTCCGTTTAGTCGAGTAGCTCGTCTCCTTTCTCCCAAGTCTTCCCAGCCCAAAGTTTGCAACGTTTTTGTCACTGGTCGATAGTTTTAATTAATATCTGATCACCTGTTTTTAGTATAGGGCAAACCAGAGACTTGTTTCCATACATACTGCACCCGTCCACCTCCCGAGTCCCAGACTAGCATTTATCTCAGGGGTGTCGGTTCATTATTTAAATCATCAAATATAAATATAACGGCATAATAGAACACGGGGATGAACGGAGCAACTTAAAATAAAGAGGGGGAAGGCTCGATTGTAACTTGAATTTAAGGACTCCATGATAGGACTAGGAAGTGACTATTACTTTAAAAAGGGCATCATCTAACTACAATAAAAAGATTATGAGAGTGGTTTCCTTTGAAATAATTTGCCAGAAGGAGCGGTTTATTACGCCATTTGACGTATAAAACTTTGATACACGTGGCAACAATATTTGAATTTACACACATGTTACATATATAAATCACTTGCCATACCGCAAGTGGTATCAATATCTTGCTGCGTTGCTTCTGAAATAAAATGACATTTTGGAGGTATAATTTACGGATCGATTCCATTTGAATCGAACCGTTACTCAAGGATATAGCTTCCTTCTATCGGGAGCCCGAGCATAACCCATGTTACGGTCGGCTTCCCGATTTAACTAAGATGATGTACTCCGGCTATATACATTTTTCCGAGACCGGTACTCGGACTGGGTAATGTTTCTCGTGAATTGAGAAAACTGGATTCCACGGACAGTTCCTATCCTACGATATCCAGCTGATGCCATACCAATGAATTGGCATTTACATTTTATTTACATGTGATCTGAATTGTCACCAGTTAGCCTCAGTAGACTACTGACACAGATGAGATAACGAGAAGCGGTGGGAAATACCGTGGCAGTGACCCCCCTCGCATCGCGAGCGAAGTAAACAAACACGCAAGTATGACTGTCACATCGTCCCGTACGGAAACCGTACAATAAAAAGATACCAAAAGACTCTAATATTATCCTTCTCATTGTTCAAACATACGAATAGAGGGATGTTGTCACCAAATAATTTAATCCACGATATTATCATCCTCGAAATTATTATTATTATTATTATTATTATTATTATTATTATTATTATTATTATTATTATTATTATTCAACGGTTCCTGGCACTGTCACGTTTGATTAATATCGTCATTATTATGCGGGATGCAAACACAAATGGTTATTACTGTTATTATTATTATATCCCTCTCGTGGTTATTATTATTAGTAATTAATAGGTGACTCAAGATATTATTATTATTCACGTCACTTAAAAGGTTATTATTATTAATGGACCGGTCACTTGCGCCAAAACATATATATTAAGATATCGGTGCAATTACAAACATTTCACTGATCAACCAACGACATCATTACAGTTATTATTATGACAATTATTATTAATCTGACCGCGATGATTTAACATCGTCCTTACATTGTTATTATTATCGGTTGCATATTCTCAATTAGATTCCCGTTTAACATCGTTATCAACGCTCATTTAATTAAGGCGGTCCAATCCTTTATCTGCAATATTTATTATTATTATTATTATCACGACATCATGATTGTCCCTCGCTCGTCATTACAATGAATACAATATACGACCATTTCTGTGGAATCTGAACTCTCATTATCCTTAGATCCGTTGTATCTCAACGAATAACTGTGCAGTCTATTTATTTCGTACATGCTGTCACGGGTTCGAATTCTACCCGCTGCGTAACTCAGTATTTCTCTGTGACACTGCCCGTACATTTTACACTCATATCAATATCCTAAGTGTCTCTCGTACGGAATTTATTTTCCTCTCTATCTCAATATTCCTCGATTCATTTATTTATTCCTCACAGAATTATCAACTGACTTATTTATTCATTTCGGACATCGTACGACCTTTTATTATCTGACTGTAAATTCTTTCACATTTTCTATCTCATTTGGATCTATGCCTTAGTTCATTCTCCACAAATAATCGTAACATCTTGAAATTATATTTACCAAAATTTGACAATCATGGTCTCGTAATATTAGCACTACATGTTCCGGCTAATGAATCGCAACTTCAAAAACGCGACATTTATACGTAAAAAAAAAATTGGACCGTAATTTAAACCACACGTTCATTAACATGTACGGATTATTAACACCGATCTACATTTCAATATTATTAATCGATCAAATTAAGTTATCACGCACTTTAATTCCAAATTAAAACGACCTCCCGTCATTAAATGATTCCCAATAAACTCAACACTTGATCACATGAATTATTATTATCCCCGAATCATATAAAAAAATATCTTCTTCAAAAAAAATAGTTATATTATTTATTTATTATTATTATTATTATTTATTAAAAAAAAATAATTTCGCCTGTAACTCGGTAGTCCACTCGTAATATGTTTAACGCATAACCCATTTTACAAATTCAATTTATTCTGGCACTAATCACTCCAGATATGATTTACTTGGAAATATTATATTAATCGCATCTCACAAATTTAACAACTTCACTTTGAAAATATGACCATATTAATTTCAACAAAACACACTTGGTATGGCGAAGCTGGATTTTCCTTCCATGTCATTAAATGGCTCGTTAAAATGACAAAACATAAAAGCACATATCGGGTCTTATTTAACTAGCATAATCAAAATCAAATGTAAAGAAAATTATCGACTACAAAGAAAATATGAATGCATGCATGACTTAACGTACTACACTATATATACAAATTTACATCTCCAACAAACTGAATACATAAAAGACCCGATTATTTACATTATTATGATTTACTACTGTCCGTGCTACAAATTTAGGATGGGGTCGTTAAGCGACCCATCTTGTTACAGAAGGTAACCAAGTATAATCAAATTATTCCCATTTTTCCCATCACGATAACATTTCCCAAATATATTTTACAGTTTAGTACTCATCTTAGTTATCGGTATTCCATTGCAGCTTTGCAGACGAGAGGCCTCATCCAGCCCCTCTCTGCGTTTTACTCCTCCATCCTTGATGGCGTAGTTTCACAAAAGATTTCCTGGCACATTATTATTTTACACTCATATCTTGATTACCACAAACCTTCACCATTTACTACGTTAACACTGTATACTTTAATTTGGATACAACAAATTTCTATCCTAGACCCAAGAATTTAATATATTTACACTATTTAATCTTCGTCCACCTACCGCACAATGGACCTGGACACGTACGACGTGGTGTCAACTATTACGCCCGCCGCGATACGCCCGATTTATACGGCATTCTTGACGTGTTCATGACATCGGTTCGGTATAGCTAAGTACAGGCTACTACTTCCTTAAAGTACTGTTCGTCACACAGTCTATTATGTACGTACTTATGGTGATATATTTTATACTACTCTCTTGCAGGGTAATTACTTTACATCACTGATATTCACAAATAAAAAACACTATCCTACGTTAACTATTTCCAGATTTAACATGTTGCTTGAGCGCGATCACACTTTACAAACACTGGCGGATGCTCGCGCCATTAAATGACTGTACGTCCGTAGAATTCTAAGTTACCGGCGACCAACAGTTCAGCTCCCGATATTCAATTCACGTGTGCTGGCGACCGTCAATTCAGCTCCAACGATTCAAGACAAGTGTGCTGGCGAGCGTCAATTCAGCTCCGTATATATGGATGAAGCCTTTTTCCCGCGGATTTGTTGACGTCATGCCCCTTAGGGAGGGGGTGGATTTTTAATATCGGTACTTGCACTCCGAATTGGAAGTTAAAATTTACATCAAATTAATCCACTCCGCTAGCATATCTGCTGGATAAAATATGAACTCCAGGTGATCACAGATTTAGGAGATATGGATGGATTTAGCTCCTCACATTTCGCGCCTTCGTAAGCGTCTCTGACAACGTGGTCTTCTTTCAGCCAATGAGATTCAAGCTGTCCGGTTTCCAAGAAATCCAGCCTTCAATTTAATTAATTTGCCATTAAGTATTGATTATTTTTCCATGCGTGACATCTAATAAATTCAGTACATCCATCCGCGTACTCATATTAATTTATTACTGAATACTTTTGTAATTACGAAAATATCTCATCCATCATTCCTTAAGATGGTATCACTGAGTCTCCCATCAAATTTTTACTATTGGCCGGCAAGCGGTCACGTGATTTAAATCTCCACCTGCTCGAACTTAGGCTAGCGAACGTACACTCAGCCGCTGTAATTTTCCATGAGGTCATGGAATTTCCGTCCTACCAAAAATATCCCAAGGTCTTACTCATGTGGTGAGTTTTCTTTGTATGATTCTCCCCCTTCCTCTTTCTGACCAAGACTTATTTGTGGACTCTGTATTTCCTTGTACGCCAACTAATGATATTCCCTGCTGTGAAGTAGCTAAAAGTTGTCGGGTTGAGCTAATCCGTCAGGCTCCAGTCTGTCGTCCTTCCTTCGCTCTGATTTCGACATTACCTAAACGAAATATTTTCAAATACACTCCTCTGTATTTCAATAAATGTATCATATTATTTTACCGATCAAATCATGATTGATTATGGGCCTAAGTCACTCGGGTTCAATACATACATACATACATACATACATACATACATACATACATACATACATACTACACCCGCTCACCTCCTGTGTCCCAGACTAGCCATAATCTCAGGGGTGATCAGTTCGTAAAAGATGGATCGAATCCACATCCGTATGAGTGGACGTTTCACCCTGGAGATCTTCTTTCGGAGACATGGGCATGCAAGTAACTATTTACTGTCATCTCCAAGTTCCTTTGGACATGAGTCACTTCCGGTATGTACACATTCTAGTAGGCCGGACCCCCACCGTGGAAATGTTATCGTATCTAAGACGGGAATTTATTGTACGGACAAACTCTAGCCTATATTTCCAGATTCACGAACATGCCAGGTGTAGCTCGTTAACTCAAAGCTTATCTCAGTATTTACTTTTGTCAATACGACAAGACGTACGGAAAAGTTCATTACTATGCTCGCACAATGAAGACATGTGCCGGCCGTGGCTTATTTCGCACCTACCGCCAACAATCTCCCACGTGGAAAACCAACATCTGGTTCCGACCAATTCGACACATGACGACATCCCTATCATATCTTCCTATGATTATTAAATAATTATCATTATCATTCTTTATCTGATCATTATCATATTCTGTGATTACCATCAATTATTTTATTATTATCATCATTAATTTCAATTATCCTATATTTGATTATTATAATTTATCATCCGGGATGATTTTATGCTATCCTTTGCCGACGTTTCAAACGAAGGGGCGTTTTTCCTCGTAATTAATCCGCACAGATTAATGATCAGTTTCATAATAAATTATTATTATTATTGTTATTATTATTGTTTGTCCAACCCTTTGTCCCGTTTCCCTACGGGGTCGGGTATGAGGTGAGATGAATCTGTCGTGGCGGTTTTTTTATGACCGGATGCCCTTCCTGACGTCAACCTCATCAGAGGAGTTAATGAGAGATGAAATGAATGACGTGATATATGATAGTAGGGAGAGGGTGAAACCCGGTGCCGGCACATAGCCTACTCCTGTCGAATAGCACCAAGGGGTCTGCTGAAGGCTTAACGTCCCCATCCGACGGACGAAGTACCATCAACAGCGTCATATGCCCTCACTCCATATGAGCACTGCGGAGAGGTTTGGAATTTAATCCAGGCTTTTGGCACGCAATCTAGTGATTAGAAATTGTATACCACCACCTCCCCTACCCTGCCGGCCAACATTCTGATGGTCAAAATTTTTTCGACCAACGGGACTCGAACCGGCTAACCTCGGTGTTAGACCGTTTTTAGACTTCAGCGCCTTAACGATCATGGCCACCAGGCGGGCATTATTGTTATTATTATTATTTTATCATATTCGTAACACTGAATCATCGTCCATTAAGTATCTTAATTTCCTTTCAACATAATTATTATTCTCCAAATACTATTGCAAGTTCTTCTTCTTCAACTTATTATTATTATTATTATTATTATTATTATTATTATTTTCATTTGTGGAGATTTTCATTATCGTATCACTTATCATGGATTTAATATTTTACATTGATCTCACCATAATTATTCTCAAATTAATCTGATAAATTCTTCCTATTATTCCTCTTCATATTATTATTATTATTATTATTATTATTATTATGGTAACTTAATTTCACGTGTTACACTACCGTTAGGGATATTTATGGTTAATGCATAAGCTTTTACAATTTCGGTCTACTTTGGCACTAAGCAGTTGATTTAAGAAAATATTCACTTGGATTATTATTATTATTATTATTATTATTATTATTATTATTATTATTATTAAAATGGAAAGTTTATATTTTTATTTCCACTCTAGAATTTAGTCACATATGTTGAGTCCCAATATGAACCAGCAAGAACCGATTTACATCGATCGGGACTCCACGGTATTCGGAACCGCAACCTTCATTTCCATACTGCCGTTAATTTTATGGGAACACCTTGTCCTCCCAAGACACATCTCAAATCCCATGACACATCGCGGCTGGGAAAATAGGTACATCCAATGCCTGCGATTGTAAATTATTCCTTCCTTTTCATTTGAAGTCCATTTTATCCCACTGGAACTCTTCAAACATGTACTTTAATAATTAATCTTCGGTGCGTGGATTCTGACACTCATAACACCGGAATCGACCTTATATCGTCTTAGGCATCGAGATTTATCTATTTCATCATCAACAACAGTACGGCTCAATTCTCACCTCATGCCGGATTTTCGTCCCGCACGGTTTCCGATCTTAAAATGGGCTCAAACAACTCTGGGCTTTCAACATAACGTGACCATCCTATACACGTGCCTCTATCACTTCTAAACAAATTGTTATGGTTATTATAGAGTCCAAAAACGTGAAATCAACAATTTACGTCATAATCAAGTTTACTGCCCGAATTAAAGTCTTTAACGTTTCATGACATCTCTACATTGATTACTACTTTCACCCGCGAACTCTCACAGCATTATTATTATTATTATTATTATTATATTTTAATTAGCGAACTTATAAAGCATTATTATTATTTCCTTCATTTTAACTTGCACACTCACAAAGCAGTATTATTATTATTTCACATGACCTTCCGTACGCGAACATAAATTTTACACACACTGGTACTTTCATAATCTGATTGTCTGGTAACAAATATGCCTAACTAAGGTACAAATAATCACCGTGGTGATTGAAAAATCAAATTCAACTGGGTTAGCATAAAAGACACATCTAACACTTGAAATGAACTTAAATAAAAGTATTCACACACATCATGCATTAATTGAAAGAAATATCCCATATTTACATTATATACAACAAACAAATATTTAATTAATTAGTCTAACCCATAATTACGTTAATGTAAATTAGTTCGTCCGTCTATCTTCAATAAATCATGGATTCGGGAAGCGATCCATGTGTTACGTTAAGTAACCATGATTAATTTACCCTGAGTCCCGTTTTGTCGCGATAACCTCCCCAAATATATCAAATTTGTCCTCATGCCTGTGTAGAATTCCATTGTCTCGTGGCGATGGAGAAGCCTCATGGTCCTATCTTGGTTTACTCGTGCATTATGTCGCATTTTATAATTTTAACATATCAGACCACTTCTGGGCGATTACCCATGATTAACACCTTACTATAGAATTTACAATGATTTATACAAAAACAACACTTATAGGTGCCTAAAGACCCATTACACTTTCACCATTATAGTCTTCCTTGAGCCCGAACCACACAAGTCGTGACACTTACGACGATGTGTCGTTTTATTCGACCCGGAGCGTATCGATGTATTCTAGGCTGTCTCGTGATCGCTTCGCTCCTACTGTTCCCTGCTCGCATAATTGTATCACCGTCTATCTTGAAATATTTACTTCAGGCTCCGTACACTGCCTTCCGAAAGCACTATCGGCGTTCCGTTAGTTATTTATATTCAATCACATGAAATGTATTAAATTCAACATGCAGTTGTACTGATTATTTACACTCGGTACTGTGGATAATCTCACTGTTCGTCTTCACTCTCATAACAACTCACGTACTTTCAGCTTTAACTGACTTCGAATGCGTCCCGAGGTACTGGCTTAGTCAAAGTGTCAGAGTCTCAACTACTTCATACGGCTGACACGACTGGTGACTGATAACAACTGGTGACTGGTAACAACTAGTGATGTGAGGTCCAACTGCTGGTTATTTATGGACGATATGGTTTCCCGCTGGGGTCATCCGCGGTCATACCAGAGGGAGGGGGGGTTGGTTATCCTAAATCGGCACTTGCAGGTGGATTTGGATCTCTTAATTTATCCCACTTAATAAACTGGCGATACACATTCACGTGTCGTATTCTGATCTCATATCGTTCGGCGATCACGGAGATATTACTTGATTTCTGTCCTCCATTTTTCGCGCGCTAAGTCGGCGTCCCTGATGGCGTGATCGTTGACCAATAGGAAAACAGCGTGGGCCTTTTCCTAGAATTCTATATTGTAATTCATCACGATTACAATTAATTAACATGGGGATGATATCACAAAAATCCCATCTGTTCAATTCGGTGGTTGGAATATTTTAATTATTATTATTATTACTGGAGATAACTGGAGTTCATTTTGACTTCGTTTATGTTGGCGAATCTGGGAGTCCTTTACTAATTTTGTCATTGGCTAACACTGCAGCGGTTCTTTTAAATATCTTCCTCTGACAACTTAACAACAAAATGCCTCGAGGCGTTGGAAACTATTACGAAATATTCTTCGTATTTGCGACACACGGAAAGGTTCTTGTTCAAGAATAAATGCTCTCTCACTTCCTTGTTGCAATTATGACTGTTGTTCTGAGTTCTAGATTTAATCCTCTTAGCTTTTGACAAGGAAATAATACTACCCATTATGACAGGCTTAACTCTTGGCGACAGATTGTCGTGAACACGTCTGACTATGTTGAAATATCTTGGTCTACACCAGAATGATAAAGTGTATATTTCAATACACTCACAAAACATTTATTTTATAATATCAAATCATGATTCCTCTGGGCTATCTCATCCGGGTACAATACATACATCATTATAGACTGTTATGCCTTTCAGCGTTCATTCTGTGAAGTTACTAAACGTCGCCATAATCCTCTGCTTGCAATTAGTACTGTGGCCTCATTTAATTATATACCTCTTATCTTTAAATCGTTAGAAACTAAGTCTAACCATCATCGTTTTTGTCTCCCTCTAGTCCATTATTCTCCTAGGTAACCTATCCTCCTCCATTCACCTCACATAACCCCACCACCGAAGGAAGTTTATGCATACAGCTTCATCCATCGAGTTCATTCCTAACTTAGCCTTATCTCCTCATTCCGAGTACCCTCCGCCATTGTTCCCACCTGTTTGTACCAGCATTCATTCTCGCTACTTTCATGTCTGTTACTTTTAACTTATGAATAAGATACCCTAAGTCGACCCAACTTTCGCTTCCGCATTGCTCTGAAAACAGATCGATGTAATGACTTCCTTCTTACAGAATACTGCTGATCGCAACTTCGAGCTCACTGCATTAGCTTTACTACACCTTGATTCAATCTCACTATATTACCATCCTGAGAGAAAACACATCCTAAGTACTTGAAATTCTTTACCTGTTCCAGCTTTGTATTCCCAACCTAACATTCAGTTCTCTTAGATTTCTTACCTACTGACATCAGTTTAGTTTTTTTTTTTTTTCATACCATACACATTGCACCTGTTTTTCAAGTTCCAGGCATTCGGCACAATCTGCCATTACGACCAAGGCATAAGGCTATTCACCGCTACACATGGGAGGCTAAGGGTGCCAGATCCATTATAGACTATATCTTAACAGACATTGAATTCAGGAAATCTTTTAGGAATGTACGAGTTTTAAGGGGATTTTTCGATGATACAGACCACTGTTTGATCTGTAGAGAACTAAGTATCTCTAGGCCTAGGGTAGAGAAAGTGAAATCTGTCTGCAAACGATAAGGTTAGAAAATCTCCAGGACGAGGAAATTAGAAGTACAAGGATATGATTAGTGCGAAGTTCCGAACAGGTTCAAGATATAGAAAGAGAATGGGTGGCATACATAGACGCTGTACTAGAAACAGCAGCAAGGGTATGACTAGGAACAACTGTATGTAAACATGGGGAAAAAGCGAAGATCTTTGTGGAATGATGAAGTGAGAGCAGCTTGTAAACGTAAAAAGAAGGCTTATCAGAAATGGCTCCATACAAGGGCTGATGCAGACAGGGCATTGTACGTAGATGAATCAGAGCGAAACAAAATAATACTCGTTGAATCCAAAAAGAAGTTGTGGGAAGATTTTGGTAATAACTTGGAAAGGCTAGGTCAAGCAGCAGGGAAACCTTTCTGGACAGTAATAAGGAATCTTAGGACGGAAGGGAAATAGGAAATGAACAGTGTTTTGAGTAATTCAGGTGAACTCATAATAGATGCCAGGGAATCACTGGACAGGTGGATGCAATATTTTGAAAATCTTCTCAACGTAAAAGGACATCTTCCTGGTGGTATCGAGAACAACCGAGCTCATGGAGAGGAGAACAATGTTGTTGCTGAAATTACGCTTGAGGAAGTGGAAGTGATGGTAAACAATAAATTCCATTGTCATAAAGCAGCAGGAATAGACGACATGAGACCTGAAATGGTGAAGTATAGTGGGAAGGCAGGGATGAAATGGCTTCATAGAGTAGTAAGATTAACATGGAGTGTTGGTAAGGTACCTTCAGATTGGGCAAAAGCAGTAATTGCAACTATCTATAAGCAAGGGAACAGGAAGGATTGCAACAACTATCGAGGTATCTCATTGATTAGTATACCAGGCAAAGTATTCGCTGGCCTCTTGGAAGAGAGTGTGCAGTCTGTGGTTAAGACGAAGTTGGATGAAAACCAGTGTGGTTTCACACCACAGGATCAGATTTTCAGTATGCGACTGGTAATTGAAAAATGCTACGAGAGGAATAGACAGTTCTGTTTATGTTTCGTAGATCTGGAAAAAAAAACATATGACAGGGTACCGAGAGAAAAGATGTTCGCCATACTGGGGATAATGGGAACAAGGGTAGATTATTAAAACCAATCAAAGGCATTTATGTTGACAATTGGGCTTCAGTGAGAATTGATGGTAGAATGAGTTCTTGGTTCAGGGTACTTACAGGAGTTAGACAAGGCTGTAATCTTTCACCTTTGCTGTTCGTAGTTTACATGGATCATCTGCTGAAAGGTATAAAATGGCAGGGTGGGATTCAGTTAGGTGGAAATGTAGTAAGCAGTTTGGCCTATGCTGACTACTTGGTCTTAATGGCAGACTGTGCCGAAAGCCTGCAGTCTAATATCTTGGAACTTGAAAATAGGTGCAATGAGTATGGTATGAAAATTAGCCTCTCGAAGAATAAATTGATGTCAGTAGGTAAGAAATTCAACAGAATTGAATGTCGGATTGGTGATACAAAGCTAGAACAGGTAGATAATTTCAAGTATTTAGGTTGTGTGTTCTCCCAGGATGGTAATATAGTGAGATTGAATCAAGGTGTAGTAAAGCTAATGCAGTGAGCTCGCAGTTGCGATCAGCAGTATTCTGTAAGAAGGAAGTCAACTCCCAGACGAAACTATCTTTACATCGGTCTGTTTTCAGACCAACTTTGCTTTTCGGGAGCGAAAGCTGGGTGGACTCAGGATATCTTATTCATAAGTTAGAAGTAACAGACATGAAAGTAGCGAGAATGATTGCTGGTACAAACAGGTGGGAACAATGGCAGAAGGGTGCTCGAAATGAGGAGATAAAGGCTCATTTAAGAATGAACTCGATGGATGAAGCTGTACGCATAAACCGGCTTCGGTGGTGGGGTGATGTGAGGCGAATGGAGGAGGATAGGTTACCTAGGAGAATAATGGACTCTGCTATAGAGGGTAAGAGAAGTAGAGGGAGACGAAGACGACGATGGTTAGACTCGGTTTCTAACGATTTAAAGATAAGAGGTATAGAACTAAATGAGGCCACAACACTAGTTGCAAATCGAGGATTGTGGCGACATTTAATAAATTCTCAGAGGCTTGCAGACTGAACGCTGAAAGGCATAACTGTCTATAATGAAAATGTATGTATGTATGTATGTATGTATGTATGTATGTATGTATGTATGTATGTATGTATGTATGTATGGTTAATTTCACTTTCACGGGGGCTGGGTGTATGTATCGTCTTCGTGTCGTATGTATCACTTCATCCTCATCACGACGCACAGGTCGTCTACGGGTGTCAGATTGAAAGATCTGCACCTGGCGAGCCGAACAAGTCCTCGGACACTCCCGGCATTAAAAGCCATACGCCATTTCATTGCATACCCTACTTACACATAGTCCAAGTGAGGATCTCTCCTGTAACGGGTTATGGACTACTGGTGGTTTGTATAGTTCTAGCCGCGGGGCACAAGGAGGGCCATGACTCAGAATATGTCCGAGATGCCCACTCCCATACCATAACAACTGGCATCCCGACTCTCAGGAGCACTTACTAGGCCACTCAGCCGTTGCCCATGGTTCACGAACTAGCCATGACTACAGTAACCCACACCATGAACCATCATGAACATCAGGGAAAGTTTGTGTTTTTATGACCAAGATTATAAACAAAATATAATGGCTTCGTGAAAATGTCAGCATACACCTTGACGATATAATTTGGAGGTATCTGATCCGTATCTGCAGCAACTCCAACTGCACCATCTGTTAACAAATGCCTAAAGCTCTACGATCTCCCACGTTTTTGGATCGCCTTTTAGTCGTCTCATATGACAGGCAGGGGCTACCGTGGGTGTTATTCTACCGCCCCCACCCACTCCTCGGATTCAATCTCAGAATTCTCTGAACAGCCCTCTTCCTATGGAAATGCTTCAAGTTTTTAATCACCGCTTGGTCCGTGGCTGACCACGGGCACCTTGGGATGAGCAGGGCAGCTGTCTACGAAAAGGAGGATTTTCCTCCCTTCACGTTGAAACTTCTCGTCAATACCACGCAGCCGAGATTCGTAAATGGAGCTTGTCATCCGCGACTTCGGTACGTGACCGGTAATTAATTCACAAAGAGGCTTCGTTGATTTTCCGATGACTAAAAGTTTTAGTTTTCGGTTCCCGTCAAATCAGCTCCCAGCATCACTGTAAACCTTTCTTTACCTGTTAACTCTTCCTCACAGACCACAAATGCTGTAGTGTACAGTTAATGTTGTACAAAATTTTTCCTTCGAGAAATGGAGAAATTAGTGTAATCGAATTTCGAGTGATAGAGAAAAATATAAGTTACACAAGAAGAATAGGGCAAACGACCGGGAAATTGAAATTACTTCGTGATATTGAAAATTCGAGTAACGGAGATTCCAGATATCGACGTTCGTCTGTAATTATAAGGCAATCACTTCACAAAGAAAGTCATGAATAACACAACAAGAGAATAAAACAAATGGCAGTAAATATATTACGGAGCATTCTACACTCACTGCAATTAACATTTCAAACTACATCATCTGACTTGGTTTTGTAAGAACAGCATTAATGATTAATGAGAATTTTTAATGTTTTGTTCCAACTGTGACAGCGCACACCTCACCTTCTAGCCGTGCTCGCTATTTTGTTTTGATGTGAGCCAGCGTAGAAAACTGAGATTCACATGGATATGTTGCTGGTAACCGCAAAATACAATTTGAGAATAAAATAAAAATGTTTAAATTATTTCCTGTAAATTTGTCATACATTCATATTGATTAGTTATCTTATCACTTTTTCATTTTGTCATTTTATTTCATTTCTTATACACGTTGAAAAAAGTTTGTGTAAAAATTATTAAAAAAGCAATGATTTTACTATACTTTAGATAAAAATTCTTGTATTTTTTTACTCATTTTATTACACAATCCGTAGACACGAATTCCTTGCCCCAGCGTTATTATAAAGTGTAACAATTTTGGAAAAAACTTTTTTTCTACGTGTACGATTTAGCGGTGACGAAGATAACTTTTTATAGTAAATTCTTTTCTTTGTCACAACCTATTACTATTTAACAAATTCGTGTGTGTTTTACATTGCTCAATAGACCTCTCCTGAAATTCTCCATTGCCTCCCGAGGGGGCGTGTCCCCCAGATTGAGAACCGTTGTAAGGTTAAAAACGGCGGTCCTATAGTGCCTAAAATGCGTAAATTGGCGTTATGTACATCTGCCTATATTCCTATTTCTTATCTGTAAATCGATTAAAACTGCTTTTAATTTATTCCGACATGCTAAAATATTTGCTAACTCATTTTCAGTATCATGAAGAGTATGCTCGTAATAAACTTGTCAAACAAAAAAGTGGGAAGCTGTAAAGTAAATAAGTCCCGCAGTAAACACGAGGAAGGGAGAAACTCTTCATTCCATTCTCATTTCGTTGAGTGTGTGTGCAGCTTCACATCGCATGGTAAGAATGTATTTTAAGAGGCGAGTGATTGTTTTTCTTATCTCCCCACCAAAGTGTCATTATGAATATCCACGGCCTGTGTGTAGTCATCCGACCTGTGAGAAATGGAACGAATGACGCCTCCATCTAGCGGCGAGGATAGGAATTGTGCCGGCTGCCGAAGCCTGTCGCACTCCTCTGGGGCAATGATTTCTTTCTTTCTGTCTTTTTTTTTCTTTCTTTCTTGCGAACCGGCCAAACTTAGGACAACGCCAATACCACTTCACTTCCTTTTCATCCCTTCCTTCCTCTTTCTCCACAGTGCCTTCATTCTTTCAGAATGTTGCTCTCTTCTCTCTTCAGTCCATCTTCCCCCTTTGCGCTCTTTCTTTTCTTCCACAAGAACTTATGTTGGTAAGTCTTTTCCTGAATTGGTCTCTATCACGACATTCTTCATCTGCAATTCCTAACCTCTTGAGTTCTTCCTTCATCTGCTTGGCATATCCCCCTGGCTCTTCAAGTAGTATATTTTATTAAAAATTTGTTTATTTAACCTTGATCCATTCTGACCATGTGTCCATAGAATCGCAGCCGCCTTTTCCTTATTGTTGTTTCCAGGTTTTCTGTTCTTTTGTATATCTCCTTATTTGATCATAATCTGTGGTTTCCCTCTACCACCCTTGGGCCGTAAATCCTCTTTAGTATTCTCCTTTCAATCTTTAGTAGTTTTTCCAGGTTCCTTAGTGTTGCCGTTTCCACCCCATACAGAATCATTTGTTTTACCACAGCATCATAATGTCTTAGTTTGGCATTAATGGAAAGATTATTTTTGTTGTAAATGGCTTTGGTGGCAGTGTTTGGACTTTCCAACTTAAGTCTCCTATTTCCCATGGCCTCTTTATTCATCCCGCTGCTACTGATAATCTCTCCCAGGTATTTAAACTGCGTTGTGAACTTCAATTCGCCATATTTCGTCTTCATTGTTCTCTTCACACAATTCCTGTCCGTGCTCATCATGTCTGTTTTTGTGAAGGAGATTTTTAAACCTGTTTTCTCGGCTCTCTCCTGATTACTGAATGACATATGACATGAAATTAAATGATAGTGTAGAGTGTTGCTGGAATGAAAGATGACAGGGAAACCCAGAATACCTGGAGAAAAACCTGCCCTGCCTCTGCTTTGTTCAGCACAAATCTCACATGAAGTTACCGGGATTTGATCCACGGAACCCAGCGGTGAAAGGCCGGCGCGCTGCTGCCTGAGCCACGGAGGCTGTATCATGTTGTGTTAAATGCTTTTTAAAATACGTAAAATTGAAGCTGGCGAAAATATATTGTTAGGACCTATTCTTTCATGTTTGAAAGCGTACTATATTTTAGACACAGAGAATAAAAAGTGGTGGTGGTGATTGTTTTTTAAGAGGAAGTACAAGTAGGCAGCCATCCTCTGTATGACACGAATCAGAGAGAAAGTATGGAAGGGATCCGACACTTCGAAAAATAAAGGTATCGGCCAAAGAAAGTCAAGGGCCACGAAGGTCGGGAAAATGAAAGACTCCCTAGACCTCGAGTGCTGTAATACCGTCGGGGTCGGAAAAGGACAAGAATTGACCATGGGAGATCGGATAGGGTAGATGAAAATGAGGAGCTTGGCTCAAGTAAGTGGAAGAAATGCCATGACTCAGCTAAGGGACCCGTGGTCGCCAACCCACGCTCCTAAGTTCAGAGCCCTTGGAGTCCCTTTTGGTCGCCTCTTACGACAGGCAGGCGATACCGTGGATGTTATTCGACCGCCACCATCCACAGGGGGAAGAGAATAAAAATGTTAGCACCTAAAATATCACAAGAAGCTGCCAAAACATGGACTGAAGCACCGCAAACGCATTCGGGAATACTGGGCCTCATGTAATGGCTAGTCCACGCCAAAGTTAATACACAATGTTAATGAAAACTTTTGTTAACAAACTTTATCAACAATATGTCCACACCAAAAACAAAAAGCTGTTTGTGGGATTAGGATGCATGGGGTAAGGAAGAAGGAAATAGACGCAAAGTGTGGCAAAGAAAAATATTGGAAGGCGTTTACATTACGTTTGGAGAGAACACTTACGTCAGAACTTTCAGGTCATGACGCAGCAGGTTTTCAAAATTTGCTTGAGAATGATACAGATTGTCGGAAATCCGTCTCCACTAATGACAGGCTAGGTTTAAGATTCCTAGCAGATGGTGATTTGTACATCTCACTTATACATTTGTCAAGAGCAGGGCCTCTGAGTGCATGCGCCGTGCAGTCCACGGTGCAGGAGACAACTTCACTAGGTTGACCAGAGTGCAAATCCCCGCTCCACTTCCCCTACACCTGTCTCACCCGTTCGGCCTGTCTTCGCCTTCTCCACCTTCCCCGCTGATTCTCCCCTCACTGCGAAATGTTTTTGTGCGGTGAGCGGTGACACTGTTGTATGGGTCTACTCGCACGCAATCTAGTTTCGTACAAGTCAAAACAGAAAAAAAAAATACCTCTCACATATGCATGTGGAACCGAACATAGAAATACTGTAATCTTAGCTGCTTCTCGATACAGCTTCGACAAATTCTCGTAGAATTTGAGCAAAGCCTTTGTATTGGAAATATATCATTTTGATTAACTTTTCACATTATTATTGTCCCACGGATTAAGCATTTGACTTTATCGTCACGACTGACAAAAAATACGGAAGTTCCCAGTTCGATTGAAATGGACTTTCGGAAGTCTTTGCTTTCTTCGAAACAAGTTGATTATTATGTTGTTGTCTTGAGCTGATAAACTGATAAACAAGCCGTCTATCACCGAACGCTTCGTCGCTCTCAGCACACTACAACATCCGAGTCATGCTGAGTTGAGCCGAGTCGTACCGATGCACTGTGCACGGAGTCTCTGCGCCTCGATTTGCACGCGTGAGATTTTGGACGTTTGAGAGGCGCTGCTCTAGAGTGTCAAAACAGAAATTTTGTTATTGTGCCTGAGCTTTATGCAACAATCTCAAGGAATTGGTAAAGGTACGAAATAATGAAAATTTTCATTTAACCTAGTTACGATAGTATTATTTTGATGATATACAAATGATAATGGAAGGTTAGGTTATTCGCGAGAAGCGAAGCTGGAAATGAAACTACATTGGAAACAGCTAAAATAATATCATACAGATTTAAAAATACTGTGTATTAGAATTTTCGGTTGCGATATGATAGTCAATTCTTAGGAGAAATAAGAAAACATCGTCTGCCTCTGTGGTGTAGTAGTTAGTGTGATTAGCTGCCACACCCGGAGGCCCGGGTTCGATTCCCGGCTCTGCTACGAAATTTAAAAAGTGCTACGAGGGCTGGAACGGAGTCCACTCAGCCTCGGGAAGTCAACTGAGTAGAGGTGGGTTTGATTCCCACCTCAGCCATCCTGGTTTCCCACTTCTCCAGGTAAATGCTTCCCTCTTCCTTGTCTATCTCTTCCAATATTCCCATCCCCCGCAAGACCCCTGTTCAGCATAGCAAGTGAGACCACCTGTGCGAGGTACTGGTCATCCTCCCCAGTTGTATCCCTGACCCAGAGTCTGAAGCTCCAGAACACTGCCCTTGAGGGATTCCTGGCTGTGTCCGAGGGAGAAACCGACCCTGGACGGTAAACAGAAGAAGAAAGCATCGTATTCCGCGCTACCAATTTGCGTGCTCTTAATTGCGTCCTTGCGCATGTGCGAATTGAAATGTTAACGAAAACACGAACAGTTAATGAAAAGTTTCATTTACAAAAGTTAAAGATATTTTTTTATCAACAGTCAAAATTGTTGAACACTTTTACCGTACTGAATGGTATAGGAAGGCTACAGGCGCATTGCTGAGTTTCTAATGAATTCTGTCCCGTAAACATGACGTGTGTCACCAGGGATGCTATGGAGTCCGTGACCTACAGAAGGCTCCGTCATGCTAGAAGTTGAAGCATGTAATAGAATCCTTTCAATTCCTGATGGTGAGATTCGATCGCTCTGTCTTCCGCCGTTGGCAAGCGCGCTTACTGGGATGAAAGAAAGCGGGATGACCGTGCACGCCAAGTGAAAGCGCTACTCTGGACTAAATACCAATTAGCGTAACGGGAAAGAAGTTACTGTGTCATCGTAAGCTGCTCATTCTTCGTCATCTGGGTAGTTACGTTTTCTCTGAACGACGCATCCAACTCCCATCTACAAATCTAGTCTCAGAATAACCAAATGGATTTCCTTTTCGCTCTGCACAGCGTATACTGAGTCTTCGGTTCACAGGCTCCCTGCTTCGATTAATGGTCAGATCGATGATCGTGTGGATCGGGGAGTTGGTGTTTACCAACAAGCACAGAAACACATCACGAGGAGCATTCTCCTTTACATCGTTAATAAAACCCTGAAAGAGGAGTGTTTGAAATTCACAAAACATTTCGATGGCGTCAATCAATCAGTCCCGTATGCATTTAAGACTGACGCTCAGGTGGCAGATTACCTATCAGTTGTTCGTCTAGTTCTTAAATGATTTCAAAGAACGTGGACATTTATTGAACATTTTCCTTGGTTTTATTCTGTTCCGTAATTCCTCGTCCTATAAATGAGTATTTAGTGGTGCCCATTTGTCCTCTTGAATTGCAACTTTATCTTCATATTGTGATCTTTCCTACTTTTAAAGACGCCACTCAGACTTATTCGTGCACGAATGCCATTCCACGCCATCTCTCCACCGACAGCTCGGAACATACCACTTAGTCGAGCACCTCGTCTCCTTTCTCCCAAGTCTTCCCAGCCTAACACTACTTCTTTTGTTGTCTTAAATCACCCAGAACAAATCGTGCCGCTTTCGTTTCGATCTTTTCCAGTTCCCATATCAAGAAATTGTGGTGTGGGTGCCATACATTAGACCCGTAGGCCTACTGTAGTTGGGGTCTTACCAGAGACTTACACGCAGTCTCCTTTACATCCTCCCTGCAACCCCTAAATACTTGCAGACCCTATGAAGAGATCCGTAACATTTATGTACAGTCCCATTTGTGTGATTTACTCCAGTGAAGATCTTTTCTTATATTTACACGTAGGTACTTACAGTGATCGCCGTGAAAAAAAATAACGTTAACCCCTTCAACATCAGAGAGGACTTTTCGTCTTGGTGAAGCAGTAGGACGTGACTTCTCCCAGTTACTGTACTGTATCCCCATGTGGGTGATCCCTGCCTGTTGTAGGAGGCCCCGGCGGCTTTTAGGTTGGGAGTGTGATATTGCGACCATGGGGCCCTTAGCTGAGTACTGGCATTGCTTACTCTTACTTGTGCCAGGCTCCTCACTTTCATCCATCCTTTATGGCTTCCCTTGGTTAACTTTTCCGACCCCGGCGATGTTAGGCGACGAGGCCTAAAGAGTCTCATTCTCTCATCCTTCGTGCTCCTTGTATTTCTTTGTCCGATGCCTTCATTTTTCAAAGAGTCGGACCCCTTCAATTTTTACTCTCGTAAGTGTTGTCAGTAGTATAATACAGGGATTCGGCCGCCTCCTCCTCCTACGGCTCTCGGGAGAGGCCTCCTCCTCCCGCGGGAAATTTGAATTTTGGCGGGAAATTTGAATTTTAGCGCGAGATTTGAATTTGTAAACAAAGCCACGTGCTTTTTGACAGCTGTCATCGACAACAACGCAACGCTAACCTCACTGCTGCCATCTTGACGGGCCTAAACCTCAGTGGTACCAACTTAACCTAACTAGCGTGAGGTAAACAAAGCCACGTGTTTTTTGACAGCCACGTGCTTTTTGACAGACAACAACGCATCGCTAACCTCAGTACTGCCATCTTGACGGGCCTAAACCTTAGTGGTACCAACTTAACCTAACTAGCGCGTAGTAAACAAAGCCACGTGCTTTTTGACAGCCACGTGCTTTTTTGACAGCTGTCATCCGCCATCTTTAAACTACAGAACACTGTGCTGCCCTCTTTAGATGTAAAATTCGTCACCTGTCATCGGCAGTGCTGCCATCTTGGTGGGCCTAAACCTTAGTGCTACCAACTTAACCTCACTAGCGCGAGGTAAACAAAGCCACGTGCAGCTGTCATCCGCCATCTTTAATCACCGTGCTGCCCTCTTTAGCTACTTACCTTTGAAATGTGGTACGTCACAGCTGTCATCCGCCATCTTGCATCGCAAACCTCAGTGCTGTACTCTATGTAGTGGCGGCAAATTCAACGTGCTTTACAAAGCCACGTGCAGCTGTCATCCGCCATCTTTAATCACCGTGCTGCCCTCTTTAGCTACTTACCTTTGAAATGTGGTACGTCACAGCTGTCATCTGCCATCTTGCATCGCAAACCTCGGTGCTGTACTCTATGTAGTGGCGGCAAATTCCACGTGCTTTACAAAGCCACGTGCAGCTGTCATCCGCCATCTTTAATCACCGTGCTGCCCTCTTTAGCTACTTACCTTTGAAATGTGGTACGTCACAGCTGTCATCCGCCATCTTGCATCGCAAACCTCAGTGCTGTACTCTATGTAGTGGCGGCAAATTCCACGTGCTTTACAAAGCCACGTGCAGCTGTCATCCGCCATCTTTAATCACCGTGCTGCCCTCTTTAGCTACTTACCTTTGAAATGTGGTACGTCACAGCTGTCATCCGCCATCTTGCATCGCAAACCTCGGTGCTGTACTCTATGTAGAGGCGGCAAATTCCACGTGCTTTACAAAGCCACGTGCAGCTGTCATCCGCCATCTTTAATAACCGTGCTGCCCTCTTTAGCTACTTACCTTTGAAATGTGGTACGTCACAGCTGTCATCCGCCATCTTGCATCGCAAACCTCAGTGCTGCACTCTATGTAGTGACGGCAAATTCCACGTGCTTTACAAACCTATGCGCTTTTTTGTCAGCTATCATCCACCATCTTTAATCCAGAGACAACCGTGCTGCCCTCTATGTGGTGGTGCTAAATTCTACACGCTTTACAAACCCATGTGCTTTTCTGACAGCTGTCAACCGCCAGAGAGCACCGTGCTGCCCTCTTTATGCCGGTGGCAAATTCTACGTGCTTTTTGACAGCTGTCATCCGCAAGAGAGCACCGTGCTGCCATCTTTAGCTAGATACCTGTGGTGGCGGCAAATTCCACGTGCTCTTGTTTAGTAAACAAAGCCACGTGCAGCTGTCGTCCGCCATCTTTAATCAATAGAGCACTGTGCAGCGGGTAATTTCGTCAGCTGTCATCCGCCATCTTTAATCTACAGAACACCGTGCTGCTCTCTGTAGTAGCGGGCAATTTGAAAAGTTCCGTTAGCTATCATCCGCCATCTTTGAGCACCGTGCTGCCCTCTTTAGCTAGATACCTGCGGTGGTGGCAAATTCCACGTGCTCTTGTTTAGTAAACAAAGCCACGTGCAACTGTCATCCGCCATCTTTAATCAACAGAGCACCGTGCTGCGGGCAATTTCGTCAGCTGTCATCCGCCATCTTTAATCTTCAGAACACCGTGCTGCCCTCTTTATGGCTACTACCTTAAGCACGTAGTAGCGGGCAATTTGAAAAGTTCTGTTAGCTATCATCCGCCATCTTTGAGCACCGTGCTGCCCTCTATGTGGTGGCGGCAAATTCCATGCGCTCTTGTTTGGAAACAAAACTCACGTGCTTTTTTGACAGCTACCATCCGCCCTGCTCTCTGTAGTAGCGGGTAATTTGAAAAGTTCTGTTAGCTGTCATACGCCATCTTTGAGCACCGTGCTGCTATCTATGTGGTGGCGGCAAATTCCACGTGCTTTACAAACTCACGCGCAGCTGTCATCCGCCATCTTACATCGCAAACCTCAGTGCTACACTCTTTAGTTGAAAAATGGTGGCGGATAATTTAAAAAGAAAAATTCTACAGCAGCCATCTCTCGATGCTAATTGCACAAGATGGTGGCTATACATGACTCCTTAAAGGTTCTTATGCAAGATGATCGCTATACATAGACGCCCTTGGGATGCTGAGCAAGATGGCGGTTATACAAGGCTCCATATGAGACACCCTAGGGATGCTTGCGCGAGATGGTGGTTGCTCTTATGAGGCGGCTTAAGGATCCTTGGCTAGAGACGCCCTAAGGATGCTTGCACAAGATGGCGGCTATACATAGCTCCTTATGAGACAGCCAGTACTCGATACAACATGTGATCAGATGTGTTCAGAACACAAAATAAGTAGAATCGAACACTGTACTCGATACAACATGTGATTAAAACATTGTCTGGTGTGTTCAGAACACTACATAAGTAGAATCGGACGCTGTACAACATGTTAGGGGATACCTTTGTTCTAAGAAGATCAGATTGAAACATAACAAGACTAGAATTTGAACACTGCACTCGATGTCGTTACATGTGATCAGAACAATGATTGATGTGTTCAGATCACTAAACAAGTAGAACCGAACACTGTACAACATGTTAGGGGATACCTTTGTTCTAAGAAGATCAGATTGAAACATAACAAGACTAGAATTGAACTGTCATCCGCCATCTTTGAGAACAGTGCTGCCCTCTATGTGGTGACGGCAAATTCCACGTAGAAACAAAGCTATGTGCTTTTTTGACAGCTGTCATCCACCATCTTTAATCCGAAGAGAACAGTGCTGCCCTCTATGTGGTGACGGCAAATTCCACGTAGAAACAAAGCCATGTGCAGCTGTCATCTGCCATCTTTAATCACCGTGCTGCCCGGTGACGGCAAATTCCACGTAGAAACAAAGCCATGTGCTTTTTTGACAGCTGTCATCCGCCATCTTTAATCACCGTGCTACACTCTATGTGGTGGCGACAAATTCTAAATGCTTTACAAACCCATGTGCTTTGCTGACAGAGCTGTCATCCACCATCTTTAATCACCGTGCTGCCCCGGTGACGGCAAATTCCACGTGCTCTTGTTTGGAAACAAAGCTTTTAATCCAGAGAGAACAGTGCTGCCCCGGCGGCGGTAAATTCCACGTGCTCTTGTTAGTTCGTGATTTAAAATCTAAGCTAGCTGTAAATCCCCGATTCTCGACAGATTCTTAATCCGAGTTGTCAGGAAGGGCAACCAAGAGCTTAGATACTGCTAGTTTTGCATCAGGGAGGGCGACTAGTCTTAAAAACAAATTCTTGCGATTTAAAATCTTAGTCAGGAAGGGCATCCGGCCGTAAAACAATAGTTCGTGATTTAAAATCTAAGAAGTTGATCTAGCTGTAAATCCCCGATTCTCGACAGATTCTTAATCCGAGTTGTCAGGAAGGGCAACCGGTCGTAAAACTATGAGGTTAGATACTGCTAGTTTTGCATCAGGAAGGACAACTCAACACATTCATGCGATTTAAACAACATTTTTATTCCCAAGAGAATCGAACCCGAGACTACCGGGTGAGAGGCATGCATACTGTAGGCTATAGATTTGTCCTACAGTCCTCGAAGTATCGGCACAGTCATTCTGAGCGAGTTGTGTGGAATGCATGTGTTAGCTGAAATTGTATACGTATCTTCCGGCTCGACCTTGAACGAAGACACTGATAAGCGGCTTGTAACTCGCGAACGTCTTCTTATGTGAGTACCATTCAAGCTCTTAAAACATAGTACTAATTAAGGTTGTAAAATATTCTGAAATAGTCCACCTCTGTAGTGCAGTAGTTAGCTGCTACCCTCGGAGGTCCGAGTTCGATTCCCGGCTCTGCCATAGAATGTGTAGCATTTAGCCTATGTAAGTTCCTAACGTAAACTATCATGATTGCACGGAGAGGTTAAAACACACACAGTGCCTACTCCTATCGAAAGAACCTGCACGGTACCGGCATGTAGGCTTCTCCTGGTGAAGGAGCTTGCACATGGTTTAACGCCTCCTATCAACAGCCCTTACTTAATGCTGGCTTTTTTGCACACCCCGCCTCACATCATACGACCGGCTGCCCTTCCTGACTAGGATTTTAAATCGCAGTATACGTGATAAATTTGTTGTAGCGGGTTTTATAACTAGATATCCCGGTACCGATACATAGCCTACTCCCGACTAGAAGAAGCCTGCACAAGGCTTATTGCCTCCATCCGACAAATGAATCACCGTCAAGTCATGTACTCAAAAAATCATTTTCGAAGGAGTCTGCACAAGGTTTAACGTCCCCATCAACAGCCCTTACTTATTGCTAGCTTTTACACACACCCCGCCTCACACCATAGTTTTATACGACCGGCTGCCCTTCCTGACTAGGATTTTAAATCGCAGTATACGTGATAAATTTGTTGTAGCGGGTTTTATAACTAGATATCCCGGTACCGATACATAGCCTACTCCCGACTAGAAGAAGCCTGCACAAGGCTTATTGCCTCCATCCGACAAATGAATCACTGTCAAGTCTTGTACTCAAAAAATCATTTTCGAAGGAGTCTGCACAAGGTTTAACGTCCCCATCAACAGCCCTTACTTAATGCTGGCTTTTTTGCACACCCCGCCTCACATCATACGACCGGCTGCCCTTCCTGACTAGGATGTTAAATCGCAGTATACGTGATAAATTTGTTGTAGCGGGTTTTATAACTAGATATCCCAGTACCGACACATAGCCTACTCCACTGAAGAAGCCTGCACAAGGCTTATTGCCTCCATCCGACAAATGTATCACCGTCAAGTCATGTACTCAAAAATCATTTTCGAAGGAGTCTGCACAAGGTTTAACGTCCCCATCAACAGCCCTTACTTATTGCTAGCTTTTACACACACCCCGCCTCACACCATAGTTTTATACGACCGGTTGCCCTTCCTGACTAGGATTTTAAATCGATATCCCGACATAGCCTACTCCTACCGAAGAAGTCGGCTTAACACCTCCATCCAACGCGGATAGCGGGTTCGAACTAGAAGCCGTAAATGCTAGGCGAGGAGCCTGCGCGATCGTCATTACATGATCTAGCTTTAGCTCAATACCTACAGGTAAGGAATACCGCGTATGTACCCTCGAGAAGTCGAGGATCACACGCTAACTTTCCAAGGATCGAACTCTTAAATTCTGACACCTCGGTATCAACAGGAGGTTTGAATACGTCAGCCTGCAGGTAGGAGCTCTTGTTGCATTCGTTCCGACTGTACCGCAGTTGTCAGCTCAGCGATTATCATATCCGCTTGGTAACAAGCAGAATATTTAGCCGCAGCAGTCTGCGTGAAGTGCTCACAGTTCTCTGTATGCGTTTATCACGTACACACACATCTCCCGTCTGCTGTGAATATTATTCTTCAGCCTTTATCTTAAGGTAAGCTAGAACTGTTAGTTACTGTCTGCAAAGCAACTTCTACGCTAGGTAATAGACATCTACATTCATATATGTTTGTTCTTTTCTTTTTAGGTACCGTTCGAGTTACAGGCTTGAAAGTACGCATTTTATTCATCCGAGTAACAGTCTGCAGCACGTGCATTTTTAAGGTATGTTTTCGAACTTTGAGTTGTAAAGATAACTAGGCTAGCTGATACACCCTACACTACATTCATATATGTTTGTTCTTTTCTTTTTTAGGTACCGTTCGAGTTACAGGCTTGAAAGTACGCATTTTATTCATCCGAGTAACAGTCTGCAGCACATTCATTTTTTTTTAAGGTATGTTTTCGAACTTTGAGTTGTAAAGATAACTAGGCTAGCTGATACACCCTACACTACATTCATATATGTTTGTTCTTTTCTTTTTTAGGTACCGTTCGAGTTACAGGCTTGAAAGTACGCATTTTATTCATCCGAGTAACAGTTTGCAGCGCGAAGATTTTAAGGTATGTCTGACCTCTATTCGTTGAAACTTGGTTTCTTCTAAAACATCGTAACTTTAGTCTATTGATAAATAGTTGTTCTCTTTAATCCTCACGCTATAGACGAGGTGCGTACATAGCTATGTCTGCCCTCAACAGGCTGAAACTTGGTTTCTTCCGTAACTTTAAGCTATTCATAAATAATTGTTCTCTTCAACCTACATACTATAGACGTGGTATAATTTCAAACACGCACACATAGCTATGTCTGCCCTCAACAGGTTGAAAGTTGGTTTCTTCCGAACATCGTAACTTTAAGCTAATCATAAATAGTTGTTCTCTTTAATCAACATACTATAGACGTGGTATAATTTCAAACACGTACACATAGCTATGTCTGCCCTCAACGGGCTGAAACTTGGTTTCTTCTGTAACTTTAAGCTATTCATAAATAGTTGTTCTCTTTAATCTACATACTATAGACGTGGTATAATTTCAAACACGTACACATAGCTATGTCCGTCCTCAACAGGCTTAAACTTGGTTTCTTCCGAACATCGTAACTTTAGTCTATTGATAAATAGTTGTTCTCTTTAATCTACATACTATAGACGAGGTGCGTACATAGCTATGTCCGTCCTCAAACAGGCTTAAACTTGGTTTCTTCCGAACATCGTAACTTTAGTCTATTGATAAATAGTTGTTCTCTTTAATCTACATACTATAGACGTAGCATAATTTCAAACACGCACACATAGCTATGTCTGCCCTCAACAGGTTGAAAGTTGGTTTCTTCCGAACATCGTAACTTTAAGCTAATCATAAATAGTTGTTCTCTTTAATCAACATACTATGGACGTGGTATGATTTCAAACACGTACACATAGCTATGTCTGCCCTCAACGGGCTGAAACTTGGTTTCTTCCGAACATCGTAACTTTAGTCTATTGATAAATAGTTGTTCTCTTTAATCTACATACTATAGACGAGGTGCGTACATAGCTATGTCCGTCCTCAACAGGCTTAAACTTGGTTTCTTCCGAACATCGTAACTTTAGTCTATTGATAAATAGTTGTTCTCTTTAATCTACATACTATAGACGTAGTATAATTTCAAACACGCACACATAGCTATGTCTGCCCTCAACAGGTTGAAAGTTGGTTTCTTCCGAACATCGTAACTTTAAGCTAATCATAAATAGTTGTTCTCTTTAATCAACATACTATAGACGTGGTATAATTTCAAACACGCACACGTAGCTATGTCTGTCCTCAACAGGTTGAAACTTGGTTTCTTCCGAACATTGTAACTTTAGTCTATTGATAAATAGTTGTTCTCTTTAATCTACATACTATAGACGAGGTGCGTACATAGCTATGTCCGTCCTCAACAGGCTTAAACTTGGTTTCTTCCGAACATCGTAACTTTAGTCTATTGATAAATAGTTGTTCTCTTTAATCTACATACTATAGACGTAGTATAATTTCAAACACGCACACATAGCTATGTCTGCCCTCAACAGGTTGAAAGTTGGTTTCTTCCGAACATCGTAACTTTAAGCTAATCATAAATAGTTGTTCTCTTTAATCAACATACTATAGACGTGGTATAATTTCAAACACGCACACGTAGCTATGTCTGTCCTCAACAGGTTGAAACTTGGTTTCTTCCGAACATCGTAACTTTAGTCGTTCTCTTCAATCCTCATGCTATAGGCCTAACTCACAGCCATGTCCAACCTCTATAGGTTGAACATCGCAACTTTAGGCTAATCTCTATTGGTTGTTCTCTTTTCAGAACTTGTTGCATACGCTGTTCACCTAAACACTTTATTCGAAGAAAGAGAAGACACTATGTTCCCATGCGAGCTGTGTAAGGCAATGTTCACAAGACGTGACAACCTTGCACGTCATGTAAAAACAAAACATCATCAGCTATCTGCTTGCGACTATAACCCTACTATGTTCCCCTGCGAGCGGTGTAAGGCAACGTTCGCAAGACAGGATAACCTCGCACGTCATATAAAAGCAAAACACCCTAGCATAACATCTGCTTTATGTGATGTTTGCGGGCTGTACTTCGCTAATGTAGAGCAATACCAGGCTCACTTAGCAGAGGTACATCAAATATCTACTTGCCCTCAGGTAGTAGTAGGGAAAAAGCGTGCAGCTACTGATGTAGCTGTAGAAAGTACTAGTAGTAAAAAACCTAGGAAAAATGAACTTCAAACTATTCACTGCGAGCACTGTAACACTGATGTACCATCTTCGCATTTTCAGGGACACTTACGGAGTAATGCGCATAAAAATAATGCGTGTAGAAGTGGTAGTAACGCAAACATCGAGGAAATTAATACAGCATTTAAAAGTAGGATTGCTAGTTACCGAATTCGCACCAGTCAAAAGTTTCAGAGCACTTCAAACTTTTTAAATTGCGTTCAACCGGATGTACAACAGCTTCTTGCTAAATCTTTGTCCAATCATAGTTTATTTAAAGTTAATTTTGAACTTTTCGCCTTGTACATTAAAAGCACGGATGAATCCGAAATAACGGACATTAAATCATTTAATACGAAGAATTTTGTCATAAGTGAGTCGACTAATTTTGGTGATGTACTTAGGGATGTCTCTAACATTATTTCAACTAAGAGCGAGGAATTTCAGGAAAAGGAATCAGGGTGGGCTTTAGTTGAGATAATGTATCTAGAAGTTAACATCAATAAGTACAATCCCATGCGAGGTTCATCGTACATCGAGCTGCCGACATGGATTCAGCGAAAAGAAGCTGTTGTAAACATCCAAAACAATGACGAAGCATGTTTTGCATGGGCGGTGATGTCAGCTTTAAATCCTGCTAAATCGAATGTAGCGTATAGAACATCATCCTATCCACACTATTCAACGCAACTAAATTTCGATAGTATAGAATTTCCTGTACAGATAAAGGATATTAAGCGCTTTGAGGAACTAAATAACATTAGTATTAATGTGTATGGTGTAGAGAAAAAGTCTGTAGTAGGTCCTCTGTATTATACATGTCATAAGAAGAGTACTCACGTTAATTTACTCTATATTGAAAACAGTGAGAATAGCCACTTTTGCTGGATTAAAAATCTAAGTAGACTTGTTGGCAGTCAGTTATCCAAAGAAAGGTGTAAAAAGTGGCTATGTGATGGATGCTTGCAGTATTTCAGAAATGAAGATCAGTTAACGAAGCATTCCAAGAATGACTGCAATCATGTACGTACAGAGATACCTACTACAGGCAATAATGTTTTAAAATTTACAAATTTTCACAAGCAGATGTGGGTACCGTTCGTGATTTATGCAGACTTTGAAGCCATCCTCACGCCATGCAACACATGCTCACCTAATCCTGACAACTCTTTCACTAATACTACGCACATGCATGTCCCGTATAGCTTCGCGTATTACATCAAGTGTAGTTACGATAGTACGCTTAACAAGTTAGAGCTGTATCGAGGACATGATGCTGCTAAAGTATTTTTAGAAAGACTTGAAAGTGATGCAGTTCGTCTCGGTCGTATTCTGAATAGTAATATTCCTATGAAGCCACTCACCGACATTCAGTTAAATGATCATGAACGTGCTACAAAGTGTAGCATTTGTGATGGGGAATTTTCCGAAAAAGACCCTAAAGTTTTTGATCATGATCATTTAACTGGTTTCTACAGATGTGCCGCTCATTATAGCTGTAATCTTAAGTATAGAGTTCCTAAATTTATCCCTGTAATTTTTCATAACTTATCTGGTTACGACTCTCATTTCATCATTTCACAATTTGGAGCTTCGGATGAAAAAGTAGATATAATCCCTCAGAATAAAGAGCGGTACATTGCGTTTGCAAAGTCTGTAAAAGTAGATGCTGAGCATTCTATAAAACTGAGATTCCTTGACTCGTTTCGCTTTATGGCGAGTAGCCTCGATAAACTTTCTAGTCATTTACAGCCTGAACAATTTACAGAAATTCGACGCGTTTTCCCTGAAGAAGCGCAGTTTAATTTACTTCGGCGTAAGGGTGTTTTTTGTTACGAATATCTCGACTGCTTAGACCGCCTCGAAGAACGTGCTTTACCATCGAAACAATCCTTTTACAGCTCGCTGAATTCAGCAGATATTAGTGATGATGACTATTTACATGCACAACATATCTGGGAGCAGTTCCACATTCAAACGCTGGGTGAATACTCCGATTTATATTTAAAGACAGATGTACTTTTGTTAGCTGATGTTTTTGAAAATTTTCGCTGTGTTTGCATGAACACCTACAGCCTTGACCCATGTCAGTATTTTACTGCACCTGGGTTAAGTTGGGACGCGATGTTAAAATACACGCGTGTGAATTTGGAGCTGCTAACGGATATCGATATGGTGCACTTTATAAAAGCATCCATTCGAGGCGGTCTGAGTCAGTGTAGCGGCCGGTATTCGAGTGCTAATAATAAGTACATGCCGAGTTTCGATTCCAGTCAGGAATCTCGGTATATCGTTTACCTCGATGCTAATAATCAGTATGGGTGGGCGATGAGTCAGCATCTACCGGTGAGTGGTTTCCGCTGGCTGACGCAGTGCGAAATTGATGCTTTACAGCTACACACCCTAGGTGATGAAGCTGATAAAGGTTATTTCCTCGAAGTTGACTTACAGTATCCTAAAGAGTTACACACTTCTCATAATGACCTACCGTTCTGCCCTGAAAATATGAAGTCCCCGTACATTGCATCAACGACGAAAATGCTCATTGCTAATTTATGCGATAAATCTAAGTATATCATTCATTACCGAAATTTAAAACAGTGTTTGCAGCATGGTTTGAAGTTATCCAAAATTCATCGCGTACTAGAATTTAATCAGTCACCGTAGCTAAAGCCATATATCGATCTGAACAATAATTTAAGAACGAATGCGGTTAACGAGTTTGAAAAAGATTTCTACAAGCTCATGAATAATAGTGTGTTTGGTAAGACTATGGAGAATGTTGACAAACGCGTTGATGTAAAATTGATTACAAACTGGGATAATATTAAGAAAAGGTATGGTGCTAACTATTTAATAAGTAAACCAAATTTCCACAGCTGCACCATCATACACGAGAATTTAGTTATTATACAGATGAATCGTGTCAAGGTTAAGTATGACAAACCTACCTACGTCGGCTTTACAGTACTTGAATTGGCTAAAACACTCATGTATGAATTCCATTACGATTATATGATGAAGAAGTACGCGCATAATGCGCAATTGCTCTACACAGATACCGATTCGTTTATTTATCAAATCAAAACTGATGACTATTACAATGATATAAAGCCTGACTTGGGTAGGTTTGATACGAGTAACTATCCTGCAGATAATCAATATCATCTACCGCTAGTGAACAAAAAGGTTCTAGGTAAAATGAAAGATGAATGTGCTGGGAATATTATCGATTCATTTGTAGGTACTAAATCCAAGTCATATTGCATAAAACTCTTAAATGAATTACAAATAAAGAGATTGAAGGGGGTTAAAAAGAATGTCGTTCAGAATCAGCTAAGTTTTGAAAACTATAACAATTGCATTAAAAGTAATCCACCTGTTTTGCATAAGCAAATGTCTGTCATTAGAAGCAAGAAGCACCAGTTGTACACTCATTTAATTAGTAAGGTAGCCCTTAATAGCGATGATTGTAAACGGTTTGTCATTCCAAATTCTACCAACACGCTAGCCTGGGGGCATAGTAGTATTGATAAGTACTACTTTACATAAACATTATGCTAGAGGTGTGTGTACTTACGTTACGCTGTCTTACATCACAATTCGGGAGAGGAACGCTGGTACGGCAAGTCTAAACTTGTACATTCAAGAATTGCATCGAGAAGTACGCTAGGGTGAAATGATTCGAGATAAAACTTGTACATACAAGATGAAAATAAATAATGTAGAATTGGCATATTCTTTTATTTTAGGTTAGGTATCACCTTCCTCCCGCTCCTTATTTGCAGGATAGAGTTTTTGTTTATTACTCATAGAAGAAAGAAGGTGATGAGCAGTTTCGTGAGTATAGTTCGGTAAGTATCTCGAGAACAGAATTTTTTTGTCAAAAAAGCACATAGCTTTGTAAAGCACGTAGAATTTGCCACCACCGGGGGGGGGGGGGCAGCACTGTTCTCTCTGGATTAAAAGCTTTGTTTCCAAACAAGAGCACGTAGAATTTGCCGTCACCGGGGCAGCACGGTGATTAAAGATGGTGGATGACAGCTCTGTCAGAAAAGCACATGGGTTTGTAAAGCATTTAGAATTTGTCGCCACCACATAGAGTGTAGCACGGTGATTAAAGATGACGGATGACAGCTGTCAAAAAAGCACATGGCTTTGTTTCCACGTGGAATTTGCCGTCACCGGGCAGCACGGTGATTAAAGATGACGGATGACAGCTGCACATGGCTTTGTTTCTACGTGGAATTTGCCGTCACCACATAGAGGGCAGCACTGTTCTCTCTGGATTAAAGATGGTGGATGACAGCTGTCAAAAAAGCACGTGAGTATGTTTTCAAACAAGAGCACGTGGAATTTTTCAATTTGCCGCCACCACATAGAGGGCAGCACTGTTCTCTCTGGATTAAAGATGGCGGATGACAGCTGTCAAAAAAGCACGTGAGTATGTTTTCAAACAAGAGCACGTGGAATTTACCGTCGCCACATAGAGGGCAGCACTGTTCTCTCTGGATTCTAGTGAACAAAAAGGTTCTAGGTAAAATGAAAGATGAATGTGCTGGGAATATTATCGATTCATTTGTAGGTACTAAATCCAAGTCATATTGCATAAAACTCTTAAATGAATTACAAATAAAGAGATTGAAGGGGGTTAAAAAGAATGTCGTTCAGAATCAGCTAAGTTTTGAAAACTATAACAATTGCATTAAAAGTAATCCACCTGTTTTGCATAAGCAAATGTCTGTCATTAGAAGCAAGAAGCACCAGTTGTACACTCATTTAATTAGTAAGGTAGCCCTTAATAGCGATGATTGTAAACGGTTTGTCATTCCAAATTCTACCAACACGCTAGCCTGGGGGCATAGTAGTATTGATAAGTACTACTTTACATAAACATTATGCTAGAGGTGTGTGTACTTACGTTACGCTGTCTTACATCACAATTCGGGAGAGGAACGCTGGTACGGCAAGTCTAAACTTGTACATTCAAGAATTGCATCGAGAAGTACGCTAGGGTGAAATGATTCGAGATAAAACTTGTACATACAAGATGAAAATAAATAATGTAGAATTGGCATATTCTTTTATTTTAGGTTAGGTATCACCTTCCTCCCGCTCCTTATTTGCAGGATAGAGTTTTTGTTTATTACTCATAGAAGAAAGAAGGTGATGAGCAGTTTCGTGAGTATAGTTCGGTAAGTATCTCGAGAACAGAATTTTTTTGTCAAAAAAGCACATAGCTTTGTAAAGCACGTAGAATTTGCCACCACCGGGGGGGGGGGGGGGCAGCACTGTTCTCTCTGGATTAAAAGCTTTGTTTCCAAACAAGAGCACGTAGAATTTGCCGTCACCGGGGCAGCACGGTGATTAAAGATGGTGGATGACAGCTCTGTCAGAAAAGCACATGGGTTTGTAAAGCATTTAGAATTTGTCGCCACCACATAGAGTGTAGCACGGTGATTAAAGATGACGGATGACAGCTGTCAAAAAAGCACATGGCTTTGTTTCCACGTGGAATTTGCCGTCACCGGGCAGCACGGTGATTAAAGATGACGGATGACAGCTGCACATGGCTTTGTTTCTACGTGGAATTTGCCGTCACCACATAGAGGGCAGCACTGTTCTCTCTGGATTAAAGATGGTGGATGACAGCTGTCAAAAAAGCACGTGAGTATGTTTTCAAACAAGAGCACGTGGAATTTTTCAATTTGCCGCCACCACATAGAGGGCAGCACTGTTCTCTCTGGATTAAAGATGGCGGATGACAGCTGTCAAAAAAGCACGTGAGTATGTTTTCAAACAAGAGCACGTGGAATTTACCGTCGCCACATAGAGGGCAGCACTGTTCTCTCTGGATTAAAGATGGCGGATGACAGCTGTCAAAAAAGCACGTGAGTATGTTTTCAAACAAGAGCACGTGGAATTTGCCGCCACCACATAGAGGGCAGCACTGTTCTCTCTGGATTAAAGATGGCTGCATGTCGAAAAGCATTTTTTCAAATTATCCGCCACCACATTTCAAAGGTATGTAGCTAAAGAGGGCAGCACTGTGCTCAAAGATGGCAGATGACAGCTATCAAAAAAGCACGTGGCTGTCAAAAAGCACGTGGCTTTGTTTACCTCGCGCGAGTTAGGTTAAGTTGGTACCACTAAGGTTTATTCCCGTCAAGATGGCAGTACTGAGGTTTGCGATGCGTTGTTGTCTGTCAAAAAGCACGTGGCTTTGTTTACAAATCTGTCAAAAAGCACGTGGTTGTCAAAAAGCACGTGGCTTTGTTTACCTCATGCTAGTGAGGTTAAGTTGGCACTACTGAGGTTTAGGTCCGTCAAGATGGCAGTACTGAGGTTAGCAATGCGTTGTTGTCTGTCAAAAAGCACGTGGCTGTCAAAAAACACGTGGCTTTGTTTACCTCACGCTAGTTAGGTTAAGTTGGCACTAGTGAGGTTTAGGCCCGTCAAGATGGCAGCAGTGAGGTTAGCGTTGCGTTGTTGTCGATGACAGCTGTCAAAAAGCACGTGGCTTTGTTTACAAATTCAAATCTCGCGCTAAAATTCAAATTTCCCGCCAAAATTCAAATTTCCCGCGGGAGGAGGAGGCCTCTCCCGAGAGCCGTAGGAGGAGGAGGCGGCCGAATCCCTGTATTATACTACTGTTGTCCAGTGGTACTTCCTCTTAAAACAATAATCACCAACACCACAATCCTATAGTTTGTTATCTAGTAAAACATCATCCTAAAGAGCCTTATCTTTGATTCCAGTTCTTTAGGCCTTACCGTACAAGAATATCCAATAATACTGCCCTACCGGACCCACGATCACCCAGTCTTGTGTCTAGCCCAGTAGCCCTCATTTTCGTCAGTAATGTTGTGACTTCCCCTCTCGGAGAACAATCATCAAATGAGAAATGCAACCAAGCAAGCAAAGGGCGCCAATCTTTAAGTTGAGGACTTAAAGATAAAATTTATAATCAAGCTTGGACAGACTCTTATCACAGGGGTGAGGTGATAGTACACTAATCATTAAGCAGGAGAATTAGAAATCAAAAGGCTAATTAAGGCAAATTGATTAAAGTAAACTAGAAAAATACTATTTATTATATTTAATATAAATGACGACGGTTTAACGAGAACTGAATTTAACATCGAAAATGAATTTAACAAAAAATTGAATGACTCTACTTCGCGAAAACTTGCAATATCTTTAACTCGCTTGCTCACCATGTCGTCTTGTTCTGCTGGTCCTTGGAAAGCTTCCATCCTTGTAGCGGGAACATCAACGGTCGTCTTGGGTATCTCTTCATCTGCAGCTCAGTACCATTCCTGCCTTACAAATTGCACCCACCACTAATTGGAAGATGACTTCAAAACTAACACTCCCTATTATGCTTTATCCCATAGATTGGAGATAAGCCCTATATCACAGTTAGAAGAACCACCTTGGGTTATATGGAGAGGATACTCAATTAAGAATCCTTCCAACTTTACTGATAATGTTCTCTGAAGTTTCATTTCTATCTAGATTAAAACTATCTATTGACTTAGACTGGTTCAAACCGGTCTTGTAGCCGTGCTGTACGTACTTCCTCATGAGAGTGGCTATACACACCTCATTCAGAATTTCTAAGTATCGAGACGCAGAATCAAGTAGAACATAATGTAGAAGTCTCGTAGAAGATCGTAGAATAATGTAAAGAGACTCGCAGAAGCGAATAAGACGTTGTAGAGAGACCCTCCAGGAGCTCCAACACGCCCTTTTATAACTTTCTCTCGCGCTAATTACAGGCCGCTACACGTGGTCCAATCAGATGACACTTCTCTCCCCACTCTAGATTTTAGAGTAGATGGGTCCCACACAAGATATCAACTGTTCTTCTATTCGTCCTTTCAATCAGTATCCATGGCAACATGACGCTCCTTTGAAAATATAGGCGTTTATCAGTTCGAATAATTCTGGTCGAAATACGGTAGCTTACGTTAGGACGCGTGAACACGTGCTCGCTTTTCTCAGAACTTGATGTCTAAATTTGTCCTCCCTTCCTCCTCGGTGATGTGGCAAGATAACTGAAATCTACTGCAAGTTAATTTTAACCAACTGTCGCAAGAATCTAAGTGAATATTAGGATATTCAGCCCTCGTTTATAAGTCGTAGTTACAAAGTAATGAAATGATAGTGAGCAAATGATTAAACATGAATTATAATACAATTACATACCAAAATAAATATCATGACGTTAAATTCCTGAATTAATTACACATAATAAAATTAACATAATTACACTGTAACGTCTGGAACGTTACATACGCCCCCATGAGTTCTTAACAAATATTACATGAGTTGAGAACTCACACACTTACTCCCACATTGACTTGAAATACCTCTATTACCTGCCCATAACGAGCGACATTATTTTCATACAATTAATTATATCTCACTCTTTTTCCATATATCGCTTAGACTGCTTCCCATTGCGACTGTCTGTTATTTCAGTTCATCTTGAGGTTTTAGATGCTAAATTATGCCCATCATGAGCAACTTTTCACTTTTGTAAAAAAAACAAGATTATCCTAGAGAATATAACATAATATATACAATTCAGATTACAAACTCTGCCGAGTGTCTTTTTGTCCTTTTTCCCCATCTTTCCGACATTCTTTGCTAGATAGCAGTAACACGTTCTCTTCCAATCTTTTACATTAAAAAAAAATGGAAAACATATGATACAATTTACACTTTTATCACTCTTTCGAATGTTTCAGCCTTATCTTGAAGCATGATGTAAGACACTTCACACAAATACACACGTGATTTAAGCTCACGGTAAAATTATTGCAAGTTAGAAATGCACATACGGGAAAATTAATTATTTGCCGTCGTCAGCTTTAATTAGCCTTATGTAACATCTCAGAAAACAAATATATATAAAATTTCATGGCCTCACATACGGAAAACAGATGATCTATCGTTAATGAACGAGCGTAAATCTACCGTCACACAAACATCTCCCTTGTTTACAAACACAACTAGGAAATACCACCACAATTGAGACGTAAACACATACCGCTCGTAGTCTGACATAACAAGTAGCAACTTCCCCGAGTTACTGACCTATATCTCACAATCCGGTTCAGCCACCTCACACGACAGGTATCTCCTTAAAATACTAATGTTGTATGAACCATTCATTACGCTCTCGCCATCCGCTAACTTGTAAGCACAGGGTCCTAGTTTTCTATGTACTTTATACGGGCCTTGATATAAAAGAAAAAATTTCTTTGTCACCTTATCCTCACTATTTGACAACATAGGAACTCTCACCAAAACCATATCACCTACCTCAAAGTTATCCATTACCTTACGTTTCTGTTGCCTTTTACGTTTATCTCCAGATTTAATCAGGTTCTCCCGTGCCAGTCGGACGAAAAATTCAGCATTACGAGGGGGTTCCTCAGGCAAACCTAATACTCTCACTAGTTCATTCTGAGGCTTACAACCAAAATGAACTTGTGACGGCGTCAATCTCGTGCTTTCATGTTGAACTGCATTGATCCATGTCTCTATGCGGGATAAATGAGCCACCCAGGCTGTATGCTTGTCGAACACTAAGCATCTAAACATGCGAGATAACTCTTTCATAACGCCCTGAGGGTATCTAATAGATGAAAGGACCTGTGTAATACCTAGCTCTCTAATTATGGACTTCCATTTTCTCGAAATAAATTGCGGTCCACTGTCTGATAATATTTTAAGAGGAGTACCTAATTCAGGTATATACTTCTCTTTGATTATACGACTACAAGATTTTCCAGTGGCTTTTCTCATACCGTATAATCTGACCAATTTCGAGAAGGCATCAATAATGACTAAAATATATTGGAAGCCGAACTGTCCCTTAACCACAGGTCCAAATAAATCAGTACACACCAAGTCACCAGGTCTTTCTGAGATTACTGCCTGACGAGGTCCTTCTAAATAGCGGTTAGGAACTTTGCTACGCTGACACAGATCGCAAGTGGAAAGAATTTTTCTTATATCTCTTCCCATCTTGTCCCATATAAAATTCTGTCGGATCTCATACAGAACTTTATTAGCTCCAAAATGTCCTAATTCCTTGTGGATAAACCAAATCAATTCCACACGTAGCGCTTTGGGTACACAAATCCCCCAGAGATCCTCGCCACATTTCCTGGCTAGAAACCCGTTAACCAGTTTGTACGTGTGCCTACCATGCGACACCGTGAGCTGCTCTCCTCCCTGAAGTACAGACAAAGGTTCCCGACATTCTTCGTCTACCGACTGTTCAACCAATAGGTTACGTAGTCTTTTTAGAGCAGTTTCATTTTCCTTAGACAACCATGTACATATAATAATGCCCTCACGTGGCTCTAGAAGGCTACCTTCTTCGCACAACTTCGGATCACGTGACAATAAATCAGCAAGGACATTATTCTTTCCCTTAATGTGAGTTACCTTAAAATCATACTCTTGTAGGGCGAGTATCCATCTACTAACTCTGTTAGATGATAATTTACACTTGGATACAAAAGAAAGAGCATGATGATCCGTCCTAATTTCAAATTCGGTACCTAAAACATACATCCTAAATTTACTCAGGGAGTATACGATAGCTAGGAATTCTAGTTCCGTTATAGTATAACGCTTTTCAGCAGCACTTAAACCTCTGGAAGCTAAAGACACAATCCCTAAATTACCATCATCATCTACTTGACATAATGCACCAGCGATACCACAGTGAGACGCGTCCGTCAGCAACACATACTTCCTATCGGGCATAGGGTATCTCAAAACAACTGCCTGCCTGAATCCTTCTTTTAATTTTAGGAAAGCTCTATCATGATCTTGTGTCCATTCCCACTTACTGCCAGCTTTCAATAGTTCTCTAAATGGCTCTAGTAAGTTACCAAATCTCACTACAAATCGTCTGAAAAAATTACATACACCAATATACGATCTGAGCTCCTTAATATTTCTAGGTGTCGTAGTATTCAATATTTTTTCAATTCTTGTGCTCTCAGGCGTCACTCCCATTGCCGATACACGGTGCCCCAAAAAAGTCACCTCTCGTCTACTGAAAACACATTTGTCAAGTTTCAGAGTAAAACCAGCATACTCTAATTTAGAAAAAACCCTCTCCAAGTGGTCCAAGTGCTCTTCAAAGGTACTAGATCCTATAACCAAATCATCGATATAAATAGTAGCATAATCTCCAGTATCATCTCCCAAGGCAATACTTAGTGCGCGAATTAAAGCTGCCGAACTCGTACGGGTCCCAAAAGGAACACGCCTAAATTGGTACAAACTATGCTTATAGCTGAAAGCAGTAAGAGGCCTGTCTTCTAATCTTAAAGGTATCTGCCAAAAACTACTCCTGAGATCTAACGTAGAAAACCAACTCTTACCCTGAAAATTCTGTATCAACTCTTCAATAGTTTGTGATCTCAACTGATCAGCACCAATACGTCGGTTCATCTCCCTGCCATCAATACACAAACGTATTGATCCATCAGACTTAGGCACGACAATTAAGGGATTAACATATTGACTGTTTGATAACTCAATCACATCGTCTGCTAACATAGCTTGAATTTGATCCTCTACGGCTTTTGCATATTTGTGTGGTATCGGATATCGCGGTCCGCTGAATGGAGTCTTATCCAGCACAGAAAAAGAATGTTCATACAGATGGGTAACACCAGGTTTCTCGGAGAAAATCTCCACGTGTTCACATAACACTTCAAATAACTTGTCCTTCTGGACTTCATTCAACTCATTTCTACTTACGGCTTCTTTCAAGCCACATATTTTATCCTCATGAATCCACAACTGACACAACTTCAGGCCCTTACTAGCCTCTTCATTTACTTTAGAAACCTCTTTCATTCTCCACACTGTACTAACTTCCGTTTTCCTCTGAATTTCCTCCTCAAACTTGACCTTAATATCCTCATTATTCCACCTCAAATTTAGCACTAGATCATTGTAATTTAACTGAGCCAATTTTAACGTTAACCAGTCAGATCCCAAGATAAGATCAAATATCAAATGCGGAATTACCAAACATATCTGAACGCTAATAAAATTATTAATACAGATCGGGACAGCTACTTGTTTACAAATTTGCTTAGACCTCTTTCCAACAGCCGTAATGATGAAAGTAGACTTAACAGGCATTTCCTCCAACTGAATACCCTGTTTCACTAATGACTCATACCACTGAGAACTAATACATGATATTTGGCTACCAGAATCAATCAAAACTTTAACCCACGCCCCCCAGACTTTCAATTTAACCACGGGATTGACTACTTTATTACTTGCATCTCCATTATTCTGCTCGGGTTCATACAACAAATCGTCCCTAACATCGAGGTCATATGGTAACACTTTCATGGCAAGACACTTCGCTACCTTCTTACTAGGCTGGAATTCTGACCTAACATTACAGCCTCTCGTTAGTTTAAAGGTTCCCTTTGTGTATTGACGTTGGACTCATTAGTACATTGCTCTGGCCTCCGTTGGGAATTTCCTGTCCTATTTTCAGCTGCTCCGCTCCTGCTGTTCTGCTGAGGTCTGAACTGATTACGAGTTTCGTGATTCTGTGTACTACCGTTATGTCTCATTCCGTTGTGATGACTAAAGTTCTGAATATTCTCCGTTCTACTTCTAAGGTTACCTAATGCATCAAAACTGCCTAGTAGGTTCTCCATCTCCTGAATAGTTCCAACTTTTTGCATACAGGCCGCTTCTCTCACCCTGTCCGGAAAATGTCTTAAAAGTAGTCTTACTACATCAGACCCCTCGGTTATACCATCTAAGTTCTGACAAATCATGACATGTGCCAGGAAGTACTCGGTCATAGTAACTCCCTCATGTTGTTTGTACCTCCCAAATACCACCCTTTCTCTCTCCCGAGCTTGTATCGCTTCATTCCAGAATTTCTCTCTAAATTTATTTCTGAATTCTTTCAGGTTCGTCATCGTCTGCCTATATACCATGAACCAAGATCGAGTTTCTCCTACAAAAGCATGGTCAATATTTTCCATAACGTCTTCCCAGTCCATAGACCCTTCCTCTAGACGCTTTTCAAACCGTTTCTCTATCATCTTAAGGAAATCTAGTGGGTTCGTTTGTTTCCCATTAAATTTAGGTAGTTCAATTTCCCTAATGTAGCTATTTCCTAGACATTGCCTTCCCGTGAAAACCTGTTTATCCTTTGCCACCTGTTTTAACTTATTTTCTGCTTTCTCCATCCGGCATTCTACCTCTTTGTCTCTCCTATCAATTTCGCTCTCCAAATGAACCTGCTTCTCTTTTAATGTCCTAATTTCAATCTTATTCTCTTCCGCTATCGCAAACCTTTCTTCACTTGCCCGGGTCTCATCTTCTATTCTAAGCTTTACCGTGTCAATCTCTTGTTGGACGTGGTCTTTAAATACCCGTATTTCCCCTCTTTGAGTCTCAACTCTCTTATCAATACTAGTGACCTGCCTCATTACTTCCTCCCTAGTAGAGTTGTTTTCCTTCCCCATTAATTCCAGGAATTCACTTCTCTGTTCCGCAAACTTTTCTTCTACCTTTTTCCCTTGCCGTACATATTCACTTTCCTGGTCCTCTAATCGCTTATTAAAATGTTCATTTTTTACCACCAGATCGCGTAACTGCCTACTGTGTTCGTCCATTCTCCGATTCGCTTCCTCCTTATTTTCCCTCATCTCCCTACTTAATTCAGCTTTAGTTTGCTCTAACTGTTCTTTAAGTTCATATTTAATATTCTCAATTTTAGTGTTAGTTTTTTCTACATCTGTTTTAATTTGTTCCAATTCACCTTTAAGCTCAGATTTAGTTTGTTCTAATTCACTTTTTATTTCAGTTTTACTGTCCTCTATCTTACTTAACATTAACTGCATCATTCCCATTAACTGATCATTATTATTACTTTCATTGTTAGTGTTGACTTCCGCTTCGCCCCCCATCCTACTATCATCTGACTCCATACTGACTTCTTTCTGTTTGCCTTCACTCTCCATACTACTTACACTTCTATCTTCAATTTCCTCTACAATACTACACAACTCTTCCTCTGAACTCAATACATTATTGCCTTTTATCGCCCGTCCACTGCGCAACATCCTCTCCTCTTTCGTCTGATCAGCCATGACCCTTCCCACAATCAAACACTCTTAATGAAACGTGGATATCCAAATTTTGCCCACAATACGAATTCTGATATTGTTACTGTTATTAACTGCTCCGTACTTAATGATTTTCTCGCCACACGTTGGAGCGGCATTTATGTGACTTCCCCTCTCGGAGAACAATCATCAAATGAGAAATGCAACCAAGCAAGCAAAGGGCGCCAATCTTTAAGTTGAGGACTTAAAGATAAAATTTATAATCAAGCTTGGACAGACTCTTATCACAGGGGTGAGGTGATAGTACACTAATCATTAAGCAGGAGAATTAGAAATCAAAAGGCTAATTAAGGCAAATTGATTAAAGTAAACTAGAAAAATACTATTTATTATATTTAATATAAATGACGACGGTTTAACGAGAACTGAATTTAACATCGAAAATGAATTTAACAAAAAATTGAATGACTCTACTTCGCGAAAACTTGCAATATCTTTAACTCGCTTGCTCACCATGTCGTCTTGTTCTGCTGGTCCTTGGAAAGCTTCCATCCTTGTAGCGGGAACATCAACGGTCGTCTTGGGTATCTCTTCATCTGCAGCTCAGTACCATTCCTGCCTTACAAATTGCACCCACCACTAATTGGAAGATGACTTCAAAACTAACACTCCCTATTATGCTTTATCCCATAGATTGGAGATAAGCCCTATGTCACAGTTAGAAGAACCACCTTGGGTTATATGGAGAGGATACTCAATTAAGAATCCTTCCAACTTTACTGATAATGTTCTCTGAAGTTTCATTTCTATCTAGATTAAAACTATCTATTGACTTAGACTGGTTCAAACCGGTCTTGTAGCCGTGTTGTACGTACTTCCTCATGAGAGTGGCTATACACACCTCATTCAGAATTTCTAAGTATCGAGACGCAGAATCAAGTAGAACATAATGTAGAAGTCTCGTAGAAGATCGTAGAATAATGTAAAGAGACTCGCAGAAGCGAATAAGACGTTGTAGAGAGACCCTCCAGGAGCTCCAACACGCCCTTTTATAACTTTCTCTCGCGCTAATTACAGGCCGCTACACGTGGTCCAATCAGATGACACTTCTCTCCCCACTCTAGATTTTAGAGTAGATGGGTCCCACACAAGATATCAACTGTTCTTCTATTCGTCCTTTCAATCAGTATCCATGGCAACATGACGCTCCTTTGAAAATATAGGCGTTTATCAGTTCGAATAATTCTGGTCGAAATACGGTAGCTTACGTTAGGACGCGTGAACACGTGCTCGCTTTTCTCAGAACTTGATGTCTAAATTTGTCCTCCCTTCCTCCTCGGTGATGTGGCAAGATAACTGAAATCTACTGCAAGTTAATTTTAACCAACTGTCGCAAGAATCTAAGTGAATATTAGGATATTCAGCCCTCGTTTATAAGTCGTAGTTACAAAGTAATGAAATGATAGTGAGCAAATGATTAAACATGAATTATAATACAATTACATACCAAAATAAATATCATGACGTTAAATTCCTGAATTAATTACACATAATAAAATTAACATAATTACACTGTAACGTCTGGAACGTTACAATGTCCCATGATCTGGAGAGGTCAGTAACGAGGTTGCCGGACATTTGCGGTCAATGCAACAGACGGTGGGCCTCATTAGCTTAATATCCCTGCTAACCTGCCTGAGCTCCTGCTTACTCGTTCTAGACCAACATTCTGGATAAAGTGTGATGGGAATCAGCGTTTTAAAACATATAATTTACTGTCGACCAAATTATTATACACTGGCAGAAAAAAATCCAAACACCTAGAAGGGGTTGTACTAGGTTAACGATCGTTGGTAGGCGAGTTTATACATCTGAAAGATTACGTTAATTCAAATTTACCGCAAATCGCATTAGCGTGGCGCTAGTAGCGGTCCCATGACGAGCACATCAGGTTTGCTTTAAATACGGGCTGTACTGTGCGAGAGCATTAGTTACCTGTGAGATTGGACGGAGTGACTGTGAGTGGGTCAAGAGTGCCTCTACGCCAACGAAGAGGCCAGTATCTACAACTCTCTGCGCTTGAACGAGGCCGTATAATAGGGCTACGTGAAGGTGGATATTCCTTCCGCGCTATTGCAGAACGACTAGGCGGGAATGTCTCCACTGTGCATGCGAGCTGGCATCAGTGGTCATGAGTAGGTACGCTCGCAAGAAGACCGGGCTCCGGACGTTCCCGTCGCACCACCGAGACGGAGGACCGCCGTATTCGGCGTATAGCTTGTGGCGCAGAGGACTGCGTCGGCAGCAGGAATTCGAGCAGTTGTTGGCACCACAATGACGCGACGATATGTTCGAAATCGGTTACCGCCGTCAAGCGAGAGCTCATTGGAAGATGGAGTGGAGGTCCCTTGTATTTTCTGATGAAAGCTGGTTCTGTCTTGATGCCACTGATGGCCGTGTTTTGATTAAAAGAAGGCCAGGTGAGCGCCTGCATTCCATCTGTCTGCGGTGTCGACACACTGGACCTACACCAAAAGTTCTGGTCTGGGGAGCAATTTCCTATGACAGCAGGAGCTCTCTCGTGGTTATCCCACGCACCCTGTCTGCAGATGTGTACGAACGTCTGGTGATTCGACCTGCTGTGCTGCCGCATTCATGAACAGCATTCCCGGGGGTGTTTTCCTACAGGATAATGCACGCCCCCATACCGCTATTGTAACCCAACATGCTCTACAGAGTGTCGATATGTTGCCTTGGCCTGCTCTGTCTCCAACCGAGCACGTATGGGACATCATTTACTTGTTGTCAACAGTTGTCTCTCACGGTTATATCTTTTTAATAATTTGATAGACAAGTGCATTTTTGGATCTCTTCAATTAGTCTTTCTTCCTTTCGTCTGCCTTCCATGATAATTAACAGACACAGAAGGAGTTAAAGAATATAATAGCTGCTGTATTGAGGTAATTCACGAAAGCCACACGCATGCTAGATGCCGGGCAAAAAAGTTCTTGTGCGCATACTCGAAGCCAGTTACAGCTATGAAAATCGCCTCCTTGGTGATCTGTAAAATTTAGCTTGGCGTTGCTTAGCATAGCAGTCTGTGTGTGCCATTCCTTGTAACTTCATTGTTTTCGTTGGGTTGCGTAGCGTAGCTTGGCTTTCTGTGTGTGATGGCCTTAATGCTAAGTACATTATGATATTCGAAGATGCTGAGGTGCCGGAATTTTCCCCGCAAGGTTTCCTTTACGTGTCAGTAAATCTACTGATAGGAGGCTGACGTATTTGAGCACATTCAAATACTATAGGACTGAACCTGTCGCCTGAGCTATTCAACGCGGCGTTAGGTAACACTGCACACAGTGAAACGAGGGAAAAAGTCCTAATAAACATACATCTTCTCCATCAGCCAATACTGGTTGCAAGCGATATTTACAAGTTAACCACCAATATAAAATATCATTTTAGGACCATAGTTTCTTAGCGAAATCGCCTGTCAAGTTGTTGGACCTCGTTTACCATGCACGTTTAACTTGGTGAATCCATATAATTCGTCTCATGTCAACAATGCAGAAGTCAATAACGTTTTTATGCTTGAAACATGACGAATAGAATACCTAGTGACATCACTCACAGAGTTGAAGCACGCTTCGGCAGAGCGGCCCTAGTGGATCCAACCACCAACGCTTACATGGTCAGCTGTTTTTTGTGGAGTTTACACTGAAACGCAAATGTCCGACTCGTTGGCTGAATGGTCAGCGTACTGGCCTTCGGTTCAGAGGGTACCGGGTTCGATTCCCGGCCGGGTCGGGGATTATAATCGTTTCTGATTAATTCTTCTGGCTCGGGGACAGGGTGTTTGTGTCCGTCACAACACTTTCCTCTTCATATTCACACAGCACACTACACTACCCACCACCACAGAAACATCCACATGTGCGACACAGTTCGCACCTGCGACCCCAAAGGTGTGGTAAAACCGGTAGGAAAAGAAGACACTGAAACGCAAATAAACATATACAATACCCGATTGTTTATACTTATCGATAACACTGTTACAGAGTTGTAAATAATATTCTCAGTTCCCACGAAGAAATATCTTTGGACTTTAATAAGAGAACCCACGAAATAAAAGGAAACATCAGGAAAAGTGAAAGCAATATTGTGCTTTACATACTTAAAAAAAGACTTTTTAAACAGAGCCCCTGTAGGAAATTAATCCTTGGTTTGACTGAGGAAAGAGACATTTAGCTCGCATTAAATTACGAGTTGCGTTCTTTAGTCTCCTTTTGAGAGACGCTATTGGCTTTTGGGGATCGGTAAGAGTACTGGCCGTGAATTTTACTAAAAGTAAGATTACTTTGAACCTTACCGCTCACTGTTTCACTCACATCGTGATTCTTATTCCTTATCCTTTTGATACACCCTTCATTCCTTTTCCTACTGGGTGCTTTCGCAATTTTACCTCAGTGAATAGGCATTTTGGTAAAATCGGAAAAATACCAGGATTTTATTTCCACCTCACACGGGGAAGTTCAACGTTTTTACCGTTCACAACGAAACAGTCCGCCTTGATAAGTTAATTACATCTACAGAAAGATGCAGGTCATTATACTCTGGCGTATAATTGCTTATTTTTTCGCGGAATACCTCTCGCCCATATAAAAAATTAGATAGCATAATACTTGGAGCTTCGAGCGCCAGTTGCCAGAGAGCTCTAAGTACTGTTTATACACGTAGAGTTCAGCTAGATAGCTCTATCTGTGGCAGCTAGTCTACTTAAACCATCCGCGACCACATTCTCCGAGCCACGAATGTGTCGTACATCGAACTGGAATGCAGATTCGAATGGCCCGGCGAGCACGTCACGTAAACTAACAAATACTCTTTTCTTGTTTGTTTCAGCTGCGGAGAAATGTGGCTGATAGCAAGAAACCAGAGCACGATGACCACTATCTGCTGCGGTGGCTGCGGGGTAAGTTGTTACCGTCAATAAATTGGTTAAATCTACTTTACTCCGTATGTTCATTCGAAGAGCCGAGAGAGGCTGATATTTTTTATCGTTCTGCTCCTACACTGAGTGGCCAAAAGTCATGGGAAGACGCTGAATGTGATGTTAATAACGAGTAGCTCCTCCACGAGCCCTCAAAACGACAGCAATACGCTGAGGCACCGACTCTACAAGGTGTTGGCATCGTTCTAGAGGGATCTCGACCCACACATCTTGCAATGCTACCCACAATTGGTCTTGTGTACTTGATGTGAACCATACACCAGCATCAACAGCATCCCATTAAGATCGGGAGATCTGGAGGTGCCAGTCCAATGTCGTAACTTCACTGGAGTGCTCCTCCAACGACCTGTGTGCCACCGCAGAGCGGTGACATGGCGCATTGAAACACGGCATCTCCATCAGGGTACTCTAGGGTAGAAATGGATGTGGATGGTCTGAATGAATGCCTGCATGTCAGCGGTTCCTGCAGTCGAACAATGGGGCCTAATTGCGACCATGAGAATGCCGTCCACACCAGAAGTGAGCCACCTCCAGCCTGGACACAACCTTGTTGACACGCAGGATCCTGTGGCATACGCGCCCATCAGTTCGATACAACTGGAACCATACCACCCGCCACCACTGTTCAATGGTCCATTACCGATGTTCGCGGTATGCATGTCGTTGAACTTTGTGTTGAGGTGTTAGCAAAGGCACATGAGTTGCTCATCGGCTGGTGAAGCCTGTCTGGTGCCGTTGTCTCCTTATAGTTCTGGTAGAAATGGGTTCCTTACTCCCACCCTTCAACTGGGCGATGATCTGACTCACAGTAGCCCGTCGAGCGCCCAGTATGTTTCTGCGGAGGTGATATGATGTCCGTTCGTTTTACACCTGGAGTATTCCTGTGCTGCGGTTTACGCGGGTGGTAACATTCTCTCTGCGATATTGAGATCCATCCTCGACGCTGTTGACTTCGGAAACGGGAATTCGCGTGTAATCTCCGCAGTACAGTGAGCCATGCACCGTGCGCCGATGATCATACCATGTTCAAAGTCAGTTAACCCGCGACGTGTTGCCGTTGCCATTTTCACGGCACTGGTGTCTGACATACTGCTCCGCTACGCAGCCCAGGGCTCATACATGGGACATCCCTTCCCGTGACTTTTAGCCACTCTTCCCAATACATCTGCATAAATATCTGACTGTAGCACGCCTATCAAAGTGATCTTGTGTGTGAGCTAACAAGTAACGAACAACTGTGATACAAAAGAAAGGTTGTTGAAGCAGGCAGTACCATGAGGAAGTTTCAAAGAATTACGATCGGTGGTAAATCAAAATGTGAACAGCCTACGGGATGGATTTAAGGCAATTGTTGAAGTGTGAAAACAGGTATGTACCCTTAAAAGGCGGTAAGGAATGATAATGATCCACTATATTATAACAGATAAATAAAGAGATTAAGGAGGAAGCGCGGGTTGGAAATCAATAGTTAGAAAAGGATAACATGATAGCGAACACAATTGCTGTATGCTTCTGGATCGAAAGGGAAGACCTTGTCACCAACATTGCTGTATAGAATCGTCCATCATTGGTCATCAGCTTAGATGGACTGGCCATGTCTGTCGGGTGAATGATACCAGATTTCCACGCCAAATCCTGTATGGTGAACTTCGTTCCGCCACCAGACCATGTGGAGCCCCCATGAGGCGCTTCAAGGACCAGCTTAAGCAGGCTATGAAGATGATAGGTCTCAATCCACAGACCGGGGACACGCTTGCTCAAGACCGTTCAGTTTGACGCCGGAGCATCCCTGCTGCTATCAGTCTGTTTAAAGGGGAACGACGCTGAAGTGAGGAGGGAAGCACGAAAATTCAGAGCAGCACAACGATGCCTTCCTCCAACAATTCCGTGCAATCTATGTGGACGCTTATTCCATGCTAGAATGGGTCTGTTCAACCGTCGAAAGTATATCCATAGACAGAAGTGGATTTATTGGAAGTAGTTACTGAGAAACGAGTTTAACCGACGACGTCGACGATTTTCTAGAAATATAGCCACCCACTCAGTCACTCTGTCTCTATTGTCTAGCCTAATTACACGCAATTTTGCAACTAGTCTCCCAGGATCTAGCCTATCAAATGCCTAAGGTAGGTCAATCGCGATACAGCCCATTTGACCTCCTGAATCTAAGATATCTACTGATCTTGCTGTAGCTGTTGTCGTGTTTATTTATTTATATATGTATTTATTTATTTATATATGTATTTATTTATTTATTTATTTATTTATTTATTTATTTATTTATTTATTTATTTATTTATTTATTTATTTATTTATTTATTTATTTATTTATTTATTTATTTATTTATTTATTTATTAATTTATTTATTTATTTATTTATTTATTTATTTATTTATTTATACAATATTATATGCAATATTGAACCCTTTGGTCCATTTTGAGGGATACCTACCTTCCTTACCTATCAGCAACGTTCATGAGATCTGTCTCTTGGGTCGTATCGGGTTCTTCGTCACTTGCTGAGGTAAAGGTAGGGTTCAGTAATTCTAATCTATCTACTGGAATGAAAGGTCTATTTAAAAGATTCCTATTTATTCAGGAAAATTATGAAGCAATCTGATATGTCAACGGTATCATAGAAGTCAACTGTGTCCACTGGACACCACAATCATTTTAACATAAAGATCAGAACACTGGTGTGAGACTTTAACGTAACTGGCTGACGGGCATTCTTACTAGAAACCATTGTCTCAATTATTAATCATTTAAGAACGGAAAGTCTGGAAATCCTTAAATTCGGCTTCCATGTGAGACCACATGTACCATCATAGTGATTCGTTATGGTCCAGCCCTCGTAACACGAACCCTGGACTCTGGGTATAATTAAGGCAGTCCAATTGGTGTGTGCCACACAGTGGTTCTACGGCATGGACCCTTAATTTAATCGATGTGACCTGCGTCTATGTCATGGACCGACATCTAATCTTCTAAGTTACTTTAAAGTCATTGTGCCACTATCGGCAGCCCTGAAGATGGTTTTCCGTGGTTTCCCATTTTCACACCAGGCAAATGCTGGGGCTGTACCTTAATTAAGGCCACGGCCGCTTCCTTCCAACTCCTAGGCCTTTCCTATCCCATTGTCGCCATAAGACCTATCTGTGTCGGTGCGACGTAAAGCCCCTAGCAAAAAAAATAAAGTCATTGTGGATGATGACCGCAAGGAAATGAGGCTACAATGGCATACGGCCCTAATCTAAGTCACTGATGTTGATGACCCCCTGACCATCCAAGTTTCTAGGCTGAAGGCTAAACACAATCAAGTTACACCGGTTGATGACCAAAGTTTCCACTTTACTATCCCCAGCACATTCACTGGTCAATCGATCAAAGTTCAATAATTACAACAATAGCAATGCTCACAAACTTTGTGGCAGTAAAATCCATTTCCTTCGGATATGTCCCTTTAAATCGTTACTTTATTTTTAAATATTCCCCCAGAAAAACAAACTAAAATTTCCAGAATGCATCTCCAGGTTATTCGCTTGATTAAAGTTATTTCAAATGCGGTTTCACTGAATTTAATAATTAAATAATTTTAAATGATTTGACGAAATGTCAACGAACAACAAATTTTATCTCCGCGGACTCTGGTTTCTTCACAAATTTCTACGCAGCTGTGATGTGAATTAAATCTTGTGATATTTATCTGGCTGGAAAAGAATTTTACATAATTCATGTCCAGTTATATATCTTGTCCCATGATTTTACACTTTAAAATCTAATCTAGTCCTAACCGTTATTAACACTTGGATATCCTAATAATCTACGTACAAACCAAACAACTCGCCATATAATTACGATGTCATATCTCGTCATTACCATTTATGAATTTTGCACACCCCTCACAGACAAACCGATCATCACAACCATCGCTCTATATTTTGGACAACCCTGAATTTGGTTACTCTGTTCCTTATACTCAAAGTTCGTGATTTCAAATGTTCATTACGTCCCCAATTACAGTATTTCACAATACTCAGATCATTACCGGCTATGAATTTCAACTAAATCCAGCATGTTAACGTTTTCCCTGGCCGAGAAATACAATCTCAATTCCACGCGTGTCCCGTTATATCCCCGCTGTTTTCCCCCTATCAGCTGAGGCCTCTCACCCCCAAGTTCGCTTGACAGTGATGTGAAACACCCGGTTCGTTCTACCTGACTGACTTCTCAAAATGCTCCCTTTTAAACTCCGCCGACATAATTAAACAAATACGATATTCTAACCAACAAAATGCATAGATTATGCTTCAAGATGCCCACACTAATTATACACGTCGCCAATGAATACCGCTATGGATTTCTATGAATTTCTTTCCATTCCCAACATTATAAAATATACCTCGGGCTATCGTGTCCCGGCTTCAATGACAGGCCTCTAACCTGATTCGCACATCTCATCTCAACTCATATAAAACATTCCTCGGGCTTCCATGTCGCGGCTTCAATGACAGGTCCAACCTGATTCACAAATCTCATATCAACAACACTAACCTCTGTTTCCCAACTCCACAATTATCATCGACAAAGAACTGGAATAAAATCCTCACTAGAAATCTCGACGTCTAATATCGCACAATGCATTAATCATGAATAACTTCGCATAAAGGATATCGTATTTAATAACTTGATTTTTACGAGAAATGACTGAAACATTCTACTAGATCTTTTTATTGTCAGTCAGACACAGTTGAAAATGGGCATAGAAAAACGTTTCTCTCCGTGTCCAAATTCATCACCCTAGGTTCTCACCCGACAGCGCGCTTCCACTCGATTGAAAATGAGTGACCATGGATTTCTACATTATTAACCTCAAATTGCAGACAGAAAAATTTACGTCGACTGAACATCTTAATTTGGCATCACAAAATACAGGCAGTACACTCACACGGATGACGATCTACATTGGACGTGATATCACTTCGGAACCCTATTCAATAACTTTTACAATATTATACGGCACTCGCAAGACTTCAAAAATTTATCCAAGTGGAAAATAAAACAAATGACTCTTTTAGTCGTACTCTAACATTTACAAACTTAGTAGGGGTGACCACTGCGTCGTATATCCCCATTCAAATACACTTTTAGAGATCATGAGACAAGATATAAGAGGTAGTAAGATGGAAAGTCACCTACCTCATGTAGTCATAGGGCTCACTTGCGACCCTGGCATTTTATTTAGCCATTTTTACATTCATGGCTGTACATATCATTCTGTTTCTTCAGGTTTCCTGGAATAAAGCATTTAAAAAAAAGAATACCCTTCACTTGTTTGCTGAGCGCACACGATGGACTATAATTATTCCCGCACACGAATTACTTTATCACATTAGAATTTATTCAGTACTTTGACCGTCCTCTCTGGTACAATTATTTCACTCAAGAAAACTATCTCTTCATGGAGTCAAGACCTAGCCACAATGGCTAAAATCTGCAGTTGAACTCAGTCTACTTTCGTTGTTTTATTTCGCAGAGCAGCTCCACAATTTTTCGTCCGCTTTGTATCACAAATGCCGGAGAAGGAGACTTCGTCATGGCGTCCCTTCATATTTATAGCAGTTACCCCCTCTCTTCGGATCTCTCCCTTTGCCGCCAAGAAAGTTTCTATAGATTTTCTCACTTAACTAAACTCTAATTTCAAGAGTTTTGAAAGTGACTACATGCTTGCTACATTTCTGGCGGTAGTGTTCATGGACATTTAAAATTTTTACGGGTTCGATTTGTGAGATGATTGACCCCCTTTGATAGGCACTATATTTTTTTGACTTGGCTTGGATCACGCCATGTACACGCGCTTTGAAATAGTTCACAAAAATGACTTGAGATTCTTCCGCCCTCGACACGTGTGGCTGACGTCACGTACCCCAGAGCGTGGGACCGAAGGTAATCACCCCCTCCTCACGTGTCAAATCTATGCTATCAAGAATCCAACTTTTAGTTTAATTGTTACATTATGCATAATGTTCTTAGGGCACAAAGGTCATGGGTTCAATATGTACAACTACCATCTCAAGTTCATAACTAAAGTTCCATATCAGAAGTTGAGGGCCAGAAAAGAGCTTCGCTTGAGACAAAGAGCAAGTCCTCTAATGAGCCTCTATAAGCACGCCAATGCTATGTGATCCACTGTCTGCTCCTCTTCTCCGCAGTCACATTGCGGTGATGTCTTCCATCCCCATTTGAAGAGAGTGGCTCCACATCTGTCGTACTGAAGCTACTTAAGAAACGAAGTTCAAGAAGGGGAAAAATAATAATGGTGAGGAACTGGATAGCAAAAAGAGGAGGAAGACCACATTCAAAGTTGCTGAGTGAATTGACTATCGAAGACATGAATGCATATGCGAATTTTGTACGAATGTCCAATGATCATTCCCAGTTTTTGCCTGCATTAAATTCTCTAGTACCAGATATCTTCATCTTTCGAGAAACATATGTTGACATAAGATCTTAAAACATTTACAAAACTAATTGGCCATACATATAAAGAAAATTAGATAGAATAATAGCTGACCACTCTACCCCATCATGTGCCGAGCTTACGGATAGTGGAAGCCTTTATCTTCACCCCTTCAAGGGCCTTCATGGCTTGAATGGAGATAACTTTGCTTTTTAATATTCAAAATCCACCAAAAAAGTAAATCCCTGTCTTGAGGATGTAAGATAGCAATTGGACATTCTTATGATCTGTTGGTATACTTCAATAAATATAAATAACTGTCTTGGAGAGATATACAAATTCAAAGTAATTGGTGATATGCTATATTTAAAAAAATGCATTGTGCTCACCTGAATCCGGGAGGAGTTTTACTACTAGTTTTGTATGCCAGTAGGTTAAGGATACCTTAGTGCACGATGATCCGAATAAAGGCGCTACATTATACGGGCATGCTGTTCTGTGATACGCCGCCATTACTAGCAAGGTTGGATGTGAGCGAGCGACACGTCAGTGTGCTACGGTAGCGCACCGCCCAATGTTATCAAGCAAGAGCCGGCCACACGCTGCATAGTCTGACACAGAAGTTGCTCACGATTTAACTTACATGTCCCTATCGATTTTCTGGTGAGCTTTCACTAGGGGGAAATGAAATACGCTAGAGATCGATTTTGTTTCATAACACTACGCCCTCTTTCAATTTCCGTAACTTATTTTCAGACACACTGTATATATATATTCAAGTCTTAAAGTACATTGAAGGTGCTACGTATAGCTACCTTAGTTGCTTGTGCAAGTGGACCCAAACCCACCTTTTATCGTGCTGTTCGTTATTAACTTTAATTAAATTCTCGGTAGCAGATATCTTCATCTTACGAGAAAAATCTGTTGCCAACTTCTGAATGATTACTACATCACTGTAATACTTCTGTTAAGTTGCTGCTAGATTATCTGCCATATTATGACTCCGCTAGGTGCCTGTTTGGGTCTCGTTCAGGACACGGAAGAAATATTATTGTTTAATGGGGCGTATGATGGGCCGCAAGAGAATTTCCAATGAGTCTTCGTGACACAATACACTTCTTTCAAACGGCGCACATCAACTGTGCAAATCCCACCTGGATCAGTTAAACCCAAACTGCCTCCCCAGCAAACACTCGAACTGAGCGAACTTTTATGTGCCTTGAAAAATAATATTAGGGGTTGCTTTGTTACAAGCCTACAAATTGAAAACTACACAGTTCAAAAAAATTAGGGGAACGTGTTTTTGAACGTTTGCCATGCTCCACAAAACAATACCTCGCACCCAGGTACATTACCAACTAAACCTTTATTCTTTATCGTTGAAGTATAGAAAATAACATCGATGGGTTCGTGTTCATTTTCAGAGCACAAACGAAAATGTTCAAATAGGGGCGAAAACAAAGTTATAACAGTCCTCCAGGGTGGATTTTTTAAATCACAGTTTGAGAGCTTCTGTATGTCTTCCACGAGCATTTATCACAGCTTGGTACCTACGTGGCATGCTCCGAATAAGTCGACGGAAGTCACGTTGCGGTATCAGGTCCCATTCTTTAATGAGAGCCTGTTCGAGGTCTTGGAGAGTCTGTGGTGCAACAGGACGCGTACGAACATTTCTGTCAAGTCTATCCCACACATGCTCGATGGGATTAAGGTCGGGACTCACTGCCGGCCATTCCATCTGTTGAATGTCCAATTCTCGCAAGACAGCTCTGGTGATGTGCGCTACATGAGCCCTGGCATTGTTGTGCATGAGTACGAATTCAGGGTCAACACCGTGTGCAGTAACCAACACGTGCTGTAGCAGTATCTGCTCGATATACATCGCAGCGGTAAGATTACCACGGACGACAAGATCCGTACGGCCATCAATACTGTTGCCACCCAACACCATCACAGAACCTTGTCCGAATCGGTCGCCTTCTTGGACAACATTTGGCATATACCGCTCACCACGGCGTCTCCATCCACGTTGACGTACACGTACGCACATTAATGGTGTCCCGACATAAACAATCAACACTGCCCCACTCCAGTACTGAAAAGGAGGGGAGAGAGTAAAGAGATAGTGTTGAAGGCCACTCCAGTACTGAAAAGGAGGTGAAGGGAGTGAACAGGTAGTGCTGAATACACAGTCTGTGTATTCCGGCGTTATACTGTAACATTGTAATAAGATGGCTCCTATCCTATCACAGGTGAATCGAGGCCGTATTATTGGCATGTGGGAGGCTCACATCGTCCCCCAAGCAATAGCACAAGCAATACCATGCAGTCTTAAGACAGTTTGGAGATGGATAGAAATCAGTGGCGTATACTGAGGGCTACCAAGGCTATCAGTGAAGCCCAAACCTCAAATGCGAGCGATGGAAATCTAAAGCACATTACATTGTAAGCATCTGACACATTGTTCCATTAGCAAACCTTGAAAGGAATGAGAAAACACGTCGCACGTATTTCTGAGAACAAGGCTTCGGAGACTGATATTGCAGCCCAGACTCTCGCCCCTTCCCATCGACTCGCCTCACGCGGCTTGCTCCTGTCTGGCTACAGGTGCGGGGACCGGCGGAAGATAGCTGTGCTAGGCTTCGGTCCGTCAGATCGCCACTGCTAACTATCACCATGCGTTACTCATCGTATATACTTCCTCACCTCATCCTTCTGCCTTAAATATATAGATAACGGAGTGCTGGTATTTCACTCCCGTTTACTTTTACATCCTTGTAGGAAGACACTGCAGGGCTGCTGTTATAGAAGTAATATAGTTTTCTTTGTATTGGTAGATCTGCTAAAATGAAACGCAATCTTTCAGGTTTAGTGTTCTCTTTTGTTGGTTGGAATCGAACCCGTGATCATGGGTCTGACACCACCACTGATCTTCCAAGGAAGATAATTAACCATTGAACGATGGGTACGACTGCTGTAAAAGTCAACATTGTTCTTTAACGATTATGATGATGATATTAATAATAATAATAATAATGGTGCATGGCATCTACATAGGCTTGGTGGTGACCTAATAAGGATAAAATGAATGGCGACGTCTTAAACACCCAGTTGCCAAGCCAGGGGAATTAACAGTATGAGGGGATTGATTCTGAAAATTGAACCGGGGCCGTCGGGCCAAAGGCAAGCATTCTATCCATTTAGCCTCAAAGCTGGACTTCAATTTGCTAAACCTTAGGCTACCAATTCGATCGATTAGGTGTTGAGTATTGACGGTGGCAGAAGCCAGGGCAGTAGCTTGTGAAGCAGCCTTGACAACACAGCAGACAGCTCCGTTGGCTGTTGGCTGCAGCTCAGAATGCTTAAGGCTTGATGTTCCCTAAACCAACTATCGGAAAGGGGTAGCCTAATTCTAGTGGTAGTCCACGTCTTGATACCAGCATACGCCACTGATAGAAATATGGCAAGAACGAGGTGAAGAAGAATTGGTAGACCCGATATAACGCAGCTACAAAATATTCCTAAATAGTATAAAATATTTTCGGTTAAAAACCTCCTTTACCTCCTAATACTGTAATTATCAGAGTAGGTTACTTTTTATTTTTGTATGTTAAAATGCTATTTGTTCGGGGCGTCGACCTATTGAACCCATGACCTTTGTGCCCTAAGAACATTATGAGTAATGTAACAATTAAACTAAAAGTTGGATTCTTGATAGCATGGATTTGACACGTGACGAGGGGGTGATTACCTTCGGTCCCACGCTCTGGGGTACGTGACGTCAACCGCACGTGTCGACGGCGGAAGAATCTCAAGTCATTTTTATGAACTATTTCAAAGCGCGTGTACACGGCGTGACCACGCCAAGTCAAAAAAATATAGTGCCTATCAAAGGAGGTCAATCATCTCACAAATCAAACCCGTAAAATTTTTAAATGTCCATGAACACTACCATCAGAAATGTAGCAAGCATGTAGTCACTTTCAAAACTCCTGAAATTGCAGTTTAGGTAAGTCAGAAAATTTATAGGAATTTTCTTGGCGGCAAAGGGAGAGATCCGAAGAGAGGGGGTAACTGCTATAAATATGAAGGGACGCCATGACGAAGCTTCCTTCTCCGGCATTTGTGATACAAAGCGGACGAAAAATTGTTGAGCTGCTCTGCTAAATCAAACCAACGAAAGTAGACTGAGTTCAACTGCAGATTTTAGCCATTGCGGCTAAGTCTTGACTCCATGGGGAGATAGTTTCCTTGAGAGAAATAAGTGTATCAGATAGGACGGTCAAAGTACTGAAATATTCTAATGTGATTAAGTAATTCGTGTGCGGGAATAATTATAATCCATCGTGTGCGCTCCGCAAACAAGTGAAGGGTATTTCTTTTTTTTTATGCTTTATTCCAGGAAACCTGAAGAAACATAATGAGATGTACAGCCATGAATGTAAAGATGGCTAAATAAAATGCCAGGGTCACAGGTGAGCCCTAAGACGAATACTGGCGTGGACATGAGGTAGGTGGCTTCCCATCTTACTACCTCTTATATCTTGTCTCGTGATTTCTTGTATTTGAATGGGGATTTACGACGCAGTGGTCGCCCTACTAAGTTTTGTAAATGTGAGAGTACGACTAAAAGAGTCATTTGTTTTATTTTCCACCTGGATAAAATTTTGAAGTTTTGCGAGGGCCGTATAATGTTGTAAAAAGTTATTGAATAGGATTCCGAAGTGATATCACGTCCAATGTAGATCGTCATCCGTGTGAGTGTACTGCCTGTATTTTGTGATGTCGAAGTAAGATGTTCATTCGATGTAAAATTCTTCTGTCTGCAATGTGACGTTAATAATAATAATCCATGGTCACTCATTTTCAATCGAGTGGAAGCGCGCTGTCGGGTGAGAGCCAAGGGTGATGAATTTGGTCACGGAGAGAAACGTTCCTTTTTAATGCCCATTTTAAACTGTGTCTGACTGACAATAAAAGATCTAGTAGAATGTTTCAGTCATTTCTCGTAAAAATCAAGTTATTAAATACGATATCATTTATGTGAAGTTATTCCTGAGTAATGCATTGTGCGATATTATATGTCGGAATTTCTAGTGAGGATTTTATTCCAGTTCTTTGTCGATGATAATTGTGGAGCTGGGAAACAGAGGTTAGTTTTGTGAATCAGGTTGGACCTGTCATTGAAGCCGGGACACTGAAGCCCGCGGAATGTTTTATATGAGTTGAGATGAGATGTGCGAATCAGGTTAGAGTCCTGTCATTGAAGCCGGGATATGATAGCCCGAGGAATATTTTATAATGTTGAGAATGGAAAGAAATTCATAGAAATCCATAGCGGTATAATTGGCGACGCGTATAATTAGTGTGGGCATCTTGAAGCATATCTGTGCATTTTGTTGGTTAGAATATCGTATTTGTTTAATTATGTCGGCAGAGTTTAAAGGGAACATTTGAGAAGTCAGTCAACTGTGAATAAACCAGGTGGTTCCTGTAACTGCCAAGCGAGCGAGGGGGGTGAGACACCTCAGCTATCTAACGGGACAGGCTTGGTATTGAGACTGTATTCTCGGCCAGGGAAACGTTAAAATGCTGGATTTAGTTGAAATTTCATAGCCGGTAATGATCTAAGTATTGTGAAGTACTGTAATTGGGGACGTAATGAACATTTGAAATCACGAACTTTGAGTATAAGGAACTGAGTAACCGAATTTAGGGTTGTCCAAAATATAGAGCGATGGTCGTGATTGATCGGTTTGTCTGTGAGGGGTGTGCAAATTTCATAATGGTAATGACGAGATATGACATCATAATTATATGGCGAGTGGTTTGGTTTGTACAGTCATAGTAAAAAGTATTCGTACACTTAATACTGAAACAAAAATACTTTACTTAGTACACTTATTGTCATGTACATTTTATAACATCAATAGGTTAGCTTTCTATACACTATGTAAAGGTATATACATCACAAAACATAAAATTGATATATGTCTCTGTCTATAATAGATAAATAACTGAAAATACCATGATTTCATACTCATAAAAAGTATTCGTACAGTCCGGTTTTACTTTCATTCGCCACTGATTTTAGTACATATTTAGTATTTTGTTGGCAATCCTTTCAATTTTACAATGGCCTCAAGCCGCCTAGGCATTGAATGAACTAGCTTGGAGGTGAAGGTGGGCTCAATCTTACCCCATTCTTCCAAAAGAGCCATTTTCAAAGCTGTCTTTGATGAAATATTTCTTGTGCTCAGTCTCTCTTTAAGATAAGCCCACACATTTCAATCAGATTCAGATCCGGGGATTGGGGGGGTGTTACCACATATTTGGGTGTGTTGTATAAAATCCACAATCGTGTATCAAGGGCCGTATGCTTTGGATCATTACCCTGCATAAATACATAATTACCCAGAAGTCCCATTTTTTCGGCACTAGATGCTAGATTTTTCTTCAAAATTTCAATATAGTATTTACGGTCCATCTTTCCATCTATGAATTCTAAGGAACCTACTCCAGCTGAGCTCATGCAACCCCAAACCATTAAACAACCTCCACCATGCTTCACTGAAGGAACCAGATTTTTTCTTCGAGTTCTGTGTTCGTTTTCCTCCACACCTTTTTGCCATGTTCTTGAAAAACAGTGAATTTACTTCCATCCGTAAATATAACTCGATCCCAGAATTTTAGAGACGCATGTTTATAGCCTGTAGCATATTGTAGTCGTTTCTTCCTATTTGCTGAAGTAATTAAAGGTTTTCGCCTGGCATTTCTACAATGATACCCATTCGTATATAAAAACTTTTGAATTGTGGAAGCACAGATATTACGTTTTAAATCCTTTCCTAGCTCAGACGTCAGTTTTGCAGCACTGATTCTAGGATTTTTCGTAACTTTCCTGAGGATTAGTCTTCTAGTTCGATCGTCTAGTTTGCATGGACGTCCACATCTACGTGCATTTTTGAAAGATTTTCTCTCACCATAGCTGTCAATAATTCCCTGAATTGTAGATCTTTGTCTCTTCACAAGTTTCGATATTTCCGAGAGCGATTTACAGGAATTATGAGCCTGGATTACAATTCTTCTCTCTTCTTCTGTTGTTTCTTTCATTTTTTTCGGCCCATCTTACCGATTGACTGCATCACTTGTTGTTCACAACGACTGAAGCACAACTGGCTTGGTACAAGACGTGACCTTTACTGCTTACCTGCGTTGCAAGGGATGCCATCAAGGACTTTGATGTGAAGATAAACCACCTGTACGAATACTTTTTATGCATCTATATTTCAAACTTATTGGATGATATGTTTGTTAAAACGAACATTTCTCAAGTACTGTTGTTATTTCCAGTACGTATTCATACTCATGTTTCGCGGAATACCGAAATATAGAATAGTAGTGAAATTTCTAGCAGTCTATGGACAATGCGTCAACTACAAACGATAACATTCCTTAACTTTTAAGGTGTACGTATACTTTTTCCTATGACTGTACGTAGATTATTAGGATATCCAAGTGTTAAACGGTTAGGATTAGATTAGATTTTTAAGCATGATATCACGAGATGAGATATATAGCTGGACATGAATGATGTAACAAATTCTTTTCCAGCCAGATAAACATCGCAATATTGAATTTACATCGCAGCTGCGTAGAAATTTGTGAGGAAACCAGAGTCCGCGGAGATAAAATTTGTTGTTTGTTAATATTTCGTTAAATCATTTAAATTTATTAAATTATTAAATTCAGTGAAACCGCATTTTGAAATAACTTTAATCAAGCGAATAACTTGGAGATGCATTCTGGAAATTTTAGTTTGTTGTCTGGGAATATTAAAAATAAAGTAAAGATTAAAGGGACATATCCGAAGGAAATGGATTTTACTGCCACAAAGTTTGTGAGCATTGCTATTGTTGTAATTATTGAACTTTGATTGATTGAGCAGTGAATGGGCTGGGGATAGTAAAGTGGAACTTTGGTCATTAACCGATGTAACTTAATTGTGTTTAGCCTTCAGCATAGAAACTTGGATGGTCAGGGGGTCATCAACCTCAGTGACTTAGATTAGGGCCATATGCCATTGTAGCATCATTTCCTTGCGGTCATCATCCACAATGCCTTTAAAGTAACTTAGAAGAGTAGATGTCGGTCCATGACACAGACGCAGGTCACATCGATTCAATTAAGGGTCCATGCCGTAGAACCACTGTGTGGCACACACCGATTGGACGGCCTTAATTATACTCAGAGTCCAGAGTTCGTGTTACGAGGGCTGGACCATAACGAATCACTATGATGGTACATGTGGTCTCACATGGAAGCCGAATTTAAGGATTTCCAGACTTTCCTTTCTTAAATGATTAATAATTGAGATAATGGTTTCTAGTAAGAATGCCCATCAGGCAGTTACGTTAAAGTCTCACACCAGTGTTCTGACCGTTATGTAAAAATGATTGTGGTGTCCAGTGGATACAGTTGACTTCTATGATACCAGTGACAGATTGCTTCAGAATTTCCTGAATAAATAGGAATCTTTTAAACAGACCTTTCATTCCAGTAGATAGATTAGAATTAATGAACCCTACCTTTACCTCAGCAAGTGACGAAGAACCCGAAACGACCCAAGAGACAGATCTCATGAACTTTGCTGATAGGTAAGGAAGGTAGGTATCCCTCAATATGGACCTAAAGGGTTCACTATAGAGTTCTTTTGCCCCTACTTGCACAATATATGAACCTGTATGTATTTGGAATTACGGAAGTGTTGAATGTTCAATGTGAGAAACGTTAAGCACGACACAAACACGCAGTCCTCAGGCCAGATATATAATCATTTACAATTAAAACTCCCTGACCCGGCCGGGAATAGAACCCGGGGCGGCCGGACGCGTTGCCCCTTACACCGCGGGGCCGGACAAGTGGGTAACCTAATGCTGTACTTCAATACATCCGCCACTGTGCCCATTTCGATCACAACGATGTCTTGTAGCGGGCTGTCTGCATGCAGTCCATGCAGCAATGCGTTAAGCGAGAAGGTGAGTCATTGTGCCTTCGACACTACCCCTTCACTCCCTTCCCCCACGTTTTGTACTGGATTGGCCTTCAACACTACCCCTTCACTCTCTCCCCTTCTTTTCAGTACTGGAGTGGGGCAGTGTTGATTGTTTATGTCGGGACACCATTAATGTGCACGTCTGTACATCACGCTGTGTCAGGGGAAGTCAGGACTCATCTGTGAACAACACAGGTCTCCACTGGCAAAGTTGTCAGTTGACGAGGGTACGGGCAAACAGAAAGCGAGTTGCGTTAAACGGGACACTCAAACAGGACGTCTGGGTCGTAAGCACACTTCTTAACTTGTGACCCTCCTGAGGTCGTGTTGCAGTTCTCTGGCAGTTGCTGAACGACGCCGCAACAAACAGATGGTCATATATCGGTCATCCTGTGGGGTTGTCATGCGTCTACAACCTTGTCCAACCCTCCTTGTGAACTGGCCTGTATCATTGTAGCGATTCCACAAGCGTTCAATAACTGACGGAGAGACAGGGTTGTACCTTAATTAAGGCCACGGCCGCTTCCTTCCCACTCCTAGCCCTTGCCTGTCCCATCGTCGCCATAAGACCTATATGTGTCGGTGCGACGTAAAGCAACTAGCAAAAAAAAAAGGTCCATCCTTCCTGGATCAAAGTGACGGCTCTTGCGACTTGAACCTCGTTAAGATGTGTCATGGGATGTGCTGATTGACGTACAACGTACTCAAATGATCGCAGGAGTCTGTGTGCCTCACAACGACCCACGGACGCACCGCTATTCACTTTGTTTTGAGGGGTCACCTGACAGTTTAATGCATGGCTACGCCTACAGATGGAGTATAACTTCGATTTGACAAACCCTGAATAGCTAAGGTCTCAAGGTATGCTGTACGACTTTTGGAGCCCCATCTACCAGATTAACGTTTACATACCAGACGTTACAAAACATGTTCTAATATCTTTGAACTGTGTATATTGTATGAAACGCATTTAATAAAAGTAAATCTCTCAGTCTCACCCTTTTCGAGTTGACGGATGTTGTTTGCAGTGAAGTCTTGCTTATTGTCGGAGTACTTGTCTGAACTTGAAGTTTCATTTGAAGAGCTGTTTGTTTTTAGTAGGTGCGCGTTTAACTTCTTTTGAGCTTTTTCAAAAACACCAAAACTGTTGGAATGCGAGGTATCACATGATGGATTGAAGCGTGCCTGACCGGGCGAGTTGGGGTCGCGCAGCTGTGAGCTTGCATCCGGGAGATAGAGGGTTCGAACCGCACTGTGGGCAACCCTGAAGATGGTTTTGCGTAGTTTCCCATTTCCACACCAGGCAAATGTTGGGGCTGTATCTTAATTAAGGCCACGGCCGCTTCCTTCCCACTTCTAGGCCTTTCCTATCCCATTGTCGCCGTAAGACCTATCTGTATCGGTGCGACGTAAATCAAATTGTGAAGCGTGCGCGAAAACTTTCACAAGCGTTGGTAGTTCTGTAGGTGCACAGAGGTGGAAGAAGGAAGTCCATGTAATAATTCGTAAGGTAGTCTGTGATATTCGCTAGGCATTCGTGTGATGGTTGAACACTCGTGAGGTCAGAAAGCTTCACCAACGTCTTCAGGGTCAAGATAGATTGGTTCAAAACATTTCGTACCATTAGATGTTAAACAACCACCATCATCTTCACTGAATGGGCTAAAATGGAGCCTTTAAAGCCTCTGTACCACACCTTTCTCAGTCACGCCTTCAGAAAGATAATATATTTTACCTAGGAAGGAATTAGAAAGTGGAACAGTGTCACAAGGGCCGAATTTAACTACACCGGGCGAGTTGGTCGTGCGGTTAGGGGCGCGCAGCTGTGAGCACGCATGCGGGAGATAGTGGGTTCGAACCCCACTGTCGGCAGCTCTGAAGATGGTTTTCCGTGGTTTCCCATTTTCATACGAGGCAAATGCTGGGGCTGTACCTTAAGGCCACGGCCGCTTCCTTCCCACTCCTAGCCCTTTCCCATCCCATCGTCGCCATAAGACGTATCTGTGTTGGTGCGACGTAAAGCAACTTGCAAAAAAAAGAAAAATAATAATGATAATAACTACTGCAACGCCTCTGGGACTAAATAATTTTCCGCCCCTTCCTTAAACTTGATCAGACAAAATTGTAGTTACTATTATTTTATATAATGAATAAAGTAGTACAGTAGAATACCTCTAAGTTTAAATATAAAACATTAATTCCATTAAATAATAATAATAGTAATATTATTATTATTATTATTATTATTATTATTATTATTATTATTATTATTATTATTATTATTATTATTATTAATTCCAGGTGAGAGAGCAGACGGCTGTCACTCCCCCGTATTTTAAACATTAACACGTAATCACGATCCGTTAACCGCTGATCTTCGTGCTTCCAATCATTGAAGCTAGTCGTTGCAATTTCGTATGCCCCTCCAAAAGGTATACAAGGACCACAAGAACATATCGTTGGCTGCAGGAATAAACCATATACTCACGTTTCATTATGTCTCCGTTTAAAAGCTTTCTTTCAAACAGTACTTTTTTCAGAAAACTCTAATTGCCGCCTGGATACATCCGCATAGAATCACAGAAATATTGTCGTGATTCTATTTCAATCCACGTTCAGCATAGGAGTCTCTAGTAACATTATTCGTAAACCAAAAATAAGGGTAATCGTTTGGTTTAAAAGTACCTCACCTTGGTACTAGATCGTACTTACAGTTCCAACAGCAGACCAGTGGAAACGCAACTTAAAGTGGGCGTACACTCAACAAGAATGTCTGTGCCACTACCATTATTCCTATTTTCCTCGTTACATGAGAGGAAGTTCTTTGAATTATAGTTAGGTTCCTTGGAAAAAATTAGTCTAATTTTGGTGTTTAAAAGAACAATTCATTTTCCCTCTTCCCTTCTGATAAACTGCGATAATTTGCGCCAATTACCGTAATTGTCTTCGACCATCCATGTTGGGTACGTAACACGAAAAGCTCTTAATAAAACTCTGACAAAATGAACAAAAATGACTTTCACCTTCACGGACTTCTTGGTATTACGGGAAATTAGCAGCCATCCCGATTGACTAAACATCACGCGTTGTCTCTAGGTGGTTTGATTCACCGCCCGCTTGACTAAGTTTGCAGTCGTACGCACATTGCATTATCTTTTCATATCTTAGAAATCTCCAGCCATTAGTGGTGGTTTTAAGAGGAAGTACAACTAGGCAACCATCCTCTATATAACACTAATCAGACGGAAACATGGAAGGGGTCCTACATTTCGAAAATGAAGATATCGGCCAAAGAAAGACAAGGGCCACGAAGGGCGTGAAAATGAAAGACTCCTTCGATCTCGGGAACCTAATACCACCGGGGTCGGAAAAGAACAAGAGTTGACCAAGAGTGGTCGGATAGGATAGATGAAAGTGAGGAGCCTGGCACAAGTAAGTGGAAGCAATGCCAGGACTCAGCTTAGGGCCTCGTGTTCGCCAACCCACGCTCCAACGTTCAGAGCCCGTGGACCCCTTTTAGTCGCCTCTTACGACAGGCAGGGGATACCGTGGGCGTTATTCTATCGCCCCCACCCACAGGGGTCTCCGGCCAACAGTTAAACCAGTATGTTGTTCACTGGTCAGCAAACTCATTGCACATGTTACTTCAGCACATTTAGAACGGTTAAAAATATCAAAGTTGCACGTTGACTTTGTCATTCCTCCTCCACGTGTTATAACAGAACGACTTTTAGTGTTCACGAGTTGTGTACACACCAGACCACTTCCTGGCCTTTCTTCGTACAGTAAAATGGCCTTTATTCAACATTTTGTAGAGTTCTGGATTCGTTGTTTTTAGTTCCCCCATTTGTTGAACGTATATTCTTATGCACTTAACATAATTACTATGACCTGAACTCGCAAAGAAAGGTAGCATACGCTCAACAGCCTGTTGGTGCATTTCAACATTTCCTGATCGCTCAGGGCCATGTAAGTATATATTTTTTCATAATGTTTTTCCCTACTTCATCTTTGTAGACATTTTACTTTTAAAATCCTATATCATTATTTCTCAGCAAGAAATTTCCTATAATTTGTTACCAAATATGATTTGTTGTTAATGTTGAAAACATCCTGGGGATATTAGCTATGAATTTTAGGTAAATAAAATATAAAATATATAAAGGATGACAATATATTCTTTATTTATTCCTAACATTACAATCCTTTTCTTAATCATCGTTACCCGGTCGAGTAGATTAGCAGTTTGCCTCTTCCTTCCACTACGAGCGCTAATGCGAGTCAATGCAGAGTTTCACTTAAGCCCTTATAACTGCATTCGGTGTGGACAATTTTCAAAAACTCAAAAAACGCCTTGAAACAAGGAACACATTACAGAAACAATTGTGTAAATAAGTTAATTTGGCTCGGATTTGAATACAAAAGAAAACGAGTAAAGAAACAAGCGATTTTAGGCTGTTTTTCCGGAACTGCGTTTAGGCCAGAAGTGATTTTCGGAATTTGGTTATTAGTTTGATGGAGCTATCTAAAACTCACAATTTGAAACCTTTCCGGGTGCTTTAGCCCGTTAACTTTCGGCACAATTGAGGAAATTACATAATTTTACGTTTTTCGTAGTATGGGGACCCTACTTTGTCTGCTAAGTAGTGTTTTCGACATTAAAAACAACAAGAAACAATTATCTCTCAATTAGTTTCACTCCAAGGTGCACTAAAAAGGAAGGCCCACCAAGGGTGGCGTCGGAAGAGAACAAGATTTGACGAACGGAGGAGCTGGCACATGGAAGTAGAAGCAATGCCAGGACTCAGCTAACGGCCCCTGGTCACCAAGCCACGCTCCCAAGTGAGGCCCTTTTAGTTCCGACAGGCACGGGATACAGGGGGTTCCGGTCCTAGTGAGGACATCCACGCTGCGTATCAAACAGTGTCGTAATGAAATTGTAAGGTCTGTAGGTACACTTACGACAAACGACACCATAATTTATTTTATTATTATTATTATTATTATTATTATTATTATTATTATTATTATTATTATTATTATTATTATTAACGAATGCATCACAATTGGGAAACATCCCGATGACAATGATCACTTACAGTAGCGTGATAATAAAGTTAAAACAACAACAACACGAGTACAGCAAGCAATTCCAGGGGAAGAAAATATTGCAAGAAACACTACTGGTTTAACATTCTAAATCCAGCATCATCATATACAAATTCATACACAACTTAAGTATGTCCAGTGCTTAACACTACGGCTTACACTACTAAAGGTTGAACTGAATAGCAACCGTCAAGATTCCAAGACCAACCTCATTGCTAGAACAGTCTTGTTGAGGTAGGACGAGTTTCTTTTCCCAGGACGTGGAGCAAAATCTTCGACGCGGCAAAAACCCACGAGATTATGACACTCCCAAGCATCCTCATGAAGTTGTCGACCAAGAAAAAGTTCAGCCGCGGGATTTCTTCAAGTCGCGTACATACAGTATTATGAAATAAATTATGCTTCATTATCAGAATTGTTAACGATTTTGAAATATGCTTCTGTAATATGATGAATATCATGCTGGAAAAATCGAGCAGATCATATGAAAACATTGGTATGAAAATTAAAAGAAAGAAGACTAAGGCAGTGATCATGGATAAGATGGCAGAGATAGTTCTCGCAGGTGAGAAAATAGAACAAGTATCTACATTCAGAAGTGATCTATATTGTTTGAATGAGGTGAAGAGTAGGATATCAGTGGCCAAGGAAGGAAAGAGTACTGATGAGTGGACTACTAAATGTGTGCTCTGTATGGGTCCAAGACTTGGACTTAGAGAAGGGAGGGAGAACTTTTGAAATGTGGGTATGGAGAAGATCAACTGGCAAGACAAATTAAGGAATGAAGTGGTACTGAAAAAAGTAGGTGATGAAAGGAGGACAATACTGGAAGCCATTCAAAAGAGATTGAAGAATTGGTTTTGTTTATTAACACAGGAACTGGAAGGAAAAGTTGCAGGCAGAAGGTTGAGAGGAGAAAGAGGAATCAGATGTAATGGAAGATACTGGAAGACTGAAAGGATGACAGAGAACAGATCGGCTTGGAAAATGTATGCGAAAAACCTGCTCATAGGCAGAGAATCGATGGTGATGATGAAGATGGTGATGGTGATGACTGTAAATGCTGATATGTGGGGAAAATACAAATACGTAAAAATGGTTGAAGGAGGAGACATGTCTAAGGGAAAATGCATTTTAGGAAAAATGGTTCTAGGGGAATCATTCATAGGGAAGAGTGACGAGGAATCAGCTGAATAGCTTGTTGAAGACAGAAGTTCCGTGGTCAGTTATGCAGATTGTCATGACATAACTCCATGACATAACCCGTGCACGTAATCGCGTGTAGACGAGCTTCTGGTTCCACGCAATGTTTGTAAACACGGCCATATACAAGTGGGTCAAGCAGAGGACGTGACGTCACACTGTGGCGCTGGTGGAGAAAATGAAATCAGATAAGTGTAACTACAAAAACACTGTTTGAAGACATTGCCATTTCAGTCAATCACCCAGAACAAACGGAGCTGTGTTCTATTGATGTTTCCAGTTTTCGAATCCTGGTGAGGGTACCAGAGACTTGTAAGCCCTCTTTTACATCCTTACAAGAACCCGTCAGTACCCTCATACATAACCATGTGTAGTGATTTGTACCCTTTAATTACAGTCCTATTTATGTGATTACCCAATGAAATTCTTTCCTTATATTAACACCTAGGTACTTGCAGTGATCCCCATATGGAATTTTAACCCCATCAACGCAGTAATTAAAACTGAGAGAACTTTGCTATTTGTGAAATTCACAACCTGACTTTTAACCCCGTTTATCATCATGCTATTGCCTGCTGTCCATCTCACAACGTTATCGAGGTCGTTTTGCAGTTGCTCACAGTCTTTTAACTTATTTACTACGGTGTAGGGGTAGCGTGCTTGCCTCTTACCCGGAGGCCCCGGGTTCGATTCCCGGTCAGGTCAAGGATTTTCCCCTGGATCTGAGTGCTGGTTCGAGGTCTACTCAGCCTATATTATTACAATAGGGATGTAGGCAGAGAACGTTCGCGCCAGATAGCGCTTGTGTACTACTGGGTAAGCGCTAGGCAATCGTCTTATGTTTCTCCCAGTCAGCTGCGAGTAATGTATAGAATGTGACCGAGTTTTCTGAGCTAAAGCCGATTGTATCTTATCTAATTTTACTCCAAGACTATATTAATTAATTGTATAGGTATATCCCCAAGTGTATTACGGATGATTTTCAGCGTTTAAGCGTTAAACAGCAGCAAAATGAGCTACGGGCCAGAAACGCTAAAACTAGCGGGAGGAAGGAAGAATTAGTACAGCGGTAATTAGAAAATTCTAACACGCTTTATTATCCAAATAATGAATAGGAGCAAATACTTTAATATGACAATACGGGACAGCTTGCTGTTTTCAGCCAGAAAGTCGATAGTGCTGCTACCTACACAGCTTGGTGTGACCAACTCTTCAATAACATCTATCTGTATGATTCTTGGCGCACTGTCGTGTTGTTTATAATGTATCAGTGTTTATCACTAAATAATCTTACATTGCAGTTATATTCCAAGAAAAGTGTTATGGGCTGAACAAACTACCCAGCAAGATAATGGGCATGGGAACTGATACGGACCGCAAGTATTAAAAAAAGTAATGACCTCGCATCTGTGTTGAGGTTACATTCTATGCTCCTTATATTAAGAAAATCAATCAAATACTCTACTGAAATGTTAGTGGGACCTAAAACCAATAATATTAACAAATATGGAACTCTAGTATACTCAAACTTGAGGGTCCACATTGTTAAACAGTGCCATAAATTTCACAATCGGAAACTTGTGGGCCTGTAGCGTAATGGTTATCGTGCTAGTCTTGAAATTGAAAATTGAAGGGCATGAGTTTCGAATCCGGTCACCTTTTTTTACTGTAAGATAATAATAATAATAATAATAATAATAATAATAATAATAATAATAATTTTTACGTCCCACTAAGTACTTTTACGGAGACGCCGAGGTGCCGGAATATAGTCCCGCAGGAATTCTGTGTTGACCTCTTCCATTTCCCTTCTGATTGGTGTTAATAGAGGATGGCTGGCCAGTTCCTCTTAAAATAATCATCACCACGGAATGGTCAGCGTTCTGGCCTTCGGTTCAGAGGGCGCTGGTACAATTCCCGGCTGAGTCGGAGATTTTAATCGCGTCCGTTAATTCCTGTAGATCGAGGGATACGGATTTGTGTTCGTATTCATACGCATCTTCAAGTATATACAACACATCATACAGAAAACAATCACAAAAACACGCGATAGTGAGTACTGTATATATCCCTCCACACATAATTGCTGTTAGGAAAGGCATCCGGGCCGGAAAACTAGGCTAAGTCCATACAAAATCCTGCGCTAGGTAATTGAGAAAAGGCTAAAAAGAAGAGGAGAGAGAGTAATTGTGAAATATTTCCCCCAGAGGCTGGGTGGATCCTCAAACAAATTCTGCTTTATAATTTTTAAGACAGTGAAAGGCACGGCTAACATAATGCTCGTTTGGAGGTTTATGAAGGAGGCATTTCATATATTAAAATGTCATTATTATTATTATTAATTCAATTATTATTATTAATTCAATTATTTTAACAAAAATATTTCCAATGAGTGTAGATGCATTCCTCTCAACTGTAGCATAGACAAGTATGCAGTTCACACAAACACGCTAGATGTCACCACCGTCGCTGTTCGCACTCCACTCAATGCTGTTGACATAGAGCTGTTCGCTATTGGTGTATTAAAGTATTTGATAGGAGTCAGCATGCCTTTCCCTAAAGATTACAATTACTTGAGTACTGTACATTGATAAATATATAAATGTACCTCCACAAGACTTAAACCATAAATAGATTTTTTTTTTTTTTTTTTTTTTTTGCTAGTTGCTTTACGTCGCACCGACACAGATAGGTCTTATGGCGACGATGGAACAGGGAAGGGCTAGGAGTGGGAAGGAAGCGGCCGTGGCCTTAATTAAGGTACAGCCCCAGCATTTGCCTGGTGTGAAAATGGGAAACGACGGAAAACCATTTTCAGGGCTGCCGACAGTGGGGTTCGAACCTACTATCTCCCGAATACTGGCCGCATTTAAGCGACTGCAGCTATCGAGCTCGGTAATAGATATTTAAACACGCACTTGCTCCCCTTGCTTATAGACTTCGATTCATGTATTTTTTAAAGGTTTATGGCTTACATGAAACGGCAGATCATCCTTGTCCACCACCAAAGGCATGTGAATATTCTTGAGTTTCCCGGCGCCGGTTCCTTTGAATATTTGACCATCAGCCATAAGGTGAAGATCACTATCACAAGTTTGCATCTGATGCATATTTCGTATTTAGAAAATCAGAAATAGATGGAGCACCTGTTTCCAACTACAAATCATTGTTATGCTGGATACAGACTTTTCAGTGAAAAGTTTGTTTTGTTTATAAAAGGTTAATTTCAATCGGGTGAAATTCTAAAATGCAGTGCTGTGAAATCCGAGTATATAAAACATTAGACCTATAATGTGAAGCTTATTTTAGGAGTACCTGGTGACATTATAGGAGGGGAATGTGAACGTTTTGCTGGAACAGGCCCCAAAGCATTTTGTAAGCATATTGCTGCTGTAAGCTACGCATTAGGCACTTCCCCAAGACTGGTATTATTCAGTGTTCAGAAACATGAAGCCAAAATTTATAAACTTTTCAGCGTCCCCTTACCAAAAGTTTGAGGCCAGTTAGGCCTATGAAAGTGGAATGTTTGCCTTTTGAACAAGTTTTGCTATTATAATCTCAGTTGCACCAGTTATAACTATAGTCGAGGGGTATTTCTGTCTAAAAGCAAGGGGGCTGTTTTCAAGGACATTTTCTCTATAAGGCCAAATGTTCAACTCTTTAAATTGGCAGTACATGAAATTAATCCAAACATTAAATATTCTCCCAACAGTAGTTTAATGGATTCCGAAATTAAGGCCTAGTTCTTTGTCAGATTTGTTGGTCCTTAGCTTCATAATTGTCAAGAATAAACACAGTCTGGGTTCAAGAGGGAATATCTGTAAATTGTATCCGTTTTCTCCCAGAACAGCAAACACCAAATTACAATGTTTGACGTCTACAAACCCTGTATAAAGCAATTTGGCATCAGGATTACGCATTGTTTGCTCAACAACCAAATCACCTGTAGCATTTTTTGAATGCTGATGTCTTTGAAAATGGGAGTCACAATGTAACATTCACTTCTTCAGGTATATTCACGATTTCTTCCCGTACTTCAATGGAGGTGATTTCTGCATATTCCGATAGTTTAGGCTTATCGCGGTAATCCGGCAATTTTCTGGTGTATGGCCTCTTCCTTGTGTTTGTTCAGCTCGTGGTTCACGGAAAAAGCGATGGAACAGCACCCGGTTTTAATCTTGCTCTCTCACCTTTAAATACAAGCGCATAAATTCGGTTGTTGTTATCAAAACGCCTAAGTTTATAGGTAGAAAATAGGAATTATTTCCCTTCGTAAATCGCACTTACCCAACAAAGTTTCCGTGATGTCACCGGGTTTAAAATAATGGGAACACACCTGTAATATTTTCGGTCAGATTCTTCTCACCGAAATTTTTCCTTCTAATAGCATGTAACCATTTCTTCCTCATTTCTTTATTTTGTGGAAACTGATGAAACGAAAATGGGCTTTCCTGATTTTACAAAGAGGAGCACTGCAATAGCTCGGCATAGTCACGAAAATAACAATTTAAACAACTTAAATTCGTGGATATTTAGCGGCAGTACACACGAGACAAATGAAGAGCGCATTGCACTTACCCAGTACAACAGCAGTGCGCTCTATCGGTGCTAGTTCTATACCTCCCTATTGAGGAGCTATCTGACGGTGAGATGGCGGTCCCGGTCTCGAAAGCCAAGAGTATCGACCGAGAGGATTCGTCGTGCTGACCACATGACACCTCATCTGCAGGCCTTCGTGCTGGGCAGCGGTCGCTTGGTAGGCCATGTCCCTTCGGCGCTCTTGGTTTCTATACAGTATAACATCATTCTCTCTGATTCCAGTTCATTGCTCATATCAGTTGTATAGATAAGAAAACAAAAAGGACTAATAATACTGCCTTGAGGATTTCCCCTCAGATAACACTTATATTATTTTCTGAGTTGTATCATCTGGAAATGTAGCCACTCATTCAATCTTTTGTTCAGTCCAGTTGCACTCATTTTTGCCAGTAGTCTGCCAAGATGTAGCCTATCGAATGCCTTTGATAGGTCAATCGCGATACAGACCGTTTGACCTCCTGAATCCAGTATATCTGCTATATCTTGCTGGAATCCTACAAGTTGAACTTCCTAAACACGAACTGCTCTGTATCGAACCAGTTACTAATTTCGCAAACATGTCTAATTGATCAAAAATGAAGTTCCCAGACGGAAACCATAATTTACGGACACCATCATTTAATTTCACCCAAATGTTAAAAACATTTAAGCTTTCTAGGGCCCTTTAATCTTGAAATTAGCAGCGTTTCGCCCCAGTGTAGCAGTGGACTCGTGACACGTGGCGGCTTGAGCGCCATGCCTCAAGGCTGAGATTTCGGACTCGCCGAATCTGATGGATGATTTTAGCTCTCCGACCGGAATAGGATGCCTGGTGGCCGTGATCGTTAAGGTGCTGTCACCGAGGTCAGCCGGTTCGAGTCCCGTTGGTCGAAAAACATTTTAATCATCAGAATGTTGGCCGCAGGGTAGGGGAGGTTGTGATATACAATTTCTAATCACTAGATTGCGCGCCAAAAGCCTGGATTAAATTCCAAACCTCTCCGCAGTGCTCATATGGAGTGAGGACGTATGACACTGTTCATGGTGATTTGTCCGGCGGATGGAGACGTCAAGCATTGAGCAGACCCCTTGGTTCTATTCGACAGGAGTAGGCTATGTGCCGGCACCGGGTTTCACCCTCTCCCTTCTTAGTATCATATATCACGTCATTCATTTCATCTCATTAACTCGTCTGAGGTTGATGTCAAGAAGGGCATCCGGTCATAAAAACCTACCTCTCCTCATACCCGACCCCGTAGAGAAACGAGACAAGGGTTGAACAAACAAACAAATAAACAAACATGTTATATCACAATCAAATCTACTGAGCTGTATTAATGTGGACGATGAGAACCTGTTAGAACGGAATGGGAACTGGTTACCTTGTTAGGGGTGACTAATTAAAGATGACCTTGGGACGATCTATACTCTTTAGTAAAAAAACTGTAATGGCGTATGGCTTTGAGTGCCGAGAGTGTCCGAGGACACGTTCTGCTCGCCGTAGGCGACCTGCGCGTCGTGATGAGGATAAATCGATAAATAAGACGACACATACACCCAGCCCCCGTACCAGCGAAATTAACCAATTACGGTTAAAATTGCCGACCCTGCCGGGAATCGAACCCGAAACCCCTGTGTCCAAAGGAGAGCACGCTAACCATGTAGCCATGGAGCCGGACGTTGAAGGTAGTGACTTTTTAGTTATTTTCCAACTGTTGGGTTCGATTCAGTGTCACTAACCATACAGTTTAGGATCCTACTTGCCGATACGACGTCGTACGGTTACTGTTAATCTGGCACGTTGGCACTACACAGTCATGGTTTATTTCGTGATTTGCGAGAATTGCGTATTGTCACTGGCGTATTGTAAAATCACTAGTGTTACATGTGCGGGTATAAGAAAAACATATTTTATTTTTCTGTGGGATTGTAAATCTGTTCGAATAATACATTAATAACGTAGTCGGTGTGAAATGACGAACGCAGCATTTTATGAATTACGGTCTTATTTAATCCAGTACAGAATTCGATTATAGTGACTAAGAAGCAAGATGATCTTCTCAGTCATCAAAAGCTGTGGCTCAGTGAAGTGAAAAATGACTTGGCTTCCGCTGGGATTTCTGATACTGATGTCTCGGACCGCCTCAAATTTTGTAAAATGGTAAACCCGTGGTCTCCTCTACCAAAGGTTGTTAAATCTCGCAAACCTTTATCACAGGAAAGGAAGGAACGAAAGCGAGCATCATAAGCGCTCCCTGGTGGGATTAAATCACTAATAATATAAACTCAAAATTTTGTAGCAAATATAAACGGGATTTTGTTTTTTTATTTAAATTCATTTATTGAAAAACACAAGTCAGTAACAATTTATTGTTCCACGTAGTTTCCTGCTTTGGAAATGCATTTGTCCCAGCGTATACGGGCCCTCATCATAAAAGGAACAAGGTCGTGTCACCAGCCAGTTCCTCACTCTCGTCATCTTCCAATCGTTGCCCTCCTAGAGCTTCTTTAAGCGGTTCGAATCCGGCCTGTAAGGAGGATGATCAAGTGTAGTCCAGTGCATTCCCTGTAGCTTGGCCACAGTTAGAGCTGAAGTATTGGGCCGCGCATTGTCGTGGAGGACGATGACCTGTCGAATCGGTTGGTCCCGTCTTTTCCGGCGATATACAACCTTCGCCTTGTTCAACAGCTCGCAGTAATGAGCAGCATTGACTATGTGTCGTTCATGCATCAGCAAATGCCTCCCCAATCGAAAGAACCTTGCCAGCTGACAGTCAAGCCTTGGCTTTCACTGGTGATGCCTCGCCTTTCCTCCGCCACTCCTTACTGGCTTATTTGGATTCGGGAGTGTAGTGCTGGACCCATGTTTCGTCAGAGGTGACGATCTGACTCAAAAATGCACCACCTTTTTCCGCAAACCTTGCTGTAAGACTCTGACAGACCTCCAAACTTCTCAACTTCAGATTTTCGGTCAAAAGGCGAGAGATCCATCTCGAACACACTTTATGGAACTGCAGGTCGTTTATGATGATTGCTTGACAGCTCCTATAACTGATTCCTATGTGTTCTGAAATTTCTGATACTCACGCCTGTCGATCGTCGTCAATAATGTCTTTAACCGCACGAATGTTTTCGCCTGTAATGCTGGACCGAGGACGGCGAACGTGTTGCTGATTTTCCACGCGTTCTCGTCCTTCCTTGAACCTTTTTATGCCAGGCAAACACACGCGTCCTTGACAATGTGTCATCACCGAACTGTGCAGTCAATCTCTGACAAATTTTCGCCGCTGTAACTTCTTCATGAGCAAGAAATTTTATAATTATGTGTTGCGCAGTGGAGGGGTGCACCTGTTGCTCCGACATCGTGAGTTTCACTGACGAAACGGCGGGAAATATCTAACAGCACGCTCTCCCCACTCCTAATATTTCCATTTACTTTATTACTTATTGTGTTCTCTTTATGTATTGCTTATTTTTTCAGTTTGTATGTTACTTTTTCATTACGACTTTATCTCTTTCTCATTATCTATACGCTCCGAATTTTATTCTATTTTATTTGTTGAACTCTGCTTTCTTTCTTCATTATATGTTGTCTAAATCTGTAATTTTTAGCTTATCTTTGATTTTATGATAGAATAGTACATCTCTTTTATTATCTGTAGATCAATTATGTGGTTAAGTGTAAGAGAGGGCCACGAGCCCTAACTTCGCCACTGCTAAAGTCAATAAATAAATAAATAAATAAATAAATAAATAAATAAATAAATAAATAAATAAATAATGGTCCCGCCTAAGCATAGCAGAAGCGCGGGGCCAGTCCTACAACTGTTGTTCAGGAACAAAAAATCCCGTTCATATTTGATCGACCTTCGTAGCCATAAAAAAGGTAAAGTGGCAACACTGGTGTTCCGACACGCGACGATGTTGCACCACACGGGACACCAAATAACCAAAGACATGCACATCAAAATTCAGGAAAATGCAAAACTCACTTATCTTATCGCGTCCCAATAAGTGTCGTAAGTTTTAATAATCCAACAAACCAGGCGCAAGAGAGGTCAGGTGAATCAAAGCTATTTAAATTAAGTGAAATAACTGACTGAAACGAGAAAACTACCAAATTCTAGAGAAGTACTTTGAATCTCTCCTCAATTGTGAAATTCCAATATCCACTTTCTCATTTGAAGAAAACATACACGTCCATCCAGATTCATCCCATCCAGCGAAAGAAGAAATCAGATTGAGTCCCTCAAGAATGACAAGGCACCAGGTGAGGACTCGATAACTGCTGAATTGCGGAAGTATGCTGGTGACAAAATGATTGATAAATTGACTGACATCAACTTGGTTTCCGAAACCGAGAAACTTCTGCTCTGGTTAACGTCCTGCATAAGAAATGGGACAAAACGGATGTTAACAATTACCGTGGCATTTACTTCCTATTGGTATCTTACAAAATTCTCTCAAGAGCTCTGCAGATTAGGCCAGAACAACAACTTGATTACCAAGGAGGAAAGAGCGCTCTTGTGTGGAATCTGAAATCGATCCTCTCCTACAGAAACTAAGGATCAAGAAATTTGTGGTGGCCGTAATTGACTTCAAGAAGGCCTATGACTCGATTGATACACTCACTCTTATTCAAGTCCTAAAGGAATTTGGCTTCGATAAAGATTTTTTTTAAAACAGGCCAATCATCGAACACAACCTCTAAAGTTAAGCTCTGAGCAGAAACTTCAGACACTTTCAGTATAAAGACAGGAGAGATGGGCTATCGCCCCTGCTCTTCAATTGCGTCCTTGAAAAAGTCATTCGTGAGTGGCGCAAAGCAATTATCAACGATGGTCTCCAACATGGTGTGAGAATGGGTTACAAGAACATGAATGTTTGAATTGATTGCCTACATTTAGCAGATAATCTATCAATTTTCTCTGATTTTTTTAGACATGGCTACAAAGCAAATTCACCACCTCAAGACACAGGCAAAAAAAGCAGGCCTCTTTGGAAACAACGCAATTCATAACTAACATCAAACCAGCACGAAGAGAGCTCGAAGTAAACCACAAACTCAGAGGGCAATCAAACGGAGAAAGTGGATAGAACCAATCTTCTATGAAAACAAGCTTTTGCGTCGCGCATGAATAAAATCGAAATGGCTTTTCAACTGATCAGAGTTTACAAGCAAAAAGTTCATATCCTTGAACGCAATGCGGAATGCCTTGATATGAACAAGAAAGGCCTGATAGGAAAATTGGAAATTAAAGTAAGAAAGAAAGAAAGAAAGAAAGAGAAAGAAAGAAAGAAAGAAAGAAAGATCTTCCAGAAAATTCTCGGCCCAATTGAAGACAAAGATGAATATAGACATCGGCATAACCATGAGTTGTTTGCCCAGAAGATCTCTGATCATGCGGAGAAGGAGCATTGAATGTCATGGCCAGTCGCTAAGGATGAAACCAACACGATTATCAAATCGGATCTTTACCTATTTTAAAGCTAATAAGATCCAGCCAGCTTGGTTCAGGGAGGTGAAATGCGACGTACAGGATATGGGGATCACTTACTGTACAAGAACGCAACCCACTCAGGAGGCAACTAAAAGACCACCAGCGTTTTCAAGAAAGGCCAAAGTTGGAGACGGGAAAGGCGTGGACGGAGGAAAGAAAAGAGAATACAGGAGCACTGGGCAAAGAGAAGACAGCTGAAATAACGCGGCTCTTAGTTGTTTTACGTCCCAATAACCACTTTTACGGTTTTCGGAGACGCCGAGGTGCTGGAATTTCGTCCCACGGGACTTTTGTAAATATACCGACACGGAGCTGACGTACCTGTTCATGTTTCCACGAAGATCCTAGAAGCTTGTTATCTCTCACAACACTTCTATCACTAACATTCTTGAAGGGAAAGTGCTGGGAAAGAAAGGAAGAGGAAGACCTAGGATGAAGTATTTGGACGACATCAAGAAGAGGAACTGAAACGAACAGCCAATGAAAGAAGAGAATATTAATTGATTATGCTAGTTTTCATATATCGTCATTTATTACGTTACATTGCGGCAACCACGTAGGCATAATTTAAAGTTGTTGTTTGATGGATCGCCTTTAATCACCCGTTATGAAGTTGCCTTTCTGCGATTTACACTCGACTGTCTCGCCTGTTTGCTCGGCAAACTTGTCTTCCTCCTGTTTTGACTTTGTGAATTTTCTTACTGGTTGACTTTCACCACGTCACATTCAGTGACGGTTGGTGCATAAAGGGCTTTTGGGCGCCGCCCCACCGCCTTTCCAAGAAAAACACGTAACATAATTTCACTCCGTAACTGATTGCATAAAGAGATGTACAAATGTAGCACAGGCGAACTTGTGTGGTGTGCTATTCAGTTATGCAATGTTATGTTGACTGTAAACATTTCGCTGTATTATGTTCAAAGATATGGTAAAGGCTGTCCGACCGTGGCAGCCGTTCAGCAAGCACGATGTGTTTATCCTTGAGGTGGTCGGGCTCTGGGAGGAGAACCCTCAGTAGGTTCCTAGTTTTTTTTTTTTTTTTCTATTGGCTTTACGTCGCACCGACACAGATACGTCTTATGGCAACGATGGGATAGGATAGGCCTAGGAGTTGGAAGGAAGCGGCCGTGGCCTTAATTAAGGCACAGCCCCAGCATTTGCCTGGTGTGAAAATGGGAAACCATGGAAAACCATCTTCACGGCTGCCGACAGTGGGATTCGAACCCACCATCTCTCGGATCCAAGCTCACAGCCGCACGGCCAACTCGCCCGGTGTTCCTGGAGTTAGCAAGTGTGCGGGGTGCGGGAGAAGCATGGAAGGCTTGGCAGGAGAAGGAAGAGTGCAGGCGGGTGTCCAGCCGAGTCCGCAGCAACATCGCCAACGACCTATCCCCACCCCCACTGTCGTTAGACACGAACATTTTACAAAACAATGAATTCCATTATACTGACTATTTAAACAAGTTATTTATATAAAGAAGCTAAAAGAAAGATTCAGAAAGTAACCATAAGGTGACGGCGCTCTTTGTAGGTTGGTCAAATTGTTAAATAGGTCTTTATTCTTTGAGATTTGGGCAAGACGACATAAATTCGAGCGTGCATTGTTTGTTTGTTTGTTTGTTTACGTGAATATCGTTATTGTCGCTTGTGATTGTGATCTGTGAAACAGTGCAGTGCCATAGTACTCGTGATTGCAGTAGCTGCAAGCTTGTTAATGTGTGTGCATAAATGCCATTGTACTGTAGTATAGTTAATTAATTAGAGTTGTAGTGCAAAAAGCATATTTATATTCAGCCAGTGTCATTCGATTATTATTATTGTTATTATTGCTATTATTGTTATTATTATTATTATTATTATTATTATTATTATTATTATTATTATTATTATTATTATTATTATATTTCATCTAAAAATAGCGTGATGCTGGTCAGGGAAAAGTAAACCGATTGGGAGGAGGAAGACATGGCGGCACAGTCCTGCCAGAGTAAATGTCACGAACCGCCACTGCTCATATTGTAACGTCAACGACAACTTCGATCACTATTGGTTCTGTGTAGGTTGTATACCTTTCCGCCTTTCCTCTTTGATATCACTTAATATTTATTTCGTTACTTGTTGATGACTATTTATTTAAATCTTATACAAATATTCTATTAAGGCCTAGGCTACATTTACATTTCTCTTATTCTTACTTCTCTTGGGTAATTTTAGTTTTTAGTCTCCTTTCAGCTTTATTTTTAATAGGTTCGTCGCCCTGCCTCCTTCGAATAAAAAGAGCTGTCTTCCTGTAGAAACTTAGTCGGTAGATGCAGAGTGGGTCTCGGTCCTCAAGTTACCATGGCTGGTCCGAGGTCCAACAGCTCTGTACTCTGACGGGCCAACCGAGCAGAGGGGTGGCCGTGGCTCTACCGCGGCTCTACGCCTCTGTATTCGGTAGACGGGAAAGGGCTGGACCTCACGGCTGGTCCCAACCGTTGGCTTTCATGAGAATGGTTTTTCCGCGGTTTTCCATTCTCCTGCTCTAAAGCGAACGCCGGAACAGTTCCTAGTACAAACCATGGCCGCCAGCCCCCTGACCTTCTCCGAGCATCTCAACCGTAACAAATCTCCCGGCCGAAGAGACGGCGGTACCATTTAAGAGGCCCGGCTTCCCCTTCAGGGGAGGGATGAAAACGTAGTAGTAGTAGTAGTAGTAGAAACTTGTCAAGGTCCTGAGAGGCTCTGTGGAGGCCAGTTGCGGCGATTGCGAATTAAAAGTACTGGGGCGAAAATATGTACATACGACAAATAGTACCCGGGTTTGTGGCATAAAGCGGACGGGGGCTTTATATACATCCGGACTGAAAGAGAAAAGTTACAAAATGGTAAGTTTTCCGATGCTCTCTGAGCAGATTTCGACAAAGAGGTAAAGGTTGACAGTTTACCAACTTAAGTGCGGTAATCATAGTTTTGAGATTTTGATTCAATACAATGCAATACAATGAAACGTTCACGAAAGGAACAATACTACACATGTATTACATTTAAAAAGAAGTACGCAGTGATTATATAATTACAGTATTAATATTTTAGCATCTGGCTTCACACTAAGAAACTAACAGACCCTAAAGAGACTGCCAGAGCCAGACTGTTGAAGGCGCACGGCAAGCGGGTGAATCATACCTCAGTGTCTATGAACTTGGAATAATAACCCCAGACTAGTCTATATTTTTTCTAGCCCACCCCTCATTCTCCCGCCCTACCTGCATCTGGCGCCGTGGCGTACACTTTGCCGTGGCCTGGAATCTTCTCGAAACCAGTGGCGTATACTGGGCTACCACTAGACTTAAGTTACTACGTACTTTTCGATCATTGGTTTAGTGAACGTCAAGCCTAGCATTTTGAGATGTAGCCTGCTGTGTTGTCAAGGCTGTTCACAAGCTACTGCCCTGGCCTCTGCTACTGTCAATACTCAACTGTAGACAAAGTTCAGCAAATTAAAGTCAGGATTTGTGGCTAAATGGATAGAATACTTGCCTTTGGTCCGATGGCCTCGGTTCAGTACTCAGAACCGGGCGAGTTGGCCGTGCGGTTAGGAGCGCGCAGCTGTGAGCTCGCATCCGGGAGATAGTGGGCTCGAATCCCATTGTCGGCAGCCCTGAAGATGCTTTTCCGTGGTTTCCCATTTTCACACCAGGCAAATGCTGGGGCTGTACCTTAAGGCCACGGCCGCTTCCTACCCATTCCTAGGCCTTTCCTATCCCATCCACGCCATAAGACCTATCTGTGTCGGTGCGGCGTAACGCAACTAGTAAAAAAAAAAAAAAAGTAAGTATATTACTCCTATAACAGCAGCTCTGCAGTGTCTTCTTACAAGGATGTACAAGTAAAGGGGAGTGAAATACCAGTACTCTGTTATCTATGTAATTAAGTCATAATAATAATAATAATAATAATAATAATAATAATAATTTGATTTACGTCCCACTAACTACTTTTTCGGTTTTCGGAGACGCCGAGGTGCCGGAATTTTGTCACGCAGGAGTTCTTTTACGTGCCAGTAAATCTACTGACACGAGGCTGACGTATTTGAGCACCTTCAAATACCACCGGACTGAGCCAGGATCGAACCTGCCAGGTTGAGGCCAGAAGGCCAGGGCCTCAACCGTCTGAGCCACTCAGTCCGGCAAGTCAGAAGTATGAGGTGAGGAAATGGGCTATATGTTAACAGTGGCGATGTGACTGAGCGAAGCCTAGCGCAGCTATCCCCACTCCCCAACCCCGCTGCCCGCACCTACATACAGCAGCAAGCCGCGCGAGGTGAGAGGGACGCAGCGCCTGGTCTGCAATAGCACACTCCGATGTCTTGCTCTCAGAAATACGTGCGACGTTCTTTTTTCCGTCGCTTTCAAGTTTTGTAAATGGAACAATGTGTCAGTTGCTTACATTATAATGTGCTTTAGATTTCCATCATTCTCATTTGAGGTTTGTGCTTCACCGATAGCCTTGGTAGCCCTCATTATACGCCACTGCTCGAAGCAGCTAACATCGAGTCTGCTGTTGACCTGTTGTATGCCTGGCTGTAAGCTGCAATTAAAGATTTCCTACCTGCCAACAAATATCAACACTAGATGTCACAAGAGCTCAGACTGGTACTAAATAAGAAGAAGAAGAGAGCTTGGCGCCTCTGCAAAGACGTGTTAACATCCACCGCCACAAGAGGTTTATGGTCGGAACAGACTACACGGGGATGAGTGGCTCAGGCGGTTGAGGCGCTGGCTCAGTCCGGCGGTACTTGAAGGTACGGTTACTCAAATACGTCAGCGTCGTGTTGGTACATTTACTGGCACGTAAGACGATTCCTTCGGGACTAAACTCAGGCACCTGGGCGTCTACGAAAACCGCTGAAGTAGTTAAGAGGGACGTAAAAACCAACACTCACAGCAATCCCAAAACACACGGAGGAGGAAGGAATGGAGGGGTTTCTCCTGCCGTTGGTACGGTTTCAAGCAGAACGCTATCGAGTATAACAACCTTACCAAGTGAAATGCAAAACCTTCTTCAAACTCTGTTTACGAATAAAGCTACAATACAGATCCTATGATCTTGAAAAATACTGCCAGCAGCTTTCGCGACCCTCTCTCTAAATTATTTAACACATGTTTCGCCACGGGCTATTTTTCTACGACCTGGAAACATACATTACTTAAACGAATTCAATGTTTCGTCTTAAAGACCAATTTCTATTGTCCGATCTGTGAACAAATAATACACAAACGTCTCTTGAACCTCACCTTGCCAGTATGTTTTCCTACCAGGTGGCTCTTACGGTACTTTTTGGAAAAACTCCACCTTTAGAATACAAATCTCTTTTATTCCTTTTTAGAATAACATAGGGACATCTTCAACCTCAGGCCAAAGAGAAAAATGGAACAAGGATACATTAATACACATTATAAGACACTGGCTGATCCTAATGAGGTTCTGTCCATGTGCCGATCACTTTTGCTATGCGTGCAGCTAACTTGGTCACAAACACCATTACGACATACATCCCTTTAGGCTGGTATCAGTTAATTACACATGACTAATTGTTTCTGGAAACGCACAAACAAAATCACTGATGTCACCACTATACTTTCTCTTTGGACACTCGGTGATATGTTTGATTATCTGGTTAGAGGCACCTATTTCGCAGTTAGGTTTAGGATTCTTTTCCTTTTGTAGTGGAAATCTGCGCAGTTATCGTGGCCCCTGTTAAGAGTAGACCACGTTTTACGAGGAAGCTCAAATCCAAGTGGCAACGACGAACCAATATGTGGCTGAGTTGAGTCAGGCCTAGTATCTTGTCTTCCCTGCCATTCTTCAGTTATATTGAAGTTGATTTCTTTAATTCTGCTCCAGCTCGTATTGGCTTGTATGTATTGTATCTGTAAAGCCATACGCTAAATAAATGAATACACATGATTGCAACTTGTTAATTAACTAATTAATTATTAATTAACCCGGCCACTCTACAGAGTCTTGCATCACATGCCCTTGCAGCTAAATCATAGCTGGGAATCTGCTACCAGAACATTTCAGAAGCTGTCGACACTGTGGACCACACACTCTGCTGCTGTTTACACGGGCCCATGCAGGCAGTGAGTGGTATCTTGCATCATTGAATGATCTTTCATTCAATCCACAGCCCGTGTTCTTTTCGGATAAGGTCTGGTTTCATCTTAATGGTCGTGTGAACAGTCATGACTCTTGCTATTGGTGTGCAGAAAATCCTAATGGTGTTCATGAAGTCCGTCAAATGAAATGGCGTATGGGTTTTAGTGCTGGAATGTGTCCGAGGACTTCGGCTCACCAGGTGGTTGGTTTGACTCCCGTAGGCGACCTGCGCGTCATGATGAGGATGAAATGATGTAGACGACACATACACCCAGTCCCCGTGCCAGGGGAAGTAACCAATTACGATTAAAATTCCCGGCTCTACCGGCAGTCGAACTCGGGACCCTGTGAGCGAAGGCCAGCACGCTAACCATTTAGCCATGGAGCCAGACATGAAGCATGACACTTCCAGCATCCTTTATAAGATGTAAGATTGTATACAGGCTTAAAGCAGGGTTGAGGCAGCTGCTTTCCAAACACCATGCGCTCGGTCTGGGTTTGAAAGAGATACCCTGTATTTTGCAGTACCTACCCCGCTACCAAAAATCAATCCTTTAGCTGACCAATGCTCAAGTCGGATGTTGTAATATTCGCTTAAATATAGGAGGCATGGTTCATAAATACACAGGCGGAAAAGAAATATCCAAACACCATGAAATAAGGAATGTAGAATACGGAAATTTTGGCAATATATTTGTCGAGGTAACACGTTTAATTGATTAAAGGCACAAGACTACAGGTTAATATCCGCGCGAGGAAAGCCATAGCAAATGTGCCATGTTGGTCCATTAAAAACCGGTGTAATCGCCTGACTGTTGAATGTAGGCAAGCCAACGTGCATGCATTGTGTCATTCAGGTGCCGGATGTCAGATTGTGGGATGGAGTTCCATGCCTGTTGCACTTGGTCGGTCATTACAGGGACGGTTAATGCCGGTTGTGGATAACGCTCGAGTTGTCAAATGATGCCCCATACGTGCTCGATTGAGGACAGATCGAGCAGGCCAAGGCTCTGTAGAGCACGCTGGGTTACAACAGTGGCATGGGGGTGTGCATTATCCTGTTGGAAAACACCTCCGGGAATACTGTTCACGAATGGCAGCACAACCAGACGTACGTACACATCTGCAGTCAGGGCACGTGGGATAACCACGAGAGTGCTCCTGCTGTCATAAGATATTGTTCTCCAGACCGTAACTCCCGGTGAAGGTCCAATGTGTCGACGCCGCAGACAGGTGCAATGCAGGCGCTAAACTGGCCTCCTCCTAACCAACACGCGGCCATCACTGGCACCAAAAACATAACGGACCTCCACTCTATTCTCCAATGAGCTCTCGCTAGACGGCGGTGGTTTGGGTAAGTGGAATGCACGCCGCAAGGCATCTGGTCCTCCAAGTAACCGATTTCGAACAGTTCGTTGCGTCACTGTGGTGCCAACTGCCGCTCGAATTGCTGCTGCAGACGGAGTCCGCTGCGCCACAGCCATACCCCGAATACGCCGGTCCTCCCTCTCGGTGGTCGCATGGGGACGTCCGAAGCCCGGTCTTTTTGCGAGCGTACGTTCTTATGACCACTGGTGCCAGCTCGATCGCAGATTGGAGACATTCCTACTAAATCGTTCTGAAATAGCGCGGAAGGAAAATCTACTTTCACGTAGCCCTATTATACGGCCTCGTTCAACCCCAGTGAGGTATTCATACTGGTCTTTTCGTCGTCGTAAATGTTATCTTGACCAACTCGGTCACTCCGTCCAATCTCGTAGGCAACTAACGCTCTCGTACAGCACAGCCCGTATTTAAAGCAACGTCATAGGGCCACTCTAGCGCCACGCTAGTGCGTTTTGCAAGAAATTTGAAACAACGTCATATTTCAGATGTATAAATACGCCTACCAACGTTCGTTAATCTAGCACAATCTCTTCTTGATGTCTGGATTTTTTTCCGCCAGTGCAGCTTTCTTTTCTCTGCCCACCTAAATCGCCTACTCAATGTCTATTTCAAAACGTATGGTGAAATCCAACACTAAAGCAGTGTGCTTGTTTGGATGATTGGCAATGATTCGAGCCCGTAGAAGAAACACAGTGAACTTCTTCATAAACGTGCCACTTCATTTCCCTTAATGCTGAAGTTGATCTGATGGCAGTGTTCCCTTGTGTCCTAAAGCTTCATTCGCGCCACAGTCAGGATGACGGCAGCACCTTCCAGGATCTGCTCCAACTGCCGAGATGTTGGACGACATTTTAAGGGCGTTTGTCCACTCCGACAACGATAATCCAAGTAGGCTTTGAGTAGATCAGCCTATACTGAGACGCCACCTCAAAAAGTTGACAGCGTCTTAATATTCTTCAATAGAATCAAAGTATTGATGCTGGTTTGTGTGACGGAATGAGGTTGACTGAGGTGAAGCAGGACAAAAATATTGTTCAATCAGAAATTCTGAAGGACTCAACTTCATTAATAATGTGTTTTATTTCAATAATGGGTTGTTTTATCGCCCGTATCCGTGTGATCATCCGCTAGTGCGGACGGACGTCTCTGTGTGAGACAAACATATGTGTGTATATAAAGAGGAAATTTCGTAATACCTGTTATGATTTTCTACAATTGACATGTATGTAACATGAAAAGTGCAACACTTTTCGTAAGATACAAACATTTACATGTTCATTTCAATTTTCCAATTATATTTCACGTGTTCATTTTTTGACTGTTAAAGAAAGCCTTACACACGAGTTATGAATAGAGCTATTGCGTTATCATAAACCGCGTCTTGACTTTGTCCCGCATGAATAATAATAATAATAATAATAATAATAATAATAATAATTGTACCGGGAGGTACACCCGTACGCCGCAGTTTTAAATCTTGCGCCAATAAATCCTCCTCTACAGGAGAAACTCCGAACTTTAAAAACTGGATTAACTTATAAGTTTCTCAGAAGATGTCACTACAGTAAAATTTTGGGATTACAAAGTTGTCAGTACCGTGTGTATTTCAGTGTTTTGTTTTCTATTGATCAAGAAGTATGGACATTCTCTTATAGATGTCTCTACAAAAAAAACTATGATCATGCACCCTGGTGCGAAGTGAATGAACTTTCTTGAAGAAATTCCGTATTCAGAAGTTTTCGTCTTTACTAAATTTTGTTCTTTCATTTGTGGGTTGGCAATATTAATCTTTCTTTCCGCCAGTTTTGAACTTAGCCAATCCCGAATTTCTTTTTCTTTTTTGCCCCAGGGGCTCTGAACTTTGGAGCGTGGATTGGCGACCATGGGGCCCTCAGCTGAGTCCTGGCATTGCTCCTACTTACTTGTGCCAGGCTCCTCACTTTCATCTATCCTATCCGACCTCCCTTGGTCAACTCTTGTTATTTCCGACCCCGACGCTATTAGGTTTGCGAGGGCTAGGGAGTCTTTCATTTTCACGCCCTTCGTGGCCCTTGTCTTTGTTTGACCGATATCTTCATTTTTCGAAGTGTTGGATCCCTTCCATTTTTCCCTCTGATTAGTGTTATATAGAGGATGGTTGCCTAGTTGTACTTCCTCTTAAAACAATAATCACCACCACCACCATCGAATTTCTTTAATTGATTTTGACCAATCGTGTCTGTCTTCTTCGATGTTGATGTGTAACTGTAAACTACCCAATAAACGACTGTTGGTGTGTCTTAATTATTCATGAAAGGTTTCGAATCTTTCCCGAGAGTATAAAGACTGCTGATTTTCCTGTCTCTCCGCCACTTCTTCTACATCTAGCTTCGTGTATGGACGTGTAGCAGGGGGCGGGTAGCGCCTCTTCCTTCGGGCAGCAGCTCTTCAACAAGGTAATGGCCGTTCAACATCTTTATTTTTTGCTAGCTCAGCAGTTTAACCCGCGGAGCAGGTCCGAAACCTTTAATATGTAACCTATCTCTTGAAATATGTAAAAATCTTCCGTCCTTGTAAAACTTCATATATCTTTAACTGTAATCCGGGGATAGAGAGTGCTTTGCCCTCTCGAGCTCCCCTTCATTTTTGATTTGAGGTGACTACGTTTTCATAACCTATTTTCTCCTCATCCTTAATGTGTTAAAAAAAATTCTTATACGAGTCACCTCCCTAGCTTGGGAATAGCCCCTGTGTCATCGGCCTAGTGCCTCTTATGTTTTAAAATGTGTGTTTAGGAGTGCTAATTCACGCCTCCTTTCTTTTTTTGCATTTAGGGCCATTTAAATTAACCTATTATTTTGATTTTAAGGCCCTGTAGGCTGGGTACGAGATACCCCTGTTTAATTCTTGTAAGTTGTGCCTTGATGGCAAGTGATTGTAAAGTATGGTATTGCCTTGAATAGGCTTGAAAGATTGAGAGCGGGTCAGCACTTTCTGGTGTTTTGAAAGGTGCCTCTAGGAGGCTTGACATTACTAGGTGGGAGCAAGTGCTCCATGTAATTAGGGGTTTTCTGCCCTTTGGTAATTTGTGGTTTTGAGCTGAGAGCTCAGGAATTAGAGAACTTGGGGCTCGAAGCCCAGATTGTTAAATCGTCTTAAATCTTGGCTTTTCCTGGTCTTGTACTTGATTTGTTGGCTTGTTATTATTTGTTGAAATTCTATGTGAAATTTGTTAAGTTTTTCTATTTTGAAATTATAACCTTTATTGAAATTGTAATTCATCTTTCGGCCTTGTAGTTAGACCCATTCCACCTTCTTTCACCTCTGCCTTCCACGGGTAACTCCGTAACATTAATAATAATAATAATAATAATAATAATAATAATAATAATAATAATAATGAACAGTGGAAATTACCAAAGAAACTCTAACACAGGCTCATTCAAAGTAGAATTCAATGGATAACTATCCAAGGAGTTTTTAATTAAAACTGGCATCAGACAAGGTGATGGACTGTGCCCAGTTCGCTTCAATATTTGCATGTTAGAAAGCGTCGTCCGAGAATGGGGAAAGGAATTCGCCGAGAAAGGGTTACTGAACAAAGGCTCAAAAAACGGCGTGAGAGTGAACAGCCTTCTCTTTGCCGATGACCAGGCAATCCTATCAAGAATTACAGACAGAGCTGTGTAACAAATAAACATGCTGGGAGAACAGGCAAAAAAAGCTGGCTTCCACATTTCTTTCGCGAAAACGAAGTACATAGCCAGATCCGAACAGCACCTAACAACAGAGTACGATAAAATAGAAAACGTTGACAGTTTGACATCTTGGTGAGACTGTGGAGGTGAAAACTAGTGAGAAAGAAGCTAACAACAGTAGGCGAGAGAAGATGGCCGCAGTTCTTCGTATACAAGGAAAAGGCAATCTCAAGGAAAGCTAAACTCAAGCACTAGTGATCAAAGCCGAGTGTCTGTACACAAGTGAATGCCTCAGAATGACAGGAAAGCCTGGGATGAGAGAAGCAAGAGCGCAAAATCCTTCGCAAAATAATGGGTCCTAAGATAACAGATGGACAGTGTAGACTCGGAGGAAGAGAAGAGCTATACAGGTACAGTGAACGGCTCATTGAGTCGATAAGGAAACAACGGAGGTCTGTTCAGGACGGATGCAACCCGACTAACGAAGCAGATTTTTAATGTCTTGGATAACAGACCTAACGTCTCGAAGAAATGGTTAAAAGAAGTAAGGACGGACCTCAAGAGCATGGAGCTGAATTAGAAAGACATCTCTAACCGATCAAAATACAGATCAGTGATCAACAACTGTAAGGGCGAAAGCAGAACAGTGGCTGGACATAAGAGAGAAGACAGGAGGCCAGAGAGAGACTGCAACGTTTTTGGTCTGCAAAAAAAAAAGGCTTCCAGAAATGTCTTTGTTACTTTAATGACCATAAACGAGAATAATAATAATTGGGAAGTGAGTAACAGTAATCGAATTACTGGTAACGAATACTTAGGCATGTTTAACAGAAAATGGGCCAGTTTATTCAATCTCAATTAAAAGAACACTGATACTCTGTTTGTTAACACCGCGTTAAAAATTTAGTAGCATGTTAATATTTTAGCGTTTATACAAACATTTCCTGCGAACTGTGAACTAACACGGTGGTAATCACAAGAGTCACGATCAGTGATAATCTAGAAGGCAGTGGAAGAACCATGCAGTTATTGAGCGCGGTTCGATGCGCTTTTGTTTGAATACAGCGGTAAACTATGGCGCGCGAAGTCAACATGTATTAGAACTTTTTGTCTCGACCGTGAATTTTCTATTGCTCTGTAGACTTATATGAGAAAAAGCCCAGAAGGGAATACGTGGTTTAAATTTCTCTTCTTTTGAAAATTATTTCCAAGTATATACCTATTATAGAAAGTAATCAAACTAATGGATCCGTGTTCAAAGCTACGTGATGTTTGGCAGTGAATTCAATGTGCATACTGACGTTAGCCAACTGAAACAACTGTATAAAAATCATCTCTTTTCTTTCTAACTCTTGATGGAAAAGGCCTATCATATACCAAATATTTAAGATACAGAAGTTCTGCAACCAATGCGCTTACCATATTTTGAGCCCACAGAGAATTTAACTGCTTGAACCTCGGCAGTTAAGTGAGAGTTTCACAGATTATTATTCTTAACCAGTGTCGATTAAATGCTAATTTCACTATTAAACCATTTTAACACGCAGTTAAATGTTAATTGAGGTTCAATAAAGCGGGCAAATGCAATTTTTACTCGCAATTTAATTCTTGAAATTAAAATATTGTAATCGTTACATTCTAGTAACTGGCAGATCGCACCGGGAGCCCCAACCAGTGTTGCCAGGTCTACAAATAAAAAATCGGTAGATTGTACGTAAAGGTTTCGGGAGTTTTAATGAAAATGTCGGTAGTTTCTCGAGCCGTGAAATGTTATAATATAACTAAATTAAATAATACAAGAGTCAAGTGAAGTTATGAGAAAAGTATACATTTTCACTCAGCCGTACTTGGTGGCCACTCTCTACTGCTTCTTCATCTTCTCCCCATTTTTCCTGTAGATGTAGTCATTCATCAGGAGTAGAAACTGCGCGCCAATGTTGAAGTTCTAGCAGGATGCAGATTTTATATTATATATGCATGTCGGGGATTTCCCACCGAATGATGCACTCAAGCGTGAGTTTGAGTTCGATAAGAGGAAAGAGATTACGTAGTTCGTGCCTAAAATGGATCGCGTAAAGTGATGTTATCGATAAAACGCCACGCAGTGAGACAAGGAAAGGCATTTTCGGCACAAATGTATTATGTGCCATTGATCAATGTTATTAATTTTCCTTAAATTCGGATTAGAAGAAATTTCGGGAGATTTTTGTTTTTTCGGGTTTTCTGGTGTGCTGCCAAAAAAATCGGAGGATCTCGTGAAATTTCGGGAGACCTGACAACACTCGCAAAAGACAATTTCCTCGCAGCTTGTTGTGATTACTGTACCATGTGGTCAATAACATGTGATGGCAAAGAGGTTGAGGAATTCCCATTCCGCTGTTTGATTAAATATTTTGAATGAAAACGCGAGTGTGACACGCAATCTTTTTTTGAAAGTTCCAAGTCTCGCCTAGTGCCTCTGCTAAAATCACAAACTGAGTAATACCGGTTTTGCTGCCAAATTTGGTATGAAATCACTGATTTCCTTAAGACTGGCATTCTGTGAAGTTATTTTACTGATTGCTTGCGGAGAAACTGAGTGTAATTCAGTCCAATTAGTTTTATTTTCTACTTTGCTGATGACAAATTTTCCCTTCTTTCAGCTCGCAACTTCGACGTGGATGCGGCGGAGAAGATGCTGAGAGAGGTAAGTGGTACCTCTATCAACTTTCCATGTCACATTTAGACAGTGTTGGAGGAGTATGGTCGAGCTGAAAGGCGTGGAAAATAGATACTAAACGTTATGCAAGCCTGAAGCCAGCCGGACGATGTGTCAGCATTGGCGAACTGGTTCTGTGCGGTACATAAACATGAAAACATAGGAGGAAAATACACAAGACTCCACGTGCAAGGTCATACAGAATCTCAGAGCAACTGTTCCAAGTGCTCACCTTGATCATGTATGCAGGCGTCACTTGTTCAAAGCCATCTGTGACGTACACGAAGCGAGACTGCATGGTTATTCCGAATATCGAAAAATACGTTTTTGTGAGGTCGTCCAAAGTATACTTTGTTGTTCATGTCTCACATCCCCACCCAACAAAAAAGCAGTGGATTCAGTTCTGGAGATCTCGCAGGCCAATTGACGGGTTCATGTCATCCTATCCAGCGATGAGTAAATGCCTGATCCAAATGCTTGCGCACTACCCAGCTTACATGCCGTGGCGCACCATCGCGTAAATACAACGTGGTTCGGCGCATTTGAACCGATACATTCTCGAGCAACTCGAGTAGCATACTTGTGAGGAACTCTCGGTAAGCCACAGCATGTGGTCCAGGTAAGCAATCGAGGTATTGTCCTGTGCGCGTTAAAGACTCCTTCCCGCGTCCAGGAAGACTGGATTGCGTGCTTGACCGCCGTGCACGCGTACTAGACACTGCACGGGGTAAATTTTGTACTGGCTCCCTGGCTCTTCTTCCACCATCGCTAGAATGTCTTCTTGCACGTGGGCAAGCAGGCCACGTGTTGGCACACATTCAGGCACCATTACTGGATTCGTCTGTCAGGGAATGTTTCCCGATAAATTCTCATAACACGCCGAATATTCTGCCGTCACCAGCATGTCTAAGGTATTCGTATCATTATCCAAACTCGGTTACTGACAGTGGTGTATACTGAGGACGACCAAGGCTATAGGTGAAGCCCAAACCTCAAATGAGAACGCTGGAAATCTAAAGCACATTATAATGTAAGCATCTGACACATTGTTCCATTTACAAGACTTGAAAGCAATGAGATAAAACATCGCACGTATTTTCTGAGAGCAAGGCATCGGAGACTGATCTTGCAGCCCAAGCGCTGAGTCCCTCTCCCCTCTCCTCACCCGCGCGGCTTGATGCTGGTGCGGGACCAGGGGATAGGTGTGCTAGGCTTCGCTCCACTAGATCGCCACTGCTAACAAAAAACCATACGTTACTCGTCGTATATACTTCCTCACCTCATACTTCTGACTTAATTATAGATAACAGAGATACATCCTTATAGCAAGACACTCCGGGGCTGCTGGTTTTGAAGTAATACAGTTCTATTTTTATAGGTGGATCTGCTAAAATGAAATGCAATCTTTGAGGTTTTGTGTTCTCATTTGTTGGTTCGAATCGAACCCGTGATCATGGGTCGAACACTGCCACCGATTTCTCGAGGTACGACCGCTGGTAATGCTGTAAAATCCGCTCCCTCCACAAAAAATTAATAATAATAATAATAATAATAATAATAATAGTGGATGGCATTTGTGTAGGCTTGGTCGTGACGTAATGAGGATAAAATGAGTGGCGAAGACGTCATAAGCTCCCAGTCCTCAAGCCAGGGGAATTAACAGTACGAGTGGGTTGATTCTGAGAATTGAACCGGGACCATCGGATCAAAAGCAAGCATTTTATCAATTTTGCTACAAAGCCGGACTTTAATTTGCTAAACCTTAGGCTACCGTCTCCACTGATCAGGTGTTGAGTATTGACAGTAGCGGAGACGAGGGCAGTAGCTTGTGAAACAGGTTTGACAACAGACAGGCAACTCCGTTCGCTATTCGCTGCAGCTCAAAACGCTTTAGGCTTGACGTTCACTACACCAACTATCGAAAAGGAGTAACATAAATCTAGTGATAGCCCACGTCTTGATCCCAACATACGCCACTGGTTACTGTGTATAATCTCCCAATAGCAATATTAGTTTGCCGGACATCCAAACTCAGCTGATAAGTGACGTCCATAGTGACGGAAAAGGAGAGATGTATATGCACACCAACTCAAAGCAGAACCTCCCCTATACCTGACGAGCGCTTCTGTTGCGAGAGTGACGCAAAACTGGTTTCAGTAACATAGATCTCTGGGTGAACCGCTCGCTCTATAGAGAAACAACACACATATTTGTTTTGTTATGCTGTACAACATACAGCACGCCCAAAATGCTATATGTGAATCAATGCCCACATAACTTTTTTGCGCCCAAACTCTTATTGATTTGTTATTTGGCATATGATGTACTGTATATATGACAACCTCTTAAAACCTAATTATAAATCTAATGCGAAACATAACATCTAAAGATAAATACAAATGAATCAATTTTTTTTTGCTATGGGCTTTACGTCGCACCGACACAGATAGGTCTTATGGCGACGATGGGATAGGAAAGGCCTAGGAGTTGGAAGGAAGCTGCCGTGGCCTTAATTAAGGTACAGCCCCAGCATTTGCCTGGTGTGAAAATGGGAAACCACGGAAAACCATTTTCAGGGCTGCCGATAGTGGGATTCGAACCTACTATCTCCCGGATGCAAGCTCACAGCCGCGCGCTTCTACACGCACGCCCAACTCGCCCGGTAATGAATCAATTTAAACAGCTCATATAAGTTAGAAATGTACAGAGTCTGTCATATAAAACCAGGCCGAACGCAGTTGCCTCAGCCGAACTTATACAATCTTATATTATTACAGAAGATGCTGGAAGTGTTGTCCTGCCTGGTTTATACAGGCTTTGTATCTGGTAACCTCAATTTGGCTGACGTGAGTGAGTCCTGCCAATGTAATATTTCTGATTTCATTCGTAATGTTTTCTTTCAGTTTCTGCAATGTGTAAGGATTTGTTCGATACACTTTTTCTTTCGGTTTACCCACAACTAAAAATCACACACTGTTAGATCTGGAGAACGAAAGGGAAATAGATTAGCACTGATCACTCTGTCTGCAAACACTTCCGAGATTGTAAGAAGGGGACCTTCTGCTCTATGAGCAGGGTTGAATCTTGTTGAAACCACCCACGCGATTTTTCTTCTTCCGTTAACTGATGGACGAACGGCGTCAAAATGTCATCTTGATACCTCTCTGTATTTACTGTCGTCTCGAAAAACATAGGCTCAATTATTCTACTGCACTAACAGAACACCTAACACCGAACTTCCTATCACAGTGAGGGATTTAATAAACACCATTAGGATTTTCTGCACACCAATAGCGAGAGTTATGACTGTTTACACGACCATTAAGATGAAACCAGAACTACAGTATTACATACGGTATTGCAATGATAAGTGTCTCACCATGTTAACAGCTGAGAGTCATGCTTGAAGGTCAAGGACTACACGGGCGCCTCCCATACTACAGCTGCCATAGCCCAGAGAACAACCACCGTGCGTTCGGTCTGGGTTTCTAAGAGAGACCCTGAAGTCTGTTCACAGCAGACTCAACTACAAGTGAATATCCACTCCACTGCCTGGGATGTTGTGTTGCCTGAGAACGCTCGGCGTGGGGATGCCTCACTCTCTGCTGATCCCCACCACAGTCACAGCAAGAAGCTGACCATCCCCAGTTGGGTAGAGTAGATGCCATTCTACCCACTCCACATCTGATGCGGTTTAATCAACTCCAGGTTTGGCGTGGCAGGTGGAAGCCAGTAAGTCTCCTCGTGGTGGAGACCGGCACCACTCTTCCAACCAGTTGACGGTGGGCTTGAAGCAGGTGGGAGTCTTCCAAGCAGGTTGTCGAGAATTAAGACGTGCGCATTATGTTTGACATCCTCGTGAACTGGTAGTGCCTTATTCTTCAGCATCCTAGGCCAAAGACGAAACAGGACCCTTTGTCTTCTGATGCGTGGAGGTAGTATATTTAACAATATCAAAAAGTCGAACACAATAATAAACCAGTAAATTATTCAAAAGTGTATTTATCACTCCTCTGACATACATAAGGAAGGGGGCCCATATTTCGTCCCCTTATCAGATCTAGACTTGTAGGAATTGAGGAATATTATGGACAAAGCTAGAAATTGGTATATATATTCTCCACTTACGGTTAAGTTACAATTAAACTGTAATAACGTAAGGTAGTCAATATTTGACGTAAACACTACAAAAACTAAACTACCAAAAATGTGTTCCTAATTTCGTCCCCCACCAAATTTATGAAAATTACAATTTTAATACTTTTTCTTTTCTAACCTTACCAAACACTTTCCTTATAATGAACTACGTGAAGGCCATTTATGATAAATGTGTTCTTGGTATTCTTTTTAACATTGTTTTTCAGCGTTGCTCGTGGGATGTTAAACTCTTTATTTTCACGTTTGTAACCCATTGTCTTGCCCCTCACTGCCACAATAGCTTTTTTCATAGCCTCCTTATCCCACTGCTTGCGTTTTCTCGCCTGTAAATAATAATAAACTTCATAAATAACAAATAAAATGAGGGGGGGGCAAAATTACGAACATTCCGTGATTTATTATAATGACCGCTACAGTAACTCACGCCAACCAGATCACTGTAGAGATTACAGGCCAGGAACTACCCCACGCGACTGAAATGCAGTCCAGTATTTCATACACATATCAGTGCTCACTCTAGGAATAAGAGGCTGCACAAATTCAGCTCAGTATGAAAAATGAATCCTCCTTGTACACGGAAACTAAACGTGGTGCACTCAGCGGGATGAAGCTACGCGTGTGCGCGCCGTTAAATATTAGCTACCAACAGTGCAAACTGGATATACCTAGGGGGACGAAATTAGGTGCGGGGACGGAATTTGGCCCCCCTACCTTATAGCCTCAGTTAATGGACTTTGCTGCTTGATGCATTTGTTTGGTATCTTAAGCAGCAACATTGGACTCAAGATAGACCCATTGAGTTAGAACCTAAAGGGTAGCCAGTATCACTTCATGAAGCTTCTCCTCATCATAGTTCAGTACCCTCCTGCCGTTCCTCCTCAAGACCTTGAGCCTACAGCATAAAACCACGTAAACACATCGTTCAACTGGCCAAGGAAGGTTTGTCAAGACTTTAATACTCACAAACACATGAGACTACACTTTTTGTGTGTCCTTGGCATTCAATTTACTTTAACTTTCCAATTACAGGCAATCATACCACCAAGGCATATGCAATTATGGTAAACCTTATTGGCAGCAGACTTTTAACTAATGAAGATAATCACGACAAGTGCACACTGAAGATTGTAACACGACCTTATAAGAGCATGAACGTTATCTTAATAAGAACATTTGAACATTCATGACATTCTTGCTTCAGTTTTAAATGTTTTAACTACAATCTACGATCCACTGAATATCATCCAATTAGGATCGAAACATATACAGATGTGACGAATATGAAATTTAAGTTTTTTACATTCATATTAACCATAATCTATATACCCGTATGTGTATAAAATGACATCTCCTGACTGACTGTAGTCATCGCCCAGCCAAAACTACTCGACATAAAAAAATGAGGTTTTGGAGATACATACGTTTATATTACAGTGCAGGTGCTCACTAAGGGGGGAGTTTTGGATATTCCGTCGCTAAGGGGTGAAAGGGGGGCGGGGTGAATTTTAAAATGAGTGTATCTATATTTCAAAAACTTAATAGTTTAAAGACGTGAAAATTGGTAAATGGAATCTCCTTTAAAAATAAGCAAGCACGTATTGTTTTGATTTCGGAAACAGTGTGAAAAAAATATGAGAAAGGGTTGAATACCTCTTATGACAATTATATCTCAAAAACTGAAGATGCTACAGACATGAAAATTTCATTTCGAATATCCACACGTAATCTTTTGTTTTCGGAAAATCCAATCAGGGGAGGGGGATAAATCAAATGAATTCTTTATATGAGGATACTTATATCTCGAAAAAGAAGGATGTTACGGACGAGAAAATTTGTATTTGGAATCTCCTTTACAATTATAGACATCTGTAGGCCTATTATGTGACAGGGGAGGGAGGTGTATGCGCTTAAGGGGCTGTAAAAGGAATTGAATTATTTTTATGAGGATACAAATAAGAAGTGGACTTAAAACAATAGACCCCTGGGGCGAGAGGAATGATGACAAAAATATGCATTTATATGAAACAGTTCGAATTATGAAGTTTAAAATTTGAAATGATATCCTAGGTGTTAAATAACAGAAAGTTTGAACCGCTCAGAGAGTTGTTCTTCATTCCTTCCTCCGAAACCGTTTGACATATGAAGAGAAAATTCCAATAGCGGTATATATTTTAAATCCTAGGTGTGAAATAGGAAATACTTTTTAACCTTCCACCCCTAAAGTGTTAAATGAGGTTAGCTCCGTAAAACAAATTATTCATCCCTCCAAAACCGTTTGACGTACAACTTGTAATTTTACGAGAGGGGTCTTCTTTTATGTCCTGTTTATATTTCTCCCCTAAGGTGTTTAGATGGTGGTGGACTCTCAGAAACACAATGTTGAACGCCGTGTATCTTTGCACGGCCGACTGGGTCCCTCGCTGCGGAGCTAGCTAGAGCGGCGCATCAAGTCGGCCGTGGTCTTTGAACGCCATGTGTCTGTTTTTCCGTCAGAGGTCAGCACAATCAGACTGCTACAGCCCCAGTGGAAGGGGGGACAGAGTCACGCACCTCACCGGCGTCACTTGTGTCTAGCGCCTGACAATGTGCAGCCACTCGGAGCAACTCGGCTACGTTCGTTCCTGCTTCGTTTGCTATTCTGTCTGGCGCATATTTTCACATGAACTGGCGCCTACAGCTGGTTTTATAGGCACAGTTTCCCGCTGAGGCGTTGTTGTTTAGTGTTGAGAATTGTTGATGAGTGAAGTACGGTATATAGAGAGAACAATCTAGAGTCTTCTAATGGGAGCCGCCCCCTTCCATTTCTTGTTTCCGGGAACAATAGAAGGCTTACGATGAAAGTAACTGGAGGTCACAACCAGTTCCGCGGCATTCTTAGAATGGAGAAATTCAGGTGTGATGTGTGCAGTAAGGATTTTAATTATAGGAAAAACTTAAAACAGTCACGTTAGATCGAAACATTCGAATTCCTCTCCCGAGTTTCATTGTGATTTGTGCTCCTTTAGTAAGAATAATAAATTCAGTTCCATTCGCCATAAACATTTAAAGCATAGGAACCAGATTTCTGAAACTTAATCGAAAGTGAAATGCCCCCTTTGTGTAGAAGATCGTGGAACTAGAGATGAAATAGTTCAACATTTTATCAATGATCATGACATTCCAGTTAAGACTGAACTTTTAGATTTTCAAACGAAGAAGAGTTTAAAGACTGGAAAACCAAAATAGAAAAGGATGATTTGTGTGAATTTGTTACATGGCGGTCAAAATACATTCGAAAAATCAATGCCTTAGCGAAATGTTCCTATCGATGCCATTTGAAATGTAAAGGAAATGAACTGCGCCATCAAAACATGCTTGGTAGCAATAAAATAAATGGACACTGCCCAGCGTCAATTGATGTTGCATTTCATGTATCAGGAAAAGTATCAATGTCGCACTGTAAATCTCATGTCGGTCACCAGGGCGAGTTAGGTCCGTTGAGACTCTCTGAATCAGACAGAAAGGAGCTGGCAACAAAAATTGCCATGAAAATTCCATTCGATAATATATTGGATGGAATTGGGGATTCTATCGGTGGTACTAACATAGAGCGTGTGCACTTACTCACTAGAAAGGATTTTTTAAACATTGAACAGCAGTACAATTTAAAGTTCGAAGCTGTACGCCATGGTAACGATTGTACGAGTGTTGAATCGTGGATCCAAGAGATGCAGGAAATCGGTGACGTAGTTGGTTTCTACAAAGGTCAAGTAATACCTTCTGAAGCAAATGCTGAGCCAAAAGGGGAAGATTTTGTCCTCATTATTATGAATGAAGCGCAGAAAGAAATACTTGAACGTTTTGGAAGGAACATTGTTTGTATTGATGGTACCCACGGTCTAAGTAAGTACGCTTTCGAACTGATTACCCTCTTAGTGATAGATGATAAATGTCAGGGTTTCCCTTGCGCTTTCTTGCTATCAAGTAGGTATTTGACAGTTTATTTACGACGATTAGAAATGCTCTTCCAGACGCGTTGAACCCTAAAGTGTTCATGTCGGACATGGCTGAAACATTTTATAATTCATGATGCCCCAAGTTTCGTTTATTTTGTTCGTGACATGTAGATCGGGCATGGAGGAAAAACCTCTGCAAATTCAAAGGGCGAAAGAAACAATTTTAGGTGTGCAAAGAGCTTAGGGTACTACTGGAGAAAAGATACGAAGTTGCCTTTTCTAAGATGCTTGGTAACTTAACAGCTGACCTGAATGGTGATCCCGACACCAAGGAATTCGGCGAGTACTGTGAGGCTAACTACGAACGGACGGTGACCAACTGGGCTTATCGTCATCTCCTCCATACAGGGCTGAACACTAATATGCACCTAGAGCGTATGCATGGAGTAGTTAAGCACATTTATTTGAAAGGCAAGAATCCCCACGAGACTTACCTAGCTATCCATACTCTTATGAGATTTGTCCGAGACAAACTGTTCGATCACCTCATTTTTCTTAATAAAGGCAAGCTTACGCATAAATTGTCGGCGCTGAGAAAAAGGCACGTAAAATCGCTGTCACTTTCTTCCGAGGGAGTAAACTACGAGGACGGCGTATGGAAAATTCCTTCTGAAAAGCAGAGTGAATTTTATGAAGTAAGGAAGCTGGATTGCGAAAACTGTGACTGCAGTTTTACCGAATGCAAGTTCTGCCTCCATGCTTACGTGCATTGATTCGTCCATCAGATTTAATATGTGCAAACACATTCATCTGATTGGAAAGCGTTTAATCAGCTTCAGAGACAGAAGTGATACGAATGAAAGGGGATGAACTGACAATTCAAGAATCGCCCTCTTGTGACGAAAGTGCAGCTGTTTTCAAGGAACTGCAGGATCCTCTCAAAAGAAAACTTGACAGTGACGTGGAAAAGAGAATGTTACAACTTCGAGAACATTTTGAAACAATTCTCGCCGAAATCCAGTCACCTGAGCATGCAGATATTGTTGAGAATCAGCTTAAGCCTATAATTTCAAGTATCCATGCCCAAAATAAAGGGACAATAGTGACTCCATCGACTTCATCACCTGGCGCAGTCAAGTTTCAATTTCAAAGAAGACGGTTCTCCACGAAGAAGGCCCATAATAAGACACCGCTGAGTTTAGCAAGACCTACCGATAGCGAGCAAGAAGCTATTTATTTCTACGCTGATTTATTTAAACTGTAAATACGTGCCTGTACATAGTGTATGTTAGTGTAAATGTGTGCGTATACATAGTGTATGTTACCGTACTGTACATGTGTGCCTACATGCTTGAGTGAGTGACATAAATATTTTAAGTAAGAATATTGTGACTGGGTAATGGCTTTTCAGCAGCGCCCAAGAAAATCTGAAGAAGAAGAAAAAGAAGTAAGAATATTCATGTGTACGTGATAGGTGAAGACGAGAGTGAGACTCGTGTGTAAATATCGTACTGAAGCATGATCACTTTATTCTGTTATTTTCATATCTGAAGTGCTGCTGAAGTATACGTGGAGATGTCTGGAGGACGAAAAAGGACTATTAGGTAAGCTCTATATCACGAAAGCCATAAAAATGTGCACTAGTTAATAATTTTGTAGTTACAGTATTGCAATTTTAGTTACGCTATTGCCTTTCCATTCGCACTGAGGTACGATCAGTTTATTTTTAATAGGTTTAAGTGCTGTTTAAGTTTAAAGTTTACTAGGAGATGTCTTGAAGGAGCAAATTAGGTCAGCTCTACATTAAGAAAGCATAGAAATGTAGGCTACTACTTAGTAACTATAGTCTCCGGTACTGCGTTGCCATTAGGTATTTATTTTAAACTACAACAAAACAACTTAATATTTGAATACTGCCTAATATTTGGACACTCATATTCCATTACTATCGGAAAGCCTTGTAACATTATTTTATTATCTTCGACTAACATTTGTCGCATTCCTGTTCTCCTACTCTGAACTAAAGCTAACTTTAACTGGTTCGTTAAATCGTGGAATGGGATTTTGTCCGAGTTTCTGTTAAGACCCAAAGGGTTATTTGATCCTGTTTGATGGAGAAATAAGAGATGGATTATATCTATTATAGCTACAATGAATGATAGAACGAAGTGGAATTTCTATTTTAAAGCTTATCCCTTAAAATATTGATAAAACATCACGTCCTAAAAAAATAATGCAAAATAATATTCTTATAAGTAAAATACTAGTATATACACTACTCTTTGAAGGAGCGCTAGCAGAACAGCCCAGCACAGCCGAGTATAGCCGACAGATCTCACCCGAGCGTAGCCGAGTAGCTGCACATTGTCAGGCGCTAGACATAAGTTCCGGCGTCAGTGAGTTCCGAGACTTGGACAGTATTGTTTGGTGCGCTACATCATGGACCACGGCGTCCCAATGTATAATTTGTACAGTGTAAATAGTTTTGTGAATAAATGAAGTATGTAATGTACCTTCCCTTTGCACTTAATGAAGTACATTTCGTGGACTGTGGGAAGAGCTAGGCCTCGTTCAACACGAGTAAGCAACTCGAAAACGAGACCGAACACACAATATCCATTCTTCCGAAACCGTTTCAGGCAGGAACTTTATCTTTTATGTAGGGTGGACTTTTATATCCTAAATGTTAATAAATATTTAACATTCACCCCTTAAAAAGGTTTTCATTCCTCCATTACTGTTCGACGTACAAAATCAAAATTTCACAGGTTGGTTACATCTTTGATGTTAAATAAGATAGGGTTTAAAATATTCAAATTCTTCCGTATGGAGTTCAAATGAGTGTTAGATCAGAAAATAATCATTCCCCCAAAAGCGTTTCACGAACGAACTGAGGGCGTATTTTTCAGTCACAGCTGACAGTGGACTCTCCAAAAATGTAAAACTTTGAATAATAACTTTCAGTTTAAAACCGTAGCGAAGCATGGGGTATCTTGCTAGTGTATTGAATAAGGAGGATAGTGTTCAACAATAAATCATTGTTATAGTGTTTTAAAGAATATTGGAATGTATTTGTCGTGAATACAGAAATGAAAGAATGTCACTTGTATATTTTATCACGTTTCCTGTATGATTATTTGATTCAATACTTTCTCGAATAGCCAGATTTAAATTTTATCCTCTACATCAGCAAGACGTTTTACTTCGGGAATAGTTTAAAACAGTAAGATGGTCTTAGCACTTTCTGTGAGCTTAGGTATTTTTCTTTGATATTCTATTAAATCCCCTTTTAGTGAAGTACAGAGAGGCACTAGGAAAGTTTTGCAATACTCAAAAACAGTTGGCTGGACACCCGTGTAATGGTAGGGGATGAAAAGAGGGGTAAAAACCGGTCTAGAAGACAGCAAAGCGCGACCTTCACACCAGTTGCTACCAAGTAGTGGGATTGAAAGCAAGTTAAGATGTCAGTGTGGTCTAGAGGTGAATATCGCGCAATTATCGGCTACAATTTTGCTCGTGGATTAACTGTTGACCAGTGCCTGGAGGAAATAACTCCTGTACTGGGGAAAGCCTGTCCACATTGGACAACAATTTTCCGCTGGTACAAAGAGTTCCAGAGGGGAAATTTTGGGGTTGAAGACGATCCTCGTTCTAGACGACCGTCTGAGTCAGTGACTGAGGAAAACATTGAAGCTGTGAGGAAAATATTGCAGCAAGAGAGGCGGTTGACATATCGGCAGGTAGAAGAGACTCTCCACATCCCTGCACCAGCTCTACACGACCATCTCCATGTTAGAAAGGTTTGTTCCTTTTGAGTGCCCCATTCGCTTTCAGAGGAATAAAGGGCACATCGAGTGAAATGGTGCCGAAAAATGCTAAAACAGCTTGAAAATGGGACTTCTCGTAACGTCAATAGCATCGTTACAAGTGACGAAACTTGGCTTTATTATTACGATGTCCCAACAAAATCCCAGAACAAGGTGTGGCTGTTTGAACATGAGGGTACTCCTGTCACTGTGCCAAAGTCAAGGTCAGTGAAGAAAAGGATGATTTCAGTATTCTACACTAAACGGGGCATCCTGACTCGGGTTGTGCTAGAAACACAAAGGACAGTTACTGCGAAGTAGTACAGTGAGACTTGTCTGCCTCAGGTCATTCAGGCTCTCAAGCAGCACCGTCCAAGGTCACGGCTCAACACTTGGCTCTTACATCACGACAATGCTCCAGCACATCGTGGTAATGTAGCAATGGATGTTCTTGCCAGGTCAGGGTTGACTGTGCTTGATGACCTTCCATACAGTCCTGATCTTGCCCCAAGTGACTTCGCACTCTTCCCAGAAGTGAAGATGAAGCTGAAAGGGCAGCGTTTTGCATCCGACGAGGAGCTTCTGGCAGCGTGGAATCATGAGTGTGAAAATATAACCGAAGAAAGGTGGCAGAGTTGGTTCAGTGACTGGTTTCGACGTATGGAGAAGTGTATTGAGTGTGGTGAAAAGTATTTTGAAAAAGTCTAAAGCGTTCACTCAGTTGCAAAACTTTCCTAGTGCCCTTTGTAATTATGTCTATTCTAATGATACACGATTCCCCAAAATTTTAATGCAGACGGTGGGATTTTTTTTTATTTTGAAAAATCTGCCAGTGAAAATGTTGAAGTATTTCCAGTTTCAGTATCATAGTTCGATCGGCATCCAAAGACACTACAATGTCGAGGCATTGTGTACCGTAGTACCGAAATAAATAAATAAATAAATTATAGGGAAAATACTCAGTCCGCTAAGAACTACAAACCCTAAGGATGGTTTTCCGTGGTTTCCGATTTTCACACAAGGCAAATGCTGGGGCCACGACCGCTTCCTGTCGTCGACATTAGACCTATCTATGTCGGTACGACGTTAAGCAACTTGTAAAAGAAAAAAGGAACTACAGAAATCTGGAAATCAAAAAGTAGTGATGAAATATACCGGAACATAACAGAAACAATGCGGAAGAGGCGATTGATATTTTTTGTACATTTATACAGAATGGATGACAACAGGTTAACCAAACAGATGTTCCAGTGTCGGGAGGGAAAGAAAACAGGCTCAAAATGGTCCTAGGACAGGAAAAGGAGGCATAGTAAGTAGATGGAGTACTGGAGGATGGAGGAACCACAAAGGATGAACCACGTCACGTGATCCCTAGAAGATCCTAACGGAGAAAGAAGAAGAAGAAATAAACAATCTGCTGCCGTCATCCAGACTGCGGCGAGAATGAAACTCTTGGTCAAGTGTTAGGATACTGCAGCGAAGGAGAATTGCTCAGGAACACCCGTCATTACAGTGTGAGAGCAACGTTAGCCTCTGCACTGAGAGATTCTGTTCCACAGGGTCCAAAGAAGAACCATCCACCAGCAGACTTGAACAGCTCTTATTCCTAATTCAACGATCCGGTTCGGAAGAGACTTATCCCAGGCCAAGGAAAAGAAGAGCACTCGTATCTGAGTGACAGACATAACTGCTCCGTGATGGGTCTGCTATTTGGAAGCATACGTGGGAAATATTGATAAAGCTTTGAATCCAGCACACGACTTTATAGTGGACATTTTAAAAGATTCAGTGACAATTTTAAATCATCACTTATACTGCTGCTAATTGATAAATCATCTAGTATTTTCTTTCTACACAATAATTTAAATATGTTCCGTTATCATCGCCTAAATTGTAAAAACACAGAACAAAACTCACTTCACTGAACACTTGAAATAAATTCTAAATGAACCATTTCGCACGGGTATTGTAAGATAAGAATTTAGGTACGTTATTTCTGTTCAGCAGTTGAGGAAATAAAGTATATCGGTTATGAAACCCGTTACGAATGCCGGGAAAACAAGATTTCACTATATGCTTGGTATCAGTATTAATACATCACGGAATAATTATATAATAAGTACTCCTTATTGCATTTCCACTCGTCTGTATCCATACTGTTCATTGACAAAAGTAAAACGAATACTGCACAGAGACACTAAGCACTCAAATGAATCAGAACTTCCGCTTCTGGGCCAAGATTGTCGTCAGCTGATGCTGCCTCTCTCGTCAGCCTCTCACCACCGAAACGTACGTGTATCCTACTACCTTCTATGGTCATGTTACTACAAATCAAAGTGGAAACAAATGGTTGTAAGATCGGTGTTGGGCAGTTCTGTCCGTTCTTTCCGCCGCGCTCATCAGTGCATAGTTACGCTGATCAGCCACCTACCTACTATCGATATAAACACGCAGCATCATCTGACGAAGAATGACTGCTAGTCAGGCACACGCACGGACCATGTAGTATCAATGAGCGTCCTGTCCGTCTGTAGAATGACTATTTGCGCAACTTACTCACTGAAATGCCCCAAATATGAGCCTAAATTAATTTCTTATCGAGACTTCAAAAGCCTACACGAAGAGGCGTTCATTGAGGACGAACTCAAAACACCGTGGCACAACATACAGCTCGTACATGACATTAACGACAAAATAACCTTGTTTAACGAACTACTTTTAGGACTTTATGACAAACATACCCCCATACAAACGGCCCCTAGTCCCGGGCAGCCCTTAAATGGGCGAGGGGTGCTAAGAATCTCCCGGCTCAAATTAGTGAATTCCGCAATAAGAATGGGGACTTGGAACGTCAGAAGTCTCTATGCAGCTGGCAAGCTTGACAATCTTATCAAGGAAATGGTTAGATTAAGAACACCATTAATGGGAATTAGTGAAGTTCGCTGGCCGGGTGCAGGTAAATGTCATCGTGATGATGGTACATTCTATTACTCTGGTAGCGAAGATAATGATAAAGATCATAGAAATGGAGTCGGAATCTTTATAAATTCTGAACTTACGAAGTATGTCAGCAACTTTGTACCAGTCTCTGATCGAATCATGTTATTACAGCTTTCATGCTCATCTTTTAACGTAAACATCTTGCAGATATATGCGCCAACAGCGGACAAAAAGTACGATGACGAAGTAGAAACATTCTATGAACAACTTGGAACTGTTCTTAAAGACTTGAAGGATGAAATAGCTGTCATAATGGGTGATTCCAATGCAAAAATTGGTCAAGGGCGTCGTTCCGACTTGGTAGGCGAATTTGGGCTTGGAAAATGCAATGACCGGGGAGAAAAGCTGTACGAATTTTGTGTAGAACATCAAATGGTTCTCACCAATACATGGTTCAAACTTCCAAAACGTCGTTTATACACATGGAAAGCTCCTAAAGATGATCCTCAGAATCCTGACTCAACAAGGAACCAAATTGATTACATTCTGATAAATAAGCGTTTCAGAAATTCCATCAAAAGAGTCGCAGCATATCCAGGTGCAGATATTTCCTCGGATCATAATCCATTGATAGCTAACGTAAGAGTTCGTCCGAAAATCATGAAGAATAAGCCTAGAAGAAAGGTACTAAATACACCTAATCTGCAAAATTGTGAAGCTCGGCAGAAAATTGCTCAGGATTTGAATAGGCATTTAAAAGAAATCAATACCAATAACTGTGAAACAGCAAATGATTTATGGAATCAGTTTAAAAGTCGGGTAGAGATACTTCTTCAAAACAAAGATCAAAAGATACATCCAATGAAGAAAAAGAAATGGATGACAGATGATATTCTTGAACTAATGGAACAACGAAGATTAGTAAAAAATGATGCAGAGGAATACAAAAAATTACAACGCCACATAAGGAAAGAAATACGTGCTGCGAAAGAGAACTGGATGAAAGAACAATGTGTGGAAATGGAAATCTTTCAGTCTAAACATGATCTGTTCAATATACATCGAAAATTAAAGGAAATAGCTGGCATGTACAGAAAACGTAACCTTTCTGTACTGGTTGATGTTACAAACAGGCCTATTATTAATGAAGAAGTTTTAAATACTCGGGAAAATTATCTGATAGAACTTTTCTGTGATCAGAGAGGTGAGGAATCTAACCAACGAGCTAATTGTGAAGGCCCTGCCATTCTTAAATCAGAAGTGCTATATGCTGTGAAAGTTTCAAAAAGCAAGAAATCACCAGGTCCAGATAACATCCCTGTAGAACTTCTTAAAATGATTGACGAAGACAATATCCAATTCTTGGTAAAGTTGTTCAATACTATATATAATACTGGAGACATCCCATCTGACTGGCTGTTATCTACATTCATCACGTTGCCAAAGAAGCAAAAGGCATGCAAGTGTAATGATTATAGGCTAATAAGCCTCATGAGCCACACACTTAAAGTATTCCTTCGTGTAATACATAACAGAATCAAGACTAAGTGTGAACAAGACCTCGACGAAACACAGTTTGGGTTCAGAAATTCGTTTGGTACAAGGGAAGCATTGTTTGCGCTAAATATCCTAATTCAGAACAGTCTAGATCAACAGCAAGAAGTGTTTGCTTGTTTCATTGATTTTGAAAAGGCATTTGACAGAGTACAACATCCAAAACTTGTAGAACTCCTAAAGGATATAGGAGTTGACAGCAAAGATATCCGCATTATTGAAGACCTTTACTGGAGACAAAAGGCAGTTGTCCGAATCGGAAATCAAACTACAAACGAGATAGCCATCCAAAGAGGAGTTAGACAAGGCTGTGTTTTGTCTCCATTGTTATTCAACCTTTACTCGGATAAAATTTTCAAAACAGCTTTAGAAAATCAACAATATGGAATAAAAGTAAATGGCGGCATAATTAACAACATAAGATATGCGGATGATACAGTCATCCTGTGTGACAATTTTGAAGGTCTCCAGCTCCTGCTCAATAATATCAGTGCAGTAAGTGAGGACATGGGACTAAAAATAAATGTAAACAAGACCAAGTTCATGATCTTCAGCAGACGTGCCAATGCTGAGGCAATCTTACAACTAAACAACCGACAGATTGAGAGAGTAACCACTTTTAAATATCTGGGTGCCATTGTCACTGAACAACTTGATCCCGAGAAAGAAGTGAAACAGAGGATAGCAATAGCACGAAAAATATTTACAAAAATGAAATCTTTCTTTTGCAATGACTACTTAAATTTAAAACTTAGACAGAGGATGGTCAAGTGCTATATATGGTCAGCCTTGCTATATGGTGTGGAAACATGGACTCTCAAGAACATATCAGTGAAACGCTTGGAAGCCTTTGAAATGTGGATCCACCGTAGGATGCTCAGGATTTCGTGGGTTGCACGACTAACGAACCAAGAAGTACTCAGAAGGGCAAGAGCAAGGCGGGAACTCGTTCAAACAATAAAACTCCGGAAGATCTCTTACCTTGGCCACATCCTTAGAAATGACCGTTACCTCATCTTACAGCGGATTGTACAAGGCAAAATACAGGGTCGAAGAGGTGTCGGGAAGAGGCGAACATCATGGCTTCGAAACATCAAAGAATGGACTGGAATTCACAGTGTTGAAAGACTTTTCCACCTAGCTAGAGATCGTTCTGCATTCGCCACAGTGATCGCCAACGTCAGGGAGACCTGATACGGTACTATGAAGAAGAAGATACCCCCATACGGACAGCACGAGGAAAACGAAAACCATCACCTTGGCTGACGCAAGACATACGGGCAAAAATGGAGGAAAGAAATGCAGCTTACAAATTTTATAGAAAAAATCCAACCGCAGACAATTTCGAAAAGTACAAAAAATTGCGTAACACAACAACTCAGACCATCAGGAATGCTAAGATACGCCATACACATGAAATCTCAAAAAAATAACAATTCTGACAATGTTTAATGTAACAAAGGCTTTTCAGTCTGTCAAACACACAGCAAATACAATGTAAATTAAAACACTATAAACACTATAAACATACCTGTAAAATACACACTAACATACAAAGAATGACATGTTTCGTTCTACAAGAACATCCTCAGATTCTATCAAATCACTTAAAAACAAGCTTATATATGTACAGTATTGTTTACGTAGCGTAAACTTGTCAATGATAAAGAGATTAGTGATAACATGAAACAGTAATGACAAAAATAAAATATATACAATTATTAATGTACCGGGTGGTACACCTCCACGCCGCTAGTTCAAATATTGCGCCAATTGAAACTCCTCTACAGGAGAAAGCCTGAACTTTAAAAAACTGTATTAACTCAACAGTTTCTCCGAAGATGGCTCTGTGTGAATTTTGATGTGTTTTTGTTTGTAATTGATCGAGAAGTGTGGACGTTCTCTACCAGATCTCTCTACTAAAAACTATGATTACGCACTCTGGTGCGAAGGAATGAACTTTCTTGAAGAAATTTTGTATTCAAAAGTTGTTGTCTTTACTAAATTTTGTTCTTTTATTTTTTGGGTTGGCAATATTAATCCTTCCGCCAGTTTTGAACTTAGCCAATCCCAAATTTCTTTAATTAATTTTCAGCCAATCATGTATGTCTTCTTCGATATGGATATGTAGCTCTAAGCTATCCAATAAAATGGGGGGTGTGTCTTCTCATTCCTGAAAGGTCTCGAATTTTCCACGAGGGTATAAAAACTGCTGATTTTCTTGTCTCGGGGCCACTTCAGTAACATCTAACTTAGTGTGTGGATATGTAGCAGGTTGCGGGAAGCGCCTCTTTCTTCAAGCAGCTGCTCTTCAACAAGGTAATGGCCTGTTAACATCTTCATTTCTTGCTAGCTCAGCAGTTTAACTCTCGGGGAGGGTTCGAAACCTTTAATATTGCACCCATAAGCGAATTTACCTCATTAATTTACGAATTAAAATTGAATATTTCGCATATGAGATACCACAGTTAGGCTGTGAAACTAGCAGTCACAAAGGAACTTTCTGGCGCCAGTCAGGCGGCAAGTAAAATCCATGAAACTCTTCTCAGAGCACGACCAAATTGTAAACCACCCTAAGGAGTCCATCCAATAAATTTTATGACACCGCCTGGGAGTGGCGACTTGCTGTTTGGTTCTCACGAGAAAATCACGCGTTGAGGCCTGACCTACTTAGCTAGGACAAAAGGGACAGCGAAAATACCCGCCAACCGTTGGGAGGAAGTGGAAGCACCCACGCTACGAAGGGCGCGAAAGTCTCAGCCAATCACAAAATTCTAAATTTGAATGAACTGTAAAAGCGGGAGTCTACAGTCAGTATTCCGCTATCTGAAGCCCGGTGTTGGTGGTGAAAAACAGTGTCCTGATTTCTTTATAATATTTGGTAAATTATCAGTGCGAATCTGTGGTTAATTAGTGCCTAATTAATAAAATTTAACTTCGCACGGAGGAGTAAGAGGACCCAGAAGAATGAGCTGTCATGGCGGGATGGAGCCATCCACCGGAAGAAAATAACACCAGTGACGCGCGCTGTCGTGTGGATTATCCTGTGATCATTTCCCGCGGCGCAATATCACATGTGAGTCGGACAAAATTTAGGAAGTTCTGCATATAAATTTTGAAAACTATAACCTACGGATGTACGATAAAGCGCTCCCGAGGACTAGATTATTACGCCACATCCCTTCCACGGAACTATTTTCTAGGTGGTGGGAGTACTCTTTACAAAACCCAGCGACCAGAGGGTTGAATTCTCATTGTGTCTTGAATCCTCAGTGTGTTGTCTTGAGCACTCTGTGTGTGTTGTCTTGAATACTCTCAGTGTGACAGTGTGTTTTCTAGAGTCTTTGCAGTGATTCTGTAATGGTCTCAGTTTTTCTTCAGTATTCTCAGTGAATCTTCGTTTGACAGAGTGACAGGGTGAGACAGCTAATTCATTTAGCCAGATTTACTTTTGGCTGGTAAAAAAAAAGCGATTAGACACTTGTAGGTATTTTGAGAAAGCCTTGTATTATTTACTTGGGAGAGTAACATTTCAGAAAATGAACACTTTAACAAACTTTTACTGTAAATGCAGAGAGATGACAGGCAAGAGCTACACTTTCAACTTAAATGAACTCACATTACGAGTCGAGAGGAACAAGTTCATGTTTTCGGCATAATTACATAAAAACTTCTCTAACCCACGGGTAGTTTCACACTTGTTATCAGCATAAATTTTCTCCACAACATAAACTGTATTTAGCTTGCTTCTAACATTCAATAAACTATTTGGCAAGCGAGATATTTACGGGCAGAAACGAGTAAAGACAGACAGGGAGGAGAATGACTTTTCTTCAATGAAGGCCGTAGTAATAAACCTTGGGCAAACAGTTATGTTCCGTTGGGGTTAATGTTCTGTAAGCTGCGAGGTAAATAAAGCTGAGAGACCGGCGTGCAGACCAACAGGTGATTTCCAGGTAGACAGCGAGACGACCGTCCAACTATACAACAGGAGTCTGCAGTGGGATCGTCTAACTTTCACTGGAGTGAGAGAAATGCGAGTGTTGTATGCTAATATAAACGTGTGTTACGGCATGGCAAATATGTGTCAAATTTGCGTGTGTAAAAATTTGGAATACCACAGCAGCGTGAAGATGGAATTCTAATTTCACCATGACCGAGTCCAGAGGGTGAGCCGACATGCCTCCATCACACAGGTATGAGCATCAATAAATAATGTAAATAAATATGTAGGACTGTGATTAATCGATGATCAATGTAGTTTAGAGTATTAGATAGGATTGTAAATAATTCACGGTTGATAATTGTAACTATAATAATACAACAACAACAACAACAATAATAATAATAATAATAATAATAATAATAATAATAATGTTATGTTGCACTTTCAGCTAGGTTATTTGTGCACTTCGTTTAGGTAGATGTTGTTTGCGTGTTTTATTGGATTATTTCTGTAGTATGTCACTTTGACAGTTAGGCAGCTTTGATATTTGATCTATGAGTGTAATGCCAGTTTATTATTATTATTCATCATGTGATTAGATCGTTGGTTTTTGAGTTAAATTTTTGTTGGAGTTTGATCTTGTAGACGCCGCCGCGATGATTTCAATGTTTTATTTTTGCTATTTTGCGCATTTCAGCTTGTTTTTGTTGGGGATCATCCTTCAGATGCGACGTTTTTGATTGTACCTATCCCGTGTATTTTGCGACGATTTTTGGTAGACGCGAGTATTTATTTCTGTGTAGTTGCGGTTACACATGTTTCAACATCTGTGTTTTGAGAGGCAATCTCGTCATTTTTTTTGTTATATAGAAACAGTGAGTGCCATTGATGAGTCAGCTCTGAGATTTTGTGATATGTTAAGCAGAGAATGATCGAGAGATCGAGCTAGATGATTAATATCCCTGATGATCTACGTTGATGGAAATATGATTTGGACCATGTCATGATACTGTCGTAAGAAGTCGTAATGTGCACGACAGATTTTTTTGCCCGCCGGATACGAGCGAGGCCGTATTGTGAGAATAATGAATAATAATGACGTCGAGATTTAATGAGTAAATAGAATTGTGAAATGAAGAATTTAACCACGAGTGTTAAATGTGTTACGACATGGGTTATGATTGTAGGCAGAAGCCTGTATTTGTTTGAATAATTCCAGGGAAAGTAGATGTTCGGCAAATATGCTAGCCATTGTACAATGTGAGCAGAGCGACGAGTCAATGTGTTTTTCGATAATCATGTAGAGTCATGGATCACATGAAATAACAGTAATTTGTCCATCAAGGTTAAATTGTATCATGTCCAGACATTTATCGTTTGAGGTTAGAGATTGCCGTCAAATTCACGATATTTTGCTACTCGCAGCGGGGTATATTTTTTTCAGGAGACTCCGACTTTATTTTGCGCATTCCATCCTTATTAATTTCCAGTAGGCCGCGATGGTGGGATCTAGTTTGTTTGTTTGCTTTCATTCTGTGTGTACTTTATTACCGTGTATTTGTAGGACGCAAGCGTATGTGAATTATTTATATTTGTTTTGATGTAAATAGATAGGTGTAGATAGGCTAGTTTTGTTTCTGTATTTTCTTTGTCGGAGCAGTGTTTCTCCGTTAACAGATGTAATGATGTAAATTAGATTGTCAGATGTTAGGTTAATAGATCATCGATTAAGTCACAGTCGAAATGATAGTAGTGGTATGCTCATACCAGGCATTTAAGTAATTACCAAACCTTTTTAAAATCCACTACATTTTTTATTTGCAAAATGAAGCGATCTTTAATAAACTAATTGTATAAGATGCCGCAATGAATGAGGTAAACAAGATGGCATCTGCCTCCATCTAGTGGTGGTACCACAAATATGAGTTGATAATGAAATGCAGTTAGCGGCAAATTCAATAGAAATTTTAATGTACAAGGATCGCTATCATTTGATATGTTAACATCAGGCACTTGGCCTAAATTTTGGTTTATTCTTAAGAAGTCCAGTCTATCACAGGTATGCAAGTTGAAGTCTAAAAATTTAGATGAGTGGTTGATACACTCAGTTTTGATGTTCCAATAATTTATTTTGTTTAATCATGAGGTGTTTGAATAAGACAATGGTTATGTAGGAAATGAAGTGTGATGTTCATGGCTGTGTTTTCTTCGAATTATTCCTTATGTGATACATTTGGTTAGTGCAGTCCATGATTATTTTGAAATTTGGGTGTTTTACCAAATGAGCCACATGTGATAAATATTTGATAACTCCTTTAAGTCAGTGGAGTGATGACGTAACAATTTCACTTTATTATGATTCAACTATTTTAATTTATTTTTGAGAGATATTTTCTACGTAATAATTCTGTATTTCAAGAAGGTGGTTTTTCTGACCAGAGTTTTAAACTGAGTCATGTTATTAACTTGAAGACAGTGTCAACAGAGTCTGGAATAATTTTAATTAAGGTGTTTGACCTTCAGTCAGTTTATTAGGCAGATTATGATGTGTGTAAGGCAGATCTTAAATCTTTATTTTCTTAGTTTCATTGATTTCATTTTGTTTACATTTTTTTCACTAGTTCAGTTTACGTTCATTTTTTAGCATTTTGCATTTTATTTCAATAAATCAGTCTTTTATTTAAATTTTTATTCAGTCTTTGGGTACCGTCATTTTTAGTTAGTTTACCCCATCTTTTCATTCCCTCACTCCTTATTCGACGGGTGGCCTCTCTTCGGGGATAGCGGACGGTCACGACTGAGGAAGAAGAGTCTACATGCAGCGGTGAGTATTATTTACATGTCATTTATTACAGGAGCAGCCGGCGCACAGAAGAAGGAAGAGTTCACCGCAGTTGTTGCCTTGAAAAGGGCACAATATGTAACCTACCACTTTTAAATGTAAATTCCTCTTCTGTCTATGTAAAAACTACAAATCTCTTTCACTGTAAAGCGGGGATAGAGTGTGCTTTACCCTCTTGAACTCCCCTTCATTTTGAAATTGAGGTGACCACGTTTTTATAACCATTTCTTCTCTTCCTTAATGTATTAAAGTTTTCTCATACGGGTCACCTCCCTAGCTTGGGACTAGCCCCTGTGTATCGGCCTAGAGCCACTTAGATTTTAAAAGTGTATTTGGAGTGCAAGTTTACGCCTCCAGTCCTCTCTGTACTTTGGGCCAGTAACTTAACCTGTTGTTTTATTTTCATTGCGAAGGCCCTATAGGTTGGGTATTAAATACCTCTGTTTCTTTGTGTGCCTTGAGGGCAGATAGAAGTGAAATTCGTTGTGGGCTTTGATACGCTTGAACTTTGAGAGCGGGTCTGCTCTTTCCTAAATTTGATTTCTGTGTGCCTCTAGGAGGCTTAACATTGTAATTGGGAGCAAGTGCTCCTTGGCATGATGGGGTTTTCTGCCCCTTTGTTCGAATTTGGTCCCTTGGTAAAGTTGGGCTAATAGCTCGAGGACTGTGATTGTGGGGCTCGAAGCCCAGACCTTGTAATAATCCCCTACCACTTGTAATTTCTTTGTATCTGATTTTGGCTTGTTGTTGACTTGTTATGTTTTCAAATTTTATGTTACCATTGTTAAGTTTTGAAAATATAACCTTTGTTGAAATTTTAATTCATCTTTCGAACTTGTAGTTAGACCCATTCCAGCCCGCATCTTCTTTCACCTCTGCTATTCCACAGAAACCTCGCAACAATTAATATAATGAAAAACTTACGTACTTATCTAGACTGCCGGTGTTAAGTCCGTTGTCACCCAACACTATTTCAGGACTGTGGTCATGGAAAGTTTGTGATGAGTCACGCTGCGCGTGGAGAGGGGAGGGCAAGAAAGGGAGGGGCCTTGTAGAGCGATGTGGATCTCTCCTATTGGATGATTAAATCGATTAGACTATACAGTGGAGAGGGGAGGGAGAAGTAGGGCGGAGCGGCTGGAGCGCTGTGGAACCTTCCATCAACATTGGAGAGGTGAGAGATGTTATTGACCTATTTCATGTTAATTGTACCTTTATGTAATACAGATGAATGCAAATTAATAATATTTAATTTTTTTGTTTTATTTTGTTTCTATTAGGTGAATAAAGTAAGGAATGTTATTATTATTATTATTATTATTATTATTATTATTATTATTATTGTACCGGGCGGTACACCTCCACGCCGCTAATTTAAAATGTGCGCCAGTTGAAACTCCTCTGCTGGAGGAAGTCTGAACTTTATTGACGGTATTAATTTTCAAGTTTCTCAGAAGATGTCACTACGTGGAAAATTTGGAGTTTTTGAACTGTGTCATTTTCGACGTATTTTTGTTTTGCTTGTAGAAAGAAGTGTGAACTTTCTCTTCTAGAGGACACTACTGAAGATCAACAATAGTGCACCCTAGTGCGGAGTGAAAGAACTATTTTTTTTGGAGAAATTTTTATTTCAAAAGTTTGTTTCTTGTTAAATTTCTTTCTGTTATTGTTTAAGTTGGCCGTATACCCCTCTCTTTCCCCTTGTTTTGCATTTAGCCAATCCCGAATTTCTTTTATTAATTTCTAACTAATCAGAGGTATCTTCCCCCAACTTGAATATGTTGCTGTATCCTACCCAATAAAGAGTTTGTGGGAGGGTGTTTTCATTCCCCTAACGCCTCGAACCTTCCGCGAGAGGATATAAACTGCTGATTTTAGGGTCTCCGGGCCACTTCTGTTCCATCTTTCGGTGTGTAAAGTACATAGCAGGGGGCGGGAAGCGCCTCTTTCTTCGGCGACAGTCAACAACCAGGTAATGGCCGATTAATTACTTCTTTTCTTGCTTGCTCAGCAGTTTAACCCTCGGGGCGGGTCCGAAGTTTTTCCATTATGTAACCTTCCCTAAAATGTAAAGGAACTTGTATCTATTCCATCTTTTAAACTGCATATCGGGATAGAGAGTGCTTAACCCTCTCGAGTTCCCAATCATATTGTTTTGAGGTGAACTTATTTTTCTCAACCTATTCTTAGTTAACGTAAAACAAATTGTTCTTTTCTAAAGTCACCTCTGTAGTATGGGATTAGCCCTTGCATTAGTGGCCTAGAGCCAGATTAGGTTTTAAAAACAAAGTGTATTAGGAGTGCAGATCGCCTCCTCTCAAATTGTTATTTTGGAGGTCATGTAATTACCCCTTTTCATTTAATAGACCTCAGTAGGTTGGGTATTTTACCCCTGTGTCTATGTCCAGTGAGGACAACTTGAAGGTGGAGTTTGGTGTGGCCTTTGAGAGGCTTAAAGTTGAGAGCGAGTGGCTCTTTTTCGAAAATTGAGTGTTGTATGCCTCGTGGAGGCTTTTCGGTGTAATTTGGAGCAAGTGCTCCTGAGCATGAATGGGGTTTTCTGCCCCTCTGTTAATACTTATTTTGAAGTAAGGTTGGGCTGATTGCCCAAGCATTGTGAAGTCAGGGCTCGAAGCCCAAATTCTGTAAATATTGTAACTACCCTTTTGACTTGCTACTCTGTACCTGCCATGTTTGTTATTTCTTTATTTTGAAAAGAAAATATAACCTTGTTAAATTTTAAATTAATTTTACTTCCATAGCTTGAGACCTGTTCACCACCCCGCACCTTCTTTCACGCATAACTACCACAAAAACACGGTAACAATTATTATTATTATTATTATTATTATTATTATTATTATTACGATAAAAGCAATTTAATGAGTAGGTGTTGTCAGATATTATGTGAGTAGAGCGAATAGGGGGGAATTATTTAAATGTGTATCCTCATTCAGGTTATTGGCATTAGCATTTTTTGCGACGTAAATTTCTATTGCTTCTTTTATATTCAGAGATTTACTTTTATTTTCGAAGTGTAAAATTTTTAGATCTGTGTTGATGTCTGTGAAATGGTGTGAACAGTCGTAGATGTGCTCCCCGAAGGCTGACTGCCGATTATATCTGATCGCGTTTTTGTGGTCTTTGTATCTTATATGGAAATTACGTTTTGTTTGACCAATGTATGTGGCGTTGCAGTTAGGTTCTTGGCACTTGAGTTCATATACTCCTGACTTTGAGAAAGGGTCCTTTTTGTTTAGGTTGCACCTGCTGAAGTGTCTCAGTAGTGTGTTATTCGTTCGAAAGGCTACTTTTAAACCTTGTTTCTTGAAAATGTTAGCTACTTTGTACTATCTGCGCACTTTTTAGCGATAAATTTACACTCTAATGCTGAATCGGTCGACTTCGGTTATCTTCGAGATTCGTATTGGCAACCTATGAAACACAAACTAAGAATCGCTTATCATCACTGTGCGACATCTGGCGTACACTTTACGTACTCGTACTGGTGTTGTTTACACAGCAAAGCCAAACTATAGAATTCATGCTAGGAACACGTTTCGCATCGGGAAATATTATATAGTATTATATATTGTGTGTGTGACACAGTTGTTGCCGTTAAGATAATAAAGGTTTCGAAAATTCATATCGATCGATCATATTATCGATTCAATTCAGATTTCATTTCCATTCAGTTGGCAGTATTTACCGGAACCGACAGTGCTTCCTTCTTACTCCTCACCGAGTACAAAAATCTATCACTAAAAAGTGCGCGTACAGTATGTGTTATTGTTAACATAGTTGAGAACCACGTAGTTTCCTTTTTTTTTGCTAGGGGCTTTACGTCGCACCGACACAGATAGGTCTTATGGCGACGATGGGATAGGAAAGGCCTAGGAGTTGGAAGGAAGCGGCCGTGGCCTTAATTAAGGTACAGCCCCAGCATTTGCCTGGTGTGAAAATGGGAAACCACGGAAAACCATTTTCAGGGCTGTCGATAGTGGGATCGAAACTAATATCTCCCGGATGCAAGCTCACAGCCGCGCGCCTCTACGCGCACGGCCAACTCGCCCGGTCGTAGTTTCCTTTGTCGTGTGTGGTACTTTCCCGGCGACTTTTCTTATGTTTATTTAATAGTTTATCTACTGTGCCTGGAGGTTGGTTGTTTTCTTTCGCGATTTGTTTAATGATTTGCATCTCTTCATTGAAATCCGTTGTGCTCATTGGTATGGAAATAGCTCTATGTATCATTGTATTCAGTCCTGCTATTTTGTGTGTATGGGTGGTTCGAGTTGTTGTCAATAGTGTGCGATGTCTGAGTGGGCTTTCTGTGTACTTTGTAAGATAGGTTGTCATTATTCCTGTTGATTGTGATGTCTAAATAGTTTATTTTCTTGTTATTTTCTGGCTCCATTGTGAAGCTGATAGATTTGTGTAAAGATTTTAGTATGTTTAATAACTAGTCTGCATTAGTGATGTCATTATCATATATGCATATGACGTCATCCACGAATCTGCTCCAATGTAAGATTCCTTTTGAAAGCTGGCCCATTAAGTGGATGTTTTCGAAGTTATTCAGAAAAATGCTATTATACCTGATAACGGTGAGCCCATGGCTAACCCTTCTTTTTGGCAATAGATTTTGTCGTTAAATGCAAAGCAATTTTGGTGTAGTGTTGTTCTAAGAAGGTTAATAATTTATTTGGTTTCTTGTAGAGAGGTGTTTTCTTTAAGAAGGTTTTAGATTATTTTAATGGATTCATCTATTGGTATGTTAGTGTACATGTTACTGATGTCAAAGGATATCATACGCGTACTCTCTGTTATTTTAAGTTTATTTAATTCTTTAATTAGTTATAGGCTGTATTTAATTGATCTATCTCCTTTAAGTGAAATTTTCTCTTTTAAAATGATGTTCAGTTGTTTGCTTAAATTGTAACTTGGCGCATCTTTAAAATTTACTATTGGTCTAATGGGACACGGCTCTTTGTGTATTTTGGGCAGGGCTCTTAGTGTGGGGAGTTTAGGATTTTTGATGGTGAGGCTTTCTTTTTCTTGTTTTGTGAAAATGAAGTCTGTTTCCTTGATAGCTTGCTTTATTTGGTTTTGAAATGTATTTGTTGGGTCGCGTTGCAATTCTTGAATACCGTTGTTGTTGATAAATTCTATTGTTTTTTCTATGTATTCGTCTTTCTTCATTATGACTGTTGTTACCTTTATCCGCTTTCATGATCGCACAGCCCAGCACAGCCAGCACCCGGCGTGGAGCGCACGACTATACTGAGAGTTAATTCAAGACCTAAGCGGTCCCTTTGATGTTAGACTTCTGGTCGGTGAAAAGGCTTCCGCAGCGCTAAATAGTTCCCTACGTTTGTTACTTGTTCCTGAATTCAGGAGATTCCTTCAGTTTGGTTAGATATTCTAGTGAAGTGACTTGACGAATTAATAATGTTTGCCCTGTATAAATATGCAAAATATATCACAGGTTGTATGTTATTCGGGTTCGTTACGAACTCTTATATTTCATACGTAGATGGCTATGAATAGTTATTGTTCTCAGTGGTGCATGTAGCAAAATAATAATTATTTAATATGAGATTGATATCTTATTGCACTGTGTATTTGGTAAGCTTTGTTCGAGTTCATTCCATTGCTGATAAGTTCGCATATGTGCGACTTTGAAGCTGGATCCAAGAAAACTGTTGGCAATACTGGCTGCAACAGCACGTTCAGTATTCATAATGGCTGCCAGCTGTGAGCAACATGTATGTGATTTAAATCTAAATCTAAACAAATTGTTTTAAACGTTTACAGTAGCCTACCAGATTACAATCCGCTATGGACTATGGAAGACGTGGTGAAAAAGACCGCGTAGCCGACCGGCGTTTCTGTGTACAGTGTTTACGCCGCTCGCGTGGAATTTAAACTCCTCGGAAAATCCAAGTCTCCAGCGAAAGGTCGAAAGGGAATTCTTATGTTCCCTTGTGGTACTATATCGTATGCTCTCATGTGCCTGTTCATATATATCATGAGTCTTTCTGATGACTCGTTTCTGTAAAGTCGCTGAACATTATTTTAGTTTTAAGAAAATGTCTCAGAATGTAAACAAGCAATCAAGGTGATAAGGAAAATGATACTCAACTAAACTGCATGCCACATTTATGTGATAGAAAAAGTTTGCTTGTTTGGCTGTTCGTCAGCATGCCTATGTGTCAGCTCAGTGCGAACTATGCACTCGCCGAAATAAAACAGGAAGGGCCTTAACACGGTATGGGAATAGGGCCTTAACATGGTATGGGAATAGGATCCTTGGCGTACTCGATAATAATAACAATAATAATAATTTGTACTTTATATTCGTAACCGCCCTCTACCTGCAGAAATGTTGCCATGAGGGGATCGTGAGTTTGTTTTTTTACCTTCCGAATGACGAGACTACAATATTAACAAAATTCCTGGAAACATTGTATTTTGCGATCCCACTCACAGGTGGGTTTTTCAGCTTCTTGAACTGTGAGAAACTGCCACTGACAGTCGCTGCACGAGAGCGGAATCGTATACTTATGTTGTAAGTCTCCATGTGCCTCACACAAATTGCTTTATGAAATAAAAATAAACCTTGCTTCTCTTGCCTCATTCGTCAGTAATCTGTAGGTGTTACATGGTCAATAAAGGAATAAATAGGTATGGTACGTAATCAAAGTACAACTATGTGAAAGGAAGTGATTTCTTTTGATGCTTCGCTATTTGAGAATGAAGTACTTGTCAGATAGACGCACGGCGTTAATAATAAGCTGGTTGTGGCGGAGATGGAGAACGGAGACGGCAAGGGGGAACAGGGGACGTGCTCACATGCGGAAGGATACTCTCCCTAAGCTCTTGACTTGACTTTCAGTATAGTTACCTGGTTGTGAGAGGAGATGAATTATTTCCTATTCTTTGGCTGCCGTCTTTTTCAATTCACTGTATTTGATTGTAGATAATATAATTAAAATAATGTATTTTTCAAATAGACAGTGTGCTGCAGCACTACTGTACACAAGGTACGGCCGCTCCTGGGTTTCAACAAGATTCAGCCCCTGCTAATACAGCAGAATATTCCCTTCTTACAAGCTCTGAGTGATCAGTGCTGGTCTATTTCCCCTCGCTCTCCCGATCTAACAGTGTATGATTTTTACTTTTGGGATAAACTGAAAGAAAGAGTGTATCGAACAAATCTTCACACACTGGAGGAACTGAAAGGAAACATTATGAATGAAATCACAAACATTACAGTGGCAGAACTCACTCGCGTCAGTCAGAATGTGGCTACCAGATACAATGCCTGTATAACACAGGAAGGACCACACTTCCAGCATCTTTTATAAGGTAAGATTTCATAAAAGATTGTACACACGCTGAAAGCAGGGCGGCCGCGAGCGACGTAAGTTCGACTGAGGAAGCTGCAATAGCGCAGAGTACAAGCACTGTGCCTTCGGTCTGAGTTTATAAGAGAGACACTGTATGATGATTTCTTCGTTCCTATAAAATCATTTCCCACCATTGTCGATTAACTTTGACCATATAGTTTCTAAACTATTTCTGGTCGTCTGAAAAAACGCTTCAAAGTGCTTGATCTCTTTGGAGCAGACGGCAAAATCACATTTTCTTCTGAAGAATCTCATTTAGAACGTCAGACTGAGGGAGCACTTCAGTAAATACATTTAGCAGTAAATACATTTAGTAGGAAATATAAATCAGAATTTTGCAAGGTAACCTTTTACTTGAATTCTCATTCCACCGTCCCACTCGTCTGCGTTATATTTTATTTCTATGTACAATTTAAGGAGATGTGCATAGACAACCAGCCTACCAGCGCTACTGCTTGTATTCGTCTTTGAGATACTTGATCAAGGGCAGCGGCCCTTTTGGGGGAAGATGATAAAAACCTGCTAACCCGGACAAGATCTGATAAAATACTTTGCATTCTTTGATGCGGTTAACAGACTGCAGTAATACCAACTTGAGCCTATGACCATAGCAATGAGCAGATACATTCTGATCATGGTTAACCCTGACTAGCTTCTGCAAACCACTGTGCTGTCCTGCCATCACTGCTGCGCCATCAAATGTCTCTGTTACTACCTTTCCCCGACACTAACATCCTTGTAACACTCCAAAAACAGAGGAACGTTCGCGGTTTACATCACCTAATCTCAAAAATCTCTCTTGAATTTCACCTTTGGGATTAACATACTTCTATCTTAATACGGTCGAGAATTGTGCTATGTTAGAAACGTCTGTACTTTCATACAAAATAACGGAAATCAAGTTTAATTTCTCAACCTCATCTTTAATTTCGTTTGTCATATAAATAGCTACGGCTTCAATAATATCATTTTGTATGTCAGATGAAAGTCCTGAGAAAACTGTAGATTTTTTAAGTGGTGCCGAAATGTCATTTTTCTTAGCAATTAACGCTAGTAACGCTAGTAATTACCTCTATTATCGGATAGATTGTTCAGTATCTCGATGACCCCTGAAAGAAAAGAAAGTACGCAGTATCTATTGAAGTGCTGATAATATATCTGTTATTTATTACTTGCTCATTATGCTAATCAATTTTCTTTCTTCAAGTTGCACTTAAAGAGAACTCTACTCTGGACCTTCTGAATTGAATCGTATCGACAACAGTGTTGATGTGAGCTTGGGACACCTCATTGCGCCTCTTTAAAACTCTGAAAGTATCTACATTGTCCAAACTGTCTTTATTCCAAGCATTCTTTCCTGAGGAAAGTAGAACAAAGGGCCAACAATACAGTTTATTCATTTTTGCACAACCGCATAACCAATGCAGATCTCCGTACCAGGGGTCATGAAAATATCGTACTGGTGTTTTTTTTCAATTCCTTGACTAAATTTTTGTTTAATTCAAAAGTTGTTACCGAAAGGGCGTGTTCATTAAAATTTCTATCATACACGAGCATTCTGGGCCCGCAAACTCACTTATTTTCGAGGTGGAAGCGACAGGACTCATTTTAATATTTAATAAGAGTCGCAGTCCTATGTGCTATCCTTACGTAAGACGAATTAAATATAAATACAGTACACACTTTAACAAGAAACGTTTTGTCGTATTATAACAGAAAAGGAGAATTAACATAAATCTATATATAAAATAAGAATTTAGTCTGTGCACTGCTCAGAATTTCAAAAGAATGGTATTTGTGTATCGGTCGTGTCCACAGTAAGAAGTAAATGCAGTTTTTAATTCTCCGTCATGCCAGTCTGTGTGTACGGGCATCACGAGGAAATAGCTGAAGATAATTTAATGAAAATCGGTATGTAATGTCTGGGAATAATACACTACTATGAAATACCACTCTATGATAGTCGGTGCGGTAAAACTGAATACAACACAGGGGCGGCTTTTCAGGTGAAGTGCCACTTCACCGCTTATTTCTACCACAATGAATTACTTAAATTTATTTTTCTTATGACATTTGTTGGTTTTACTGTTTTATTGCACGGCGTTTGGAGCACCTCATCACCTGATGAGAACCAGGGGAACTCACGATAGCGCCGGCTGTCGGTCACAGTACGGCGCGTAAGACTGAGTGAAGACGAGTTGGCGGTTGCCATGACAATCGTGACGTCACCCGCGTACTTTCCACATAGCGGAATGTGCTAGAGTAGAACGCAGCCCGGAAGGCGGTTTCGTTGCGCAGAGAGACAGAAGTATGAGGTGCGGTGATGCCAATTTGCCTACTCATAACAGCATGTATGTGTAAACATTTTTTCATCCAGTTATATCTTTAATTCCAAAGCGATGACCTATATTTTTGTGAGCTTACAAGTTTCGTGAAAATCCAAATCAATTTTTAACATCAAACCCCGAGAAAGTGTTGAGGGAAATTTTCGAGATATTAAAGAAGTTAAATGGAAGTTGAGAGAAATGAAGACGAAGTGCAGAGAGCATAACAGCATGAATGTGTAAACATTTTTTCATCCAGTTATATCTTAAATTCCAAAGCGATGACCTATATTTTTCGTGGGCTTAAACGTTTCCTAAAAGTCCAAATTAATTTTTAACATCAAACCCCGCGAAAGTGTTGAGAAAAATTTTCGAGATATTAAGGATGGTAAATGTAAGGTGTGAGACGTGAAAGGCGAAGGGCAGAGAGCATAACAGCATGAATGTGTAAACATTTTTTCATCCAATTATATCTTGAATTCCAAAGCGACGACCTATATTTTTTGTGGGCTTAAAAGTTTCGTGAAAGTCAAAATTAATTTTTAACATCAAACCCCGAGAAAGTGTTGAGGGAAATTTTCGAGATATTAAAGTTAAATGGAAGTTGAGAGAAATGAAGGCGAAGTGCAGAGAGCATAACAGCATGAATGTGTAAACATTTTTTCTTCCAGTTATATCTTGAATTCCAAAGCGATGACCTATATTTTTCGTGGGCTTAAACGTTTCCTAAAAGTCAAAATTAATTCTTAACATTAAAACCCGCGAACGTATTGAGGAACATTTTCGAGATATAAAGGAAGGTAAACGGACGGTCCAGTTTCAATGCCTTAGGATATTCGCCGTTTTTATACATATCAAATATTGTTTGAACGCAGAACATTTTTATTGAAATCATGGAGGACCGTCCTTTACGGGTTCTTCTCTGGCGACCTGAACACCGCAGTATTTTTATTTCCGAAGCTTGTTTTATCCTCTGTATTGTTCGCAGGCTGATACAGCGCGAGTGCTGTCTTCTTTTGAAGCGTGGCAACATGGCGTTCCTCACCTTCTCCGCCTATGAACGCCTGCTACTGCATGCTTACAAAATACAAATACACATTAAATACTATTTCCCTCGCCTGTCGACGGAATACTTGTCTTTTTCCTCTTCCTGGATCTATCGTACACACGCAAATAGCTCCCTAAATTCGTTGATTATGATATTTACAAATAATACTCGAAACATTCACTCGTGACCCGCACAAACAGGCACCTCTTACTGAAATGATTCTATTGGTTCAGCGGAAAGCACGTCATACTACGAAATACGCGAATGTTACTGCGCAACCCTCTTCAGACTACCTTCCGGGCTGCGTTCTACTCTAGTGAAGTTGTTGGAAGAGCGGAATGTTTCGTTTTCCCTGCATCATCCTGTGTGAAGTACGAGTACTTACGCATCGTGGTTCATTTTAGTGTTGTGCTGTTTTATTTAAATATGTATCCTATTTATGACATAGTGTGCATTTTATTATAAGCACCATTTTAACGTTGGAGAAACGAAGATCAGAATGAAGTTCTACGTTTTGATCGCCCTACTGAATCACTGCAAATTTGTGCTACAAAAGAAGTGAAACATTCCGGTAAATCTTACAATCTTAGTTTCAAACGATCGTGGTTTAAGGAATTTCCATGGTTGTGCTCCTCTCCAGCTCTACAGAAGTTGTTTTGTTGAGCCTGCTTGCCTTTTATCAATAAAAATAATCGGTCTGAGTTTATAAGAGAGACACTGTATGATGATTTCTTCGTTCCTATAAAATCAAAATGCCAGCTAGATCTGAAGACTTTGGAAGGAAACCAAAATACGATCTCTGATGCCCTGAAGGAAAATTCTAGACTGTATATTGTACAGTTCAATGGAAATGTACGTTTAAATAGGCTTTTCCTTCAGTTGGTAATGTAACTTTTCCGGTTACTAGCGTCAGTAAACAGCTGTGCGTTGTAAATGAAAACACGACAAAATGTCCAGCTCTTCCCGAGAGTGCCGCACTTCCATAATTGTTCGAGTCCCGGTCAGATCTTATCTCTACTTTGCATTGTAGAAGAGCAAAGGCTATGCCGCGCTATGACGTTACACAGCGCTCCGGTCTGTATACAGCAAAGAGAATGAGTAAGAGATGACTCTCAACGTTATTTTTCACTTCTGTACGCAACGGCTGCGCAAAGATCGCCAGGAATCGCACGCTAGCGCCCCTGGCGAGAGCAGGGCTGAACTAAAATTACCGGGCGGGCGATTTAAACCGTTTAGCGCGCGGAGGGTACCCAGGTTCTCGCCCCCCTCCCCTCCTCTTAAATATTATATTAAATCTATGTTTTCGTTTTTTATTTCTTTTATGTTTTTCTTTCATTTCCTTTTCTTTCTTTCCTTCGTTCTGTTACCTTTTTCTGAAATTCTGCATTCTGAACAGTGATACACCTGGAGGTTGGCCTGTGCTTTATTGTTATTAATAATAATTTTTTTGCTGGAGAAAAGAAGCTTACCAGATTGTGCTGCTTATTATAATTATTTGATTTATGGAGCTATATTTTATTTTTACTAATTCACAAAGCCAGGAAGGATGGGAGTGACTGGCCTTGCCTATGCTGCTTTTTTTTTTGTTTCTGCTGAGGGAAAAGGAAGCTAACTCACAAAGGGAGGAAGGAAGTGTCCAGAAGGTGAGTGGGATTGGCAATCCTTATCTCAGATTAAGACCTACAACAGAAATAGACACTAACATCCCCTCGTACATCAGTCCTCTTTAACACTACTTAAGCCAACCGTAACAATCAATAGTATCAAGATATGCTACTTATGCAGAAAATAAAATATAAATACAATGTAAGAAAGAAAACCATACACAGGAACCAAAATGATTAAAGCAAACTCATATGATAAGGAGGGAGTTTGTAGGATTCAAAGGTAAATTGAAATGAAACATGATCTTTTGATTTATGGAGCTATATTCTACCTACTATCCACAGTGTTACAGGTATAAAATGGTGTAGAAATTTGCACAAAAGTTTTAGTGATCATAGTATATCATAATCTCTTGACATTACATGCAGCAGTGTTAATCATCAATTAATATTCATCAGCCAGAAAACTATTCAATACAACACAAATACAAAATCATTCATTTATGAAAGAACGACTGGAACTGACAAGTTACAACATAATACTTTTCTCTCTTATTGCAGTCTAACGTTGCATTGACATGTCAAAAGTTTTCAGCAACACCATTTGTAGCCTATTTTCCCAAGGAACTTACTATATGATACATCTTTCAGTCTGTCAAATGAGGCACCTAGGGCCACACACTGAGAAATATTGAGATTTTTACTTCTTTTGCATCTACTAGAGGATGGCAAATCTCTGGCAGAGTAGTGTTTGAAGAAACCAAGACATGATAGCACATACCCTGTTCCTACATATTGCATCAAAACACAACATATCATTCAATCAGTCATCTGCATTTAGATGACAACCAATGTCAAGCTACAAAATTGTGTGCATCCCTTGTATTCATTGATCTGCACTATTTACAATAGTTAGAAATGTTCTATTTTGTGTGACAGTAGGATATATCTGCTGGTAGCAGGTAGGGACCCTCTTCGGAGGCAGCCCTACCCAGGGAGTGGCGCCCCTGCCTATGTGAGTCCCAGAGCACACTGACCCGGTGTGTAACATCTGGTATGGGTCCCAGCTCAGGGTTACGAGTGAAGACCTCAACGGCATCTACGGCGGAGAAGGTGGACTTCGGTACGGCGGAGATGGCGGAAGGGGCATACCCGTAGCGTCTGTACTCCAGAGGAGCGGCTACGAAAGGCGTCTGTCTCCATGTTAGGGGCGGCCTAATTTTGAACCTGGCAGTAGGTATAAAATGCCTTTGGGTGTGGCGAGCCCATCGTAACAATAGCCTATATGGACAAAGCAGATATGGTGCCTCGGAAAAGGTTAGGGCGTCCCCTGCTAAAAGCGACGCGCAGCTCTTCAGGTGCTGGGGGAACTGTGAAAAATGGGCAACCAGCACCAAACTACATCAAAATTGCGACAGTTAATGTACTGACACTGACTGGAAAGACAGAAGAACTGGTGGACTTCATGACAGAAAAAGATATAGCCATACTTGGACTGTGCGAGACCAAGAAGAGAGGTACAGGGGAGATCCCTCTGAGAGAAGGAAACAGGCTGTATTACAGCGGAGGACCTGAAGCAAAAAATGGAGTGGCCATCATACTTAGAAGAGAAATCCAAGAATATCTGGAATATACAAAGTACGTCAGCGATAGGATGATGATGATGAGACTCCAGTTTGAAAATGGCGTGAAAGATCTATTTCAGTTGTATGCCCCACAAACGGGTTGCATAGATGAACATCTAGAGGACTTCTTAGAGGAAGTGGAGAGACAGATAGAAGATAAGGAAGTACTATTGATGGGAGATCTAAATGCACAAGTTGGAATGGAAAGACAAGGAAAGGAAGATGTTATAGGGCCCTTTGGATATGGAAATGTAAATCCAGAAGGCGAGTTGTTGGTGGATTTTTGCATGAGGAATCAAATGATTGTTGGAAACACCTGGTTTAGGAAGAAGAACAGTCAGAAGATTACAAGGTATGGCTGCGGAGACAGACGAACAAAGACCATGATTGATTATATAATCGTAGAGAAAGAACACCGGAAGAACCTTGTAGATGTAACAGCCATGCCTGAAGAAGCCTTTGGTGGAGATCATAGAGTTGTGATAGGAAAATTGAAAGTTGGAAAGATTGAAAAACCCCAATTAAGAAGAGAGAGAAGAATTAAAGTATGGAAGTTGAAGGAGAAAAGCGTACAAGAAGAATTTCAAAGGGAAATAATACCCTTGGTACCCAGGACAGAGGTGGGGAATGTTGAAGAGGAATGGAAAAGATTTAAGGAAGCACTAGTTGGATGTGCAGAAAAGGTGTGTGGTAGAACATCAGGAAATGTGAAAGACAAAGAAACACACTGGTGGAATGATAGGGTAAAGATTAAAGTGAAGGAAAAGAAAATGGCATGGAAGGCATGGAAAACATCTAAGACTGAAGAAAGTAGAAGAAAATATGTGGAGGCAAAGAATTTGGCCAAGAAAGTAGTGGAGGAAGAAAAGAGGAAAAGCTGGGCCTTATTCACACAGAAATTGAGAGATGATACGCAGGGCAGCAAGAAATTACTGTATGGTATCTTAAGAAACAAAAAGAGAGATCAAGTAAACACCAGATTTGTGAAGGATGAAGGTGGCATAATTTTAACAAAGCCAGAAGAAATAAGAAATAGATGGAGAGAGTATTTTCAGAAGCTGCTGAACATAAGAACGGATGACAGTCATTCAATGGACGACCAGGAAAGACAATTAGTTGACGAAGAAATGGATAAAGAAATTACAATGAATGAAATTGAAATGGCAGTAAGAAAGATGAAGAATGGAAAAACTGCTGGAATAGATGAAATTTCAGTGGAGATGATAAAGGCAGCTGGAGCTGTAGGCCTGCAGTGGACATATCGGGTTCTCAGGAATGTCTGGGAGAATAAGGAGGTCCCTGAGGATTGGCAAAAAGGAATAATCATCCCAATTTTCAAGAAAGGTGATAAGAAAGTTTTGAAGAACTACAGGGGAATTACTCTAATATCCCATGTTGCTAAGATAATGGAAAGAATACTGGAAAGTAGAATAAGGTTGAGGGTTGAGAAGCAGATACAGGAAAATCAGTTTGGTTTCAGAAGTGGAAGATCAACAATAGAGCCCATTTTCATTATGAGACAACTAATGGAAAAGCATTGGGAGTACGGGAATGATATGGTGATGACATTCATTGATATTGAAAAGGCATATGACAGTGTCCCTAGGACGAAAGTTTGGGACAGTCTGGTGCAAAAAGGAATTGGACAGGGATTAATAAAAATGATCATGGCATTGTATAAGGAATGTTGTAGTTGCGTGCAAACACAAGTTGGCAGGACAACTTGGTTCAAAATAACTAGTGGGCTGAGACAGGGAAGTGTTCTATCACCAATCCTGTTTACAATAGTAATGGATGACATCATGAGAACAGCAAAAGCAGCATATGGAGGAAGAGAAATGAACACGATGTTATTTGCAGATGATATTGTGATTTGGGGAGAAGACGACAGGAAGGTTCAAGAACAGTTGAATGTGGTGAATGGGAAGATTGAAGAATGTGGATTGAAAATAAGTGTAGAAAAGAGTAAAACCCTTGTTATGACGAGAGGGGAGAAAGAAGGGAAAGGTCAGATTAGACTTGCAGACAAGCCCCTGGAAGTAGTGGAAACTTTTAAATACCTGGGGAGTGAATTAATGGAGAATGCTCGACTGGATGCTGAGATTAGTAAAAGGATTCAAGCTGGAAGTTGTTTCTATCATAGTGTAAGAAATATGTTATGGGACAAAGATGTGCCAATGGAAGCAAAGGATACTATGTACAAGATGTATTACGTACCCATAACAACTTACGGAGCAGAAACTTGGACAATGACAAAGAAGGATGAGAGTCGAATACAGGCAGCTGAAATGAAATTCTTGAGGAGTATGATACAGAAGAGTAGACGAGACAAAATAAGGAATGAGAAAATCCGGGAAGAAATTGGAGTGGAAAAAATGAATGATAGAATAGAGAAGAGCCGACTAAGATGGTTTGGGCACATACAGCGAATGAGCGACGAAAGAATGCCAAAAAAGGTGATGGAAATGCAAGTCCAAGGAAGGAGAGGCCGTGGACGACCACGATTGAGATGGAAGGATACCATCCAACGCAGCATTATAGAAAGAAACCTGGACTGGGACACAGTGTTGGAGGAGGAGTGGTGGAAAGACCGAAGAAAGTGGAGAGGAACCATATTTGCCCCTACCCGGCTACAGCTGGATAAAGGGAAATGATGATGATGATGAGTAGGATATATCTAAATTTTTCTGGTACATGGAAAAGGATGGAATCATGAATACATTTGTGAGTTTAAAAGACAAGAGAGCGCTTACAGATTCTGTGATTGTTCCCTCATACAACATGCAGGAGGTACAAATAATGCTTCCTTTCAGTCCATCCACAGGAGAGGAGTTCCAATAAATTGACAGAAATATGTAGCATCAGGATCTACGTACAATAATATGGCAGCTGATCCAGCACAAAACATACCCATGCCAAGTCACAACATAGCTCCACCTATTAAGAGCTACATCCAAGAAATTGTTTGATAATTTAGTACAGTATTATGAACAATATGCTGCTACCTTCCACAACATTACGGTGTGCAAGGGACTGTGCTGTGACCTACACAAAATGCCAGTTGAAGACAGTGGAAACTCACTTCAGACAGTGCCATTTGTATCTACTGTACAATGAAGGCAGAAATCTATGTCGGTGGTTGCAGATAGGCTGATCTGTGGTATGATAACATGCACTCCAACCGGCCAACCAAGCAGAGGAGGGGTGGCCACGGTTCCACCGTGTTTCTACACCTCTGCATTTGGGACACAGAAACGGGCTGTTCCCCTACCACTGGCTGTCCTGAGAATGGTTTTCCTTTCACCTGCAGTAAGGCGAATGATGGGACAGTTCCTAGTATATGCCATGGCCACCAAACATCTTGCCCTCACCACAAATCTCCTTGCTTAAGATGATGATGCTTGTTGATTAAAAGGGCCTAACATCTAGGCCATTGTTTTAAGAGAAAGTACAACTAGGCAACCACCCCCAATATATATTAGTAATCGGAGAGAAGAAATAGAAGGGGGCCGACACTAGGAATAATGATGGTATCGGCTAAGGAAGACCAGGGCCATGGAGGGTTTGAAAATAACTCTCCCTAAGCCTCCATACATAATACAATCGGGAGCAGAAAAGAACAGGTGGTGATCAAGGTAGATCAGATAGGATAGATGAAAGTGCGGTGCCTGGCACAAGTAAGCGGAAGCAATGTCAAAATTCAATTAAGGGCTCCGTGGTCGCCTACCCCAGATCCCAAGTGCAGAGCGCACATGGGATCCCTTTTAGTCATCTCTTACAGCAGGCAGAGGATGTCGTGGCTGTTAGTCTACTGCCCCTACCCACAGGGGGACAACTATTATAAGGCTAGTTGCTTTAGGTTGCACCAACTCAGATAGGTCTTATGGCGACAATGGGACAGGAAAGGCCTAGGAACGGGAAGGAAGCAGCCATGGCCTTAATTAAGGTACAGCCCCAGCATTTGCCTGGTGTGAAAATGGGAAACCACAGAAAATTATTTTCAGGGCTGCCGACAGTGGGGTTCGAACCCACCACTGCACAAGCGCAATTTCATAGATGCATGACCCCACTGCACAGCCTCCTTGCTGGGTGTTTTGTAAAACAAAATTAAATATATTGATAAACAATCATTAGCATTCACAAATTGAAATTGTTTAATCTGAATGTAAAATGAACATTAATAACATTAGCACCAGTGTTCTCCCCAGTAATGTTTGTCAGCCGGGTGGCAAGAATGAGTAGGCAGGTGGGGAATACTATGTAAAACTTCAATATGAAAATAAATTTCAATTCGTTCCCCTCAGGGTGTTAACAAAAATATCAGACAGGTAAACATTAACTGCACAATTGAACTATTTGAATGTTATCATCACAAACAAGATATAACAGAGTAGGCCTACTTTGATCTTCTAGTGTTCTATAGCTCCTTCCAAATCATGTAACAGTGGAGTTAGGCCTCCCACTCAGTTGCTGTGGGCACGTGGACTGCCATACAGGTTTGTGATGTTATGCGGAACAGAGGGCTCGCATGTGATTCCACGCTAATCCAGACCCCAGCTCGTGACTACGTAGTGGTCAAGCTAAACATTTGATCTCCGATGTAATTGATGAAATTTTGCTAATGATTTATCATTTAAATTCACAGTTTTATAGTATTTATATGTGAAAGCAGGAGCAGCAGGAGTGGAGGTCATGGTAGTAATAGCAGCAGCACCATTACCCATAGCAGTAGCAGTAGTAGCAGCGGCAGGCATGGAGATGGTGGTGGCAGCAACAGCACCGGTGGTAGTAGGTAGTAGTAGCAGAAGCAGTAGGAGTGCCGGTGGTGCAGGTGGTGTGAGCAGCAGCAGTCATAGCAGCGGAAGGACTTGGCCGTGGACCAGCCTTGTGTCGAGGCACACCTATATGAAAAAAAAAACACACACACACTAAGAACGGTATAACGGTATATGCTGATGACCTACATAAAGGTTCTCAGAACAAAGATGATCTTTAAGCAACTGTGGTCAGGCTTGAAAAATATTCTGAAGACAACAAAGTTAGCGGAACCTGGGACACATTTTTTTAAATGGATGAAATTGTTGAAATTTGAATTCTGGCATAAATAAATTATATTAACCATCCTCTAAATAACAAATGTGGTTTTGTGCCGCTGTGACTGTTTTTGACGTAGTTACGGTCGTTTTTAAATGGTTCTGCACGGTCATTTAATTATCAACCACGCCTCCTCTCCTCTGTATGCTCGGCTATCCGTGTTCCTTCTGTTACCATTAATTCCCTCTTTACAGTAGCATTGAGATTATACTATTTTTTAATATTGCAATATATACTGCCAACTGTTAGCTATGTTATGAACTACTTCATCCTACAATTTAGTCAACCATGAAGGAACTACACTTGGGGGAAGGGGACCTGGAAGTTTGAAGGAAGCAACTACTGCGAAGCTCACAAATGATTATAGGCAGGCAATATGTGCAAATATTCCCTCTGTAGATAATATGAAATCTGCAATATGTGCCACACTATACTATTACTCCTCCACAGAAGAAGATCCTAAGCATAAGAAATGCCCCCAAAGACCTGAATCATGGTGCTTCTACAATAAGAGTATCGCAACTGGACAAACCCCTCAAAGTCACAAAAATTGTCAGTTCAGTTCACAATTGCAATGCTGCTGAAAATTTTGTCTGTATACCAAAGGCTGGCATCAACTGAACTTCTGTCTAGATGTTGTAAAGGGGATACTCAAATTGCCAATGAAAGTCTTCATGCATGTATGTGGAAAAAGTGCCCATTGGCGCCCGCAAGGGAGGGGTGGGGGGGCAAGGGGGGGTATTTGCCTCCCCTGGAATTCTAAAAATGTTGATGTTCAATTGTTTAATATCATACCAGATTATTTCATAAACTGAAATTACTGACAGTCATCTAGCATCTGTTATAACCGGAAATTTCTGTAAACAATTTAATGTTGCTGACGTTATATTGGTTTTTATATTCAAGAAAATTGTTGATGTGCCCCCCCTTGGAAAAGATCCTCCGGGCGCCCATGAGAAGAGACCTTTGTGTCCTCAAAACGACTTGGAATAGCTGTTTCTAATGCAGTTGCAGAATACAACATGAGATGTAGTGCAACACAAGAAATGAAAATGGCTGTAAGGAATTATAAACTTTCACCAGCATCCACCAAACTTGCCACACAAAGAGATGAAAGAAGAAAATTTCACAGTCAGCAGTCAGTCACCCAACAAAAGAAAACAGCCAGGAAAAACTGAAACTCCTAAAGGTACACAGGGATGAAGCCAAGAAGAAGCAGGAGGGTAGGAGTTATAGTGCTGGTGAATTTTAAGAGATTTGGAAAGGCCATTATGAAACCTTTTAATGGTTTTAGAACTAAAATTCATTTAACTCAAAATACCATTTTTTGTAACCTGCACTGTTCCATGCAGATCAAATCTAAACCTATATTTGCCAAAGTTGGTATGTAGCTTCTATGTGACCTACCAAGAAAATTGTAGGATAGATTTTTCATTCTTCTACAATATACTCATTTTATGAGGCAAAATGAACAGAAAATTAGTGGAAAATTACATATAAAATACAATTACAAACTTGAAACAAGAGTTAATTAAGCGACATAGGGTGAATTGAAAATTCCATCCTTGAGTTTTTTTATGTTATAAGGAAGAAGTTTTCAAACTCTCAGGTAAAAATCCATCCCACAGGGAACTTTTTGAAAGTTGCCTGTTTTGCGAGCATCATAAACACAAAGTACATCATATCTCATAAACTAATAAGGATATTTAGCTGAAAATAAGATATGTTATTTCTATAATAGTCCTACATATTCCACAACAGTTTCATTGTGATTGCTCAAAAATTGTGGAAAATAAAAAAATGTGTACCAGGTTCCCTTAAAATGAACCTGGACAAAACGGTGCAAATGGTTTTCAGATAAAGAGGGAGTTAATATAGCGAGCTCAATTAAATACCTCACCATCACAATTCAGCTAACGTAAAGCCACTGATGGATTATAAAAATTATAAAATTTGCACATTTCTGCACTATTCTGTTAATAATAAATGTTAGGCCTGTAAGAGATGTACCAATTTCAACTTACAGGTACGGCAAGACCAGGTGTGACAGGCATTATAGTAAATTTCATTATGAGAAGCGAGGTTCCCCCTCATCTGGCACTGATGAATTTATCATCATTACCTCTGGAGAGCAATTTGAAATGAAACCCAGGAAAATTTGATAGGTCACGGTACTGTGAAATTAATAACGACGACTACTACTACTACTTACCTCTTTCCGGGACAGTATCTTTATACAGCAACCTTGATAGCGGTCCTGGATAGCTCGAGTGGCGAAAGTGCCTAGAACACACAGTGCGGTTCTTCAGCTGCTTCGGAGGAAGCTGCCGCAAGCATTCGACCCCCCACAACGTCCAACCACTCTCTGCAAATATCCGGTCTACCAACAGGGAAATGATGAAATAAGATTCCCTGTTGCTGGCCTTCTTTGCTATCTGTGTAAATGCCACAGATCTGACACGTTTCGTGCATGGTCTGAGACATGAAAGGAAATAGAAGAAAGTAATAAAGGACACTGTATCAGTTTATATTTTTACTGCTAATTTCAATACCCTCAAAATGATAGTGGATTATCATAAATAATATAACATTACATCAACAGAATTTTAAGGTGTCTGTTTCAAGTAGACTTATGTAACCACCATGCAAAACAGGTAATAAAACAGCGACAGCCAAAAAGAAATTTTTGGGAACATGAGCAGCTATCAATCATCAACTTAATAACTACTTAACCTCCTGCGGCCTACTATCCTTTTAATAGGATTTTGTTTTAAAAATAGAATGGAATATCCCGCAAACAATATTCAAACGTTAAATAAAATAAATAGCAAATTTAGGACTAGGCGAATATGATTCAATTTATCCGAAAGTCATTTGCCTTGGTGTGGTATATTTTCATGTTCTGGCCTCAGGAGATTAGTAAAACAAGAACCATAAGGATGCTTACCTCAAATATCTTGTACTTTTTCTTCAAACACGAAAACGAAGATAACAGATAAATGCATACAAATCAAAGTGAAGCAAAGTGTCACAAACGTGGTCGTCCCACGTGGTCCAAGTTGTCAAACTCAAATTGACCAATAGCAATCGGGAGATATTTCTACCAATAGGAGCTGCCGTATTCGTCACGTGGGCTTACGGTGAGTGACGTGAAGTACAACAGCGCGCCCCCGCGAGTGCAGGGCTAAAGTATTCAGTCTGAGCTGGGCCCTCGGAAGGGTAGGACCTATGCGGGTGACATACCCATGGTATACAGTTTTGGTCATGTGCTGGACCCTCCGCCAGTCACAGGTACGAGGTACAAGTACAAAACAACCAAAAACAATACGTAGTTCCTAAATCTGTCGCTCGAAACAGAACGGGTTATAGCTCTTCACCATACTTTTCAGCCACGAGCCGCCACTGGTCCCGGATGTGAAGTTCTCGACGTTCTGGAATTTCTCGAAGTTCTCGAGGATTTGAGAGTTCTTGATTCTCCAGGCGCACACGTTCCGGGGTTCGATCTCCCACGACAATATTGATGAAAGGTGAGGCGTGATTCACATACAAGTTCCCTGTACGGCATTCAACTTAATTGTAACACTGTTAAATAGATTGACCTTTAAATTATTGCGTTCACTCATTGCAAATGAACTATGGCAAGTGTTATTAAAACCTTGATTCAAACACCTCGCTGAATCGTAAATATTCATAAATTGTCACTTGAAAATAAGACGATTGAACTGAATATCTGACCTTGTGTTAGATGTTAGTCGAATTAATACTTGAGAAAATAATGTGTAATTTATAATGTCAAGTTCACGACATGAGCTTGTTTACACTGGCATGGCAGACTGGAATGTTCTATTGGGTCACTAATCATTGTCATCACAGTTCTTAATTCACTGATCCCACCAGTTTATGATTAGAGCACAATATTAAGCACAAGATGCACAGTTTATGAAAGTTCAGGACACATTGGCACGTTTGTAATAAATTAGGTAAATTAAATGGTACTCGGAAATGTCCTATTCCGTCGATAAACAAAATTACGTGATCATTAAAGTAAAACTGCCCTTGAAAAGAGTCTAACACTGTCCAAAAAATGATCACGAGGCATAAATTGTAAGTTCAGTTATGACACTGAAAAGTTCTATGTTACCTCGGAACATCACGAGAGGAAAACACAAACTCAGATATGGCATGGGTACTCTGTGTTTCCACAGTCCGTTACCATGACACAAGTTTAAACACAAGTCCAGATGCGGCACTCGAAAAATATTTCATGTTTTCACAATCTGTCATGAAGCATAAGTTCGAACGTAATACTCTGAAATACTCTAAGTTTCCACAGTTCGTCATGAAAGACAAGTTCAATGTGGTACTTGGAAAATTGTAACATTCACACGAAAAGTTTGTTTCCACAGCTTGTCACAAAACACAAGTCCAAATTAGACACTCAGAAAATTTCTATGTTCCCAAAGCCTGTTTACGAAAATGCAAGTTCAAATGTAGCACTTGTAAAAGTTACCACACTCACGAGAGAAATTCTAAGTTCCTTCAGTCACTGAAACACAAGTCCTAGCATGGCACTTGAAGAAAATAATAAAGTTCCAACTCCGCTGGAACCGAACACTCGAAATGCAAAGACTCGTCCGACCATAGGTTCGGTCCGCACTCGTAGCGCTCCACCCGTCACCCGTGTCGCAGAGGCTGACCCTGTAGTCCGGATCGCCCTCCTTTTATACCAGATTGTGGCGATGCATCTAGAACGTGGGTATTGTCCACCCCTATAACTCCTAAAGTACACGGTGGATTTTCCTAAGAATTTAACAGGTTGCGACTATTACTATGGCCTCCACGATGGCAGTGTCAAAATAACTTTTTACCGCTAAATAGACTTTTGCACATGGGCCAGGACATTACCAGATATGGTCACGTTTGGCCATGTGGAGTTCACTCGAAGTGCCTACGTCACGGCTGAGTACTTCAGTGAGTTCGGCGGGCTGCCTATCTTCCCCCTCGCGTGAAGTTCAACACACATGGGGTGTACTTCGAACTTCTTTCCCGTAGCGGCGTTCCCGGTACAATACATATTAAAAATTTTAGCCACGTATGTGCCGTCAGGGCAGAAGACGTTTGCTTGATTGCTGCAGGACCAGATTGGCAGATTTTGATGTGCGCTGACGAACATGTACGTATAAATTATTCAAATACTAATAATATATTGACAGGGCGGACCAAACAATCGCCCGTTGTACATTATTGTTATCACAAGTCAATACGGACCAATTAAAGACCGATATGGAAAATAAATAAATACTTAATTGTGAATCTATTGAAGTGCGATACGGACCATGAAGCTGATTTTATGTAATGGTCAAGTTTGTCGACAGTGGACTGGAATATGAACCGTCGCACAACTCTACCGTGATGCTGAAGATCGAAGAACACTGGCCATACTGATCGCCAACATCCGAGAAGAAGATAATATGTTAATAAATTAAAATATTTTAAATAATTATGTTTAAAAGTATGAATTTTAAAGTGTTGATAGATAAGTAGCGTGTTAACAGTATGTAATGATGTATTTTACCCAGGGGTCTCGTGAGCCACCTTTGAGTAGGCTTGGCATAGACTTTGGGGGCCAAGAAAAATTGTCAGACAAGAAAATGTACCCCTGTTTGTTGATAATAAAAAAATAAAGGAGCAAATTAGGTGATAAAACGACAGGGCTTGTACAAATTGCTATAATTCCTAGTTTCAGGGGGCTAAAATGGAATTAAAATGTAATGTTTTCTCCATAATGGGATTGCCCCCCTCTCCCCCAGTCGCCGCCACTGCTGCATACGATATGGGAGATTATCATAGGCTGGCTGGAGCTACGTGGATCAAGTGGCGATTGCATCACCGATCATAACAACACTGCTCCTAAATTATGTTTGTTATGTTCTTCTTTCTTCTTTGAGTAACTGAGACTAATGACTTGTTTGCCCCTGCAATGAGTTTTCACCAACTGGGTCCATTCCGTCCAATATGTTTTGTGTCTGCATCCTGAGTTCACAAGAAATGTCATCATGAATGTCTTTCTTGGTATTCCGCGAGGGCGTTTCGCTGGTATTCTAACTTCCAAAATTTCCATCAACACATCCAAGAAAGTAGCCTCTGACTCAGCAGCTGTCTCTTGTCTCGGACCTCAGCGTTGGTCTTCTTCTCCACCCAACTTATCCGCTGCTGCCGACGCCAACATCACATCTCAAAGCCTCTTAATATCACTCTTGGTTAACGTCCAGGTCTCGGCACAATACAGTGCAACACACAAAACATAAGATTTCATTATTCTTTTACGTGAGACAAGGGATGTAGAAGAGACTGCTTATCTCTGAAGGCCATTCGTGTTTTTATTTCAGTGTGACACTGGTGTTATGGTATATTTGCAGTAGACGGAACAATGTGGCGCTCTTTATTCTCGTACCTTTCCTAATTTCTGGTCTGTTCTAAATCAAGAACACCTAAGCACAAGTTGTTCAGTTTGAGATTTTGAATGTTCCAGGCAAAACAGTAGGAAGGTTTAGGAACAATCTTAGAACTGAGTGAACACCTCCCCTATCTATGAAAACACAATATTTCACATTTTATTGTATTACTTCCCATACATGTTTCAAGAACTCCACTGCTCCCTTCCACAGCAGTGCAAAGCATCGAACAAAAATCCTTGGACTTGACACATTTGTACAATATTGTTAAAACATTCCTTTTATGTCTAAAATGTTTACTTATCCTTATTATGTCATTTAAAAAAAACTTTATAAAATTTTCAAAGTCACAAAATGAATAAAACCTATTAAGTTAGCCTTTCAGATTTTAGCATATAGTGACTATCTACTCAGTTCTTGAAACTTTCTCCTTTCCTTAAATCCTTATTTAAACTGCTAAAGTTCTAAGATCTTTCACACAAACAGGAATTTATCCTCTTAATCTCTTGCAATCATGTGAGCCATTTTTAACCATCAAGTCCTTCAGTTTCAGCTGGTACCAAGATATGTCAAAATTAAACTTGTCTGAACCAAACAAACATGCCCTTGCTCCTCTGCTTGCTTCCATTGGCCTTACCAGAACAGGAGGTAGTATAATAAAATGTGAAGTATTGACAAGGCAGAAAACTGTTTTCATATGTTGAATGTATGTCAATACAGACAAAATTGAACCATCATAGTTAAAATAATCACCCCCTCCAAATCACGCACCACACAGCACTTTTATTAGGAGCTAAATCTAAGGCTGTGTCTGTTCTCTGTTTCAGTCCTGGCAGTGGCGAGAGCAGTGGGAGGTGGAGTCCCTGCAGACGTGGGAGCCCCCGGAGGTCATCCAGAAGTACTACCCCAGTGGGCTGTCCGGCTTCGACAAGGAAGGTTCTCCAGGTACTTTACAGAGCATGTATCTAAGCATCTGTAACACATTTTACAACTGTTATAAAGGAGTTGAAACTGAAGAAAAAAATGGCTTCAGATATCGCAAATAATATATATACCGGGTGGTTCACCAGCCCTTTGCGGTCCAGTTTTATGCATACCTTCGCATTTACTACACTTCTGAAAGACATCGGTCCCTCTCCGTAAACCGGGGGAATATAATGAAATGTGTGTTTAGGGCTAGAAGACAGCAGAAATCGTGAGTGCCACTATCAATTCATTATAAGTACCCCGATTGAACCTGTAAAAAAGCACAAATATGCAGAACACGTACTTTAAAACAGGAGGTGGATGCACAGACTGGGAGCACGGTACTGTATAGGCTGGGAAGTGGGCACCGCATGTCAACCGTCACAGTAGCTCACATGGCAAGCGGACGAGGAGATATGTGATAGTGGACAGTGCTTGAGGTAGGTAGGAGGTTCGAATCCCACATAGGAGTTTGTTTTAACAGCCAGTTGCCTGGGATGTGGTAAAGTTGCATATTTGATAGCTTCCAAGGACTGATTTGTTTATTTGACGCTGTAAAAGACCGTATGTATCGTTGCATTGATTATGGTGCTGGGTTGGACAAGGATGTAGAAATGTCTGTGGCCAGCATAGGCTGTGAAGTGGGCGCTGTAGATCAAGTGTTGCAATAGCTCACATGGCTAGCACACAGTAGGATGTGTGATAGTTGACAATGCTTGAGGGTAAGAAGGTTCAAGTCTCATGCAAGTAATTTTTTAAGCCAGTTGCCTACGATATGGCAGGTTGTATACTTAATACCGGTATTTTTCACAGACTGATTTGTTTATTTGATCCTGAAGAGGACCATTGGTATGGAGCTGGGTTGATAGAGGCTAGGAAACATGTGACAGGATTTCAATTATCCACATCGGTTAATGCAGCACCTGCTTAAACTGACGACCTCCGTGGTCTATACAAAGCTGCGCGCATTGTTGTAAGGACCGTCTGTCCTGTTGCAACATCTCTGGTGAAGTGGATGCCTCGGTGATGAGCTGTCCAAGGTGACAAGGACTGGCCGGCTTCTATGCATACACCAGTTGTTTTGCGTAGCCCCACAGCAAAAATCCAGGGGTGTAAGATTGGGCGATCTGGTGGGCCAGGGGACAGGTCCTCCCCTTCCTGTCCAGTTATCAGGATAGTTGCATGGAGACGGTTCCGGACAACCACCGCCGCATGCGGTGGAGCTCTGTCATGTTGAAACCATGTCCTGCAGCGTCAAGGAGTGTCATGTTCCAAAAATGGTGGTAGTTCATTTAGGAGAAATAGCAGATAACATTGGCTGGTCAGATGGCCCTCAAAGAAATGAGGACCGATTTGGTGATCACTCATGATTCCACACCTCACTGTACCTGGAAAGCTGTCTGTTGCACCCAATGGGGATTATCCACACTCCAGTAACGCATATTATGGCGATTAATGGTTCCATTGTTGTGGAATCGAATCGTGCTTCGTCCATAAATAAGAGAGTCGCTAGAAAAGCAGGATCAGTGTCTACATGCTGTAGGATCCATTGAGAGAATGGCACCCGGGCATCAAAATTATGACCATAGATGGTACCGGTGAAACCGGTGGGTATCCAATATCCCCTAAAGAGATGCTCGGCTGATGTTCGTCTCCTGTGCAGTGGCCTGTATGATAGTATGAGGGTTACACCGGATAGCGTCAAACACGACCTCTTCATTGTCAGCAGACGTCATGGGATGATCTTGAACAGGCCGTATCCTTCCCACGGACGCAGTATCGTGCAGGTGTCTTTCCACACTCTGAAATGTCATGCCCATTGGTTGTCGTCTATCCGGATAGCGTTCTTGGTACAGGCGTTGTGCATAGTATGCATTCTGTCTAGCTTCTGCATAGGTAAGTAACATATCCACATACTTTTTGCTGGAATACATCTCGAGGCAGTGAATAAACTTTGTGTTGTGAATTGCTTCACAGGAGGGAAGTTCGTGCAGCTACATACTTGCCTGCCACTTGTGTGTTGCTATTGTTCCAACGGTGTATACTTTGCCCTACTTGTAGTCTATGAAGCTTGCAACATGTACGACTTAGCTGACTGGCCACAGACCACCATCTCTTCGTTTCTTGTCCAACCCAGCACCATACCCAATGCAACAATACATATGGTCTTTTACAGGGTCAAATAAACAAATCAGTCCTTGGAAGCTATCAAGTATGCAACCTTAAAACATCCCAGAAAAAAACCTTATTTGGTTGCTACAGTTTCTTGAGATTATGGTCTGTAGCTAAATTATATAGAGCAGGCAAAAGGGGTGAACCTTGCATTATGCTTTTCAGTAATTTAATAGGCTGCATTGCAGAATGATTAACTTTGACTTGTGCCTCATTTCCTTCTTGTAATGATAAGATTAGGGCAGTTAATTTGGAAGTGACTGTGGAGTTCTCCAAGGTTCTCTTAAGATGTTTGTGGCCAATGTTGTCGAAGGCTTTACGTATAAGCCACCCCTCTCCCAAATAAACTGAGAGCGATGAAAGGAACTACGAAGATATGGAAGACTTTCCCTTCGAGCTTCTTGGAGGGAAGCAGTGGTATTAAGTCATCTTTGGATCCGTCGTTGCATTGCAATGCACTCATACTTACTGAAGGGTGAAGGGCCCTCCGGTGTGTACTTGCAGCAGTCATCTTACCGTGGTACACATCCATACGGAGTGTGTGGACCTGGCTGATCTGGGCTGTAGTATAAAACTTCAGAGTGCCATCTCCCTCATCCTACGAGATGACGAGCAGTCAGCAGAGCTCGGCATCTATTTTATGAGGGATAGTGGCCTGTTTTTTCCCGTATAAACAATGTATTTTCTGTTTTATTGTTAACTATGCTTTTATTCCATTGACTCTATTTTAGTTTGTGTATTTTAGTGTGTTATTTTGAGTTCTGACTTCAAGGCAATGCCTTATTCCATTATAATCTATATTTTCTATCATTTTCTCAGGGAATATTGTGTTGTGGTTTAGATCCACTGATTAGTTTAATTTCATAACCATTTTTCATCATCATTTGTTTTAAGTTCTAGTCAGTGAATACGTTTTTAATGTTAATTATCATGTCATTTTGTTCCATCTCGTACTATTAAGGGCCGATGACCTAGATGTTAGGCCCCTGTAAACAACAGGACTTGGTGTCTTTGGCGTTCTTTAGATTGCAATTATGCCGTGTTTAGGTGGGTGCCTAGACTCTTTGATGTTCATGGAAAGAGACAAATTCAAGTAATTTCCAGTCAAGGACTAGTTCGATAATCCTTCTTATGACCGAACAGGTGGTGATGGGTCATCAGTTTTGAGGAGCCCTCTGGTCTCCTTATTTGTGTAAGAGGACGGTATGCGCTTTCTTGAGACCTCAAGGAAAGGATGTTTCCAACATTCTTGTAGAAAGCTGAATTGTCCGCGACCAAGTCCTCTCTCATGACTCGCATTAAGACATGGTCAGGACCGACGGATGTATCAACTGCAATCTTGTTAATTGCTGAACTTATTCCTTGCTTGGTAATGAAGGCTCTGCAAGAGTCTCATCTAGGGCACTTCTTTCAGAATCGGTAATTACGCCAGGATAGTGATTCTATACCCAGTAATTACTGGTTGAATATTGGTAAGAAAAACATTCTTCAAGGTCTCAGATTGGAATTTTACATTGTAGATGGTTTTTACTTACGACAGTGCAAATTGCTCATAGAAAAAGAACTGAATAAGTTGATGCAAATAATTTGCTTTTCTTTTTTTTCTGTAGCTCCCCTTTGTATGCTGTTCAAGATTTGTAGACTGTGAGAACTTTTGCTGGATATTAAAGTTCTTTCCATTTTTCCTTAGCTTGCAGAATCTCCTGGCAGGATGCTTCACTCTGCCAAATATCTTCCAAAATTGTGAACCAAGACTGAGAAAGGGGGATTATCACCATAATCATTGAATTTATTTTTCCATTTTGTGATATTGAGCTTGAACTCCTCTAGATTTTTGTTGAGATATTGTGAGTTTTGTTCTGTTATATCAAGGGGAAGAACCAAACGAATTATGTCGTATGACTGTTGTTTGTGATCAGTTTCCTACAGTTCCATCCGTTTCTGTCGTGATACATTAATTTCTCTATGAATTCGGGGATGACATTTACTTACGTGACTCTCTGACCACAGAAGTATCTGTCACAGTGGGGGCATTGCGTCAAGATCTGACTGGCTATTGGAAAACATTGAGATTGAGGTTAAAGGTTATTATTTCATACTACATTTGTAAATGGAAATTTAATTTCTTGGTTAATATTGCAGTTACCTTCCCAGATTAGTGTATATTAAAGTGAACTTTTGTAAAAAAAAAAAAAACTAATATAAACAGGTTCTAGTAGCTTCCGTGGCTCAGGCAGCAGCGCACCGACTTTTCACCGCTGGGTTCCATGGTTCAAATCCCGGTTACTCCATGTGAGATTTGTGCTGGACAAAGCAGAGGCAGGACAGGATTTTCAACGGGTTCTCTTGTTTTCCATGTCATATTATTATATTAAAAGTTAACTAAAAACAGTTTTGGCAAAACTGTCTGTCCATTCTACTGGACCGATTTGTTTCATTTTTGTTTCTCTCCGGAATTACCTGGCGGTGAATGTCTCTGAGTTCAGCCAACTTTGAGTAATCATAAAATCAAATCATTAAATGATCACTCAAATAATTGCAGGTGAAGGCTTACCCTAACCCGCATTACATTCTGTACTTAGCAGGTTGTTACGTGACTAACACTTTAATATTATGATTTATGTGATTTTCATCCTTAGTAATGTCATTGCATGCAGCTGTGTTCGATTACTACCTCTTAAGCCAGAGAGTAAACACTTCCTCTGATCACAGAAGAATACTATTCCCTGCTAGATACTCTTTGATTCTCTACCCAGTTTCTAATAAGTTACATGATGCTAAGAGAAAGAAAGTCTACGTACAAACAGACCGTACATAACATGCACCTTAGACATTATCTGGAAACACCTATCGAAGGATATCCTAGCTTTACTAGAAAGAGTGAAGGTCATGTATCTTAAAGTTCTCTGCCTGGCAAAGAAACGTTCCTTCGAGACTAACCTATGAGCTCACAAGACAATCGTTCCATATAGAAGAACTACGATTAAAAGTACCATTGCGATACAACACAATACCGAGCTTTACATCAAGAACTGCAGGATAAAAAGTGAATATATGGAAAAAAATTACCAAACAGATGGCATGATAGGATAAGAATGGATGAATTCTGACTACGAACTGCGTCACACCATAATGCATCATCATCTTCCTTCCAAGTATTGGGCCATGTGACCCGTTACGGTCTTGCATTTTACTTTTTGCAAGACTTGAAAGCAGTCAAATGTCCTTCCGACGGGTTGCTAGCCTGAAGGAAGTAAGACCATTGGTGGGGCTGCCACCTCTCAGCTAATGGACTAGCTGAAATCACAGCATTTCCTCCATAATGGATGTAACGGTTATACCTCCGTGACTCTGTCAACAGGGCTGGGAACAGGTTTTCATCTCGGGAAGGTGAGGTTGGCCTTTGGGCAGGAGAGGTTATGTCATAATCATCATCATCATCCTTCCAAGTACTGGGCCATGTGGCCCGTTACGGTCTTGCATTTTCTTTCCATCGCTTCATTGGACGTCCTATAGATCTCTGTCCTCTTGGCTGATAGCGTAGGATCTCCTTTGGTAGTCTTCCAGATTCCATCCTTTGAACATGACGTTTCCAGTTTTCTTGGTAATCATAGATGTAATTGATTACTGATTTCACATTCAGTCCCTTAAGCACATCTTCATTTCTTATACGATCCCATTTCGTATAGCCTGCTGTTCTGCGCATGAATGTCATTTCACGTGCTGTAATTCTGGAAATGTCTTGAGTTCTTATTGTCCATGCCTCACTGCCGTAGCAAAGGGTTGGTCTGGCTAAAGTGTTATAAAGACGTAAGCGAGTGTGTTTCTGGACAAGAGATGGCTTCATGATATGATTTATGATTCCTGTTGTTCTGGTAAATTTGGTTATTTTTGCAGAGATATCAATTTCTCCTTGGTAAGATAAATTGTATCCCAGATAATTGAATTCGTTGACTCTTTCCAAAATTTTATTATCTAAACAGATTTTACTCGGGATAGGGTCCTTCCCCTTAAAGGCCATTATTTTGCTCTTTTGTGGTGAAATGATCATGTCGAATTTTGAAGAGACTTTCTGTAGATTAAATACTGACCACTGAAGATCATCTTCTGATGATGCTACCATTGCAACATCATCAGCAAAGAGTATGGCATCTAGATGTGTGAGATATCTGCTGACTGGGATTGATCCATGCCTTTCATGCCTCCATTCCTGACCATAATGCACTTCTTATTAAATATTCATATAACCATGAAAAAGACGAGTTATCTGACCTGTTTATAACGAATGCTGAGGAGCAGCACGGGTCCTCTAGTATAGTATTTAACTCATTGTGTTCATACATTTTATCAGTCTTTAGCAAATCTGCTGATGGGTTGCGTTCTTTTCCTGCACTCCATTAGATGATACCTAGAGCAGGTCATGCCACAGAGGCGACAGTTCAGAACTTTCGAATAATAATGTTTTTGGCTTTATGACCCACTAACTACCTTTATGGTTTTCAGACAGACCGAGGTGCTGGAATTTAGTCCAGCAGGAGTTCTTTTACGTGCCAGTAAATCTACCCACACAAGGCTGACATATTTGAGCACCTTCAAATACCACCGGACTGAGCCAGAACCTGCCCACTTGGGGTCAGAAAGCCAGTTACTCAACTATCTGAGCCCGGCAAATTCCTCTTTTTCTAAACAAGCATTTTCCCCAATTTGTACTTTTGATTTCCAACTTTGTCTTCCCTACTTTTAAAAACTCCACTCAAGCTTCTTCCACCAACTGTTTGTCTCCTTACTCCCAAGTCTTGCAGCCCAATGTTTTTAATCAAAGTGAGGCAGCCATAGTTCTTTTCAGTTTATTTGTGAAAATATATATAAATCTATTTAAAGAGTACAGGAAAGGAAAACACTAGTAATCCTCAACTGGGAATAAGATATCTTTGAGATACTGTTTATTTCTCCCACATGCCCCCTGTGGGTGTGGGACGCAGATATAGAATACACCAACAGTACCCCCTACCTGTCGTAAGAGGCTACTAAAAGGAGTGACCAAGGGATGAGGATATTAGAACCATGAGAATACTTTGAATTAGTACCATTACGTGTGGAACACCATGGATCGATGTTACTTGCGACTTGTACCACCTTGCAAGCAAAACCATCGGTCTACATTTCATAGGAACAGTACCATTATTTGAGAAACACTACAGGTCTACAATTGCCTGTGATTAGTGCCACTAAGTGAGAAACGTCATGGGTTTTGCTGGTACCCATGATTAGTACCACTATGTGAGTTAAACTGTGGGTCTGCATTGCCTGAGAGTAGTACCAGTATGTGAGGAACACCATGGGTTTGTGTTACCTGCGAGTGGTGCCATTGTGTGCGATATACCATGGTCTACATTAGCTGTGATTAGTACCACCATGCGAGAAACACCATGATTCTACAATACCTGTTATTAGTATCACTATAGGAGGAACAACATAGTTCTGCTTTACCAGTGATTAGTACAGGATGCAGCAGAAATACCTGACAAATTTCAGACTTTAATAACTTGGCAACACAACAAGCCATTTAAACATTTATTGCACAGTTGGAAAGAGTAGTGTTTGCCATTTGCGTCACATACACATACACACTAGGTTTTGAAAATAACGTCATCCAAATGCCGACCGTCCTGTTCGATGCACCTCTGAAGCCCCTCCCTGAAGTTCCGCATGACTCGCTTGAGCATGTCTTGTGGTATTCCCTCGATTTCTTCATGGATGGCAGCTTTCAGGTCATGTTCGCAGCTTACATCGGAAGACACGATCCTTCAAATATCCCCAGAGAAAGAAATTGCACCGGGCGAGGTCAGGGGAACGGGCTGGCCATGGAACGTCACCCCGTAAGGAGATGAGACGTCCTGGAAACATTTCTCTGAGGAGATCCATCGACACCCTGGCTGTGTGTGGAACCACACAGTAGGATTCCCTAAGTCGGTGAGTGTCGGCTGCAGGAAGTTGTGTAACAGCTCTACATAACGATCCGATGTTACTGTTACAGTTCTGTCCACCTCTTCAAAAAAAAAAAAGTAAGGGCCTACAATTCTTAAATCAGCGACAGCGCACCAAACAGTAACACGCTCGCTGTGGAGAAGTCGCTCATGGATCTGTTGAGGATTGGTTGCAGACCAGTACCAAAAATTTTGTTTATTAACGTAGCCTGACAAATGAAAGTGGACCTCATCACTTGCCAGGTCACTGGTGTCAGCTGCTACAGCTTCCTAAGATAGTAGCACAACGCGCTTTGCGGTTGGCCCAATAACGTTCACTGAGTTTCTGAACACCCACCATTTTTTATGGATGGAACTTCATGTCTGCGTGTAAAATCCTCCTTATGATGTGATCCGAAAGTCCCAGAGCACGTGAATGCCTACGCACTGAACATCGAGATTGCGTAATGGCGTGTCTCACTGCATGGACGGTCTCTGGTGTTCGGACGTTACGAGGCCTATCGGGCAATCATTGTATCGACTAGGTGGAAAATAAATAAATACTTAATTGTGAATCTATTGAAGTGCGATACGGACCATGAAGCTGATTTTATGTAATTCGTTTTCACACTCGAACCATTTTTTCTCAAATGGTTCACCCATAACAGAATGGTGTTCCTGCTCGGAACTTTCTCATGTCGACCTAAGCCAAAGCGCCTGCGAAACAAACGCTGTGTTGTGGTAACAGTCAGCATGTTTTAAATAAGTCTCAATCAGGAAACTTTGGTGTTCACCACTCCACGCCATGCTAGCAACTGGCTGGCTGATTGACTAGCCCGGACAAGACGATGCACGTGTTCTCCAAGGCCAAAGCCAAGACCACACGCACCACGACAATAACACCTGTTTGAAAACTGTGGCCAATACGACATTTAGTTTGCTCCAATCTACTGTATGTGACACAAATGGCAAACCCTGCTCTTTTAAACTGCGCAACAAAATTGTGAATGGCTTGATGCGTTGCCGAGTTATTTAGTCTGAAATTTGTCAGGTATTTCTGCTGCACCCTGTATTATGAGGGGCCATTGACCTGGATTTTGGACCCCTTTAGAAAATAAGTATCACCCCTGTAATTAAGGCAATGTTAATTGGATCCACTGATTGTTTTTGTTTCACAATCATTTTTTCATCATCATTCATTTTAGATTCTGGTCAGTAGATACATTTTGAAGTTTTAATTACTATTTCATTTCGTTGACCCTTTAAATAACAAACATCACCATCATAATCATCATCATCATCATCATATTTCTCCCACTAATATCTTGAATTGTTGGAAGTGCAGTGTTATTTTGTGTTGAACAGTGGTGGTGGTACCATTCGCTGGACTCGACATGTGGGGGATGATGCACTCGGTGAGGAAGAGCGACTTCATCCGGAACACCATCAAGATGTTGGAGACGTACCTGAGGATCGCAGGGGAGCAGGTCAAGCAACATGGCCAACAGGCATCCAAAGTGGTGCTCGTGGTGGACATGGAGAACTTCAACCTGCGCCAGTATGCCTGGAGACCAGGTGAAAGATAATTATTATCATTATTATTATTATTGTTATTATTATTATATATATATATGTTTAGCCCCTTAAGGAGCACGTGGAACCATTAAATAGCACTGGTATTCTTCATCTTCTTGTTCTTCTTATCTTCCCAAATCTTCCTCATCCTTTCACTATGGGCCTGCCGTCTTTCTTGTGTCCATGAGTTTGAGTTTCAAGCATTTCTCAGATGGATTTTTGGGTGCAAATTTATGGCTGTTGATCTTTTGTCTGTATGTATTCCTTGTGGTTGCCATTAGATCAGCGTCTTCTTCTTATTATTATTATTATTATGCGTGAATGGTCCCTTTCGGGACACACGAAGTTTTATTTATGATTTTGTTTGCGGAGAATCCACGATGCTTTCATCTGTTCATTAAAGATTCTCTTCCTTTCTTCCATCCACTTGTTACTTGCTCTTTTTGGTACTTCATCCTCTGGTGTAACTTCCCACTTGTCAATTTTCTTTCTATATATATTTCAATTCAAAATTTCTTCTTCATGTCCGCTTTTGTTTGTTGTATGCAAGGGAAATTCTTCAGTTTATCAACTCTTTCAAGAATATGGTGGGTTAGTCTGGTTTCTGGAAACCTCCTAACATGTACATAAAATTTCAGCCTTCTTTTCCTGAGGTCTGCCGCAATAATAGATCATTTTTCTGTGGATTTCTGGAATTTTCCTCATGATTTTTTGCTCTTCTTTTAGGATAATTTCGAGCTCGCCCTTTTTATGAAGTGTTAGTTTCCCCTACATATAAAGCCTCAGGTTTGATTACAGTATTGTAATATTTAGTCTTAACATGGAGAGACATGTAGTCCTTATTGTAGATTTCTCTTGTTCTCCCATATGCTCTTCTGAGTTTTTGGACACTGTTATTTTGGGCTATTTTTTCTTGTCCGGTTGGTTCAAGAATTTCGCCCAGATAGTTTAAGTGAGGGACTCTGTTGATTTGTGTGTATTTTGTATTGACACCGTGGATATCTAGTTTTCAACAGAAAAATTCAGTTTTCTGGAAGTAGATATGAAGTCTGGCCTTTCTGGCACATTGTTGGAGAATTTCAACTTGCTTTATCATTGTGACTTTATCGCTGGACAAAAAGGACAGGTCATCTACAAAGGCTAAGCTTGGAATTTCAAGCTTGATTTTTTGTGTCCCAATGTTTATTATTATTATTATTATTATTATTATTATTATTATTATTATTGACTCACTGCTGGTGTCCACAGGAGCCATTTTGAATGTATGGTGATAACTAGGGCTCGGAAGTTGAGGAAAAGTCCATTTCTTTTTTGAGTGTCCGAAGACCAGGCCGATGTTCATTCTGAGTCATTGTAGGGCAGAAAATGGTGGATATTATTGATCCTTTTTTAGTTTCTTTTAGATCTTAATGGCTTTTTCTTTACAACTGGACCTTCTTTTGACTATATTTTTACTATAGTAGGTCTGTTAATGGACATGATAAATTTTCCAGCTAAGTAATGTCCAATAACAGACCAACTATATTGGTTTTATAAATTTACTCATTCGGGAAAAATATTTCAGGTTCCCTATGGGAAGCAACATCTATATCATATACTTTTAGTGCCAATTCTCTATTTGAATCATCATGAAAGTTTATCCATTACCTCTTACACATCTTTTCTCTAGTAAACACATGTATTGAAACCATATCTGACAACAGAGAAAATGAAATTGAAAACTAGTGCTTGGAAAAGGAAAAACCAGGGGTATCAAATTATGTGCAAGGTAAGTGAAATATTGAAAGGAGAAAACTTTGATGTGAGTGTTTGTGACGAGCTTCAATAACGGACCCTTAACATCCGTTGATGTGGAGAGATGTTTGTCGATGTTTCGCAGCGTGCTGCACCTAAGAACCTGGAGATGATTACTGTGATATACTGCAAAGTCAAGTGAGGTAAGGTTTCCAAATTCCAGTTTCTGTAACCCTTGTGTGGTTAGCTTATGATTCCAGTTATACTAATTAACAATGTCTTTCTCAAAGATGTCTATTGCAGGTTCACCGAGTTCATTCTAGGTGAAAAAAATATTTCATTATAAATTCTGCAAGTAATTTTTTAATGAATATGCAATTCCTTTTTTAATTATATTAATCTAAAAAAGTCTGTTGCCTGTAAGAAGTATCATTTCACATTTATAACTTTGCATTTTATGTTGCATACCACCAGAATTTTGTCTTTTTAAACATTTTATTCCTTCATATGTCAACTAAAATTTAATGAATTTGGATCTCATTTTTTTGCCAGTTTTTAGGTCTTTCTGTAGCTCTTCAACTTGTGAGCCGCAGTAATGACTGAAACAGCATTTCTCCAATCCGCTCACTCCTTCCCCCAGTACATTGTTGTTCCTCTTCTTCTTTCAATTATATGACTTCAAAGGATCACTCAGTCTCTTCGAACGAACTATTCGGGCCTTGTCGTCCTCCCAGTTATTTTTCATACATTCCCATCTTTGTGCCACTTCCGATATTGAAAACATTCATCTCGTGAGTGTGAAGCGAATGTTTGACTCCTGTATTTTATCTTACCTGTGGTGTCCTTGGGGGCATGGACAATTTCCTTCAGATCCCTTTTTCTCTCCTCTACCTGCAGCCAGTTATGGTATTTTTTGAGTTGAGATTGTACAGTACCAGTTGCATTAGAAGTACCGAATCTTTCATTCTCAGAATTGCACTTGCAATTATTATTCTACTTACTCAGCATTTATCCCGCTTAATTGCAAGGTCTGCTGTTTTACACTACTTCTTCCACTTGATGCGGTCTTGTGCATCTTCAGGAGAGACATTCGTCACGTGGGCGTCCCCGCAAAGTGTCGAGCCAGCGCTTCTGTGGTCGCTCTCGTGGTCTGTGGCCCTCAGGACATAAGTGTAATGCCCTTCTCGCAACTGAAGAACTGTTTCTGTGTAACACGTGCCCTAACCGTTCCAAACGATTCTCTCATGTTTTCTCAGGGATTGGGGCCACACCAAATGCCATCAGAACATCCTCATTTCTGATGTGATCTGTCTAGTGAGTCCCATTGGCCAGTGAAGCATCTTCATCTCCATGACATGCAGCTGTTGTTCGTGTCTCCTTGTGACTGGCCAACAGTCGGATCCATGCAGTGCCACTGGTCTAATGATGGTTTTATAGATATTTGGATTTCAGATACATTGCCGCCCTCCGATCAAAAAGGACTCCTGTGACTTGGTGCTACTTCATCCAGGCAGCATTGATTCTGCTTCAGACATCTAGAAGCGTGTCACCATCCGATTGGATAAGTGATCCCAGATATTTAAATCAAAGATGTTTTCAAAATATCAACACAGTCGATGTTAATTGACCCATCACTTTGTACCCCACACTCCGGGTACTCAGTCTTCCCGACGTTAAGTCGCACGCCAGATCTGTCCAAGGAGTTTTTCCAACGTTGGACAAGTTGTTGCAAGTCTTGGTGGGATTCAGAGGCGACCATAACATCATTAGCATAGAGTAGAGTCCAAGGGTGTGGTGTTAACACTTCTGTGCTGATGGTGTCGAGACAGAGGATGAACAGAAGCAGACGTAGAGCCGATCCCTGATGAACGCCCACTTGGATGTGAAATGGTGCAAACATTCCAGCAGCACTTGCAATGAAGCAATAAAATGTTCCATTTCTTCTGAATTTTGCTCAAAATTAACCAAACAATCTTTCCTCAATAGAAAAAGAAAGTGTGTCAATTGGGAATGAAGCGTATTTTATCATGTATATGAACTCGGCAAAAAGCATGTATTTCACACAGGCACATGTTTTCCAGCTGGTGAACTGGTGGTCGTCATTCTTCAGATGTACGAAGCAAACTACCCGGAGATTCTCAAAGCAGCGTACATCATCAACGGTGAGTAGACAACTTCATTATGTCTCGAATTGAAGAAATACTTTCATTCTTTTTTTCAATTAATCATACCTGCCAATTTTCTCGATTTAGGTGGGTTACTCCCGATTTTCGACAGTGTTTCCCGCCTCCTGAATATGCTATTATTTCTCCTGATTTTAGCTTATTTTTTGTTGAACTTCAAACATTTTTCAAATCCTGCCATTTCAGCTTTGTACGCCAGTGACCGAAAGTCCTTCGCTCATTGGCCGCTTACATATGAAATATAAATGTTTATTAATACGAGAAATGCGTGTGAATGTGCAATGTTTATTGGAACTTGTACATCGCGACGTGTATATTGATTGGTCAGTCTCTCGTTCTCGTATGCTATGTTAGTGTTCATTCACATCAGTCTAGTCTATTCTAGTCACTAAATTTCGAGTCTTTTTTTTTTTTTTTGGTAATTTACGAGGCGTGTTTTTTTAAGTAAGTAAGGTCTGCTTGAAAATAAGTACACAACAAAAGGTTATTTCAAAAAACTAAATTTATTTTCAGAAAGTACATACCTCACTCTATTTTTTGACATAGTTGCCAAGTTTGTTCAAACGCTTATCATACCTCGTAACCAATTTTAAAATACCCTCTTCATAGAAACTTGCCGCCTGCTCCGATAACCAAGAGCTCACTGCCAGCCTCATTCAGCTGGCTACTTTAGAAAATGTGGCTCGTTTCGTAATTGTCTTCTTTTTCATTAGCATTTGTTCCACAGGGTCTGCTGTCTCCATTTCTTTCTGTCGTAGGTCGTGTCAGGATGGAGATTTACACTTTTGAGGTCTTTGTGCAGCGTCTCAGCCCCTCTCGCCTATTTCCTGCAACTTCCAGGATATAGATCTTCTTCATGATGATGTTCACTCCTGGTCACAACACATATCCAAAGAATTGTAAATGGCCCAGTTGCATTTCCTCCTCTATTGGTGCAACACCTGAATTATTTCCCTCTGCCCTCATTGGAGATATGATCCCGTCTGCTGGTGCCAACTGTCCAGCTAAGCATATAGTTCACTTCTGTTCTTTGGTGATCAGTCAACATTCTTTCATCTGACGATCGCAAGTGATGCCTGCCATAGCTCACCACTTTCCATGCAGCACAAATTGTTGCCTTTACCACTTTGGTGACACAGCCATTGCACTAATCTTAGATCCCAGATACTTCAGTTTCATAGTTTGTGGTAGGTCCTCGCCATCAACTTTTGGTTGTTCCAGTTTCTCTGGATTTGACTTCACATATTCCATTTTCTTTTTGTTAACCTCTTGACCGCGCTAGTACTTACTCACGTATTGGGTTGGGTTTGACCCATTTAGGCTTTTTCGAAATTCATAATCTATTCGTAAGTTGCATTAGTCGTCTGGATATCCAGATGAAACCCTCTCATGTATATTAAGTTGTCTACATAATAATTTATCTCTGTGGTAATGATGGGATAATCAAATACAAAATAATCGCTTATTCGAATATTTCATTTTATTCAATTATATTTCCCACTCTGTTATTTTTTTTGTTTGAATGAATGAGGCCATTGAATGGTGAATATTTTTTCTATCTGATTATTTTTTTCAATTATCTTTTTATTATCCATTCAAAACAATGAGGCACTCGAATAGTGATTTTTCCATTTGATTATTTTTCAATTATTCATTCGTAACTACATTTGAATAATTAAGGCAGTTGAATAGTGAATGCTTTTGAAATATTTGAATGAAAAGTGATGTTATTAAGGCAGTTAATTCACTCATTTAGTTTCAACATTTGGAGATATGTTTGGAAAAAGGAGTATTTCTATTTTTTTTGCTATTTCAATTGATTATCCATCCGACAAACTTAAACTGAAAAATTGATTCATGATGCATCCGAATATTATATGCGACACAAGTGAATGATATTTGAAACTCATGTGAATTGACGATGTTCTGTTTCCTATTTTGTCCCTTTTAAAAAATATTTTCGATGTACCTAATTAACATTCGTTTTTACCGTGTTATCTCTTGTCACAGAAATAAAAATCACAGTCTAGTTCATTTCTTGAACTGTTGCTGTAACACTGTTAGTGGTTTTCCCAGAAAGAATAAACAACGATTCTTAAAAAATAAATAAATAAACTTACGTGGATTAATTTCACAAGATTGTTTGTGTTGTCTGTTTTCAGTTTCCAAGGTCTTCTTCATCGCCTTTAACATCGTCAAGAACTTCCTCAAGGAGTACACCCTGAGTAAGATCCAGATCTACAAGAACAATCCAGCCAAGTGGAAACCTGTCTTGTTGAACCAGATCCCTGCCGACCAGCTGCCGGCATACTACGGTGGTACCATGACTGATCCTGACGGAGACCCCAAATGTCCTTCCAAGGTTTGTGCAGTAACTCCTCACCTTCTTCCGAGAAGAACAGACTATACTTGAAAAAGTTCATTAAATTAGAATGACATGTACCGAGTGGTTAGGGGCGCGTACCTGTGAGCTTACATTTGGGAGATAGTGGGTTCTCTACTACCCCCACCCTGCTACCATAACACAACACAATACACGACCTACCTCACTTACCTCTCTTCATAAATTGCCGTGGATGGACTGGAACGAACTAAAACAGTTCGGAGCTGGACCTGTGCATAGACAAAAGGGGAGCGAAAGGACAGAAAGGCAAGAACCCGTAACCCCATGAATAAAAGAATGGATCAAAAGAAAATGGGGTTTATTACCAACACACACAATATTAAAGTGAAAACAAAAATGGGAAGCTGCATTAAGAATTACTTACATAACTGCAGGAAAGTTGTACATCAAGTAGGATCCCATTCAGTGACATAGTAAGTTTTGTATTACACGTTAACAGTGCATACGATGTCCGGCTCCATGGCTAACTGGTTAGCGTGCTGGCCTTTGGCCGCAGGGGTCCCGGGTTCGATTCCCGGTAGGGTCGGGAATTTTAACAATCATTGGTTAATTTCGCTGGCACAAGGGCTGGGTGTATGTGTCGTCTTCATCATCATTTCATCTTCATCACGACGCGCAGGTCGCCTTCGGGTGTCAAATCAAAAGACCTGCACCTGGCGAGCCGAACATGTCCTCGGACACTCCCGGCACTAAAAGCCATACGCCATTTCATTTCAGTGCATACGATCGCACTATTCACTTCCGTATGACCACATACAAATACAAACTCATTTCAGATAAATAATGTGACGTGGAACACGTTATCGAAGGAATCAGAAAATGGAACTACCAAAGGCAGAATACAAGCACACAAATGCGGACCGTGCACATATCAACAGTTAGCATACCCATGCTCCAAACAAGCGTCCACTCGATACTAGTGTGTCACAACAACAATGCCAAAGCACAGCCTCCCAAAGGAGCGGAAGCAAAGAACTAGAAGATGTTGCCACAGTTACAAAAACAAAAACTAAGCGCCGACAGTGGAGCAGATGACGGCCTAAAAATATAAAATAGCATTCCACACATGACCCAAGCCGGCAACTAAAAAGAAAACAAAAAAGAAAAAGAAAGAAAAATTAAAATTAAGATTACGAGAAATGGAGAGTACTATAAACCATGCACAGGCACGCACACGCTTGTATTGACAAGGACGGAGACCCAATATAAAATCGACCCAAATCAGACCGGCGTGTCAAGGCACGCAAAATATACTTTCGCGCAGGATGACGGCGGATATCATGTACTCACGAGCTTGGTTTAAACTCCACAGACACAATGCTGGACCGCCGCATAAACAGGCAATTCTGACCCAAATATAATCGTAGCAATCATAACTTCCGTCAACCCGGGACATCCAAATTGCCTCACGTGGACAAACATGGATTAAACGCCGCAGCATCAAATCGTACAATATACCTATGCTCGGCCATGATTCAAAACGAGGAGGAAACATAAGGGCATGGTCTCAAAACCCACAAACACACAGGGCCAAACAAACAGATAGGTAAATACCACTCTCCGCTGTCGCGCGTGTGCACACAAACAAAGAAAGAAACATTTAAACACACACAAAATTAACGAAGAGCCTACAAAGACAGGTGATAAGACTACAGGGATGCAATTACATAGAACCGTTCTTGTAACTATGGCACATGAAATGAAATACCTGGGAGCAGCACATCGGGAATCTCGAAATATTTACGTCAATCAAAATAATGACTCCCAGCAGAGAGCCGAGCGTTGAAACAAGTAAATCCATGATAATAGCAATTCGTAGATCAAGAAGCACATTTTAAATCCCAGTTTGTTCATCATTTTCAATCCCTCCACTGTTGGTATCACGAGCAGACCAACGTAACACTCGGAGAGCGAGAGACAGACTGTGTATCAACACAGATGGCTAGAGCGCCATCTTCAATGAGAAACTATAAGTTTCACGTCACATTCGGGTAGTGTTATCGCTAATGGCGACGACAGTCAAGGAGAAGTAGGAATAAAGGAAGTGCATCACGAAGGCAGGCTCGGTTTGGCAGAGTTCGAACCCCACTGTTGGCAGCCCTGCAGATGGTTTTCTGTGGTTTCCCGTTTTCACTCTAGGCAAATGTTGGGGCTGTACTTAAAATAAGGCCTTGGTCGCTTCCTTGCCAGTCCGAGCTCTTTTCTATCTCATCGTCGCCATAAGGTCTATCTGTGTCAATATTATTTAGAAACATAACACCATTTATGTCGATACCCTTTAATACCCGAAAGTAAGAACTTGCTGCATTGTCTCGTCTCTCTCTGGCCAGTTACGTTATGCTCCGTTGAGGTCAATATTATCGTTACTGCTATTTATTATTATTATTAACGTATTTTTTTATTATTTTGTTTTGTAAATTATTGCAGGGTTGTTTAATGAGCATTTAATGGGCTGGCTAATTTACTGGTAATTTTCGTTACGTCATTTTTGGTGACGATTACGCCTGAACGTCAAGTTTTATTATTATTCGAATAAACCTTTTGAGGGAACGATAAATCAACTTTGGTTACTTTTCTTTGCATTTAACTTTCTTCGTGTCCAAACTTCATTCATTTTCTGAGAATGTTGTTCCTTTTCCTGCTGAGTCCATTTTCTTCCAGTTGTTAATTTCTTTCTCTCCTGAAATCCTGCCTTTCATGTTACTTCTCTGAAACGTGTTCTGTTTTCTATTGTTTCTATTTTAACTCCAGTGTTTTTCATATTCTTTTCAGTTTCAGTGAACCACGTTGGCTTGGATTTGTAACTGTTCAATAAGTTGAAGATTTTAGTTAGTCTATTGTTATTCATTCTATAAATGTGTCCAAAAAACTAGTCTTTTCTTTTCCTCATCACAGTTGTCAGTTTTTCAACTTTTAAATATAGCTCTCTGTTTGATCGTAGTCTAAATTCGGCATTGTTGTTTCTTATAGGTTCCAGTATTTTTCTCAAAATTCTTCTTTCAACTTTTTCTCATTTTTCAAGGTTCCCAATTCTTGTAAATTCAACAGTTTCTGCTGCATATAAAATTTCTGGCTGGGCCCACTGTTTGATAATGTCTTAATTTCAAGTTCCAGGATGGAGATTTCTTATTGTATATATTTTTTTCATATGAACCATCCTTTCCATTCTGTTTACTCTTATATCTATAGCTACCTTTTCTTCTGTGTTGTTTGTGTGTAAACGTAGAAGTAACAGTACTAGTAATTATTTAGCCTTATACCAGCAGCTGAGTGATTAGATACTAAGTCTGCAGTAAAAATCCATTCTTGTTTTTCATCATGATGGGTCTGTACAGAAAATGCCTCCTCACTGTCATTACTAAATTTACTAGGAGTACCTATGTCCTCAGGTATAATTTCCACCTCATGTGCTATATCAGTTACTTTGAGATATTTTCTGCAGAGAGCTGTAAAGTAAGAAAGGATTTTTACTGAGGACTTTTTTAGAGAGGTAATATATATATATATATATATATATATATATATATATATATATATATATATATATATATATATATATACATTCAACTGTTGAAATAAACTGAAAATAATGTGCCATTGGCACTGATGCTTTTTACCATGAATAGGCTGTCCCGTAACCCATGGGTACTAATGCAGTTAGAAACTTCCAAACATAACCTCAACCTCTATTTGTTGTCTTAACCTGACAGAACTTTGAAGTTCCCAGTATTTTATAACATCAGAATTGCAAAATGCTACGCAAACAATAAGTTGATAGAGAAAATTTTGTAATTTTTGTACCGGTATTCATTTAGAGGGGAAAAGTGTTAGCTAATCATTTGAGCAGTAGAAATACTATTAAGAATCAAATGTTCTTTGCAATCCAGCATTCACCAAAATGGCTTCACCACTACTGCATAGTGTCACACATTTCAGCCTGATAGCTGCTGTATAACGTGTGTGGTCGATGCTGCCATCTCTTACTACATTCCAGAACTATTTCGTAAGACGAATGAGAAGTTCCGTCAGGTTTCCGAGTAACGTGCAATACTTGCAGTGATTTTTAAAAGCTGGGATTTAAAGTCCTGTCAGTAAACAAAGGGTTAATTGAAATTTAGAAGGTGGGTAGTAAACATATAATACAGAGTATTGGACAATATGTATAAATAAAGACCCCACAGTTGAAAAACATTGGGTAGTTAAACCAATAAAACCATGAATGAGCTTGAATTAATTACATTCTCTTCTGATATGGTACGGATCCGATACCTTGGCCTTTAAAGGTTACAGCAGTGCCTTAAATTATTAAGCCTTTGGATATATCAACCAACTTATTAGTTCCTTCCATTCAAATAAAATCTTAGGTTCAGCCTGGGTGGCTGCATGAAGACCTAGCAGAAGTGGAAGGCTGAAACATGCTAGTAGTCAGTGTTGACTCAGTTAAATTCATCTTAAAAGCTCTTCAGTTTGTCTAATATACAAGTTACTACAACATACCTCACACTACTACTTCTTTCGTTTCACCCTCTTTGTGGTACATTTCTCTGTGTGGTGTTCTTTTCTTAGTGTCCAGTATTTCTTCATTCTCTTTTCCTCTCATCTTCCGAGGCAATAGGTTTGGCTTTTAACGTAGATTTGTCTTCGAACCTTATATTTTCATCTTTAGTTATTACTTTAGCTGTTCGATCGAATAGTGAATTTTCTGTAATTTTTAATTCTACCAAGTCTTTTTCAGTTTCTTTAAACCAGTTAGTTTTGTTTTGTGGTCAAAGATTTGTTTTGTTAATCTATTAGAGTTCATTCTGAGAAGATGACCATAAAAATGTATCCTCCTTTTTTGCACAGTATCTGAGAATTGTTCAATTTTCTTGTAGAGTGTTTCATTCTTGATGTATATTATAATCCTGAAATTTTGGTCTTAAGATCTTTCTTAAAATTTCCGTTTCTTTTAGCTTGAGAGTCTCCATCAGGTGTTTAAAATTCGTGTTTAGTGTTTCTGCTGCATGTAGTGGTTCTGGTTTAATCACTGTTTTATAATTTTTAATTTTGGACCCCCATGAAAGCAATTTCTTGTTGTTAGTTCAAGTTTATTTTTCCTGGTTCCATTGCTTTGCATTCCACAGCATTCCAACTAGTCTTACTCTGAGATATTTGAATTCTTTTACTATTTCAATCTCTTGTTCCTGGACTATTGTTGCTTGTCATGATTTTGGTTTCTTCAAAGGAGATTAAACAAAGAATTGTCCTTGATCACTTGTTTTATTTCATTGTGAAATTTATTTGCTGGGTCGTGTTGAAACTCTTGAATTCTGTTGTTGCTGATGAATTCTGTTATTTTTTCTATGGCCTTGTCTTTCTTCATTATGACCATTGTGTTCCCTGTATCTGCTTTTGTGATTATAAGGTTGTAGTTTTTTTTATTCTGTTCTTAACTGTTTTCAGTATCGAGTTGCATAATTAGGATGTTTGGTGGAATTTTCTTGTGTGACTATTTTTAAGGCTTCGTTGGTGGCTAAGTTTTGTATTATTTCTCTTCATTGTACAGGTGGTATGTTGTCGCAAGCAATCTCTGCGTCGGTGATTAGTTATTTTATGCTGTTTTTGGTGTGATGTTCCTGACAGTTGAACTCTAGTCCCTTTTCCAGCAGATTTATTTCTTTTTCTGAAAAGGTAGTGTTTAACCCTGTTATTTAATTTAGGGTGAAATTTAGTGAGTTTGTTGTGGTTCTTTTCTTGTTGATTAGGTTATTGTCTATGACCTGTTGTTTCTTGATTGCTTCTTTGTTTAATAGTGTGTATTTTATCTGTTGTATCTTGTAGTATAATATATATATTTAAACTGTGCGTTCAATAGACTGAAGAGCTGTTAAGTAGGGTTGGGCAGACCGGAACATTCAGTTGTTCCGCAACATTAGGAGCTTGGAGGCGGAGCGTTTCGGTACAGAGTGCCGCAACATGGGACGCGGGACTGTAACAACTGCATAGTAGAGAGAGAGACAACATGACATGCTCCGCGTCAGCTGGAATGTGCCTGTAACGAACGTGCTGTGTCGAAGGCGGCACTAGATAAACTAGTTGGCCTTGGCTGTGTGCAGTGGGCACTTCGGACGCGGGGCTGTAACTACGCACTGCGCAGTAGAGAGAACTTCGAGAGGCAACATTACATGCTCCGGGCCAGCGGGACTATGCCTGTATCAGTGTATCGAACGTGCTGTGTGTAGTTTCTAATGGCCATGGCCAGCATAAAGCTACACGAAACGCGAACGAACAGTTGGAACACTGAAATTCGCGCACAATAATCTCGTTTAAAGGCTGCGTTTAGGTCAAGATTTTTTCGGTCAATACGACATACAGATAACACAGTTACAATGGCAGTACAGGTGTTTAAAAGTAACTAATCTAAGGATATTTCCACCAGTTGAATGTATCGTCAGGTATTGTAATTAGGGCCAGGATAAAAGTTCACGGCACGTGAAAAACCAGTCGAAAATCTGAAATATGCACCCAGAAATATCATGTCTAAAATGTTTTTAGGATAAGAATGTCTTCATTCATTCTGAAATACACCTGTCATAATTAATTACACTGGCAGTAGATGTGTTTACAAATGTCACAATGTTATTTTCACTAATTAAACATATACTCGCACAATTAAAGAGATATTTACCGAGCTCGATAGCTGCAGTCGCTTAAGTGCGGCCAGTATCCAGTATTCGGGAGATAGTAGGTTCGAACCCCACTGTCGGCAGCCCTGAAAATGGTTTTCCGTGGTTTCCCATTTTCACACCAGGCTGTACCTTAATTAAGGCCACGGCCGCTTCCTTCCCACTCTTAGCCCTTCCTTGTCCCATCGTCGCCATAAGACCTATCTATGTCGGTGCGACGTAAAGCCACTAGCAAAATATATATATATATTCGTCAGTACCGGTACTCTATTTACGTACACAATATTAAAGCAGAACACTAAAATACAAATTAAAAAGTATATACTATACAAGGAGAATACGAAAATAAAAATAAAACACTATATTATACTGTACTAGGAGAACACGAAAAAAAAAATTAAACACTATATACTGTACAAGGAGAGCACGAAAATAAAAATTAAGTGAAACTACCGACAAATTTTAATCTTCCAATAGGCTACAACACTTTAAATGGTGCTCAAAATGCTCACGGCATATCTTCATTCAGGAACATGATTTTAGAAACTTTGTCACTTTTCAGACGTGTACGGTTTTCTGTGATGGTCTGTCCCTGCTTTGAGAACACTCATTCACAGGGAACTGATGTCGCCATAATGCAAAGTCTCTTCTTCATTAAGTCGTAGAGGGCTGGCAAGGTATCTTTGTTGTCATTCCACCATTGAAGAGGATTCTCTAACCTATGCAGAAGAGGCATATTTAAATACTTATCAATCTGTATGATACTTACTGTTTTTGGATTAACAGTTGGCGCTTGAACGAGCTCTTCAACGCCTGCATCAAAGTTTTTCCATAGTATGCTCGAAAATGATACTGTAGACCCATATGCCTGACTCTCATTTTATGAGGGCTCTTGTGTTCCACCTGATGTGTTAACAGCTGTCTGTTGGTGTGCAGTGCCAATAACGGTAGCGGCATCATTAATAAGTTTTTCCTTTATTTCTTTAAGTTTGCTTTCATCCTTCATAAAACCATACGTGGATCTAAAAGTGTTGCTTCCCACATTATATTTATATTGTGGTACTTATTGCAAATTTTACTTGTCAGTTCTTCACATATCTTGCCAAGGAGTCGAGAAATGGCCGGACTGTCATATTCCACCTCTCGCAGCTGTTGGTAATGAGTTCGAAGGTTCCTACTCATCAATCCAATTTTTGAAAGGATAACGTGCTTTTCACTGCTGACTTCCCTCGTCATTTCATCGAAGCACCGAAGAATTTCAACTGATTTCTCAATTATGTACCAGTCTTCATTGTTTAAAACTTCCACAGAATTATTGTTCATTATTGCAAGAGTACTTTGTAGTGGTTCTTTGGTCTGAATCACTCTACTCATCATCTTGTATGTCGAGTTCCACCGTGTTGGACAGTCCTGCTTTAGAGTCAGAACAGGATAACCCATCTGTTTTTGAGTGCTGTGAAGTTTTTCCAAGGATTGTGGGCTCCTTTTAAAGAATTCGACAATACGTTTTACCTTCTCTCTCGTTGGCCTTATTTCTTCCAGGCTTGATTGTGCTACTAGATTCAAACTATGCGCTAAATACGGAACGTGCCACCAGTTGCACTTCTGAACCGCACTAACCATATTTGAAGCATTATCTGTTGTGCAGGCCACGATTTTGTCCTGAAGATCCCATTCTATTACCACTTTCTTGATTTCTTCGGCAATGTTGTCTGCTGTGTGTCTTCCTACAAACTTTGAGCAGGACAGAAGCTTTGAAGAGAGTGTGCCATCACTTTTACATATGAAATGAGCAGTAACTGCTATATAGTTTTCATTTTTCAATGAAATCCACCCATTTGTTGTAAGGGTACATATGAAGCATTTTCTGACATGTTAGCTTTGACATCTTGCAATGTTGTGTCATAGAGTTTATTCAAGAGACTATTCGAAAGTGTTTTACGGCTTGGGATACTATAATTAGGATTCAACATCGATAAAAACTTCTGAAACTCCTCAGCCTCAACTATATTGAAAGGTAAAAAATCTTTTGCAATCCATTTCAACAACTGTTCAAGTTTCTCTTTCTTAGTTGTTGACATAGGCCTGGATGAATAGGCTTGTATTCTATTTTGTTTCAATCTTTGTACCTTCCCTCTGCTTAATGTGCTTAACTCGAGTGTATGATCGGACGTACCTGTTGTAGTAGTAGCAGTAGTAGTGTTGGTGGTAGATGATGATGAAACAGCTTGCATTAGCGACACAGGAAGATAGGTTTGTCCTGTTATTACTTGAACAGATGTGGCAGGCACAGGACTTGAAGCTTCAGTTGTTGCCTTTTCGTCTTCTGAGTCATGATGCACCGATAAGAAACTACTTTGATAAATGTCTGTTGTGGGATGTTTAAGTCTGAAATGTCTCGTCATTGTGCCGGTTAATTTAATTTCGCGTGGCTATTTCTAGCCGAGTGCAGCCCTTGTAAGGCTGACCCTCTGATGAGGGTGGGCGGCATCTGCCATGTGTAGGTAACTGCGTGTTATTGTGGTGGAGGATAGTGTTATGTGTGGTGTGTGAGTTGCAAGGATGTTGGGGACAGCACAAACACCCAGCCCCCGGGCCATTGGAATTAACCAATGAAGGTTAAAATCTCTGACCCGGCCGGGAATCGAACCCGGGACCCTCTAAACCGAAGGCCAGTACGCTGACCATTCAGCCAACGAGTCGGACATTGTGCCGGTTGAAGATCCCTTTGCACACAAAATAGAAAAACATATATTGTATTTCACTCTGTCGGGTTTTATTCTAGTAAAAAAGTCCCAAACAGGACTCCGGTGCGACGTCATGGAAAGTTTACCGTCCTTTGTACGGTGTATATTCCTAGGCTTCAATGAAAACACACTTATAGAACAGTTGAACACAAAACAGAACACATTAAGTTATTCGCATGTACCGATTTACTACCGAAGGCCAGTGGCAGGCTGCAACGGAACTCACAGAACAAAGAGGATATGACAGAACACGGAACACTCCAACACGAGCAGCACATGGCGGGACTGGCGGCGGCACGGGCACACTGCACTTCCGTCTAGCGCCTGACACTCAGGAGCCGTCATGAGCCGTCATCGGCTATATCCGCTGTCACTTGACTCATGGTGCCGAACGCATCGTGTCGTCACAGGTCCCGCTTACCTTTGATTACTTGATATAGATGTTGATTCCCATAGGGAATCTGAAATATTTGTCCTGAATGAGCAAATTTATAATACCAATATAAATGGTCCGTTATTGGACATTATAAATTTTCCAGCTAGCTCATTCTTGGTTGCCAGCGTTTCGCCCTCGTGTGCTAGGGTGGGCTCATCAGTTGGTACCTAGCACACCTACCAATACGCTGGCTAGTGCATACCGTGGAGGCCACTGCGTAGGCTAACTGGAGCCACCGGCAGTGCCAATGCACTAAGAGACTTCGTCTCATCACTAAAAATTGATGCCTGCTTGGCCATCAGATGATATAGATGTTGATTCCCATAGGGAATCTGAAATATTTGTCCTGAATGAGCAAATTTATAATACCAATATAAATGGTCCGTTATTGGACATTATAAATTTTCCAGCTAGCTCATTCTTGGTTGCCAGCGTTTCGCCCTCGTGTGCTAGGGTGGGCTCATCAGTTGGTACCTAGCACACCTACCAATACGCTGGCTAGTGCATACCGTGGAGGCCACTGCGTAGGCTAACTGGAGCCACCGGCAGTGCCAATGCACTAAGAGACTTCGTCTCATCACTAAAAATTGATGCCTGCTTGGCCATCAGATGATATAGATGTTGATTCCCATAGGGAATCTGAAATATTTGTCCTGAATGAGCAAATTTATAATACCAATATAAATGGTCCGTTATTGGACATTATAAATTTTCCAGCTAGCTCATTCTTGGTTGCCAGCGTTTCGCCCTCGTGTGCTAGGGTGGGCTCATCAGTTGGTACCTAGCACACCTACCAATACGCTGGCTAGTGCATACCGTGGAGGCCACTGCGTAGGCTAACTGGAGCCACCGGCAGTGCCAATGCACTAAGAGACTTCGTCTCATCACTAAAAATTGATGCCTGCTTGGCCATCAGATGATATAGATGTTGATTCCCATAGGGAATCTGAAATATTTGTCCGGAATGAGCAAATTTATAATACCAATATAAATGGTCCGTTATTGGACATTATAAATTTTCCAGCTAGCTCATTCTTGGTTGCCAGCGTTTCGCCCTCGTGTGCTAGGGTGGGCTCATCAGTTGGTACCTAGCACACCTACCGGTGGCTCCAGTTAGCCTATGCAGTGGCCTCCACGGTATGCACTAGCCAGCGTATTGGTAGGTGTGCTAGGTACCAACTGATGAGCCCACCCTAGCACACGAGGGCGAAACGCTGGCAACCAAGAATGAGCTAGCTGGAAAATTTATAATGTCCAATAACGGACCATTTATATTGGTATTATAAATTTGCTCATTCCGGACAAATATTTCAGATTCCCTATGGGAATCAACATCTATATCATCTGATGGCCAAGCAGGCATCAATTTTTAGTGATGAGACGAAGTCTCTTAGTGCATTGGCACTGCCGGTGGCTCCAGTTAGCCTACGCAGTGGCCTCCACGGTATGCACTAGCCAGCGTATTGGTAGGTGTGCTAGGTACCAACTGATGAGCCCACCCTAGCACACGAGGGCGAAACGCTGGCAACCAAGAATGAGCTAGCTGGAAAATTTATAATGTCCAATAACGGACCATTTATATTGGTATTATACCTTTGATTACTGCGAATCTCGAAGTGAAACCAATTAAACTAGTGTATTATTTAATTGTAAAATAGCCAAGTATAACTTCGTGTGCCCAGTATGTTGTACCCGTACTTCATTTTATTATACACAAGACTTTCTTTCTTTTCTTTCTTATAGTGTAAGCATTCTCGAAGATCCCGCGTGAAAAGATGCTTCCAATCAGTTAACTGTAGCTTGCGGTAATGAGGTGAAGTTTGTTAAACCGTGGACTTGAGTTCCTTTCTTTCAGAATGTTCAGTGAAATCATCACTTAAGCTAGTGAAGTGTATTATTTAATTCTCTAATAGTTGTGAATAACTTGGTGGGCTCAGTATGTCAGAATGTTCTACATCCTTTAATTATAGGAAAACTTGAATTATCATTTTAAGACGAAACATTCAGGTGAAGAAGTGATATTTACAAGTCATGTAGATGTAAGTGTTTCAGAATAATATTAGCGACTTAGTTTCTCTTTAAGGTGTTAGAAATAATGAATGTGTACCTAGTAGCATTAGAACCGATTACAAATTGGGCAAGCGATAGCATTGTGAGCGTTCAATTATATCACTGAGCCTGTAATTCTGTTCACAATACACTCTGAACTCGAGGAAAGTGAAAATCATAAGTTCTGAAAAGCTCAAGCAGAGGGAGAGTGTGGTGGCTAAATATCCTGCTACGCGATCATGCACAAACTTAGCCGATAAAAATGAAATGGCTTATGGCTTTTAGTGCCGGGAGATCCCAGGACGGGTTCGGCTCGCTAGGTGCAGGTCTTTTGATTTGACTCCCGTAGGCGACCTGCGCGTCGTGATGAGGATGAAATGATGATGAAGACAACACATACATCCAGCCCCCGTGCCAGAGAAATTAACCAATGATGGTTAAAATTCCCGACCCTGCCGGGAATCGAACCCAGGACCCCTGTGACCAAAGGCCAGCACGCTAACTTAGCCGATGACGGTTCCTGAGTGTCAGGCGCTAGAACAAAGTGCACACGGCCGGTATCGACAGTCAGCTAGTAGGCGAAGGGGAAGGGCGCTTCTGACGGGATAGCAAGTCAATATCTCGGTCTCGCTTGAGAATGTTTCGGAGCAATTGACACTCCGTGTTCCGGAACAGCGGAACATAACGGTGCACCGGCACAGTGTCCCGAAACAGGGACATAGTGCCCAACCCTACTGTTAAGTAGCTAGTAGACACTTGTTCTCTGTAGTTGACTGGAGCGAGTTATTTACAACTAACAGAGGTCTCTGTAGGTGAAGACTTGTTTTTATATGAAAATAGTTTTCTGAAATCTAGATATTTACACAGACAAAGTTATTCAGTGCACCCACTTCATGAAAATCAACGTGAACTTGGTGAATTTCATAATTTGAATAGAATGCTTAAAAACAACAAACAAAAAATGCTCAAATATTACCGAAGGCCAGTTACATTTTAGTATATCTGAGATAACATAAAGGATCTTATTAAAGGCACAGAAAAACATTCCATTTCAGAACAGAAACTTGCAGTAACTTTGAGGTAAGGGAATTGATGAAATAAAAATATTTTGGAATATCCTATAATCTATATATTAAAAGAGTGCACTAAAACCAAATTTGACAAATCTGTGGATCCGTTCTACTGGACTGATTTGCTTCATATATGTCTTGTTCTCTCCAGAATTACCTGACGATGAATCGTGACACATTGACAGGTCTCCAAGGTCAGCCAACTTTGAGTAATCATAAAATCAAATCATTAAATGATCACTCCAATAATTGTACGCGAAGGTTTACATTCTGTACTTAGCACGTTGCTAAGCAACTTACACTTTCATTAATATTCTGATATGTGTGATTTTCATCCTTAGTAATGTCACTGCAGGCAGCCATTTTTGATTACTAGCTGTCAAGCCAGAGAGTATACATTTGCTCTGATCATGGAAGAATAGTATTCCCTGCTAGATACTCTTTGATTTTCTAACCTTTCCCAGTTTCTAAATATATTCAACAGATGGCAGAGCGTTCCTGTTGCTAAGAGAAAAAGTCTACGTACAAACAGACCCCATCGTGACACGCCTTAGCCATTATCTGGGAACACCTATCGAAGGATAACCTAGCTACACTAGAAAGAGTGAAGGCCATGAATCTTTAAATACTTTTCTGTCTGGCAAGAAACGCTCCTTAGACTCTAACCTATGAGCTCACAAGACAACCGTTCTATACAGAAGAACTGTGATTAAAAATACCATTACCTTCTAGGGCACAATTAGTAAAGTATTCAAGCACCGGGCGAGTTGGCCGTGTGGTTAGGAGTGCGCAACTGTGAGCTTGCATCTGGTAGATAGTGGGTTCAAACCCCACTGTTGGCAGCCTTGAAGATGGTTTTCCGTGGTTTCCCATTTTCACACCAGGCAAATGCTGGGACTGTACTTTAATTAAGGCCATGGCCGCTTGCAGTGCCTGTTCTTCCACATATATATCTTGCCCAAAGAGCCTTAGTGATCTCTTTCCCTCTAATCTTCCCCTTCTTGTAAAAGGGACCAGAGTTATCTTGTTCGGGTTGACTGATAGTTGTTCTTCCCGACACCAGTTCTCCACAAGATTAAGCAATCCTTGCATGAGGTCCCGGATAAACTCATCACCCTACCTCGCACAACAATCACCAGGTCACCTGCGCATCCCTGTGTATAAAAACCCTGTTCGTTGAGCATAGCTATGATTCTGTTCACCACGAGGTTCCACAGCAGAGGAGAAAGAACTCCTCCCTGAGCACAGCCTCAGGTGGCCCCAACCATCAGCTTTTCCACAAACAGGGACTGCTTTCATCCTCGTTCCCTCCAACATGGATTTAATCCATTTGACGACGGTTCCACTCACCTTGCTCCTTTCCAATGCCTTGATCATAGAGTCATAGGTTGTATTGCTGAAGGCTCCCTCTATATCTAGAAATACCCTCCCCTAGTTCACAAACCAACTGGTGGAGTGCTACTTCAGTGGATCTGCCATGTCCATGTGCAACTGACCTTCATGTAACATTGAGTTCAATTGCACCGTTCTTCCGATATATTTATCCAGAATTTTCTCCATTTCTATCGGTATGAAGGAGGTCAAACATAATGGTCTGTATGCTTCGGCTTGGGCACAATTTGCCCTTCCAGGCTTAGGCATGAATACTTCTTTAGCTTCAGACCATGATCTCGGCATGTATCCTAAAGCTAGACCAGCTCTGAAAAGGTCCCTCAGGGCATTGACGAGCATCTCCCGTCCCTCCTGTACGAGTATCGTAAGTATCTCATCCGGCCCCGGAGCCTTTATAGGAGGAAATGAGTCGATTGCCTATTTTACGTACTCGTGCCTTACTATTCTGTTGGCACAGCTCCAATCTGCTCCTCGAGCTCTGGTCTCTGTTCCAACCGTTTCTTCCTCTGTCGTCTCCTCAGCCTCAGGAAAGTGACACGCCATTAGCGACGTACCATAATGCGCTTCTTATTAAATGTTCATAAAACCATTGAAAAGGGTACAGTAGGCAAAACAGTTTGACTACGACAGGCCTATCGAGACGAGTTATCTGACCTGTGGAGCAGCACGGGTCCTCTAGCAATATTTTATTCTATATTTTCTTACATATTGTACATAATTCTTTTAAAATGTTAAAATCTGAGTGGAATGAAAAAATAAAATCAAAGTATCTTCATTTATTAATTTTTCTCAATCCGTGATTAGCACTCCGCTGGTGAGCTTCAACTGGCTCGAGGAAACCGACAGCTCACCGCTTCACTAGTTTTACTGCAATAGATGGCGTCAGCTCGCACGTGATTGAAAGATAATTTAAAACGCCTCAACACTGAAAATGTTCATAAAACATAGCGCTAGCTGCTGCAGGTAACCGCTAGTTGTTCCACAAGTGGAGCCAAAGAGATGCAGGACAGAACAACATTTAAGAAAAAGCTTGAGGGAGTGGGGGATGCACCCGAAAAACCACTGGCCATGGCACGGAACATCTCGGCGAAACTAAGAGAAAGATGATTTAAGAATCTTTGACGAGATTGCAAAGAGAAAGGAATAAGTATGCGTGACAGAAGGGCAGGTAGATCGTGTAAAGACAGGCCACAGATGGCCGTATCGATGAATGAATGATAACATTTTGTGATTAACAATCTTTATTATACTTTTAATTACCCATTAGCTTGTAATAAATAATAATACTCCCTGTGAAAGCAGAAGTGTGTAGGAAGACCTTGAAAAATATAAAATGTACCAAAAATAGGAAAATATTAACAATTAATGAATAATTATCAATAAATAAAATTAATTTAAGATAAAATAATAAAGATTTAACAAGAGAAAATGCCAAACAAAAGCTGTGCAATGAATGAAAATGAAAAGCTACAACCTGTTTTTCAGTCAATGACCGGGGCAGGGATGGGATGAATGAAGCCCCCAACCTGCGGCGAGGATAGGAATTGTGCTGGCTGCCGAGGCCTGTCGCACTCCTCTGGGGCAATGATTAATGACTGACAGATGGAATGAAATGACAGTGGAGAGTGTTGCTGGAATGAAAGATGACAGGGAAAACTGGAATACCCGGAGAAAAGCCTGTCCCGCCTCCGCTTTGTCCAGCACAAATCTCACATGGAGTGACGGGGATTTGAACCACGGTATCCAGCAGTGAGAGGCCGGCGTGCTGCCACTTGAGCCATGGAGGCTCTGTGCAGTGAATGAGAAAGAAAATTAATTAGCACCAGAGAAAATCCAAATAAATTCATTTAAATCAAATGAATTACTTTATAGAGTAACAGATGCACTCAAATATTTTATCACACATTGACAACGTCATTTATACAACAATGAGAGATCTCTCCAGGAACCAACAACTAGTACAGTGTGTTTCAAAAAGAATATATGTATTTCTAATGCATATATTTATTAAACTGTAAGACATACGAATATGAAACTTTACACACATATTTACAAACCTCTCAAGTTCAGATTACAGATGTTCAGTATGTCCTCCATCAGCGACACAAACAATATCACATCGATACTCAAATTCCTCCCATACTCGGGCAAGCACGTCCTTCTTCACTGATGTTATGGCAGTACGGATGCGGTTCTTCAACTCTTTCAGGTTCTGTGGGAGTGGTGATACATAAACGTTGTCTTTAACGAAACCTCACAGGAAGAAATCACAGGGTGTCAAATCCAGTGACTGTGGAGCCCAGCTGAGACATGCTAAGTCGCCAGCTCCTTGATGACCAATCCAACGGTTCGGTAGAGTTTCATTCAGGTATTCACGCACTTGGCGACTCCAGAGAAGTTGTCTTCATGCAGCCTCGGAAACAATCAGTTTTGTAACTGCTGACCGTTAACCATGTTTCCATCAAAGAAGAATGGGCCATAAACAGATGATCGGGATATCGCACAAAACACATTGACTTTGGGCGAATCTCATACATGTTCAATGACTGCATATGGGTTCTGTAAGCTCCAAATTCGAACATTGTGTTTGTTCACCTGACAACTAACATGGAAAGTCGCTTCATCACTGAACATGGTGCGTTGTGCGAAAGTATTATCATTGTCAATAGCATCAGGAATCTCGTTACAAAATGCCACACGTTTGTGTTCATCATCAGGACGCAGAGCTTGTAACAGCTGTAACTTGTACGACTTCATAAACAAGCGATGTCTCAAAACACGGCAAATTGTTGTTGTAGGCAGTTGTAACTCCCGACTGGCACGACGAGTTGATTTTCAAGGACTACATTGGAAAGCAGTTTCAATTCGTGCAACATTTTCTTCAGGAACACGAGGGCGGCCAGGACTCTTTCCTCTACATACACATCCTGTATCTACAAACTGTCGATACCATCTGCGAATGTTCCACCCATTTGGAAGATCAATTTGGTACCTCAACCTGAAACGTCTTTGCACTGTAATATCGGAATTGCACTTCGCAAACTCGAGAACACAAAATGATTTCTGCTGTGGAGTAGCCATTTTAAACACATGACGGTTACCAATCAAAACAGAAGACAACTTACATCTAGCAGCTATTAATATAAACTAGACTGTGTATTTGTTTCTCCAATGATTGAGGTGCAGTGATCAATAGTTTAGACAAAGTAATACTTTGTAATACAAATATTATTTTTGTAACACCCTGTACTACATAGGCAGCAAAGGGAAGAAAAACAAAAAAATCTAAGCTATGTATCTGAACAAAAATTAAGAAATGACAAATTAACAAGGCAATTAAAAATCAATCTTTGAAAGCAAAACACTTCGGTCTCCAAGAAGAGGTTTTAGCAGGAATATTACGTGAGAACTAAATTAGAATTTTAGCTAGTACAGTTCCAGAGCATTACCTTACAATAGTTTGCACAATGATCAGTCTCATCCAGCAACTATGTAATAATTTCGTAAAAGCCTTTAAATGATAAAAGAAACCCCAAAACTGGCTAACATGAAGGAAGAATGGGCAGAGTGGCTCACCTTTTGAGCCCAACTTAACAGGTTCGATCCTGGCTTGGTCTGGTGGTATTTGAAGGTACTTGTGTTGGAAGATATGCTAAAGTACAAAATTCTTGCACCTCGGTGTCCCCAAAAACAATAAAAATGTAGTTAATCGGACGCAAAGCAAATAACATAATTTTCAGAATAGTGCCCCATAAAACAAAACTGGAAAACAAATCCAAACAATGAACCATAAACTGCACGGATATAAAAAATATTATCTGCATCCGCACTTCCTTCATCCGCGAATGATTATCTGCAGCTAAATATTTAACTACAGTACATTACACCCAATATATTGAAATGGATAGATCTGTTAACATAGCCTGACACCTGGCACCAGAACCCCTACAGTCACAGGTGCATGAGGGACTTTCTCTTGCGACAACTACCGACGTATTGACCTTTGTTCCTTCCTTCTCTTCATTGCGGGCATGAGCCTGTTGGGCTTAGGTCAGATTTACGCCTGTATGGTCTCGAGGTTCTTTATATATCACCTTTCTCCCAAACCACTGTCAAGGGTCACCTACCCACAAGCAAAAACAAGAGTATACCTGAGTTAAAATCAATAAACTTCATTATTCAGAAATTACCAGCAAAATTATCGGCACTGCCATTCAGTTTGCATCTGCCAAGACACTAAATGTGCACGGCTCTACCCATAAAGCACGCCAAGGTACTCCAAGCACTAAAACTTCTTGGCTCCAAAAATATACTTGGTGTATATTTCTTTCTCTAATCTCACCCAAAATAAGTGAATAATGCTAGATGGCTACAGAATATTGTATAATTCTTCTTCTTTTAACCACTTTTCCCACGTGTGTCGAGTCACGGGTTCAGCAGTGTTGCACATGCTGATTTAGCCTTATTTTACAACTGGATGCCCTTCCTGATGCTAACCCTATGTGGAGGTATTTGGTAGTAATGTGTGTTGTCTGAACATGAAGAAGAGAGTTTTGGGACATACGCATAGACCCAGTTCCTGCAACAAGAAAAATTAATAAGACCAGATTAAAATTTCCAATGCAAATGTAAATCGAACTTGCGACCCTCTGAATTGAAGGTCCCACTGCTGACCATTCAGCCAAGGAGTCGGACATAAGTGTCCACATTTTTTTCTCGAATACATTTTTATAATTTATAAGATGCTATTGGCTTTACGTCGCACCGACACAGATAGGTCTTATGGCGACGATGGGACAGGAAAGGGCTAGGAGTGGGAAGGAAGCGTCCATGGCCTTAATTAAGGTACAGCCTGGTGTGAAAATGGGAAACCATGGAAAACCATCTTCAGGGCTGCCGACAGTGGGGTTCGAATCCACTATCTCCCGAATACTGGATATTGGCCGCACTTAAGCAACTGCAGCTATCGAGCTCGGTAATTTATAAGATGTTTGTCCAGATAACTAGATATAGTATTACACCTTTCCTGCCCTCAAGTGTGCTCTGTCCAATACCTCACGGTTCCCCCTGTGGGTGGGGGCAGGAGAATAACACCCACGGTATCCCCTGGGTGTCATAAGAGGTGACCAAAAGGGGCCTCAGCTGCTCTTTACTTGGGAGTGTGAGTTAGCGACTGTGAGGCCCTTAGCTGAGTCCTGGCATTGTTTCCACTTACTTGCGCCAGGCTCCTCACTTTCATCTATTGTATCTGACCTCTCTTGGTCAACTCCTGTTCTTTTCCGATCCCAGTTCAGGATCGGTAAAACAACCGGGAGTGAACTGTTATCATTTGTGCTAAGATATAATGCAGTGAAGTGAATGAGGACGTTGGTTTACGCAGGTAAATTTGAGTAGATTGGCAATCAGAAGAACTGAAGTTAAAGCTGTCATGGAAAGATTGGCACAGCAGTAAATAAACTTTTCAGTGAGTTCAGGCATTGTAACATAGTGAATAATTCTTCTTTGAAATTATGTCCTCTAATCATGGCATAAAACATATCTTTTGTTTCTGACTTTTAATGCACTTTTTATAGTTTTTAGGTTATTTCGATTGATCCAAAGTTTTTTTTAATCCAGTCAACTTATCCTCCCCAATTAGTCCAGATCAGTTGGGATCTACAGTCCAGTTATTATGGTCATTGTGGTGGTGATGATTATTGTTTTAAGAGAAAGTACAACCGGGCAACCATCCTCTATATAACACTAATCAGAGAGAAAAAGTGGAAGGGATCCGACACTTCGAAAAGTGAAGATATCGGCCAAAGGAAGACAAGGGCCATGAAGGGCGTGAAAATGAAAGACTCCCTTGACCTCTACCTAATGCCATCGGGGTTGGAAAAGAATAAGAGCAAGGTAGGTCAAATAGGATAGATGAAAGTGAGGAGCCTGGCACGAGTAAGTGGAAGCAATCCCAGGACTCAGCTAAGGACCCCGTACTCGCCAACCCACGCACCGAAGTTCAGAGCCCCGGAGGCCCGTTTTAGTCACCCAGGGGATACGGTCGGTGTTATTCTCCTCCCCCACCCACAGGGGGTATTATGGTCATTGGTAAGGTTTCCAACAAGAATTTAGTGTATTGTGGCTTTCATAACATTATGAAATATATCTTCTTTTTTTTTTGTCCTGTATTATAAATGTAACTGCGTGAACTGAGCACATGAGCGTTAGATAGGTATTTTGAAAAAATTTCTTCAATATCTTGCGCTGTTGTAATTTTATCAGCTGCTCAAGTTAGCCAATCAGATTGCTTCGCAGGTGAATTCGAATGGGCTTTACGAGGCGGTGTTTCTAAATCTGCAGGTGGCTTGTTCGGACTTGAGAGTAACGCCGAGAAATGAGCATCGTGCTTGCTTGTTCAAGTCCCTCCCCTGGAGGAGTTTATTAGTGGTCTCAAGCCGGTCATAAGCCACATATAGATTTATCAACACTGCCTCGGAAAGCCCATCTGAAGTTGTCCGCAAAGTGATCTTTTTGGCTAACGTCAGCAGCTGATAAAATTACGACGCAAGATATTGAAGAAATTTTTTCAAAATACTTATCAGTATGACCAACACTCTAACGCTCAATTCACCTTGTTTCTCACCACCGTGTACATGTCTTGAAATTGACTGTTTTAATGACTTCCAGGTGTGTTTTACATCTCGTTTCAGGTTAAGCCCGGTGGTAAAGTCCCCAAGTCTATGTATTATAAGAAACCTGAGAACACGGTGAACAGTGAAAAGTTCACAACAGTGGTGGTCAAGAAGGGAGATAAACTGAAGATACCTTTCCTAGTAGCGGAGGAGAACACGCTCTTGAAGTGAGTAATGACCATCACCACCATCACCAATGTCCCACTCCAGTCGCCCGGGTGTGGTTAACAAGCCTCCTCCACTCCTTTCTGTCCTTCCACTTTTCCTGCTCCATTACCTCCGCCACATCCAATCCAGCTTCTCTATTGTCTTACTATTTGCGGCAAAACAAACGATACTGAAATTACAATATGTACCACACATTGTACAGAATATTCCTGAACATTATTGAACATTGAGATGAATGGAGGTTGCTGTAATGATGTTATCTCCTCGTATATCGTATTTCTCCAAATCCAAGACAAATCTGAATGCAAGATGTCTCCTACTTTTTCCTTTAAAAAAAATTAAATTGGGCTTAAAAAGTGCTTCATGAAATCATATGAATGCCTTTCTAGTATAGTACGCATTTTTAGACTATCTTTTCCAACACTGAACATTGGCTTTAGTTTCTCACAACATAAGGTAAAGGTCAAGAGTGTTAGCACGACCAGGGATAAATAAGCAAATTTAAAGGAAATACTTACAAATGATCCCAACAAAGGCTATCGCTGATTGAGGAAGCACTGGACACAAGAGGCTAAGCGAATCAACTTAAAATAAGCTTAACTAATTGGCTGAAATAATAATTCCTTGATCAATTTAAAGAACAACTTTAATAAGCCAAAATCATTTAAGAACATCTGACCTCCATAATAATAATTTAAATTTCCGAGCAATTATTGAAAGAAAAAATCAATTCAAAATCAAGTTTTAAGAATGAGCGCTGAAAATCTTCCAGAACAATAAATCAATGTAGTTCAGTTCAAAATTAAAATGCTAAAACAACCCAAATCATTTAAGGTAAGTACCACCTTCCAGTCTGTAATTCAAATTCTGATCCCTTAAGTAATGGGAGGTCAACTCAAAATAAGAAAACTTGAATCAAATATTTCAATATGCAGGCTGAAAACTTCTCCAATGGGTTATCTCGGTCACCCCAAATGGTGTAAGAACAGTCATAACCCACAACACACATTACTTCAGAAATGAGCCAGAAATAATGCAATGACATGCAATAAATCCACAAGTAGCACCATAATAAAATATCCCACAATGAACAGTAACTTCAATTAAATCAGGCACACAAGAGTGAAGAAAGGAAACCAACACGGGCAAACAATCCTTCCCAAAAAAAAAAATCAGATGACAGTCAAGACATAATAATTAGCCGACACTCATGTGTCAGACACAAAGGAGCAAACGCCCCCTTTACGTTTGCATTCTGTTACACGGTTGGTGTAACCGAGTGACAACCACCATGATCAAATCCCAACACAAGTACCGAGTAATTCATCAGAAAAGCTTTCATCCTAAAACTTATTCTTTTCCTCTTACTTGCTCCGAAGAGCTTGAATATATTTAAACAATAACATAATTATTACGATTTAAAGGAGGAAATGAAGTTAACCACCATAAGCTTAAGCAGACACTTCGTATATAGTAGTTAGTTGGGAGCTCTGCAACGTAAATATACTTTTACTAACATGGAACCTTAAAAAAACAGCATTAAAGCACACATTAATATCTTTCATACACTCGAATTGAAATCCCAAAGGTATGAGTATTACATAAAAGTATTACATAGATATGATGAAGTCCAGATTTTTTTTTTTTTTTCTTAAAAATTGTAAGCTCGAAAAGTCCAAAAGATCAGCTGTAGAAAATCTCACATAACGTAGCGTTTAGTAGTGTACATGTCCCTTAACACAATAATTAGCAGCCTTCGATGGGGTAGGTTAACCATTATAGATATGCTTGAAGCTACTTACAAGGTCAGACGCAAGAAGAAATGAAATCTCTTTAAACAAAACAAACCAGTTCTTCAGGCCCTTACGCCCTGATGGAGAAATCCTCATCCGGGATCAAATCCCACAATCATTTTCCTTCTCTTCACGGATAATTTATCCTCAAACCAGGACAGAAGCGTAGTTTTCGAGGCGTCTTCTTCCAATTCAGCAACAAGAATTTTAAAAAAAACTGCTATCGATTTCATTATTGACCAGCCACGATCACCGGCCTAGCAGTGTTAACTACTCCCGGCCAGATAGCAGCACCGCTTGGTCACCTCGTACGACTAGTCCCAACTCGACCGCCAGATGGCTCACCATTACCAAATCAGAGAAAATTCAAGGAATCTTGAGATTTGAATTCACCGTGAGGCTGATAGTAAGGGACGCATGAATAAAATGCAGAACAGATCGTACCATAGCGAGGAATAATTCTAAATCCATTACAAGTTATGCCATATTTTCTTGTGTATGCACAATTATTCTTCATTTCCGTGAGTTTCATAACCATTAAATTAAAATTATTATCATAATATCAAAGAGAACCCATTGACAATTTGCCGGCACTCCCTGTTCCACGTCCCTACAATACGACAATCCATCAGAAAAATATTCCTGCTGTCTATAAAACTAAGCTTCAGCTAGAACCGGCTGCCGCTACATGCCCATCCTGCTTGCTGTCTTCAGCAGACATGTGTAATAAAGACACAGACATTGAAGGTCAACAAGTTTATTGCGCCATGGTATGGGCATTCCGCTCTTGTGTTTTTCATGCATATACCTCTCAGTTTAATCTTCGACTTTTTTAAAGCATCCTTGGTGCGGGCCTACATTATGTATTTTTAAGCCATCTTTGTCTTCACACTAACGCAGAACATTGGCTTTAGTTATGCCGTATTTTCTTTCAGCTTCACAATTATTATTCTTATCCACATGTTTTTATAACCATTGACTTAAAATTGTTATTGTAATATCAAAGAGAACCCATTGAAAACTTGCCGGCAATACCTATTCCATGTGTTTTTACAATATGATGATCCATCATGAAAATATTCCTGTTGTCTGTAAAACTGTTAATTTTACTGAGTGTCAGGTACTGCAGATGTGTTATAACTCTGCCATTGAGTAGCCATGGCCTTTCTAAGAATTCAAAGGCTCGCACGTTTTGATGCCATTCTGCGGATTTGAGTTGTAGAGGCTAATACAGAGACATTTGTTTATCTATAGAGCGGATTGTCACTTGCCCGGTCCCCACACTGCAAGCCTGTCTCCCACCAAGTAGAATGACATTCTCTTTTCACTATTTCCTGAGAACCAGTGACATGCAGAGGCACTGTAGAACCGGTTGCCGTAGCTAGTGATGTGGCCTATAGGCCTGATAAAGATGCGGACATTGAAGCTAGAGTTTTAAATGGAAAATTCTAAATTCCCATGGAGGGAATTAGATATTTTTCACCAATAGAGCATGTCAAAAACATATCAGATGTAAGGCTTTTCAGGCGTTTGCTCTATTAACCAGCGTTTCGTCTTAGGTCTGACACTAGACTCGTCAGAGTGGGATGTGTCAGACCCTACCCACTGACGCTGGGTGTATGCAGGTGAGTTTATCAGAAGCCTATATATGAGGCACAGTCTGATAACTGCATAGGGAGAAAAATCTCCACAATGGAATTATTGCCCGCCTAGCAATTCCGAATGGAAAATTTTAAATTCCCACGGAGGGAATTAGATATTTTTCACTAATAGAGCATGTCAAAAACATATCAGGCTAGGTGGGCAATAATTCCATTGTGGAGATTCTTCTCCCGTATCCAGTTATCAGACTGTGCCTCCTATATAGGCTTCTGATAAGCTCACCTGCATACACCCAGCGTCAGTGGGTAGGGTCTGACACATCCCACTCTGTGGAGTCTAGTGTCAGACCTAAGACAAAACGCTGGTTAATAGAGCAAACGCCTGAAAAGCCTTACGTCTGATATGCTAGAGTTTTATGCATGCGGGGCAGGGGTAAGTGAAGCAGCGATCCGCAGTAACTGCCAGTGGTGTTCAATACTGTTTGGTCGCAAATGCAAGATGACCCTTGATTTTTTCACACAAGATTCTGAGAAAAATGTCTTCTTGGATTTGGAGAAATACGGTAATTCAGAAATAGTTGTAGGTGTGTCATCTGTCTTGAGAACTGATTCTTTCAACATGTAGGAATCTTGTGCTATGAGATCCTGGGAGCAAGAAGGCTACAGGAGGAATTGGGCACTGTTGCAAAGCGGTGAGGAACTGTAACACCTGCTGGAGAAGTTGTCCATGGTTCTCATTTGTGGTGATGGTTCTGTTGTCCCCTGACACTTTTTGACTGAACTTGTCAATGACAGCTAACATTGTTCTATTGTTTGGAGTCTCCCTGTTAAGTCTTTAGTGTGAAGCACATCTCGGCCCATTCCATATGACTGGAAATAACACTGCACAATGTATCGTTGTTCCCCTCTTCAAGAAAGGAAGCAGGCGAAAATGTGGCAACTACAGAGGAATCACAGTTCTGTCACACAGACTTAAGTTGATGGAGAAATTACTGAACAACGATTAAGGGCCATTATTGAACCATAACCTGAAGAGGAACAGTGTGGGTTTAGAAGCAACAGAACAACAGACCTTATCTTGACTGTTAAGATGATAAGGAAAAAACACTGGGAAAAGCGAATAGATATCATCTTTGTCTTCCTGCATATAGAAAAGGCATATGACAGGTTGGCAAGAGAAAAAATATGGAAATAACTGGAAAGAAGGAACGTGCCAGTATATCTTCCCAACAAGGTAAATACATATGTTCTACAACCATTGCGAGATCTGTACCCAGTTAGGAGATGGTTATTCTGACTGATTCACTACAAATAAAGGAGTGTGACAGGGCAGCACTTTGTCCCCTCTCCTGTTCATTATGGTGATGGATGAAGTAATGAAGAGAGTGAAGAATGAATCTAATGAGGACTTCAGTGCATTAATCTTCGCAGATGATGTGGTGATTTGGCGAGGAACAGGAAGAGAAGTTCAACAGAAATTAAACATTTGAAACCAGCAGTTTGGCCTAAAAATCAGCCGCACAAAAACAGTAGTGATGCCAGTCAGCAGGCAAGCCCTACAGGTTAACAACCAACTGGACGGTCAATATCTTGATAGTACTGTAACCAGTGATGCAAAGTGCTCTGCTGAAACACTAACAAGAGTCCAAAAAGGAGCAAAATGTTATCACCAAGTCAGGTCTCTTCTATGGGATAACCAAATACCATTAAGTATAAAGAGAACACTTTATCAGGTATATGCCGTTGAAACCTGTACGATCAACAGTAGAGATAGTACCAGACTCAAGTTCAGTGCTACAGGAAACAAGAAGAGATAAGATCCGGAATGAAGAGATCCCTCATAATACACGAGTAAAGCAGTCGCTAAGCGAAAATGTAAGAACATGAAGACTGAAATGGTATGGTCATGTCAAATGGAAGCATCAAATAATAACAGCAAGAAAATGGCTAGGAAAGGAACTGGAAGACAAAAGATCTAGAGGCAGACGGGGAAACGGTGGATCAGTCAAGTAAAGCAGGATCTGGAAGGAGAAGGAAGAGAAGGAAGAAATGTACCTGGATAGACAAAGGTGGAGAGCGCTCTTGTAATGCACCAGGGCGACTGGAGACGGTTAAAGGATGATGATGATGATGATAATGATGAATCCTCTGTTGTGTAACGGAAGAAAAATAATTAAATAAAGATAGAATAAGAGAAACCTAGCCATGTTCAGGTGTCAGATGATAATAATAATAATGATAATAATAATAATAATAATAATAATAATAATAATAATAATAATAATAATAATACACAAAGTGATGATTAAAATCAAAAGAGCCAGACATAAGATTAGATACTCACATAGAAAAAAAATTAACAAAAGCAGAATAAAAATAGAATAAGATACCTTTTTGTGGAAGGTATCAGAGGGATTTTAAGTGGTAATAAACTATGTTGAGTTGCTGAGTGTTCAACTTTATCCTTAACATAAACAGTTCAACATTTTTCTGAAATACAATACTTCCACTGTAGCATGGTTCTCAATGAATTAAAATTATATACAGATTAATTGATTACTTCAAAACTGCAAGATAGTGAAAATTAGTAGTCATCAAGCCACGGCTGCTTTCTACCTTCTCCTAGACCTTTCCTATCCCATCGTCGCCATAAGACCTATCTGTGTCACTGCAACGCAAAGCAAATAGTAAAAAAAAAAAGACAACATATATCAACAAGCTTCCAATTAAATGATATACTCAGAATTAGTTAATTGACTAATTAAAGAAAATAAATAACAGCTGTTAACCTTGAATAGGTTCCAGGTTAAGTTTGATCTAGTGAGGAAACTGATCTCAACAGCCTTGATACGCTGAATAGATACTAATAACCAGAGTAAAGGATTTGCTCGTCAAGTATATAGTGTTAAAACTTTTTACAATTAATTTATTTAAAACGCCTATTCAATACTTTACAGTCGTTAAGACCTATATAATCATTCTAAGGTTCTAATGGTACATGTTTCATCTGTCATCGCAGGTATCATCAGCCATAAATTATATAATCTAAGTCAGAGCTCTGATGTGGATGTTATATTAAAACTATTTTTAAAAACTAATTGTTTACATTAATTTACATTGATATATAAGGACATTATAGTCATATTTGAGGCGGTCCATTCCAAAACTCGTCATCCATTTTTTTTTTAAAATGAGTTAGAGGTAGCATTGCCTTCTTGGTGATGTTTGCGATAGTTCTATCACAAAATTAAGCACCAAAACTCACCTTCTCCCATAGAAATCTGTCACCAAACTTAGTCTATTGTTCCATAACTCGCCTTATCCACGGCGCTTGTCGTTCCAAAACTCGTCATATACAATCAACCAATAGGAAAGGATAATTTCAGCACGTGACTCGCGCTACAATTTACCCGCGTTTTATGCCAGTCTTTCCACTATGAGTTGTTCTTGAACTGTGTTAGTCTTTCATGCAGTTTTGTGCTGTGAGTAGAGTGTATTAAGATGACCGAAAATATTGCTCTTGTTGTGGAAGGTATATAAAACTTGCTAATACAGAACAGTTTCACATTCAGGTCTACCAAAAGACATTCTTGAATGTATTGCATGTCAGCAAAGATCGGGTTCAGAGGATTGCCAGAAATCACTTCATGACAGGGAAACTTCCAACAGAAAAGAGGGGAGGAGCTAGGATCAAACCAGAGTACACTGAAAAGAGGCACTCCGTGAAACATTTCATTGAAAGTTTGCAGTGTTGTGAAAGTCACTATTGCCGCGGAAATTCACCGGTCAGACAGTATCTACCTGGAAATTTAAGCATCGCTAAGCTTTACAAAATGTATAACAAGAAATCACCTGAAGAACTCAGGGTGAAGCGGTGATTCTTCCGTGAAATTTTTACGCGTTGCTACAACATAGGATTCGGAACACCGGTTACTGACGCTTGCTCAAAGTGCATAGAGCTCAAGGAGAAAATTAAACTTGAAAGTTCGAACGTATCACTGAAGAATGATTTAATCTTGGAACTTAGAGTACACAAACTAAGGGCAGCAGCTGTTTTCAAAAAGTTCCAAGAAGAAAGGGACAGCATGGCAATATTTTCATTTGACTGCCAAAAGAATCTTGTGAATCCAAAAGTTCCAGATCAAATTGCTTATTACAGTCGCCAATTGTACACCTATAATTTAACATTGTGAGGGGTACCTCACATGCCAAGTTGACAAAGGAGAATGTTTTTACATACACATGGATGGAACATGAATTCAACAAGGGGTCTAATGAAACGTCATCTGCAGTTTACCATCGATTATCACAAACTGATTTGTCAAACTTCACTACTATACGAATTCGTGCGGATGGCTGCGGACGACAGAACCACAATTCTACAATGATTGCAATGTGCTCATATTTCTTGACACACACAGCTCCGCCTAATATAGAAAGTGTTGAATTGGTCTTTCATATGACAGGCCACTCATTTCTGCCCTCTGACAGGGTATTTGCTCAAGTCGAGAGAGAGAGAGAGAGAGAGAGAGAGATATACGGAAATGCCCTATAATCTGTAATCCAGCAGAATATGAAGACATCTTTAGCAAACATGCTGAAGTCTTCAAGTTTGGCAGAGACTGCTCGGTGAACAATTGGAAAATGGTTTCTGAAAATATGATGAAAATGCCTGCATCTTGGCACTTTGAATTTTCTTCAGTGAAACGATTTGTTATTAGCACCTCATTACAACTCAGAGATCGGTTTAGGAAAATCCGTAATGAAAAAGGGAAAAAGCCTCCGATATATGCTAATGCCACCTGAATTATTGCCAGGAGTAAACTTGAATCCCGCCAAAGTAAAGGACGTAAAAAGTTTGCTTGAAAATCATTTTGGAATGGATTGGGATAGGAATGAGTTGCTTTCTTTTTATAAGAATCTGTTCACCTCAATTTCGGTAGATGAAAACAATCTTGTTGAAGAAACAGAAGTCCTTTGTGACGGACCTCAAGAGGAGGGAACAGATTTGAGAGTTTGATTAACAACAAAGTGATGTTTTATTGTACAAGTTACTTCTATTGTGAGTGCAGTGTAGCCTATAAAGGAAGAATTCTCTCCAAATACTATGGATAGGATGTAAATATGATAAATCACACTGCTGTGTTTAATTTATTTGTGAATATCATTATACTGATAGCAAAAATGTGCATGAGTGTACTGGTGAGTTTTATTACAACATTATATTCTCAATCCTTTCATTTTCCTTGTTTTAAAATAAGTTGTGTGAGGTAATATATTTTGAATTTTTTTGGGTGCTCCAAAACTCGTCTTATCCAAAATACAAATGTAATTTATTGACGTTCTACTAATTATATTTATAATTCTTCAGTAAGACGACCCTATGACATTGGACTTGAACGCGTCATAATACATTTAAACAAGTGAGACTTATATAACAACAATTACAGGTTTTTCGCTTTTCCTGAAAAATCACTTATGATGGATAAGACGAGTTTTGGAACGGACCGCCTCATTTGTAAAATAAGTATACAGTGTGTTAACATGAAGAAAGTACAATCTCTGATTTAATTAATGTTGTTGTGACGATGTGTGCTGGGACTGATGAGCGGAGATTCTCCTCACTCTAACCCGTCATTCTGTCTTTTGTAAAGTGGTTTCTTTCCTGTCTGTTTACATTTACTCATATTTCCAGGTGGGAATTCCGGTCAGAAAATCACGACATCAAGTTTGGAATTCTATGTACAGACATGGATGGAAAGGAGACAGAGGCGGTTCCTCTACAGCGAGTGACCAGTCAGCAGATGGATGAGATAGGGATGATCACGTGTCAGGGGCCAGCGACCTGTAAGTCCCGACACTTGGTGGTGCATGTTTAATATGTCCACCTCTTTATGTCTGACCAGTTTACGACACACCTACCCGCAGAAAAGTCACAGCTCCACAACATTTTCTGATTTATGGTGGTTGTCCCCTTCAAAATAGCCCTTCAGGAATAAGTTACAAGAATCAACCCATTGAGTCTTGCATATTTGTTAGATTGAAAGTGGACTGGGACTATTTTGGGGGGAAAACAGTGATGCTGCACATTATGAGAAATTTCTTATTTGCAAGAGTGTTAAAGAGTTAAATACAGGACGGCCATTCAAAAAGAAATGAGCCAGAGTTTATAAAATGAAAACTGCTGAAAGGATTGTAATGCAATTGCCTGCAGAGGAAGGTGAGGTCCCTACAAAAGCACTGAGGTCCTAAAATTGCCCCTGGAGGGACGTGGGTGCACACCACATGACGACAGAGCGAGCATGCGCACATGTTAACCATCCACTGCACCCATTGTGCTGACAACAGTGAAATGGAGGCTTTTAAAGAAGAGCAAAGGGGTGTAGAGCATTTCCTGACAGCTGAAGGAGTGAGGGGAAGGAAAATTCTTCGAAGAATGGCACAGGTGTATGGAGAACAGTGCATGTCCGTTACAAGAGTCAAGGCATAGTACAAGCGATTCAGGGAAGGACTGATATCATTGGCCGATGATGCCCGATCTGGAATGTCACACTGCATTTCCGATGCCAGTGTCCATCAAGTGGATACCCGCATTATATAAGACGGGTGAGTTACGGTAGCAGCCATTGCTGCAGAGGTCGGAGTGAGCATCGGAGTTTAGACCATCATTAAGGACAGATTGTATTTTGCTAAATATGCGCCCAATGGGTGCCTCGCAGTATTCAACCAGCACAGGAAGCATGTCGAATAGACCCCTCTCTTGAACATTTGCTGCGCTATGCCAAGGAAAGGAAGGAGTTCCTGTCACAGGTGGTCGCTGAAGAAGAGACATGGTGTCATCACTTTGAACCCGAGACAAAACAACAAAATATCCAGTGGAAGCAAACAGGGTTGTTGCCCCCCCCCCCCCCCCAAAATCCAATGTGAGCTAGAGAAGGCTCTGAAAGGCAAATGATTATCATCGGACGACGATGTTAAGCAGTAAGTTCGGAACTGGTTCACAATGCAGCCCCAGGAATTTTATGAGATGGCCATTCACCACCTTGTGTTTTATTTTAAATTTCTTTTGGCTGTTTCTAGCCGAGTGCAGTCCTTGTAAGGCAGACCCTCCGATGAGGGTGGGCGGCATCTGCCATGCGTAGGTAACGGCGTGTTATTGTGGTGGAGGATAGTGTTATGTGTGGTGTGTGAGTTGCAGGGATGTTGGGGACAGCACAAACACCCAGCCCCCGGGCCATTGGAATTAACCAATGAAGGTTAAAATCCCTGACCCAGCTGGGAATCGAACCCGGGACCCCCTGAACCGGAGGTCAGTACACTGACCATTTGGCCAACGAGTCGGACACCACCTTGTGTTACAGTGGGACAAGTGCTTCAACAGTGCACAATACAGGTTTTCATTTTATAGCCTCCAGCTCATTTCTTTTTGAATGGCCCTTATACGTGAATATAGCAGGTTATGAATTAATCGCTGCTAGATCACACCTGTCGTTCTCCTCAGTGTGGTAAGCCTCAAAACATTATTTGAACCACCTCACTTCAGCTCAGTTCTTGTGTTTTTCAGGCTCTGGGGGGAAATAGGAGTAGGGAAATTAATCCAGTTCCTGAAATTAAACCTAACAGGGTCATCAGCTAATGAAGGCAGCTTTCTCCCTAGGGCCTTTTTAATGCTGTTTTTACAGACTGCCTGGCTAACATAATCTAGATACATGCTATTTACATGATATTAATACATACTGTATTTGAGTCATTAGGTTGTTCCAAATTAAAATGTAAATACTGTAAAACTGTTTATTTAAATGATAGATCTTCATTATTGTCAGTATAACTGCATTAATTACACTGGAGTTTTAACGTTTAGTGTTACACGATTGTGAAGAGGCAGCAGAACACTAGCTGTTCAAAATACTTTGTTATGTCTTGTTTGTGATAACACTAAAATAGGTCAATTTTGGCATTAATATTATTGTTACGCTTGAGGGGGGTAAATTGAAATTTTACTATATTCCTTTGTTTTTACATAGTATTCCATGCCTGGCTACTCATTCCTGCCACCCAGCTGATGAAAATTTCTGGGGAGAACACTGGAAGGTCTCCCTGAAATTCTCTGCGCTGGAAGACTGGCATTGCTGATAATTCCTTCAGCTAAATGTAATCTGAAATAGTGTAGTGCATCTTTTTCCCAACAACATATTGGTATACAACATAGGAATGTTGAACAGCATTCACACCAGGAACTGCAGCACAGGTCCATACCCAGTCTTTGCACTTCCTCTTAGATTTCAGCATCACTTTATTCGTCACAACGGTTGCTAGTACTACTCACACTGCTGCTACATTTCTCATCATTACTATTTTCTAAAAGGGAATGTATATCGGTAACTTTCGGTCATATGGTTTACAAATAGTCAAAAGATGATGTTTGGGCCATCAGTCCACCCTATCCTGTGCTAACCTTTTCATCTTTGAATAACCACTGCCTCCTTCATCTACTTAATATGCTTGTCATATTCATACCTTGGTCTATCCTTACTGTTCTTAGTTTAGTTGAGTAATGTTTTATTTTACCTGGCAGGCCTTCTCTTCCATCTAACAAGGCACTGAAATATACATACATATAAATACATGTATTACTTTAGACTAATTATATTAAATATACATTAAATTAATAACTAGAGGACCCATAACATGTCTTGATGTGCCTGTCGTAGTCATACCATTTTGCCAGTCCTTTTCAAGGGTTTTATGAACATTTAATAAGAAGCACGTTATGGTATGCCGCTGTTCGTAGTCAGAATTCATCCATTTTGATGTCGTCATGCCGTCTGTTTGGTAAAATTCTATCCATGTATTTGCTTTTTCTTCCTGCACTTCTTTATGTAAAGCTTGGTATTGTGTCATAGAAGACAATGGTATTTTTAATCGTAGGTCTTCTATGTAGAATGGTTGTCTTGTGAGCTCATAGGAGCACTTTTTGCCAGGCCCGAGAACTTTAAGATACATAGTCTTCACTCATTCTGGTATAGTTAGGTTATCCTTCAATAGGTGTTCCCAGATAATTTCTAAGGTGTATGTCATGTGGGGTCTGTTTGTACGTAGACTTTTTGTCTTAGCAGCTTGTAAGTTATTAGGAATGCTCTGCGACTGTTGAATTTATTTGGAAGCAGGGAAAGGTTGGAGAATCAAAAAGTATCTAGCAGGGAATAGTATTCTTCCGTGATCAGAGGAAGTGCGTCCTCTCTGGCTTGACAGGTAGTAATCAAACATGGCTGCATGCAATGACATTACAAAGGATGAAAATCACATATCAGAATATTAGTGAAAGTCACTTAGCAACCTGCTAATTACAGAATGTATTGCGGGTTAGGGTAATCCTTCGCCTGCATTATTGACGTGATCATTTAATTATCTGATTTTATGGTTACTCTAAGTTGGCTGAACTTAGAGTCCTGTCACTGTCTCATGATTCACCGGCAGGTAATCTGGAGACAATAAAACATAAATTAAGCAAATAGATCCAGTAGAATGGACGGACGGATTTGCCAAAGCTGCTTTTAGTAAACTCTTTTAATATACAGATACAAGAATGATGAGTAGTCAGATTAAATTAAGATAAAATAAATTAGATATAATAAAAGGATAAATTCTTAAAACTAATATACTACATGTAAAAAAGGGGGTAGTACATAAAATGCAATAACATTTGAAAAACAAATCAGGTAAGAATGCTAAACTAATCTTTTACCATGACATCCATGACAATAGAACGGTTGTGAGTAGCAGCATCAAGTTTACAGATGATCCTTACTGGTGCATAAAATGTCTCCAAAGTGCTTCCTTGAAAGTCCGAATAGCGCTTAACCCTCTGATACTTTCAGGAAGGAGATTCCACTCATGGCAGGCAATTGTTGTGAGTAATTTATCGTAGATGGCAGTTCTATGGGTAGGTAAAGCAAGGATGGAATTATTAGTATGAAGCGTGTTTTTTAAGTAAGGTCCGTTTTGTTGTAGACGCTAGTAGTTCACTCGCATATCGCAACGAGCGTGTGCGTCGTGTACCGGCATGCCTTGGGAACAACTGTGCACAGTTTCAGCTCTGTAGCTAACCTGTACGGTTCTGTTCTGTGCTTTCAAAATGTTTAAGACTATCAACTCGCCCGCCGCGTGTGAGGTTTGGTCAGTGATGCCGGTTTTTGTCAGCAAGGAACCTGTCTGCTGCAGAAATTCATCGACAGATTTGCGAAGTGTACGGTGATACTGTTATGAGTGAAAGCAAAGTGCATTAGTGGGTACGACAATTCAAAGATGGCCGTGACAACGTCCACGATGAGGACCGCTCCGGTCGCCCTTCTTTGATTACAGACGATTTGGTGGCTTTAGTTGAAGCGATGATTCACGAGAACAGGTGCTTCACAATAACAGGTCTCTCAAACGAATTTCCTGACGTGTCGAGATCAGTGCTTTATAACATTGTTTCTGAACACCTAAAGTTTAGGAAACTGTGCTCCCGTTGGGTCCCAAAACTCCTAACAGAGGACCACAAAAACCAAAGATTTGAGTGTGCGATGAAGTTCTTGACTCGTTATGACGAAGGTGACAGCTTCTTGAGTCGGATCATAACTGGAGACGAAACGTGGGTTTCGCATATCATGCCCGAATCGAAGCAACAGAGCGTGGAATGGAGAGAGACACGCTCGCCTGTAAAGGAGAAGGCCAAACAGACTCTGTCCCAAAATCATGGCGTCGGTGTTTTGGGATAGGCATGGTGTTTCGTTGGTTGACTTCATGCAACGAGGAACCACTATCAATGCAGAAGCATACTGCCAAACCCTGAGATAGCTACGCAGAGCGATTCTAAACAAAAGACGCGGCATGATGACAAAGGGAATTGTCCTTCTCCATGACAATGCAAGACCTCGCACTGCAGGTCAGGCCCGCGATTTATTGGACAGTTCTGGCTGGGAAGTTTTGGACCACCCACCCTACAGTCCTGATCTTGCGCCGGGCAATTACCATCTCTTCCTCCACCTCAAACATCACCTCAGTGGCAACCATTACAATGTTGACGACGACGTGAAAACGGCAGTGAGCTCTTGGTTATCGGAGCAGGCGGCAAGTTTCTATGAAGAGGGTATTTTAAAATTGGTTACGAGGTATGATAAGTGTTTGAACAAACTTGGCAACTATGTTGAAAAATAGAGTGAAGTATGTACTTTCTGAAAATACATTTACTTTTTTTAAATAACCTTTCATTGTGTACTTATTTTCAAGCAGACCTTACTTAAAAAACACACCTCATAGATCTTGTGTTAAGACTGTGATAAGAAGAGAGGTATATGAAATATGAAGTAAGGTGAAATGGCTGTGAAGAATGAAGGATTTTTATGAACCTCTTTAACCTCAAGATCAAACATATTGGCAGCAAGAGTGCTCAAGAACGTCACACTGCTTATGATCTCTACAAAATTTATCTTCATGGAAAAGTGTTACTTTCCACTGGTATCCTTCAGTTCTTTTAACACTCACAGCAAGAGTGTAAAAACTACATGAACTGCAAATGTTCACTTGTTCAAGAAAGTGTTATATGTGTTACAGTTGTCCTTTAATGTGTTTTTTGTGTGTCGATAATTGTATACTTCTTGCCATATTTCTTCTGTCGGCTGATGACATAGACAAGTTGAAACCAGTCCCAAACAAATTAAACATGTTGTGACATAAATTTTGTGCAACAGTTTATAATTGTATTGAATAGGTGGAACCTCTCTCTTTTTAATTTTGTGATGGCATAGAGTGACAGATTTCTACTCCGGGCCAAGATAGGTGGTTATATGAAGGAGTTACATGCTCACAGTACCGTAGGTTAGAGACACATCTCACACATGCATTTTGACCGCATTGTAATCTGCTCAATAACTTGCACCCAGCGTCTCTATGAATTGCGTGACAATAGTCTAAGTGAGGGAAAGCCAGAGCTTCTACCAGCATTTTTTTAGCTTTTCAAGAAATATTTATACCCATGCATCATGTGCAATGCAGAGAATTCTTTCTGGGTGATGTTTGTAATATGCGTTTTCCATGACGTCATCATCGAAAGTAATCCCTAGGACTTTCACTGATAACATGAATGGTATGTTAGTACGATCTACACTTCCCTCAAAAACCAACTGAACAAGTCCTGGGTGTCTTAAGATGTGTCTTATCATTCTATTTCTTCTTCTGGTCACATTTAGCCAAATCGTTCTGCTCTCGCCAATTCAATTCCTTATCCTTTCATTTGATGATGCTGCTTGTTGTTTTAAGGGGCCTAACATCGAAGGTCATCGGCCCCTATCCTTTCATTTGTGATTGAGTCTATTGATCTTCACATTCAGCATTCTTCTGTAACACCACATTTCAAAAGCTTCCATCCTCTTTGTTTGTTTGTTTGTTTGTTTGTTTGTTTGTTTCTTTCTTTCTTTCTTTCTTTCTTTCTTTCTTTCTTTCTTTCTTTCTTTTTAAGCTAGTTATCATTCATTTTTTACTCCCATACAATGCCACGCTCCAGAAGAAAGCCCTCAAAAACATCTTTCTAATTCCTATATCAGTGTTCGAAGTGAGCAAGTTTATTTTCTTAAAGGCCTTCCTTGCTTGTGCTAGTCTGCATTTTATGTCTATAGATAGCCCACTTCAAACTAATATTACCAAGCACACTATCGATATATTTGTTACCAAAGAGCATATAACATTGGAGGCAAAGAGTCTGTATACAAATCACAAATGTGACTCAGTCTGCCATCTCTTGAGGGTAAGTTCAATTAGATGGTAAAGTGAGACAGAGGTCCGGCATTCAGTCTACCAAGAGTAAGCTCGGGCCCAATGAGTTAACATTAGGGCGGTGTCGTGGCCACCGCCTTGAAGATGTTCGAAGGACATCTCTTGCACCAACCTCAACATCTTGTCGTCTTGAGAGAATTCAGCTCTTGGACACAGAGCGAATGTCAGCTGGTGGATCACATATTCATGCTGCAACATAAGTGTTTTTTATTTCATGTGTGCTAATTTTTGTATCTTACACACATTTTTAGCTGAAGATGTTCGAAATCAGAGGAACGAAACGTGTACTGTTTCATTGAACTAGACTTTAAGCTGGAATATGTTTGTGATTATATAAAGTAGCCACAAAAAGCAAATAAGTATTGGAAGGTGGAGATTCTTCCTTCAACCTAAAAACAGCATGTCCAGTTATTTATTAAATTAAAACAGAACACAACCAAGAATTGAACAGAAGTTGACTTTGGGTCTTGAACAAGGAGTAGTATTCACAATCTCCAACATACAGTGTGCGTGAGACTACACAAATAAAACTGTTATTTTGTTGTGTTCACAGACACTGTGATATTCGACAACAGCTACAGCATCATGCGCAACAAGACGGTGCACTACTCTGTCGGCCTGTTCTCCCCAGAAGAAGCCAAGGTGGAAGACACAGATCTCCAGGAGGGTTGAGGACTCTATGACTAGGAGTATAAAATATACTTGTTGTATATGTTTTCGATATGTTTTGAAGTAAGATATTTTTTATACAGATGTTTTACAAGCCCATCGAGGGCTACTACTATGTTATATACACTGAGAAATGGAGGGCCTTGTAAAGGAAGTTTTGTAAATAAATGTGGTTGTTTTATTTTTATTTTATCGCAAATTGTACTTTGATTATTCCAAGAGACATCAAATGTAGTTATCGTATTTACTCGCATAATTTTCCCTCCCTATTTTTAGAACAAAAATTTGGAAAATATAATTGCATTTCTCCCCCCTGTTTTATCTATGGTTTCCACTAGTTGTGAACCACTGACTTATCTCGTCTTCGTGATTCGTGCCGATGTACAGAAATCGGAAACTAGTTAGGAAATTCCAGTTCATGTTTCCCATGCTAGGAAAGAAATAAGTGACTGAATACTCAGCATTCCAGCACCCGGGGCCAGAACACACCTGTGACTGCGCGCATACAGTAATCACTTTTAACAGTGTTCTTACGTGTGAAGTGGTTGTTAGGGACGTGATGGGGAAAAAACCAGTACTTACGATGCACAATTTAAATTGTCTGTAATAGAATTTGCCAAAAATAATGGCAATGATGCTGCATCTCGTGAATATTTTTCATTTCCATTTTTAATCTAGATTTGCATAATTTTGAGGTCAAAAACCCGGTTTTTTTTAAACGGGCTGGGGGTGGGGGATTATGCGAATAAATATAGTACCTCATGCAGGGTTAACGATATTGCTGTATTCATGACAGCAGGGCCTGACTGAGTTACAAACAAGCAGCCTATATACAGGTTATTTCTAAGTTATTTTAAACGAATAGTTACAATTTACAATTCCTTCACTGGAATTAAAATGCATGCATTTTCGAGTTGTGGTTATCAAAGTCAAGAGTTTCTGTTTACTACCAAACCTACATATGCACTTCACTGGAAATTATTTGAAAGATACTCACATTTAAAAAGAAATAATAGCAACAGAATGTGTGCAGTGTTTTGACCAGGGTGTGCCAGTTAGACGTAAAAAGATCCAAGTAGATTACAAGCGACAGAGATGCGCTTTCTGTGCGCAATCTTGGTAAAAAAGAGGAGAGACAAGATAAGAAATGAAACAATACGAAACACGCTACAGATCAACTCCCTTAAAGAAACTATAGAGAGAAATAGGCTGAAATATTTTGGCCACGTCAAAAGAATGGGACAAGAAAGATTACCAAGAAGAGCTCTGCAATGGACAGAATCTGGAAGAAGACAAGGAACAAGATGGAGGGATCAGGTGGAGGATGACGTAAATCAGAGAGGACTACAATGGGAGACGGTGATGAACGATAGAATGTGGGGAAAAAAGAGAAAATTGGAAGAGCCTCTGTGAACGACCTGCATAAGTAGAAACGTATCAGGAATAAGAAGAAGATGATGATGGACTAGCACACCTTTCCAAGACACTGCTAAGCAATGGAAGACTGTCTAACAGTCTCGCTGAGTTACCAAATAAGTATTGCCAACCTGCTAAAAGAGAAATGATTTGTCTTCCTCGTTGAGGTACAGTGCTAATTAAGGCTTTTACGGGTTCAAACAAAAAGCTAAGCAGCATTTTCTTTTGAGGTATCTTTGAGGATTTGGTTCATTAAACTCCTGTATCACACAGTGGCTGAAATGCTGAACACACACTGTGTGCTCAAATCTCTGTAATCAAGTTGGAGGTCGACAGTTCATATGTTGGGTTGGTGGATGTTTCTTTAAAAAATATGGAATGCACGCTGATCAGTATTTCCGAAGTGCTGTCTGCAGCACATGTACAGTTTGCGATTGACAAGCATTGTGGTGGTGGTGGTGATTATTGTTTTAAGAAGAAGTGCAACTAGGCAGCCATCCTCTGTAAACACTAATCAAAGAGAAAAAATGGAAGCGATCTGACACTTCCAAAAATGAGGATATCGACAAAGGTCACGGAGGCCATGAAAATTAAAGACTTCCTAGGCCTCGAGTGCTCTAATAGCATCAGGGTTGCAAAATAACAAACAGTTGAGCAAGTGAGGATGGATAGGATAGACGAAAGTGAGCAGCCTGGCACAAGTAAGTGGAAGCAATGCAGGACTCAACCAAGAGCTCCGTGGTCATAACCCACGCTCCCAATTTAAAAGCCCCTGGGGCCCCTTTTAATTGCCTCTTTTGACAGGCAGCAGATACCGTGGGTGTTATTCTACTGCCCTCAGCCACAGGAAACGAAGTGTTGTTGCTGTTGTTTTCAGTCACTGTATGTACTATAAGGGCAGCACTGTCCTATCTCAGGTTCACCACTACTTTACACTGTCGCTCAATGAATGTTTCTTGCAGGCATCCTTTTCTTGGAAACAATTGAACTTACATATACGCTCACCAGAAAAGAATTAGTCACCCTAGTACACAGGTGCAGATGGATCGTTAAGTCTGTACAGATGGCGCAGTGAGCGAGTCCTGTACTCGACCGCACGCGCACTGCCTCTATGTGAGCAGCGATCAGTGAGACATTGATGTTTCAACGGGACAGTGTACGTCAACATGGGTAGATGTAAGGATGCGACAGAGTGGCAGAAAGGTGCAATCGTGTTTGGCCGTGCCCATGGCCATACGGTGTGTGAAGTTTCTGGATTTGTTCGTGTTTTTCAGCCGACTGCTTAACGTGTCTACAAGCAGTGGTGTACTACACGTGGCCACGAAACGCGACGTCAGAATTGTGATCGGGAAAAGATCCTGACTGAGAAGGACCGAAGACTTGTTTCTCTGCTTTTGAATGAAAATCGCTTCCAAACCCGACAGGAATTGCTGCAGTCAGTGAACGAAGGTCCATCCCAACCTGTCAGCAAGAGAACATTGCGACTGGAACTGCATGTAATGAACATTTGGAGTCGGTCACCTCATATGAGGCCATTGCTCACACGGGTACATAAAGCTGCATGTCTTCATCGTCGAACGTGGACAGTAGCTGATGGGCGGAATGCAGTGTGGTCTGAAAAATCACGTTTCTGCCTGTATTCCAATGACTCGTGTTGTCCAGTGCACCAAAGGCCAAATGAAGCGTTTCATCCTGGATCAAGCCGGAGGTGGGTCTGTGATGTATCGTGGATTGGGCCCGCTCACTGAGGTGACCACTAACCTGATCAGGTGTTGCCTCTCAGTCAACATCTGCACGATGAGTATGCTACTGATACTCTGATTTTTCAAGATGACAATATCAAAGTTCATCGGGCTGGACGCATATGTGACTGGTTCTATGGACCCTATTACATCTCGAATGGGCTGAAAATTCATGTGACTTGAATCCCATTGAAAATATGTGGGACATGTTGGAACAGCAGGTAAAACGCCAACATCAGCATCCCCGCAATTTGGCAGAATTGCACAATCAAATTTTCAGCGAGAGGCTGAACCTGGATGCGACGTACCTGCACAAACTTGTGGACTCATTTCCTAGACAAATCCAGGCGATTATTAAGTCCAGAGGCGGAATTACACGGTATTAAGTGATGCTTCTCCAGGGGTTGTTCGTCGCCATCGTCGGCTGTAACTCGATCCAAGTACATATAACTTCTTCCTGCATAAGGTGAGCAGATAAACTCAGTTTATGGATGTGTTTGCGATGAATAAACAGACCAATCTCGCACAGATCGCACTGAATGGATGCAGGAGGGCGGGATTGTAACTGACAAAGCTTTCTTGCTTGTCGCTTGGCCTCTTGATGTTTGCGGCGTTCTCTTTCAATGGATGTAGTGTTCCACCACAGTGAGCAGTCCACAGCACATTCTTCCCATGTCTGTATATTTATACCAGTTGTCTTCACAATGTGTTTCAGCTGGTCCTTAACACACTTAAGAGGGGCTCCATGACGTCTATTGCTGGAGCAAAGTTCACCATAAAGAATTTGGCGGGCAAGCCTGTATCACTCATGCATTGAACATGGTCTAACCATCTCAGTTGATGAGTGATTATTGTTGCCTCAATGCCATTTAGCTGGGCTTTGTCGAGAACTGCCGTCTTTCTTACAAGGACCGCAAGAAATGTTGATGACTACTGGACAGATCATAAGCTATTTTTTTGCCGACTGAGAACTTCAATCTGTCTCAAACCAAAAAGATCCATCCACTTAATATTCAAGATGAATCTCATTTTCTGTTGGTGGAAGCACTCAAGTTTTTTGATATCACGGCGATAGTGTGTCCAAGTTTCACAGCCATATAGCAGCGTGGAAATGACAAAAGCTTTGTACACCATGAGTTTAATATGCAGTTTCAGGTCATTATTCATGAAGACTCTGTGCATTAACCGTCCGAATGCTGCACAAGCTGCCCCAATTCTTTTATTAACAAACATTACAAAGAAAGTCCTCAGCAACATTTGGGGCATGATTTAGAAGCGCAGAGAAATGTTCCTTCCAATGCTTTAAAATTTCTCCTTAACAAGTTACAGGTATAAAAACTGGTGGATGGAATCTCCTTTGAAAATAAAGAAATAGGTATTTTTTGTTTTTGGAAAATCCACTTAAGGGCCCCCTGTTCACCCCCATTTCTGACTCATTGGCTGAATGGTCAGCGTACTGGCCTTCGGTTCAGAGGGTCCCGGGTTCGATACCCAGCCGGGTCGGGGATTTTAACCTTCATTGGTTAATTCCAGTGGCCCAGGGGCTGGGTGTTTGTGATGTCCCCAACATCCCTGCATCTCACACACCACAATAACACGCAGTTACCTACACGTGGCAGATGCCGCCCACCCTCATCGGAGGGTCGGCCTTACAAGGAATTGCACTCGGCTAGAAATAGCCACACAAAATTATTACCCCCTTAGCAACGGAATATCCAAAAATCCTTTCTTAGTCCCCTAAATTTAATTTCTTTGTGTCGACTGGTTTTGGCTGGGTGATGATGAATCGGTCAGTCAGGACATGTTATTTTATATATATATCAAAAGAAAAAGGCTGTGGAAAGTTATCGTTTTGCTGGTAGAAACATGGTGAACACGCTCCATCAATTAGAACATGTGAGACATGTTTCCAACAAATCGCTTCGGCAAGAAGACCATGCTTTGTGTCTGATAGGACTAGAGCATTAATGCACAATGTTATCGCCATCAAATGATTAATTTAAATCACGCATTGATCGAAAGACGACCGGAATAGGCCAGAAGACATGGCAAAGTGATTTTGTTACATGACAATGCGCCGGCTCACACAGCAAAATCGCTAAGACGGAACATCCTTCCGCATGCGCCGCACTATCCCGACCTGGCGCCATCTGACCACCTCTTCGTATCAATGGGCCACGCGGTCGCAGAGCAGAACTTCAGCAATTTCAAGGAAGTTGGAAATGGTTCGACGAATGGTTTTCTGCAAAAGACAAGCAGTTTTTCTGGCGATGGGCGAAGTGTGCAGAAGCCGTTGGCCAACATTTTGAATAAATAGAATATGAATTTCCCTTGAAAATTACGTGTTTTCTTTGCCACAAAAACCGAAAAAATTTATGCATACACCTGGTATGTTCGAGAGTTAACTATGCCAGTAGTCTGGTCATCTTAGCCCTAAAAGCAGTGGGGGTTCAATATTGGAAATTAAATAAAACACAGCTTATGGATGTCTTCGAGAAAGCTATAAAACTACATTAAATGATTCAACAATAATTTCAATAAACTATACACTCACCTATGCAGACTGCTTGTACATGAAGTCCATTCTTCCCTCTTTCATTGCAGCAAATTTGTGTACAACAGAATCATTAAAACTCTCCATAATCCTAATTCCTTCTCAATGGAGAGCATTGCATTCCTCAATCATTGAACCACATAAAAAAGTCTTTATCATCTTCATCGTTGTAAACAACGTTCAGCTTCTGATGTTTTCATCGGCACTGTTATCATGAGTTTCAGTAATTTTATTATTTCACAGAATGTGGTCCCCAAGTTATTTTCAAGTAAAACTTGCAGGCGCACAGCACCGTACACAGATCGAAAATCTGCTCTCATATATAGAATTTCCAAGTCCGTCTTAAATTGATTTTGCCATGAACCTACTACACTGCCGTAGCACGGGGAGAGGTAAGACTCCCACGTGGCATATAGGTGGGTCCTAACCAGCTTGCAGGCGGACTTGAACAAAATAAATTAGCTCTCACGGACCAAACACACAACTCCCTGTGGGAGTAGGACGCAGGCGAAGAATCATCCCACAGCCTTCCCTGTCTGACGTAAGAGGCGACCAAGGGACGATTGAACTAGAACCATGAAAATACTTGTGATTAGTACCATCACGCGGGGAACACCATGGGTCGCATTTACTTGCAAGTAGTACCACTATGTTAGGTACACAATAACAAAACCAAACCCCATGGCACTACAGCCCTTGAAGGGCCTTGGCCTACCAAGCGACTGCTGCTCAGCCCAAAGGGCTGCAGATTGCGAGGTGTCGTGTGGTCAGCACGACAAATCCTCTCAGCAGTTATTCTTGGCTTTCTAGACCGGTAGGTGCACAATAGGTTTGTGTTTAGTAGCAGCAGAGTGGTTCACTGTCGGTTTACAGCACCTGTGATTATTACCACTATATTCGGAACACTACGGGCATACATTGCCCGTAATTAGTACCATTATGTGAGAAACACCACGGGAATACCGGCGCCTGTGATTATTACACCTATGTGGGGAACACCATAGGTTTGCGTTGCCCACGAGTGGTGCCATTATGTGAGAAACACCATAGGTCTGTATTACCTGTGCGACGTACAATACTTGTGAGTAGTACCATAATGTGTGGAACATCGTGAATCTACGTTATTTATGATTAGTAACACAACGTGAGAAATACCATGCTTTTACTTTACCAGTGATAAGTACCACTGTGGGGGGCCGTTGACTTGAATTTTGGCCCACCTTCAGACGACAAGCATCATCCATTCAGGATTGTGTTTTGGAAGCAGTCCCTTGGTAAGTACTACTATTGTTATAAGATGGTGTTAAGGAAGGTGGGGCATTGCGGGTCGGATCCACCGATTTTTTCAAGTTGATTGATTTCTAGTCACAGGATCGATTTCGGAATTATTTTTAACTTTCATTATTGTGCGTTGGATCCAATGACTGTTTTAAATTCATATTCATCAATTCATTCTTCATCTTCACGTATTGAATTCTGATCGGTGGATGAATTTTAGACTTTAAAATTGTCATTACATTCCATCTCATTTCATACCATTAGGGGCCAATGACCTAGAACTTAGGCCCCTTTGAACAACAAGCATCATAATCATCATCAAGTTTATTTTGCTCAAAAGGATAAACTTCACATACTTTCTCAAGGTAACAATGCGAACTGCCTTGCTTACTTTCTGTATCTACACGCATTTGGAAATCAGTATTTCAATAAATTATTTTATTTCGTAATTTGAACACGCCCATTAAACGTTTAAAATGAATTATTTAGTTTTTATTTCATTTACGTACCTCTTTAGATTGATGTTCAGAAACCTCGGAACCTGCTGCAGACTCCTGATTTAAATCTAACGTGGTTCATGTTTGTGGGTTACTGTAGTCACGTCCCAGTTCGTGAACCATGGGCAATGGCTGAGTGGCCTAGTAAGTGGTCCTGAGAGTCGGGATACCAGTTGCTATGGAATGGGAGTGGGCATCTCGGACATATTCTGAGTCATGGCCCTCCTTGTGCTCAGGCGGCTAGGACTATAAAATTCACCGGTGGTCCATAACCCGTTAGATGAGAGATCCTCACTTGGACTATGTGCAAGTAGAGTAGCATCCTCCTTCATGAATTTACCGAGCTCAGAACAATTTCAGCAAGCCTCGGACCTATGGGAGTAACGGAGTCCCACTCCCATTTGACAGGCGAGGGACTCCTTGGAAACAACTTGGCGAACGAAATGGAATTCGATGGGGAGCTATCAATATTAATGGGGCTTATGGAAGAAAGAAGGTAGAACTGGCTGAGTCAGCTAAGAGGATGCATCTGGATGTGCTAGGAATAAGTGATATTCGGGTAAGGGGAGATAACGAGGAAGAGATAGGAGATTATAAAGTGTACTTGACGGGTGTTAGAAAGGGAAGGGCAGAGTCTGGGGTAGGGCTCTTTATCAGGAATACCATTGCACGCAACATAGTTTCTGTTAGGCACGTAAATGAGCGAATAATGTGGGTAGATTTGTCAGTTGGAGGAATTAGGACAAGAATTGTGTCCATGTATTCACCATGTGAGGGTGCAGATGAGGATGAAGTTGACAAGTTTTATGAAGCATTGAGTGACATCATGGTCAGGGTCAACAGCAAGGACAGAATAGTGCTAATGGGCGATTTCAATGCGAGAGTTGGGAATAGAACTGAAGGATACGAAAGGGTGATTGGTAAATGTAGGGAAGATATGGAAGCTAATAGGAATGGGAAGCGTTTGCTGGACTTCTGTGCTAGTATGGGTTTAGCTGTTAAGAATACATTCTTCAAGCATAAGGCTATTCACCGCTACACAGGGGAGGCTAGGGGTACCAGATCCATAATAGACTATATCTTGACAGACTTTGAATTCAGGAAATCTGTTAGGAATGTACGAGTTTTTCGTGGATTTTTCAATGATACAGACCACTATCTGATCGGTACTGAACTAAGTATCTCTAGGCCTAGGGTAGAGAAAGTGAAATCTGTCTGCAAACGAATAAGGGTAGAAAATCTCCAGGACAAGGAAATTAGACAGAAGTACATGGATATGATTAGTGAGAAGTTTCGAATAGTAGACAGTAAGCAGGTTCAGGATATAGAAAGTGAATGGGTGGCATACAGGGATGCTGTAGTAGAAACAGCAAGGGAATGCCTAGGAACAACTGTGTGTAAAGATGGGAAAAGGCGAACATCCTGATGGAATGATGAAGTGAGAGCAGCCTGTAAACGTAAAAAGAAGGCTTATCAGAAATGGCTCCAAACAAGGGCCGAGGCAGACAGGGATTTGTACGTAGATGAAAGAAACAGAGCGAAAGAAATAGTTGTTGAATCCAAAAAGAAGTCATGGGAAGATTTTGGTAATAACCTGGAAAGGCTAGGTCAAGCAGCAGGGAAACCTTTCTGGACAGTAATAAAGAATCTTAGGAAGGGAGGGAAAAAGGAAATGAACAGTGTTTTGAGTAATTCAGGTGAACTTATAATAGATCCCAGGGAATCACTGGAGAGGTGGAGGGAATATTTTGAACATCTTCTCAATGTAAAAGGAAATCATCCTGGTGGTGTTGCAAACAGCCAAGCTCATGGGGAGGAGGAAAATGATGTTGGTGAAATTATGCTTGAGGAAGTGGAAAGGATAGTAAATAAACTCCATTGTCATAAGGCAGCAGGAACAGATGAAATTAGACCTGAAATGGTGAAGTATAGTGGGAAGGTAGGGATGAAATGGCTTCATAGAGTAGTAAAATTAGCGTGGAGTGTTGGTAAGGGACCTTCACATTGGACAAAACAGTAATTGCACCTATCTATAAGCAAGGGAACAGGAAGGATTGCAACAAGTATCGAGGTATCTCATTGATTAGTATACCAGGCAAAGTATTCACTGGCATCTTGGAAGGGAGGGTGCGATCAGCCGTTGAGAGGAAGTTGGATGAAAACCAGTATGGTTTCAGACCACAGAGAGGCTGTCAGGATCAGATTTTCAGTATGCGCCAGGTAATTGAAAAATGCTACGAGAGGAATAGGCAGTTGTGTTTATGTTTCGTAGATCTAGAGAAAGCATATGACAGGGTACCAAGGGAAAAGATGTTTGCTATACTGGGGGACTATGGAATTAAAGGTAGATTATTAAAAGCAATCAAAGGCATTTATGTTGACAATTGGGCTTCAGTGAAAATTGATAGTAGAATGAGTTCTTGATTCAGGGTACTTACAGGGGTTAGACAAGGCTGTAATCTTTCAGCTTTGCTGTTCGTAGTTTACATGGATCATCTGCTGAAAGGTATAAAATGGCAGGGAGGGATTCATTTAGGTGGAAATGTAGTAAGCAGTCTCGCCTATGCTGACGACTTGGTCTTAATGGCAGACTGTGCCGAAAGCCTGCAGTCTAATATCTTGGAACTTGAAAATAGGTGCAATGAGTATGGTATGAAAATTAGCCTCTCGAAGACTAAATTGATGTCAGTAGATAAGAAATTCAATAGAACTGAATGTCAGATTGGTGATACAAAGCTAGAACAGGTCGATAATTTCAAGTATTTAGGTTGTGTGTTCTCCCATGATGGTAAATAGTAAGAGAGATTGAATCAAGGTGTACTAAAGCTAATGCAGTGAGCTCGCAGTTGCGATCAGCAGTATTCTGTAAGAAGGAAGTCAGCTCCCAGACTAAACTATCTTGACATTGGTCTGTTTTCAGACCAACTTTGCTTTACGGGAGCGAAAGCTGGGTGGACTCAGGATATCTTATTCGCCGGGCTGAGTGGCTCAGACGGTTAAGGCGCTGGCCTTGTGACCCCAACTTGGCAGGTTCAATCCTGGCTCAGTCCGGTGGTATTTGAAGGTGCTCAAATACGTCAGCTTCATGTCGGTAGATTTACTGGCACATAAAAGAACTCCTGCGGGACTAAATTCTGGCACCTCGGCGTCTCCGAAAACCGTAAAAGAATAGTTAGTGGGACGTAAAAACAAATAACATTATTATATCTTATTCATAAGTTAGAAGTAACAGACATGAAAGTAGCAAGAATGATTGCTGGTACAAACAGGTGGGAACAATGGCAGGAGGGTACTCGGAATGAGGAGATAAAGGCTAATTTAGGAATGAACTCTATGGATGAAGCTGTATGCATAAACCGGCTTCGGCGGTGGGGTCATGCGAGGCGAATGGAGGAGGTTAGGTTACATAGGAGAATAATGGACTCTGTTGTGGAGGGTAAGAGAAGTAGAGGGAGACCAAGACGACGATGGTTAGACTCGGTTTCTAATGATTTAAAGATAAGAGGTATAGAATTAAATGAGGCCACAACAGTAGTTGCAAATCGAGGATTGTGGCGACGTTTAGTAAATTCTCAGAGGCTTGCAGACTGAACGGTGAAAAGCATAAGTCTATAATGATAATGTATGTAATGTATGTATGCAGTAGAAACAGCGCATACATTCATCATGGCCATTTTCTTTTTTATACACGAGAAAATATCATAAAGGTGTAATTATTTCGCTCTTCTTTGGCGCTTAAGATAACTGGAACGTGAGTGTGCGTGTACATGCACGCACTTAATGGTGTCCCGACGTAAACAATCAACACTGCCCCACTCCAGTACTGAAAAAGAGGGAGAGAGTAAGGGGATAGTGTTGAAGGCCACTCTCCAGTAATGAAAAGGAGGGGAAGGGAGTGAACAGGTAGTGATGAATACACAGTCTGTGTATTCCGGCGTTATACTGTAACATTGTAATACGATGTCTCCTATCCTATCACAGGTGAATCGAGGCCGTATTATTGGCATGAGGGAGGCTCACATGGTCCCCCAAGCAATAGCACAAGCAATACCATGCAGTCTTAAGACAGTTTGGAGATGGATAGAAATATAGCAAGAACGAGGTGAAGAAGGATTGGTAGATCATAGGACACATAACAAGGCTCCTAGAAGAACTACTCCGGAACAGGATGCTGGAATCATTCAAACTATGGACAATTCTCCGTTTGCAACTATCGATAATGCGATTGCCGCATTGGAATTGCCAGTAAGCCGGACTACCGTGAGTCGCTGACTCCACGCGGCAGGTATTTACAATCGCCGAGCTGCGAAAAAGGAGCGACTTCTTCCTATCCACAGAGAACTTCGCGTAGGCTTTGCACTACAAGAAAGTGTTACTCCACGACAGGAATGGGAAATTACAATTTGGTTGGATGAAAAGGTAAACAGCTGAAGTGCTGACGTCCAGTTGGAAAGCGTTATGAAGAGCCCTTTGTCCAGGTAACTAATCAGTCGGGTCGCATCACATGTGGCGTATTGGGTGCTGGTCCAGGAGAGTTGATAGAGATCATGATGCAAGTATAATGGTGTGTCAGTGCGCATCCAGTCTACCGCAGTGACGTCACGCTGGTAGCAAAGCAAGGAAGGCGGTAACATTTCTCGCTCTGTGAAGAGAGCGCATCGTTCAAAATGTATTCGTTTACAATCGAGAGACGACTAATATATTACTACAGTCAGTTTATTATTATGTCATTAATATTCTAAGTATTTTACTCTTACATTTATGTAATGAATGCCTTACACATAAGCGTTATACGCTAGCTCTAGCAGTTTATAATGTTTGACATTTTCTTGGACGTTTATCTAATTTTCGTCCTGTTTAACTGTTTCAAGCGAATACAAAATCTTGTGCGCGCTAAGGTTAAACTCATTTCTCGAAGAATTTTCACCGTTGGCGGTAATTGTTTCATAGCTCTCTTAGTTTGTCAAATATGTAGGGTTCCCCGCAAAGGTAGTTACCGTGAATGTCATTAAATTCTTTCTCCATTATATTTGTAACTTTCAGCAACTCGTAACAGGGTCTAATTAAATTTCCTCTTGAGACACATTGGAGCCAGTTTGTTTGTTTGTTTGTTTGTTTGTTTGTTTGTTTGTTTGTTTGTTTGTTTGTTTGTTTGTTTGTGGCTGCTGAACAGTTGAACCTTTCTTTCTTTCTTAATCTGTTTACCCTCCAGGGTTGGTTTTTCCCTCTGACTCAGCGAGGGATTCCACCTCTACCGCCTCAAGGGCAGTGTCCTGGAGCGTGAGACATTGGGTCGGGAGATACAACTGGGGAGGATGACCAGTACGTCGCCCAGACGGCCTCACCTGCTATGCTGAACAGGGGCCTTGTGGGGGGATGGGGAGATTGGAAGGGATAGACAAGGGAGAGAGAACGATGCGGCCGTGGCCTTAAGTTAGGTACGATCCCGGCATTTGCCTTGAGGAGAAGTGGGAAACCACGGAAAACCATTTCCAGGATGGCTGAGATGGGAATCGAAACCATCTCAAATCATTTGACCTCCCGAGGCTGAGTGGACCCCGTTCCAGCCCTCGTATCACTTTTCAAATTTCGTGACAGAGCCGGAAATCGAACCCTGAACTCCGGGGGGTGGGGGAGGCGCAGCTAATCACACTAATCACTATACCACAGAGGCGGACTTGATTTTATTTTCATGGGTCATTAAAAATCTTATTTGCCCTGGAAAAAAATATGTTCGAACATTGAAGTAATTATCTCAGGAATGACATTTGCCTTTTTTAGTTGTTGTAGCAATTCCCATTCATTCTTCAATAGCTGTTCATATTTTTCCTTAAGACACTCGTTTCTCTTTCCAACAGTAGGATCTTTCTTCTAAAATCATCCAATTCGTTAGTTCCATTTTCTCCGTTATAGTCCACATTCTCTTCAGTTTCATCTTCCCTAAAATTAACATAGACGAGTTATTTATTCTTTCAGCTGAAAAAATGGAATGTTATATAACATTTAAACATATATTTATTGTGTTTCTTCACTCACCTATTGAAATCAGCAGCCGGCGATCTTAGAAGTTCAGCTACATCCTTATGTCGATTTCTCTGTTTTTCCCTCTCAACCCTCTGCCACTATTACGAGTTAATATATTTCCTCCTAGTGGTATAGTCTCATACATCCGGTTTTAATTCACGGCTGCTTTTATTCCGATGATTTAGAAGTTGTTGTCTTAAAGGGATTTCAAAGCACGTCACAGTGAAATAAAGCGAGCAAACTCGACCTAAAGTAATAACGTAATAACAAACCTTGTATTAACTTAACACGGCATGTATTAAATAAAGAGTATTATAATTTTTCGTGTATTATAAATACGTACCGTGTTTCACACTAGATTTATCATTGCGCCGACAAGCGTTTTCCCACAGTCTGGCAAGATGTTCATTTTTCGGGAATGAAAAATACTTTGTGTATGATCCTTGGTTTTCCTGTAGTAGCTTAAACAGTCTGCTACTGCACAGCCCGGCATTTTCAAAAGTGTGATCTGTGCAGATTAATGAAAAGAATAAAAGAGCTTGAAATTATGTACGGCACGTATTTAATACATAACGCATGTTTAACACATTAAAAATACAACAGCGACAAGCCATGTAGCCGCAGAGCCAGTTTCTCGCAGTGCTCCCCGCGTGACGTCACCTGCGCAGAAGCAACGCGTTTTCGTCTCTGTTACTGACACACCATTATACTCACATCACGATAGAGATCACTCCACATATGACTGCTTGTGAATATGTGGACATTTTAGAGGGTGCCGTTCAGATGTATTTTCTTATTGCTCAAGAAGTAAAATGTATCTTTAGTTATTTTTATAAAGAAATGCTTACACAGTTATACAACAATACCTTATTTTAGCATATTAATTTTCTGTTTATAGAATTTATCGTAATTCTATATCCGATGTGGTAAATTATGATGATATAACTTCAGTAAAGTCCAGAACAAAGTTACGAACCAATAAAAGATATTTTCAAATTACTACCCGGTATAACGCAGCTACAAAATCTTCCTAACTAGTATAAAATACTTTTCGGTTAAAAACCTCCTTTACCTCTTAATACTGTAATTATCAGAGTAGGTTACTTTTTTAATTTTGTATGTTAAAATGCTATTTGTTCGGGGCGTCGACATATACAGTTCTTTTGCCCCTACTTGCACAATATAAGAACATGCATGTAATTGGAATTGCGGAAGTGTTGAGTGTTGATTGTGAGGAACGTTAAGGACGATACAAGCACGCAGTCCCCAGGCCGGGGATATTACTCATTTACAATTAAAACCCCCTGACCCGGCCGGGAATCGAACCCGGGGCGGCCTGACGCGTTGTCCCCTACACCGCGGGGCCGGACGAGTAGGTAACCTAATGCTGTACTTCAATACATCCGCCACTGTGCCCATTTCGATCACAACGATGTCTTGTAGCGGGCTGTCTGCATGCAGTCCATGCAGCAATGCGTTAAGCGAGAAGGTGAGTCATTGTGCCTTCGACACTACTGCTTCACTCCCTTCCCCCTTGTTTTGCACTGGATTGGCCTTCAACACTACCCCTTCACTCTCTCCCCTTCTTTTCAGTACTGGAGTGGGGCAGTGTTGATTGTTTACGTCGGGACACCATTTCTGTGCTTGCATGTACCAGCTGAACTCTTTGTTTTTGGACTATACACGCTAGGGGTAGTGAGTTCTCTTTCGGCACTACAAACAAGGGAATATACACAATGTGGTTTTTTTATTAACCTGCTTTATCTACTAAATATTATTGCCTTCGTAACAGTTTATTTAGCTTTGTTGCGTTGATGTCATGGTATTATTATAACTATATACGTCGTCTGTTATTCAAACAAATTGCTTTATAAGTTGGATTACCTGATCAAGACCAATAGCAGCCAGAAGGTGCTCACGTCTCACCTCCCGCCTATCGTTCAGCAACTCTTCTTCCCGCTCAACCTCCAACCCACTAAACCCCCTGCGAGTGAGGGACGCACATGTAGAACACACCCGCGGTATTCCCTGCCCGTCGTAGGAGGCGACTAAAAGGGGCGACCTAGGCGCGGGACATGGATTACGGTTTGGAACAATGTGTTGGACCTCCTGTGGATGGGAGGGGCTGAATACATTCACAGGTAATCCCTGCCTGTAGTAGAAGGCGACTAAAAGGGTCATATGGCCATGGTTCCCTCTTTATTTTTTATTAGTTTTTTTGAGAGTTAGTTGTAGACCACTTCAACATTTTTGATGTGCGTGCTGCTCGGAGATGGACCTCTTACGTGTGCGATTACACCCAAAAGCCCGCATTTGTGACCACCCAGGGATCTTGCGAGTGGGAGCGTCATGTAACCTTGCAGTAGTATCCGCCTGACAACACAGGTCCCCGCACAGCCGAATGCCAGAAGGACATATTATTATTAATTATTTATTCTCTATATTTAGTGCTCTGTACACGCTATGGGGTACATGCTACTGCGGGTGACTGGAGAAAGGGAGTCCTAGTGCTCATTGCCTCAGTCATCCCGTATTAGGCATCGTCCAACATCGGACCCCGGGCAGTACCGGCTATGACCAGGTGGGTGTTGCCTTGGCAGCTTGGTTCGGCTACATAGACCCCTGATCGGAGTGGGTGGCATTCGGGGAGTATGATTTTGGACATGGCTTCGAAACGAAGTCGCCCATCCCAAGGTGGTCCCCCACTGAAGTCTTTAACTTTTGCTTCCCTCAGAGGTTCAACTCCCTAGGAACATGCGCAGCGTGAAGGAATGGGATCCTACTTCCCTAGGTTTCTGGTTGCTACCAGAACCGATGGGCATGATTTTAAGCTGGTAAAATCGATCATTTTTAGTAGACATATTGAAGGCGTCTTCGGCGAACTTGAGGATCTCAAGAAAATGCGCAACGGTAGTTTGCTTTTGAAGACTCGTACAGCACTGCAAGCCGATCAGTTGCTTAAGTGCGACCATTTTGGCGAAATCCCCGTCAAAGTGGAGGAGCAAACATCCCTGAATCTGGTTCGTGGAGTCATCTTTTATCGCGACCTTATTTTGAACACTGACGAAGAGTTGATGGAAGGCATGAAGAACCGTGACATGACACACGTCCGGCGCATTACGCGCAAGGTGAGCGGTGAAGACGTTGCCACTGGTGCCTTCATTGTCTCTTTAAGGTTAACAGTGTTACCAGAGAAAGTCAAGGTAACAACTTATCGTTGCGACGTGAGCCCGTACATCCCGCCTTCTATGCGATGCTATCAATGCCCGAGATTCGTTGTTCGAATCAGTCTGTGTGTGGTACATGTGGAAGAGTAGCACACGGCGCGGAGGAGTGCACAACTCCGTACAAGTGCACTAACTGCTCTGGTCTTCATACTCCTCGGGATTGGAACTGTCCGACATATCAGAGTGAGAAGAAAAAGATCCAGGAGATCAAGACCCTGGATGGTCTTTTCCTACGTGGAAACGCGCCGTAAGTTTAATTCCACGAATACACCTGCCCGAACCCTCAACTACAGCAGGATAGCTCAGAGTCTCCCAGGTTCGTCTTTCACGACATCGTTACCCGTGATGATCGCTGCGCCCAAGGCGACGGTTGCTCCTCAGAGCAAAGTCGCAAAGAGTTAAGCTCGAAGAGGGGAACCACCCCACCTTCGACCAACCAGAAGTCTGTGCCGGCTGGCAGTTCTAAGCCGGCACAGCAAGGGGGAAGGCTAAGTCTCCCACTCTAAGAAGTCGACGAAAGCCGTGCCCCAGCCGGTGGAGGCGGCTTCGTTGACCGGGGCTGGGAAATGATTTCCCAGCCCGTGTAAACTCGAAAAGAAGGCGGCGAAGAAGAACGCCCCTACCGGGCGCTCCCGCACTTCGCCTACCAAAGGGAAATCATGCCCTCCATCTGGAGGGTAGGAGTCTGCGCCAGCAGGTACTCCTGCTCCAAAATCTGCGCGCTCCCCTCGCATGGGAACTCCCCCCCCCCCGGAAAGCGTCGAAGTTCTGGGCGTCAACCCCGCCGTCTGTCGATGACGGGATGGACTTCGAGCTGTCATCTACATCTACGGATGTAGATATTGATAGTGTTTAGATTCATGAGCATCTTGTCTCTCATAACCTAACTCTTTTTATAACCCACACTATGGCACTGTTACAGTGGAATTGTAACGGTTATGACAGGCATCTTGCTGAGCTGCGTCAGCTCATTAGTCAGTTCGCGGTGAGTGTAGTCTGTATTCAAGAAATAAACTTCAGACCAGGTCTTCATACGGTCTTGAGAAATTTCGGACTATACTCGACAGAACGGTATTATGCTCACCGGGCGTCCGGTGATGTGGGTATTTTTGTTCATTCTGATACCTATAGCGAAGAGGTTCCTCTAAGAACCCCACTGGAAGCAGTTAAGGTGCGGATATCGCTGCCTGTCATAACAACAGTGTGTAACGTTTATTTTCCACCAGGCCAGCCTCTTAACATAAATGATCTCACTGATTTTATAGATCAGCTTCCTCCTCCCTTCCTTTTATTGGGAGATTTTAACGCTCATCACCCCATATGGGGTTCTGAAACGCCTTGCCGTAGGGGAAGGGAGTTGGAAACATTAGTAACAGAGCTGGATTTATGTATATGGAACACAGGGGAACCAACTCATTTCAGTGCACGTTACGGCACATACTCTCACATTGTCTTAAGTCTATGCAGCCGTACGTTGGTTCCGCTGTTTCGGTGGAATACACACGATGATCTCCGTGAAGTGACCCTTTTCCCATTATTCTTACTTTGTTGAAACAGAAATCCGTCGAGGCTCCTCCTAGATGGATTCTTAAACATGCTGATTGGCCAAAGTTCAGATCACTCGCTATCTTTAACGACGAGACTAGGCGGACTGTAGACGGCGATACAACTTATATAACACAAGTTATCCTTGCTGCTGCTGCTGAGGAGTCCATTCCCTCCTTCTCAGGAACTCCTCGCCGAAAACTCGTTCCTTGGTGGAACGAAGAAATTGCAGCAGCTATCAAAGAGCGTTATCGTAAGCAGCCTACTGTAGCCAACTTGGTAACATTTAAACAACTTCGCGCTAAGGCGCGAGTTCTTATTGGCCAAAGTAAGAAAGCTTCGTGGGAGAGATATGTGTCGTCTATGACATCACATAAACAATCGTCTCAAGTGTAGACTAAACTTCGACGTATTTCCGGTATCCAAGGTTCATCTTCTGTACCGGGAATTACGTCGCCTATAATGGCACGAGCACGACAGACCTACTTTTCTACCGAGGAGAGGACATCGCCACCAAAAGTCAGCAAGGCAAACATCCAACACGCCGTTGACTAAGCACATCGCTATCCATACTAAACTTCTACTGCTAAGAAACAACAATGCTATATCAAACACGAAAATGCAAACAACCTCACGGAAACTGAACATACAGCACTTACCAACAACACGCAAGCCCTCAAAGACACAAAAAGACACAAGAAAATAATATCAACCTTACAATGTCTACCCTTCACAGCGCTATAACAGCAGCGACGATCCCAATTAAACCAAGAAAGGCGAAACCATGGTTTGATGCTGAGTGTTACCAGCAGCGAAAACGGTCACTAGCTGCTCTCCAACAGGCAAGACTCAGTAATAACAGAGAGCGACCAGAAGAATACGCGAGAGAAAGGAAAGCCTACAAACTACTCCTGAAGGACAAGAAGGCACAATGGGTAGAAAAACGGGCACTACTGGAAGCTGAAGAAGCACGTTAGAACCCTTACATAGCACTTACAGGAAAATCCAACAGAACCGCTGGAGAAGTTCCTACGGAGACCTGGGAAAGTCATTTCTCCCGGATATTAAACATGTCAAACTCGAACTTATCACATGATATCAGACCACTCTGTAATGAGGAAAATACCACCCCGTTCACTAAAACGGAGGTGGAAGCTGTAATAAACTCTACAAAAAACAATAAGTCAACTGTACCCGACGGAATCTACAATGAAAAGCTGAAAGACTCGATGGAAATACTAATAGACGTATGGACTGATCTCTTTAATAAATGTATGGCAGTTGCTGATATACCAGATGACTGGAGAAAATCAACGATCAAGGTCCTATATAGAGGGAAAGGAGAAGACAACAATCCAAATTCATATAGAGGAATAGCCTTAGAAAGTAATATATTCAAAGTATACTCCAAATTACTCACCAGAAGACTCACTGCATCGGTAGACTCACTAATTCCCGACCAGCAGTTCGGATTCAGAGAAGGAAGGTCGACATTATATGCCATAAAACAACCTGCTAAATGATATCCATGAAATACTAAGACACCCCAAAGGTAAACATCATTGACTACACCAAAACCTTCGACTTACTAAGCAGGACGAAGCTGCTACAAATGTCAGAAAACATGATGAGAGAAAACCATGTCATCAGAGAAACGATTAACAACATTCTGGCCTACAACAAAATAGAAATCAAGGATGGAGTCTCATCATCAAGAGAAATAGTACAAACAAACGGAGTACTACAGAGAGATCCGATGGGCCCTATCTTATGCAATATTGTCACAGCAGACATCACGAAAATATTAGGGAAAACCACCTCGGTCTCACTGTACTTTTATATCCAGATGACATGGTCATAAGCTCACCAAACAAGGTCGAACTACAGGAAACGCTGAACAACGTACATACTTGGGCGAAGGAAAACGAACTCAAAATTAACCAGAACAAGACGGTATGCGTGGTATTGAGAAAAGGAGGAAAAGCTGCAGCCACAGATAGAATGACACTGGACGGGGAAGAAATAGAGCTAGTAAACTCGTACAAATACCTTAGAATCACCCTGCAGACAACATGCAACTCGTTCAGGAAACACGTAAAAGAAAGAGCAACTGCCGCAATCAGGGGAATCTACAGCGTAAAGAATATTACCTCCCTATTACTAAAAACAGCAATAACCCTTTTCCACGCGAAAATAAGCCCAGTCCTAACATAGGTGTGGAAGTAATATGGGAAAAATTATCCTTAACAGACTTAAAGACCATAGAGAAAGTGAAAGCCTGATATTATAAAGGGCATTAGGAGTAGCGAAAACGGTCCCATCCAGACTTGTTTACGAACTAGCAAAAGAGACAGTCTATATAGAGGACCTAAGACTCCAGTTATTCCTGCGATACACCAAGCCAGCAAAGACACTTATCGAGATTAGAGAGAAGAAACGACGAGAAATACCCCTAGACTTCTATGCAACAGACGCTATGATAGACAGGAGATGGGTGAACGAAAACCAGAAACTAAAGAACGTACTCACCTGACTGGCAATCCATGGATTTCACCATAAAATCTGCCAGAACAAGAAATACCACGAACCATCCAAAAACTGTGTATGCGCACTGTGTAACCAACTCTGTGACAGGTACCACTTAACCATGTGTAATAAGAGGCAAACGTCTATTGTTGAGTATAGCAAGACATAGCCGTGCACACTTAAAAGGAACCACACAGTTAAATGAATACAATAGGGAGAAATGAGGACGGATAAAACTGTTTGAATACTAAATATTGAATATTATAATTAGATACTATTATACAGAATAAGCTCCTAAGGAAATGTAATATGTCATGTATGTACCAATTTGGTCATTCGGCTGCAATTAATTCTTTCTTAGAATTTCCGTTGCAGGCAGTATCGTCACCGAACCACTCTCGATTGCTAACCATCTAGCTGGCCATTTCGCGGATGTGTCTGGCTCCGGGAATTACCATCGTGATTTCCTCGCTCTGAAGCGGGAGGCAGAACACCATCGCCTCAGTTTTGCTACTCAAGCTTCAGAAGGCTATAATGTGCCCAGTACGGAGTGGGAATTGCAAGGACACGTCACCCGGGCCAGACAATGTCCATAACCAGATAGTGAAACACCTTTGTGAGGATAGTCTACTATATCTCCTTCGAGTGTTCAACCGAATCCGGATAGAGGGTGAGTTTCCGTCTCAGTGGCGAGAGGCCATAGTTATTCCTGTCCTCAAGCCTGACAAAAATCCCAATATGCAGGAAGCTATAGAGCTATTTGTCTCACAAACTGCTTGTGTAAGCTATTTGAGAGGATGGTAAATCGCCGACTTGTGTGGTGTCTGGAGAAACGCGGACTTTTGTCCGAGTACCAATGTGGTTTTCGAGCCGCTCACTCGACCACTGACCACCTGGTACGCCTGGAGAGTTCTATCCAGGATGCATTTCTCCGCAAACAACATTTGGTGACTGTTTTCTTTGACTTAGAAAAGGCCTATGACATCACATGGCGATATGGTATTCAGTCCTGCATCAATGGAGATTCCGAGGTAACTTGCCGGTATTTATTGCGAATATTCTGTCCCTCCGTCTATTCCGTATATTCGCAATACCACGTTCAAGAAAATGGAATTCCACAGGGATCGGTCCTTAGTGTCACTCTGTTTGCGATTGCCATAAACGTTACTGTCGCCGCTGCTGGTTCAGCAGTAACACCGTCACTATATGTGGATGATTTTGCTCTCCACTATAGCTCGCGTAATATGGCCGTCACAGAGCGACAATTACAACAAGCTATTAGGAGAGTGGAACAGTGGGCCTTAGAACATGGCTTTCGGTTTTCCACCGCAAAGTCCTCTTGTCCACTTTTGTCGGCTGCGTACTTTTCAACCACAACCTGAACTTTATATAGGAAATGTCGTGCTTCCTGTTGTTGACACCTACGGATTTCTTGGACTCCTTTTTGATAGCAAATTATCGTGGGAGCCACACGTGCGGCAGTTAAAAGTATTTATTTATTTATTTATTATGCCTTTGTAGGTGGCGAAGTTAGGGCTCTTGGCCCTCTCTTACACTTAACCACTGTACACATCATTGAGAGCAGAGTTTGAGTACATATTATATAATAAATAATAACCTACACAAAAATACATTACACTTTTCTAACTCACATTCATTCGATCATTCATTCATTCCAGTCATACAAGTTAGTCAGCTGCATTCAGCAGGCAGTCTCGGCAAGCAGTCTTAAATTTAAGTAATGAAGTGGAATTTCTGACACTGACAGGCAGGGAATTCCAAAGTCTAGAACCCGCCACAACAAAGGAATTGTTGTACATGGTGGAGCGGTGAACAGGAATAGAAAGGGAGGAACCAGAGCGGGTATTACTGCTGTGAAAGGAGGACAAATACTTAAGCTGGGATGAAATGTACAGTGGTCTGTCTTCAGAGAGCAGTCTGTATATCTGTATCAGTATGTGATGCATTCGTCGTTTGTCAGGTTTCAACCATGAAATAGTGTGATAGTATGGGGTGACATGTGTGTCATAACTCAGACTGTATATAAATCTAAGGCAACAATTAAGCGCTCGCTGAAGTTTCGAAGTCTGCTCTTTTGTTGCGTCTATCAGAAATGACGTCACAGCAGTCGAGGACGGGAAGCACTAGCGTTTGTATGAGTTTGACTCTCACAATACAAGGTAAAATATCGCTGTTTCTTTTAACCGAATGAAGTATCGAAGATATTTTTTACACACATTCTTAATATATTCAGACCAATTTAAAGTTTCGTTCATTGTCACTCCGAGATTTCTCACAGTTTGGCTGAATGGAATAACTCTACCATTCAGTATAACTGGAGGAATAGTTTCGTATCTTAGTGTGGCCAACAATTTTTGAGAGCCAATAATGATTGCTTGCGTCTTGGAGGGATTAAGAAGGAGGGAATTTTTCAAGGAGTAAGCGTTAAGTCGCTGAAGGTCAGCATTGATGCCTGTTATGGCATGCGGCAAATCAGAGGTCTTACAGTGACAGTAAATTTGTAAGTCGTCCGCATAAAGATGGTAGCTACAATTCTTTAAATTAGAGGAAGTGTCGTTTATATACAAAATAAAGAGCAATGGGCCTAAAACACTACCCTGCGGCGTGCCTTCCTTCCTGGTTCGCCAGTGAGAGGTTTGATCAAGGGTTATAATTCGTTGCGCGCGATTTCTGAGGTACGATGAAAAGAAATTAATAGTTCGTTGATCGAAGTAGTAAGATTGCATCTTGTTTAATAGAGTCTGGATGTTTATAGTGTCAAATACGCTACTGAAATCGAGGAGAGTAAGTATTATACCATCTATAAATGCTTGATTTTACTAGAGAGTGACTTTGATAACGAACAAGTCTAAACATGCATAACCTGTTGACGTCATCGCTGCATGTTAAAACAGAATGATCTTAGTATGGCACGTGCTCAGTCCCGTCGGAGACAGTCTGTCGGATGGAGACGTAAAGCCATAAGCAGAGTAAAAGTGGACCAGACCCCACCAAAATAGTGTCTGTGAGGATAGGCCTCCTCAAAATAGCGTCTCTGTGGTGAGGCTTGCTCTCCTACGCAAGGATATGACTGTGACGTCAGATTACTTGTCCGTCGGATGGAGACGTAAAGCCATATGCACGCCACTCGATAACACAGGTGAACAACTAAGTAGTCTGTCGGATGTAGACATAAAGCCTTGAGCTGACCTCTTTTAAAATCACAGATGGCGACTCGGCAGTTATATCCCTCCAAAATGACAACGGGACGGGCATCTGGCCGTAAAACTGGGCCCAAGATGGTGACTGTGTAGTTAGGACCCTCCGAAATGGCGGGCGGGAAGGATATCTAACCGTAAAACTGAGCTTCTAAGTCCTGCTCAAAACCTGGTGGCTTAGATGTGATGCATGACATAGCTTGCTGTTCTGGTGTTGCAGAGGTCTTCTATAATTGCTTCCAGCTGTCATTCATGTTGAAATTACATTCGGCAAGCTTCCTTGCAGTGTTCAATGGAGGGTGGCGAGAGCGAAGTATCTTCCTGTTAATAACAGGGAGGTCAAGATGTACAGGAAGAGAAGAATTGTTGCTTATATTATTGTTCACCTTGATAAGTGCCTGTTCTCTTCTCACGGATGGAGGTGGTATGTGACTTAATGATGGCAGCCAGTATGTTGGAGTACGGTACATCTGATTGTCCCTGATATTAAACGCATGGTTTGGTTGAGCTGAGTATCAACAAGCTTAACATGAGCGCTGTTTATCCAGATTGGTGCACAATATTCAACCACGGGATAAACTAGACCAAGGGCAGAAGTCTGAAGTGTAGAAGCTGTTGACCCCCACGTAGTGCCGCACAGTTTCTGCAGGATATTACTTCTGGTTCTGAGTTTGGCGGCAGTTCTGGTAAGATGTTCTTTGAACCTTAGAGTCCTATCTAGAATGACTCCTAGAAATGTTGGATACTTGGTATGTGAGAGTGATCTGCCATCAAAGTGAACTTCAGTTCTCTATTCGCTTGTTTATTGTTGAGATGGAACGAAGCAACTACTGTCTTTGCTGCGCTTGGATGTAACCTCCAGTCACGAAAGTATCGCCCCATAGTAGATATGTCTCTGGTTCGAATATCCTCGGTAACTTCGAAGTCTATGTGGCTAACAGCAAGGGCCCAGTCATCTGCGTACCCAAACTTCCTAGATGTAGTCTCTGGCATATCTGCTATATATATAAACAGAACAAAAGAGGAGCCAGCACAGAACCTTGTGGGAGACCATTATTAAGATTCCTCAGTGAGTTCATACTATTACCAATTTGAACCAGGAAGTTTCTGTTACTGAGCATGTTGTTAATAAGATTTCCAATGTGCAGGCATGGAATGATTCGTAGAAGCCTGAGAATCAATCCTTGTCTCCACACAGTATCATATGCTGCTGTTAGATCAATGAAGGCAATTGAAGTTTTCTGGCGTTTCTGAAAATTATCCTCTATGAATGTTGTCATAGAAAGGACCTGATCTGTACAGCTTTGGTGCGGGCGAAAACCAGCTTGTTCAAAAGGTAAGTTTTTGAAAATGACATGTCAAATACGGTTATAAATAATTATTTCCAGAAGTTTATAGATCATGTTAAGCAGAGCAATGGGTCTATAGCTTTGAGGTTTGCCAGGTTTAAGAATAGGAATAATTTTTGCCCTCTTTAATTCATGGGGTATATTGCCTGATAGAAGAATGTCTGTGAAAAATTTAGCAAACCATATTCTTACATTTTTACCACAATTGAGAAGGAACTCTGGATGAATACCATCGAAACCTGGAGCTTTTCCTGCTTTCATATCTTTCAGTGCTATTGTAATTTCTTCTGGAGTGAATGGAGTGGAATATTCAGAATTCGAGGTGGATATTGTCTTGAGCTCTCTTAATTCCTTCTCTGATGGTGTGTTGTTTATTTTGAGGAGCTCTTGAAGTGTTGACTATGTTGGACACGATTTGATTAGGTGTAACAGCTCCGTTAATACGGTGTGGTGGTTTCCCTCCACCAAGCTTCCTAAGGAGATACCAGGCCTTTCTACTTAATTTTTGGAAGTCCATGGATTCAACAGTTTCTGTTCATTTAGCACGTCATGCAGCGTCAAGTTGGCATAGCAGTTCGTCAGCTATTTCTCGGTCGTTACTTACACAGAATTCCTCATAGAGTTTCTCACATTTCTCAGTCCAGCCAGGGACATATTCCCTGCGGTAGCCTCTTGGGACACATTTCCTTGCTGTACTTATGATAGCACCAACAAATCGCTTGTAATTGGACCTTATCTTAGTAGTGAGACAAGTATAGATGAAGAAGGTGACTTTAAAGAGGGTTTTAACGATGGTTGTAAAGCTTCCAGCACCGAAGCCAGAAAATTAACTAATCATCGAAGAAAAAAGAGAAAGAAGACAAAGAGACTAATAAATATAGAGGGGCTACCAGATAGCCTCTCTCCTAACATGCAACCAAACACAATATTTATAAGCGAACCGGCTTTATCATACTGAGTTTTTTTAGAAATTATTCCAAAGGTAGTTACGGCCAACAACAATTAATTCACCTGAAATATAAGAGTAACGAATAGTTATACATGTACTATTGGGGAATTATGGAATTTCAGGGTGGAGCACCATCCAGTTTGGAAAATTACGAATATCAAATCTAGTAACTGATTTTAAAGGCCGGCAAGCCGTCCCCTGAGAACTTATGCTATATCTTACTATGGAGTTGCAGCCGATATGAGTATACTGCCTGGAAAGTTATGAATACATTGCGGAATTTCAGGCGCTTCCGAGAAATATAGAACAAACTATGTCAATATAAAGGGTGGAGCCCCTAGTCCCATCCTTAAAAATCAGCAACCGCATGAATTTTTTATAAATGAGCCGAACAATTCCAAGGCTGAGTTTAAAGCACTATAGCTATATGGAAGATGATAGTAGCGATTGCATCCTGAAAGTAATCAAGCTTATCTATTTTCAAGACTATGAATGGGCTCCCAAGAAATGAATGCGAAAATGATGGGCTTGTACTTTGACAATAAACGGCATTACCAAGATACCACAGAAAAACGAAACGATTTACTGGACAAGGAGAACCAAATAGAATGTTTAGATTTAATTATTTTCAAAGATGGCTGCACAGAAATTACAGTTTACAACAAACGAAAGGACAAGTTTGTGTTTCTAAAAGATCTTCCTAAACGTGCAAAAACAAAATATAGAAACATTCTTAAGAAGGCTATTAAAAAATTTTATTCAGATGACGAACTTTCATAAACCCAGAGTGAAAGTGAAGAAAGTGAAGATGAATGTAAAGAGGTTTATCATAATGCACAACATGGAAAAGAGGATATTATTGAATTGCCTAAAAATAAATTATGTGCAGAGGAAGATACTCTAGAGCAGGGCCACTCAAATGCTCAAAATCTCACGCGTGCATATCGAGGCGCAGAGACTCCGTGCACTGTGCACGACTCGACTGGACTCAACTCAGCTTGACTCGGATGGTGTAGTGCGCTGAAAGCGACGAAGCATTCGGTGATAGACGGCTTGTTTATCAGTGAAACAGATAAGCGCAAGACAACAACATAATAATGGAGCAACCTGTTTCAAAGAAAGCAAAGACTTCCGAAAGTACATTTCAATCTAACTGGGAACTTTCGTATTTCATCAATCGTGACGATAAAGCCAAATGCTTAATCCGTGGGACAATAATTATGTGATAAGTTCATCAAAAAGATTTATTTTCCAATACAAAGGCTTTGCTCAAATTCTACGAGAATTTTTCGAAGGAAGATTTTCCTAAGCTGCATCGAGAAACAGGTAAGATTATTTCTATGTTTGGTTCCACATGCATATGTGAAAGGTATTTTTTCCTGCTTAGACTTGTACGAAAACTAGATAGCGTGCGAGTAGGCCTATTTCTGATTGTAATTTAAAGAAGGCTCTCAAATTGCTGTCAGCCGGTCCCTTGTTGCAGGCATAACTGGTATCATTGCAAAGATAAAGGAAAAGAAGAGCTAGAGAAGATAAATTGTCTGCTCAAACCAAATCGAAAGAAGAGTGTTTTAACACCGGTACATTGTCCCATACAACAGTGTCACCGCTCACCGCACATAAACATTTCGCAGTGAGGGGAGAATCAGGCGGGGAAGGTGGAGAAGGCGAAGACAGGCCGAACGGGTGAGACAGGTGTAGGGGAAGTGGAGCAGGGATTTGCACTCTTGTCAACCTAGTGAAGTCGTCTCCTGCACCTTGCGCCCGTGCACTGCACGGCGCATGCACCCTGAGAGGCCCTGCTCTAGAGGGAAGTAAAATTGGGACTGGTTTCCGCTATCGCCAAAATTTATGGATTTAGAATGATTGTATCCAGTATCGAAAAGACGAATGGAGGATTTCACAATTTAAAAAATATAAAAGTACCTTTTTTAAGGGCTTCAAATATTATTCCACATTTTGCTCAAATGACTTTCTGGGTTTCTTTGCAGCGGATTCGCTGGAAAATTATTGTGCTCAAGAGGAAATACTTTACTTGGAGATATATTAAGCTGTGAAGATATTGAAAACTGCATTATCGCAGCAGAATTGTTGGTCAAGGTTAGCTGACACAATGACCTAATTTTATAATCACTTGACACACGCCAAGGCGAAGCCCTCTGCATACACGTTATCAAGAGATATTTCCCTTAATATTGCAGTAATTTGAAATACTGTATATTGCTGACTTCAAGCAACGTATTGCGCACCATAATGCGCCAATTTCCAAGAAAAACATGGTGCAAACACGTGAAATCCCCGCCATGTATGATTAAGATGTCCTATATAAAGCGAGCCATCAAGAGCCCTCATTACCAACTTGTGCGCTAGTGGTGAAGGACCTTCCATAGTTGAGAGATCCTTCCCACAAATTCTGAAAACGTAATACCGGCACAACAAGACTGCGCCCGGACGAAGTCGCTACAATAATAACAAATTGACGTTAAGTAGCGACTCAAAAATGTATGAGTAAATAAAAAGTTAGATTCAAAATATTTAAAAAATAGAATTTAAATACAAATTTTAAAAATTAGCCCCACAAGCTGAATGAGAACCCTTGATTGCACTCACCTTTTAAGTGATGAGTTAGATACATTTTCACGATGTAGATGTTGTCTTCAAAGTAATCTTGAGTCAGTGGTTACGGCGGCTGTTGTTGCTATGGAAAACAGGAACACACCAACAGGAATGTAGGATCACAGCACAGCAGTTAGTGAGGATGGAGACAGCAAGATGGCATGGGAAGACAGAAACAACCAGCAGAAGTTGATATCAAGGCAGGAACACAGATTTTTTTCCCATTCCAATTTTCAGAGATTGAAGTCCAATCCAATCCAATCCAATCCAATCCAATCCAATCCAATCCAATCCAATCAATGGTTCATTCCAGTCCAACTCATTCGAGTCCAGTCCACTCCAATCCAGCCAAAGTTGGTAGTTGGCTCCAAAATGTCTCGAAAATGTAACTGAATTTAAGACAGTTTTCTAGTTTTCAGAAAGTTAATCTGAGCCCTGTGTAGTTAGGTCTCTCCAAGATGACGTCGGGAAGGGCATATGGCCGTAAAAATTTGTTAGGCCCTATGTGCCCCTAATGGTGAGAGAATCAAAATGGCAACGGGAAGGTCATCTGAGCGTTAAACTGAGCCCTGTGTAGTAAGGCCCCTCCGAAATGGTGTCGGGAAGGGCATCTGACCGTAAAACTGAGCCCTATGTAGTTAGGTCCCTCCAAGATGACGTCGGGAAGGGCATATAACCGTAAAAGTGACGTTAGGCCCCTCCATGAGGTTAGCCTTGCTCTCTTACGCGAAGCCAGGTTGCCCAACTACTCAAGGTGACGTCCCGAAAAGCAACATGGCCGTACTACTCAAGATGGCGTCGGGAAGGGCATCTCGCCGTAAAAGTGAGGTTAGGCCCCTCCGTGAGGTTAGGATTGCTCTCTTACGCGAATCCAAATTTCCCAATTACTCAAGATGGCGTCGCGAGATACTACATTGCCCTGCTACTCAAGTTGGCGTCGGGAAGGGTATCTGGCCGTAAAAGTGAGGTTAGGTCCCTCCATAAGGTTAGGCCTGCTCTCTTACGCGAATCCACATAGCCCAATTACTTAAGATGGCGTCGCGAGAATCCCCATTGCACTACTACTCAAGATTGCTTCGAGAAGGGCATCTAGCTGTAAAAGTGAGGTTAGCCTCCTTAATTATACACTCTTCAAGAGCACTGCGGCTCCTTTCAAAAAACAGTCGGGGAGACCCCTCCCAATACCTTCTACATCATAATCAGAACCTCTTTGCTCTACCAATTTGTCTAGGAGACTGCGCTCCGAACCAAAGGTAACTTTCAACTTTTACATTAATGACCAGAGCATCATTGCCCTATAAATTATATACTTTCAAGGCCTCTCTAGGCACAACCTACATTTAACAAACAGCACTAGCAGTCTTCTAGGCTCGACAGTCTAAGATATTTACATAAAAGGGAAATAGAATTTTACAGGGTTATCGAAAACCCATTCTACCGGGCCTTTGTGGAAAAACAACAGGTTCAATTACTGGCCCAAAAATCAAAATTGAGTGGAGGTGAACTCTTGCACTCCTAGAAGTTTACAATTAAATGGTTAAAACCCTATTTGAGTTTGTGGCCCGAAAATATAGAGGCTAAGCCTATACTACCGAGGTGACTAGAAGGAGAGAATATTCAAGTTACCATATTACAAACAGAAAGCGGTTACAAAATCATAGTCACCTCAAAATCAAATTGAAGGGGAATTCGAGAGGGTGTCGCACTCTCTATTCCTTGATTACGGTTAAGTTTCTTAGGCTTGTTCGAAATTTATATTATTAGTTGTGAGACATTCCCCTCGAGCTAGCTGTCAAAGACTGCCATTACCTTGATCTGATGGACATCTCGCCTCCCCTCGCAACCACACACTAGACTGGAGCGAGAAAAGGTGGCTCGAAGGAGGAAGGATCCAGAAAACTCTGGAGTAAGGTCCGACACACCCCTAAATCTTATTGGGTAATCAAATAGATACGAGATGGAGCCTATTGGCTAAAAAATAAATATACAACATTTTCTAATGGTCAATATAACAGGATAACCAAATTACTTAACTATTTTAGTAGCCCATCTTCACACCAGAATGCACAGTGCAAATTTGTAGTAAAAACATCTGTTGACAACGTTCCAAACTTCTTGCACTAGTTGTTGCAAGTTTTAGATTGAAGATGGCATTCTCCAAGGCGCTTTATTTAAATGTGTACCTCCCGGTACAATTATTATTATTATTATTATTATTATTATTATTATTATTATTATTATTATTATTATTATTATTATTCAGTTTCGTCGGGTAGGCTCTGCTGGAGTTGACCGAACGATCTAGGGATCTCGAGGTCGACACGCAATTTCTTTTTTTAATGTGCTTTACGTCGCACAGACACAGATAGGTCTTATGGATACAAAGGGCTAGGAATGGGAAGGATGAGGCCCTGGACTTAATTAAGGAACAGTCTTGTGTAAAAATGGGAAACCACGGAAAACCATGTTGAGATTTGCCGACAGTGTGTATTCGAACCCACTATCTCCAGAATGCAAACTGAGAGATACGTGACCCAAACCGCGCGCACACTTTACTGATTTACACAGGGAGTTATCTGAGATGATAATGAGTGGTGGTGATTATTGTTTTAAGAGGGAGTACAACTGGGCAACCGTCGTCTATTAACACTAATCAGAGAGAAAAATTGGAAGGGGTCCGACACTTCAAAAATGAAGGTATCGGCGAAAGAAAGACAGGGCCACGAAGGGCATGAAAATGAAAGACTCCCTAGGAGCCGAGTACTCTAATACCGTCGGGGTCGGAAAAGAACAAAAGATGACCAAGGGAGGTCGGGTAGGATAGATGAAAGTACGGAGCCTAGGACAAGTAAGTGGAAGCAATGTCAGGACTCAGCTAAGGGCCACGTGGTCGCCTACCCACGATCCAAAGTTTAGAGTCCTTGGGGTAGGCGTGCTGACTTCGGATACTTATGGAGGTGGGGGGGGGGGGTGATTAACATGAACACAGGCATGTGAAATGAGGAACAGCTCTTAATGCAAACGTTCCTCTATAATAACAATAACAGAGCTTGTTTCTCAAGTACATTTTAAAGCTGTCTTAAGTACGGAATTTTCAATAATATTCACAAGTAAACAGAAAACTAGAAAGTTCCTAAATACATATTTTGAAGCAATATTTTATGTACGAAGCTATCAAAAATAGTCGCAAGTAAAAAAGTAGAACTTGCTTCGTAAATACATTTTCTTAATAAATGTCCTCTTGTTCATTTCACGATACGAAATGTGAAAACCTCTACCACCGCCTGAACAGTCTCCACTGGGAAATGTAGTTCTCTGAAGGAATGCTCTTCAGATTTAACACCTTAGCAGCCTCCGAAGACTTAACATCTAGGAGAAGATTTCTGTGAGTGTGTGTTTGTGTATATAACACTAATCAGAGAGAAAAACTGGAAGGGATCCGACACTACGAAAAATGAAGGTATCGGCCAAAAGAAGACAAGGGCCACGAAGGGCGTGAACATGAACCTAATAGCGTTGGGGTCGGAAAAGAACAAGAGTTGACCAAGGTAGGTCGGATAGTATAGATGAAAGTTAGAAGCCTAACACAACTAAATAGAACAATTCCAGGATTCAGCTAAGAGCCCCGTGGTCGCCTGCCCTCGATCCAAAGTTCAGAGCCCCTGTGGCCCTTTCTAGTCGCCTCTTACGACAGGCAGGGGATGCAGTAGCGTAGCCAGGATTTCAGTTTGGGGGGGGCCCATTCATCCAGAATTTTATTTTGATAGGTGTCCAAACTTCCATAGTTTAGGTGGTGAAGAATACCGAAAAAGGAAATGGGTGTCCTTGGATCCAAGTAAGAGTGGAGGATTCGTGCAGATTCCGGAAGCTAATAGTAATCTTATTATTCTTCTTATTCTTCTTCTTATTATTCTTCTTCCCCCCGATTTTCCCACATCTGTAGGTTCGCGGGTGCGAACTGTATCGCACATTTGGATTTGGCCATGTTTTACGGCCGGATGTCCTTCCCGACGCCAACCCTATATAGAGGGATGTAATCAGTGTTGTGTGTTTCTTTGGTGGTTGGTAGTGTAGTATGTTGTCTGAATATGAATATGTTGGGACAAACACCTAGTCCCCAGCCAGAAGAATTAATCAGACGCGATTAAAATCCCTGACTCAGCCGGGAATCGAACCCGGGAACAGCCAATGAGTCGGACTCCGGAAGCTAACATTAATGTACATTATATATAAAATGCTCAATAAAAGTACATTCCTTAAAACTCCTGGGGTGTCTGGACTTCTTGGACGATAAACCCTCCGTCCCCCGGCTACCTCTGTTACTCCCATCCCAACATAACTGCAGCATTTCATATATTCCGAGTACAAGCGAAATGAATGCAAGAATAAACAGTTTGAGTAAGGATGCAATATTCTGGTTTAGAATAAATACGGTAAAGTTATTATAATAATGGTCATGTGATAAGCAATAAAGGAGTAACATTTCATACAAATAATGCGGCAAAGATATACACACACGCGCGCGCGCGCGCGCGTCGAATATAGGTTTCTCTTCCTTCTTGTCCATGGCTAGATGATGAAGGCAAGAGAATGATGGCCCACCGTGACTCGTTATTTCGACATTATAAACAAACTCTAGATGACACAGACTTCGAATCTAACCGCATCTTAAGAAATCGCACAAAGCAGTTAATCAGAAATTTTAAAAAATGTATATATTTTCGGAATTTAGCTGACAACTTAAATTCTAATCGCGCACGGGACCAGCTTAGAGCTCTGGGAATAGGAAAACATCAACAGAGACAGACAACTCCTGACATTCCACTTGACAAACTGAACGATTACTTTAGTAGAATAAATAATCAACCTACCCAAATTAACTGCACCGACTCACCGCCCTCCTCCAGCCAATCCACCATTCACATTTCACAGTGTCACAGAAAATCAGGTTAAAAGGCTTTGTACTCGATTAAATCAAAGACTACTGGTGTAGATGGTATTCCTATTACTTTTATACATAACATTACGGGTGCTATCTCGCCTATGCTGACGCACATACTGAAATACTGTTTACTAAACGGAACATTCCCTACTGTCTGGAAAACAGCCAATATTGTATCGGTACCTAAGAGTTTAGACCCACAATCACCCTCTGACTATCGTCCTATCACATGAAACAAATATGTAAAAAGATTTTTGGAGTTCTTCACCCTCTTAACCGGCAGAGGGATGTATTTCCATTTGAGCTACAGGCCAAACGAATACAAACAGCCATTCTCCCTATTCTTGATTATTGTGACTGGAAATAACACACATGACCTCTGTTCTCTTATACTAAACTGCAAAAAAAAAACTCAGACAATTATAATTGGATCACGAAAATTACTGAGCTGCTCAAACAATGTCGCAATCCCGCCTATCCTACTGAATTATTCCCTACAGTAAAACGGTTTAAAATCCCGGCTTAATGATGAATGAAGCAGTTGATTGGTCTGATCACACGAAACAAATACTTTAAAAAAAAAAGATTTTTGGAGTTCTTCACCCTCTTAAACGGCAGAGGGATGGATTTCCATTTGAGCTACAGGCCAAACGAATACAGACACTCATTCTCCCTATTCTTGATTATTGTGACGTTGTTTTAGTTGACATGATGAAAGAAGAAACACTTAAACTTCAACGAGCACTGAATTCCTGCCTGCGATTTATTTACAATATCGAGTACCGTGCGATTTTCATATCACCCCATACCATCAGGCTGTCTCATGGCTGATGTCTGATAAACGTCGGCAGCTACACACTTTAACGATGGTGATCAGAGTGGTAGCTGAAAGTCAGCCAATGTATATTTCTTCTAAATTCATCTTTTTATCATCATTTCACAACTTAAATACACGTTCTAGATTCATTCTTTCTATTTCACTGCACCGCACAAATAAAATTAATAGATAATTTGTGGTGACTGTCGCCAGATTATGTAATTCCCTGCCAGTTCAGGTCAGAGAAACTAGCTTTTTGAAATAACGGTTTAAGGTCACCTGCCGAGACTACCTGCTGAGGACAGCTGACTGAATTGTTGACGTATGAATGTGTGCATTGCTGAGGAGTAGCCACTTTTAAGAGTTTTTAATATTAATTAGTTGTAATATTAATTTACTAAGTAATGTATTTAAATTTATTTCCAATTCTATTAATTTATGTAGTTTTAACTATTTTAAGTACCTCAGTATTTTATTTAAGATTCTGATTAGTATGTGGTTAAGTGTACGAGAGGGCCTGGAGCCCTAACTTCGCCACTGTACTGAAGGCACTAATAAATAAATAAATAAAACAAACAAACAAACAAATAAATAAATAAATAAATAAATAAATAAATAAATAAATAAATAAATAAATAAATAAATAAATAAATAAATATAATGTAAAGCGTATGGGTATAGATATTTTTTTAGTTGGTAAAGAAAAAATACGCGTTACAACATATGCTATGTAGGGTTTACCTTGTCCTATTAGTTTCCAACGCGGTTAGGGCCACGCAGCTGTGAGCTTGCATCCGGGAGGTAGTGGATTCGAACCCAACTGTCGGCAGCCCTGAAAATGCTTTCCCGTGGTTTCCAGTTTTCACACCAAGAAAATGCTGGAGCTGTACCTTAATTAAGGCCACGGCCGCTTCCTTTCCACTCCTAAGCCTTTCCTATCCCACCGTCGCCATAAGACCTATCTGTGTCGGTGCGACGTAAAGCAAATTGTTAATTACTTTCCTCGCAAGCCTGGGATACAGTATATAGTAGTATAAAGTTAGAGTTTTGTGACGCTAATATTCGTATGTGCACTGACTGACAGAGCAAATGCAACACCAAGAAGGAGTGGTCAGAACTTTATGCCAATTGCAGGGTAGACTGACGTCACTGAGGTATGCTCATGATGTGAAATGCGCCGCTGTGCTGCGCACGTAGCGAACGATAAATGGGACACGGCGTTGGCGAATGGCCCACTTCGTACCGTGATTTCTCAGCCGACAGTCATTGTAGAACGTGTTGTCGTGTGCCACAGGACACGTGTATAGCTAAGAATGCCAGGCCGCCGTCAACGGAGGCATTTCCAGCAGACAGACGACTTTACGAGGGGTATGGTGATCGGGCTGAGAAGGGCAGGCTGGTCGCTTCGTCAAATCGCAGCCGATACCCATAGGGATGTGTCCACGGTGCAGCGCCTGTGGCGAAGATGGTTGGCGCAGGGACATGTGGCACGTGCGAGGGGACCAGGCGCAGCCCGAGTGACGTCAGCACGCGAGGATCGGCGCATCCGCCGCCAAGCGGTGGCAGCCCCGCACGCCACGTCAACCGCCATTCTTCAGCATGTGCAAGACACCCTGGCTGTTCCAATATCGACCAGAACAATTTCCCGTCGATTGGTTGAAGGAGGCCTGCACTCCCGGCGTCCGCTCAGAAGACTACCATTGACTCCACAGCATAGACGTGCACGCCTGGCATGGTGCCGGGCTAGAGCGACTTGGATGAGGGAATGGCGGAACGTCGTGTTCTCCGATGAGTCACGCTTCTGTTCTGTCAGTGATAGTCACCGCAGACGAGTGTGGCGTCGGCGTGGAGAAAGGTCAAATCCGGCAGTAACTGTGGAGCGTCCTACCGCTAGACAACGCGGCATCATAGTTTGGGGCGCTATTGCGTATGATTCCACATCACCTCTAGTGCGTATTCAAGGCACGTTAAATGCCCACCGCTACGTACAGCATGTGCTGCGGCCGGTGGCACTCCCGTACCTTCAGGGGATGCCCAATGCTCTGTTTCAGCAGGATAATGCCCGCCCACACACTGCTCGCATCTCCCAACAGGCTCTACGAGGTGTACAGATGCTTCCGTGGCCAGCGTACTCTCCGGATCTCTCACCAATCGAACACGTGTGGGATCTCATTGGACGCCGTTTGCAAACTCTGCCCCAGCCTCGTACGGACGACCAACTGTGGCAAATGGTTGACAGAGAATGGAGAACCATCCCTCAGGACACCATCCGCACTCTTATTGACTCTGTACCTAGACGTGTTTCTGCGTGCATCGCCGCTCGCGGTGGTCCTACATCCTACTGAGTCGATGCCGTGCGCATTGTGTAACCTGCATATCGGTTTGAAATAAACATCAATTATTCGTCCGTGCCGTCTCTGTTTTTTCCCCAACTTTCATCCCTTTCGAACCACTCCTTCTTGGTGTTGCATTTGCTCTGTCAGTCAGTGTATCATTTTTATTAACGTGTCAGAAACCAATGACACTGAGCTGTTGCCATGTCAACACCGTTTTACGGGTTACCGATCCAAGCCGGGATTTGAACCTGCGAACTCGGACTCAGAAGGACAGAGACACAACCAACTGAGCCACATGAAAAGAAGGCGTTTGTGATTATTGTTATAAATAGATGTAGTTAGTATTTTTACAAAGGTTTTATGAGGAGCATTTATTAAGAGGTACGTTTTCTTACTGTCCTAAGGTCTCCTTATTTTCGAATTTGACTTAAGGCATCCTGCATTCGATTCCCGGCACTGACAGATTTAAGAAAGGCATGGGATGGGGAGTACACAACCTTGTTTTTGGGTGCAGTAGAATTTTCCTTGAGTCTTCCGTAATCGAAATATGTACGGCCTGGAAGGTAGTCACCTTCACGGAGTGTAGTACCAAAGTGGTTCCTTTTTTAAGAAAACAAATTAAATAAAGATTCTACTTCCTCACAAACGAAGAACGATGTTATCAATTTTACGAACAGTTTCAATAATGCAGCCGGTGTATGTTGAGAGTACAGAAGCTATGATTGTACATGGTAACAATCAAAACCAACAATATCTACTGAAGATCAGTCACCGCACTCGGTAGCACCGGCTTTCTTTTTATATACACCGGGCGAGTTGGCCGTGCGGTTAGGGGCGCACAGCTGTGAGCTTGCATCCGGAAGATAGTGGGTTCAAACACCACTATCGGCAGCCCTAAAGATGGTTTTCTGTGTTTTCCCATTTTCACATCAGGCAAATGCTGGGGCTGTACCTTAATTAAGGCCATGGCCGCTTCTTCCCACTCTCAGCCCTTTCCTTTCCCATCGTCGCCATAAGACCTACGGTGCGACGTAAAGCAAATTCTAAATAAAAAATCTATTCACAGCCCCTTCCAAGGAAAAGTATTATCCGCAATACTGGCCTGGACTTACACCCCACCCACTGAAATTATTTTGTGGGTACGCCACTGCATACACTCACCATTGAAGGTACAAGGTAAGTCCGAAGAATGGTTGGATACTCAAAATACGCCACCAAAAATGATGCGGTTCTGGCTCAAAAGTGTAAGGAAACGTAAGGGACGGGATCTAGTGTTTAAGTACAATCCGTATCATAAACGTCACTTCCCATTTTAAAAATGTTTCATGTATCGACTGCGATTCAAGCCTGGGCCGTCCTCATGAGAAGATAGAACCATTGGAATGGAGTTATCACGCCCGCCAATTACAAAATAATTACCCGCACTTTTGATGGGCCATTTGAGGTTCCAATCAGTCCCCAGGCATTTGACAAAATATATAGGCCTACCTATCGAACTTAGGCACGACTCCGCGATTGTCTTGCTATTTTAAAAGAAAAGAAAAAAAAAAAAAAAAAAAAAAAAAAACTTTTTCATAACTTACCGAGGATGCACATAGTGTTGGCTTCTCAGTGACAAAACGGTCCCTCTTCAAGAAAGGTTACTTGTACGGCACAAAATGAGGAACTAACGTGCAGCTCACAATCCTGTCACAGTCTTCCCAACGCTGCAACTTAAACACAGCACATCTCTCAACCACGGTACAACTCGAGGATCCCTAGGACATTGTTGTTTCCTGGAACCGATATGCAAAAGCTGACACGATGTTGTAAGCCTGCAACTGTTTTTGGACGTGGCCCCCCGTTATCTCGGTGGTCACGTTCCGGCCCCCTACTGAGTAATCCCCTGCTAATTGCCCCTTTCTTCATGCCTTAACATTTGTCAACACACGGTTACATTCCCAATACTGAGGCTTCTACAGGGAAATATCCCCGCGCATCACAATCCTAAGTGTCTTCCTTTCATTCAAGCAGTACAAATATGGAGAATTATGTATGGCCCTATTGAGCCCTGCTAGTAGATTCTTGTCGCTACATTAACTTAACATTTTGGCGTACGTTTTTAAGTTGTTTGTACCGTACGTAAAACAACGGCTGATCTTCGCTCTAGTTTCAGGAAATATTTTGGCACTGCCCCCCCCCCCCCTTGGCTACGCCAGTGAGGGGATGCCATGGGTAGTTATCTGAAATTATGATGATAATACTACAGTAATAATAATAACAACTAATCGCGCTATCGTGTGCAGAAATTTTGATCTGACACCATCAAGGTCGCTTGTGTGTCAATCCTTGTTGCTATATCAGTTGGTTGAGAAGCGGATCTTTCTGCGTGATTTATGGCTGAGATTCAACTAATTTTGTCTGGTAAACATCAAAATGTGCCTTCAGAGATCATCGTTCAATGACTTTATTCCGTCCTTCGAAATCGGACTATTTCTGCGACCCTATACAAGGCTACCTGAGATAAGATCGAAGACAACAGAAAATTGCTCCTTTGCGCTCAATGGCTGGTATCAGTCGGCTACAAGGCAGGCACAGGCCCATCCTGCTCTACCCGGGTCGCGTAGAGAGGGGAAGGGTCCTCCCCTCCCCGCTACTCGATTACGTTTTAGTTTGTTGGCATCGCCTCTTGCTTCAGTCGGCGCACGGCGAACAAGCAAGCCTTTCGCTCTGTTCATGTGTTGTGTTGTGCTTTCACAGTGAACGGAAATATTCTCACTTGCGTGTTGTGTGCTGTTGTTTTGTCTTGTTCTACAGATTGTCTTTTACTGGAACAGTTGGTCATCACAACAAAAGGTAAGTCATATTCATAATGAATTAGAACTCTTTGTTTTCTGAAGTATTGAGAAAAGAGGTTATTTCATCAGCCTTTCATAAACTATCTTCGTGGTAATTCCAAGGAATAAGAATTTATAGGACGCCTCGTTTGTCGTTTTTTCTGTGATAGAGAATCTGACGTTACAAAACAAATGTATTCTGTAGAGAAAAACGGACCAACGAGGGAAAGGTGACGTGTTTCAAATGCAGTAAGGCTCTGTAATTTGTTTAGGGAATATATGAATTTATTTCATCAATATTTCATAAACTATCTTCGTGGTTACTATTTTCAAATCTGAAGGATTAAAATAAAACGCCTGGTTTGTCGTTCTTGCAGTGAATGAGAATCCACCTAACAAATTCAAAGAAATTCTGTAAGGCAGTGTTTTTCAACATACTACTCACCCTTATTTGAGACGTAGATTGCTTCCGGAGCGGTATACGTAACAAACACATGATAGTATTAACATTGAAATAATTTCTTGTCTAAACTTACGACACTGATAAATATTCTCCTTCTTTTTGGCATTTTTCCAATTAAAGGGGATCGCCACTTCGTGTAATTTAAAATAATTTTTACGGCCGGTTGCCCTTCCTGAGACCTAATTTGCAGTATGCGGAAGGATGCATTCACTATCGTGTGTTTCTGTAGTGTGATGTGTTGTATGTAAATGAAGGCCCCAAGTGCTCTGAACTGGGGGAGCGTGTATTGGCGACCACGGGGCCCTGAACCGAGTCGTGGCATTGCTCCTCACTTTTATCTATCCTATCCGACCTCACTTTGTCAACTCTTGTTCTTTTCGACCCCGACGGTATTAGGTTTGCGAATCCTAGCGAGTCCTTCTTTTTCACGCCCATCATGGCCCTTGTCTTCCTTTGGCCGATACCTTCATTTTTCGAAGTGTCGGATCTCTTTTGTTTTCACTCTGATTAGTGTTATATAGGATGGTTACCGAGTTGTACTTCCTCTTAAAGCAATAATCACCGCCGTTTGTAAATGAAGACAGCACAAACTCAGTCTCCGAGCCAGAGTCCGATCAAGAATACAACGCAGAGACCTCTGAAAGGAAGGTCATTACGCTGCCTATTGAGCGAGTATACTGCACCTAACAATAAGCAGAACTAGGATTTTGATAAAATTTCGGTTTTTTTCTTTCGGTAACACTGCTTTAGTACTGTATTTGCATGTTTTATGAGGGTTCGTAAAGGAGCGGACAATCAATCAATCAATCAATCAATCAGTACTGATCTGCACTTAGGGCAGCCGCCCAGGTGGCAGATTCCCTATCTGTTGTTTTCCTAACCTTTTCTTAAATGATTTCAAGGACATTGGAACAGCTCGGAACATACCACTTAGTCGAGCAGCTCGTCGTCTTTTTTCTCCCAGTTCTTCCCAGCCCAAACTCTGCAACACTGCAACTTTTTTTGTAACGCTACTCTTTTGTCGGAAATCACCCAGAACAAATCGAGCTGCATTCCTTTGGATTTTTCCCAGTTCTTGAATCAAGTAATCCTGGTGAGGGTCCCAGACTTCTATGCCTTCTCCTTTACATCCTTACTACAACCCCTAAACACCCTCATAACCATGTGCAGAGATATGTATCCTTAATTTACACTCCCATTTATGTGATTACCCCGATGAAGATCTTTCCTTATATCCTAGGTACTTACAATGATCCCCAAAAGGAACTTTCATCCCATCAACGCAGTAATTAATACTGAGAGGACTTTTCCTATTTGTGAAACTCACAACCTGACTTTTAACCCCGTTTATCATCATACCATTGTCTATGCATACCATCGCCAATTAGTGTTTCAACAACGTTTTAATCTAAAGGACGAATTCTACCATTTCCAAAATAAAACTTAGATGCAAAAATCATGACTTTTCTCAATGTCTACAGAACATTTATATGATATTTTCGAAATGTGATAGCCATATTTATGACGTTACACATAACAGGTCACGGGCTGCCTGGCCGAGGCGGTAAAGGCGTGCTCGGTTCGCCCGGAAGGACGTGGGTTCGAATCACCGTCACGAAGTCGTAACATTTAAGCAACGAGATTTCTACTTTCGGAGGTGCACATGGCCCTGAGGTTCACTCATCCTACACCAAAAATGAGTACCCGATTAATTCCTGGGGGCGAAGGCGGCCGGGTGTAGAGCCAACCACTCTACCCCATCATATGCCGAGGTTACGGATAGTGGAAGCCTTTACCTTCCACCACTCCAAGAGCCATCACGGCCTGTACGGGGATGACATAACAAGGTCAGCATACCTACATGCAGGCTGTACTGACGAAAGCACGCCAAGCGTATCAGCTGATAGATTGAGGCGATCTAAGCGAATGTCACTTGTGAATGTAATAACATAAAAATTGGGAGCATTCTTTGTGGCTGTTGAAAGACTGACCTTTATTGTTAAGTATATTGCATACCTGTTCTCTAAATGTATCACATCAGGATTTACGTAAACACTTGTTATTAAGATGAGATCTCGTAGTTTAGGTTAGGTATCTTATCTTCATGTGATGAGTAATGTAAAGTCAAGGGACATAATACATCTTGTAGAATTTATTCATTGAATTTTTACCGTATAGCAAATTTTAGTAGAAATATAATGTGTTGCGAGTTTAAATACAGTGTGTATGTGGAAGTTCGCCATTGCCAGAGATACGTATACAGAAAAGGAAAATCCCAACCAAAAATGTAACTGTTACGAAGAATACAGGAGTATGTTTCACTCTTTTTTCCGAGGTAATGGTGAGTTATGCATTTGACAGTCTTTTTGTTTTATTGATTTATGGCAGCGCTTTATTCTTGATACGGAACACGCAAGAAAGAAACATAATTTATCAGTAACCAAGTGAACCTACACATGCGTTGTTCTGTGGGTTAGGCAATGTTCAAAAAGCGTTGCCTTTTCCGCTCAAGTTTTTCTTGTACAAGTTGCTTTACGTCGCAGCGACATAGATAGGTCTTTTGGCGACGATGGGACAGGAAAGGACTAAGCGTGTGAAGGAAGTGGCTGTGGCCTTAATTAAGGTACAGCTGCAGCATTTGCCTGGTGTAAAAATGGGAAACCACGGAAAACCATCCTCAGGGCTGTCGAGGGTGGAATTCGAACCCGCCATGACCGAATGCAGGCTTACACCGCACAACGAACTGGCTCGGTAGACCAATGACAGTTATTGGTTACTAGTCCAAACAATAAAAAAGATTCAAAACCTCTTTTTCCTACTAACTAAATTTAGAAGAGGAATTGCCTGCTGTGGGTATGGGACGCAGACAAAGAATACACCCACGGTATCCCCTGCCTGTTGTAAGAGGCGATCAAGGGGTGATGACATTAGAGCCATGGGACTACTTGTGGTTATTGCCAATATGTGACGATCACAACGGGTCTGGGCGTTACCTGAGGTTAGGACCATCGTGTGCATTCCAGCGTGGCGGGGGAGCGGGCGCTCGGCTGCGCGCGAAAAGGTGCCGTAAGCTGCGCTGCAATGTTTCGGTTCGCCTGTGTTCAGAGTGGGTCTGCGTTGCCTCTGACTGGTACCACTATGTGACGAACAGCACGGGTCTACGTTACTCGTGATTAGAACCACTATGTGAGGAATACCATCGGTCTGCGTTGCCTCTGATTAGTACCACTAATGTTAGGAACACCATGGGTCTGCGTTGCCTCTGACTGGTACCACTATGTGAGGAACACCACGAGTCTACGTTAGCCGTGATTAGAACCTCTGTGTGAGGAACATCATGGGTCTGGTATACCAGTGATTAGTACTATCATGAGGGGCCGGTGACAAGCATCATCTCGGAAAAGAAGGCATTGTGAATTGGATCCACTGATTGTTTCGGAACCATGGTCAGTTTTGATCATCATTCGTTTTTCGTTCTAGTCAGTGTTTAATTTTGAAGGTTTAATTATTGTTTCGTTTCGTTACACCTCGTAACTTTAGGGGCCGATGACCTAGCTGTTAGGCCCCTTTAAACAGCAAACATCATCATCACCAGAATCGGAATTCTTTTTATGTAATTTTAGAACATCTTGGAATGAGTTTTAGGTCATCAGTTCCTTATTTTTAGGACATTTTGACAGCCCTTAACTCGATATGACGTTGTCGGGTGATGCGTTGCATCTTGTGCAACAAAAATCGCCATGCCGCGCGACTAAGCTCTGATGTCGTGCGAGGTGGCGTTAGATTCGTCAGAGTTCTTCAAAAACAGCCAAACAGTGAATGTCTGAAAAAATTACCGTGTGAAAAAGTGCACAAACTTATTTTTCCCCCTCAAAATGTCACGGCATTAAATAGACTATCTTCTGAAACACATTAAAGAGGACAGTCCATTATTACCGAGGCAGCCTGTACCATACCCTATGGCTCCTGTCTCGACCCTCGTGTATTTACCCAAAATAATAAATATGAGCATTAATGGAATTAATACGATCAATACGTGTCATCAAATACAAGGGCAATTCAATAAGTGTCTGCAATTTTGCTCTAATTATCTTTAGGTTGACCCTATGACGTTGTGTGCCACCGTTGTCTACATCTGTCGTAGGTTTCAGCGTTATCAGATCAGTACAGCCTGCGCTGTTGCGCCGCGCCAAGGAAGAACAGCGTTCATTATTCCGTTGTTTGTGGTCTGAGGGTGTACCAGGAGCGGAAATTCATAGAAGACAAGGATTATACCGTTTACGAAGAGGTTTATGGCGTGTCAAGAAACGGCAGAACTGGAAAAATTGACATGATAGCAAGAAGGGTTATACAGGATCTTTATTTATGCTTGGAAGGAACTTTCTCGCTCGACCTTGGCCGCCAGTGACGGTTCAGTTGCCGGCTACCGCGCGTGCGTATGTACGGCAGAATACGGTGCTCAAAATCATTGTCACGCATTTTACTCACCATGTTTACAGTTTATGCTGAAAATGTTCCCCATGTGCTGCCAAAATAATAGGCATCTCCTAATGAGGTTTTCGAGTTACTCTAACAAGTTCTTCAGCACTGATGGATGCAATTGCAAGTCGTATATTGTCTTTAAGTTCATCTAGTGTGTGAGGGTTGTTCCCATAAACTACATTTTTTAACATTCCTCCACAAATAAAAATCACATGCCGTTAAATCTGGGCTACGAGGGGGCCACAGATATTTACGTATGATCCTCGTACCAAACACGCTTCAGTAAGGAGATAACGACCTTTACGTCTATTTTTATTGTTTACTGAACCTGTAGGTTTGAATCTCTTGGCCAGTTGTTGTATTGTCCGATTGACAGGAATAGGTCTCCCTGGAAATTTCGCTCGAAACTTTTGTCTTGTCCTAGCGCACGATTTTCTGCACTTAATGTAAGTGTTATGCAGATATACACGTTCACGTAACGAATATTTCAAATACATTACAGCACTATACACAATCACAATAAAACACTATACAATACGACATACAGTACGCAGTAGCTTCATTGAACACCCTACTATCTCGGAGTTCAGCTCTCAACAACTGCAGAGTGCCGGAAATCGCGCGCGCCAGCGGCCGGTAGCGACCTGTCATCGGCGGTCAAGTTAGAGCGATATAGTCCCTTCCAAGCATAAATAAAGACCCTGTATAATCGATCCCACACTCAGAATAGAGCATCACACCGGTAGCCTGAAGAGGAACGTACACACCTATAATCGAATTTTACAGGGGAAAGTACCATTGAGAAGAGACACAAGTATTGGGTTTAATGGTAGGGTCACGTGGCAATGTAAGTAGGTTTTTTTAATGAATTTCTGGAACAGAATCGGCTTAGAGAATTCCAGAATCAATCTTTTGGTAATCGCCACTTTACGAGAATCTGTATCAATTTTAAAATCGCATCTGTATTCACTGTAGTTCCCTTTAATGTCCTAAATGTATTGTTCTTTAATTTTGTTTGTATTTCCAAATATTTAATGCTATAGATTGTATATTGTGTTATTAATTATTCAAATTTAATTTTGTTATTTTTTGATGTAGTTAAACGTTCTTGTGGCAGTCCAGAATGTCTGGAAAGTCTCGTTGAGTTTATCAATAAATATATACTTTGCCAGGGAAGTTTCGATATAGAATGCTGTTTTTGACTGAAGGTATCAGTCTCTAAATATTTCGCGCGAGAGAAGAATGCTGTTCTCGAAGCGAGCGAGCAGGATCCCAGGTAGGTTAGCGAGGTTACCCCGAGATTAAGTTTAAAAAGGCGCACCCCCGGGTGGAGTGACCGCAAATCTCCTGTGACTAGTGGGGACAAGTATAACTCGGTGCCCGCGAATGTCCGGCAAGCTACGTTTTATATTAATTATCTGACATCAAGTTGTACGCATTGCCCTGGGGTAAATAACTACCAGGTTATTTCACGAAACGAAGGATGACTTTCCTTCTTTCTAAACAGATGTCTAATTCATTTTTCGTCTACAAATAGAGCTGCCTGGTTTTCCCAAAATCCTTCATTGCTTTTATTAAGACAGTCACAGCTGCATAGTTAGCAGTTCTGAACATGATAAACACAGCCATTACTTGTGCTCCATCATAATCCCGAAGTTACTAAGAGTGTTCTGAGTACTTAATTAGAGTTCGCTGTCTTAGAGCACTTAACACTAATTTACACTGGTTGCGGAGTAAACACATTGTCAACTCAAGCCTTCGCTCTTTGTTAAATATGTAAATGATATTGCTCCCAGTACTTGAGTGTGTTAGGACGGAAACCATGCATGATTCACAGTAGTTGTCCTGTGTTGATATAAGACTCGGAATTTTGTCCCGCATGAGTTCTGTTACGTGCCAGTACTCGAGGGTGGTGTATTTGAGTCCCGGATCGAACTCGCCAACATGAGTTCATGAAACTAGGACTCTCTTGCGCGAGCCACACAGCACTATATCCAGAGCTGATGATTTTCCTAAAAGCGATATTATCAGAAATGCTTATAAACGATTGTATTTTTGTATTTCCATTTCTAACTAGCTGAAACCCGTCAAGATATGACGGTCAATGTAGTTAATGTTTATTGAAGGATTACCGTATTTACGGCATTCCTTGAACTTCTTTTTTTTATGTCGCACGGACACAGGTAGGTTGTACGGTGACGATGGGATAGGAAACAGCTAGAAGTGGGAAGGAAGCGATCGTGCCGTTAATTACGGTACAGCCGCAGAATTTCTCTGTGAAGGTGGGAAAGCACAAAAAAAAAAAAAAAAAAAAAAACCTTCATGTCAGGAGGTTCCCTTACCCATGTAAATGATAATAAATGATCGGTCAAGATATTCATAATTAAATCGGTTTTGAAAGTAAATGAGGAATTAAGGAAATACACGCACTCTCTCTCACCCTCATTGAATTTAATGTTTTATATTTCTGCGTTTATTTTGGCATATGCATTACTATAACAGCATTCTTCGGAGTTTGCTTTGCTGTGTACTTTCTTGAAATTTTCTCTTATTTCTCGGACTGAAGAAACCAGGCTGTAATAACACACACAAGCAAATATATTACATGTATATATGCTGTAAGTCAATAAGAATACACAGAAGCTAAGCCTGCAAGCCGTACCAAAGTCGCGAGAAGACAACATTAGGTTAAGTTAGGTTGATGACGAAATTTCCTTCCATTTGAATTCAAGTGATCTTTATAGATGAGGTAATGTTGCTTTTCTTTTTTTGGAGGAGTTCTTGCAGATTTTTCTTGCTTCTTAGACATCGTAATCGAATTCTGTTGAACGAAGTAAGAGCGTAAGTAATAAAAAGCTGTGTTCGTCATTTCACACCAGCTACGCTATCAAACATACCACAATTCTACTTACCCGGCATTACCCAAACAGATTTAAACTCCCACTAAAAAAGAAAATATGATTTTCTTATACCCGCAAATGTACACGGCCGTGGTAATATGTAATTCTCGCAAATCACGAACTAAATCCATGACTGTATAGTGCAGTAACTGTAAGACGTCGTATCGGCAAGTAACTGTATGGTTAGCGACACTGACTCGAACCTAACAATTAGAAAATAACTAAGAACAGGGGAGAAAGAGTAAGGTAGTGCCCATAGTGCCAGGGAGTATACCTGTCTTCAAAATTTCAGATCTCTGCGTGCTTTAGATTTTGCCGACCGCGCGCAAACACTTCCTTTTATTATTATAAGAAGATAATTTCCACAAGTCAATGGCTTATTTGTCTTTGAGTTTCACAGAGATGTTTCACAACTGATTCGTGTTATTTATTGCTAAAATCTTTGAAAAATAACGGAAGATGTAATCACGCCGTTTGCTCTGGGAGACGACTGTGACGTCACGAGTTCTATATGCAAGTTAACCTCCGCGAGGTCAAACAGATGACATTCGCCGCGCGAGGCGAAAACAAACGCCTGGCACGGGAAACAGCGTCGCTGTGTACGCGACGCTTACGTGAAGATGGGATCAGGGCACATAAATATATAAGCGGCGGTGAAGAACAAAGAGAGTTGTTGTTGTTCATGTTAAACATTCTTGGGACATCTAAGAGGTAAAGGTATTGCTGCATCCCAGTTCCTAAATACTGCAGACGTTCCACTAAAGCAGGTTAGGTACCCAGCCAATCGACTGCACTTCATTTTAATAAACAACAAGGTTACGAAATGTAAATACCTTGATGAAATAATACAGATTAATTGACTCGATAACTCGATATCGTGGGCTTTGGCTCCTTTTTTGAAGAACGGGCATCCCGGGTATGACGCATCATGTTTGCTGTGACAGTTCGCGAACTGCGCCTGTTCCCTTGTAACTGTGCAAGCGATGCGATGGTGGCGACCGCCATATCTGTTACAGCAGGTCTCATTTGTACAGGTAGCCGCTGAATTATTAAACTGTAGGCAGTTGTAACACATGACAATCAGTGAACGTAGTCGGCGAGGTTTCTTAAGGTTGGTACGGGTTCGATTCTCGGTGGTTGCACATTTGGAGACGGGCGGAAGGGTGATATCTTTGGTTGTGTGGATGATGTTGCTTGCTGATGGGTTTCGGGTGGTGGAATTTCAGTTTGGGTGAATAGACTCCAGCATTCTGTAAATTGGGTGTAAATGTCTATATGATGGTGTCATATTTTAGTGCAACACTCAAAATTGTACTATTAAGGCACCTGAATTATTTGAGGCATGAGTGAATGTGTATATGAACGTGCTGTGTTTACAATACTAAGGTACATGTTAATTTGGATATAATGACGCTGGATTTAGAATGTTAAACGTAGTACTTCTTGTAATATTTTCTTTCTTTGAAATTGCTTGTTGCACTCTTATTTTTGTACGAAGTAGTTGTTGGTTTTGTTGGGTGTATTTTAACTTTATTTTATTATCACACCACTGTAAGTGATCATTGTCACCGGGATATTTCCAGTTGCGATGAATTTGTTAAAAATAATCTAACCTACCGGTGTTGTGAGACCGTGGGGTGAGTAGGCGTAATAATGGTGTCGGTTTGGATTTCCTTTTCTTTGGTTTTAATAGGTTTGTTTTTGGCTTATTTTGTTGGCGTGTAGGCTGCGCCGGGCTGGTAGAGGTGTGGATTGAGTACTTATGTTCACCATGGCCAGCATTGGGGTAGTTTGACTGCTGCAGACAAATAATTCGGGAGCATGTTGTAGCTATTCTTCTTTTCCTTCTTCTTCTGCTTCGTCTGTTTTTTTGGTGTGGGATAAGGGGTGAATAATTACGGGTTTGGGGATGTCTGTAAGTGAATTTATTCTCTGTAGGAGATCTTGCATGTGAAATTCTCGGATAGGAGTAATCATAAGCGATTCCTCGATCAGTGCGATATGGGTTGGTATGAGATCTGTAATGGCTCCCAGTATTGTGCACCGATTCATGGGCACTGGTCCTGAGATGCCGAGGGGAAACATGAGAATTATGCATTTTGTTGAGACTGGGAAAATGGATTGATTCATGACGTATCTGAAGCGGAACTCGTAATTGTGATCATCCGTTTCAGAGTAGGAGTAATTTGTTGAGGTTGATTTATGAGAAAGTGCTGGTGACGGGGATCGAATTGAGTTGAAGGAAGAGAGTGCCTGGGTTACTCCCTTGGAAGTTTCGTCACTAGCAGCAAGGTGTGAACTGGGACCCGGCTACTCTATCCACCAGGTTTCTTCTGGACTTATTAGGCATTTTGGGCTTAGTTAACTTAGTATGAGTTAGATAGGGAGAGTAGGTGTGAGTGGGGAGAGGTGCATTGAAATATTGGAAGCTCAAACGCACTTGCGGACCGGCTTAGATGTGTCAACTTGTTGCCTGAGTCGTGTCAGTATAGTTTTGAGAGTCGGTTACGCCACGAGCAAGGCACGAACTCAGGACACCTAGCTGACCTGGCAAATGCTCGTGGTGCCACTAGAGTGGGCTCGTAGCTGCGGACTGGTAGTAAGCAAGTGTTCTATATAGTGTTGGCTACTGAGTATATCATTCGAAGCAGTGTATCGAGTCATTCAAGTGTCCGAGTGAATGGAGTCGCAGAACAGCGAGCTCACGGTACACTGAACATTGGACGAACTTCCGCTGCAGCGAGACATACAGAACCATGGCACACTGGAAGAATCATACGCTATTATCAGGCGTCCGCTCTCAGCTCATTTGAAAATTATACCCACTTGTATTCACTGTCCTCTTCTTAAGGGGAGGATTTATTTGCAGTAGTAAAAAGGTAGTCAAAACATAATTCCCAAGTAGCTAGTAAGAAGGTAGGCTATTAGGCAATTCTATTTATTAGTTTAATTAATGTTAGTATTATACAACCGGTGACAATAAAGTTCGGTGAATAGTCCTCTGCTATCAACATAGATGAACAGTGCAAGACAGTGACCTTATTGTCCTTCGAAATAGTCCCCTCCCATAACTATGCACTGCTGAGGTCGGCGATACATGTCCTGGAAACTTTGCAAGAAGGCTTCCTTTGGGATGGTGTTCAAAAGCCTCGTCATATTTGGTTGGATGTCAGGAATATCGTCAAATCTGTTCCCTTTCAGAGCGAGTTTGAGTCGTGGGAATAGGAAGAAGTCTGGAGGATTGAGATCTGGCGAGTATGGGGGATGTTCAAGTTGCACCACCCCCTTTTTGCCATGAACGGTTTGACGACATTGGCTGTGTGTGGGCGAGCGTTGTTATGGACCAGGAACCATGAACCGTGTTGTGCGTATTGGGGTCGTACCCTGCGTAGACGTTTCATGAAACGGGTCAAAATTTCAATGTACCGTGCAGCATTCAACGTCGTTTCCTCAGATAGAAATTCATTCTGGATAATGCCTTGACTATCGAAAGAGGTGATGAGCATCGTTTTGATGCGTGACTTTTCGGCTCTGACTTTTTTCCGTCGAGGGGATCCCGGAGAACGCCATTCCATGCTTTGCCGATTCGTCTCAGGGTCGTACCTGAGACACCAGGTTTCATCTTCAGTGACAATACAGTTCAAGAAATTTGGTGTCGCATCCGCCGTTTCGACAAAATCCTGTGAAGCGTCTAAACGTGCCTGCTTCTGATCTTCAGTCAGTTGATGTGACACAAGACGAGAACACGTTTTCCTCTTCCCTAACTTCTGGGTAACGATTTGTCGCACGGATTCACGGTTAATCTGCAGTTCATCCGCTATCATGCGCACAGTTAATCGCCGATCGTTCGTGATTAATGTCCTCACCTTCTCAATGTTTTCGTCACTGACGGCGGCCGCCGGTCTTCCGCTACGGGGGTTGTGAGAAACACTTTCCCGGCCTCCTCGAAGACGGGCGAACAACTCGTACACAGACCTCTTCATAAACACGTACCAGCATCGCATGCGTTTCTTTCGGTGTTTTGCCAAGCTTAAAACAAAACTGTACATTGATCTTTTGGTCGTTCATGTTTCTGTTCGCAGTTCACAACCAACGCACTAAACACGCGCTGTGTCAAACAGGTCTTACACGACACACACAAGATGCTCAACTGAACAACGTTGGGAGCAGGTGGTCAAAACCCGCTGCTACGCAGGTGCAGCGTTGTGTGTCGCCAGTGTTGCCGGATCGACCGTTCTAACTTCATTCACCGAAATTTTTTGTCACAGGTTGTAATTTAGTTAATAGTCGTGAATTAATTCAACTCGGCTCTATAACCTACCCTATGACCCCTGAAAATTATCTGTTTTATATTGGGAAGAACCGCTCAGCATTCTCTGTTTGTATGTCGCATCATTGCACAAGATTTCAGTCATCGAATCAGCGAGACCTCACGAGAAGACGGCACGAGTAACAGACAGTACACTAAGCTACCAACAACGTGTTCATTGTGCAGTACTTACAGTAAATGTGTGACTTCACAACAGCACTTTAGTTCACAAGAATCACCGTGGACGGAGCCGATGTTTATTGTCAGGCCTTGAGACTTGGCATTGGCGCATGCGCAGCACGTGACTTCTCGTGAGACGACCATAGTACGTGGACAGTGGGTAAGTGAGCCGTCTGACGCAATAGCATAATTAAAAAGATGGTGAATCTGAAAACCATGAATGTAGTGAAATATCCAAGTTATTTTAAATCCTTTAAGATAAGACTAGTCAAACAGTTGATAGGAAATTTGCCACATGGGCGACAGCACCAAGTGCAGATGATTGTGTGTACAGATACTATTTTTGTCATTTAATTCTGTATACTTATTTCATGGAGAAAGGCTTTGCATCATCAGAACTTGATGCGATGAGTTTGCTGCATGAAGAAGCTTAATCTGAAAGCTGGATGGCGTATAGGAAAGCAGTTCATAGAATGAAGGACAGATGGCAGCAGCGTCGTATCAGTTCACACTACACAGATTAAATAGGAACGATGACTCTAATGTGCCGTGATTCGGATCACTGTATCGATTCAGTAACGAGAACCAAATACAGTAGAGACAATACGCGACACTGAGGGAGATATCGAGGGACAGCTACTGGAGCTCACTCTAGCGGGTAGACCTGAACGGTACTGATTCTGTCATAAGAGCACGTGTATTTTTGTGTGAAGGTTTTGGTGTTATTTATGCGTTTTCAGTGAGTTGACATAATTAAATAGTAGCGTGTGTCATTCCTTGATATCTCCTCTCAACATAAGGGGAAAGGTATGTGCTGTGTTTGGCTGCAGCAAGACCATCTACAATAATATCAGACCTTAATACAAAAACAACATGGCCGACGCATCGGTTCCATGAAAACACGCATGTGATACATAAACATAACCTTTGGATTATCGCACTGAATTGCTAAGCTGTCAATAATAACGAACAGAAAATTTACTTTGGGTAATAGACCAACACTAACTAGAAATAGCCTATATTTAGGTAAGCAATATGTGGATAATTTAAAAAAATATATATTTTCTACGAGCTACTATGGTAAAGAAAATAGGTAATACAGGATTGCATTCTAAAATAACAGTCCTGGGGGAATATTTGACGCATTTCAATTCAGTCAATTAATTAATTAATCACTCACCGATGATCTGAATTTAGAGCTGTCATCCAAGTGGCAGATTACGTATCAATTGTCTACTTAGTATTTTCTTAAGTGATTTCAAAGAAATATGGAAATTTATCGAACTGGTGTAGATATAGTAGGGAGCACCCTTGGTAAATTCTTCCTATAAATCAATACTTGTTTTAGAAATACATGTATTTGAATGACCTTTCTGTTACCATATACTTTTAAGTATAATAGCCTACCTCGTTCAAGAAATTTGTTAGAAACATAACCTTTGGCGAATTTCAATTATCTCATAACAATGATTATGACAATGATCCACGAAACTGCTATATCAATTTCACTTCAGATAATCAATAGGAGAATCTATTTGAAGTTCTCTGGTAGCATGTGCATTTTCGTATAAAGCACTTTAACACCCAAATCGTTGGCAACGTAATAACGTACTGTAAGTGACAGTATATCAGTTGATACCTTGTCCTCTAATTTAACAAGGCGAATATAATCTTCATTCACAGATAAAATAAACAGCTTTATCACTTTTAATAACCTCACTTTTAAAATGGATTGGCACCAACACAGAGTTTTGGACTTATCCGGAAAAAACAGCTCATCAAGCACGCGGAACGCATCCACTCTATTGACAAATTTATCCTCGAATGTTTTAATGCACTAATAAAATACTTGTAACTACGAAATCGTCACGATGCATTAAGAACACTTGATCAGAATGTGAGTGCATCTGCTGTAATATGAATTACATCCAGGCATGCAATACGATCGACACGTCCTAATATATCAAAATAGTTTTAAAACCAAGTTTCAATAAAAACATCTCTAAACTAACGTTTCCTAATCAAACCAAAGCAACAGAAATAACTAAACAGATGCTTCCCACATGCTCATGTTTACATTTGAACAAACCGATCGGGCCGCCATTTTTGCTATTATCGATAGCTGCATTAAGGTCTGATATATTGTAGTTGGTCTTGGCTGCAGTAATTACGAAGTAGAGAAATATGCGCGGTAGTTCTTCAGGTTCCCTCGTGACAAGAACATGTAAGTAATATTGTGTTTGCATATATATTCTTCCAGTGACAGAGATTTTGTAAGATGTTCCTGAGTCGCTGACTAACTTTACAAACATATTACTCTGAATTTATATTGAAAATCTGAATATCTTGCATTTAAAATGGAAATTATGAAAATTAATATTCATTATATAAAATACACACTCGTCGAACCTTGTACTCACACTTACTTGTTACCTGCTTACTTACACATAAGTTATTTGAAGGGCGCCAGCTGTCACTCAGTACAGCAATAATAGAATGAGACTCTTGACTATCTCTAGGGTGTGGGGTAATAAGCTTACTTTTGACAACATACCATATAAGTTCTGGGAAAAGGAGATTGGCGTTCGGTTTCCCCATTAATTTTGAGGTTAAGATATTTTACTGTCAATGAAATGAAACTGTGAATTCGTTTGATAGAACAATATATATTCTTTAAATAATATATCAAAAAATAGTGAGTCTTGTTGCGATAAAACAGATGAGAATATGAAATTATGACATTGCAACTGAAAGAAACTAGGCATGAATTTGAATTCTTCTTGACCGGACATTTAACAATTTATACGAAATATTTCCCTCACTGATTCACTTGACTGTACCTTCAACACTTTTAGTGTAATTACGACGTATTCCTTTGCTCTGGTGTTTACTGTAGATGTGTCACGCCTAACTTGGTGATACATCCTTGTGACTGCTTCTTCTCCATATCATCTGACTTCTTTGTAAGTCAATATGGTATTACCTCTTGGCAGGTCCCGGGGTTGCCTTCTCTGACTTCATGGTAAGCCCTTGCGTCCGTGTCTTCAACTGAGTGAGCGACCAACCTCTTGGTCTCACTCTCTCAATGACCAATAATGGCTCACTGAGTCTTCACCATCTCTCGTTCACACTGGTTGACTGACCAACTAAGGCCTCTTGATCTAGTAGACTACTTCACTGTACTGCATCCGTATAACTAATGACTGACGCTACAATATGCATCCACCTTATATAGACGTTGGTTGACACAGCTACGTAATCTCCAAAAATAACAATGACATACTCCCACCTACGCGACAGATATTACATCCAGTGGTGAAATAGCCCTGCGGCGGCCGACTCGCTGAGCGCATATCTAAATAAATACAATGACATAGCCATGGCGCGGCGATGACTTGGCAGAATCGCCACTAATCTTGCACAATGTCCCAACGTCACACCCAATCTCTGATATATACAACAATTCTCACTGTACAGGTATTGAGTGTTATACTACACATACGTATATATGCATACATCTAAGTACAATCTTGCAAGCAACAGGCAGTTGCAAAATCGAATTAAATAAGACTGATAATTACAATAATAGTAACAATATCACAGATAACATAATAATAATACTGACATAATAATAATAATAATAATAATAATAAAATACAGATAAAATCATACAATAATAAAAATACAGATATCATCTTGTAACGGGATTTGAACCGTTACAATTCGCCTCCCTCATAAATAAATCGAAGAACAAAGAATCGATTGATTTATGAACAAAATTATATATATAACACTGACACATATAAACACTTTAAATGAGTATACAACAATAATTTTCTTTTTCAACATCCATACATTTTATAAAATATCACAAATATGAGAATTCTTCTCGCACATTGCCATCGTAGATAACTGTCCAGTGTCCCATTCTCTCTCTTTCTCTCATACAAATCACAAGAGTATAGCACTTGATTTAACACACACAAATAATTTTCAATCAATATACAACATTCTTCTCCTTTTTTTAACATATCAAAATATTTTGTGAAAATTCACTTATATGAGAACTTTTCTCGCATATTGTTATCGCAGATAACTGTCCAATGTCCTGTTCTCCGCCTTTTGCCACACAACACATGACAATGTAGCACTTATTCTTCCAATACGACACTTGGTTCACACGCTAATTCATGTATGTTAATTTTATTTTGCCAGTTTCTTACAAATATTAATCATCTTATTATTATCTCAACAAATCTCACGTGAAGTACTTCTTTACATTCATTATACTATAAATACCGACAATATCCCCTTCCTGATCTTTTAAGGAATATGCACACTTCCCGATACGGTTCACAATAGTGAAATACCCCTGATACAAAATAATAACTTCAACATATTTCCCGCCTCTGCAGATGATGAAATGGAACTCTGAGTAGCACTCTGACACTCAAACTGAATCAATTTTGCCCTTATAAACTTACATATCTTAATAGATCACATCCTTCTTGGCAACAATAATTAAAGAAACAATACTATGGCTACAAGATGGTTCAATTATTCCGTAATCCAGCATAATGTTTATCTGTTCTTAGACGTCACTAGCATTTTTAAGTTGAATGGGGTACTTACCTCCCACAAATGATGAATGGTCATGTACTACAAATTTATGTTCATATACGTGTTCTTCCTCACTTACCACTAAATACATCTCGATGCTTACCTAACATCGAACACAATTACTCCTCCTGTAATTCACTCAAATTACCTCACGTCACTGCCTCATATCGACGATCCCTCAGATCCTGGTCGTTATAGACACGTAACACACCTTAACATTTCCTCTCACTAGGAACAACTTCACTTACCTCTCATATATCTTTAAAGAACACACGTCACTAACACACTTACCTCAGACCATCATAATTAACACGTACTTCTTTGCTAGTTTCCTCATAGAACAAACACACACTACCTAAATTAAAGTCTACTCTACTTCCATAATTTGCAACCAAGTCAGCTCCTAAAACAACTGAATACACAAGTTTTGGTACGAGGCATAGATGAAACTTACAATTATCTTCAATTATGATTGGTACCGCTATCATTTTATTTACTCACTTTGACTCACCCAACGGCTGTTATAAGATCTGATAGTACCTTCACTTACCTTCTTCATATCACAATTTCCATCATCGGAGTTATTCCCTCACTACTTACATCACATTCTCGGCATTACAAGAACTTACATCACTTAACAGAACACTTCTTACGTCTACCTTACTACTACTATTAATTACTTCATTATCTACGACTACGTCATTACTTAAATATCTCACTTAACATTACTTAGGTCACAATCACACTATACTCTTAAATCTACTTTTACTACATAACTTCTTATACTACATACCTGTTCATCTACTACCTTCAGACTGTTCACTTAATTTACCCGATTCCCTGTGAATTTGGAATACTCTTGCTTGATAACGACACCTTGATAACATTCATATTGAGACTATCATAGTCTCTCTGATAACTGAAACCCGTACGCCTCCCATCTTCCGATTCTCTTTGGTTACTCCTCTGACCCACTCTGTTATACCTCAAATTCATACGCCTCCCATCTTCCGATTCTCTCTGGTTACTCATCTGACCCCTATCACCATCAACACAACTAGTAATCCTCTGCGGATCATGATCACCCCCTCTCCTCTGATACACGGCTAACATTTTTCCCTCTCTCTCTACAATACTACTTTCCCCAGACATCATGCGCTTTCTCTCTCGCGCGCGCCCTAGCACACATTCCTCCCAAAGCCTATCAATGAACACTTTAATCTCTTCTAAATTAGACATATTATCCCAGTACACTCGAAACCATATTTTAATTTCACCGATAAAACATTCGACAAGATTTTCAGCACGTATTCCCGTTCAATAACATTATTCCTCAACTTACTTGCAAATCTTTTCTCAACTACTTTTACAAATTCTATGGAACTGAACTGTTCTCCAGAAAACTTGGTTAAATCACGATCCCTACTGAATAAACCACTCGCTATTACCACTTCTCTCGCCGTCTCACCTGTACCTTTCTGCCGTATCACTCCCTGGCAGTTCTCAATTTCTTCTTCTTCTTCTTCCGCTGCTCTCTCAGCATTCTCTTCCCCTATTCTCACGTCTTCCTGCAATTCTTCCTCTCTCTCTTTCACCTGCTGTGTTAGGGTTTCCCGTTCGTTCCGTAGTTCAGTGACCTCCACAAGTTTGCTTTCAATCTGTTCATTTCTACTAATCTGTTCCCTCGTCCCTTCCCCAACTGTATTGCAAATCTTGTCCAATCTTTCCTCGACTACCTCATGAAATTCTTCCCGATTACTAGAACTTTTATCACTTAATTCTTTGATATTCTCTATACAAGTTCCTTTGACATGCTCAATTTGAGTATGAAGATCGCTCCGACTCGACTCCATTTCTTCTCTAAGGTCAACACACTCTTTGTTTAACTTATTTTCTAACTTGCATATTTGACCAGTTACCTCTACTATCTTAGTATCTATTTTAGAATTAAGTGATTCACTTAGCCCATCTATTTTATCATTAATCGCACTGTTACCATTAATCAATTCTTCGATTTTACTACTTAAAGAGTTAATCTGTTTATTACAATTTTCATTACTATTGTCAATTAATACTTTCATCTCTTTCTTATTATTTTCATTACTAATACCAATCATTTCTTCCATTTTATTACTTATCTCTTTCTTACTATTTTCACTACTCGTATCAATCTTTTCCTCCATACGTTTCTGACTATTTTCACTGAGCTTCTTATTTTCATAACTGATCTCGGTAAATTTGGCCATCATCATATTTATTAAATCTTGGTTCATCCCCCCCCGCGACATTCTTTTGAGTTTCAGTGTGCTTCTCAATTTCTGCACTTTCCTGAATTTCCTCAGAAGGTTCCATCGTATTCACCTGCTCCCTAGTCTGAATTTCACCTTGGATGTCCACAGAAGCAATGACCTCGTCCTCACATGACTTGTTACTGTCTTCCGTGTCCATCTTTGGTTCACTAGTGATAGTACGCGATCTCAAATTAGTTTCCCTCTTCAAATCCCTTGACATCTCCCCAAAATACAAATATATATCACACAGTTACACTCCTGACATTTACCGGTAATAATTTCCGTTGCCTTAAATAGGCACACTCTTCCCAAAATGAACCTATGATATGCTGTCATTCAGACCAAGTTCTGAATTTATTCGAGCCCCACGTTGGGCGCCACTTTGTAAGATGTTCCTGAGTCGCTGACTAACTTTACAAACATATTACTCTGAATTTATATTGAAAATCTGAATATCTTGCATTTAAAATGGAAATTATGAAAATTAATATTCATTATATAAAATACACACTCGTCGAACCTTGTACTCACACTTACTTGTTACCTGCTTACTTACACATAAGTTATTTGAAGGGCGCCAGCTGTCACTCAGTACAGCAATAATAGAATGAGACTCTTGACTATCTCTAGGGTGTGGGGTAATAAGCTTACTTTTGACAACATACCATATAAGTTCTGGGAAAAGGAGATTGGCGTTCGGTTTCCCCATTAATTTTGAGGTTAAGATATTTTACTGTCAATGAAATGAAACTATGAATTCGTTTGATAGAACAATATATATTCTTTAAATAATATATCAAAAATAGTGAGTCTTGTTGCGATGAAACAGATTAGAATATGAAATTATGACATTGCAACTGAAAGAAATTAGGCATGAATTTGAATTCTTCTTGACCGGACATTTAACAATTTATACGAAATATTTCCCTCACTGATTCACTTGACTTGACTGTACCTTCAACACTTTTAGTGTAATTACGACGTATTCCTTTGCTCTGGTGTTTACTGTAGATGTGTCACGCCTAACTTGGTGATACATCCTTGTGACTGCTTCTTCTCCATATCATCTGACTTCTTTGTAAGTCAATATGGTATTACCTCTTGGCAGGTCCCGGGGTTGCCTTCTCTGACTTCATGGTAAGCCCTTGCGTCCGTGTCTTCAACTGAGTGAGCGACCAACCTCTTGGTCTCACTCTCTCAATGACCAATAATGGCTCACTGAGTCTTCACCATCTCTCGTTCACACTGGTTGACTGACCAACTAAGGCCTCTTGATCTAGTAGACTACTTCACTGTACTGCATCCGTATAACTAATGACTGACGCTACAATATGCATCCACCTTATATAGACGTTGGTTGACACAGCTACGTAATCTCCAAAAATAACAATGACATACTCCCACCTACGCGACAGATATTACATCCAGTGGTGAAATAGCCCTGCGGCGGCCGACTCGCTGAGCGCATATCTAAATAAATACAATGACATAGCCATGGCGCGGCGATGACTTGGCAGAATCGCCACTAATCTTGCACAATGTCCCAACGTCACACCCAATCTCTGATATATACAACAATTCTCACTGTACAGGTATTGAGTGTTATACTACACATACGTATATATGCATACATCTAAGTACAATCTTGCAAGCAACAGGCAATTGCAAAATCGAATTAAATAAGACTGATAATTACAATAATAGTAACAATATCACAGTTAACATAATAATAATACTGACATAATAATAATAATAATAATAATAATAATAATAATAATAATAATAAAATACAGATAAAATCATACAATAATAAAATACAGATATCATCTTGTAACGGGATTTGAACCGTTACAACCTTCAATACCGATGTGTTGTTGTAGGTGTGATCTGTGGGTTTTGAAATGTCACAGAAGCTATTTGGATAAAGTGTACAAGAAAGAAGGGACGTTACGCTTGTATAAGAATTATAAGATCTGTTCAGATCATTTCCTGGCCAGCGACTTTAAAAATCCTCGACTATACAGTCAAGGGTATGTTACATTTTTACTCTAATTGTACGTAAATATTCCTCAAAGCATCACTATCGACAACATTTTCAAACTTTTCTTTCTTTTATCCCTCTTATCAGATTAAAGCCGGGATTTTATAGATTTTCTTTCCGTTAGTAGGCTTCATGTTAAGAGTAAAATTGTCCAGCTATTCATTGCATCATATGTGTAAGGAATGTGCCGATATTTTTATTGACAAATGTCTTAATGTGATGATACAATGTTTTTAAATGAGGAAAAAAGACAAATCCAACCGTAAGATTTCAGGCAGGTATGCTAAAGCTAAAAAAGCAATGCATAAATGAAGGATCAAGCCATTTCACAGCAGTCCATTTCACACCTTGTTTATATGTCTAATTTCAGTCTTTGAATAATAACCTTTTAAATAATTCTTCATTCATTTATCCAGAATTGCTTTAGCAACTTCGAGGTTCATATCTCAATACCACTTTCTTTCTAGACGTAATTTATTTATCCATTTCCGTATATACATTTCCATTGATATTTGAATTTAGCGCGATTTGTTCAGGTCAAATCACTAGGAGCGCCACCGTCGAATTTTCTCCCATTTTAGCAAGGCTAAATCCGTAAGTGTCGTGTATTGTCTCTACTGTATTTGCGTGAACCAAGACCAACTACAACAGTATCAGACCTTAATAGAAAATCAAAATGGCCGACGCATCGGTTGAGTTTAACGTAAACAAGCTTGTAGGTGAAACGTCAGTTATAAGGTTATATGGCGTATCAGGTTGAAACTATTTTAGCAGGGAAGGTCAATAATATGCTTATTTCGCGGATATGACATTGAATAAATAAAATCCGACATCTGCTCTATTTTCTGCCATACGCAATACTTTTCGTCCTCTGTACTTTACATCGCACGACATTGCTTGTAACGGTTCAAATTCCGTTACAAGCATTCCTCTGTATTGTTATTGTTATTATTATTTATATTATTATTACTAGTATTGTTGTTTGATTCAGTTCCATAGTCTGATTTCGCTATGTATTGATTAATTATCGTTTGCTTCATTGTATTTAATTTATTATGTATGCGTGTGTATGTTAGCATTAATATAATGTAGAGTGAGAGTTGCTGCCTAATATCGAATATGGATATATTTTGTGAAATAACTTTAATACATTGCAACATGAATATTTTAATATTGTTTCATTTTAAAATTAATGCGATAACCAAACTAAAGCCCATGGCACTACAGCCCTTGAAGGGCCTTGGCCTACCAAGGGACCGCTGCTCAGCCCGAAGGCCTGCGGATTACGAGGTGTCGTGTGGTCAGCACGGCGCATCCTGTCGGCCGTTATTCTTGGCTTTCTAGACCGGGGCCGCTATCTCACCGTCAGATAGCTCCTCAATTCTAATCACGTAGGCTGAGTGGACCTCGAACCAGCCCTCAGGTCCAGGTAAAAATCCCTGACCTGGTCAGGAATCGAACCCGGGGCCTCCGGGTAAGAGGCAGGCACGCTACCCCTACACCACGGGGCCGGCAATGCGATAACCACAAAGATAATAATCGTTAGATTTTCCCTCTCCCAAGCCTAAACCTAGCATACTTGCAATTTGATCGGTTGGCTTCCTACCAAAATGAATTTCGTAAGGCGTACTTCCCATAGACTCGTGTAAAGCAGTTTATAAGAGTGTTATAGTTTCATTCCACTCTGATCTCTTGTAAGACGAGGTGTACAGCTCGCCCACACAACAGACCTCAGTGACCGACAATGTGGAGTGAATTGTACTACAAATAACACGCTCGCTCCAAACCTTTGACTCATCAAAGCAGTTGCGTGGAAACATTTCATATTGCTTGGATTGTGCAACTCTGGAATGTTGGCTCCTGCTAATCATTACTCTTTGTGTGCCCTATATATTACAAAACTGTGCGTATTTCGAATATCGAGCCTTCTGTGGAGGTCCATATGTTGATGTTGGTCGATAGACTTATATGACGCAGTATCTATGCTCCTCAATCCTTTGCTAACGTTTCCATCTGGTGTCTGTCCTCTTAAGCTTCTTCCCTATTGAGCAATTTGGCTGTGTGGTTAGAGACGCGTAGCTATGGGCTTGCATTCGGGAGGTAGTGCCCTCGAATCGCACCGTCGGCAGCCCTGAAGTGGATTTCCATGGTTTATTATTTTCACACCACTACCAAAAGAAATAAACAATCAAATTCATATCTTGGTCTCCTCTACAGTTGTCATATTCATTCACAATGTACACATAGTTTTTATTTTAATGTTCCTTATAGGAAAGCAACGGGAAAGTACCTCACTCCTCATTTCCCTAGTATGTCTCTTCAGTGACACCTCGGCTATCTATGGCAGCTGTTGGTGGAGCTGTGGAGGATCAAACCAGCCTTCGGGCTGAATACCCAACAACAAAATTTTTTAGCGAAGTACCACGAAAAACGTAACATTAAGGAATTTCCCCCATTGCGCGGAAAGGGCCCGGAAAAGTTTCAAATTGTGAGTCTTGGATCAAACTTTAAAAAATATTCGAAAATAACTTCCGGCCTAAATGCAGTTCCGGAAAAGCCGCCAAAAACTCTTGTTTCTTTAATCGTATTCCTTTTTATTCAAATCCTGCCCAAATTAACATATTTACATAATTTGATCTGTAATGTACTTCTTGGTTCAATACTCTCAGGCGTTGTTTTAATGTCCATATCGAATGTAGCTTAAGTGAAATTCTGCGTTGACTGCTAATCTAACCGACCGGATTACAGTGATTCAGAATACGGGATATATTCTCATACTTTATTATGTGTTGTTTACCTAAATTCGTCGCTCATAACCCCAGGATGTTTTCAACATTGAGTCGCTTGTCTGAAGGACTACAACTGTGGATTTTTTTTTTACATAGTGCTTTACGTCGCACTGACACAGATAGGTCTTACGGCGACGATGGGATAGGAAAGGCCTAGGAGTGGGAAGGAAGCGTCCGTAGCCTTAATTAAGGTACATCCCCAGCATTTGCCTGTTGTGAAAGTGGTGATGACGATGATGATGATGTTTGGCTTTACATCCTACTAACTACATTTTTACGGTGTTTGGAGACGCCGAGGTGCCGGGATTTAGTCCTGCGGGAGTTCTTTTACGTGTCAGTAAGTCTACCGACACGAAGCTGATGTATTTGAGCACTTTCAAATACCACCAGACTGAACCAGGATCGAACCTGCCAAGTTAGGGTCAGAAGGCCAGAAAATGGGAAGACACGAAAGACCATCTTCATAGCTGCCGACAGTGGGGTTCGAGCCCACTATTTCTCGGGTGCAAGCTCACAGGTGCGCGCTCCTAACCGCACAGCCAACTCGCCCGGTAAACTTCACTTGTTTTTTGCTAGTTGTTTTACGTCGCACTGACACAGATAGATCTTACGGCGACGATGGGACAGGAAAGAGCTAGGAGTGGGAAGGAAGCGGCCGTGGCCTTAATTAAGGTACAGCCCCAGCATTTGCCTAGTGTGAAAATGGGAAACCACGGAAAACCATTTTCAGGGCTGTCGATAGTGGGGTTCGAAACTATCTCCCGAATACTGGATACTGGCCGCACTTAAGCGACTGCAGCTATCGAGCTCGGTAAACTTCACTTCTTGAGTGGGTATGTGGTGTTATTTCAGTGATTACAAAATCGAGTCAAATTCGCCAAGAACTTGGCAATATGAGCCCACTTATCACTGGAGTTGCACCCCCTCTGGCCTGGATGCATGCTCTGATTTGGTTGAGAAGGTTGTCATAAAGCCGTTATATACTCTCCTGAGCCAAGCTGCCCCACAACTGTCGTAACTGGTCCTTGATATCCTGGCACTGGGACGGAATTGACACATGTTGTATCGGGGACATATCTGGAGATCTTGCTGGCCACGGGAGTACCTCAACATCACTCAGACAGCTCATAGAGACAATACCCGATGACTCCCCACGCCGTGACGTCAGGGGTAACACCGATTTGCTTCTCCAAATCATGGGAAGAATGGGACTTCCCCTCAGGTTGCCGCCATACTTTCACACGATGGTCATCCGGGGTAGTACAAAGCCGCTATTTAACCCTGAACACAATGTGACACCCATCATCAGCAGTCCAACCTTCCTGATCACGGGACCACTCCAGACGCGACCGTTTGTGTTGTGGTGTTAATGACAGCCTACGTATGGGACTATAATTCCCCAGTCCGGGTGCTGCTAATCTCCGACCAATGGTGCGGGATGATACGGAATGTTGCAGGGATTCTATAACTTGTTCTGGGATGGCAGGCACATTTAGAGGGTTACAATGTGCTTGGTGCATAATACGGCAATCCTTCCTTGTGGTGCTCAGACGTGGTCGATCGGAGCCTTGACAACGAGTATGCTTGCCCTCACGTTCCCATGCAGTTCCGAATGCCCCACCAATCTGGATATTGCACTATTGGACCATCCGGTCAAATGGAGACCCATAATGAGGCCCCTTTCAGGTGCTGATAACGCTGTCTCACCCGAGTACGCAGCATCTACCAGTGATCACTCAACATCTGAATTTTTCGGTGGGGAGGACAGGTGGATAAGCCCGCATCCACTGCGTGGCGATCGACTCATATCTACATCGCCTCCGACATGCCGTCAGTTCTAAGAAGAAGGAGACAGCAGGGAGGAGTGGGAAGTTTGATACTAAGGAACTGTCTACCTGTCCCCACGCTGTATATCTTACGAGGCCAAATATGGTGATGTGGTATCATAGCGGTGTAATCGGGTAATAAGGCTCAGGACAAAACCACACAGGCGGAAAAGAAAATGTCTACCGTACTTGTAAAAGCTGACGCTGATGTTGTGCACGCCCACCAGGCGTCGTGACAACTCTAATGCACTCACCTGTCACGAAGAATTGTAACTCTAGTAATTTACAGTACAAGAGTGAGAAACCTTGACGTGACTATGGCAGAAACCATAAATTGGACGCAACATACCAAAAAGATATGTAAGGAAGTTTTTTGCTTCGCTTCATCCATTGAAAAGAAACAAAGAGGTCTCACCGCCAGACATGCGACAAAGACTAGTGCAGACTTTAATTCTTCCTGTCTTCGACTACTGTGATGTAATCCTTGTTGACGCAACGAAGGAACAAACGATGTAACTGCAGCGAGCTTTCAAGTGTTGCACCAGATTCATTTTTAACCAGTCGCGCTTTGTGCATGAAGGGCTTTAGGGCGCCACCCCGCTGCCTTTTCAAAAACATTTAACGTTATTTCACTCTTAATTGATTACCGTACATAAAGAGACGGTCAAATGTAGCGAAGTCGAACTTATGTGCAGTGTTATTCAGTTATACAATGTTATCTTAATTTTGGCTGTAAACATTCTGCTTTGTTATTTTCTAGGAAATGGCAAAGGTTTTCAGACCATGGCTGCTGTCCAGCAAGCACGTTGTTTTCTCTTTAGTCTTGAGGGGCTCGGATTATGGCAGGATAGCCCTCAGTAGCAAGGGCGATGTAGCCGGGTGTAAGCCCTCAACAACATCGCCAACAACGCTCCCATGTCTTCATTAATTGCTGTTAGAGACCAATTACAAAATATTTTACAATGAATTCCATAATACTGACTATTTAAACAATTTACTTCTATAAAGAAGCTAAAATAAAGACTCAAACTCTAAACATAACGTGAGGGTACTACTTGTAGGCTGGTCAAATTGTTAAACACGTTGTCATGCTTTGATATTTGAGCAAGGAGAGAAAAATTCGGGAGTGCACTGTTTATTATTTTTATGAATGTCGTTATTATCACTTGTGATTGTGATCAGTGAAACAGTGTAGTGGCAAAGTAGTCGGGATTGCATTAGATGTTAGCCTGTTATTCTGTGTATGGATAAATGCCATTGTAGTGTACATAATTAATTAATTAATTAATATTGCAGTGCAAGCAGATTTCTATTCAGCAAGTGTCATAGGTTATTATTGTTACGAATAAAACTCCACCCTTTTCATTACTCTAATTTATTTTTAGGATGACCAAATAAATGCACACACACATAAACACACACAACTCTAACCAGTTACGAATGGCCACACTTACTAATTGCTGTATATTTACGAGTCCGTCTTCCTTACGGCACAGTAGGCGGTCCAGCCTGTTGTTAACCTGAGGACGCTTAATCCTTACTTTCACTTTCTCAAGTCCAGTCACCTCATATAGCCGCTGTGTGTAGACTGCTGGATCTGAACACAGGTCTACGGGCCACTCGACACACGGCGACTGTTCGTTAGTTCGACTCACAGACAGTCCAGTAATTCACACAGTCATTTGCAGCGAACAACTAAACAGCTCAACAGTATTCAACGGCGGGACGATACTCACAACAGCGAACATTAACACAGCTCCATTTACATTCGCACTCACGATAGAGGCTTTCCTCGCTGACTCACGGCGATCCTCAGTCCACAGAAATACACAAATACACAGTACTCTCAGGTACAGGTACAGTACATAGTCTTCCGTTCCGTCGTCTCCAGCCCATCAACTCACTGATCTCTCCGACACCACAACAGCTCCTGGTTCAGACCTCGGTGGGACACTGACGACAGCCAACACCTCTGCCGCCCTCAGCCCAGTCACCGAACCCCAACTGACTGAGTCTCACACTGACTCCACGACGGAGTCCAAACGTGACTGACTGTCCGCTGCTAGCCTACCTTTTTATAGCTCGAGTGATTTCAGCCAGAATTTTCGCAAGGTGGCTAGAGGCAGAACATTCCCGTTGAATCTCCAAAAAAAACTCACAGGTAAGCCGGCCGACGAGAACGATACACGGAAAGGCCGGCCCCACCCCACAAGCTGGCTGGGAGATCCCAGGTCATTCAGGCAGAAACGTTGTTTTCAAAATATTTCAGTATAGAAATGTAACACAGTTGAACTTTGTTATAACGACATCGGTTTCAGCGACAACTCGTCTATAATGTAGTCTTTTCTGTGGTACGGACATTCCTCTAAGCTTGCGTCTTCCTCGCATATAACGTCATTTTCAACTTCAGTTTGGCATACGATTTTCAAAGAACCAAAGGATTTTAAGAAATATTTTGTTGAGATCTGATAACTTGAAGAATTATTTCCTGTTCCCTTTTGTCGTACACCTCAGGAATGAAGGCACATTCCCCGCCCGAATTCTTGCGATGTTATCGGTACCCGTGTCGTAAGTTTGGGCTTGTTAATTCCACAGTCCAAACGATTTGGAAGAGCTGCATTTGAACAGAATGTTTCGAAAATCAAGCGCCTACGAACACATTAAAAGGAACGTGGATGAAGTCTAATTAAGTTTATGTTAGTGTGTATTTCATTTTCCACCTCACTGGACTGATAATACGAATCTCGGTTACTGCGACACTCGGCTATAACAACACTCGGTTATAACGACACTCTGTTATAACGACACTCGATTACTGCTATACTGCTATAACGACACAGCTTCGCGGCTAAATGATTAGCCTGCTGGCCTTTGGTCACAGTGGTACCGGGACCGATTCCTGGTAGAGTCGGGAATTTTAACGATATTTGGTTAATTCTACTTGATGTATTCACAAAGACGCATACAAAATGCTGTCAGTTGTGTTCATTAATTTATGTACAACTTATTTTCACAGTATACACACATAACATAATCAACTTCCCTCGGAAACAAAACACTACTACGGAGAATAAGAAGAATGCGACTGCCATCTTGAAAAGCATTTGACTGTTACAGTGACATGTCGTCAGAATCACACCACGAGCTCACGAAAACAACTCCAACTAAACAATAACTCAGCTCCACCATCAAGACCGCCTCCTTATATACAGTATGTTGCCTGGCCAGGCTTCTAGGATACGTCACAACATATCTTCTGGTACATTCTAGAGTGCTCAATAGTATAGTTACAATGTAAGGAAGGTTCAACATAGTTCTCGTCGTACATTCTGGATATTACGGTGTGTTGCACAATATTGTACTGGATTACACATCATATATATACAGGTAATAATAAATTATATAAGTTACTATTAATTACGGATTCTTACATGAACTAAACTCGTATTGATATATATAGGCTACAGCACATGTTTGATGGCTTAACCTCACAAATAATATGATCGTCCGCACCTAAGTACGTAAATAATAATAATACTAATGCTAATGAATGGATGTAAACCCTCCATAGGGATACCGGATAGCAAAAGCAAAGTCATCTCCGTACAGGCCATGAAGGCCCTTGGAGGAGTGGAAGGTAAAGGCTTCCACCATTGTTAACTGTGGCACGTGATGGGGTAGAGTGGTTAGCTCTACGTCCGGCCGCCTTTGCCCCGAGGAATTAACCTGGTACTTATTTTTGGGTTAGGCTGAGTAAACCTCAGAGCCATATGCACCTCCGGAAGTGGAAATTTCGTTTCTTAAATTTTACGACTTCCTGACGGGGATTCGAACCCGCGTCCTTCCGGGCGAACCGAGCACGCCTTTACCTCCTCGGCCAGGCAGCCCCTCATACCGCATAAGTCATACAAAATAATAATAGTTCGAGCTCGATATTGGCATTATTTACCCATGGGTTAAAGAATATTGTTTTCAAGTTGTATCAGTTTATTACACTTGTGTCTGTCGTCTTCATCATCATTTCATCCTCATCACGACGCGCAGGTCGCCTATGGACGTAAAATCAAAAGACCTCCATCTGGCGCGCCGAACTTGTGCTCGGACACTCCCGGCACTAAAAGCCATTCGCCATTTCATTTTTTCCAGTTCATTTCATCATTAGCTCCTGCATCTGGCCGTAAAAACGTGCTATATAATTTCGTTTGACCTCATCGCCGACCACTTATCAGGAAAAGGGACTGAGAGGTAGGTAGACATACAGGCCAAATCTTTTGTTAAAAAATAGTTTTCGAGACTTTTATTTCAAGGAGTTTAGAATTAAGACAATCTTATTGCAAAAAATGTTTGAGGATTTTTTCAGAGATAATCTCTTATTTTAAAGAACTTATCATGCAGAGAGAATGTATTATTCCAAGCAGTGTATTTATCATACAAAAGCTGTTAATTCATGTAATGTAGTGTTCAATAGGACTCTGCTTTTCGTAAGAATGCGTGCTCGAATAGCCATTGAATCCAAAGGACGTGGTGTTAAAACGAAATCCAGTAAGGAGAAAATATTGTCCTCTGCTCGGAGAGTCTCTTATTCCAAAGAATTTTCTATTAAGATAAAATCTGTTTTCCAAGGAATTTAGTGTGGAGGAAGAGTCTTTCGTAACTGGACAAGCTTCGTCATTACGAAGAATTTAATATTGGGAAGAAGTTTGTTACTTCAACTTACAGGATCTAAGATTGGAGCTCTCAGTCGAGCTGTAATGTTCTTTGATTGCTATGGAATGCTGGGTGAGTTGTCTGTGTCATGCCATTATTAATGATTATATTTAGCGAAAATGTGTGGGGAGCTGCCCACGAAATTGGCTCCCGTCGACTTCACAGGACGTGGCTCCAGCAGCGCGCCGGCCTCTCACCGCTGGGTGCCGTGGTTCAAATCTCGGTATGTGCTGGACAAAGCGGAGGCTTTCTCCTGGTACTGCGGTTTTACCTGTCATAATTCATACCAGCAACACTCTCCAATATCATTTGATTTCATCTGCCCCAGAGGAGTGCGACAGGCTTCGGCAGCCGGCACAATTCCTATCCACGCCGCTAGATGGGGGCTTCATTCATTCCATTCCTGATCCGGTCGAATGACTGTGGATTTTCACAGAATTGTGCCAGAGAGTAAAGAATACAGGGAGATGCCTTGGAGCTCTGAGAGTGAAGTCCAGTGACAGTGCTCTATGTACGCGCGAGAACGCATGTTCCTTTTTGACAGTCAAACCCATCACAGCTCGTTGAAGTGAATACGGTGAATGCAGATTGTAACTGTGGGAGTTTTCAGACGTAAACACTGTACGACACACTAAAACATAAACTAGTATTATGTTGCTATTGTAGCTGTTATAATGTGTTGTGCGTACGGTTGGACGAATCGGAAAACCAACAATATTCCTGGAATAACATTTCACAGCTAAGATTCTAAGTATGGCTTATAATATGTAGTACAGTATATTGTTGTCCGCCTCTGTGGTGTAGTGGTTAGCGTGATTAGCTGCCACCCCCGGAGGCCCGGGTTCGATTCCCGGCTCTGCCACGAAATTTGAAAAGTGGTATGAGGGCTGGAACGGGGTCCACTCAGCCTCGGGAGGTCAACTGCGTAGAGGTGGGTTCGATTCCCACCTCAGCCATCCTGGAAGTGGTTTTCCGTGGTTTCCCACTTCTCGTCCAGGCGAATGCCGGGATGGTACCTACCATAAGGCTACGGCCGCTTCCTTCCCTCTTCCTTGCCTATCCCTTCCAATCTTCCCATCCCTCCACAAGGCCCCTGTTCAGCATAGCAGGTGAGGCTGCCTGGGCGAGGTACTGGTCATTCTCCCCAGTTGTATCCCCGACCAAGAGTCTGAAGCTCCAGGACACTGTCCTTGAGGCGGTAGAGGTGGGATCCCTCGCTGTGTCCGAGGGAAAAGCCGACCCTGGAGGGTAAACAGATGATGATGATGATGACAGTATATTGTTATTGTGCTAGTATTTCGGTGTCCCAGAAGCACTGTCCACATTTCGGAAGAATTTTTAAGTTAGACTTCCTTATCACCTCTGAAATATGTATCGCGTTGTAGGTGGTGGCGCTAAGAAAAACCCACCGTATCCCCTGCCTGTCGTAAAAGGAGCCCAACGGGCTTTTAACTTGGGAGTGTTGGTTCACGACCACGAGGCCCTTAGCTCAGTCCTGCATTGCTTCCACTTGTGCCAGACTCCTCACTTTCATCTGTCCTGTCCAACCTCTCTTGGTCAACTCTTGTTCTTTTCTGACCCCGACGGTATTACAACACCCGAGGCCTAGGGAGTCCATTTTCACGCCCTTCGTGGCCCTTGTCTTCCTTTGGCCGATATCTTCATTTTTCGCGATGTCGGATCCCTTCCATTTTTCCCTCTGATTAGTGTTATATAGAGGATGGTTGCCTAGTTGTACTTCCTCTTAAAACAATAATCACCACCACTTTCTGGAGCTACCCAGGCTCATTAACGTTTAGTTCGCGCTTTTAAGGCCAGATGCCTGCGGTTTCTGAGATGAAAGTCAACCAGGAGAAGCCAAAAGCTAAGCCACTGTCTTGAAATGAACTCGAGACAAATACAACTAAAACTCCACAGTTCTAGCCCTTCAGGCAAGCAACTCAGTGCTGAAAACATCCCAGGAATAGGAACTACGAATTTTACGTAATAAAGTATGATAATATTATACTTCATTTATTTTTAAAATAACAATCCTTTTCTTAATCATCGTTATCTGGTCGATTAGATCACGGCCGACTGGATCCCTCGCTGCGCTCCAGCTAGCTAGAGCGACGCATCAAATCGGCCCTGATTAGAATAGCAGTTTGCCTTTTTCTACAACTACGAGTCAATAGATTGTTTCCGGGCTGAGTGACTCGGACGGTTAAGGCGCTGGCCTTCTAACCCCAACTTGGCAGGTACGATCCTGGCTCAGTCCGGTGGTATTTGAAGGTGCTCAAATACGACAGCCTCGTGTCGGTATATTCACTGGCACGTAAAAGAACTCCTGCAGGACTAAATTCCGGCACCTCGGCGTCTCCGAAAACCGTAAAAGTAGTTAGTGGGACGTAAATCAAATAACATTATTATTAATAGATTGTTTCATTTATGCACCACTATGAGCGCTCATGTGACCCAATGCAGAGTTTCAGTTAAGCACCACTATGAGCGCTCATGTGAGCCAATGCAGTGTTTCACTTAAGCACCACTATGAGCACTCATGTGAGCCAATGCAGAGTTTCAGTTAATCACCACTATGAGCGCTCATGTGTGTCAATGCAGAGTTTCACTTAAGCACCACTATGAGCGCTCATGTGAGCCAATGCAGAGTTTCACTTAAGCACCACTATTAGCGCTCATGTGAGCCAATGCAGAGTTTCACTTAAGCACCACTATGTGCACTCATGTGAGGATGTGAGCCAATGCAGATTTTCACTTAAGCACCACTGTGAGTGCTCATGTCAGTGCAGAGTTACACTTAAGCACCACTATGAGCGCTCATGTGAGTCAATGTAGAGTTTCACTTAAGCACCACTATGAGCGCTCATGTGAGCCAATGCAGAGTTTCACTTAAGCACCACTATGAGCGCTAATGTGAGCCAATGCAGAGTTTCACTTAAGCACCGCTATGAGCGCTAATGTGAGCCAATGCAGAGTTTCACTTAAGCACCACTATGAGCGCTAATGTGAGTCAATGCAGAGTTTCACTTAAGCACCACTATGAGCGCTCATGTGAGCCAATGCAGAGTTTCACTTAAGCACCACTATGAGCGCTCATGTGAGTCAATGCAGTGTTTCACTTAAGCACCACTATGAGCGCTCATGTGAGCCAATGCAGATTTTCACTTAAGCACCACTATGAGTGCTCATGTGAGTCAGTGCAGAGTTTCACTTAAGAACCACTATGAGCGCTCATGCGAGTCAATGCAGAGTTTCACTTAAGCACCACTATGAGCGCTCATGTGAGCCAATGCAGTGTTTCACTTAAGCACCACTATGAGCGCTAATGTGAGCCAATGCAGAGTTTCACTTAAGCACCGCTATGAGCGCTAATGTGAGTCAATGCAGAGTTTCACTTAAGCACCACTATGAGCGCTAATGTGAGGATGTGAACCAATGCAGATTTTCACTTAACCACCACTATGAGTGCTCATGAGAGTCAGTGCGGAGTTTCACTTTAGCACCACTATGAGCGCTAATGTGAGCCAATGCAGAGTTTCACTTAAGCACCACTATGAGCGCTCATGTGAGCCAATGCAGAGTTTCACTTAAGCACCACTGTGAGCGCTCATGTGAGGATGTGAGCCAATGCAGATTTTCACTTAACCACCACTATGAGTGCTCATGAGAGTCAGTGCGGAGTTTCACTTTAGCACCACTATGAGCGCTCATGTAATTCAATGCAGAGTTTCACTTAAGCACCACTATGAGCACTAATGTGAACCAATGCAGTGTTTCACTTTAGCACCACTATGAGCGCTCATGTGAGCCAATGCAGAGTTTCACTTAAGCACCACTATGAGCGCTAATGTGAGTCAATGCAGTTTCACTTCAGCACCACTATGAGCGCTCATGTGAGCCAATGCAGAGTTTCACCTAAGCACCACTATGAGCGCTCATGTGAGTCAATGCAGAGTTTCACTTGAGTACCACTATGAGCGCTCATGTGAGTCAATGCAGAGTTTCACTTGAGTACCACTATGAGCGCTAATGTGAGTCAATGCAGAGTTTCACTTAAGCACCTTTATGAGCGCTCATGTGAGTCAATGCAGAGTTTCACTTAAGCACTACTATGAGCACTCATGTGAGGATGTGAGCCAATGCAGAGTTTCACTTAAGCACCACTATGAGCGCTCATGTGAGTCAATGCAGAGTTTCACTTAAGCACTACTATGAGCACTCATGTGAGGATGTGAGCCAATGCAGAGTTTCACTTAAGCACCACTATGAGCGCTCATGGGAGTCAGTGCAGAGTTTCACTTAAGCACCACTATGAGCGCTCATGGGAGTCAGTGCAGAGTTTCAATTAAGCACTTATAACTAAATTCGGCGTGGACTTTTTTCATAAAATCAAATATATCCTGAAGGCATTGAACCAGCGAACACTTGACAGAAATAATTATGTAAATAAGTTAATTTGTCTAGGATTTGTATCAAAAAGAAAACGAGTAAAGATACAAGCGAGTTTAGGCTGTTTTTCCGGAACTATTTAAGCCGAAGTGATTTTTTGATAAAGCTATCCAAGACTCACAATTTGAAACCTCTCTACTGTATTTGCTTCATCCCTGCAACTTTCGGTACAAATGAGGAAATTGTTTAATTTTACGTTTTTCGTGGTGTGGAAACGAGGAAATGTTTTCAACATTAAAGTAATTATAATCTCCATTACAAGAGCTGAACACACAGCACACAGTATCGTGAGAAGCGAGCGCGACGTTATCGCCGGCCATGAACTTCCCACAGAACAGCTCATGTTTGTTTACGCGCCTCAACAGCTGCAGTCTGTCCTTACTGCTGCGTATGCTTGCCGCCGCCTCTTAAATGACTTACGTAACGGGAGGAATCAATAGAATGAAGGGGACAATTAAAATACCTTCTAACCATTCAGCTAGCCGTTGTCATTCATGTCACTTTGTTGATACTTATGTCTGACCCAAACATTCCTGTCAGTAAATATTATTATCTCCGTCGAATGTTTTATAAGCGGTAAATACAGTTATTATTACTAGACGACCCGTGCTGCTCGTTATAAACAGGTCAGATAACCTGTCTTGATACGCCTGGCGTAGTCATATTGTTTTGCTTGGCCTTTTCGGTCGTGTTATGAACATTTAAGAAGAAGCGCGTTATGATATACCACAGTTCGTAGTCAGAATTCATCCATTCTGATGTGATCGTGCCGTCTGTTTGGTAAAAATCTATCTGTATGTTCGCTTTTTTTATCTTGCAGTTCTTGATGCAAAGCTTGGTATTGTGTCGTAGAAGGCAACGGTATTTTTATTCGCAGTTGTTCTGTATAGAACGGTTGTCTTGTAGTCTCGAAGGAACGGTTTTTGCCAGGCAGAGAACATTTCTAGTATAGCTGGGTGCTCGGTGGGTGCTCCAGATAATAATGTCTAAGGCGTATGTCGTGATGGGGTCTCTTTGTACGTAGACATTTTTCTTAGCAGCATGTAAGTTATTAGGAACGTTCTGCCATCTGTTGAATATATTTCGAAGCTGGGAAAGGTTAGAGAAACAAAGAGTATCTAGCAGGGAATAGGATTCTTCCGTGATCAGAGGAAGTGTATACTCCCTGGCTTGACAGGTAGTAAGTAATCAGACATGGCTGAATGCAATGATATTATTATTATTATTATTATTATTATTATTATTATTATTATTATTATTATTATACCGACACAGATAGGACTTATGGTGACGATGGGACAGGAAAGGGGTAGGGGTGAGAAGGAAGCGGCCATGGCGTTAATTAAGGTACAGACCTCAGCATTTGCCTGGTGTGAAAATGGGAACCCACGGAAAGCCATCTTCAGGGCTGCCGAAGTGGAGTTTGAACCCGCTATCTTCCGAATGCAAGCTCACATCTGCGCGGACCTAACCGCACGTCTAAGTCGCTCGGTATTATTATTATTATTATTATTATTATTATTATTATTATTATTATTATTATTATTATTATTATTATTATTATTATTATTATTATTATTCACTTTTGTTGGACGATGATAGGAAAGGGATCATGTCAAGATGGGAGGTTTTCGACTCACTCGCTTGTTGGAAGCTGTCTGAATATCCGCAGCAATAGTTCCTGCATTTGTAAACTGTTCTCTCTTAGCGAGGCTGATGATTTGTGTGCGCTCTAGGGTGCAAATCGTTGCTTGTTTACTGTTGTACCGGTCTCCTTGTAGTAGCTCACTAATCTGTCGATAGCTTTTCCCTTGTGAATGGAGGAACACTGAACTATCACCTAACGACACTGCACGTACCATCGTCTGCGGACTCCTGGGTATTACTGGCGCACAATACCGCAGCAGACTTGCGAATTGTCTGTCAAATCACGGCCGACATGATGCGTCGCTCTAGCTAGCTCCTTACCGGCCGTGACAAACGCACTGTAATCAGAGTAATTTCATAGTTCGACACGTGGCGGTGGCGGCCTACGACTGTGCGCTAGAAATGAAAGGCTAGCAGCGCACTTGCGAATTCTGGTCGCTGCGACAGAAAAATCGCTGTCGCAGTATTTTATTCTTATGCGTGCACTACGATTCATAAATCGTTGGATAATGTAGTGATTTGTCGAACTTTGCTTACCTCAAATTTCACTGAATCAGAAATTAGGTAACTGTTGACTTTTCATCTTTGCTTAAGCGGGGGATATGGACTTCTTTAGAACATTTAGAAACTTTGTTCTGGAGCACATGTTTAAAAAAATATACATATATATTTTGCTTTACGTCGCAACCTCACTTTGAAGGACAATAGAGCATCGCTAACCTCACTCTTGCCATCTCTACAGCGCTAAACCTCAAGGCTGCCACCTTATGCATGTTGTAGCGCGGAATTTAAAATCCAACAACAGAACATCGCTAACCTCACTGCTGCCATCTTTACGGCGCTAAACCTCAAGGCTGCCACCTTATGCATGTCGTAGCGCGGAATTTAAAATCCAACAACATAACATCGCTAACCTCACTGCTGCTATCTTGACGGGCTTAAACCTTACTGTTGCTACCTTGGTTATACGCTTTTGTGTTAGTTTACTGTTAATCGCTAAGCTGTTCGCATCATCGAAGTAGAGAGTAACAAGTGTCAAGTAGATTTAAAGAAGAATCTGTTAGCAGGAGATAAAAGTCCGTCATGGAATAACCTATTTCTAGGTATATTTGCGAAGAGTGTGGAAAAGCATTTTCCCGAAGCTATCACAAGAGACGTCATGAGATATCATGTAGGACAATTTTTTATTGCAGACATTGTAGAAGAGAGTTCAAGAACGCATACAACGCTTAACGTCATGAAGCCGCGTGTAATGTAGCTTCATCGAGAACAAAATACAAAGAGCTCAACCGTATTCAAGCGAACGCTGATTTATTTTTAAAAAGTACACCTCTGCGAGAGATTTTTAATTCTCCCTCGTTGTCTAGGCCTGCTACAAGTTCTGTTACTAAGCACAAACGTCAAGATAAAGAGAGGCAAGATCATGATTATGATAATGATGTTGATGAAAACAGTAGTAAAGGGGAAGTAGAAGAAGAAGAAGATCTTAATGTTTCATTGCCATTACAGCTTGATGATTTTACTTCATTTCATAAGCCTACTACACGTACTGTCGCAGTGCAAACATCTCAAGAAGTGATGCAAGAAAAAAGAAGAAAATTTCAACGCTTCATTGCTATCGAAACAAGTTAAGTTTGTACCTAGAAACGCTACTGCTGAAGCACATATTACATCAAAACAAGTCCCTACACATCAACTGTCTGCATATAGACTCAAAGTTCACAACAAGCCCCTGTTACCCTATGCAGATATAAGATACTGTAAAGACCCCAACGTACTCGTAAAACGTTTACAACTGCTAAGAGCCTATCATAATGCTGGTTACACACAGTACAAAGCAGATATTTTTGAAATAGAGCACGAATTACGTCGTGTAGGTATTATTAAGTAATAGCTCTCTTTCGAGAGTACAACAGCTTAAACACCTTCCTACAATCCCAGCGCTTACCCCCACCTAAGCCATCCTTCTGTAGTATATAGTCGATCGAGTAGCTATATTCGTATAGATTATTTTCCAACATTCTCCCTTCCTTAGGGTGTTAACTCCGCCTCTAGTTGTAGAGCCGGTCTCAAGCCCCGATAAAGAGAGGAGAGGCACCCTAGCCCTTTAGCCCTTTAGACTATTAGCCTATTAGCCCTTTAGCCCTACAAGGAATGTGCGGTATTCTAATTTTCTTAGAACAAAGGAATCCCCTGACATGTTCTAAACACATGTTGCATCGAGTACAGTGTTCTCTTTTAGTCTTAATCACTTATTTAGTGTTCTAAACACTTCAATCAATGTTCCGATCACATGATAAAGTTAACGACATCGAGTGCAGTATTCGATTCTAGTCTAGTTATGTTTCAATCACTTCTTTTGTGATTTGCAAGTCTAAACAAGCACAATGTCATCATCACTGCAGCACGTGCTCACTCTAGCTATCCCGATGCAGGTTTAAACTTGTTCGATAGAGCTATGCCTTTTCATAAGAGGAGGCCTTAATAGCTTATGTATAGCCGCTATTGTTTAAAGATAGCTACTGTCAAGAAAAAGCACGTAGAATTTTTCAAATTACCCGCCACTACATTTCAAAGGTATGAGGTTTAGTGCTATAAAGATACCTGCACGATGCTCTGTTGATTAAAGATGAGAGCTGTAAAAAAATAGCATGTGGAATTCTACAAACGAGAGCACGTAGAATTTCAAATTGACCTCCACCGTATGCATAACAGCAGCCGCCATCTTTCACAGTAGCCTCTAAGCTAGCTTTCTTCATCAGAGCAGCCACCATCTTGTGTGAGCACCCCTAAGCCGTATCATAAGGAGCTGTGTATAGTCACCGTCTTGTCGCTGCTACCTTGCGCAAGCAACCCTAGGGTCTCATAAGAGGAGCAGCCATCTTGTGCAAGCACTCTTAAGCCGTCTCATAAGGAGCTATGTATAGCCGCCATCTTGTAGAATTAGATAGCTGCCAATGCCAAAGGACCTAAGTAGGAATCGAACCGTTGATCTCATCATTAGACCACATTTTTCTTATGCTATCACGTTCCTGATACTGCGAACCTAGTTAATAGGCAGAAAAATTTTGTCCGTTTTGCTCTACGACGCACCGTTTTCAAGACATTTAACATTTTGCATTTAAGCCCCAAATTTAATGAATCGAACTAGCACGACACGTTAGGCTCTAAGCTAGCTTTCTTCATAAGAGCAGCAGCCATCTTGCGTAAGCACCCTTAAGGCGTCTCATAAGGAGTCGTGTATAGCCGCAATGTTGTGTCCGCTATCTTGCGCAAGCATCCTTAGGGAGTGTCATGCCATCTTGTGCAAGCACGCTTAAGCCGTCTAATAAGAGGAGCCGCCATCTTAAGCAAGCATCCCTAGGGTGTCTCATAAGGAGCTATGTATAACCGCCATCTTGCGCAAGCATCCCAAGGGAGTCTCATAAGAACCTATGTATAGCAGTCATCTTGCGTAAGCACCCTTAAGGAGTCATGTATAGCCACCATCTTGTGCAATTAGCGTCGAGAGATGGCTGCTGTAGAATTTTTTTAAATTATCCGCCACCATATTTCAAAGGTATGTAGCTAAAGAGTGCAGCACTGAGGTTTGCGATGCAAGATGGCGGATAACAGCTTGTAAAATAGAATTTTTCAAATAGTCCGCCACCACATGTTAAAGGTAAGTAGCTACACAGGGCAGCACTAAGGTTAGCGATGCAAGATGGCGGATAACATCTGTTACGTAAAAATTATCCACTACTATGGTAAAGATAGCAGCACGGTGCTCTGTTGATTAAATATTGTAGCATGTCAAATATAATTTTTTCATATTGTCCGCCTCAAAGGTGAGTAGCTAAAGAGGGCAGCACGATGCTCTGTTGATTAAAGATGGTGGATGACAGCTGTCAAAAAAAGCACGTGGATTTGTTTCCAAGCAAGAGCACGTTCAAATTGCCGCCACCACATTTCAAAGGTATGTAGGCCTAGCTAAAAAGTGCTGCACTGAGGTTTGTGATGCAAGATGGCGGATGACAGCTGTCAAAAAAGCACGTGAGTTTGTTTGCAAACAAGAGCACGTGGAATTTTTCAAATTGCCGCTACCACATTTCAAAGGTATGTAGCTAAAGAGGGCAGCACGGTGCTCTCTTGATTAAAGATGGCTGCTGTCACGTAGAATTGCCTGCCACCACATTTCAAAGGTATGTAGCTAAAGAGTGCAGCATGGTGCTCTGTCGATTAAAGATGGCTGCTGTGAAAAAGCATTTTTCAAATTATCCACCACCACATTTCAAAGATATGTAGCTAAAGATAGCAGCACGGTGCTCTGTTGATTAAAGATGGCGGATGACAGCTGTCAAAAAAGCATGTGGATTTGTTTACCGATTCATATCTCGCGCTAGTAAGGTTAAGTTGGCAGCACTGAGGTTAGCGATGCGTTGTTGTCGATGATAGCTATTAAAAAGCACGTGGCTGTCAAAAAAGCACGTGGATTTGTTTACCGATTCAAATCTCGCGCTAGTAAGGTTAAGTTGGCAGCATTGAGGTTTAGGCCCGTCAAGATGGCAGCAGTGAGGTTAGCGATGCGTTGTTGTCGATGACAGCTGTCAGAAAGCACGTGGCTTTGTTTACCAATTCAAATTTCCCGCGGGTGGAGGAGCGGGCTTCTGGGAAGGCTCCTCGGGTGGTGGCGGTGGAGCGGGCCCCTGGGAGCCGGCGGTGGCGATGGCGGTGGCGGCAGAACCATCCATTATACCTACTATTACGCCCATCCATTACCTTTCAAACACTAAAAGAATGTAGCATTTCACAACCGCTACCGCCGCAGTAGAGGTAAAATAATTAAAGTCTACTCAACAGGCTATCAGACACACCGTCATTTTTCTTCTTTGCCCCGAAAGAATAATTCCAGTTTGTACAGACATATAGGCATGTTCTCCCCGAAGTTTTTCTTTTATGTTGAGACCACTGTATTTTGTTATAGTTTGTTTATTTTAATGAGCTTGTGTTTTCCAGTCTCTAGTATCAATCTGTCGGTATGGAGCACGCTATTCATAAGGTCGTCATCACCGTTTGATTCGTTGTCGTGAGATATTTCTGGCGGTCTTCTAAAATTCATGCAGTCACACACTAAAGACAGTTTATTGAACTGCGATTTAACAGTCGCTTGTGTGCGCAGATTCATTCCTTTCTAAATGGCTCATTCCGAGACAGTGACAGTCGCGTCGCCAAGAAAATAGGTCTGGTTGCACCGTTTTAATCGCTGCGATTATACGGTCGCTTGTACGTGCATTCGTATTTGTAGCCAAGTGTTTCACTTTTGCAGCTCAGCAATCGCGCGTTTATAAATCGCAAGTGCGCGTCTAGCATGACTGTAGGTTTACCATAGTTATAGAGTTATTGAGATTGTTTCATGGGTTAATACTGTTAAAATGAATAATAATAATAATAATAATAATAATAATAATAATAATAATAATAATAATAATAATAGCATTTTTGATACATAGTAGACCTTACAGCAAGGATATTGTTGAATACTTTTGTCCTCTAATGTTAATCTGGAGATTAAACACCGTTGTTCACTTAGTTTTTTAATGTTCTTGAAGTGTTGCTGTCAGGATGAGGACCTAGTCAAAAAGTACAATTCTTATTGTTTTCTACTAAAGATAGTTTTCCGTGGTTTATCATATTCACACCAGGCAAATGCTGGTGCTCTACCTTAATTAAGGCCACGGCCGCTTCCTTCCCATTCCTAGGCCTTTCCTATCCCATCGTCGCTTCAGTTGGACAATAATTATATCGGCAGGACTGACCACAAGTATAACATTAGAAGGAATTTTAGCAGAAGCGATTGGGGTAAATTTTCATTCATTGGAAAGGGCGTGAAGGAGTGGAACAGTTTACCACGGGTAGTGTTTGATCCTTTTCCAAAATGTGCACAGAAATTCAAGAAGAGAATAAACAGCAACCGAGAAAAGAAATGCAATGTTAGAGGGCAGGTTATTGTAAATAAAAAGTGTGTGTGAATAAATTAATTCCATCCCCTGGTCTATGAAGTTTGGACAGCCGAAGTAGACGACTGCCTGTAGGCGTGAAGTACAGTGGGGACTTCCAGGGCCCTGGGATCGCTACGGTAGCTGTGAAGGTCCTTCAGGAACTCTTGAGAAGTGGTGGCAAAAGGGGCTTTGGTTAAGACGCAGCAGGTCGTTATGCTACTTAGGTTCCAAAGTGGGTAAAAAATAAATAAGTAAATAAATGCAATGTAAATTTCAATCTTATACCAGTTGTATAGTATTATTTGAAGTAATCCCACATACTGGATACGAGTTGAATATGTTTGTAAGTGCAGGAGATATTATACGTTGAATTTTGTAAACAATATAAATTTATTAAGGATGAGCTGTGTGTTAGCGTAAATATTGTATAATATTGTATTCTAGGAAAATTTTCTTCTTCTCTTGTTAATTTAAAGTTTAGTGCTTGACAATAATGTATTTTAGTGTACCATTTGCCACCGAGGTAGACATCTCATTTGCAAATAAAGAGATTTTGATTTGATTTGAAGACCTATCTATGTCGGCGCGAAGTGAAGCAAATTGAAAAAAAAAAAAAAAAAAAAAAAAAGAAAATCAGTAGAGCTTCCTGAACAAAAGGTGTGTGGTCAACAGAAATATGTCAAGTCAAACTTGTTTAAATTTTAATTTCAGTGTATAATTCGAGATTCGCGTGTTAAGGCGCTAAGGCTGTGGAGCCAAACTCTGCCTTTGAGAAAAGCGTGGGTTTGAGCCCCACTTTCAAAAGTAACTGTGATCGGTGGAAAACGGAAAATAAAAATGTACCAGACTCTGGGATGGGTTTAAAGCAATTGTTGAGGAATGTGAAAACAGGTTTGTACCTTTAAAGGTGGTAAGGAATGGTAAAGACCCACTATATTATAACAGAGAAGTAAAGATACTAAGAATGAGGTGCAGGAAACAGAAATGGAGTTAGAAATGGCTGTGAAAGTAAGGAGAAATAGAAGAAACTTACTAGAAAATTGAATCTAGCAAAGAAATCGGTTAAGGATAACATGATGGCAAGCATAACTGGCGGTGATACAAATTTTAGTGAAAAATGGAAGGGTATGTATAGGTACTTTAAGGCAGAAACAGGTTCCAAGAATGACATTCCAGGAATCATTACTGAACAAGGAGAGTGTGTATGTGAGGCTCTTCAAAAGGCAGAAGTATTCAGTCAGCAGTATGTAAAGATTGTTGGTTACAAGGATAATGTCCAGATAGAGGAGGTGACTAACACTAAAGAAGTATTAAAATTTACATATGACATCAATGACATTTACAGTAAAATACACAAGTTGAAAACTAGAAAAGCAGCTGGAATTGATAAGATTTCTGGGGATATACTAAAGGCAGTGGGTTGGGATATAGTACCATATCTGAAGTACTTATTTGATTATTGTTTGGCTGAAGGAGCTATACCAAATGAATGGAGAGTTGCTGTAGTAGCCCCTATGTATAAAGGAAAGGGTGATAGACATAAAGCTGAAAATTACAGGCCAGTCAGTTTGACATGCATTGTATATAAGCTTTGGGAAGGCATTTTTTCTGATTATATTAGACATGTTTGCGAAATTAATAACTGGTTCGATAGAAGGCAGTTCGGGTTTAGTAAAGGTTATTCCACTGAAGCTCAGCTTGTAGGATTCCAGCAAGATATTGCTATTATCTTGGATTCGGGAGGTCAAATGGACTGATCGCGATTGACCTATCTAAAGCATTTGATAGGGGGGGGGGGTGTCATTGGGAGACTACTGGCAAAAATGAGTGCAATTGGACTAGACAAAAGAGTGACTAAATGGGTGGCTATGTTTGTAGAAAATAGAAGTCAGAGAATTTGAGAAGGCGAATCTTTATCTGACCCTGTAATAATTAAGAGGGGAATTCCTCAAGGCAGTATTATTGGACCTTATAAACTAGCGGACCCGCGCATTCGTTATAAATAGGTCAGGTAACTCATCTTGATGTGCCTGTCATAGTCATATAGTGTTTCCTGCCCTTTTCAATAATTTTATGAACATTTAATACCGATAATATAGTTTATGGATTTTCCAAAAATAAAAAATGTGTTTATTTTTAAAGAAGATTCCAAATACCAGTGTTAACGTCTGTCAGTTGTACGATCCCGCCCGTATGTGTGTCTTACCCTACAGTTGTACCATACCGAGTGGGACCGGCAGTCAGAGTGTCACAGTTCATCTCAGCTACCCCAAAGACGATGAATTCGTCACTAATATCGTCATTTTAGGATTTTGAAGTTTTAAGGAACACATCATGATCTTCACATACTGTTGGGTAGGCTGATCGGACTTGTCTTGCGGTTTGGCTATCTTCCACAATTATATTTTTTACCCCGTAGTGCCGAACTACCAATCAGATTTCGTTCAAACCACTTCATAATCCCTCTCAGATGTAATAATAACAAACTGTGAACATTTCAGCGAAATGGGTCCAGTAGTTTTTGAGTCTATTAGCTTCAAACATACGAACATCCAATTTTATATATATAGATGACTAGCTGATGTACCCGTGCCTCGCTACGGGATTCTCAGAAAGACTGACTTTGTGGTTTTCCTAACTGAAGTCAACATAGGTCATTACAAAAATGTCAGTAGGAATGTAGCGATTAAAAGCAATGTTGTATAAAATACTCGTACAAATGCAAAACCGCACATTTTATCACTTTTAACGAACAGTACTACGGTGCCGATCTAACAGTCCAAAGTTCCAAAGTTGGAATGGCCAGGCCGCAGAGAGCCGTGAACACTTTGTGACGTACCCACTCTGCCCACAGATGTGTGACAAAATTATGATGTGGCGGGTCACCTTAATAAGTAATATATCATTGTTTCTCCATAAACAATATCCCATGGGCGCCAGCCTTCAAGCTTATGGCTTGAAAACGATAGTTGGTAATTAATAATAATAATAATAATAATAATGATAATACATAATGAGACTCGAAAAAACTCCCAGGGGTGGGGTGACGGAACACTAACCATTAAGTACACTAACTTGGAATTTAAGGATCATTAATAATAATTTCAGAAAATACAAATTAAAACAGCTATTTATTAGGATGAAAAACGTGACGTAACGGCGTGTTAACGAAATCTGAATTTACGGAAATGAAAGAAAAATTGAATGAAATTAACTCTAAGAAAATGAACTGTTGCGCGAAGACTTAAAGTAATTCATGTAATTGGCTCACCATTTGTAGACTCTGTTGTGTAGAAGCTGATGATTGATGGATCTCTCGTACAGGCGGGGTCATCTCTTGTGGATTCCAGTCCTACTTCTGCTTTGTGCATAGTAGACTAGCTGCATTATGTCTTTCCTGCCTTTAACACTTCCTATTGTACTCCTTACATAAAGTCGTAATGAGTCCTAATTTTAAAAGCAAAACCACCATGGGTTATGTTCATGGAGAGAATACACTTGTATTCTTCCGTATTACGGAACAGTAGCGTAACTAAATTCATAACACAAGCTCTCCTGCTCTATACTAGTCAAAACCGGTCTCCCATTGACTTTACGTCTCGTCATTGAGATAACAGGTCCCAATGAGAGTAACTTTTGAGTAGTATACTACTCAGATGTGAAGTGAACTAAGTTAAAATCTTCTCCGATGTGCAGACGAAGAATCGTCGTAAGAGTGTCTTCCAAGAGTACGAGTGTGAATCTCAATCTGAATACGAGTGTCCTCTCCAGCTCTTGTCGTCGAGTATATAGCCGTCAAAATCTCCATCAACCATATCACATGGTCCAGTAAGATTCGAGGTCTCATCCCTTCTCCTATGTATTGTTGTGAATCCATCACATTGCTTCATTACGTCCATTCCATTACGTCCCGCGGAAATGAAGCGTCAGGTAGCGAACTTCGAAAAGTAGGCGTTCATACGGTTTCAACTGTCTCTTCAGAGGTGGAGAGGGTAAGGTCTCTCGTAAGCTTGATGACGTAATGGTAATGGTAATGGGCTGAAATTAGCCGTCTGACTCTGGTCACCTCACTACGGCTATTGGAAAATTTTCTGCAAGCTATTAACACGAATGATGTTGAAATACTTTACACAATAAGTTGTTCGTTCAGAATACGTTATAGCCGCGATGCACAGAAATGAAATGATGATGTGAAATGGATGATTAAAACCCGATATATATATATATATATATATATATTTAAAAATGTCCGGCTCCATGCCTAAATGTTTAGCGTGCTGGCCTTTGGTCACAGGGGTCCCGGGTTCGATTCCCGGTAGGGTCAAGAATTTTAACCATCATTGGTTAATTTCGCTGGCACGGAGGCTTGGTGTATGTGTTGTTTTCATCATCATTTCATCCTCATCACGACGGGCAGGTCGCCTATGGGCGTCAAATCAAAAGACCTGCACCTGGCGAGCCGAACATGTCCTCGGACACTCCCGGCACTAAAAGCCATACGACATTTCATTTCATTTAAAAATGACCCACCAGTATATACATCTTATCAATAATGTAATTCATGCCGTGATGTCCCAAACTTCACAACTTCTCTGCCATTACTCCGTTAAATATGCACACTGCTCATTTCAATCAGTGCCTCAAGAGTGGGGACAGAATAGCTCGAATGCTATGATGAGCCAGTGTGTTACATACCAGTAGTATCAGAAAATTTATAAACCAGAGGAATGGCGTGCTAAAGAAGAAATGTGTTTAACTCCCCACCTACTTCCCGTCAGTATTCAGGCAGGCTGTTACACTCTGTACGACCAGGCAAGTTGGCGTGTGGTTAGGGGCGCGCAGCTGTGAGCTTGCATCCGGGAGATAGTGGATTCGAACCCCAGCGCCGGCAGCGCTGAAGATGGTATTCCGCGGTTTCTCACTTTTAGACCAGGAAAATGCTGGGACTGTACACTAATTAATTAAGGCCAAGGCCGCTTCCTTCACACTACTAGCCCATTCCTATCCCATCGTCGCCATAATACCTATCTGTGTCGGTGCGCCGTAAAGCAAATTAAAAATATAGCCTACTCGGTACGCAGCAGCAATCCTGTCTACCGGAGAAGAGTGGCAACAGAAGACACAAAGCACATCACAACAAACAATGCCCAATCCCAATGTAATGTTATTGTTGATCATTGTTATGAGCTTTCTATATTGTAGGCCTTCACATTTAGTTTTCTTTCGACTCTGTGATTTGTAAAATTATTTATAGCGTGAACTGTAGTTCCTTATTCATAGACTTTGCATAGGCCTTCCCCTAAACTACCATTTCACACAGGGTGAATACAATTACTTATGGCCTAGATTGTAGCGGCTTATTCCCCGACTTTGCATACCGATTTTCATTAAATTTTCTTCGGCCGTTTTCTCGTGATGCGTGTACATACATACATACATACATACATACATACATACATACATACATACATACATACATACATACAGATAGACAGACAGACCGACCAAATTTTCGGAAAATTAAAAATTCAGTTTTTTGTTATATATGGTCGGAAATTTAATACAATATATCTTTAGTTATGTAGTATTTATCGATACGACCTCTAATAATAAATATTTGAAAATTAAATTTAGGTCTTCCCCTAAACTACCATTTCACACAGCGTGATTAAAATTATTTACGGCCTAGATTATAGCGACCGAGCTCGATAGCTGCAGTCGCTTAAGTGCGGACAGTATCCAGTAATCGGGAGATAGTAGGCTGTACCTTAATTAAGGCCACGGCCGCTTCCTTCCCATTCCTAGGCCTCTCCTATCCCATCGTCGCCATAAGACATATCTGTGGCGGTGCGACGTAAAGCAAATAGAAAAAAAAAGAAATTAAAAAATTATAGTGAATTATTCCCCGACTTTGCATACCGGTTTCAATTAAGATAGGACCACTAATAACATAAATATTTAAGAATTAAATTTTAGGCCTTCCCCTAAACTACCATTTCACACAGGGTGAATAGGCCTACAATTATTTATGGCGTAGATTGTAGCGGCTTATTCCTCGACTTTGCATACCGATTTTCATTAAATTCTCTTCAGCCATTTTCTCGTGATGTGTGTACATACATACATACATACATAGATAGGTACATACAAAAGATCATTTTCTTGTTACTGTTGACATGACTGATACATAAATACTATCGTTTTAAAATCTGAGCAATGTACAGACAAAACTCTTATTTTATATAATATAGATATGAGTAAAGAAGTGGAATCAAATGTAAGGCTTTTTGCAGATGATGTTATTCTGTAAAGAGTAATAAATAATTTACAAGATTGTGAGCAACTGCAAAATGACCTCGATAATGTTGTGAGATGCGCAGTAGGCAATGGTATGGTCATAAAGAGGGTTAAAAGCCAAGTTGTGAGTTTCACAAATAGGAAAAGTCCTCTGAGGGTATCAAACACACTTTGGTTTTTCTTCTTTGCTCCGGAAGAATAATTTCAGTTTGGACAGACATGTAAACATATTTCTCCCCGAAATTTTTCTTTTCATGTCGAGACCACTGTATTCTTTGTGTTGTTTATTTTAATGAGCTACAGAAAAAGAAAATATGCTTTACTTATACTCACGAATGTAACACTAGTGGTTTTCGTAATACGGCAGTGGCAATCTTCGCAAGCAACGACAAAATTATGACTACATAGTGCCAAGGGTAACAGTAAGACGTATCAGCAAGTAGGGTCCCTAAACCGTGTGGTTAGCGCCACTGAATCGAAGTCACTATCTTCGGTATTAATAGAGGAGAAAGAGCGAGGTTGTGTAGTATATCACCGGACTAAGCCACTAAAGCCGGCGTGTTCCCTGCGGCCTCATTAAACTGACAAGGAAGCACCGCTTGCAGGCAGAAAGGAGATAACGGCGCGGCGTTGTGTACACTGATATTATAAAGAAAGTTTATTTGTTTGTTTGTTTGTTTGTTTGTTTTAAGAAACCGGGTTTTGAATGAGAGGCAGTGTGTGATCACTAGACGTCGGATTTGTATGCAACTTGTATGTCTTACAAGCAGGCTTAAAGACAATGTAAAGTAATTAATACCGTAGACATGAAACGATTTAAAAGGAGCTGGCACTTCCAAATCATACCAGAATCAGTCAAGAAGCTAGACACACGTGGATTGCGTCTTGGTTCGCTGGATATTATGAAGAACGTGAAGCGTGAAGTGGAAGGAATCCCAGGAAACCTCGGACTCCGCCTACAAGCAAAATATCATAGTGCGGTTAAACGAAATCCGTGTAGCTATAAACAAATATTTGGCTGATACTGATAATGTCCTGTCACTTCCGTAGATGTAGAGAGATCATTCTCCGCATTGAAGCGGCACAGATTGTTACTAGAAAATTTTGAGAAGACTGTTGTAATGTACTGCAAAGCAGATTATGGACAGGAAAAGTAAAGTGAAAGAAGAATATCTGTTTAAGTAAGTTTCTTCACGTTTGTGTCTTTTTTCTTTCTACACCGTTTTCGTACTGTGTGTTCTGTTAGGTCATCAGCCCAGAGGCTGGTTGGATCCTCAAATGGCACCACCAAACGTTATGCGGTTATAAGGAAACCAATGGCAGCACCAAAATGAGACGTACTAGGCAAGACGAGGAGTGAGGTAGTTTGCCATTACCTTCCTCACTGAGTCAGAAAGTGCTATTGCAGCACGACTGACCCTATGAGCAACACCTTTCATAACACTCAGATGCACTAGTCGTGCTCTGAATGTCATTACTCAGCACCACCCATACCCCAGCAGCTTCCATATTGTCACAGCCATGGATGAGACTGGGACTTCGGTGAAAGCTACACTTTACTCTGGCCTGTACCAAGAGATGGATACAAAAGGACTGTATCCATCAAGAAATGGCCAACCTTGCTAATTGATTTATCGTGTGTTTGAATTAACACACACTGTCTTATCTAGGAGACGTGTGCATACGTCTCAGAAACTGTGCCCGGATTGTTTGTACTAGTGCAAGAGCCACAGACGTAGGTAGTCTGATTTGTTTGTCTTTCATTCAGAATTGTATTCATGATCATGATTTTATGTATTGGTGTGCGAGAATCTTGTGAGCCTATTAAAGGAATATTTTGTTGATCTGTAGAACATTTTTTAAATTCGAGATACGTGAAAAATCAGTTGAGACCTTCCTTTAAACTACCATTCCACAGCTCAATAAGCCTAGATCCAATGACGCTTTCCGGGTCGGTAGATGCAGAGTGGGTCTCGACCCATAAGTGGCCGCGGCTGGTCCGTGGTCCAACAGCTCTGCACTCTGACCGGCCAACCGAGCAGAGGAGGGGTGGCCACGGCTCTACGCCTCTGCATTTGGGAGACGAGACAGGGCTGGACCTCACGGCTGTCCTGAGAATGGTTTTCCGTGGTTTTCTATTCTCCTGCACTAAGGCGAATGCCGGGACAGTTCCTAATACAGGCTACAGCCGCAAACCCTCTCACTTTCTCCGAGCGTCTCCTTCACCGTACCAAATCTCCCGGCCTGAGCGACGGCGTCACCGTCTAAGAGGCCCGCCTTCCCCTTCAGGGGAGGAATGAAAACAGTTTAGTAGTAGTACGCTTTCCGCTAATGTAAATACTGAATTTCTAAACAATATTGCCAGTTAATGCTATAATAAATAGGGACATGGAATTGTAAGTTATATTATTTTCGACTTACGTTTGCCCAATGGAAGATAAAAACTAGGCTCGAACAAATCTTCCTTTGTTCCAGAGTCGGTTCGGTTAATTTTTTGTACCTTAAAACCTTTTCACTCTGTGGGACACACACGTTAAATATAAAAATTATTATACTATAACCTCTAAAAAAAACATTAAACAAAGAATGACGTGTTTCGTTCTTAAAAGAACATCATCAGATTCTATCAAGTCGCACTAAAATATTTAGAAGCAATATTTATCTCTGTTCAATATTTAGGAAGTTAAATTCTAGAACTTATCTAGTAATGTCCTGCTTTGTCTCCACTCCACTTGCGAGGTGTCATTCTTTGTTTAATAACGTGTTTTTTTACAGGTATGTTATAGCATAATATTTACCGGGCGAGTTGTTCGCAACTGTGAGCTTGCATACGGGAGATAGTGGGTTCGAACCCCACTGTCGACAGCCCTAAAGATGATTCTCCGTGGTTACCTATTTTCACACCAGGCAAATCCCGGGACTGTACCTCAATTAAGGCCACGGTCGCTTCCTTCCTATTCCATCGTCACCATAAGACCTACCTGTGTCGGTCGGACATGAAGCAAATTATAAAAAGTATCATAGGCTATTTATATTTAACCTCTGAAGAGCTTTTAAGTTACAAATCTTACCGACAAGAAGACAATTGTTAAGTACCACTTCCTGAAAGGCCCGCTTGAGAAAACAATCTTGTCTCATTTTCGCATCAAGTAAGGAACATTATGGAGCTTAATGGTCTCCCGTAATGATGTAGCGTGCGTCATCGGACAGGGACGCCAAACTTCGTCAGCGCACTGTTCCACAGTCACTACAAGCTTTGTATTATAAATATATGAAATATTAACTTGCAGCAGTATAGAAGAGGTCTTCAAGTCATATCATGATTTTTCTTCCGGAGTGTTGGATGAGAACTATTGATACGAATGTAGGGTATATATAAAATAAGAGAATTGTCTATACATTGATCAGAAGTTTAAAAGAATGGTTTTTCTGTATCGGTCGTGTCCACAGTAACAAGGAAATGCACTTTTTAATTTTCCATCTTGTATGTATGTAAGTGTTCCGGGGATTCCGTGGTGGATAGAGGTGAAAGAAGCTGCGGGCATGAATGGACAATAGATAGGACAATCAGAAGATTGATTTTATAATTATGGTTATATTTCTTTCTCAGTTCTTTAGTTTTCTTTTTTCGGAAATAACACTTTACAAAATTCAGGTACAAAAGATCATAACATAGGGTAACAATTTTAGAATGTCGGATAACAACATCCTTGAGCTTGAGCCTCACTAATTATATATTCTCCAATGAATGCTGCGGCTCTTTTCAAAAAACAGTCAAGAAGACGACCCTCCCGATTTCTTTTACAGGGTATTCAAAATATACAATTTTTCAAGAGACCTTTTGCTCCACAAAATTATCTAGGAGTCTAGGAGACTATTCTCGAACATTACACCATTACAGCCTTCGACATTGACATTAACACCCAGAGCGTCTTCGCTCTATAACATTTACATGTCCAGGCCTATCAAAGGCACAACCTACATTTTACACTTCCAATAGTATCGGCATTTACTGTCATAGATGCTCAACAGTCTAACATATTTACACAGAATGAAATAGAACTTCACAGGGGTATCGAATACCCAATCTACCGGGTCTTTGTGGAAAAAACAACAGGTTAAGGTTACTGGCACTGGAGGCGGACACTTGCACTCCTTGAAATTTGCAATTAAAAGATTAAAGCTCTATTTGGGATTCTAGCCCGAAGTTACAGAGGCTAAGCCTACACTACTGAAGTGACTAGATGTAGAAAATTTAAGTTACGAAAGTTACAGACAGAAAACGGTTACAAAGTCATAGTCATCTCAAAGTCAAGTGGATAGTTACATTAGTAAAGTTTGGAAACCTTCCTCTCGAGCTAGCTTTCAAAGACTATCGTTCCTATAGGACTGCCATTACCTTGAGCTGCTGGTCTGCTCAATGATGGACGAGGCCCCCGCCTCCTTAATAATCACACACACTAAACAGGAGCGATGAATAAGACAGCCTGGTCGAAAATGTGCCAGCTTTTATACCCGAGAGGAAGGTTCTAGAGAGCTCTGGGCTAAGGCCCGACACACCTCCAGTCTTATTGGGTAATCAAATAGATACGAGATGGAGCCTATTGGCTAAAAATAATAATAAGCAATTTTCTATTGGTCATTATTTGAAGTTGGCGGACAGAGATAGAAGTGTTGTAAACTTTAACACACCAAAAACAAAGAATAATCAACTCAGTTTGGGAAACCTAGGATAAAATTACTTAACTATTTAAGTAGCCCATCCTCACACCAGAATGCATAATATAAATTTGTAGTAGAGACATCTGTTGACAACAGTCCAATCTTCTTGCACTAGTTGTTCCAAGTTTTAGATTGAAGATGGCATTCTCCAAGGCGCTTTATTTAAATGTGTACCTCCCGATACAGTATTGTACTCGGTTGAGGAGTAAGAAGGGAGCACTGCCGGTTCCGATAGTACTGCCAACTGAATGGAAATTAAATCTGAATTGAATCGATAATAAATGATCGATGATTTGAATTTTCTAAACCTTTATTATCTTACGCCAACAACTGTGTCACACACACAATATATAATACTGTATAACATTTCCCGATGCGAAACGTGTTCCTAGCATGAATTCTATAGTTAGGCTTCGCTGTGTAAACAACAACAGTACGAGTACTTAAAGTGTACGCCAGATGTCGCACAGCGATGATAAGCGATTCGTAGTTTGTGTTTCAAAGGTTGCCAATACGAATCTCGAAGATAACCGCAGTCGACCGATTCATCACAAGGGTTTAAATCTATCGCTAAAAAGTGCGCAGATAATATGTATGTACAGGCATCACGATAAAACGGCTGAAGAGAATTTAATGAAAATCGATATGTAAAGTCGGGGAATAAGGAACTACAGTATAGGCCAGGGATGGCGAACCTTTTCCAACTAGTGTGCCATTTTAACTCTGGTTTATTATTCTCATCTGTTGACTATGCCACTTGTTGTGTTCCATTTCCATTACGGGATGTCTACAACCTACAACCCCTCCCCCCTCGCAACTTCCTTTCAATTTCCCGATTATGTTTCATAATACGTTAGTTATTTATTCATTTATGGAGTCATTTATTTATTTATTTATTATACATATGTGCACAACGGGTGCAATATATCTTGTAAATACATTTGATTGCATGTTCCGTGGGGCCGCGGCGGTTTCCTACCCACTCGTAAGCCTATCCCATCGTCGCCACAAGTCCTATCTGCGTCGGTGCGACGTAAAACAAATTGTAAAAAAACTATTAGATATAAAAATCTAAAGTACTAATATTGCGAAAAGAGCCTCCGTGGCTCAGACGGCAGCGCGTCGGCCTCTCACCTCTGGATACCGTGGTTCAAATCCCGGTGACTCCATGTGAGATTTGTGCTGGACAAAGCGGAGGCGGGACAGGTTTTTCTCCGGGTACTCCGGTTTTCCCTGTCATCTTTCATTCCAGCAACACTCTCCATTATCATTTCATAGCATTTATCACTCATTAATAAATCACCTTGGGAATGGCGACCCCATTGTAATAACAGCCTATATATGTTTCATTCATTACATCCCTGACCTGGTCAATGACTGGAAAACAGGTTGTAGGTTGTCATTTTCACTAATATTGCGAATGGATTTCACTTCCTCCATTAGCTTCATTATTTTCCCATGTTGTAGTTTGTACGCTCAACAATTAAACTAATTTCTCCCTCATAACATTTCCATAAGGAAATCTTTAAAAAACCAGCTATCCTTGTTTGTAAGGTCACATTCATGCTTTCATCAAATCATACTGCATATATGTGGGAGTTATCCAAATTAGCTTTCAACTGCTCCGAAACTTCTTCACTCATTTTTATTATTCTATCCTTGACAGCAGTTCAGCTGGCTGGGATTCCTTTAATTCTGTTAATTATAAGTTGTTTGTTAGGGAAGGTTTCAAATAATGTGTCGGGCGTCAATAACAAACTTTCTTTCGACAACTCACCGTCAGAAATCGTTTTCCCATGCAAGCTGTACTATGCAGTAAGACAGATAGAAACAGCCGCACTACTGATATTATTCCTTGGCCGGAAAGATGATACAAAAGAACTAGTTTGTTTGTGTAATGTTCGATATTTTGTGAAACGAACTCTTCTTTCTTCATTTGAGATGGAACAAACATTTGAATGACCAGTCTCGAAATTGCGCTTTACATTAAATGTGGGGAATGCAATTGTTTTCAAACACAGGCAACACATCTTTTTAACAGTCCGAATTCCCTTGGCCAGAGTTCTTGAAAAATACGGTCACCACCTTTGTGAAGTTTCTTTCTTTCTTTCTTTTTTTTTTTTTTTTTTCGGCACCGAAAACATATTTGCGATGTCCGTATACCAAACCACCAGAAAATGACACTATCTCACTTGACTTTCGGACCTATCAGTGTAGCAGTGTTGCCATATTCCACGTCCGAATGGAACTAGTATTTAGATTTTCGATATTTATTTCTTACACGTGAAACACTGTAAGATATGCACTGTCTGTAGTACGAGACATATATATAAAATATTATTATGTTCATGTGGCGTGCCACCGAAATCGTGTCCGCGTGTCACCTAGTGACACGCGTGGCATAGGTTCGCCATCCCTGGTATAGGCTATACATAATTTTATTCGCGCTGGATTAACTGGTAATTTAGGGGAAGGCGCCTAAAATTGAATTTTAAAATACCCAGCTTATTAGTCCTATCGAAAATTACTACATAGCAAAGGTTATAGAGAATGACATTTCTGATCATTTATATCTTATACATTTTTACCGTACCGACTATGAAATAGAATTAATGAATTTGAACTTTTACTGCTTAGTCCATATAAACGCCGAGCATTGCTAACATAGAATAACCGCGTGATCATCAGTCTATATTGACAAGGAACATTATGAAGATGCTTAAAAAATGTGAGAAAAACTCGTAAAGGAACGATGACTCGAAGAATAAGATAAAAGGGATTCATGAGAGAAAGAAGGAGTCCCTTCACATGAGGTGCCCTAACATCACAGATTCAGAAGAACGCTAAATGTGAAGCCCAGTAATATCCAGAGCTCATAAAACTGATCAATAATAACATTACATTGACCATTGTTTGTTGCTTGCTGCCACTCATCTCCGATAGATGCGATTACTGCTGCGTCCCGAGTAAAACAGCCTGCCTGAATATTGGCGGAAAAAAGCTGGGGATTGTCCCTTCAAATGTGGGCACTACGGCTAGTTTGAAATACATTGTTTCCACTCTGGTCAGGTATGCTGAAAACATCCTGGGGATATGAGCTACGAATTTTAGGCACATCAAATATAATAAAGTATGAGAATATATTCTTTATTTATTCCTAAAATTACAATCCTTTGCTTAATGATCATTATCCGGTCGATTACATTAGCAGTTTGACTTTTTCTACCACTACGAACGCTAATGTGAGTCAATGCATTGTTTCATTTAGGCACCACTACGAGCGCTAATGTAAGTCAATGGAGAGTTTCACTTAAGTCCTAATAACTACGTTCGGTGTGGACATTTTTCAAAAAATCAAAAACTCCTGGAGGGTATTGAACCAAGGAACACGTTACAGAAAGAATTATGTAAATAAGTTAATTTGGCTGGGATTTGAATAAAGAAAGAACACGAGTAAAGAAACAAGCGATTTTAGAATGTTTTTCCGGAACTGCATTTAGGCCGGAAGTGATTTTCGAATGCTCTTTTTTTCTTTTTTGGGTTGATAGAGCTGTCCAAGACTCACAATTTGAAACATTTCCAGCGCGGTTAGGCCTTCAACTTGAGAAAACTTGAGAAAATTGCTGAATTTTATGTTTTTCGTAGTATGAGGACCTCCCACAAAAGACTGTTTTCAAGATTAAAAAGCATGGGCTGGATACATTCCCTGAGGGATGTGTTGCGGTGCTGAATGGTATATTTGATTCTTATATGTGTAGTCGTCCAAAGTTTACACGCTCATCCTAAAATAGTTGAAAAACTTGTCCCCGTCATTTTATATATCTTCAAAGAGTTACAAAGGATGCCCCAACCTCGTCTCTTCTCACTCTGAGCAGATGAATCCACTGCAGTCTATTTCTTCTTCTTTCTTCAAACGCCTATACAAGACCATAAACCCTAGTGATTTATCGCGATCCATTCCAACCCGTGTCGGAGCTGGCTAGATGTCGGTTAGTGTGAAAGGCCTGTGTAAATATACTATAACTTTAGCGGTCACCTTCCACCACGCTCAGCCGACCAAACATTCGCAGTCAGACACGATTTCGTGCTGAACACTAATAAAGTAATGTGCACTCCTGCAAGCGGTCCTTCTTCAATCAGTCATCAATGATCTGCATTTAGGACTGTCGTTCAGGTGACAGATTCCCTATCAGTTGGTTACCTACCGTAGCTCGTTCTTAAACATTCACAAAGAACTGGCAAATTTATTGAACATCTGCCTTGATAAATTATCCCAATCCCTAACTCCTCGTCCTATAAATGAGTATTTGTCCTCTTCGCCAGTCTGAGAAATTCCTGGAATTGGCCATTAAATTGTAAATAATAGTGGGCTCATCTATATTATTCTTCTCCCTATTATTATTATTATTATTATTATTATTATTATTATTATTATTATTATTATTATTATTATTATTATTATTATTTCTCGTGGAGTTAAATATATTATTATCATCATTACTATTGTAATTAATTGTATTTTAATCTCTTCGTAGGTATTATATTATTGTACTCGGGAAGCACAATGTTATTGTGTATTATGATAGATACTTTATGTTCAGTAGGATAGCATAGTAATTTGTTTGTCTCTTTCCCTAACTTCTTCTTCTTCTTCTTCTTCTTCTTCTTCTTTATCTGTTTACCCTCCAGGGTCGGTTTTTCCCTCGGACTCTGTGAGGGATCCCACCTCTACCGCCTCATGGTCAGTGTCCTGGAGCTTCAGACTCTGGGTCGGGGGATACAACTGGGGAGGATGACCAGTACCTCGCCCAGGCGGCCTCACCTGCTATGTTGAACTGGGGCCTTGCGGGGTGATGGGAAGATTCGAAAGGATAGACAAGGAACAGGGAAGGAAGCGGCCGTGGCCTTAAGTTAGATGCCTGGAAGAGAAGTGGCAAACCACGGAAAACCACTTCCACGAAGGCTGAGGTGGGAATCGAACCCACCTCTACTCAGCTGACCTCGTAAGGCTGAGTGAACCCCGTTCCAGCCCTCGTACCACTTTTTAAATTTCGTGGCAGAGTCGGGAATCGAACCCGGCCTCCGGGGGGTGGCAGCTAATCACACTAACCACTACACCACAGAGCCGGACTTCTCATTTATTCAGTATTTTATATATTTTTTATGTTATTCATGTATTTCACTGTAAGACAGGGGACACGCGTCAGTTAAAATAAAACATATCTATCTTGAATTCCAACTTTATCTTCATATTCTGATCTTTCCTTTATGGAAAATATATTGACTTTGATTGTCGATTTATCGTAATTTAGAGGTATGGAGAATGTTACATAGGTTAATACTGTTAAAATGATTAGTCCTAAACGTAACTTTCGTTGATATTTGCCAAAATAATGTCATGAAATGAAAGTGCGAAGAGATGGATTAGTCTAGCTGACGTTCTGATATTGACTTTGATTGCCGATTTATCTTAATTTAGGGAATAATGGAGTATGTTACATTGACTAACACTGTTAGATGATTAATCCTAAAGGCTGGTATATGTGCCAAAATAACGTCGTGAAATGAAACTGCGGAGACCTGGAGTAGTCCAACTGACGGTCCTTAACTCTGAGGAATAATAGTAATCGCTTTTATTATCATGGCATTCAGGTACATAGCAAAACTTACCACAATACTTTTGTATTCTGAGGTTAATCTTGAGATTAAGAGTCATTGTTTAATTAGAGTTTTAAAATTCTTCAAGTGCTGCTCTCAGCAAGGGGGCTGAACAAAACACAAAATTCTTATTTTTTGACTCAAACATGTTTAAATTTTCATTTTCATTTTCGTATACAGTTTCAGATTACATTTTTCATTCAAACTCTGCACTAGAATTTTAAATCCGGGCGAGTTGGCCGTGCGGTTAGGAGCGCGCAGCTGTGAACTTGCATCCGGGAGATAGTGGGTTCGAATCCCACTGTCGGCAGCTCTGAAGATGGTTTTCCGTGGTTTCCCATTTTCAAATCAGACTGTACCTTAATTAAGGCCACGGCCGATTCCTTCCCACTCCTAGCCCTTTCCTATCCCATCGTCGCCGTAATACCTATCTCTGTCGGTGCGACGCGAAACAAATAGCAAAAAAAAAAAAGAAGAAGAAAAGTTTTAAATAAAAATTCAGTGGGAGAAAAGTATTTTGAGTAAATACATTGTAAACTGTAGAGTGACGCATCAAGTCGGCTGTGGAGTCAAGGCATTGTTTCACTTACGCACCACTACGAGCGGAATTGTAAGTCAATGCATTGTTTCACTTAAGCACCACTACGAGCGCTAATTTGAGTCAGTGCATTGTTTCTCTTAAGCACCACTACGAGCGCTAATGTGAGTCAGTGCATTGTTTCACTTAAGCACCACTACGAGCGCTAATGTGAGTCAATGCATTGTTTCACTTAAGCACCACTACGAGCGCTAATGTGAGTCAATGTAGAGTTTCACTTAAGCACCACTACGAACGCTAATGTGAGTCAAGGCATTGTTTCACTTAAGCACCACTACGAGTGCTAATGTGAGTCAATGCATTGTTTCACTTAAGCACCACTACGAGCGCTAATGTGAGTCAATGCATTGTTTCTCTTAAGCACCACTAGGAGCGCTTATGTGAGTCAATGTAGAGTTTCACTTAAGCACCACTACGAGCGCTTATGTGAGTCAGTGTAGAGTTTCACTTAAGCACCACTACGAGCGCTAATGTGAGTCAATGCATTGTTTCTCTTAAGCACCACTACGAGCGCTTATGTGAGTCAATGCATTGTTTCACTTAAGCACCACTACGAGCGCTAATGTTAGTCAATGCAGAGTTTCACTTAAACCCTTATAACTACATTCGGTGTGGACATTTTTCAAAAAAAAAAAACTTCCGAGGGTTTTGAATCAAGGAACACATTACAGAAAAACTTATGTAAATAAGTTAATTTGGCTAGGATTTGAGTCAAAAAGGAAACGAAGAGACATGCGGTTTTAGCTATTTTTTTCGGAAGTGCATTTAGGCTGGAAGTGATTTTCGAAATTTGTTTTTTAGTTTGATAGAGCTATCCAAGACTCACAATTTGAAACCTTTCCGGGTTCTTTAGCCCTTCAGCTTTCGGCTCAATTGACGAAATTGCTTAGTTTTATGTTTTTATCTGCTAAGAAATGTTTTCAACCTTTATATATATATATATTATATAAATTGAATATTTGAAATATACATCACCTAGCATGAATTGAAACGAGAAAAAACGATGGTGTTATTGGATTTTCTTGGGGCCTACTGGTTATGTCAAAAACAAGCTCGAAACTCGAGTACCCATAATAATTTGGCCTGCAGTAGGATGTTTGGCTGCCCCTGTCGCCGCTCAAGTGTCACGTAACTCAGTAAACTGCGGCATGACAATAACAACAAAGCCGCACATCCATTGGTTCTTCGCGTGCCATCAAATTATGTCGTTGCGTGGTCAGGCCTCATGTGTCGTACTGACATGACGGAGGGTATTCCCTAAGCGGTGGTCAGGTCACAGCTCTGGTGATCAAAAAACAAATGGAGCCTGATGATTAAGGCAAGTTCTGAGAATGGTTTTCCATTCTCCTACGGTCGGTAGTTCTGTGGGAACGTCTTGTCTTTCAAGGGCTTAGGAATCATAATTACATCATAGCACGACAATTTGAAGTAAGACCCTGGAATGTGAGTGCTAGTTCCGTCAGCTGGAGTGACAGAGAGGATGCAGAAGGCTGTGAACGCGCTGTTGCCGGCGCGGCGTCGCGAAGCACAAGAGCCATAGTCAGCTGTTGTAGTCATTCTGTTGTAAAGTTCTCAGGTACATCGATCTCTTGAACACAACATCGTTTCTTTCTTCAGTATTTTCCTTTTATTTTGACACTTCTTAAACTTAAAGCCTATGAATGCAACACTTGCCTCAGATGTTCGCGATTTTCCTTGTAATTCATGTCATCACGGAGCGTAGATTGTAATTTACTTAATTTTGGTATTTCATTCATGTCGTAATACTCTTGAAACCATTCGCCTTATGATGCACTTATTCATATTATCCAGTATAATTTTCTTATTCACTTTTCTCTTTTTACCTGGAGAGGATAATTTCGTGCCGTTACGCTATCACCTCCCTTCTGATGTTCTTAATAAATGTCTCGTATTTTCCTGTTGCCGCTGAAGCTCGTTTAGTTGCTTGACATAAAGGCAAGCTAAAGCAATTTTCCAGTGACCAAATCGGAAATTGGATTGAAAAGTTTAGTCAGGCTTATGAAGGTATTTCTCGGTAGGGTTTTAAGAAAAGCCGCTGACACGCAGTGAGAGCCAAGCGATTTCTTGTTCTTGAACAGTTCGGACGGCGTAATGAATTTAAAGTGGGGAGGGTGGGGACAGTGAAGTTCGTTTTCGGCGAATTGTACGAAATCTTCGTCGCAAGGCTTGTCGTTTGGGTACACGCACTCTCGAACGTGTCCTTCATGGCGCCAGCTTTTCCTTTGTGAGTATGCCTAGGGTGACGCGATCCAAATAGGCAAAACATGGGGAAAAACTATTTAAAAAGAAGGACAATGCGGGAAAAAGAGGGCACAAAACATCCTTCGTTGAGAGTGTGAATTTAGACAAAACAAAATTTATCTATTTCCATATTATTCAGTAAATTCTTACAAAATGTAAACAATGAAACTAATTTACACACCTTGCTGGTACTTTTCTGAATATTCAGTTGCATTTGGGAGTTTTGTTGTGTCTAACATATGCACATGTCAATTCTTTTACATTATATTGAACTGTAAAGAAGATTTTCACAGATTCTAGTTTGAAACGAACCTCACTCTCCCCACTTTAAATTCATTACATGCTATTCTGTAAGTTTTAATAACTCTGAAAACAATCAACTGACTTACGTGAATTCAAATACCTTGTGCATTTCCGACTACAAGGTAACTTGTTAAATTCAGGATCATTTCTACTCTCATTCAAGAACTGTTTGAAATTTCAGAACTGATCAACATATTTCACATCATCAGTTTGAAAGGGTTTAAACTTGTCACACATTAACATTGCTGAGAGAGAAGCAGAGTACCATCTACTAAACGCAATGAAGTGAAATAAAATGTCGTATGGCTTTTAGTGCCAGGATATCCCAGGACGGGTTCGGCTCGCCAGGTGCAGGTCTTTCTATTTGACTCCGTAGGCGACCTGCGCGTCGTGATGAGGATGAAATGATGTAGACAACGCATACACCCAGCCCCCGTGCCATTGGACTTAACCAATTAAGGTTAAAATCCCCGACGCGGCCGGGAATCGAGCCCGGGACCCTCTGAACCGAAGGCCAGTACGCTGACCGTTCAACAACGAGTCGGACTATTAAACGCAATGCCTTGTCGCTGTAGTCACATCTGCTAGCCTCTTCATGTTGCTATATGCCACTTCCTGATGTATGACATCCTTGTTCGTCCTTCCTGTGGGTCTCTTTCCCAGTCTCCCCATGTGGGTGGGGGTGGTAGAATAACACCCACGGTGTCCGCTGCCTGTCGTAAGAGGCGACTAAAGGGGCCCCAGGGGCTCTGAACTTTGGAGCGTGGGTTGGCGACCATGGGGGCCCTTAGCCGAGTCCTGGCATTGCTTCCACTTACTGGTGCCAGGCTCCTCACTTTCATCTATCCTATCCGACCTCTCTTGGTCAACTCTTGTTCTTTTCCGAGCCCGACGCTATTAGGTTTCCGAGGCCTAGGGAGTCTTTCATTTTCTCGCCCCTCGTGGCCCTTGTCTTTCTTTAGCCGATACCTTCCATTTTTCTCTCTGATTAGTGTTATATGGAGGATGGTTGCCTAGTTGTACTTCCTCTTAAAACATCAATCACCACCACCAGCTACTTTACCTTCAGTGATGGTTTGGAGAAGAGGGTCGTGTCTCAGAACGTCTCCAAGGAACTCTGTTTTCCTCTTCTTTATTGTATTTAATAAATATCGATCCTCCTTTAAGATCTTTGAAACAAGGTCATTTGGGTTTTTTATCCGTACAGCTTGTTTTTTTTTTTATTCTTCTCCAAAAGCACATTTCTGCAAGCTCAAGTTTTGTTTCTTCCTGTTTCCTTAATGCTCAGATTTCTCATCCATACGGTATTACACTCGAAACAAAGGTCTTGAGATATGATTTTCTGGTCTCCAAACTGAGATGGTTGTTTAGCAATAAGTTTTTCTTATTTTGGAAGGCTTGTTTTCTTTTCTTGATTTGTGAAAGGGATCTGTTATCAGAGGTAATTACACTACCCAAATAGGAGTATTTTGTGACTTGTTGTATCGGTGTGTTATTGAATTTTAAGTGTTTTCTGCTTGTAGGCTTCTTTGTGTCTACTATCATGAACTTTGTTTTCTTTATATTTATTTTTAGTTTAAATTTTTCTAAGGATTTTCTGAACGTTGTTAGTATCTTACTCATATTCTCTTCAAAATTAGCTAAGATAGCAATATCATCTGTAAAGCGGATATTGTGCGCCTGAATAACGTTAAAATTCATCCCTTTAGTATGCTCATTCATTTCTCTAACTGCATTTTGCATGAACAAGTCAAATAGATATAGTGACAGTGGGCAGCCCTGTCCTACTCCTCTTCTAATTTTTGCTTCTTTCCATAATTTGACGTAATGTTAATATAGCCTCCGTATTTCCTTTCTGTGTTATAAAGCCATTATGATCGTTATCCATTGTTGTTCTATTTTCCTTCTAATTCTGCCTTTAATGATAATAATAATAATTTCGTGTGGCTACTTCTAGCCGAGTGCAGCCCTTGTAAGGCAGACCCTCCGATGAGGGTGGGCGGCATCTGCCATGTGTAGGTAACTGCGTGTTATTGTGGTGGAGGATAGTGTTATGTGTGGTGTGTGAGTTGCAGGGATGTTGAGGAGCGCACAAACACCCAGCCCCCGGGTCATTGGAATTAACCAATGAAGGTTAAAATCCCCGACGCGGCCGGGAATCGAACCCGGGACCCTCTGAACCGAAAGCCAGTACGCTGACCATTCAGCCAACGAGTCGGACGTCTTTAATGATGATTAGTAGAATCTTAGAAACGTGAGAAAGGATCACTGATATTGAACATTCGCATGTATTTCCTTTTTTGGGGAGTGTAGTTCTTCTACTTTTAATAAAATCAGATGGAAAGGTTCCTTGTTCGTAGCATTCAATAATCGCTTAAAACAGACCGTTTTTCATGGTATCATCACAGTTGTTCAAGATTTCTGCCAGAATGGCATCCACCCGAGTGGCTATGTTCTGTTTTAGTTTAGAGTGTGCTACATCGAACTCTGCTGTAATGATGGTCAGTCCTCTGTCGTCATCTTCTTGAACTAATTTCACATCCTCCAAATATTCTTCAATATTGGCAATATCTTCTCCATCATATAAGTCTTCAGGGTATTCTTACATTTACATTTTCGATTTGAAAGAGCAGTTTTCTATCTTGATTTTTAACCACATTCTTTTTAGTTCTTTTCTTGTAGCCCAGAGTAAGCTTTATAAGAATACCCCTTCTTCAAATCATTTTCGATTTCTCCACTTACCTCTTTCATCCAGTTGTCTTTGGCTAGTCGGAATTTCATTGTTGACATCACATTTAGCTGCAACAAGAGTGTGATCTCAGAGTGGTGGTGGTGGTGGTGATTATTGTTTTAAGAGGAAGTACAACTAGGCAACTATCCTCTATATAACACTAATCAGAGAGAAAATAATATGTAAGGGATCTGACACTTCGAAAAATGAACGTATCGGACAAAGAAAGACAAGGGCTACGAAGGGCGTGAAAATGAGACTCCCTCGGCCTCGAGTGCTCTAATACCGTTGGGGTCGAAAAAGAACAAGAGTTGACCAAGGGAGGTCGGATAGGATAGATGAAAGTGAGGAGCCTGGCACAAGTAAGTGGAAGCAATTCCATAACTTAGCTGAGGGCCTCGTGGTCGTCAAACCACGCTCCCAAGTTGAGAGCCTCTGCGGCCCCTTTTAATCGTCTCTACTGCTGATCTGGTCATTCGCTTTGTACGACAGTGGATTAATCAAGAGTATGTAAATTGCAAGTGTTCTGTTACTCAGGGAACGCACGTTCCCTTTTGATTCGTGAGTGATTTTTCTGCATAATTCAATACTTTCTTGTACTTCGTTTGGAAATTCCTTCGATGAATAAATAATTTTGTTTTATTTTAAATTTCTTTCCCGCTTCAGAGAGGATGATTAGCTCGTTGTATTTCCTCTTAAAACACAAATCCTCCACCTTTACGACAGGCAGGGGATACCGTTGGTGTTATTTTACCGTCCCCACCCACAGGGGGATATATGCAGGATTTAAGACACACTATTTTATGTTCGTTCGTTTGACTTCTGCAGGAAATACGATCACGTTAACCCTCTCTAACGTTTTATTTTGCCCACAAAGCAACAGCCAAGTGCTCTCATTCAGTACCGAAAGGTCATGAGTTCGAAGTTTCTGAATCTCTTTAGTAAGTGCATGTGGGCCAAGGCTATTGAGCACTTGCTTTTACCTCCCACGTTAGCTCATTCAGACGATGACTAGGTGACATGTGGGTTGATGATTAGTGGTCTCTGAGATCATAACTAAAGGCGGCTCATTACAGAGCATTTTACTTTCATATCTGATCACAGATTACAGCAAATTAAACTTTCAATAATAATAATAATAATAATAATAATAATAATAATAATAATTGTTACGGAGATATCCGTGGTAGTTATGCGTGAAAGAAGGTGCGGGCGTGAACGGGTCTCAAACTACGGAATCAAAGTTAATGTAAAATTTAACAAGGTTATATTTTCTTTTCAAAAACAAAGAAATAACAAGCATGGCAGGTACAAAGTAGCAAATCAAAAGGGTAGTTACAATATTTACAGAATTTGGGCTTCGCGCCCTGACTTTACACTGCTTGGGCAATCAGCTCAGTTTTACCCCAAACACAAGTTTCAACAGAGGGGCAGAAAACCCCATTCATGCCTAGGAGCCCTTGCTCCAAATTGCACTGAAAAGCCTCCACGAGGCGTACAACACTCAATTTTCAAAAGAGCCACTCGCTCTCAAATTTAAGCCTCTCCCAGGCCACACCAAACTCCACCTTCAAGTTGTCCTCAACGGACATAAACACAGGGGTAAAATACCCAATCTACTGAGGTCTATTAAATGAAAAGCAGGTTAATTAAATGACCTCTAAAATAACAATTTGAGAGGAGGCGAACTTGCACTCCTAATACACTTTGATTAAGACCTACTTGGCACTAGGCCGTTAATAATAATTATTATTATTATTATTATTATTATTATTATTATTATTATTATTATTATTATTATTATTATTATTATTTTACCGGGCGGTACACCCCTACACCGCACTTTTAAATCTTGCGCCAATAAAACCTCCTCTACAGGAGAAACACCGAACTTGGAACTTGACTTACTTAAACTTTTCCTCAGAAGATGTCACTACCGTAAGTTTTTTTTATGGTGAAGTTTCCTGAACTGTGTGTATTTCAACTTGTTTTGTTTTCCGTTCTTCAAGAAGTATGGACATTCTCTCATAGATGTCTCTGCTAAAAAAAAAACTATGATCATGCACCCTGGTGCGAAGTTAAGGAACTTTTTTGAAGAAATTTTGTATTCATAAATTTTTTCTTTACTAAATTATGTTCATTCATTTTTGGGTTGTTAATATTGATCTTTTCCTTCCACCACTTTTGAATTTAGCCAATCCCTAATTTCTGTAATTAATTTTCAGCCTATCACAGGTTTCTTCTTCGATCTTGAGTGTAAACTTTGTATCCTCCAATAAAATTCTGTGGGTGTGTCTTGATTATTCATGAAAGGTCTCGAACTTTCCCCGAGGGTTTATAAACTGCGGATTTTCACTGATCAACATCTAACTAAGTGTGTGGACGTGAAGCAGGAGGCATGTGGGGCCTCTTTCGTCAGGCAGCTGTTCTTCAGCAAGGTAATGGCCATTTAACTTTATTTCTTGCTAGCTCAGCAGTTTAACGCGCGTGAAAGGTCCGAAACCTTAATATGTAACCAACGTCTCTAAAATGTAAGTTCTGCCGGCTAATGTGAAAATCTGATAAAATCTGTAACTGTAATTCGGGGATAGAGAGTGATTTACCCTCTTGAGCTCCCCTTCATTTTGGTTTGAGGTGACTACGTTGGTAACTGATTTTCTTCTCTTCCTTAATGTTTTAAAATTTCTTTCTTATACGGGTCACCTCCATAGTTTGGGAATAGCCCCTGTTTCATCGGCCTTGTGCCCGTTAGGTTTTAGGAAGCTACATAGAGGAGTGCAAGTATCCGCCTCCTTCCTTTTTTGTTTGGGCCATTTATTTAACGGTTATTTCTTTTACTCGAAGGCCCTGTAGGTCGGTACGAGATACCCCTGTTTCAATTTGTAAGCTGGGCCATGGAAGGCCAGAAAGTGTAAGATATTTTTGGTGTTGCCTTGACTAGGCTTGAAAAATGAGAGCGTGTCAGCTCTTTTCAAGTATTGTAAAAATGCCTCTAGGAGGCTTGACATTGTAAATTACGGAGCTAGTGATCCATGTTTTGAGGGGTGTTCTGCCCTTACATAATATGGTGATCTTTGTAAAAATTAGTGCGAAGCTCAAGATTTGTTACCTGAGGACTTAAAGCACAAGTTCTCTTTATACCAACAATCTTGTCTTAACTAGTCTTGCCTTTTGCTACTAGTACCTGTGATTTTGTTACTTCTTGTAATTTTTACAAAAGAAAAAAATATAACCTTTGTTAAAATAGTAAATTAACTTTGACTCCGTAGTTAGACCCATTCATCCCGGCACCTTCTTTCACCTCTGCTGATCCACCAACCATGGTAATAATAATACATACATACATACATACATACATACATACATACATACATACATACATACATACATACATACATACATACATACATACATTATCATTATAGACTGTTGTGCCTTTCAGCGTTCAGTCAGAAAGCCTCTGAGAACTTACTAAACGTCGCCACAATCCTCGATGTGTAACTAGTGTTGTGGCCTCATTTAGTTCTATACCTCTTATCTTTAAATCGTTAGAAACCGAGTCTAACCATCGTCGTCTTGGTCTCCCTCTACTTCTCTTACCCTCCATAACAGAGTCCATTATTCTCCTAGGTAACCTATCCTCCTCCATTCGCCTCACATGACCCCACCACCGAAGCCGGTTTATGCGTACAGCTTCATCCATCGAGTTCATTCCTAAATTAGCCTTTATCTCCTCATTCCGAGCACCCTCCTGCCATTGTTCCCACCTGTTTGTACCAGCAATCATTCTCGCTACTTTCATGTCTGTTACTTCTAACTTATGAATAAGATACCCTGAGTCCACCCAGCTTTCGCTCCCGTAAAGCAAAGTTGGTCTGAAAACAGAACGATGTAAAGATAGTTTCGTCTGGGAGCTAACTTCCTTCTTACAGAATACTGCTGATCGCAACTGCGAGCTCACTGCATTAGCTTTACTACACCTTGATTCAATCTCACTATATTACCATCCTGGGAGAACACACAACCTAAATACTTGAAATTATCGACCTGTTCTAGCTTTGTATCACCAATCTGACATTCGATTCTGTTGAATTTCTTACCTACTGACATCAATTTAGTCTTCGAGAGGCTAATTTTCCTACCATACTCATTGCACCTATTTTCAAGTTCCAAGATATTAGACTGCAGGCTTTCGGCACAATCTGCCCTTAAGACCAAGTCGTCAGCATAGGCCAAACTGCTTACTACATTTCCACCCAACTGAATCCCTCCCTGCCATTTTATACCTTACAGCAGATGATCCATGTAAACTACGAACAGCAAAGGTGAAAGATTACAACCTTGTCTAACTCCTGTAAGTACCCTGAACCAAGAACTCATTCTACCATCAATTCTTACTGAAGCCCAATTGTCAACATAAATGCCTTTGATTGATTTTAATAATCTACCTTTAATTCCATAGTCCCCCAGTATGGCGAACATCTTTCCCTCGGTACCCTGTAATATGCTTTCTCTAGATCTACGAAACATAAACACAACTGCCTATTCCTCTCGTAGCATTTTTCAATTACCTGGCGCATTGTTTCCAAGGAGTCCCTCGCCTGTCAAATGGGAGTGGGACTCCATTACTCCCATAGGTCCGAGGCTTGCTTAAAGTGTTCTGAGCTCGGTAAATTCATGAAGCAGGATGCTGCCCTACTTGCACATAGTCCAAGTGAGGATCTCTCCTCTAAAGGGTTATGGACCACCGGTGAATTGTATAGTCCTAGCCGCCTGAGCACAAGGAAGGCCACGACTCAGAATATGTCCGAGATGCCCACTCCCATTCCATAGCAACTGGTATCCCGACTCTCAGGACCACTTACTAGGCCACTCAGCCGTTGCCCATGGTTCACGAACTAGGACGTGACTACAGTAACCCACAAACATGAACCACCGGTAATAATAATAATAATAATAATAATAATAATAATAATAATAATAATAATAATAATAATAATAATAATACCGAGTTCGATAGCAGCAGTCGCGGCCATTATCCAGTATTCGGGAGACAGCCCTGAAGATGGTTTTGCTTGGCTTCCCATTTTTCTCATCGGGCCACGGCTGCTTCCTTCCCAGTCCTAGCCCTTTCCTGACCCATCGCCGCTATAAGACCTATCTGAGTCGGTGCGACGTAAAAGCAACTTGTATAATAATAATAATAATAATAATAATAATAATAATAATAATAATAATAATAATAATAATAATAAAGCAGGATATCTTTATGGATCAGAGATGCTCATTTTGAATTGAACTGAAAAGAAGACCTTGAAAACATTGAGGAAAAGGAATGCAAAATCATAAGAAAAATTCTAGGGCCGAAACTCACCGGCGGACAATACTAACTTAGGCGCGTATTCACATACTCGGATAATGTCATTATCTCAGATAACACTCACTTCTGTATTCACCACAGAATTTATTATCTCGGTTTACCAAAACTAAATTTTCGTTTCAGTCTGAATTCTGAACCTTAAATGTTTCATACAGACTCACGGAAAACGAATGACTACGTGCTGCCGCAACTATCGAAATGTAAACAAGTATTGGTTTCATTCGAGGTTTGCAAATAAGTTATCATAAATTATGTCCGGTATTGAGCAGAAACGAAGAAGGAAGCCTAATATGAATTTCTAAGAGAGTGAATTGTTATTGAATTTGGTGACAGAATGCATCAAGAAATAATAAGCTAATAAGCTGCCTCAAAGGCAGTGTTCTGGAGCGTGAGACATTGGGTCGGAGGATACAACTGGGGAGGATGACCAGTACCTCACCCAGGCGGCCTCACCTGCTATGCTGAACAGGGGCCTTGTGGAGGGATGGGAAGATTGGAAGGGATAGACAAGGAAGAGGGAAGGAAGCGGCCGTGGCCTTAAGTTAGGTACCATCCCGACATTTGCCTTGAGGAGAAATGGGAAACCACGGAAAACCACTTCCAGGGTGGCTGAGGTGGGAATCGAACCCACCTCTACTTAGCTAACCTCCCGAGGCTGAGTGGACCCCGTTCCAGCCCTCGAACCACTTTTCAAATTTTCGTGGCAGAGCCGGGAATCGAACCCGGATCTCCGGGGGTGGCAGCTAATCACACTAACCACTGCACAACAGAGGCGGACTCACTCACAATATATGGCATTATTCCTCAATTTTTCATTTAAAAGTCGCCCAGTCGTGTAGCGTATCGAAAATTCATCTTAGTGTTGGCATTTCCAGGTTATGTTCGATCATGGATAACACTGACAGTGTCGAAGCCTTAGATACCCTCAAATATGTTTCAAAATCAGCTTCACCGTAGTTTTCAAAGTATGTAGCGCTTTTTTTCCCCCGCATAGGATATTACGTAATCTTGGTCTATACCTCGTCGTTGAGATTTTCTCTTTCAGTCAAATATTCCAGTTGTCTGCGAGCTGCCATCTTGAAGGACTTATTTTAGATTTACTATTTTACCGGCCAATCTTTTTCCGGTAAAAGTTTAAACCGAGATAATGTTGTTGGTGAATACAAATGTAACTGTTATCTCGGTTTCCTTGGCTTTAAACAAGATAAAGGCGCTTACCCGCGTTAGTGAAAATGGGCGTAATAGAGGCAGACAGGAAATCAAACAATACAGAAATATTCACTGTGACATTAGAAAACGCAGGTTAAGATTCTGTGGACATATTAAAAGAATGCATCGAGACAAAATAGTCCAGCTCTATCAAAACAGGAATAAAACTAAGACATGGAGAAATGGACTGGCGAAATTAAAACCGATTTCAATCAGGCAGGAATTACACCAGCAGATGTGCAAAATGGGGTTATCTTCAGATCCAAAATGGCAAGTTGACGAAGAGGAAGGACCAAAGAAGAAGACCGGAACAACCTGGTCCGAAGACAAAAAGGAAGTCCACAGTAAAAGAATGAAGAAATATGGGCACAGAGGAAGGCAAATGCACGCCTCTAAGTCGTAATGTCCGTGTGCGTAGCGTAACTGTTAGTGTCATTATCTGCGTCCTCCGGGGCCCGGGTTGGATTCCCGGTACTGCCAGAAAAATAATGGCATGTGGTTGAAATGGAACATCCATCTCACCTCCAATGGGAGTGTGCCTTAAAGGAGCTGCACTAGCTCGGGATGAGGACACCAGTTTAATTTTACTAATGGGCTTATTCCCATACACAATAATAATAATAATAATAATAATAATAATAATAATAATAATAATAATAAATCAACATATAAAATAGTATAGATATGCCAAGTAAGCGAATGTGTTACGTACCAGTAGTATCAGCTACTACCCACCAATATTCAAACAGGCTATATTCAGTACGGCCGGGCGAGTTCGCCGTGCGATTAGGGACGCGCATCTGTGAGCTTGCATCCGGGAGATGGTGGGTTCGAACCCCACTATCGGCAGCCCTGAAGATGGATTTCCGTGGTTTCCCATTTTCACACCAGGCAAATGCAGGGGCTGCACCTTAACGCCACAGCCGCTTCCTTTCCACTCCTAGCCCTTTCCTATCCCATCGTCGCCATAAGGCCTATCTGTGTCGGTGCGACGTAAAGCAAATTTTAAAAAATTACTCCGTGCGCAACAGTAATCCCATCTATCGGAGATGAGTGGCAACAAAAGACACAAAGCACATCACAACAAACAATGGTCAATGTAATGTTATTGTTGATCAATTTTATGAGCTTTCTATATTGTAGGCCTTCATATATTTAGTTTTTCTTTCGACTCTTTGATATTAGGGCTTCTTGTAAAATTAATTATTATTTATAGCGTAGACTGTAGTTCCTTATTCCCCGACTTTATATACCGATTTTCATTAAATTCTGTTCACCGATTTTCTCGTGACTCAGCGCTGATATGGACTTCAGCAACAAAAATACAAATTCACGAATATCTCTGTTATCACAGCCAGTACGGTAAAAATGTATCAGGCATTAATTATAGTAAATTTAATACTATATACCTTTAGTTATGTAGTATTTATCGACAGGACAGCTGCCTCTGTGCATCCGTGGTAGAGTGTCGGCCTCCGGATCCCAAGATAGCGGGTTCAAACCCGGGTAGTCGGATTTTTGAAGGGCGAAAAGAAAAAAGTCCACTCGACGCTCTATGTCGTACGATGTCGGCATGTAAAAGATCTCTGGTGATACATTTGGTATTTACCCGACAAAATTAATTAAATCTCAGCCATAGACGCCCAAGAGAGATCCGGTTTACTCTGTCTGGCATCTAGTGGGCCTAGAGTAAAACGGAAGTCGAAATTGACGAGCAGACAGCCAGATGGCGTCAAATCGAAATGTCTGCACACGGTAGCTGAGGCCATACGATTATTATTATTTATTATTATCGACAGGACCACTATTAACAAATATTTAAGAATAAAAGTTTTTAGACCTTCCCCTAAACTACAATTTCACTCAGCGTTAATAAAATTATTTACAGCCTACATTGTAGCGACTTATTACCCGAGGTTGCATACCGATTTTTATTAGGACAAATAATAACATAAATATTTGAAAATTAAATGTTCTAATATTGCTGGTACCTAACCCACTGTTTCAACATAGTATTCCTGCTATTCGATCCCTTCTCTGACGTGCTGATTGGAATGAGCAGTGTGCACACTTAACGGGATAATGGCAGAGGAGTGTTCACGGCTCACGGCTGTCTGCGTCCTGGTCATTCAAGCTCTGGAACTTTGGACTCTTAGATCGCCAGCATACTATTATTCGTTAAAAGTGAGAAAACGTGTGATTTTTCATTTGATCGAATATTATTACATATGATAGCTTTGCTTTTAATCGCGACATTTTCTACTGGCATTATTGTAATGACCTATGTTGATTTCAGTTGGGAAAACCACTAAGGCAGTCATTTTGAGAATGTAAAAAAAGGCAGGTGGAGAGTGAGAGTCTGCCATTATAATGAAAATTCCCCGTACGGCTTGGACATCAGGAAGGCAGTGGTTGAGCGGTGTTGCTTGTGGTGTGTTCTTAGTAGATAAGAACGGAGAGAGAAAGAAGGGTTGTCTTCATTCAGTCATGTTATGTAACGCCAGAAAAGTTGGAGATGGATGGAAATAATAAATGAGTTAGCTCTGGCATATCTGGTTTTAAAAGCAATTTGCACGCAGGACAGTTAGTTTGGAACAGGAATGAATGTTCATATTTTTAAAAAAGAACTAGCTGATGTACCCGTGCTTCACTACGGAATTCTACATTGCATACAGAATTCTAGGTTAGGTAGGGTACACCTTGTATGAATGTAATAATTGCATAGCTCTTAACGCGATGGGGAAGCCACCAAACGTGTTTTTTAAATGTGAAGACTGGGTTAGGGATTGTTCATTGTAGTGGTAGGTTCTCTTGCCTACCATCAGTCACAATCAAGTTGGGGAAATGAGCCGTTTCTTAAGAAAAGCTTCTTCCTCTTTACTTTTATTACATTTACATTCATTTTATTCCAAATTAACAGCCAAAAGGGGGGTTCTCTTTGCTTAGTTCAGTCTGAGAAAACTTCAATTCCTTGCATCTGTCACACTGCCGATGATAGATTTTTCCCCGCCAGTGTTGTGAATCGAGATTTTTCCAACTCATCGGGTACTCCTAGGATACAGAGAGTAAAGGGGCATAGTTTTTGCCCTGGGACTCTCCACTCTTCGCCCCCTTCTTCCTCCCCCACAAATAAATAAATAAATAAATAAAAGAATTTCACGGCTCACGCCAGTCTGCCTCAGAGAGTAAAGAATACAGGAAAATGCCTTGGAGCACTTGAGAGTGAAGCCCAGTGACAGTGCTCTACATAGGCGCGAAAACCCATGTTGTTTTTTGACATTCAAACCCATCACAGCTAACTGAAATGAATACGGTGAACGTAAATTGTAACTTACAGACGTGAACACTACGACACACTAAAACGTAAGAGATATTAATATTTAACCATATCGTTTAATTGTGATTGAGCTGTGCTTCCCCGTCAAAATAGCAGAGCACCGCCTCGGCTCAGTGCATAGCATTATAACAAAGCTAACCGGTACTACACTGATTCTTGAAGGCCTTACTACATCTATGTGGAAGGGAAAGAAAAAAAACCATAGGTAAACTACATCCGATGGCGTTTGGCAAAATGATTTATCTGGAGTGTCAGTCTCAATGTCGAAATATCAAATATATTTCTTCGACAGGGAAAAATCGTCTTAAAATGGAATTTCATTTAGCACAAGCAGCAAACTGGTTCGTTAGTCCTACTTTCTTTTCCTCGTATCAATTAGAAGGTTGCATTCCGTCTCACGTCATAACTCGACAGGGTGTCTTTCGAGATGCGCATACAGAAATAGAGTGATGGATCCTTCTGTTAAAATCAGACGAGTCCGTCGTATGCACGGGCGCACACTTAAGAACAATGTTTCAACTGCTGTTCCAATACGGACTTGTGTGGTTACCTTAGACTCTCAGACTCTTCCAGACAGTGTGTCAATATACGGGGGACGTTGTAAGATTTCTCTATATGTGGCGCCAGTGACAATACAGTTCGGTGAATAGTCCTGTACTATCAACATAGATGAACAATGCACGACAGTGACCTTACTGTCCTTCGAAATAGTCCCCTCTCATAACTATGCACTGCTGAGATCGGCGAAACATGTCCTGGAAACTTTGCAAGAAGTCTTCCTTTGGGATGGCGTTCAAAAGCCTCGTCACGTTTCGTTGGCTGTCAGGAATATCGTCAAATCTCAAATCTCTTTCCTTTCAAAGCGAGTTTGAGTCATAACTTTTCGGCTCTGACCTTTTTCCGACGAGGGATCCCGGAGAACGCCATTCCATGGTTTGCAGTTTCTTTTCAAGGTCGTCTCTCATCTTCAGTGACGATACAGTTCAAGAAGTTTGGTGTCGCATCCGCCGTTTCGACAAAATCCTGTGAAGCCTGTAAACGTGCCTGCTTCTGATCGTCAATCAAGTGATTGCGGCACAAGACGAGAACATGTTTTCCTCTTCCCAAACTTCTGGGTAACGATTTGTCGCACGGATTCACGGTTAATCTGCAGTTCATCCGCTACCATGCGCACAGTTAATAGCCAATCGTTCGTGATTAATGTCCTCACCTTCTCAATGTTTTCGTCACTGACGGCGGTCGTCGGTCTTCCGCTACGGGGGTTGTCAGAAACACTTCCCTAGGCTCCTCGAAAACGGGCGAACCACTCGTACACACACTTCAAGGAGAGTACTTGGTCTTCATAAACACGTGCCAGCATCGCATGCGTTTCTTTCGATGTCTTGCCAAGCTTTAAACAAAGCTATACGTTGATGCTTTGGTCGTTCATGTTCCCAACGCACTAAACACGCACTGTGTGAAACAGGTCTTACACACACACACACACACACACACACACGCGCGCGCGCGCGCGCGCGCGCGCGCGCGATGCTCAACTGAACAACGTTGGGAGCAGGTGGTCAAAACCTGCTGCCACGCAGGTGCAGCGTTACGTGTCGTCAGTGTTGCCGGATCGACCGTTCTGACTACATTCACCGAACTTTATTGTCACAGGTTGTATTTGCTACCATTGCTTGCGCTTCGTACATATTAGTAAACACTGTCGCTCTCAGGGTAGATGCAATAACTGTGGTGTGTCACACGCTCCAAACCCCTGCTCACTGCCTCAGCCTCATTGCATACATTGTCAAGGTCAATACAATACTCTCAGTAAAGAGTGCCCCGAGTATAACCAACATTTAGAGATAAACGAGGTTTCGGCCAAATATAACATACCCTTCAAGGAAGCTAAGGAAGTTGTTATGAAAAAATCAAAGTGGTTCAGCCATTACCTCTCACACATGACCTAGTTTTTCCTCCCTTACTAAGACAACGAAATCGCAAAATTACCGTTTTTTCAACGTCGGCGACCTCCTGCGGAGTTAGCCAGAACATCTTTCCCCCACAAACCGGTTTTTTACCATCTCCATTAAGTCAGTGGGTGGGTGGGGGAGGACATTGGGCCCAAACCCTTATCCACCTCAGCCGCACGTAATAGCACCCCGTAGTGCAAGTCCTTTGCCTGGCAACTCTTCTCAACCGCCACTTACCTCATCAGAATCCCGTATTACTGGCATCCTTGACCTAGTTACTCAGCTTTTACACGGTATTCTATAAAATCGTGGTATCCTTTCGGCATCGGAACTTCGCGAAATGATAGCACAAAACATTCATAGAAGTTTTTAAAATAAAAATACTGCAGTGGAATAGCCAATCAGCGCTAGCTCATAAACACATTCATCAAAAAGAATTACATGATCGGCACATCAAGTTGGCAGCATTATCCAAGACTTGGTTTCGCGCAGGTATACCAGTTATGTTTCCTGGATATCGTGTTCTGCATTCAGACAGAGATGATAGATGTTGATAGGCAACAATATTCGTCACAGTGCAATATTCCTCACTTTTCCCGGAGTTCTTTCATTCCAAGTGGTAGCGGCTCGTATTTTTCTCCCCCCGGTGGCATATACATTAATATTTATCTATTGTCCATCACATATTGTAATTCACCAGGAAAATGGGACAGTTTATCTAACCAACTGGAACCTCCATACATTATATGTGGTGACCTAAACGCCCATAGTGTAGCTTGGGGGTGTGCTTTCACGGACCGTGCTGGAATAGCCCTTCAGAGTATGGTGGATGACTACCACCTGGTCATACTCAACGACGGTAGTCCTACCCTTATATCTCGGCCTGGACATCGACCTTCGGCAGTAGATGTAACTATTTGTTCTCTAGCAATTGCTGCCAACCTAACGTGGGAAGGACGACGATGCTCCCTGAGATCTGATCATCTTCCTATCGAAATTCATTTACAAAATAGCTACGCCGTACCTACAACCTTCTGCCCCACCACAAAATGGAACACCAAACAAGCAAATTGCCTTCAGCGGGAAAATAGGCTCCGAACTTCGTACTGCAACTCTCCCTACCGACCCATTTAAAAATGCGACTGTTTGGTACACATCATAAATGCTGCAGCTTCGGTTAGTATCCCAGTGAAACAGACTTTCTGTTTTCCGAAAAATACCCCTACGCCGTGGTGGGACACAGAACGCTGCCGAATGATGGCAAGAAGAAAACTTGCTTTTATGCAATATCGACGTCTTTCTTCCTGGGAAAATTATTATAATTATCAACGTATCAACGCATAGGTCAAAAGATTTTTAAAGCAGAAAAATCGATCCAATTGGTAAAGATACTGCGAAGAAATCACCAGAGAAATCCCGCTTACTGCAATCTGGAATAAAGTAAGAGCCTTGAAAGGGGGTAGGGAGTAACTCACGACGTTATGCATTTCCGTCCGATTGCGTCGAGGATTTTCATAGTTATATTGCTCCTCCGACTGTGCTGCAATTGCCTGGTTGGCGATTTTCACCCATCTGGGTTCGCAATCATTTTCTGTTACGGTCATTAACTACACGGAACTCCAGCTGGCGTTAAAACATAACATCAACACTGCCCCTGGTAAGGACTACATCCAGCACTCGATGTTATCCCATCTCCCTCGCCCAGCGCATGTTCTACTACTAGACATTTTTAACAACATATGGAGGCGGTAAAAATAGCCTTTGGACTGGATTACTCAAATTTTCATCTCTATTCTGAAGCCTGGAAAAGACCCTAGTGACCCTCTTCTTATTGAGTAATTTCTCCTTCCTCATGTGTGGTGAAGACTCTGGAAATGAGTGTGAAAACACGACTAGAGTGGTGGTTAGAACACCAGCAGCTGATTCGTCACTCGCAGTATGGATTCCGTCGTTGGAGAGGAACATTTTGCCATCTCAGTATATTCACTTCTGCAATAGAACCACGCTTTTGTGATTAATGGATATCGTATGGCTCTCTTACTGGATATCAGCTCAGCTTATGATAACGTCTGTATACCGGTTCTCCTCAGTAAGCTTCAAACATTCGATATCACTCCAGCTTTTATTTATACTGTATAGTCCTCAGACATTGTTACAAGAACGATATATCTACGTACGAGATGGACATAGTCGTTTACACGGCCCTCGTCACATGTGTAAAGGTCTCCCACAGGGCGCTGTGCTCAGCCCGCTTTTATGTACAATTTATACTGCTGATCTTGAGCATCTGTTCAGCCCCTTGATACACGTTTTACAATACGCGAACGATGTGTGTATTTACACTACTTCCTCTACGCTCGAGGTTACATCTCTTCGTTTACATTACTGTAGTTGGCCTGCGATCTGGCAAAATGATTGCGTAATAATGGTCTTGATTTGTCATCATCGAAATCTACTGTGGTGACTTTTACCCGGAAGAGGCCTTTACCACTGCTTGGTGATATCCATTTAGGACCATTCACATTTCCAATGAAATCATCATTACGCCTTTTGGGCATGCACTTTGATAGTCGACTAAATTGGAGTTGCCTATTGCTCACATTCTTCCAAAAATTGAACGAGCGATTAATCTTCTCCACTTTGTGACCCGTACCTGGTGGGGAGCTGATCCTGTTACACTTTTGATTCTGTATCATTCTGTGATACGCTCCATGATCGATTATGGGAGTTTTTTGTATGGGAATGCTCCTGCATACGTCACGAAGAAACTTGACACCATACAATTTCGGGTGATCCTCATATGTTGGGGTGCTATGAGATCCACACCGAGAAATGCCCTCTTAATAGAATCTGGAGAATTATCTTTGCAAATGCGCCGAGAAATGATAGGCAAGAAATTTCTGTTACAACGTTCCGCTATTTCACAGCATCCCATTCTTTCTGCACTTCAACGATTGACCGTTATCGAGGAGAGGCATGGACGACGCTCACGATACAAGCCACAGCTTCTGTTACGCTGCTACAACGAACTGAAAACGGTTTTCTCACTAACTCGCAAAACACGAAACATGCCCGTATTTGAAGTCAGCTTTCACTGTTCTTCACATCGACTGCCTATATACTATCTGCCTAGATATCTCACCATAGAAGCTCATACACAGAACTACACTTGGGCTCTGATTCGCTCCATGTGGCCCAATAGCACTTATATCTTCACGGATGGTTCCAAATTCAGTAACTCGGTGTGATATGAATATTACTGCCAACAAACGTGTCGCCGGTGGTGAGTTGATAGAATTGGTGGAATCAGTTAATACTGAAAATTTGTCATGAAACCGTCATTGAAAGACATTTTTGAAGAATTCAATTGAAGATTTGTTTTTTTGTTGCTGTAAATTTATGTACATTTTTGTGTTTTATTTCTGGTGAAAACTTGTGTATTTAAAGAATTTTCAGGACTTACAGGAAAGACTGTGAACTGTTGATATTTAATAACCTTTATGAGTGTTTGAAGACAATGATGTTGGAGATCTCCAATAATATGTTTGTAACCCATTTTTTGTATCACCCTGTAGTGCCACGTGGAGGCTTCGATCACGAAATCGCCGAGTTTCGCAATCGAAACCTCTAGAATATATTTCCCACATTACCATATATGGTGCCGTAATTCTATTGGTGAAAATAACATTAATTTCTATTGGTGAAACTTCGGGTCGAATCATAGGTAGCTTCCCTGATTGGCTGTTTGAGTATTTCCCAATTTCCGGCCTTTTGACTCCTTATCAGGAGCAAGGCTCTGTTCAGCGTCGTTTGGTTTTCGTACGTCTTAACGATCGGACGCACCTTGTAAGATGGTCCGCTCAGCGGCTCCAGCCATCCCGGGGTAAGCATGTTTTCTTTTCTCAAGTGTTAAATTAAAATGTAAATACATTTGTGCGGAGTTTACCTTAGACCCTGGTTTTCGCCGTTTTGATTTTGTAATGCCTTAGTTCGTCAGCTAGGCATATCCTTTGTTTTAGAGGCAATTCCTTTTATTAACCTTTTGTGTAAATGTAATTTTCCTTCCGAGTTGCCTCCAGTAATTCCGCGTCAATTTAGTGTACACCTGTTAAGCTATGCGTCCCTCACTGATGTGTATTAGGAGAGGACTGCCCCTCCATAGGCCTCTGCGCTAAATTTAATTTCCGTTGTTTTCTTTCCTTGTAACGTTTTTCAACTTGTTTTGTATGATGTTTGTAATTATGTCATGTTCCCCTTTAAATTTTCATTGTAAATTTCAACATCGAAATTATGCTCACTTATTTAAATGTAATTGTAATTTTGTGTAAATATTCACTTTTCTGAAGAAACACTGATAGGAACCTCGTGGTTCGATTTAAATTTTTTAATTGGTGATGTTATCCTTTTACTTTATGTTCTTTATACCTTGTTTAAATTCCATATGTTGAGTAAAGTCAGACAAAAGGGTTAATGTTCTCACGTTTCTTTCCCTACAACGTCACGTAAGATCTCGTCCTCTGTAGGGTTTCCCGGCCTGCTTCCCATACATCCTTTCTCTATTTGTCATGTTGGTTATATTGCGTAGCTATGTGGTTGAAATTTAAAATGTTCTTCCGGGTGTATCATCGGCTGACGTTATTCTTTCAGGTTTGTTATTTTGGATTATTAAACCATTACTTGTTTTATATGTACCTTGTATTATGTGCGCTGTAGCTTCAAACTATGGCCCGAAACCTCTATTTATACAGCGGAAATTTTAGCCATATGTGCTGCACTTCCTTTTTGTCAAAACAAGCTATTCGATTCCGCTCTCATCATTACGGACTCCCAAAGTGTTATGAAGAAATCACAAAATTTGCAGTGGAATCTCCAAACGCATGGTTACTTGTATGACATCGCGTAGCGAGCTTTTAACATCTATTCATCAGGTTGCTCCATAGCATTTCTTTGGGTCAAAAGACATAGTGGATTTTTTGGCAATGAACAAGCTGACGTACTAGCCAAACGTCTACTCACAGCGCTGCAACTCCCATTCCCAGTATTCGACAACAAATTCGTCACAAATGGTGTATGGAATGGGAAACATGTCAACTGCATAAAGGTACAAGCCAACACTCCTCCTAAACCGTGGTATTATCGGTCCCGATGTTTGCGGTTTCAGTAATCCGAATGAGGCTCAATCATGGTTAATTCCCTTCACATCTACATCGCATAGGGGTTTCGCGCTGTCGATGTCAGTATGCGGTGGATGGAGATCTCCACCACATTTTGTTTAACTGCGGCCTTTATGAAGCTTTTCGAAGTCGCTTTCTATCTGAACTATGTTATCTAGAATGCCGTTCCCGACCAGCGCTGCATTCTTGTTGCAAGGTGAAAAGAATTCAGTTCTCAGTGCTGTGGTGGACTTTTTGAGAACGGCGAATATAAGAATTTCGCTTTGTGCTCATCGCATTGTTGCCAGTGTTTTGTTTGTTCTCCTCTTCTCCCGGAAGAGAGATTCACTGTAGTGTTATGTACTTGAAGAATGGAGACGATTTGGATTTCATTTCTTATATGTAGTTTGCACTGACAATTTATATTTTTGTATGTGTGCTGTGAGTGTTCCTTGTACATGGAGGATGAGCAAATGTTGTTCCAACAAATGTCAATTAAATAAAAATAATAAAAAACCCTTTTTATTTTCCGACCCCGACTGTATTAGAGCACTCGAGGCCTAGGGAGTCTCATTTTCACGCCCTTCTTGGGCATTGTCTTTCTTTGGCAAATACCTTCATTTTACGCAGTGTTGGGTCCCTTCAATCAATCAATCAATCAATCAATCAATCAATCAATCAATCAATCAATCAATCAATCAATCAATCACTACTGATCTGCATTTAGGGCAGTCGTCCAGGTGGCAGATTCCCTATCTGTTGATTTCCTAGCCTTTTCTTAAATGATTTGAAAGAAATTGGAAATTTATTGAACATCTCCCTTGGTAAGTTATTCCAATCCCTAACTCCCCTTCCTATAAATGAATATTTGCCCCAATTTGTCCTCTTGAATTCCAACTTTACCTTCAGTTCTTAAGTGCATTAGAAAGCAGACTAAAGGCCTGGAAGAGATGGCATTCCAGCCTACTCACTGAAGCGGGAGTTCCACCTTACCCAGTGAGAACAGTAACAGTAAGAGTGGTCAATAAATAAATAAATAAATAAATAAATAAATAAATAAATAAATAAATAAATAAATAAATAAATAAATAAATAAATAAATCCGTCAATTCATATTGTGATCTTTCGTACTTTTAAAGACGCCACTCAACCTTATTCGTCTACTAATGTCATTCCACGCCATCTCTCCGCTGACATCGCGGAACATACCACTTAGGCGAGCAGCTCGTCTCCTTTCTCCCAGTTCTTCTCAGCCCAAACTTTGCAACATATTTGTAACGCTACTCTTTTGTCGGAAATCAGCCAGAACAAATCGAGATGCTTTTCTTTGGATTTTTTTCCAGTTCTTGAATCAGGTAATCCTAGTGAGGGTCCCAGACTTCTATGCCTTCTCCTTTACATCCTTACTACAACCCCTAAACACCCTCATAACCATGTGCAGAGATCTGTACCCCTTATTTACAATCCCATTTATGTGATTACCCCAATGAATATCTTTCCTTATATTAACACATAGATACTTATAATGATCCCCAAAAGGAACTTTCACCTCCTCAATGCAAATAAAATAAATAAATAAATAAATAAATAAATAAATAAATAAATAAAACTGAGAGGACTTTTCCTATTTGTGAAACTCACAACCTGACATTTAACCCCGTTTATCATCATACCATTGCCTTATGTCCATCTCACAACATTATCGAGGTCATTTTGCAGTTGCTCACAATCTTGTAGCTTATTTATTACTCTATACAGAATAACATCATCCGCAGAAAGCCTTACCTCTGATTCCACTTGTTTACTGATATCATACCGGGCGAGTTGGCCGTGCGGTTAGGAGCGCGCAGATGTGAGCTCGCATCCAGGAGATAGTGGGTTCGAATCCCACTGTCAACATCCCTGAAGATGGTTTACCGTTGTTTCCCATTTTCACACCAAGCAAATGCTGGGGCTGTACCTTAATTAAGGCCACGGCTGCTTCCTTCCTATTCCTAGGCCTTTCCTGTGTCATCGTTTGAGCATGGGAAGGATCTCAGGTAGTGTCCGGTGTTTTTTGAAGCAGGTACAAAGACGGATAGTATCGCAGGGCGAATAATAGATGGTAATTCTTTTTTTATCAAATTTATTAACAATAGGCACAGATATATCACCCTGCACTTGCAACTCAATTTGGTAGTTAATATTTGTCAAAAATGTAAAATCAAAGATTTATGTTATGATCTTCTTGAAGTCTGTTTGCTTGAGAATATCAAGAATAATTATCTCTCTTCCATAGAACATGAATAACCTACAGTCTTTCTGATTTAACTGTAAACACGAAATATCAATTTGCACCTGGGAACAGTTCATTATTTATGGTGCTGACCTATAGTAATTCTAACTTTTAAACCACAAAAATGAACGCACACTTGTCATGGAAAGTTTGATAAATTAATAAAATATTTGATTTCTTGCTGAATGTCTTTCAGTTCGTTTAAATGGAAAATGAAATTAATAAAGCACTTGAAAATTCATCTAGGTAATGTGAATTCAAATTAATTAATAACTTTGAAATGAATGAATCTATAGCAAAATGTGAACTTCTTTTAAATGTCGATAAAATTATGAATTAATGTCCACACGAAGCACTTGTAATAGCACTGTACTGGACGAAATGCTTTGTAAAAAGTCAGTCAGTTGTGATTACTCACTCAGAATACGAGAAGATCTGTTTACGAGTGTTGGAGTTGGAGACTTGGTGTCTGGAACATTCGGCGGAGTGCGGACGAAGGCTCGAACTCCGCACCGGCGATGTTCAGTGAAGATATCACGTCAATCTCCCTCGTCGACGTGCCTCGATGGGTACCATAACTGAAGAAACCATGTAAATCCATCGCAGGAAGCGACGTTTGATGTAGCACGATCTCGTAGTACTTTTGCCAAGATTTCCGTTGTTCTTGGTGGAAATATCGGAAACGGAAAGTTCAATTGGCGCTATTGAATTCACAAATATCACGGATATTAATTCTACGCACTGTCGTAATGCACAGTCCTATTCTTACACTGATTTTACCATGTTAAATTAACATTCACAGTCCATGCTGCAGAAAACACAGTTCTTATATACACAGTTCATGGGTTTGAGATGTAACACAGTTCATAATCGTCACTAATTACGTCTGAGATACGATTATAAAGTAGTAAACACAGTCCATAAGCACTTGAAAATGTGAGTTATAACAGTCTCTATCACAGCCTCTGAACAAATATTATTAACATTAAGGCGATTTTATGGTTGTATTTAAACCACACAAGTCTGTTCTACTTAATATTATTGTAAAAAGTCCTTAATGATCACTGGGTTTCTCACAGTGATGATCGAAAGATCGAGAAAGTGCACAAGGAAAATAGTCAAGTCTTGCCCTGTTATGGGACGAATGCCGAGTAAATAAAGTTACACACAGGTCACTGATATATTATCGTAAAAGAAATATGTCTTAGAATGATTGAAGTTGTCGTAAATTATGATTTCAGTTTACCACACGCATTGATGTAGGATATTATCACAGTTTTAGAAATATGTGAAATTAGTACAGTTCACGATGTCGTGTACTAGTCCGTAAAATATTGGACAGTTCATTTCTCACTCCAAATTATAGCTTTACTCTGTTAATAAATTCACAAGTGTTATATTACGATAATTCACCTTGCGAAACGTCTAGAATCTTACCGTCGTCGCGGCGCGGCGGAAACTTTACGTACGGTACGACGTTCTTTCACTATTTCAACAGCGTTCGATTACGGCCATGATTATGTCCTCGCGAATCGCGACGGCGTATACTTTCTGCACACACACTAGTCTGCACTCGGGACTGCACTGGCTATGGCCTTGGCCCAGTGGCCTATATATACACGTCTGGTAGGCAGCGCTTGGAATGAGGTAATGAGGGGCGAGTATTTCTCCCCAAATTTTTATTGTCATATTTCGGAAACCGCTGGATGGATTGATTTCAAATTTGCAGGGATTTGTTTCCAGAACATTGGCTACAATTCAGTGTAGGTCTCGTGTTAATCGGTCCAGGCATTAAAAAGTTCATGAAAATAGCCGAGAAACTTTTGTAGGGGAAGTAAGCTGCAAGCGGCGGTGACGTCACTTGACCTTGCTCGCTCGTGGAGTGCAGTAGGTACGAGAACATTCTCTCACAGTTGTTCACGTATCGGAACTGAATTGTATGCTAGAAAATAAAATTTGTAATTTATATGTGCCTTCCTGGTACAATATATAAGGAAACATAAAGGTCCAATAATACAGGCCTTGAGGAATTCCCCTCTTAATTATTATAAGGTCAGATAAAGCTTCGCCTACTCTAATTCTCTGAGATCTCTTTTCTAGAAATATAGCGACCCATTCATTCACTCTTTTGTCTAGTTCAATTACACTCATTTTTGCTAGTAGTCTCCCATGATCCACCCTATCAAATGCTTTAGATAGGTCAGTCGCGACACAGTCCATTTGACTTCCTGAATCCAAGATATCTGCTATAACTTGCTGGAATCCTACAAGTTGAGCTTCAGTGGAATAACCTTTCCTAAACCCAAACTGCCTGCTATCGAACCGGTTATTAATTTTGCAAACATGTCTAATATAAGCAGAAATAATGCTGCTTGTTGCTTGTTGTTTTAAGGGGCCTAACATCTAAAGTCATCGGCCCAGCCAGAAATAATGCCTTCCCAAAGCTTACATGCAACGTATGTCAAACTTACTGGCCTGTAATTTTCAGCTTTATGTCTATCACCCTTTTCTTTATACACAGGGGCTATTATAGCAACTCTCCATTAATTAGGTATAGCTCCTTCAACCAAACAATAAGCAAATAAGTACTTCAGATATGGTACTATATCCCAACCCATTGTCTTTAGTATATACCCAGAAATCTTATCAATTCGAGCCGCTTTGCTAGTTTTCAACTTTTGTATCTTATTGTAAATGTCATTGTTATAATATGTAAATTGTATTACTTCTTTGGCCTTAGTCTCCTCCTCTATCTCGACATTATCCTTGTAACCAACAATCTTTACATACTGCTGACTGAGTACTTCTGCCTTTTGAAGATCCTCACATACACACTCCCCTTGTTCATTAATTATTCCTGAAATGTCCTTCTCGGAACTTGTGTCTGCCTTAAAGTACCTATACATACCCTTCCTTTTTTCACTACAATTTGTATGACTGACAATTATGCTTGACAACATGCTATCCTTAGCTGCCTTCTTTGCTAGATTCAATTTCCTACTAAGTTCCTTCAATTTCTCCTTACTTCCACAGCCATTTCTAACTCTATTTCTTTCCAGTCTGCACCTCCTTCTTAGTCTCTTTATTTCTCTATTAGAATGAAGTGGGTCTTTACCATTCCTTACCACCTTTAAAGGTACAAACCTGTTTTCACATTCCTCATCAATTGCTTTAAACCCATCCCAGAGTCTGTTTACATTTTTATTTACCGTTTTCGACCGGTCATATTTAATTTTTAGAAACTGCCTCATGCCTGCTTTATCAACCATATGGTACTGCCTAGTAGTCCTACTTTTAAGACCTTCCTTTCTATCACATTTATTTTTAACTACGACAAAAACAGCCTCATGATCACTAATACCGTCTATTACTTCAGTTTCTCTATAGAACTCATCAGGTTTTACCAGCACCACATCCAGGATAATTTTCCCTCTAGTGGGTTCCATCCTTTCTGAAACACCTGTCATTCCCATATTAACTGATTTGCCATTTGTTGGTCATGCTTCCTGTCGTTCGCAGTTCCTTCCCAATTGACATCTGGTAAATTCAGATCTTCCGCTACAATCACATTCCTTTCCATGTCGTTTCCCACATAGCTGATTATCTTATCAAATAATTCTGAATCCGTGTCGGTGCTACCCTTTCCCGGTCTGTACACTCCAAAGATATCAAGTTGTCCATTATCTTTAGAAATGAGCCTTACACCTAGAATTTCATGGTTTTCATCTTTAACATTTTCTTAGCTTACAAATTCTTCTTTTACCAGAATGAATACCCCCCTCCCACCATTCCTATCCTATCTCTACGATACACATTCCAATTCCGTGAGAAAATTTCTGCATCCATTATATCATTTCTCAGCCATGATTCAACTCCTATTAAAATATCTGGTAAATATATATCTATTAAATTACTTAATTCTATTCCTTTCTTTACAATACTTCTACAGTTCAACACTAACATTTTTGTGTCATCCCTACACTATTTCCAGTTTCCTGTTTCCTTATCACCGCTCACCAGGCCACCCCGTTTCCCTGAATGTATCTCCCTATTACCCTTCCAAACAAATTTCCTAACTTATACGTACCACTGCGGTTTAAGTGAAGGCCATCTGAGCGCAGATCCCTATCTCCTACCCACCCATTAGGATCTAGAAATTTCACTCCCAGTTTCCCACATACCTACTCCATAGTCTAATTTAAAGCCCCAATCAGCCTCCAGTCAGTATCCCTCGTACACAGTATTCCTCTAATAACAATCTCCGCTTCCTTAAACGTCACCCGTGCTGCATTTACCAGATTCCACGCATCTCCAACTATGTTGGTACTTACATCAGCTTGCCTTGCGTTGTTGGTACCAACGTGAAACACCACCACCTTCTCCTTCCCCTCCTTTCCTCTACTTTCCTCAACATCTGCCTCAACCTAATTCCTGGATAACACTTTACCCTGGTTCCCTTTCCGCCACACACTCTCCCCTAACTATGGAATCCCCCATGACCAGAGCCTCAACCCTACCCACCTCATTTGATCCCCTCCCCTCCTGGTCAGCCTTATATTTCCTGATAGCTGCAGAGGCTACTTCCTCCTCCCTTTTCTCCTTCCCATGACACTGTTCCACGTGTCTTTTCCTATCCTCTACTCTACATTTCCCTTTTGCTACTTTTTCCCTTCCCCCTACTCCCACACCTCTCAGTAACAGTTCCCTGTTCCTCAGCTTCCCTCTGTTGTTCTACCTGGAGTGACTCGTACCGATTTCGCACAGACACCTGTCCTGAATTCTGATCCTGAATAGGGCCCTTATCTACGGTCTCCTTCCCCTTAGAACATTAGACAACCTGTCTTCTACAACTCCCCCCTTTCCTTCTTCCCCTCTTTCCTTCCCCTCCCTCTTGTACACCTACTGTAACCTGTACATTGTTTGAGGGAGGCCTGTCTTCCTTCCTGTCTTCTGTGAGAATCATAATTATCTCCCTCAAACTCTCCAACTCCTACCTCATACCCCTCAATGCCTCGCCACACCCACAGTTCGTACACTCGCGCTCCTTAGCCATTCTTTAAGGAAAAAATGAAAAGAAAAGGAAAAATAAAGTAACTTATTTTATTCAAATAAAATGAACGAAAAGAAATATTGTCTAGGTTAGTACTAAAAGATCAATTAGGTACGAGGGCAAATCAAAAAATAAGTTGCACTTCCCAGTTATGGCCATTTATTACACCACCTATACAACAGCAACACAACTATAACGACATACATTGTAAAGTCACTTTTCCACTTAGTTTCCAAGATTCTCCAAACATTTCTGCGAACGCACAACCAACTTGTGGATGCCGGATGGATAGAGATTTCCTCCAGCGTTCTGCAACCGCTCGGAGACAGCGGCCTTCACCTCCTCGTCGGTCTGGAAACGTCGACCACCGAGCTCCGTTTTGAGCTTACCGAACAGATGAAAGTCACATGGCGCGAGGTCGGGACTGTAGGGTGGATGTTGCCAGACCTCCCACTTGAAACGCTGCAGTAGTTCTCTCGTTTGGCGGGCCTTGTGAGTTGTTGCGTTATCGTGCAACAAAATCACACCGGCGCTCAATTTCCCCCGGCGCTTCTCTTTAATCGCTTTACGCAACCGGTGCAACGTTTGACAATACGATGCTGCGTTATTCGTCGCTCCTTTTGGCGTGAATTCCATGTGCAGCAAACCCTCCATGTCAAAGAACACTGTCGCCTTAACCTTACCGGCTGAAGGTTGAACCTTGGCCTTCTTTCGTTGTGGGGATGAGTGGTGCACCCATTCCATTGATGTTCTCTTCGTTTCGGGGGTGAAGTGGTGGAACCACGTTTCGTCGCCTGTGCCGCTTCGCCGCAGAAACCCGTTGCCGTCTGCGGCATAGCGTTGCAAAAATGCCAGGCAGGATTGGAAACGACCCTTGTGCTCATCGGTGAGAAGACGTGGGACGCATCTTTGACACAGCTTACGATATCCAAGGTCCTCGTGAACAATGGTGAACACACTGCCATACGATATATTCAGCTGCGTCGCAATTTCTCTCAGTTTTATACGCCGGTTCTGTCTAATGATCGCATTCACAGCGACCTTTGCACGGGTCCTGGACGTTGCGGGCCTGCCTTTGCGATGGTTGTCCGTGGTATCCGTGCGTCCGGCTTCGAATTGCTGACACCACTTTAAGATACCTTGCCGGGAAATGGCCCGCTCCCCATACACAGCACTAATTTCACGACGAATGTCCGTGCAATTCTTCCTTTTGGCCCATAGGAATCGGATTGTCGCACGCACCTCATATTTGGAGTGAACGTCCAGTTGACGCGCCATTGCATTTGGCCGCTATTCACACAATACTAGACGAGACACCACAGCGACCTGCCTAACAGACGTGTGGGCAGTTTCTGCCCCTTTCTCCGCTGTGCCCACGTTTGCGACATACAGCGCGCTGCTGCTGCGCGTTAGTGCAACTAACCTTTTGATCCACCTACGTAATTAATATAAGACTACACTACAAAAATACGTAGTCGTACTCTGTTTTTATCCTACAACACCCTAACAGGACAAAAACTTCTGTTAATTACTGAATACTGAAAGGAATACACAAGAATTACACAATTCTAAACTTCAATTAAGCGTATCCTAATTACAACAGAATTTTAGTAATGGTGTTTCTACGGATACCTCTACTATACTGGTACTACACAAATATTTTACAATAAAAAATAAGCACGCTAAATTCTAATAAGATTTTTACTCGTATACTACTGTACAGTACACTACAATAATTTTAAACTACGTTCAGACGTATCCTAATTACAATACCGGTACCGTATGTCACTACTAAGCACAAACAGAAATGAAAATTGCAAGTTTGAAGTTTGCAAGAACTACTGTACTCAGTGATTACCAACAAAGCTAAATGCTTAGACAGGTTATTATTAGTACTATGTTCTAATAGATAAACACGAATATAGCAGGCAAGATACTGTAACAGTAAATATGGTACTTTGATGAGCATGAGTTAGACGCAGGGCGTGTACCGTTCTAATTGAAGTGCTTACAGAGGGAGAGGGTTTTTCTGAAAAAATTCTTAAGTTTTTTGAATTTATTAACAAAGTTGAAAATTATATCCCGCGATGGAAATTGTAGAAGTTCTGGAACATCCATACGACGTCCAGAAGATCGGGACAACGTAGTAGTGTGAACATTGAGATTTGGTTGCACGGAGAATGGCTCATGATTGTACACATTAGTACCTGAACACGGAAAGAGTTTCTTGAACGAAAGAGTCACTCGTAGTGTGATTAAAGAAAATGTGACACTTGAAACAGGTTGAAATTATCACACACAAAATATTTGTTTAGAGATACGAGCAATCTTAATTCAGTCACTCGGAAAAAGAAAAATGTTTCACATATGAACCGATCTGGTTCATCAACTTGAAATGAAATGAAAATATGTTTCACTCCTCCACAGTCCGTGATTTGATCACACTAAAAGAATAGTCTACTGAAAACTCACAGTTTAAATGCAGAGTTCATTACTAGTCTTGAATAAACAGTTTAATTTGTGGTAAATGTATACCCTAAACACCATCCAGTGTCTACCATGAATGTAGTTCACTTCTCAACACAGTTCAATGTCTATCATGAGCAAAGTTCGAATATGTAATTCACAGTCTATCGTAAGCTCACAGTTCAAGGTCTGCACAAATTAAACACGGATTGGAACTAATCACAGTCCAATGTCTACACGAGATATGTGGAAAACATCACGACTTCAATAAGTCCGAAGACACAGTCATGGATCGAAATTAATTCTATAATTAATCACTTGTCACAGTCTGAAGAGATTAGAATCCGATACACAAAAATTAGCGAAGTATTGGCAAGGTGAATATTGTTCACAATTTATCACTGTTCGGATTGTTCCATCAATTATGGGCTATAAACACTCGTAAGAAATGTAAGTCACCATCAAAGTTTAAATGAGGTTGGATTCTGTCGTTCGTGAATTACGGAAATTCGGCGAAATAAAATTATCAATTGGAACTCGCTGAAATATTATTTAAAATCCAAATGTGGAGTTGTCCTGAACTTGGCGAAATGAGACTATCACTCACGTAGTATCGCGGTCCCCACGAGCCGACCGTTCGCTGCTAGCCGCACGAACTCCACTGCGATACACACTGTTCTGCTAAGTTTTTTTTTTTTTCGGGGGGCCCCCGAAGCCCGCTCCCCCCGCGTGACCAACGACTCAATCTACATGGCCTCCGACATGCTATTATTTCTAAGAAGAAGAAAGAGATAGCAGGGGAGAGTGGGAAGTGATACAAGGAGTATCTGCCTGTTTCCATGTCAAACACGCTACCAGGCGATATTGTATTAGGTATATGGTATTGAAGTTTGGTATTGAAGGGTCAGGGAAAAACCACATAGGCAGAAAGAAGAAAGAGCCTACATGTAAAACCTGACATCTTTTGATAGCACATGCAAGGATGTGGGCTGGAAAAAGACCAGAGGTTATGTTAGTTAGGAACAGGTAACATGCACAAAACATAAACCAATTCCTCGCCGTTCCATCGTCTGGGGATCAGTCCGTCTGGGCACTGCTATGACTAGCACGGTCCTTGCCGGCTGCGGAGCCATGCGTCGAGTACCACTAGGGCCTGTCGCACGACTCCACCTCCTTGGGGTACCTCGTACCCAGTCTCCGATCCCGGAGAATGAGGCCAAGCCCGCCGAGGCGGGGGCCTCCTGGAATGGGGTGGGTCATGGCGCCGGGCCTCCCTCCTCTCTGCCCGCGCCATGGCCCTGTAGACTGGGCAACTGCGGTGGGAGGCCGGGTGGCCCCCCGCGCAATTGGCGCACACCGGCGCCTCCTTAAGTGTTGCGCAGGCCGTGTAGTGGTGATCACCACCACAGCGGTTGCACTTCACTTGGAGTCCACAGCTAACTTGACGGTGGCCCCACCTCAGACAGCGGAAACACTGCAAGAGCTGCTGAGGGGGACGTTTTACTCTCACCTGACTGCCGCTACCCGCTGAGGTCCTCTCCTGATTGGCTCCTCGGTTGACTGCTGTCCTGGGAGCAGTCCTGGGTTGCGGCTTGGCGGTCCTCTCCTGGTGAGCCAGCGACGCCTTCTGCTTCCTGGTGCGGCGTCGTCTTCTTCTTCTTCCTCTTCCCGGGGGTTGCTTCTCGGCGGGGGAAAAGGCCTCGTCCTGGTGGCCCTCTTCCCGGCCTGGTGACCCCAGGGTAGTTGGTGGCTTCGCTGCGTCGCCATCTTCTTCTTTCCCCTGGCTGGCGGTGGCGTCGATCGGTCCCAAGGGTTGCTTCTCGGCGGGGGAAGAGGCCTCGCCCTGGTGGCCCTCCTCCCGGCCTGGTGACCCCGGGGTAGCTCTCGGCTCCTCTGCGTCGCCATCTTCTTCTTTCTCCTGGCTGGCGGCGGCGGTGGCGTCGGTCGGTGCTAACACTCGACTGCATTCCCTGTCATGGGGGGCGCACATCGAGGTCTGCAACTCGACAGACGTGCCGGCAGGCTGGACCTGGGCAGCAGTCTCAGTACGCCAGGGGGCGTCCTTCTCCACCGCTGTGCTGCTCTCCACCATCACGGGCGCGTTCCTGGTTTGCGCCCGGGTAACAGGCCCTTCCTGCTAGGCCTGCGTCTGCGACCACTTCGCCTTGGTTGTCGCCTTGTTGGTCTGCGTGTACTTAGTGGAGTACAGCTTTCCAACTGGAGTCGCGCCGTCGCGGCGCTCGGGAGCGCCGCCGTCAACCTCGGTCGTTGGCTCCGTCTGCGAGGCTGCCTCCTGGTAGCCCGAGACGTCCAGGTGCTCCCTGAGTCCTGGTAGCCGGGCAACCTGGAACTGCTGGGACGCGCGCTCCTCGTAGACCCTGAAGCTGGCTGCGTCGTTAGGGCGAATGATAATCACCCAGGTAGCAACCATAATGCCGATGATCGGCAGGAGTGGCTCTCCGATGTACTCCGCAGTCGCATTCAGGTTGTCGAATACGTGGAGCGTCCCCTGGTGGTCGTCTTCCCCCAGCCGGTTGAACACCACCAGCCCCGGGCGTTCATAGCTGGGGGGATCCATCGTGTCGATCGCGTCTAGTAGCTTCTCGATGGCTCCTTCGTAGTCGTAGTCGACCAGTCTCACTGGTAGGGTCGGCTTCTCCATCCTGGTCCTCCTGAAAATAAAGCTCCTGAAAGAGAAATAGCGAGCACTGAAAAGTGCTCAGCTCTGACAAATGCTCTTTCGAAGATGTACTAACAAGTACAGCTGCCTGACTAGTACTGGGAAAGTACAGAGCGCCTGGCGAGGAGAGAGAGAGCGAGCGAGAGGAACACGTCCTTCCGCTACGGCTGTCGAACTCGTCCTGTCTGTTCTGCTAAGTTTTTTTTTTTTTTTTTTTTTTTAATTTCTTCGGGGGGGCCCCCGAAGCCCGCTCCCCCCGCGTGACCAACGACTCAATCTACATGGCCTCCGACATGCTATTATTTCTAAGAAGAAGAAAGAGATAGCAGGGAAGAGTGGGAAGTGATACAAGGAGTATCTGCCGGTTTCCGAGTCAGACTCGCTACCACGGCAAAGTTTGTGTTGGTTGGATAGTGTTAAGGTATGGTATTGAAGGGTCAGGGAAAAACCACATAGGCAGAAAGAAGAAAGAGCCTACATGTAAAACCTGACATCTTGTGATAGCACATGCAAGGATGTGGGCTGGAAAAAGACCAGAGGTTGTGTTAGTTAGGAACAGGTAACATGCACAAAAACATTAACCAATTCCTCGCCATTCCATCGCCTGGGGATCAGTCCGTCTGGGCACTGCTGGGACTAGCGCGGTCCTTGCCGGCTGCGGAGCCATGCGTCAAGTACCACTAGGGCCTGTCGCACGACTCCACCTCCTTGGGGTACCTCGTACCCAGTCTCCGATCCCGGAGAATGAGGCCAAGCCCGCCGAGGCGGGGGCCTCCTGGAATGGGGTGGGTCATGGCGCCGGGCCTCCCTCCTCTCTGCCCGCGCCATGGCCCTGTAGACTGGGCAACTGCGGTGGGAGGCCGGGTGGCCCCCCGCGCAATTGGCGCACACCGGCGCCTCCTTAAGTGTTGCGCAGGCCGTGTAGTGGTGATCACCACCACAGCGGTTGCACTTCACTTGGAGTCCACAGCTAACTTGACGGTGGCCCCACCTCAGACAGCGGAAACACTGCAAGAGCTGCTGAGGGGGACGTTTGACTCTCACCTGACTGCCGGTACCCGCTGAGGTCCTCTCCTGATTGGCTCCTCGGTTGACTGCTGTCCTGGGAGCAGTCCTGGGTTGCGGCTTGGCGGTCCTCTCCTGGTGAGCCAGCGACGCCTTCTGCTTCCTGGTGCGGCGTCGTCTTCTTCTTCTTCTTCTTCCCGGGGGTTGCTTCTCGGCGGGGGAAGAGGCCTCGTCCTGGTGGCCCTCCTCCCGGCCTGGTGACCCCAGGGTAGCTGATGGTTCCGCTGCGTCGCCGTCTTCTTCCTTCTCCTGGCTGGCGGCGGCGGCGTCGGTCGCTGCTAACGCTTGACTGCGTTCCCTGTCCTGTGGGGCGCACATCGAGGTCTGCAGCTCGACAGACGTGCTGTCAGGCTGGGCCTGGACAGCAACCTCAGAACGCCAGGGGGCGTCCTCCTCCACAGAAGTCGCACAGTCACGACGCCAGGGGGCGTCATGCCCCACCTCCGTGGTGGCGTCGCTGGTCGCCGGCTGGGTGGCCAGGACTAGGTCGGTATTAACCGCCCTATTCCTTAGCCTCCTCGGCGTCTCCCTGGTCTCCGTCGCGGCCCTGACTGCGCCGGTGTTCATCCCTGGCACTCCGTCCCTGCCTGGTAGACGGATGACCTGGAACAGAGAAGAAAGCTCCCTCTCTGCGTCGCGCATCCGCTCCTGGTCGTGATGCCTGATGATGAGGCCTCCTGGTAGGAAGCTCTCGACGGCCATGGTTGTCGAGATGATCCTGCCTCCTCGGCGAGGGCGCCGCATTCTGTCCAGGACGAGGCCCCGTTCAGAAGTTACAGGGCGCCCCGGCCTGTAGTACACGAGCAGCGCTTCGTGCGCCGGGTCGGTGTAGCCTTCGGAGAAGAAGAAGCCGTTAGGGGGGTCACACCCGTCCCTGTAAGGCTCCGTCTCCACCTCGATCTCCGGGTCCTCCTGTGGCAGCTCCGGCTCGGGTGCCGGGGTCTCCGGCACAGGTTCCAGCGTCTGCGGCTCCGTGTTGTTCTCCGGTGACGGTGTCATGCCGGTGAAGAGATCTCGGAGCAAGTGCCCGATCGCCACCGCCCGTTCCTGGGTCGTCATCGTATCCGCCTGGTTGTCCATCCTGGTCCTCCTGTAACAAACTCTGAAAGAGAAAGAGCGAGCACTCAGAAGTGCTCAGCTCAGACAATGCTCTTTCGAAGATGTACTAACAAGTACAGCTGCCTGACTAGTACTGGGAAAGTACAGAGCGCCTGGCAAGGAGAGAGAGAGCGAGCGGGAGGAACACGTCCTTCCACTACGGCTGTCGAACTCGTCCTTTTTGTTCTGCTAAGGGAAGCAGCTTTCTATTTATACCCGATCCAAGCCAAAATATGTCTTTACATTTCGCTCAACAACTTCGTAGTCTCTTGCCGGATTTTTACCAAACCTTGTAGGAATGGAAATAAAATATGGGGCTACATGGTGATGTGGTTGATTTTATCCAGCTATTACTGTGGGGAAAGTTATTAGCCGAAGAACCTCAAGGAACATTCCATACTGATCTAGGCTCTGTCTGTGTCACGGGGAGGCAGGCTGTGACGTCACTCCGCTCTACGTCACACACACATGTTGCTCGCTGTTCCTGTCTTGTCTTCTGCTGCTGCGTCGGCGCGTAGCGCGAAGTTTTAAATTTTAATTGCGGGGACTTAGTTCCGTACCGCTTGTTCCCGGTACAGTACGGTACTATCTAAATATACTGTATCTACACTACAATTCTCAGCTGAAATGTGGTTATATGAACTTTTACCACTGATGGATTACTATTATTTTCCCTACTACACGGGACGGAGAATAAAAGTGTCCTTAAATCCTGAAAAATAAGAGGTTGTCTACAATAATTTCTGTCAAAACTACGCCGGGGGCTTGAACTGCAATATTATTGGGGTATAGGAATTTGATTATTCACTTTTACTCGATGAATAAACGAAGGTGGAAAGTACATTTGTGATTAGTGTTAATAGAGGATGGTTTATTTGATGGTTGTACTTGTTATTAAAACAACAATCACCACCACCACCAGTATAAAAATGTCGTACCGTAAACAATGTTGGTGATATCTTCCCCTCAAGCATTCAGATTGCGGTATGATGTTATTAATAGCCTACTCCTTGTCTTTACCGATATCTGGTGAAGACATAGTGTACTCATGCCGATAGTCAACTAGCGAGAGAGTGGGTTTAAGCGTGCGTGTTTTCTGTAGAGCTTAGTAATAAATCATTCATACGTCTGTTGGCCTGAGCATTTTGTTACAGGTAATTACCGCGTTATTTTCAATTCAATTATACGTAATTTTGCGTTTCTAAGTTTCTCTACCCCGGAGAAAATGTCTCAGTTTGTAGATATCCGAGAACTGCCATGTTTGCCGGTATTATTTACTCCGTGGTCTGCCTCTTCTCTGTAATACCAGAAGGCTAGGAACGCTGAACACATGACGTGTTGTGTTTCTGATATGTATTGTACATATTCTGATGATGATGCTTGTTGTTTAAAGGGGCCTAACATCCAAGGTAATCGGCCCCTGTACATATTCTAGTTACATGATATCGCTCCTTAAAACTTCTTAGATATCTTTCGTTTTGCTCCTGAGGTTCATTAGTATGCGTACATCATTGCTATTTTAATTAATTGTGTTTCTTATTCAGATCGAGACAGATGTGTCAACCATAAAATCACGAAAAGTATCCTAACTCGTGAAACATTTATTAACCTATCGTTAATTGTCTATGTAAGAAAAGTGCTATGTTCCTATGTTGACCGAATGTTGTTTGTTACAGGTAAGAACCAGTGGAGTAGGTTATATCCCCCAACTTCGAACCACACGAACAGAGTAAGTAAGCTTTGGTGCTCTTGGTACATTTTATTTCCTTGTGTACAACCGAAATAACTTATCGTGTTTAAATGGGGAGTGGTCCAAATACATTTCTATGATTTTGAAAAATCGAATTCCTCTACCATTGTTATGTTCATATCATTGTCTCCTGTACCATTGTTATATTCATACCATAGTGTCCTGTACCATTGTTGTATTCATGACATAGTCTCCTGTACCATTGTTATATTCATATCATAGTCTCCTGTACCATTGTTATATTCATATCATAGTCTCCTGTACCATTGTTATATTCATATCATAGTCTCCTGTACCATTGTTATATTCATATCATTGTCTCCTGTACCATTGTTATATTCGAATCATAGTATCCTGTACCATTGTTATATTCATATCATAGTCTCCTGTACCATTGTTATATTCATATCATAGTGTCCTGTACCATTGTTGTATTCATGTCATAGTCTCCTGTACCATTGTTATATTCATATCATAGTCTCCTGTACCATTGTTATATTCATATCATTGTCTCCTGCACCATTGTTATATTCATGTCATAGTCTCCTGTACCATTGTTGTAATCATATCATAGTCGCCTGTACCATTGTTATATTCATATCATAGTCTCCTGTACCATTGTTATATTCATCACTTGGGGCTGTCGCCCGGGTGGCAGATTCCCTTTCAGTTGTTTATTTAGCCTTTTCTTAAATATTTTCAAAGAATTTGGACCCTACTCATCGAACATTTCCCTTGATAAATTATTCCAACCCCTTACTTCTCGTCCTATAAATGAATATTTGCCCCAGTTTGTCCTCATGGGATTCTAACTTTATGTTCATATTGTGATATTTCTTACTTTTAAAAGCTACGCTCTGTCTTATTCGTCTACTGATGTCATTCCATGCCGTCTCTCCACTGACATACCACTTAGTCGAACATCTCGTCTCCTTACTCCCAAGTCTTCCCAGTCTTTGCAACATTTTCATAACACGTCCGAAAAGAACACAAGCTGTGGGCCGAATAAACGATCACTCAATGACGCAGCATATCTCACTCTTGTGGCTGCATCAGCAGGTTTTAAACAATGGCCCGTGTAAACCTCTACGGTTTGATGTGTAACAGCTTTGTAGCTCTGTGTGTAGAAGAAACCGAAATCCCTGCTAATTGTGTGAGTGATTTATTCAGTTACCGTTCAAGATTCGCACCAATGTCATCTAGCTTTTCCTGTGTTAAAACTGTTCGTGTGCGCGCATGTTTTTTATTGAGCACTGAGCCAGTAGTTCCAAATTTATTTGCAAGTAGCTGATGTACCCGTACTTCGCTACGGAATTCTACATTGTATACAGAATTGTAGGTTAGGTAGTGTACACGTTGAGAGCAAGATTGTATTAAATTTCATAGCTCTTAGCGTTACCCTAGAGACTGACGGGGAAGTCACCAAACGTCTTTTCTCATATGAAGACTGGATTATGGAATATTCATTGTAATGATAGGCCCGCTTGCCTACCATCGGTCACAATCAGGTTGGGGACTTTTCATTATAATGGCAGACACTCACTCTCCACCTGCCTTTTTACATCCTCAGAAGACTGTATTAGTGGTTTTCCCAACTGAAATGAACATAGGTCATTACACTGACGTCAGTAGAAATGACGCGATTTCATATTAAATACTCGATCAAATGAAAAACCACACATTTTCTCGCTTCTCACGAACAGTACTAACGCTGCCGATCTGACAATCCAAAGTTCCAGAGCTGGAATGACCAAGCCGTAGACAGCCGTGATCGGTGAACACATTTCGATTTTTTGGGGAGGGGGGGGGGTCGAATAATGGAGAGTCCTAGGGGCAGAAACTATGTCCTTTTACTTATCTGTTTCCTAGGAATACCCGATGAGTCGGAAAATCTCAATTCACTACACTGGCGACGGAAAAATCTGTCTGACTTGGAGGCAAATTTTTCTTCCAAGCCAGAGAAGAAACCCCCTCTTCACTGCTAATTTGGAATAAAATGAATGTAGAATTTAATGAAGTGAAGAGCAAGAAGCTTTTCTTAAGAAACGGCTGTTTTCAGGGTTGAATTGTGAGTTAGTGAATTGTGGTGCTATAATTTGGAATAGGCCTAAATTGTAATTCTAGACCAGGTCATACTACTACTATACTACCAAGTGAGCCTCTGTCTTAGGCCTAAGTATGTACACGGCTCATTCAAAACAGCGCGTCAGAGTAGGGATCGAATAGCTGGAATACTATGGTGAATCAGTGTGTTACGTACCAGCTGTATCAGAAAATGTATGAACCAGAGGAATGGCATGCTAAAAAAGAAAGTTTTCTAAATCTCCAACTATTTCTCGCCAATATTCACTCCGTACGCAGCAGTAATGCCATCTATCGGAGTTGAGCGGCAACATAAGAGAAAGAGAACATCACAACAAACAATGGTCAATGTAATGTTATTGTTGATCAATGTTATGCGCTTTCGATATTGTAGTCCTTCACATTTAGTTTTCTTCCGACTCTGAAATACCACTCTTATCATAGTCGGTACGGTAAAATTGAATAAAACATAAATGATCGGAATTGTATTCTCTATAACTTTTGTTATGTAGTACTTTTCGATAGGACCAATAATATAGGTATTTAAAAATTAAATTTTACGAGCCTTCCCCTAAACTAAAGTTTCATCCAGGGTGAATAAGATTGTTTATAGGGACCGTGCGCGCACGAGATTTTCAGTAGCTAGCGCTCCTAACGGGAACAGCTGCAGTCGTTTGATGGGGCACTCAACGGACCATTGACAGTGCAGTTCATTACAACCAGGGCAGTAAGCTTTGACTTGTGATTGTAAAATAAAGAGGTAAAGCCGGACAATAATGGCTTCGACTGTAGCAGCGACCGCTATAATTTATGTAGGGTTTCAGACAGTGCAACACTCAGATTATTTCCGGGAATCCACGCTAAAGAAAGGTGAAGATTTAAATAGCAGTAACCATGTCTTTGACGTATTTGAAGTGTCTAAGGGAAACGAGTATTAATCAGTCACCATACAACGTTGAAATTAAGGTATTTACTATATTTTATTCCTATTTCGGGAAATTGTTAATTAATTATTTATTCACAGTAACTTCAGTTATAAATTATAGAATCATTGTGCGGGGCCATTGCATACACTGAGTCCTGTAAGAGTTGTAATCATGAATTTAGAGTCGGATGCCTTTCCTGAAAGACAATTCTTTCAACTAAAAATCGTACTTCAGTGACACTGGGGTTCAAACCACGGTCACTAAACTCAGAGGCTAGCAGCTAAGCTAACATAGGAAAAGCAAGCCAATTATATTATATTATATTATATTATTATTATAAAGGAGGTAGCGAGCGGCTTGCTTCAAGTTTCGGCGACTGTGGTTCAAATCCCGACAGGTTTTCACTTTATAAATAATGAGTGAGGAAGGACAACCAACCCGCAATTCATGGCGACAACTTCTTCTTGAGTGTACTTCCCCTGCGCAGGCGGATTAAGCTGTGAATGCTGAGGAGATGGTTCAAAGATTATAACAAAAATGTTTAATTCCTAAAGGTGATGCGATAAATAATTCCTCATTATAAGTATTTTTATTTATTTTCACATTGACAGTAACAGGAACATTATTGATGGTGATTGTGGATGCAAAGCAGGTCAGTCGAAACGCTGTAAGGACATTGCTGCTTTGTGTTCCCTTATTAACTCCGAAAGGGACTCCTCCAAAACAACCATAGTGCAGCAATGGAAAAAATAAACCTAAGTGCGCTCGTAAGGATCTATATTCGAAAGGAGAGAAGATAGCAGAACTGTTGAAACCATACGTCCACGTTGCTGAACAAACAGAATCAACCACTTTCAATAAAACTTGTTTGTACCAACGAGTAAAAACATATTAAGTGTGCCCTCACTGATATGCTTAAAGCAGAATGTGAGAGTGAAAATTACATGATGGCAAGTTCCATTCTACAAAAAGTTATAGATGATGCTGTAGAACGTAGCGAAATTGAGGATTTGATCAAGTGTCTGAACGGAGTACAAAATCAGAATACCCATGCAGTCCATAGGTGCTAATTTGTTACAAAAATGTCCGCTGTTAAATTATCAATCAAACCCATGAATGACCTCGATTTCTTGCCTCAAGGTGTGCAACTATTTTATATCGCAAATGTTACATTTACAACAGAACACATGTACAAAATTGCATTTGACACAAGGTTTCAATATCGCTGTGCTGCATGGTTCAAACAAAGAAAATTACACTTATCTGCCAGCCAGCAAGCTCATCAGATTAAGACACTCAGAAGTGGTGATTATGATCAGCTTGCAAGGTCATTTCTAATTTCCACATCCCTTAACACACCTGCGATGAGGTACGGTAGGAACACTGAACAACTTGCGGTGGCTGAATACTTCGAACTCAATGACTGTTTTGTAAAACAGGTGGGAGTGTGCATCAAAGTAGAGCACCCATTGCTGTGTTCGAGTCCAGACGGGATAGTATTTCATCCCAATGACTTTTCTCTCCTGGAAATTAAGTGTCCTTTTTCGTGTAAAGGAAAGCCTATTATTCAAAAGAAACGGAGCAATGTACCGTATTTGTATGTGACACAACAATAATATTAGAGATAGTCACGTCTACTACACCCAAGTGCAGATATCCATGTATGTTTTGAACATCAACTTATGTGAACTGTTTGTATATTCTCCTAAAGGAAGTATCACTGTGAAAATTTCAAGGCATGAGCAATTCCTGTGTACTGCCATTCCCTTACTGGAAAGGTTTTATTTTCAGTATTATCTGCCATTAATTCGGAATATGTCGTTACGGGTACCGATAGTGTCACATTGAGGGGCACGTATGCACTTTTATCTTTTTATTTTGCTCACTGACGTACTTAAAAGTTTTCAATGCAGAGAACTAACAGTAACAAAGATACGTTGTATTCGTTCCCAGACGCTATCAGGGGTTGAGGTGACATTGCTTTCTCTTTTTTGGCCAACGTTGAGAGGCTTACCATGCTGTAAAACCCACCTTATGTCTCATAATAAAACAGGGTGAACAAAACGAGGCTAGTTCATTTTAATTTGAAGGAGAAGTCCCCTACAATAAATGTTAATGTCAATTCCTTGCTGGGAGATGAGTGAAAGTTTTGTTTACTTTCACTCGTTCGACTCTCCATTCTTTCAGTTAACACCGTCATAAACTAACTCGAGCGCTGGCTTGCAGCTTACCCCATCAAACGTTTTCTGAAGTAGTCGCAAGAGCGCACCACTCGCCATTCGCACGGTCCCTATAGCTTAGACTGTAGTTTCTTATCCGCGACTCTATATACCGATTTTCATTAAAATCTGTTAACCCATTTTCTCGTGGCTCGGCGTTGGTATGGACTTAGCAACAAAAAGACAAATTCATGAATATCTGTGTTATCATAGCCGGTACGGTGAGAATGTAACTTATAAGACATAAATGATCGAAAATTTAATTCTATATACCTTTAGTTATGTAGTATTTATCGATAGGACCACTAAGAATATAAATATTTGATAATTTAGGCCTTCCCCTTAACTACAATTTCACTCAACGTAAATAAAATTGTTTATAGCCCAGATTGTAGTGGCTCATCCCCCGACTTTACATAGCGATTTTCATTAAATTATCTTCAGCCGTTTACTCGTAATGCATGTACAGACAGATAGAAATTACGGAAAAGTAAAAAGTGCATTTCCTTGTTACTGTGGACATGACCGATACAGAAATACCCATCTTTTCAAATTCTGAGCAATGTACAGACAAAACTCTTATCTATATCATTTATATTTTACACGACCCTTGTTGTCAATCAACTTGTTACCATATACTGGCTTTGTCGTTTTTGGCAGCCTCCAAATGGGGGAAGCAGAAACGAATGCATTGCTCCCTCTTTAGGCAGCGTATTCACTTTTAAGGGTCCGAAGTGGCGGCCTCGGGTGTAGGAGTAGCGTGTTTGCCTCTTACCCGTAGGCCTCGGGTTCGATTCCCGGCAAATCATGGATCTGGATCTGGATCGGGGCCTGGATCTCAGGGCTGGTTCGAGATCCACTCAGCCTACATGTTTGCATTTGAGGGCATTGGTGCAAGAGCAAGGCAAGTCCAAAATAACACTTCTTGAGAAAATGAAAAAAAAGGGTGTTACTCGCAAACTGTTTGGAATTTTTGATAACCAGTTACACTGATTGATTTCTATATATCTTGCGCACTATACTAGGAATAATTATGCATTTTCTATAAGGAATATATTATATTTGTAATTGGACTTACCTTTTTTTGCACCAATCTAAAATTTATGTTTTATTTCGTAAGATTCAAGCGGGGTCAATAGTGATTGGGTGCATAGTGTGTGAACAACAAAATAAAAATTCATACTGACCATAGTCTCATTTAATTAAATAAACAAACACTCACTTCACAAGATATTTTCAGTGTGGCACTCTAGTACTGTGTATAAAATAACATGTACTGACTGACTGACTGACTGACTGACTGACTGACTGACTGACTGACCGACCGACCGACCGACCGACCGACCATTGCCGAGCCAAAACTACTGACATAAAGACATGAAATTTTGAGGATACATTTATATTACAATGTAGGTGCTCGCTTAGGGAGGATTTTCTGATATTCCGTTGCTAAGGGGGTGAAAGGGTGGGGGCGATATTTTAAAATGAGTGTATATATATCTCAAAAACTCGACAGTTTAAAGACATGAAATACACATGGTATTTAAAATCTTCTTTAAAAATAAGGAAAAACGCCTTTTTTTATTTTCGGAAAATCCTCTTAAGGGCTGTGAAAAAATATGAAAAAGGGATTGAGTACCTTTAATGAGGATACGTATATCTCAAAAACTGAAGATGTTACAGTCTTGAAAATTGGTATATGAAATCTACTTTAAAAATAAGTTAATACGTATTTTTTGTTTTTGGAAGATCTTCTTAAGAGGGGGTAAACAGGAGTCACAAATGGGGTGAATTTTTTAATGAGTATATCTAAGATATATCTCAAAAACGGAACATGTTACAAACGTGAAAATGGGTATTTGGAATCTCCTGTATAAGTAAAGGAACACGCATAATTTGTTTTCTGAAAATCCCCTTGAGGGGAAGTGTTAAAGGGGGTGAATTTTTAAAACGAGCAGTCTATATTATATATAAAAAACTTAACATGTTACAGACGTTAACATTTATATTCTTCATATCTTTTAAAAATAAAGTAACACGTATTTTTTATTTTCGTAAAAACACTTAAGGGGGGGGGTAAAATTACTGAAAAAGGGTTGAATTATTTTTATTAGGATGCTGGTATCTCCAAAACTTAAGATGTTACAGACGTGAAAATTGGTATTTGGAATTTCCTTTAAAAATTAAGAAACACGTATTTTTTGTTTTCGGAGAAAACCCTTAAGGGGGGGGGGGTAAAATGGCTGAAAAGGGGGTTGAGTTATTTTTATTACGATACTGGTATCTCCAAAACTGAAGATATTACAGACGTGAAAATTGGTATTTGGAATCTCCTTTAAAAATAAAGAAACGCGTATTTTTGTTTTCGGAAAATACACAAGGGGATTGTAAAAAGGACTGAAAAGTGAGTTGAGCTCTTTTTAGGAGGATTGTATCTCAAAACTGAAGATGTTACAGACGTGAAAATTTGTATTTGGAATCTTCTTTAAAAATAAAGAAACACGCATTCTTTTGGTTTCGAAAATCTACTTAAGGGAAAGTGTTAAAGGGGGCGAATTATTAAAATGAGCATATCTACAATATATCAAAAAACCATATATTACAGGCATGAAAATTGGTATTTTTAATCTTTTAAACATATAGTAACACGTATTTTTGTTTCGGAAAAAACACATAAGGGGTGGGGTTGTAAAAAGGGATGAATTCATTTTATGAGGATACAAATAAGAAGTGGACTTAAAACAATACACCCCTAAGGGGGTTTTGTCTGGAGGGTGAGGAGTGATAACAAAAATATGGATTTATATGAAACCATTTGAATTATGAAGCTAAATGATATCCTAAGAGTTAAATAACAGAAGATTTGAAATAAATTTAATCACTCAGAGAGTTAAATGGGTGTTAAGATCCGAAAACAAATATATTCATTCCTTCCTCCAAAACGGTTTAATGAACGAAGACAAAATTCCAATTTCAAATCCTAAGCATGAAATGCGCCATACGTGGTTATTGGGCATCCTCTCTTTCTTCCGTTTTAGTCCCACGTTGGAGTGACAAATTCTTCTTGCACCCTACGGGGTCCGTATTTCGTGGCGTTCAAGAAAATCCGCAGCTAGAGTCGGAGAACATCTCAGGGATTATGTTAAACAAAATTTTTTACGTGACTTCGACTGAGAATTATCCATTATCTCTCTTTCAGTTACGTTGTGTAAGTTTTAAAACTCAACCGCAGATTCAGCAACTTCTTATCAACTATGACATCATCTTATATATTAATACTATAATCTATAAATAATTATAATAATGGATTAAAAACTTAATAACTATTATTTATTCGAAATAATATATTATATTCTGGATAAGTTAAATATCCAAATATCCACCACTATTTACGGTAATCTTGCTTTAAAAGCCTCAATTTAAATTCAATTTCTTCTTCCTGGTCATAATATCTTTCAATCAAAAAAATATAAATATCAGTTTTTCTAATATCTCGATTCCCTGGATAACTTTAATTAATCTCCCGTAAGTCTGCACAGATTTGAACTAATTAAATGGAAATCCTCTTGACCTAATATAAATTACTCCTCTCATCTTCTAGGTTTCTTATTAAAGAATAAACATTCAGGAATTCATTGTGTTAAAAAATTACTCGATTAACATGTTTGAAAGTTTTGAAATCACACAATAAAAAGAAAAGAAAATTTTGCAGCTTAACTAAGAATGATTAATCCTGGTCATATCATTCATATCCGATGTACAATTAATTGTTTGGTTAAACATACGCAGAATAAGATTAGTTTCATTTTTGTAGTTTCCAATGGCTACCTACCATAATAATAAAAAATATTATTAATCATCAATAGTCATTCGAAATACTTCCTAAGAAATAGGTAAAATTGTCCCAAATAGCTTCAATAACCTCGTTGACAGGTTGCATTTATGTCATATCACTTCGTAAAATTCAATCACGTGATTGTAAGTCGACAAAAAATACCATGGATGAACTTCCTAATCCTTTAATAGTGATAGGCTAACATAATGAAGACACTAAGATCGTATTTCTTATCAATGATCTGCTATTTCAGCTTAAATCAACTTAAACCTTAAATATTATATGAGATTCTCTTTGAAGTTACTATCTGAGTGTTAATTATAGGTTACTCGAAATTATTTTTGATGACCACAATCTATTATTGACTCGTAAGCCCATTATCAAATTGCCATTAATTCATATTATAAGTTATTCCATATTTCACATCATTACTAGCATCTACTATAACCTTGATCCATATTAGCGTTACCTAATCCTTCATTAATTAACCTTAAATGATAATCATTCGTTATACGTCTTCATATTTATCATAATTCAACAAGTACTTTATCCAAGACAACATTATTCCATCATCTCACATTCCTTTCCTCATATTTTTCCATGTGCAAGTATTATTTATTCAATTCAATGTAACGCACAACTCAATTAACGTCTCCACTCATTAAAATTAATATTTCATAGATCAACAACGAACATATTCATAGCAATATGCACCTCACTCATCAATACATTACCACATTTAACCTATATTGACTTAAACATGGCAATAAGTTGCCGATATTTATGAACTCGGTAACCTTTGACTTGATATAAATATGTATCGTACTTCATATTCATCAAAACTCCCTATCTTTGGCATTGCTTCTTGAGAATAAACTGAAATATTGTTAACATATCATTTCATTGACATACTCACCTTTTCCTTTGGATATATTTAAATATTTCGGAAGACTACCTATAACCTTCCTCAATGCATCACTATTAATTTACTCGCGTTGAAACTACGTATTTAAACGTATGATTTAAAATAATTGTGAAACTTATCTTATTTTGCGTGTGCTTGTGGCCGGGATAGTTGTCCTGCTACATCCTTCTCTGGACCTCGGTTCAGTCATGTACGAGTCTCGGCAATTGCACTCGTATTCACGGGTAGTGTCGGCTGGATTTCATTAGTCGTCAACCCCATCTTTGATTTAGCAAGCCATTACGTCAATCTCGGGCACATGCATGAAAAACATATCCAAAGACAATGTTGATATCATCTTCTTCTTAGTTGCAAAACCTTCACCTTTATTATGCTTTTGTACGGTAAAATATGACGTCAATTTATCTGCTATAGAGGTTTCTAGGATGTTAATTCTAGCTTATGATCGTCTTATTTATTGGTATTTCGCTTTAAATATTAGCGTTTTCTTAAGATGTGTTTCCTAAAGAAACTTTCGCTTTTCTCCAGTATAAATTCTGTTGTACTTTATCTCCTCCTTCGTACTTCGCTTTAAATCTCATATATTTGAGATGCACGGCAATATGATTACGTAATATTTTCAGTTTTAGCGATTAAATTTGATGTTCTTGATTTAGAATATGTTATTTTTCTTCACGAAATTACTTTCTCGAGCTTCACTGTGGCTTATTTCAATTCAGTGTGCAATTGTTCTCAACAATTTGAAAATAGTACATTTATCTCGGTCACGGCCACTTTGATTCCACTTGCTCGTATCATTTAACTTGTATTTTCTGCCGTTTGATCTACGAAGATTTTAGCGTTATTCACGGCAAATGACGACTTTAAAATTCCGTATTTCTTTAATTAGGACAATGAAATGGCACAGAAATAAGAAATAATTCTTTACGTTCCAACCCTAAAGTGTTAAATGAGGTTAGCTCCGTAAAAGAAATTATTCATCCCTCCAAAACTGTTTGACGTATAAAGTTGTAATTTTACGAGAAGGGTGTTCTTTCATGTCCTAGGTGTAAAATATCGTGTACTTCAAAACATTCTCCCCTAAGGTGTTCAGATGGTGGTTGACCTTCAAAAACACAATATCCATTCTTCTGAAACCCTTTCAGGCATTAACATTTTTTTTATGAAGGTTGGTCTTCTATACTCTAATTGTTAATAAATATTTAAAAACAATCACCCCTTAAAAGGTATTCATTCCTCCATTACTGTTCGACGTACTAAATCAAAATTTCACAGGTTGGTTGCTATTACATCCCAGATTTTAAATAAGATAGGGTTTAAACATTCAAATTCTTCCGTATGGGGTTCAAATGAGTGTTAGATCAGAAAATAAATAATCATTCCCCCCAAAAAATTTGACGTACGAACTGAGGGCGTATTTTAGAGGCTTAGCTGACAGTGGGCAGTGACAGGTTGGTCTTCTATACTCTAATTGTTAATAAATATTTAAAAACAATCACCCCTTAAAAGGTATTCATTCCTCCATTACTGTTCGACGTACTAAATCAAAATTTCACAGGTTGGTTGCTATTACATCCCAGATTTTAAATAAGATAGGGTTTAAACATTCAAATTCTTCCGTATGGGGTTCAAATGAGTGTTAGATCAGAAAATAAATAATCATTCCCCCAAAAACATTTGACGTACGAACTGAGGGCGTATTTTAGAGGCTTAGCTGACAGTGGGCTCTCTAAAATGTAAAACGTTCAATAATAATTTTCAGTTTAAAGCCGTAGCGAGTTTTATATATATCGATTGCTGAACAAATGCATCGCATAAGTGTCGAGCCGGCTGGTACTTAAAATAATCTTTACATACGAAAATAAGGTGTTGCAATTACAATCGTCTCGCCGTGTTAAGAGCTATGATTCAGATTGACTATTGATGTTAGGTCGAACACGTGCACGCTACTTGCGCGCGCCTCCCGTTCAGCTGCTTGTCAGATCTCGGAGAGTAGAAACGCCGCTGGACGATCTGGATTTATAAGAGACACCCTGTATATTCCAGTTCTTTACTCAAATCAAATCATAATTGTTATATTTCTGTTTTCACCTGCTCTAACACTGTACTTGGGTACCTTTACAGTTGTCTCAGATAAGGCCTTTCTTTTGATCCTATTTTCATCATAAATTGATCGTCTCATCTCATCTCATCATTTCTCCGCGTCTAGACATTTCAAACCGCGCTATTTATTTTGGTTTATGGTTTGAGGTAGTTTCTCACAGTTTGCTAGAAATGTTCTAAGGTGCTTTCCGAAAACCGTAAAGTAGTTACTGGGACGTAAAGCAAATAGCATTAGGTATTACTAAGATGCTCGCCCTCGGTTGTGATATTCAGGTTATAAGGTTAAGATCAGGATATAAGAGGAGGACCTTGACCGCCCTATGCGCAGTCTAGTTAAGGGTCCTGGCACTGGCCTACTAGTGATGGGACATTCGATTCATTTTACTGAATCGATTCATTTGATTCCGTTCACGTTACTGAATCGATACAGTGATCCGATTCACGGCACACTAGTCACCGCTCCTACTGAATCTGTGTAGTATGTGCTGGTAAGACAGCAGCAACAGCATTCAGTGCTCGCAGCTGCCATCTGGTCTTCATACTATGAACTCCTTTCTTAGAAAAAAATGCTGGTCTTTCTATACTCTGCACGGCTCTACTTCTAAATTGACGTTTTGGCAGATTTTGGCTCTGTCTCGCGGTTATGTGCTAAAGCATAGACATCCAACCAATCCCAATCTGCCATTCATATCGATTTATATCGGCAGAGCACGATCTCGAAACCCAGCTGCCAACTCTAATATTTACATTCGCCACGTGGTTAACCTATCTCGCTCAGCGTGTATGGTATTCGGTACGGTTCGCGATCTTTTGCGTTTTCCTTCAGTAATTAGTGTGTTTTTCATATTGTTGGAGGGTTCTAGGGACTCTGAGATCAGTGGAGTGTTCCCTTTGTAGGCCATAACCTCTTTCCTGTGCCAGCCATTAGCGGTGAGTGATGTGTTATTTCCTCATTCTCGTTTATTCTTAATGATATATTCTCTTATTAGTGTCAGATGTTGTTAGTAAGTGTAGTTTTTGTGAATTTCTTTTCAATCCATATTCGTTAGTTTTTCTGAGTACCGGTACGGTATTACATTTTACAAGGGCTGTTTACCGCGGTCGTATTGCATCCGCTGTTCTCGCGGGCGTAGCGCGCTGGCAACAGAGGAAAGGCGATGCTCATTTGTTTTGCGAAACATCAATTTAGAAGTATGGCCGTGCGGAGTATAATACATCGAAGGTTTCCGGCAGGGTGGTAAACGTTAGGATTAGGAAGGTAGCAGCCATGGCCTGAATTAAGGTACAGTCCCAGCATTTCCTGGTGTGGAAATGGGGAAATTACGGAAAAACATCTGAACGGCTGCCGACGGTGGGATTCGAACCCACCATCCCCCGAATACAAACGCATAGCTACGCGATACTAACCACATAAAAACTCGCTCAGTCATTTTTGAAAATATGTATTTTTCTATCAGCTGAGAATTGTTAAAATCGTCATATTTTGTATAGGCTACCCGAGATGTACAGTGGCCCGCTGGTTTTCTGATTCAACATACTGTTGGTTAAGTTATTGCGTCTGTCCACATATGGTTGAAGTCTTGTGTGCAACGATGTGACATATGAACTGAGAAAATACTGAGCCGTTCTTCCCAATATAAAACAGGTACTTTTGAGTGGTCATGAGCATGACTCATAGTCATAGGGCAGGCTAGAGTCGAGTTTAATTGTCAAATGTCAACTAAGTTATAAAACTAAGATTCATTAACCTAATACATAGTATAACCTAATAGCCTACCTACTTACTAGCTACTTCAAAATTATGTTTTGACTACCTTTTTAACACTGCAAATAAATCCATCTATTATTTAAACCTCCCTGTAAGAAGAGGACAGTGAATGTAAGTGGGTATTATTTTTAAATGAGCTGAGCTCGAGTCCATTATAGCATACGATTCTTTCAGTGTACTGTACCATGGCTCACTGTATGTCTCGCTGCAGCGGAAGCTCGGCTCTCCGCCAGTGTCCAGTGAGCCGATAAGGAGCCGTGTGTATCTTGTGTCTCACTGTGCCGTGCTCGTTCACGATTCTTTCGGTGTGCCATGGCTCACTGTATGGCTCGCTGCAGCGGAAGCTCGGCTCTCCGCCAGTGTCCAGTGAGCCGATAAGGAGCCGTGTGTATCTTGTGTCTCACTGTGCCGTGCTCGTTCACGATTCTTTCGATGTGCCATGATTCACTGTCTCGTTGCAGCGGAAGGTCTGCTCCCCGTCAACGTCCAGTGAGTGCGCCACTCAGCAGTGTCCGCTGGGAGTAAGCTGAATATTGAGCCGTGAGCTCGCCGTTCCTGTGAAATGATTCACTCGGACACTTGAATGAATCGATACACTGCTTCGAATCATGCATTCAGGAGCCAACACTATGTCCTACAACCTTACCATCTTGTCGCCGGCTTTGAACACTACATAGTCCCGAGATTTCTCTGAGACTGTTACATGAATGCGAAAAGGAAAAAAAAACGTGATGATAAAGATTTTTAGTTTAAGTTGAAAAGCACTTTGATCCTTCACTATAAAGATCATCGTCGAAGGTCGCCCCGATAACTCCACAACTTGACGAGCACTAAGTTGTTTCTTAATCAGTAAATTATTTTCGCTGGTCAAGATATAGAGCCATGTTTCTCCCTTCTGTCATGACTTGGGTGTGTCATCCATGGACTAGGAGATTTTGGAAGCATTGAAGAAGAAATACAGACATAAAATTGTTTCTTCTCTTGTGTTAGCCGTGTGTACTCCCTGGCACGTGAGCCTGTGCGCTAAAGGTACGACCATAATACTGGTTTCTCTTCTGTCCGAGAAGTAATAACAGATTTCAAGACCGGAGAACACGGTTGTAGTAATGCGTCTATCAAAATAAAGACAGAAGTATATAACATTCAATTGAGCGAGCTTCAGAGAGAGAGTGTGTATCTCCTTAATTCCTTATTAAGCTTGAAAACCGACTTCATTATCAGTATCTTGATTGGTCATTTACTTGTGTAAGGGAACCTCTGAGGTTAGTTTGTTGATGGTTATGGCTCGTGATTTTAATATGTAACTAGTCAAGTTGGCAGCAGTGATGAGCCATTAAAGAAAAGAGAATAGGGCAGTGCATTGTCCGTGACGAGTATTATAGGAAGAGTGCGACATGATTGATAAAGAGAAAAAATGCACGTGTTAAACGTTGTGGGGTGGACATCTGAATCTTGGAATTAAATCGGGTATATAGCCCTCGTTCATTGCTGTAAATATCCTAATAACGCCCTAATAAAGTTATATAATAAAAACGGGGGGATATCGATATACTATAAAATTAAAATTGTAAAAAATCAACAGTACCACTATATTGTAACAGGGTAGGTAAAAACACAAAACTCTATATTGTAACCATGTAAAATCAACTGTAAAATTTGTAAAAGATCACCAGTAACTGTGTAAAGGAAAATGTAAAAACACGAAATTCATATTGTAACCGTGCAAAAGCAAATTGTAAAACACAAAATATGTAAATTGAAACTCAATTGTACAAATTTGAAATCAAATAAAACACTTAGCCAAGAGGTCCCCACTCCTTCACCGACTCATAGCCACCCCCCCCCCCCTCACAAACTCCATCAATCCTCCAAAACCGCCGAATCTCCTGGCCAGAGAGAAGGCGTCACCTTCTAGTTGGTCGCCCCTCCCCTAAGGGGAGAAATTGCTGGATCATTCAGCAGGGAAAACCAGAAGAATGATTGTGACTTGGTCACTGGTAGCTGCACTCCCCGATTCGTAACACATCTGAACCATGACGAGTAGGGGGGTTTTTTCTCATCAGTTGGAGTACTTCCCTGCCGTATGTGACTACATTGTACAAGTTTCCATTGAACAATGAAATGCGGAAGAATTTTTGTTTATTTAGAGAATGATGCTTATATCACACCTTCAGAATTACAAAATAATAATCTTAAATACGAATTCCGAGGCTTCATGTTCTTCTGTGATGTATTTTATGGCTAGATTTCCTGTGTTACTGAATGCAGATGGAGAGCATTTCACATAGATGATATAGCAGATGAGATCTTCATGGAAGGAAGTGATCTATGGTGGAAGTGCTGTAGATAGATAAGTTAGTGTTATTTTTGAATTTTAACAATCCACCGTAACACTGAATGTGAGAGGATATTTAGTCAGATGACTAAAACAAGAACATCTATTGATGATGAACACTTGGAGAGGCTGCCAGACTGACAAATGCGCGCGGCAAGCGGGTGAATCATACCTCAGTATCCATGACCCTGGCTGCTGCTACCCTTCCTCACAGCACATCCAAAGCTATGCAAATCGGTTAGCCGGGACGAACGATGTTTTGTGCGAATTTACGCTAATGATTTTGTTAGTAATTAAAAGAAAGGAAGGAATTAGCTGATAAGACAACAGGTCTTGTACAAATTCCTTTCTTAAATAATTCCTAGTTTCAGCCTGCTAAAATGGAATAAGAATGTAACATTTTCCCCACAAAGTTAGGATACAGTATTTATTGTCTAAGAAATGTAGACGAAGCAGTTCTGACCAAGTGTATACCCTGATTTGTTTTTCTGATTTATGGTTTTGTAAAGTGCGAGACTTCGAAATATGAAAATATGTGTCAAACAAAGACAAGGCCGTTAAAATGAAAGACTCCCTAGGCCTCGAGTGCTCTAATACAGTCGGGGTCGGAAAAAAACAAGAGTTGACCAAGGGAGGTCGGATATGATAGATGTAAGTGAGGAGCCTGGCACAAGAAACTGGAAGCAATGCCAGGGCTCAGCTAAGGGCCCCGTGGTCGCCAACGCACACTCCCAAGTTGAGAGCACCTGGCGTCCCTTTTAGTCGCCTCTTACGACAGGCGGGGGTGTCGTGCATCATTGTCCATCAGCGCCAAGCTCTTTTACTCGACCGTTATGCATCAGAATGCCTTGCGATGAATAGAAAAGAACAGACTGAGAAAAGAGAAGCTAAAGAAGCTTTTCTCCATTTGAAATGCAGCATTTCCAATTCAGGAGAAAGGAATCAGCTTTATAGGCAGAGCTCCCTTTAAATGAGCTATCTTTAACCTTCAGTTTCAGAACAACGGAGCCATTGGTTTAACTTCAGCTTCAGTTTTCTCCAAATCAGATAGAGGTGAGCGCGTTCCCCGCCGGGGTTCCCATACTATGGAAAACATAAAATTAAGCAATTTCCTCAATTGTTCCGAAAGTTAAAGAGGTAGAGGGCCCGGGAAGTTTCGAATGTGAGTCTCAATCAAACTAAAAAGGCAAATTTCGAAAAAATCACTTCTGGCTAATTGCAGTTCCTGAAAAAGCGCCTGTTTCTTTACTCGTTTTCTTTTTCATTCAAATTCTAGCGAAATTAACTTATTTACATAATTATTTCTATAAAGCCTCCGTGGCTCAGGCGGCAGCGCGCCGGCCTCTCACCGCTGGATACCGTGGTTCAAATCTCGGTCAATCCATGTGAGATTTGTGCTGGACAACAGGATGGATTTTTCTCCGGATACTCCGGTTTTCCCTGTCATATTTCATTCCAGCAACACTCTCCATTAACATCTCATCTGTCAGTCGTTTATCATTGCCCCAGAGGAGTGCGACAGGCTTCGGCAGCCGGCACAATTCCTATCCTCGCTACTTCCATTCTTGATCTAGTCGAATGACTGGAAACAGGCTGTGGATTTTTCACATAATTGTTTCTGTAATGTGTCCCTTAGTTCAATACTCTGGGGCGTTTCTTGATTTTGTAAAATGTCCCCACCGAATGTAGTTACAACGGCTTAAGCGAAACAATTCATTGACTCACATTAGCGCTCGTAGTGGTAGAAAGAGGCAAACTGCTAATCCAATCGACCGAACAGCGATGATTAAGAAGAGGATTATATTTTAGGAATAAGTAAAGAATATATTCGTATATTTTATTATTTATTTTTAATTCTTTAGCCAACATAGGACTACTTAGTTAGGTTTATAGAGGTTTTTCTTCTTTTTGTCAGCCTGTTTCATCCTTTCTGAACGTAATTTTCTTTCTGCTTCTGGGCTCTCTCTTCCTATTCTCTGCTTGTTGATTTTTGTCTTAGTCTTTCAATATTTTGAGTGTATTTGTTTTGTATTTTATATGTTCTATTGTAATAGGCAACTCTCTCATGTCTTCTTTAAGTTCTGTGGTCCATCTAATATTGTTCTTACTTTTACTCTTCCATAATTTTTCTATTATTTCTCTTCTGATTCTATTTTCTGGTGACCGTATTAGATGCCCTAAGGATGGTATTCGTTTCTTTTTCATTGTGCTAGTCACAGGCTCTTAAACTATTTCATTGGAAGCTAATCTCCTGACTCCGTTTACGTGATAATTTTTATTTAAACAGGTTCTCACTATTCTTCTTTCTAACTTGAATACTCTCTCTTTTGCAACTGTGTTTGTTGTTTTGAATACTGTTTCACATAAGTATGTAATTTGTGGCTGGGTGACTGTTTTGTAGTGTTTCAATTTGGTTGCTACTGAGAGACACTTTTTTCTTGGGAACATGATCTGGTTCAGGTTATATGTGATTTATATATTTTTATTTTATTTACCGAAAATCCGCAGCTCATATCCCTAGGACGTCTTCAACGTTGAGTTGCTTGCCTGTAGATTTCTTTTAGAACGTCGGGTAGTTTTGCTAGGAATCAAGTTCCCTGGTAGCCTGCCAGTACCACGACTCAGTTTGGCGAGTGTGGGTGCCCTTCATCACAGGAAATGTTTATTTATTTATTTGGCGTCAGCTGACAACGTGATGATTTACGACGCCCTCGTTCGTTGTTAGTTATCCCCTCTTTAAAGTGAAGTCATCACTGAGTTGCGTCTGTCCTCGTCCTTCATCCCAAGAAGCCGTCTATATTATGTCTTTTCACGAGAGTTTAACCCTGATAGGCGGAGCACGTGGACATAGACGTAGTTGATTAGAGAAGCAACCGTCGCACTCACTCGACTGTATGCGAGCTCGAAGGAAAGTAGTACGTCGCATTCATTTTATTTTATTTTATTACATTTAGGGAGTTTATCATTTAAACCGGTATATATATCTTTAAAAAATATAAAATAGTGATTAAATAACGAGAAATGAAGGTACAAGGCGTGGTCTTCTCGTAGTGAGGGAAAGTCCCAAGCTGTACATCGTGGAGGTAAGGTGTTGTATCTTCCAGCAGTCAGTGAGTCGGTATTCTTAGTGAGAGAAATGGAGCAAGAGGTGTGTAGTGAAGCAGAAAAGAGGAAAACCGCTCAGAAGTGACCATAGGCAGTGCATCGTGAATGTGTTCAATAAATTAAGCGAACATAATCCAGGTTTAGTCGTTTATTCACAAGATCAGATCTTCGCACTGTTGTCGTATGCTGTACGTCCGAACACGAGACGTTGACGGGGTGGAGGTCGGTATACACGCTCAGCGAATCTCAACTCTTTCTTTGGCGGAGGAGTGAACATACCATGTTTACATCAGGATTAAAGACATTATGGTCTACTTGGGCCGCTGGTGTGGTCGACGATGTCCGCGTCCATCCCCTGCCAGATCAACATTTCTTGTTTTCCTTCAGTAACATTCCAGAGTATGGTTTTCCGTGGTTTCCCATTTTCACACCAGGCAAAATGCTGGGGATGTACCTTAATTAAGGCCACGGCCGCTTCCTTCCAACTCCTAGGCCTTTCCTATCCCATCGTCGCCATAAGACCTATCTGTGTCGGTGCGACGTAAAGCCCCTAGCAAAACATTCCAGAGTTAATTGAGTAAAAGTAACCGAATTTCTTGAAACGAAAACAGTTTTTTGTACTTGTAACCAGTACATTTTATCAAATATAATCGTAATATAGTTTTTGCAGATGACCTTGCCATTTTAGAAAAACAGAGAAGACATTCAAAAGATGCTGGTGAGACTGAATGAAATTGCCAAAAGAGAGGGTCTTGAAGTGTCTTATGAAAAGACTGATCGTGAGTATATGGAGCACAAGCACCAAAGTGAGAGGTATGTAGAGGTAAAACATGGGAAGAATAAAAGGACAGACAAGTTCAAATACCTGGGTGAATGGATCCAGGTGGTGATGGTGGTGATTGTTGTTTTAAGAGGAAGTACAACTAGGCAACCATCCTGTATATAACACTAATCAGAGGGGAAAATGGAAGGGATACGACACTTCGAAAAATGAAGATATTGGTCAGAGAAATACAAGGGCCACGAAGGGCGTGAAAATGAAAGATTCCCTAGCCCTCGCAAACCTAAGAGCGTCGGGGTCGGAAAAGAACAAGTGTTGACCAAGAAAGGTCTCATAGGATAGATGAAAGTGAGGAGCCTGGCACAAGAAACTGGAAGCAATGCCAGGACTCAGCTAAGGGCCCCGTGGCGGCCAAATACTCTCCCAAGTTGTGAACCCTTGGGGCCCTTTTACTCGCCTGTTCTGTTACGACAGGCAGAGGATACTGTGGGTGTTTTTCTACCGCCCTCACCGACAGGGGGTTAGAAGACAATCCGAATATAGTTTGTATATCAGTCTATCAGTGTGCTAATTAATACACATGCTAAATCAATTAGTAAGGTTCCATTCTGCGAAATACGACAGAAACAATAGTAAAACAGATACTGAGGGAATCGCTACAAATCATTCATTTCCATCTATACCTGATTAACATTCTCCTTCACTTCCCCTGGAAAGAAAGAAGATAAGAACAGTATTAACAATAAATTCTCTACTTTTGGTTGTTTCTAAACTCTATTGAAATTGTAACCTGACTATATTCCAGATCCGAATGATCACCCTCATTGGAGGACGATTTATGTATTTAATACATGCGTCTCTGTGGTCAATTTCCCCTAATCGTTGTCCTGTCACCAGCTCGACTTAGCATCTCTTCACTCGCGGTTCCATCTCACATACAACAACACCACATTTCAAAAGCTTCTATTCACTTTCTTTCCGAACTCGTTATTGTGTATGTTTCACTTCCAGTACAATGGCATGCTTCACACAAAAGTGTTCTTTCTAATTCATATGTCTATCTTTGATGTGGGCAAATTTCTTGTCGTAAGAAAGATCTTCTTTGCTTGTAGTAGTCTGAGTTAGTTATTGTAATACCTAATTAACTATTTGCACCTATTTCCTTTCAGATTTGATTTCCTATTTTCTTATTTCATGCATCGCCTGATTTATTCCATTACTTTTATTCAGAATATTTCTTCTTATTATTATTCTTCGTTTAGGCCTACGATGGACCACGTGGTTCTTAACTCTGGTGAGCTCTTTTCTTCCTCTTAGCCCAGTATTCCTTCATTCTAGCGCTGTGGATGTCTTTTCTATCCTGAGTCCATTTCACTCCTACTCCTGGACGCAGTGATTTAGTTGTTAGTGACTGGGAAGAGTCAGATATCTTGCCTAACTTTCTGAATCTATCTCGGTTGTAAATGTCAGTGTGATCAATGTTTAGGTATTGTAGGTCTTCCCGCACTAAATTCGTCCATTTGGCATTTATTGCTTTCCCTCTAGATACAGTGTTGAAGATTCTTGAAGTGAGTCTCTGGCTGTCCATCCTGACTACGTGATCATAGAACATTAGTCTTCTCTTCCTCATAGCTGTTGTAATGCTCTCTATTTTACTGTACAGTCCCTTGTTGTGCCTGATTCTGTAACTATCTCCTTCATTAATGGTACCCATAATCCTTCTAAGGATCTTTCGCTATTTCAGTTCCAGTTTTCTCAGTTGCCCTTTCCGGGTCAAGTTTAGGCATTCTGAGGCGTACAGTACAGATGGTCTTACTACGGTGTTGTACTGTAGTGTCTAAGTTTAAGATTCAAGGAGAGGGATTTAGACTTGTATATGTTCTTACAAAGATGATAGGCTCTTTCTAATTTAGTGCATCTACTCTTCATTGCAAGATCCTCATTAACATTTGGGGTTATCCATTCTCCAAGATATTTGAATGAGTTGGCTTTGTGTATTATTTTGTCCCCCAAAGAAATTAAGTTGGGTGCTTCTGTGATGTTGGTCAGAAATTCTGTTTTATTGACAGCGATCTTTAGCCCTACTTTAGCTGCTGTGCGTTCTAGGGAGGATAGCTGGTACGTAGCTTCTTCCATACTTGAAGCTAAGAGTGTGAGGTCATCTGCGAAGGCTAAGCAAGTAACTGTTAACTTGTCTTTTTTGTAGCCGATTTTTAATCCAGAGTTGTCAGCTAGTGTGTTCGTCCATTCCCGAATGACCTCCAGCAGACAGTTAAACAGGATAGGGGACAAACCATCTCCTTGTCTAACACCTGTCTTGATCTCGAAGCTTTTTGATAATCTTCTTCTTCATCGTTTTGCCTCATGACTGAGGCGTCGTGACTATCATAATATTCAGCCCTCTAGCCGATGAACCATACTCCGCCATTCTTCCCTATCTAAAGCTTTCAATGTGGTTACTCTGAGAGAACACTGTAGGGGGCCGTTCACCATGTCAATCCATCGCGTTCGTATTCGTCCTTGTTGTCTGGTTACCTGGACTTTGCCCTCAACAATCAGCTTTTGTAGACTACCATCTCGGCGCATTATATGTCCAAAGTAGCGTACAATCCGTTGAGAGACCTTACACGATAGACGAACTTTTATCTGAAGTTGGTTCAGGATTGATGTGTTCGTGCGATGAGCTGTCCAAGGAATCCTTAACATTTTGCTCCAGCACCACATTTCAAAGCTTTCTATCCGTTCACGATCACGTTTGAGGATGGTCCACGTCTCTGCGCCATACAAGAAGACTGAGAAGACTAGAGAATTTGACTTGGACATGGTGTTCGTTAGAGTAGCTTTCACAAGATTCAAAGTCTTCTTACCCAGTCCCATTTCAGTCAACGTCTCAAAGAGGGACTGTCTGTCTACCGAGTCGTAAGCCTTCTGGAAGTCAACGAAAATTGCTACATAGGGTGAGGTGCTGAGGTTTTTGCAGGTAAAGATAGTTTTGAGGTTCAGAATCTGCTCTGTGCATGATCTTGACTTCCTAAATCCAGCTTGGTACTCTCCTATGCAGGAATCTAATTGTGCCTCCACTCTTTTAAGCAATGCTTTGGAGAAGATTTTCTAAGTCACTGATAGGAGAGAGACCCCTCTATAGTTGTTAGGGTCTAACTTGTCTCTTTTCTTGTGCAGCGGGTAGTTGAAGTCCAATCCCTTGGTAGTGTTCCTGTTGTCCAGATGTCAGTTATGATTCTGTGGATACTGTCAATTGACTCTTCATCTGCATGTTTCCATAATTCTGCAATGATGCCTTCTTCGCCTGCTTCTCTGTTAGATTTCAGTTCAGAGATGATCTGTTTGATTTCTTCTTTGGTAGGAGGAAGGGAGTCAGGGTTAATAACATTCTTAAGTTTAAATTGTAGTTTTTCCTCTGGTTCTTCTGCATTGAGGAGGCCATCAAAATAATTTGCAAGGGATGTAGTACAATCTTCATTGTTCATTTTCAGTTCTCCGTTTGGTCCTCGAAGGTGAAGTGTAGGGGCTGAGTAAGCGTTTGTCTGAGAGTTTAGAGTTTTGTACAAGTTACTGGTGTTGTTCCTTTGAAAGTCTTTCTCTGCCTGACCTATGATGTCATTGTTATATTGTCTCTTAGCTTTTCTAATGGTCTTGGCCGTGTTCTTTCTGACTGTTAGGAAGGCTGTACGATTTTCCGTGTTTTTGTTGCAGTTCCATTTCACCCATGCCTGTCTTCTCTCCTCTACTGCCTTATCACATGTTGGTGTCCACCATGGGTGTTTACATCTTCTGGTTCCAAGGATGGTTTCGGTTGCTGCATCTATGTAGGTTAGGCCAATCCGTTTTATTCTGATTATTGCTTAGGACTTTAGTAAAGTTGTTGTTCTCTTTCAACTGGGCTGGATTAAATTTTGGGATTCTGGACCTGGTGTAATTGTTACCTCTGCACTTCGTGAGTGGAATGAAATTTGCTTTGACCAAAGATAGGTAGCGGTCTGAATCAATATTGGCACCTCTCAATACCTTGACGTTCATTATTTCCTTGCTATTCCTTCTACTGATGGCAACGTGATCTAGCTGGTACTCTCCTAGCAAGGGATTGGGCATCTCCAGGTCTTGGCTTTTCGGGGGAGGTGTCTGAATGCTGCAGATTTAAGAACAAGGTTGTGATTTTTACACAGATTGATCAGCCCCTCACCATTACAATTCGATCTCTTGTGGGCCGGGTGTTCTCCGAGTATGTTCTTAAACCTGCGCTCCTTACCAATCTGGGCGTTAAAGTACCGCATCAAGGTGATCACGTGATGTTCTGGAATCTTTACTGTACACTTCTCCGAGATCGGGTCCATATCTTCTCATCTCTTTGAACTGATTCCATCGTGCGGGTTGGCTATGCACTTTGGGTCAGTAGCTGTGAGCTTGCATTCGGGAGCTAATGAGTTTGAACCCCACTGTCGGTAGCCCTGAAGATTATTTTGTTTGGTTTCCTATTCCCTAAACATATACAGAATTCCAACTGTCTCCTTTAATACCTTTATGCAGATGACTTCAAAATATTCAGACCGGTTAGCTCAACACAACACTGCCTCTTACTACAAAAGAGACTTTGATGATATTCTAATGTGGAGACATATGAACAAATTAAAATTTAACGACCCGAAATGTGTAACAGTGTCATTCACCCGGAAAAAAGAATAAAACTATCTTTCCATACAAGCTGGGTCCAAACGCCCTGCAGCAAGTTGACCAAGTCAGTGACCTTAGCGTCCGGCTTGACAAGGGTCTTACTTTCACAGCTCGTGTAAACAAGATGACAGGAGAGGCCTACCGGGCATTGGGAATTATCATAGCGAACACAAAACGAATTCCATCATAGCACTCATAGCAAACAAAACTGGAAAATGGAATCCAAGGTTGGATAATACTCGTATATTAAGTTAATTAATGGAAAGAGTGCAAAAACGTTTTGTAAGATTCCTACATCCCCATTGTACCCATATATGGTGCCATACAAGAATTTTGAAACTTCAAGACAGGATAGAAACAGCAAAGCTAAGGTTGTATGGGCACATGATGAGAATGGGAGAAGAGAGTGTGCCAAAAAAGTTTTTTCAGTACTTAAAAAAGGAGAAGAGTGGTGGAGAGACAGGCAGCGATGGAGGTCCCTGATTCACAACCCGACCCGGGAAGCTGGAAACGAGAAATAAAGATGATGATGACAGGAATTTACTAACTAACTAAGAATGGCCAGCCTTGAAAATCAGAGAAAAATAATCGATGCCAAGTACGTGCATATATTATTAAACAATAAAATAGATAATATGAAATTGAATTTTCGCGTACCTCGCTTGCACTCAAGAGAACGCAACACTGAAAGAGCCCACAACCATTCGCCACTCTATAGGTTATGTAACAGCTACACCGGTAATGAAGCTGTTAGCATAGACAATAACTTGAATTCGACGTGTCAATATTCAAATTCATAAAACGTTTTGCAGCTACGCTGACACAACACTAAGAATTAACATCACACTGAAAGCTGTCAAAAAGTTACTGTAATTACTGAATAACTTAGTCATTAAGAAGTTTACTTTGAGTTATTAAGATCTAAGACTTGTGTCAATGTAATTTAGCAACAGTGACGGCGATAAGGACCCCGCATGACTGTTTCTTAATAGCTGAAGAGTGAGTTTACATATTGATAAAGCTACAGCACAGTATTGCAGAGCTTCTCTCGTCAGTAGGAGTACGGTACTTACTTACTCCTGAAAGAATGTAGGTTTCCCAACCTGTTTCAATAATAACCATCCCTTGCTGTCACTGATGACAATCAAGGGTTTTGAAGTAATTAGCCAGTTCTGAAAACCCAGGTCAACGAAGATGCGATAACAAAGACATTCTCCTTATCTAAACTCTAAATACCGAAGTTTCGAGCCTTTTATAACACTCAGCAGTCAGTGTAGCTAAGTAGGCCTACGATGGACGGTTGAGTTTTAAATTAATGTGTCCTAGGAAGGAGATTATTTCTTAATATTGTGACGGTCAGCGTGTTTTGGTTACTATAATTGAAATATGCATTTCTTGTGTGTGTGTCCGTACCATATTATTATTATTATTATTATTATCGTTGTATCGTTGTTGTTCATTGTAATTATATACAACCCTGTACTACGAAATAAACTTGCAACTTTCCTTGTCAGGAAACTAGGGGCCCATTTTCAGTTATTGCGGGCAGGCCCCGAGCTTCTTAGCGCCGCTACTGTTTAGTAAGTACTTGAAAGATTTTTTAGGTTTACTGTAATTGGGGTTTACTACCCCTGTTGTAAACCGACAATTTAACAAATAATTAAATAAATACATATTTTCACACCAGCCAACTTCAGTCGTAGCCCACTGCTGCCCCATCGTCGCCATAAGATCTGTTTGTGTCTTACCACGTAAAGCAAATTATAAAAATAAACTATTGTTTGTTTTCTGTTTGTTCTAGTGGAGAGGGGATTATGGAGGGGACTCTTCAACACTGTTTCTCTCCCTTCGTATATTTCTATTCTTATCTGTGCAGTTTGATCTTTGTGGACTGCGCCAGGTGCTAACCTATAGGCTAGGACAGTATTTGGTACGCTCCACATACATCAACGTCCTGCACCAACATTGTTTGGCTGGTGCGCCACGACAACACAATTAATTCACTTGTCCACCCGTGAACATTCACCGGCATGTGCCAACTCCGTAAAGGTTCCTACTTTACTTCTTAGCTCACTTCTCTATTCCCGTCTCGGTGGCAGCACATTGGTGACTCCTGCTATTTTAGATTGTAGGCCAACCTCCGAAAATTCGACAGAAGCCGTACAGAAATTCAAAATAAACAGTATTCTTTGTCGTAAAACCGTACAATACTAATATTCACCCAAATACTCTAAAATTCAACAGAACCGGGGAGTTAGCCGTGCGGTTAAGGGCGCGCTGAATTTACATCCGAAAGGTAGTGGGTTGTAATCCAACTATCGGCAGCCCTGAAGATGGTTTTCCATGGTTTCCCATTTTCACACCAGGGAAATGCTGGGGCTGTACCTTAATTGAGGCCACGGCCGCTTTCTTCCCACTCATAGGCCTTTGCTATCCCATCGTCGCCATAAGACCTACCTGTGTCGGTGCGACGTAAAGCCAATTGTAAAAAAACAGTCAATAGAATGCGTGCATTAATAGCAAGTAGTAGTAATATCAAATAGGAATACTTAATTGAAACGTATTAATGGAAGTAGGAAAATGCAACATACACGCTTTGCCCTTTCTTCCAGCGTTCCCAACCGTACGGTTTGAACGGTACATTCACGGTTTTCAAACCTCTACTGTTCGAATGTCAAACAGCACGCGTTATCTACGGTTCTGCGAAATTTTTAAATGGACATTTTTCATTATTAGAAATGTTCACATTTTTTATACAAAATTAATTTTTGTCCTGTTTGAACGAACCTCATTTCCTGGACATGTACGACGTGGCCTCCATGTCTCCAGGGGACTCCCAAGCTTTGAATGTGATTCAGCTCAACCAGTGAAACGCCTGCATAGTCTGATAGTCCTGCTCTGCGCCCTACTCCAAACATTATCAGCCGTGGATCTCGCAGTCATGTACCCGAGCGTCGCTCAGAAAGACTGACTTCGCGGTTTTCATAACTGAAGTCAACATAGATCATTACAAAAACGTCAGTAGGAATTTAGTTATTAAAAGCAATGTTATCATATAAAATACTCGATCAAATGAAAAACCGCACATTTTCTCACTTTAACGAACAGTAGGCCCTACTACGGTGCCGATTTAACAGTCCAAAGTTTCAGAGCTGGAATGACCAGGACACGGGCTGCCATACTCCGTTAAATATGCATACTGCTCATTCCAATCAATGCCTTAGAGTAGGGATTGAATAGCTGGAATGCTATGATGAACCAGTGCATTGCGTACCAATAGTATCAGGAAATTTATGAACCAGAGGAATGGCATGCTAAAGAAGAAAGTTATCTAACTCCCCAGCTACTTCCCATCAATGTTCACGCAGGCTGTTACACTCGGTACGACCGGGCGAGTTGGCCGTGTGGTTAGGGGCGCGCAGCTGTGAGCTTGCATCCGGGAGATAGTGGATTCGAACCCCACTGTCGGCAGCCTTGAAGATGGTATTCCGTGGTTTCGCATTTTAACACCGCGAAAATGCTGGAGCTGTATCTTAATTAAGGCCAAGGCCGTTTCCTTCACACTTCTCGCCCTTTCCTATGCCATAGTCGCCATAAGACATATCTGTATCGGTGTGACGTGAAGCAAATTTTAAAAAATTCTCGGTACGCAGCAGTAATCCCTTCTATCGGAGATGAGTGGCAACAGAAGACACAAAGCACATCACAACAAACAATGGTCAGTGTAGTGGTATTGTTGATCAATTTTATGAGCTTTCTATATTGTAGCTCTTCACGTTTAGTTTTCTTTCGACTCTGCTCCAGTGGATCACTTTAATATTTGGACAACACCAATGATGGACTGTTTCCTGACATAATGCGTTCGCAAACAAATGTATATACAACAAACACACGTCCAAAAATACATGAGTATATACCCCACGTATCACAACAAAATTAAATGTCAGGCAAATTGGTGAAGTGTTCTGATAGTGATAGAAAAGGAAATCATGAGATATTACACATCATTTTCTTATTCGGACACGTTGTCGTTACTCCATTTGCACGTGGCTACCTGACCCAATTGCAGCAAGGGAGAAACGTAAGGAGTAGGATACGTTTCCCTGAACTTCACTGCAGAAACACGTTTGAACAGCGCCAGCTAGTTATTCTCCACGATGCAAAGGGGCGTAATTGCAGAGATATTGCGCAAATGTTATGTATGAGTAAGAGTACGGCCAATGAGGGAGGAGGGGAAGGAGAAGGTGGTAGTGTTTCACGTTGGCACCAACAACGTAAGGCAAGCTGATATAAGTACCAACATAGTTGGAGATGTGTGGGATCTGGTAAATGTAGCACGGATGAAGTTTAAGAAAGCGGAGATTGTTAACAGTGGAATACTGTGTAGGAGGGATACTGACTGGAGGGTGATTGGGGATTTAAATGAGACTGTGGAGTGGGTATGTGGGAAACTGGGAGTGAAATTTCTAGATCCTAATGGGTGGGTAGGAGATAGGGATCTGCGCTCAGATGGCCATCACTTAAACCGCAGTGGTACGTATAAGTTAGGAAATTTGTTTGGAAGGGTAATAGGGAGGTACATTCAGGGAAACGGGGTGGCCTAGGGAGCGGTGATAAGGGAACAGGGAACTGGAAATCAAGTAGGGATGACATAAAATTGTTAGTGTTGAACTGTAGAAGTATTGTAAAGATAGGAATAGAATTAAGTAATTTAATAGATATATATTTACCAGATATTGTAATAGGAGTTGAATCATGGCTGAGAAATGATATAATGGATGCAGAAATTTTCACACGGAACTGGAGTGTGTATCGTAGAGATAAGATAGGAATGGTGGGAGGGGGAGTATTCATTCTGGTGAAAGAAGAATTTGTAAGCTACGAAAAAGTTAAAGATGAGACACATGAAATTCTAGGTGTAAGGCTCATTTCTAAAGATAATAGGCAACTTGATATATTTGGAGTGTACAGGCCGGGAAAGGGTAGCAATGACACGGATTCAGAATTATTTGATAAGATAATTAGCTATGTAGGAAACGACAAGGAAAGAAATGTGATTGTAGCGGGAGATCTGAATTTACAAGATGCCAGTTGGGAAGGTAATGCGAATGACAGGAAGCATGACCAACAAATGGCAAATAAGTTAATATGGGAAGGACAGCTGATTCAGAAAGTGATGGAACCAACCAGAGGGAAAAATATCCTGGATGTGGTGCTGATAAAACCAGATGAGCTCTATAGAGAAACTGAAGTAATAGATGGTATTAATGATCATGAAGCTGTTTTTGTCGTAGTTAAAAATAAATGTGATAGAAAGGAAGGTCTTAAAAGTAGGACTATTAGGTAGTACCATATGGCCGATAAAGCAGACATAAGGCAGTTTCTAAAAAGTAACTATGACCCGTGGAAAACGGTAAATAAAAATGTAAACAGACTCTGGGATGTGTTTAAAGCAATTATTGATGAGGAATGTGAAAACAGGTTTGTACCTTTAAAGGTGGTAAGGAATGGTAAAGACCCACCTTATTATAATAGAGAAATAAAGAGACTAAGAAGGAGGTGCAGACTCGAAAGAAATAGAGTTAGAAATGGCTGTGGAAGTAAGAGAAATTGAAGGAACTTACTAGAAAATTGAATCTAGCAAAGAAGGCAGCTAAGGATAACATGATGGCAAGCATAATTGGCAGTCATACAAATTTTAGTGAAAAATGGAAGGGTATGTATAGGTATTTTAAGGCAGAAACAGGTTTCAAGAATGACATTCCAGGAATAATTAATGAACAAGGGGCGTGTGTATGTGAGGATCTTCAAAAGGCAGAAGTATTCAGTCAGCAGTATGCAAATATTGTTGGTTACAAGGATAATGTCTAGATAGAGGAGGAGACCAAGGCTAAAGAAGTATTAAAATTTACATATGATAACAATGACATTTACAATAAGATAGAAAAGTTGAAAACTAGAAAAGCGGCTGGAATTGATCAGATTTCTGGGGATATACTAAAGACAATGGGTTGGGATATAGTACCATATCTGAAGTACTTATTTGATTATTGTTTGGTCGGAGGAGCTATACCAGATGAATGGAGAGTTGCTGTAGTAGCCCCTTTGTATAAAGGAAAGGGTGATAAGACATAAAGCTAAAAATTACAGGCCAGTAAGTTTGACATGCATTGTATGTAAGGTTTGGGAAGGCATGCGTTCGGATTATATTAGACATGTTTGCGAAGTTATTAACTGGTTAGATAGAAGGCAGTTCGGTTTTAGGAAAGGTTATTCAACTGAAGCTCAACTTGTAGGATTCCAGCAAGATATAGCAGATATCTTGGATTCAGGAGGTCAAATGGACTGTATCGCGATTGACCTGTCTAAAGCATTTGATAGGGTGGATCATGGGAGGCTACTTGCAAAAATGAGAGCAATTGGACTAGACAAAAGAGTGACTGAATGGGTTGCTATATTTCTAGAAAATAGATCTCAGAGAATTAGAGTAGGTGAAGCTTTATCTGACCCTGTAAATTAAGAGGGAAATTCCTCAAGGCAGTAGTATCGGAGCTTTATGTTTTCTTATATATATAAATGATATGAGTAAAGAAGTTGAATCAGAGGTAAGGCTTTTTGCGGATGATGTTATTCTCTGTAGAGTAATAAATAAGTTACAAGATTGTGAGCAACTGTAACGTGACCTCGATAATGTTGTGAGATGGACAGCAGGCAATGGTATGTTGATAAACGGGGTTAAATGTCAGGTTGTGAGTTTCAGAAATAGGAAAAGTTCTCTCAGTTTTAATTACTGCGTTGATGAGGTGAAAGTTCCTTTTGGGGATCATTGTAAGTATCTAGGTGTTAATATAAGGAAAGATCTTCATTGGGGTAACAACATAAATGGGATTGTAAATAAAGGGTACAGATCTCTGCACATGGTTATGAGGGTGTTTAGGGGTTGTAGTAAGGATGTAAAGGAGAGGGCATATAAGTCTCTGGTAAGACCCCAACTAGAGTATGGCTCCAGTGTATGGGACCGTCACCAGGATTACCTGATTCAAGAACTGGAAAAAATCCAAAGAAAAGCAGCTCGATTTGTTCTGGGTGGTTTCCGACAAAAGAGTAGCGTTACGAAAATGTTGAAAAGTTTGGGCTGGGAAGAATTGAGAGAAAGAAGGAGAGCTATTCGACTAAGTAGTGTGTTCCGAGCTGCCAGTGGAGAGATGGCGTGGAATGACATTAGTAGACGAATAAGTTTGAGTGGCGTTTATAAAAGTAGGAGAGATCACACTATGAACATAAAGTTGGAATTCAAGAGTACAAACTGGGGCAAATATTCATTTATAAGAAGGGGAGTTAGGGATTGGAATAACTTACTAAGGGATATGTTCCAATAAATTTCCAATGTCTTTGAAACCATTTAGGGAAAGGCTAGGAAAACAACAGATAGGGAATCTGCCACCTGGGCGACTGCCGTAAATGCAGATCAGTAGTGACTGATTAATTGAATGACATTGTACGGCAATTTAAAGAAGAGGACAGGATTGCGTCTAAACCGCAAAACGGGTCAACTGAAAAAGCTAACTGATCGTGGAGAGAGACTACTCTTAAGAAAAATAGGGAACGATCCTAAACTGAATGTACCACAACCTGCACGGGACTTGGAAGAGGAAGCTGGTAAATCAGTGCACCCTGAAACTGTGCGCAGGACTCTTCGAAAGGCCAGATTTAACGGGAGGGTGTCGAGGAAAAAGCCATATATCAGTGAAGTGAACCGAAGGAAAAACTGAAGTTTGCCTTGAAATATGTACACAAGGATACAGGATGGTGGAAACATCTGTTATTTTGTGATGAGAGCAAATTTAATATTTATGGATCGGATGGGAGGAGAATGGCTTGGTGCAAACCAAATGAAGAATTAAAACCGAAACATTTGCAACCAACTGTGAAACATGGAGGCGGGAATGCAATGGTATGGGCGTACTTTTCGTCTGCTGTAGTGGGTGAAATGTCGTTTATTGAACTTATAATGAACTATAAACAGTATCTAGCGATCCTGAAGCAGAGTTTACACCAAAGTGAAAGAAAGCTTGTGATAAGGGACATTTTTCATTTCTATCAAGATAATGAAAGCGTGGAATGTCCGAATCTGGCTGTTGTTGAACTGCCTAAAGGTGCTTGAAACTCCACCCCAGATGCCGGATCTCAATCCCATTGCGAATTTATGGAGTGAACTTGACAAGAGAGTGAAGACTTCCAGAATAACGTCAAAGAAGGAACTGCAACGAAAACTGATACAAGAATGGGCTAATATTAGCCCTAAGGACACGGAAAAGTTAGTTTGTTCTATGCCACAACGACTGAAAGCCGTGGCAATGCCACTAGATTGATTTGAGTTCCACGTTACGCTACAGTTTCGGTCATTATGATCCTTGTGTCCGAATATTAAGGTGGTTTTGCTATGTGATAAAGTGACGACTTATTTTTTATCTACGTGTCATTTTTGTTCTGAGACACTTGTATTATTATGTAATCATAGTGGAAACATTGGGGTTTTTTATTGTCAAACTTTCTTTTCTGTATGTATAAAAAAGTACATATATAATATTCAGATTGTCACATGTCATATGGTGTCCGAATATTATATTGTATATTATACTGTATATTATGACATCTTATAAAATTATTGATAGCATAGACTGTAGTGTCTTATTCTCCGACTTAACGTATCGATTTTCATTAAATTCTGTTTACCCATTTTCTTATGACTCGGCGCTGAGATGGACTTAGTAACAAAAATCCAAATTCATGAATATCTCTGTGATCATTGCCGGTCGGTAACAATATATAAGACATAAATGATCTGAAATTTAATACTATATAACTTTAGTTATGTAGTATTTATCGATACGATCACTAATAAATATTTGAGAATTAAATTTTAGGCTTTCCCCTAAACTACCATTTTACTCAGCGTGAATAAAATTATTTATGGTATAGATTATAGTTACTTATTCCCTGACTTTGCATACCGATTTTCATTAAGATAGGAGCACTAATAACATAAATATTTGAGAAATAAATGTTATCCTTCCCCTAAACTACCATTTTTCTCAGCGTGAATACAACTATTTATAGCCCAGATTGTAGCGACTTATTCCCCGACATTGCATACCGATTTTCATTAAATTCTCTCCAGCCGTTTTTTCGTGATGCGTGTACATACATACATACAGGCAGGCAAGACAGACAGACAGACAGACAGACAGACAGACAGACAGACAGACAGACAGACAGACAGACAGACATTGTTGAACATTAAAAAGTGCATTTCCTTGTTACTGTGGACACGATTGATATAGAAATACCATCCTTTTAAAATTCTGAGCAATGTACAGACATAACTCTTATTTTATACATATACTAGCTGATGTACCCCTGCTTCGCTACGGAATTTTAGTGTACACGTTGTGAACAAGATTGTATTAAATTGCATAGCTCTTAACGTTACCCTAGAAACGCGACGAGGAAGTCCCCAAACGTCTTTTCTCATAATGAAGACTGAGTTAGGGAATTTTCACTGTAATGGTAGACCCGCTTGCATACCATCAGTCACAATCAGGTTGGGGAGTTTTCATTATAATGGTAGACACTCACTCTCCACCTGCCTTTTTACATCCTCAGAAAGACTGTCTTAGTGGTTTTCCCAACTGAAATGAACATACATTACAATGACGTCAGTAGGAATGGCGCGATTAAAAGCAATGCTTCCATATGAAATACTCGATCAAATGAAACACCACACATTTTCTCACTTTTAACGAAAATGACTACATTGCCGATCAAACAGTCCATAGTTCCAGAGCTGGAATGACCAAGCCGCAGACAGCCGTGATTCGTGAACACTCTTCGTCTTTTTTCGGCGGGGAGAGGGTCGAATAGTGGAGACTCCCAGGGCAAAAAACTATGCCCTTTTACTAATCTGTTTCCCGATGAGTCGGCGGCGGAAAAATATATCTGACTTAGAGGCAAACTTTCCTCCAAGCCAGAGGAGAAATCCCCTCTTCGCTGCTAATTTGGAATAAAATGAATGTAGAATTTAATAAAAGTGAAGGGGAAGATGTTTTTCGTAAGAAACGGCTTTTTTTCAGGGTTGAATTTTGAGTTATTTAGTGAATTGTGGTGCTATAATTTGGAATAGGCCTAAACTGTTATTCCAGACCAGGTCATACTACTACTACTACTACTACTACTACTACTACTACTACTACTACTAAGTCAGCCTCTGCCTTAAGTATGTACACTGCTCATTCAAAACAGCGCGTCAGAGCAGGTATCGAATGACTGGAATACTAAAAAGAACCAGTGTGTTACGTAACAGCTGTATCAGAAAATGTATGAACCAGAGGAATGGCATGCTAAAGAAGAAAGTTTTCTAACTCCCCGGCTATTTCCCGCCAGTATTCAGCCAGGCTGTTATACTCGGTACGCAACAGTAGTCTCATCTATCGGAGTTGAGAGGCAGCATAAGAGACAAATAACATCACAACAAACAATGGTCAATGTAATGTTATTGTGGATAAATGTTATGCGCTTTCGATATTGTAGGCCTTCACATTTAGTTTTCTTCCGACTCTGGAATACCACTCATCATGGTCGGTACGGTAAAACTGAATAAAACATAAATGATTGGAAATTGTATACCCTGTAACTTTGTTATACAGTACTGTCCGATAGGACCAAAAACATAGGTATTTAAAAATTAAATTTTAGGTGTCTTCCCCTAAACTATAATTTTATCCAAGGTGAATAAAATTGTTTGAGCTTAATTTCTTATTCCCCGACTCCATATACCGATTTTCATTAAATTCCGTTAACCCATTTTCTCGTGGCTCGGCGTCGATATGGACTTAGCAGCAAAACTACAAATTCGTGAATATCGGTGTAACCATAGCCGGTACGGTAAAAATGTGTAAGACATAAATGGACGGATATTTAATTCTATATCACTTTGGTTATGTACTATTTATCGATACGACCACTAATAATATAAATATTTGAGAATTAAATTTTAGGCCTTCCCCTAAACTACCATTTCATTCAGCATGAATAAAATTATTGATAGCCTAGATTGCAGTGGATCATTCTTCGAGTTTGTATACCAGTTTTCAATGAGATAGGACCATTAATGACGTAAATGTTAAGGATTAAATTTAGGCCTTCCGCTAAACTACCATTTCACTCAGCGTGAATAAAATTATTTATAGGCTAGATTGTAGCGACTTATTCCCCGACTTTTCATACCAATTTGTATTAAGATAGGACCACTAATAATATAAATATTTAAAAATTAAATTTTAGGTCTTCCTCTAAACTATCATTTCTATCAGCGTGAATGAAATTATTTATGGCTTAGATTGTAGCGACTAATTCTCCGACTTTGAATGCTGATTTGTATTAAATTCTCTTTAGCCGTTTTCTAGTGATGCGTGTACATACATACATACATACAGAGAGACAGACAGAAATTACGGAAAAGTAAAAGTGCATTTCTTTGTTACTGTGGTCATGCCCGATACAGAAATACCATTCTTTTCAAATTCTGAGCAATGTACAGACAAAACTCTTATTTTATATTTTATACATAAATAGACAGATAGAAGATCTATCACACTCTTGAATCAGCCCACACCGAACTCCGTCAGCCGTTTCTTAACCAGTGTGAAGTGTGGTGTAACATCAAACATATAACAGTGCAGCGTCTTATGTTCGTGAAACTTATGAAATGTGATGAAATTACAAATTATTTTGCGTGACAGTGCAGTTTCTCGTTCGTTAGCTTACTATGTATTAATTAAGTATATATTATTTTCTTTGACGTTTATTTTGAATGTTGATTGCTACTTGCTATTATAGCACGCATTCTATTGAATTTGAGAGCATTTGGCTGAATATCAGTACTGTGCGGTTTTTCAATTACTTCAAACGAGAACCGAAAAAAAAAAAGCAGCACGATTTGTTCTGGTTGATTTCCGACGAAGGAGTAGCGTTACGAAAATGTTACAAACTTTGGACTGGAAAGAATTGAGAGTTCCTAGCGCACTGTGGAGGGATGGCGTGGAATGACATTAGTAGACGAATTATTATTATTATTATTATTATTATTATTATTATTATTATTATTATTATTATTATTATACTCGAGTCGGAAACATACACATTTATAGTTAACGTACAAGTAATTCTGAAGTACACACAACATAACATGTGAGATCATATTATACATGCGCGGTATTTTGCAGTATCCAGTGCACTCCGAGTGGCTTTTAGGAGATCGTCCTCTCTGCAAGATGTTGGGCACTGAAGCATGTGGCTCGTGGTTTGATCTTGTCTACATTCACATCTTGTACCGATCTTATCCCTGGATCTTCCTATTCCTGATCGTAGCCTGTTCAGGGACTTCCACACCAACCAGCTTTCATTACGTCCAGCTGGTAACTGCTCAGCTGGTGAGGGGTCTTCTTCTTCCACAGCTCCAGCCTTGCCTTATTTGATGAGAAGCTCTTGCGGCATCTCCGCCGTTGCTGAGGAGGACTATGTCCATGCTGCTCTGTTCCGTTTTAAGCCTCTCCCTGTTGGCAGCTACTTCTCTACGTACGCAGGGTGGCGCTATTCCATCCATCTAATAGAGCTCATCTGTCGGAGTAGGCTTTAAGCAATCTGTAACCAATCTGCAGGTTTCATTCAGGGCCGTATCTACTTGTCTGGCATGAGATGAACAGTACTAGACTGGGGAAGCCTTTTCAGCAGCAGAAAAACACAGTGCCACTGCTGAAGTTCTTATTGTTTGAGGATGAAAAGTCCATTGTGACCCTGCTAATTTACGAATAAGATTGTTTCGTGTAGAGATTTTCGTCTTATTACTCTTGCAGTGAGTTTTGAACGTAAGAGCTCTATTCAGGGTTACTCCCAGGTATTTTGGAGTGTGACAGTGCTGCAATTGGATACTTGGCCATTCTAGACATAGGCCTAATTCTCAGTAAACTTCCCTATTCCTTAAATGGAAGGCACATACTTGTGTCTTAGAAGGATTGGGTCTGATTGGGTCTGATTTGGTTTTGACTGTAGTATCTTGACAGATCACTAAAGGCAGTTGTCAGATTTCTCTCCACGGATTCAAAGCTTGAGTCTTGTGCACATATAAGAAGCTCCTTGTTGGGGTCAACGGCAGGTCGTTTGCATAGATGTTGAAGACAACTGGAGCTAAGACGCTCCCCTGAGGTATGCCCTTTTTCAGTGCTCTCCAACGACTGCGCTAACCTTGGAAGACAACAAAAAAAAAACTGCAGTTTTGAAGGAGAGTACTGGTAAGTCTAGTTAGATGGATTAAAGTTGAGTCATGGTTCTTTAAAGTAGGAAAGATCTCAGGATGAACATAAAGTTAAAATTCAAGAGGACATATAGGGAAATATTTGTTTATAGGAAGAGGAGTTAGGGATTGGAATAATTTACCAAGGGAGATGTTCAGTAAAATTCCACGTTCTTTGAAATTGTTTAAGAAAACGACAGTCACCTGGGCGACTGCCAAGAACGCAGACCCGTGGTGATTGGTTGATTGGTCTTACTTTCCAATGGTGTATTTCTTCTTAGAATAACAGTCACTGCCGCCGTGGATATAGGTCGTTCGCAGCCACACCTGAGGCGAGGCGTCATTAATATGGACGGTCGCAATGCTTGGAATGATGCCGCACGCATCGACAATTCGCACGCATTGCGCATTCTTTATGGGATTGCGCGCCACCGACAGAACAATAATTGTGGTGGTGATGTAATGCGCACTAGTTCATTTCGTTTCGAGTTGACGAGGAAAGCAAGGATTGTAGCAGGAACTGGCAAACTGTAGGACAATCCTCAGAGGAAAGAACGACTTGCTAGTTCGTGCGGTTAGTTCCAACACTCGTGTCATCGTATTATTAATGTTGAAAACATGGTTTAGCAGAGTACGAAAAACGTAAAATTAACCATTTTCCTCAATTGCCCCGAAGGTTGAAGGGCTAAAGGGTCCAGAAATGTTTCAAACTGTGAGTCCTGGAAAGCTCTATCAAACTAAAAAGAAAAACAAATTTCGAAAATCACTTCTGGCCTAAATGCAGTTCCGGAAAACAGCCTAAAATCACTTGTGTCTTTAGTCTTCTTTTTGATTCAAATCCTAGCCAAATTTACTTGTTTACATTATTCCTTCTGTGATATGTTCGTTGGTTCAATACCTTCAGGCGTTTTTTGATTTTTTTGAAAAATGTCCACACCGAATGTAGTTATAGTCACATTAGCGCTCGTAGTGGTAGAAAAAGGCAAACTGCTAATGTAATCACGGCCGACTTGATGCGTCGCTCTAGCTAGCGCAGCGAGGGATCCAGTCGATCGTGATCTAATCGACCGAATAACGATGATTAAGAAACGTATTGTAATGTTTAGGAACATATCAGGAATATATTCTCATAATGCATTATATGTTATTTACCTAAAATTGGTAGCTCACACCCCTAGGATGCTTCCAACATTGAGTTGCTTGCCAGAAGGGCTACAACTGTGGATTTTTATGACACTTCAGTTTAACTTTTATATAGCAAGAAGTTAGTTTGCACATTCGTTGACTTCAAGAAACTTATGGCTCCGTTGATCGACAATCTTCGTTTCACAAGTACTGAAAGAATCATGATACCGTAACAATAATAAGAATATTGATAATAATAATAAACGGATGGTAATACGCTGGGATAGAATCTTTCAAATCTGCTTTACGTCGCACCGACACAGATACTGTACGTCTTACGGCGATGTTGGAATAGGAAAGGGCTAGGAGTGGGAAGGAATCTGCCCAGCATTTGCCTGATGTTGAAATGGGAAATCACGGACAACCATTTTCAGGGTTGCCGACGGAGGGCAGCTACGCGACTCTAACCGCGCGGCCAGCTCGCTCTTGTCAACACCTTTGTACTGTTGTATTAGGCTCTTCACTTGCATCTTCTATCTGCCCTCCTTTTGTCAACTATTGTAGTCTTCCAATCAGGTATGAGGCATTTTCTTGGATAGATGGCCAGACAGTGTTACCTAGCAACCGTGCAGACTGTGTTGTAAGGTGTGGATGGATGGTCAGACAATGTTACCTACCAACCGTGCAGGCTGTGATGTAAGGTAGGGATGGATTGCCAGACAGTGTTACCTAGCAATCGTGCAGGCTGTGATGTAAGGTATGGATGTATGGTCAGACAATGTTACCTAGCAACCGTGCAGGCTGTGTTATGGCTGATGGTCATCTGAAATTAGCAGCTGTTGCAGTATGGCCATGACTGAGAGACATATTTATGATGATTTGATTTTCACAAAGGGAAACGTGGTTTCTTGTTTCCATTCATTTAATTAAACTTTGACCATCACTAGCTGGGATCTTCTTCCTAATAAGAGCTGGCCGTGACGCATAGTTACTAGTCTTTCCATATTACGCATATTAAAAGAGTGATCCTACGTGAAACACTCTGCAGCGGGAAGCATGATTAAGTGTGTAAGGAGTGTGATTATAGCTTAATAATATGTATATTTAAGAGCTTTACCGCTTAATTATGGGCTATAAGCACGATAGTCAGAATAAAATCTGTTATTGTGCATGCTTTCAAGGAACAAAGGAGCTTTTCTAGACCACCACGACCTTGTAATACGTAGCGTCATCTCTAAAGCTGCAATTACTAGGGGAGTAGTTGGCCATGGCCGTGTTCCGCAGACAAATGTTATCCGTATTTTAATACAGTCTTGTTCAGAGAATTGATATACCCTGGAATTTTTAATGCATGAAAATACAGTATCAAGTTGTAGTTGCCTAAAATACCTTGCTAAGATGATAAAATACAATTTTCACACCCGGCAAATGCTGAGACTGTACCTAAATTAAGGCCACGGCCGGTTCCTTCCCACTCCTAGCCCTTTCTTATCCCATCGTCACCATACGAGCTATCTGTGTCGGTGCGACGTAAAGCCAATTGTAAAAGAAAAAAGGTACTAATATAAAATTAAATTGGGTATTCAAAATTACGATCAACAATTGTTTGACAGCATAAGCAGCCTGATGGTAGGCGGGATTAAGTTGATCCCGGGGTGTCCTTCAGCCATCTGCTTTCGGAGCGCTTTCCCTCTGGTCAGCAGAGAATCCCATTGCGAACAGTAATGCCCAGTTTACATGATGCCAGTTGTAGGCGACAGTTGAACGAGAACGCGTATTGCCACGCCGGTAGATGAGAAATAATAATGTTATTGGCTTTGCGTCCCTCTAACTACTTTTACGGTTTTCGGAGACGCCGAGGTGCCGGAATTTAGTCCCGCAGGAGTTCTTTTACGTGGCAGTAAATCTACAAACATGAGGCTGACTTACTTGAGCACCTTCAAATACCACCGGACTGAGCGTGGATCGAACGTGTCAAGTTGAAGTGAACCGTCTGAGCGACTCAGCCCGGCAGATGGCTGCGTGCGCAGCGTCTGCAGTATCCCGTGAGCAATTAATTTTATTGTGTAATTATATGTGCCGGGAATTCATTGCTGAGTCATGCAAAGTTTTGACCTCAATCACACCGAATTCTTGAATGTTAATTTTATGGGTAATCTGAGAAAGTGCCGGTTGACGAGCATTTTTATCTTCATGCTGGTCCCACAAACAGCTCAACAACCCCACTTTGGAGCCATCATTACGCGAACAGCTTACAAATAATTTAAAAATTAAAGTATTTAAATTATCAAGACCACGCAGACGGCTGCACCTCTCGGTTGACACATGAGAACTGGTACAAGCTACTGGCCTGTCACGTTGACACTACGCGACCGAGCTCGATAGCTGCAGTCGCTTAAGTGCGCTCAGTATCCAGTAATCGGGAACCCCTCTGTCGGCAGCCCTGAAGATGGTTTTTCGTGGTTTCCCATTTTCACACCAGGCAAATGCTGGGGCTGTACCTTAATCAAGGCCACGGCCGGTTCCTTCCCACTCCTAGCCTCTCCCCGCCCCATCGTCGCCATAAGACCTGTCTGTGTCGGTGCGACGTAAAGCAAAAAAAAACCACTACGCGAACTGTCCCGACAATACTGAGCTACGGGTGGTGGGCCCAGTTGGTTGCCTAGAGACAGTCGGCTGACTGGGCAATTGGCTAGACTGAAGTGTTCACACGTTGCCATTATTTGTAAGTCAGTCAACTGTCTTCTGACATATTGTAAACTATAATAAGCATAATACTGTTTCGGGGCTGAGGTTAAAGGGGCAGCAATCCGATGTCCTCGTCATCCTTCTCCGCTTTTATCCAGGCGTGGTTTCCCATTTTCACACCTTAATTAAGGACACGGACGCTTCCTTCCCACTGTTAGCCCTTTCCTATCCCATCGTCGCCACAAGACCTACCTATGTCGGTGCGATGTTTATTATTATCATCATCAATATTTCGTCTTCTTCTTAATATTATCATGATTCCTTCAGTACTTGTGAAACGAAGATCGTCGATCAACGGAGCCATAAGTTTTTTTTAAGTCAACGAATGTGCATACTAAATTCTTGCTATAAATTCTTTGAGGTCTGAGGATTAACTCTAGGTTCACGTTTTACATAAAAGCTAAACTGAATTGTCATAAAAATCCACAGTTGTAGCCCTTCAGGTAAGCGACGTAAAGCAAATTCTAAAAATTAAATAAATAAATAAAATAAATCTAGGCGTCAGGACTGTGGTTTTTTTCTAACTCCGCGATGGTCCTTCTGCAGGGAATTTAGTGTTCACCGTCCCTCATGGAGCAGAACTTACAGTCCTCTGGAAAAGGTATTCGGGATAGTGCGACGGCGTTGGAATGCAGGTAACCCTTTGCGATGTTCACTCGTGCAGTCTCTACAGCGATATGCTTTGGTTGGTGAGAAAGTTTACTTTTTCATTCGTCCGTGTCCCTTAGTCCAGAGCAGTCCTGTGCCGGTGTTAAAACATTTACTGGTGCTATTCCTCATTACGGGAAGGGATTATGAACAATTCTCGTCGACAAAACCATGCAACTTTTCCGAGAGTATCTGAACTGTGAAGCCCTTAACAAATCGACAGTGGTCACACACAAGGTAGGGGACCAACGTTCGTCCCCCTAGGGATTTCCAGTTTGCACGGTTGGTACCTAATGTTTAGTCGCGCACACGCGTAGCTTCATCCCGTTGTGTGCTGCACCACGTTGCTAGAGTGGGCACTGATATGTGTGTGATACTGGACTGCATTTCAATCATGTGGTGTAGTTCCTGGCGTGTAATCGCTACAGTGAGGTGGTTGTGTGAGTTACTCTGGTGGTCATTATAACAAATCAGGGAGTGTTCGTAATTCCGTCCCCCTTCGTATTATCTGTTATTTATGAAGTTTATTATTATTTTCAAATGGGAAAGCGCAAGAACTGGGATAATGATGCTATGAAAAATGCTGTTAAGGCAGTGCGGGCAAGATAATGAATTACGAACATGCAAGTAAAGCGAGCAACGCTGAGAGATTATGTTAAAACGACTGCCAATAAAATATTTGTCATAAATGTCCTTCAAGTAGTTCATTATAGGAAAAGTGTTTGGTAAGGTTAGAAAAGAAAAATATATTAAAATTAATTGGTAGTTTATTTTTTTGTTTATGTGAAATATTGACTAGTTTACGTTATAACAGTTTCATGGAACTTGCCCGTAAGTGGAGAATATATTCAGTAATATACACTGTAATATCTGAAGGCTTTTGAAAATATTAAATGAATTAACGGTGAGTGAAATAAGTATAAATACCAAGATAATGGGCGCCACCTGTAAAACAATTACAGGAATATATAACTATGTAGAGCAATGAGTAACTCCCTCTCCCAAGCCGACGGTCATCAGGCTGACGAAGCTCCAGACTTACTTTATAACCTTACCTGTTTACCCCTGAAATTAGATGTAGGTAGCATGCCAGGTTCATCCTCATTCCACTGATAAAAGGATTTACTGCAAGTTTGATACCAGGAATTTACTCCCAAAATAATAAACAAAAATATAATACATACCACAATAATCATCACTTAAAGAGACCCCCTCCTGATTGCCGTCCACAAAGGTAACGTACAAACAACTACGACCAACATTAATTATTACTTCACGAGACCTACTCGTTTGTCGTTTACAAAGGCAAATATACACACTACTAACAACAACCAAATCATTACTTGACGAGACCTACTCGTTTGTCGTTTACAAAGGCAAATACACACTACTAACAACAACCAAATCATTACTTGACGAGACCTACTCGTTTGTCGTTTACAAAGGCAAATACACACTACTAACAACAACCAAATCATTACTTGACGAGACCTACTCGTTTGTCATTTATAAAGGCAAATATACACACTACAAACCATCAATAACATTTTTGATACTATATATACATTTCTTAACACACCTCCAGATAAGAGTCCCTCTACACTCTCTACTGTTACAGAAGAAAAACCGTAATCTGGTAAAGAAAAGTACGACGACTTTCTCTACGTACGGTGCAACCTTCTTTACGAAGAGCATCCCTAACCTTATTTACACACTTCAACGACGTCTTGAGTCCTTCCCGAGTGCCGCACAGGTTAGTGTGGCGCCTCACGTCTCACGTTTCTCCAACTGAAACTGCATACTCGGCCGACGATCTTCTTTACCCAGAATTAGCTCTGTGCACAACCACACATCCACTACCGAATGCAGTGGACCACCAGAAACTTGTAGCGATCAGCGATATTTAGCGTGCTCACTCCGTAGGTAAAATATACTTAAGACCAATACAGCATCGCCTAGGAATCTGCGCAAAGTAGCTCCCGCGCGCCGGTCCGAGTGAGAAACACAGAATCAAGAACACAAACTCAACCAGAAACAGAATCAGAGTCCGAATGACTTGCCACACACGCGTACATACTTATATAGCTTGCTGCACGTGGTCATAGCGTTCCGAAAAGTTTATAGGTAGCAACGCTCTCACAGGCACATCTTCACGCGTCACTCAGTCAACCCAATCTCGCTTAAAACAAAGCCCTCGTATTGGCTATTGAGTGTCTGATGTGACATTGAACGTCCACTTACGTATATCCACATTGATCTTCTTCAGCCTATACCACCTGCCGTGCCCCGTGTTTCCAAGCCACTTGTTGCAACACATTCACTGACTTCAACCGTCCTTCCCGATATAGTCGCAGTTTTCCCGGTTGCACAATCCTTACGGCTAGGCCATATTTACAGACTCTTACCCAGGGGTAGAAGAAAATAGAAATAATTCAGTAGCCAGCCCATTTTTCGCAAATATACATTATGAACACCACAGGTTAGACTAGGATCAAGCTACGTATTATTTTTGAAATGTGGCCTTAAGTCGTATAGTCTCAGTTCATACAAGAATGGAAATTTATATTTTAAGAGATACTAACCCAAATAATCACCAGTCACCTTCAAGGTCAGCGTCTTTTAAAATTACTCTACATGTGCCTGTTTGATTTCCCACCAGTAACATTCAACTTGCTTAACAATGCAAACCAACCTTCAAAATCAGTGTAGGGTCTGTTTTTTTGCAGTATGATAAGATGCCATGAACAATGCATTCATATGATGTAACATATTAGCATTCATTTTCTTGACGCACCTCACTAAAAGTGCACATTCGGGATTTTTCATGAAACTTTCAGTCTCCTGCCGGCCCCGCGGTGTAGTGGTAGCGTGTCTGCCTTTTACTCGGAGGCCCCGGGTTCGATTCCCGGCCAGGTTACGGTTTAGACCTGGATCTGAAGGCTGGTTCGAGGTCCACTCTCTCTACATGATTATTGATTACAACTGAGGAGCTATCTGACGGTGAGATGGCTACCCCGGTCAAGAAAGCCAAGGATAACGGCCGAGAGGATTCGTCGTGCTGACCGCACGACACCTCATAATCTGCAGGCCTCCGGGATGAGCAGTGGTCGCTTGGTAGGCCAAGGCCCTTTGGGACTGTTAGGCCATTTCTTCAGCCTCCTGCCACTTCGAGTGAGGATAGGATTTTATAGGATAGTATGTTTTAAACATTTCCAGTTTAAATGGTCCTGAAAATCCAGATACATCTTTAGAATGTTTGTCGGCAATACTACGAAAGTTACTGCATAATTTCCACTTCGTAATTCCTTCTTCATAGCACAGCCACGGTAGTCATTCAAGCTACGATTCTCTGCATTGTGTATCATTCTCATACTTCTCTGAATCAGTAACATTCAGCTTGCTTAACAATGTAACCAAACCTTCAAAATCAGTGTAGGGTCTGTTATTTTTTGCAATATGATAAGATGCCATGAACAATGCATTCATATGCTGAGACATATTAGCATTCATTTTCTTTACGCACTTCGCTGAAAGTGCTGAAATTTCCGTTTGCCTGAAAATTGAAATTTCGACGTATTTTTTATGTTTGACCTATCATTGTCCCGAACACCATAAATTTCACGCTGGTCATTGTCGTCCTGAACTCTACAGTCGGCAATTCCATCAAGTGTTTTGTCACATTCACTCCCTTCTGTATCACTTTGTGTTACGTTTACGGGCCCTACTTACGAAGAAATCTGAAGGAGTACACTGTTTGTTACTCGCATCAGTCAATTTGTGCGGTTTTGTTCGTTTCAGTTTGCCGATTTTCTCCAGTATAGCACAGAAATGTGAAATACACCAGCGTTAAATGGCTTCCGAGTTCGCGGGCTTCGATATCTGATGCTACGTTGCCAATTTTCCATAAACGCACACGAATAAAAACAACCGTATTTATAAAGTGCCAACTGTTCAATACCAAAATGCTGTAATCAAATTAAAAGTATAAATATTGTTCGGTGAAAATACAAGAATTAATAAACACGTCATTCCGTATGTTCTAAATGCAAAGAATGAATTCCACGGGAATTTACAGTATCAGCACTGCTTTGGCGGCAATAGTCCAAGAACGGCTAGTCACGGGAAGGATGGCGGTAATGTAGTGTTTGTGGAATTATTTAACGTAGTAGTTCTCTGAATTTCTCCACAACTCTGGTCTGATCTTTGTACTCGGCTACCGATAGCTGATCATCTGTAATAGAACTCGATGTGTTACGATATGTTCACATGAAAGGATACTTGTTTGACGGGTTACAACGATATCTCCCATGACCGCTAGGCAGCTCCCGCGCAGAACTGAAACGTCCAGTTCCAAGCTACGAAGAGCAATTACAGAATTCAAGACTCTACCAAAAGCACAGAAAATGTTTATTGCACATATTAGAATATATGAGCTACAGAAAAAAAACGTGAAACACCACACGACTTGTTACTTTGTAAAGTAATGGGAAAGTACATGTAAGGGAATTCCTGATTTCAAAAAATAAATCTCCAAAACCGAATTTGAAAATTCAGGCGCCAGGTAAAAATTTTCAGGCGCCATGGCGACTGGGCGCCCGGTATTTTTCGACCTCTGCTCTTACCCAAACGGAAATTTATACAAAATATAATGATGCACATATGCAATATTCCCTAACTACACATTCTTATTATAATATTACGTTTTTACATTATAAATAAACATAATTACATGATTTTAACATTACAAACTATATAAGAAATTTCCTAACTTAAAAATTCGTGGATCGTACATACGTACGGTTACAACACTGCCTGACAAAAAAGTTAAGCACCCAGAATGAGTGGTCCAAATCGGTATACATGCGTACCATTGATGTATGAGTAAATGATTAGATTTACAGGGATCTGTAATGTGTAGAACGCCCGCCATGCCACCGTCCCGTTGTTGATATATTCTTACCAGTCAACTGCTGTGAGTCAGACGTACAGTACGAAGCACCCGCGATGCCTCGCAGACGTGTTAGACAGCCTGTTGACAGCATTTGACAGAGGCCTCATTGTGGGACTGCATGAGGCTGGTTGGTCGTACCGTGCAATCGCCAGGGACGTGGGCCATTCAGATGTGACAGTGACCCGATGTTGGACTCAAGGGTATAGTAATTGCCACGTAAGGAAATACCCCAGAAAGTAAATATCGCCGCCCGATGCTCTTCTTTTCTCTTTTTTGTAATGGCTGATCACTGCTGCCAACCTGCCTGGTTACATATTAAAATCATCAGACATAACCATAACAAACTAACCTCAATGTAAACACCGATAATGAATGTGTCCCTACCCTAGTAAATGATAAAAGATAAGATGAAATAAATCAAGATAATTATGAATATCTCCTCAATGAGGAATTAAGGAAATAAACACATTTTCTCACTTAAATTATCTGTCTTTATTTTGATATACAGTAGGCGTACTATAACCATATTCTTGAAAAGAGGGGCGTGTTAAACGATGCAATTTATTTAATAAGTCTTTGCAGTGTGATTTTCGAAAGTTCCAGACATCCAATGACTTCCCTTTCTTTTGCGCGAATATTTCCTTCTCTCTTCAATACCGGTAACCAGTAAGGAGAGAGATTATTGGGCATATTTTCAGCCTGCAGGCTGGTCATATCTTCAAGCTTATCAGGAAACATATAGGAATACTAATGTGCCAAGCTCCGTGAACAGAATTTAGGTCAGCTTTCAAGTTCACTGCGGATTTGAAAATAATAATGTTATAAGTTCTACTGCCAAAATTTCGTCCCGCAAGAGTTATTTCATGTACCGGTAGATCTAGACATGAGACTGACGTATTTGAGCACTTTCATCATTTCACACAAACTATGTTATTAAATGCATTATCCGAACATGCCACAATCCTACTTACCTGGTATTAGCCAAATAGATTTACAATCCCACAGAAAAAGAAAATATGCTTTAAATATTCTCGTAAATGTATCACTAGTGACTTTAACGGCGATGCGGTGGCAACACGCACTTCACGCTAGAGCAGTGATTGAACGTTGCCAACGTGCCAGATTAACGGTAAATGTAAGACGTCGTATCGGCAAGTAGGGTCCCTAAACTGTATGGTTACCGACACTGAAAAAGACCCAACAGCAAGAAAAGTAACCATAAATCAATATCTTAATATTACAGGGGAGAAAGGGTAAGGTTGCACCCTTAGGGTACGTCCTTACACGGAGAGGACTATACATGAGGGCACCCAGTCAAGTCGGCAGGTTCGGGTCGACCAAGAAACAGCACCCCGAGGGAGGACCGTCGTATGATGCGGCAAGGATTGCGGGACCTATCGGTATAAGGCATGCTTGGAGGTGCGACACCCTACTGACCTGGCGCCAACATTCCACCTGTAACTGGCAACGGCCTTGTCTCTTCCATGCCATATTATAATCAGACTCTACAACGTCGTGTGAGTTCCCGCACAGTCTCTCGACGACTCGCGTCCGCCGGTCTGGGGTCCTATCGCATCATGCATCGATTGCAATTGACACCCTGCTTTTGCCCGGAAGGATGGGCAGAGGACGACTGGCGTCGCGTCATGTTTAGTGATGAGTCCCATCTCTTCATAACCTCCGATGACCATCGTGTGCGGGTTTGGCGGCGTCGAGGGCAGAGGGCAGACCCTGCTCATATTGTGGAAAGACACACGGGCGTAATCCCTGGATCATGGTGTGGGGAGTCATAGCATTTGCGTTCAGATCACCTCTAATAGTACTTCGGCAGACTTTGACGGCACAGCGATACGTCACAGACATTCTGTGTCCGCGCGACCTACCCCTTATGGCACAGCACGCTGGGGCACTGTTGCAACAAGATAATACACGTTCACACACAGCACGTGTGTCTATGGACTGCCTAGAGCATGTTGAGGTCCTCCTGTGGCCAGCAAGATCCCCGGACGTCTCCATCATCGAACACGTGTGGGATGACATTGGAAGGGGGCTCCGTCCCACTATGGACCTGCGGGATCTGGAGGGACAGCTACAACAACTGTGAACGAACTTGCCTCACGAGAGGACCCAAAGGCTCTTTGTGTGACACCCTACTGACCTGGCGCCAACATTCCACCTGTAACTGGCAACGGCCTTGTCTCTTTCATGCCACTTTGTAGTCATTTCAATAAAGGCATATGGTCTTTCAGCTTATGTAGTTTCATTCATTTTCAACCACTCTTCTCGGTGTTTAACTTTTTTTGTCAGGCAGCCTTGTCCATACTATTTCTAAATTTCTACAAGTACAAAACTGCTATGGGAGGAAATATGGGCCCCCTACCTCATTTATGACACCTGTTTTTGTAACTTTTGAACAGGCTCAAGAGAGATTTTAAGACAACTGAAAAGGCTTTATTGATAACACAATATTGAAAGATAAATACAGCGAAAGCTGCCCACAGTGCCCAACAGTGGATAATGGCCATTATTACAGGTGGCTGCTGGATTGTGGTGGCGACAGTTTGGAATCGGAGAAGACTTCTAATTCATCACCCAGTAGAACATGCAGAATATTAAATGTAGCATGTACTACGAATGTGACAGTAGGCTATTTTTAATTATCTGTAGAATTACATTTTCTTGCTTCACTTACAATAAAACCTTTCAGTGTGATTTGTAATATCTCTTGTTAAGGTGGGTACAGACATGCGCGTCGCGCGCCAAGGTTACGCACTGCAGCCCGTAGCGTTCCGCCAGCTTTCAAACATGCAACGGCCTATATTTATTTGTATTATGCAAGCAAACCGAGACGAAAACAGTCATATACAGGTAGAACTACACATGGTGCTGCGAATATGCTGGCTGACAGTAAGTGGGCATTATAAAAAATTTACCAGAATGTCACCTACAGTCTGATGCCGTAGTTTATCCATAATCTATATATATAAAATAAGAGTTTTATCTGTACATTGCTCAGAATTTTAAAAGGATGGTATTTCTGTATCAGTAATAAGGAAATGCACTTTTTACTTTTCCGTAATGTCTGTCTGTCTGTCTGTCTGTCTGTCTGTCTGTCTGTCTGTCTGTCTGTCTGTCTGTCTGTCTGTCTGTCTGTCTGTCTGTCTGTCTGTCTGTCTGTAGGCCTACACGCATCACGAGAAAACGGCTGAAGAGTATTTAATGGGAATCGGTATACAAAGTCGAGTAATAATTCGCTACAATCTAGACCATAAATAATTTTATTCACGCTGACTGAAATGGTAGTTTAGGGGAAGGCCTAAAATTTAATTCTCAAATATTTGTTATTAATGGTCATATCTTAACGAAAATCGGTATGCAAAGTCGGGGAATAAGTTGCTATAATATAGGCCATAAATAATTTTATTCATGCTAAACGAAGTGGTAGTTTAGGGGTAGGACTAAAATTTAATTCCCAAAAAATTATGTTATTAATAGTCGTATCGATAAATACATGTAGTATTATATTTCCGATTATTTATGTCTTATACATTGTTACCATACCGGCTATGATCGGAGACATTCATGAATTTGGATTTCTGTTACTAAATCCTTATCAGCGCCGAGTCACGAGAAAATGGGTAAACAGGATTTAATGAAAATCGGTATGTAAAGTCGGAGAATAAGGAACTACAGTCCACGCTATCAATAATTTTAAAAGACGGCCTAAAATCACATAGTCTAAAGAAAACTAAATGTGAAGAACTACAATGTAGAAAGCTCATAAAATTGATCAACAATAACATTACATTGACCATTGTTTGTTGTGATGTGCTTTGTCTTCTCTTTCCACTCATCTACGATAGATATTGTCCGGCTCCATGGCTAAATGGTTAGCATGCTGGCCTTTGGCCACAGGGGTCCTGGGTTCGATTCTCTGCAGGGTCGGGAATTTTAACCGTCATTGGTTAAGTTCTCTGGCACGGGGGCTGGGTGTATGTGTCGTCTTCATCATCATTTCATACTTATCACGACGCGCAGGTCGCTTACGGGAGTCAAGTCAAAAGACCTGCACCTGGCGAGCCGAACATGTCCTCGGACACTCCCGGCATTAAAAGCCATACGCCATTTCATTTCCGATAGATAGGATTACTGCTGCGTACCGAGTATTTTTTTTAACATTTGCCTTACGTCGCACCGACACAGTTAGATCTTATGGTGACGATGGGATAGGAAAGGGCTATGAGTGTGAAGGAAGCGGCCTTGGCCTTAATTAAGGCACAGCCCCAGCATTTGCCTGTTGTGAAAATGGGAATCGACGGAATATCATCTTCAGGGCTGCCGATAATGGGGTTCGAATCCTCTATCTCCCGGATGCAAGGTCACAGCTGCGCGCACCTAACCACACGGCCAACTCGCCCAGTCGTACAATCAATCAATCAATCAATCAATCAATCAATCAATCAATCAATCAATACTGATCTGCATTTAGGGCAGTCGCCCAGGTGGCAGATTCCCTATTTGTTGTTTTCCTAGCCTTTTACAAGTGGAACAGTCCGCCTAAATACTGGCGGGAAGTACCTGGGGAGTTAGGTAACTTTCTTCTTTAGCATGCCATTCCTCTGTTTCTTAAATTTTCCGATACTACTGGTACGTAAAGACACTGGTTCGTACATAGCATTCGAGGTATTCAGTCCCTACTCTGAGGCACTCATTGGAATGAGCAGTGTGCATATTTAGCGGAATAAAGGCAGAGGTGTGTTCATGGCTGTCTGCGGCCTGGTCATTCCAGCTCTGGAACTTTGTACTGTTAGATCGGCACCGTAGTACTGTTCGTTAAAAGTGAGAAAATCTGTAGTTTTTCATTTGATCGAGTATTTTATGTGATAACATTGCTTTTAATCGCTACATTCCTACTGACGTTTTTGTAATGACCTATGTTGACTTCAGTTAGGAAAACCACAAAGTCAGTCCTTCTGAGAATCGCGTAGCGAAGCACGGGTACATCAGCTAGTATGATATAGTTTTATTTGTACACACCCTTCCCTGTCCACATGCACTTCTTTACTTTTCCTTTCTCCCTTCGGAATGAGGAAAGGAAGGACGTCAGTTTCTTCCGGCCGTTGTGTTCAGTTCCGTCGCCAGCTCCTCCAATGTATCATTCCTTAAGATTTTGTTGACATGCCTAGGATGGCCAGCTAACCACAGAATGTCCTTCCCTCTGCTCATTTCAATACAGTGCACTCGGTCCACTCATGTTGACTGATCAAGTAGACAGAGCACGACGTTACGGGGTTCTGTTGTAACATGACACAGCGTATTCCCCTTTCTTTGACTTATAGCAAGTAGTATTAGTACACAGCGATCACCGCTCAGGTCACCGGGCGAGTAGGGGCGCGCAGCTGTGAGCTTGCATTCGGGAGATGGTGGGTTCGAACCCCACTGTCGGCCGACCTGAAGATGGTATTCCGTGGTTTCCCATTTTCACACCAGAGAAATGCTGGGGTTGTATCTTAATTAAGGCCACTTCCTTCACACTCGTAGGCCTTTCCCATCCCATCGTCGCCTATCTGTGTCGGTGCGACGTAAAGCAAATAATAATTTCATAAACATTTACCTGGCCTTTTCTTAAAGGATTTCACGTACGTTTAAATTTTTTTGTATAAATTATTCCAATTCCAAATTCCTTTTCCTATAAACAGCCCCAATTTCGATACAATACGATACCAAAAATTTGCCAGTTTGTGTTTAAAAATCCACAGTTCTAGTCCTTCAGGCAAGCAACTCAATGTTGAAAACATCCTGGGGATATGAGCTACGAATTGTAGGTAAATAAAGTATGAGGATATAGTCTTTATTCTATTTATTCCTAAAAATTACAGTCCTTTTCTTAATCATCGTCATCCGGTCGATTAGATAAGCAGTTTACCTTTTTCTACCACTACGAGCGCTATCATTTTTTTTTTTTTTAATTTGCTATTTGCTTTACGTCGCACCGACACAGATAGGTCTTATGGCGAGCGCTACTTGGCAAGGGCGCCCATACTCGGGGGCAAGGTGGGGCCGCCCCCCCCCCCCCCAGCTCTAAGGGAAAGGCAAAAATCTAGTCTAGTCAGGTGTTTTCCTTTCAAGAAAATGATTTGAAAGTCAGTATTATGTAGAAGCGGTAGTGCCGTTCCCCACCAACAGGCAGGGAACACCGTGGGTTATTCTACCACAGAATACAAGTCGCCATTTATCTTCCAAAATATTAAAAATACTACGTACCCCCAGTCCTGCCCCCCCCTCCCCCCCCCCCCCCCCCCGCTGATGCTACTTGGAGTCAACTCAAGACCTAACCGGTCCCTTTGTTGTTGTCATGTCTGTTACAAACGCCGCTTCAGGATGAGAACCGAGATTGAGTGTGGGGTACGAGGGGAAGTGTCCACGCGCGGAAGGATATTTTTAGTTCTTCAATCGACTACCGGTATAACATCAAAAGCGCCACTTAGGACTTGAGTTGACGCTGACAATTGTGTGAATCAGCACGGCCGACTTCTAACTAGCTATAAGGAGCGCAGCGAGGGATCCAGTCGGCCGTGGAATCAGTGAATTGTTTCACTTAAGCACCGCTACGAGCGGTAATATGAGTCAATGCACAGTTTCACTTAATCCTTTATAACTACATTCAGTGTGGGCATTTTAAAAAATAAAAAATAAAAACGCCTGCGGGTATTGAACCAAGGAAGACATTACAGAAAGAATTATGTAAATAAGATTATTTGGCTAGGATTTGAATAAGAAAGAAAACGACTAAAGAAACAAACGAACTGCATTCAGGCCGGAAGTGATTTTCGAAACGTGCTTTTTCACTTTGATAAAGCTATGCAAAACTCACAATTTGAAACCTTTCCGGGTGCTTTAGCCCTTCAACTTTCGGCAGAATTGAGGATATTGCTTAATTTTACGTTGTTCGTTGTGTGGGGACCCCTACTTTGTTTATTCAGAATTTTTTTCAAAATTAAAAAAGAAATGTTTTATTTAAAACCGTGAAATCAAATTTCCCATAGTAATACTTTTAAGACCCCTTAGGATCACGCTACAATTTCATGTATTCTTTGTCTGAAGTTTCCTCTTGTTCCAGTTCTCCTTCATGTGGGCGCTACGCTGTTCATCTGTCCAGGCTCCTCCCGTCTTTGCAGTTCTTCCAGATTTTGAATCATGGTCCGACATGTTTTTCTGTGTGACATCCGAACTTCCTGGATGTTGGACTTCTCTAGATCTTTACGAACTTCCTTAATCCATGCCGCCGTTGTCTTCTTGTTCCACCGGTAGTCGAATAACTTTTTTGGTTACTCTGGTTTTGTCCATTCTGTAAAAATGTCCGAGAAATGCTAAGCTCCTCTTTTTCATGGTCCTTGAAGTTTTCTCCAAATTTTTGTAGACGTCATTGTTATTCCGAAGTTTCCAGCCGATTACAGTCTGGATAGGGCCCAAGATGTTCCGTAGTATTCTTCTTTCTAGGATCTCCACCTTGTAACTCATCGAGAGGCATACAGACATTCTGTTTTTACTACAGTGTTGTGATACCTTATTTTGCCATTCCATGAGATGCATTTCTTGTTTTAGATGCTTTTAATTTGTCTATAAGCTCTCTTCATTTTTGAGATACGATCGTCTACAACAGTTTTATCTAGTCCGTTCTCTTGTATGATTTCACTGAGGTATTTGATGAACTTTTTAACCCTCTGAATCCGTCCAATCTCTGTTTCAAGGAATTGTGGTCCATGTTTGTCATTCATCATGAAATTCGTCTTCTCTTTCGAGATCCCAAGCCCCGTCTTGCTTGCGATCTTTTCTGGAGATTGATCTGTATGGTCGCTTCCTCTAGGTTATTATTATTATTATTATTATTATTATTATTATTATTATTATTATTATTATTATTATTATTATCATTACGAAAGTGCGACAGGCTTCGGTAGTCGGCACAACTCCTATCCTCGCCGCTAGATGGGGCTTCATTCATTCCATTCCTGACCCGGTCGAATGACTGGAAACAGGCTGTGGATTTTCATTATTACGAAACTATCAGACAATCTAGGACTTGTAAACCTAATGCCGCTGAGGTCTGAAAACAGCCAAAGGTGGCCGTACATGAAAGATGAATGTGAAGAGCTTGACGCAAGTAAGTGGTCCCAATGCCAGACTAAGATAAAGAGCAGTAACCTCTATTCCAAGCTAACAGTCCGTGCGTTCCCCTTTCAGTCGCGGTTTATGACATGAGATACCCACCCACAGGAAGAAACAACAGGAAACCATCCCACTTCTTGTTTTTCCAATGTGCATGCAAGCCACTCCGTAAATACAGCTCCTTTTTATATCTGGTCCCGAGCTGATCCCTTGCGGAACCCTAATAAATCCTGAATGTGATAAAGATCTCTTAGAGCCTCTCCTTTCTGGCTTTTGTTAGCAGCATTGCGATGACTCACTTGACTGCCTGTGTTGTCCACACAAGACCCATCCATCAGGTGAGCGAATCATGGACTGTTTTGTCCGCTGTGATTGTTTTGCGAGTCAAGCTATAAATACATTAGCACGCGTGTTCTGAATACATTACCACTTGAAGTGGCCTTTTACAGCAGAATTCTACCATTTGCAATTGTAGTTGCTTATGGATGGACACTGAGGATCGATTAAAGATTTGGATCACTGCCATTTGGTTCTCCAAGAAAGGAAGTCTACGTAGCGTCCATTTTTGGCCTATTTCAAGATGAAGGTAATGCGATGTAGTCGAATGGGGTTTCGATTCCTACTAACGCAGCCATGATTCGAAATGGTGGTGGGCAGGGCCGAATTTAACTTCTACAACGCCTCTGAGCCCAAACAATTTTGCGGCCCCCTTCCTTAACCTTGATAAGACAAAACTGCAATTACTGTTATTTTAATATAATAAATAAAGTAATACAGTGGAATGCCTCCAAGATAAAATATCAAACGTTAATTCCTTAAAGAAGAAGAAGAAGAAGAAGACTACTTCTGAGGGAACAGACGGCTGCCAACTATCTCCCGGATGCGAGCTCACAGCTGCGCGCCCTTAACCGCACGACCAACTCGCCCGATTTTCTCCACTTTTGATACTAAAAGCAACTCCATCTACCTTTCCTCTTACCGGGCGATTTGGCCTTGCGGCTGTGAACTTGCATCGGGAGGTAGTGGGTTCGAATCCCACTGTCGGCAGCCCTGAAGATGGTTTTCCGCGGTTCCCCACTTTCACACCAGGAAAATGCTGGGGCTGTACCTTAATTAAGGCCACGGCCGCTTCCTTCCAGCTCTTAGGCCTTTCCCATCCCATCGTCGCCGTAAGACCTAGGCCTATCTGTGTCGGTGCGATGTAAAGCCACTTTAAAAAAAAAGCCTTTCGTCCTTTTTAGTTCAGCTCAGGTTTTACATAGACTCCATCCAAAAAGTTACGAAATCTTTTATGCTCATTTAACAATTTTAGTTTATTTTTCAAGTAATTCCAATGTGAATCATCAATACCCGAATTTCCCGTGCCTAGTTTTGCAGTAAAAGACTGTAAATACACCGGGTGAGGCATTGTAAGAAACGTCGCCTGTTTTATCTTCTTTATCTTCTTTTTCAAATTTGACCATTTTAATATTTTGCCCCGTCACTTAATGCACATATATGAGGGTTATCATTCATGAAATATCATGTTTAATGGCTTTAAAATCAAGAGCCTCGTTTAATGTTAAAGAAGTGTCAATTTCGGAATATTTTCCTCAGTCATATAAATTTTGAAAATACAGACTTTGACTGTTAAAATTGATGAAAACTTCGTCAAAATCTAATTTGCGTTTAATACTGAAATTACCCTGAACGTCATCGAAGTCCTTGATCCTGTAATCTTCTTCCTCGACTTTCTTTCTTTCTTTCTTTCTTTCTTTCTTTCTTTCTTTCTTTCTTTCTTCTTCCCGTTTTTTCAGTTTCGTCTTGTCTTTGAATAGGAGTTTTGCTCGGTGTTGGAAGATTTTTAGACAGATAGGCAGGCACATTTTCAAACTTAGGAATAGCGTCCTTTGATAGTTTTAAATGGTTGGGTTTTACATTTAAAATAGACTCATCAGGTCTTTTAACAGAATCGTCGAAGTGTTTCATGCACACAACTGAGCTTTCTGAAGGGACGAATTCGGTTCCATGGATGGCTATGATCCGCTTTTGTTTCCGAAACAAGACAGTAGGAAATTAAACACTGAAGTATGATGCTGTTTTGAACTATAGTTGATTCTACAACCCGGTACACAACACGACGTGGCCATAATTCACAATGTCCATACACGTTTAAATCATTCAACACGATCGATAGCCTCACTGCTGCGAGGTTCAGATCAGCCTACAAGTCACTGGCGAGAAGTGAAGCAGCTGGCGACTTGTGTGACGTAGCGCCCGAAGTGCCTTAACAGTCCAAGGACAACCGTTAGAGGTGGCGTTGTTAGGTCTCAGTCCATAAACTGGTTTGATGCAGCTTTCCATGTCACCCTATCCTGTACCAATATTTCCATTTCTACCTAACTCCTACATCTGCATGTCATATTCATACCTTGGTCTAGCCCTGCCGTTCTTACCACGTACACTTTCCTCAAAAACCAACTGAGCGAGCTCGATCGCTTAAGTACGGCCAGTATTCGGGAGATAGTGGGTTCGAACCCCACTCGGCAGCCCTGAAGATGATTTTACGTGGTTTCCCATTTTCACACGAGGCTGTACTTTAATTAAGGCCGCGGCCGCTTCGGTGCGACGTGAAACAACTTGTAAAAAAAGAAATAGAACTAGTCCTGGATGTCCCAAGATGTGTCCTATCATTCTATCTCTTCTTCTCGGCAAATTTAGCCAAATCGGTCTCCTCTCAGCAATTCGACTCAGTATCTCTTCAATGATGTTTCGATCTGTCCGTTTAACCTCCAACATTCTTCTGTAACACCACATTTCAGAAGCTTCTGTTCTCTTTCTGAGCTACTTCTCGCCCATGTTTCACGTCCGTATAATGCCGTGCTCCAGACGAAAGTCATCAAATATCGTCTTTCAATGATCTGCCTTGAGACCAAGTGTTCATAGTGCATCATGTCTTCTGGTGTGGGCTAGAGCAATTTTGTTACTTCCATTGAACAGAGAAGGAATGATCTGAAAGGAGTACTGAAAGCACTGCTGTAAAGGAATCAAACTTCTCGGAGATTGCATGGAGGTGATCCCACAAAGCGAAGGTCACCGCAGTAGTCATTCTGGAAATAGAATCAGAGATAAGGCTTTTTGCTGATTATGTTATTCTGTATAGAGTAATAAGTAAGTTACAAGATTGTGAGCAACTGCAAGAAGACCTCGATAACGTTGTGAGATGGACATCAGGCAATGGTATGTTGATAAACGGTTTAAAAGTCAGGTTGTGAGTTTCACAAATAGGGAAAGTCCTCTCAGTTTTAATTACTACGTTGATGGGGATCATTGTAAGTACCTATCTTCATTGGGGTAATCACATAAATGGGATTGTAAATAAAGGGTACAGATCTCTGCACATGGTTATGAGGTAATTAGGTCTTGTAGTAAGGATGTAAAGGACAGGCCATACAAGACCCCAACTAGAGTTCCACTGTATGGAACCCTCACCAGGATTACTCTATTCAAGAACTGGGAAAAATCCAAAGAAAAGCAGCTCGATTTGTTCTGGGTGATTTACAACAAAAGATTAGCATTACAAAAATGTTGCAAAGGTTGGGCTGGGAAGACTTGGGAGAAAGGAGACGAGCTGCTCGACTAAGTGGTATGTCCGAGCTGTCAGTTGAGAGATGGCGAGGAATGACATTTGTAGACGAATAAGTTTGGGTGGTGTCTTTAAAAGGAGGAATGATCACAATATGAAGAAAAAGTTGGAATTGAAGAGGACAAATTGGGTCAAATATTCGTTTATAGGTAGGGGACTTAGGGATTGGAATAACTTACCACGGGAGATGTTCAATCAGTTTCCAGTTTATTTGCAATTATTTAAGAAAAGGCTAGGAAAACAACAGATAGGAAATCTGCCACTTGGGCGGCTGCCCTAAATGCAGATCAGTGTTGATTGATTGATTGATTGATTGATTGATTGATTGATTGATTGATTGATTGATTGATTGATTGATTGATTGATTGATTGATTGATTGATTGATTGATTGATTGATTGATTGATTGATTGATTGATTGATTGATTGATTGATTGATTGATTGATTGTTACCTTCCATAAGATCCACTATTTCTATAGATGTTAACTCATATTAGTATGGAAGTGTGCGTTTCTTTATGGACATTCGCTGGTTGAGTTTCATGAGCTGTGATAAGGTAATGAAATGTGAGAAGCCAGTCGGAAGGTTCGTTGTAAGGTTGCGAGCAACAACAAATACTGTGAAGTACATGGCCTACAACTGTCAGCGGAAAATAGAGGTGGTACCTTGTGGATAACGATGTTTCTGGAAGGTCAACTTTGGAAACAAGGTCGATAATCGCCTGAACACCATATCTGTGAGTCGCTTCCGCAGTGTAACTCGGTGTCCTGAGCTAGGAAGTTCACACTCTCAGCAGATCCAACAGGAGGGAACACGGTGGACGTAAGCTGAACGGTAAGTCTCCATAACTGAATTACCATCTGGGCTGAAGCGTCCTGAATGATCCAGTGGGTAGTGTTAGCAGCTGATACATTGTGTAGTGACGCTATGCTTTCAGGTAGTGATAGGCAGAATCGATTACTATGCATCCGAGAACATTTAAGAATCGAAACTTGCATTCGAAACCAAGTTCTCGAATCTTACATAACTCGAGAAACTGAAACGTAAGTGTTCAGCAAGCGCTACCTTGTACCGTGTATACGAACACATTGCAGCCATTCGCTGTCCGACTCTACTGTGTATTGTGTATCAATTAGCCGGCCCTGCGGTGTAGGGGTAGTGTGCCTGCCTCGTAACCGAAGGCCCTGAGTTTGATTCCCGGTTAGGTCAGGGATTTTTACGTGGATCTGAGAACTGGTTCGAGGTCCACTCAGCCTACGTGATTACAATTGAGGAGCTATGCGACGGTGAGATAGCGGCCCCGGTCTAGAAAGGCAAGAATTACTCCCGAGAGGATCCGTCGTGCTGACCACACGACACCTCATAATCTGCAGGCCGTCGTGCTGAGCAGCGATCGCTTGGTAGGCCATGGCCCTTCGGGGTGGGTTTTTTAAATATCAGTTGTGTTAACTAACATCGAGACCGTGGCCGCGTGGATCGGAACACGGAGCTGTCAGTTTGCATTCTGAAGAGAGTGGGTTCGAATCCCCCTGTCGGCAGCCCTGAAGATGGTTTTCCATGGTTTTCCATTTTCACACCAGGAAAATGCTGGGACTGAACCTTAATTAAGGCCACGGCCACTTCCTTCCCGCTCCTAGCCGTTTCCTATCGCATCGTCGCAATAAGACTTACGCGTATCGGTGCGACGTAAAGCTAAATAAAATTTAAAAAAAAACATTTTATTTCTCCTTATAAGAAATATACAGAAAGCAAATAATTGATTGTGAGTGATTCGCGTTCATACCATCATTACAACTTGATATTGGCTTATAAGCTCAAACAGTAAGATTCTATTCGAGAACTCTCGTTCTTCCGTCTGAGAGAAGCATTCGAATTACCGCCTTCTCAATCCTTTATACTGCCTGCTCGATGCTCTGCGGTTACCATGTTGTCCAGCGTGAGCTCTCAGTGCCACAAACCTCCACTAGGGGCACCCAGTTTATCCCCGTACCCACGTTGTTGTATTCCCGTGCGTTTACATCGAGTGTGTAACTCTGGCTGTACAATTATGAATTGTTGCGTTCCTCTCAGTATATCATAGCAATGAATCCAAATTCTTCAGCTGTGACGTTTCATGAAATCCCTCCAAAGTAAAGAACTTTGGGAAAATTGGCTTAACGCAAGGATCAAGCAAGGGTATTCAATGGATTCTATCCGATTATTCTCGAGTTTGTAGCCTGAATTTTAGAGATGGAGATATAATATAAAACTAAAAGTAAAATGTATTGAAGGCAGAGAGTATGTCGGTTTTTGGATTATCCACATTATCTTCAAACCAGAAAAATAGCTCCACGAAAGACCAGACAGCGGAACCAATCTATGATGAAACAAGTTCTTCAACCGGAGGAAATAGATTGAGTGACGAGTACGATCGTCTCACAGCGAACAAGAATCCGCGATCGAGAATTCTGAGACTGCGATAAAAGCTCATCACTAAACGCAATTAACTTAAAAGACTACAAGAGGAAATTCGAAGACAACCCAGAAATTGATCGCCTGAATAAAGTAAAGGAAGCGCCTAAATATAATGCACAAAAACCGATTATCTTTTAGATCAAATCCATAATTTTCGCAAGACATAATCCGCGCGTTCAGAATACATCACGCGGTACTGTGTGGCGTGGAGAATAGTATCCCAAACGGTTGCGACCCACGGTCTAGTGTCAGCTCCATTACAAAGTACTCTGGACTGGTAGCCTAAATGGAAAATGTTGAGTGTGGTGTCGGGATTTCCCAATTAGTGAAGGAAAGACTTAGAGCTGAATGTAAAACTCTCAGACCAACAGAGACGAGTGTAACCAGTGATTGCCGATTAAATGGCTAATTAGGTACGGCTCCTCTACGACCGAACCGGTGACAAGTTCTTTTACATGGTCAATGTTGAAGGTGTATGGGGCACAGATCTCCTGCTCTCGCTAATAAACTTTTGTGTTTTGTTGCAAACGGACTTTCAGAAAGTTCCCTATTCCTGCTGCCTACTTCCTCGTTAAAGGCTTAGAAATCTCTGATCTATTCCTTTTAGTTCAGAAAGGATTAATGCCGTTGACTGACAATCATATAACCAATATTGCTATGTTTAAACATTTTGGAGAGGGAAAAGTGAGAACCTGTGTGACTCATCCATGTGATCCCAGTCGTAAACTTCTTTTCAGTTTTGACAATTAACATTTGATAAAAAATGTGAGATCACAGTTCCCACGGTTACGTGCCAGATGCGACCGCCGGATGCGACCGTGCCGGATGCGACCCGGCCATTATCGTGCCAATAGCGACCGAGCGGATAAGCATAGTGCCGCATGCGACCCATCAATCACTTACAATTGATCTGTATTAAGGGCTGTCACCAAGTGGCAGATTGCGTATAAGTAGCTAACTTGGTCTTTTCTAAAATAAAGGCCTGACACCATTGTTAGCAGGTTCGAGTGCCGTTGGTCGAAAGAAAAATATAATAATGTTGCTGGCTTTACGTCCCAGTAACTACTTTTATGATTTAAGGAGACGCCGAGGTGCCGGAATTTAGTCCCGCAGGACTTATTTTACGTGCCAGCAAATCCACCGACACAGAGCTGACGTATTTGAGCACGTTCAAATACCATCGGACTGAGCCAGGATCGAACCTGCCAAATTGGAGTCGGAAGACCAGCATCTCAACCGTCAGAGCCGTCTGAGCCACTTAGCCTGGATGAAAAAAATATCACCATCAGAATGTTGGCCGGCAGGGTAGGAAATTTGGTGGTTTCTAATCACTAGATTGGATGCCAAAAGCCGGGATTCAAATCCAAACCTTTTCGCAGTGTTCTAATGGAGTGAGGGGATATGATGCTGTTGATGGTGATTCGGCCGTCGGATGGCGACGTAAAGCATTGAGCAGACCCCTTAATATTATTCGAGAGGTGTAGGCTACGTGCCGAAACCGGGTTTCATCTCTCCCTAATTCATTATCATAATCCCACATCCAGACGCGCAGGCCGCCCAAGGGAGTCAGGGAGAAAGACCTGCACCAGGCAAGGAATGGGAATGGGAAGGAAGCGGCCCTGGTGTGAAAATGGGAAAGCACGGAAAACCATCTTCAGGGCTGCCGATAGTGGGATTCGAACCCGGATGCAAGCTCAGGGCTTCGCGCCTCTAACCGCATGGCCAACTCGCCCGGTGGGAAAAGACGTAAACGCATCACCATGTTTCGTGTTGTAAAACTAGTTTCCCCCAGAAGTGTTATGTAAAGTAGGGGCAGTAGGTGCTTATAGGACTTAGTGAAATGGCATTGCACTTCGTTTAGCTTACCTTATCTTGGGTGATGATGATGACACAACTTATCAAATGGCAATTTGCTTGTCAACGCTGGTCGCATCTGGCACGCCACCGTTCCCACACAGAGAAATGACAGCAATGGCATCATCACCTCCAAATACGTGAAAGAAGTTTATCGCCTCCAGAGAGACTTGACATTCAAGCCTGTTCGGTATTACGAAAAAGCACATCGAACCAGAAATTTAGAAAAGATGAATGTTCTCCTGTACAAATATTTCCTCAATGGTTAGTGCTACTATTCGCTTTATAAAAGAAAACCAGACTTTTCAGAGGCGGAATCGACGGGACACTTCATGGAATCAGTTCACAAATTCTTCACATTCTACGACGTCATTGACAGAACTCAGCACGTTCGGCAAATCAGTCCTGATTGTGAGCATATCTAATCACCAGCAGATAAAATACTACAATGGTTGAATGATGATTTCATCGAGTGCATCAAAATAATTCAGTTGGAATCACTGAAGTGTCTGACTAATGAGACGGCAGATGCTGTCTCGCTAACTGTGAAATCTGTAGTGGAACGTGTGTCTTATCTGTTACAAAATTGGTTCTTCTCACTAGATGACTGTGGAGACGCAGTAGAAGCTCTCTTTAGTGCAGTGGGATTGGGTGGTGGATATGACATGACGGACGCACGCACTGCATTATGTGTTATGAAACGTATCCTGAAATCTGGTCATGAAATCACGAAATAGTGATAGTGGTCAGCGATAGAGTGATAGAAAATGTGTGCGTCCACTGCTGGTAAATAACAGTAAGAAAAGCACTGAAAAGCTGGTCCGTTACTCATGTCGAGAAAATTCTGAAATTGTTATGTACCATGCAGCAGTGGGATGATCCTAATATATCTACCGTAACTGGTAAGATTTGTATATATTTTACGTTTCTATATCATAACCCAAGCTCAAATGTGAAATGTTAGTTTCTGTATGTGAATTATCTTCTCAATTAATAACATGTTAAGGATTATTATTCATTTTATATTGGTGTTAGGACGAACACTCCTTCTTGGTTTAACTTTATGTTTAACCAACATGTGCTGTGGGTGCGGTAAGTGCTGCCATCTGCAATGTCGCTGTGAACGCAATTCTCGCGGCACATAGCAGGCAGTATATAGAGATTGGTGATGTCACTGTTGTAGGTGTTCTTTTCGTCATGGTCTAACTACGTCAATGCCTGTCATACAGCTATTCTTAGGTTTTCTAAGGAATAAAATATTAAGAGAGAAGTCTATTTTGAAGTGGATGACAAAACAGTAGTGTGCATACGTCATTTTGAGAATAAGTCTGAGGTTAGGAAACACTTTTTCGAATTCTAAATGGTAAACCTATTCGTATTCCTCGAAAAGGAATGTTTTGGATAGATGATAATTGATATGGTGATATTTCGTCAGTGTCTACGTGTTTCAAAGTGTCTAGCGATTTAGATGCAAGTGCATTTTACAAGAATCTGTACTTGCCTGCGGAAATGTTTGGCTAGATATTGGCGTATAACAAAACCTGTAAGTGTGACAGGTGGAGCAATCTGTACATTATTACGAAGAAGAAATGTGACGCTCTCCAGAAAACTATAAGTTACCTTAAGTTCGGAAAATCGCATTTTTTGTTTATTTCATATTTTGATGGTAGATAAATTTGCGGTCATTTTCGTGAAAACCATAAGTCTCTAGCTTAAAAACTCACCACTTTATGTAACTTTGAAGTTAAAAGACAGAATTTATTGAATTTCGAGAAAATCGATTTGAAAATGGGGTATTGTACTCCGATAATATATTAAGGATTTAAGAAAATATGGCTGTTTCACTGGATAAAAGAATATCACCTTTGCGTATTAAACTGATTTTCATAAATATTTAGAAGATTTATCCTCCAGAAATTAAATATGTAAACATGTTTAAAAATTTGGAAAAAAGGTGAATAAAGGAAGATTTTGGTCGTGCGGCACTCATAATAGGAAGAAATAAGAGAATAGTAGTCGTGCTAATCCACAGCCTGTTTCCAGTCATTCGACCGGGTCAGGAATGGAATGAATGAAGCCCCATCTAACGGCGAGGATAGGAATTGTGCCGGCTGCCGAAGCCTGTCGCGCACCGAGCTCGATAGCTGCAGTATTCGTGAGATAGTGGATTCGAACCCCGCTGTCGGCAGCCCTGAAGATGGTTTTCCGTGGTTTCCAATTTTCACACGAAGCAAGTGCTGGGGCTGTATCTTAATTAAGGCCACGGACGCGTCCTTCCCACTCCTAGCCCTTTCCTGTCCCATCGTCGCCATAAGAACTATCTGTGTCGGTGCGACGTAAAGCAACTTGTAAAAAAAAAATGCCTGTCGCACTCCTCTGGGGGAATGACTAATGAATGTCAGATGAAATGAAATGCTATTGGAGTGTTGTTGGAATGAAACATGCCAAGGAAAACCGGAGTACCCGGAGAAAAACCTGCCCCGCCTCCGCTTTGTCGAGCACAAATCTCAGATGGAGTGAGGCCGGGATTTGAACCACGGTATCCAGCGGTGAGAGACTGGCGCGCTGCCACCTGAGTCTCGGAGGCTCTCGGTGAAGACGTATGTTCCTAAATTTTGAAAAATAATCTATAAATTGTTTGTGTACAATAAAATTTCGCTCTTGAATACTTTCAACTTACATCATTATTGGGGACCTCTTGGATTATCGTCGCGGCCCCCCAGGAATCCTGAGTGATTGATCTAAGGAACTAATTTCTGCCAGTCATATATATTTATTAACAGCTCGCCAGTTTCATTTTCGATGATGCCAGCTGTGTTAAGTTTTGACTCAGGGGTGCTGTCTTAAACGGCCGAGACGTTATCTGTCACGCGGTACTTCCTTCTGAGACCAAAAATCCACTCAAAAAATAATTCGCAAGCACAAGCTGGTTATTCCATATTTCGGTACCAAAAGACAATGCAGGAACTTCGTTTAAGAAACCACTAGAGGACGCGCGCTGCTCTCAGCTAACTCGTCTTGGCATGCCTGTCGAAGTCATATTGTTTTGCCTGCCCTTTTCAATAGTTCCAAGAAGCACGTTATGGTATCCCGTAGTTCGTAGTCATAATTCATCCATTCTGACATCATCATGCCAGATCTATCCACATACTCGCCTTTTTTTTTTTTTTTTTTTAAATCCTGCCGTTCTTGGTGTAAAGCTTGCTATTGTGTCGTAGACGGCAATAGTATTTTTAATCGCAGTTCTTCTACATAGAACGGTTGTCTTGTGAACTCATAGCGTTTTTTGCCAGGCAGAGATCGTTTTAAAGATACATGACCTTCACTCTTTCTAGTATAGCTAGCTTATCCTTCGATAGGTATTCCCAGATAATGTCTAAGACGTATGTCTGTTTGTACGTAGACGTGTTTCTTTTAGCAGCATGTAAGTTATTACGAACGTTCTGCCATCTGCTGAATGTATTTGGAAGCTGGGAAAGGTTAGAGAATCAAAGAGTATCTAGCAGGGAATAGTATTCTTCCGTGATCCGAGGAAGTGTATACCCTCTGGCTTGACAGGTAGTAATCAGACATGGCTGCATGCAATGGCATTACTTTCTTTGTTTCTTTCTTAATCAGCTTTCCCTCCAGGGTTGGCTTTTCCCTCGGACTCAGCGAGGGATCCCACCTCTACCGCCTCAAGGGCAGTGTCCTGGAGCTTCAGACTCTGGGTCGGGGGGATACAATTGGGGAGGATGACCAATACCTCGCCCAGGCGGCTTCACCTGCTATGCTGAACAAGGGCCTTGCAGGGGGATGGGAAGATTGGAAGGGATAGACAAGGAAGAGGGAAGGAAGCGGCCATGGCCTTAAGTTAGGTACCATCCTGGTCTTTTGTCTGGAGAAGAAGTGGGAAACCACGGAAAACCACCTGCAGGATGGCTGAGGTAGGAATCGAAGCCACCTCTACTCAGTTGACCTCCCGAGGTTGAGTGGACCCCGTTCCAGCCCCACCACTCTTCAAATTTCGTGCCAGAGCCGGGAATCGAACCCGGGCCTCCGGGGGTGGCAGCTAATCACACTAACCACTACACCGCAGAGGCGGACACATTGGCATTACTAAGCATGAAAATCACATAATTAGATCAGAATATTAATGAAAGTATTAGTCGCCTAACAACCAGCTAAACCTTCGCCTGCAATTGTTGGAGTGGCCATTTAATGATTTTATTTTATGATTGTCCGGCTCCATGACTAAGTGGTTAGCGTGCTGGCCTTTAATCACAGGGGTCCCGGGTTCGATTCCTGCATCTGGCGAGCCGGACTTGTCCTCGGACACTCCCGGCTGAACTAAAGAGATCTATCAATGACATCAATATGTCACAATTCACCGGCAGGAAATTCCAGAGAGAATAAAGGAAAAATGACGCAAATCGGCCCAGTAGAACGGAGTAACAGACGGACAAATTTCCCAAAGCTGTTTTCAGAAAACTCTTAGTCGCCAATGTTAAATTCTGGTAGAGTGTACAGCTTGTTTCCGTATGGTCACATCGCTGTCACTCCTTTCAATGCGTAGGCTAACAGATGGCGCTCAAATCTAAAAAAAAATCTATATTTCTCGCCCATCCCGCCTTTTTCCCCTTCGTAAAATTTGGCGAAGCGACTTAAGGTATGGTTTCCTGGAGAGTGTGAGAAGTAGTGACTTGCAGGGATTAGCTGGGTTTGTAACGCAGGGTTTTACGGTACCAACACGCTGTATATTCTCAGTTAAAACTTGTCCATGTAGGTTAAATACACCAGTAGAGATTTTGCACTCATGTTCTTCAGTGTTCTTCAGTGTCTGAACCAAAGAGGATAGAATAGAATAGAGATGAAACTCAATGATAAATTTCGGTTCCAAGCCACTTGGCGCTAGTAGTTGTAGTCTCTTTTCCGAGATAGCGCCACAGTGTGCATTCTGGTACAATACCTTAGTATTACTATCAACAGATAGCGCGGAGATTTTAACATCCGGCGCAGTGACGCACATTCGGGTATGCTTACGGCTCCTCCCCCCTCCTTTCCCTGCCCCTCGCCACCACCCCCCCGCCAAAAACTGTGATAATAATGCAGTTCTACTACTTCCATGCCCAATACATTGTAATTCATATATTTTTATTTCCAAGTACTTACTACGTTGTAAATAATGATCTGATACCCCTAGTTCGTATGGCATACTATGTTACTGAGAACATAACCACACACCTCAAAGCAGCTTCAACTTCAAATGAATGATTGACACATTAACACAAAGCTGATATTATAACAAATAAGAAATCCCTTCGAAAGCAAGACAACAGAGCACACCATATGCAAGACAATGGGGTATCACATCAATATCCAAGTACCACATGAAAATAAAAATAACAATTAAATGCACTGAGACAGGAAATATATAGAACTACATTAATAGAACCATTCAGCTTTCAGCCCCTGATGTGTACTCAAACAGGAAATACAGGATTTCAGGAGGACTGGCAAAGATATATTTCAAATAAACAAGCACAAGGAACTAAGATTTACATCACAAGCACATGAGCACTTGGAATTCAAACAACACAAATACTGTAGCATCATGGAAACTATCGATTAAAATCGATATAAGTTCGAACAAGGTTAATCGATTGGGTAAAGTCGAATTCGATGCAATTCAGCAATATTATCTCCGCAATGCTTGACGTTTTATGACTAATTAATTTGTGAGAAGTGCCCACTGATTGAGGTTAGACTTGAAATACTTTAAATACTTCACTTCGAGACAAACTGCCTTTAATTATTAACAACGCTCATTTCATGCTTACTTGCGTGCCATCTACAGAACGTGTATATAACTATTTACACGTTATGAATGACCTCCAGCGCCATCTAGAAAAAGAGACTGAAACTACCTGAAGCTAGCTACAGATTGGAACCAAAAGCCCTATTAGAGTTTCACCCCCCTGAGTCTGAACGTTTCATTACTAAGTTTACCATCATTGTGTGAAGTGTCAGCATATCACCAGGGCCGTATCGTTTCGGATGTTGCTGAACATTAGAAATTGTCCAATATTTCGAAAGTAAGGCAACAAGTCATGTTTTATAGTTATCATAAGAGTAAGTAAATTGAGGAATTTGGCACTTTAATATTTTAAACATTCAAAATGATGCCATCATTTCAACGGTTTTATCATGTATTTCCACTTTTCCAGTAAACTGGAATCTAAGAGGAAACGTTGTTTGACTGAGTGAATTTTCCAAATAATCATCTTGGTGTTCTCTTTTGCTGTGGGTCTATTTTAGTACAATATATGTGACTAGTTGATTATATGAGGCGGCCCCGCGTGTCTGCCTCTTACCCGGAGGCCCTGGGTTCGATTCCTCGCCAGGGCAGGGATTTTTACCTGCATATGAGGGCTGGTGCGAGGTCCACTCAGCCCTCGTGATTACAATTGAGGAGCTATCTGACTGCGAGATGGCGGCTCCGGACTAGAAATCAAAAAATAACAGCCGAGAGGATCCGTCGTGCTGACCACACGACACCTCGTAATCAGCAGGCCTTCGGGCTGAGCAGCGGTCGCTTGGCAGGCCGCCTCCCCCCCCCCCCCTGGCGGCGGAGTTTGTACCAAAAATGGGTGTAATAATGGTGAAAAATTGGTGCAAACGTGGTGCTAATTTAGTGGAAAATCGATCATTGCACCGATGGAAACTCCACCATAATTACAGCACATAGTTTCTCTCATTCACACCACTTTTACACTAACGAAGTGACATTTTACACCAGAAATGAAGTACATTAATCAGACAATTTCTGTACCAAGTTCGCGCCAAAAATACATGAAAGGTTTTCTTTCTTCCTTCTTTATTGTCAGCGCCACTGTCGAACCAAATTTGCTTCAAAAATGCTCCAAAGCTACACCAAGGTTTGGGGTGATTTGTGGAATCACCTTGCTGTCATTTTAGTGCAAAAGTTTTGCAGTTTTCTTCGTGTTTAGCCCACAAATATAATGGTTCAAAATTGGTGTATGATGGTGTGTTTCTGGTGTAACCTTCGAAGCTAAGATTGTGATGTATTGATTTCAATTTTTTTCACTTTTTTAACAACAAAAGTTTGTATTCTTATTGGCATTTAAATTTATTTTAAATTCTAATTTTTAATTCATTTTTTGGACGTGAGCACTTGCTCCCTCCCTTTGTCGCCGGTCGTAATTACTGTCTATGTGATGAGTAGTTGCTCGCGTTTAACTTTGTTTTGCCCGTCACTTAGAGAAACTTGTGAAACGGACAATTGTCAGATTTGTCGACGTTCGTATAACGACACTGAGGGCACCCAAGAGAAAGCTATGTCCGTTAATGTATTTTTGATTGGACCCAAGTGCCATTAACTTACACAGTTAGGAATTATTTCCGTTTTCATATCCAAGTGCCTATTGAACACCGTTGCCAACAGTCCTCTCTGTACGGTGTACGTGTTATGTACGCTTCCTCGAAAGTTTTAAATTAACCTTTTTTATTATTGGAAATGTTAACATCTTTATGCAGTTTTTCCCCCCTGTTCGAACATAACTCATTTCTTGGACATGTATGAACTCTCTAGGGAACTCTCAAGCTTTGAATGTTGTGGTTCACCTCTGAGCTGGTTTCAGATTATCCAATGACGCGTCTGTAAATCTGACATCTGGGACTTGCTGCCGGAATTACCCTACTACTATATACAGTATTATGTTCCCAGTCAGCGCACACCGAACTCCGTCAATCGTTTCCTAATCAGCCACTGAAATGTGAAATGTGATGTTACAGCGCAGCATCCAGGCGTGAATTTTATGGATAATGTATTTTGTCGTTTCTATGACTAATATTGTGATGTAATTCTTCTGCGTGACAGAGCACTGCTTCAGTTTCAAGTGGATGTAGCCTCCGTGGCTCAGGCGACAGCGCGTCGGCCACTCATCGCTGGGTTCCGTGTTTCAAATCCCTGTCACTGCATGTCAGATTTGTGCTGGACAGGTTTTCTCCGTGTACTTCGGTTTTCCCTGTCACCTTTCATTCCAGCAACACTCTCCATTAACATTTCATTTCATCTGTCAGTCATTAACCATTGCCCCAGAGGAGTGCGACAGACTTCCGCAGCCAACACAATTCCTAGATGGGGGCTTCATTCATTCCATTGCTGACCCGGTCAGTAACTGGAAAACAGGTTCTAGGTTTTCATTTTCAAATAAAGATGGTGTTTAATTTCGATTCCGAACGCGAAGCAGGTCCTTCGAGACACAAAAAATTAAAACCTTCTCTGAAAACACCCAGAAGGAAACAAAATTACAGGCAGTCCTGGGAGAGTATAGAAGAGTTCCGTCTTGATCCAACATGTGAGGACGGAGGCAAGTGTAAGCTTTGTAAGGTGATATTTGTCTCGAAATTAACAGATATTAAAATACACAACAAAAAGCGAAAAGCGCATTAAAAGCATGAAGGTCGTATCGGTAATTGCAAGGCTGCTTTCAACAACGAGACTGTCGTAGCGAGTGTTCAGCACACACTGCAGAATTAAAACTCTCGGAACACAATATACCGTTTACAGCCATGGACAGTGCACTAAAACAGGCTAATTAATTAACAAATTTCAAGATATTCCTATTTGATATAATTGCTGGTTGCTATTATTGCACACATTCTACGAATTTTAGTGTACTTGGGTGAAATCAGCACTGTGCGGTTTTAAGTTAAATAATGCGGTTTATTTATAATTTCAGTACGGTTTTTCAGTTTCCGGAGGTTGGCAACGCTGGATCCATATAAACTTTTACAATTGTATGCCATAACTAGGGCCCGTAGATTTAGGTTTTAACCTACTTTTTTCCTGACTAATTAATTAACAAATGTCAACATATGCAGGAGAAATGGTCAATATTAAAGGATATGAGAGGAACGATTATTTGATACAAAATACTTCATATGGACATATGCCCTATTCCGAATGGTTTGCGAGATAGAACACATTTAATGTACATTTGTCGCGCACGTATGAGTCTTCTTACCCAACAGGGCACAAGATTTCCGCATGTAATGTTCGCCATACACGTGTTTGAGGGACATTGATACGTGCAGAAAGTCGCCGTGTGCTGGAAGCAGGACAGCGTGCTGTAAGTGATGGGCAACGCTCCCGCTGGAGACTCTCGAGACTGACAATTTCGACACACTCGCGAGAATCTCGAGACCGATTCTCCTGTGCTGCGATCTATGCGACGTACCAATAACTACGAATGTAAGCTTGGTCGTATATCAGTAGTTATTGCGTGAAATCATGTTCTCATACGGAAAAGTATGAGCCAATACTGTACCAGGAAAAGTTCGTGGGTTTAGGGCATGAGAAGGATCTCAGGTAGTGGAAGTTGATTTTGGAGCCGATACAGAGCAGGATAGAATCGCAGGGCGAATAATAGATGTTTATACTTTTTCCAAATAATTTATTAATAATGTTGAATGATTCATCACCCTGCAATATTAATATAGGACTCAGATCTTTCATTGAAATCAAAAGTTTAAACGTAAATCTTCTTGAACTCAGTTCGAGAAAAATAAATAAATATCACTGATCCTATAGTCTTTCTAGCTTTTGTGAAAACACGAAGTGTCAGTTCTTCACCTAAAGTCTTTCTAAGTATTAATTCATGAAATGAACACACACTTATAATTGAAAATTGAAATAAGAATTTTAATTTCTGTTGAAAGTTTCTTAGTTTGTTAGCCTTGAAATATAGAACACTTGAAAACCCTAGAGTTCTTCTATGTAATATGAATATTAAATTTTGAAAAATAAATTTATCATTAAAGATGAACTTTTGAGAAATGTTGAAAAACTACGAAGTATCGTTCGCACGCAGCACTGAGAAAATTACTGTTAAAGATTGATAAGAAAAAGTCAGTCAGTTTGTGACTACTCACTTAGTAAAGAAAATTTGGCTTACAAATGTTGATGTGGAGAATGGGAGTCTGGAACATTCCGCGGAGTGCGGACGGAGACTCGAACTCGATGTTCTACGAAGAAACCACGTAGACGTCCCTCGATGGGTACCATAGATGAGATGATGTTTGAGGTAGCTGGATCTTGTAGAATTTCATCAAGATTTCCGCTGCTCGTGGAGGTGATTTTAGCACACGGAAAGTTCAATTGGCGCAAGTAGTAATCACAGATGCTATCATTCACTGTCAAACACAGTTCAGTTCGTATTTTAATTTTAGGACGTTAAATGAATAACTACAGTCCTTGCTGCATAAAACACTATTTAAAATCGTCACTGAGAACGTCCATAAATACACAGTTCAAACACTTGAAAAAGCAACGTGTAATAATTCTCATCACAGTCTCTGAATCACTATCCTAGCAGATAACACTGATTTTCTGGTAGTGATAATATTATATTACCTTAGAAAAAGTTCATAATATTCACCAAGTTTATCACTGGAGTAAGTCGTGGCCTAATATGGCACGAACACTACGTAAATAAAGAGACACAGTTCAAGGATGTACTGTATTAGAAGAAATGAGTCCTAGAATAGTTAGAGTTATTGTACACGACAGTTTCTGTTTATTGTAGTAGTTCAATATTAAGTGAAATTAACTAAGTCCACATGTCATGTTCTAGTCTGTGAATATCAAATATTTGACTTCGTACTTCAATGATTTCACACGTGTTATATTTCGAAATGTCTGTGAATTATATTGTAGTCGCAGCACGATAGACTAAGTACGGTGCGACGTCTTTTACAAGTGCGACGGCGATTGATTATCCCATAATTTCGTCTCCGCGAAACGCGACGGAAAGTACTATCTCCGAGACTGCATTGACAGACTGTACGAGGGTCAGTCTCCCCTCTGTCTCACACACACACACACACACACACACACACACACACACACACACACACACACTCTCTCTCTGCTTGTCAGCCTTGACATAGTGGCATATATATCTGCGCCGGGAGGGGTGGCGCTCTGAATCATGTGACCGAGAGTGCTCAATTTTCTTAAACTTTATATTGTTATAATTCAAAAACTACTGGACAGATTGCTTTGAAATTTACAGGATTTTACTTTTACGATGTCTGCTACAATTTAGCGTTGGTCCTGTTCAAATCGGTTAATGCGTTAAAAAGTTCACGAAAGAAAAGTTATTTCGAGAAATATCTCTAGGGGAGGCAAGTTTCAAGCGATAGGTGACGTCACTTGACCTCGCCTGGCTCGCTCGTGGAGTCTGGTACGTACTGGAATGTTCCTTCGCTCAGCTGTTCGCATGTCGGACGGAAATTGTATGCTGAAATAAAGTTTTTTCAATTGATATGTGTCAGGGCCTAGGCCTTCCTGGTACATCACATTTTGTCAAACGCCTGAAAAAGTTGTACATGTTCAACTACGAGTCCCTTGATACCATTAACGAAAGTGAAAACAGAATGCCAGTATCTTAAACTGTTCATGGCTTATTTGAGGTGGACATCTTAGCTGAACAACCCTCCATAATTTGTGAATAACTGTACACCTACCTGGGTACTAGACGCGTGCGTTATTCGAACGTGAGACGGGGCAAGATGCGCCTTATTGCGTGTGCAACCACCATCACGCATGAGTGGAGCGTGTAATCGAAAATCGACAGGGTAGTGATAGGCAATGCCCTTGAGACCGATTCTCTAGTGCTGGATCTGTGCGACGTTCCAGTAACTACGAGCGTCAGCTTCTCATATGGAAACACGTGTGGCGGTAAAATTTGCGAAAAGCCTAGGAAAGTATTGCATGTTCAACTACGAGGCCCTTAATACCATTAACGAAAGCCCAAACAGAATGTCAGCATCTTAAACAGTTCACGAGTTATTCAGGTGGACATCGTAGCTGAGTAACCTTTATAATTTGTTAAAAACTGTAGATAGGATGTACACCTCTCTGGATACCTCGCAGTTGTTGTCGACAGGATAGCTTCTTGTGATGCAGACCAGGCCCGGAGGTGTTCTGTGACGATTTTCCTTCAGCGATATTGTGTGCTTTTAAGTACTGGATCATCCCAGAAGTATTTCTGCTGACGCATTTTACTTCTTTTGAACGAACAATGCAGCGGGCTGTGCCATGTGGCATCTCTTCAAAACAACCTACATCCACGACTTACGTTGCGTTTCGGACTTCGTCTTGGAGTTGTCGCGTATTACGCATTGCACCGTCATATACTGAAGTACCTAATTATGACGCGAATACATTATAAAGAATTTTTTTCTTTGTCACTTAAACATCGGTAAACACAAGCAGTGGTCATATGATATTGAATGTCGGTCTGATAACGATGTACACCTACCTGTCGAAAGAATTCGAGGAAACTCAGGCATTTTAGATTACACGTTCGGCTCATGCCTAATGGTTGTTGCATATGCAGCAAGGCGCATCTCGGGTTCGAATAATGCACGCCTCTAGTATCCAGGTAGGTGTACCTATAGCAGCGCCAGTAGTTCTGTACTTAACCGACTTATTCATGTACTTACCGCTGCACACAATGCCAGAATGAGTATCCTTTATAATTATGTTATAAAAGCAAAGCTATCTCCGTACAGGCCATGAAGGCCCTGGGAGGAGTGGAAGGTAAAGGCTTCCACTATCCGTATCCTCGGGAGTTGATGGGGTAGAGTAGTCAGCTCTACGCCCGGCCGCCTTTGCCCCTAGGAATTAACCTGGTACTCACTTTTGGTGTAGGATGAGTGAACCTCAGGGCCATATGCACCTCCGAAAGTGCAAATCTTGTTTCTTAATTTTTTTTACTTCCTGACTAGGAATCGAACCCACGTCCTTTCGGGTGAATCGAGAACGCCTTTACCGCCTCGGCCAGGCAGCCCCTATAATTATGTTATACTTCGTCAAAGTAGACCTCGGTAGAGATGAAAGAAATGAACGCCTAGTGGCTTGTTGGCACGTATTTACGGAATGAACGCCCTAGTCGTTTGTTGGCACGTATTTACGGAATGGAGAAGGTGTGTGGTTCGCTATTCGCATACTGGGCACAAACAACGCTCAGGTCCATCTACCTGTAGACCTACGACGCGTTGATCGCCACACAATGCGTCGACAACGCTCTCGAAATCTCTCGAAAATTCTTGCGAGAAACAGTTCCTGCGCTAGTCTTTGTATAAATCTCAAGATATCTCGAGACCCTGTCCGCAGACTGCCCATCACTAGTTGCTGTTCCTGCACAGGTTATTGAACACGTTCAGAAGAAAAATCCACAGTTGTAGCCCTTCGGGCAAGCAACTCAAGGTTGAAAACATCCTAGGGTTTTAGCACGAATTTTAGGTGAATAAAATGTAATAGAGTATGAGAATATATTCCTAAACATTACAACCCTTTTCTTAATCATCGTTACCGCGTCGATTAGATGAGCATTTTGCCTTTCTCTACCACTGCGCCAATGTGAGTCAATGCAGAGTTTCACTTACGCCCTTATAACTACATTGGATGTGGATATTTTTTCAGAAAAGCCAAAAACCCTTAGGGTATTGAACCAAGGAACACATTACAGGAAGAATCATGTAAATATGTTAATTTGGCTAGGGTTTGAATCAAGAAGAAAATTTATAAACAATAAATTTTAGACTGGTTTTCCGAAACTTCATTTAGACCGGAAGTGATTTGCGATTTTTTTTTTTTTTTTAAGTTTCACAAGAGTCACAATTTGAAACCCTTCAGCTTTCAGCACAGTTGAGGAAATTGCTTAATTTTACGTTTTCGTAGTACGGCGAAATGTTTCCAGCATTAACATGGGAACTTGGAAGAACACCTGTTTCACGCAATGTGCTGAAACTGTCTACGATGAGGAATTCGACGTGTCGGAAAGCGCCGATGGTATTCCTCGACAGCAGCAGGAGCAGTAAACATACACCATATTCTTCATTAGTGTAGATGTGTGGCGCAGGTAAGCGATGCTTCTCACATTCACAACTGCTAGTTTAATGGCAGAGCAAAGAGGTTGAAAGGAACGAAGTAGGTTGGGCTAGAATAAAACGTCAAAGAGGTTGGGTGGTTCAGACACACACTATCTCAGAGGAAAATGTACGAGGGTGAGTCAATAAATAAACATGTGTGTGCCTTATACCATTTGAAATTACGCGCGCAAGTTTTGCCAACAGCTGGCAGCATATGTATGCTTGTCGTACGACATCTCGCAGCCACTCTGTCAGTCAGAGGCTGTTAATGCACGACGGCGCATGTGTTGCATGACTATACACGAGAAGAACAGCGTGCAGTAGTGCGTTGTTTGTGGGCCAAAGGACTGTCCACAGAAGAGGTGCATCGCGTCTATGGTGAAAACTGTTTCTCTCGGAAAGCTGTGTTCAATTGGACCCAGAAGTTTAACCATGGAAGGAAGAGCATCACAGATGGGGAGAGCTTGGAACATCCACCGTACTGTCCTGACTTAGCCCCCAGTGATTTTCATCTGTTTAGGCCCCTAAAAAATCATTTGGGTGGCCGTCATTTTGATTCAGATGATGCCGTAATCCATGAGGTTACACGTTGGCAGCGACAGCAACCAAAGGACTTCTTTGCTGCTGGCTTTCAAGGATTTGTAAAAAGATGGGATACGTGCCTGAATGTACAGGGTGAATATGTGGAAAAGTGAAATAAATGTCAGAAAGTTACTTTGATTATTTTTGCCTCAATTCAGTTTTGCAACTTATTTATTGACTCACCCTCGTACATAAAATGTGTTGTATCTCAGAAACCATTCGGAATAGGGCAGATGAAGATCGTTCCTGTCATATTTCTCCCGGTGCACCGTGTATATATTCGTTTCACTCTTCCTAAAACAAAATACCTCAATGAGGGGTTGGCACCACCTAAATACCTCTTTCTTTGGCCTTCTTCAAGAGAAGAATTGTTATTTTCCTATTGAACGTTATCGACCGAGCGGTTAGGAGCGTTCAAAAACTGTAACCTTGCATTCGGAAGACATTGGGTTCGAACCCCGATATCGACAGCCCTGAAGATGATTTTCCGTGGTTTTACATTAACAATTGAAACTTATAGTGAAATGATTTCCACCATTCTTATAAGCAGAAGGACGGAGATAGGTCAGGTTTACTACAGCACGCCCCATGCCATCTGGTGACACCTTGATGCAGCTGATAGAGAGGCTTGGCCACCAGTTTTCCACAGAGAACACAACTGGCAGAAAGCGTGGTGCATGGTTGCTGCAATATTTTTCTAACTTTACCTGTTATGTAGTAAAAATTGCCTAAATTGCACTTCTTGAAAAAATGGATTGCTACAGATAGAAACTTTATTACGGTTGGTCGAGTACTAAGGTATTTCGTTCCTTTAGCACATTTGGACTTCTATACAATCAGGAATTTTATGGACAAGGCTAGAAATTGGTAGATATATTACTGAATATATTCTCCACTTGCGGGCAAGTTACAATGAGACTGTTATAACGTAACGTAGTCAATATTTGACATAAACACTACAAAAATTAAACTACCAACATCTGTTCCTAATTTCGTCCCCCACCAAATTTATGGAAAGTACAATTAATTTTAATGTATTTTTCCTTTCTAAGCTTACCAAAACACTTTCCCTGTAATGAATTGCTTGAAGGCCATTTATGAAAAATATTTTTAACATTGTCTTTGAGAGTTGCTCATGGGATGTTAACCACTTTACTTGCTCGTTTGTCCACTATCTTGTCCCTCACTGCCTCAATAGCCTGTTTCAAAGCCTCCTTATCCACTGCTTGCGTTGTCCCACTTTAAAATAATAATAATAAAGTTCATAAATAACAAATACAATGAACGGGGACGAAATTACGAACATTCCCTGTTTTATTATAATGGTCGCAACAGTAACTCACGCCAGCCACCTCACTGTAGCGATTACACGGGAGAAACTACAACACACGACTGAAATGCAGTCCAGTATTTCATACACATATCAGCGCTAACGTGTAGCCTCCGTGGCTCAGACGGCAGCGCGTCGGCCTCTCACCGCTGGATACCGTGGTTCAAATTCCGGTCATTCCATGTGAGATTTGTACTGGATAAAGCGGAGGCGGGACAGTTTTTTTTTTTATTTTTTTTTTTAGGTACTCCGGTTTTCCCTGTCATTTTTCATTCCAGCAACATTCTCCATTTTCATTTCGTAGCATCTATCAGTCATTAATATATATACATCACTCTGGGAGTGGCGACCCCATCGTAATAACAGCCTATACATGATTCATTCCTTCCATCCCTGACCTGGTCAATGACTGGAAAACAGGTTGTAGGTTTTCATTTTCATCAGTGCTCACTCTAGTTCAGCATGAAAAATGAATCCTTCTTGTACACGGAAACTAAACGTGGTGCACACAACGGGAGCGCGCGATAAACGTTAGGTGCCAATCGTGCAAACTGGAAATCCCCAGGCTAAGGTTTAGCAAATTAAAGTCAGTCTTTGTGGTTCAATGGATATATCGCTTGTCTTTGGTCTGAGGGTCCCGGTTCAATTCTCAGAATCATACCCCTCGTACTATTAATTCCCCTGGCTTGGGGACTGGGTATTTATGACGTCTTCGCCATTCATTCCATCCTAATTAGGTCACCGCCAAACCTATACAGATGCCAAACACCATTATTGAAAAACTAAAACCTGTTTTCCTATCAGTGACCGGGTCAGGGATGGAATGAATGAAGCCCCCATCTTGCGACGAGGATAGGAATTGTGCCGGCTGCCGATGCCTCTGGGGCAATGATTAATGACTGACAGATGCTAGTTGCTTTATGTCGCACTGACACAGATAGGCCTTATGGAGACGATGGGACAGGAGATGGCTAGGAGTGGGAAGGAAGCGGCCGTGGCCTTAATTAAGGTACAGCCCCAGCATTTGCCTGGTGTGAAAATGGGAAACCACGGAAAACCATTTTCAGGGCTGCCGATAGTGGGGTTCGAACCTACTATCTCCCGAATACTGGATACTGGCCGCACTTAAGCGACTGCAGCTATCGAGCACGGTCGACTGACAGATGAAATGAAATTATATTGGAGAATGTTGCTGGAATGAAACATGATAGGGGAAAACCGGAGTACCCGGAGAAAAACCTGTCCCACCTCCGCCACCATGAATCTGACATGGAGTGACCGGGATTTGAACCACGGAACCCAGCGATGAGAGGCCGACGCGCTGCCGCCTGAGCCACGGAGGCTTAAACATATTATTATTATTATTATTATTATTATTATTATTATTATTATTATTATTATTATTATTAAATGTCCGACCCGTTGGCTGAATGGCTACCGTACTGGCCTTTGGTTCAGAAGATCCTGGGTTCGATTCCCGGCCGGGTCCGGGATTTTAACCTTAAAAGGTTAATTCCAATGGCCCGGGGCTGGGTGTTTGTGCTGTTCCCAACATCCCTGCAACTCACACACCACACATAACACTATCCTCCACCACAATAACACGCAGTTACCTACACGTGGCAGATGCCGCCCACCGTCATCGGAGGGTGTGTCTTACAAGGACTGCACTCGGTTAGAAATAGGCACACGAAATTATTATTATTATTATTATTATTATATGTCCGCCTCTGTGGTGTAGTGGTTAGCGTGATTAGCTGCCACCCCCGGAGGTCCGGGTTCGATTCCCGGCTCTGCCACAAAATTTAAAAAGTGGTACGAGGGCTGGAACGGGGTCCACTCAGCCTCGGGAGGTCAACTGAGTAGAGGTGGGTTCAATTCCCACCTCAGCCATCCTGGAAGTGGTTTTCCGTGGTTTCCCACTTCTCCTCCAGGCAAATGCCGGGATGGTACATAACTTAAGGCCACGGCCGCTTCCTTCCCTCTTCCTTGTCTATCCCATCCAATCTTCCCCATCCCCCGCAAGGCCCCTGTTCAGCATAGCAGGTGAGGCCGCCTGAGCGAGGTACTGGTCATTCTCCCCAGTTGTATCCCCCGACCAAGAGTCTGAAGCTCCAGGACACTGCCCTTGAGGCGGTAGAGGTGGGATCCCTCGCTGAGTCCGAGGGAAAAACCGAACCTGGAGGGTAAACAGGTGATGATGATGATGATGATGATGATGATGATTGTTATTATTATTATTATTATTATTATTATTATTAATTTAAAATTTTGAATTTTACATTATTACCAGCGGTCGTACCCATCGTTCGGTGGTGGTAGTGTCCGACCCATGATCACAGATTCTATTCCAACCAACAAAAGAGAACACTAAATCTGAAAGATTGCATTTCGTTTTAGCAGTTGTACCTATTAAAAGAAGGCTACGGCCACACTTGCGGTTTGTTCACGCAGCTTGACGACAACACGTGGCCACACTTGCGTGTTTGTACAGCGTGATTTTATTAGTGTGTTGTATATTGTGCGTAGCAAAACATCGCCATTGCTCTGCATATGGAAGGCATTCCATTTTTAAATAATAATTCCGTTGTTGCGTTATGTGCTGCGTTGGTTGTTCTTCGTCGTCGTCTGCGTCAAAGAAAATATTGGATCCATCCTATATTAAGTGACAGGTCACCCATCAAGTGGACAATTTGTACTCCTACACACGTCTCCCTCAAAACAGCGCCCGTTACTGTTAACCACGCATCTCTTTCTATTTCCCTGTTTTTGAAGTCTTTGTCCTTTGTGTCGTAAAGGCATGGGTACCTTTGTACTTCCAAAATTATCAGTTCACTGTCTAACATTCTCCTAAGTTTTAAACACGAACAAAACCGCAGCGTCTTCTTTCCGCAAGTGTGGCCGTAGCCTAAACGGGAGTGAAATACCAGCGCTCTGTTATCTGTGAGTGTGATAACGCTTGGTTGATATTTAGCAGCAGCAAGATACGCGAGGGGAGAGGGACTCAGCGCTGGGGCTGCAATAGCACTCTCCGATGTCTTCCTCTCAGAAATACGTGTGACGTTTTTTATCATTGCTTTTAAGTTTTGTAAATGTCAGATGCTTACGTTATTTCCATCGTTCTCGTCTGAGGTTTGGGCTTCACCGATAGCCTCGGTAGCCCTCAGTCTTCTTCTTCTTCTTCTTCATCTTCCACAGCTGTGGTGTCGCGGGTGCCAACTGTGTCGCACATGTGGATTTGGCCTTGCTTTACGGCCAATGCGTGCTTCTGTGGTGTGTTGTCTGAATATGAAGAGGAAAGTGTTCGTCCCCGAGCGAGAAGAATTAATAACACACTATTAAAATCCCTGACCGGGCCAGGAATCAAACCCGGGACCCCCTGAACCGAACGCCTCAACGCTGACCATTCAGCCAATGTGTCGAACCTTGGTAGCCCTCAGTATACGCCACTAAAGAAACCTAAAATGAATGTACAGTATATGCTACCTATAACCTTTCAACCAATAATCTATTCTGAAGTAGGGTAGGTAACTGAGAACTCTTGTTTCCGCGTTGGGTTCCTTCAAATCTTCCACTGCACGCACACAACCGCAGTGAACGCGTCCTCGAACAACACAATCTGTCTTCTCACTCTCGCTGAGAAGCGAACAACTTATCTTCAGCTTTCTTACCATCCATAAGATTGCTGGCCTGGTTAGTACAAAGCGCACATCGAATTGTCTTCCAAATGCTCGTGTTTCAATCAAGGTATGTTCTGTGACTGGACACTACGAACTAGCTACTTTTCTTTCAATTCTTTACGTCGCACCGACACAAATAGGTCTTATGGTGGCGATAGGATACAAAAGAGCTAGTAGTGGAAAGGGAGCAACCGAGTCCTTAATAAAGGTACAACCCCTGTAATTTTCCTGGTGAAAAACCATCTTCAGAGCTACCGATAGTGGGGCTGGAACCCACTAACTCCCGAATGCAAGCTCACAGGTGCGCGTCTCTAACCGCACGGCAAGCTCGCCAAATCATTGAACCCCTTGTCCTCACCGATTGGGCTCTTCCAAGGAAGCCTGTAAGGTTATGACGTTTCTGACGTCTTAATCTCACCTTGGGGTCATTGCACCCATTCAGAACCGTCTTATCACAGCTGTTCGGTCTCAGTGGTTTTTTTTATTTTTAATACGATGTGAACCATGTGGACTACAATGTAATTTTTAATTTCAATTTGTATGCATGTACACGCATCACAAGAAAATGACTGAACAGAATTTTGTGAAAATAGATATGTAAAGTTGCGCAATAAAAAACTACAGTCTAGGCTATAAATATTATTCACATTGGCTGAAATAGTAGTTTAGGGAAAGTCCTGAAACTTTCTTTCTTTCTTTCTTTCTTTCTTAATCCGTTTATCCTCTAGGGTTGGTTTTTCTCTCGCACTCCGCGAGGGATCCCACCTCTACTGCCTCAAGGGCAATGTCCTGGAGCGTGTGACTTCGGGTCTGGGATACAACTGGGGACGAGGTGGTCTCGCCTGCTAAGCTGAAGAGGGGCCTTGTGGGAGATAAGGAGATTGGAAGGGATAGTCAAGGAAGAGGGAAGGAAGCAGCCGTGGCCCTAGTGCGGCCTTGCGTGGCCTTAAGTTAGGTACCATCCCGATTTCGAGGATGGGTGAGGTGGGAAACTACTTCGAGGATAGCTGAGGTGGAAAAAGAACCCCCTCTACTCAGTTGACCTACCGAGGCTGAGTGGACCCCGTTCCAGCCCTTGTACCGCTTTTCAAATGTAATGGCATAGCCGGGAATCGAACCCGGGCCTCCGGTGGTGGTAGCTAATCAGGCTGGCGACTACGCCACAGGGGCGGACAGGCCTAAAACTTAATTCTCAAATATTATTGGTCCTATTGATAAATACCGCATAACAAAATTTATAGAAAATATAGTAATGTTACTCATCTTACGTCTAACTACTTTTACGGTTTTCGGACTCACCGAGCTGTCGGAATTCTGTAACGTGCCAGTAAATCTACCGACACAGCCCGGACTGATCGAACCTCCCAAGTTCTGGCGCTGTACTCAGCTCGACACAGAAAGTGTAATTTCCAATCATGTAGGTCCTAGTTCTACTATGACGATGTGATCACTCCGCTCTGTTGGTCCCCCAGCCGGAGTGTGGCGCTGCAGTCGCAACAGCACTACGTGGCCAACGAGTGCTTCATTCTGATTGGCTCCGCCATGTTTTAGCCAAATATCCCGCCAGCTGTATTCCGTACAGGGTAAGATCACTCTTTATGCAATTTCAAGGTACAAGCTACCTGTTTTAACTTTAACACTATCGAAAATAAACACGGGAGATTGTTTTCTATTATTAGTTTCGAAATGTATGTTACTTTACGTATTTCTGAGGTCTGAGTTTTGAAGAAAATTACGCTAGGCTGTTGTACTTATGGATGCAGAAACTGATCGGAAAGGAATTTAAAATGAAATTGGACAATAAATTGCTTGGTTTCAGCTCTGAAAGTAGCACGTTATAAGACGCTCCTAGCAACGAGTAGAGTTGTCTCATGCATTATAATGGCAACAATAATAACAAAATGGGTTAGTAATTTTATGGAGGCCAAGGCAGTAAATGTCAGATTTCTCCGTTAATATTCGCCGTATCGAAAACCTGTACATAACGAAGGTTGTTTAGAATATAATTTCCGATCTTTTACGTTTCATGCAATTTACTGTGTACCGGTAAGGAAAAATAACACATTTTCACGATTTTTTTGACAAATTTCTAAATATCCCCGAAAATATGTTTTATTTAACACCTGTACATAACAGAAGGTACAGGAAAGGTCACTCTCGATCGTTTATGTCTTATTCATTTTCACCATATGAGATATCATGATTGATATATTCTCGAATTCAAGCTTTTATGGCTATTCATCTCTTAAAAGACGTGTTTATAAGTGCCGCCTAACATCAAGTTGAGTTCTCCCATACATTATAATGATAACAATAATAGTCCGACTCCGTGGCTGAATGGTCAGCGTACTGCCCTTCAATTCAGAGGGTCCCGGGTTCGATTCCCTGCCGGGTGGGGTATTTTAATAGCTCGGGCTTGGGGACTGGGTACTTGTGTTTGTCCCAAGACTCTGTTCTTCATATTTTGACAACACACCATACTACAAACCACCACAGAAACACGCAATAGTGATTACATCCCTCCATACAGTATTGGCGTTAGGAGGGGCATCCGGCCGTTAAACAGGCCCAAATCCACATATGTGTGGCGCAGTTCGAACCCACAATCCCGCAGTTGTAATAAAAGCGGTAGAAAAAGAAGAATGCAATCATAACAGTAATCACAATGTATTAGCAAAACCGATAGAAGCAAATACAGAATGTTTAAAATTAGTTTCACATCACGGGGATCGAACCGCGGGTGGTCGGTAAGCCAGTCCTGAATACCAAGACCAGGATAACTGCTTGTTTTCATCGTGCAACAAGCAGTATTTACTCAAACTATATTGTATAGTGATACCAATACTTAATTGCTCATTGCGGGGGTCAAACCGTAGCCATCTTTAACAGAACACTATACATAACTACCCCGGGACCACGGCATTTGCTTGTTTTCACCACTAAAGAAAGGGAATGGAGGAGCGGAAAGGAACTGGCCACCCTACCGCACGTAAACTCCGGCTCAGGAACACCTCTGCGGAGGTTCGGACCTGACTTCGGGCAGAATAACCCTTACCTTACCACTAAAGAGTAGCAGGTGTTTGTTGCTATTTGTATTAATACCACGAGTAGAACGGTACAGTACCCTATATTATGTTGTTAGCATAAGTATGGAGCTAGGTAATACAATTTTGTCTACCCATCGATGAACTAATCGTATTATTTTCTATCTTCCGCGTGTGTTAAGATTATATACATACCGATAAGTTGTACATAAAAAGGTACATTTCCATGTATAGTCTGATGATACTGCATTGCATATCCTGATATGTAAAACCATGTAACCTGGAATATGGTAATGTTAATTAATTTAAATGTAGGCTAATATTACAGTCATCACATACATTATTCAAGACAGTGACTGTACCATTTTATGTCACATGTATTATAAATGTTATTATATGCCTAGCTACCAACACAGAATTTGTAATCTCATAAATAATATTGTGACTAGTTTACAAGGTATAAACCTAAATTTTGAAGTCTTACATCAGGTACTCAGACTCTGAATATAACAAATACTGATAGGTCTATATACACACAGATAATAATGTCACTTTCCCTCATCTATCAGCTGACTGAGTAGGCCTACTTGGCTAAACCATGGCGGCTGGACTGGACTTGGCCACACTGTAAACAACACGTGCGCCAAATTGAAGTCATTGTAACAGTGTTAACGCCTATCGAGGGAATTAGTTTGTTTTCGTATTTTCCAAAAGTCTATATTAATGTCTGTGCAGTGTTTTATGTGTGCATTCAACTAGTTTTCTATTATTTCGAGAAAATGTCGTACTGTTTCGTTCCTGGTTGTAAATCGGGTTACGGAAGGAAGCCTGCTTTATACGATTTTTTCCACTGCCAAAAGAATCTGTCTGCGAAGTTATTCCCCGGAAAGATAAGCAATTGTCAGTCAGAAGCAGAATATGTGACTTGCATGTTTCGGAAGATTTAATTAACTTATAAAGGCGGACTGTTCCGTTGTCAGCGGCAAAAAACGTTGAACTTCCTCGTAAATGAAAATCCACAGCCTGTTTCTAGTCAGTGTCAGGCTCAGGAAAGGTATGAATGAAGCCCATATAGCGGCGAGGGTAGGAATTGTGCCGGCTGCCGAAGCCTGTCACACTCCTCTGGGGCAATGATTAATGAAACGAACTGATACTGGAATGAAAGGTGACAGGGAAAACAGGAGTACCCGGAGAAAATTCTGTCCCGTCTCCGCGTTGTCCAGCACAAATCTCACATGGAGCGACTGGATTTGAACCACAGAACCCAGCGCTGCCTCCTGGGCCACGGAGGCTCCCTTGAACTTCCTCGTCTGAGGTGGAAATTAAAACCAGGAGCAGTGCTTGACATTTTTTCAAATTTACCGAAATACTATCCACTGAGATAAAATCGGAAAGGCATCCAGTAGGAAAATGAAGAGGATAAAGAACAAGAATCACGATATGAATGCAACAGTGACCGGTAAGGTTCAAAGCCAGTCTAGTTGTCTTACCGATGCCCAAAAGCCAATAGTGTCTCTCAAAAGGCGACTGAAGAACGCGAATGCAAAGCTAGGATTAATTTCCTAAGGGGCAGATCAGGAACACAGCATGTATGTTTTATATGTTCTGTTTAAAAAGTATATTTTTAAGTATGTTTGTTTGTACAACCCTTGTCCCATTTCTCTACGGGGTCGGGTATCAGGTGAGATGAATCAGTTGTGGCGGATTTTTATGACCGGATGCCCTTCCTGACGTCTGCCTCATCAGAGGAGTTAATGAGATGAAATGAATCACGTGATATATGATAGTAGGAAGAGGGTGAAACCCGGTGCCGGCACATAGCCTACTCCTGTTGAATAGCACCAGGGGGTCAGCTCAAGGCTTATTGTCCCCATCCGACGGACGAATCACTAGTAGCAGTGTCATATGCCCTCACTCCATATGAGGTCTGGAATTTAATCCAGGCTTTTGGCACGCAATCTAGCGATTAGAAATTGTACACCACCACCTACCTTACCCTGTCGGCCAACATTCTGATGGTGAAAAGCTTTTCGATCAACGGGACTCGAACTAGCTAACCTCGGTGTCAGCGCCTTAACGATCACGACCACCAGGCGGGCTTCATTTTTTTTTTCTTTCGCTTTTCGTAATGTTACATTTTGTCTCTTGTGTTCCCTTATTAAAGTTCCAAGATATTTCTTCGTGGAGACTTGCACCTCTCTGACAGTATTGTTCACAAGTCTAAGCAATTGGGTGCTGTATTTGGTAACGTCCACTAAAACAGCTGACCGTGTGGCTCCACTAGCGCTACGGCGAACCTACAGACGGTGCTGCTTGCGAAGGTCGAAGCTGGTGCCAACAGCCGACCCTACCTGACCACAAATACCTTTAAGTCTGCTTCGTTATTTTAAAGCTCAGCTTGCTCTTTTTATTTTAATCAGACTCACAGGCATACCGTATGCTCGTGCGCACAAATGTCTCGCTGCTTCGTAGTGCGTCATAACTTTGAGCTCGGATCTTTGGGTCCTTAAAATTTAACTTTTACGCATCTAAGATAGGCTGGAATATTATTAAATATACACCAACTGGCAGCCTCGTAATAGGAAGAGTATCAGTGCTTTGGAAAATAACGTGTTCAAATTCGTTGTTTCTTCATGTAAAATAGTGTCATTGCTTGATTAGCAAGGGGACATTCCTGGCTGCAGCTCCAAGAAATGACCAAACCAAAGGTGCGTCCACACCAACATGTTTACGTTAATTTTGTTAATAAACGCTGTTAACCTGAGATGTTCATGGACATTTTCGACTGTTAATAAACAAAATAACGTGTTCGTTAACGTTTCAAGCATGTTCACAAACAAAATAGCTTAAACATTCGTGAATCAAACTTTTCATCAACTTTTCGTGTTTTCGTTTCGAACATGCGTAAGGACGCAATTAGAGCACGCAAATTCGTAGTGCGGAATGCGATGTTTTCTTATTAATTTTAAAAAATTGAGTTTCAAACCGCAAGCGAAAGTTCTAATGTACAGTATTTTTAATTCTGTATAATATTCTTTTAGCTGTGTTCTAATGTAGTTTCATATTTTCAGCTTCGCTCCTCGCGGAATAACCTATCTTCCATGATCGCTTGTATATCATCAAAATGGTAGTATCCTAACTAGGATGAATGAAGATTTTCTTTACTTCATATCTTTACCATTTCCTTCAGATTGTTGCGTAAAGCTTCAAACACAACAACTGAAATTGTGTATAAGTGAAATGTCCGAGTCACCAATTGATAGGAATGTTAAACTTATACCTAGCCTGTCATTAGTGGAGCCGGCTTTCCGATAATCTGTGTCATTTCTTGGAATTTCAGGCCCAATCACTGTCAAGAAGAACTGAAAGTCATGTGGGGGCATTCTCAAGCAAATTTTGAAAGCCTGCTGCATCATGAATTAAAAGTTCTGACATAAATGTTCTCTACAAGCTTAATTCTAAACGCCTCTCCAATATTTTTCTTTGTCAAACTTAGCGTGTATTCTTCTTCCTGATCCTATAGATCGTAACCTCACAACCAGCTTTTCTGGTGTGGACATAATGTTGAAGAAGTTTGTAACAAAAGTTTATTTACTATTAACATTGTTTATTAACTGTGTTTTGTTAACAATGTTTATAAACTTTGGAGTGGACTAGCCATAATAAGGAATTATTTTTTGCTTACAAGTTGCTTAACGTCGCACCGACACAGATAGGTAATATGGTGACGATGGGATAGGAAATAGCTAAGAGTGGGAAGGAAGCGGCCGTGGCCTTAATTAAAGTACAGTCCCAGCATTTGCTTGCTGTGAACATGGGAAACCATCTTCAGGGCTGCCGATAGTGGGGTTCGAATCCAGTATCTCCGGGATGAGGTGCGCGCCGCTCGAGAGATTTAGGCGGTATAAATGATAATGCGGGAGATTTGAAAAGTGGGCGTAGTTGTATTGCTATAAGTTCGATGACCGGATTATCTGCATAAGAGTGCAAGCTTAACCTCAAGGTCTCCGAGCTGACGCAGGTAAATGTTTGAAAACATTGCTTAGCAGATAAAGTACGGGTCCCCATTCTACGAAAAACGTAAAATTAAGCAATTTTCTCAATTGTGCCGGAAGCTGAAAGGCTAATGGGCCCGGAAAGGTTTCAAATTGGGAGTCTTACATAGCTCTATCAAACTTAAAATATTCAAATTTCGAAAATCACTTCCGGCCTAAATGCAGTTTCGGAAAAGTAGCCTAAAATCGCTTCTTCTTTCTTTACTTATTTTCTTTTTTATTCAAATTCTAGCCAAATTAACTTATTTACATTGCTCTTTCTGTAATGTACTCCTTGGTTCAGTACCCTCAGGCGTCTATTTTTTTAATTTTGAAAATGTCCACGCCGAATGTAGTTGTAAGCGCTTATGTGAAACTCTGCATTGACTCACATTAGCGCTCGTACCGGTAGGAAATAGCAAACCGCATAACGATGATTAAGGAAAGGATTGCAATTTTTAGGAATAAATAAAGAATACATTCGCATACTTTATTATATTTTATTTACCTACAATTCGCAGCTCATATCCCTGGGATATTGTCTAAAAGGTATTCTGTATTACAGTAACTGCATATTTAAGTTCCGCTTATATGAATATGTCCCAGCATATTTACTATTTTAAGGAGCATAGTTGCTTGAAAATTTCTTACCAGTTTACGTCATAAACCGCCGATGGCTGTTGATTTTTTTTTGAAGTTGCCACTGTTAAGGCTTGGTGTCATTTTCTGTTGTCACTGAGGAAAGGTTTGGAGAGTACCGACGCAAAGGCTGATTGCAGGAGTTGTAATGTGTTTCCGGTTTGTAGGCTGAAGCAGTCATAATTGGAACCAAAGATACTGTAATAAATAGGGCTTGGAATAAAGAGACCTACAAACTGGTAAAAATGCGATCAAATTAATTCATAATTGTAGTTTATATTACATATTAATGAAGGAATATAATGTTTAAAAATACAACATTCTATGAGTGAAATACACTCTTCTTTAGACATTATATGTTTTAGATCAACAATTTAAAAAACAGAATACCGTGTTTGTTAAAAAGTAAGTACTTGCAGAATTTACAGTGAAATATATTTTGCACCTAGAATGAACCCGCAGTGGACATCCTGGTGAAAGATTGAAGATTAGTATAACTACAATCATATTTGACCTAACCACACTAGGGTTACAGAAATTGGAATTAGGAAACTTAACCTCAGTTGGCTTTTGCAATATATCACAACAGTCATCTCCAGGTTCGTAGGTGTAAAGGATCGTCGGTTTTGAGACAGCACGTCGCGAAACATCGAGAAACTTGTCTCTCCACATGAGCTTGAAGCAAGAGAGATCAAAAATGCATCAAATGTTTCTGCTTTCGATATTTTACTATCTTGAACATAATTCGATACCCCTAGTACAAATGTAGTCAAAAGGAGGTGAAGTTGCAAAAAAAAAAAAAAAAAAAAAAACCTGTGAAGATCTTTAAAACGTCGAAAAAGACAAAAGAGGCAAAAATAACCCATAATTTTTAATGGGCCTCGTGTTCGGACACTCGGGGATGAAAAGGACTTTTCCTCAACTTCCGAGCACTAGAAATAATACTACAGATCAAACGGCCCGATAGTGTTTCTGTCTTAACCGTTGCTTACGTTATTATATATGGCTGGGAAACGCAAGGCCCCGCTGGTCGTGAAACTGGTTCCTACTCTGGCCACGGCCGACTGGATCCCTCGCTGCGCGAGCTAGCTATTGCAACGCATCAAATCGGCCGTGCTCGATCTCGTGAAACGCACCGTTTTGCCGCTAGGTGCGCTCTTCTTAGTCATAAAATTGCGCGGGCGAAGTTTTCAAACATTCACGAGCGTGTCAAGACATTTTTGTAATTTATGAGCTTTCTTGTGCTAGTGCGGGTGATTATAATTTAGAGACTGAAATTAATGATGTATTTACGTAATGCGAACATCAGATAATTCTTAAAAAAGCATGGTGTACTGTTGTGTTCCTTACTGTAAATCAAAGACCTAAAAGGATGTGTGTGGTATTTTATTTCACAGATTTCCGAAAGTCGAGGAAGTTAAAACTAAATGGTGTTTCTCGTCAAGGAAATAGACTGGGATCTCTGTGGAAACCTAGTGTACATTCCACTGTTTGCAGTAAACATTTTAAGGACTCGGATTAGTGTAAACACAGGACTATAAATCCTACTTTCGAATGCCATTCAATCTGTATTTCAAGTTTTCCCAGACACAAACAAACACAGTCACAGAAAGGAAGACCACGTAAGGCTACAGAAGTGGGAAATGAAGCTGAACTTTCAAAGAAAATTGAACTTCATGTAGAACCAACCACACATACAGCCAGCGAAAAGAAGAACCCTCCACCTGTAATTATCACTGAACCATTCATTATATGGCACAGAGTGTTCTATTAAACTTCAATTATACAGCACTAAAGTAGGTTTGAAACTGTAAAGAATGTAGGAAACAAATAGCACTCACAGTGAAGCAGACAAATATTATTACCACTTTAAAAGAAACGATGCATCAATTCAAAAATGAAAAAAAAAAAAAACATGGACTTATGAATTAGATATATGAAATTACAGAACTAGCTGAACAAGGTGATTTGAAAGCAAATTTCCTGATTGAGCAGATTCAAGCTTTTTGTAAACAGGAGTGTAAATTCAGAGAGAATATTACAAAGGTCTGCATATTACTGTCCAACAGGTCATCCACAGGCTGCAGGTTCCTAAGATCTCTTGATATTTTTCACCTGTCACACCAAAAATCTTTAAAAACTTACATTGGCCATTCCAGCGGAGATATAGGAATTATTTCTTTGGTACGAGCTCGTCTGATTGCAGATAAGAAATCTTTAGAGCACGATAATGAAAAGGTTGCTTTTCTCATCATAGATGGCAATAAAATCAAGCCTGGTCTATGACAGTAATTTGGATAAGCTTCTTGGAATGACTGATGTACTGTAGAGAGAGATCCTGTCGGTATTAAAGACAAGCCCCCTAAAAAAAATTTAAAAAATTTTTAAAAATAATTTAACATTTTGGCATTTGGTCCGTAAGACCATGCTGCCAGCTCTGTACATTTAGAAAACAGGAAAGTCAAAGAACAACATCTTTACAACATGGGACCGTTCATGGCATTGTGACTAATTGGTGATGGAAAGCCACGGTACAGGAACTTTGGTTGGATGAGAACAGTTTAACTACAGACTACAAAACAAACGTATCACAATGTTAAATTGGCTTCACTTAAAAATTTGGCTATTGATTGATATATACGGATGTCATAGCTGCTGAACAACGACGAAACGGAAGTGGGAAGTGGAACTTTCAATTGTATAAGCGTTTGATATAAATTGGTCACTTGTGGTTTGTATCTACTGCATCCTAAAATTGTATGGTTGAGGTCTGCTTCTTGATTGGGGTCAGAGGGACAATTTGGGGAGTCTATGACTTTGAGTCTGAACAGATGACTGGGGTAAGATGCATGTCCAAGTCGCATTCTGATAATTGATGTCATATGGCGGCGAGTTAGAGATAGTAGACTGAACCATGGTCTCTGTGGTATGTGTCTCTGGATAGCGCCGTAATGCTTGCCTTTGATGCGTTGAGTTGTTGCCCAGTAATTTGACCATTCTTTGTAAGCCTGTTCCTTGATGTGGCTTTGGAAGTCCGTGTATGGTAGGCGTAGTGCTTGGAACTGGCCTTCTGTAATGCTCTGCTTTGCCAGTTGGTCTAGGGTTTCATTGTGTATAATTCCAGTGTGACCTTTGATCCACATAAGATGAACTTCTTTTCCGTTTTCCTTAGCTTGGTATATGCAACTTAGGATGTCCATGATGTATTTATTCGAACGCGTGTTCCTGCATGGTTGTTCTAGTTTTTGAAGTGCACTCTTGGAGTCCGTGAGAATTAATATACTGCTGAAGTGCTGGACGCCGTACGTGATGGCTGATTTAATGGCAAGTATTTCAGCTGTGAATATTGAAGCTTCGTGGGGAAGGGAGAACATTTTGCTAGTGTTGAGTGCAGGGCAGTAGTACGCATATCCGACTCCTTCATTGGTCTTAGACCAATCTGTGCATATTTGAGTATAACTGCCCCAATATGCATTGATAAAATTTGTTACTTTTTCGTTGATATTGGTATTGCAGATTATAAAATCTGGAAGATGAAATGTGGATGGTTGAAATACTGAAAGTTCATACCTCTGCCGAAATACTGGAAGCGCTGTATCTTGAAGAGTAAGGGGTTATGATGTGCTGCAATTTCTTGATACGTTTGACCAATAGAGGTGTCCGTAGAATTCTGTTTGTTCCTCTGTCACACAGTGGAAGGAGGCGGCGCAGTTTAGATGTTATAGGGTGGCTAGTTATGGACGAGCGTTGCAGAAGAAAGTTGTTGGCAAGCAGATGTCGTCTTATCTGAAGGGGCATTTCTTTAGCCTCTACCAGTAGTGCGTTAGTGACTTGAGTTCATGGCTCCGAGACATATTCTGAGTGCGCGGAACTGCAGGACATCTAGTTTTCGAAGGACATACTGCGGTGCGTTGCCGAAAAAGTTGCAGCCATAATCTAGTACAGATCGGATTAACGATCTATATAATAGTAATAGGACAGATGGGTCAGCTCCCCACCATACTCGACATAATGCTCTGATTATGTTTAACGCTCGGCCCACTTTAGTTGCCAGGTACTCGACGTGGGTTCTCCATGTAAGTTTACTATCGAGGTATAAGCCTAGTAGCTTGGCTGAAGTTCGTAAAGGGAAGGAGTATGGCCCAAGATGTACAGAGGGTGATATTGAGTGGAACTGCTTTCGAGTGAAGACAATAATAGAGGATTTTGTTGGGGATAAATTAAGACCCGTTTGAAATGTCCAGGCGTGGAGTTTCCTTGCAGCGTCGTCTAGCCATAAGCATGTTAACCAAAGAGACTGCGATGATGCGTAGATACACACGTCGTCTGCATGCTGAAGAACTTTGACTGTTTGTTTAAACATGTGATCGAGATCTGCAGTGTAGATGGCATACAGTAAAGGACTCAGTATAGCACCCTGAGGGAGTCCTTTTGTTACTAGTCTGGGCCATACAGTTATATATACCTCGCACGGTCATGTAGCTTTTCAGAAAGTACTTGTATACTAACGTTGTCATATGCCCCAGATATATCGAGAAATATGGCGGTAAGGTAACCATGGTTTAGAAATGTATGTTCAATGTCCGTAGTCAGAATGCTAAGATGGTCGTAAGTAGAACGACTTTTCCGGAACCCATATTGAGATCGAGGCAATAAATTGTGAAACTCGAACCACCACTCCAGTCTTAGTTTCAACAGCCGTTCAAAAGTTTTAGCTATGCATGAAGATAGAGCGATGGGTCTGTAAGAAGCAGCTTCGTTAGGATCTTTACCTTGTTTTAAAATTGGGACAACAATCTGCGTCGTCCAGTCGTCGGGAAAATTGGTTTCATTCCAAATATATGTGAAAAGTAAGAGCAATATTTCCTTGGCATTGCGAGATAAGTTAGAAAGCATGCAGTAATGTATATGGTCATATCCAGGCGCAGAGTTAGCAGTAGTTTTTAAAACTTGTTCTAATTCATGTAGCGTGAAAGGTGATGTTAGAATATCTTGCGTAGGACGGAAAAGTTCGAACGGTGGACGTTGTTTTGGAGGAAGTGAGGTCGTAGGTGGAGCAATAAGATCTGAAAACTCTTCTGCCCAACATTTAAGTGCTTTAGGGGTTGGCGTTTTGTTCTTCATTTTGTTAACCATCGACCATATTTGCGATAGGGGTGTATCCTTGGTCAGTTTTTTACAATAAGATCGCCAGCTATTCTTCTTTACCCTTTTCAGAAAGCGTTTGACTGCTGCATCTATATTCTTGTAATTAAGGAAATTTTCCATTGTAGTTGCTCGCTTTAACTTGCTGAGGGCCTGATTTCTCTTAGCTATCTGTCGACTGCATTCGGAATTCCACCATGGAGCAGGGAATCTTTTGGAGATGTTGGTTTGTTTTCGTTCAGGAATGGATATGGCGGCAGCGAAATTAATGGTGTGTACGAAGGCGTTGTATTTATCAAGCGTGGTTTTTTGATGTAACACAGAGTGTATATTTGCGTCTATCACCCTTCTGTATTTGACCCAGACAGCGTTTTGAACATTCCATTTAATAGTGGGTTTGACCGGTGAAGGACCAAATGGTAAAACAGGCGAAATGATGATAGCATAATGATTAGAACCCATTGGATACGGCAAGATTTTCCAATGAAAATCAGATGAGATATTAGAAGAACAAATGGTTAGGTCGACAGCGGAGAGACGTTGTCCCGGTACTGGTAACAGGGTAGCCGATCCATCGTTTAACACAAATAAATTGAACTCATCCACTATTTGTAAGACAGCATCACCATATGTATCATTTATCTCGCAACCCCATGTTGTGCTATGTGCGTTATAATCACCACAAAAGAGAAAAGGTGGCTCTATCTGTTGCGTAAGCCGATACCGTTCTTGAAATTGAATTTTTGTTCGTGGTGGGCTATATAATGAGACCAATGTAATATCTTGGTTGTTAATGTGAACTCTTGCGGCAACGGCCTGAAAACTTGCAATCTGCGAGTGATCAATAACTGCTTCTACGTATGGAATTGTATACTTTATTAATATTGCTACCCCTCCATATCCGTCTTCTCGGTCCTGTCGGATGACATGATAGCCAGGAATGGTTAGATTAGAATCGTTCTTAAGCCAGGTTTCACTCAAGGTGGCGAAATCAATATCTTCGGTGTATAAAACTCTTCGTAAGGTCTCTTTATTCGCAAGTACGGAACGTGCGTTCCATTGGAGTATTTTATTCATTACCTGAAGTAAATAAACTTGCGATCATGTTGTGTATTATAGCCGGGTTAAAGGCATCGGGCGTTGTAGATTGAGCTTGAGTAAGGAGGAGCATGATAAGGTTAAATATCTTTCCGATCAAATGCTCATAATTTTTGGAGGTGGTTGTCATGATGTTATGTGGTTGGGGGGGATAGGGGTTGTGGGAAATTGGTGTTACAGGCAAATGTGGGGGAGTATACTGACGTTGTTGTATCGATGGATAATTTGGTTGCGGTGTAGATGGGGGAGGAAGTCTCTGGGGCCGTTGCAATTGCTGTGGTATGCGAGGACGCACTCTCATCGGCGTTTGTTGTCTTTGAGGAGGCATTATTTGTTGTTGATGGTGCTGTGAGGTTAACGACGTGTTGGTCAAGTTGTTTACCTGCTGAGAAACCTGTTCTGGATACCGAGGCTGCATGTTAGCCGGCGGGATATACGTGCGTGGTAGCTGTGGCTGAAAGTCCGCTGGAGACGGGACCGCTGATTGTGAGAGAGGAGGGAATTCTTCCCTGCTTTGCCAATTGAAAGACGGGGCCAGTACAGCAGTAGAATAATTTCTGTTATGGTACATTTTGATTGCTACTTCTTGAGATACATTATTCTGAGCCATAAGGTATTTGATTTCCGACCATTTCTTGTACTCGGGACACTCCCTATCCGTGGCTAAGTGTGGACCGTGGCAATACATGCATGATGGTGGTGCAGTGTCAGTACAAGTTCTTACGTCATGGGGTCCCGCACACCTACTGCAGCGTTGCTGTCCTCTGCATTCAGATAATGAATGGTTATATCTTAAGCATCGGTGACATTGCATCACTGGAAAGATGTAAGGTTGAACTTCGCACCGTGTTCCTAGGATATAAATATGTTGAGGTAGGTGTTGGGCACGAAATGTTATGAGGCAGACTGGAATAGGTCGCGTGTCTCCATTGGGAAGCTTCTTTGTAAATCGTTTCACTTGGGAAATGGGAATAGCACTCTGAATTTCCTTTAGAATTTCATCTTCACTAAATGTCGTGTCTACATTTCTGATAATCCCGAGCCTGTGCACAACACTGCTGGGAATATAGACATCAAGGAGTTTTTCCTTCAAAAAGTTGGATTCAACTAGCTTGTTTGCTGCTATTCCGGATAAGGTCTCGATACGAAGTCTATTCTTACCAGAAGGTTTAATGTCCAGAACTTGTTGACGGGGAATTATATTTTCACTAAAGATCAATCGTCCTATTGGCATCGGATGTAAGTTCCCCATATTATCCTTAGTCCCTTCAACAACAACAACAAGGAACGGTCCGTTATCAGTATTATTGTACCTATTATTTTGACTGAGACGGGATGACGACGGTGTACCCCTAGTAGAAGATGATGGGGCAACTAATGGGGTATTAACAGAAAGGTGGTTTGATGCATTTGTGTCATTAGTTGTGTCGGAAGAGGCATTTTCATTCTCAGTATCCAGTCTATTAACTGTTCCGTATGTAAGTTGGGATCGGCACGAAAACGCTCAGTTTTAGGGTCTAAATTGCACTTCATATTAGAACTATTATGACTATGTGTACCTGTACTTGATCCTCGTTCTGTTGATAAGGTGCCGGTGCTGACGTTGCTCTCTTCATGATGTCGATTACGTAAAGTGTGATGTTGCTCCACTGGGAGGGCTGGTTGCTGTTGATCTTGAAGACTTGATTGAAAATCAAGAGGATTTATTCGTAAAGGTGTTGTAGCTGGATCTGCATAACAAGTCTGTAGGGCAGAATTAATGATCTGCCCCGTATCGGGCGGATCATTCATAGTCCAGTTGATAATGTTAGCTGCAGTTCAAGAGCGATAAATATCCTACACGAACACTGAAAGCTGTACGACGGGAATAGCAGGCTATGGATGAGTCACACGTAGCGAGCACGAAAGCGACTGCACTCCACCAAGGTTGCGAACGTACTGCCCAAAAAAAAAAAAAAAAAAAAATGCTCTGTATTCTCTTCAGACATGTTCCACACATTACAGTAATCCTGTGTCATATTAAGTTACACACAGCAAACCTTTGAACAGAAAAGTGTTAAAGCTAAGTTAGGCTGGGCAGTGATGTGAGATTAAAATGGTGACTTTGAACTGGAGACCAATTACAAAGACTATTTGTAAGTATTAGTTTTACATGTGTATAAACTGACTATAGATTCTCACAAACACTTTAAAACAACTTTGCAAATATGTAAACATTCGTGTTGACTGTGGGCCCATAGTACGACGACTCATAACCTCAAGATATTGATGTAAACAAGATTCCAACAAGACATATTAACATCATATTGACGAATTATTTGCACTAAGTATCGTAATTAGCTATATATTAGCGATTTTTCATAATCACTTGTCACAATATTCATCTTGAACATAAGAAAACATTCAAAACTTGTGTCTTAGAAAGGCCATCCTAGCGACCGAACTGAAAACTAAATTCGGTGACCCCACTTCTCATTTGTCATTTCCCAGCCTTGTATAATAACATAAGCAACGGTCTTGTCTTAACTCACACTGGTGTGTTTTCTCTTTCCAGGAGAGTGATCCAGTGATCGAAAATCAATCTCCATGTCAGACTGGAGCGGCAACTCAAGTCGACGTTTCATCTACAGCAAGCCGTCTTCAGGGGGCTCTGGAACAGGCTATTGGTGGAGCAGAGGGTACGGCTTCGAGGTAAGTGGACCTGTACGTCAGCACATGTTGTCACACATTGCTTCTAACATGCACAAGTACTGCAGTGCTTCTTGCTCACTGATAACGAGTCGCAGTTCGTGTTTACAGACAAAGCTGCCACTGATTGCTTGCTGGATAGTAAGCACCTATCTGCACTGATCATGAATGGGATATCTAATAACTGATTTTAACAGGGGTATTACTGCCTGCAGGTTAGTTACGCACAATATGAAGAGATGACAGCGCCCCCTTGCGTCAGTAAGGCTAGGGCCACACTTGCTTGTTGTATATTGTGAAGCAGCAAAGCATCGCCTGTTCGCTGTCGTCAAAGAAAATATTGGATCCATCCGATTTCTTTAGAATGCAGTTTTTTATTCACCTTTTCAAAATTACAAAGTACAAATCACATTTCAAATTAATCAATTAAAACGGAAAAAACAGCATGACAGTTTAAAGAAACGTAGTGAGCTGAAAACCATAAGCACACCTGTATAATTGCATAAAAGTATTGAGACTAATATAAACACTAAACTGCACTTTATAATTTAAATAAAGAAATACAAAGAACAGAACAACACTCTTAAAAAAATACAAAGCCATCTCACTGTTGTCAATTCTCATTACATCACCGTGTAAAGACATAAAATAACAGCATTTAAAAATAAAATAAATGTTTCGCAAATTTCTCTGTATTACGGTTTTTCTCCATTTCCCAACGAGCGGTCTTGATTGATCTGATAAAGTCCACCAACGTCCATCCACTCTTATCGTATGGTGTCAAATTCCAATACACTGCCGCCGCTAGCAACCAAGTTACAGCATTCACTTCTGATATTTCCGCCAGTTGAAACTCTCCAATCATTAAATGCTCATTCCAGAAAGAAGACAGACTTCCTTGTATTTTCCGCACTGTATTGACAGTCCATGTCAACACAGGTGGCGCTTCTCGTCCTATAATGAGTGACAGGTCATAGAGCCCCTACACCATAAACTAAAAGACAACCAAGACAAATTTTTGAGTATTACACAATATCCGTGAATTCATTTGAAATGTTTTTCTGTTTGTTGAAAAATCCGATCAGCAAAACAAATACAACGTCTCCCCCAACACAGCGCCCGTTGCTGCTAATCACGCATTTCTCTTTATGTTTCTATTTTTGAATTCTTGGTCTTTTGTATCCTAAAGGCATGAGTACTTTTGCACTCCGAAAATTCTGTTTTGCAAAGTGAAAGTAGAAAACGAACGCACAGTATTCAAACAAGAGCACAGTGCCCCAGCGTCTTCATTCCGCAACTGTGGCCAGACAGCAGACACTGACCGGGAAAACAAAATGGACCTCGGCCCGTTCTCGAACGGGCGACCTTGACCACGCTGTGTGTGGCCGCAAATTAGTGCTGTGTGATTTCGACGCGAGATTTCCCGCAAAAGCTCTCAGCAGTAGGCTGGTAGTTACTGTCAACATATCGACAATGGCTGGCGCAGACACAATGTTAATCTATGGAGAGTCTGGTCGGAATGCAGCCGAAGCTTGCGGACTGTATGCGCATGAGTTTACAAATAGCCACCCGCCTCCTTTTTATACACGTATTTCGCCGAACAGAATTGCTATTAAGCGCTAATGGATCGTTCAAGGCACATACCACATATAAACAACGATATATATATTGCTAGAGTGGACGTCTGTACGTATATAAATCAGTGGGTTGTTAAACTTTATTTTCTGCATCTTTGGCGTGTTACAGAACGTATTGTGTAGTAAAATGGCAGCTATTTGTTTCACATCCGAATTACAGCACGTTGTAGCGCTCCTTTGTAAACCAGCGATCAGGCAACTCATTCATCATTAGTGCATGTGGGACAGTTATAAGTAGAACGTCCGGGGCTGAAGGGCCACATGGTGTTCACTTCGCTTGTCATGTACAGTATTCCTATAATCAGCTGTCTTCCTCCGAATATCAACCAATACCTATTGCTTCTCTTCTCATGTTCGATATTCAAATGTTCTAAACATACATTGCATATATCACGAAGCTGCAGTGGAGATAATTGAAATCATTTCATGATGTGTTCCTTGTGCAATAATAATCTGCGCCATCACATTAAGGTAAGTTTTTTATTTCGAAATATTACTGTACTCCTGGCCATTGCGGATGAATTAGCGATATGATTTCCCATGTTCCGCCATTTTTAAAGGCGTAGCAAGACATTTAAACGCCTCTTTCTGTTAGTTCCAGACAGAACATTATCCTGTACACGCATTTATGCCTTTTTCATCGGATAATTATGAAACATGGTCTTGAAATACTCTCCGTACTACTGACCCTGCATTGTGCTACTATCTAGTGTTGGATATAGGCACTATTGTTGCGTGAAATATAGCGCATTTATTGCACTTGTTTTCTTGTACTTCTTATTCGGTAACTGTGACTGAGGCAGCTGCTGTAGCGCAGAGTGCAATAGGTAAAGCCTGGTAGAACAACTATAGCGTTCCAACCGAGCAACTGGGCCCTGTAGCTAAAAGCTTCAATTCGTGGGTTCGAACCCCACTGTCGGCAGCCCTGTAGATGGTTTGCCGTGATTCCCATTTTCACACCAGGTACTTTAATTAAGTCCACGGTTGCTTCCTTCCATGCCCAGTCCTAGCCCTTTCCTATGCTATAGTCGCCAAAAGACCTGTCTGTCTGACGTACAGCAAATTAAAAAAAATACCTTTAAGTATCTCTGATTAATATTTTTACCAGAATCAGTTAGGACGATTCATCCATTAGAATTCAACCAAAAATGAGCCTAATTGCGAAGAACACATTTGCAAAGATTCTCTGGTAAGTATAGCCACCATTTAGTTTTTGCTCGGCGCGCTGTCTCTATATAAACAAGTCTATAAATGGTACCACTGTCACCTCCAGTGCGCGCTAAAACGGCAGTTCGTTGGAAAGTGAAACATTCGAAGATGTATAATCGCTCGCTACTTAAATGTTTAAGAATGCACTTACATTATTGAGAATCATCATATTTTCGGTAAAATGATTGTTATTAGTATCCAGCTTGACATGCACTAGTACATCTGACGCGTTATTGTGATTTACGCCCTTCGTTTCTGTATCGGACGTCATGGAAAATATTCTCTCAACACTGTAATGTTTTTCGTATGTGTTTCTCTTCTACATCGTTCGAGGATTCTGACTCTTGGTACATTATAAAGAAGGTGCCATGAAAGATTCCCCACCGCCTTCTATAGTTACATGAGCTCAGGAAGGTGGTAAGGCAGAGGCCGTATTTCGCATTACTAGGTGTAGTGTGATTCAGAGATCCTGCATGTTTGAAATCACTCGATGTGAACGCTCTTCGTGAAACAGTTCGGTGGCTTCGCTCATATGTAGGGCGCGTCCAGGTGGCTTTGACATTGAGTTTATCAGTTTATCACTATCTAACAGGCTGTGGTTTCTGTTTCCTCTAATGAAGCGTGGCCATGGAACTGCTGTTCACTGATAAGCACTGTTGCCACTTTTAGGGTAATTACCCTAATCAAGAATACGTACCACTTTGCGAGATTTCGCAAGCCATTGGTTGGTGTGAATAAAAACCGCCTGTCGGTAGCAGTCACTCACAGCAGACCTGTAACCTTAAACACACACTCCAGTCGCTCGAGTAGCAGAGTGAGCGCTCCAGATTTCTGGTGAATAAAGATAAAGCAGGCACTCATTCCATTAAGCGCCTGCTCATGTTTCCTTGAGCTACAGTAATTCAGTAGGCGACTCGAAATGATTGCGTCAATTTCAACAGCATGGCAGATTTTTTTTTTTTTTTTTTTTTTTTTTTTTTGCTAGTTGCTTTACGTCGCACCGACACAGATAGGTCTTATGGAGACGATGGGACGGGAAAGGCCTAGGAGTGGGAAGGGAGCGGCCTACCTACTGTCTCCCGAATACTGGATACTGGCCAGACTTAAGCGACTGCAGCTATCGAGTTCGGTGTGGCAGAATTTATGGTGATGGTTAATCGGAAAAGAAAATTATATAAACTTCACCGAGAATCGTCTCAAGTTGTCATATAGGTCCAGTGAGGAGCATACTGAATGGTTAGCGGAGCATTTCCTTGGGCACTCCAAAGAAACAAAAGGTGGTGCACTAACAAACGAAAAAAAAAAAATGAGAACCTCCTTGCGTTATGTGGGTGACCCTGGGTTTTAGAGTGGAGTTGGTGAAGACATCTCGGAGCACTATGTCAAAAACATTTTCGCAAGTTTTGACGTAAATAGAAATAAAAACAGATTGTTAGATAAAATTCCAACAAATGTTGCTTAGATGCAGGAAGCACAGGCTAAGTGGCAAGAACGTTTTAGCTCCCCTTAATGCTGTCGGAGCTGTAGACTGTACTAATGTACAAATTAAGAAGACACATGTTCATGGGAATGAGTACATTTACAGAAAAGATGTCCCTAGCATTAATGTACAGGCCACTTGCAAAGGAAAGGAAGATTTCAACCAATGTTTGTTTCGTACTTTATACCATTTTCCTCAATTTTTTTCTTTCTTTCTTTCTTTCTTTCTTTCTTTCTTAGGCCCGGTTTCATCAACGTGGGTTAAATATACTCTAACCCTGGGTTTGTTAACTTAAGGTTAACATTTTAACTCATTCTTACAAGTCACGCGTTTCACCAAGCTATTTCGGCAGAGGGTTAACTCTCTCTCTTTCTTAGCATTAATCCCGACTTGCAGGGTCTGCTGCTTTGCTACAACTCCTCCATTTCTGTCTGTCGTTGACATCTTCTGGTGTTAAGCCAACACTGTGCATGTCTGCCCTGATGTCAGTCCATCTCTTTGCCGGTCTTCCTCGTGGTTGATGTGGAGCGCTGTTTTGGCAACTGAGTCGTCCTGTTTTCTCATGACGTGGCCATACCAGCGGAGACGGGCTTCCCTCACTTTGTCTATGATGGGCGCGACACCAAACCTTTGCCGGATGTCCGTGTTCCTTATGTGGTCACATCGGGTCAGCCCCATGGACCATCGAAGCATCTTCATCTCCATAGTTGTCAACATTTGCTCCTGTTGTTTCGTCATGGGGCGACATTCAGTCCCATAGATCGCTGCTGGCCGTACCACACTCTTATAAACTTTTGCCTTTAGATATTGAGGCATCTTTTTATCACAGAGGACTCCAGTGACCTGTCTCCACTTGAGCCAAGCTGCATTTACCCTCATCCGAGTATCAGGAGTGGGTTTGAGGTGACGACGGATCCCAAGTACTTAAATCTTCTTCACTGATACTTATGGTACCTCTGGTTTGGGGGCCACATTCCAGGTATTCTGTCTTCTGGATATTGAGGTGCAGTCCATTTTCAGCCAGTCTGTCCTTCCATGTTTGAACCTGATGCTGGAGTTCAGGACGGGTTTCTTGTGCAAGTACCACATCATCGGCATAAAGAAGGTTAACTAACACCGCGTTAAACCTCGCAGCTGCCCTAATAATCAAGGAGGCAGTGACTAAAAATCAGAAATCATGAACACACTTCTTGCTTGGTTCTTTTGTTCATTTCTTGCGCGGTATTTCGTTTTCTTCCTCACTTCCGTGGTAGATATTATTCTTTCGTGATCTTGAACGAAAAATGGAAGAAGTGCAGAAGAGAAATAGTGGCACGATTTTTTCTGCTTTAGAGAAATCATGACTTATTGAATTAGCCTCCGAGTACCGAAGTATTACAGAATGCAAGGAGATTGACGGTATAAAATTAAAAGAAAAGGAGGATACATGGGAAAGAATAACAGGGGAATTTAATAATATTGCCCACGTTACAGTGCGATCTACGAAACAACTAAAACAGTTCCTTAAAAATTTTAGCTTCTCTGTGCCAAGAGTTGTGTTTTGAAAGTTGGCACACCTTCATAGCAATAACACACACGAAAGTAAAATATATACAGTTTAATTTCAAAGTGCATTTCTGTATAACCACTACGTAATACACAGTATAATGTTCATAGGTGTTGTACTATTGAAGTGGTGTTTTGCAGTTGCATTCCTATATGCCACTGTAGTGCTGTCGTTATCAATGTGAAGAATGATGCCATTCTCAATTCCAACATTCCTATTCCTTCTCCTTCCTGTGAGATACTGATGCAGAGTCAAGTCCTGTGGGGGAAGTTCATCTCGGTTCTCCACAGCAATATTGTGTAATACCGCTGTTGCTACTATTACGGTCAATGTAGTTTCTAGTTTAGTTCGCAAGCCCAAGTTTGTTTCGATCAGCTGTGTATTCTAACCTTTCGCGAACATCATCGACGAATTTACTGACGACGGTTTTTGAAGTCTACCTCTTCAGAAATTGTTCCTCAGATAGATTTTCAAAGTCTTTCCTTCTTACTATAGGCCTATTTCTGTTAGGAACACCGTTTAACAAATCTAAATAAAGCAACTCTGCATCAAATGCATGATTTACGGTGGCCATTTTGCTTTTAACCTCGAATAAACAGTTTAACCCAGGTGAAACGAGGGGTTAACTTAACTCCGGTCTTAACCTAGAGTTAAAAATAACCCTCCTTGATGAAACGGAATGAACAGTCAAACTCAGAGTTAAAACTGTGTAACTCGGGGTTAAGGTTTAACCCACGTTGATGAAACCGGCCCTTAATGTGTTTACCCTCCAGGGTTGGCTTTTCCCTCGGACTCAGCGAGGGATCCCACCTCTTTCCGGTAAGCGCTTGCTCATGTTTCCTTGAGCTAATTCAGTAGGCGATTCAAGGGCAGTGTCCTGGAGCGTGAGACTTTGGATCGGTGGATACAACTGGGGTGGACGATCAGTACCTCTCCCAGGCGCCTCACCTGCTATGTGGAACAGTGGGCCTTGTGGGAGGGGATGGGAAGATTGGAAGGGATAGAGAAGGAAGAAGGAAGGAAGTAAGCGGTCGTGGCCTTAAGTTATGTACCATCCTGGCATTTACCTGCAGGAGAAGTGGGAAACCACAGAAAACCACTTCTAGGATGGCTGAGAAGGTAGTCGTACCTCCCTCTACTCAGTTGACCTCCCGAGGCTGAGTGGACCCCGTTCCAGCCCTCGTGCTACTCTTTCAAATTTCGTGGCAGAGCCGGGAATCAAACCCGGACCTCCGGGAGAGGCAGCTAGTCACACTACCCACTACACCGCAGTTCCTCAATTTATTAATGTCGTTATTTTCAGGCTATGTTTTTCTACCTTTCAGACGGCCGATGGTAGGACTATTCTCCCATCAACCCCATCTCCCATTATTTTAACGATACGGGTTTGTTTCCAGTGCGCTTTAATTCTACTTTATAGGCCTACTTCAGTTATATTTTCATGTTTTGCATTTTTTTACCAACAGTTGTTGGACACAAGTTAAATTTAGCAAGTAGTTCACGCTGAACTGCATTTATTGCGCTTGTTTTCTTGTGATTCTTATCCGGTAACTGTGACTTTGGAAACAGAATTGTAAGTTCCTTTAAAATGGAGATTACAGCGGACTGGAATTCCACATTGCTTTTTGGCATGTTGAGCATTGAACTATCCGGAAGTCATCGAAGTGTTCTATACATGGCACTGACCCTGAGTGGCTGCTCCAGAATCGAGCACACACTCACTCGCTTAGACTCATTTTAATTCACATCACCCAAATTGATTGCCAGCGCACCCAGCGGGGCGGCCTTGAAACTGAGTGTAGTAGTACACTGTACACCATGAATTATGCCAAAATGTCAGGTTCCGAGTCGTCGTTAGTTAAAAAAGTGGTTATAGGAGTTTCCGCATTTCACATCGGATGGTAAAAGTTGATTTTGTGTGACGTCTGCAGCAAAGAGGTGAGTGAACCTTGTTTTTGGTTTCCCCCTAACGAGTTATTATCATTAGCAAAATAAACATGGTTTTACCGGGCGAGTTGGCCGTGCGGCTGTGAGATAGTAGGTTCGAACACCACTGTTGGCAGCCCTGAAGATGGTTTTCCGTGGTTTGCCATTCCCACAACAGCCAAATGTACCTTAATTAAGGGCACGGCCACTTACTTCCCATTTGAAGTCCTTTTCTATCCCCTTCGTCACCATAAGACCTATCTGTATTGGTGCGACGTAAAGCCAATATTGTAAAAAAAAGAACATGATTTTAATTGATGTCTATTAAAATACCTAAAATTGAAGCTGCTTACAAATAGTTTCGAAACTATTTGAGAGTCTGTTTAAGGCTAAAATAACATTTCAGCTCCTAAAAATGCGAGGTCTAGTGCATATTTCTGTGGTGGTTGGAATTGTAGTGTGTTGTCTGAATATGAAGAGAAACGTGTTGGAACACACGCAAACATCCAGTCCCCGAGCCAAAAGAATTAATTAGACGTGATTAAAATCCCCGATCCTGCCAGGAATCGAATCCGGGACCTTCTGAAGCGAAGGCCTCAACGCTGACCATTCAGCCAAGGATTGGGAGAAAACGAAATCATTATTCAGTTTCATTATTTCTAACAGTATTAACATGCAACTTTGTAGTTTCAATCTTGTCGCGGTTATTTCATAGAGTTACTAACTCTATGGATAATTTGCGTTACCGGCCTTGACAATCGCTTATGAAGCTCAGCATAAAGCTGTAATTGGAAAGTTTTACCATAATGCCGCTGGAGCGCTGACCTCCTAGACACTGACAGGAAGCTGTATATCGCAAAATACTGCATTTCCAGTTTCATTTATATTATTCTTCTGGTGTAAGTGTTGGTAATGTATTCGCAATGAGGTGTTTGTTGCCTTGTTGTTGAGAGTTGATAGTTATGCGCTAATTAATTTATTTTTTATTACGTAGTGTGGTGATTTGATTTTTTAAATTGTGTTCACAAATCTTGCAATATATGATATTGTTGCAAACAAGAAAAAATGTAATGTGTGGTTCAAAGTGATTTCTCGCCGTAACTCGTCCTAAATGAGAATTATAATTTATGCGCTAATTCTATTTTTCTTTTTATTGTGTAGTGTAGAGATTTGTTTTTCTTTAACTGTGTTTGGAAATATTCGAACGTGTATTGCTGTGTGTCTTTTTGTACTTCGAACAGTAAAAAGAGCAAATGAAAACTATTATTTCACGAATGCCCTGTAGACCAGAACAAAAAAAAAAAAAAAAGGAATGGCTCAAAGCGATTTCTCGCGATAACTTTGCCCCTAACACTAATTCTGCTTCTTCTGTTGTCTACAGTCTTTTATTTCAGGAAATCACTTCAGAGTTTTTGCATTTCTCAGAAATCACTTATTGGCTCCCACTACAGCTAACAAGCTGACGCACAGCTGAGAACACTACGTTGAAATCTATGAAAAAATAATCTGATGAATTCTGATATTGTTAAGATTTACTTACAAATTCATTTTCAAATGTCAGTTTTACTGTACAACAACTAGCATAAAGTGGAGATTTGGCTGAAGCACAAATGACATTACAAACACAAGAATGACTGAAACACCTAAGTTTGTATTATAGCTCCCTACAACCACCTTTGAATTACCAATTCCGTTTTAGTTTTTCGGTTCTATTTTCAGGTGTTTATTACCCCTTTTCTTTCATTGAATAATCATTTAGGTGGAGTCATATTTGCCACATGACAGCTACACGATACATTATTCCCTAGGTAATCTGAACTTAAGCACTTAAACACTGACAAGTAGGAACCATTTCTGTACGCCATTAAGCCCAAGGAACCATTTCTGTACGCCATTAAGGCCAGCTAGTATGAAGCTAGTTTTACCTGTGCTTTGAACAGTTTGCCAAGTATTTACTTAAAATACTTTTTTCTCTCACTGATTTTTTCATAGAAAATTATTTTATGTTTTGACCACGCCCCCTTCCTGACATCAGCACTTGAAGAATTTTAAAACTCTAATGGAATAATGACTTTTAATCTCAAGATTAACATCAGAAGACAAAAGTATTGTGGTAAATTCTGCTATGTATATAATTGCTATGGATAATAAAAGTAATTACTATTATGCCTCACAATTAAGGAACGTCAGTTGGACTACTTCATCTCTCCGTAGTTTCATTTCACGACGTTCTTTTGGCGAATATCAACGAAAGTAGTCTTTAGGATTAATCATTTTAACAGTATTAACCTATGTAACATTCTCCATACCTCTAAATTACAAGAAATCGGCAATCGAAGTCAATGTATTGTCCCCGACATAGTCAGTCAGCGAACACGAGACACCTCAAGGGTGCTCAGTTCGATGGCTGTAGGCTTATAAAATAAATGAATGTGGCAGGATTAACATAGGGTTCACCGAATAAGCATGTTCCAGGTATAGAACAAATATGACACTTTTATTTAATTAAATGAAATATTAACCATCCTGAAGTCTGTGATTATGACTATGATCACTACTTTATGTAATTTAACATGGCTCTTGATGTAACAAACCTAAATGCAAATAAATGGGATGGTACACGGCGGTTGTTTTCCCTAATATTCTAACAGAGTATTTTACATTGTTAATTTTCTTTATCGTCTTTAAAGTCATTAAATTATTTATTTAAAGTTGAATCAAAAATTGTCATTCAGAAAAATGAGGTCTGGGCCAAGCCTTCATCGACAATCTGGAAAGAATGCAGTAATTGTAAGAACGAGTATAATAAAGAAATATCCAAGATTCAATAAGTTAACAATTATAGCAAAAATAAAATTTACATTCGTTATATTAACAATTTTGTAGTTATAAAATGAAAAGTTGAATTTGCCTTGGTTTTCTCTAAGTTAATCCGAGACGTCGGATATACCTGTTCACGTCGTCTCACATCTCTTTTCGTGAGAATTAATACTGAACTTTAAGCATCTGATCAATAATTAAACAAAATAAAACGCCTTCTGAGCTTACGAACATAAGTAAATGGGGAGAATATCATCCATGTGGAAATCCCGTCCACTATCCATCGATAATATCAAAGTGTCACACATTATCAGAACAGAACACATAGAAAATAATTCTCTAACTACTAGCAAATTACTACATCTACCGCTAACTACGGAAATTATCAAGAAGATTGTGATTACCAAGAAGAAAATATCTACACTATTTACATGTCGACGAGTGTCGATCAACCATATTACTCTCCTGTTAACAGTTTTATTACGTTCCAGCAAGATTGAGTTACCTCATGAGAGCGAAAAATTGCATCAACGAATGAACTTGCATAGTCGCGAATCAAATATTATTGAGATATTTCGTCGAAGATCTGTTCTTCAGACCTAAGGCCTTCGCGAACATTCACCTGTACCTTCAATTTGAAATTATTGAATTACTTGAGAAAAGTTGGGATATTCCCACGAATTAAGAAGTACATCGATTAACATGGACTTTCATTGTCTTCATCTGAAGACACTAATATTAGACTACACTGCATTCATCTCGAATAATCCATATTCACCTTACAACTTAATCAACATCAGGCGTAATAATATTACGACATTAATATGTGAAAAGCTCAGTTTCACGAAGATTCATATCATGTGCAATTATTCCAATACTTTACACGTACAGTGTACCACAGTGCCGACCCTAACTTGTCGCATCCTACTCTCAAATATGTGTAGCCACGAAATATCCGGACCTACCATCGTCCTATAAATACAAAATATCCACTTAAATGTGTTTCGATGATTAATTACTCCAATTAATTATCACATGCCCCAATGCACATATTCACATTAAATTCGTACATAGAATTCAGACTTAATATCCCGATGACACGTTATCTCAGACACGAGGTACAAGTAGAAGTTCCATTACAAGGAAAATATTGAAAATATTGACAAAATATCCTTTCATTAAATCCATCGGACATAAATCAACTCATATTCGTAACGAAATTCACTCAATAAGCAAAGATGGTTTCGATAACACATGGATAACTCTATCAGAACCCTCGCTGTCAAATTCATGGCCACATGGTCATTAAGCAATCGCATGTGTCAGTTTTACAACATATCCGAGCAAATATACAACCATAAAATGTGTCAAAATAGATTACTAAGAAGAAAGAAAGAATAGAACAAAACTACATAGAACAGATATAAATGAGACGTAATCGACTTAACTTAAGGAGAAATCTTCACGTCTGGAAGTCTGGATTCTCAATCAGCCATGCTAGGATAAAAGAATCTGCATCCCGGCGCCGCCGACGGTGGTCGATGGTTTAGAACTTCATGGTGAAGCACTGGTAATCCATAATGCGAAGTTCCGTCCTCTTCTGGAAATGATCACGTTCAAGTCTTCCACGCAGTGGCGGTGGGCCCTTAGGGGCACAGGGGCACGTGCCCTGTCAAGTTTTTGCACTCAGAATTTCAGGAAATAATTTATAATTTAGTTGGGGTACAGCCGAACAACAGAATTATTTCTACAAATATTATCACGACGAAATGTTATATTCTTAACTGGATTACGGATTTTGGTAGGTATTTAAACCCACCATGTCTTTAAGCACGAAGAGAGGATACCTTTTGTATTTAAAGAGACAAGCTGTTGCTGTCAGTGCGACAATAATAACTGCAGGAGTCTTGCGAAGCGAGTGGCAGGCGAAATGTGCAGTTCTGGGCACTAGACCGTCTTGTGCCCAAACGACGCGCCTGCGCATTAGAACACAGTATTTGAAGATGGTGAAAGTCCATGACAGCTGTGGGCTTGTGTGAGTGAGCGGGCGACGGGGAGTACTTCTGGTTGGGCCCTCAGATCCTTGAGGCCTTCTGCAGCGCATGCGCATAGAGCAAATAACAGATCACGAGAAATATCCGCGCTTTACAAACATCAGTGTAGCCAATTCACCAATTCTGTAGCTAAAGTAAATCCAATAATATTTTAGTCTTGTTTATTTAAAAATGCGTTCATATCGCTCATGCAGGGATTTACACTGACTGACAGAGCAAATGCAACACGAAGAAGGAGTGGTTCGAAAGGGATGAAAGTTGGGGAGAAAACAGAGACGGCACGGACGAATAATTGATGTTTATTTCAAACCGATATGCAGGTTACACAATGCGCACGGCATCGACTCAGTCGGATGTAGGACCACCGTGAGCGGCGATGCACGCAGAAACACGTCGAGGTACAGAGTCAATAAGAGTGCGGATGGTGTCCTGAGGGATGGTTCTCCATTCTCTGTCAACCATTTGCCACAGTTGGTCGTCCGTACGAGGCTGGGGCAGAGTTTGCAAACGGCGTCCAATGAGATCCCACACGTGTTCGATTGGTGAGAGATTCGGAGAGTACGCTGGCCACGGAAGCATCTGTACACCTCGTAGAGCCTGTTGGGAGATGCGAGCAGTGTGTGGGCGGGCATTATCCTGCTGAAACAGAGCATTGGGCAGCCCCTGAAGGTACGGGAGTGCCACCGGCCGCAGCACATGCTGCACGTAGCGGTGGGCATTTAACGTGCCTTGAATACGCACTAGAGGTGACGTGGAATCATACGCAATAGCGCCCCAAACCATGATGCCGCGTTGTCTAGCGGTAGGGCGCTCCACAGTTACTGCCGGATTTGACCTTTCTCCACGCCGACGCCACACTCGTCTGCGGTGACTATCACTGACAGAACAGAAGCGTGACTCATCGGAGAACACGACGTTCCGCCATTCCCTCATCCAAGTCGCTCTAGCCCGGCACCATGCCAGGCGTGCACGTCTATGCTGTGGAGTCAATGGTAGTCTTCTGAGCGGACGCCGGGAGTGCAGGCCTCCTTCAACCAATCGACGGGAAATTGTTCTGGTCGATATTGGAACAGCCAGGGTGTCTTGCACATGCTGAAGAATGGCGGTTGACGTGGCGTGCGGGGCTGCCACCGCTTGGCGACGGATGCGCCGATCCTCGCGTGCTGACGTCACTCGGGCTGCGCCTGGACCCCTCGCACGTGCCACATGTCCCTGCGCCAACCATCTTCGCCACAGGCGCTGCACCGTGGACACATCCCTATGGGTATCGGCTGCGATTTGACGAAGCGACCAACCTGCCCTTCTCAGCCCGATCACCATACCCCTCGTAAAGTCGTCTGTCTGCTGGAAATGCCTCCGTTGACGGCGGCCTGGCATTCTTAGCTATACACGTGTCATGTGGCACACGACAACACGTTCTACAATGACTGTCGGCTGAGAAATCACGGTACGAAGTGGGCTATTCGCCAAAGCCGTGTCCCATTTATCGTTCGCTACGTGCGCAGCACAGCGGCGCATTTCACATCATGAGCATACCTCACTGACGCCAGTCTACCCTGCAATTGGCATAAAGTTCTGACCACTCCTTCTTGGTGTTGCATTTTCTCTGTCTGTCAGTGTAGTTGCTTTCAGATGTTTTCTTTATTAAAATATCTTAAATGAGGTTGCCGTGTTTCTAATAGACCATTTAGCATCTGCCAACCTTATTCGGGTATCAAGCTTTGGAGAATTTTGTACTCTCTTTCCGGAAAAAAATTCGCGTCAACCGTAAACAAGTACCCGAAAGCGAACAAAGCCAGGCTCAGGATCGAACTTGAAGTGTTATATTCCAGGGTAGACGTGCGTGCGGCAGATGGTGCTGCGGCGCTTTTGCAACTTTTCCTGCGCAACAATATGCAAGACACTTTCAATGAATGCGTTAGGTTACTGAGCATCATTGTTACAAACCCGATGTCGACAGTGGAAAGTAAAAAGTTTTTCTCTACTCTAAATCGAATAAAGACCTTCTTGAGGAATACGATGAGCCAAGACAGACTAACGGCCCTGGCGATGCTTTCAATTGAAAGTAAAATGGTACGTTCGATTCCCGACTTCAACGAACGAGTTATCGAAGTATTTGCTCAAACAAAGGATCGAAGAATAGACTTAATCTAAAAATGAGAAGGTTAGTATATTCATTATTACTTGCCTTGTAGGGGAACAGGTTATAAACGAAATGTGGATCAGCTTATCCCTTGCCATTTAGCTCAGTGAAATAACACTTGACCGGAAATGGAGAGGTCACGGGTTCGTGTCCCGTTTCCTTTGACCCCACCTTTCACTGTCTTTTTCCTTGGTGTTAATATCTAACTGGCACCAACTGTAAACGGGATAAGCTGATTTACAAGTCAGTTGTTAGTGTATTTATTCACATGCGCATTATTGTTATATTTTGCAACCGATACCTTAAATATCTACTTGACTGTCCATATTATTTTATAAGTTGTGCCCCGCCGGATAATTTGGCCACGGGCCGCCACTGCTTCCACGTTCACTCGTGAGAAAGCTGAAACTTACACAAAGTGCTTTAGAATAAACTCCAAACACACACGTAACTGTATTTTGGAAATGACACGTACTTAAGGGATTAATATCTGCACATTCGACGTCTGATCACAGCACCGTTCTAAGTTGTATACACTTATCAGAAGTGTAGAGCACAGGAGTGAAGCCACTGTTCCTGACGACAGTATTCACGATGTTCTACGTTGAAAATCTTGCTGTCAAATGCTCTGAGCGACTGAAGATGATTGTCCGGGAACACATCAGTATGTGAGAGTGAGTACTCTTATCACATGACTTAAATATCGTGTTTGGTGCTCATGCACGGAAGTAAAGTCAATTTAGATACTAAATTCTTCTACCGTATGAATATATAATTTTATCACCATTTTAGCCAAAAGGTTGTGTAAATTATTTCAAAAATTTTAGTTTTTAATTTATATCCTCTAAATGTGCTATTATTTATCCAGTTTATTTTAATTTAATCCTTGAGCCTTCCGTAATTATGCATGTCACGCCACCAAAGATATTATAAATATTTCATTCATATCGTTCCTCGCAATTTCAAGTGACACGCGCTAGCATCTTTTTTCTCTCGCCAACCTTCATTTTTTATTTTTATTTTGTTAGCCGACCGGCCGCCCTCTTCACGTAAAAAAAAACTTGTTCTCGTCCTCGTCCAAGGTCGCGCACACCCCATCTTGCCGACAAGCGAACACAAGCCACACACCAACACCTGTCCAGTCAGTTGTGACCTCCTCATGGTCACAGTATTTCCATAGAAGAGTATGCATTTCCGTTGCAAAGCTTTGGTCGCCAGCGTCACGTTTCGAGCTATGAAACTACTCCGATTACAGTGCGTGGACGCGAATGTCAAGGCCGGTAAGGAGCTAGCTAGAGTGACGCATCAAGTCGGCCGTGATATTTTGCGGTATACAGCGTCCAGTCGGTGACTTAGGAGGCCAGCGCTCCAGCGGCGTTATGGTGAAACTTTCCATTTACAGCTTTATGCTGGGCTTCACAAGCGATTGTCAAGGCCAGTATAAGGAGCGGAGCGAGGGATCCAGTAGGCCGTGATCTAATCGACCGGATAACGATGATTAGGAAAAGGAAGATTGTGATTTTTAAGAATAAATAAAGAATATATTCTCACACTGTATCATATTTTATTTACCACAAATTCGTAGGGCTCCCCATTCTACGAAAAACGTAAAATTAAGCAATTTCTTCAATTGTGCCGAAAGTTGAAGGGCTAAAGGGAACGATAGTTCAGCTGTAAGCGCTCCAAGCGGTCCTCCACTTGCAAGAACAACATCTTATCAAATTGTATCGTTTTGCTCAGCTATGGAATGAACATTCGACACAGTTGTGGTGGTGGTGGTGGTGGTGATGGTTATTGTTTTAAGAGGAAGTACAACTAGGCAACCATCCTCTATAGGGAGAAAGAATGGAAGGGATCCGACACTTCGAAAATAAAATTATCGGCCAAAGGAAGACAAGGGCCACGAAGGGCGTGAAGATGAAAGACTCCCTAGTCCTCGGGAACCTAATACCGCAGGGGTCGGAAAAGAACAAGAGTTGACCAAGAGAGGTCGAATAGGATAGATGAAAGTGAGGAGCCTGAAACAAGCAAGTGTAAGCAATGCCAGGACTCAGCTGAGGCCCCCGCGGTCTCCTAACCACGCTCCAAAGTTCAGAGCCCTTGGGGCCCCGTTTGGTCGCCTCTTACGACAGGCAGGGGTACCGTGGGTGTTATTTTACCGCCCCCACCCACAGGGGGAGAAAATACTCCCTAGCTCTCGGAACCTGATAGCTTCTGGGTTGGAAAGAACAAGCGTTGGCCAAGGAAGGCTGGATAGGATAGATGAAAGTGAGGAGCCTGGCATAAGAAGTAAGTGGAAACAATCCCAGGACTCAGCTAAGGGCCCCCTGGTCGCCACGCACGCTCTAAATGCAGGGGATACCTTGGGTGTTATTCTACCGCCCCCACGCCACAGACGAAAGAACTACCAGCTGAGAAATCTTGTAAAGAGGTAAAAAAAATGTGTATATAAAACGAAACCTTCTGTACATAACATAATTTTTACTGTGTGAATGTTCAGTATGCGTGGGATGAAAGTTTATGTGATCTCGACTGAGTGAGGCTGTGTGTGGTTATTAATGAGCCGGTCTAGCTGAAGTATGTACTATGTGGGGATTCAAGTGCTTGAATGTTGAACAGGCCTTGCAAATATTATGTAAATACATCTATGGGAATAGGATAACTGTATATAAGCACATTCTGTAGACTATGCTCCATGGCTAAATGGTTAGCGTGCTGACCTTTGGTTACAGGTGTCCCGGGTTCGATTCCCGGCAAGGTCGGGAATTTTAACCATCATTGGTTAATTTCGCTGGCACGGGGGCTGGGTGTATGTGTCTTCATCATCATGTCATCCTCATCACGACGCGCAGGTCGCCTACGGGAGTCAAATCAAAAGACCTGCACCTGGCGAGCCGAACTTGTGCTCGGACACTCCCGGCACTAAAAGCCATACGCCATTTCATTTTGTCGAATATAATTGTAATTTCTTCTTCTTCTTTTTCTACCGCTTTTCCCACCCCTGTGGGATCGCGGGTGCGAACTGTGTCGTACATGGGGATTTGGCCCCGTTTTACGGCCGGATGCCCTTCTTAACGCCAACCCTATATGGAGGGATGTAATCACTATAGCGTGTTTCTGTGGTGGTTGGTACTGTAGTGTGTTGTGTGAATATGAACAGGAAAGTGTTGGGACAAACACAAACACCCAGTCCCTGAGCCAGAAGAATTAATCAGAAGCGATTAAAATCCCCGACCCGGCCGGGAATCGAACACGGGACCCTCTGAACCGAAGGTCTCAACGCTGACCATTCAGCCAATGAGTCACTATAACTGTAATTTCTTAATATTGTAAATACCTTCGAGTATGTGGGGTTATGCCCTTTCTCCATTCACCATCCCTGAAATGTTTCTACAATAGGGAACGTGCATGATCCGGGGTTTTAATTAAAAATATGCGAATCTGATTCAAAATTGCATGCAGAATTCAAAAATGTGATCAGAATGTACAAATAATAACTCCAAACATGATAAAAATCTACGAAAATGTCACTTCACGCAAGTACGCGATCTCATTGGTCTGACGTCATCGTACAGGTTGACTGAATTAGCAGACGAAATAACACATAGTGTGCTGTGAGAAGCAGGATACACTTCGCGTATTTCTACTTTACGTTAGTGTCTAGTATTGTTAAATTAGAGGTCTATACATTGGATAATAATCTGAGTGGTATATTTTAGACTTAAAATGAATCCTGCGTAGACAGTGAGGCAGAAAACTTATAAATGGTGTAGAGTTCCGATGTGCAATAGCACATCGCATACCATACCAAACAAATTGTTTATAAACGTTCCAAAGACGCTAAAACTAGGGAGAAATGGATTTTGGCGAGCTGGAGAAATGCTGGTGATATATCGGAAAAGTCTACAGTTTATTTTTTTGAAGATTTTAACGTAAGATGAATTTGTTTGAATTTTCAAATCACTTTTCCATGTCAGCTGTTCTAGTGGTAAAACTTTAAATTTTAATGTATGATGCTTTATTTAAATGCTTCAATTACATCTTGGAATATGAAAGTAATAAACAGTACATTAAATAATGCTGATTATTAAAGTATTCTCCAAACCTAACCTACATGTTTTGGGTGATCCATGTCAAGATAATAAATCAAAGGGGTTATGAACCATTTTGACAGCTCTAATTCTACCAATATATCTTGGCATGGGACAGTTATGTATGTCTTTATTGAAGAGCTTAATTGGTAAATAAATTTAGGCTATATCTAAATACTCTATAATGTAACAAAGAATAGGCGTGTACATCATGAAAGGAAACAACGTGAATTTAACAAATATATAACTCTACACAAAACCAATGCTTGTCTGTTGGGGTCTTATAAGTTAACAATGCTCAATTATAATAATTATCATAATATTAATGAAATACATAACATAATTGCACACAGGTGAAAATAGTGATGTAGGTGTTTAAAATATTATCCAACTTAGCCTTTTTAGGTTATACAAGCCAAGTCAATAAACCGAAGGGTAAAAATACCGCGCGAGTTGGCCGTGCGGTTAGGAGCGCGCAGCTGTGAGCTCGCATCCGGGAGATAGTGGGTTTTGAAGCCCTGAAGATGGTTTTCCGTGGTTTCCTATTTTCACACCAGGCAAATGCTGAGGCTGTACCTAAGGCCACGGCTGCTTTGTTCCCATTCCTAGGCCTTTCCTGTCCCATCGTCGCCATAAGACCTATATGTGACGGTGTGACGTAAAGCAAACAGCAAAAAAAAAAAAAAAAAGTCACAGCACCCAAAGACATTCCTGTATTGAGCGACTAAAATGTCACCAGGACACTTTTCTTTCCTGATATGCTCAGCTTGTTAAAAGCCAAATGTAATTAATGTTACTGGCTTCACGCCCCGCTAACTACTTCTACGATTTTCGGAGACGCCGATGTGCAGGAATTTAGTCCTGCAGGAGTTATTTTACGTGCCAGTAAATCTACCCACACGAGGCTGACGTATTTGAGCACCTTCAACTACCACCGGACTGAACCAGGATCGAACCTGCCAAGTTGGGGTCAGAAGGCCAGCACCTCAACAGTCTGAACCACTCAGCCCGACTTGTGAAAACTTGATGAAGTCATATTTATCTTTATTATGTTTAACTTTTTCCCTCCACAAAGATATTTAATTCTCTTTCATGGGCCCCGGAAGTGGGTAGGCCAGTTGTCCCAACCATAAATATATATTTTTTGGGGAATGATAGAGTATAGCCCTATAGTACTATGATATTTCTTTCTTTCTTTCTTTCTTTCTTTCTTAATCAGTTTATCCTTCAGGGTTGGTTTTCTCTCGGACTCAGCGAGGGATTTCACCTCTACCACTTCAAGGGCAGTGTCCTGGAACGTGAGACTTTGAGTATGGTGATGAAACTGGTGAGGAGGGCCATTACCTCGCCCAGGCGGCCTCACCTGTTATGCTTAACAGGGGCCTTGTTGGAGGATGGGAGGATCGGAAGGGATAGACAAGGAAGAGGGAAGGAAACGGCCGTGGCCTTAGGTGCCTGGAGGAGAAGTAGGAAAATACGAAAAACCACTTCGAGGATAGCTGAGGTGAGATTCGAAACCCTTCTACTCAGTTGACCTCCCGAGGCTGAGTAGACCCTGTTCCAGCCCTCGTACTACTTGTTTTCAATTTTCATGGCAGAGCCGGGAATCGAAACCGGGCCTCCGGGAGTGGCACACATTAACCACTACACCACAGAAGCGGACTGGTACTATAATGCTACCTATATGTTTATGTTAGTGCTGAAATCCGATTTCTTACTTTACTAATGCTGAAAGCCCGAAAATGTAATGTTATTCTTTAATAGGGGAATCAGTCTAGAAGGAAATGTTGAAAGTGATGTGATATCTATCCAGGTTCGTTGTTATCCTAATACTATGGGTTACAGTACATTGCACGTATATAAAAGACGCCACTTACAAACTTGCTTGTTATCCGCGAATTTCTGCGGCCACAAAAGTCACTATTTTTCAAGAATGATGACATTTACACATGATAGATTGTCTGATTGTGGTGTTTTGAACCTTTCTTCTGTCATTTTGAAGTTATTCGCGATCATGAATAATAAACAATCGGATTTTAGCAACGGCTGATGCACAACGGCTGGTAGAGGTCCATGCGGTACTGGATCGTGACGTCACAGCGCGCCGCTTACGTCAGAGGCCGTTTCACTCGCCTTGCGGAAAGGCACTATTAAATATTTCTTTAATGGTAGAAAACAAAGCAACATACCACAATGTAATACGTTTACGTACTCTTTCATTGGTTTACTTTTCAAAAAAAATATTTTTGAAAATGATGCATGTTCCCAATTGTGGAAAATAAATAAAATAAATATAAAATTAAAAAATAAAATAATAATAGCATGCAGCTTGCTCCAGACTGGAATTCCGAGGAGCTCCTAAGAGTGTGACACGGAATGTTGTTTATCCTACGACTCTACGGTGTTTTCCCTAGCACCTTTGTGTAATGGGCGCACCGCCCTGCTGTTCGCCCGGCTAACACAACCTAGATACTTGCTACTTACACAATATTGATACATATTTGAGTTACTGGGTGCTCCACATTAAAATGTAAATATTGTAACATTCTTTATTTAAATGATACATCTTCGTTATTGTCAGCATAATTGCGTCAGTTACATCGGAGTTCAAATGCTTAGCTTGACTATATAACGTAATGTGCGCGAGCGGTCTGGATTAGCGTGGAATAGCACGCGAGCTCGATTCCGCATGACGTCACAAACCCGTTTGGCAGTCCACAGCCACTGCCTTCGTGCCACAGGGCAGTGCCACAGCTACCGATGTTACATGATTATAAACAAGCAGTAGAATGCTAGAAGTTCAAAATACTCTGGTTATGTCTTGGTTGTGTAGATAAAACTAAAATAGCTCAATTTTGCTGTTAATATTTAGCTGTCAATGTTCTGAGGGGAATACAATGACATTTTATCATATTAATTTATTAATATATTTATTAATATTAATTTCCCTTTCCGGTTACTCATTCCTGCCACCCGGCTAACGAAAATTCCTGAGGAGAACACTATTCTAGATTAATGATTTAACAGTTAAAATTGATATAAATAATTGGCAATAAGATCATATAGTTACCAAACCGCACAAAAACAAAAGTAATTCTACTTCCATTTGTGATGTATTTTCAAGTGTTTGTTGATGTAATGTTACATTATATTATCACAACAGACAGTGCTTACCTCAATTTCAAACAACACAACATCTCGTATGTTGTCCGTTGTGCCCATCCAGATGTATAGTAAGTGATTTGACTCAAGCTAATTCACGTGATGTCGAAGTGCCTAAGTTTAGGGCGGGAACTGTTTGAAGAACACACCTTGTGTCCATTTCGTGCTTCTTTTTATTTGTGTTTTTATGTTTCATATTTTGACACAAATAAATAAAATAAATAAAATAACCTCAACATTTTGCAACTTTGCAGCATTAACAATGTGATACATTGCGGGTGAAGCCCGCGGGTAACCGCTAATAATAATAATAATAATAATAATAATAACAATAATAATAAAATGAAATGGCGTGTGGGCTCCAGAGAGGACCCCCTGTGGGTGCGGGCGGTAAAATAACACCCACGGTATCCCCTGCCTGTCGCAAGAGGCGACTAAAAGGGCCCCCGGGGCTCTCAACTAGGGAGCTTGTGTCGGCGACCACGGGGCCCTTATCTGAGTCCTGGCATTGCTTCCACGTATTATCCGCGCACTTTTTAGTGATAGATTTTTGTACTCATTGGAGAAGTAAGAAGGGTTCCGTTAATACTGCCAACTGAATGGAAATGAAATCTGAATTGAATCGATAATATGATCGATCGATATGAATTTTATAAACCTTTATTATTTTAAGCAAACAACTGTGTCACACACACAATATTTAATACTATATAACATTTCCCGTTGCGAAAAGTGTTCCTAGCATGAATTCTGTAGTTTAGCTTTGCTGTGTAAATAACAACAGTACGAGTACTTAAAGTGTACGCCAGATGGCGCACAGCAATGATAAGCGATTCTTAGTTTGTGTTTCAAAGGTTGCCAATACGAATCTCGAAGATAACCAAAGTCGACCGCTTCAGCACTAGGGTGTAAATCTATCACTAAAAAGTGCGCAGATAATACTTGTTCCAGGCTCCTCACTTTCATCTGTCCTATCTGACATCCCTTGGTCAACTCTTGTTCTCTTCCAACCCCGACGGTATTAGAGCACTCGAGGCTTATGGAGTCTTTCATTTTCAAGCCCTTCGTGCCCTTTATCGTTCTTTGGCCGATACTTGCAATTTTCGAAATGCCGGATCCCTTCCATTTTTCTCTCTGATTAGTGTTATTCAGAGGACGGTTGCCCAGTTGTACTTCTTCTGGTGCGCCTGGTGCGCGCGTCTTTATTATTTGACACCTGTAGGTGACCTCCGCGTCGTGATGAGGATGAACTGGTGATGACGACGGCACATACACGCAGCCGCCGTGCTAGGGGACTTACGCAATTATGGTTAACATTCCCGACTCTGGTTGGAATCGAACCCGGGACCCCTGTGACCAAAGGCCGGCACGCTAACCATTTAACCATGGAGCCGGAAATAATAATAATAATAATAATAATAATAATAATAATAATAATAATAATAATAATAATAATAATAATAATAATAATAATAACTATATAGAATTCAGATATTTCTTTAAAAAACAGAAGATAGATATGTACGGAACATATCGGGCTGTTTCTTAATGTCTACTTATTGTATAACTGGAATTTACGAAGAAAGCACTAATGGCTGATTTGTCATCGACTGGTCGGCCTTGAACTACTGACCCACGGTACGCTGTGCGCGCTGCACACGGGAGAAAGTCTCGCACACCTCTTGCAATAAAATAAGGCCGCTCTTTAACTGGCCGTGCATTGTTATATATTCCGAGGAGGGAAAATGTCGAAGAGAGATTAATTATATTTCGCATCCAGTCACATGGTTCACTGACCGGAAGTTCAAGGAGATTATACACTTATCCATTCTCCTTGGACGTCATTTTATCAAACTGTCAGAGTGTCTTTCTGCTGAAGCAGGCCGTGGATTTTTCCCACATCTTTGTATTTATACAGGCTTCCGACAGACATTAACACTAAAGTTATTGACGACACGTAATCTATATGACTCAGGAAAATGGAGAAAGGCAATATACAGTAGATACTGTAGACACATACTTAATTATTAGGAATTATGTAATTTCTGTTAAGAATGTGCCTCTGTATCCGGTTGTCAAGTTACATTTGAATTAATATTGTGGCGTCTATCCTCGTGGACGCGAGTTCGATTACCGGACGGACACTGGATAGTTCATTTTCCTTGCTTGGGGACGGGGTGCTTGTGCCGCACAACTCGCTCAACACATACAGCAATATCCTCCTCTACACTAACACGGAGGATGACGCCTTGCCTTGCACCAGACTAGCAGTAGCACGGGTGCCTGTAGTCAAATATACAGTATCAGTACAGCTGCCATGTCAAGCGCTAGCCCAGGACGTTATCAGATAGCGCAAGCCTCGAGGAGTGTACATTACACTTTGTCCGTGCAATTCATGTATGTATTATTTCATATAAGGACGTACTTAATTGTGTTCAACACGACGTTTGTATAAAAGTGATGGTGGTGATTATCTTTTGAAGTACAACTAGGCAACCATCCTCTATATAACACTAAGAGAGGGAAGAATGGAAGGGATCCGACACTTCGAAAAATGAAGGTATCGGCCAAAGAAAGACAAGGGTCAGGAAGGGCGTGAAAATGAAAGACTCCCTAGGCCTCGAGTGGTCTAACACCGTCGGGGTTGGAAAAAGGTTACATCGCGCATTCCTATCTACGAAATGTCACTGTAAAATTTGTCACAAATGGAACATAATACTTGCTTTTACTTAAATGAAGTGAAAAATCTGCGGTAAATTAAGAAATACCGTCGTTGTTAGAGAAATATGAATACATACTTAAGGCCTGTATACAGGTCTCCTGTATGTCGTATTTCGCTGCTGGTGCCGCCTTTTGTTCATTTCTTGAGGTCCAGGGCTAGCACCGAGAAATGGGAGTGCTATGTCTGTGGACTCTCATTATCTTTGTGCATATGACTAGAGTGGCCAGTTGAAACAGCAAAATGGAGGTCAATAGCATTCACGATAAGAAAAATAGCATGATCCCTGGACCAATTTTTTTTTTTTTTTTTTTTTTTTTTTTTTTTTTTTTTTTTGTTCGAACGGAAATAGCATGATCTCTGGACCAATAAATCACTAGTCCACATAATTATTTTTATGTACATTGGCCATAGCTTTTTGTCGCCTATTAAATCTTGCATATCGCGATACAATTCATGAAATGATGTCATTGACACCTGAAGCAATAAAACGAAAGCGAAGATCTTCAGTGAACCAGACATCACACACGAAATTGTTGAAAGTGTAAGACAAACAAAAGACATGCGTGTGTTACTGTTAGCGTAGCACCAAAGGTACTTGTAAAGTAGTAAAATAGGTGTATATAATATTCTCCAAAAATAAAATATTTCTTAATTTACAGCAGATTTTAGACTTCAACTGTGTAAAATCAATTATTATGTTCCATTTGTGACAAATTTTAGAGTGACATTTCGTAGATAGGAATGCGCGACGTAACCCGGAAAAGTACAAGAGTTGACCAAGGGAGGTTGGACAGGATAGGTGAAAGTGAGGAGACTGGCACAAGTGAGTGGAAGCAATGTCAGTACTCATCTGAGGGTCCCGTGGTCGCCAACCCACGCTCTCAAGTTCACAGCCCTTGGGGCCGCTTTTAATAGCCTCTGACGACAGGGAGAGGATACCGTGGGTGTTATTCTACCGCCCAGCACACAGGGGTGCTTTTGCATAAAATGTGCCGAACAACATGCTTTGTAATCACCGTGTACCAGGAAAACAATAATTGCTTTAAAGGTTGTCATAAGCAAGGGAGTATCAAATAAAATGCATTTATTTTGTAGGTGCTTGACATGCTCAACTCTCATATGAACCGTTATGAAGCTGAATAATACCGAATGCGATGCTGCTACCATACCGCTTCTGTAGCGAAACGTCATTCTTTATATACTTAAACAAAAAAAAATTGGCTCTGATGAAAGATGTTACTTCAAGCAACCATGTTGATACACAAATATAAACACACACTAACAATCCTTATGCCACAGCCTATTAGCTGCATGTTTCAATCATTACTTGTACACCAAAACGGGTAACTGGAGCCTGTCACAGCCCTGAGTACAAGCCGACTTTCACAGGGCACTGCGCTTATGGCGGGCAAGCTTTGACACCCGTGTTGTTCAGTATAGCTCGCAGTTCGTGTTTGCTCCGATATTCATGCATCTGCATGTTAATTCAACGATTCCTGAATAATAATAATAATAATAATAATAATAATAATAATAATAATAATAATAATAATAATAATAATAATAATAATTGTTTCGGGGTATCCGTGGAAAGCAGAGGTGAAAGAAGGTGCTGGGGTGAATGGATCTAACTACAATGTCACGAATAGATTTAAAACTTTAACAAAGGTCATATTTCTTTTAGAACTTCAAACTTAACAATTTTCCATAACAATATTAGAGGTACAAATAGCAATCATTAAACGAGATTGGGAAAATTCCACGATTCAGAAGCTTAACACTTTGGGCTTTGAGCCCCTAGTTTTACAATTTTACAAGAGGAAGAGGTATTATTTAATGAGGGGCAGAAGTCCCCTAATTCAAGAGCACTTGCTCCCTAAACCACAATATCTAGCCTCCTAGAGGCACACTTTACAGTTACAAAACTTGCGAAAGAGCTAACAGGCTCCCCGTTTCTTTCAGCCTCCTCGAGGCAATCTCAAAAATCTTACACTCTCTGGCCTTCCATGGCCCAACTTACAATTGAATGGGTGAAAACCATAACGGTATAAGTAGCATTTTGGTCATTCTGAGAAAAAGGCATTTAAACATCTTCAACGCTCATATAAAGCATGCTATTTGTAGTTATACCACCCATCACTAGAGTGCAGAATATTACCGCTATCACTTGTATCTCTTTGCTGGTGAAAGGATACATCCTCCCGGAGTTACATCCTGCACTTAACTCATTTTTTTTAATGTCACTTATACCGTTATGGTTTTCATCCATTCAATTTGAAACAGGGGTATCTCGTACCCAACCTATAGGGCTTTTGCGGAAAAGAACAGGTTAAGTAAACGACCCGAAACACAAACAGAATGGAGGCGAACTGCGCTCCGAGATAATGAACACCTGAAAAAACCCAAAGTGCTCTAGGCTGATGAAACAGGGGCTGTTCCCAAACTACTGAGGTGACTCGTATAAGGTTAAATTAATTCATTACGAAAAGGAAGAAAAACAGTTACAAAACTTAGTCACCTCAAATCAAGATGAAGGGGAGCTCGAGACGGTAATTCACTCTCTATCCCCGATTTACAGTTAAAGATTTTATTAAGTTTTTACATTAACCGGAAGAAGTTACATTTTAGAAAAGCTGGTTACATAACTAAAGAGTCGGACCTTTCTCTCGGGTTAAACTGCGGAGTTAGCAAGAAAGAAAGATGTTATATGGCCATTACCTTGTAGATGTACTAGCTGGCGACGAAAGAGGCCGCCCGCCTCCTGCTAAGCACACACACACTCAGGTGGACGTTGATCAATTGGCCAAGAAATGTGAAAAGCCGCAGTTTATAAACCCTCAGGGAAGGTTCGAGATAGGTGGACAATTAATTACAGAAATTAGGGATTGGCTTGATTCAAAACTGGCGGAAAGAAAAAGTAAATATTGCCAACCCAAAAATAAATGAACATCAATTAGTTTAAAAAACCTAGAAATACAAAACTCCTTTAAATTATAGGTTCTTTCACTTCGCACCAGGGTGCATTATCATAGTTTTTAGTGGTGTTATCTGTGGAAGAATGTCCAAACTTTTTGATGAATGTCAAACAAAACATGTAGAAATTCACTCAGGTTAGGAAACTGCACAATAACAAAATTACTCAATATTTAGGTGGTGACATCTGATCAAAGTTCCAAGTTGGTGTAGTTTCAGTTTCACTGTTTCACCAATAGAGGAGTTCATTTAGACGCTAGCTTTGAGTGCGCGGCGTTGAGGTGTAACTCCCGGTACAATAACAACAACAACAACAACAATAATAATAATAATAATAATAATAATAATAATAATAATAATAATAATAATTGTTACGGAGTTATCCGTGGTAGTTAGAGGTGAAAGAAGGCGCGGGCGGGTGTCGTGACAGACAGGATTGGACTTATAGGTGAGCTCTTAGGAAAAGTCAGATTGGTTGGAAGGTTGGTTGGATCGTTCCCGAGCGGTTGGAACGTATAGGTTGGGAAGTTTCAACTAAGGTGCAGATCAGGAGGAAGACGACGATGTGGATTCCCACGAAGTTAATATATTCTGATACTGAAGGTTGACTACAATATGTACACTATGTACAATTAAAATAAAGACTTACTGTTGGCAAGTCTTGAGCGAGAAGTCTGTCTACTAGCCGTCCGTTGAAGTATGTAATACTTATTATTATTATTACTGATTGCGTATTCGTCCTACCGACCAGCAGGGATTCTGCTGACAACTGGTCCGCGTAGTAAATAGTAGAAGCCCTGAATAATGACTTCCTTGCCCTTATATAGCCTCCGGGGCCACACCCCATGTTCTACTATTCCACTGAAGATAATTATTTTACATCTTTTAATTATTATCAGGTACGCCTATTAGGCATGCTTATACCTGACTCCTAGCCTCTTATGACAGGCTAATTCCTAATACATCAGGTACAGCTATTCCTCCTACGTTCCCTGGGTTCGATCCTCGGAGGGAATAGCAGTCCTGGGTTCAAGTCCCTGGGAGGACACGACACGGGAATAGGTCTCAACTTACGAAATTAAAGTTAATTTAAAACTTAAACAGAGGTTATATTTTCTTTTCAAAATCAACAGATAACAACAACAGAGTAACAGGTACCAAGTAGCAGGAAAACAATTTAAGAAATTACAATTGTTACAAGATTTGGGCTTCGAGCCCCAAGGTTAATTTCTGAGCTCTCAACTCACCACCACAATAGCTACAGGGCAGAAAACCCCTAAGTACAAGGAGCACTTGCTCCTAATTACAATGTTAAGAGGGAAAGAGCAGACCCGCTCTCAATTTCACAAGCCTATCAAAGGCTACAACAAACTTCTTTCCTAACTGCCCTTAAGGCACACATACAGAGAAACAGGGGTATCTTGTACCCAACCTACAGGGCCTTCACATGAAGAAAACAAACTCTGGGTTAATTAAATGGCCCAAAAAACAAAATTGACTGGAGGCGTAGCTTGCACTCCTACATGAAACTTCTTAAAACCTAGGTGGCACTCGGCCAGTTATACAGGGGCTAATCCCATACTAGGGAGGTGACTAGTTGGCAAATAAGTTTAAGACTTTAAGAAGGAAGAGAAAAACGGTTACGAAAACATAGTCACCTCAAATTCAAAGTGAAGGGGAGTTCGAGAGGGTGAAGCACTCTCTATCCCCACTTTACAGATTTGTAATTTATAGATAGACAGAAAAGAATTTACATTTTAAAAGGATAGTTTACATACTAAAGGTTTCGAACCCTCCCCGAGAGTTAAACTGCTGAGCTAGCAAGAAATGAAGATGTTAACAGGCCTTAAATTCAACCCAAAAAATGACTGAAAGAAATTTAACAAAGATCAAACTTATGAATACCAAATTTCTTCAAAAAAAAAAAAAAAAAAAAAAAAAAAAAACCAGTTCCTACACTTCGCACTAGGGTGCATCTAGAAGAGTGCCATCTAGAAGAGAATGTCCACACTTCTTGCTACAGAGCAAACAAATACAAATCGAAATAGACATAGTTCAGAACACTTCAAAATTTACAGTAGAGACATCTTCCGAGAAACTTTTGATTTGATACAGATTTTAAAGTTCAGAGTTTCTCCTGTAGAGAGGTTTCAACTGGCTCAATATTTGAATTCGCGGAGTGGAGGTGTACCGCCCAGTACAACAACAACAATAATAATAATAATAATAATAATAATAATAATAATAATAATAATAATAATAATAATAATAATAACTCATCGGGCGAGTTGGCCGTGTGGTTAAGGGCGCGTAGCTGTGAGCTTGCATCCAGGAGATAGTGGGTTCGAACCCCACTGTCGGCATCTCTGAAGATAGTTTTCCATGGTTTACCATTTTCACACCGGAAAATGCTGGGGCTGTATCTCAATTAAGGCCACGGCCAATTCCTTCCCAGGTGGTAGTGATGATTACTGTTTTAAGAGGAAGTACAACTAGGCAACCATCCTCTATATAATACTAATCAGAGAGAAAAATGGAAGAGATCTGACACTTTTAAAAATGATGGTATCGGCCAAAGAAAGACAAGGGCCACGAAGGGCGTGAAAATGACTCCCTATGCCTCGAGTGCTTTAATAGAGAAAACATTAGAGACCCTAAATTATCAACTGAGATAAATTACAGCACAGTACAGTACGACCCTTATCTAGAATATACCTACTCTGTGTATCACTTCGTAGGTGATCATACAGTTGAATGTAATTGATAACAAATAAAGTAATTAGCATAGCTAAGATGATCCAGTCCTCACTGAACTTACATTTAATTTGTAACAGCAAAAAAGTGTAATTGGTCATATTTGATAAATATGTTTTTATAAAAAATAAAAAATAGCGTCGGGGTCGGAAAAGAACAGGAGTTGACCAAGGGTGGTCGGATAGAATACATGAAAGTGAGGAGCCTGGCACAAGTAAGTGGAAGCAATGCCGGGACTCAATTAAGGGCCCCGTAGTTGCCATCCCACGCCCCCAAGTTCAAAGCCCGTGGGCCCCTTTTAGTCGCCTCTTGCGACAGGCAGGAAATACCGTGGGTGTTATTCTACCGCCCCCACTCACAGGGGAGCAGTCAGATGGTGTCAAGTTAAAATGTCTGGACACGGTAGTTGAGGTCATACAATATTCACCTGTCTGGTGTAGTGGTTAGTGTGATTAGCTGTCATTCCCGGAGGCACGGGTTCGATTCCCGGCTCTGCCACGAAATTTGAAATGTAATCGGAGTGGCGCGGGGTCCGCTCAGCCTCGGGAGGTCATCTAAGTAGAGGGGGCTTCGATTCCCACCTCAGTCATCCTCTAGGTCGTTTTCCGTCGTTTCCGACTTCTCCTCAAGTCAAATGCCGGGATGGTACCTAACTTAAAGCCGTAGTCGCTTCCTTCCCTCTTTTTGGTCTATCATTTTCAATCTTTTCATCCTCCCACAAGGCCCCTGTTCAGCATAGCAGGTGAGGCTATCTAGGCGTGGTACTGGTCCTCCTTCCCAGTTTTATTCCCCCCAACCCTAAGTCTCACGCTCAAGGACACTGCCCTTGAGGCGGTAACGGTGTGATCTCTTGCTGAATCCGAGGGGAAAATCAACCCTGGAGGTTAAACGGATTATTATTATTATTATTATTATTATTATTATTATTATTATTATTATTATTATTATTATTATTATTATTATTATAAATGACTTCATTTAGTAGTTTCCTCGCATGCCTCCCCGTTATGAAATGCCACTTATTTCTCATGTCTGTTTACGGGCGAACCCATCTGACACACTTCTGATCCATATGAACTGGCGCAAGGTCCCTCCAACACACTCAGTTTTTGTATTACGAGAATACTTCAAGGCCTTTGGGTGTCATACATGTACACTATCTCTTACAGCTGTTTATTGGAGTGCTGACATAGTGTCTTCCAAGATCGCAGCATTCCGTTTACAAGAGGTGGGAGGTGGGGTCACGTGGCTCAATAAGCAGGATTATAAAATTAATTTCTGGAACAGATTTGGCATACAAAGGTCCAATTTCCATATTTTGGTAGTAGCCACTTTACGGGGATCTGTATCTATTTTAAAATCGCCTTTACATTCACAATAGTTCTTTCCGTATTCCAGTTTATGTCCCAATACCGAGTGGACGTTCTTAATGCTGTAGACTATATGTCTTTGATTTTTAAAGTTATTTCACTCATTCCAGCGAATAACAAGATAATTTAACAATCAAAAATTATCGGGGGAAGAAGCATTTTTTGTTTTTAAATAATACGAAATCACCGATTCACCAAATATTGTCAAATCATTCTGCGTTATATGGAACAGCTTTTTAAATAATGCTAAGCGTTGAATTGTGTTTAATTCTAAAAATAATGAAGTATCTGCTTTGCATCGTGAATGAAAGTGGAGTATTGAGCAGGCATTATTTTCTGACGTGGACCAGTAAAAATTAAAGTGGTGTAAGTCATATTTGTGTATTGTTAGCTAGTCCTCGTGGGCACAGCTAAATATGTCGAGGAATTTCATCTGTTGAAGTAAGTGCAGCTTTCATCATCTTCTCTAGGCTACCAACGTACCTTTGTACTTCTAGGCATTTTGATGTGTTTTTAACTTTTTACACACGGCAGAAAGATACTAAAACATTGGAATAACTACACAGATCAGAAGTTTCAGACGTGTAGTATCAAAGCCTACTAGATACTAGAAGATCTGGACAGAAAGCCAATTTCTTGCATTAAAAACGGGGTAATAGTTTTTCTCTTTTCCACCGCTAGGTTCGCGTTTATGTTCTGTTGTTTGGCACGAATTCTATGATTACGTGTGGTACAGCAACATGTTTTATGAGAAGAAATAACAAATTCAACTTCATTTTATAAGGTAAGGCCTTATCTAACATGAAATGTGAAAAGTGTTGACGTTTTTTAATGTATTTGCAGTATATGGATGGTTGCTGAGATGCATTTAACATTTGCTTAGTTATGTGCTTACAAATTACCGTCAAGGTGGTGGTGGTGATTATTGTTTTAAGAGGAAGTAAAACTAGGCAACTATCCTCTATATAACACTAACCAGAGAGAAAAACTGGAAGGGACCCGACACGTCGAAAAATGAAAGTATCGGCCAAAGGAAGACAAGGACCACGAAGGGCGTGAAAATGAAAGACTCCCGAGCCCTCGGAAACCTAATAGCGTCGGAGTCGGCAAAGAACTAGAATTGACCAAGGAAGGTCGGATAGGATAGATGAAAGTGAGGAGCCTGGCACGAGTAAGTGGAAGAAATGCCAGGACTCAGCTAAAGGCCCCGTGGTCGCCAACCCACACTCCAAATTTCAGAGCCCCTGGGGCCAATTACCGTCAAGTTTCTCTTTCCATTCTGTAGGTTAAGGTGGTTTATTGTTGCGTGCCTAACTGCACATCTGACACAGCGAAGAAATATACACAAATATATATGTTCATCTTTTTCCTAAAGATCCGAGTTTACTGAAGAAGTGGAGGCTTGCTATTTCTCGACAGGTGAGCAGAAAATGATCTCTTTGGGCTCCTAGTGATAACTCTAGAATATGTAGCTTGCACTTTGTCGAATCAGATTACGGTGTAAGTACTGTGAGGGGAATTCCGCTCCCCGACAAAGTGCCGACGCAAATTCGTCTTCTTCTTTAAAATGTATTAATATTTACAATGCGGGCGTTAGGATATCTCGGAAAATGTAACCTTGTCCGAAAGCTGAAATTCCTTACCGTTGCAAAGTTTAAAGGGACGTTTCAGTGCCGCGACTGTGATCAAGCGCACCTATTTTGCCTTGCTGGGGCCATTTTCTGGTCTCATTGCGGTTACTTTCTGTAAGGGATATTGGGAAGGGTCTGGTTTAGATGGTTGAACGGTAGTTGTTTCTGATAATTCTGATGACATTATTAATATTAAGTTTTGCCAGATCTTTCTCTACCTGCTGGATCCACACTAATCCAGTGGCTTTACCCTTGGTGGCTACTTTGAAGATCTTGGAGGACAGCCTGTGGGAATCCATTCTATACAGGTGTCCGTAGAAAGCGAGCCGTCTTCTTTTGGTGGCATCTGTGAGCGTTTCTTGATGTCGGTAGAGTTCACAGTTTGTTTTGTACCATCGCCTTCCATCTGATAGGATCCTTGGTCCTGCCATCCTTCCTTTCATATGCTTCGAGAGCTCTTACTGGGGTTATTATATATATATAATTCGCTGGGGCCATCAAGGACCACGTTATGTCTTGTTGCATTTGACACTGAACTTGGCCTTCTTTAGAGCCCAAATTTCCCTCATTCTTTGTGAGTGGGCCTGCTTACGCTCCTCTGTCCAAGGGGCACCGTGTCTTCTCTTCGGTTGCTCGTCTCGGTTTAGCCCGTTCGTCAATATTTTCTTGCGGAAGAGATCTCTGTTAAAGGCGTCTTCAGCTGAGATATGTAGCATTTGCAGGTCTTCTTTGGTATGTCTAAACCAGGGAATTGTGGTTTTGGGGTTTGAATCAAAAAAGTGAAAGATTTCTTTAGTTAACTTTCTTCTGTCCATTCTTTTCAGATGACCGTAAAATCGTGCCCGTCTTTTTCTGATTGTGTCGGTAATTTTCTCTATTTTGCTGTAGACTTCCTTGTTGGATCTCTTTTGATGGATTCCATTTCTGTACTTTGATTCCAAAATTCCTGTCACAATTTTGCGTTCTCTTTTCTCCAGTTCTTCAAGGAGTCCTTTGTTGGCATTTAGAGACAGGGTTTCGGCTGCATATAGAACTACTGGCTTCAGAACTGTTTCATAGTGACATATCTTGGTGTTTTGGGAAAGGCATTTTTTGTTGTAGATTGTGCGGGATGTTTGGTAGGCTATTTCCAGTTTGCGTACTCGCTCCTGAAGTGCTTCTTTGTCCAGTCCATTTTTCATGATGATCTCACCCAGGTATTTTAATTTGTCTACTCGGGTGATGTCCCCGTATTTTGTATGGAGTTTTGGTGGAGCCTCTTTGATGTTAGTCATTACTTCTGTTTTCTCAAACGATATCTGCAAACCAGTTTGTTCGGCAATTTCCTTTAAAATTTCAACTTGAGCTCTAGCGGTTTCTATGTCGGTTGAGAGAACAGCAATATCATCGGCAAATGCTAAGCAGTCTGTTGCGATCCCCTTGGATTTGGTTCCTATTCTCAATGGACTGTAGTTGGTTTCCTGTAATCTCACCCGCCAGGTTCTGATGATCTTTTCAAGAACACAGTTGAAGAGTATCGGGGATAGCCCATCGCCTTGTCGGACTCCTGTTTTGATGTCAAAGGAATGCGAGAGACATCCGTGGAACTTCACCTTGGATTTTGTATCGGTCAGGGTGGCTCTAATTAATGCCAGCAGTTTCAAATCAACTCCAAATTCATTTAAGATGTTTAGCAGGACTTCCCGGTCAATGGAGTCGTACGCTTTCTTAAAGTCCACAAAGACAGACACATACTGCTTGGACCTTAGTGTACAATATCTGATGATCGTTTTGAGATTTTGGATCTGTTCAGCTGTTGAGCGACCTTTTCTGAACCCTTCTTGGTATTCACCTATTTGATGTTCGACTTGTGCTTCCAAACGCTCCAAGATGGCAAGTGATAGAATTTTGTAAGTTACGGGTAGCAGAGATATTCCTCTGTAGTTGTTGATGTTCTTCATGCTGCCTTTTTTGTGTAATGGATGGATCAAAGCTATTTTCCAATCTTCGGGTAGGGTCTCCTTGTTCCAAATTTCTTCTATTTGCTTTTGCAAGATATCAAGTGATTCTTCTGGGGCATATTTCCATAGTTCTGCTACTACTGAGTCTTCCCCCGGTGCTTTGTTATTTTTGAAACGGGCAATGTGGCGCTTGATTTCATCTCTGTCGGGTGGTCTGGAATCTGGGTACCTGAGTAAGGGTTCTGTTGAACGCCATGTGTTTTCTTTCGTCAGAGGTCAGCACAATCAGACTGCTACAGCCCCAGTGGAAGGGGGACAGAGTCACACGCCTCACCGGCGTGAGTGAGTTCCGACACTTGGACGAGCGTGGGTAACAGTATTGTGTTTGTGCGCTACAACATGGACCACGGCGTCGTAATGTATATTTTGTACAGTGTAAATAGTTTTGTGAATAAATGAAGTATGTAATGTACATTATGTTGGCCTTCCCTTTGCACTTAATGAAGTACATTTCGTGGACTGTGGGAAGAGCTAGGCCTCGTTCAACACGAGTAAGCAACTCTAAAACGAGACCGAACAGGTTCCTTGGTCTCAATGGCGCTTTGCGGTTTAGAGCAATTAAGTAAATTCTTGAAGTAATCTGCCAGAATGCTGCAATTTTCTTCATTTGACGTCGCCAGTGTGCCGTCCGTTCGCTCAAAGCATAGAGATGGTGGTTTATAGCCAGTGAGTTTGCGTTTGAAGGCCCTGTAGTACTCTGCTTTCATTCTTCCTGAAGTTTTGTTCTATCTTTTCAATGAGAGATTTTTCGTATTTACGTTTCTCAGTTCTGAACACCCTAGCTGCTTGGGCACGTTGGGTTTTGTAGGTTTCCCAATCATTTTCTGATTTCGTAGAGTTGTACTGTTTCCACGCATTGAGTCTTTCTTGGAGGACTAATTCGCAGGTACTATTCCACCAGGCATGCTTTTTGCTTCTCTTGATTTCTGCAACGTCTTTGGCGGCCTCAACAAGGAGACGTTTGGCGTTGTTAAAGTCACAGTCATTTGGTCTAGCCTTCTCCTGGAACTCCTCGACCCTTTGCCGAAGTTTATCATTGTCGAAGCGTGTGATCTGTTTGGTTGTCTTCCTTGTGTTTGCGGGAATTGGTTTGAATTTGATAAGAGACATATAATGATCTGAGGCCACATTGATGCCTTTCTTTACCTTCACATTCATAATCTCAGGGCTCTTTCTCGTGGAGATCGCAACATGATCTATTTGGAACTCTCCGAGAGCTTGGACGGGAGAACGCCAAGTCATTTGCTTTCTGGGTAGATGGCGAAAGTGGGTCGACATGACCTGCAGGTTGTGATTTTCGCTAATGGTCACCAGTCTTTTGCCGTTGGGATTGGTTCTTTTGTGAGCAGGGTAATTTCCTATAACTTTCTTGTACTTCTGCTCACGACCTAGTTGGGCATTGAAGTCACCCAAGAGAAGCTTGACATGGTGTTTGGGGATTTTGTTCAATTTTTCATCCAGTAGGTCCAAGAAATTATCAACTTCGTCTGGATCAGACTTGTTCTTATCGTTTGTAGGAGCATGTGCGTTAACTAGGGCGTAGGTTTTGTTCGCGCATTTAATTGTGAGTATAGACAATCTGTCATTCACAGGTTCGAAATTTGCAACCGATTTAAGGATCTTGGTTCTAACAGCAAACGCGATTCCAAGCATCACAGCTCCATTGAGGATTCCTCTTTGCGCTTTGCTCTTGAAAAATCGGTAACCTTCAGATTCAAAAATCTCTTCATCTGGGTACCTTGTTTCCTGTAGGGCCACTATGGATATCTAATTTTCGTGAAGAGCTTTGGTGAGGGTTTTCGGCTTGCCAGTTTGTGTAAGTGAATTTATGTTGAAAGTTGCTAGAAAGGTTTTAGATTTTGGCCTGAGTTTTTGACTCTTCGGGGTACACCGAGACGCTCCGACTCGTCTCTTGCATGATGTCGAGTCTCCCCCAGAATCCGAACGAGACTCGTTCACGACGAGGGATTTATCCGAAGATTTACCCCCTGGGGTATGTTTCTTGAAATGTTGTGCCATCATGCTTTTTGACTTGACTTTGCTTTGGACGGGTACCCATCCTTTTACAACTAGGGTTGTTAGCCCTAGAGGTTGCCTCAAGATGTTTTCTGGCTTCTGGTCATTTACCAGTCTTCGCCGTAACCCTGGCAAGGGACCAGTTTTTTTTTCACGGTGGTATTTTATTTCCCTACTAGCCTCTGACTCAGCTGGCGGCAGAGCCAGCGAGCTTCCTCAATTCCAATGGGACGCGCCCGATGGAGGTAACCGGTAAATCCCCACACGGGTTATTATTATTATTATTATTATTATTATTATTATTATTATTATTATTATTATTATTATTATTATTTTATCTATATCGATACAGCGAACTGTGGACTACTTTCCTCTCTTTCTTACCCTTACAGCTTTTTCTTTACATTGTAACCAAAGGTTTGTGAACCTCAGGCTCCTGTTCCGCGCTTTAGCAGGTTCTTTCCCTCAAGCCTGCAACTTTCTTCCTAAAGATGGTCCTCATTTACCCGCACCTCCTTCAGCCAAACTGGGATGAGACTGGAGAGTGCGCCAGTCTCTTCAGGTGACCATACTTCATAACGGTGGTGACATTTTCTCATCCCTTGGACACTTTCTTAAGACCGAAATTCTTTCTGAGGAACTTCTTTTCCTTTTTCTTAATCGACAGGACAAAAGGTTAGGAAATTCTTCTTATTCTTATTCTTCTTTCTTCGTTATGCCTATTCGAAGAGCGCTTTCGAACTTATTCGTTGGCCTGATTGTTTCCGCCTTCGTATCCTCCTAAAACCTCTTCATGCATTCACTGTGTTGCAGGACCACTTCCTACCAGTTTTCTATCAAGGTTTCTCCGCGAATTTGTGCTTGGCTACTGTTGTGCTAAAAGCTCTACCATCTTCTATGATGTCGTCCCTTGTCTTAGAAGTCCGTCTTAGTTTCTTCTAGCCACTATTTTTTTTTTGGGGACTTCCTTGAGATGATTACTTTAAATAATCTTTCGGCGAGTCTGTCGCTGTCCATTCCATAGAATTTCAGGCGTCTCTTGTGCACGGCATCAGTGAACCTGTCAGTTAATGAGTAGACGTCCGCTGTTCTCCTCTTAGTCCACGTTGCATTTCCTCTGGTGGGTTCATACATTTTCCGGCGAATGTTCTTTTCTTGCTTTTCAATTTCTATAATTTTAGAGTGATCTCCAAGGGATACGGTTTCTGTCGCGTATAAAACTTCCGGCAAAACAACTGTTTTATAATGTCTTAATTTTCCATTACACGATATGATTCTCTAGTTGTAGTAAATGCACGTTAGTCTGGGAGCCTTATGGAGTTTAGTGGCTCTTTCTATGTTGGACCTACTATCTAGTCCCGATGGTAGTATAATTTCTCTAAGGTATTTGAAGGAGGACACCTATGATATTGTGCCGTTTTCCATCTCTAGTAGAGATTTTTTGCTATGTTGATGTAGATCTTCCATTTTTTCTTCGATTGATATTCTCAAGCCGGTCATAAGTCACGCAACACCGCCTCGGAAAGCCCCGAAGCGAGCAGCTGACAACGGCGCAGTGCGAGATATCCACAGTGTGACCAACACTGGAACGCTCGTGTACGCTGTTTCTGACCGTCATGTACACGCGTTTGTCCAACAGAATTCATGGCAATCTCAGTACTCCGTTGAGTCATTTCATCCCTGCTTTCCCACTACATTTCACCATGTTAACTCATAATGTCACTTATACCTGCTGCTTTATCAAAATTAAGTTTATTTATCAAACTTTCCGCTTCTTGAAGCGTAATTTCACCAAGATCATTGTCCTTCTCCCCATGCGTTCACTTGTTCGCAACGTCATCAGAAAGATTTCCTTTTATGCCGACGAGATTTTCAAAATATTCCTACCACCTGTCCAATGATTCCCTGGGATCTATTATGAGTTCACCTGAATCAATAAGTTACAAGATTGTGAGCAACTGCAACGTGACCTCGATAATGTTGTGAGATGGACAGCAGGCAACGGTATGTTGATAAACGGGGTTAAAATTCAGGTTGTGAGTTTCACAAATAGGAAAAGTCCTCTCAGTTTTAATTACTGCGTTGATGGGGTGAAAGTTCCTTTTGGGGATCATTGTAAGTATCTGGGTGTTAATATAAGGAAAGATCTTCATTGGGGTAATCACATAAATGGGATTGTAAATAAAGGGTACAGATCTCTGCACATGGTTATGAGGGTGATTAGGGGTTGTAGTAAGGATGTGAAGGAGAGGGCATATAAGTCTCTGGTAAGACCCCAACAAGAGTATGGTTGCAGTGCATGGGACCCTCATCAGGATTACCTGATTCAAGAACTGGAAAAAATCCAAAGCAAAGCAGCTCGATTTGTTCTAGGTGATTTCCAACAAAAGAATAGCGTTACAAAAATGTTGCAAAGTTTGGGCTGGGAAGAATTGGGAAAAAGAAGACGAGCTGCTCGACTAAGTGGTATGTTCCGAGCTGTCAGCGGGGAGATGGCGTGGAATGACATTAGTAGACGAATAAGTTTGAGTGGCGTCTTTAAAAGTAGGAAAGATCACAATATGAAGATAAATTTGGAATTCAAGAGGACAAATTGGGGCAAATATTCATTTATATGAAGGGGAGTTAGGGATTGGAAACACTTACCAAGGGAGACGTTCAATAAATTTCCAATTTCTTTGAAATCATTTAAGAAAAGGCTAGGAAAACAACAGATAGGGAATCTGCCACCTAGGCGACTGCCCTAAATGCAGATCAGTATTGATTGATTGAGTATTGATTGATCACTCAAAACACTATTCATTTCCTCTTTCTCTCCCTTTCTTTCTTTCTCTCTTAATCCCTTTACCCTCCAGGATTGGTTTTTCCGTCGGACTCAACGAGGGATCCCACCTGTACTGCCTCAAGCGCAGTGTCCTCGATCGTTTGGACGATACAACTGGGGAGAAGGACCAGTACGTCATCCAGGCAGCTTCACCTGCTATGCTGAACAGGGGCCTTGTGGAGAGATGTGAAGATTGGAAGGGGAAAGAGGGAAGGAAGCAGCACGGCCTTAAGTTAGGTACCACTCCGGTATTTACCCGGAGGAGAAGTGGGAAACTATGGAAAACCACTTCGAGGGTGGCTGAGGTGGGAATCGAGCCACCCTCTACTCAGTTGACCTCCCGAGGCTATGTGGACCCTATTCCAGCCCTCGTATCACTTTTCAAATATCATGGCAGAGTCGGGAATCGAACCCGGCAGCTAATCACGCTGACCGCTACACCAGAGAGGCGGACTTTATTTTCTTTATCCAAGAAAAAGGTCCTCTTAAGGTAAAACAATGGAATACATCTCTGAGAAATGTATTGTTTCAAAAAATCCATGATTTCTTTCGTCTTGTGTGTGTGTGTACTTTTTTTGCTAGTTGTTTTACGTGGCACCAACAAAGATAGCTCTTATGGCGACGAGGGGACAGGAAAGGGCTAGGAGTGGGAAGGAAGCGGCCTTGGGCTCAATTAAGGTACAGTCCCAGCATTTGTCTGGTGTAAAAATGGGAAACAACGGAAAACCATCTTCAGAACTGGCGACATTGGGGCTCGAACCCACTATCTCCCGAATACTAGATACTGGCCACACTTAAGAGACTGCAGCTGTCGAGCTAGTCTCAATGAGGCAATTATGACCGTAGACATACAGGAGTCTGTTTTCTCGATGTTGCGCGCGCGTTCGATATGGTTTGGCACCAAGGACTCTTTTAAATGATAAAATGAAGGACCGTAGGTTTCCCGCCCTACGTACTATAGTTACTGACGAGCTACCTAGACGACAGGGACCTGCACCCTTTAGAGGCTGGGGTACCACAAGGCATGCGCAGTTGCATTTGTACGCGGTCTCCTCGCAGCTGATAAAATGACAACAGCGCCAGATATCGATATTTTCAAATTATTTATCCATATGACCAACCGTCTGAAGAGGTGGTGGTGATTATTGTTTTAAGAGGAAGTACAACTGGGCAACCATCCTCTACATAACACTAATCAGAGAGAAAAAAGTGGAAGGGATCCGACACTTCGAAACATGAAGGTATCGGCCAAAGGAAGACAAGGGCCACGAAGACGTGAAAATGAAAGACTCCCTAGGCCTCCGTACGTAATACCGTCGGGGTCTGAAAAGAACAAGAGTTGACCAAGAGAGGTCGGATAGGATAGATGAAAGTGAGGAGCATGGCACAAGTAAGTGGAAGCAATGCCAGGATTCAGCTAAGGGGCCCGTGGTCGCCAACCCACGCCCACAAGTTTAGAGCCCCTGGGGCCCCTTTTAGTCGCCTCTTAAGACAGGCAGGGGATACCGTGGGTGTTATTCTTCCGCCCACACCCACACGGTCATATACTCGGTCCAGTTGTTCCCGACCACCCTGAATAGCCAGTGAGGAATTCGTACGAAAAATTCAAAGAATCCGAACGTAGTTTTAATATTTCAATATATCTTAGACTAGCTGATGTACCCGTGCTTCGCTACGGGATTCTCAGAAAGACTGACTTTGTGGTTTTCCTAACTGAAATCATTACAAAGACGTAAGTATGAATGTAGCGATTAAAAGCAATGCTATCATATAAAATACTCGATCAAACGGAAAGCCGCACGTTTTATCACTTTTAACGAGCAGTGCTGCAGTTAGATTGCGGTGCCAGTCTAATAGTACAAAGTTCCAGAGCTGGGATGACCAGGCCGCAGATTGCCATGAACACTCTTCTGCCATTATTCCCCTAAATATACACACTGTTCATTCCAATCGGTGCCTCAGAGTAGGGATTGAATAGCCCGAATGCTATGATGATCCAGTGTGTTACGTACCAGTAGTATCAAAAAATTTATAAACCAGGGGAATGGCATGCCAAAGAAGAAAGTTGTCTAACTCCCCAGCTACTTCCCATCAATATTCAGGCAGGCTGTTACACTCTGTACGACTGGGCGAGTTGACCGTGTGGTTAGCGGTGCGCAGCTGTGAGCTTGCATCCGAGAGATAGTGGATTCGAACCCCATTGTTGGCAGCGCTGAAGATGGTATTCCGTGGTTTCCCACTTTCATACCACGCAAATGCTGGGCCTGTACCTTAATTAAGACCTAAGGCACTCCTAGCCCTTTCCTATCCCATCGTTGCCATAAAACCTATCTACGTCGGTGCGACGTAAATCAAATAAAAAATACTCTGTACGCAGCAGTAATCCTATCTACCGGAGATGAGGGGCAACAGAAGACACAAAGCACATGACGACAAACAATGGTCAATGTAATGTTATTGTTGATCAGTGTTAGGAGTTTTCTATATTGTAGGCCTTCACATTTAGTTTTCTTTCGACTCTGTGATTTGTAAAATATTTTATACCGTAAACTGTAGTTTCTTATTCTACGACTTACGTAGCGATTTTCATTAAATACTGTTTACCCATTTTCTAGTTACTTGGCGCTGATATGGACTTAGTAACAAAAATCCAAATTCATGAATATGTTTGTGATCATAGCCAGTACGGTAACAATGTATAAGACATGAATAATAGGAAATTTAATACTATATAACCTTAGTTATGTAGCAGTCATCGATTACACCTCTAATAAGAAACATTTGAGAATTACATTTTAGGCCTTCCCCTAAACTACCATTTCACTCAGCGTGAATAAAATAATTTATAGTCTAGACTGTAGCGACTTATTTCCTGACTTTGCATACCGATTTTCATCAAGATAGGACTACCAATAACAACAATATTTGAGAATTAAATTATAGGCCTTCCCCTAAACTACCATTTTTCTCAGCGTGAATACAATTATTGATAGCCTAGATTGTAGCAACTTATTCCCCAACTTTGCATACCCATTTTCTTTAAAATACGACCACTAATAATATAAATAGTTGAGAATTCAATTTTAGGCCTTCCCCTAAACTACCATTTCACTCAGCATGAGTAAAATTATTTATAGCCTAGATTGTAGAGGCTCATCCCCCGACTTCACATACCGATTTACATTAGACCACTAATAACATAAATAGTTGAGACTTCAATTTTAGGCCTTCCCCTAAACTACCATTTCACTCAGCGTGAGTAAAATGATCTATAGCCTAGATCAGGGATGGCGAACCTTTTCCAGCTAGTGTGCCATTTTAAGTCTCTTTTATTATTCTCAATTGTTTACTGTGCCACTTGTTATTTTCTTTCAAAGAATGGCTATAACCCCCCTCCCCCCGTACGACTTCCTTTCTTAATTTCCAATTATGTTTCATAATATGTTAGTTATTCTTTTAGTGATTTATTTACTTATTTAATATATATCTTGTAAATACAGTTGACTGCATGCTTCGTGGTTGTATTTTGCAGAAACATCAAAAATACTTTTTTAAGTATTTCGAGAATGCCTAACATTACTTGTAAAAATATATAATAAGCTCCCATTGTAACATTCCTCGTCATTAAATATTATTAGATATAACAATTAAAATAATATTGCTAATGAACTTCGAGTGAAATATCGTTCTCACGTTTAGTACCCATGTCATTTATATTAGGTTCATAACTTCTTGTCTTCAGTAACACACAAGAAGCACATAGGTCTGAACCAAGACGGATTCTAACTGTTGACTTCACAACGTTCATTGTAGGGTGTTTAACGTTTTCTTTAAGAAATTGCACAAACCCATTATCAATACGCATCATACTTGAGGCTATTCTGTAAGTCAAAGCCCATTTTTAATACAAGTTCTTGCTTCACATCCTTCATTATATCCTTATCTATTGTCGTATTTCGTAAACTCAACAATTTTACTAATTCCTCCCTCCCCTCATCATATTTTCACAAGGAAATCATTCAAAACAGCAATCCTTTCTTGTAAGGTCACATACGTGTTTTCATCAAGACATACTGAATACATCTGGGAGTTATCCGAATCAGCTTTCAAATGCTCCGAAACATCTTCACTCATTCTTATTATTCTACCTTTGACAGTATTTCGGCTGGCTGGCATTTCTTTAATTCTGTTAATTATTTGCTGTTTGTTAGGAAAGTCTTCAATTAATGTATCGGATGTCGATAAGAAAGTCTCTTTCAAGAACTCACCGTCAAAAATCGGCTTCCCATGCTCTAATATGCAGTGAGACAGATGGAAACATCCGCACTGATATTATTCCTTGGCCTGAAAGATGATACAAAACAAATAGTTTGCTTTGTGTGTTCTTCGATTTTCTGTGAAATGAGCTTTCTTCATTTGACATGGAACGAACATGTAAATGATTCGTCCGGAAATGGTGATTTTGGCCTACATTAAATGTGCGGGACACGACGGTTTTCAGTCACAGGCAACACAAAGCGTTATTGCTTATTTCTGTCACTCTGAATTCCGTTGTCCACTGTTCTTGAAGAATCCGGTTACTACTTTTGTTAAGTTTCTGTTTTATCGGCACCGAAAACATGTTTGTGAGGTCCGTATACAAACGACATTCAATAAACAGCAACACACAACGAATAATTACGCGCTACTGGCTACCACACACACGTCAAACTTCACTCACCGACTGACTGACGGCCAGGTTTTCGATATTTATTTCTTACACGTAAAAGACTATTACTATACGAACCACGTGATATTGTATAGTCTGTAGCACAATATAAAAACTTTAATATGTTCATGTGGCGTGCCACCGAAATCCGGTTCGCGTGTCACTTCCCCCGACTTCACATACCGATTTTCATTAAATTCTCTTCAACCGTTTTCTCGTGATGCGTGTACATACATACATACAGACAGACAGACAGAAATTACGGAAAAGTAAAAAGTGCATTTTCTTGTTACTATGGACATGACCGATACAGAAATACCATTATTTTCAAATTCTGAGCAATGTACAGACAAAACTCTTATTTTATATATATAGATTAATAGATTAATGGAAAGATATAATGTAAGAGCTCCATTGTTCACCACTGTGGTGTAGTGGTAGCGTGATTAGCTGCCATCACCGGAGGCCTGGCTTCTATTCCCGGCTCTGCCACGACATTCTAAAACTGGTACGAGGGCTAGTACGGGGTCTACTCCTCCTCGGGAGGTCAGCTGAGTAGAGGTGGGTTCGATTCCCACCTCAGCAATCCTCGGAGTGGGTTTCCCTGGTTTTCCACTTCTCCTCCAGGCAGATAGTACCTAACTTAAGGCCATGGACGCTTCCTTCCCTCTTCCTTGTCTATCCCTTCCAATATTCCCATCCCCCTACAAGGACCCTGTTCAGCATAGCAGCCGGGGCGAGGTACTGGTTCTCCTCCGACTTGTATACCCCGACTCAAAGACTCGCGCTCCGGAACACTGCCCTTTTGGCGGTAGAGATGGGCTTCCTCCCCGAGTCCGAGGGAAAAACCAACCCTGGAGGGTAAACGAATTAATAAAGAAAGAAGAGCACCATTCTTTTCTGATTTAAATAGCAGATCATACATTTAATTTTGTATAAGCTTCGTCAGTTTATGCAGTCTCCAATTGCGGGGAATGCAGAATAACCAACGACTGCAAATAAATATGCACAAGACGGTGTAGTGCGGATATCCCCAGTATTTCATGTTGTTGTCTATTCACAGTGCGAGGTCTGAAGACGTAGTAGACGCTAAAATAAGGCGAATGTTGCCAACAAATTGTTGTTTTATTTGTATTGACAGTGAACTGCGCAATTCTTCAAAGACACGGAATAAACTAAAGGAGTAACTTAGAAAATCGAATGGTACGTTAAGAGTAGACTGAGCAAAGGAATCCCGGTCCGATGCCTTCCGCAGGCCGCTCGTGTCAGTTCAAAATCATGAAGCCTGTCCAGCTGTTCCTCTTGCCTAGACAACTGCGCGATGACGATGTTCTTGTCGTACATGTTGCACAGTTCTCCGCTGCATGTCGCAACGAACTTTATATTGTAGCCAGGGGGAGCTGGACTCCATTCATAGTGCGGGCATCCTCTGATGATGGTGCAGTCCTCAAAGTCTGAAACATTAAAGAAATACTTGCTATTATTATTATTATTATTATTATTATTATTATTATTATTATTATTATTATTATTATTTCGAATAACCCATTTGGAGCCGACGGTAAATTAACTTTAGATATTTTTCATTGTATTCGATTTCCTTTGCATCTATTCCTTCATCTTCGGGAGTGTCGTTCTTTCTCTTGTTGAGTCCACTTTCTTCAAGTTGTCGGTCTCTTTCTCTCCTGAAATCCTGCCTTTTGAGTTACTTCTCTAAAAGGTTTTCTGTTTTCTATTGTGTCTGTTTTAAATCCAGCGTTCTTCATATCTTTTTCAATTTCAACAAACCATGTGGGTTTCGATTTGTAACTGCTCAATAAATTGAAGATCTGTTTAGTTTAGTCTGTTGCTTTCCATTTTATAAATTTGTCCAGAAACTGTAGTCTTCTCTTCCTCATTACATCAGTTACTTTTTCAATTTTCAAACATAGCTCTCTGTCTGGCCTTAACCTGTATTCTGCATTTTTATTTCTTTTAGCTGGTAGTATTTTTTTTTCAAAATTCTTCTTTCAATTTTCTCTAGGTTTCGAGATCTCCAGTTCTAGTTAGTTCCGGTGTCTCTGCTGCATATAGACTTTCGGGTCTCACCACTGTTTGGTAGTGTTCCGGAATAAGGATCTTTTGTTATATACATTTTTTGTCATATGAAACAGCCTTTCCATTTTGTGTTCTCTGGTTTCTATCTCTGTCTTTTCTTTTGCGTTGTTCGTTATCCATTCTCCTAGCTATTTAAAGCAATTTGTTTTACATATTGTGTTGTTATGAATTGTGACATGTCACGTCACTGATATTTGACGTGAACTTTTTTTTTTTTCAAATGAAATTTGTAATCCTACTTTTGATGCTCGTTTTTGCAATTCTCTGATTTGTTCTTCAGCATTTTCCAGTGAGTTATTATTATTATTATTATTATTATTATTATTATTATTATTATTATTATTAACATCGTCACGGCCTTATTGTACCAGGTTTATTTAGGTTTCCAACAATGTTTACGTTTGCTGGGATCAGGGCGCGGGCTACCACTAGGTAGTTGGTTTAGTGAAAGCTAAAAGTCGAGCTTTAAGCGTTTTGAGCCGACGGAGAAGCCTGCTGTGTTGTCAAGGCTGCTTCACAAGCTACTGCCTTGGCCTCTGCTACTGTCAATACTCAACATCTGATGGGTGGAGATGCTAACCTAAGATTTAGTAAGTTAAAGTCCGGATTTGTGTCTAAATGGATACAAAGCTTATTTTTGGTCCGACGACCCCGGTTCAATTCTCAAATCACACCCCTCGAACTCTTATTTACCCTGGCTTGGGGACTCGGGTTTATGACGTCTTCGCCATTCATTTCATCCTTATTTGGTGACCACCAAGCCTTTACAGATGCCATGCGCTATTATTATTGTTATTATTAAATTACAATGTTGGATTTTACAGTATTACCACCTATCGTACCCATCGTTCACCGGTTAATTAGCTTCCTAGAGAGATCAGTGGTGGTGTCCGACCCGTGATCACGGGTTTTGTTCCAACCAACAAAAGAAACACTAAACCTGAAAGATTTGCATTTCATTTTAACAGATCTGCTTATAAAAGGAAAACGATATTACTCCTATAACAGCAGCTCTGCAGTGTCTTGCCACAAGGATGCAGAAGAAAACGGGAGTGAAATACCGGCGCTCAAATCGGAAGTATGAGGTGAGGAAGTATATACGATGAGGAGCGCACGGTTGTTCGTTAGCAGTGGCGTTCTGATGGAGCGAAGCCTAACACACCTATCCCCCCGGTCTCCGCACCTAGCGGACATTCAGCAGCAAGCCGCGCAAGGTGAGGCGAGGGGAAAGGGACGCAGAGCTTGGGCTGCAATATCAGTCTGCGATGCCTCGCTCTCAGAAATACGTGCGACGTTCTTTATCACTATAAATGGAACATTATAATGTGCTTTAAATTTCCATCGTTCCCATCAGAAGTTTGAGCTTCACCGATAGCCTCGGTAGCCTTCAGTGTATGCCACTGCCCACATGTCTTTCATTCTCCTAATGTGAACATTTCTTCTGTCCTCTGATCAGGAAAGTTTGACCTCATCTTCAGATACTCTCCAAACTTGGATTCATTGTTTAAAGAAGATGCTGTCTAGGACATACTGCTTAGTTGTCCCGCCAATCAACTGCTTGGTGCCTTGTGATAGGATCTGCTGTCAGACATACGGAACACGCGACCTCCTTGTCCTGATGACGTCCGTTACTTTCCCCACCTTGTTATGCACTTCTTCATTTTTTCTGAGCTTCCATGTTCCTTCCCTTTTTTAATGAATCCCGAGCTCTTTCTCCCTATCCTTCGTTCTAGTTTTCACAGTTCTCGTTTTGAGATTTTATTCCTCAAACTCGGTGTTTCTGATGCATACAAAACTTCTCGTCTTAAAAATGTCCGGTAGTGTTGGATCTTAGCTAGTGATGAGATAATCGAATACTTTTAATATTCGAATAACCTCCATCCGATTATTTAAATACACTTTTCACCTCCATTTTCCCGTTTGAACAGCCAGCACTGGACAAAGATATTAAGAATTCACAGACATAGCACTTCCATTTGCCGGTGGCAGCCCTGGACGTCAGGAAGGAAACACAAGACGGCACGATGAAGAAGAATGCCACAGAAGAGAGTCGTGTCTACAGCGAAATAGTCGCCGTAGTTACGTGTCTATATTTCTCTAGTAATAATGGTATATACACTGACTGACAGAGCAAATGCAACACCAAGAAGGAGTGGTCAGAACTTTATGCCAATTGCAGGGTAGACTGACGTCACTGAGGTATGCTCATGATGTGAAATGCGCCGCTGTGCTGCCCACGTAGCGAACGATAAATGGGACACGGCGTTGGCGAATGGCCCACTTCGTACCGTGATTTCTCAGCCGACAGTCATTGTAGAACGTGTTGTCGTGTGCCACAGGACACGTGTATAGATAAGAATGCCAGGCCGCCGTCAACGGAGGCATTTCCAGCAGACAGACGACTTTACGAGGGGTATGGTGATCGGGCTGAGAAGGGCAGGTTGGTCGGTTCGTCAAATCGCAGCCGATACCCATAGGGATGTGTCTACGGTGCAGCGCCTGTGGCGAAGATGGTTGGCGCAGGGACATGTGGCAAGTGCGAGGGGTCCAGGCGCAGCCCGAGTGACGTCAGCACGCGAGGATCGGCGCATCGCCCGCCAAGCGGTGGCAGCCCCGCACGCCACGTCAACCGCCATTCTTCAGCATGTGCAAGACACCCTGGCTGTTCCAATATCGACCAGAACAATTTCCCGTCGATTGGTTGAAGGAGGCCTGCACTCCCGGCGTCCGCTCAGAAGACTACCATTGACTCCACAGCATAGACGTGCACGCCTGGCATGGTGCCGGGCTAGAGCGACTTGGATGAGGGAATGGCGGAACGTCGTGTTCTTCGATGAGTCACGCTTCTGTTCTGTCTGTGATAGTCACCGCAGACGAGTGTGGCGTCGGCGTGGAGAAAGGTCAAATCCGGCAGTAACTGTGGAGCGCCCTACCGCTAGACAACGCGGCATCATGGTTTGGGGCGCTATTGCGTATGATTCCACGTCACCTCTAGTGCGTATTCAAGGCACGTTAAATGCCCACCGCTACGTGCAGCATGTGCTGCGGCCGGTGGCACTCCCGTACCTTCAGGGGCTGCCCAATGCTCTGTTTCAGCAGGATAATGCCCGCCCACACACTGCTCGCATCTCCCAACAGGCTCTACGAGGTGTACAGATGCTTCCGTGGCCAGCGTACTCTCCGGATCTCTCACCAATCGAACACGTGTGGGATCTCATTGGACGCCGTTTGCAAACTCTGCCCCAGCCTCGTACGGACGACCAACTGTGGCAAATGGTTGACAGAGAATGGAGAACCATCCCTCAGGACACCATCCGCACTCTTAGGGTACGAACATACCGAAGATGCATCGCAGCTCGCGGTCGCGGTCGAGGTTTACGTCGCGGTCGCGTTTTACGTCGCGGTCGATGGAGGGTGAATATACCGGGGAGGTTTACCTTTCAGTGTTCTGAGATGTGTTTACAGTGAGTGGACGTAATGTTTAGATCTCCGCGTTCAAGTTAAAGATAATTTATCCTCTACTGCTGAGCTTTTACAAGTATAGAGTATATATTTAAATTACAGTGGAGATAGTGATTCATTGTGCATAAGCGCACGATGGTGGCTACTTTCAAATTAGTCAGCCCGCCAGTGGAATGCTCATCCTATAAATCAAAGAAGGCAGGCGCTGAAGAACTGAAACATCACCAGGACAGATACCATTCATACATGAGAATGTCCCTTGAGACGTTCCAATACATATACAACAATGTGGAATCTAAAATTGATACTGAGAAGTACAAGAACTACCACACGAATACACAAGCGGGCTCTGTGAACACCTGGATCAAGGACACAGTAGAACGGGGCGATATATCACGTAATCTCAATCCGGGCAAGCCAATCAGGAGCAAGCTACATCGATGCCTCCCGTTCTACAGCGATGGAAGAACAAACTTTCTTGTCATCGCGCTAGACCTCCTGGTAAATCGCGATGGTGAGTGGAAGCGAGCATTTTTGACATGAACTGTTCCATTTAAAACTGTGTGTTTGTGTTACCAGGAGGTGACATCGAGGCATCGACCGCGATGTAAACCGCGACCGCGAGCTGCGATGCATCTTCGGTATGTTCGTACCCTTATTGACTCTGTACCTCGCCGTGTTTCTGCGTGCATCGCCGCTCGCGGTAGTCCTACATCCTACTGAGTCGATGCCGTGCGCATTGTGTAACCTGCATATCGGTTTGAAATAAACATCAATTATTCGTCCGTGCCGTCTCTGTTTTTTCCCTAACTTTCATCCCTTTCGAACCACTCCTTCTTGGTGTTGCATTTGCTCTGTCAGTCAGTGTATAAAGTTACCGCTAACTTTACTGCTGATTTGCGTGAAAGCAATTATTATCCTCCATTTAGGTTAAAAATTACAGTGAAATTCCAGGTTAAGAATCGTTTACGTAACCGCTGAATGGAACAGACACTAAGGTGCCACGTACTTGTGCTGAGCAGAACAGACAGTAAGATGTCACATACTTGTGTTGAACAGAACAGACACTAAGGTGCCACGTACTTGTGCTGAGCAGAACAGACAGTAAGATGTCACATACTTGTGCTGAACAGAACAGACAGTAAGATGTCACATACTTGTGCTGAACAGAACAGACACTAAGGTGCTACGTACTTGTGCTGAACAGAACAGACAGTAAGATGTCACATACTTGTGCTGAACAGAACAGACACTAAGGTGCCACGTACTCGTGGTGAACAGAACAGACAGTAAGATGTCACGTACTTGTGCTGAACAGAACAGACAGTAAGATGTCACGTACTTGTGCTGAACAGAACAGACAGTAAGATGTCACGTACTTGTGCTGAACAGAACAGACAGTAAGATGTCACATACTTGTGTTGAACAGAACAGACAGTAAGATGTCACGTACTTGTGCTGAACAGAACAGACAGTAAGATGTCACGTACTTGTGCTGAACAGAACAGACAGTAAGATGTCACGTACTTGTGCTGAACAGAACAGACAGTAAGATGTCACGTACTTGTGCTGAACAGAACAGACAGTAAGATGTCACGTACTTGTGCTGAACAGAACAGACAGTAAGATGTCACGTACTTGTGCTGAACAGAACAGACAGTGAGATGTCACATACTTGTGTTGAACAGAACAGACAGTAAGATGTCACGTACTTGTCCTGAACAGAACAGACAGTGAGATGTCACATACTTCTGTTGAACAGAACAGACAGTAAGATGTCAAGTACTTGTGTTGAACAGAACAGACAGTAAGGTGTCACGTACTTGTGCTTACTTTGCTGAACAGAACAGACAGTAAGATGTCACGTACTTGTGTTGAACAGAACAGACAGTAAGGTGTCACGTACTTGTGCTGAACAGAACAGACAGTAAGATGTCACGTACTTGTGCTGAACAGAACAGACAGTAAGATGTCACATACTTGTGTTGAACAGAACAGACAGTAAGATGTCACGTACTTGTGTTGAACAGAACAGACAGTAAGGTGTCACGTACTTGTGCTTACTTGTGCTGAACAGAACAGACAGTAAGGTGTCACGTACTTGTGCTTACTTGTGCTGAACAGAACAGACAGTAAGATGTCACGTACTTGTGTTGAACAGAACAGACAGTAAGATGTCACGTACTTGTGTTGAACAGAACAGACAGTAAGATGTCACGTACTTGTGTTGAACAGAACAGACAGTAAGGTGCCACGTACTTGTGTTGAACAGAAGAGACAGTAAGGTGCCACGTACTTGTGCTGAACAGAACAGACAGTAAGATATCAGGTACTCGTGGCGAACAGAACAGTCAGTAAGATGTCACATACTTGTGTTGAACAGAACAGACAGTGAGATGTCACGTACTTGTGTTGAACAGAACAGACAGTAAGATGTCACGTTCTTGTGCTGAACAGAACAGACAGTAAGATATCACGTACTCGTGGCGAACAGAACAGACAGTAAGATGTCACGTACTTGTGTTGAACAGAACAGACAGTGAGATGTCACGTACTTGTGCTGAACAGAACAGACAGTGAGATGTCACGTACTTGTGTTGAACAGGACAGACAGTAAGATGTCACGTACTTGTGCTGAACAGAACAGACAGTAAGATGTCACGTACTTGTGTTGAACAGAACAGACAGTAAGATGTCACGTACTTGTGTTGAACAGAACAGACAGTGAGATGTCACGTACTTGTGCTGAACAGAACAGACAGTGAGATGTCACGTACTTGTGTTGAACAGAACAGACAGTAAGATGTCACATACTTGTGCTGAGCAGAACAGACAGTAAGATGTCACGTACTTGTGCTGAACAGAACAGACAGTAAGATGTCACATACTTGTGTTGAACAGAACAGACAGTAAGGTGTCACGTACTTGTCTTGAACAGAACAGACAGTAAGGTGCCACGTACTTGTGCTGAACAGAACAGACAGTAAGATATCAGGTACTCGTGGCGAACAGAACAGTCAGTAAGATGTCACATACTTGTGTTGAACAGAACAGACAGTGAGATGTCACATACTTGTGTTGAACAGAACAGACAGTAAGATGTCACGTTCTTGTGCTGAACAGAACAGACAGTAAGATATCACGTACTCGTGGCGAACAGAACAGACAGTAAGATGTCACGTACTTGTGTTGAACAGAACAGACAGTGAGATGTCACGTACTTGTGCTGAACAGAACAGACAGTGAGATGTCACGTACTCGTGGCGAACAGAACAGACAGTAAGATGTCACGTACTTGTGCTGAACAGAACAGACAGTAAGATGTCACGTACTTGTGCTGAACAGAACAGACAGTAAGATGTCACATACTTGTGCTGAACAGAACAGACAGTAAGATGTCACGTACTTGTGCTGAGCAGAACAGACAGTAAGATGTCACGTACTTGTGCTGAACAGAACAGACAGTAAGATGTCACATACTTGTGTTGAACAGAACAGACAGTAAGATATCACGTACTCGTGGCGAACAGAACCGCCAGTAAGATGTCACGTACTTGTGCTGTGCAGAACAGACAGTAAGATGTCACGTGCTTGTGCTGAGCAGAACAGACAGTAAGATGTCACGTACTTGTGCTGAACAGAACAGACAGTAAGATGCCACGTATTTGTGCTGAGCAGAACAGACAGTAAGATGTCACGTACTTGTGTTGAACAGAACAGACAGTAAGATATCACGTACTCGTGGCGAACAGAACAGACAGTAAGATGTCACGTACTTGTGCTGAGCAGAACAGACAGTAAGATGTCACGTACTTGTGTTGAACAGAACAGACAGTAAGATATCACGTACTCGTGGCGAACAGAACAGACAGTAAGATGTCACGTACTTGTGCTGAACAGAACAGACAGTAAGATATAACATACTTGTGCTGAACAGAACAGACAGTAAGATGTCACGTACTTGTGCTGAGCAGAACAGACAGTAAGATGTCACGTACTTGTGCTGAGCAGAACAGACAGTAAGATGTCACGTACTTGTGCTGAACAGAACAGACAGTAAGATGTGACGTACTTGTGCTGAGCAGAACAGACAGTAAGATGTCAGGTACTCGTGGTGAACAGAACAGACAGTGAGATGTCACGTACTTGTGCTGAGCAGAACAGACAGTAAGATGTCAGGTACTCGTGGTGAACAGAACAGACAGTGAGATGTCACGTACTTGTGCTGAGCAGAACATTTGTTTTGTTTTTGCTGGTTGCTTTACGTCGCACCGACACAGATAGGTCTTATGGCGACGATGGGACAGGGAAGGGCTAGGAGTGGGAAGGAAGCGGCCGTGGCGTTAATTAAGGTACAGCCCCGGCATTTGCCTGGTGTGAAAATGGGAAACCACGGAAAACCATCTTCAGGGCTGCCGACAGTGGGGTTCGAACCTACTATCTCCCGAATACTGGATACCGGCCGCACTTAAGCGACTGCAGCTATCGAGCTCGGTCTGAGCAGAACAGACAGTAAGATGTCAGGTACTTGTGCTGAACAGAACAGACAGTAAGATGTCACGTACTTGTGCTGAACAGAACAGACAGTAAGATGTCACGTACTTGTGCTGAGCAGAACAGACAGTAAGATGTCAGGTACTCGTGGTGAACAGAACAGACAGTAAGATGTCACGTACTTGTGCTGAACAGAACAGACAGTAAGATGTCAGGTACTTGTGCTGAACAGAACAGACAGTAAGATGTCACGTACTTGTGCTGAGCAGAACAGACAGTAAGATGTCAGGTACTCGTGGTGAACAGAACAGACAGTAAGATGTCACGTACTTGTGCTGAGCAGAACAGACAGTAAGATGTCAGGTACTCGTGGTGAGCAGAACAGACAGTAAGATGTCACGTACTTGTGCTGAACAGAACAGACAGTAAGATGTCACGTACTTGTGCTGAACAGAACAGACAGTAAGATGTCACATACTTGTGCTGAACAGAACAGACAGTAAGATGTCACGTACTTGTGCTGAACAGAACAGACAGTAAGATGTCACATACTTGTGCTGAACAGAACAGACAGTAAGATGTCACGTACTTGTGCTGAGCAGAACAGACAGTAAGATGTCACGTACTTGTGCTGAGCAGAACAGACAGTAAGATGCCAGGTACTCGTGGTGAACAGAACAGACAGTAAGATGTCAGGTACTCGTGGTGAGCAGAACAGACAGTAAAATGTCACGTACTTGTGCAGAACAGACAGTAAGATGTCACGTACTTGTGTTGAACAGAATAGACAGTAAGATGTCACGTACTTATGCTGAGCAGAACAGACAGTAAGATGTCACGTACTTGTGCTGAGCAGAACAGACAGTAAGATGTCACGTACTTGTGTTGAACAGAATAGACAGTAAGATGTCACGTACTTGTGCTGAGCAGAACAGACAGTAAGATGTGACGTACTTGTGCTGAGCAGAACAGACAGTAAGATGTCACGTACTTGTGCTGAGCAGAACAGACAGTAAAGTGTCACTTAGCAATGCCGACCATAAGAGACAGTAGAGGAGAGGAAGGTACGTGTAAATGATGCCCATCTGTCTTCCAAGGGGACGTTGAGAAAAGACCTTTTCTACAGATATACACTGGCGGATAAGAATATCCAATCAACAAGAAGGGGTTGTGCTATATTAACGAACGTTGGAAGGCATATTTATACATCTGAAATATAACGTTAAATTCAAATTTTCCTGAAATCGCATCAGAGTGGCGCTAGTTGCGGCCCCATGACGTTGCACATCAGGTTTCCTTTAAATACGGGCTGTACTGTGGGAGAGCGTTAGTTACCTGGGAGATTGGACGGAGTGACTGAGTGGGTCATGAATGCCTTTACGACGACGAAAACACCAGTATCAACAAGTCACTGCGGTTGAACGAGGCCGTATAATAGGGCTACGTGGGGCTGGATTTTTCTTTCGCACTATTGCAGAACACTTTGGCAGGAATGTCTCCACTGTGCATGCGTGCTGGCAGCAGTGGTCACGAAAAGACCGCGCTCCGGGCGTCCCCCTGGCACCACCGAGAGGGAGGACGACCGTATTCGGCGTATGGTTGTGGGCGCAGCGGACTGCGTCTGCAGCAGCAATTCGAGCGGCAGTTGGTAGCACAGTGACGCAACGAACTGTTCGAAATCGGTTACTTGAAGGACACTTCCGACCCAGACGCCCTGCGGCGTGCATTGCACTTACCCCAAACCACGGCCGTCTGCGACTTCAGTGGTGTCAAGCGAGAGCTCACTGGAGTATGGAGTGGAGGTCCGTTGTGTTTTCCGATGAAAGCTGGTTCTGTCTTGGTGCCACTGATGGCCGTGTGTTGGTTAGAAGGAAGCCAGGTGAGCCCCTACATTTCACCTGTCTGCGCCGTCGACACACTGGACCTACACCGGTAGTTCTGGTCTAGAGAGCAATTTTGTACGGCAGCAGGAGCACTCTCGTGGTCATCCCACGCACTCGTATTCACCCCTCTGGTGATTCGATCTGTTGTGCTGCCATTCATGAACGGCATTCCCGGGGGTGTTTTCCAACAGGATAATGCACTCCCACAGCCGCTGTGGAAACCCAACGTGCTCTACAGAGTGTCGACATGCTGCCTTGGCCTGCTCGATCTCCCGATCTGTCCCCAATCGAACACGTGTGGGGCATGATTGGACGACAAATTACCTGGTGTGAAAATGGGAAACCCGGAAACCATCTTCACGACTGCCGACAGTGAAGTTCGGCCCTAACCACATGGCTGCTGTCTTGTCTCGATCCTCATGCTTCTTAGGAATTTCAAGTCACTTGCCTGGATTTTAGTTTCACCTGCTTTGGTTCGTTACTCCATTCGTAGAAAGTACAGTAGTTCTGCTACTCCCTTACTCCATTAACAGTCCGCTCCTTGGTCCTCGTGTAAGAACGACTCTTTTACTCGTTTCCCTGTAAATTTTCATTCGGCATTCTTCGGTCATTTCATTCCGCACACAAACTTCATTAAAACTCAAGAAGGATTCGGTTTACTGTGCCATCTAGTAGGAGCATCACACAGTACAGGTGCACGTCTACACCAAGCACCCAGTCTGCGAGCGATGTGAAATAACCAATTGAGTTTCAAATCTCCGACACAAATCCGAGGACTCCTTGAACACACTAATTAGCCTCGGATCCGGACTAAATCCGTGTTCCCATCCCAGCTCTTCTCAGGTGCACATACATGCCATTTCTCGTGCCAGTCTTAAATATCTAAATGTGTGTTCACACTTGTTTCAGATTATGACGGAGTTAACGTAAATAGCTCCCTTCATAGACATTTTCAGAACTGGGTTTTATTACCGTAGAGATTTGTATACGGATACTTTTCATCAAGATGTGGACTAATATTATTTTAAAAGTGATTTGTAATCACGAACTGCTCATATTTTCTGCGTTTGAGAACGTAGTTCAACTCTTTTAAACTTTACTTACGTGTCGACTGGAACGAATGTTTCAGGCTGTAGACCTTTGGTGCTGCTCTCTCTTGAAGGGAGCCTGAACTTGCTTGCCTTTGCTGTAACTTACTGCGCAGTTGCTCGCGCACCCTTTTCCTGGCGAATGTGAACGAGCCTGTTCAAGACCGACTCCTGGAGTTGGTCTTGGCCTGTTGATGTTGCAGCGAGCGTGGAGTCTGTCTACTGCGAGCATGGAGGCTGGATAGACACTTTATTCACGTCTCGCCGTGAATCCATCTGATCCAATGGATCCCGGCTGAGTTCAATGATACGAAGGGGTTAATACCCCCAAGGACCTTCTTCGAGTTCTTTTGGTCTTCGTTGTCCAGAAACACCTTTATCTACTTGTTTTTTTTTAATTAAGTGATAATCTTCGAGCCTCATCGTCGTAAGTTAGGGCGTGTGCCTTAGAATTTCTACTACATCTCCGAGACTATAAGTTTTGACCATTCCGATTTAATTTCAGGAGTATCTCAGTTATACAGCTATTTGTATTTCGACGAAATTTTATCAACCACTTAAAATGTGCCGTGCGTGTAATATTTCGGAATTTTAAAACTATGTATTATACGTTCTGGGAACTTGGGTTTGGGAACTATTATTATGATTCTTTTTGGATTAAATATAAATATTGTAAGTGGATGTTCCCTTGGTGTAAATGCCTTGTTTGGCAACTAATAATTCAAAATTGGTATCCGAACCATCTAGTTGTTAGGCTATCAAAATAATTGTAAATTGTCTAGCCCTGTTGAGTAGGGCTGAATATGGGTAATTGAAAGTTTTTTAAGCGAGGCAGTTTTCACAAGATTTGTGTGTTTGAAGTTTCATTCCTTCTTTTATTTATTCCGTTTTATTAATTCATTTGACCTTTTCCTTTATTTGGGGGGACTTGCTTTTCTGATTTTCATTCGTCCCTAACTTTTGCATTGTTGCGTCCCTGCTTGGGATTGGCCCAACCCTTTCAATGGTGGCGTGTTTGTTGTTATTGCCATGGTATTCATTATTAATTTTTCGGGTGGTAATTGGTTTTATGCTGGTTGATCTTGCCTATTTAGTTACCTGAAGATAATTTGAGTGAGATTGTGTTATTATTCTCCAATCCCATTATTGCTTCTCTGGATATTATTCAACTATCCTACGTTTTAATTCCTTTTGCGTAATTTATTTATTTGACTTCATTCTACTGGGGAATGTGTGTTAAATTTTCTTGTGAGAGCTCCTCGCATAGAACTGCATCTAAAGTTTTAAATTTGGTTTAAAATAATTTCTGAAGGCTATGAAACTATTATTTAGCACAAAAATTTCAAGCGAATGGTATACCAGAAACTGGTGTTTTAAGATTAAATTAAATTGAAACTAAAGGCACCGAGGTTGTAAGCTATGTGTTTCTTAAGCTTTACCAAACACGATTAACTGGTTGAGCCAGTGAATTAATAGCAATTGGGACCCAGTCTTATTAATTTGGATCGATCGATCGTTAGGAAAAATATGTTAGTTTGCTTAATACTTTTATTTTATTATTTCTTGAAGGTGTTCTGCATTTTATTGTCCTAATAATATTTTAACATTAAAAATCGCCCTAATTTTCAAAAAAAAAACTTTGTGTTATCTTGTTAAACTTTTAAAATTCCGTACAGTGACGCGTTCCACGGTTTGTGGTCACCTGCACTGTTTGGGGTAAGTAACTTCGATTTTTCTTGTGGTGTTGTGCCTTTAAGGTGACGTTCGCTTCCACTTGTTCGCTTCTGCCCTTACTTCTTGTAAGGACAGTACTTTCGATGCTGGCTGTGTGGACAATTTGGGGATGTTGTCCGACTGTTGCAAGATCACCGATTCTTTATCATGATCGGCCTTGTGAAAACAGAGTTCTCTATCAAGATCGTGATCAGATAGGTGATGTTCCCACCGAGACCGAGAGTCGGTCTTTTGTCGTCGCTTCGAAGGGAAGTACGTGATACAGATACGGACAGTGTGGATGGAGCGTTTTCCCCGATCAGTACTCCGTAGCATCGCCTCAAGGTTCTTAAACACTACTAAAGGTTGGGCCCAGCGCGAGACGAGCTGCTATTGGTTAACGAAATGACGTCACAGTAGGAGCAAAGCAGCCGAGTCCAGAGCGCGCAAATCAGTAGGAATCTCATAACACCAGCAAACATTACAGTCTCTCAGAACTAATTGCAGACCAGACATAAAGATTACTGCTTTTATACGAGTGAAAAAGAGTACAGCATAGTAAGTTTTCATTATTTCTATTACGAATAAGGCATAAATGTAAGGTGATGGTGCACTGACCAACGCTTGAAATTCATTAACAATTCCAAGTTCCTCTATTTAGTTTGAGGAAATCTGTAAACATAAATATTTAGAGATATGAAATGTTTGTAATATTAAATCTTGACAGTAGAACTTTCGTAATGGAACTACCGTATGTTAACATACGATATACTGATTTACTTCCGCAGGTATCGAGTTTAAAGCTTAACACATGTTATAAGAGAAGCAGAAGTAAGTTCATATTCGGAACCATGCATAGATATTCCTACTTTTAAAAAATTAAAGAATAAGAAAGAACAGGAAAAACAATTACAACACAGTCCTACCCGTGAGATCAGATGTCATGAAGTGGTTGCTTTTGAAGATGAAATCCACTGTCGTGCCTTCCGCCGATGAGCTGCTATGAATTTTTCAGTTCTTTCCCGAATGTTCATTTGTCGCATGCGTGTAAATGTTCTCCTTCTAACATACATTTTTAATATTTCTTGTGGTACAGCGGGGATTTTACTGCTAATTATTTGACACACTTTGCGTATAATATTAGGTATGCGTCACAGTTCAGCGCCGGCCCCGTGGTAGCGTTCCTGCCTCTCGCCCGGGGGCACGGGGTTTGATTCCCGGCCAGGTCAGGGATTTTTCTCTCGACCTGAGGACTCATTCGAGGTCCACTTAGCCTAAGTGATTAGAATAGATGAGCCCAGAATAACGGCCGAGAGGATGCCGCGTGCTGACCACAAGACCCCTCATAATCTGCAGGCCTTCGGGCTGAGCAGCGGTCGCTGGGCAGGCCAAGGCCCTTTCAAGGGCGTTAAGTGCCGTTTTTTTTTTTTTGTCACAGTTCAGCACCTCCGTAAGTGTCCGGAAAATTAACTCAAATTCCTTTATTTGGTTTACCATTCTTCCGATGGAACGAGTAGACCTCCCCGAGATAACCTCTATTCATCCGACAAGGGCTGTACCAGAAGAAATGGAAAGCATTTCCCCAGTGGGACTTCCCATTGACCTGTCATATTTTCTTCCACGGAAGGCGATGTAGCCGGCGAGGTATCGAAATCCCTCTGCTGAACAATCAGGTGTCGCTGTAGATTGCGGTACGGTTTTCTGTCGCAATGATACTATGAACACAAAAATTTCACTCCAGCTACTATTACACTATTCACGCAAGTAACGAAAGAAAAGTGTACCTCACTGCACGAAACACGGCAACTTAACAGAGATTTCACAGAAACGATCTACGACACACGCACACACTACGCAAAATACAGTAGGACACTATATAAACCAACAGCAATATACGAAAATAAATTACGTATAGATATTACGTGGAAATCCTTTCTTTGTAAGACAGACAGCTATAAACAACGATATAAGGTACACGTGTGGTTGTATCTACACAGTCACGGTGCTCCTGTGATGACGTCACGAGCAGGACGAGGGAAAACTGCCATCTACTGCGCAACCAAGCTGGGCCACTCGTGGCATCGCCTCGTATGCTGCGCATGCTCAGAGGCCCTGTCACTCTTCCCTATTCCCCGTCCTTCCAACTTCGTTTAGTTTTTTATCAACCTAGTTAGTTCATTTGCTTGAACTAGTTCATTCGATACCGTTCGTCGCCTTGAGTCGTTCAAATGAACGAGGTGGTTCATGAGGTGATGTCATAGAAACAGCTATCGCCGCACCTCGTTCAAATGACGAGATGGTTTATTATGAGCACGAGCAGAAAACAGCTACCCAATGCTGCCGCCAGTTTGCCTAAGTGAAGAAATGACATCTACGAGAGACAGGGAGACAGATAAGCTTTCTAATTTTCCATAACTCCTCCCCCAGTTGAGAAGTGTGAGAGATGTGCTGTCATGATCATTAACACGGTACGCCATTGCCCATTCGCGTGCGAGCTTATTTTATCGTTCAGTTTGTGCTGTTTTTAAGGGAACAGCTTTCGTGCTACTTCGTTCAGTGAACGAAGTCGATCATTTATGCTGTTGTTCAAATGAGCTGTCTTAGCAACAAGCACTAGCAGCGCGAGCAAATACGTATATTTTACAATAGATGGTGCTTGCTTAGGTCTTCGTCCTCTAACATGCTGTATGCTCATGTGAATGACCCGTTCAAAATATTTGAACTAACTCGAACCAGTTCAAATAAACGAGTCGTTCAAATGAACTAGTTAGTTCATTAACGACCCAACTCTACATCAACCTTTGTCTGGGGATCTTCCGATTTGAAGAAAAATGGATTCGGAGTGATCAACTTGATAACTTATCAACAGAAGATAATTTTGTGGGACCCAAAGAATCCACACCATTGTAATCGATTGAAAAAAAAAAAAGAATGATGCCTAGGTGGAAATCGCGAAAAGATGTTGGGAGCATTATCGAATCGTGAAAAATAAGAAGAGTATCTGATCGCGGCTCTCAGAAGAGCTGGTGGCAGCTGGAGAGCCAACACTCAACAGACAATACAAGACCGATGGGCGGAAAACTATAAAAGATGCGCATAGATGATACAGTACAAATTGACAGTCCTGTCAAAAGACGGCTGTATCATGATCGCTTATAAATTCTTGATACAGATGCGCTGAGCTGATACAAGTGTGGAAGCACCTTAACAGTACTTGGAACTGAACGTGAGCCTCCGAAGACGGAAGCTAATAGCGCACTACGGAGGTAGACGCCGGGTTTGCAAAAGGAGTGCCATTTTTGTAACCCTCCGTTGGTCGCGCCTCATTTCTTAACGCCGTAATAGTAGATAAAGTCAGGGATTTGGCGGCCACCTCCCCCTCCGGCTCTTGGGAGAGGCCTCCACCTCCTCCTCACGCTCTCGAGAGAGCCCTCCTCCTCCACCTCCTCCACACGCTCTCGGGAGAGGCCTCCTCACGCTGGCTAAAAGCGCGACCCTAACCTCACATCCGCCATCTTGGAGGGACTTAACATAACTTTTTATGCGTAGGAGAGCTAGCCTAACCTCATAGAAGGGCCTAACCTCAGTTATAGAGCCGCATGCCCTTCCCGACGCCTAAGAGCGCGACCCTAACCTCACATGCGCTATCTTGGAGGGGCTTAACCTAACTTTTTATGGGTAAGAGAGCTACCCTACCTCACGGAGGGGCTTTACCTCAGTTTTACAGCCGGATGCCCTTCCTGACGCCTAAGAGAGTGAGCTTAACCTTACATCTGCTATCTTGGAGGGGCTCAACCTAACTTTTGACGCACAAGACAGCAAGCCTAACCTCACGGAAGGGCCTAACCTCAGTTTTACGCCTGGATGCCCTTCCCGACGCAATTTGCACAAGATGGCGGCTATACATGGCTCCTTATGAGACATCGCCCAACCTCACATCCGCTATCTTGGAGGGGCTTAACCTAACTTTTAGCGCACAAGACAGCAAGCCTAACCCCATGGGAGGGCCTAACCTCAGTTTTTCGGCCGGATGCCCTTCCCGACGCCAACTGCACAAGATGGCGGCTATTCATGACTCCTTATGAGACGCCTTAAGGGTGCTTGCGCAAGAACTTTTGACACGCAAGACAGCAAGCCTAACCTTATAGAAGGACCTAACCTCAGTTTTACAACCAAATTCCCATCTCGACGCCAATTGCACAAGATGGCGGCTATAGATGACTCCTTATGAGACGCCGTAAGGGTGCTTACGCAAGATGGTGGCTGCAAGATGGCTGCTATACATAGGCTCTTATGAGACTCCCTTGAGATGCTTGGGCAAGATGGCGGCTATAATGTGGCGGCTATACATCGCTCCTTATGAGACGCCTTAAGGGCGCTTGCGCAAGATGGCGGCTGCTCTTATGAGACGGCTTAAGGGTGCTTGCACAAGATGGCTTGAGAGGCCCTAAGGATGCTTGCGCAAGATGGCAGACAAAAGATGGTGGCTATACACGGCTCCTTATGAGGGTGTTGCTGCTGTTAAAAATGTATTAACTTCAGCTAACTCCTTCCGGGAAGAGGAGGGCGTAGTGAGGTGGTGGAGGAGCCCTTTGGCCCCTTGGCCCATTAGCCCATTAGCCCATTAACCCTAGGAGGAGGAGGAGGACGCAGTCAGAAGGATGAGGTTGAGGAAGAGTCCTTTCATCCTTTTGCCCTTATGATAAGACGTAACCCTTGGGTTCCATTCCGTATCACGATTATTTTTTCGGTTCAGCATTTTGCATAGTAGTCCTCGCCTGCATAAGCTACATGCTTGTAACCCATGCCAACAGATTGAAATAATATGTCTGCTAGGGGCTTAAATCTAACCAATGTATTTCTTATAGCACCAATCGTTCTGTTTAATTTCACTTTCCGTCTTTGCGATAATAGAACAGGGTGTGAATCTGTGTTTTTTTCTATTGTAAATCAGATAATCATTTACCGAGCGAGTTAGCTACGCGATATGTACACAGTGTGTTTTTTTATTTTCGTTCTAGGCAAATCATTGAAGTTGTACATTGCTGTATCTAATTTTTTGCTAATTGCTTTACATCGCACCGATACAGATAGGTCTTATAGCGACGATGGGACAGGAAAGGGCTAGGGGTGGGAAGGAAGCGGCCGTGGCCTTAATTAAGGTACAGCCCCAGCATTTTCCTGGTGTGAAAATGGGAAACCACGGAAAACCATTTTCAGGGCTGCCGACAATGGGGTTCGAACCTACTATCTCCCGAATACTGGATACTGGCCGCACTTAAGCGACTGCAGCTATCGAGCTCGGTCTTTGCTGTATCGTTTACTGAGCGAGATAGCTACGCGATATGTGCACGGAGTGTTTTTGATTTTTACACTCGGTAAATCATTGAAGTGCCGGCCCCGTGGTGTAGGGGTAGCGTGCCTGCCTCTTACCTGGAGGACCCGGGTTCGATTCCCGGCCAGGTCAGGGATTTTTACCTGGACCTGAGGGCTGCTTCGAGGTCCACTCAGCCTACGTGATTAGAATTGAGGAGCTATCTGACGGTGAGATAGCGGCCCCGGTCTAGGAAGCCAAGAATAACGGCCGAGAGGATTCGTCGTGCACACCACACGACACCTCGTAATCTGCAGGCCTTCGGGCTGGGCAGCGGTCGCTTGGCAGGCCAAGGCCCTTCAAGGGCTGTAGTGCCATGGGGTTTTATTTGGTTTATCATTGAAGTTGTACTTTTACAATATCGTTTACTGAACGAGTTAGCTACGCGATATGCTCACAGTGTGTTTCCATAGTTTTTTAGGCAAATCATTGAAGTTGTACTTTTTGTTGTATGTCCGGCGCTCCCTTCTCGCTCCGCCAGCCAGCTGCACGCGCGCCTGTGTATCATTCTGCTAGCTTCGACGCGCAGCCCTCAGTGCGCGTGCCTGACCATCGAGTGTACTATAAATAGGAGCTCCCGACCTGCTCACTTGCCCACTTGCCCCGGTGTCCAGCTCCAGAATACACCCTACGTCGAGCACGGAGGCTACTCCTCTTGAAAATGTGCTTCGACCAGGTGGACTGAATTTCTGGCAGTACGAGGTTTCACCTCTGGTCACCGCTCCCTTACCTGTTTCCGCTGCCTATGTTCCGTAATTCTTTTACAAGCCATTTTCATTCCCTAACTTATGCAAGCTCCCTTAGTTTCGCTAGGTGGAATTTCTTCAATCAATTGAACTTGCTTTTTAGGAATTCAGGCACTTCAACAAACAAGGACTCTCATGAACATTTATGTTAGTGTGCCAGATAGTTCTCGACTATCAAAGTGTCAATTCACAAAGACTATCTTTTCAAGATAGAAGTGTATATAAAGACTGCAAACCTGTACATATTGTATAAAGACAGACTTTTCTCAAGATTCAATATTCCTTTTTGCTTCAAAATAAATTTCAGTTATTTGTGTAAATATCATAAAGTGAAGCAAATAAAGTTGTGTTCTGTAAACTTCCACCTTGGTTACAACACTTTTGCTCTGAACACATCAAACAGTGTTCTGATCACATGTTGAAGTTAACAACATCGAGTACAGCGTTCGATTCTAGTCTTGTTACGTTTCAATATGATCTTCTTAGAACAAAGGTATCCCCTAACATGTTCTAAACACATGTTGTATCGAGTACAGTGTTCGATTCTAGTCTTAATCACTTATGTAGTGTTCTGAACACATGTTGAGGTTAACGACATCGAGTACAGTGTTTAATTAATTCTGGTCTTGTTATGTTTCTTTTGTGATCTGCGAGTCTAAACATGCACAATGATGTTATCGCTGCACATTCTTGCCTTCGCGATGCAGGTTTAAACTTGTTCGATAAAGCTATGCCTTGACATAGGGGGAGGAGGAGGAGGTAGAGGAGGAGGAGAAGGATGAGGCCTTAACAGCCTATGTATAGCCGCTATTCTTTAAAGATGACAGCTGTCAAAAAAGCACGTAGAATTTTTTAAATTACCCATCACCACATTTCAAAGGTATGAGGTTTAGTGCTGTAAAGATAGCAGCACTATGCTCTGTTGATTAAAGGTGGGAGCTGTCAAAATAGCACATTATCCACCACCACATGTAGAAGGATGAGGTTTAGTGTCATAAAGATAGCAGCACGATGCGTTGTTGTTTAAAGAGGGTGGTCGATAGCTATCAAAACCACGTAGAATCTTTTCAAATTGCCGCCACCACATTTCAAATGTAGTAGCTAAGATGGCAGCACGGTACTCTGTTGATTAAAGATGGCCGCTGTCAAAAAGAACGTAGCTTTGAAGAGTACGTGGAATTTCAAATTGCCCTCTACTACATGCATAACAGCAGCCGCCATCTTGCGCAGTAGCCTCTAAGCTAGCTTTCTTCATAAGAGCCGCCACCATCTTGTGCGAACAGCCCTAGGCCGTCTCATAAGGAGCTGTGTATAGCCGCCATCTTGTCGCTGCCATCTTGCGCAAGCATCCCTAGGGAGTCTCATAAGAGCAGCAGCCATCTTGTGCAAGCACCCTTAAGCAGTCTCATAAGAAGCTATGTATAGCCGCTAACTTGTAGAATTAGATAGTTGTCAATGCCAAAGGGTTTAAGTAGGAACCGAACCGTTGATCTCATCATTAGACTACTTTTTTCTTATGCTATCATGTTCCTGATACTGCGAACCTACGTATTAGGCAGAGACATTTTGTCCGTTTTGCTCTACGACGCACCGTTTTCGAGATATTTAACATTTTGCACTTAAGCCCCAAATTTAATGAATCGAACCAGCACAGCATGTTATACTCTCTACCATACCAAGACCTGATCAAGTTACGAAAACTTGCTTCAAGACAAGCTAAAGCAGACCAAATGCCAAAGGGCCTAAATAGGAACCGAACCGTTGATCTCATAATTAGACTACTTTTTTCTTATGCTATCATGTTCTTGATACTGTGAACCTAGGTGTTGAGCAGAAAAAACGTGTCCGTTTTGCTCTACGACGCACCGTTTTCGAGATATTTAACATTGCATTTAAGCCCCAAATTTAATGAATCGAACCAGCACGGTACGTTAGCCTCTAAGCTAGCTTTCTTGATATGAGCAGCAGTCATCTTGCGCAAGCACCCTTAAGGTGTCTCATAAGGAGTCGTGTATAGCCGCCATCTTGTGTCCGCCATCTTGCGCAAGCATCTTTAGGGTGTCTCAAGCCATCTTGTACAAGCACCCTTAAGCCATCCCATAAGAGCAGCCGCCATCTTGCGCAAGCGCCATTAAGGCGTCTCATAAGGACCCATGTATAGCCGCCATATTGCGCAAGCATCCCAAGGGCGTCTCATAAGAGCTTATGTATAGCAGCCATCTTGCAGTCACCATCTTGCGTAAGCACCTTTAAGGCGTCTCATAAGAAGTCATCTATAGCCGCCATCTTGTGCAGTTAGCGTCGAGAAGGGCATCTGGTTGTAAAACTGAGGTTAGGTCCTTCTATAAGGTTAGGCTTGCTGTCTTGCATGCCAAAAGTTCTTGCGCAAGCACCCTTAAGGCGTCTCATAAGGAGTAATGTATAGCCGCCATCTTGTGCAATTGGCATCGGGAAGGGCATCCGGCCGTAAAATTGAGGTTAGGCCATTCCATGACGTTAGGCTTGCTGTCTTGTGCGTTAAAAGTTAGGTTAAGCCCCTCCAAGATAGCGCATGTGAGGTTAGGGTCGCGCTCTTAGGCGTCAGAAAGGGCATCCGGCTGTATAACTGAGGTTAGGCCCTTCTATGAGGTTAGGCTAGCTCTCTTACGCATAAAAAGTTAGTTTAAGCCCCTCCAAGATGGCGGATGTGAGGTTAGGGTCGCGCTCTTGGGCAGCGTCAGGAGGAGGCCTCCCCCGAGATCGGGTGGAGGAGGAGGGCCCTCCCGGGAGCGTGAGGAGGAGGTGGCCGCCTAATCCCTGACTTTATCTATTCGTAATGTAATGTAATATGATTTTTGAGGCCTTCATGGTTATTATTTTTGGTGTTATTGTTTTAATTTATATTAATTTTAATTTTGATACTTGTTTATTCTTTAATTATTTTTTTTGTTGATAGGTGAAGTTAAGTACAATATTCATTGAAACAGAATACACATAATTATTGCAAACACCACGGTAAAGTACTTAATGATACACATGCCAGTTTTAAATACATTTTTCTTACTATTCTACATGTGAAATATATGCTTACATATTTTACAGCAAATAAATAGGAATCTAACACTGCACAATGAATAACTACAAATTACAATAAAAATTATTGTCGTGAAATGCATAATTTACATATCAATAATTATCAAGTTAACATTATTATGTCACTTGTAAATGTCTTTTTTCGACCATGCATGCTGGTTGTGGACTCGGGGTACATTTAATCACTGTCTTCCATGCCTATCTCAACACTCCCAGGGCACCTCTGACAAATACTGACAATGTGTTGACTACATATTGGGAGCTGACATTTACTGCATCTTGTCATTGTTTTTCGATTTTTCTTCTTCGTGCAGTAGGCATATTTCGCCCTAGCTTGGTCTAGGTTTGGCAGAATTGTCAGCTCTTCTTGTGGTAGCTCAAGGTTTTGTTGCATTCTCATTCGAAGATCAGAATGAATGCCACTATTAGAAGCTCTCCCTGGCGCGTGATTCTTGGTCAAATCTAAAGCCATTGTTTTCAAGAACTTCGCGTCATCTCTTCATTCGTGTTGCTTCAGAAAATGATCTGGGCGTCGATTACTCCTATATCCAGAAATGTGAAAAGTATACGAAGAGGCCATCGATAGCACACCCTTGCTACGATGTACAGAGTTTTCAGCTTGTCTACTACCTCCACCCCTCCCTTGGTAAGGTTGTAAAACGTAATGACTGTAGGCTTCCTCAAGTCACTAGAAGATTCATCGATCTCGTCAGAATCGTGCATACTTGATATTAGTTTCACGTTCCTGTATTTTCGTGGCACGTATGATACTAACAAAGCATCCTCGCCGAATGTAAACAGACTAGAGTTCACTTCCCATTGCCTAGTGTTCACAATTTCTGGTGGGATTGCAGTCTTGTTCTTACTGATGGTAACGACAACAGTAAGATTGTCATTTCTCACCAGTTCATTCACTTGCTCCCCTGAAGAGAACCAGTTGCCCATCGTTATATTACGCCCAGTGTTTTTTATTGGTTCTGTCAATCTTTTCACAATGGCACTTGGTCTGTTATTGGTAACAAACGGCCCACCCGGTTGAACTCCGGGGTAGATCTCCATATTTGAGGTGTAAAACATCCGTGAATCTACCATGGCGAAAATCTTGAGACCATACTTTGCCGGCTTCTTTGCCATATACTGCATGAAACTGCTCCGCCCTCGAAAAGGCTCAAGGATCTCATCAACTGTGGCGTACTCTCCTATGGAATAGCAAACTTTACAGCGCTGTACAAAGCCCTCAAATATTTTTCGTGTCGCTGACAATTTATCGACGGATTTCCTTTCATTTCTCGTCTGAGCATCATCAAATCGGAGACATCTCAAAGGTAAGTAAAATCTCCGGTATGATATCACTAGACGAAATATTTCTGGAGCTGTTCCATCCGTCGCCCACAAATCTTCAACATTTCGATGAGAGGACTTCATCACACCGAATAAATTAATCCTATAAGAGCCCTGATTTCATCAATGTTGGTATCCACAGCATCCCTCCCCCGAGAATAATTAGCTCTCGTAATGCGTAAGCGAACATTCGTATGCAACACAATTTTCTCCAACACAATGTCTGGGAAGTAGAGAGCCCACGATTCACGTACTGTCCTCGCATTCTGTACAACACGTGTGACACCTGGTGGATGAATCTCGATGTTTCTTTTCTTCCTACGTTTGTTGGGGAGAGGGGGATGAATATTCCACAGAGTAATGTTTTCACGATGAACATATTGAGGAGCAAGCTCGACTGGCTGACCAGGAACGGCTTCGTCCCCAGAAACATCAGATGCGCTGTCGTGATCGCTATTGGCGGGTTGTTCTGTACCTGAGTACTCAGAATCTTCATTATTGCCTTCAGCTAAGAGAACTGCTTCATCATTCGACTCCTCTAATAACCAATTACAAATCATGGAATGTTGATTCATGACTTGTAGGCTAATATGATAAGAATAATGTGGAAGTTGGAAAAAATGTAACGCCAATGGTCGTGGGTGAGCGACTCGCTCACTTATAATGCACTGTGGTCATTAACAATGCCCGGCTGCTAATGAACGTCGCGCCGCACCCTGCAACATTGTTGAACTTGCTTAGAATATTCCAAAAGTCAGCTACTCGGTGATTAAGAAGTGTAGTGCTACCACAGTCTAATATGTATTACACTGTGGTGCTACTTAGCTTCGCACGGCACATCTTTAAAAAGGAAAGTGAGCGCCGCGCTCACCCCGGACCAACGGAGGGTTAAAAGAAATAATATTGTCCAATATAACAATATAATATAACTTACGCACTGGTGGTCTAGTTGTGTCGTTATACACGACAGCGATCTCACACTTCTCCGGGCAGACTACCGTGGAATTTCCGGCCATGCGATAAGGAACGTTACATTTCAAGTCCACGATGCCACTACAGTTGACACAAACGACGTGATCTTCAACTGCAACAGTACAATATTTATCAAATAAATTAGCCATTCTTTCCTTGTTGACAAATGTAACAATATTAGAGGAATGCGTTTCTCACAAATACAGAGAATGTTTTCGGGGTACACAAAGGATCCCCTACATGTATTCAACTTTTTTTTTTTTTTTTTTTTTTTGCTAGTTGTTTTACGTCGCACCGACACAGATAGGTCTTACGGCGACGATGGGACAGGAAAGGGCTAGGAGTGGGAAGGAAGCGGCCGTGGCTTTAATTAAGGTACAGCCCCAGCATTTGCCTGGTGTGAAAATGGGAAACCACGGAAAACCATTTTCAGGGCTGCCGACAGTGGGGTTCGAACCTACTATCTCCCGAATACTGGATACTGGCCGCACTTAAGCGACTGCAGCTATCGAGCTCGGTATGTATTCAGCTACTAGCTGCTGGTGGTAGTGATTATTGATTTAGAATGAGGTACAACTGGACAACCATCCTCCATTAACACTAAGGTGGTGGTGATTATTGTTTTAAGAGGAAGTACAACTGGACAACCATCCTCTATTAACAAAAAGGTGGTGGTGATTATTGTTTTAGGATGAGGTACAACTGGACAACTATCCTCTATTAACAAAAAGGTGGTGGTGATTATTGTTTTAGGATGAGGTACAACTGGACAACCATCCTCCATTAACACTAAGGTGGTGGTGATTATTGTTTTAAGAGGAAGTACAATTGTACAACCATCGTATATTAACAGTGAGGTGGTGGTGATTATTGTTTTAAGATGAGGTACAACTGGACAACTGTCCTCTATTAACAAAAAGGTGGTGGTGATTATTGTTTTAAGATGAGGTACAACTGGACAACTATCCTCTATTAACAAAAAGGTGGTGGTGATTATTGTTTTAAGATGAGGTACAACTGGACAACTATCCTCTATTAACAAAAAGGTGGTGGTGATTATTGTTTTAAGATGAGGTACAACTGGACAACTATCCTCTATTAACAATAAGGTGGTGGTGATTATTGTTTTAAGAGGAAGTACAATTGTACAACCATCGTATATTAACAGTGAGGTGGTGGTGATTATTGTTTTAAGATGAGGTACAACTGGACAACTATCCTCTATTAACAATAAGGTGGTGGTGATTATTGTTTTAAGAGGAAGTACAACTGGACAACCATCCTATATTAACAGTAAGGTGGTGATGATTATTGTTTTAAGAGGAAGTACAACTGGACAACTATCCTCTAATAGCAATAATGCTGGTGATTATTGTTTTAATAGGAAGTACCACTGTACAACTCTCCTATATTAACACTAAGGTGGTGGTGATTATTGTTTTAAGAGGAAGTACCACTGTACAACTATCCTATATTAACACTAAGGTGGTGGTGATTATTGCTTTAAGAGGAAGTACAACTGGACAACTATCCTCTATTGACACTAAGATGGTGATGATTATTGTTTTAAGAGGAAGTACAACTGGACAACCATCCTATATTAACACTAAGGTGGTGGTGATTATTGTTTTAAGAGGAAGTACAACTGGACAACCATCTTCCAGTAACACTAATCAGCGAGAAAAAATAGAGGGAACCAACACATCGAAAAACGAAGGTATCGGCCAAAGAAAGACAAGGGCCACGAAGGGCTTGTAAATTAAAGATTCCCTGGGGCTGCATTTGCAATACCGTCGGCGTCGGAAAAGAAGTAAATGGCCAAGAGAGGTCGATAATATAAATGAAAATGAGGAGCCTAGCACAGGTAAACTCAGCTAAGGGTCAATGGTCGCCAACCCACGCCCCCAAGTTAAGATTCCCTGGAGCCCCTATTAGTCGCAGTTCACAGCGGAATCACTACTAGCTGACGGTATCCACTGCCTGTAGCTGAGTCTACTTGTGCCACTCTCATCCTTGATATCGAAACTTCGCAGAAGAACTCTTGTTCCGGGAGTGAGCTGCGTGGCCGAGGAGGCTCTCGTTAATGAATGAGCAATTATGTAACGTTTGAAGAATGCCGCTGGTTGTAACCCCACTGTCGGCGGCCCTCAGTATGGTTTTCCACTTTTCCCATTTTCATACCAGGCAAATGCTGGGGCTATACCCTAACCTTCCCACTCCTAACTCTTTTCTGTCCTGTCGTCGCTATAAGACCTATCTGTGTCGGTGCGACGTAAAGCCACTAGCAACAAAAATAGCATTGTCGGCTTTCATTACGTCCGGCTCCATAGCTAAATGGTTAGCGTGCTGGCCTTTGGTCACAGGGGTCCTGGGTTCGATTCCCGGCAGAGTTGGGAATTTTAACCATCATTGGTTAATTTTTCTGGCACGGGGGCTGGGTGTATGTGTCGTCTTCATCATCATTTCATCTTCATCATGACGCGCAGTTCGCCTAAAGGCGTCAAGTCCAAAAACCTGCGCCTGGCAAGCCGAACATGTCCTCGGACACTCCCGGCACTAAAAGCCATTCGCCATTTCAGTGGAATGGTTTCTGATAGGCGACGGATCGCCTGGGTCGAAATTCCGATGGGATGGTCTTTAAATGCCAATCCTCAGTCTAGGTTTACACCCAGATATTTGGTTTCATTTGACCCTCTGATCACTTCACCAAAACATTTTTATCGGGGGGCGGGGAAAAACTCGCTCCCCCCGCGTGGCAAACGACACTAATGTACATTGCCTCCGACATGCTATTAATTTCTAAGGAGAAAAGAGATAGCAGGGAGGAGTGAGAAATGATACTACAGGAGTACCTGCCTGTTTACACGTCAGACGCAGTACCAGGCAAGGTTTGTGTGGGAATGTGATGTTGAGGCGTGGTATTAAGGGTCAGAGAAAACCACATAGGTGGAAAAAGAAAGAGCCTACATGTAACACCTGACAAATTTTGATAGCACATGCAAGGATGTGGTTTCTGGATAGGTCCAGGTGATAATGTTAGTTAAGAAAACGTATCATGTACAAGTTATGAGCCATATTCGCGCTTGTCCAGTTATAAGGGGGTCAGTCCGTCTTGGCACTGTCGTGACTAGCGCGGACCTTGCTGGTTGCGGAGTCATGCGTCAATAGCCACTACGGCCCGCCGCACCGCTCCGCCCCCTTGGTGTCCCTCGTACCCAGTCTCCGATTCCGGAGAATGACGCCAAGCACGCCAAAACGGGGGCTTCCTAGATGGGGGTGGGACACGACGCCGGGTCTCCTTCCTCTCTGCCCGCGCCATGGTCTGGTGAACAGGGCAACTGCGATTAGAGACCGTGGCCCCCTGCGCAGTTGGCGCACACCGGCGCTCCAAGTGCCACGCAGGCCGTGTAGTGGTGATCACCTCCACAACGGTTGCACCTCACTAGGAGCCCACACCCATCCTGACGGTGGCCCCAACTCAAACAGCGGAAACTTTGCAAGAGCGGCTGAGGGGGACGTTGTGTAGGCCCCTTATATATCCCTTCAGACCTAATGACATGGTCACTAATTCACTCTGGTGGCTGTTCTAGCCGTTACAGCTCGTTGCAACTCTAAAACATTTCTATACCCACGATGGTGTGTGCATGTACCATTCCTTCCAAGTATTTAGTGAGTGTAGTCATAAGCAACGTGTGAGTAAAGTGGGCTTTCTAACGTGCTAACGTCTCGTGTTTAAATTATGCCAGAACAAAGAAATTCGCACCATACAAGTCGCATACAATATTTTGCTTATTACGTTAACAAAAATATAGATTATCTGGAAAGAAAGACACCGTTGGATCCATGGTTACCTCGGGTGCTCCTTCCGTTTGTGGTAGGCTAAGTCATTCGCAACTTTTCACGAAACTCACAACTATTTCACGATTTCTGACGCAACTAATGACATTTTCTCACAGATATTCACACGTCGCAGTTCAGAGCAGTACCGCACGTATCGAGTTGCGAGTTTATCACAAAAACTGAAATGGCGTATGGCTTTTAGTGCCGGGAGTGTCCCGAGGACATGTTCGGCTCGCCAAGTGCAGGTCTTTTGATCTGACTCCCGTAGGTGACCTGCGCGTCGCGATGAGGATGAAATGATGAAGACGACACATACACCCAGTCCCCGTGCCGACGAAATTAACCAATGATGGTTAAAATTCCCGTCCCTGCCGGGAATCGAACCCGGGACCCCTGTGACGAAAGACCAGCACGCTAACCATTTTGCCACGGAGCCGGACAGTTTATCACAAAATGGCGGATACGTGCGGCGCTCACTGTTGCGCCACTTGACCTTGAAATCTATTCGAGTAGACTCTTTGGACCTTCCAATTTTCAGGTCAGTTAATAACGTTTCGTAGTTTTTAAGTAACTCTGGTTTACCGAGTGACACAATACTGGTACGAAACGTCAAAGAGAAGTGAAGCTTCCACGGTGTATTTAGTTCTTCTTCCGGGTTGAACCGTGTTATTTTCTGCACATTACGTACAGTTTGCTGACGTTTCGAATTCATTGCAATATTCTTTGCCAAGGTGACTGAAATACCCCTACTCGATCTAAGGTAACCAGTCCCCCAGGCAGGAATCACACTACGAGAGTGGTTCCTGACCTTGGTCTTATATATCCTACCCTCTCTGACTGTCTCGTGAGAATTCTGGAACGTTATGCGTCACAGCCAGATAATGGGACTTGTCCGCGCTGTTACGTAATTAGATGTTCTTCCTGCGTGTTTATGTGGAGGTCTACATCTCTTAATCTATGTATGATTTTATATTTCTTCTAAATTCATATTGTTCGAGTGTTTCTTAATTTCGATGGCCTCACGGATTTTCCTTTCCAGATTGCAAGGGAAAGCTGCTACGATCTTGGTCTTCATCATCGTCATCATAATTTCGCCTTATCCAGCTCCTGCCGGGTCGGGTTTTTTTTTTGGCACTTATCCATCTTCCTCTTTCCTTCCATCATTCCTCCTCCTCCTCGATCTTGTCCCAGTCTAAATTTCGTCTTCTTATGCCGCTCTTCACTGATTCAGTCCGCCTTGTTCTAGGCCTTCCCCTTGCTCTCTTGCCCTGGCACTTTGCCTCCAGCATCTGTCTTGGAATTCTATTCTCTTCCATCCTCTTTACACGTAAAACCACCTTAGTTTGTTCTTTTCAATTCTCTCATTGAGCTTTCGTATCTCAACTTTCTTCCTAACATCGTCATTACTCACTCTGTCTTTCCTATCATTTTGGTCTTGTCGAATGATATTTCGTGTCTTGTTTCGTAGGAATGCTTGGCTACAACTGAAATATCCGTGTTCTTGGTGTGACGGATGTTTTCTTTTAGGCGTTTCGTTACAGCTACATTCAATGTGGTATACTCCAGGAGCCTGTTGTTCTATTATGTTTTTTTTACGGAATGTACAGAGAAAAACAGTACGGTTCAACCCCGAAGAACGAAATTAGAAGTGAAGTTGTTCCTGTTGTTACGGTAAGTAAGTACTCTTTAGCATTATTCCGTGTGTTAAAAGAGAGAGTTCCATAATGTATCGAATACTGTAATAGGATATTACCATAAGAGGTGGTCCTGCAAGCAGAGTTAAGGTAATCGCCCACTACACCGCGCCGCGCAGCGCAGCGCAGCCGAGAAGAAATTTCCGTGGTCTGCTTCTTGTGAAATGAAATGGCTTAACGCCCACTGCAGGGAGCCGCGCCGCGCCGCGCGGAACAAGCTTGTGGAATTTCCGCACCAGAAGCCCCCAGGTTTCTGGAACGGAACTTTTTCCTTTCGGCGCGCTTGTATGGGCGAGGGTAGAAGGAAGGAATAACGTAAAGAATGTGGTTTCGTTCCGTTTCGGCAGTCTTCGTGAGTCCTCGACTAGTGCCAGCACGCTCGTACCTTCACGCGGTTAGTGGTATTGTGCACTGTACGCCTTTCTCGGCGAAAGGTGATATTATTTTCTCGCTCTACACACGCCTTTTTTTATTTGCTAGTTGCTTCACGTCGCACCGACGCAGATAGGTCTTATGGCTACGATGGGACAGGAAAGGGCTAGGAGTGGGAAGGAAGTGGCCGTGGCCTTAATTAAGGTACAGCCCCAGCATTTGCCTGGTGTGAAAATGGGAAACCACGGAAAACCATTTTCAGGACTGCCGACAGTGGGGTTCGAACCTACTATCTCCCGAACACTAGATACTGGCCGCACTTAAGCGACTGCAGCTATCGAACTCGGTACACACGGCTTAACTAGGTTCAATAGTTCATGGAAATTTTCTTGGGACATACGAAAGCAGTGGGAAAATTTACTTCGGTCCTTTAGTAGATCAGGAAATAAATGGTGAAACTCTCCGTACGTTTCCCTTTTCTCATAAATGTTGTGGACCCAAACTTTTCTTTCGCGTTTTTCTTCTTCCTCATTTGCAAATATCGCAACCGCAAATAAGTCCTCCTCGGAACTGGAACTCATATGTCTGTGTGAGCTGCATTTCCCCAACTGGAGAGAAGCGGCGCGGTGAGGTGTGCTGTATGGGCGAAGTCTCGGAAAATGGCCCGTGGAATGTTCCACAAGCTTGTTCCGCGCGGCGCGGCACGGTTCCCTGCAGTGGGCGATTACCTTTATTGGACCTCTGTGCTTTCTACTCTCCGAGATCTCTGCAGCTGTACGGGAGGCGGGCTCCTTGCAAGGAGCGTGCATGTGTTCGACCTTGCATCAGAAACCAGTATGAGTGTCAGCTGTTAACATGGTGAGACAGTTATCATTGCAACGCCGTATTTTCTTATGTAAAAATTATTTTAAGTACGAGTCGGCTCGACGGGAACGCGATGCATTTGTTCAGCAATTTCCTGGTGAAGTGCCATCTTCATGAGCACAGATTGACGTAATCGTAAATACATTTGAAACTACTGGCTCAGTGCTCAATAAAAAATATGCCCGCACACGAACAGTTTTTAACAGAGGAAAAGTTAGATGACATTGATGCCGGGCCGATGACCTTCGATGTTAGGCCCCTTAAAACAACAAGCAAGCAACATTGATGCGAATCTTGAACGGTTATCGAATAAATGACACAAAATTAGCACAACAAGCAGGGATTTCGGGTTCTTCTGCACACAGAGAGAGCTACATCAAACCGTGAGATATTGTGAGTGGTATCTTGCATCATTGAATGATCGTTTATTCGACCCGCAGCTTGTGTTTTTTCCGTGTGAGGCCTGGTTTCATCTTAATGGTTGTGTAATAATAATAATAATAATAATAATAATCGTATGGCCTCAGCTACCGTGTGCAGACATTTCAATTTGACGCCATCTGGCTGTCTGCTCGTCAATTTCGACGTTCCGTTTTACTCTAGGTCCCCACTAGATGGCAGACCGAGTAAACCGAAACTCTCTTGGGCGTCTATGGCTGAGATTTAATGAATTTTGTCGGGTAAACACCAAATGTGTCACCAGAGATCTTTTACATGCCGACATCGTACGACATGGAGTGTCGAATGGACTTTTTTCCGCCCTTCAAAAATCCGACTACCTCTGCCGGGTTTGAACCCGCTATCTTGGGATCCGGAGGCCGACACTCTACCGCTGATCCACAGAGGCAGCTAATGGTTGTGTGAACAGTCATAACTCTCGCTAATTGTGTGCAGACCGGGCGAGTTGGCCGTGCGCGTAGAGGCGCGCGGCTGTGAGCTTGCATCCGGGAGATAGTAGGTTCGAATCCCACTATCGGCAGCCCTGAAGATGGTTTTCCGTGGTTTCCCATTTTCACACCAGGCAAATGCTGGGGCTGTACCTTAATTAAGGCCACGGCCGCTTCCTTCCAACTCCTAGGCCTTTCCTATCCCATCGTCGCCATAAGACCTATCTGTGTCGGTGCGACGTAAAGCCCCTAGCAAAAAAAAAAAAAATTGTGTGCAGAAAATCCTAACGGTGTTTATGATGTCTCGCATTATGATGGATGACACTTCCAGGTAAGATTTCACCGGGTCGGTGGATGCAGAGTGGCTCTCGACCCACTGCAGTCTGACCGGCCAACCGAGCACAGGAGGGGTGGCCACGGCTCTACGCCTCTGCATTCGGGAGACGGGACAGGGCTGGTCTTGAGAATGGTTTTCTGTTGTTTTCCATTCTCCTGTACTAAGGTGAATGCCGAGACAGTTCCCACGGCCGCCAACCTCTCACCTTCTGTGAATATCTCTCTGGCTTGAGAGACGGCGTTACCGTCTAGGAGGCCCGCCGTCCCCTTCAGGGAGTGAATGAAAACATTTTAGTAGTAGTAGTAGTAGATTGTATAGACACTTAAAGCAGGGCGGTCGCGCGTGGCTGAGGCAGAGTACAAACACCGGTCTGTATACCGGTATGAGTAAAACAAAAATGCATAACGTACAACGCTTTATCTACTTTGAAAGGAAGTGGACTTAAACTAACATTTTTTGAAGTGGTGTTTTTTATTTTTTAGATTTGAGTGTCAGCCGTGATATACGTCCATCAATATGCCTACTTTTCATTCATTCATGCAATTCTTTTCCGATTATCGTTTTCATTCTATTTATGCTTTGGCGGTTACCTATAGGCATGTTTTGAGTGTACGACACCAAAGTACACAGAATAATGTTATTTCGCACCGTCCAGAAAACGTCTATTTTGTAACTGTAAAACTGTTTAAAAGATGGCCGGATCTATTGTACTAGTACACAAATGATTTTCACCTGGTTCCTGTTCCTTGCCATAGTCTTCCATAGAGTCGTATCCACCTGGTGCGCCGCCGTAGTAGTCCCTCTCGCTGTTCGTGAGACCTTTACCTGCAACAGAGGTCGGCAAAGGGTCAAGAGTCAACTCGAGGATTTATTTATTTTGGTACGTCTACTTAAAATAACAAGAAAATCAAGTTTTCACAAATTTACTATTCAAATATAACGTAATACAAATACTGAGTAGACTATTGTTTGAAACACAGCTTTACTAATGAGATGACTGAACTTATTTTTACACAGATAGCTACTACCGAATACAGAGATAAACCCCGAGTAATGATCTTAGTTCACCATATTGAACAATTGTCACTGGTAACGCTGCGTGTCATCACAGCAGAGGCCAGAGAATGGTTGTCTGGTTGTACTTCCTCTTAAAACAATAATCAACACCATTAGTGTTAATAGAGGATGGTTGTACAGTTGTACTTCCTCTTAAAACAATAATCACTACCCCATTAGTGTTAATAGAGGATGGTTGTCCAGTTGTACTTCCTCTTAAAACAATAATCACCACCATTAGTGTTAATAGAGGATGGTTGTACAGTTGTACTTCCTCTTAAAACAATAATCACTATCACCATGAGTGTTAATAGAGGATGGTTGTACAGTTGTACTTCCTCCCAAAGCAATAATCACCACCAACATTAATCTTAATAGAGGAACGTACGAATTATCTAAACTACCACACACGTGAGATGTTCCAATACAGCTTCATAGAAGTTGAAATATTAATTTCACATAATTTTCGCTCTTCGTCAAATGTTATCCCACTTTTACATTTTTTAAGTACCGTATTTGCAATTGTAAAATCCTTTCTTAGCTCGGGGGCCGTTGTTTGCCAACCCGTTGTGCAGAGCTCTGACGCGTAACATGAGGTGATGATAGACTATATAGGGCGAGTGGCTGTGTGTTTTGGGTCACGTAGGTCTCAACTTGCATTTGGGAGATAATGGGTTCGGCATCCCTCAATATGGTTTTCCGTGGTTTCCCATTTTCACACCAGACAAATGCTTGAGCTACACCTTAATTAAGGCCATAGCCGCTTCCTTCCCACTCCTGGCCATTTCGTATCCCCTCGTCGGCCATAAGACCTATCTGTGTCGTTGCGACGTAAAGCAAGTCACCGATGACCAGGAACTGGGACGAAACAGAACATTACGACTTGGAAGTGGTGATGGATATAAGGCAATTTCAAACACAATCATAATAACAAGAAGTCTTCTTACAGTCAGAAACAGGAGGTAGGGTACCCGGAAGGGTCTACGGATATTTAAGGCGTTGGAGGACAGCCTGTCGTGAGTAGTTATCTTAGCGGAATGAAAATTATACAACTGTAAATATGAGCCACACGAACATGCCTTGTTAAGCAAAGGCTATCATTACTATCTAAAAGAACTGGGAATATCAGATCTTCAAGATAGACGGTCTCTATGACATACCCTGAAAGAAGTCCATGGATTTCAGGAAAAATCCCGGAAGAAAGGTAGATGAAAGAAAGGATGTACACCGGCAGAAGATGCGACAATACTGGGCAAAGACCAAAGCCCAACAGTGTAGTCCAAAGTAGGCAACATTCGAACCAAGGAGAATCTTATATACGGCATGTACAATAACGTGTTCTGACTGACTGACTGACTGACTGACTGACTGATTCATCATACTGGAGATATAGAAATGTAAGTTTGGGGGATACATTTATATTACAATGTAGGTGCTCACCAAGGAAGGATTCTTGGATATTCCCCCGTTAAGGGGGTGAAAAAGGGGATGAATTTTTAAAATGAGTAGGCTACATCTCTAAACTCTAAAGTGTATAGACGTAAACATTGGCATTTGAAATTTCCTTTACAAATAAAGAAACACGGTTTTTTTTTTTTGAAAATCAACTTAATGGGGGTGAAAAGAAGTGAAAAAGGGTTGAATACTTTATATGAGGATACTTATATCTCATAAACTGAAGTTGTTGCAGACGTGGGAACTGGTATTTGGAATCTCCTTTTAAAAAGAAAGAAACACGTATTTTTATTGTTTTCGACTTGAGAGAAGGCTGTTTCTCACATGGACGCATGTTCCAGAGTTAGCCCTGCCAGTAGTCTCGTCATCGTAGCCCCAAAAGGCAATACCACGAACGTGGTTTACAAAGAGGTACTGGGGTAAATGAAACAAAGTTTCGGTGAGGTTTTATACTTTAGGAATTCAGTCGACACTGTCTTAGTTCAGTATTGAGAAACTATTACTTTCATCAAATTACGGAACCATGGAGCAAAGCCGCGGGTTACAGCTGGTAATCGAATAATTGTATATCTCCTCTCGGGACACTCATTATCCCTTAAAGCCCATTCTTCTGAATAATACATTGCAAAAAAGAAGAGAATTCCATTATATGTAAATCAAGAAATGCTAAAGTCAAAGTGTTAAGATATTTTTATCAAGCCCATTACTTTCCCTTGGACCGTATCTCAATAGGAAACTTAACTTACGCTCAGATATTTAATGAAATTACTGGATCAGGATCATTAATTAAGACGTGATAGTTCCACAAACATCTAAACAGATTTTCGCATTTATTAGATTATTTAGGATGTTTTGGACGAACGGTCAGCGTAATGTCTAGAGCTAGGAATTTTAGGTGCTGCATCTTAATTCTTTTTTTGTTATTAAAATGCCCAAATTAGCTTGTCTTGCAAAAGAAAACATAAAATGAACGCCCCTAACTGTGTTTTAGTTGCACCTTTTGTCAATGTTAGCAGCTTTTTGCACCTTTTCTTAATGTCAGCACCTTTTTCCACTTGTTTAATACTTTTTAGGCTCCTTTGCCGCATTTTGTTTCCAAGGAAAACAAGAAAAGCCGAATATTTCGTCTGTAAAGCTTGGTCCTTAGAATCGGAGTTTCCCTATACTGCACCAAATACAGCAGATATTGACTGCACTAATCCGGAGCTTAATTACTAACCCGGTGATTGTTGCTTGCCGCCCTTCATCAGCTGCTTATCTGCCGGCTTTGTTAGTATTACGTAGGCGACGGTTCCGAATACGCTTTGACTGTGTGTGGTGTCTGCCACTGTCCTATTAGCAAATAGCTTAAAATTACGCTATTTGCTGTTACTGTAATATCAGTATCAATTATGCTGAAACAGAAAATGAACGCGAAGCTAAGTGCTAAGTAGTTTAGTGCTGATGGCATTCAGAGCGACGGTCAGTTCTGAGGTGCACTGTTTGTGATATATCAATAACAACTGATACCAAACAAGGCACCTACATCATCATGTTATGCAGTATATAGCTAGGGCAAAACATGTGAAGAATTAGGAGGCTATACGAAATTTCTTAAACGGGCTGTTGAGATGGATGTGAAGGAAGCACTGGATGGTATTGCAAAGCAGCCAAAAACCCTGATGTAACGGATGTTGCAACAAACAGGTGTTTAATACCGACTGCGAACAAAATATGTACCACTTGTGTCTGTTGACGTATGTATAAGTATTTACTTAGTGACCGGAGATGCAACCTCACCGAAAATAACATTGAAATGTTATCTGTTTCGACAGTTTTCTGGACATGTGATTTTAATAACATTGTGATCTGGGACTCGTTTTAGGCAGATTTTTAATACATGATAACAATTTTGTGTACTCTTAAATGATGTAAAATTGGTTTTGGTGATATTTGTATGAATATTCACATTTAAAATCTGTACCATTTTTTGGCACCTCTTTCGACTAAATTAAACCATCCTTTCTTTTCCACCTTTTTAACCAATAATTCCTAGCTCTGGCTAATGTCCTTCTCTTTAGTGGGCCGTGAGTTCAGCAATAGGTGTTGGAGTAGCGCGATGGAGAACAAGTTTAAACAAGAAATGCTACGCGATAGCTTAATTGTTTTTGCTTTCGTTTACGTGAAATCAAATTTATTTTTGAACTAAAAATAAACTTTTTTCATTTTCTATGATTGCTACTAATAACATTTCTGTATCTTCTGAAAAGTAGGCCTACAAAAAATTGCCTGATATGGTTTCACCGTTTGACGGTTCGAACGACTGGAATAAAGCTGCATTCACAGTGCAAACGTAACCGTAAACCTAACGAACGTAACCTTAAAATGAATGTAACATTTGTGATATCCACGGTGGAGGAACGTAAACAGTACACAGCAGCCAATCAAAACACTGCCATAGTCGGGTTTTAGGCCATCGCGCAGTTTTAATACCTCGATGGAATCAAACAACGTGCTAGCGAAATTCCTGTTACTTCATACATCTCTTGCCTCGCTCCTGGGAGATGTGTACCTGAAAAGACGAAGTAAACAACTGCGCAGAAGATGCGTTCATCCCTTAAATCAAAGAAGTTTATCTCAGGGCGATTTCGGTAATCTACTACAAGAAATGATCATCAGTTCCTTTTGTACATGCGGATGGAACCTGAACTATCTTACGATTTGTGTTTCATTTCCAATAAAAAGAAGTGGAAATCTCCTTTGCTGACATCTATACGCCTAGCTATCACACTCTGATGAGATGTTCTTGTATGATATTTCGTAAACTATTAGCCTGTCATAATGTTAGAAATATACAGGGACATTGTTTTATCTATGATGGGGACTGTCACTCGCCCAGTAGCCAGCGCTGCGAGCGTTTACGTGAGCGAATCGTATTCATGAAATTTCATTGTAATTTGCACAAAAGCAATTATCTTCCATTTACGACAAAAATTATAATGGAATTTCATGGATACGCTTCGTTCACGTACCCTCTGTAGGCTTCTCTCCCGCAGTTTACCGTCAGATTTCATTGCTACAGCAATTTATTTCCACGTATTCTCATTCGATACAGCGTCTTTTTTCCTTTTATCATATACACAAACAAGGATTATTTTGAAGTAGAATTATAAGTGTTTCGTTGAAATACGTTATTATATCGCGCAGAAAATGCAATGATTGGCAGGTTCTTAAACCTAACGTAAAATTATCTGCAAGAGCTTGGAGTTTGCAATCTCCTAATTTTACGGATTCGCAGTTAAGTGTACGTCGGCGCGTTGTGAATGCCTCCCTCCGTCAGATACGTAACTTGGTCGCAAACTTCTAAGTTAACGTTAACTTTAAGTTTACGTAACGTTTGCATTGTGAATGGGGGCTTATCTATCTGACAATATAATGAATGTTCAATTCAAGCTACATCCAAAACATCTTGGCAGTACCGGTTGTGGTAGGATCTCATACTGCTCTTGTGGTGAGTGAGGTCATAATCTCTAACATCTATAGTCAGTCTGTCTCTAGCATACTCTAAATATAAAGGATGAATTGAAGATTTTAGCGAAGTACTCACTAGACTGAATGTACGCCAAAATGACGAGCAACACAATCATCTTCGCTGTCTGTTGTCTAGTCTTGTTTACACATCCACGGAACAAATGAGACACATGAGATTAGCCGCTGCCTAAGAGATACACAAGACCAAGAAACGAGCTGAAGGCAAAGCCTACTAGATACTAGAAGGCCTGGACAGAAAGCCAATTTCTTGCATAAAAAGCGGGGTAATATTTTTTCCCTTTTCCACCGCTAGGTTCGCGTTTATGTTCTATTGTTTGGCGCGAATTCTATGATTACGTGTGTTACTGCAACATGCTTTATAAGAAGAAATAACATATTAAACTTCATTTTGTAAGGTAAGGCCTTATCTAACATGAAATATGAAGAGTTTTGTCGTCGTTTTTGAATTTGTTTGGTCTCACGATTTGCAATATATGGATGGTTGCTGAGATGCATTAAACATTTATTTAGTTAAGTGCTTCCAAATTTCCGTCAAGGTGGTGGTGGTGATTATTGTTTTAAAAGGAAGGACAACTAGGCAACCATCTTCTATATAACACTAATCAGAGATAAAACCTGGAAAGGAGCCGACACTTCGAAAAATGAAAGTATCGGCCAAAAGAAGAGAAGGGCCATGAAGGGCGTGAAAATGAAAGACTCCCTTGACCTCGGAAACCTCATAGCATCGGGGTCGGAAAAGAACTAGAGTTGACCAAGGAAGGTGGGATAGGACAAATGAAAGTGAGGAGCCTAGCACAAGTAAGTGGAAAAATGTCAGGCCTCAGCTAAACCACGCTTCAAAGTTCAGAGCCCCTGGGGCCAATTACCGTCAAGTTTCTCTTTCCATTCTGTAGGTTAAGATGGTTTATTGTTACGTGCCTAACTGCACATCTGTCACAGCGAAGAAATATACACAAATATAAATTTTCATCTTTTTCCTAAAGATCCGAGTTTACGGGAGAAATGGAGGCTTGCTATTTCTCGACAGGGCAGCAGAAAATGATCTCTTTGCGCTCCTAATGATAACTCCAGAATATGTAGCTTGCACTTTGTCCTGTCAGATTACAGTGTAACTACTGTGTGGGGAATTCTGCTCCCCGACAGAGTGCCGACGCAAATTCGTCTTCTTCTTAAAATTGTATTAATATTTACAACGCGGGCGTTAGGGTATCTCGGAAAATGTAATCTTGTCCGAAAGCTGAAATTCCTTACCGCTCCAAAGTTTAACGAGACGTTTCAGTGCCGCGACTGTGATCAAGCACACATCACATACGTTATACTTACAAAATTTTTCAGGCCTGTTCTTGTTAATAATGCAAAGAAAGTGACTGTGATTTAGTAAACAAATTCAAGAGCAAGCCTCTGAGCAGAAAAGTGTTGACATTATGGAAACAGGGAAAAATCGGGTAATTCTATTTAGGCCTATTTCCCTATTCTTTATTCTTGTGTGATAAACAAGTGCAAAGTGAAAGAAGTCTATCATGTGTAGTGTGTTCTAAGTTGTTTTATACATTTATATCTGATTCACGCCGGGCATAATGATAATAAAAATGTATTATTTCGCGTTATTGTATGAATTTTCAATATAAGGATATAGACAGAACATCAGAACAATAGAACATAAACGCGATCCAAGCGGCCATTACCAGAACTACTTTGTTCGCCAAGAAATATGTCTGTTTGTCCAGGCCTTCTATTATAGCGTAGGCAACGCTGAAGGTTGGATCTTAAAAGCAGGGCCACGGCCGATTAGATGCTGCGAAGTTTCGCTTTAGTACCAGCCTTGACAATCTCCTTCATATAGTGAAATCACCGCCGTCTCGATCCTCTGCGAATAACAATATTTCTTCAAGTCGCCGTAAGAGTGCAGTTGTAAACGTACAATGAATAAACTTGCCTGTTCACTTCATTTTGGACAAGTAATATTTTGTATAGAATACTGAAATGAATTAATCATGTTGTGCTTATAGATATTTTAACAGTTTTTTAAAGTGTACTTGTTTTCTTCCGTTTGTGCAAGTGTTTTTTTTTTTAGAATTGAAACTGCAGATTGTTCCCCGAAATATTCAACTGTTGTGTTCCAGTTTGCAAATCTCGGCAAGGTGGTACGCAGCGAAAAGAGATACGATTCCATGAAATACAGTCTAGAAAGGAATTAAGTGAAAAGTGGCTGTTGGGTATACCCAGACAAGGCCTCAATAAAGCATTTCATCGGATTACTCTCGCATCTGTAGCCTTTACACCTTATTTCAGAATGTGGAGGATAGTGGATTCCTTGTGGTATAATAATTGTGACGGACAATCACAAAACAAACGTCTTCATGTTTATACATTTTGGACAACCTCAGATATCCAAATGATAATGTTCCATTCAATGCAGAAATACAAAATTAATTCCTAATTTGCGGGTGCTTGGTTCATGTTGTTGAAGAGAGGACGGAGTATGACATTTGCGTCAGCAACATCTCGCTGCCTAGAGCTTCGACACCAATAAATGGAAATAATTATGCAATAGGATAGAGGAGGACTTCGATACCCAAAAGCTTGTTTTGTTGCTCTAATGAAGCATCTGTAGGAGTTTGTTGAAATGCTGTGCGCTACTGTCGGAAGTCCTTCGAACTTACGAGCGTAATACGAGGACTTGCTACTTCTCTTTCAGAGTGTGTTCTGTTACAGTGTGGCGTCAAAGAATATCAGCAAACTATTGGTAATATTATCCTAAACAAGTTCTCTATTAACTGATATTGCGTTGGCAAAAACAGAAAATGTTAGCCGCCCGGTGTATTACTCCAAACCTGCGTCCAGAAAAATCTTTAAATTGTGACATGAAGAGGCCAACTACGACCTCATACAGGCAATATTATCGATATTTAATATTAGACTACTGATGCAATTTACGAACTTCAGTGATCATATGACTATTCGCAAAAGCCTTGCATAGAGCAGGCAGTATGGGAAAATCGAGACGGCGGTGAGTGAAATCAAACTGTTTCCAAAACGCATCGCTGGGCACTGCTATTCTATAAACATGGAGTTCCATTTATTCAAAAGCATACCGGTATTCATGATCATTAGCATTTCTCAAAGGGAAGCGTTTCTTTTTTGAGGATAGGAATATAAACATGAAAGGGGAAGAAAATATATAAATAGTAAAAAAATACGAAAATTGATTCAACGAGCACTACACTGACATTGATCCGACATGTGTTATTGGTATTAATACAACGTCCCCCATGAGGAGGCTGCCACAAGGACAAAATATTATATCCTCCAAGTCATTGGTGAATTTGCTAGAATGTGCCAGATAGAAATAGCAAAAGCCACAAGGCTCGGAAATAAATGTGGGACATGTACAGGCCGTCAAGTGGTATATAAATGATTGCGGAGTGTGGTTTTTGAACCTCATATTGCGGCGATAGCAATGCCGTGAAGTCGCGTCCTTTTGAGACCAAGGGAATCCCACAGTTGTACAAGAAATTTAGGGATTGTGCCTCAAGCACCGATCATGAATCCACGGACGGAGATGTCTAGTTTACGGTTGGTTGGTAAATCGACATCTTCTCGGCGTCCGCCTCTTCCATCGGCCATTTTACAAATATCTTCTTGAAAATGTTACAGATATCTCCTTGAAATTCTACTAATGATGAATATACATTCATAGTTGCAATATACAGTGCGTTTCTCTCATCGGTTGGCAGGCAGGCGCGCCCAACTTATCTGCCTCCCGTTGACTCATCATAGCACTTCGCTCACTTTATCCGTTCATGACATGAGATAGCAATTAAAAATAAGAAAATAAGAATTAAGAAAATTAGTAATTAAGAATTAAGAAAATAAGTTTGTGTACTACAGTTACCTTGTACGGTTTCTATTTTAACATTTTCATAACCCGCCATGCTGAGCTCTTTGAAACCCCAGCTTCTTGTCCAAGTCGTCTTAGGGATGTTGTAGGCGTATGTTGTAATCTTTCTACGATTTCATTTACTTTTTCCTCGATAAGTACACGTTTTTTAACTCTTCGCTTCTTATCGACTAAAGAACCAGTTCCTCTCGATTTCCGAATAATCTGTCTATGCGGAAGGCCTACATCTGGAAATTGTGTTACAAATCGCCTAACAACTTCCCTGCAAGACTCTGTTTTCACATAATTGTCGTACATAAGTACCCTTTCCTCTACCGTGTATTATCCGCACACTTTATCTTGGTGCATTTACACCCTAATGCTGAATCGGTCGACCTCGGCGATCTTCGAGATTCGTACTGGCAACCTTTGAAACACAAACTATGAATCGCTTAAGCATCGTTGTGCGCCATCTGGCGTACACTTTACGTACTAGTGTTGTTGTTTACACAACAAAGCCAAAGTATAGAATTCGTGTTAGGAACAAGATTCGCATCGAGAAATGTTTTATAATGTTATATAATGTGTATGTGACATAGTTGTTGGCTTAAGATGATAACGGTTTAGAAATTTCATATCGATCGATCATATTCTCGATTCAATTCAGATTTCATTTTCAATCAGTTGGCAGCACCAGGCAGCACTATCGATACCGGGACAGCTCCCTCCTTACTCCTCACCCCCGTACACAAATGCACCAAGATAAAGTGTGCGGATAATACACATGTGGAGGCATTTTTAGAATTATACCCCGAAGTATCACTTCACAACTCGAGAACTGTTGGAGCGACAGATCAATACTTAATACACGTTCTAAATACGGACCTGAACTGCGAAGTGCGGGGATTCCTGTGCTGTGTAACGGGAAGTGATGAGTCAACGGGAGGCAGATAAGTTTCGCGCCTGCCGGACACCCGATGAGAGAAACTCACTGTACTAGTAACAACACACATTCCTCACACGTAGAAGCAGAAAATATGTCATATAGACATGCGCTTTATTTCCATGTTAGGACTCATTTTCTGCAACTCTACATCATCATTGTACAGTTCCAGTTTCCCGGCTACTGTTAATGAGCCTCTTACACTTCTTCCTTTGCATATTCCCATTGTCATGAACATCATTCACTGTCCATCCTCTGGTAACTAGATCAACCTTGATCATGACCATCGCGTTTTAGGTCTTCCTGCAGGTCTTTTCCCCTCCACCCGTCTTACCAAATTTATTCTGGCTGTTCTTGTAGGCTCCATCCTCATCACATGCCCGTACCACCGTAGTCTGGATGTGCCGATGCTGTCTAATAGGGATCTCTTTATTCCGGCTTCTTTCCTCGCCTCATTTCTTAACTTGTCCATCTTGGTTTTCTGGATGGTGGATCTAAGACATTTCATCTCTGACGCGTGCAGTCTTGATGAATCACTTTTCCTGAGGATGCACGCTTCAATCCCATAGGTCAATATTGGTTTGGCCATAAAAGTGTTCTTACTTTTTGGTAGAATTCTGATCCATTTTGCACTCTGTTTGTAATTTCCTTTCTGACCAAATTATCCCTGGAGATTACACTTTCAAGGTAAGTAAAACTATCCACACACTCTAGCTGGCGGTCTCCTAGTTTTACACTTGCTGGACGCCCTTCTCTATTGACTGCCATCGCCAATGTCTTGGTCTCGCTGATGTTGAAGTTATATTCCTGGAACTGGGATTTCCATACATTGAGTCTGGTCTGTATTTATTCATCTTTTTTTTTTAAATTAGGGTTGTTTATAGTCGCTTTAACTCCAAGGTCTTATCGCGACTCTCACATATGATTACATAATAATAGTAATAATAATATTGTAATTATAAAAATGTAAAGAAAAAATAAATAAGTATAATGTAATTAGATTTTGGAGTGCAAGCCAGTGTCTTTGAGGAAGTTGATGACTTGATGACTCAGTGCTGGAGAAGACAGTGTCAGTTCCATTTCCTTAGGTATGTTGTGGTGTTGGCGCCATGGGTCATACAGTTGACATTCTGAGATGATATGCTTGACAGTGAGAGAGCAGTTACATTTGCTGCAGGTGGGAGGTTGTTTCTTTTCTAGGAGATAGTTGTGGGTGATCTTCGTATGTCTTATCCTTAGTCGGGAGATTAAGACTTGTTCATATCTGGTGAGGTTTTGGAGAGGATATGTTCTCATAGATATCATTTTAATTTTTTGGAGGTTGTTAGTGGAAGTTTTAAGCCAGTTCATTTTCAATTGTTCGTGTAGTTTGATTTTGATATAAGCGATGATATCAGAATGTGGGGTGGCAATTTGACGGTCGTTGATTGGAAGACTAGTAGCCTCTTTTGCTGCTTGATCAGCTGATTCGTTGCCTGGTATTCCTCTGTGAGATGGTATCCACATAAAAATAACATGTTTTCCTGCAATCTTCATCTTGTGGTACAGCATTTGAATTTCTTTAACAAGGAGGTGTGTTGTTGATGGATTTTGTATTGAAGTTAATGCACTTTTGGAATCAGAGAATATTATGAATGAGTTATTGTAGCTTGCTTTTGAAATATGAATCATGGCCTGTTTAAGAGCATACAGTTCACTTGTAAAAACTGTGAAAAGATCTGGTAATCTGTATAGCTTACTATAGTCTTTATATTTCACTGCACAACCATTTCTCTCATTGAATTTTGATCCATCAGTATAAATTGCACTATATGATGAGTATCTATTACAAATTTCATTAAATAACTGTTGGGATTTTGCTGTGTCAGTTTGAGCTGTAAGATTGTTGTTCAATTCCCAGTTGACTGGAGGCAAATGAGCTTTCCATTGAGGGGTATCTAGTGAGTTGTGTGGAAATAAAATGGGTGGAAGACTGAGGTTTAGTTCTTTGAGAAGATTGGATATTCTGATGTTAAAGGGTTGGGGTTGAGATCCAGTTAGTTTTCCTTTATGTCTCTTTGAAAGTAATTGTGTTTTCAAGTGTTGGTTACTTGTACCAGCTATCTTTAGTGCGTATGTCAAACTCAGCTGTTTACGTCTGATTTTAAGTGGTGGTTCGTTGGCTTCAATCTCTGTACTAGCTATGGGGCTGGTGCGGTGGGCTCGTAGGGCAATTCGAAGAGCTGAAGATTGGATGGTATCAAGGATCAGAGTAGATGGTCTGGCAGAACAATATACTATACTGCCATAATCCAGTTTGGCTCTGAATGTGCCTCTGTATGTGTTCATTAGGACATGGTAGTCTGCTCCTCAGTTTTTTGCTGAGATAATTTTCATGATATTCATTCTTCTTCGACACTCGTCTTTAAGATTTTTAAGGTATGGGGTCCAGGTGAGCTTGTTATCAAATAGAAGTCCTAGAATTTTAATAGTTTTAACTGATTCAATTTTATGGTCTTCCATATATAATTCAGGGTTAGCGATGGTATGTTTATTTTTGGTTTTAGTTTTAGAAAATTTGAATCCTGTGGTTTTAGTCCAGTTTTGAATATTTACAATTGATTCTTGTAATAGGAGTTGAGTCGTCGTAATGTTTTTCCCTGGGCAGAAGATTATCAAATCGTCAGCAAAAAGGCAACACTTAACTGGTGAGTGGATGTTAGAGACTATACCATTAATTGCCACAAGAAACAGTGTTACACTGATAACTGATCCTTGTGGGACTCCATTGTTGATTACTACTTCCTTTGACAGAATTCCATTTACTCTAACTTGAATTCGGCGCATTTGGAGAAAATTATAAATGAAATATAGGATATTTCCAGATATATTATGTGTCATTAGTACTTTGATTACATAGTATTTCCATACCATGTCATATGCTTTATTAATATCTAAACTGACTGCTATTAGGTGTTGGTTATTGAGGAACGCTTCCTGTATTTCAGATTCCAGACTTATCAAAGTGTCTATTGTGGAGTGTGCTTTACGGAACCCGTTTTGCACGTTACTGAAGAAATGTATGTGCTCGAGATACCAGCGTAATCTTTTGTTGACTATTTTCTCCATGAGTTTACACATCGCATTAGTTAAATCAGTAGGGCGATAATTTTCTGCAATTGAGTTGTCTTTCCCTGGTTTGGGTATTGGAACCACAATGGCATTTCGCCATTGATCAGGAAATGTCTTCGAGCTCCATATGTGGTTGAAAATGGCCAGAAGATAATTTATTGCACTTAGTGGAAGCTGTTTTAGAAATTCATAAGGGACCGTATCTGGGCCAGGACTAGATTTGCCACATTTGTCAAGTTCAGTAATTATTTCCTTTAGTTGAAAAGCATCGTTTAGATTATAGTTGGGGTCACAGATGGCTTTCATTAGATCAACGGATTCACTGGATTTCTTTGTATGGAGAAATTCGTGATCATAATTTTTGTCACTAGAGATCTCGGCAAATGTGTCAGCTAATTTATCAGCGATGTTTTGAGGTTTGTTTATGAAGGTTCCATCAACCGAGTTTCTGAGGGAAGTAATGTAGAAGTGATTATATTTGCCATTTATTCTTTGAAGTTTATTCCACATTTCCTTTTGTGGGGTTTGAGAACTTAACGAGGGGACAAATGATAGCCATGAATTCTTTTTGCTGAGTTTAATTTCTTTTCGAGCGATTGCTCTATATTTCTGAAATTGGGTAGAAAGCGTGATTCTTATTCTTAATAGCCACCTTACAAGTGTCATTCCACCAAGGTACTGTTTTCTTAAAGGAATTTGAGATTACTTTTGGAACACTCATGTCCGCAGATTTAACAAGAACTTCTGTGAAATCTTGAACAATGGTATTTATGTGCTTAGAAGGGAAATCATTTGGGGGGGTTAAGTCTTTTAAGTGATTATTGACTGTCTGCCTAAATTTCGTCCAATCTGCCTTATTTAAGTTCCATTTAGAGTTGTTAATAAATGAGGAGTTGACAGAAGAGTTTTCGTTATTGATTAGTATCGGGAAGTGGTCACTATTTCCTTGGAGTGTTGAATAAACAGACCAGTTGAAAAGGGTTGCTACGTTCGGTGTGCAGATGGTTAGGTCTATACTACTACAGGTGCCGTGGGCTATGTCAAAGCGAGTTGGAGCAGTAGAGTTCATTAGAATTAAATCAAATTCATCAAGTATCTTTTCTATCTCTTTTCCTCTTGCATCAGAACTATGGCTACCTCATAACGTGTTGTGGCTGTTGAAGTCGCCTACTAGGATGAATGGTTTAGGTAGTTGGTGGATACGGTTTCGTAGATCGTCACCTTGAAACAAATAACTGTTTGGAATATAAACACTGCAGATACATAGAGAAGGTAGAAGCTGGACTGAAATTGCTACAGCTTCCAAATTAGTGTTAACAGTAATTTCGTTGGCATAGATATTGTTTTTGATATAAGTAGCCACTCCTCCACTCGCATGATTCACATTAGTTCTATTTTTGTGGTAGACACTGTAGAGTCTTAGATTGGCAGCAAAGTCGTTCTGAAAGTTTGTTTCTTAGAGTTGTTAGGAGTTGTAGATATTCTAACTGTGATCGATAACTGTTAAGATTCCATTGGAGTAATGTTGCCATAATAATTATCAAAAGCAGAACGAGGTTTATCTCCATTGTTATACTGGGAAGGAATTGTCGTCACTGGAATAGTCTGGCGTTACATTGATATGCGTTGGGTCTTCACTTTGACTGGCGGATTTCAGTAGTTTTTTTACTATTCGAGTGCTTCTGTTTTTTATGCTGTTATCGATATAGTAAGGATAGAGTTTTTGAAGGGCTTTAGCAAGACCTTCTATGTCTTGTGTGTAGTTTGAGGCAATTGTTGATATGTCCTTGGCATCAACTGTATTTTCAAAGAAGGACTAGAGCTGTAGATAGCTGAGGGGGAATATTGGTGGGTCGGCTTCCAGAACTTGTTTTACTGGCAGGAGCATATCACTTATTGATTTTTCCGTGTCTGTCTTGGGTTTCTTGGAAGTGTGATTTGTCTTACGGTTTTCGATTTGTTCAGGAGAGGCCAGTATGGATTTGTTGTTATCAGGAGGATTTGGATTAGTTGTTTCACTGCTAGCTAGTGAAATTGGCCTTTTACATCCAGGAAAATTCACTGTTGTAGGGGTGGCATGTGTTTCCATAGGTGCTGCAATTTCTCTCTCAATTTGAATTCTGGAGGAGGGAGGATCATTACAGACTTGGCTAAGTGCTAAGTCAGGGTTGGTCATTGAAGTGGCTTCTTGAGTAGGCCTATCTTTTGGGAGTGTGCTAGAAGAGCTAGAAGTACCGATGTCTGTTTTGGGGTTTTCGACCTGTGACTTTTGTGAAATCTCTTGGAGCTGAGGAAAATTATTCGAAGAGGATTCATCTTTTGGAAGTGATACGTTGTTAGGACAATCTTTGGCCAGATGTCCTTCGGTATGGCAAAGAAAACAAGTGGGTGAGTCGGATGATAGGTAAATCCAGTAGTTTGTACCATCGTATTCGAGATGAAGGGATTCGGGGAGTTTATCAAAGTCTTCATTTTGAATGTGTATTTGTCTTCGAAAGCTTAAAATGTGGGAGAATCCTGGAATTGACAAACCTGCTCTGATTGGGGTAATCCTAGACATGATTTTCACACCGAGTTTTAACAATTCCTCTTCAATAACATAGTTTGGGATCACAGGACAGACGTTGGATAATATAATACGCTTGTTTTTTGTTAGAAGGGGTCGTATTTCCAGTGATACATTGTTTATTAAGATCTTAGGGTTTGTCAATATCAGATCTTCGACATTTTTCTTACTAGAGAGAAACAAACCGAATGTTGCTAGGGGTTGTAAGTTTACCTATAGCTAGCACATAATCCTTGATACTGAGATTCGATTACAATAGCTTGTTCTTTGGAGGGGTACGACTGTATTGCAGCAGAATAGCTTAACCTTGAATTACGTTCGTTACTAGGCCTACTTGTGACGGTTGTCATTTGGTTAGCTGATGCACTGTTAGGATGTGGAGGGTTATTTACGGTGTTGTTATTATTATTTGTTGGCTTACTTGGTGTCTTTTGAGGAAAAATATCATTTATTTTTTCATTCATTGAATTCGATAGATGCCGACCTCTATCAACAGAGGTGGCCATTTTGAGTGGGTCAACAAAGGGTTTTAAGTTATCTGTATAGTTCTTCACTTCTCACAAAGATCACGGAAATAATGTCAGGTATCTTACTCTGCGAACCATGTGACCTTGCCGCGGTGGGGAGGCTTGCGTGTCCCAATGATGCAGATAGCCGAGCCGCAGGTGCAACCATATCGGATGGGTGAGACCAGACTAACGAATGGTTCATCGAAAGGGGGGTAGCAGCCTTTCGGTAGTTGCAAGGGCGGCAGTCTAGATGATTGACTGATACGGCCTTGTAATAATACTCAACATGGCTTAGCTGTGTTGATACTGCTACACGGCTGAAAGCAACGGGAAACTACAGCCGTAACTAACTCCCGAGGACATGCAGCTCTCTCTGTATGAATGATGTACTGATGATGGCTTCCTCCCGGGTAAAATATTCCGGAGGTAAACTAGTCCCCCATTCGGATCTCCGGGTGGGGACTACACGAGAGGGGGCGATCATCAGGAAGATGGATACTGACATGCTGCGAGTCGGAGCGTGGAATGTTAGAAGTTTGAATCGTTGTGGTAGGTTAGAGAATCTGAAAAGGGAGATGGATAGGCTAAAGTTAGATGTAGTTGGTATAAGTGAAGTACGTTGGCAGGAAGAACAAGATTTTTGGTCAGGCGACTACCGAATTATCAACACAAAATCAAACAGGGGAAATGCAGGAGTTGGTTTAATAATGAATAAGAAAATAGGGCAGCGGGTAAGCTACTACGACCAGCATAGTGAAAGAATTATTGTCGTCAAGATAGACACCAAACCAATGCCCACCACAATAGTGCAGGTCTATATGCCTACTAATTCAGCGGATGATGAAGAAATCGAAAGAATATAGAGGAGATAGAAGATTTAATACAATATGTAAAAGGTGACGAGAATCTAATTGTGATGGGAGACTGGAATGCAGCGGTAGGCCAAGGAAGAGAAGGTAGTACAGTAGGAGAATTTGGATTGGGACAAAGGAACGAGAGAGGAAGTCGGCTGGTTGAATTCTGCACTGATCATAATTTAGTCCTTGCCAATACTTGGTTCAAACACCACAAACGACGGCTGTATACGTGGACGAGACCTGGAGACACTGGAAGGTATCAAATAGACTTCATTATGATTAGGCAGAGATTCAGAAACCAGGTGTTGGATTGCAAAACTTTCCCAGGAGCAGACGTCGACTCTGACCACAACTTGTTGGTCATAAAATGCTATCTGAAGTTGAAGAAATTGAAGAAAGGAAAGAATGCAAAAAGATGGGATCTAGACAAGTTGAAAGAAAAGAGTGTGAGGGATTGCTTCAAGGAACATGTTGCACAAGGACTAAATGAAAAGGTTGAAGGAAACACTATAGAGGAAGAGTGGATAGTCATGAAAAATGAAGTCAGTAGGGCTGCTGACGAAATGTTAGGAAGGAAGAAAAGATCAACTAAGAATCAGTGGATAACTCAGGAGATACTAGACCTGATTGATGAACGACGAAAATACAAGAATGCTAGAAATGAAGAGGGCAGAAAAGAATACAGGCGATTAAAGAATGATGTGGATAGAAAGTGCAAGGTAGCTAAGGAAGAATGGCTGAAGGAGAAGTGCAAGGATGTTGAAGGCTGTATGGTCCTGGAAAAGGTAGATGCTGCATACAGGCAAATCAAGGAAACCTTTGGAGAAAGGAAATCTAGGTGTATGAATATTAAGAGCTCAGATGGAAAGCCACTTCTAGGGAAAGAAGACAAAGCAGAAAGATGGCAGGAGCATATCCAACAGTTGTATCAAGGTAAAGATGTAGATAATTTGGTTCTGGAACATGAAGAGGCTGTTAATGCTGATAAAATGGGAGACCCAGTTTTGAGGTCAGAGTTTGACACAGCTGTGATTGACCTCAATAGGAACAAGGCACCTGGAATTGATGACATTCCCTCTGAATTACTGACTGCCTTAGGAGAAACCAGCATGGCAAGGTTATTTCATTTAGTGTGTAAGATGTATGTGACAGGAGAAGTCCCGTCCGATTTTCGGAAGAATGTTGTTATACCTATTCCCAAGAAAGCCGGTGCTGACAGGTGTGAAAACTACCGCACCATTAGTTTAGTATCTCATGCCTGCAAAATTTTAACACGTATTATTTACAAAAGAATGGAAAAACCTGTTGAAGCTGAGTTGGGAGAAGATCAATTTGGCTTCAGAAGAAATGTAGGAACACGTGAAGCAATCCTGACTTTACGTCTAATCTTAGAGGATCGAATCAAGAAGGACAAGCCCACGTACATAGCATTCGTAGATCTATACAGATTTCACCCAGAGAACCAGTCGTGATGTAAACATAAGCACGTGCTTGGGTTAACGTTTATTGGTTAGTGCTGCCGCGGGACACCTACGCGGAGACATGAAACTGGTTCGTTAGCCACATCATGGCTAATGCGATCCCAGATGCAAAATGTCCGAAATATAATTCCTCAAATAATTTAAGTCAGAGAAATATACAAAAACTATTTATTCATTGTTATTTAATATAAACAAGCATTTCAAATTGAAGAGCACAAGGGACGCATTCGTTAATGCTTGACCCGCCATTTTGTTAAGCTGTGAGCTTGGGAAGCAAGCAGTACAGTGCGTGAGTGAGTGAGTGAGTGAGTGAGACATTACTTGTTCTTGTGCAGTGTGGGTCACCGAGTTGAGTTCGTTAAGCATCGCAAAGGGAAACCTTTGAAAAGTGGCGAGAAGGCAATTGCATTGAATGTGTTTCATAAATTTTGTAGGAAATACCCGACTTTAGCTCTAAAGGATTTGCGAAGCTGACAGCCGAGTTCACTTGTGTTTCGGAGTGGAGCATTAATACCGCGCGCAGCGAACGACTGCACGAAGGATTGGTAAGAACACCTGGGAAATCGAAGAAGCGCTTACGTGGAAGGAGTTCGTCATTTATCATATTCTGATTAGGTAAAGTACCGGTACTGTACATTTTATTGTTTTAATATTGCCTCTTCTGAGTTCCTCGCTAGAATTTTACTTGATTAGAAGATTAAATGTGTGAAGTTTTACTTACATGCGCTGTTATGATTGATTTATTACGTATTTACGTTTCGGCCATAAATTCAAATCTACCTTTCTTTCCTGATATGTTAAATATCGAGATACCATTTATCATTCATTGTTGTTTATTTTTCGCGGACAGTGAGTATAATTTGTGCCGTACAGTGGTATCCGGCAACAGTCTATGTAGAGCTAATCCTGATGTAATCGCCGCAATCAAGCGAAGTAATGACAGTTTCAAGACTGCCCACGTGGTTCCTGCCATGTGTCCGGGAGTAGCCTAGTGGTTCTCCAATCAGCGTTTAGACCGCGCATGGATACATACGGATACACATTTTTCTTTGTTTACATCAGGTTCGGTTCTGTCGGTGACGGGAGAATAGAAAAGGCATTCGGTAATGTTGATTGGACCAAGCTATTTATGATTCTGAAGACGGTAGGGATCAGATACCGAGAACGAAGAATTATCTGCAATCTGTATAAAAATCAGTCTGCAGTGATAAGAATCGAGGGCTTTGAAAAAGAAGCAGCAATCCAGAAAGGAGTGAGGCAAGGCTGCAGTTTGTCCCCTCTCCTTTTCAATGTTTACATAGAACAGGCAGTATAGGAAATCAAAGAGAAATTTGGAAAGGGAATCACAGTCCAAGGAGAGGAAATCAAAACCTTGAGATTTGCCGATGATATTGTTATTTTTATCTGAGACTGCAGAAGATTTCGAGAAGTTGCTGAATGGTATGGATGAAGCAAGGAAGAGCTTTCGTAAGGAAAGAAATTTGCTCACTTCAAACATTGATATCGGAATTAGAAAGATGTTTTTGAAGACTTTTTTGTGGAGCGTGGCATTGTATGGAGTACAAGATGAAAATAAATAAGTCCAAAACAAAAGTAATGGAGTGCAGTCGAACGAAGGCAGGTGATGCAGGAAATATTAGATTAGGAAATGAAGTCTTAAAGGAAGTAGATGAATATTGTTACTTAGGTAGTAAAATAACTAACGATGGCAGAAGTAAGGAGGACATAAAATGCAGACTAGCACAAGCAAGGAAGAGCTTTCTTAAGGAAAGAAATTTGCTCACTTCAAACATTGATATCGGAATTAGAAAGATGTTTTTGAAGACTTTTGTGTGGAGCGTGGCATTGTATGGAAGTGAAACATGGACGATAACTAGCTCAGAAAGAAAGAGAATAGAAGCTTTTGAAATGTGGTGTTACAGAAGAATGCTGAAGGTGAGATGGATAGATCGAATCACGAATGAAGAGATACTGAATCGAATTGGTGAGAGGAGATCGATTTGGCTAAATTTGACGAGAAGAAGAGATAGAATGATAGGACACATCTTAAGACACCCAGGACTTGTTCAGTTGGTTTTTGAAGGAAGTGTAGGTGGTAAGAACGGTAGGGGTAGACCAAGGTATGAATATGACAAGCAGATTAGAGCAGATGTAGGATGCAATAGTTACGTAGAAATGAAAAGGTTAGCGCAGGATAGGGTGGCATGGAGGGCTGTACCAAACCAGTCTATGGACTGATGACTCAAACAACAACATCTTACTTACAAGAATGTAGTAGGTGATCTAAATATTTACTTCTGATCACTCTTACACTAATGTAACGATTACGAACCTCTATTATATAGCAAAACTTGAGCAAGGTAATTACTCGCGAACATCATCAGTCACTGCCTTCTCGATCCTCGTACTTCCTCATCTGTTTCACCCCAAATCATGATCTCATCAGCAAAGGCCACTGCATTCAGTTCACCAGCTTTTTCTTGACGTTCTTCATTATATTGTCCATAACAGTGATGAGCAGGAGTTGGGATAGTGCACTTCCTTGCTGAACTCTACTCTTGCTCTCAAACCATGATGATCGACCTTCCCCAATTTGTACGCAGCTAGTACAGTCTTTGTACAGCATCTGAATTTTCTTTACCAGTCCTTCAGGCACATTTCTTTTCCTCAGGCACTCCCAGATCTTATCTCTTATAACACTATCATAGGCCTTTTCTATATCCAGGAATACAATGAATAGACCAGTTCAAGAATAAAATGTAGAACCGGAAATGCAACCTGCAACTCTACATAGTGCATTAATCGTGGTGACCACACAGGAACAGAACGTAGCCTAGCAGCTGAAACTATTTCCTAAATGAAGATTCAAAATGTCCTTCGTTAGCACTGCATCAACCCGCCATCAGCGTATCAATGTCATGATGTGAAAAATAAAATAGTAGCCTACCTGCTATTGGTCCAGGGCACATGGTTTTATGTCCAAAGAGTAATTTTCTCTTCCTTCCGCAGTCTCCATAATTGTAATAATGTTTTCCCCTCAACATTATTCGTCATTGATTTGTTTACAGCGGGGCCGATGACCTAGATATTAGGCTTCTTTAAACAACAACAACAACAATAATAATAATAATAATAATAATAATAATCAGTGTTTATAGTCTTTCTTTATAAGTCTTAATACATCCAACATCAACATGTTCCAAACACATGTATTTCCGTCCATCAAAATGGCGTCGTTCTTCCATTTATATGACGAACACTCGTTGCCTGGTTACGACGGTGTTGGTATTTTGTCCACACTAAATATCTTACACTTATTTCCAGAGAGACTCCAGCCCAAAAATCCACAATGTTAGCCTTCAGACAAGCAACTCAATGTCGAAAACATCCTAGCGATATGAGCCACGAATTGTAGGTAAATAAAATATAATAAAATATGATAATATATTCTGTATTTATTCCTAAAAATTACAATCCTTTTCTTATTCATCGTTATCCGGTCGATTAGATGAGCAGTTTGCCTTTTTTCTGCCAATACGAGCGCTAATGTAAGTCAGTGCAGAGCCACATTCGCAGTGGACGTTTGTCAAAACATCGAGGGTAAGTTAATTTGGCCAGGATTTGAATCAGAAAGAAAACGAGTAAAGAAACAAGCGATTTTAGGCTGTATTTCCGGAAACGTATTTAGGCCGGAAGTTATTTTAGGATTTTAAAAGTTTGATAGAGCTTTCCAAGACTCACAATTTGAAGCCTTTTCTGGCCCTTTATCCCTTTAACTTTCAGCACAATTGAGGAAATTGCTTAATTTTACGTTTTTTTGCTGTATGGGGACCCTTACATTTTCTGCTAAGAAATGTTTTCAACACTGAAACATATCCAGAAATACAGTGCATTAGGTTCTTACTATCAGAAGAGTGTGAAAAGGAAAATACTTTCCTATTGGATAAATTAGACATTTTGCGAAAACACGATGAAAACACTAATCTTAACCAGAAACAGATCGTTGTTTCGTTAAAAATTCCATCGTACGTAAAGAACTATTGTATATTAATAAATTGCGATTCAGTCACCACAGCTGTGAAATCAGGAGGATGTAATATGGCGTAATATATTCTATTTAACGACCGTGTTTCAATAAAATGATACGTCAAGTATATATTATCTGCGCACTTTTTAGCGATAGATTTACACCCTAGTGCTGAATCGGTCACTTCGGTTATCTTCGAGATTCGTATTGGCAACCTTTGAAACACAAACTAAGAATCGCTTATCATCGCTGTGCGACATCTGGCGTACACTTTAAGTACTCGTACTGTTGTTGTTTACACAGCAAAGCCAAACTATAGAATTCATGCTAGGAACACGTTTCGCATCGGGAAATGTTATATAGTATTATACATTGTGTGTGTGACACAGTTGTTGGCGTAAGATAATAAAGGTTTAGAAAATGCATATCGATCGATCATATTATCGATTCAATTCAGATTTCATTTCCATTCAGTTGGCAGTATTGCCGGAACCGGCAGTGTTCCTTTCTGACTTCTCAACCGAGTACAAAAATCTATCACTAAAAAGTGCGCGTACAATAGGTTCCTTTACAATGAGAAATATGCAAATAACGAAATTATATTGCTTAGTTTTCCCCTGCTTAAGGCGCGATATTAATGTGGTCCCGTGAAGGCGTCTTATTGAGATTATATTATCTCTTGAGTGAAACGATGCATAAATCTACATCAGAAAACCTTGAAAGATCGGTAAAAAGCTGGCATTTCCAACCCACATTAAACATTGTTCTAGAGATCATTTAAATGTTGAAAAGTTAGGAATGTGAAGATGTTGCTTATTTTAGTGCGTGCTTTGAAACAGGATTTTAAATGCCTAAATGTTCCCAGTATCTCGAACCAAACAAGCATGTTGATTGTGCTGTAGTAGGAAGTTGTTTAATTACGAATTAATGTCTGTATTTTATCAAGAATGTTTTCTAAACACTTGGTAGACATAGTAAGGTAAACAGCACTGATTTACATCAGCATTAGCGACATATTTGCTCTCTGGATTTGAGCAAGGAGATAAACGAGCAAGGAGACAAATTATGGGTCCCCATACTACGTAAAATTAAGCAGTGTTGTCAATTGTGCCGAAAGTTGAAAGACTAAAGGGCCCAGACTTCCGGCCTAAATGCAGTTCCGGTTAAACAGCCTAAAATCTCTTGTTTATTTACTCGTTTTCTTTTTTATTCAAATCCTAGCCAAATTAACTTATTTACATAATTTTTTCTGTAATGCGTTCCTTGGTTCAATATCCTCAGCCATTTTTATCATTTTTATTTTTTGAAAAATGTCCACCCCGAACGTAGTTATAAGAGCTTAAGTGAAACTCTGTGTTGACTCACATTAGCATTCATAGTGGTAAAAAAAAAATAGGCAAACTGCTAATCTAATCGACGGGATAACGATGGTTAAGAACAGTATTGCAATTTTTAGGAACAAATAAAGAATATATTCTCATACTTTATTATATCTTATTTACCTAAAATCCGTAGCTCATATCCCTAGGATGTTTTCAGAATTGAGTTTCTTGCCTGAAGGGGTAGAAATGTGGATTTTTGAAACCCTGTAAGTCAAGACTTGTGAGAAAGCAAAAAGAAAAGTGTTCGAAAGGTTTACCAAAATGAAGTAGGCTATCTCCGGCAACGCGGCCAATGCTCTCGATAAGCCTTTTGACGCGTCCTCTAGATGTCGTGGCATTCTCGCAAGTGCACACCGAATTAGCACTTTTTAAAAGTAAAGAACTTTGTAAGCTCACCGCTCTGGCGGAATGGCTAAATGGTTAGCGTGCTAGCCTTTGGTCGCAGAGGTTCCCGGTTCGATTTCCGGCAGGGTCGGGAATTTTAACCGTTATTGGTTAATTTCGCTGGCACGGCGGCTGGGTGTATATGTCGTCTTCATCATCATTTCGTCCTAATCACGACGCGCAGGTCGCCTGCGGGAGTCAAATGAAAAGACACACTCCCGGCACTAAAAGCCATATGACATTTCATTTCTGGTAGAATGGCGGTCCTCTTACAAAATAAAATAAACAGGAACTGAAAACAAACAAGTGAAAGTCGACCAATCGATCTCTGACAAGCCTCGATAGTTGGATTTTAGGTTGTGACCATTCACCCTAAAACTATTCACCTTGATCATGTTCTGTATTGTAATGTACTGGTACTGCAGTCTGAATCACTTGTATAAAGACACTCTTGCATGCGCGCACAAGGACCTTCATTATGTCCCCCCTACCCCGCTACGCAGCCTGTCATTTGGGCACAAAAGTTTCTGCTTATAGGGTTTTGCGACTTGCAGTTGGAAGTGGTGTTGGAAGAACTTGCACCACGACTGGCCACCGTTAGGGCGCAGATCTTTCCCAGTAAGGTGCCGCAGCATTAAGGCTCGATGCCAACTAGCAAGACCATCTCCAGAAGTATCAGACCTTAGCATAAATTAGCATGGCCGACGCATCGGTTGAATGTAAACAAACCTTCTGATTACACTGATTTACAAGGGGCAGATGTCTGACACGATGTTTACTGTTTCTCGTGCAGTTTTTCATGCTGATTTCAAATCTGTAAACCGTCTTGCTCTATCACGTCAGATTTTGAAGATGGTGACAAAGTTTTATTTTCCATGGAGCAGCGTTCATCCAGAATTGTTTTCATTGTTTTGTTTTCATCTTCTACTCCTCCTCCAAGACTGTGTCCATACATTTCAGCAATTTCTCCAGATCTTCGGCAGTCTCAGATAAAATATCATCAGCAAATCTCAGGGTTTTGACTCCTCCTTGAAAAGGAAAGGAGACAAACTGCAGCCTTCCCTCGCTCCTTTCCGGATTGCTGCTTCTTTTTCATAGCCTTTCTGTTCTTATCATTACAGACTGATTTCTGCAGATAATTCTCCTTTCTCGTTATCTCATCCCGATCACCTTCAGAATATCAATCAATATTATCGAATGCTTTTTCTAGATATACGAATGTCATGTACTTAGGCAGATGTTTTACTTTATTGCTGGAAGTCCCAGTAAACAACAAAATTTGGAGATCGCTGAAGAAGTAGGATGTCTTTCCACAAACGGATCCACAAGACGAGTTGATATTGTTGTCATCGACGGGGCGAAAGATACGGGTATGGTGATTGATCCCACTGCAAGATTCAAGGAAAATGAACAGCAGCCTCGGTTAGTGTATGAGGAAGAAAAGGCCTTATACGAACCATGCCTTGAGGATCTCGGAAAGAAATATGAAATTACAAAATGGGAAGTCATTGGCCTTATGATAGGCGCTAGAGGGATAATTGCTATGGAGACCCTGAACTTCTTAAGATAAACAAAATCCTGGACACCGTTATCCAGACCATAGCGAACTCTGCGTTGAATAATTAATTGACGATTGTAAGACACCACTTGTACTCCCTAACCTGAAGAAGCTTGTGTTAGATTTTCTTTCTGAAATAAAATCTGAAAGAGACAATCTGGGTGATGGTGGCAATAGTAATCTTCAGTTATGACTCAAGCCTGCTTAATCCAAACATCATATAAAATAAATATTCATATGAACTGATTAGGAGGCCGATCTTTGGATTCGTCATTGTTAACGAATACTGCCTACAATCGAGATAAAATGGCGTGCTATTATGTATTGGTCCAGTCCCGTTTCGTCTTCCAATACCAACGTCACAGAACGTCAAGAATGGTGAAGCCATAGAAGCCAAAGAAGACGAGCTAAGCCTATCACACAAATCCCATTTTGTTTGATATTTATAACATTTCTTCACTCTCGGAGCAACAGCTCCTTCACTGACCATCATCAACACTGAACACAATGGAAAGGCAGATAATGGACGTCAAATATTTCATTATTACTTCTCTAGACTCACAGAGTGCGCTGATTGTATGTGGAATATTGAATCCATGTTATGGGTAGAGTCCGTTGCCTACGTTATAATACAAGGCCTGGAAATAGAGCCCGTAAAACGCTATGGAAGTGGTTACATTGAAGTTCAATGCCGGGCCGCTAGGATCGCTATCTTGCCCCCTGTCTACCAGGCTCGCGCCTTTAAACGTGTTTATTAACTGAGTTGGTTGTGAATGTATTATGTATTTGTCTGATGTTAAGCATTCGCAGTTCCAGTCATGGTTTATTCACGAGAAATTAAAGGTAGTGGAATTTCGTTTCACAAGTTTCCAGTGAATGTTCGATGTTCGAAACATTATACAGAGGAAGTATTACGCATGAGATACGACTTCAAGCTGATCGAAGTAGGCCTCTGTTCCTAAGTTTTGATCCGAGTTACGTCATAAGAATCGGGCGTTCCCAAAATTTGCCACTGGACTTTTTTTAAACTATGCTACTGTGACCGGCAATCATTTGAGAGGCATCTTCAAACTCAGAAATCTTAAATTAGGAAACCAACGAGGAAAATAATTTGCCCAACAAATGTCACGAAAATGAATGCAGCAAGAGCTAAAAATATTGTATTTTCGCCTGAAACAATCTCTGGTTTGTAAAGTATGGAGGTGGTTTTGTCCCGAGAGCATAAAATACAGTTTAAAATAAGCCATTTGTTTTATGGAGCATTTTATTAAATTGTTCAATGCGCATAACGTCTGCAACACCTCACATTGGACATATTCAGGAACGAGAACAAACGGGCATCTTTTAACGGGCGAGTTGGTCGTACGGTTAGGGGCGCGCGGCTGGGAGCTTGCATCCGGGAAAAAGTGGGTTCGAATCCCACTGTCGGCAGCCCTGAAGATGGTTTTCCGTGGTTTCCCATTTTGACACCAGGCAAATGCTGGGGCTAAACCTTAATTAAGGCCACGACCGCTTCCTTCCTACTCCTAGGCCTTTCCTATCCCATCGTCGCCATAATACCTATCTGTGTCGGTGCGATGTAAAGTCACTAGCAAAAAAAAAAAAAGCACCTTTTAGTACTGAAGATTAACTCCTCAGTTGATTAATTAATGATTTCCTGTCATATATAAAGAAACTTAAAATGCATTCAGAGAAAGTAAAAAAGAATCATGAGAGAAATGTGTCAGGCATAGATCTTGACTACCCAGTCCACTGTGGCCTGCGTAAAATACCTCATAAGTATACATTTGCATTATGCATTTTTTATTTTTTTGCTCTTTGTTTTACGTCGCACCGACACAGATAGGTCTTATGGCGACGATGGGATAGGATAGGCCTAGGAATGGGAAGGAAGCGGCCGTGGCCTTAATTAATGTACAGCCCCAGCATTTTCCTGGTGTGAAAATGGGAAACCACGGAAAACCATCTTCAGGGCTGTCGGGAACCTAACGAGCTATGGCATCGAGCTCTTCTTCAGCTACCTAAGACGCCAAGCGGAATACAATGACATTATGGTTCATGTGGCAAAAGAAAAAGCAGACTGTAAAGGCTGTTTAGAACATATCTGTTCTCCAGCTACTCAAAGTCCAACATTGTGTCTTATTCGTTTTCAAGATCGAGGAGCCCTCAGATACCGAAAATCGTCTGTGGCACTTCTGCACTGAACGACGGAATTTGTCACTTCCGCTACGCAGTACTTGTCCCGAAGAGAGTTACTAAAAGGTGTACGTTTATTTTTTCGAAAGACATATTCAACAGTGAAATTAAGTGTGGAAAGTGTAAACACGCCAAACCAACTGTTTTTCTACAATGAAAATTTCTGATACCTCTGTAAGACAACATTGCTTTGAGCCACTCAAGTAGAAGAGAGAAAGTTTTGAAACTAGATAAGAAGCCCCTCAGAAGGAAAGTTTTGAAACTTCAATGACATATCCAAGCCAATGCAGCACCGCTCTATAAATAAAGTACTGTCAATACTCGCAAAAACATTCAGTTCTTTTTATTTAGGATATACTTTACTTATTAACATATACGGCCATGCGAATACAAGGGGGCAAGAACGCGATCCTAGTGGCTGAATGGTGAACTAGGAAGCAACCCGTTTCCACGAGTGCATTTCAAGGCCTTGTATTATAGCGTAGGCAACGATAGAGCCCTGCGCGGATATACAAAATAATATCCGCATCCGCACTTCCTTCATCTGCAACCGCATCAGCATCCGCGGATATTGTAAATGTTTAACTACAGTATATTACACCCAAGGTATTGAAACGGATAGATCTGTTAGCATAATACAGTAGGCCTGACATCTGGCACAAGGAGCCCTACGAGGGATTTCCTCTTGCGACAGCTACCGACGTATTGACCTTTGTTCCTTCCTTCCATTAACTGCGGACAGGAGTAAGGTAGGCTCAGGTCAGATTTACGGCTTTATGGTCCCAAGGCTCTTTGTATATCACCATTCACCCAGACCACCTCACAAACAAAAATAAGAGTACAATCAATAAACGTCATTATGTAGAAATTATCAGCAAAATTATCCGCATTGCCATACAGTTTGTATCCGCCAAGACACTAACTTCGCAGTAAATCAGCGGATATCCGCATCCGTGCAAAGCTCTAGTTCAGCTTCGAATGCACGTGGTAATATTCACAGTTCCTTGCATATTTTCGTATTGAACCGTGTCGGTTAGTAGATCTGTTGTGATAATATATTGCCAAAGGTAAATAAGTGACAGTACAGGGTTTCTCTTATACACCCAGACCGAGCCCACGGTGCGCTACAGCACCTGCCTCAGCGTACGCGGTGGCCCTGCTTTAAGCATCTATACATTCTTATATGAAATCTTTCTGATAAAAGATGATGGAAGTGTCATCCTTCACAATTAGGGACTTCATAAACACCGTTAGGATATTTTTGCACCGAGCTGGATAGCTGCACTCGCTTAAGTGCGAACAGTATCCAATAATCGGGAGATAGTGGGTTCGAATCCCACTGTCGGCAGCCCTGAAGATGGTTTTGAGTGGTTTCCCATTTTCACAGCAGGCAAATGCTGGCGCTGTGCCTTAATTAAGGCCACGGCCGCTTCCTTCCCATTCCTAGGCCTTTCCCATCCCATCGTCGTCATAAGACGCATCTGTGTCGGTGCGACGTACATAAAGCAAATAGAAAAAAGAAAAAAAATGCACACCGTTAGCGAGAGTTACGACTGTTCACACGACCAGGCCTCATCCGGAAAGAACACGAGCTGTGGATCGAATAAACGATCATTCAATGATGCAAGATACCACTCACAATATCTCACTCTTGTGGCTGATCAGCAGGTTTTAAACAATGGGCTCGTGTAAACCTCTACGGTTTGATGTAGCTCTGTGTGCAGAAGCCGAAACCCAGGCTTCTTGTGCTATATTTGCGAGTGATTTATTCGATGACCTTTCAAGATTCGCACGAATGTCATCTAGCTTGGTATTGTGTCGTAGAAGGCAATGATATTTTTAATCGCAGTTCTTTTAACAGGACGGTTGTCTTGTGAGGTGGTGGTGGTGATTATTGTTTTAAGAGGAAGTACAACTAGGCAACCATCCTCTATATAACACTAATCAGAGAGAAAAATAGAAGGGGTCCGATACTTCGAAAAATGAAGATATCGGCCAAAGAAAGACAAGGGCCACAAAGGGCGTGAAAGTGAAACGAACAAGAGTTGACCAAGGAAGGTCGGATAGGATAGTTGAAAGTGAGGAGCCTGACACAAGTAAGTGGAAGCAATGCCAGGACTCAGCTAAGAGCCCCGTGGTCGCCAACCCACGCTCCAAAGTTCGGAGCTCCTGAGGCCTCCTTTAGTCACCTCTTACGACAAGCAGAGGATACCGTGGGTGTTATTCTACCGCCCCCACCCACAGGGGGGTTGTCTTGTGAGCTCATCTCATAGGTTAGTATCAAAGGAGCAGGGTGTTTTTTTTGCCAGGCAGAGAACGTTTTTAAAAGATATAGCTAGGTTATCTTTCGATAGGTGTTTCTAGATAATTTCTAAGGCTTTGTCATGATGGTGGTGGTGGTGATTTTTGTTTTAAGAGGAAGTAGAACGAGGTAATCATCCTCTCTGAACAAATAAGTGGAAAAGAAATTTAAAATATAAAACAAAATTATTTATTCAACAAAGGAATTTGGAAAAGCAGTACAAAATAAAACAAAAAACAATTATAGTATTAGGCCGAAAGGATTACTAACGTATCAAAAGGGAACGTACGTTCCCTGAGTAACAGTACACTTGTAATTTACATACCCTTGATCAGTCCACTGTCACACATAAAGCGGATGACGAGATCAGCAGTAGTCGCGTCATCGGCTAGTATGCGTTCGAGTGTTTCCTGCAGGCCGAGGCTCCGTCTTAGGCCAGAGAGATCGGCGCACTCTGTGAGGATGTGGGCCACGGTGAATTCGGCACCACAAGAACACACTGGGGGGTCTTCCCTCTTTAGGAGATAAGAGTGCGTGGATCGTAAATGACCTATCCTCAGCCTGCACAGTACTATGGCCTCTCTCCGTGAAGGTCGGAAAGAGGACCGCCACACGGTAGTTGTCTTCTTAATTGCTCTCAGCTTGTTGGGAGTTCGGATATCTAGCCACTCCGATTCCCAGAACGCCAAGATCGTTCGACGTAGCTGAGAACAAATATCCTTAGCAGGTACATTGACGGGTCTTGGAGGTAAAAGTGCAGCTTCCTTTGCTGCTTCATCCGCAAGTTCGTTTCCCGCAATCCCAACGTGGCTTGGAAGCCACGCGAAAGTAATTCTGGTGCTAGCATCGCTTAACCTGGCTAGAAGGTCATGTATCCGCTGCACCAGTGGGTGTTGCGAAAAACAGGTTTCAATAGACTGCAGAGAGCTTAACGAATCGGTACACAACAGAAAGTGGTTTCTTTCGTCACGCAGTGCAAACTGCAGAGCCTCTAAAATGGCGTAAAGCTCTGCAATATACACGCTACATACTTTAGGGAGCGAGACCTTCGTACTCATATCATCAATGACAAAAGAGCAACCAACATTATCTCCGATTTTAGAACCATCCGTGAAGATAAGTCTCGCGGCCGGATATTGGTGAACAAAGTCCTGGAAATACCTCCGATGAACGGAGGAATCCGTGTTCACCTTGGGTCCACGGAGTAGATCTAGACGTATATCCGGTCGCGGAACCAACCACGGAGGTACCTCGCTAAGAGTTCGTTCAAGACAACCACCGATATCAATATTCAAATCATGACACAAGCTATCAATCCGAAACCCAACCGGCCGTGTGGCATTCGGCCGGTCTTGGCACCGCTGGTGGTATTGGGTGCGATAGATGCATTGATAGCTTGGATGTAGCGGCATTTCACGAATTTTGGCAGCGTACGTTAGGAGTAACTGCTGCCTCCTTATCCGTAAAGGTGGAACTCCCGCTTCAGCGAGCAGGCTGGGAATGGGGCTAGTACGGAAAGCACCCGTTGCCAGCCTTACTCCACTATGGTGAATACTGTCTAAAAGGCTCAGCGTAGATTTTGATGCTGAGCCATAAGCCGCACTTCCATAGTCAATTCGGGAGAGGACCGTCGCCGTGTAAAATCGTAGCAGTACCGCACGGTCAGCCCCCCACGAAGTGCCGCTGAGAAACTTAAGCATGTTAAGTCTCTTCATGCAGGCAACCTTTAACTGACGGATGTGGGGCTGCCACGTAAGTCTCTTATCAAAATGGAGACCCAGGAATTTGCAGGTGTCAACCACTGGTAAGACACTGTTTCGCAAGCGGAGCTCTGGTTCGGGATGCACAGGTCGACGTCGACAGAAGTGTACAACTGAGGTTTTTGCTGAAAATCGAAAACCATGTTGCAGGGCCCATCTGTCGACTCGGTTAATAGCTTGCTGTAGCTGTCTCTCAGCAAACGCCACCCTTCCGGAGCTGTAATGTAGAGCTAAGTCGTCTACATACAGCGATGGAACGACTGCGGGCCCAGCAGCGGCAACTATGCCGTTGATGGCGATTGCGAACAGCGTGACACTCAGTACCGATCCCTGAGGTACTCCATTTTCCTGAACGTAATATTGAGAAAATGCATTCCCTACTCGGACTCGAAAGAGACGGAGGGACATGAAGTTCTCAATAAACGTTGGCAAATTTCCCCGAAAACCCCACTGGTGTAGAGTGGAGAGAATCCCATATCGCCAGGTAGTATCGTAAGCTTTTTCCAGGTCAAAAAACACGGCGACTAGGTGTTCCATCCGGAGAAAGGCCTCCTGAATGGCGCTCTCCAGTCTGACCAGATGATCAGTGGCAGACCGATGAGAGCGAAAACCATACTGGTAGTTAGACAAGAGGCCCTCCCTTTCCATGGCCCACACAAGACGCCGGTTAACCATCCTTTCAAATAGCTTACAGAGGCCATTTGTAAGGCATATTGGCCTATAACTATCCAGAAGTTTTGGATCTTTACCTGGCTTGGGAATTGGTATTACAATTCCCTCACGCCATTGAGATGGAAACACTCCCTCACTCCATATTCTGTTGAATAGGGTGAGGATATCCTTGAGACATCTGTCACTCAAATGCTTAAGCATTTGATTATGGATTTTGTCCGGTCCAGGAGCCGTATCTCTGCATAGCGCAAGTGCACTTCGCAACTCCCACTCCGTGAAGGGCACGTTGTAGGGATGCGAAGCACTAGAGGCAAAAGAGAGATGGTGGGCCTCTGCTTCGCGCTTAATTGGAAGAAATGCAGGGTCGTATCTCCTAGAGCTGGACGTATCTGCGAAATGTGACGCGATGTGGTCTGCAATGACTGAAGGAATCGTAACTATATCTCCATTAATGGAGATTCCGGGTACTGAGGGCACATTCTGTACTCCGACAATACGGCGGAGTTTTGTCCACACTTGTGATGACGGAGTATGTGCCGTGATGGATGACACATACTTTTCCCACGTAGCTTTCTTACTTTCTCGAATCAAAAAGCGGGCCTTCGCGTGCAGACGCTTAAATGCGATATGATTGGCCATCGTAGGATTCCGACGATAATGTTTAAAAGCCCGTCGGCGATCACGTATGGCTGCTGCAATGTCGTCCGTCCACCATGGGACCTGCTTCCGGCGACGAATACCGGACGAGGAAGGAATTGTTTCCTCTGCAGCAGCCAAAATTCCAGTAGTAATGGAAGAGACGTGGTCGTCAACAGACTCCAGCATATCATCAGCCATCACTGCGCGTTTTGTAAATTCTGGCCAATTTGCCCGCCGAAGTAACCAGCGCTTGGGTACTTCGGACTGTCTTTGATTCAAGAGAGACAGAATTATCGGGAAGTGGTCACTATCACAGAGGTCGTCGTGAACTTGCCACCGTAACAGGGGAACTAGCGCACGGCTACACAAAGTGACATCCAGGTGTGAGAATGTGCCATGCGCGCTACTGAAATGTGTCGGTTCCCCTGTATTGAGCACACAAAGATCAAATAGCTTGATCATTCGCTCGAGGTTCCTTCAAATCTTGTAGTGCATGCATATCAAGGTTATAATCCGGTGGAAAGTACACGTTGCAAACCGTTGTCATTACTGGCAACGGAGTGCGAACTGCAACTGCATCTAGCTGAGTACGGAGCGGTACTTCTTCGCTGAAGATGTCGGAGCGAACTAGGGTACAAACGCCCCCAGTTGCCGCGCCATCCACAGCTACTCTGTCTTTGGAATAAAGACGATATTCTCTCATAGTCGTGTCGTGTCCAGGTCTCAAGCGAGATTCCTGTAGACAGACTATGGAGGCCGCGTAGACGGATATCAGTTGACGTAACTCAGCCAGGCGACAGTGGTAACTACTGCAGTTCCACTGCAATAGTGCCATTGTGTGGATTGGTAGTGTTGCGAAATTAGGACAATTGCTTGCCCTTCTTTTTGTCAACTACCTGCCATTTTCCGCCGTTGTTGTCGGTATTGTCGTCACCATCCACGACAATGAGTGGTTCAGTCTCCATTGTCTCCTCAGAAGAAGGAGGCGCAGTGACTGGACCCTCCGCGGACGGTGATCTCATTGGTCTGGAACAGTGGGCCTTCTTTCTGGGAGAACTAGGTTCTCCAGAAAGTGATCGAACAAGAGGGCGTCGGGGCCTCTCGCTCTTGCCCACCGTTTCTCTCTTTTTGGGAGGAGAGCCGGCAGATGGCTTGCCGGATTTCTTCGGTGATCCTGTGGACCCCGACTGAGTTGGAGAAGGCTTCTTCTCCAATTTTTTAAGGGAGCTCTGTGGCTTCACCTTCTCCTCCTTTATGATCTGGGCATTGGAAGGAGGGCTGGACTTTCCAGCCCTATTTGGGGAAGTCTTTCCCCCCGCCCTGTTGGGGGAGGACTTCCCAGCCGAACGTTCCTGGGAAGGGCCCTTCCCAGGCAACGTCGACAGTAACGCTCTTTTCGGTTTTTCACATGGTTAAACTCCAGTTTCTTTACTTACTGAATTTTGTTGCTGGCTTTGACTTTTCAATGCATTTTCAGTACCGGTGTTGTGTACAAAACTCTGTGGAGTGATCCGTACGTTTGCGACCTTTTCCCCGAATGAGATGGAGAACTCCGGAGCAGCCATGGACTTGAACTTCCTCCGGGCGTCTGGATAAGATAGCTTATCCAGCGTTTTTATCTCCTGGATCTTCTTCTCCCGCTTGAATGTGGGGCACTCCTTGGAGATTGGAGCATGCGTACCCGGGCAGTTGACGCACACAGGTGGTGGTGTGCATTCAACCCCAGCATGCTCGCACTTCCCACACATTTTGCAGGTCGTCGAACCTGTACATCGCAATGAGGTGTGGCCAAACTTTTGACAGTTATAACACCTCATTGGTGCCGGAATGTACGGACGAACAGTCAGACGATACATAGCTACTTTTATTCGTTCAGGTATGGTCTCAGCGTCGAAGGTAAGGATGAAAGCACCCGTATCGAGTAGCTTATCACCCACACGCCTCTTCAACCTCTTCACGTCGGTTACACCCCGACGTGCTAGGTACCGGATCATTGTATCATCGGAAGACTTAACCAAATCCCTGTGGAATATAACTCCCTTGCAGGAGTTAAGGGTTTGGTGCTTCTCGATTTTCACCTCTACCTTACCGAATAACTTGGCTTTAAGTAGCCGTCTGGACTGTTCAGCCGTAGATGTCTTGATAAGTACGGATCCATCTCGGAGCTTGCGCATCTCGTCGACTTCACCAGCAACAATTTCTTCGATTGAATTGCTTATCATAAAAGGACATTCGTCAAGGAAACTTTTACCATGGACCCTGGAAGCAACCAGGAATCGAGGAAGACGTTCGTCACTCATGTAGTCTACAGGAACTGGAGTATACCGCTTACGTTTTTTACCTATATTTGACGCTGTTTTTTGAAGGGTGCCACCCTTTGTAAAAGAAGGAAGAGAAAGAGGTTCCGTCTTTTGTCCCACGAGTACTCACGGAAATAAGAGGTCGACCTCCGGCAGAGCCAAGGAGATTTACCGGAGGCAAGGCTATATACTCCAGAGGGCGCCCGGTATCTGGAGGGGGTCGCTTGGAACTACTCTCCCAGTAGCCATGCATCACCTCGCCACGACCCGAAACTTGTGATTGGGGGAGGATAAAACCTCCGTACTAACCTAATTATTTTTTAATTTAATTTTTTTAATTATTTTTTATTTTTTTTTATTTCTCTGTAATGTCTAACCTAATCTACCCGAGGCAGAGAGGGTGGCCAGACAGGAAGAGGAATGAAATTAAAGATGGTGAGAATAGAAGGGTAGAAATAGTGATGAAAAATAAAGAGCACAGACACCTCTCAAGCAACTCGGGGGACACCTTGTTAGTCTGGCCCTACACCGAGGCCTATCCAGCATGGGTAACCCTGAGCTGGCACAGCCCTCGGGATCAACAAGCACACAAGCCCCCACACCGACTTCAAGGTCATGGTGTCCCTAGAGGGGGTTTGTCATGATGGAGTCTGTTTGCACGTAGACTTGATTATCTTACTTAGAGCATTAATACTATAGAGTGCGCTTAGCGCCACCTCGTCCATGTTGCGGCTTGAAGCCAACATCTCGATCAGCTGACTGGGGGGTAGTTCGAAGCAGAGTCCGAGAGGATATAAGGAAATTGTCAAACAGTGACATTCGAAAAGGAGGCGAATTCGGAATATGAGATGTACCCTGCTTAGCTGATGTGGTTAAGCGTGATTTACAATAAACACCGTGGTCATAAATGCGTAATTACGACGAAAATGTTTAAAACCAAAAGAGACCTACGATATGATACACCCTCATTATGATCGTATTTTTTGCAAGTATTACATCTCCGTGAGTAACACTAATTGTTTAATGTTAATTATTTATTATAATGTAAGAGACAAGTATTTTTTCCAATTACCGCATCATATTGGGATTAATAGCTGAAAGGTAATCTCTGAAAGTTGTCCGTAAGGAATTATAGCCTAATTTTAAATATTAATGCGACTGACATCTACAATAAACACTTCATAACTTCCACAAACAACTTTAAAATACTGTATTTACCGTGCTTGGCGTACTTTTGACTCAAATAGGCCTACTTCAAACCAATGCCCAACAACACAAGATGCAAAGAGTGACACATAGCCTACAGGACCATTATGGAAAGAAAAGAACACAAGTATCATACTTCATTGAACCATACACCACCAACAGATGACAACAAAAATGAACTCTCCAGGGTAAAGGATAAACAGGCACCATGACAAGAAATATTCTCTTATCATAAGTTATAAAAATTCACAATACAGTAGGGTCAACTGCATATCAATTGGCACTGGTTGTAGTACCTATTTATGCCCATGAAGCAGGGATTTGTTATAGTATGCTGCTTCAACATAATAATAATAATAATAATAATAATAATAATAATAATAATAATAATAATAATAATAATAATAAAAAGATACATAAAATGCTACACAGGTAAAATTTCACTCCACTGCCACCTACTAAATTAAGCTTAGTTTAAAGCCCAACATAAACTAATGTACATGCCACATTTGAAGTCCTAGGCCTAAAAATAGGAGGTCACATCTGAAGAAAAGAAAACATCCTGCAGCATTCAGTAATGTTGTTCCCACAGTACAGAAACAAGACATGCCAATATAAAAGTAATTTTAAAATGAATTTCTATAAAAATCAACCTAACTCATAGACAGAATGATTAGAGGGAATATGCCTAAAAGTAGAACACTCATATAAATCAGTGGAACTAGCATACCACACCAGCATCCTCTTACATAAGCAGCTTGAGTCTATATAAATATTCCAGTCACAGGAAGCATAGAAATCCTCATATAGGCCTACACACTCTAACACGTTTATGTAGCAAATGCAATAATTATATTATAAAGCCCTCATACTGTGGATATTCTCTGCTTTCAATGGTTACTGCCATCTCTTTGAACAAAGATTACGGCTGTTCAAGATATCAAATATGTTGTTCACGAGCCTAACAAATTTTACAGTCCTCTCACACCCTTGAAACTGAGGAAGATTTAAGTCTCTGTCACAGTATGTCATTGCACTTGCAACACTTTCACTGAATGTTTGTGTGGCGAGCTTTACTTTTCATGGGTTCCTTCTCCCAGTGAATGTGCCTCTTGGTAAGTTTTGTTCCTAGATGAAGGCCCTCGATACTCTGAAGTTTCTCTAACTCTTCTATGTACCTCCAATCTATGACATTATTACCCCTGGCGAAAGTTCTCTTAGCTCCTGAAGTATTCCTCACTAATTTCATAGCATGGCAAGCATCTAGAAGAATAAACACTTTAGAATCATTTGAGGGATTTTCAAAGCAGTTCACCATATTATTTTCATCAAAAGAAGCTCCCAGACAACGGGCCATGGATAAATTAGAAGCAGCGCCATCAAAAGTAAGTGACACTACAATTACATTTAGGTCATTTAAAAATTTAAGGCACTCAATCACTAGGTTTGGTCTCTCCGAGCCACATAAACCGTTAATCAAAAAATAACCCACTGGAATTTTCCAGTGTCCATTTAGTGAGACCACCATAAACACTAAAGCCTTCAGGTAAATCCTGATCCTCGATTTCAGTACCACAATTCATATAAACAAGAAATTGTTTTCCATCAAATTCAATGTGCTTCCGGATGCACATTTCATCCATCATCAGTGCACACACTAGGGGCTTTCCATTGATAGCCATCTCCTTCCCTTTCGAAATGAGAGCAGTTGTGGCCTCTGAACTGAATCCTGGCTTACCATCCACCAACTGATACCACCTCCGCAGTGTAGGCCTACTTGGATGGGGCAAACCTTAAGGAAATACATCCCTCAAGTAGCTGTATGCACAACTTGAATAGAAATTCAATGTAAGTGCAAAGCAGCGTAGTTCAGGATACTCTGCTCTTGTATCACCATCCTTTGTTACATCAGAAGTTGGGCAGCAGCAGGAGAAAGACATTTCTGGAACAATGGAAGTTGAAAGGTGCATTATGCTTTTTCACAAGTTAATTTATGGTATTACATTATTTTTGAAATATTTGTTTAACAGAGATTGTGATACAATAAAAACAAATTACAGACTTCTAAAGGCTCCAAATTTTATGTATGTATGTATGTATGTATGTATGTATGTATGTATGTATGTATGTATGTATGTCTGTTAGGTCCTCAACCCAGAGACTGGTTGGATCCTCAAATAGCACCACCAAAGGCTAGCAGATATAGGGAAACCGAAAAAAATTACTTAAGCTGTTGTTTTCTTACCTCAAGCATGCAAGCGGCATCTTCAGTTATCATCATTTTCTCCTTCGGATGGTTTACTAAGGCTTTCCCATTCTGCAACTTATTAATAGCTCGCCGATACTTCTGCCTTTCCAATTTTAGCTTCTTATGGGATTTATGAATAACTTCCCTGGCAACCTGCTTGAAGGTCTGAGCTTTCCTTGGTGACTTTACCATTTCCTCACTGTAATCACCAACATAAGATTTTCTGAACACCTTTGTTTTGGGAAGAGACTCATTCTCCTCTTCCTGAGGAACACTGAAAAAATATGAAAATTATAAGGGTCAACAACAAAAATGTCTTACCTATGTGTAATATAGTAACCTGATATGCTGCAATAGATGTTGCAGTTGAACAGTATGTTAAATGTCTTAAACACAAATATTTCACATAAGGATGACAGGACACATTCCTGCATAAAACTATGGAAAATAATTTTTAAAAATAAGAAAATCTGCTCACACACAACTTGTTGATGCAACAGGATCCACTTGAAGTTTCCTCTTCACAGGAGGTTTCCTCCTCTTCTCAGCTGGTAAAAGGTGGGGTGGAAAATTAAAAATTGTTGGTACTGCATTTGGCTTCAGTTTGACTCCTACACCAAATGCTTCATTATCAAAACATTCCGGTGAAAAATGCTTAGAGCATAATCTTGAATGCTTCTCAGGCAAGAAATTCTCTCTTCTTAATGCAACTACCCATTTGATTTTTTCTTGTCTCATCAGCAGGAAAACTGAAATCAATAAAAGCACAGTATTCAAAATTGCTGTAATCGGGAAACTGGAACTGTAACCAATAAAATAAATTACATGTAATTGTACGTATTCTACAGACACCTGACAACAACTGTATGAAACCCCTTACATCATCATCATATTTACGTAAATATTTACTTACCCGTGAAAGGAAATGCCAAATCCTTTTTTGAAGGTCTCCTTGCATCCATACGCTACGCAATAGTGCACCATCGCTTCATTAACAGTAGCTAAAAGTCACTTTTAAGTACGCTGATCACTATTCTCGCCTATAACACAATGTTCAAAACTCTCGCACTACCCACCAGTCAGCTGATTGAGATCCTTGCTTCAAGAATGTGACGTCATCAGCCATCTATTGGATATATGATCGAAGTTATCTTAGCAGCATGTAAGTTGTTAGGAACGCTCTGCCATCTGTTGAATATATTTGGGAGTTGGAAAATGGTAGAGAATCAAAGAGAATCTAGCAGGGAATAACGCAGCGAATAGTATTCTTCCATAATCAGAGGAAGTGTATACTCTCTGGCTTGACAGGTAGTAATCAAACATGGCTGCATGCAATATTACATAATCAGAATATTAAAGTGTTAGGCTGGGTTCACACCAAACACGTCCAGTCACTGCTAGTCCGTCAACAGGAAAATCCAACACGGAAATCTCCCTTTGTTTTGGGCTACCACAGCTATACTGTATTTCATTCACACAGACCAAGTCTCAGTCAATTCAAGGTTAAACCAGTCCCGTCAAGTGGAAGGGGAACCAAACCGGGCTTAGTCTGATGCGTCCAGTCCAGTCTAGTCTCGTTTTAACAACACGAGTCACATTCTGATCAGTGTAGTTATTTAGCGTTTTTTCCTTCTTGCGTATTGTGCATGAATCTGGAAAAGTGGATTTTCTTTTATGCAATTTACTAAAATGTCTGTGCTTTGTAATTATGTTAATATCACTGTAATTATAATATTTATGTTAAAATAATATAATTTGTATTGTAATTATTTTGTGTGGTGTAATAAATACTTATTTGCATTAAAGGTAGTATTTGTGTTCACAAACTTTCATACCCCATTCGGAAAAAAATATAAAATTTGAACGGATCGTTCACCAAGTCGGGAAACAAATGAGAGAAAGCACCATAGATATCCCTTCTGAAATTAATCGGATGGGCCTACAATCGCGTTCTTGTTTTTTTTTTCCGGCGAACTATCCGGCGCAAAACTATAAATTTAACTAGCTCAACTTCCATTTCCAAGGCAGAAGGAAAACCGAATTCTATCCACACCTTGTCCTTTCTTCTGGGTATGTGACTGGACTGGACGTGCTTGGTTTGAAACCACAGGACTTAACTAGACGGGCTTGGCCGTGACGGACCTAGACGTACCCAGACGGTGGTCACGAGCTAGAGGCGGAAAACTATCGATAGTTATCGATAGCGACCACTATCGTCATACATCGATAGTCAGTTGCCTATTATCGATAGTCGAGGATAGTTCTTTTTTCCCCGTCATTGGCTTATTTTTCGCGCTAACAAATTGTACAGCTGTTTGCAGTTAACTGGTGAGGAATTTGTTCCAATTCATAGGTGTGCATTTAAGTATCTCCGCGTAACTGCGACTTCAGTGCCGGCAGAAAGACAATTTGGCATTTTGGAAGGTGGGATTCTCCATTCAACCTAACCTTAGTTGAGTCGATGCCAATACGGGACAAAAAAAAATGAGATTTGTATGTTGTCAGAGACTGTATGTAGGTGAGAGAAGAAAGGGCACATTTTAGGTCAAAGACTTCATGAAAGCAACTGAAAACTCATCTGCCATCTGTTGAGAATGCTGTAAAACTATTCTTAAAGATAACCCGAGAAAATGTCGGGCGATTGCAAAATTAACACTGCGGCTAAACGAGAATTTCTCAGGCGGTCACGTTATGGGCAAGCGCGTGCAGACAGAGAATGTCTCGGACGTGCCACTGAGGAAATTTATGAGTGATTCCGATTTGAATTTCAGAAATTACATAGCATGAAATAGTTGTGCTTTCTACTGACTTTTTGTAGATTGTGCTCAATAAATGTTCTATTTTCGGGCATATAATGATATGATTCGTTCCACTGTTTGAAAACTATCGATAGTAGAGCTCATAATATCGGAAAATATCGATGGCGATTACTATCGGTTTTGCCGCCTCTAACTGAACAAGACCGACTGCAATCCTCAGACCTTAATGCTAGTCTCGATCGCTCAAAGATGGCGAATCGAGTAGCCGGAATTGTTGGAAATGTGGATGTTTTGGTTTGTTGTTATTGTATGTAGTCGGTGTAATTTTATGAAAGTTGACGATAAATGTTAGTTTCTTTGTAGAATATCAGTGTACAAGTGTATTTATATGAGTAAGTGGATACATAGGATCTGTAATTATACGCAGTAATGTGAGAATGTGCTTGTTTTGATCGTGTTTTTACCCATTAAAGAACATGAGTGCACTAGGTGGACCAGTTTTTAGTCTAACTATGGCAATGCCTCTCATACAACTATTATTAAGTTTCCTACGGAATAGAACATTAGAAGAGAAATCGATTAGGAATATACATCGTAATTACTTTGAAGTCCATGACAAAACTGTAGCGTGCATACATCATTTTGAGAATGAGTCTGAGGTTAGGAAAGCCTGTTCTCTACTTCCAAACTATTCGTATTTCTCGAAAAATATTAACTTAGATAGAATATAATTGATGTTGTGTTATTCCGTCAGTATCTATGTGCTTCGAAGTGTCTAATGATTTAGATGCAAGTGTATTTTACAATAATCTGTGTTTGCCTGCGGAAATGTTTGGCTGGATCTTGCAGTACAACAAAACTTATAAGTGTGACAGATGGAGCAATCTGTATACTGTTACACAAAAGAAATAGTGACAGAGGGATTGGCTGAGTTTATAACGTAGGGTTTTACACCACTAACACCTTCCGACTCATGCAGTGGCCATCTGTTATCAAGCAGACTGCGCCGAACTGAAGCTCGAGCATGTGGTTAAATATCAATGTTTAGTCAATAGAGTTGTTGCACTCATGATCTTTAATGGGTAAATTAAATATCGTCTGGCTTTTAGTGCCGGGATATCCCAGGACGGGTTCGGCTCGCCAGGTGCAGGTCTTTCTCTTTGACGGCCGTAAGCGACCTGCGCGTCGTGATGAGGATGAAATGATGATTAAGACAAAACATACACCCAGCCCCTGTGCCTTAGGAATTAACCAATTAAGGTTAAAATCCCCGACCCGGCCTGGAATCGAACCCGGGACCGTCTGAACCGAAGGCCAGTACGCTGACCGTTCAGCCAATGAGTCGGACATCTTTAATGGGTAAAAACCTATTAGGTATATCTTTAGTGTCTGAACGTTTCATTACTAAGATCACTATCATTGTGTGAAGTGCTGTTATGCCATATGTCAACATTATATTTATTTATTTATTTATTTATTTATTTATTTATTTATTTATTTATTTATTTATTTATTTATTTATTTATTTATTTATTTATTTATTTATTTGGGAAACCAAAACAGCGAGAAGCCGAATTACACTACCAGGGCCGTTCATTAGGTTAACATAATCATTTCGGGTGTACTTGATCTGAGTGACTCAGGCGGTTAAGACGCTGGCCTTCTGATCCAAAGTTGGCAGATTCGATCCTGGCTCAGTCCGGTTGTATTTGAAGGTGCTCAAATACGTCAGCCTCGTGTCGGTAGATTTACTGGCACGTAAAGGAACTACGGCAGGACTAAATTTCGGCATTTTGACGTTTCCGAAACCCGTATAAAAGACAAGTGGGACGTAAAGCCAATAACATTATTATTTCGGCTGTACTTCCCATTCATTGGGTAGTGAATTTAAGAAATTGTCCACCTCTTCAAAACTAAGGCAACAAGTTATGTTTCATAGTTCTCACGAGAGCGAATAAATCGAGAAAATCTACGAGAAAACATTATTTGATTAATTGTCATGTCTAAATAATCAACTTGTTGGTCTCTTTTCTAATAGAATATATGTGATTCTAGTTGATTATATGTGGTGCGTACTTGTTGACGAAGCGTTTTCATACGTGTAAAAGTGATTTTCCCTATGATGTTACATTTATCATATTAAATTACCGCCGTTTGTATAATATGTACGTGATATTTTCGTGTTAGCCAATACCAGCAATCCGGCTACTTCGGCCGCCATGTTTTTTTAATATTACGGTCTGAGAATTGGAGTCGGTCTTGAACTGAAGCACCGCCGTCTCAATTTCTATATACTGCCTGCTCTGTGCCACGAGAATTGCGTTTACAGCGACATTGCAGATGGCAGCACTTGCCGCACCCAGAGAACATGTTGGTTAGATGAGAGTTGGTCCGTAACATCAATATAAAATGAAAAATAATCTTTAACATGTTACTAATTGAGAGGATAATGCACATACAGAAACTAACATTCGACATTTGAGCTTGGCTTAAGATATAGAAACGTAAAATAATACAGTAGATATTATATTAGGATCATCCCATGCTGCAAGGTACATGCCAATTTCTCGACACGAATAACGGAACACCTTTTCCGTACTTTTCTTACTGTTATTTACCAGCAGTGGGCGCAAAAAAAATTCTATCACTATTTCGCTGACCCTTTGTTTATGACCAGTTTTCAGGATACATTTTATAGCACATAATGCAGTGCGGGCGTTCGTCATGTCATTAAATCCGCCACCCAATCTCACTGAACTAAATAGATCTATTGCGTCTCCAGAAAATCATCTAGCGAGAACATAAAATAACCGATTTTGTAACAGATAAGAGACACATTCACTATAGATTTCACAGTTAGCGAGACAGCATCTGCCGTCTCATTAGTCAGACACTTCAGTTTTTCACGTTTTGATTCCATCCGAATTATTTTAACGTACTTGATGAAATCATCATTCAACCATTGTAAGTATTTTATCTGCTGGTGAATAGAAATGCACAAAATCTAGATTGTTTTTTCGAAAGGCATTACAGTAATCATTTCTGAACTACAAGGGATAGATCGGAGACTTCTAAGCCTTTAACGAGGAAGTAGGCAGCAGGACTAGATAACTTCTCTGAAAGTCGGATTACAAGAAAACACAACAGTTTATTCGCGAGAGCATGAGATTTTACAATATCTGTGCTCCATACACTTTCAACATTGACCACACAAGCAAACTTGTCACTGGTTCGATTCTAGAGGAGCCGTACCTAATTAGCCATTTAATCAGCGATCAGTTACACTTCTGTCAGTTGGTCTGAGAGTTTTACATTCTGCTCTAAGTCTTTCCTTGGGATATCCCGACAAATACAATCAACATTTTCCATTTACGCTACCTGTCCAGAGTACTTCGTGACGGAGCTGACACAAGACAAGGAGTTCTGCCATATTCATAACCGTTTAGGATACCATTCCCCACGCTACGTAGTAGCGCGTGATTTGTTCTGACTGCCCGGATTTTGGTTTGCGAAAATTGTGGATTTGATTTTTAAAAATGGTCGTTTTTCCATTATATTTGGCTGCTTCCTTTACTTTTTCAAACGATCAATTTCTGGGTTGTCTTCGAATTGTCTCTGTAGTCTTTTAACTTCATTATGGTTAGTCATCAGCTGTTATCGCAGTCTCAGAATTCTTGATCGTAGCCTCTAATGTCTGATTTTCTGACCTCTGCTGTCATTCTTACTCGTTAGAATATTGACTTCGATTGATACTATTTCCTGCGGTTGAAGAGCATGTTTCATCACAGATTTCTTCCGAAGAAATATCTTATCGCTGTCTGGTCTTTCGTGGAGCTATTTTTCTGGTTTGAAGGTAATGGGGATAATTCGAATACCGACTAGGCACGCTCTCTGTCTTCAATATATTTTTATTTTATTTTTATTTTTTACCTCCATCTCTAAAATTGAGGCTTCAAACACAGGAATAATCGGATGGAATCCATTGATTACCCTTGGTTTATCCTTGCCTTGATATAGCGTTAAGCCAATTTTACCAAAGTTCTTTACTTGGTTGGATAACAGGAATCCTCACACCTGAATAATTTGGATTTCCTGCTTTCATATACAGAGAAGAACACAACAATTAATCATTTTACAACCAGGGACACACACATAAATGCTTGAAGCAAACGCACTGGAACACAATAACGTGGGTACGGAGATAAGTTGGGTGCGTTAGCTGGCGCCCCTAGCGGAGGTTCGTGACACTAAGAGCTCACGCTGAGAAGCACGTTAACCGCATAGCATAGAGCAGGCAGTACTATCTGCGCACTTTTTAGCGATAGATTTACACCCTAGTGCTGAATCGATCGACTTCGGTTATCTTCGAGATTCGTATTGGCAACTTTTGAAACACAAACTAAGAATCGCTTATCATCGCTGTGCGACATCTGGCGTACACTGTAAGTACTCGTACTGTTGTTGTTTACACAGCAAAGCCAAACTATAGAATTCATGCTAGGAACAAGATTCGCATCGGGAAATATTATATAGTATCTGGTGATACATTTGGTATTTACCCGACAAAATTAATTAAATCTCAGCCATAGACGCCCAAGAGAGATCCGGTTTACTCTAGGTCCGCTAGATGGCAGACAGAGAAAACCGGAACGTCGAAATTGACGAGCAGACAGCCAGATGGCGTCAAATCGAAATGTCTGCAAACGGTAGCTGAGGCCATACGATTACTACTACTACTATATAGTATTATATATTGTGTGTGTGACAGAGTTGTTGGCGTTAAGGTAATAAAGGTTTAGAAAATTCATATCGATCGATCATATTATCGATTCAATTCAGATTTCATTTCCATTCAGTTGGCAGTATTTACCGGAACCGGCAGTGTTTCCTTCTTACTCTTCGCCAAGTACAAAAATCTATCACTAAAAAGTGCGCGTACAGTATATAGGATTGAGACGGCGGTGAACTGAAGCAATGAAACGAAAGCAAAGAACTTCCGTGAACACAGACATCACACACGAAATTGTTGAAAAGTGTAAGACAAACAATAGAGATACGTGTGTTACTGTGAGCGTAGCACCAAAGGTACTTGTAAAGTAGTAAAGTAGGTGTATATAATATTCTCCAAAAATAAAATATTTCTTAATTTACCGCAAATTTTAGACTTCAACTGTGTAAAATTATCAAAAAAGGCTCTCACGGCCGCAGATCTTATAATCACGGCAACAGAACCAGCTTTTGGGTGGTTAGGCCGTGTGCATATTTTGCAGAGTTTCGTCCAGACGTGCCATTTGGACTCATCAGCTGGAATGGCACGCCCCTCCAGGACTCTGCTTAGCAGTGGCATACCAAACTGTAACGTAACGTAAAGTCGGTTATTTCAATTCTTCCCCAGAAGGGGGAAGCGGGCCATCAGCTCAACGATGGAGCTCTTCGGCCATAGAAGGAGAAAAGTTGTGTAGAAGAGTAACTATAGAAGGTATGTATTGTACATACCGAAAAGGGAGACAATGAATAAATGTGGCGCAGGGGTACCATCACAGCCAGCCGGGCCCCAGGGAAGACCCGCCAAGCTCCCCGCACAAGCCAACCCGTACAAGTACCCAGAGGAGAGGAAACAGGACGTTTATTTATATTCACGTATCTCGGGCGCGCATGTCGAAAAGCTCTGCATAGATTTACAAAAACATATTACATTGAATGAGATGGTATAAGAGAGGGGTGCGGAAGGAAGTTGGAATACGGAGTAGGATAGTATTGTAAGAGAAGGTAGTAAAGGGTGGTGGTCATATTTGTAACGGAAGTAGCGTAGAGACGAAGGAGGTCCAGGATCTGGAGAGGGGGTAAGATGAAAGGTGGTTGTGGAACGGGTAGGTTGACATTGTATGGCGGTGGTGGGGTGGGTGGCGGGGTAGAGAAAGGGCGAGGAGAAGGGTTCCGTAGAGGGGGGTTGTCGGTGCGAGGTGGGGAGCGGGAAGGCTCCACTCGATATGTCCGCCTACGAAAACGAGCTCCGGTGGCAATGAGATGATTGACATCCTCACGGAAGGAAGTTGGAGGCGAATCATATAAGTCGGGCCGTCGTTGTTAAAAATGCGAAATGCCCGTCGAGCTGGTACCCCTGCCAGTTGCAGTTCTTGAAGTAGATCACGTTCGGTGACGGCAGGGTCAATCCCACGGATGACGCAGCTCGGAGATGGAGTCGGGTGATTAGCTGGAGTGGAGGCATCTTCAGTTCCACGGGAGAAAGGTGGTGCTGACGCAGTGGATCCATGAGGTGGGCAGGGGGTAGCTGGGGACTGGTTATAGGCGGAGATGGGGAGGTAGTAGGTGTAGACATAATAGGGGAGGGATGACTATACGTAATAGTGGAAGTAGAAGAAGGAGGGGAAAGAAGGACAGAAGTTGTGACGGTGATGGTGGTAGTGGTAGTAGTAGTAGTAGTAGTAGTAGTAGTAGTAAGTGTAGGCGAAGAATGATAACCGGTGATAAGAGTAAGAAGATCGCTGGGGAGGGACGTGACAGTGAAAGGAAAATCAGGAAGAGAGGCCAGTTGCTGTAAGAAATGCTCCGGAGTGGGGACCGCTTTACTGGTGACACCAAAGAGCCTGATACCGCTGTTGATGATTCCTATCGGTGGTCCTGGATAGCGGAAGAAGGCAACGACGTCTGGAGATGGTTGACCAGATAAGTCATCCTGGAGGCGAAGAACTGTGTCAGGAATGGATCCACCGCGGCAAATTTCATCACGGATGGCGGTGGGGGAGTGAGAGGTGTCCACGTTCTTGATGAGACACGAGTACATTGTAGTGGAGGAAGGCGACGGCCAACGAGGCGTCTGCCCGTTTGATTATTATTGGGCCGACTGAGTGATAGCGGAGAAGAGCGCCACCCAGCCGAAAAAATCGTGGACAAACGAAGAGGGAGCGACCAAACTATCTATTTCTAGTTTTCATTCCCCTCCCTGAAGGGGAGGGGCGGGCCACCCTGAAGGTAACGCCTTCACTCTGGCCAGGAGTTTCGGCAGGAAGGAGGAGTGATGGTATGGGGAGGAGGGTAGTTTGATGTATGGAGTTAGAAGGTGTGTGCGGATGGTATTTAAATATCGGGGATGTGTGCAAAGGATTAAATATAATGGGAAAGGAAGGTGGATAAAGGAAGGGTTTTTTGTTGTGAGGGAGGGCATATATTTTTATTTTTATTTTTTGTGGGGGAGGGCATATATATATATGTTGTATTTATTTATTTTTTGTACATTGATATTTAAATACGGTTTACAGTTTGACAGTACTTGGGATATTAACATAAATTAATGAGTTTTATCTTTACAGTCATGTATGAAGTTCCAAAGTTTAACACAGTACTGATTAGAAATTTTCCGTTGATTCCTTCGCCATGATGATCTCTTCTGAAGATAGAGGGGCCAATATGTGAAGAATAACATTAATTTCGTGATGCACTCACAAGACGACATTTAACAGGATGTAAGTGGATTCAGTGATTAAAAATGTTGGGGAGGATGCGATGCTAGGATGTGGGTGCAGGAGCTGAGGGGGCTGGGGATGTGTTCAGACAAGGGTTTCTAACGGAGTAAAGTGGAAGTGCGAATTTAGGCCGGAATGGGTGGAAAGAAAATGAAGATTGAATGTTTGGTTTGCTGCGGCTTGTAAGTGAGTGAGGACTAAGGGACGGTTGTAGGGATGGATATTTAGTAATGAAATGGTGACAAAACGAATTAGATCCTCTACTGTAGGTATTTGGAAGAGGGAACGGCTAGGTGACGTAGGTGGATCAATGGTTCTGATAGGGGCTATGAGTTCTGGTTGATTTCGAGGTGGTGCAGGGCGGCGACGGCAGCGACGAGAATGCACTGCGTGATTACCTCCATAGGTATGGCATTGCGGGGGTTGATGCGTGTTGGGGCACCGGGGTGTAAAGTGATCTTGATTGCAATGTCCACATTTAGGTGTCTTGGCGGTACACTGAATGGTGGTATGATTATTGTAAATGAGACAGCGCTTACACCGTATGGCTTGTGGTGGTGGGGCACGAGATGGTTCCACTTTATGGTGGTACCTACGTATAGAGACCCCGCTGGCCAAAATACGGTCGACATCTTCGGGCGATAGCAGAAGAATTCTCACCATATAGGTGGGACCCGTGGAGTTCTTGATTCTGAATGCCTTCTTGACTGGGGTGCCTTCCGCGTGATGTTCGGGGATTATTGTTTCTTCCGTAATAGAAGGGTAAACACCTCGTATTACACAGCTGAGAAGGCGGTAGCGTGGTGGGGACGGGGGAGTTTTGATGGGTTGAGGAGAGAGGAGTTGAAAAGGGGTAGTTGATCCAAGTTGGTGAGCTCCTATTGCAGTGGTGAGTTGAGTGGCCGCGATGTCCCCATTAACTTGAATGATGACTCCAGTTGTTGTTCGTCGGATGTCCGCTATATCCTCACAACGCATATTAAATCTGAGCATGGTGGAGAAAATAGCGTTGGGAGACTGGAACTCGGGGGCAGGATTTGAGAGTAGAAATGAATGCGTTCCTGAGGGGGCAGATTGAAGCAAACGGGAATAAACGATGGGACGTCTTGTGCCGGATACGGATGAAAGACCGAGTGTAGAGAGGGTAGTGGTGGTGGGTAGAGAATTGACAGAAATGGGCTGATGGATGGCGGCCATGGACTGCGGAGGCGCACTTGTATTGTCTGTCGATGGTGCAGGGTTCGGGTCTAGAGCAAGGCGTCGTGGGGCTTGTCCTTCCTCCGGAGCAGACTGTGGAGAAAACCTCTTAAACTGGAAGTGAACTGTAGTGTTGTCCCCCAGCGAAGCTGTTGTCGTGGGAAGAAATCTGGCCTGGTAGTCAGGGGCGGCAAAACTAGACAGTACGGCTGAGTGGTAAGCTGCTGCAGCTGTTTGACTGAAGTCAGTGACGGTGGTGGTAGTGGCTGTCGTGGTCGTTGCTGTAGAGGTAGCTGGACGATAAGGTTGATAGCGATGCATGACGAAGAGTGGTGTTACGGTCGTCTAAGGATGTGCAGTACGACTGACGATGAGCTCGCCATGAGGTGATACCTCTCGGAAATTTTTCTGCCCACCTAGTCAGAACACTTTTTTAACAGGGAATGCCCTGCGTGCCTGAGTTACGGTGTAGAAAAACCGTTGGACGGTTATTTCATTCCTGCCCGGTAAGGGGCAGGTGGGCCACCAGCTAAACATGTAGCTCTTTGGCCGGTGAGTGAGTACATAAAAGTTGAATTTTGGAACACATACATAGAAGTATGTCTCGTACATACTGAAAACAAAACATAATCAAATACAGATTGAAACAGAGAAAATGTAAAACATAAACAAGTATAGAACAAGGAAATATTATGTGATTTCTTCCATGTCAGTCTATTTTTCATTGATTTCGGTTGGCACACAAAGTATAAACGCACAACACATCGTATTGAGAGAGAAATGTCTTCAGTCCATCTTGACGTACGATACGGAAAACATTATGGTGGAAGCAGAAAGAAATGGACGAACACTAGTGAAACAATGAGGACGCGAAAAACACAGAATGATTGAAAATGAACACGGATAGAGATGACACTGGTAGTGTCGTAAAGCACTCAGACACAGATATTGGAGGCCGGTACCACTGCCGCGAGGAGCATCATAATATCCAGTAAAAGAAAAGTTAGAATAAAAAGGCAGTGGGACAGAGGGGGAAGTTACGTGATAGGGGTGGGGAAAAGGTAAGAGATAGCAGGAGAGCGGTCATTATTAAGGATAGCGGTGGCAAGAGGAGAAAGTTTGAGGGCTTCTTTAATCGCAGAATGATTGATGGGTAGGGCAGATTGTAAGTATTTGAGACGAAGATCATGGACATGAGTAAGGATGGTGGGGAAAGAATAAAGAGGTTGGAAGTCAGCAGAAGGGGTGTCAAAGGGGAGATGGTATGCAATACGCATAGCATGTCTGTCAAGTTTAAGCAAGGTCACGTATTGTTGTCTGTCAGCTGTGAGCCAGGTCAATGAACTGTATGTTACGACAGGGCGGATAAAAGATTTATAAACTGTGAGGATTTGGACGGAGGCCCCACGTTTTACCAGTAAGAATACGGAGGGCTCGGAAGCGTTGAAGGGCACGTTTGTAGACTTGTGTTAAATGATGTTTCCAATGAAGGTTGTTCTGGAATTGAATACCAAGGTAGATTGACCAAACTGGTTCTTTTTTATTCAAATAGTTGTTTCATTCTCCCCGTGAGGGGAGCGGGCCATCAGTCCAACAAAGGGACTCTTTGGCCGATTACAGGTACAAGAATGTGTTGTAAAATGTTTTATATGATTGTGTGCTGATAACACACGTTTTACGAAAGTTGAAAAAAAAATCTTCCTTCGTAGAACACATCAGCAAAAATAAAAGTCTGTTCCTTGAAGTACGAATCACTACAAACTTAACATAAGAACCGTAAACATTGTTTTCTTGAAGAGAAAGTATATGAAATGAAATGATAAACAAGATCGAAATGGATATGTGCAAACAATGACATAAAATTATTTACCAATTCTTGTCCAAGTGAAAAAGCCAAGTCGTCATAAGTTCTGAGAGGTCACACATACACTGAACACAAATGTAATCGGAGATGGCGGTGGCATCGCCTTTAATTCCACTAAATGTGTAAGGTGGCAATGGAAAAATAACCGGAATAAGAACCTCAGTCAGAATTGTGCGATCTGTAGTGGTCCATAACTTTATGTGCGTTTAGCTTTAGTTGTGGTGGAAAAAGGTGTTTGATTAAAGGTGTTGATTGGTTGGTAAGGATGGCGGTGGCGAGAGGAGAAAGGCTAATTGCTTCTAAAGGTTCAGATGAGCTGCGGGAAACAGCATTCTGTAAATAACGAAGACGAATAGAATGGATATGGGAAAGAATTGTTGGGAATGTATAAAGGTTATTTACTACTTCGAGTCTTGTTTCTGGTCTGAGGCGATAAGCCAGTCGAATAGCGTGACGGTCTAGTTTTAATATGTCGAGGTATTGTAGAAGGGGGGGCGGAGATCCAGGATAAGGAGGCGTACGTGATAACAGGCCGAACAAAAGCTTTGTACGTATTAATAATCTGTGTTGCTTTTAATCCCCAGGTTTGACCTAACAACCAGCGGGGGAGGTGAAACCTGCGGGATGCCTTTTTGTAAATCTGGTCCAAATGTATATTCCATTTTAAATTATTTTGAAAAGTGATGCCTAGGTAGGTTAAGAGTGGTGGTTTCGGTAAGGGGTTGATCATGTAAGGATAGGTAAATTTGGTTAGTAGGACGGCATCTACGTTTACGATTGCGGAAAATTATAAATTGTGTTTTACTTACATTGATTTTGATGTGCCAACGATTCAGCCATTGTTCGAGCTCATTTAAGTAGGTTTGTAATCGGGATTGCAGGGATCGGTTATTAGTTCCTAGAGCCAGTATTGCTATGTCATCAGCGAATTGATATAATCTGAGTGGAGGAAGAGGTTGGGGAATATCGATACAAAACAAGATATACAAAAGCGGTGACAATGGACTACCTTGTAGGACTCCTGCTTTAATAGGAAAGGGGTAGGATAATGTATTATGAATATTGATTTGGGCTGTGTGGGATTTAAGAAAGTTGGCGAGGAAACGGATGATCGTCATAGGTAGCGGGAGGTGACGAAGTTTAAATATCAGTCCGTCGATCCATACCTTGTCAAAGGCTTTCTCAACGTCTAGACTGATAAGGGCTGCGCGGTTTTTGGGAGGTAAATATTTTGTGAGGGATGCAGAGATATGAAAGAGGTGGTCATGTGTGGAGTGCTGAGGGCGGAAACCGGCTTGCGATTGTGGTATGAGATGTAGGGAATTGAGATAGGAATATATACGGCGTACGAGGATGGTTACTAAGATTTTAGAATACACTGTTAGAAGGCTAATAGGACGATATGAATTTAGGAGGGATGGTAGACCAAACTGTATGGCCTTGCCGTGTTAGCAAATACAGATTGCTAACCTGCTAAAGGAGAAATGAATTCTCCATTTAAAAATACGTACTCCCCCATGGAGATACAATATCAAAAAAGGCTTTCACGGCCGCAGATCTTGTATTCACGGGAATAGAACGAGCTTTTGGGTGGTTAGGCCGTGTGCTGGTTCTATTCCAGCAATTATTATGTTCCGTTTGTGACAAATTTTACAGTGACATTTCTTAGATAGGAATGCGCGACGTAACCCAATTTTCTTGTAGGGTTTAGCTTCATTTTCCACTTCTGTAGCCTTTCTCTTATGTGGTCTTCGTGTATGTGATTGTGTTTGTTTGTGTCCGGGAAAAATCTTGAAATATGGATGGAATTGACGTTCGGAAGTAGGATTTTTAGTGCTGTGCTTTACAATATAATCCGAGTCCTTAAAATGCCTACTGCAAACAGTGTAATGCACATCAGGTTTCCACAGAGATCCCAGTCTATTTCTTTGACGAGGAATTGCCAAAGAAAAAAACATTTTGTTTGAAGTTCCTCGTCTTTCGGAAATCTGAAATGAAATACCACATCTTTTTGAGGTCTTTGATTTACAATAAGGAACACTACAGTGCACCATGTTTTTTTAAGAAATATCCGATGTTCGCATTACGTAAATACATCATTATTTTCAGTCGCTAAATTATAATCACCCGCACTAGCAGAAGAAAGCTCATAGAATACAAAAATGTCTTGACACGCTCGTGAATGTTTGAATGAGAACTTCGCCCACGGAATTTTATGACTAAGAAGAGCGCACCTAGCGGCAAAACGATGCGTTTCACGAGCCCGAGCACGGCCGACTTGATACGTCGCTCTAGCTAGCTCGCGCAGCGAGGGATCCAGTCGGCCGTCGCCCGATTGGGAACCCGTTTCACGACCAGCGAGGCATTGTATAATAGCGTAAGCAACGGATCATATTCGCCATACCCACAGCATTGTCCCTTCAAGCTCTAGCTATGCAAGGCAATACGCCGAAGTTTTTATAGTTCAAAACGAGGTTATGATCAGCTGGCGTGATGCGTGATGCAAACGGAAACGGAACTCGCCACTTACAGCTTCGTAAATACCTTCTCAACGGACAGAAATCTTGTTCTCATCATACAATATCGTGTAAATTTCAAGAGTTTTGGGGTGACCAGGGTGTTCACAAGCTCGTGTGACGCTTAAGACTGCAAGAACATACGTCACAGTGGAGCGAGAGAGCGAACGCACGTTGCAGGGAAGGGAACAATGACGTTGCTCTCCTCCATTACTCAGTGAAATGCTGATTGGGGTACTGTATTTAAGGAAATAAAACCGCTATAATCGCAAGAAAACCGACCTTTTCCGGTTTGATTTATACTGCGCTCGATATAAACAGTCAGTTTTATTTTCTTATACACAAGAACCTCGTTTATCCGGACTAAATGGAACCGGAATTGATCCGGATGATCGAAATCCGGAAAAAACTAAAACAACAAGTACAGTACATGTTATATGATATATTAACGTAAGTTGTACAGGAATGCCTTTTTTCAATTGTACAAAAGAATATATCAGAACACTTTTCGCACATTTACGACTCTAAAATAATGTGCGAGTTTTTTTCCTGTTTTACATTTGTATAGCGTTTCCGCGCAGCACGATCACAAAGACGTTTTACTAACATCCGTTCTGTCGGTGTGGCTTCAGTCTCGAATTGTAAATAGGTCATCAGTTTGTTCAGGCTGCATTGTTGCATCTCCATGAGTCACTGTTTCTTCTGATGTAGCGCCGGTTTCATTTTCGAATTCACCATCACTCTCGACATTACTTGCCGAGGAACAAGGGGCAATAATTTATTCATCTGTTATTATGCCGTAGCCTGAATTACAGTAATTTTTCAACCAGTCATTTACGTCGTTGACATCTACGTCCGAGCATCCGTGAATGCGTGCAAATGTGTCAAGGAACTCAGATGAGTCCACGGTTTCCCATTCTCAGTTCCAGGCGAATGTCGGTACGGTATCTTTGATAGACCGCGGCCGACTTGCTTCCAAGTCCTGTCCTTAACCATCCTTGGTGGAAAAGGCATTCGAGAAGAATCGACTCCGTAAAAGAAATACTGTACAAGTAAAAATAATTTTTTATTATTTTCGATCCGGATAAACCGGAGATCCGGATTAATGAGGAGCGGATAAACGAGGTTCTTGTATATTTATACATTCAAAGAAAACTAACACGCTATAATGTTTGTGTTAAAATTTAAAAAGGTACGGGTTTTAAGCGGGGTACAAGCTACGATTTATAATTCCTCGGGTGGGAATGACAGTATTTTCAATTGTTAAAAGTTATTCATTCAATAAAAATCATATATTTACATAACTCAAGAAGTCTACTGCTTGATTTTGTAGTCTTGTAGTGTTGTTTGAATTTCCTGTTCACTGAATTTGAAAATAGCATTTTAAACTTATCCGATGATAACAGCTAGCGAGGGAGTTTCATCACAAGTGGGGACATAAGTTAGATATTTACTATCCAGGATTTACATACAACAATATAGCAAATAACCTAACTGGCTTCATTGGATTGTTGGAGAGTTTATCAGATAATTTAAACCCGAACAATCATAAGCCACAGCTTATCCACCTTAACTCTGTATTACACTGACTGACAGAGCAAATGCAACACCAAGAAGGAGTGGTTCGAAAGGGATGAAAGGTGGGGAAAAAACAGAGATGGCACGGACGAATAATTGATGTTTATTTCAAACCGATATGCAGGTTACACAATGCGCACGGCATCGACTCAGTAGGATGTAGGACCACCGTGAGCGGCGATGCACGCAGAAACACGTCGAGGTACAGAGTCAATAAGAGTGCGGATGGTGTCCTGAGGGATGGTTCTCCATTCTCTGTCAACCATTTGCCACAGTTGGTCGTCCGTACGAGGCTGGGGCAGAGTTTGCAAACGGCGTCCAATGAGATCCCACACGTGTTCGATTGGTGAGAGATCCGGAGAGTACGCTGGCCACGGAAGCATCTGTACACCTCGTAGAGCCTGTTGGGAGATGCGAGCAGTGTGTGGGCGGGCATTATCCTGCTGAAACAGAGCATTGGGCAGCCCCTGAAGGTACGGGAGTGCCACCGGCCGCAGCACATGCTGCACGTAGCGGTGGGCATTTAACGTGCCTTGAATACGCACTAGAGGTGACGTGGAATCATACGCAATAGCGCCCCAAACCACGATGCCGCGTTGTCTAGCGGTAGGGCGCTCCACAGTTACTGCCGGATTTGACCTTTCTCCACGCCGACGCCACACTCGTCTGCGGTGACTATCACTGACAGAACAGAAGCGTGACTCATCGGAGAACACGACGTTCCGCCATTCCCTCATCCAAGTCGCTCTAGCCCGGCACCATGCCAGGCGTGCACGTCTATGCTGTGGAGTCAATGGTAGTCTTCTGAGCGGACGCCGGGAGTGCAGGCCTCCTTCAACCAATCGACGGGAAATTGTTCTGGTCGATATTGGAACAGCCAGGGTGTCTTGCACATGCTGAAGAATGGCGGTTGACGTGGCGTGCGGGGCTGCCACCGCTTGGCGGCGGATGCGCCGATCCTCGCGTGCTGACGTCACTCGGGCTGCGCCTGGACCCCTCGCATCTTGTATAGTTGGTGCGGTGTTCATGGACCGTACACCAGGTTCGGCAGCATCCCATAAATGCTTGATTGGATTAAAATCGGGGGATTTGGAGGGGCAGTCCATGGTTGTAAGTTCACTGGAGTACTCCTGCAACCACCTGCGTGCCACCACAGAGCGGTGACATGGCGCATTGTCCTGTTGAAACTTGGCATCTGCATCAGAGAACTCTAGGGCCAGAAAGGGTTGCAAATGGTTTGAAAGAATGTCCACATAACGTGTACTTGACAGTGCTCCGTGCAGCCGGACAATGGGGCCTAATTGCGACCGTACGAACGCCGCCCAGATCAGAACTGAGCCACCTCCCGCCTGGACACAACCTTGTTGACACGCAGGATCCATAGCTTCCTGGGGCATACGCCACACACTTACGCTGCCATCAGCTCGATAAAACTGGAACCGGGACCACACGCCGCCACTGTTCCATGGTCCACTGCCGATGTTCGCGGGCCCATGCACGTCGTTGAGCTCTGTGTCGAGGTGTCAGGAAAGGGACACAAGTCGGTCGTCGGCTGGTGAAGCCTATGCGGTGCAATTGCCTACTTACAATCCTAGTAGAAATGGGTTCCTGACTCCCAACATTCAACTGGGAGGTGATCTGACTGACAGTAGCCCGTCGTGCGGCGATTTACACGGGTGGTAACATTCTCTCTGCGATATTGAAGATCCGCCCTCAACTATTTTGAGCTCGGTAACCAGAATTCGCGTGTAATCTACGCAATGCTATGGCTCATGCGCCTTGCGCCGATCATCCCACGTTCAAAGTCGGTTAACTCGCGACGTGTTGCCATCTCCGCGACACTGGTGTCTGTGACAGAATGCTCAGCTATCCGCAGCTAGCCGCAACGCTCAGGGGTCATACGCGGCACATTTTCTAATGGGACACCCCTTCCCGTGACTTTTGGTCACTCATAGTATACAGAGATTGTTGGACTCTGTGAGCAACTCTGCTGCAACCTTTCCTCTGCGACCGTTTGAAACGTGGGATCATCCTGTAACTCCCTCATTTACATTTGCAACACTGTTTAATTTGACTTACGAGGATTGCTTTAAGATGTATTGAATTGACTTCAATAATTGAAACTTCCGGAGCTGAAAAGCATTTAGTCAACATAGCACATTTTTAAAACATTCAATATTCTGAAGTATTAAACCAAGGGCCTTCGAACGACATAAGAAAGAATTAAGTCAGCCATCTCTATGCTAGAAAACACTGTTAAGTGTAGCACGATCGGAGGAGAAAAGCCTTTCAGCACCGTATTCCTCACTTAATGTTGGCCATAGGAGCCGTAAATTTTATAGATGTTTACAAGAAATGAAAACTTAATGCCAATATAACGAGAACATTGTTGCCATAGTGTTTGATTCCGTGCAACCGAGTAGAGCAAGTGAAAGGGAATCTTTATAACGTTCCACGCCATGAGTGGTGGATACAGCATATAAGTGTTTTCATGTTACAAATACATTTTTAGGTAAAATACCATGTGAAATATTGATTATGGATTGCTTTACGCCATATTAAACTGACCATGGAGCTGAAAGGCATTTTCAACATTGTTTATTAAACTAGCTGCTTCACAATGTAGAACATTAATATAGTGTGTTTGTTAAGTTCGATTCGAATAATTACATTTTTCTCTCTCTCCTGAAAAGTAGTGAAAACTGACTTAATGCTTTTCATCTCCGGCCGATTCAATATTAGCCTGCCTCCTCCAAGAATGAATGACACAGATAGTTCTCATATCTGAGGTGAAGTATTGATGATTGTGTCTATCTGATGCAAAATATTTACAGAGTTTTTACCTATCTTATGAAAATAACCCTTTAATGCTGGATACGCCACCTAATTGAATGTATTTGAGTTATTCCTGTTTTACTTGTAATTTTTATTTCAAAGGAATGTTTTGCATGGAACTGTGTTGTAATGCTTGATATTTCTCAATTATTAATTACATATATATTTTGGAATATTTTTCAGTGCTGTTATGTCTGATTTACTAATGACAATTATGATTATAATCCCTACTTTAATAATATTATTTTAATCTTACACCTGTTATGTTTCTTATTATTTGCTAGCCCTAAAACAAAGTATTGTGGCACTGCTTGCTCGCTCGCACCAGACGGGCTCCACGCTTCAGACAGGATCCCGGTAGGTGCTAAGATTGCTTCATGTATGCTCATGCTGTAGTGCTACTCTTGCTAACTCATTAGTACTTAGACTAGTTCTAGTGTAGACATTTTAACATTTGTATAATTTGTTGAATAATGATTGCATCTTTAACGGTTTCATTGTGTACTAATGCAGCACGACAAACGGAACATACCGTGAGTAATAGCAATCTAGTTCTATACCGCCGTCAGCGAGGAAACCAGTCGTGCTGTAAACCACCCGGGGCTTTTGTTTCCGATCTGTAGTTAGCTTCAAGTAGTTCCACTCTCTATTTTTAGATGGTGCTGCAGGTCATTCACAACGTTCTGTAGATGGTACGCAAGTAGGCTTGAAATGAGCGATGTTAATAATTAACAGCGGTTTGCCTCGAAGTGAAGTGTTTAATAAAGTCTAAGCTAAATCAGTGGGTCCTACTGACAAAAAAAATTAAAAAATAATCATATAACTTCAAGTATTATGGAGATATTGCTGGATTGTATCGAATCCGACGTTACCCAGTCGATTAACCTTGTTAGTACTCGTATTGATTTCAAGCGATAGTTCCCATGATGCTAATTGTGTTGTTTGAATTACGAGTGCACATGTGCCTGCGCTGTAAATCTTTGTGCCTTGTGCTTGTTTATTAGAAATGGATCTTCGCCAGTCCTGAAATCCTTTACTTCCTATTTGAGCACACCTCAGGGACTGGGAGCTGAGTGGTTCTGTTAATGTAGGTCTTTATAGTTCCTGCCTCAGTGCATTTAATTCTGTTATTTTTATTTTCATGTGGCACTTGGATACTGATGTGATACCTGTATCTTGCGTATGCTATGTTCTGCTGTCTTGATTTTGAAGGGAGTTATTATTTGTCGTAACATCGGCTTAATGTTTTATTTATATATTTATATATTGGTGCCAAAAGGTTCCATAAGCCTATGGCTCCTGATAAGGACAGTACAGTACATGCTTTTGTTAAGGCGACACAATAATTACATTACATGTAGTACGGTATAGCTTTGTCAGTAAAGTGACAAGTACATTTTTGCATAACTAAGGGATAGTTTTTTAACATGTTACCATCATAGTTTTTCAGATGAATATTCTGATATTGTATGGCTGTAAGATATTAAATATGTACAATATATTAATGTATTAATTAAAGTAACTTATATAGAGGTTTTGCCTGCTGCCATTTCTTGATGGATACAGTACTTTTGCATCCATCTCTTGGCACAGGCCAGAGTAAAGTGTAGCTTCCACCGAAGTCCCAGTCTCATCCATGGCTATGACAATATGGAAGCTGCTGGGGTATGGGTGGGGCTGAGTAATGACATTCAGAGCACGACTAGTGCATCTGAGTGTTATGAAAGGTGTTTCTCATAGGGTCAGTCGTGCTGCAATAGCACTTTCTGACCCAGTGAGGAAAGCAATGGCAAACTACCTCACTCCTCGTCTTGCCTAGTACGCCTCATTTTGGTGCTGCCATTGGTTTTTGCGGTTTCCTTATAACCGCATAACCTTTGGTGGTGCTATTTGAGGATCCAACCAGCCTCTTGGGCTGCTGACCTAACAGACAGACACTTAGAGGTTATATTAAGATATTTGTGAAGGAGTAATATTCCTTCAGTTTTTTCTTACAACATTTAACCGATTTACATTTCTTTATAACAGGAGGCAATACATTATATTCTCTGAACATTGACGATTCTATGCCTGTCACTCCATACTTTACTGACTTGGAGTGAGAGGGATAAATCCTTAATGATCCTCTAGTTTCATATCTATGAATTTCACTAAAATGGGAGAAGTTAACAACAGAGTGGGTTCATTTCCTGTCTACCTTATATATAAAGACTGATGATGAAAATGCGATTTGCTTATGGAATGGCAAAATATTTGACTCTGAAAAAACTTCGTATGACTGTTTGAGGAAGGGAATCCATACATGGTTTTGACGGCTCTTTTTTGTAGGATTTACAAAATATCAACATATTCTTTCCTACATTTTAAAGCAAATTAAGCTTATGTATGTTAGATTTGGGTGTATCATTGAATAATATATATATATATATATATACTAAAATTGTTGGTGAGAGAAATTATTGTATCTTAATCTGTGCATTATTCCTATCAATGGGGATAATTTTGCTGATTAAATAATCGGTATGGATTTTCCAGGACAGTGTTGAGGCCAGTGGCGTGCACTGAAACCCCATCTACCCCAGCCCTGCTGGGGTAAAGAACTTTGTATTAAAATTTTTAAATTATTCCTTAGAACGTTTTTATAATGCTAAAAAATTGCGAATATTAAGCTAAGCCAAGTACAGCTGTCTCGACAATCCGCTCGCACTACCGCAGTTCACCTTCTCAAACGAGCTGGGTTTCCTTGCCGGCGCAAAAGAGAGCTACCCTAGCGAAATTTAAGGTCTCTAGGGTGACGCATGCACTTGAAGCGCTGGGCGGAGCTGTGGCCCCTCCCCCGACAGAAGTTTACGGCGACAGACCAGCTAGCTTAGGTAAGGTATGTTAGTTTTAATACTTGACACTCGAAGTCTTCAGCGCCACACACTAGAGACTGCAAGAAAAATATCAACATCTTAACAGTTTCACCTCGTCTTGGTAATAAAAATTGAGTCATTGTATGAAATCAATTGTAAGATAAAAGAATGTATTTTAGTTTTGGGTTTCGGCGTGCATTCATTTTCTTCGAGCAATTCATTGATAGCGCGTGTTCCGATAGCCTCTGAAAAATATTTAGGTTGCCCAGCATGAACACAGAGTTAAGCCCGAATGGCTGTCTGTGATGGTGGTATATAATGAATTGCTGTAGTGTTTCTCTTGGAATATAGGTGAAGGTTTCGCGAGTTCTGTGGCAATCTTCATTAATATAATGTGTGTTATACGTCGTGACAAATATTTTCCCTCGTTCGTCGTTGATCCACGTACGCTCAGTATGCGAGTGAAAACTATAAACCTTCAGCGACGGTAAAATACCAGTTAAATTTTGCTGATTAGATAAGGCTTTTTAAGTAAAAAAACAAATAGTTTGTGAAAACCATGACTGTACTATCACGAAGCGTCGCCGGATGAAACTGTAATACATTGTTTAAAATCTGCTATAGATTAAGTTATGATGGTGTCGTCACTGCCGTGGATATCAATTTGGAAGTATGTGCGAGCGTGTGGTTGAAAATATCCTTGAAATATCTTTCTCAGGTAGACCTTTCCACGAAAAACGCACCCTTATAAAATGGTAATGTTGACTTTAGAGAGTGTAGTGGGGCTACGATTGTTTATGTTTTTTAAAAACACTTTTTTGCAGCTGCGGAAATGAATTTGTTCACCGCACGCCATTGGTTGTGTCTTAAGGCCGCGTTCACACTATACGATACGCGACACGCACAGACAGATACTTGAAATCTAAAGGGAGGCGATAAAAAAGGGTTCAGAGCTGCGCGATTGCACAACATATCGCAAGTGACATATCTCTCGAAGTGCAGCTTGCTAGTCTCTTCAGCGATTAGTATCGTACGATATTTCGAGCTGTGAACATGATGGGAAGAAGAGAAGACAATTCTGTAATACCTTTCATTAATTTAGTGGAACTGATTGGTACAATTTGTAAAAAAGTATGTAAAAAATTATCAAGTTAAAACTCTTAAATTTTATTAATACTGCTTTTTATATTCATATCTACTTTCCTTATAGTAATCAGAAGTTTTTTTTATCTGAAGAAATGGCCTTCCTGAAGGGCGTATCTTTTTTTCAAGGGTTCGTGACACTAGGCTTTTCAGAAAGTTTTCAGGATTCATTCGATAAAACTCCCTGAATTTTGATTCATGTTGAGACAGCTTTCGAGAAACAACAGCCGAGCTATGGTGCAGGATGGTAAGATTGCAGGGATGTACCCAGTATTTCCGTTTTCTTCTCATCCTACGCCCGAACCAATAAGCCAATAGAACGTTTGAACTCTTATTCGTAACTGATGTAGTGAGAATTGTGTTCCCACCAATTTTTTATCGCTCAGATCGCGCCGGTTTATCGCCCAGTGTCATGAACCTTCCTAGCAATATACCGTCGCAATATAGGGCCTATTCCTTACTATATATCACTTATATCGCCATAGTGTGAACGGCGCCTAATACTATACCAGAATACTCGTACATAACTGAGTTGACTCTCTCTATTACTTGGTTCTGTAGGGTAACATTGTTAGCCGCTGTGATTAAGTACGAGTATTTTGCTTTAGTCACATTTATGATCATTGTTAATATTGCATTTTCAAAACTGTGTCTCCCTTCTACAATTCAATTTCATTGAAATATTAAAAGTGTGAATTTTTCCTTAAATGTGCCGTTGTAAATTATTACGTACGTATATTTTGGACAAAACCTTAATCCACCAACCTTCCGTAATTTATTTATTTTCTGAGATGTTAAATATCCAGGTGTGATATGTCATTCGCTTGTTGTTTATTCCTCGCGGACAGTGATTGTAATTTGCTTTCTAATCCAGATGATCATTGCATTTCATCTACATGTTGACATCAGTAGCATCCGGCAACAGTCGGATGTAATCGCGGTAATCAGGCGACGTAATGACACCCCACGTGCTCGGAAGTAGCCCGGTCATTCTCCAATCCACGTGAAGACCGCGGATGGATACATGATGTTATTTATTTACATCATTTTCGGTTCTCTCGATGACAGCATTGCACTCGAAGTACACTTTCAACTTATTAGGTCGTGAAAATATTATATTCACGAAGCATCCCTGTAGCTAATAACGCCACGGACCTTCTGTGTAATTGTAAGCGTTTTTATCACAGTTCGTCAAGGAAGAAACACAATATCGATACAGTAGCTCCAACGGATCTGTAGATGCGAAAGGTACGTGAATAACTCTCTATAACCGTCTGTTTTATCCCGATATGTCCTAAATACACTTTGCTCAATATGCATTACTACTACTACTACTACTACTACTACTACTACTACTACTAATAATAATAATAATAATAATAATAATAATAATTGTTACGGATTTCTCCGTGGTAGTTAGAGGTGAAAGAAGGTGCGGGCTGGAATAGGTCTCAACTACAAAATTAAAGTTAATTTAAAACTTTAACAAAGGTTATATTTTCTTTTCAAACTCAACCAATAACAGAGTATAACAGGTACCAAGTAGCAGATCAACAAATTAGGAAATTACAATTTACAGTTCGTTACAAGATTTGGGCTTCGAGCCCTACAATCACAATCCTTGAGCTATTAGCCCAACTTTACCAAGGTACAAAATTGAAGAAAGGGGCAGAAAACCCCATCATGCCAAGGAGCACTTGTTCCAAATTACAATGTTAAGCCTCCTAGAGGCACACAGAAAACGAATTTAGGAAAGAGCAGACCCGCTCTCAAAGTTCAAGCCTATCAAAGGCCACAACGAATTTCACTTCTATTTGCCCTCAAGGCACACAAGGAAACAGAGGTATTTAATACCCAACCTACAGGGCCTTTGCAATGAAAATAAAACATCAGGATAAGTTACTGGCCGAAAGTACAGAGAGGACTGGAGGCGAGAACTTGCACTCCAAATACACCTTTTTAAAACCTAAGTGGCTCTAGGCCGATGCACAGGGGCTAATCCCAAGCTAGGGAGGTGACCCGTATGAGAAAACTTTAATACATTAAAGAAGAGAAGAACGGTTATGAAAACGTAGTCACCTCCATTTCAAAATGAAAGGGAGCTCGAGAGGGTAAAGCACTCTCTATCCCCGACTTAAAGTTCAAGAAAACAGAAGTTTAGCAAGAAAAAAGGGTTTACATGTTTAGTTGTTTACATATTAAAGGTTTCAAACCCTCCCCGAGAGTTACACTGCTGAGCTAGCAAGAAATAAAGATGTTAAAAGGCCATTACCTTGTAGAAGAGCTGCTGCTTGAAGAAAGAGGCGCTTCCCGCCCCCTGCTACATATCCACAAACAGACTGAAATGTTATACGAGTGGCCCCGAGACAAGAAAAACAGCAGTTTTTATGCCCTAGAGGAGAATTCGAGACCTTTCAAGAATGAGTAGACACAGCCCCTCAATTTTATTGGGTCGCTAAAAGTTATACATCAACATCGAAGAAGAAAGACACTATTGGTCAAAAATTAATTAAGAAAATTCGGGATTGGCTGAGTTCAAAACTGGCGGACAGAAAGATTTATATTGCCAACCCCAAAAGTAAAAGAACAAAATTTAGTAAAGACAAAACTTAAGAATACAAAATGTCTTCAAGAGAGTTCATTCCATTGCGCCAGAGTGTATTACCATAGTTTTTTGTTGGTAGAGACACCTGTTAGAGAATGTTCACACTTCTTGATCAATGAAAAACAAAAGCAAATCAGAAACACTCAGTGACCTCTTCGGATAACTAGTAGAGTTAGTTCAGTGGTTAAAGTTCCGGGTTTCTCCAGTAGAGAAGTTTCAATTGGCGCAAGATTTGAACTTGCGTCGCGTAGATGTGTACCGCCCGGTACAATAATAATAATAATAATAATAATAATAATAATAATAATAATAATAATAATAATAATAATAATAATAATAATAATAACTTGTGAACCTGCGCTGTTCCTTATAAATAGGTCAGCTAACTCGTCTTGACATGCATGTCGTAGTAATATTGCTTTGCCTGCCCTTTCCAATAGTTTTATAAACATTTAATACCGATATATAACACATCCTTCCTGGCAGTACTCACTGTGCTTCCACCATTCGGGCGCATCTGATTCTTAACATTTTCGAACAATCTTGTCCGAGATAGTGCAACATACAAATACAATTGGCCGCGGCTGAATATTCGTTCGGGTAAGTGGACACGCACTTTTTCAAGAGGTAATAGTCATATAGAAGGCTAGTCGCGTTGATACCTTCCCGTGCGCGCATATTATGGATATTAGCATGAAAGTTATTAGGTACGTTCTGCCATCTGTTGTGTATATTAAGAAGCCGCGGAAGGTCAGAGAATGAAAGAGTGGCACAGAATAATATTCTTCCATGATCAGAGGAAGTATATACTCTTTGTCTTGACAGGTAGTAATCAAAGATTCAATCACATTACTAAGCGAAATTGTCAATACCTTCATAAATCGCATCTCAAGACACCTTTCAAGAAGACAGCGAAATAAGTCGCGGATCTTTGTTTATAGGCACGCAGGCCATGTTTTCAACTATTTAGTGTCGTTTTCTGGCGCTCAGGAAGGCCATGATGAATGAAGTAATCAGGTGTCTATCGAGTGACGTGCCTTGTTAATAAAGAAGGCAGTGTTTGTTCCGTAAGTCGCGACTGTCCAACAAGGCATACTGTTTACAGAACGATAGGATAAACACGTTCGGCTCCATGGCCGAGTGATCAACGTCTTGCCTTCGGTCCTCAAGACACCGCGTTCGATTCCTGGCGGGACGGGGGAATTCAATTTTTTATTGACTCGGGGACTGGGTGTTTGTGCTGTACCCGACTTTCGTGCAACTCATACACCACACACAACATAATTCTCCACCACACCAACACGCAGTTTCCCGTACCTGGCAGACGCCGCTCAGATTATTGTTGTAAGAGGAAGCACAACTGGGCAACCATCCTCTATATAACACTACTCGGAGAGAACAGATGGAACGGATCTCTCACTTCGAAAAATGAAGGTATCCGCCAAAGTAGGACAAGGGCTGTAAACGGCGTGAAAATGAGACTCTCCAGGCCTTGAGTGCTCCAATGCCGTCGGGCACCGAGCGAGTTGGCCGTGCGGTTAGGAGCGCGCTGCTGTGAGCTTGCATCCGGGAGATAGTGCGTTCGAATCCCACTGTCGGCAGCCCTGAAGATGGTTTTCGGTGTTTTCCCATTTTCACACCAGGCAAATGCCGGGGCTGTACCTTAATTAACGCCATGGCCGCTTTCTTCCCATTCCTAGGCTTTTCCTATCCCATCGTCGCCATAAGACCTATCTGTGTCGGTACGACGTAAAGCAAATATTAAAAAAATACCGTCTGGGTCGGAAAAGAACAAGAGTTGACCAAGGGAGGTCGGATATGATAGATGGAAGTGACGAGCCTAATATACGTTTTCGGAAGCAATGCCAAAGTTCAGCTGAGTACCCTGTGGTCGCCATCCCATGCTCCCAAGTTCAGAGCCCCTGGGACCCCTTTTAGTCATGTCTTACGACTGATAGGGGACACTGCAGGTGTTATTCTATCGCCCCCACCCACAGGGGGAAGATGCCACCCACCCTCGTCACACGGTCTACCTTGCAAGGGCTGTTCCAGACTAGCAATACCCACACTACATGATGATGATGATGATGATGATGATTATTATTATTATTATTATTATTATTATTATTATTATTGAAAAAAAGAAAACCTACAACCTGTTTTCCAGTCATTGACCGGGTCAGGGATGTAATGAATGAAGCAGATATAGGCTATTAGTACGATGGGGTCGCCACTCCCAAAGTGATTTATTAATGAATGATAGATGCTATGAAATGAGAATGGAGAGTGTTGCTGGAATGAAAGATGACAGGGAAAACCGGAGTACCCGGAGAAAAACCTGTCCCGCCTCCGCTTTGTCCAGCACAAATCTCACATGGAGCGACCGGGATTTAAACCACGGTATCCAGCGGTGAGAGGCCGACGCGCTGCCGTCTGAGCCACGGAGGCTCTGATTATTATTATTATTATTATTATTATTATTATTATTATTATTGTTACGGAGTTATCCGTGGAAGGCAGAGGCGAAAGAAGGCGCGGGCTGGAATGGGTCTAAGTACAAAGCTGAGATATTAATTAAAATTGAATTAAAGGTTATATTTTCAAAAACTTAACAATTTTGACATAGAATTTGAACATACAAAAAATAACAACAAGTTAACAAATCAGGTACAAGACCAGGAAAGCCAAGATTTAGAGATACTTTAACGATCTGGGCTTCGAGCCCCACCTTTTACAATTCCTGAGCTCTCAGCTTACAACCACATATTACCAAAGGGCAGAAATCCCCTTATTGCATGGAGCACTTGCTCCCACCTTTTAACCTCAAGCCTCCCAGAGGCACGTTTTAAACACAAGAAAGAGCTGACCCGCTCTCAGTTTTTCAAGCCTATTAAAGGCAATACCAGACTTTTACACGTGATTGCCATCAAGGCACAACTTACAATGAAACAGGGATATCTAGTACCCAGCCTACTGGGCCTAAATAGAAAAATAACAGGTTAACTTAAATGGCCCTAAACGCAAAAAGAATGGAGGCGTGTATCAGCACTCCCAAATACACATTTTAAAACCTAAGAGGCACTAGGCCGATGACACAGGGGCTATTCCCAAACTAGGGAGGTGACTCGTATAAGAAAATTTTTAACATATTAAGGAAGAGTAGAAAATCGGTTACGAAAACGTAGTCACCTCCGATCAAATGAAGGGGAGTTCGAGAGGGTAAAGCACTCTCTATCCCCGAATAACAGTTAAAGATAAATGAAGTTTTACAAAGACTGAAAAAGGTTTACATGTTTCAAGAGATAGGTTACATATTAAAGGTTTCGGACCTTCCCGCGGTTTTGACTGCTGAGCTAGCGAGAAATAAAGATGTTAAGTGGCCATTACCTTGTAGAAGAGCTGCTGCCGTATGAAAGAGGCGCTTCCCGCCTCTTGCTACACTTCCTTACACTAGGCTAGATGTTGTTCGAGTGGCGACGAGCCTTGAAAATCAGCAGTTTTTATACACTCGGGGAAGATTTGAGACCTTTCATGAATAATTAAGACAAACACACTCAACTTTATTGGCTGGCTAAAAGTTACATATCAATATTGAAGAAGAAGGACACGATTGGTCAAAAATTAATTACAGAAATTCTGGATTGGCTAAGTTCAAAACTGGCGGAAAGAAAAGATTTATATTGCCAACCCACAAATGAAAGAACGAAATTTAGTTATAGGAAAACTTATGAGTATAAAATGTCTTCAAGAAAAGTTCCTTCACTTCGCACCAGGGTGCATGATCATAGTTTTTTAGTAGAGACACCTATAAGAGAATGTCCACACTTCTTGATTAATGGAAAACAAAACAAGTTGAACTGCACACAGTATTGACAACTTTGTAATCACAAAATTTATGGTAGTGCCATCTTCTGAGAAAACTTATAAGTTGATACAGATGTTAAAGTTCAGAGTTTCTCCTGTAGAGGAGTACTTAACGCGAGAAATTCAAAGGTGCGGCGTAGGGGTGTACCAACCGGTACAATTATTATTATTATTATTATTATTATTATTATTATTATTATTATTATTATTATTATTATTATTATTATTATTATTATTATTATTATTATTATTGTTACGGAGATTTCCGTGGTAGGTAGAGGTGAAAGAAGGTGCGGGTGTGAATAGGTCTCCAACTACAGAATTAAAGTTAATGTAAAATTTAACAAGGTTATATTTTCTTTCCAAAATTCAGAAATAACAAGAATGGCAGGTACGGAGTAGCAAGGCAACAAAGTACAATTACAGTATTTACAGGATTTGGGCTTCGAGCCCTGAAAACACAATTCTTGAGCAACTAGCCCAACTTTACGATATACAAATTTCAACAACGGGGCAGAAGACCCCAATCAAAACCCTGGAGCACTTGCTCCAAATTACACAGTAAAGCCTCCTCGAGGCATACAACACTCAGTTTTCAAAAAAGAGCCACTCGCTCTCAACTTTAAGCCTCTCCCAGGCCACACCAAACTCCACCTTCAAGCTGTCCTCAACGGACATAAACCCAGGGGTAAAATACCCAATCTACTGAGGCCTATTAAGTGAGAAAAGGTTAATTATATGGCCTCTAAAATACCAACTTGAAAGGAGGCTCTCCGCACTCCTAATACACTTTATTTAAAACCTACTTGGCACTAGGCCGTTAATGCAAGGGCTAATCCCATACTACAGAGGTGACTTCAGAAAAGAACAATTTACATTATATTAACGAAGAATAGGTTGAGAAAAATAAGTTCACCTCAAAACAAAATGATTGGGAGCTCGAGAGGGTTAAGCACTCTCTATCCCGATATGCAGTTTAAAAGATGAAATAGATACAAGTTTCTTTACATTTTAAGGAAGGTTACATAATGGAAAAAGCTTCGGACCCGCCCCGAGAGTTAAACTGCTGAGCTAGCAAAGAAAGAAGTTATTAATTGGCCATTACCTTGTTGTTGACCGCTGCCGAAGAAAGAGGCGCTTCCCGCCCCCTGCTATGTACTTTACACACTGAAAGATGGAACAGAAGTGGCGCAGAGACCCTAAAATCAGCAGTTTATATACCCTCGCGGAAGGTTCTAGGCGTTAGGGGAATGAGAACACCCGCCCACAATCACTTTATTGGAGAATAAAGAGAAACCCCTACACAAGATGAAGAAGAAACACATTATTGGTGGAAAATTAATTTCAGAAATTCGGGATTGGCTAGATTTAAAACAAGGGGAAAGAAAGGGGTAATATTGCCAACTTAACCAATGACTGAAAGAAATTTAACAAAGAACAAACTTTTGAAATAAAATTTTCTCCAAAGAACAGTTCTTTTTCTTCGCACTAGGGTGCACTATTGTAGTTCTTCAGTAGTGTCCTCTAGAAGAGAAAGTTCACACTTCTTACTTCAAGCAAAACAAAAACACATCAAAAATGACACAGTTCTAAAACTTCAAAATTTACAGGTAGTAACATCTTCTGAGAAAGTAGAAAATTAATACCGTCAATAAAGTTCAGACTTCCTCCAGCAGAGGAGTTTCAACTGGCGCACATTTTAAATTAGCGGCGTGGAGGTGTACCGCCCGGTACAATTATTATTATTATTATTATTATTATTATTATTATTATTATTATTATTATAACGGCATATTGAACAAAGTGTATTCTCGGTTTAGGGTATATCGGGATAAAACAAAAGGTTAGAGAGAGTTATTCGTACCTTACGTATCTACAGATCCGTTGGAGGTACTGTATCTTTGTTGAACTGTGATAAAACTCCGTGGCGTTATTAACCACAGGGATAACTTTGTAAATATTACATTTTCACGACCGCATTGCACTCGAAATACATTTTCAACATATTAGGTGTCCGGGTCTATAATTCCCCTGGCACGTGTCGTCTTTATCGTCATTTCATTCTCATCACGACGCGCAGGTCGCCTATGGGAGGCCACGCGGCATTATTAACATATTAGATCGTGTATGTACGGAACACGACTCTTAATACGTTGAAAGTTTTATTTCCAATCCCGGTCTAGAAAGCCAAGAATAACGGCCAAGAGGATTCGTCGTGCTGACCACACGACACCTCGTAATCTGCAGGCCTTCGGGCTGAGCAGCGGTCGCTTCGTAGGCCAAGGCCCTTCAAGGGCTGTACTGCGATGGGGTTTGGTTTTGGTTTTGGTTTATTTCCAATACTAACTGCATATGTATATTTTAATAGAAAAATGCCGATTTGTAACTCTTGTCTAACTTCGGTTCAGTCCGGTATTTCAACTAAGAGAGATGACCCGTGTCTTATATGAGGCCTTATGTAGTACTAGTTATTTTTGAAATCGCAGTTGCACTTAGGGAGAGAAAGAGCGTTCTCAATGACTCCGCAAACGAGGTCAAGAACATAAGGTCTGAGTCACACTTGGTTGTTCTCATTCCTGTCACAAACTCGCAGCTCGGTCTCTAATGTGTACATACCGACATCGGATAAACTGAGAATTTCCAAAATTCCTCCGGCACAGTGAGCTAATAGCCCCCCCGCCCGCCGTTAGCGACGGATCTTGAGAGATCATTAAGTGTCCCATTAGCGGCGAACTGTAAATACTCATAGTCCTGAGTTCCCCGTTAGCGTCGGAATGTTGATTGAGTTATATCTTACGATTTTCTTAGATTACAATAACATTAATTTTTTAAATTGTTTTTTTAATTTCAATACATCCAATTCATCTGGCACATTCACATCAAGGTTGAATACTGTACTACAAGAACTTTCATAGGTACACATCACTGTTTTAATTATTTGCTGAGGAATTTTAGGATCCCTTATTTTAGAATGCCTGCCCCGTTGTGTAGTGGTAGCGTGCCCGCCTCTTACCTGGAGTCCCCGGGTTCAATTCCCGGCCAGGTCAGGGATTTTCACCTGGATCTGAGGGCTGGCTCGAGGTCCACTCAGCCTACGTGATTAGAATTGAGGAGTTATCTGACGGCTTCGGTTAGAAACCCAAGAGGATTCGTCGTGCTGACCACACGACACCTCGTAATCTGGTTGGCTTCGGGCTGAGCAGCGGTCGCTTGGTAGGCCAAGGCCCTTCAAGGGCTCTAGTGCCGTGGGGTTAGTTATTTTAGAATAGTTTTTAAGTGGCTTTTCATGAACACGTCTTGTACATAAAGAGGTGTCAAACAGTGACGGCAAAGAGCCTCTTTAGACATTATTTAGTCAAGGACAAGTTATTGTATTGTATTTTACTATTGATACTTGTATTTTTGTGTTTAGTTTAACTATCATTCAACATCACGGCTGAAGATGTATCCCATGGAAAACGAAACATGTACCAACAATTTTTTTTAAAAAAATTAGTGTAATTGTAGTCTAAGAAAAGATTTTAAAGTGGTGGAACTTATCAAACGTACAAATAGGAATTTGTTATATATAATAACTCCACCACGGATCAAGAGGAAATTTACTACTTGTAACAGTCGTCATTCTGTGTCTAACTTTGGTTCAGTCCAGTTATTCATTATGGAGTTTATTTCAGCTGAGAGAGAGCCACTAAGGCGGGGTAGTGATATGGTTGAGTGTCAAAAACAAGTATTCTGAACTGGAGGTTATTTCGTATGTACTAATGTTGAATTGAATATGAAGAAGGAAAAACATCTGTATCTGGTGTTTTGTCTGTACGTTGCTGAGAATTTAAAAAAGAATGGTATTTCTGTATGGGTCGTGTCCACAGTAACAAGGAAACGTACTGTTTAATTTTCCGTCATTCTGTCTGTCTGTCTGTCTGTCTGTCTGTCTGTCTGTCTGTCTGTCTGTCTGTCTGTCTGTCTGTCTGTCTGTCTACGTGCATCACGAGAAGATGGCTGAAGAGAATTTAATGAAAATCGGTATATAAAGTCAGGGAATGGTGCACTGCAATCTAGGCTATAAGTCATTTTATTCACGCTGAGTGGAATGATAGTTTAGGGGAAGGCCTATTATTTAATTTTCAAATATTTATGATAGTAGTGGTCCTATCCATAAATAATACATAACTAAAGTTATATAGAATTAAATTTCTGATCATTTCTGTCTTATACATTTTTATGGTAACACATATGATAAGAGAGAAATGGTAGTTTAGGGGAAGGTGCCTATTTTTTTAAATACCTATGTTATTACATAACGTAACACAAGCTATAGAGAATACAAGTTCCAATCATCTTATGATGAAGCCAATAGCGACACTAGCGACAATAGAACAATACGTCTGCAACTGGAAATACGATGAAATGAAATGGCGTATGGCTTTTAGTGCCGGGAGTGTCCGAGGACAAGTTCGGCTCGCCTGATGCAGATCTTTCGATTTGACTCCCGTAGGCGACCTGCGCGTCGTGATGAGGATGAAATGATGATGGAGACGACACATACACCCAGCTCCCGTGCCAGCGAAATAGTTAAAATTCCCGACCCTGCCGGGAATCGAACCTGGGACCCCTGTGACCAAAGGCCAGCACGCTAACCATTTAGTCATGGAGCAGGACTGGAAATACGATAATTATGGTTTACACTTCCTGTCATTGTGGAGAAACCTTTCCAATTACAGCTTTATGCTAGGCTTCACAGGTGATTGTGCCACTCGCAGATGGATATCGTTACTCATTCCCGAGTGCGACACAGTCAAATCTCATAAACCAATGGTGAAAAATTAAACGTTTTCAAGGAACGTCGCTGGGGTGGGCCTCGCTAACTTTCACCACACTCCATTATTCTAAAGAACCGCGCGGCTCAATTCACAGTCGAATTCTTGCAGCTTTATCACAAGCGCTCTACATTGCCGCTAGTGCGTGGGCAAATGTTTCCGCGCCTTATCTTATCTCGACTTTACACGCTTCTCAATGAAAACAAATATAAACCAGGACCGTTTCGAGGTAACTCATCTTACCACACTACTGGTACACAGAAGAGAAGTTTCTGTTGTTTCTGCTATCACTGGTGTCAGCCTAGGCTCACCATTTGTTTTACCAAGTCGTGTATTTTCTTAACTATTTGCTTTGTCTTAGCGATGGATACGGGGTTAGACAAGTTATCACTATTATTTATTTTTCTTTCTTTCTTTCTTTCTTTCTTTCTTTCTTTCTTTCTTTCTTTATCTGTTTACCCTCCAGCGTTGGTTTTTCCCTCGGTCTCAGCGAGGGATCGCACCACCTCAAGGGCAGTGTCGTGGAACGTGAGACTTCGGGTCGGGCGCCAGGCGGCCTCACCTGCTATGCTGAACATGGGCCTTGTGGGGATATGGGAATATTGGAAGAGGGAAGGAAGCGGCCGTGGCCTTTAGGTAGGTACCATCCCGGCATTTGCCTCGAGGAGAAGTGGAAAACCACGAAAAGCCACTTCGAGGGTGACTCAGTTGACCTCCCGAGGCTGAGTGGACCCCGTTACAGCCATCGTATCACTTTTTAAATTTCGTGGCAGAGCCGGGAATCGTACGCGGGCCTCCGGGGGTGGCAGCTAATCACACTAACCATTACACGACAGAGGTGGCTATTATTATTATAATAATTATTATTTTCCGCACATTGTAGATACAATAATTGAATTATTCAGGGATGGAGAAAGGGCATAGTTCCACATACACTAATGTGCCTCCATCCCCACTTAAAACATTACAGGTACAGTTATAGGCTACATAATGTGCTTATATACAATTTGCATATTTACATGGACGTATTATTTACAGAATATTTACATAGCGTGACCAACCGTCTGCTATTTGCCGGACATGTCCTGGCTTTTTAATGCAGACATTTATTATTTGCTATCAAGTATCCGGCTTTGTATATTCTGCTCTTAATTGTTTAGTTTCCTATTGTTTCCTCTGTTGCAAAGCTATTTTTGTTGAACTTCCCCCATTTCAGTCCATATTTTGTATACCCCTGTCAGAATACGTAATTTACTCACTTGGTTATTAGATGCGCATGCGCTCTGATTTTGTCAGTAATGAAATCTTGCAGTGCAATCGCCAGTAGCACCAATCCCTGTCTCCCACGGCTTTCACATGAATTAAAATGGGTTCTCACCGAAGTAATGTTTTATGATAGGATGGAAAATAAATTGCTGCCTCTTAAAGTTTCTGAAATCCTTCACTGAAAATTGCATCGACAGAGAATGCATTGCATTTGTGGAACACGTTGGCTGTTATGAAATGAGCATTCATTGTCTGTTAAAGTGGAGGAAGCCTGTGATGTAAGAATTTAAGCGTTTCCAATGGATGAAGCTTCATAGTATGAAAAACATTAAATCTGAAAATGTTCTTCCTTGTCTCTAGTATTTGCAATCTAAAGGTGTGGAGATAGACGACTCTTAAAACTTTTTTGACCAATTATGCAATGTTCAGAATCACATTACGAGTTCAGAAATTGGTGAACATACAACACTGGATAAGTAGTGGTGTGAGTTTTTCAATTGTAGCTGTGACAATGAATGACTTAAGGTGCGTTTTCCAAGGTGCGACTGTAGCCGCCACGGCGGCCAGAGCCAGCAGCTGCAGGCGACGGGCACGTTGGGGTGTTTTCTTAGACACGACTCCAGCCGCCAGCCGCGCAGTCCAGTCCGTCAGAAATGGACGAGAGCACGGGCGATTTCGTTAGTGGCAAGGCTTTCCTTGACATTTGAATGGAAGAAGAAGAAGAAGAAGAAGAAGAAGAAGAAGAATAAGAAGAATTGTTAATGTGGTATCTCGGCCCAAAAAGAAGGAAAGTTAACAGTATATTTGCATCGCACTATGAGGAAGGACGCGATAACAATTTAATTAACAGGCATCTTTTTAGTGACGAGACAAAGTTCAGGTAGTAGTTCAGACTGAGTGTTTAGTCATAACTTTTAAAAAGTGAAATTTTGAAAACCCCGTGCAATCGGTACAAGAAGCCTATCAACCCAGCTGAGAAACTTGCACTCACTCTCATGTACGGATATTTTAATCTTATTTTAACAGTGTTTAGCTCAGCTGAATAAGTGTTTTTACAGTAAGACATAACGATCAATAAATCTGTGGTCGTAATAGACTTTCAAAATTTTTTTTTGGTAGTGGCACCGACACAGATAGGTCTTATGGCGACGATGGCATAGGAAAAGCCTAGGAGCTAGAAGGAAGAGGCCGTGGCTTCATTAAGGTACAGCCCCAGCATTTTCCTGGTGTAAAAATGGAAAATCACGGAAAACCCTCTTCAGGATTGCCGATAGTGGGATTCGATCCCACTATCTCCCGGATGAAACCTCACAGCTGCGCACCCCTAACAGCACAGTCAACTGGCTCGGTAAACTGCAAGTTTAACAAACCCGCAACTTAATTGAGTGACACAACATTAATTGCACCAATATGTCAATTATTTACATGCCCCTCCATCGGTGTAATCTGGGGAATGAAGGAATCAATAAAAACGCATACAAATGATAATGCAGAGTGGGATTTGCATTTTTTAAAGTACATATTACACTGTATATTAATTCCTATAAATTATGACCCTGTAATCTTGACAAGATATCAAGACTGTTTACATCTGAGTACGGCTCGGCTTTTATCGGCCCTTGATTGATAGAGGAGAATGCTTGCGGAGGAGGTGTTTAGCAATAGTCACTTCCGTCGCAGCGACTGCGGCCGCCAGCACTGCTCACCGCACCAGTGTGGGGCCTCAAGCCGCAATCGCAGCGAGTCGCAAACCAAATTCAAACTGCGCATGCGCGGAAATGGAGACTGCTGTCGCCGTGCGGCTACAATCGCACCTTGGTAAAAGCACCTTTAGTGAGCTGTTTCTAATTTGACAGTTTTATTTCGCTATTCCAGTTTGCAATGCAACCGTTGAAATAGTGTTTTCCCTGATTAATACATACTGGTCAGAACAAAGAAACCGTTTGCTGACCGAGTCGGTTAAGGCTATTATAACAGCGAAGTACAACTTTAAAAACATGTCATGAGGAGAGTTTTACAATTACTTATTACAAGAAAACAATTCAGGTTTGCTGTCGCAAGTGTGTGCAATCGATAAGTCATCATCTTCATCATCATCATCATCATCATCATTTCCCTTTATCCAGCTGTACCCGAGTAGGGGCTAATATGGTTCCTCTCCACTTTCTTCGGTCTTTCCACCACTCCTCCTCCAACACTGTGTCCCAGTCCAGGTTTCTTTCTATAATGCTGCGTTGGATGGTATCCTTCCATCTCAATCGTGGTCAACCACGGCCTCTCCTTCCTTGGATGTACATTTCCATCACCTTTTTTGGCATTCTTTCGTCGCTCATTCGCTTTATGTGTCCAAACCATCTTAGTCGGCTCTTCTCTATTCTATCATTCATTTTTTCCACTCCAATTTCTTCCCGGATTTTCTCATTCCTTATTTTGTCTCTTCTACTCTTCTGTATCATACTCCTCAAGAATTTCATTTCGGCTGCCTGTATTCGACTCTCATCCTTCTTTGTCATTGTCCAAGTTTCTGCTCCGTAAGTTGTTATGGGTACGTAATACATCTTGTACATAGTATCCTTTGCTTTTATTGGCACATCTTTGTCCCATAACATATTTCACACTATGATAGAAACAACTTCTAGCTTGAATCCTTTTACTAATCTCAGCATCCAGTCGAGCATTCTCCAGCATAAAATGACTACAATTTCAGCATCTTAATCAACTTAACAGTTATAAGGTTTGTAATACTAAACTTCGTATTCAAAAAATAAAATTCCGTTTGTCCTCCATTTTAATGAAAAGTTCTCCTTTTATTAAGAGTCTGTCGTCCATTTGAAAATTTAGAATTGAGCCCCTTATATTCACAGGGGCTGTTTAACATTCAAGTAATTCTACTCACACATAGTGTATACAGTACTTCAGCTAGACCGGCTCATGCGTACCCGCATTAATCTCACTCACTCGGGATCACATAAACTTTTATCCGTCCTCCCACGCGCATACTGAACATTCACACAATTATGTTATGTACAGAAGGTTGTGTTCCATATACATTATTTTTACCTCTATACAGGTTCCATGGCTAGATGGTTAGCGTGCTGGCCTTTGGTCACAGGGGTCCCGGGTTCGATTCCCGGCAGGGTCGGGAATTTTAACCATTATTGGTTGATTTCTCTAGTACGGGGACTGGGTGTATGTGTCGTCTTCATCATCATTTCATCCTCATCACGACGCGCAGGTCGCCTACGGGTGTCAAATTGAAATACCTGCACCTGGCGAGCCGAACCTGTCCTCGGACACTCCCGGCACTAAAAGCCATACGCCATTTCATTTCATTTTTCACCTCTATACAAAAGTTTTGAGTACGTAGCTCTTTTGTCTGTGGCGAGAATTCATTCCATAGCTGTGCTTGCAGTCGGAGGGAAAAGTGACTCCTCGACCTCTTGAGCGGAACGGTAGTTCAGCTGTAAGCGGTTGAAAGGGTTGATGTGAGGACTGCTATAGGGGAAATCACCTGGCTGGATTTAAAAGACCGTGTTAAGGAATTAGTCGTTCTGCTCGGCGTTGAACTCCCTCTAGTTTCGTCATGTTTTTTACTGTGAAGCGGTGCCAGTAAGGAAGCCCGTACACCAGAATTGGCCGTACTGAACTGCTTTCTTTCTAGCTCCCAGCAGAGATCTGCGAATGAATCCCAGGACTCTTTATGCTGTGCACCTTATTTCCACAGTATGCTTATTCAGGTTTACATTGTTGCAAATATAAATGCCAAGGAACTTTATTGAGGCGTAAGGCGTCAGGTTTGTAGCACACATGAAATGTGATGATGCAAGGATGATTTTGCTCCAGTTGAGCGGATATGCGAGGGCATAAAGTACATAAAGTAGCGGCAATGTTTAATGAACTAGTGTAGTCACCAGCAAAGTCTATGGGCCGATTGCAGAAACGGTATTTAGACGATGTCTACGGTTAAACAATGCCTAAGTATGGCTGCCGCATTGCAGATACGTTATTTATCACTTAGACACTGTCTAAAACCGATGTTCAACCGGTCATGTTTAAACACTGCCGAGAGCTCTGTTTAACCTCAAATGAGAGGAGTGAATCACAATCAGAGGTTATGTACCGTGAAACATGTCATTTGTATTATCATGTTGAGACGATTCCGGGAAGAAAGATTAGTCCGACGGCCTCTCTGTGGGTCGCCGCTGCTAAATCTCAGCAATTCGTTTGACCCACGGGGAGGTAGATCTTAAAATAAGGTTTCGCTTTTCAAGAGACTTGTTTCTTGAGACTGACAAAGGGACAGTCCGGTAACTGTCAACTTGAATACAATTCTTGGCAACCGATATATTTTATTATACACATGGGGTAATTTCCATGGAATTATAGGTCACTTGCACTATCAGAATTACGTGTCCCGATCGTCAGAGGGCTGTCACACACGTCAACCGGGGGGATGCACTTACATTTACTGCCAAGTAAACACACATAATAGAGAAAACTAAAAAGTATGTTGTATGGGTTATATATATATATAAAATCGTATAACTTTTCGGCAACTATCAGATGGGAAAAGGCAAGTGATGGTGATGGTGATGGTGATGATTACTGTTTAAAGAGCAGGACTGGGGAAGAAGCCATAATAACAGCCCTAGTATTTGCATGGTGTAAAAATAGGGAAACTACGGAAAACAATCTTCACCGCTGCCGATGATGCGTTTCGAACCTACGATCTCCAGAATGCAAGCTACATCTGTATGGCTCGTGCAACACACTCGGTTACACATAACTATTGGTTCATCTTCCCTTCGTCGAAGCTACCGTATTTATGAGTAGATTACACTCACTGTAACAACGGCTACACTTCCCCGTACGGCGGCGTGTCGCTTTAGTGTCGATAAAATTATGATGAGATTTAATTTCCACCGAAAGTTATACTCTTATCTGTAAGCAGGTTATGCTCATGCTTAGCCATATTTGAGTAATGTGTAGGAAGACAAACAGCTGACTGACGTTCGGCGCGCGCACAGACGAATTTCATTGGTAGCGAGAAGCCAAGAGTTGCATGAAAGATACCTTTGTTTCCATTTTCAAACCAAAATTAAAACTTTAAGCGATGTCTAGTTAAACATCGACTGAACATTGTTTATGCAATGGAAGGTCGTGCTTGATTCATACGTTGTTTAGCTAGACGTTGGTTAAGGCTTAAAACTAATAATCGTTTCTGCAATCGGCCCTATTACTTTTGCCAAATGTCGGGAAGCCGTTGGGGATCGTTCGCAGGCGTTCTCTGTTACTGACAGCAGAGGAGCGCCCTACTGCGCGGAGAACAGATACCACGTCAGGAAATCGGGGGTCACAGAAGGGTTCCTTCAACTTCGGAACCAGGTCGAAGTCACGAGGACTCTGCTGACCTCCCAGTGCCACCGTTGCAATAAGAGCTCGACATGTTTTCCCTCAGACACTGCACGCGTGCCACAATCAGCATAAGCTTCACTCGACTGGGATCCTGTTGACATTTCTGTGGACGTGGTGAACCTGGGTGACGCCATTCATTCGATTGACTCCTTAATTCAGGCTACCGGGCGAGTTGGCCGTGCGGTCAGAGGCGCGCGGCTGTGAGCTTGCATCCGGGAGATAGTGGCTTCGAATCCCACTGTCGGCAGCCCTGAAGATGGTTTTCCGTGGTTTCCCATTTTTACACCAGGAAAATGATGGGGCTGTACCTTAATTAAGGCCACGGCCGCTTCCTTCCAACTCCTAGCCCTTTTCTATCCCATCGTCGCCATAAGACCTATCTGTGTCGGTGCGACGTAAAGCTACTAGCAAAAAAAAAAAAAAAAAAAAAATCAGGCTCGTAGGATCGTGGCTGCGTCTCATCAATGGCGACAATACGCGTACGCTGCAGAAATGTGTCTCCTTCGCTGCGCTTGCCAGCCAGTGCATATCGGGTACGACGGTGAGGTGACGTGGAACCCACGTTAAGACATTTCGTCAGTATGTGCCACGCCGTTTGATGACTGAGACCAACCTCTGCTATAATTCCTGGCAGACCACTCACGATGCCAATCTGATCTTGAGGAATAGACGGCTGACCTGTGCGGTGCAAACCCGCAGTCTCATTCCGAGTCGCACGAAATGCCTTGACCCATCATGCAACCGTCCTCTACGTTAATGCATTCACGTAATCCTCGATAACATTCTGATGCATTTTTGCCACGAGCAACCTCGATTTTAATCCACGAACGCTGATCACATTTTGAAATCACGCTTTAGAGCGGTGAAATCGACACTCTTCACTTCAACGCCACATAGCAACAGCACTCCCAATGGATGCCCGTTAAATGGACACTACACATCGACAGCAGCGGCACCTGACTGCTCCCATATCCTATTAGCGAATGCCCGGTCTCCTGTGAGTATCTGGGCTATGTTGCCACTCATCAGTGTAGTACAGGATTTTCCAGGGAGGAATCCATGGAGTACGAAGTACTGGTAGCCATATTGGTGGACGTATACCGTCTGGGACATCTGTCACGAGAGTTATTGCGTCTTCAAAATACAATTCCACTCGGCCATGCCAAGAACTACAACACTGCTTGTTTACGTCCAGTGCTCTGTCACCAGTTATACTCCCTGGCACGTAAGGGTACAACCTTACTCTTTATCCCCCCTTGATACTGAAGACAGTGCTTTGTAGTTATTTTCTTTGAACCCGGGAACGTCGTTTGCTTTCTTCCATTCATCTGGCACAGTCCCAATTTCATTGAAATGTTAAATATTGCACAAAGAGTAGATGCGAATGCATCTGCACAGCGATCGAGAATTCTTGCCGGCACGTTATCTGGGCCGTTCGCTGCATGGGGTCTGGTTCTCCGAAGACTTGCGGCGACCTCGTTAGCAGTGAAGTAGTGACTAGTCAGGGGCGAGAAGGGAGGGGTTGTCCTTGTAGTGAACATGTCTTCGTCCTTTTCAGCTCTGGAAATTCACTGTTAAATGTGTCTGCCATTTGTTAGGGAGGGGGAAACTGATAGTCTGTTGTACCTGAAGACGGATGGAACACTGTTGCTGTTGTTTCTGAGCTATCTATCTATAATATGGCTTTTAGTGCCGCGAGTATCCGAAGGCAAGTTCCGCTCGCCTGGTGCAAGTCTTTCTATTTGACTCCCATAGGCAACCTGCGCGTCTGGTTGTGGGATGATGATGATGATGATGATGTAGGGAGAGGATGAAACCCGGTGCCGGCACATAGCCTACTTATATTGAATAGCACGAAGGGGTCCGCTCAAAGCTTTATGTTCCCCTCCGACGGACATATTCCCTCACTCGATATGAACAGTGCGGAGAGGAATGGAATTGAATCCAGGCTTTTGGTACGCAATCTAGTGATTATAAATTGTACACACCTCCTCTCCTACCCTGTCGCCCAACATTCTGATGGTGAAAGTCCAAAGCTCTTTGCTAGTGGAATTAAGGCTGTAGGCATCACGGATTAATGATTTGATTTTTCTCGTAGCCAGTCTGTACTTCTCCCACCTATTGTTACTTGATTTCCCTTCCATTTACTGTATAAATTGTTCTCTTTCCGATACGCGATGTTATCTCTTTAGCGATCTGTGACGTTTTTCGCTTATTCGAGATGCAAAATTTCGGCACTGCTTTATCGACGCATTCGAAATAATACATTTTTTCCAGTTTTGCCAGATCTCACTGATATTTATATCGCCGGTGAAGAACGTGAGGGGAACAGGAAGATTTTCCAGTTATATATTGTTCTTGAGTGGAGGTTTAGAGAGGGTGTTCTGTAGGTCAAAGTTGTACATCACAAAATCCAGGTGTTACGTCCAGGGACTGGACGGATGATGGAGAGTTAGTAAAGAGCTGGTCTGGCGTGGAACGGGAATTTCGAGTAACAGTAGTAACTTCAAATATTAAGAAATCTCACAGAAACGTATTCATTTGTCTTTAACAATGTGTTCGTGAAGCAGGGGACTTTTAACGGAAGTGTTAAATTAAGAATAATTGTTAGCTAAGAAAATAAACCGGGCGAAACTATATTTAAATTTTATTTTACCCTTCTGGGGACCCCTCCCCCATAGAGAGTCAGTAGCGAGGAAAGCTCAGGTTTCCCCACGTGACCGCGGGGCTGTGTGAGAGTGTAGGTCACCACTACGCTATCTCATGGCTCTTTTCAAATGCAGCCATGAATGAATACAGGGCCATATTGGTGGACGTATTGTGACTGGGACATCTGTCGCGAGAACGATTCCACTTTTTTTTTTTTAATTTTTTTTTTTATTCGCCTTTTCAAAAGTACAAAGTTACAAAGTACAAATCACATTGCAAATTATTTTTTTTTAAATGACAGTTTAAAGAAAGGGACTGACCTGAAACCCAAAAGCACACCTGTAGAATTGTATACGAGTGTTGAGTCTAATAGAAACACTAAACTGCACGTTATAATTTAAGGAAAGAATCCAAAATTAGAATAACACTCTTTTAAAAAAAAAAATACAGAGTCATCTCACTGTTATCAGTTCTCAGTACCTCACCGGATAACATAACAGAAAATACATTTAAAAATGAAATAGATGTTTCGCAAATTTCTCTATGTTGCGGTTTTTTACCAGTTCCCAACGAGCAGTCTTGATTGATCTGATAAAGTCCACCAAAGTCCATCCACTCTTATCGTATGCCGTCAAATTCCAATGCACTGCCGCCGCTAGCAACCATGTTACAGCATTCACTGCTGATTTTTCCTCCAGTTGAAATTCGCCAATCATTAACTGCTCAGTCGATAAAGAAGACAGACCTCCGTGTATTTTCCGCACTGTATTGACAGTCCATGTCCAGACAAGTCGCGCTTCTCGACAAGATGTAACTCGGTGCACTGTGGTATCAACCTCGCCGCAATGTCCACACTTATTATCTTCAGACAAGTGGTGACGAAATCGTTTTGTTGCTGTTGGAACGATGTCATTAATTAACGAGTAGACTGATGACCTCCACGGGGTGGGTACTTGTTGATTGTTAGCGTTTGACCACACCATTTTCCATTTTCTTTGAGGAAATTTTTGTTCTACCGGTACTGGTCGCTGTAATCCTTTCAGCAGGTAAGTGTAGAAATTCTTTGTCGTGTGAAATTCTTTTCGTTCCTTCCGATCCTGCGGGAGGCTGTCAAGGATACCAACGATGGTTCGGAAAGCAGGATGTATATGCCTATGTCGACCACCTCTGACATCAGGCTCCGGAGGTGTAAGAAATGTCAGTTCTGTTCGAGTGTGCAACCCTGACAGTGATTTAAGTATTGTTCTTCCCAGCAGAGCCTTACATTTCAGGTCTACACAGATTAGGTTGAGTCCGCCATGTGTAACCGGCAAGTACAGCTGATCACGTCTCACCCGATATAGGGAACCTCTCCAAAGATAGTGGCCTAGACAAAGTTCTATACGCTGTGTTATTTGTTTTGTTGCAGGTAGGACTTGCGCAAAGTACCAAATTTTAGATAAAGCAAACACATTAATATGCCATACTTTTTGGATGAAATTCAGAGACCTGGTATGCTGCTGCATTAAGGTGTTTCTAACTTTATTAATTGTCGACGTCCAATTCTCGGTTAACATGTCTTTAAAATTTTGTTGGAAAACAATTCCTAAGATCTTCAACTTAGTTGCAATGGGCAGTGATCTATTAGGCGAAGGTGATGGATGACGGCCAAGAAGCAGCATTCCGGACTTTTTCTTATTTACGTTCGATCCTGAATCTTCTTCAAATTCGTGGATGATCTGTAGAGTTCGCTCTTCGTCGGATGGTTCTGTTAGGATAACACACACATCATCAGCATACGCCCGTACTGTCACTTTTTGTGCACCGAGTGACAGGCCAAATATACACTGATTTATTCGGTGGAGAAATGGTTCTAGCGCTACGATGAACAGAAGCATAGAGAGGGGACATCCTTGACGAACTGATTTCCGTATAGGTATTTTCCCAGTTAGATGTCCATTTATAAGGATTCGTGAGGTAGCTATTCTATACAGTTCTTTAATGCACTCAATCAATTTAGGTGGAAAGGCGAAAGTTTGCATTGTGGACCATAGATATGGATGTTTTATTCTGTCGAAGGCCTTGTGGAAATCCAAACTTACGAGTGTCGTGGGAGGAAGGTTCGATGAGGCTTTGTCGTGTAACAGAATGATGTTTCTGAGCACTAACAGATTGGAGATAATATTTTGATCTGATGTCCCACACGATTGCCATGGTCCGATGATCTGTTTCAACTGCAGTTTTATTCGAGATGCTATTATTTTAGTGAAGATCTTGTAATCTGTATTTAGCAAGGTGATCGGTCTGAAGTCTTCCATTTCTAGAGGTCTTGTGGTTTTGGGAATTAAAATAATAATTCCCGACGTGAAATCTTCCATTAAGATGTGTGGCCGCTCTAGTATTTCTTGGTACACTTGCAACAGGTCACCCCCTATTATGTCCCACATTATTTTGTAGAATTCATAAATTATTCCATCTGGGCCTGGAGAGCTATGACGCTGTGCTTGGGAAAGTGCAGAGAGTATTTCCTCCGAGGTAATGTCTGCAATCAAACTTGACTCATACGATTTATTCAGTGTTGGTAGACCGTGCTGTAGGATGCTGTAAGAGGGCTGATTAATGGGTGGGTCGTCATGGAATAGTGTTGTGAAGTAGTCTGCACCAATTTTGAGAATGTCTGTCATCTCCGACTGTATGTGACCATGCTCATCCCGGAGTTTAGTAATTGCTTTCCTCTTCCCTTTACGTCTTTCAGTCAAAATGTGAAATAGTGAAGCACGCTCTTCTTCATATACTGAGGGGACTTTTGCACGGACGAACGCCCCTTTCAGATGATTCTCTTGAATATTAATGATAGTGTGTTTGAGTTCTTTCATTTCATTAAGGACATTCTCTCCACTGGCTTGCTGTCGTTGAAGCTGGTATAAAACTTCATAATAAAAATTCAAGGTATTCCTCTTTTCCTTTGCCCGTTGTTTAGAAATCTTTTGAAAAAATCGTTTAATTTCTGGTTTAACAGTATCCGTCCACCAGGTCACATGGTAATGGTATTTAGATCGTTTACTACGCAATTTCATCCATAGTGCTCGAAAATCATTTTGGACATCTTGGTCGTACAAGAGGGACGCATTAAGTTTCCAGAATCCATGCCCATGTAGAGGTGGTCGTATTGTTGTTGAGTAACGAAAGAGGAGAGCATGATGGTCACTGAAGGACACCGGTATAACCTCAGAACTGTGTAGCCTAGTTTTGATCTCTCGTGATATATACGCCCGATCTATTCTAGAAGCCGACCCAGCCCTGTAGAATGTAAATTGGACATCAGTTCCATGTTTCAGTTCCCAAACGTCATGTAACTGTAATCCCTCAACAAGATTTTGTAGGCTGCGACAGTTATTGAAATGTCCAGTTTGATCACGCGGATTTAATACACAGTTAAAATCACCGGCCAAAATTATGTTGTTAATAGGGCCCTGCACAAAATATCTGATGTCATCTTCAAATAAGCGTTCTCTGTCTAGACGCCCTTGCGAACCGGACGGAGCATAAACATTAATAAAAATGGTGTCCTCACATTGCACAGAAACAATTCTACCATTGGGATGAAACTCCGCGTCAGAAACAGTCAGTCCTGCTCGATATATTATAGCCGTACCTCGAAGTGATGGACCTACGTTTACTTTATATTCGTATCCCGACAGCCAGTCTAAGTTTGGATCATTAACTTCTTGAAGAAATAGGATATCTATGTCATGAACCCTGAGAAAATCCTGAAGGAGAGCTTGCGTGGTTAGACTTTTGACGCCGCCTACATTCAAGGTGGTGACACAACGTAGAAGAGTCATCTGCAGAAACAAGGGAAGAATCAAGGTAATTGTAGTAGAATTCATTCCGGTAGAAGGATGTGATTAAGCTGTTGTGGTCAATACACTGTCACACATACTCTGGTTTAGAGTTTCTATTATTTAAGCCGACTGCGTGAGGTACTACGCCTTTGGGTGTTGTACGGTTTTGATTCGTCACGTGCAACGTATTGTTTGACAACTTTCATCTGTAGGTTGTGAGAGTCCTTGGTACTGCCTGTCGTATTCGGGGTAGTTTTGTCACCTGCTAGCAACGTCACTGCACTTTCACTAACACTCGGTCCTGTAGGTGTGTTAGGATCAATTACAGGGTCAGCAAGGGAAGAATTGTCCAAATCCGGTGTAAGCTCCATGTCTGCACTGCGCAAGGAAGCAGGCTGTGTTTGTTTGTTGTCTGTAATTGGATGGTTTGTAAAATCTGGGTGTGTGTTCTTGTTGGTTAACTGAGTGTCTCCTGTTGGTGTATGAGTGTCGTCCTGAAGTTCCATATCCTCAGACCACAGCTGTCTTTCTAGTGGTGTATTTACTATTTGTTTCATTCCAACTGGGTTCTCGTCAGCTGCCGCCTGATCTACAGTCTCCCGTAGTGTCTGAATATTTTCCCCCTTCTCCAGGTTGTCACTACAAAGTGTCCTGATTGCTTCTTCCGTACTACGATGTAAAGATGTGTCTGCTATGCTGTCAGCTAGAAGCGAGGTTTCTTGAAAGTTGTGTTGTTGTTTATGCGGAGTGTGAGTAATACTCTCTAATACGGTTGGGTATTCAGGCGAGAGAACGTCGACTTCTGCATCTGTTGTATTGCTTAGTGTACTGCTCCCATCAGACTCGGCCACTGCGGAGCTGTATGTTTGTTTTCTACTCAGCGCGGAACGCGCTTTCCTATTGGGACAATCTATTTGAAGGTGTGTCGTTTCTTTACAATAGAAACATGATTTTGATTGTCCTTCGTACGATAGTAGAATTCTACAATCATTCAGCATAAGCTGAGACGGGATAGGGTACTTAAGTTCTATTTTTACAATTCGTATGCCATTACTTACATCAGAAAATTCGTAGGCTTCATTCCACCGTTCTTCCTGGATGTCTTTGACTACTCCATATGTAGAGAGCACTCGTGCAAGACGATCGTTGCTTACTTCTGGAGGGAGGTTGAACACACGTACGCGTTTAGTTAACGTGTCCGCTGCCGAAACCGTTACTTTAGTGGTACCACCATTAGCTAATAGAAAAGTTTTCACTCCTTCGTGACGTGCTAGAAGGTTTTCATAAAGAGTCACAGATACTAGTTTTATGTACACAGCATTTTCTCCGTTATTTAACTGTATAGCAATCACTTGGTCTCTGTTAAGTTTTAGTTCGTGACTAATCCAACGATGGATTTCTAAAGGTGAAGGCCTATTAATCCTGTCGTCGAAAACACATTTTATAGTGTTCTTCCTGATACTTGCCATGATTGTACGTACAATTTCCCAAGAACTACACAAAATATGTATTAGGAACACACACTTGCACTACGCGATAACCGCACAGTACCGACACGCCGCTTGCCGTGTTACCTCGGCCGAGGTTACGCACGAACTGCAACTCGGCCATGCCAGGAACTACAGTACCGGTACTGCTTGTTTACGCCCAGTGCTCTGTCACCAGGTAAGTAGCGCGCTAAATCCAGTCCTGTGGTTCCTAGTCCACATTTCATCCTGCATTCATCATATTGTTTCTGCATGTGATGCAGTGGTTCCTATCCTCTGAACGATCGTAATTGTGCTGTTGGTAATGTGAAACTCGTAATGACTCGCCTCGCTGTTCTCTACCCCTTGAGTAATCGTATTTTGGATAACCACATTGCAGACACGTGTCTGCCTGTTGGACACCATGAAACTCAGGAGATCTCTCAGAGACCAGGAATATAAAAAATGGTGTCTGTTAAACCAGAAAGGCAAAGGCGTATGCCTATATCAAGAGTTTACTCCAGCCAACCGATAGATAAGAAAACAGGACGGACAATGTCTGCAGGCATTTCTACAAGTGGAGGCGCATACTTCCCCTAGTACACTGTCACTGCTTTGTCCTACGTAAGAGGCTTGTAGTGGCGCCAGCATCTTGGGAAGGTGTAGCAATCCAACTGCTACACTGGAGCGAAACGCTGGTAATTTATGACTGAAACGGCCTAGAGAGCTGCATTCTAGGTAACATTCACAGGTATGGCAAGGATACAATATTTTTACACGTCATTCAAAATATTAGGAACGAACCTGTTAACTTTGTTGATAATGTAACCTGTTGTGCTGTACCCTCGTCCCATTTCTCTACGGCTCGGGGACGAAGCGAAATGAAACTTCGTGGCGAAATTTTACGACCGTATGCCCTTCCTAACATCAGCATAATCGCAAGATTTAATGTGGTGAAATGAATAACTCGATATATGATAGTAGGAAGGGAGAGGGTGAAACCCGGTGCCGGCAAATAACCTACTCCTGTCGATTAGCACCAAGGAGTCTGCTCAAGGCTTAACGTCCCCATCCGACGGACGAATCACCATCAACAGCGTCATATGTTCACACTCCATATGAGCACTGCGTAGAGGTTTGGAATTTAATCCAGGCTTTTGGCACGCAATGGCCGAACTGGCTCACCTCAGTGTTAGGCCTTAGGGATGCTGGCCACCAGGCGGGCAACGTACCATAGCAAAAGAAACAAGTATGGAAAACAGAAAAAATTGTGTCAACTTTCAGTCGATTCTTACATGCTTAAAACTTTTCAAAATTCAGAAAAGGATATGCGTATAATGACATTTTCAGGATTTCGGGATTCATGTAGATCTTTAATTTGTTCACTGAATACTAACCTCACTTTATCTCTAGAGCACTGAATGCCTTAGGAGCATGCCAGTAAATCATAATTATAATACTAAAAATAAACAAATACTAAAATTCCCATCCCGATTTGTATTATTTGATTATGTGTCCCTTAATGTATTTAAGTATATGTTACCGTGTAAATGATTGTGCAACAATAAAGAAGTTAATGTTCATTCACAAAGGAATGCATCTCCTGGAAATAAAAAACAAAAGAAGAGCATGCATCACGACTGTAACTCATTTGTTTATAGGCCAGTATGTTTCTAAAAGAAGTGTCGCCTAAATAAGGATTTCGTTCGATTTATCATGGAAGATCGCCAACGAAAGGACGATTACACACGTGGTGATTCTGGAGAAAAGCGCAGTAGTGTTTGCGGGGGTTTCTTTCCGTTCCCACCGCCATGCTCTCGGCACATTTTGAGCCAGGTATAGTTCCGCACATCTATAAACATACACTGCTCACAACTTTTAGACGGACAACAATTTGAACACATTTAAACATTTCAGGAATGGTTGGAGTGAACCAGACATTTTATCTGGAAAATGAAACCATTATTTAACTGAAATGTACGGTACTTATATATCCTGTTCACTTCTTATCACACATGTTGGTGTTATGACCACAAATTCAATACAGTGTTCTAGACCAGAGCACACAGAGCACTAAAAGAAACATTTCAATATTTGGTACGCTCTGCATGTGCCCGTATTACTGCTTCACATCTTCGAGGCATGCTCTCCCACTCATCAGTAAGGACCGCTGCGAGTTGTACAAAAACGGGCTCGAGGTTCTCTGACCAGCAGTGGATTGAGGTCAGGACTCAGAGCAGGTCAGTCTAATGTTTGCATCCCGAAGTCCTGTAGAGTTTCCATGGTGGCTGCTGCTGAATGCGTGTTGCAGGATAAACTGGGGACCCATTACACCTGCAATGATCCAGTACAATCTCGTTGATGTATCTATGAGCATTAAGTCGGCCTCTGATTATCAATTGTGATGCCACCCGACACCATGACTGAGCCGCAGCCAAATCTCCTGCTGCTTCATTATAACGTACACCACCACGACGATATACACGTATACGTCTGTCGTACCGTGGTAGACGAAAGTAACGTCTGCAAAAAATACATTGCGTCAGTGACGCATCTGCCAGTTCCTGCAAATCGAAGTCAATCTCTCTTGAGCCGAACATTTAACCGAGGGACCTGAGGAGGTGTTCTTGGTCTTAAACTTGCCTCTCGGAGTCTGTTACGTATTGTTTGGTCACTGACACTGCAACCAATTGCTGTTCTTAGATCAATTTGTAGGTCTCGGGCAGTCGCAGAGCGCCGGCGGAGAGAAAAATTCACCACATATCGGTTTTCTCTGGCTTTTTTTTTTTTTCTTAAGCTCTGCAGATACTGCCCGAACACGTTCTGCCTCATTTCGATTGATGAAACTCACACAAAGAGTATAGAGACTCACACGATATATTCTCATTCTTAAAACATGTCGGAAGAATAAGAGCAACAGTGTATATATCTTAATCACGGACTATTCACATGCTACATGCGATCAAATTCTTGTCCCTCTAATTTTTCTGAGCAGTATATTATATGGTTGTTAGATGGTTCAGGGGCTAGTGCCGCGGTCTCTGCTTCTCCGCAGGCCAAGGATTTTAAATCTGGTCTGTGGGTTGTAATGGCCTTCAATTGAGCTGTTTGAAATAAGGGACAGCGAACTCGATCGTGACATCTGACGAATATCTGCAGGCCGTCCATTATCTTTACGGCTAACGTTCTTCTTGACCTTCTTATTTACATGTACTCAGCGTAATACACATCCCCCTGTGTGTGGGGGCGGTAGAATAACACCCACGGTGTCCCCTGCCTGTCGTAAGAGGCGAATTAAAGGGCCCCAGGGGCTTTAAACTTGGGAGCGTGTGTTGGTGACCACGAGGCCCTTAGCTGAGTCATGGCATTGCTTCCACTTACTTGTACCAGGCTCCTCACTTTCATCTATCAAATCCGACCTTCCGTGGTCAACTCTTGTTCTTCTCCGACCCCGACGCTATCAGGTTCCCGAGGCCTAGGGAGTCTTTCATTTTCACGCACTTCGTAGCCCTTGTCTTACTTTGGTCGACACCTTCATTTTTCGAAGTGTTGGATCCCTTCCATTTTTTTCCCTTTGATTAGTGTTATATAGTGGATGGTTGCGTAGTTGTACTTCCTCTAAAAACAATAATCACCACCACCACCACTCTATGCCTGACAGTTACTGGAATCACGAAATTAGGAGAAAATTTGAAAATAAGATGCCTACCTGACACAACGTGAGATCATAAAACAAGTCCTTCACAACAATGAAATGTGAAATACTCAGTGCGAATTTTGACATTGATAAAACCAAAAATAGAAACAATTGATTCATTAGCAGTGAAACAGTTTCGTGTGGAATCAATGCTAAACCACCCACTCTATGGGAAAAATCAAAAGGCCAGGAACTAATTTAAAAAAAAAATACAATTCAGCTCTCTTACCAGTGCTTCATGAAGTGAAGAACACGATTTAAGATAAGAAGATTTAATAAAAGTTCTCTGAAATAACAAGTAACATTGATAAAATTAGGGTGATAAATTTAGGATGACGTACCTCAATTTACCTGATATAAATACAACTAGTTCTTGAAAATTGTTCAACATTTCTTGAAAGAAAATTATTTAAACTGCTAAAAGGGATAAAAAGTGTCTTAATTCCAGAATCCCCAAATTATAAACTACTTGATATGTAAGTCAAGCAAGATCTGCAGACATAAAATCTCAACTATAAATATACTGAAATGACAAATAATTAATAGATGAAAAAATATCAGTTCAATCACGATTCAGGATAGTTGATAAGGTTCAAGATCACACGTCCATGCATGATAAAATGAATGACAGTATCATGCAACAAACGTGAACAATACACAAGGCATCTTACAATCTACAGTTAACCAGCATTAAGTCAACAAATAATGTTGAGGTTTCGTTTACATCAATGAAAATATTACATAAGTACTGTTGAAATTAATCCGAGGATATACTATTAGGCCTAACCTCACATATAGGCCTCACGGGCTCTGAACTTTGGAGCGTGGGTTGGCGACCACGGGACCCTTAGCTGAGTCCTGGAATTGCTTCCACTTACTTGTGCCAGGCTCCTCACTTTTATCTGTCCTATCCGACCTTCCTTGGTCAACTCTTGTTCTTTTCCGACCCCGACGCTATTAGGTTTGCGAGGGCTCGGGAGTCTTTCATTTTCACGCCCTTTCGTGGCCCTTGCATTTCTTTGGCCGACACCTTCATTTTCCGAAGTGTCGGGCCCCTTCCATATTTTTCCTCTGATTAGCGTTAAATAGAGGATGGTTGCCTAGTTGTACTTCCTCTTATAACAATAACCACCACCACCACCTTTGACCGATATCTTCATTTTTCGAAGTGTCGGATCCCTTCCATTTTTCCCTCTGATTAGTGTTATATAGAGGGTGGTTGCCTAGTTGTACTTCCTCTTGAAACAATAATCACCACCACCACCACAACGTGTACATTCCACAGGATTACGACCTTGAAATTCGTGCACTACAAGATTTGATCACACAGTTGCCTCCTCCTTTCCTCATGCTGGTCACCCCCTGTGGGTGGGGGCGGTAGAATAACACCCACGGTATTCACTGCCTGTCGTAAGAGGCGACTAAAAGGGGCCCCAGGGGCTCTGAACTTTGGAGCGTTGGTTGGCGATCACGGGGCCCTTAGCTGAGTAATGACATTGGTTCCACTTACTTGTGCCAGGCTCCTCACTTTCATCTATCTTATCCGACCTCTCTTGGTCAACTCTTGTTCTTTTCCAACCCCGACGCTATTAGGTTTGCGACGGCTAGAGTCATTCATTTTCACACCCGTCGTGGCCCTTGTCTTTCTTTGACCGATATCTTCATTTTTCGACGTGTCGAATCCCTTCAATTTTTCCCTCTTATTAGATATAGAGGATGGTTGCCTAGTTGTACTTCCTCTTAAAACAATAATCACCACCACCACCTGTAGGATACATCGTGAAGTGACCTCAGCCACACTGTTGACTCTGGTCTTACTAGTGGGACAGCCAGGTAATGCTGCTCTATGTCCTTTCGGAGAGCGGATTACCAAGGAAATCGAATCTCTTGTGTTGCAACAGATCTTCCCATGGAGACAGTTCGAACTGGATCATCCTCTGGCTCTTCCTCAGGTTTGCAGTCACCAGCATCCTGTAGATAGCGATAATGATTTTAGAAAATTATTACAGTGAAATTCAAGCGGTGGAGCGTGGCCTATTTCACAAAATAGAGCAAAAAAAGCTTCCATTTCGCGAAATCGTACATAAATTAATGCGAAAAAATATGCCTCTAATTATGGGTAATACATTCATTTCAATTCATAAATGCTGAGAAGAATTATCATCACTCAGTATTTTTGCTACAAGCTATGAGAATATACATTTGTCCTGTTGTTAGAACTTACGTTAACAATCTCTCATGATGCCTCCCCCTGTGGGTGGGGCCGGTAGAATAACACGACGGTATCCCCTGCCTGTCGTAAGGGCTGACTAAAAGGGGCCGCAGGGGTTCTGAATTTCGAAGCGTGGGTTGGCGACCACGGGTTCCTTAGCTGAGTCCTGGCATTGCTTCCACTTACTTGTGTTTGGCTCGTCACTTTCAACTATCCTAACCGACCTCACGTGGTCAACACTTGTTCTTTTCCGACCCCGACGCTATTAGGTTTGCGAGGGCTAGGGAGTCTTTCATTTTCACGCCCTTCGTGGCCCTTGTGCTCCTTTGGCATTTACCTTCATTTTTCGAAGTGTCGGGCCACTTCCATTTTTTCTCTCTGATTAGTGTTATATAGAGGATGGTTGCCCAGTAGTACTTCCTCTTAAATCAATAATCACCACCACCATTCGCACCTTCATTTATCCTATTCGACCACCCGTGGTCAACTCTTGTTTTTTTCCGACCCGACGGTATTACGTATGGAAGCCTAGGGAGTCTTTCATTATCATGCCCGTCGTGGCCCTTGTCTTCCTTTGGCCGATACCTTCATTTTTCGAAGTGTCAGACTCCTTCCATTTTTTCTCTGTGATTAGTGTTATATAGAGAATGGTTGTCTAGTTGTACTTCCTCTTTAAATAATAATCACCACAACCACCACCACCACCACCACCAAGACCGCCGAAACTATGCCTCGACAGAGGCTCCTGAATAGGGGTTCGCCCTGTGGGTTGGGGCGGTAGAATAAAACCCACGTTATTCCCTGCCTGTCGTAGAGGAGATTAAAAGGGGCCCCAGAAGCTCTGAACTTTGGATCGCGGGTTGGCGACCACGGGGCCCTTAGCTAAGCCCTGGTATTGCTTCCACTTGTGCCAGGCTCCTTACTTCGATCTATCCTATCCGACCTTCTTTGGACAACACTTGTTCTTTTCCGACCCTGACGGTGTTACGTATGGGGTTCTAGGGAGTCTTTTAATTTCACGCCCTTCGTGGCCCTTGTCTTCCTTTGACCGATACCTTCATTTGTCGAAGTGTCGACCCCTTCCATTTTTTTCTCTCTGATTAGTTTTATATAGAGGATGGTTGCCCAGTTGTTCTTCCTCTTAAAACAATAATCACCACCACCACCTGATCTGTAGGATACATCATGAAGTGACCTCAGCCACACTGTTGGGACAGCCAGGAAATGCATCTCTATGTCCTTTCGGAGAGCGGATGAACAGGGAATTCGAATCTCTTGTGGTGCAACAGATCTCCCCATGGAGTACCCCTGTGGGTGGGGGCGGTAGAATAACACCCACGGTATCCCCTGCCTGTCGTAAGAGGCGACTAAAAGGGGCCTCAGGGGCTCTGAACCGTGGAGCGTGGGTTGGCGACCACTGGGCCCTTAGCTGAGCCCTGGCATCGCTTCCACTTACTTGTGCCAGGCTCCTCACTTTCATCTATCCTATCCGACCTCTCTTGGTCAACACTTGTTCTTTCCCGACCCCGACGCTATTAGGTTTGCGAGGGCTAGGGAGTCTTTCATTGTCACGCCCTTCGTGGCCCTTGTCTTCCTTTGGCCGATACCTTCATTTTTCGAAGTCTCGGACCCCTTCCATATTTTCCCTCTGATTAGTGTTAAATAGAGGATAGTTGCCTAGTTGTACTTCCTCCTAAAATACAAATCACCACCACTTTCGCCCCTGTGGGTGGGGGCGGTAGAATAACACCCACGGTATCTCCTGCCTGTCGTAAGAGGCGACTAAAAGGGGCCTCAAGGGCTTTGATCATTGGAGTGTGGGCTGGCAACCACGGGGCCCTCAGCTGAGTCCTGGGATTGCTTCCACTTACATGTGTCGGATCCCTTCCATTTTCTCCCTCTGATTAGTGTTATATAGAGGATGGTTGCCTAGTTGTACTTCCTCTTAAAACAATAATCACCACCACCACTCTTGTTCTTTTCCGACCCCGACGGTATTACGTATGGAGGCCTAGGGAGTCTTTCATTTTCACGCCCTTCGTGGCCCTTGTCTTCCTTTGGCCGATACCTTCATTCTTCGAAGTGTCTGACCTCTTCCATTTTTTTCCTCTCTGATTAGTGTTATATAGAGAATGGTTACCTAGTTGTACTTCCTCCTTAAACAATAATCACCACCACTACCGCCGCTCATTGGTTCCCTGCCAGCGAGTGTTCTACTGCGGGATAATAACATGAAACTCCTACGGCTCCTGAACAGGAGACCGATTAGACACAAAATGGCAATCGCGCAAGGGTTTGGAAACCACCACCAAGTCCGTCGAGCGCTAGGGTCTCTGAACATTGAAGCGCGGATTGGTGACCTCGGGGCCCTTAGCTGTGTTCTGGCATTGCCTTCAATTATTTGTTCCAGGCTCCGCACTTTCAACTATCCTATCCGACCTCACTTGGTCAACTCTTGTTCTTTTCCGACCCCGACGCTATTAGGTTTCCGAGGCCTAGGGAGTCTTTCATTTTCACTCCCTTCGTGGCCCTTGTCTTCCTTTGTCCGGTATCTTCATTTTTCGAAGTGTCGGACCCCTTCCATTTTTCCATCCGATTTGTGTTATATAGAGGATGGTTGCCTAGTTATACTTCCTCTTAAAACAATAATCACCACCACCACCTGTAGCATACATCGTGAAGTGACCTCAGCCACACTGTTGACTCTGGTCTTACTAGTGGGACAGCCAGGTAATGCTGCTCTATGTCCTTTCGGAGAGCGGATTACCAAGGAAATCGAATCTCTTGTGTTGCAACAGATCTTCCCATGGAGACAATTCGAACTGGATCATCCTCTGGCTCTTCCTCAGGTTTGCAGTCACCAGCGTCCTGTAGATAGCGATAATGATTTTAGAAAATTATTACAGTGAAATTCAAGCGGTGGAGCGTGGCCTATTTCACGAAAAGCGCCAAAAATTGCTTCCATTTGGCGAAATCGTACAAAAATTAATGCGAAAAATTATGGCTCTAATTATGGGTAATACATTCAGTTGAATTCATAAATGCTGAGAAGAATTATCATCACTCGATATCCCCCTGGGCCCCAGGGGCTCTGAACTTTGGAGCGTGGGTTGGCCACCACGGGGCCCTCAGCCGAGTCCTGGCATTGCTTCCACTTACTTGTGCCAGGCTCCTCACTTTCATCTATCCTATCCGACCTCCCTTGGTCAACTCTTGTTCTTTTCCGACCCCGACGCTATTAGGTTTGCGAGGGCTAGGGAGTCTTTCATTTTCACGCCACTCGTGGCCCTTGTCTTCCTTTGGCCGATATCTTCATTTTTCGAAGTGTCAGACCCCTTCCATATTTTCCCTCGGATTAGTGTTATATAGAGGATGGTTGCCCAGTTGTACTTCCTCTTAAAACAATAATCACCACCACCGATATCCCCCTGTGGGTTGGGGCGGTAGAATAACACCCACGGTATCCCCTGCCTGTCGTAAGAAGCGACTAAAAGGGGCACCAGGGGCTCTGAACTTTGGAGCGTGGGTTGGCGACCACGGGGCCCTCAGCTGAGTCCTGGCATTGCTTCCACTTACTTGTGTCAGGCTCCTCACTTTCATCTATCCTTTCCGACCTCTCTTGGTTAACTCTTGTTCTTTTCCGACCCCGACGCTATTAGGTTTGCGAGGGCTAGGGAGTCTTTCATTTTCACGCCCTTCGTGGCCCTTGCCTTCCTTTGGCCGATATCTTCATTTTTCGAAGTGTCGGACCCCTTCCATTCTTCCCTCTGATTAGTGTTATATAGAGGATGGTTGCCTAGTTGTACTTCCTCTTAAAACAATAATCACCACCACCACCGACCCTCCTTGGTCAACTCTTGTTCTTTTCTGACCCCGACGCTATTAGATTTGCGAGGGCTAGGGAGTCTTTCATTTTCATCCCCCTGTGGGTGGGGGCAGTAGAATAATACCCACGGTATCCCCTGTTTGTCGTAAGAGGCGACTAAAACGGGCCTCAGGGGCTCTGAACTTTGGAGCGTGGGTTGGCGACCACGGGGCCCTTAGCTGAGCCCTGGCATTGCTTCCACTTACTTGTGCCAGGCTCCTCACTTTCATCTATCCTCTCCGACCTCACTTGGTCAACTCTTGTTCTTTTCCGACCCCGACGCTATTAGGTTTGCGAGGGCTAGGGAGTCTTTCCTTTTCACGCCCTTCGTGGCCCTTGTCTTCCTATGGCCGATATCTTCATTTTTCGAAGTGTCGGACCCCTTCCATTTTTCCCTCTGATTAGTGTTATATAGAGGATGGTTGCCTAGTTGTACTTCCTCTTAAAACAATAATCACCACCACCACCTTCCATTTTTCCCTCTGATTAGTGTTATATAGAGGATGGTTGCCCAGTTGTACTTCCTCCTAACCCTTTCAGATCTGAAAGAAAACTGGAGGTGTGAATTTTTGTTTGTACGTCAAGAACTGACTAAAATGCTCCTCAATACACATATTTATTTATTTACATATTTTACGCCCACATTGGAGCACTGAAATCAATACATTTGAGTTAATTTCTTCTTCTTCTTCTCCCAGAACTTTTTCATCCTCTCCGACTTGGAAGCCCTTTGTGTGTCCGATATAGTATATTGTTTCCGTTCAACTGCTTTTAGTTTGAGACTTATGCTTTTGTTCTTCAAAATCCTCTTCTCTTTTCTGTCTTTGATTTGTTGCCGAGTTATACCCAATTCTTCCAAATCGTCCTGAACTTCTTTGAACCAATTATTATTGATTTTATTCTTCAAAAAGTAATCGAATAGTTGTTTCAATATCCTGGTGTCTGCTAATCTTGATATGTGACAGAAAAAGGAAATTCTTCTTTTACGCATTGTAGATATTATTGATTCACATTCACGATAGACAATGTTGTTAGGCAACAATCTCCACTGTCCATCAACTTGGTGTTTTTTATTAATAATTGTTCTAAGAATTCTTCTCTCAGTTTTCTGTAATTTGTCTGTTGTAGATTTTACATTTAATTTGAATAAAGTTTCACTAGCATAGGTTGCCTCTGGTTTAACTATGGAATTATAGTGTTTCAACTTAGCGTTTATCGAAAGAGATTTTTTTTTATAGGTTGGCCAGGTAAGTCTTTGTGCTTGTTTAAATTTAGTTGTTCTGTGTTCTATTGCTTCTTTTTCATTTGTGTTCCATGTTATTATTTCCCCAAGATATTTGAATTTCTGAACAATTTTAATCTCTTTATTACTGTTCAGCTGAATAACTGGTAAATCAACTTTAAAAGTTGGCATCATTTCTGTTTTTTCAAATGAAATTTGTAATCCCATTTTTTTAGCTATAATTTCTAGTTGTTCAATTTGAAATTTAGCCTCTTCTATTGTATTTGCAAGTAATGCTAAATCGTCCGCAAAAGCAAGGCAGTTGAGTTTAATATTTCTACCGATCTTGATAGTTGGTTGGCATTTCTTGTTCCATTCACGCATAACCTTCTCCAATGCACAATTAAATAACAATGGTGAAAGTCCGTCTCCTTGTCGAAGTCCAGTTCTTATAGTGAATGATTCTGATAATTCACCTCTAAATTTAACTTTTGCCTTCGTATTTTTAAAAGTCATATTAATGAGGTTAACAAGTTTTTGATGTAAGCCAAATTCTTTAAGGCTTTTTAATAATGAGTCACGATGAATACTGTCGTATGCTTTTTTAAAATCTACAAACGTGATGACCAGACCCTTACTTCGAACTCTTTGGTGCTTCATTATCCATTTTAAACTAATGATTTGATCTGGACAGCTTCTACCTGGTCGAAATCCTCCCTGATATTCTCCAAGTTCTTGGTCGAGTTGTTCTTGGATTCTTGTGTATATAATCTTGGATAAAATCTTGTATGTAATATCAAGTAAGGATATCCCCCGATAATTATTTGGATCGGAGTGATCACCTTTCTTGTGCAGCGGGTGGATTATCGCTGTATTCCATTCCTCAGGAAGCTTCTCCGTGTTCCAAATATCAATGATGTATTTATGTAGGTTTTGAATAGTCTGATCATTAGCATTCTTCCATATTTCTGCTACTATTTGATTCTCTCCTGCTGCTTTGTAGTTTTTAAGTGCATTAATTGCCGTTTTCACTTCATTGTAAACTGGTGGTATAATCTTTTGTAATGGAGTTTTATTTTTTGGGTTAGGATCAAATTCTAAATGTTCCACAGGATCCTCACAATTAAGTAACTCTTTAAAGTATTCTGCAAGAATGTTAGCATTATCCTGATTATTGTGTGCCATTTTACCATTTTTATTTCTTAACATAAGTGTGGGAGGGGTAAATTTAGATTGATATTGCTTGAATGTTTTGTAATAGTCTCTTGTTTTATGCTGATTGAATGTTTCTTCTATAGTGCTAAGCATTTCCTTTTGATAATTCCTTTTAATTGTTCTAATTTCTTTAGCTGTTTGTCTTCTGGCATTAATTAGTTCTTCTAGAGATTTTTCCGTTTTCCTCTGTTGATCATTTATCCATGCCTTGTGTCTTGCTTGAATTGCTTTGTCACATTCCTCGTTCCACCACGCATGTTTCTTTCTCCTTTTGATTGGGGCAATTTCTTCAGCTGTGGTTTTAAGTTTGTTGATCATTGTCTCTAATTTGTCATTTAAAGGTGTTTTGGATCTCTCTAAATATATTTTATTATTTATTAAGTAACTGGGATCATAATTTCTCCTTGCTTTGAGATGATTATGTTTGTGTTTCCTTTTTGGTGTTAACTTGATTTTTATTTTTGAGATATAATGATCCGAGTCAATGTCTACCCCACGGAGGACTCTGACATTATAAATTTCTTTATGATAATCTTTATCCATGGCAACATGATCAATCTGAAACTCTCCCAATTTTACGTTAGGGCATTTCCATGTCATAAGTTTATGTGGTCGCCTCATGAATCTAGTGGTTTCCAAAACGAGTCTATGATCTGCACAAAGTTCAATTAATCTTTGGCCATTTTTGTTCGTTAATTTATGAGCTGGCCATTTTCCTACAACTGTGCGATACTTCTTTTCTCTGCCTATTTTAGCATTGAAATCTCCAAGTAAGATTTTTATATGCTCATCAGGGATCTTCGCTAATATGTAATCAAGTTCCTCCCAAAAGTTTTCAACTCCTTCTCTATCTTTATTGTTTTTGTCATTTGTTGGTGCATGGACATTTATTAAAGTATAAGTTTTATTCCCTACTTTAATTGTTAGAAGTGCCATCCTCGAAGATTTTGAAGAAAATTCTTCAATTGAGTCTATTATGCTACTATGAACAAGAAAACCTACACCAAATTGAGGGACATTCTTCATTACTCTTTCTCCTGGAGGTCCTTTGTAGAGACGATAACCTCCTGATTCAATTGGGTCCTGGTCTGTGTTCCTAAGTTCTTGTAAAGCCATTATTAAAATCCTATGTTGGTCCATCACATCAGTTAAATGTTTCAACTTGCCCACCTTACTTAGTGAATTAATGTTTAATGTTGCAAAGTATGAAAATTTTCCTGATTTGTTGAACTTAAGTCTCTTCTTACATTGTTGGGTTAGTCCACTGTCTGTCAGCTGTCTGTCGATTGTCTGTTGGGCTTCCAGGCGCTCCGATTCGCCTAGGTCTTCTACTTGACACCCCACCGATTCCGAGTGGTGTCTTTGTGCAGATCCTTGTTGTTGTTTGTCCACACCGGTGGATTTATTCATTAGAAGACTCATCATCATTGATTGTCTGATCTTTCGATCGAAACATTTCTGACCAAGGTCAGGCTTTACAATTCCAGATGTGATCTGGAAAGGTGATTAATGAAGTATGAATTGGTGATGAATGAAGTGCTACAAGTTCATCCTAGTTGTTCAGGACTGGGAGTAGGCATTTCCTCCATACTCCGCATATGTTATGGTTTTCCCGCCAATACACATATTAATAGTTTATTTTACAAAATAAAAACTAACATCCGAAAAACAGGACTCACACAATTGTGCGTATCAAAATTCAAAACCTCGTTGTATCACGTACGATGGTGTAGCTTCAAAATTTACGTTCACTAACCAATGTACACACTTCATTGAATATATTCCGGTATTCAGTAAAGCTTCTAGATTAATATAAACGCAGTAAATAAATACTTACTTTCGGCACTACTGCTTCCTGCCATCTCGCCGATCAACTGTGCTTTTTAAACTCTTCTTCCTTCGCCCTGGCGGTCAAGCGCATACTAAAATCAATTGAAATACACGCCACGTGTCCTGCACAATCACTGCAGTCCGGTGTAGCGCCGAAAAAACATCAAATACGGTCAGGGATAACTAAAATACGAACCCGCACAATTGTGCGTACTCGGTCTGAAAGGGTTAAAACAATAATCACCACCACCACCACCTCTCTCTGGCCTATAAGACGGAGCCTCGGCCTGCAGGAAACACTCGAACGCATACTGGCCGATGACGCGACTACTGCTGATCTCGTCATCCGCTTTATGTGCGACAGTGGACTTATCAAGGGTATGTAAAATACAAGTGTACTTTTACTCAGGGAACGTACGTTCCCTTTTGATACGTTAGTAATCCTTTCGGCTTAATTCTATAATTGTTTTTTGTTTTATTTTGTACAACGTTTCCAAATTCCTTTGTTGAATAAATAATTTTGTTTTATATATAAAATTCTTTTCCATTTATTTGTTCAAAGAGGATGATTATCTCGTTGTACTTCCTCTTAAAACAAAAATCACCACCACCACCTTTGACCTGGTCTTTTGGGAGATGCATTCTTCAGATGGGAAGAAAACGTTGAGAATTTACACTAGAACAAATGTCATCGTGATTATTAGGGCTCGGATGTGTAGGAAAAGCCATATTTTTTGTTTTTGTCTATTTTCTTGCCTGATTGGATTTTCGTGCAAATCATGTGATTATCGTCACAATTACGTGATTTTTATTTGTCATGTAAATGCATATTTTGAGCTATTTTCGTAGAAACGTCATATTTTGGCCATATTTCGGCGGTTTGGTGACAGCTGTAGCTGTGCAAAATCATCTTCAACTTTCCGAATGAGAACCAGTGTTCACAAAACTGCTTTTCCGTATCACATCTGTAGTTAATATAAGTGGAATACTCTGCCTCTTCTATCAAGATTGCGCAGGAATTATTTTCCAACAGTTTGTGAGAAATCCTGGCGTATATTAAGTCGAACTTCGGAATTATATCGAGTGCAATCACTCGTTTAGAAGATGCTAGCTTAGAAATTCATGCACGTATTGAAATTGTGAGAAGTGTTGAACTTTTAGCACAACGATCACATGGAATAGTTGGCGTCAGTGTAAAAGGGAAACGTCAAAACGTGCTTAATCGAAATGACAGTTTTCGCTGTATGTGCAAGATAAATGATGTTCTTAGACGAGAAGGTACGAGTACATTTCAAGGTGAATGTATACTCGACAGCAGTGTTTTAATATTTTTTTAAATATGCACCAATAACATCTTGTGGCGTAGAAAGGAGCTTCTCTTCTTATAAAAGTGTGTTAAGTGATAATCGGAGGTCTTTCCCGCTTGATGCCTTGAAGATGAATCTTGCCATACACTTAAATACCACCAGTGGAGAAAATTAAAAAAGTTATGTGAGTTTGCAGTATTTGCCCTGACGCCCTACCGTAATGTATCGAAAGACATCTACTTAATTCGTTTCGTGGTGCTCAGTTTAAACTAACGCATTTCAATAAGATTAATGTAATCTGGCTTAAACGTTCCAAAATAATTATGTTTAAAAGGTTGATTTCCAGTTTTCTCGTATTTCAAACCACCAATGAAGGGTGCAAACATGTTTTGACTTTTAAAATGTTGTGTGATCTGATAATCTTAGCGAACTTAGTACTTTACAGGTATGTATTTACAAGTGAATCAAGGGCAATCGACTGTGAATAACTGCTAAACGTGTATATTCAGAAAACTAATCTGAAAGGAAGAATAAAGAATTTAGTGAACAAATATGTATCAAAGGAATTGCCGTTTCTATTCATAACTTATTTTAAAATGGCCATATTTAGATTAATCATTTTCGGGTCATATTTCATCACTTTTGAGGTCATATGAATGGATGAAAACCATAACGGTATAAGTGACATTTTTTTAAAAATGAGTTAAGTTCAGGATGTAACTCCGGGAAGATGTATCCTTTCACCAGCAAAGAGATACAAGTGATAGCGGTAACATTCTGCGCTCTAGTGATGGGTGGTATAACTACAAATAGCATGCTTCATATGAGTGATGACGATGTTTAAATGCCTTTTTCTCTGAATGACCAAAATGCTACTTATACCGCTATGATTTTCATCCATTCATATTTGCTTGCTGATTTGGGCTATTTTTAGGTCTTAAACATCCGAGCCCTAGTGATGGTTGTTTATCATTCAACTCTTTACTCGTTCTGAACCGAATGACAAGAACAAACTCTTATTTTATAAATTTTATCTATTATAATTTATGTCTTGCCTTAATTTTATGATTTTGACTGATGGTGATCTCTAGCAAAACTGAATCTTATTTCAAATGCACGTAACTTTATTAAGTTACAATAAATTAATGACTGTCTTATTTTCATATCAACTTTGCTTTACGGGAGTGAAAGTTGGGTGGACTCAGGATATCGTATTCATAAGAGACATGAAGGTAACGACAATGATTGCTGGTAGAAACAGGAGGGTATTTGTAATGGGGAAATAAAGGGTGAGTTAGGAATTAACTCGATAGACAAAACAATACGCATAAACCGGCTTCGGTGGTGGAGTTATGTGAGGCGAATGGAGGAGGATAGGTTACCTAGGAAAATAGTGGAGTCTGTTATGGAGGCTGAGAGGGGTAGAGGTAGACCAAGACGACGATGGTTAGACTCAGTTTATAACGATTTAAAGATAAGAGGTATATAACTAAACGAGGCGACAGAACTAGTTACAAATAGATGATTGTGGCAGCGATTAGTAAATTCACAGAGGCTTGCAGACTGAACCATGAAAGGTATAACAGTCTATAATGAAGATGTATGTATAAATGAGTACTGTATAAGTTGAAACATTTTAGCTGTGTTTTTGCATTATATTCCTCTTCATTACGGAATAATATGAATGTATTACCTAATGACATAAATATTGTGTATTAAAAAATATGCTCCCAGAAGGAGACCACAATTGCATTTCGACGATTGCAAATATTAACATTATTGTCTGTGTTTACAGGAGATGTCTCATTCGGGGGATGGCCTGCACACCCCGAGCTACCTCTCGTGGAGAAAGCTTCAACTCAGCAGAGCTAAACTCAAGGCGTCCAGCAAAACGTCCGCACTGCTCTCAGGATTCGCCATGGTAACTCTTATTTCTTCACAACACACGAGTCCCCTCATTACTGTAAGCAGGGGAATGGAAGCCTCCCTAGGATCCCACTACACTTGGGCCCCAGGGGCTCTGAACTTTGGAGCGTGGGTTGGCGACCACGTGGCCCTCAGCGGGGTCCTGGCATTGCTTCCACTTATGCCAGGCTCCTCACTTTCATCTATCCTATCCTTTTCCACTTATTTGTTCAGAGAGGATGATTACCTCGTTGTACTTCCTCTTAAAACAAAAATCACCACCACCACCATCTATCCTATCCGCCCTCTCTTGGTCAACTCTTGTTCTTTTCCGACCCCGACGCTATTAGGTTTGCGAGGGCTAGGGAGTCTTTCATTTTCACGCCCTTTGTGGCCCTTGTCTTCCTTTGGCCGACATCTTCATTTTTCGAAGTTTCGGACCCCTTCCATTTTTTTCTCTCTGATTAGTGTTAAATAGAGGATGGTTGCCTAGTTGTACTTCCTCTTTAAACAATAATCACCACCACCACCGATGACAACAATACCGACAAGAACGGCGGAAAATGGCACTATTTCAGTGGAACTGCAGTAATTATCACTGTCGCCTAGTTGAGTTACGTCAATTGATATCCGTCTATGCGACCTCCACAGTCTCTGGCCCCAGGGGCTCTGAACTTTGGAGCGTGGGTTGGCGACCACGGGGCCCCTAGCTGAGTCCTGGCATTGCTTCCACTTACTTGTGCCAGGCTCCTCACTTTTATCTATCCTATCCGACCACTCTTGATCAACTCTTGTTCTTTTCCGACCCCGACGCTATTAGGTTTGCGAGGGCTAAGGAGTCTTTCATTTTCACGCCCTTCGTGGCCCTTGTCTTTCTTTGGCCGATATCTTCATTTTTCGAAGTGTCGGATCCCTTCCAATTTTCCATCTGATTAGTGTTATATAGAGGATGGTTGCCAAGTTGTACTTCCTCTTAAAACAATAATCACCACCACCACCACCTCCACAGTCTCTCTATAGGAATCTCGTTTGAGACTTGGACACGACACAACTATGAGAGGATATCGTCTTTATTCCAAAGACAGAGTAGCTGTGAATGGCGCGGCAACTGGGGGCGTTTGTACCCTAGTTCGCTCCGACATCTTCAGCGAAGAAGGACCGCAGTTGCAGTTCGCATTCCGTTGCCAGTAATGACAACGGTTTGCAACGTGTGCATTCCACCGGATTACGACCTTGAAATTCGTGCACTACAAGGTTTGATCACTCAGTTGCCTCCTCCTTTCCTCATACTGGGAGTTGTGAACTAGTGATGGGACATTCGATTCATTTTACTGAATCGATTTATTTGATTCTGTTCACGTTACTGAATCGATACAGTGATCCGATTCACGGCACATTAGAGTCACCAATCCTACTGCATCTGTGTAGTATGTAATGGTAAGACAGCAGCAACAGCATTCATTGTTCGCTGCTGTCATCTGGTCTTCATACTATGAACTCCTTTCTTAGAAGAAAAAATGCTAGTCACTCTAATACATCGAAGGTTTCCGGCGACGCAGGATGGGAAAGGTCTAGGATTAGAAAGGTAGCAGCCATGGCCTTAATTAAGGTACAGCCCCAGGATTTCATTGTGTAAAAATGGGGAAACTACGGAAAACCATCCTAACGGCTGCCGACGGTGGGATTCGAACCCACCATCCTCCGAATGCAAGGCCCCAGGGGCTCCGAACTTTGTCCCCCTGTGTGTGGGGGCGGTAGAATAACACCCACGGTATTCCCTGCCTGTCGTAAGAGGCGACTAAAAGGGGCCTCAGGGGCTCAGAACTTTGGAGCGTGGGTTGGCGACCACGGGGCCCTCAGCTGAGCCCTGGCACTGCTTCCACTTACTTGCGCCAGGCTCCTCACTTTCATATATCCTATCCGACCTCTCTTGGTCAACTCTTGCTCTCTTCCGACCCCGACGCTATTAGGTTTGCGAGGGCTAGGGAGTCTTTCATTTTCATCCCCCTGTGGGTGGGGGCGGTATAATAACACCCACGGTATCCCCTGCCTGTCGTAAGAGGCGACTAAAAGAGGCCCCAGGGGCTCTGAACTTTGGAGTGTGGGTTGGCGACCACGGGGCCCTCAGCTGAGTCCTGGCATTGCTTCCACTTACTTGTGCCAGGCTCCTCACATTAATCTATCCTATCCGACCTCCCTTGGTCAACTCTTGTTCTTTTCCGACCCCGACGCTATTAGGTTTGCGAGGGCTAGGGAGTCTTTCATTTTCACGCCCTTCGTGGCCCTTTTCTTCCTTTGGCCGATATCTTCCCTACCATTTTTTCTCTCTGATTAGTGTTATATAGAGGATGGTTGCCCAGTTGTACTTCCTCTTAAAACAATAATCACCACCACCACTCTTTCATTTTCACTCCCTTCGCGCCCCAAGGGCTCTGATCTTTGGAGCGTGGGTTGGCGACCACCGCGGCCCTCAGCTGAGTCCTGGCGTTTCTTCCACTTACTTGTGCCAGGCTCCTCACTTTCATCTATCCTATCCGACCTCCCTTGGTCAACTCTTGTTCTTTTCCGACCCCGACGCTATTAGGTTTGCGAGGGCTAGGGAGTCTTTCATTTTCACGCCCTTCGTGGCTCTTGTCTTCCTTTGGCCGATATCTTCATTTTTCGGAGTGTCGGCCCCCTTCAATATTTTCCCTCTGATTAGTGTTATATAGAGGATGGTTGCCTAGTTGTACTTCCTCTTAAAACAATAATCACCACCACTTTTCACTCCCTTCGTGGCCCTTCTCTTGCTTTGGTCGATATCTTCATTTTTCGAAGTATCGGATCCCTTCCATTTTTTCCTTCTGATTAGTGTTATATAGAGGATGGTTGCCTAGTTGTACTTCCTCTTAAAACAATAATCACCACCACCACCACCACCACTACCTCCGAATGCAAGCGTATAGCTACGCGATACTAACCGCACATCCAACTCGCCAAGTCATTTTTGAAAATATGTAGTGTGTTTTTCTTTCAGCAGAGGATTTTTTAAATCGTCATATTACAGTCCCCGGCCAAATTAATAGACTCAGTACTACTTTTCACGTTTTTTCATTAATTACCATATTTATTAGAATTACAACTTATTTATTACAGTTATTTACAGAATGGATGTTTATTGACTATGTACAGACACCCTTTTACCTTTCTTTCACAAAAGTTTAGGTGTTAAGTACACTTTCCTTCATATGTGCACAATTTCAATATTTTGTAGGTCCACCTTTTGCATCTATTAGTGCTTTAATCCTCCTGGGCATGCTTTCAATACAGCTTTGAAGAGTCTCTTTTATTAGTGGATTATGATGCCAAACTTCTTTTAGGTTTTCAATGAGTCTGGTTTTTGTTGTGATCGTTTCTTTTGCTATTTCTCTCTTGACCACCTCCCGTACATTTTCAATTGGATTCATATCCGGAGAATTCCCTGGCCATGACAATAAAGGTACATTTTCTTTCTTCGGGAAATCTTTAACTGATTTGGCTGTGTGGCAGTGTGCTCCGTCCTGCATAAAAGTCACATTTTTTTTCCGTCAGGGAACCATTTGTGTATCTGTGGCAGTAGCTGAGTGCGCAAAACTTTCTTATACTGGTCCTGGCGCATAATACCATCGACAAAATAAAGAGGTCCTACTCCTTCCCCGCTAATTACTGACCACACCATTATCTTATCTGGGTGTTTGACTGTCAGGGAAAGACAGTCTGGATGGTATTTCTCATCTGACCTGCGACGAACAAATGCTGCCTTCTGGGAAAGAACTTCGAAAGTTGACTCATCACTGAAGCATGCCTGAAAAAATAGAGAAATTTGTAAATACTTCACCTAACCTCAAAATCCTCTTCAGCACCCTTTGATAAATATTATATGTTATTACCTACCGATTTCCAGTAGTTTATACCATGATCCTTGTATTCCCTGGCCCATTTCAATCTCTTAGCCATCATACAAGGAGTAAGCCTTGGTATTTTACATGGCCTATGAGCCATGAAGTCCAATTCCTTCAGTTTCCGCTGCGTTGTTCTTTCTGAAACATGTACCCCAGACGCTTCTAGTTCAGTTTTTACCATTTTCACCGTAGAATGTCGGTTTCTTTTGCAAATGTTTGCAAGGCATCGTTCACTACGGTCAGTAAAGAGAGGTTTCCTGCCAGAATGACCTTTTCGTTTCACATTCAAGTCCTCACCAAAAGCCAGTTTCTTAGCAATGCGTTTCACTGTGGATTGTGAAACACCAACTTTGTTACCAATCTCACGCTTGGGAATACATTCCTGTCTCAATGAGGATCTTTATTGGCACTGCTTCCACTTACTTGTGCCAGGCTCCTCACTTTCGTCTATCCTATCCGACCTCTCTTGGTCAACTCTTGTTCTTTTCCGACCCCGACGCTATTAGGTTTGCGAGGGCTAGGGAGTCTTTCACTTTCACACCCTTCGTGGCCCTTGTCTTTCTTTGGTCGATATCTTCATTTTTCGAAGTGTCGGATCCCTTCTCTTTTTCCCTCTGATTAGTGTTACATAGAGGATGGTTGCCTAGTTGTACTTCCTCTTAAAACAATAATCACCACCACCTGAGGATCTTTATCAGTGCCCTCTTTCGAGGGGTTATGTCACCAGACATCGTAACCTAAAAAAATCAAAATGTTGTTATATTACCAACGTTTCTCTGCTTTTTTTTAAGTTTAATATTCCTAAATCATTAACTCTTGTATAAAGAATAAAGTAAACCAAGCAGTACAACTTACCTCCCAGTTATTGTGATGACAAAACACTGTGGAAATACTTGTAAGGAATTACCTATTTGGCGCCAAATATTGCCAAGCTGTCAACAGTTGCACATCAGCAGTCCAAGAAACAACTGACTAACATAATGCACATGTTAAAGTCATATTACCAACTGTAAATACCTATGGAATCAAAATTACTCCTCTTTGAGCATGTACTAGACTTCCACGGTGCTTCAAACTGTATAAATGAAAGAAAATGTGACTGAGTCTATTAATTTGTGCAACGATGTGACATACGAATTGAGACAATACTGAGCCGTTCTTCCCAATATAAAACAGGTGTTTTTGAGTGGTCATGAGCATGACTAATAGTCATAGGGCAGGCTAGAGTCGAGTTTAATTAATTGTCAAATGTCAACTAAGTTATAATACTAAGATTCATTAAACTAATAAATTTTATAACCTAATAACCTGCCTACTTACTAGCTACTTTAGAATTATGTTTTGACTACCTTTTTAACATTGAAAATAAATCCATCTATTATTTAAACCTCCCTGTAAGAAGAGGACAGTGAATGCAAGTGGGTATTCTTTTAAAATGAGCTGAGCTCGAGAGTCCGTTATAGCATACGATTCTTTCGGTGTACCATGGCTCACTGTATGTCTCGCTGCCGCGGAAGCTCGGCTCTCCGCCAGTGTCCAACTGGCCAGTGTGCCGATAAGGAGTCGTGTGTATCTTCTGTCTCACTGTGCCGTGCTCGTTCACGATTCTTTCGGTGTGCCATGGCCCACTGTATGTCTCGCTGCAGCGGAAGCTCGGCTCTCCGCCAGAGTCCAGTGAGCCGATAAGGAGCCGTGTGTATCTTATGTCTCACTGAGCCGCGCTCGTTCACGATTCTTTCGATGTGACATGATTCACTGTCTCGCTGCAGAGGAAGCTCGGCTCCCCGTCAACGTCCAGTGAGTGCGCCACTCACTGCTTCGAATCATGCATTCAGTAGCCAACACTAATGTGAATGCCTGTGACATACTATGGGGTTCTCCATCTTCCTGTGCTAGGGGGAGGATGCTCGTGCGAATGATCAACCTGTTTGATCTTTGCGTGCTTAATACATGGGAACCGACACATTTCAGCAGCGCACATGGCACATTCTCACACATGGACGGCCCCAGGGGCTCTGAACTATGGAGCGTGGGTTGGCGACCACGGGGCCCTCAGCTGAGTCCTGGCATTGCTTCCACTTACTTGTGCCAGGCTCCTCACTTTCATCTCTCCTATCTCACCTCTCTTGGTGAACTCTTGTTCTTTTCCGACCCCGACGCTATTAGGTTTGCGAGGGCTAGGGAGTCTTTCATTTTCACGCCCTTCGTGGCCCTTGTCTTTCTTTGACCGATATCTTCATTTTTCGAAGTGTCGGATCCCTTCCATTTTTCCCTCTGATTAGTGTTATATAGAGGATGGTTGCCTAGTTGTACTTCCTCTTAAAACAATAATCACCACCACCACCTCACACATGGATGTCAGTTTGTGCAGCCGTGCACTAGCTCCCTTGCTACGCTGGCAAGTACAGGACGACCTCTGTGATAGTGACCACGTCCCGATAATTCTGTCTCTCTTGAATCAGAGACAGTCCGAAGTACCCAAGCGCTGGTTACTTCGGCGGGCAAACTGGCCAGAATTTTCAAAACGCGCAGTGATGGCCGATGATATGCTGGAGTCTGTTGACGACCACGTCTCTTCCATTACTACGGGAATTTTGGCAGCTGCAGAGGAAACAATTCCTTCCTCGTCCGGTATTCGTCGCCGGAAACAGGTCCCATGGTGGACGGACGAAATTTCCCCCTGTGGGTGGGGGCGGTAGAATAACACCCACGGTAACCCCTGCCTGTCGTAAGAGGCGACTAAAAGGGGCCCCAGGGGCTCTGAACTTTGGAGCGTGGGTTGGCGACCACGGGGTCCTCAGCTGAGTCCTGGCATTGCTTCCACTTACTTGCGCCAGGCTCCTCACTTTCACCTAACCTATCCGACCTCCCTTGGCCAACTCTTGTTCTTTTCCGACCCCGACGCTATTAGGTTTGCGAGGGCTAGGGAGTCTTTCATTTTCACGCCCTTCGTGGCTCTTGTCTTCCTTGGGCCGATACCTTAATTTTTCGAAGTGCCGGACCCCTTCCGTTTTTCCTTCTGATTAGTGTTATATAGAGGATGGTTGCCTAGTTGTACTTCCTCTTAAAACAGTAATCACCACCACCACCACCCCAGGGGCTCTGAACTTTGGAGCGTTGGTTGGCGACCACGGGGCCCTTAGCTGAGTCCTGGCATTGCTTCCACTTACTTGTGCCAGGCTCCTCACTTTCATCTATCCTATCCGAAGCGGGAGTTCCACCTTTACGGATAAGGAGGCAGCAGTTCCTTCTCACGTACGCTGCCAAAATTCGTGAAATGTCGCTACATCCAAGCTATCAATGCATCTATCGCACCCAATACCACCAGCGGTGCCAAGACCGGCCGAATGCCACACGGCCGGTTGGGTTTCGGATTGATAGCTTGTGTCACGATTTGAATATTGATATCGGTGGTTGTCTTGAACAAACTCTTAGCGAGTTACCTCCGTGGTTGGTCCCGCGACCGGATGTACGTCTAGATCTGCTCCGTGGACCCAAGGTGTACACGGATTCCTCCGTTCATCGAGGTATTTCCAGGACTTCGTTCACCAATATCCGGCTGCGAGACTGATCTTCACGGATGGCTCTAAAATCGGAGATAATGTTGACTGCTCTTTCGTCATTGATGATATGAGCACGAAGATCTCGCTCCCTAAAGTATGTAGCATGTATACTGCAGAGCTTTACGCCATCTTAGAGGCTCTGCAGTTTGGACTGCGTGACGAAAGAAGCCACTTTCTTATGTGTACCGATTCGTTAAGCTCTCTGCAGTCTATTGAAACCTGTTTCTCGCAACACCCACTGGTGCAGCAGATACATGACCTTCTAGCCAGGTTAATGGATGCTGGCATCAGAATCACTTTCGCGTGACTACAAGCAACTTTGGGATTGCAGGAAACGAACTTGTGGATGAAGCTGCAAAGGAAGCTGTACTTCTACCTCCCAGACCAGTCATGTACCTGCTAAGGATATTTGTTCTCAGCTACGTCGAACCATCTTGGCGTCCTGGAAATCGGAGTGGCTAGATATCCGAACTCCCAACAAGCTGAGAGCAATTAAGAAGACAAATATCGTGTGGCGGTCCTCTTTCCGACCTTCACGGAGAGAGGCCATAGTACTGTGCAGGCTGAGGATAGGTCATTTACGATCCACACACTCTTATCTCCTGAAGAGGGAAGACCCCCAGTGTGTTCTTGTGGTGCCGGCTTGACCGTGGCCCACATCCTCACAGAGTGCGCCGATCTCTCTGGCCGCTCCCCCTGTGGGTGGGGGCGGTAGAATAACACCCACGGTATCCCCTGCCTGTCGTAAGAGGCGACTAAAAGAGGCCCCAGGGGCTCTGAACTTTGGAGCGTGGGTTGGCGACCACAGGGCCCTTAGCTGAGTTCTGGCATTGCTTCCACTTACTTGTGCCAGGCTCCTCACTTTCATCTATCCTATCCAACCTCCCTTGGTCAACTCTTGTTCTTTTTCGACCCCGACGCTATTAGGTTTGCGAGGGCTAGGGAGTCTTTCGTTTTCACGCCCTTCGTGGCCCTTGTCTTTCTTTGACCGATATCTTCATTTCTCGAAGTGTCGGATCCCTTACATTTTTCTCTCTGATTAGTGCTATATAGAGGATGGTTGCCTAGTTGTACTTCCTCTTAAAACAATAATCACCACCACTCTCTCTGGCCGCGTGGGTTGGCGACCACGGGGCCCTCAGCTGAGTCCTGGCATTTCTTCCACTTACTTGTGCCAGGCTCCTCACTTTCATCTATCCTATCCGACCTCCCTTGGTCAACTCTTGTTCTTTTCCGACCCCGACGCTATTAGGTTTGCAAAGGATAGGGAGTCTTTCAATTTCACGCCCTTCGTGGCCCTTGTCTTCCTTTGGCCGATACCTTCATTTTTCGAAGTGTCGGACCCCTTCCATATTTCTCTCTGATTAGTGTTATATAGAGGATAGTTGCCTAGTTGTACTTCCTCTTAAAACAATAATCACCACTACCACCTCTCTCTGGCCTAAGACGGAGCCTCGGCCTGCAGGAACACTCGAACGCATACTGGCCGATGACGCGACTACTGCTGATCTCGTCATCCGCTTTATGTGCGACAGTGGACTTATCAAGGGTATATAAATTACAAGTGCACTGTTACTCAGGGAACGTACGTTCCCTTTTGATACGTTAGTAATCCTTTCGGCCTAGTTCTATAATTGTTTTTTGTTTTATTTTGTACAGCGTTTCCAAATTCCTTTGTTGATTAAATAATTTTGTTTTACCCTGACTGACAGAGCAAATGCAACACCAAGAAGGAGTGGTTCGAAAGGGATGAAAGTTGGGGAAAAAACAGAGACGGCACGGACGAATAATTGATGTTTATTTCAAACCGATATGCAGGTTACACAATGCGCACGGCATCGACTCAGTAGGTTGTAGGACCACCGCGAGCGGCGATGCACGCAGAAACACGTCGAGGTACAGAGTCAATAAGAGTGCGGATGGTGTCCTGAGGGATGGTTCTCCATTCTCTGTCAACCATTTGCCACAGTTGGTCGTCCGTACGAGGCTGGGGCAGAGTTTGCAAACGGCGTCCAATGAGATCCCACACGTGTTCGATTGGTGAGAGATCCGGAGAGTACGCTGGCCACGGAAGCATCTGTACACCTCGTAGAGCCTGTTGGGAGATGCGAGCAGTGTGTGGGCGGGCATTATCCTGCTGAAACAGAGCATTGGGCAGCCCCTGAAGGTACGGGAGTGCCACTGGCCGCAGCACATGCTGCACGTAGCGGTGGGCATTTAACGTGCCTTGAATACGCACTAGAGGTGACGTGGAATCATACGCAATAGCGCCCCAAACCATGATGCCGCGTTGTCTAGCGGTAGGGCGCTCCACAGTTACTGCCGGATTTGACCTTTCTCCACGCCGACGCCACACTCGTCTGTGGTGACTATCACTGACAGAACAGAAGCGTGACTCATCGGAGAACACGACGTTCCGCCATTCCCTCATCCAAGTCGCTCTAGCCCGGCACCATGCCAGGCGTGCACGTCTATGCTGTGGTGTCAATGGTAGTCTTCTGAGCGGACGCCGAGAGTGCAGGCCTCCTTCAACCAATCGACGGGAAATTGTTCTGGTCGATATTGGAACAGCCAGGGTGTCTTGCACATGGTGAAGAATGGCGGTTGACGTGGCGTGCGGGGCTGCCACCGCTTGGCGGCGGATGCGCCGATCCTCGCCTGCTGACGGCACTCGGGCTGCGCCTGGACCCCTCGCTCGTGCCACATGTCCCTGCGCCAACCATCTTCGCCACAGGCGCTGCACCGTGGACACATCCCTATGGGTATCGGCTGCTATTTGACGAAGCGACCAACCTGCCCTTCTCAGCCCGATCACCATACCCCTCGTAAAGTCGTCTGTCTGCTGGAAATGCCTCCGTTGACGGCGGCCTGGCATTCTTAGCTATACACGTGTCCTGTGGCACAAGACAACACGTTCTACAATGACTGTCGGCTGAGAAATCACGGTACGAAGTGGGCCATTCGCCAACCCCGTGTCCCATTTATCGTTCACTACGTGCGCAGCACAGCGGCGCATTTCACATCATGAGCATACCTCAGTGACGTCAGTCTACCCTGCAATTGGCATAAAGTTCTGACCACTCCTTCTTGGTGTTGCGTTTGCTCTGTCAGTCAATGTATATTTTAAATTTCTTTTCCACTTATTTGTTCAGAGAGGATGATTACCTCGTTGTACTTCCTCTTAAAACAAAAATCAACACCACCACCACCACTTCCCCTGACAACCATATCAACAGACAGAAATAATTGAGTTTGTGGTTCCTAAGTTCTTTATATGTAATTATAAGTTGTTTTTTCATGTAAAGGGCAAGTTTGATAATGTGCTGACATTACAGTTGTTTCGTTTCGCAGGTGGCCATGGTGGAGGTGCAGCTGAACGCGGACACTAAAGTACCTGAAGAGATGTTGATCGCGTTCGCCATCTGCACCACCCTCTTAGTGGCTGTCCACATGTTGGCCCTTATGATCAGTACGTGCATCCTTCCCAACATCGACACCGTGTGCAACCTTCACTCCATCAGCCTGGTCCACGAGTCACCCCACGAGCGACTCCACTGGTACATCGAGACCGCGTGGGCCTTCTCCACATTGCTAGGACTGCTGCTCTTCCTCTTCGAGATCGCCATCCTCTGCTGGGTCAAGTTCTACGACTATTCTAAAGCGGCGGCGTGGACGGCCAGTGTAATTCTCGTCCCCGTCTTGGTCATCTTCATCGCGTTTGCCATCCACTTTTACCGAGCGCTGGTCGCTCACAAGTACGAAGTGACCATCTCGGGAATACGAGAACTCGAGCTGCTTCAGGAGAAGATTGACGCCGGAGATACCGAAGGAAGAGCGAACGGTATTGCACCTTACAGCAATATCCAAATTGTGTAGCAGTGCTAATATTTTAGCACTTTTAGCACTAACAACCAGTAATATTTCTGACAGAAATATTCAGCTGTTATGCAGTTAACTCATTAAGGATCTTCGAAACTGGATTTCGCTTGAGCATACTGAGAAAGGAAGACAAATGTCATAATTTACGTGTTAATTACCATATCGGGTAACAGTTCGACGATGTATGCACATTTTACCTTCAGACAGAGCCTTGATGGTACTGATACTGTATCTGATTCCTGGACATTGAAAATACTGGTTTAAAGTATTATTATTATTATTATTATTATTATTATTATTATTATTATTATTATTATTATTATTATTATTATTATTGTGATAGCAGGCACCCGGCTAGGGATTTTTGTCTGGATCTGATGCCTGGTTCGAGGTCCACTCAGCTTATGCAACAAGTATTGGGGAGATATCTGACAATGAGATAGTTTCCCCGGTCTACAAAGCCGATAATAACGACCGAGAGAATTCGTCGAGCTGACCGTGTGCGTCGGCCTGAGCAGCGGGGTCACTCATGAGGTGTATTATTATTATTATTATTATTATTATTATTATTATTATTATTATTATTAGAAGAAGAAGAAGAAGAAGAAGAAGAAGAAGAAGAAGAAGAAGTCCATGACCATACAGGGGTTGAAGATATACTGCAGATGATTTAAAGACAAGCGCAGAGGGAGAAAGAACGTCTTTTCTTTAGATTCTTTTTTGTACTGTACATAATAAGACTGCATTTTTCATACTCATTGGATCTTTTGCCTTATTCTGCCTTCAAATTGTTTGTTAACATTCTTTGCATGACTGAAAAGGACTCGGTCTGGTTGAGTGTGTACAGGTAAACATCCCTTCCAGTGCTTCCTTTGTCAACAACATCCACGAAGAATGGACGTAAATGACGTTACCGACTGAAAATTGACTGTTAAGTTGCATGGAGTAACAAAACGTTGGTGAATCAAACATGAATTTCTTGTGCATTGCACTGAAAAGTGATATTGAAGCACAAAATGAGTTGTGTGGCTGCTGAAGACTACAGCTACTTCTTAAATGTGATTTTGTGTGCCTGTGTGTGTTTTTATGTGTGTGCCTAGCAACGGAACTTTGCATGATCTGATGTGCTGGTGTCAGCTGATGGAAAATTATATTCTTCCATTCTGAGGTTATTTTTTTATGGATTTGAGGCAGTCTGGTGGTCCAGCTTCAGTGAGTTCTCATATACAGGGCAATTCTTAAAAACATTAAGATTCATGTTTTTAACATTTGCAATCCATGAAATTGAATTGAATAACCTTAGTTTTTTGTTTTTTGTTGTTGTTGTTGTTGTTGTTGTTGTTGTTGTTGTTGTTGGTTTTTTTTAATAAAGGGCATTTCTTGTCACGTAGGCTTATGGTGCGTCCACACCAAGATGTTTTCGTTAACTTCGATTAACCAACAATGTTCATGAACATTCTTGACTGTTAATAAACAAAATAGCCTGTTCGTAATTTTTTCGTGCATGATAAACAAAATACGGTGTCTTTAACTTTTGTGAATGGAACTTTTCATTATCCTTTCGTTCTTTTGTTAACATTTCGGTTCGCACATGCGCAAGGACACAATTATAACACGCAAATTTGTAGCGCGGAATACGATGCTTTCTTATTTCTTTGATTGTCAAATCGCAAGCGAAAGGGCTCCAATAAAGAAGTAGGGAACTGGAAATAATAATAATAATAATAATAATAATAATAATAATAATAATAATAATAATAATAATAATGCATTGAAAATTACTCACATGTGTTCAGAAATCCATTTGGAAATTAGTTAGGCCCCGAAATGTACGATTTTTTGTGATTTAATGGATAATATTGGCAATCATTACTCATAATCAAGTAGGAGGATGTATTTACCATTTTCCAGAGGTGTTATAGGACAGACTGGTCACTTCCCTCTTGAGCAAAGCATGGAACTTACAGTACGTGAGGAAAGCATGGAAATAACAACGGAAAGCATGGAAGTTACAAGTTTTGTTTATGTTATTGATATACCAAAACCCCATGGCGCAACAGCCCCGAAGGGCCTTTGCCTACCAAGCGACCGCTGCTCAGCCCGAAGGCCTGAGGTGTCGTGTGGTCAGCACGACGAATCCTCTCGGCCGTTAATCTTGGCTTTCTAGACCGGGGCCGCTATCTCACTGTCAGATAGCTCTTCAATTGTAATCACATAGGCTGGGTAGACCTCGAACCAGCGCTCAGATCCAGCTGAAATTCCCTGACCTGGCTTGCTTCCACTTACTTGTGCCTGGCTCCTCACTTTCATCTATCCTATCCGACCTCTCTTGGTCAACTCTTGTTCTTTTCCGACCCCGACGCTATTAGGTTTGCGAGGGCTAGGGAGTCTTTCATTTTCACGCCCTTCGTGGCCCTTGTCTTTCTTTGGCCGATACCTTCATTTTTCGAAGTGTCGAACCCCTTCCATTTTTACTCTCTGATTAGTGTTAATAGAGGATGGTTGCCCAGTTGTACTTCCTCTTAAAACAATAATCACCACCACCACCACCTGACCTGGCCGGGAATCGAACCCGGGACCTCCGGGTAAGAGGCAGGTACGCTACCCCTACACCACGGGGCCGGCGTTATTGATATCAGACAATATATATTCATAGATTATGGTATGGTGTTGAGAAGAGCAATGATCTCGGGACAAACGACGGGGGTCTCTAGATTCCTTGTGTTGCTTGTTGTTTAAGTGTACGGCCACACTTGCGTGACTGCGGGAAATCACGCGCTAAAAATGCACAACACTGACTTCAATGGGACTGGCCACACTTGCGGGAAAAAGACGCTGCGGGACAAGGGACAAGGCGCGTCTTCAAGGTCGCCCGCTCGAGAATGGGTACGGGGTCCATTTTCTTTGCGTGTTTCCCGCTCTCCCGCTCAGCAGTGCCTGGTCACACTTGCGGGAAGAAGACGCTGCGGTTTTATTGTGCCCTTGTTCGTGTTTAAAACTTAGGAGAATGTTATACAGTGAATTGATAATTTTGGAGGTACAAAGGTACCCATGCCTAACGACACCTCAATGCGAGTTTTTCTTCCTCAGGAATACATTCCCGCAGCCTTGTGTTTCTTTCGCTGATAGCATTTTTCAACATACAGAAAAGCAGTTCAAATGCGGTCACGGACATTCTGTAATACTCAAAAAAATTATCTTGGTTGTCTTTTAGTTTATTGTGTAGGAGCACAAATTGTCCATTTGATGACCTGTCACTTAATACAGGATGGATCCAATGTTTTCTTTGACGCTGACGACGACGAAGAACAACCAAGCACATAACACAAAAACGGAATTATTACTTAAAAATGGAATTCCTTCCATATGAAGAGCAATGGCGATGTTTTACTACTCACAATATACAACCAAAACCAAACCCCATTGCACTAGAGCCCTTGAAGTGCCTTGGCCTACCAAGCGACCGCTGCTCAGCCCGAAGGCCTGCAGATTACGAGGTGTCGTGTGGTCAGTACGACGACTCCTCTCGGCCGTTATTCTGCGCTTTCTAGACCGGGGCCGCTATCTCACCGTCAGATAGCTCCTCAATTCTAATCACGTAGGCTGACTGGACCTCGAACCAGCCCTCAGGTCCAGGTAAAAATCCCTGACCTGGTCGGGATTGTGGTGGTGATGATTATTGTTTTAAGAGGAAGTACAACTAGGCAACCATCCTCTATATACCTAACACTAATCAGAAGGAAAAATGGAAGGGATCCAACACTTCGAAAAAAGAAGATATCGGCCAAAGGAAGACAAGGGCCACGAAGGGCGTGAAAATGAAAGACTCCCTAAACCCCCTGGGTCCCCTTTCAGTCGCCTCTTACGACAGGCAACCCCCTGTGGTTGGGGGCGGTAGAATAACACCCACGGTATCCCCTGCCTGTCGTAAGAGGCGACTAAAAGGGGCCCCAGGGACTCTAAACTTTGGAGCGTGGGTTGGCGACCACGGGGTCCTCAGCTGGGTCCTGGTATTGCTTCCACTTACTTGTGCCAGGCTCCTCACTTTCATCTATCCTATCCGACCTCCCTTGGTCAACTCTTGTTCTTTTCCGACCCCGACGCTATTAGGTTTGCGAGGGCTAGGGAGTCTTTCATTTTCACGCCTTTCGTGGCCCTTTTCTTTCTATGACCGATATCTTCATTTCTCGAAGTGTCGGACCCCTTCCATTTTTCACTCTGATTAGTGTTATACAGAGGATGGTTGCCTAGTTGTACTTCCTCTTAAAACAATAATCACCACCACCACGATATCTTCATTTTTCGAAGTGTCGGATCCCTTCTATTTTTCCCTCTGATTAGTGTTATATAGAGGATGGTTGCCTAGTTGTACTTCCTCTTAAAACAATAATCACCACCACCACCACCGGGCCTCAGGAGCTCTGAACTTTGTAGCGTGGGTTGGCGACCACGAGGCCCTCAGCTGAGTCCTGGCATTGCTTCCACTTACTTGTGCCATGCTCCTCACTTTCATCTATCCTATCGGACCACCCTTGGTCAACTCTTGTTCTTTTCCGACCCCGACGCTATTGGGTTTACGAGGGCTAGGGAGTCTTTCATTTCACGCCCTTCGTGGCCCTTGTCTTTCTTTGGCCGATATCTTCATTTTTCGAAGTGTCGGATCCCTTCCATTTTTCCCTCTGATTAGTGTTATATAGAGGATGGTTGCCCAGTTGTACTTCCTCTTAAAACAATAATCACCACCACCACCACCTCTCTAGATTCCACCGCAAACACCATTGGTCTGAGCTTGTTAGGGTAGGACCTGCACTAGACCAATGGTCTGGACTGAGATTGTTGCATAAAGCTCAGGCACAATAACTGGAATTGCTTGCTTTGATACTCTAGACAAATATATAAGTGAAATGTCCGAGAAACCAGACGCTAGACATGATACTCTAGACAAATATATAAGTGAAATGTCCGAGAAACCAGACGCTAGACATCTTAAAATTATACTTATAAAAAAATACCCTGCCAATAGTGGGGGCGGTAGAATAACACCCACGGTATCACCTGCCTGTCGTAAGAGGCGACTAAAAGGGGCCCCCAAGGGCTCTAAATTTTGGAGCGTGGGTTGGCGACCACGGGGCCCTCAGCTGAGTCCTGGCATTGCTTCCACTAACTTATGCCAGGCTCCTCACTTTCATCTATCCTATTCGACCTCTCTTGGTCAACTCTTGTTCTTTTCCGACCCCGACGCTATTAGGTTTGCGAGGGCTAGGGAGTCTTTCATTTTCACGCCCTTCGTGGCCCTTCTCTTCCTTTGGCCGATACCTTCATTTTTCGAAGTGTCGGACCCTTTCCATTTTTTCTCTCTGATTAGTGTTATATAGAGGATGGTTGCCTAGTTGTACTTCCTCTTAAAACAATAATCACCACCACCACTCAGCTGAGTCCTGGCATTGCTTCCACTTACTTGTGCCAGGCTCCTCACTTTCATCTATCCTATCCGACCTCTCTTGGTCAACTCTTGTTCTTTTCCGACCCCGACGCTATTAGGTTTGCGAGGGCTAGGGAGTCTTTCATTTTCACGCCCTTCGTGGCCCTTGTCTTCCTTTGGCTGATATCTTCATTTTTCGAAGTGTCGGACCCCTTCCATTTTTTCTCTCTGATTAGTGTTATATAGAGGATGGTTGCCTAGTTGTACTTCCTCTTAAAACAATAATCACCACCACCACCACCACCATCCGAGCTGCCGACAGTGGGATTCGAACCTACTATCTCCCGAATACTGGACACTGGCCGCACTTAAGCGACTGCAGCTATCGAGCTCGGTAAATACGTAAAATTGAATCTGCATAAAGATATTTTAGAAGCTACTTGAGAGTCTATTTTACGCAGCTAAGCCCCAGGGGCTCTGAACTTTGGAGCGTTGGTTGGCGACCACGGGGCACTTAGCTGAGTCCTGGCATTACTTCCACTTACTTGTGCCAGGCTCCTCACTTTCATCTATCCTATCCGGCCTCCTTTGGTCAACTCTTGTTCTCTTCCGACCCCGACGCTATTAGGTTTGCGAGGGCTAGGGAGTCTTTCATTTTCACGCCCTTCGTGGCCCTTGTCTTTCTTTGGCCGATATCTTCATTTTTCGAAGTGTCGGACCCCTTCCATTTTTTCTCTCTGATTAGTGTTATATAGAGGATGGTTGCCTAGTTGTACTTCCTCTTGAAACATTAATCACCACCACCTCACCATTCAGCCAAGGATTCGGGCAAAACGGAAACTTTATTATCATTATTTCTATCAGTATTAACATTCAACTTTCGTAATAGAACAAAGCAAAAAGTTTCATTCTTTCTTCATCTGTTTACCCTCCAGAGTTGGTTTCTCCCTCGGACTCAGCGAGGGATCCCACCTCTACCACCTCAAGGGCATTGTCCTGGAGCGTGAGTTTGGGTCGGGGATACAACTGGGGAGGAGGAGCAGTAAGTCGCCCAGGCGGCCTCACCTGCTATGCTGAATATGGGCCTTGTAGTGGTCGCAATATTGGCACAGACAAGAAAGAGTGAAGGAAGCGGCCGTGTCCTTAAGTTAGGTACCATCCCGGCATTTGCTTGGAGGGGAAGTGGGAAACCACGGAAAACCACTTCGAAGATGGCGGAGGTGGGAATCGAACCCTCCTCTAGTCAGTTGAGCTCCCGAGGCTGAGTGGATCCCGTTCCAGCCCTCGTACCACTTTTCAAGTTTCGTGGCAGAGCCGGGAATCGAACGCGGGCCTTTGGGGGTGGCAGCTAATCACGCTATCCATTACACCACAGAGGGGGGACTTCATTATTTCAATTAATTTTAACATGTAACTTTTGTAGTTTCATTCCTACCGCCTGATGTTTAAAGTCGGGCCGCCAGGTGCGCCACTGTCAACATGTCTCTCAGTTTAATACGGAAGTGTCCAGATTGTCTATAGTGTATTTGTCGGTATCATTTCTTGCAATTTTAGGCCCAATAAGTCATGTGGGGGCATTCGCCAGAAAATTTCGAAAGCCTGCTGCCTCATGAATTAGAAGTTCTGACGTAGGTGTTCTTTCCAAACTCAATTCTAAATACTTTGCCAATATTTTTCTTTGTCGCACTTTGCGTCTATTTTCATTTTCCTGGCCCTATGCATCGTAACCTAACAAACAGCTTTACTGGTGTGGACATAATGTTGAAGAAGTTTATTAACTATGTTGAGAAATGTTTTCATTAACATTGTTTGGTGTGGACTACAGAGATTATTTCTGAAGACGTTCTGAGCAATACATCTGATATGGGCTTGCCTGGTTCAGGTTTGCGCAACCACCATCAATTTTAAGTTATTCTTTGCGAGCAGGGACTCGTTCGTTTAAAGCTCCATACATCTTGGTTCTGTTCGGTCAAGGGGAGAGTTTGTTTTTCTACTGAACGACAGATGGCGTTCTCTACTCATTTCTCGTGTGCGCCTGCTGGTGTCGACATGTGGGTAACAGTCAGGAGTGCTGAGTGTTGTTGCTATTTAATTCAACTGTGACTCTCGGAGAATTTAATGTCCACTTTGTTGATAAAACCCTTCAGCAGAAGAGAAGGTAGACATTTAAAATTTAAAATGCCCCAACACCACTACTAATCATAGAGAACAACGTAAAATCAGACAGTTCAATTCTTCTGTTTGTGTTAAATGTAATTGGATTTGTGGCTGCGAAAAAAAAAATCATTGTGTACTGGTTTCCATGCTTGTTTGGTGGGGAAGACAAGTGAACAAAACCAAAATGACAGATTTAAGTTGTCTAGCTGGCAGGGTAAAACCGAACGAAACCTTGTTAGCACACACTAAAAATGCTTGAGATTGAACAGTTGGACGATGAATACAGAAAACCGCCATGGGATGTGGCCGGTGGCGATACGTGGGAAGTTTCTTTCGACAAGCTGAACAGAACACAGTCTCTCGTGAAATAATAGTAATAATATTATAATCATTTGGGGATATTAGGTCGTGTAATGTAAATAATCTGCTGACGTGTTTCGATTCTGCGACCAGGATTGTCTTCAGAGCAATAACAAAGCCTGTACTGGCAACTGTCACTCCATAGTTATCAGACTCAAGATAGAGAGACCCGGTTAGAAATATAGTTCATTCCAGTGCTTCCAGAGTCACGGAGGAAGATGTTGACGAGTTAACTATGGAGGATAGCCATGATCTGCTTTGTATATAGTCGTCACCTTTGTTAAAATTCTTCGGGTGTTTAACAATTTCTATCGCCTCACGAATGATTTTAGGCATGAAATGTTTATAAATGACAGAAGTTGCATCAAAAGTGATTCCGTGGTCATTATGTATGGAATGTTCTGTCACCAGCAGACTTCTCTGGCTGGCAACCCTCGTTGCTACTTTCCTACATGTTTGGCCAACATATACCGATGCACAGGAGCAAGGAATCGTATATATTCCAGCACAGTTTAAACCAATAGGATCTTTGTCAGATCGCAAACAATTGCCTATGATGGTATTAGCCTTAAAAATTGTTTTGATATTGTGCCTTATGAGAATATTGCCAATCCTGTCCATAGCAGACTGTATGTATGGCAAGAAGGCCGGACTCAAAGGACGGGAATCACGTGTCAATCTGTCTTTTGGCTTAAGATGTAGTACTTTGCAAAAGTGTGATGAAAACGCTGATCTTAACCAGAAACAGCTTGTTGATTCGTTAGAAATTCCACCATCTACATTAAGAACGATTTTAAAGTCGTAATTCAATCACTGCAGCCGGGATACCAAGAGGGTATAATACTGTAACTTATGATAGTCTACAGTCTCCTGTACAATGAGAAGCATGCAGCGGTATTCATGCTGCCCCTTGAACAACATTTTATTGAGGTTTTCCTGAATATTAAATTCAAACAAGATATTTGCTTTAATTTCTTTAGAGCAAGCGATTCCAACTGAGGTGCTTCCACTGCCCCGGCCGGCCCCGGCAGCAGCCCCGGTGCTGTGCTGTAGCACCGTTGAGGTGGTGGGGGAAGGAGGGAAGTGACAGAGGCAAGTCAGCGCGCAGCTTATGAAAACAATATTATTTATGACAGTTCTGTGAACACATAAACACACAATTTATTCTGCACATACTTTGCGTTTGCCTTAATGTACATTTAGCGTTTAAGTCGATGGCTGACATCGTTTTGTGGCAACTAATTGACCAATAATGGGTACAATCGATTTGGCAGTAGAAATTCTAAGTACAGCCTCTAAGTCCGCATCAGACAGAGAAGTACTAGTTCTCCATTTGTTTAAATTCAGAATTGAAATTATTTATTTATTTATTTATTTATTTATTTATTTATTTATTTATTTATTTATTTATTTATTTATTTATTTATTTATTTGCAGTTTTCAGAGCAACAAAAGCCCATAACGTGCTCGAACTGCGCCTTCTAAAGTATTGGGTTCAAGTATCTGTGGGACAAGGAGATAAAATAATTAAAATAATTATCTTTGTGGGTTATTTTTTGCAATAGGTCTTATGGCGATGATGGGATAGGAAAAGGCTATGAATGGGAATGAAGCGGCCGTGGGCTTAATTGAGGAACAGCCCCAGCATTTTCTTGGTGTGAAAATGGGAAACCACGGAAAACCATCTTCAGCGCTGCCGACAGTGGGGTTCGAACCCACTATGTCCCGGTTGCAAGCTCACAGCTGAGCGCCCCTAACCGCGCCGCCAACTCCGCCAGTGTTTTTCTTAGCAGCACATCTAAGTCTAATTCTTAACAGTTCTTAATAATACAGAACCAAAAACGAAAACAAATTTCCTAAATTGCATGTAAAACAATTCCTAATGAGTAAGTTATTACGTATCTTTGAAGAACTTGGCAATTCCGATTTTAACTTAGCAATTTGTTCGGTTCTTGTTGCGCCAACGATGTCATCATAGGTGGAAACATGTTTATTGTGGTAGTGTCGCCGCACGGTTGAAGACCTTACGCTTAAAATGACATTACAAATTAAACACTGAGCTTTCCCTTCGATATTGAGAACAAAATATGAGTCCACCCATGAAGGATTAAACGACATTTTTAATGAAGGTGAAACCAACTGCTCCTCTGTCTGTTCTATCGAACTGAGAATGACACACACACAGAGAGAATGAATGTACTGTCTCTTACGCACACATGCACCGACACTGAGCGGGGCAGGTGGGGAAGGAGGGGAAAGGTGCTGCTGAGTGCAGCGCTCGAGTTGGAAAGGCCTGCTTTAGAGCATTCTTTTGGGAAAGTTCAGCTTACGCTGTCTACTTCTGGCCTTCGCGCCTGGATGTGGCTCAGTTCCCCTGTAGGATAGATAGACCGTGCAATAAGAAAAGAAGCTGCAGCATCGGACTACCTCGAGTAGATCTACTGTAATGTATAAGGTAACAGTTTTTCAAAAGTTGTTTTGCTTGTGTATTAGAAGTATAGGCCTATTTCAAAGTTTTGGTAAAAATATACCATTTCCTCAATATTGATAGTACGAATACAACTTGTCGCTGAAGAAACTACATCATCAGAACTGAGCATATGGTAATTCAGCAATACTGAACCACGGAATTAACCAATTAAGGTTAAAATTCCCGACCCTGCCGGGAAACGAACTCAGGACCCCTGTGACCAAAGGCCAGCACGCTAACCTTTTAGCCATGGAGCAGGACTATACTGGAGAGTATTGCTGGAATAAAAGATGACAGGGCAAACGGGCATTAGCTGTGGGACCTAAATATTTCTTCCATTCTACAGAGAATATTGTGATATTCAGAATAGTTAGCATGGGAACAATTACAAATATCTGTTGAGTAACCCATTAATTTTATATATTTAATCACGAGAACTATCGAGGTTTAACTGTAATTAATTACAAGTGATTAAGAACACTGCAGCACAAACCACCCATCCCAGCGAAAAACCAGATAAGTCAATTGTTTCATTTTTCTTTTTTAATTTTTGCAGTAACCTCCTGAAGTCAATGCTCTCTGTCCTTTGACACTAACAAGATAATTATATCATAATATTGAAGAAATAGTCAGAAAGCTCCGTGGCTCTTTCCCCCTGTGGGTGGGGGCGGTAGAATAACACCCACGGTATCCCCTGCCTGTCGTAAGAGGCGACTAAATGGGGCCCCAGGGGATCTGAACTTTGGAGCGTGGGTTGGCGACCACGGGGCCCTTAGCTGAGTCTTGGCATTGCTTCCACTTACTTGTGCCAGGCTCCTCACTTTCATCTATCCTATCCGACCTCCCTTGGTCAACCCTTGTTCTTTTCCGACCCGGACGCTATTAGGTTTGCGAGGGCTAGGGAGTCTTTCATTTTCACGCCCTTCGTGGCCCTTGTCTTTCTTTGGCCGATACCTTCATTTTTCGAAGTGTCGGATCCCTTCCATTTTTTCTCTCTGATTAGCGTTATATAGAGGATGGTTGCCTAGTTGTACTTCCTCTTAAAACAATAACCACCACCACCACCGCTCCGTGGCTCAGACGGCAGCGCGTCGGCCTCTCACCGCTGGGTTCCGTGGTTCAAATCCCAGCCACTCCATGTGAGATTTGTGCTGGCGGGGCAGGATTTCCTCCGGGTACTCCGGTTTGCCCTGTCATCTTTTATTCCAGAAATACTCTTCAGTATAGTCCTGCTCCATGGCTGAAAGGTTAGCGTGCTGGCCTTTGGTCACAGGGGTCCTGGGTTCAATTCCCGGCAGGGTCGGGAATTTTAACCTTAATTGGTTAATTTCGCTGGCACGGGGACTGGGTGTATGTGTCGTCTTCATCATCATTTCATCCTCATCACGACGCGTAGGTCGCCTAAGGGAGTCAAATCAAAAGACCTGCATTAGGCGAGCCGAACTTGTCCTCGGACACACTCGGCACTAAAAGCCATACGCCATTTTTTTCTCCAGTATAATTTCATTTCATTTGCCATTCATTAATCATTGCCCCAGAGGAGTGCGACAGGCTTCGGCAGCCGGCACAGTTCCTATCCTCGCCGCTAGATGGGGCTTCTTTCATTCAATCCCTGGCCTGGTCAATTACTGGAAAACAGGTTGTAGGTTTTCATTGAAGAAATAGTCAGATTTTACGTACAGATTATTCAAGAATTCAAAACAGTCCGCAGTAAGAACCAGATAAGTTGAGTTGTTGTTTGAGTCACCACTCCATGGACCGGTTTGATGCAGCTCTCCATGCCACCTCTCCTGTGCTAAACTTTAATTTATACGTAACTCCTGCATCCTACATCTGCTCTAATCTACTTGTCATATTAATACCTTGGTCTACCTCTACCATTCTTACCGCCTACACTTCCCTCAGAAACTATCCCCCTGTGGGTGGGGGTGGTAGAATAACACCGACGGTATCCCCTGCCTGTTGTAAGAAGCGACTAAAAGGGGCCCCAGGGGCTCTGAACTTTGGTGCGTGGGTTGGCGACCACGGGGCCCTCAGCTGAGTCCTGGCATTGCTTCCACTTACTTGTGCCAGGCTCCGCACTTTCATCTATCCTATCTGACCTCCCTTGGTCAACTCGTGTTCTTTTCCGACCCCGACGCTATTAGGTTTGCGAGGGCTAGGGAGTCTTTCATTTTCACGCCCTTCGTGGCCCTTGTCTTCCTTTGGCCCCAGGGGCTCTGAACTTTGGAGCGTGGGTTGGCGACCACGGGGCCCTTAGCTGAGCACTGGCATTGCTTCCACTTACTTGTGTCAGGCTCCTCACTTTCATCTATCCTATCCGACCTCTCTTGGTCAACTCTTGTTCTTTTCTGACCCTGACGCTATTAGGTTTGCGAGGGCTAGGGAGTCTTTCATTTTCACGCCCTTCGTGGCCCTTGTCTTTCTTTGACCGATATCTTCATTTTTCGAAGTGTCGGATCCCTTCCGTTTTTCCCTCTGATTAGTGTTATATAGAGGATGGTTGCCTAGTTGTACTTCCTCTTAAAACAATAATCACCACCACCACCTTTCTTTCTGACCGAGTTATCGTCCATGTTTCACTTCCATACAATGCCACGCTCCAGAAGAAAGTCTTCAAAAACATCTTTCTAATTTCTATATCAATGTTCGAAGTGAAGAAATATCTTTTCTTAAGAAAGGTCTTCCTTGCTTGTGCTAGTCTGCATTTAGATATCCTCCTTACTTCTGCCATCGTTGGTTATTTTACTACCCAAGTAACAATACTCATCCACTTCCCTTAAGACTTAATTTCCTGCATCACCTGACTTGGTTCGACTACACTCCGTTACTTTTATTTTGAACCTATTTATTTTCATCTTGTACGCCTTACCCAAGACTATGTCTGTCTATACCATTCAGCAATTTCTCCAGATATTTTGCAGAGTCAGATAAAGTTATCTCAGAGTTATCTTGTTAATTATAAAAGTGCCTTCATCCAGATAAGTCAGTTTGGGTAATACATTTTCTGTTGCTATTGTGGACGTGTAAATTAATTATTGGCAGTGAAATACGCAGCTGTCTGAGAACTATTCAAGCTAACAATACACAAGTGTGACTAGCATGCTTTGGTTTTCACTGGTCCACATTGCTTGGGCAGTATAGGACGATCCAACGCAGATACTTCATTCATTTTTGAATTAAACAAATTACAACCAAAACCAGAGCTGTTTCATATAACATTTTGACAGCATTTTATGAATCAGTGATTTCGTATTGTTTAAAAACAAAAAATGCTTTTCCTGAGAACTTCAATTTTTTGTCTTATCTTGTTATTTTACGGGCATTCCTAAAAATGGGTGCACAAACTCATATCTGCGAAATCTCACATCATATTGGCAATAAAATGTATTACATTATTCTGTAAGTTATACATTTCTTAGTACGGTACTAAATTATTCTCAATACAAACGAGAGGCACTTTAATGTATTTCCAGTGTATGAATTTGATCTCACCTTATGTTCAAATGATTACAGCTGTTTACATTTCTCATCATCATCATCTGTTTACCCTCCAGGTTCGGTTTTTCCCTCGGACTTAGCGAGGGATCCCACCTCTACCGCCTCAAGGGCAGTGTCCTGGAGCTTCAGACTCTTGGTCGGGGGATACAACTGGGGAGTATGACCAGTACCTCGCCCAGGCGGCCTCACCTGCTATGCTGAACAGGGGCCTTGTGGAGGGATGGGAAGATTGGAAGGGATAGGCAAGGAAGAGGGAAGGAAGCGGCCGTGGCCTTAAGTTAGGTACCATCCCGGCATTCGCCTGGAGGAGAAGTGGGAAACCACGGAAAACCACTTCCAGGATGGCTGAGGTGGGAATCGAACCCATCTCTACTCAGTTGACCTCCCGAGGCTGAGTGGACCCCGTTCCAGCCCTCGTACCACTTTTCAAATTTCGTGGCAGAGCCGGGAATCGAACCCGGACCTCCGGGGGTGGCAGCTAATCACGCTAACCACTACACCACAGAGGCGGACTGTTTACATTTCTATTGGTTCTTATTCTCCGTAAACATCTAGTATTCCCTTGTGTCGTTTCTTCAGCCATATGTTTATTCAGAAGATCTCTGCTGTACACATTAAATGTTTGTCAAGAGAGTCAGTCACTTTATTGAGGCGCCTTTTGGTCACAATTTGAACTTCGAATTTTCTTTCCTGATTCAAACTATGCAGTAACGTAGGTCAGTTATGAGGCTGGCATGAAATATCTAATACCTTCGAAAAATTCTATATGGAGAAGTAGTAAATTTTGCTTAATGTTCAGGAAAAATATTTCTACGTTATAAAAGACGTAAAATGAACATTTTTCTTCTTCCTGCATTGAATTGAGTAATGGGAAGGCACCCCAAATGAAATGGAAGGTGCTATTGATGTGCTGTTTTCTCAGAAACGAAGTGTAATCAACAGTAGCGGCGACTGTGGAGAAAACATTACATTTTTATTCCGGCTGAACTAGGAATTATTAAAACAAGCAATTTGTGCAAGCCCTGTTGTCTTATCAGCTAATTATTTACAGTTTTCAACCTACGATAGCTCGTAAACTGCGTGGATTAGAATCCTGAAAACGCGCCATAGGCATTCTAATTCACTCGTCTTATTTTGTTAACGTCAAGAAGCATTTTCCTCTTTTAAACATGTCTCTTCTTTTCCTACCGCTTTTTCGCACACCTCTGGGGTCGCGGGTGCGAACGGCTTAGCACATATGGAGTTGGCCCTGTTTTACGGCCGGATGCCCTTCCTGACGCCAACCCTATTTGGAGGGATGTAATCACTATTGCGTGCTTCTGTGGCGGTTAGCAGTGTGGTATGTTGTCTGAATATGATGAGGAGAGTGTTGGGACGGACACATACCCCCAGTCTCCGAGCCAGAAGAATTAATCAGAATCGAACCCGGGAACCTCTGAACCGAAGGCCAGTACGCTGACCATTCAGCCAACAAGTCGGACCCTTTTAAACATGTAACTTCGTACAATAATACACATTGTAATAATTATTAACCCTTAAATGCGCAGTATTGCATAGGCTATATGTAAAGGAGTACTTGCTTGTCATATCTGATTTACAACTTTAGAAGTGAGCATTTACGATATTTTCTTTTATGATTTTTCTTGCTAATCAACTGGAGTAAAGTCTATATTTTAAATAATTAAGGTAAAATAAATAAAATGTTGTTTACCTCAGATAATTCGTGAGCAAGGGCATCCCTAAAATTGAAGTGTGGCGATAACTGTAGTCACCGTACAGCTTTACATATACTGGTACGTAAAACATTCAAAACTCTTAACATTTCGACTGATCAAATAAAATATTTATTTGACAAATAAGGTTTTTAATATTTTTTGGTAATAGCATATTACTTTTGGAATGAAAAACCTTCATATTTAAAATAAATAATTAATTGCGCATTTAAGGGGGGACGTGCATGAAATACATGTGCAAATATAATCATTCACCAAATCCACAATTTGTAAGGTACGTAACTGAAATTTTGTACAGAGGTTAAGAATAGTTAAATGCATCTCTTCACTATTTTTCATAACTTAAGCAAAATTAAATTGAAGCGCTTTGCAATTTATACATTTTATGACCCCGTGATCAACTAAGGTACCATTTTCTCATACACTTTTCAACATATTGTCAGGAAAATTGTACAGTGTAACCCCAATATGTATATAAACAACTCCACAGAAGCATTTTAAATACAATGATATTTAATTAATTTTATGTTCAATTGTTTTATAAACTGAAAAAATGTCCGTAAAAAATCTATATTATTTCTGGTATATCTCGGCGTACAGGAATGATATTAAAATTTGGCCCAGTGTATATGTTTGTTATACACACAGCAATGGGGATGCTAAAAATCATGGCTCTATCTTTTCCAGTTTCCTCGAAAGGTGTACTTTTATAACGGAAATGGTGATTCTGAGAAAATGCACTTTAAAGTTGAACTTACTTTTTCCTTGCAATTCTGTTTATTACAAGGCTGCAGAATTGTACTGAGTGTCCTCCTTTCTTTCAGGACTTCTCTTTTGGTTTCTCGTTTTCTGCCTTCTTTACTTTACCAGGTCTTCAACTGACTGTTCAGCTGCAGAGAGGCGCTGTAAATCTATTTTTCTCAAGATGTCTTGAGTGAAAATTCCTACCTCTGCTCACCAAGTTCCCGCCATTAAATACAAGAACTGTATCATAATTTGCAATTCTGATCATTATACCAGATGAAGATATGGTTTTAGGGCACCGTTTCCTTACGAGTCAATTTAGAGATGCATTTGGATTTGGGTTTTGCCAAGAACACACTTTTTGAGAAGTTCATGATCGGCCAGAAACCTGTAAGGGGGCTTGACAACATCTAGGATACATTTTGGAAGCCTCTGCTTGTGGATGTAGGGGTAGAGCCTGTAGATATTTACAGCAGCTAATGTGGCACAGATTACGAATGGGTTGTTCATCTGTTGACACCATGTGAAAATATGTATCCCATACAGTTCTTACTTCACAAACCGTTCGGATGCGATTTCATCCTTGAAATTTTGGGAACATATTGTCAATAAGTTCTACTAATAAATAAAAGTTAAATTGAAAATTGACATTTTGGGCCCATTTCATGAACGTCCCCCATTAAGGGTTAAAATCTGTGTATTAGCTACACTTGGTCACACTTCATGTCTGTGAAAACAGCACATCAATAGCACCTTCCACTTCAGAAATATTTGGGGTGAAAGATTTAGATGATTCACACTGAGTAGAAAGATAGGAGACATGGACAGCGAGTTCTTCTGAGCTTCTCAGCTGGGAAGTAGAAGCAAGCTCGTCGAGGCTGAGAAGGAGTCCACACTGACCTGTCATATGTGGACAGTATGTGTAGCAGCCCAGGAAATCATGCCACATGTCATTTGGAGATAACTTCCAGTACGGTACATTGGGAAACAAGTTGGTCACAATTGGCAGCTTATAGCGCCATCATCATCGTCATTATTTCTGCATTCTGGTATAAATGGCTCCCTTCCCATTTGTTTGATCCAACCATATTTACTGTTCCAGTGTTTGCTGCCAAACTATATCTCTCTTGGTTAAGTCTCTCCAGGTTTGTTTTTCTCAAACATCTCTAGGCCTTCCTTGTGTTTTAATGCTTGGTAAATTTTCATCAAGATGTCTGTCATGATCCATTCTCTTCATATACCATACCACTTCTGTGTCCAACAAGCGGCATCCCAAACCAAGCCGGTCCATATTTTGTGTATACGAGATTGTAGGAACTTCATTTCATTTTCTCGGAATCTACCGTTGTCAAGTGCTTGAAGGCTATAGGTTTATGTTGAGTTTCCTCAACAGTTACACCGTTGGCTTTACTAGATGACCCAGGCTACTGGAGATATAATTTCCCATTGCTTTCCTCAACTAGCCAGAAGTTGCTATTACATATCGAGCCCACTGAAATGCACGAACCAACCGACCTTATGAGTGACAATATTCATGACAGGGACTGGCTGCATTGCTCATACCTCAGTCACAAAGGCAAGGATTCTAGCACATACCAAAAGACAAGCCAGGCATGTGCAGGCTTGGCTCGCGAGCAGCCGCTAGCCAGTGCGGGCTGGCAATAACAACTCGTATTTCCTCGCTAAGTTCTTGAATTCGTCGATTCACAGTCCATCCTGATAGATTTGCTCATTCATGTTGTTTTATCAGATTTGGACTAAATTCTTCCGTCCCCATTTTAAACAATCTTTGATCAAATCTCCATCTGAAGATCGTTTTGTCAATTCAGGGGAAATTCTGTAGGAGAGGTGGGGCAGCTGGTTCATTGTTTATATTGATAATTTAATTGTCCTTCAAATAATTATTATATATGGAAATGTCAGGTTTTAGTTTCTTTAATAATCATATTCACGAATCGTCTAGTAATGTGCTGATAATATGTAACAGAATTATATCAACATAGTTTGTTCTGTATTCAGATTTGAACCATCATAGGCATAAATTAATCATAAACGCTAAAATATCTGAAAATAATACCAACCTCTTGGTTGTTCATTTCCTTCTTTATTAGTGCTAGAAGATCTTCACCTTCATATTGATCGTACTCCTTACTATGTTAAACGATATAATGTCGTTTTGGATTGAATTTCGTCACTTGGTTTGAGGTTTTATGACAAATTAAACATTTTTCCAACCCTTGAACGTACATAAATAAGTACAATACTTCCCATTCATGTTGAAACGACAACGAAGTCGGGAGTCTCGGCTTTGAACCGCTCCATTGTGTTAACTAGAGTGCAGGAGAGCACAGCGGACTGTCCCAATGCAGTGTGCTCGCTGCCCAGCATCTGCACATCACTAGATCTCGCCAGCAAAGGTAATAAGATTCATCAGTGGAACATTGACGGCCAGAGGAAAAGAACCATCTGTCAATTAAAATAGAACCTATTAAACACCTTAAAATTAAATTGAAATTTAAAAAATACTTGTACAGATTTTTTCTCTTGAAGTTTGATTGAAATCTCCCAGAAATTAGTAACAATGTATGTTATGGTTTGATTTACTTTAAAACATGTAATTTTACAGCTTGTGAGGTAAACACTTTCAAAAAGGTTCAAGCAACATCAACAAAAGTATTTTAGGAGCATGTGCTGCATAAAAATTATGATGTTTACTTTGAAGACATGACTTTCTTGCACGAAAATATTTATGTATCAGCATGTGTTCTTCGATAATAAGGATCTTGTAATTTTACCAGAACACAGCCGAAGAGCTCGAGAAATCTGGTATTAGTTTTGTCTAGGTGCTAGTAAAGTTATCTCACTGACTGAGGAACCTGAACGGAAAGTTTTGTAAGTAAAAGTTTATGTGTAGAACTATGAATTTAGTTTTAATTAAATTAATGGAAGACAGTCAACAGACATGCCTGCTGAGAGATATGGATATCAAAGCAGAATGGATGACAATGTTTGCCTGAAAATTGACAGTACATGAACAGCAATTTAATTCCAGAACAAGAATATTTCCTCATCAATGAAATATTTATTTTGTATGCAGAATATAGCAAGAAGATGTGGTCGCTTTTCTATCCATGAGCACAAGACACGGCATTACTTCAGCGTTATAAAACGAGACGATGAAATTGCCCACTTTCATGGTACACATATTCTTGGCACTCTTTAACAAAGTATTGTTCACTTAATCAATTTCCTGGCAGATTTCATTTCTTCTGGGGTGTTCAGATTTGTCTTGTTTGTGAAAAATGCCTATTGAATTATTATTTTTACAACTCAACCGTCAATCGTAAGCCTACTTACCCACACTGTCCGCCGAGAGTTATAAACAGGATCGAGACTTCAGTATTTGAAGTTTAGATGAAGAGGATGTCTTTGTTATCGCATCTTCTCTGACTACTGGGTTCTCGGAACTGGCTAATTACTTCAAACGCCTTGTTGATTGTCGTGAGTGGCAGCAAGGGATGGTTATTATTGGAACAGGTTGGGAAACCCACATCCTTTCTGAAGTAACTGCCGTACTCCCACTGACGAAAGAAGCTCTGCACTACGACGGCCTAAGTTTGGAATAACCCTCTGTAAGACTGTGTTGTGTGCTGTAGCTTTATCAGTGTGTAAAATCACTCTTCAGCTACTGAATTAGGAAACAGTCATGGGCCTCTCACAAGCCATGAGGGGTCTGCGGATTCCTTATCGCCGCCAGTAGGCCCCATCTCATCCCCAGACTAGCTTCTGCTCAGAGTTAGTTGTAGGTTCCTTAAACTGGGTGGGCAGCACATTCTTAAACAGTCGCCGTAATACATTTTTTACCCAGTTAGATCTGGAATCCTGAATTAAAAGATTAAGAGAAAATCAATAATGAAGCCCCTAAATATTCCTGAATATATAGTGAAAACCACCCGCTCTGTGCCGCGTGCTTTAAATGCTTCGAGTATGGCTCGAGATTCTTCAGATGGTCTTTTCTGTATGGTTTACAGCACAAAATGTGACACTCTTTGATCTCATGTACATTTTTATTTTCTTTGGTGAGGGAAAGGACTGGTGGGGAGTGTTAACTGGAAGTGGAATAATTTATTCAGTTCAGAGTCGGCTATAAATTAATTTACTTTTGAGAAGAAGGAGGAATAAAAAGTGTATATCATAAGCAGACTGTTATTGTGTATCATAAGGAAAACATTTCAAGACAAAGTGCAGATCTAAAAGCGTGTTTCAAATACTTACTGAGAAAATGGAACATGAACATGGCGGAGAATCCTGACATCAGAAAATGGCCAAAGTTATCATTTTTCTATTTTATGAATGAAGTGTGGAGGGATCCATCCTGAATGAGGTTATTTAGATACCGGGGGTTTCACGTCAGTTGTCAGGCACCTTTCTAGTGTTTCCGAAGATATTGTGAATTTCGTTCTGTAATATGTAGGAAGAGTTAGCCCAAACAAGGACTTGTCATCGGATACATCATGCGACGTTCAGTGTCGATGGAGAATGTCGTTTAGGTTCTCAAGTGTAGCGCAGCCTCAGTACATACAGCAGTCCCTACACTAACTATTCCTCTTGTCATCGTCAATAAATATCCTTGAACGCAGTAATCTGAGGCACTCTATCGAGTGGGCACATACAATTACACTTTAAACAACGGTTAGCTTGCAGTGACGACCTAAACGACGTTTTGCGCATGATCCTGATATCAGTCTTTGTTTGAGCTGACTCTACCTACGTATTTAAAGATAAAAATTTCATTGTTCCGTATTGAAATTATTGATGTTAAAAATTAAATATTTGAAAAGGAGGTTCAACCTATTCAATACTTAAAAGAAAGAAATGCAGTAATCACATTCCTATTTAAATGGGACCGGTTTCGACCTTAGTCAAGGTCATCATCAGCCGTAAAAACATGTACAATGTATTACAGAAACAATATTGAAAATGTCTTCACAAAACGCACCGGGCATCCCGGTATATGCCTCCAGCCCCGTACTCTCTACTTATAAGTGCCTCGCATGCACTAATGGTCAATGGTCGCTGATTTACAAAGGAACACTACAATGTGCAGTATTTCGGATGTGAAACAAATAACATTTATTTTACTATACACGTTCTGTAACAGAGTTTATTTGTTAACGCGTTAAAGATGCAGAAAATGAAGTTTAATAGCTCATTAATTCATACACCTACAGACATTCCCACTCTTCCAAAAATCCACAGGGAAGAAACTCAATGTTGAAAACATCCTAGAGATATGAGCTACGAATTTTAGGTAGATAAAATATAATAAAGTATGAGAATATCTTCTTTCTTTATTTCTAAATACTACAATCCTTTTCTTAAAAGTTGTCCTGTCGATTAGATTAGGAGTTTGTCTGTTTCTACCACTTTCAGCGCTAATGTGAGTCAGTGCAGAGTTTCGCTTAAGCCCTTATAAGTACATTCGGTGTGGACATGTTTCAAAAAATAGAAAGAAAGCGTGAGGGTATTGAGCCATGGAACACATTACAAAAAGAATTAGGTATGTTAATTTGGCTTTGATTTGAATCAAAAACAAAACGCGTAAAGAAACAATCGATTTTAGGCTGTTTTTCCGGTCAGAAGTGATTTTCGAATTTTTTAAATTTGATAGAGCTATCCAAGATTCAGAATTTGAAACCTTTCCGGGACCTTTAGTCCTTCAGCTTTCGGCACAATTGAGGAAATTGTTTAATTTTACGTTTTCGTAGTCTGGGGGGGGACCCCTAGTGCTAAGAAATGTTTGCACCATTAAAAATTCCTTGTATGTGGTATATGTCTTAAACGATCTACTAACGCTTAATTGCAACTTTGTTCGGCGAAATACGTGTATAGGAAGAAGGCAGACAGCGCGTACTTCGACTGCATTCCGACCAGATTCTCGATTGATTAAAATTATTTGTGTATATTTGTGGTTGCTGAACTCCTGGGCGTTCGCAAGGCGGGTAGCGCTGAGGAACAAGCAGCGAGCGGCGAAACTAACCTGCAGGCAGTAATATCCCTGTTAAAATCAACATTCTACACTTATAAGTAGATAGTCTTGCACTGGCGGCTCGCCTAGTATATGTAACTTATATTATCTTCTTCCCAAGTTTATGTTTTGTCAGTGAATACTGTCATAGCATAAGGTTTCTTTTTTCTTTACTTGTAAAATCGAAATTTTGAAACCTAAGCTACAGTAATCTCCCAAAGTATTCCTGATTAAGTACTGCAATTCTAGAGGAAGATAGATACTGGCACTGTTCATTTCTCATGTGAAAACAAATTGAATTTGTTGAGATCATTTGTGTTTCTAAATCGCTAAAATTGGTAGAGTGATTTTGTAGGCATACGCTAGTATAAATTGTGAATTTGGGAATGGATTCATGAAATACATTCTGATCAATATGTACCTGAAAATCTTTTTGTGATCTGAAATTTATGAATAGTGTGTTGACATAGCTTGATCTAAGAAATATACATTTAACTGTAGATTAAGGGTAGGCCTACTTAACACAAAGGTTGTAAACGGTTGTATAATAAGCACACAACAGTTCTTGAAAATTGAGAGAAAAACCCTTATGTTATAGATTTAGCTTCCCATAATGCACCTGAAATATTTGTTCTGAATTATTAAACTCACAATTGCAATATTATTGGTCCGTTGTTGGAAATTTGCCAGGTGCAATGCATGTCCGTCATGAATGTATTTAATTTTTTTGCTGGTGATATTCTCAGGCAAGCGGCTCTGTGTTAAGTGTGTCAGGCTTCAGGTCTTACTTTACACTGAAATGTTATCAGAATGACGGTTGTCTTACAAAGTTTTGATACTGATTGAAACAAATCACTAATATGGTGGGCCACACACAATTTAACAAATGCTAAGGCATCTTCTTTATGAATATAATATATTAAAGCACTGGTCTGCATTAAATTAGGTGGTAAAATATTTCGTCTGTCAGATGGATTTTTATTTTGATCATTCATAGATTTGCTTAAGACAACTTTCACAGTTTGAATCACTGGTTCCGATTTCATTTCCAGTATACTATAGAAAATCTGTCCATGGTCTTCCAATTGCTAGTGAATGATGAGTTACCTTATCTCTCTAGTCTCTGTATGTTATAATAGTATTTATCATACTATAAGACTGGTAAGCTGATCTTATATAACACAATTGAAATATACGTATAAGGATTTTTATTGTGGATTTATTATTATTTCTAGCCCTTTGACCTTATCCACGGTCCTGCCCTCTGATGACTGCACCATCACATTCTCTGTGGACTAATGTCCTATACTTCACACATCAGTCACGCCTTCATCAAGCACATTAGCTAGCATAAAGCTTACCATCTCAGACTTTGCCGTTAAGGAATTCTCTTTAATTTGTTGTTTAGCACTGAGATTTTCAATCTTTGGTGTATACAAGGTAAGTATTAATGCCAACACCCTTCAGGCAAGAACTCAGTTCCCCCTGTGGGTGGGGGCGGTAGAATAACACCCACGGTATCCCCTGCCTGTCGTAAGAGGCGACTAAAAGGGGCCCCAGGGGCTCTGAACTTTGGAGCGTGGGTTGGCGACCACGGGGCCCTCAGCTGAGTCCTGGTATTGCTTCCACTTACTTGTGCCAGGCTCCTCACTTTCATCTATCCTATCCGACCTCACTTGGTCAACTCTTGTTCTTTTCCGACCCCGACGCTATTAGGTTTGCGAGGGCTAGGGAGTCTTTCATTTTCACGCCCTTCGTGGCCCTTGTCTTCCTTTGGCCGATATCTTCATTTTTCGAAGTGTCGGAGCCCTTCCATATTTTCCCTCTGATTAGTGTTATAGCCTATAGAGGATGGTTGCCTAGTTGTACTTCCTCTTAAAACAATAATCACCACCACCACCACCACCACCACCACCAAGAACTCAGTGTTGAAAAAACATCCTAGGGATATGAGCTATGAATGTTAGGTAAATAAAATATAATAAAATATGAGAATATATTCTTTATTTATTCCTAAAAATTACAATCCTTTTCTTATTCATCGTTACCCGGTCGATTAGATTATCAGTGTGCCTTTTGTCTACCACTACGGGCGCTAATGTGAGTCAATGCATTGTTTCACTTATGCACCACTACGAGCCCTAACGTGAGTCAATGCAGAGTTTCACTTAAGCCCTTGTAACTACATTCGGTGTGGATATTTTACAAAAAATCGGGGAAAGCCTCAGGGTATTGAACCATGGGACATATTACAGAAAGAATTATGTAGGTTAAATTGGCTTAGATTTGAATCAAAAAGAAAATGCGTAAAGAAACAACCGATTTTAGGCTGTTTTTCCGGAACTGCACTTAGGAGCGAAGTGTTTTCGATTACTTAAATTTATTTTTTAGTATTTAATATTTTCGTTTCTTCGCCAGGACGTGCCCCAAGAACTCTGTTGCAGTAGATCGCCGTTGTCAAAGCTGATGACGATGGTCGCCTAGTTGTGCTAATCACCACCACCTGTCAAAACTGAGAGACAGACTGTTACCAAATCCAGGCAGTCGATAAGCTGGGCGAGCACTACTGCCCCTCTCCTACGATACTGCGTTTTCTAGTCGTGTTACCACACTGTAAGGTGTTGAACAGCTCTGTCCTTTCATCCCACCGCGCTCACTAGTTACACTTATAATTTGTGTTAATTACTACTTTCTATTTTAAAACGCCACGCCTTATTTGTCAAATTGTGAATTTATATTTAACGAACACATCAATCCTGAACCAACTTCAGATAAAAGTTCGTCTATCGTGTAAGGTCTCTCGGCGGATTGTACGCTACTTTGGACATATCATGCGCCGAGATGGTAGTCTTCAAAAGTTGATTGTTGAGGGCAAAGTTCCCCCTGTGGGTGGGGGCGGTAGAATAACACCCACGGTATCCCCTGCCTGTCGTAAGAGGCGACTAAAAGGGGCCCCAGGGGCTCTGAACTTTGGAGCGTGGGTTGGCGACCACGGGACCCTCAGCTGAGTCGTGGCATTGCTTCCACTTACTTGTGCCAGGCTCCTCACTTTCATCTATTCTATCCGACCTCTCTTGGTCAACCCTTGTTCTTTTCCGACCCCGATGCTATTAGGTTTGCGAGGGCTAGGGAGTCTTTCATTTTCACGCCCTTCGTGGCCCTTGTCTTCCTTTGGCCGATATCTTCATTTTTCGAAGTGTCGGATCCCTTCCAATTTTCCCTCTGATTAGAGTTATATAGAGGATGGTTGCCTAGTTGTACTTCCTCTTAAAACAATAATCACCACCACCCCAGGGGCTGACCACGAGGCCCTCAGCTGAGTCCTGGCATTGCTTCCACTTACTTGTGCCAGGCTCCTCACTTTCATCTATCCTATCTGACCTCTCTTGGTCAACTCTTGTTCTTTTCTGACCCCGACGCTATTAGGTTTGCGAGGGCTAGGGAGTCTTTCATTTTCACGCCCTTCGTGGCCCTTGTCTTCCTTTGGCCGATATCTTCATTTTTCGAAGTGTCGGATCCCTTCCATGTTTCCCTCTGATTAGTGTTATATTGAGGATGGTTGCCTAGTTGTACTTCCTCTTAAAACAATAATCACCACCACCACCCCAGGGGCTCTGATCTTTGGAACGTGGGTTGGCGACCACAGGGCCCTCAGCTGAGTCCTGGCATTGCTTCCACTTACTTGTGCCGGGCTCCTCACGTTCATCTATCCTATCCGACCTTCCTTGGTCAACTCTTGCTCTTTTCCGACCCCGACGCTATTAGGTTTGCGAGGGCTAGGGAGTCTTTCATTTTCACGCCCTTCGTGGCCCTTGTCTTCCTTTGGCCGATACCTTCATTTTTCGAAGTGTCGGACCCCTTCCATTTTTCTCTCTGATTAGTGTTATATAGAGGATGGTTGCCTAGTTGTACTTCCTCTTAAAACAATAATCACCACCACCACCACCACCAATGGCTCTGAACTTGGGAACATGTGTTGGCGACCACGGGGCCCTTAGCTGAGTCCTGGCATTGCTTTCACTTACTTGTGACAGGCTCCTCACTTTCATCTATCCTATCCGATGTCTCTTGGTCAACGCCCCAGGGGCTCTGAACTTTGGAGCGTGGGTTGGCGACCACGGGGCCCTCAGCTGAGTCCTGGCATTGCTTCCACTTACTTGTGACAGGCTCCTCACTTTCATCTATCCTATCCGACCTCGCTTGGTCAACTCTTGTTCTTTTTCGACCCCGACGCTATTAGGTTTGCGAGGGCTAGGGAGTCTTTCATTTTCATGCCCTTCGTGGCCCTTGTCTTCCTTTGGCCGATATCTTCATTTTTCGAAGTGTTGGTCCCTTCCATTCTTCTCTCTGATTAGTGTTATATAGAGGATGGTTGCCTAGTTGTACTTCCTCTTAAAACAATAATCACCACCACCACCACTCTCTTGGTCAACTCTTGTTCTTTTCCGACCCCGACGCTATTAGGTTTGCGAGGACTAGGGAGTCTTTCATTTTCACGCCTTCGTGGCCCTTGTCTTCCTACCCCTGTGGGTGGGGGCGGTAGAAAAACACACACGGTAGCCCCTGCCTGTCGTAAGAGGCGACTAAAAGGGGCCTCAGGGGCTCTGAACTTTGGAACGTGGGTTGGCGACCACGGGGCCCTCAGCTGAGTCCTGGCATTGCTTCCACTTACTTGTGCCAGGCTCCTCACCTTTATCTATCCTATCCGACCTCCCTTGGTCAACTCTTGTTCTTTTCAGACCCCGACGCTATTAGGTTTGCGAGGGCTAGGGAGTCTTTCATTTTCATGCCCTTCGTGGCCCTTGTCTTCCTTTGGCCGATATCTTCATTTTTCGAAGTGTCGGACCCCTTCCATTATTTCACTCTGATTAGTGTTATATAGAGGATGGTTGCCTAGTTGTACTTCCTCTTAAAACAATAATCACCACCACCACCTGGCGACCACGAGGCACTTAGCCGAGTCCTGGCATTGCTTCCACTTACTTGTGACAGGCTCCTCACTTTAATCTATCCTATCCGACCTCTCTTGGTCAACTCTTGTTCTTTTCTGACCCCGACGCTATTAGGTTTGCGTGGGCTAGGGAGTCTTTAATTTTCACGCCCTTCGTTGCCCTTGTCTTCCTTTGGCCGATATCTTCATCTTTCGAAGTGTCGGATCCCTTCCATTTTTCCCTCTGATTAGTGTTATATAGAGGATGGTTGCCTAGTTGTACTTCCTCTTAAAACAATAATCACCACCACTCATCGTTATCCGGTCGAAAATATCGCAGTTAGCCTTTTTCTACCACTACGAGCGCTAATGTGAGTCAATGCAGAGTTTCACTTAAGCTCGTATAACTACATTACGTGCGGGCATTTTTCAGAAATCGGAAAATGCCTCAGGGTATTCAACCAAGCGATACATTACAGAAAAAATTATGTAAATAAATTGATTTGGCTTAGATTTGAATAAACAAGAAAAAGAGTAAATAAACAATCGATTTTAGGCATTTAGGCGGGAAGTGATTTTTTAATTTTTTTTTGTTTTGTTTGATAGAACTATCCAATACTCGCAATTTGATACTTTTCCGGTCTCTTTAGGCCTTCAACTTTCGGCACAAATTGACGGAAATGCTCAATTTTAGCTTCTTCCTAGTATGGGGACCCCTACTTCGTCTGCGAAGAAATGTTTTCAACATTAGAATGAACACACACTATTCCTCAGAAAAGACTGCTTAGAATAAAGATGGTGTGGAGCATATAGATCCGAGGTGCTCCGTCCCGCTGTCTGAGTGGGCGATGAGCGCAGCGTCACGTCCCAGTCACTCTCGATCACTGCGGCGATAGCCGACTGTGGAATGGTGGCAGAAAATAATGAGAGAGAGGGCAGAATACATGCCAATTTTCAATTTACGTTATAAGAAAAAGGTTATTAATGTTCATTACAGTTTATGTGTTTTGACGGCATACAATAAAGAGTTAGGCCTACAACCTCAAGTATTTTTATAATTTTCACTATCACATTTCAAGAGGTGATTTAGAAACATTTCTAATATTATACGGAGTTAAGGTGGATAAGCTGTTGCGTGTGCTTGCTTGGGTTTAAATTATCTGATAAACTTACCAACAATGCAATCATGCTTGCCGGGAATAACATCAGTTCGGTTGTTTATTTGAAGGCATGCTGTACATCTACCCGGTAGATATATTTACGTTCTTGTTGTACTTTAATCGTGGATACTAATTATATATGTCCTCACTCATGAGGATGTAAGATGGCTTACCCCTGTGGGTGGGGGCGGTAGAATAACACCCACGGTATTCCCTGTCTGTCGTAAGAGGCGACTAAAAGGGGCCTCAGGGGCTCTGAACTTTGGAGCGTGGGTTGGCGACCACGGGGCCCTTAGCTGAGTCCTGGCATTGTTTCCACTTACTTGTGCCAGGCTCCTCACTTTAATCTATCCTATCCGACCTCTCTTGGTCGACTCTTGTTCTTTTCCGACCCCGACGCTATTAGGTTTGCGAGGGCTAGGGAGTCTTTCATTTTCACGCCCTTCGTGGCCCTTGTCTTTCTTTGGCCGATACCTTCATTTTTCGAAGTATCGGGCCCCTTCCATTTTTTCTCTCTGATTAGTGTTATATAGAGGATGGTTGCCTAGTTGTACTTCCTCTTAAAACAATAATCACCACCACCACCACCGACTCTTGTTCTTTTCCGACCCCGACGCTATTAGGTTTGCGAGGGCTAGGGAGTCTTTCCTTTTCACGCCCTTCGTGGCCCTTATCTTACTTTGGTCGATATCTTCATTTTTCGAAGTGTCGGATCCCTTCCATTTTTTCCCTCTGATTAGTGTTATATAGAGGATGGTTGCCTAGTTGTACTTCCTCTTAAAACAATAATCACCACCACCACCACCATGTAAGATGTCTCTGAATTTTGGAGCGTGGGTTGGCAACCACGGGGCCCTTAGTTGAGTCCTGGCATTGCTTCCACTTACTTGTGCCAGGCTCCTCACTTTCATCTATCCTATCCGACCTCCCAGGATGCAGAAGTAGGTTTAACATTGTTGATTCTTCTTGCTCTTTATTATCTTTATACCTAAATTTACGCTAATACCTATACTGATTGTTACGTCCCCTTAGAAGATTACGAGTATCAGAACTGTATTATTTTTTGTAGAAAGCTAGCAGCATGGTACTTAGTTGTATACATTTGGGCAGGTGTTGTTTTCTCACTATTTACGCATAAAGGGGATGGTAAGGAGTAATGGGCAAGGGAGAGCAGGACATACTCGTAAGAGGATGGGGTAGGACGGGCTTACCCCAAATATGTAAAAGAAGGGAGACATCTGATGTGATGGTGGTGGTGATTAATGTTTTAAGAGGAAGTACAACTAGGCAATCATCCTCTATATAGCACTAATCGGAGGGAAAAAGGGAAGGGATCCGACACTTCGAAAAATGAAGATATCGGTCAAAGAAAAACAAGGGTCACGAAGCGTGAAAAATGAAAGACTCCCTAGCCCTCGCAAACCTAATAGCGTCGGGGTCGGAAAAGAACAAGAGTTGACCAAGGGAGGTCGGATAGGATAGATGAAAGTGAGGAGCCTGTCACAAGTAAGTGGAAGCAATGCCAGGACTCAGCTGAGGGCCCCGTGATCGCCAACCCAGGCTCCAAAGTTCAGAGCCCCTGACCCCCTCTAGGGACACCATGACCTTGAAGTCGGTGTGGGGGCTTGTGTGCTTGTTGATCCCGAGGGCTGTGCCAGCTCAGGGTTACCCATGCTGGATAGGCCTCGGTGTAGGGCCAGACTAACAAGGTGTCCCCCGAGTTGCTTGAGAGGTGTCTGTGCTCTTTAAATTTCATAACTATTTCTACCCTTCTGTCCTCACCTTCTTAAATTTCATTCCTCTTCCTCTCTAGCCAGCCTCTCTGCCTCGGGTAGAATAAACCATAAGAAAAATTAGAATAGGTAAAATAGGTTAGTATGGAGGTTTTATCCTCCCCCAATCGCAAGTTTCGGGTCGTGGCGAGGTGATGCATGGCTACTGGGAGAGTAGTTCTTAGCGGCCCACCCCAATCACAAGTTTCGGGTCGTGGCGAGGTGATGCATGGCTACTGGGAGAGTAGTTCCTAGCGACCCACCTCCAGATACCGGGCGCCCTCTGGAGTATATAGCCTTGCCTTCGGTACGTCAGGGCTCTGCCGAAGGTCGACCTTTTATATCCCGGGTACTCGTGGGACATGGATGGTTTTTGAGTTTGGTTGTGATTCTTCTTCGAAGGCTGCAGGCCTTAAAACTGCGTCCTTTAATTGTTCAGTTAGGAAACGTAAACGTTTCAATCGTGTTGACCTGTGTAATAAGGAAGATTCTGAAGAGCGTCTACCACGATTTCTGGTTGCGACCAGAGTCGATGGACAGAGCTTTCTTCAAGAGAACCCGTTCCTGATAAGCAATGCTGTGGAAGGTCTTGTTGGTGAAGTAGATGAAATGAGGAAATTGCGGGATGGTAGCGTACTCATTAAGACCAGTACGCTCGTACAGAGTAAAAAGTTATTGGAAGCCACAATGTTTGGATCAGTGCCAGTTAAGATTGAGAGCCACAAGTCCCTTAACTCCTGCATAGGAGTTATCTTTCATAGGGACTTGATTAAGGCCTCCGATGATGACCTTATCCGGAGCCTTGCTCGTAGAGGTGTATCCGACGTTAAACGTCTTAAGAGGCGTGTCGGTGATAACCTCTACGACACGGGGGCTTTCATCTTAACATTCGATCTCGAGAAACTGCCCGAACGTATTAAGGTATCCATGTATACACTCACTGTTCGACCATATTTTCCTTCTCCTATGAGGTGCTACAACTGCCAGCGTTTTGGCCACACCTCACCACGCTGCCAGGGATCAGCAATATGCGGGGCATGTGGAAAAGCGGCGCATGCCGGTGCGGACTGCACACCACCACCAGTGTGTGTTAATTGCACTGGCGAGCACGCCCCTCGATCCAAGGAATGCCCTACATTTAAAAAGGAGAAAAAGAGCCAGGAGATTAAGACTCTGGATAAACTTTCTTATCCAGAGGCACGGAAGAAGTATAAATCAATGGCTCCTCCGGAATTCTCCGTCTCCTTTGCAGAGAAGGCTTCTAGTGTACGCATAAATCCCGTAAGTTTTGTACCCTCTGTCCCACCATCAACTCTGCAAACATCCAGTAATCAACAAGTAAACATCAAACCACAGGTTAAACAGACAGCAAGTACGTCATTGCCGAAGACGTCCGGGAAAAATTCTTCCCAGACACATTCGGCTGGGAAGTCCTCCCCCACAAGGGCGGGGGAAAAGACTTCCCCAACAAAGGCTGGAAAATCACCTTCCAGCCATCCTTCAACTGGCCCGAAAAAGGAGGAGAAAGGGAAGCCTAAATGCTCCCCTACACGTTTGGAGAAGAAACCTTCTCCAACGAGACTGGGGATCCCAGGATCTCCAAAAAAGCCTGGCAAGTCATCTGCCAGTCCTCCTCCGAAGTGTTCGAAAACGGTGGGTAAGAGCGAGAGGCCCCGACGTCCTCTTGTTCGATCTCTTTCTAGAGAACCTAGTTCTCCCAAGAAAAAGGCCCACTGTCCCCGATCAATGAGATCACCGTCCGCGGAGGGTCCAGTCACCGCGCCTCCTTCTTCTGAGGAGACAATGGAGACTGAACCACTCATTGTCGTGGATGGTGACGACAATACTGACAACAACGGCGGAGAATGGCAAGTAGTTGACAAAAAGAAGGGCAAGCAATTGTCCTAATTTCGCAACACTACCAATCCACACAATGACACTATTGCAGTGGAACTGCAGTAGTTACCACTGTCGCCTAGCTGAGTTACGTCAACTGATATCCGTCTATGCGGCCTCCATAGTCTGTCTACAGGAATCTCGTTTGAGACCTGGACACGACACGACTATGAGAGGATATCGTCTTTATTCCAAAGACAGAGTAGCTGTGGATGGCGCGGCAACTGGGGGCGTTTGTACCCTAGTTCGCTCCGACATCTTCAGCGAAGAAGTACCGCTCCGTACTCAGCTAGATGCAGTTGCAGTTCGCACTCCGTTGCCAGTAATGACAACGGTTTGCAACGTGTACTTTCCACCGGATTATAACCTTGATATGCATGCACTACAAGATTTGAAGGAACCTCGAGCGAATGATCAAGCTATTTGATCTTTGTGTGCTCAATACAGGGGAACCGACACATTTCAGTAGCGCGCATGGCACATTCTCACACCTGGATGTCACTTTGTGTAGCCGTGCGCTAGTTCCCCTGTTACGGTGGCAAGTTCACGACGACCTCTGTGATAGTGACCACTTCCCGATAATTCTGTCTCTCTTGAATCAAAGACAGTCCGAAGTACCCAAGCGCTGGTTACTTCGGCGGGCAAATTGGCCAGAATTTACAAAACGCGCAGTGATGGCTGATGATATGCTGGAGTCTGTTGACGACCACGTCTCTTCCATTACTACTGGAATTTTGGCTGCTGCAGAGGAAACAATTCCTTCCTCGTCCGGTATTCGTCGCCGGAAGCAGGTCCCATGGTGGACGGACGACATTGCAGCAGCCATACGTGATCGCCGACGGGCTTTTAAACATTATCGTCGGAATCCTACGATGGCCAATCATATCGCATTTAAGCGTCTGCACGCGAAGGCCCGCTTTTTGATTCGAGAAAGTAAGAAAGCTACGTGGGAAAAGTATGTGTCATCCATCACGGCACATACTCCGTCATCACAAGTGTGGACAAAACTCCGCCGTATTGTCGGAGTACAGAATGTGCCCTCAGTACCCGGAATCTCCATTAATGGAGATATAGTTACGATTCCTTCAGTCATTGCAGACCACATCGCGTCACATTTCGCAGATACGTCCAGCTCTAGGAGATACGACCCTGCATTTCTTCCAATTAAGCGCGAAGCAGAGGCCCACCATCTCTCTTTTGCCTCTAGTGCTTCGCATCCCTACAACGTGCCCTTCACGGAGTGGGAGTTGCGAAGTGCACTTGCGCTATGCAGAGATACGGCTCCTGGACCGGACAAAATCCATAATCAAATGCTTAAGCATTTGAGTGACAGATGTCTCAAGGATATCCTCACCCTATTCAATAGAATATGGAGTGAGGGAGTGTTTCCATCTCAATGGCGTGAGGGAATTATAATACCAATTCCCAAGCCAGGTAAAGATCCAAAACTTCTGGATAGTTATAGGCCAATATGCCTTACAAATGGCCTCTGTAAGCTATTTGAAAGGATGGTTAACCGGCGTCTTGTGTGGGCCATGGAAAGGGAAGGCCTCTTGTCTAACTACCAGTGTGGTTTTCGCTCTCATCGGTCTGCCACTGATCATCTGGTCAGACTGGAGAGCGCCATTCAGGAGGCCTTTCTCCGGAAGGAACACCTAGTCGCCGTGTTTTTTGACCTGGAAAAAGCTTACGATACTACCTGGCGATATGGGATTCTCTCCACTCTACACCAGTGGGGATTTCGGGGAAATTTGCCAATGTTTATTGAGAACTTCATGTCCCTCCGTCTCTTTCGAGTCCGAGTAGGGAATGCATTTTCTCAATATTACGTTCAGGAAAATGGAGTACCTCAGGGATCGGTACTGAGTGTCACGCTGTTCGCAATCGCCATCAACGGCATAGTTGCCGCTGCTGGGCCCGCAGTCGTTCCATCGCTGTATGTAGACGACTTAGCTCTACATTACAGCTCCGGAAGGGTGGCGTTTGCAGAGAGACAGCTACAGCAAGCTATTAACAGAGTCGACAGATGGGCCCTGCGACATGGTTTTCGATTTTCAGCAGCGAAAACCTCAGTTGTACACTTCTGTCGACGTCGGCCTGTGCATCCCGAACCAGAGCTCCGCTTGCGAAACAGTGTCTTACCAGTGGTTGACAGCTGCAAATTCCTGGGTCTCCATTTTGATAAGAGACTTACGTGGCAGCCCCACATCCGTCAGTTAAAGGTTGCCTGCATGAAGAGACTTAACATGCTTAAGTTTCTCAGCGGCACTTCGTGGGGGGCTGACCGTGCGGTACTGCTACGATTTTACACGGCGACGGTCCTCTCCCGGATTGACTATGGAAGTGCGGCTTATGGCTCAGCATCAAAATCTACGCTGAGCCTTTTAGACAGTATTCACCATAGTGGAGTAAGGCTGGCAACGGGTGCTTTCCGTACTAGCCCCATTCCCAGTCTGCTCGCTGAAGCGGGAGTTCCACCTTTACGGATAAGGAGGCAGCAGTTACTCCTAACGTACGCTGCCAAAATTCGTGAAATGCCGCTACACCCAAGCTATCAATGCATCTATCGCACCCAATACCACCAGCGGTGCCAAGACCGGCCGAATGCCACACGGCCGGTTGGGTTTCGGATTGATAGCTTGTGTCATGATTTGAATATTGATATCGGTGGTTGTCTTGAACGAACTCTTAGCGAGGTACCTCCGTGGTTGGTTCCGCGACCGGATATACGTCTAGATCTGCTCCGTGGACCCAAGGTGAACACGGATTCCTCCGTTCATCGGAGGTATTTCCAGGACTTTGTTCACCAATATCCGGCCGCGAGATTTATCTTCACGGATGGTTCTAAAATCGGAGATAATGTTGGTTGCTCTTTTGTCATTGATGATATGAGTACGAAGATCTCGCTCCCTAAAGTATGTAGCGTGTATACTGCAGAGCTTTACGCCATCTTAGAGGCTCTGCAGTTTGCACTGCGTGACGAAGGAAGCCACTTTCTGTTGTGTACCGATTCGTTAAGCTCTCTGCAGTCTATTGAAACCTGTTTCTCGCAACACCCACTGGTGCAGCAGATACATGACCTAGCCAGGTTAAGCGATGCTAGCACCAGAATTACTTTCGCGTGGCTTCCAAGCCACGTTGGGATTGCGGGAAACGAACTTGCGGATGAAGCAGCAAAGGAAGCTGCACTTTTACCTCCAAGACCCCTCTATGTACCTGCTAAGGATATTTGTTCTCAGCTACGTCGAACCATCTTGGCGTTCTGGGAATCGGAGTGGCTAGATATCCGAACTCCCAACAAGCTGAGAACAATTAAGAAGACAACTACCGTGTGGCGGTCCTCTTTCCGACCTTCACGGAGAGAGGCCATAGTACTGTGCAGGCTGAGGATAGGTCATTTACGATCCACGCACTCTTATCTCCTAAAGAGGGAAGACCCCCCAGTGTGTTCTTGTGGTGCCGAATTCACCGTGGCCCACATCCTCACAGAGTGCGCCGATCTCTCTGGCCTAAGACGGAGCCTCGGCCTGCAGGAAACACTCGAACGCATACTAGCCGATGACGCGACTACTGCTGATCTCGTCATCCGCTTTATGTGCGACAGTGGACTTATCAAAGGTATGTAAATTACAAGTGTACTGTTACTCAGGGAACGTACGTTCCCTTTTGATACGTTAGTAATCCTTTCGGCCTAATACTATAATTATTTTTTGTTTTAATTTGTACTGCGTTGCCAAAATCCTTTGCTGAATAAATAATTTTGTTTTATATTTTAAATTTATTTTCCACTTATTTGCTCAGAGAGGATGATTACCTCGTTGTACTTCCTCTTAAAACAAAAATCACCACCACCACCATCAGAGCCCCTGAGGCCCCTTTTAGTCGCCTCTTACGACAGGCAGGGGATACCGTGAGCGTTATTCTACCGCCCCCACCCACAGGGGGAGGAGACATGTGAGAGTCGGGATATGAGAGGAAAGCGGCTCTAGCTTCACGTGGCCGGCCGCAATAGAGTGGTGAGAGAATCGCATTGTCATCTGGTAAGGTTGTTGGGGTCTTCTTTAGGGCCCCACGGATAGGGCCGGTCGTGTCATCATTGGGAGGGCGGCTTTCTTCTCACCAGGGGTGATGACACGGCCGGACAGTAGCAGTAGATTCTCGTTAATATTATTTCTTGCTTTTATTTTATTATCCTTACATCATACATTATCATTATAGACTGTTACGCCTTTCAGCGTTCAGTCTGCAGTCCTCTGAGAATTTACTAAACGTCGCCACAATCCTGGTTTTGCAACTAGTGTTGTGGCCTCATTTAGTTCTATACCTCTTATCTTTAAATCGTTAGAAACCGAGTCTAACCATCGTCGTCTTGGTCTCCCTCTACTTCTCTTACCCTCCATAGCAGAGTCCATTATTCTCATAGGTAACCTATCCTCCTCCATTCGCCTCACATGATCCCAACACCGAAGCCGGTTTATGCGTACAGCTTCATCCATCGAGTTCAATCCTAATATTCTTCAATTTATTTTGTTTCTTAATATTAAGTGGAGACGATGGACGTGGCATGTAGGAACTGAGGATGACTGCTGTGGTGACCCTCCCTTCTGAGTGTCACGTTTCCGGGTATCCAATGGACCTCATGGCATGCCCATGGAATCTTGTATTTCTCTTCTTTTCTTTTGTTGTGAGTTGTCTTGCATGGAAAGTGGCCTTGTGAACATGTATCGGGGCTAATTCGCCTGTTATGTTCAATAAATACTATACTATCCGACCTCCCTTGGTCAACTTTTGTTCTTTTCCGGCCCTGTCGCTATTAGGTTTGCGAGGGCTAGGGAGTCTTTCATTTTCACGCCCTTTGTGGCCCTTGTCTTCCTTTGGCCGATATCTTCATTTTTCGAAGAGTCGGATCCCTTTCTTATTTCCCCCTGATTAGTGTTATATAGAGGATGGTTGCCTAGTTGTATTTCCTCTTAAAACAATAATCACCACCACCACCACCTGAGTCCACAATATTACGCGATTTTGTACATTACATTCATGGGGCATATATGATACGTCACACTACAACCACGGCGCTCCTTATCAAGTCGGCCGTGCTACAACCGTTGCATACGCTATAATACAAGGCCTTGAAATGCACTCGTGGAAGCGGGCAGCATCTTAGTTCACCATTCAGCTACTAGGATCACGTTCTTGCCCCCTTGTGTTCGCATGGTCGTATATATCAATAAGTAAATTATATCCTAAATAAAAAGAGCTGAATGTCTTTGTCAATATTTACAGTACCTTATTAAGAGAGCGGTGCTTCATAGTTGCGATGGCAATGAAATCAAAACTGGTCTATGACAGGAATTTGGATAAGCTTCTTGGAATGACTGATGTAATGTTGAGAGCGATGCTGAAGGTATTGAAGACAAGCTTTCTTACTCTGCATTCTGTTCAAAGATCTTCCCACACGTTACATGATTCCTGTGTCATATTATTTTACACACAGCAAACCTTTGAACAGAGAAGTTTTATAGCTAAGTTAGGCTAGGCAGTGATGTGAGATTCAAATGGTTACTCTGAACTGAAGAGCTTTTACAAAGACTACTTTTTTTAAAATATTAGCGTCTACGTGTGTATAAATTGACTATAGATTCACACAAACACTTTAAAACACCTTTGTAAATATGTATAAGTTAAATGCGTGTTGTCTGTGGTTCCATACTACGACGACTCATAACCTCAAACTACTGATGTAAAAGAGTTTCCAACAGGACACGTTAACAACGTATTGATGGATTATTAGCACTACAACAAAAATGGATCAAAAATGGATCACGAACAACATTCAAAACACGTGGTTTCTCCGTAAGTATCATAATTAGCTACACATTACCAAATTTTCGCAAGCACTTGTCACAAGTTCCATGCTGAACATAGGAAGACATTCAGAACTTGTGTCTTAGAAAGGCGATCCTAGTGGGAGAACTGAAAACTAAATTCGGTGACCTCGCTTCTCATTGCTCATTTCTCAGCCTTGTATAATAACGTAAGCAACGGATTGAACAAATCAAGCAATGGAACCTTCTACATGGTCAGTAGATGTAGCTGTTCCACGGATTAAAGGAGAGGACAAATTTGCACAACTACGTACCGGTGTGTGAAAGGTTCTGCATGCCTTTCGACATGGATCGTGAATACTTCAGGGATATCAGAAAAGGTAATAGTAAATGTGTGAAAGACAATTTCAATACAGTGAGACTGGCTATATCAACATTGCCAATAACTAGCACTGACAGTGAAAGAGGATTTAGCACTTTGAATGTCATCATGACGTCGTCCAAGAACCGTCTTGTCATTGAAAATATGCCTAAATTAGTTTGATGTCCATCAACTTATTCGAGCCACGAATTCTGTGGGATCCAACACCTTATGTGCAAGAATGAAACATAGGACGGCTGATGACTCAAGAATCAGACAGCGTCAGATTCAAAAAAATGAAAGATACAAGACACTCTGCAAGTATTTTGACTGTGAGTGTTTGCATTTTATTGCCATTTGTAAGTATTCTTTTCATATAAAGTATTACCATGACTCATGACAAATACTGTGCAGCTTTTATGCTATTCTATGTTGTTTTTTTTTTTTACGTTATGTAGAACTATATTATTGGTATTGAACTTTTATGTGAATTTGAAAAAAAAACTCATTTATGTTTTGCTATTATTGTTATCGTATTAATATTATTATTATTTACCAGATAATCTAGAAAATGTACATATAATAACTAATTGACAGTGCTAGTGGCAAATATGACTTAACCAGCAAATGTACCCGTTCTTCGCTACGGTATTCTACATTGTATACGGATTTCTACGTAAATTGGCCCCAGGGGCTCTGAACTTTGGAGCGTGGGTTGGCGACCACGGGGCCCTCAGCTGAGTCCTGGCATTGCTTCCACTTACTTGTACCAGGCTCCTCACTTTCATCTATCCTATCCGGCCTCTCTTGGTCAAATCTTGTTCTTTTCCGACCCCGACGCTATTAGGTTTGCGAGGGCTAGGGAGTCTTTCATTTTCATGCCCTTCGTGGCCCTTGTCTTCCTTTGGCCGATATCTTCATTTTTCGAAGTGTCGATCCCTTCAATTTTTTCCCTCTGATTAGTGTTATATAGAGGATGGTTGCCTAGTTGTACTTCCTCTTAAAACAACAATCACCACCACCACCACCATTCTACGTAAATTACTGTACACGCAGAAAGTAAGATTTTATTAAATTGTATATCTATTAGCGTTATCCGAGAAACACTACGGGAAGGTCCCCATACCTTCTTTCCGATGTAAGATGGGCGTTGGTGAGTCTTGATGATCAGATCCCCCTGTGGGTGGGGGCGGTAGGATAACATCCACGGTATCCCCTGCCTGTCGTAAGAGGCGACTAAAAGGGGCCCCAGGGGATCTGAACGTTGGATCGTGGGTTGGCAACCACGGGGCCCTTAGCTGAGTCCTGGCATTGCTTCCACTTACTTGTGCCTGGCTCCTCACTTTCATCTATCCTATCCGACCTCCCTTGGTCAACTCTTGTTCTTTTCCGACCCCGACGCTATTAGGTTTGCGAGGGCTAGGGAGTCTTTCATTTTCATGCCCTTCGTGGCCCTTGTCTTTCTTTGGCCGATATCTTCATTTTTCGAAGTGTCGTATCCCTTCCGTTTTTCTCTCTGATTAGTGTTACATAGAGGATGGTTGCCTAGTTGTACTTCCTCTTAAAACAATAATCACCACCACCACCTTCCTCTTAAAACAATAATCACCACCACCACTCTTGATGATCAGCCTCCTTTTTTTTAGAGGTCTACATGGTTGGTCCTATGATATTTTTCTCGTATTTCCTCTATTTATGCGTTTGATTGAGTTGGAAACAATGGCGTGAAATGCAGTACACTTGTTCACACATTGCTTTATTTTTCGCATATTTATATGGCAGCCAGAATCATAAACTTTGGCTCGCATATGGTCACTATTTTTGCCAATGGGCTACACTCTGCGGTACTGTTGAAATATTGACAGCCATCCTTAGTGCTATTCGAAGACGGTATTCCGAAAATATCCTGCAGAATGGCAGATTGACATCTCCCTCGCCTTCCACCCAACGAACAACCACGAGTTTACAGGAATGATGACGAAAGGGCATTACGTTACCTCCCTGCTGGCAAGCAGCCAGAGACGTTGCCATGGTAACAGATAGGTTCGTTGTCGGTCTGCGACAGAGCATGAAACCCGCAGAAAATAGTAATTTTCTCCGTCATTTGAGGAGTAAGTGAAATTATGGAGATAAAAAGAATAGTTAAAATGAAGATACGTCTGACATGTAGTCTACAGATTTTCCAGAAAATCAATAGTGCACGAGAAAATATCAAATAACTCGTTGATCTTCCTGTAACCCCATTTTGTTTCGTGATTTTTATATGTTATGCATATCAAAACAAGCACCTGGATGCGTATACTCTAAATATGAAGTTAGGTCGAGATCTATCCAGCCGCTTTGCCGTGAGGGGGAAAAGACAAACTGACCGATAGGCTGACACTAAAGTTAAAAACCACTGATATGGAGTTGACTTAAAACGGATAAATATCTGTAAAATTGCAAAATAAACAAAATTGCAGACATCGGACCCCCTAGAACTGTGTTTATATAGATAAATGTCATTTTTCAGGTGTTTACCCAAGTCATAAGAATCAGGATATTCCAGACTTTTTTTTTTTTTTTTTTTTTTTTTTTGCGGATGACATCCTTTTGTTCATATTATTCCCGCTAGCCTACAGGGAAGTACCATAAATGAAGTGGTAAATTACTGTAAAGAGTGGAAAAATGTACAGAAAACCAGAAGAACGGATATAAATTGTCAAAGAATGAAAAATGGTGGATGCGTGGGACGAGATTAGAAGTAGTCCAGAAAGTAGAGTATTTGGGTATGATATTAAGCAGAAATGGAAAATGGTCATAACAAATAAAAAGAGCTAAACTAAAGGGTTTGAGTTCACCGACAGCTATCAATATTACAGATAAAAAACATTCCCACCACTGATTATAGAGTGTATAAAAATGTTTCTAATGCATTAGTTAAATCTAGGTTGTTGTACGGAGAAGAGATCTGGTGAGCTGAAGGGGAAGTTTATACACTTGATGCAATTAAGAGTAGATTTGCTAAAATAATTATGGGACTAACCAGTTGTACGGCTAACTGTGGAGTGAGAATGATGTGCAATGATGTAAGTCTGCAGGCATCTGTTGTAAAAAGATAATAAAATTTTGGCTGAGAATGAAGTTGGGATGAGGTGGCAAAGTGTTACAGATAGCCTACTAACATTAAATTAAATATCAGAACCAAAGATACTGGGTGGATGGGGTACGGAACATTTTGGAAACGATAGAAATGGAGTACTACTGCGAAAGGGAATGTACAGAGCAGCTAGAATATGTAAAAATAATAGTCCTAAGAGTTACTGATATTGAAAAACAACAAATTGCTTCACAGTGTAAAAATAAGAGGCCACTACGGTAATGCTGTTATGTAATTGGGAGAATGAGGATAAATACAGATAATATAACAAATCAGGAAACGAGGAGCATATTATGGTGATTGGTGGGGGTACACAAAAATAAAGCATACAGACAAAAGTAAGGGAAGGGGATAGGCACCCTTTACAAAAGATTGTTTAGAGATAAGGGAAACAAGGGAGAATTGTACACATGAGGAGGATGTGAAAAAAATTGGTAACAAAAATCAGCTGTGTACGATTGTTAAGTTATTGGACACAGAGTGAATTCATCCGGGAAGAAAATTGCAAAATTATTCATCATTACTAGGGGAATGTGGAGTAGTAAACTTGTGGAAGGTAAAGAAGTGATACATGCTATTAGTAATATAATTGTGTTTCTAACGCAAACTAGAAAATGTAACTGCGTTGAAGTCGTAGAGCGGTTAGGTACGCAGATTATAGTTCATTCGTCTTCGTAGTTTAATTAGTCGGCATCTTTTTATTTCGATAGTCAATATTAATATACCCCACATTTCAGAAGTCGGACATGATATGGAGGGACTGAGGATGATTGCTGTGGTGACCTCTTTGGGGAGCGGGGGCATATTTCTGGGGTGTCTGATGAACGCATGTCCGGGAAGTTTCATTTCTTGCAATAATGTTTCTAACACACTTTTCAGGCCATTCCTTCTCCGTTCAATTTCTGTATCACTTACAAATGTTCAAAGTTCATGATATTTTCAGGGCACGTTATGCTTTGTATTTTTTCTGTATGCTTTTCAAATAATATACCATGGAATATTCAGTCTCGTAAACCGCTCCCCCTGTGGGTGGGGGCGGTAGAATAACACCCACGGTATCCCCTGCCTGTCGTAAGAGGCGACTAAAAGGGGCCCCAGGGGTTCTGAAATTTGGAGCGTGGATTGGCGACCACGGGGCCCTTAGCTGAGTCCTGGCATTGCTTCCACTTACTTGTGCCAGGCTCCTCACTTTAATCTATCCTATCCGACCTCCCTTGGTCAACTCTTGTTCTTTTCCGACCCCGACGCTATTAGGTTTGCGAGGGCTAGGGAGTCTTTCATTTTCACGCCCTTCGTGGCCCTTGTCTTCTGTTGGCCGATATCTTCATTTTTCGAAGTGTCGGACCCCTTCCCCTTTTTTCCCTCTGATTAGTGTTATATAGAGGATGGTTGCCTAGTTGTACTTCCTCTTAAAACAATAATCACCACCACCACCTCAGTCTCGTAAACCGCTCCCCCTGTGGGTGGGGGCGGTAGAATAACACCCACGGTATCCCCTGCCTGTCGTAAGAGGCGACTAAAAGGGGCCTCAGGGGCTCTGAACTTTGGAGCGTGGGTCGGCGACCACGGGGCCCTTAGCTGAGTCCTGGCAATGCTTCCACTTACTTGTGCCAGGCTCCTCACTTTCATCTATCCTATCCGACCTCCCTTGGTCAACTCTTGTTCTTTTCCGACCCCGACGCTATTAGGTTTGCGAGGGCTAGGGAGTCTTTCATTTTCACGCCCTTCGTGGCCCTTGTCTTCCTTTGGTCGATATCTTCATTTTTCGAAGTGTCGGATCTCTTCCTTATTTTCCCTCTGATTAGTGTTATATAGAGGATGGTTGCCTAGTTGTACTTCCTCTTAAAACAATAATCACCACCACCACTTCTCGTAAACCGCATGTATCGAAAATTAAAATAATCGATACCTTCTTCCTGATCTACGATTTCCGAGATTTTGGGAGTTGGGTATTATCTTCAGTCTCCCACCCCCTGTGGGTGGAGGCGGTAGAATAACACCCACGGTATCCCCTGCCTGTCGTAAGAAGCGACTAAAAGGGGCCCCAGGGGCTCTGACCTTTGGAGCGTGGGTTGGCGACCACGGGGCCCTTAGCTGAGTCCGGGCATTGCTTCCACTTACTTGTGCCCGACTCCTCACTTTCATCTATCCTATCCGACCTTCCTTGGTCAACTCTTGTTCTTTTCTGACCCCTACGCTATTAGGTTTGCGAGGGCTAGGGAGTCTTTCACTTTCACGCCCTTCGTGGCCCTTGTCTTCCTTTGGCCGATATCTTCATTTTTCGAAGTGTCGGACGCCTTCTATATTTTCCTCTGATTATTGTTATAAAGAGGATGGTTGCCTAGTTGTACTTCCTCTTAAAACAATAATCACCACCACCACCACCACTACTTATCTTCAATCTCCTCTTAACACTATGGTTGTGAATTTTTCTACAACCCATCAGTTACGGTTAATACAGTTATTTCATATTTCTATATTTCATTGAATACTAAATCATACTATAGTGATGTTGAATTTTATTTAGCTACATAGGATGGACAAACTTATCTATACATAGATTTTATGAACATCCATTTATACCAAAATGTTACAACTGAAGCTCTTCACAGCAACTGAACATGCGTAATTTTGTCGATTCATCGCACGTTTCTTCTCTCTTGTCAGATAGTGGGTAGAACTTCTCTGAAGTCCATCAGTCGCATCTGTAGTATGTGATAAATCTACGAAGAGCAGCAGCAGCAACAACTAGAGCAGAGAAAAGCATTGAAGAAACATTTTAATCTTTCAGCACATCTCCCTTACCCGTGGAGATGATCTAGATATTTAGAGCGGTTTTTTTCCTCCAGAATGTTTTAGAACGCCAATTTGGAAGCTGGAAGACGCCAACGGTCTCGCAGCCAAACCGATCAACCAAGGAGAATTCGTTCAGTCTTGACCTACAGTAACTGACTAATGCAGCAAGTTGCAATGGTGGCTTCAGTGTTCCCCGCGACTCGGTCGCAGACTGATCCACAAAACAGATCAACAGTCCTCGTCTGGAGTTCGGCTGTCACCCCAAGGACACCACCAAACATGATGTGGGTGCCTTGCTTCCTTGACCTAACGCAGGAAGCTTTCGTAGCGGTGATGGCCCCTCCCCGCCATCACCCGTGGCAACCATCCAGTACGTCGATGCGCTTTGTCGCCCCCGGAATCCTTTCGGACGCGCACCTCATCCCACGTATTTGTTAATATCCCCGAAGTTTCAGTCGTTTCCGACACTCGGGACTGAATCCCCAAACAGAGAGAACCCCTGTTCTGAGGAGCAGTGACCTCGTGTCGATTTCGGCTGTCACCCCAACGATATTAACAATTACAGTGGGGGAGTACCAGCTGCAATCGCAGCAGGCTTCCCCGTAGTAATGGCCCCTCCCCGCCATTACCCGTGGCAACCACCCAGGGAGTCAGCACGCTTGATCGCCCCCGGAATCCTTACGGACGCGCGCTGGGTGCACGGGGAATAGCGAAAAACCTTTCTTACCCTTCTTATATAAACAGTGTGGACTGCACAGTAAGCGACCTGTTCAACGATAGCATGTTTCTGTCGTGTCTTGGTGTTGAATGTGCACCGAATGTGTTGTGACTATAGAACAGAATGAAGGTTTCTTCCAGTCCCATTATTTCCTACCAGATCTTAAAATTATGTTACACTAAGGAATAAGGTCGTAAGAAAAATGAACCGAGTTTCTCTCGTATATTGTATAATGGTTCTCACTGGAGGATTGTTGAATTCAGCTCTGCAGCTCCTACTCTCGCATTCTTTTCTGGTCACATATTCCTTTAGGGTTATCAAATACTGTAGTAGTGTTACTACCTCAGTCCTGTAGATGGTGCATTACGCTCAATGATCAGTTCATTACATGTTGCCATTTCCTCATACATTAATACGGTTTTTGTGCCAATAATAAGTTTGTACGTTTCCTTAGAAACAAGTCCGTGATATCAAGCTTCCAAAAACTGAACCATAATATTATTTCCAGTTATTCGGAGCATTTTGTTACCCCCCTTTATGCAGAAAGAAGGGTGTACATAATATGACTTACATATAAAACACGTAATGATTTAATAATCCAAAATAACAAACCTGAAAGAATAACGTCAGCCGATGATACACCAGGAAAAACATCTTGAATTTCAACAACACACACACGGCTACGCAGGGTTATCAACATGACAACTAGAGAAAGGATATATGGGAAGCAGCCCGGGAAACCCTACAGAGGACGAGTTCTTACGTGACGTTGTAGGGATGGAAACGCGAGAGCATTACCCTTTCGTCTAATTTACTCAACACATTGAATATTAACAAGGTATAAAAGCATCAATTAAAAGGATACATCATCAATTAAGAAAAAGGTTAAATCGACCCACGAGGTTCCTGTCCGTGATTCTTCAGAAAAGTAAATATCTACACAATATTACAATTACGTTTAAATAGGTAAGCATGACTTCGACGTTGAAATTTACAAGGAAAATTTAATAGGGGATATGACATAATTACAAACGTCTTACAAGACACATCAAAAATGTTACAAGGAAAGAAAACAACGGAAATTAAATTTAGCGCAGAGGCCTATGGAGGGGCAGTCCTCTCCTAATATCCCCCTGTGGGTGGGGGGCGGTAGAATAACACCCACGGTATCCCCTGCCTGTCGTAAAAGGCGACTAAAAGGGGCCTCAGGGGCTCTGAACTTCGGAGCGTGGGTTGGCGACCACGGGGCCCTTAGCTGAGTCCTGGCATTGCTTCCACTTACTTGTGCCAGGCTCCTCACTTTCATCTATCCTATCGGACCTCCCTTGGTCAACACTTGTTCTTTTCCGACCCCGACGCTATTAGGTTTGCGAGGGCTAGGGAGTCTTTCATTTTCACGCCCTTCGTGGCCCTTGTCTTCCTTTGGCCGATATCTTCATTTTTCGAAGTGTCGGATCCCTTCCATTTTTCTCTCTGATTAGTGTTATATAGAGGATGGTTGCCTAGTTGTACTTCCTCTTAAAACATTAATCACCACCACCACCTCAGGGGCTCTGAACTTCGGAGCGTGGGTTGGCGACCACGGGGCCCTTAGCTGAGTCCTGGCATTGCTTCCACTTACTTGTGCCAGGCTCCTCACTTTCATCTATCTTATCCGACCTCCCTTGGTCAACTCTTGTTCTTTTCCGACCCCGACGCTATTAGGTTTGCGAGGGCTAGGGAGTCTTTCATTTTCACGCCCTTCGTGGCCCTTGTCTTCCTTTGGCCGATATCTTCATTTTTCGAAGTATCGGATCCCTTCCATTTTTCTCTCTGATTAGTGTTATATAGAGGATGGTTGCCTAGTTGTACTTCCTCTTAAAACATTAATCACCACCACCACCTCAGGGGCTCTGAACTTCGGAGCGTGGGTTGGCGACCACGGGGCCCTTAGCTGAGTCCTGGCATTGCTTCCACTTACTTGTGCCAGGCTCCTCACTTTCATCTATCTTATCCGACCTCCCTTGGTCAACTCTTGTTCTTTTCCGACCCCGACGCTATTAGGTTTGCGAGGGCTAGGGAGTCTTTCATTTTCACGCCCTTCGTGGCCCTTGTCTTCCTTTGGCCGATATCTTCATTTTTCGAAGTATCGGATTCCTTCCATTTTCCCTCTGATTAGTGTTACATAGAGGATGGTTGTCTAGTTGTACTTCCTCTTAAAACAATAATCACCACCACCACCACCTCTCCTAATACATACCCCAGGGGCTCTAACTTTGGAGCGTGGATTGGCGACCACGGGGCCCTCAGCCGAGTCCTAGCATTGCTTCCACTTACTTGTGCTAGGCTCCTCACTTTCTTCTATCCTATCCGACCTCTCTTGGTCAACTCTTGTTCTTTTCCAACCCCGACGCTATTAGGTTTGCGAGGGCTAGGGAGTCTTTCATTTTCACGCCCTTCGTGGCCCTTGTCTTTCTTTAACCGATATCTTCATTTTTCGAAGTGTCGTATCCCTTCCTTTTTTTTCCCTCTAATTAGTGTTATATAGAGGATGGTTGCCTAGTTGTACTTCCTCTTAAAACAATAATCACCACCACCACCTCTCCTAATACACATCAGTGAGGGACGCATACCTCAACAGGTGTACACTAAATTGACGCGGAATAACTGGAGGCAACTCGGAAGGAAAATTAAAATTTACATTTACACAAAAGGTTAATAAAAGGAATTGCCTCCAAAACAAATGATATGCCTAGCTGACGAACTAAGGCATTACAAAAACAAACGGTGAAAACCTAGGTCTAAGGTAACCTCCGAACAAATGAATTTACATTTTAATTTAACACTTGAGAAAAATAACATGCTTACCCCGAGATGACTGGAGCCGCTGAGCGGACCACCTTACAAGGTGCATCCGATCGTTAAGACGTACGAAAACCAAAGACGCTGAACAGAGCCTTGCTACTACCGCGTAGCCAGAGGCCGGAAATCGGGAAATACTCCTCAAACAGCCAATCAGGGAAGCTACCTATGTTTCGACCCTAAGTTTCACCAATACAGTTTAGCGTTATTTTTGCCAATGGTATTACAGCATCATATATGGTAATGTGGGAATTATATTCTAGAAGTTTCGATTGCAAAACTCAGCGATTTCGTGATCGAAGCCTCCACGTGGCAACTACAGGGTGATACAAAAAATGGGTTACAACATACATATTACTGGAGGTCTCCAATACTTAAAATCAATGTCAATGTGTCTTTCCTTTTAACACTCCATTATTAAATAAATATAATTGTCTCTTCTGTGAGTCCTGAAAATTCTTTAAAATCACATAATTTCACCAGATATAAAACACACAGAAATTTATAGCAACAAAAGAAATATTTATTTAAATACTTCAAAAATGTCAGTTCCTTAGTTTCTTGCAATGACAGGTTCATGACAAGTCAAGAATTTAATGATTCCACCGACTATGAACTCACCACCGGCGACACATTTCCTTCGTGATATACAGGCCGTATCGGGGATTTATTGACCCAAGAGTCCACATGCATGTCCCATATAATCTAAATAATCCCTTACATAATTACATAAAATGTTCCATTTTAACGTAATATGTACAAGCTTGTGTTCTCGCTTATTGCGTTTAATTTCAATAGTCATTCCTTAGCCGTACATTAATCCATTCTTTTCGGTAAGAACCTGTGTATCTTATGGTTTTATGAGAACATGAAAGCCCCAGGGACTATTAGGTGGTGGTGGTGTTATTGTTTTAAGAGAAAGTACAACTAGGCACAACCATCCTCTACGAACACTAATCAGAGGGAAAAAATGGAAGGGCTCGACACTTCGAAAAATGAAGATATCGGCCAAAGGAAGACACGGGTCACGAAGGGCGTGAAAATGAAAGCCTCCCTAGGCCTCGGGAACCTAATATCATCGGGGTCGGAAAAGAACAAGAGTTGACCAAGAGAGGTCGGGTAGGATAGATGAAAGTGAGGAGCCGGGCACAAGGAAGTGAAAGCAATGACAGGGCTAAGCTAAGGGCCCCGTGGTCGCCAAACCACGCTCCTGGGTGTCTTATCTCTGACGTCACGGCGCTCAAGCCAGTCTGTGTTTCCGAGTGCGTCCTTTGTGGCCAGCTCCGCCGGCCGCTTTTTTACTATCATAGTTTATTTTGTAGCCCTTAAAAGGGCTGTTGGACCTCCCAGGCAAGCCTGGTCAGACAGGAAAGGATAGGAATCAGGAAAGAGTTAAACTTTAAAGTATAATATACCAAACTCTCTTCAGATTTTATATTTATAACAACATCGAGTACGTGTCCCCTCTATAATTTACCCTTCCTTTTAGAACACCAACATAATTTGTTAGCAGCAGTCATTGGGTCCTGTGATGCATAAGAAGTTAGCAAGTTAGAACCAATAATTTGATCATCAATATCCGACAACTGAGCAATTGAGGGAATAGCATCTCGAAATACACACATATAAATATTCATACATGCTTCGCCTTTGTCACGTAAGTTGTAAATACACATGTTTAATCTCCAACCAAGTAAAACACCTGATTCTTCTGGCCCCCGGGGCCCCTCTTACGACAGGCAGGGGATACCGTGGGTGTTATTCTACCGCCCCCACCCACAGGGGGTTCAGGGACTCTTAACTTTTGAGCCTGGATTGGCGACAACGGGGCCCTTTTGTGTCCTGGCATTGTTTCCACTTATTTGTGCCAGACTACTCACTTTCATTTATACTATCCGACTTCCACTGGTCAACTCTTTCCGACGATATTAGGTTCCCAAGGCCTATGGAGTCAATCATTTTCACGCCCTTCGTGGCCCTTGTCTTTCTTTAGCCGATACCTTAATTTTTCGAGGTGTCGGATCCCTTCCATTTTTCTCTCTGATTAGTGTTAAATTGAGGATGGTTGCCTGGTTGTAGTTCCTCTTAAACAGTAATTACCTCAAGAACATGACATTAATTATCATCGTAACTTTTTTGTTCCATTCATTTGCTGGTAGACCTACAAATATCCAAGACCTACAGGAAAGATTTAATTTAGTACCTTTTTTTTTAGAGTTTATACATGTTTGAATGAGCTTTTTATAGTTTTTTGAAGAAAGACAACATATGAGTTCATTCATCAAAAGGTATAATATTAACATGAAACTAAAAATCGCATTTGCATAGAACCGTAAAATAAGAATTTAAATTATTTAAATTAAAATAGACATAGACTACAGCATAACACAGAAAACACAATTTTATAATTGACTAGCAAATGTACCCATGCTTCGCTACGGTATTGTATACTATATACGAATTTCTACGTAAATTACTGTACACACAATGGGAAAGATTATCCCCCTGTGGACCCCAGGGGCTCTGAACTTTGGAGCGTGGGTTGGCGACCACGGGGCCCTCAGCTGAGTCCTGGCATTGCTTCCACTTACTTGTGCCAGGCTCCTCACTTTCATCTATCCTATCTGACCTACCTTGGTCAACACTTGTTCTTTTCCGACCCCGACGCTATTAGGTTTGCGAGGGCTAGGGAGTCTTTCATTTTCACGCCCTTCGTGGCCCTTATCTTTCCTTGACCGATATCTTCATATTTCGAAGTGTCGGATCCCTTGCATTTTTCCCTCTGATTAGTGTTATATAGAGGATGGTTGCCTAGTTGTACTTCCTCTTAAAACAATAATCACCACCACCACCTCCCCCTGTGGGTGGGGGCGGTAGAATAACACCCACGGTATCCCCTGCCTGTCGTAAGAGACGACTACAAGGGGCCTCAGGGGCTCTGAACTGTGGAGCGTGGGTTGGCAACCACGGGGCCCTCAGCTGAGTCCTGGCATTGCTTCCACTTACTTGTGTCAGGCTCCTCACTTTCATCTATCCTATCCGACCTCTCTTGGTCAACTCTTATTCTTTTCCGACCCCGACGCTATTAGGTTTGCGAGGGCTAGGGAGTCTTTCATTTTCACGCCCTTCGTGGCCCTTGTCTTCCTTTGGCCGATACCTTCATTTTTCGAAGTGTCGGACCCCTTCCGTTTTTTCACTCTGATTAGTGTTATATAGAGGATGGTTGCCTAGTTGTACTTCCTCTTAAGACAATAATCACCACCACCACCTGGGGAAGATTATATTAAATTTTATGTATCTTGGCGTTATCCGAGAAAAACCACGCGGACGACTGGATACGTTGCTTCCAATGATAGGTGCGCGTTGGGAAGTTTCGATGTTAATGGCAGGTCGCGTTTCCTACTGCTGTTCATAATCGAGTTCGGGAATTTCTACTATAACGGCAGGCTCACTTGCCTAACACCATTCAAAATGGAGCTGGATATTTTTCATTATAAGGAGAGAAATACACCGCAGAATGGCAGCTTGGCGTCTCTCTTACACTGTACCCAACGAACAACACCCCCTGTGGGTGGGGGCGGTAGAATAACACCCACGGTATCCCCTGCCTGTCGTAAGAGGCGACTAAAAGGGGCCCCAGGGGCTCTGAACTTTAGAGCGTGGGTTGGCGACCACGGGGCCCTCAGCTGAGTCCTGACATTGCTTCCACTTACTTGTGCCAGGCTCCTCACTTTCATCTATCCTATCCGACCTGCCTTGGTCAACTCTTGTTCTTTTTCGACCCCGACGCTATTAGGTTTGCGAGGGCTAGGGAGTCTTTCATTTTCACGCCCTTCGTGGCCCTTGCCTTTCTTTGGCCGATAACTTCATTTTTCGAAGTGTTGGACCCCTTCCGTTTTTCCCTCTGATTAGTGTTAAATAGAGGATGGTTGCCTAGTTGTACTTCCTCTTAAAACAATAATCACCACCACCACCACCAACGAACAACCACGAGTTTACAGGAATGGTGACGAAAATGGTATTACATTACTTTCCAGAGATGTTGCCATGGTAACCGTCGTTGTCGGTCACTCAATGCAGGCATGAAACCCGCAGAAAATAGTAATTTTCTCCGTCATTTGAAGATTAAGTGAAATTATGGACGTAAAAAATGTTGTTTAAAATGAAGCTTCGTTTCACGTATAGTTTTATAGAAAATCGATAGTATAAGATAAAATTGTAAAAAACCTGTTCAGGTCTTCCTACAAACCCCCAGTCTATTCCGTTATTTTTAAAGTATATTATGCATATCTACCTGCTCCTGGATGAGTATACTCTAAATATGAAGTTTGGTCGTGATCTATCCAGCCATTTCACAGACAGACAAGCTAAAATCTATTGATATGGTCCTGAGTTGACCTAAAAAAAGGGGAATATCTGAATAATTGGCAAAATGAACGAAATTACAGACAGCGTACCCCCTACAACTTTATGTATATAGATACAGAAACCAACTGCAACTAACAAAGCTATTTTAAATAACTGATGAACCCTTGAGTTACGGTCACACAGCAAAATAATTCTAATGTTTTGCTATAGCTGTGGTGTACAGCTTTCTTGCCCTTCTGATTTCGCATTTTCTTTTCTTAATATATACAATTGTATGCTGAGATATTTACATACTCGCAACTAATGTAATGCAATTATTTTCCTGTTTTAACTGGTGAAAATCCCTTCTAAGTAACCCGTTACACACGTGTTCATCTTTAATTTGTCATTTCACGAGTGGCTCTGAAAGCAGAGAGGTAATTGAACGTAGCGGTCAAAGAGGACGGAGAGGGTCATTCCAACATTTTTTTGGAAGGAAACAAATCAGAAACTCCAAAATTGAAATTCTTTAGACACATAGTTACAAAATGGAAATAAGCATTCTTTGACATACCTGCGCCTTTACATCATGCACAAACAACAACTTTAACTTATTCATGTACCTTGGCGCTAAAATTTTGAAACTGTGAAAACCTAATCTGACGATGCATGTCGATTAAAGTAAGGGATATACTGGAACAAATATTGAAATTAAATCAAACACAGACGTAGAGAGAGTTGCATAATTATCTAAAACACTTCGGATAATGGGCATAGATTTCCCGAACGTATGAAAGGAAATGCAGTAATACCGGGTGGCAAACCCCCAGGGATAATTACAACTTAATACAAAGGTAAACAAAAGGATATTGCCCCCAAAGAAAATGAGAATGAACCTAACTGAGAAGCTACGCCACTTGGCGTAGAATTAGCGGCGAAGGTGAAATTGAAAGCTTTCACATTTTCACATTTAAATTAAGTTAAAAACGAAATAAAAGAAGAAACAGTGCTTACTCTGAGGTAGCGTTGACCCGTTCCTAAGCTCGTGCTAATAATTCCGCACGACCGCTCGCTAAGATGGTCAAAGACACGGTTACTTGCTCGCTCCCAGGGGGGGGGGGGGGCAACCACCAACATAAACCAGTTAGAATAGAGAAGTCACCTTTTGGATCACCAGTTAAAATCTTTATTATTGTTGCTGACACATAGATAAAGAAAGGTCAGGCTTACGAAATTGCAAGCAACTCTTACAGAACTACCGGATGTTTCGACAGTTGAAATCAACAGATAAATTTTGTACAGGATTGAATTAATTTTCATAACACAAACAAAAGCGAAAGCATTCTTTTAAATAGTCAAGTAAAATGTTCTTGAGTCCAAATAAACAGAATAATATTTTATACAATACCAAAATAACTTAATAAAATAAAATAATGAGGTGGTTAAAAACAAATTCCCACTGCTGTCTTCCCGAGGTGACAACTAAGTAGATGAGCCAATAAACCTAATATGAATTTATTGAACATTACAGGCTGTTCGCCCAAATACATGTTCACAATGCCACATTACATAAAACAGAAAGAACCATTACAACCAAAGAAACTGAATAATTATAAAACAGAACTAAAAACACACCAACTGAATCTACTAAGCTGCCACTAACATGGGCGGATGACCAGTCCACATGTTAGGGCACCCCCTACATCTAAAATAGCTCTATAATCCTAAAATTAGGTATAAAAGTAATAGAAACACAGTCTTGATAGTAAACATAAGATGCGGACACAGCGTGTTACATTTCGTGTTACTGCTATTATGTTCTTGCGAACTGTTACTGTGCTAGGCCGAAGCTACTGCTCAATGACAGAGTACAGGTTTAACATCAATATTACTAATAATAATAATACTAATAATAATAATAATAATAATAATAATAATAATAATAATAATAATAATAATAATAATAACTAAACACTTGTGCGCAGTGGAATACAGCCCACAGGGATCCGGGACGTAGAGGATGGTAACAATATATACAATAAAACGAAAAGATAATTTCGATAATTATAACAACAACCTTTTACTAGAATAGATATGTGTGCACAACAGATCAGCAGGTACAGCCCCAGGGACTCTGAACTTTGGAGCGTGGGTTGGCGACCACGGGGTCCTCAGCTGAGTCCTGGCATTGCTTCCACTTACTTGTGCCAGGCTCCTCACTTTCATCTATCCTATCCGACCTCTCTTGGTCAACTCTTGTTCTTTTCCGACCCCGACGCTATTAGGTTTGCGAGGGCTAGGGAGTCTTTCATTTTCACGCCCTTCGTGGCCCTTCTCTTACTTTGGTCGATATCTTCATTTTTCGAAGTGTCGGATCCCTACCATTTCTTCCCTCTGATTAGTGTTATATAGAGGATGGTTGCCTAGTTGTACTTCCTCTTAAAACAATAATCACCACTACCTCAACTCTTGTTCTTTTCCGACCCCGACGCTATTAGGTTTGCGAGGGCTAGGGAGTCTTCCATTTTCACACCCTTCGTGGAGCCCCAGGGGCTCTGAACTTTGGAGCGTGGGTTGGCGACCACGGGGCCCTTAGCTGAGTCCTGGCATTGCTTCCACTTACTTGTGCCAGGCTCCTCACTTTCATCTATCCTATCCGACCTCTATTGGTCAACTCTTGTTCTTTTCCGACCCCGACGCTATTAGGTTTGCGAGGGCTAGGGAGTCTTTCATTTTCACGCCCTTCGTGGCCCTTGTCTTCCTTTGGCCGATATCTTCTTTTTTCGAAGTGTCGGACCCCTTCCATTTTTCCCTCTGATTAGTGTCATATAGAGGATGGTTGCCTAGTTGTACTTCCTCTTAAAACAATAATCACCACCACCACCGCCCTTCGTGGCCCTTGTCTTCCTTTGGCCGATATCTTCATTTTTCGAAGTGTGGACCCCTTCCATATTTTCCCTCTGATTAGTGTTATATAGAGGATGGTTGCCTAGTTGTACTTCCTCTTAAAACAATAATCACCACCTTGACTTGATCTCTATGTCTCACCTGAAATCAAAACAGCAGCAGTCGAAGGGACTAGAGCGCCATCCCCCTGTGGGTGGGGGCGGTAGAATAACACCCACGGTATCCCCTGCCTGTCGTAAGAGGCGACTAAAAGGGGCCCCAGGGGCTCTGAACTTTGGAGCGCGGGGTGGCGACCACGGGGCCCTTAGCTGAGTCCTGGTATTGCTTCCACTTACTTGTGCCAGGCTCCTCACTTTCATCTATCCTATCCGACCTACCTTGGTCAACTCTTGTTCTTTTCCGACCCCGACGCTATTAGGTTTGCGAGGACTAGGGAGTCTTTCATTTTCACGCCCTTCGTGGCCCTTGTCTTCCTTTGACCGATATCTTCATTTTTCGAAGTGTCGGATCCCTTTCTTTTTTCCCTCTGATTAGTGTTGTATAGAGAATGGTTGCCCAATTGTACTTCCTCTTAAAACAATAATCACCACCACCACCACCACCACTAGAGCACCAGCTCTGTCCAGTGTGGTGTGCTCGCACTCTAGCGGGGATGGACCTCTCCATCCTCTTTGGACCTCTCGTTCAACCTGTCCAGCTACGCGAGAAGAGGCGTTTTTATATGATCGACAGTTCATTCTACTGTAGAATGTGTGAGACATTAAGGCGGGTACAGACATACGCGCCTAACTCTGTAACGTAACCATGTCGCGCGCCAAGGTTAAACGGGGCAATGTTACGCACCGCGGTTGCGAGGTAAACTTTTCTACCCCGCGCTGCAGGTCGTAACGCGTAACCTACCAGCGTTCCACCAGTTGAGACAGTGCAGCTTTAAAATATGGACATAGCTGCAGCAGCCTATATTTATTTGCATTATGCAACCAAACGGTAACACATGCGATGGTGGCAAACTCAGCTATATTCACATAGAACTACACATGGTGGTTCAAATTTGCTGGCTGACATGAAGTTTCAGAGAGTTAGTGGGCATTATAAAACTTTTACTAGAATGTCACCTACAGACTTTGAATACCTCATCGATTTGATAGGGCCTAAGGTTGCTAAGAAGGATACCATATTCAGAGAGGCTATCTCGGTGCAAGAGAGACTGGCAGTGACAGTACGATTTCTAGCAACCGGTGATTCAAACACTAGTCTGCAGTATCTTTTCAAAATATTAGTGTTATCGTACCGGAAGTTTGTCAGCCCTGCTTGAAGCACTGAAAGAAAATATAAACGTAAGTAAGGAATTTATTGCTGGGATATTCTATGTTACAATCATCAAACATTATCTATTTTAATTGGTTATTCAACACAGAAACACTATTTTGTAAGTCTAATCAAGTCCTGAAAATCCATATCCACATCGTGGGAATTGCTTATTGTACTTGACTTAGTTGACAGATTGGAGTTGGAGTGAGGAGAATTGGGTGTAGTGGTAGTATTCGGTGAGGTTAGGGAAGCTGAAGGAGTGGATGTTGAAACAGTGTAACCTGGGTTCGGCAGCTGATGAACATTATGCTGTGCAGCATGATGGGGATATTGGGAATATGTAGAGTGAACCGGAGAAGGGAGTGGATGGGGAAAGTGGTCATACTGTCCCCGGTCTGCACGAAGTAAAATGTTCATCATAGCATGTTCAACTTCGGCTCGAGTTATTGGTGAATATTTCTGCCTTCTTTTGGCAACCAAATTTCCGAAGATCTGGCATTCGTCCTCCTCGTGACGTTTGCTTGCAGATGCCGCCAGTATTTCAAATGCCGTTTCTAGTCTCTCGTCCTCAACTCGTCTTTTCCATTTATGGGAAACAGGCTCCGGGTGAGACGATATAGTTCCTGTGGTGCCTTTCGCATGTTGTGTATCTTTTTGTTCTTGTTCGTTGTCTGGTGCCGGCATCATCGTGTATAGGCTACTCATACATGTTTAACATATATATTACTACTTCTACTACTACTACTACTATTATTATTATTATTATTATTATTATTATTATTATTATTATTATTATTATTATTATTATTATTATTATTTACAGATTCCTACAACAGAACAAGGATGGCAGGCTGTGGCACAAAACTATGAACGCATGTGGAACTTGCTTCATTGTTTAGGAGTCCTGGACGGCAAACATGTAGTCCTACAAGCACCTATTAAGAGTGGTAGCGAGTTCTTTAACTATAAAACTACGTTCAGCATTGTTCTTTTCGCACTGGTAGACGCCCATTACAACTTTTTATTTGTGGATGTTGGTTGCCAAGGCAGAATTTCGGACGGTGATGTTTTCAAGCATTGTCAGTTGAACAATAAACTACAACAGAACAGCTTGTGTTTACCAAAAGCGGAGCCCTAAAAAGGAAGACAAATTCCAGTTCCATACTCTTTCATCGGGGACGATGCGTTTGCTCTTAGTGAGAACTTAATGAAACGGCATCCAGGGATTCATCTGAAGTATTCATTAGAACGGCGTTTCAATTATCGACTCTGCCGAGCACGTAGAGTGGTGGAAAATGTGTTCGGTATTGTTTCAGTTGTCTTTCGAGTACTTCGAAAGCCAATGCTGCTACAGCCTTACAAGGCTGAATTGATTGTGATGGCAGTAAGTCATCTACACAATTTCTTAAGACGAAGCCGTGACTCAGTCAATCTTTACAATCCACCTGGGACATTAGATCATGAAACAGACGGACAATTAAAGGAGGGAAACTGGAGAGCCGACATTGATAACATGACGTCATTACTTCCTATCAAAAAGGTGCCACGTAGATCAAGCTCATCGGCGAAAGTGTTAAGAGACGAGTTAGGGCAATTTTTCCAACATGAGAGACAGATTCCGTGGCAAGATAATTACGCGTGCATATTTTCGTAAAATTCACATGCTATAGGATATGAACAGTTTGCTGTTACTCTACAATCTGTTGAATAGTTGAAACATAAAGTGGATCTAGGAACAAAAACGTAGATTTACACGTTCAAGTGTGGAGTGAAGAAACAACACGGCGATCCATATTAGCCTCTACCATTCTTGATCACTGGTAAATACTGACCCCAAAAATAACACAGGTGCAATGAATTATGAACTTACATAGTGTGCCATAGGAACTGCAGACTCTTAAAAGCAAACCATACACCTCGTTAGTTGCTGAACATAAAACAATGCACATATTCAAACGTCGTAACATAGTCCCGTACACACTGTTTAAAGCGGAAAGCTTAAGAATGCGTCGTGCCATTTAAAGTCTGATGCCATATTTTATAAGTAATATTACATAGTTTTATTTATACACACCTGTTCCCTTTCGGAGTGAAGAAAGCAAGGACGTCATTTTCTTCCGGCATTCCTCGGCCGTTGTGTCCAGTTCCGTCGCCAGCTCCTCCCATGCAACATTCCTTAAAATTTTGTTGAAATTAATGGGATGGCTAGCTAGCCACAAAATTTCCTTAGCTCTGTACATTTCAATAAAATGCAGTGTGTTTTGCTCGATCCACTCCATGTTTACTGATCAAGCAGACAGAGGCGGCGTGTTACGCACCGAGGTCCTGTGTACGTCCAAGCTTGCTGTAACTTCCGTGCACGCAGCTCTTTGATGTGACGTGGGAAAACCGACAAGTAGTGGAACGGAGCGAACCTCGATACGTATCGTTCATGTTGCGGCCTAAGGTTGCGCGACGAAATTACGCAGTACCGTCCAGACAGGAGCGCGACGCGGTTGCGTTACGATGTTCTGTTACAAGTCTGGACGCGCCTTTAGAACGACGTCAGGTGAGCGGGAGAGTTAGCTGATCGTTCAAAATGGCGGTCAGTCTGTGGAGAACAAGTCCAGCGGATTGTAGTGTAATATGAAGGGCCGGTACACAAGGCAAGTCGGGGCACACCAGCATAAGGGGAAATAGTGATTGATACATTGAAGAATGCAGAATGAAAAAGACCGAATTAATGAAAGCATTTAGAACAACATGGGGGCGTGAATCAAGAATTGTATTGTGTAGTAAAAGAAAAGAGTACAAAGAACTATTGGTACTAACTAGGGCTCGGATTTCTATGACCTAAAACTTCTTGAAATATGCATGTATCAAATGCACTACAGAGAATACGTGCCACTTCGTGATATATCGCAGGACCTCATTATTGCCAGCGCACATAGCGGTCAGGCCTGAAGATGGAGTGTTGTAGGAATAGCCGTTGCCTACGTTATAATTCAAGACCTTGAAATAGAGCCCATAAGACGCTATCGAAGTGGTCATCATGAAGTTCAATGCTGGGCCGCCAGGATCGCTTTCTTGCCCCCTGTCTGCCAAGTTCGCGCCTTTGAGTTGCCTGTGAATGTGTGTATTCTTCTGATGTTAAGCACTCGCAGATCCAGTCATGGTTTATTGCTGTGCTCCTTCACGAGAATATAAAGGTAGTGGAATTTCATTTCAAGTTTTCAGTGAATGTTCAATGTCGAAACATTGTGCGGAGGAGGTGCATGACATACGACATTCAGCTGATGAAACTAGGCCCCTGTCACGTCATGTAAATCGTGCGATCCCAACATTTGTCACGGGACATATTTTGTAAACAATGCTACCGTGGCAGGCGGACATTTGAGAGGCCTTTTTAAACTTCAGAAATATTCCGTCATGAAATCGGTAATGAAACTAACCAAAAACGTAATTTGCCCGACAAATTTGGAGAAAATGAATGTAGCAAGAGCTAAAATGGTATTTTCCTATGAAACAATCGCTAGTTTGAGAAGTATGGAGGTGGTTTGTCCCGAGAGCATTAAATAAAGAGACAGTTTAAAAGAATAAAGCATCATCTGAAATGGTTCAATGCGCGTGACGTCTGCAACACCTCACATAAGACATAGGCTGTTCCAAGAATGAGAACAAAATGGCACTTTTCAGCATTTAAGATGAACGCCTAAGTTGGTTAATTAATTATTTGTTGTCATATATTAAGAAGATTCAAATTAATCCAGAGAAAGTGAAAAGATTCACGTGGGAAATATATCAGGGATTGGTCTTGACTACCCATCCACTGTGGCCTGCGTAAAATACAGTACCTCATAAGTATACAGTACATTTGCATTATGTCTTGCCGAGGAATCAAATAAGCGATGATATCCAGCTCTTCTTCAGCCACCTACATCCCCCTGTGGGTGGGGGCGGTAGAATAACACCCACGGTATCCCCTGCCTGTCGTAAGAGGCGACTAAAAGAGGCCTCAGGGGCTCTGAACTTTGGAGCGTGGGTTGGCGACCACAGGGCCCTCAGCTGAGTCCTGGCATTGCTTCCACTTACTTGTACCAGACTCCTCACTTTCATCTATCCTATCCAACCTCTCTTGGTCAAATCTTGTTCTTTTCCGACCCCGACGCTATTAGGTTTGCGAGGGCTAGGGAGTCTTTCATTTTCACGCCCTTCGTGGCCCTTGTCTTCCTTTGGCCGATATCTTCATTTTTCGAAACGTCGGACCCCTTCCATTTTCCTCTCTGATTAGTGTTATACAGAGGATGGTTGCCTAGTTGTACTTCCTCTTAAAACAATAATCACCACCACCACCACTCAGCCACCTACGACGCAAAGCTGAGGGATAAAGATCCCCCTTTAGGTGGGGGCGGTAGAATAACACCCACGGTATCCCCTGCCTGTCGTAAGAGGCGAAAAAAGGGGCCTCAGGGGCTCTGAACTTTGGAGCGTGGGTTGGCGACCACGGGGCCCTCAGCTGAGTCCTGGCATTGCTTCCACTTACTTGTGCCAGACTCCTCACTTTCATCTATCCTATCCGACCTCTCTTGGTCAACTCTTGTTCTTTTCCGACCCCGACGCTATTAGGTTTGCGAGGGCTAGGGAGTCTTTCATTTTCACGCCCTTCGTGGCCCTTGTCTTTCTTTGACCGATATCTTCATTTTTCGAAGTGTCGGATCCCTTCCACTTTTTCCTCTGATTAGTGTTATATAGAGGATGGTTGCCTAGTTGTACTTCCTCTTAAAAGAATAATCACCACCACCACCACCAGAACAACGATGGGGCCCATTCCATACCAGGAAAATGCACCCAGACCACAACAGAGACACCAGCGCCCTGGACCACACCTTCGAGGCAGGCGAGATCCATCGCTTCATGTGGTCTGCGCCATACACGGTGTCTACCATCGGCATTGTGCAGTTGAAGTCGTGATTGGTCCGACCATATCACGTTACGCCATTGTTCCAGTGTCCATCCCTGGTACTGGCGACAAATGCGCGTCGTTGTGCCCGATGACATTGGGTTAACAGTGGCACCCGTGTGCGGCGCCGGCTCCCATACCCCATAGAACACATGTTCCTACGGATTGTCCACTGGGAGACGTGTCTAGGACGGCCTGTGTTGAATTGAGCCGTGATTTGCTGCACGGTTGCACGTCTGTCACTATTGACAATCCATCTCAGATGTCGCCGGTCACGTTCATCGATCCCCCTGTGGGTGAGGGCGGTAGAATAACACCCACGGTATCCCCTGCCTGTCGTAAGAGGCGACTAAAAGGAGCCCCAGGGGCTCTGAACTTTGGAGTGTGGGTTGGCGACCACGGGGCCCTTAGCTGAGTCCTGGCATTGCTTCCACTTACTTGTGCCAGGCTCCTCACTTTCATCTATCCTATCCGACCTCCCTTGGTCAACTCTTGTTCTTTTCCGACCCCGACGCTATTAGGTTTGCGAGGGCTAGGGAGTCTTTCATTTCACGCCCTTCGTGGCCCTTGTCTTCCTTTGGCCGATATCTTCATTTTTCGAAGTGTCGGACCCCTTCCATTTTTATCTCTGATTAGTGTTATATAGAGGATGGTTGCCCAGTTGTACTTCCTCTTAAAACAATAATCACCACCACTCACGGTCATCGAGGGTGGCTGGACGGCCGGTCGTTCGTCTGTTGTGGACGGTGATACCCGCATTCAACCATTCACGATACACCCTAGACATGGTTGATCGTGTGAAGCCGAATTCCCGCACCACTTCCGAAATCGCACTTCCCATCCGTCGGGCACCGACCACCATACCCCGTTCGAACGGTGTCAGCTCACGACGACGTTCCATGTTACACCTTTCACATGCACAGCCACTGCTCACAAGGTCTCCTATACAACTGCCGCTGGCCCAGGGGGCGTGTGGTGCGCAGACAACACACCTGCGCATCAGTGCTCCGCTATCCCATGACATTTGCTCACTCAGTGGACATCTTGACACGCTCGTGAATGTTTGAATGAGTACTTCGCCTGCGCAATTTCATGATTAAGAAGAGCGCACCTAGCGGCAAAACGATGTGTTTCACGTGACCGAGTGGGAATCAGTTTCACGATCAGTGAGGCCTTGTATAATAGCGTAAGCAGCGGTTCAGTAAGTCCTTTGAACTCTGATATATTGGCAGCATCACTTTGGGAATTATAGTAGTGATAAATTAAACACAAACTTGTGAGAACAAACAAAAGGACAGCGACCTTTATACATTGAACGCTCTTTAGAACTGTGATTCTGATCATCAGATGCCATTAGGAGATGTTTATGTAACTCTTTACGGTTGCCTCAGCAGCTCTATGTGATAAAGCTATCCGTGCCTATTTTTGCTATTTGTAGGCCTAGGATTGCCAGCAGTTGATAATGATTTTTTGGCTATCTATGATTCAGCAAATAGACTTTATCCATGAACATCTGAAATGCATTTACTCCAGACACGGAGTTTACGGTTTTACACATATTCAGTTCTCTTCTATGACACATACCATACCATTTGGTAATAGCAGGATACTTCAGACTCAGTCATTTTAGCGCACCAAACTTTTACACAATATTGAACTCGCGCCATCTTTACATATACCGTACCAATGAAATTATTTGTTAAATTTTCATGTGAAAGGCCACTAGAATATAAATTAAAGACTCCAATTACTGGATAGCAATTTAAAGAAAAAATATTGTTTCGTCTCTACTGAAATATGCACGGATATATACTATTAAAAGTAATTCTTATGTTATTGTTGACGATTCATCTATAATAACCGACAATTTAGAATTAGCTGGAACTATTTGCTCGCATAATATTAATACAATCAGTTATACTGGAGGCTGATGTAGGAATCTTGAAGCCTATACCCTTTTCCAGTGTACTGGCTACCTGTAGATTTATTAAATCAGGGTACTTGTTATATAATATGAAAATGAAAAAAAAAATGAAAACCTACAACCTGTTTTCCAGTCATTGACCGGGTCAGGAATGAAATGAATGAATCATATATAGGCTATTAGTACGATGGGGTCGCCAGTCCCAATGTGACTTTATTAATGACTGATAGATGCTATGAAATGAGAATGGAGAGTGTTGCTGGAATGAAAGATGACAGGGAAAACCGGAGTACCTGGAGAAAAACCTGTCCCACCTCCGCTTTGTCCAGCACAAATCTCACATGGAGTGACCGGGATTTGAACCACGGTATCCAGCGGTGAGAGGCCGACGCGCTGCCGTCTGAGCCGAGGAGGCACCTACATAATATGAAATGCAACATTTTTCTGCACTGTATGGTGTACGAAAACCCTTATTGGTATCTGCATACTGTGTACTCAGTTGTTTACGAATAAGATGTTGTAATTGCAGCTTCTCTGCAAGGCTAACTTTATCTCAGATTCTTCTGTTTGCCTTGCCTTTTTATGATGAACGTATTTCCTTCCCATTTCTTGCTTCCATAATACGTAATCTCATTGTTTTCCCGTTCTTTTGAGGTTCTGATTCTCTTTCACACCGAAACCAATTTCCAGTCCCTTTGAACAACCATACAACAACTTTTCTGATCTTAAATAACTAGCCAAGGGCATGTATTCAAGAAGTTTTCTGATTGTTGAGCAGTCCAGTATTTTGGATATTAAGGCAAACTTTCGCTTACAGATGTTGCACAGGTAGAACTACTGGCAGCTGAACTTAAATAACATACAATAACCACGTGGTCGTCATCTCTGACTTATTTTTATGTGAGTAGATTTTCCAGGTTCCTTTTATTCTTTATACTTTATTTTCCTCCAGACCTACAGTAATTTCTACATTAGTGATCTGTTAATGGAGAAAAATAACATTGCCCAACCTAGGCAAGCTCCTTCAACTTAGACTCTCCTAATTCAGACTTTTTCGAAGTGTCGGATCCCTTCCGTTTTTCCCTCTGATTAGTGTTATATAGAGGATGGTTGCCTAGTTGTACTTCCTCTTAAAACAACAATCACCACCACCACCACCTAATTCAGACAATAATGAGATAAAATAACATTAAAACACAGCAAAACAAAATAATAAATGGCCCACCGGCGCCTCCCTTCCGGAGACCCGATCGCCCTGGTAATACATGAACGGGATAAAATAATCTATAATAATGTAAAATAAAAGAATGGCAATTCGACACATGGAGGTTTAAAGACCTCCGTCTCCCTTCCGGCTGAACTCGCACTAAGCGCATTCCATGACTTCTATTCTCCACTCTCATTGACCCCCACCTGTGGGTGGGGGCGGTAGAATATCACCCACGGTATCCCCTGCCTGTCGTAAGAGGCGACTAAAAGGGGCCCCAGGGGCTCTGAACTTTTGAGCGTGGGTTGGCGACCACGGGGCCCCCCAGCTGAGTCCTGGCATTGCTTCCACTTACTTGTGCCAGGCTCCTCACTTTCATCTATCCTATCCGACCTCTCTCGGTCAACTCTTGTTATTTTCCGACCCTGACGCTATTAGGTTGCGAGGGCTAGGGAGTCTTTCATTTTCACGCCCTTCGTGGCCCTTGTCTTCCTTTGGCCGATATCTTCATTTTTCGAAGTGTCGGACCCCTTCCATTTTTTTCCCTCTGATTAGTGTTATATAGAGGATGGTTGCCCAGTTGTATTTCCTCTAAAAACAATAATCACCACCACCTCCACCACCTCCACCACCTTATACTGAAATTTATAATTGAATGCTTATTGTTGTAGATATATAATCCCCCCCCCCGAAATTCGCGATCTGACTAGTTTACGCCCCAGGGGCTCTGAACTATGGAGCGTGGGTTGGCGACCACGGGGCCCTCAGCTGAGTCCTGGCATTGCTTCCACTTACTTGTGCCAGGCTCCTCACTTTCAGCTATCCTATCGGACCTCACTTGGTCAACTCTTGTTCTTTTTCCGACCCCGACGCTATTAGGTTGCGAGGGCTAGGGAGTCTTTCATTTTCACGCCCTTCGTGGCCCTTGTCTTCCTTTGGCCGATATCTTCATTTTTCGAAGTGTCGGATCCCTTCCATTTTTCCCTCTGATTAGTGTTATATAGAGGATGGTTGCCTAGTTGTACTTCCTCTTAAAACAATAATCACCACCGTTATCTGGTTCACCGGTACGGGTGGGAATTATGCTTTCTTTATCCTGTCGATTCATGAGTTTACTTGAGACTTGCTGATTTTCATTATTTAGATTTAGTGAGTTAGAAAAATCTTGCCGACCTCCATCAACAGAGGCGGCCAAGGCCCCACACCGCTGGCTGCGCAGAAGCGTGTGACTGGGGAAGACATGTCCATGCGCGTACCGCCATGTTGCGGGCGCTCCTCAGCTTGACGCGGAGGTCGTATGGAACTCATGCTTTAACTTACATTTCGCACACATGAAAACATTCGCCTTATAAAATCAATGACAGGCTACACCGACTACCGTGTACACATGCAATAAATATACATAATATCAAGACTGTGGTAATATTAAAATATACTTCTGTATAAAAACTGAACAATCTACACAAATGCTTTGGATAGCCTATAGGTGGCGCACCTAAAAAAAGAAACCTTTATCAGACTAAATAAGAAGACTGAAAAATACACTACTACAAAAAATATACTACCGGTACCTCGAAAATGATCATGTCGCTCACTTTAATAAAAGGGTCATGTTTATAAATGATGTGTTTGAACATTGTACGTATAGCAAGGACAGACTCGAAGGACGAGAATCACGTGGTAATCTATCTCTTGAGAAACCTAGGATCAACAATTATTTAGCTTTATTGAAAATATGAAGACATGTTCAAAAAGCGGTCTACAACTTAAGTATGATTACACATCGTGAGATAAAAATTACCTGTCTCTCAGCAGACTGGAGAACACATACACTAAATATTTACTCTCTCCTGTACCGATAACAATAATCTTCAATATCAACAAAAGGGAAACCTGTGAAATAAAATCTTTCTATGAAAGGTACATAGCTTATGATTCCTCTCAGAGAAGTCATTACAGCAAATTTTACTCAATTATCTGAACAGACTGTTTAAAAAGTACATGACTGCAGAAATCTTTCTAAAACAATCAGATTCATGTATTTTTTTATTTTCTGAATATGAAATGCCTGCTCTGCGGTGCAGGGGTAGCGTGTCTACTTCTTACCCGGAGGCTCCGAGTTCAATCCCCGGCCAGGTCAGAGATTTGTACCTGGATCTGTGTGCTGGCTCGAGGTCCACTCAGCATACGTGATTACAATTGCTGAGCTATCTGACGGTGACATGCGGCCGAGAGGATTCGCCGTGCTGACCATATGACACCTCGTAATCTGCAGGCCTTCAAGCTGAGCAGCGGTCGCTTGGTAGGCCATGGCCTTTCGGCCTATTGTGCCATGGGGTTTGGTTTGGTTTGGTTTGGTTTGGTTTGGATATGAAATAACGTAATTGGATGAGTAGAAGTTAAATTAACATGTTTGTGTGATTTGGATGTAGGTAAATGCTTCCTGACATTCGTTACACTGGTGCTAGTCTTCTATTGTGTATTTCTTAAAATGAAATTAATGTCTAGGTTTAGTTTGAGTTTCTCTGCGTGGTTCAAGCATTTGTTTTATTTTTTACAATTTGCTGTACGTCGCACCGGCACAAATAGGTCTTATGGTGACGATGGGATAGGAAAGACCTAGGAATGGGAAGGAAGAGCCCGTGACCTTAAAAGTACAGCCCCAGCATTTGCGTGGTGTGAAAATGGGAAATCACGGAAAACAATCTTCAGGGCTGCCGACAGTGGAGTTCGAACCCACTATATCCCCGATGCAAGCTCACAGCTGCGCGGTCCTAACCGCACGGCCAACTCGCCCGGTTAGGCTTAAGTAAGAATGTTCTAATTTAAGATGTAAAACCCTCCTCATAATATTATCTTCTAAAATATTACTGCTTTTACAAACTCATTCTGAATTAACATTCTCTGAGCACATAAAAATTGAAAGTGCGTTCTAATTTTTCTCTAATATGAGCACCATGATTTACACCAGAAAGAAAATAAAACGAAATTGAAAGTAAAGCACTTACAAACAAAATATATTAATATCTTAGTGAAAAGTTAATTTGATTAGCGTTTTGTAATGCAGACTAGGATTGACAAGATTGTAGTGAGCTTTGTTTAGACTTTATATTGTCAGATTTTTTCTGGAATAGCATATTAACAATTGTATTCTTTTATTACAAAGCAAGTGGGAAAAATTGGAGAAATTAAGACATACGATACTAATAAAGCATTTTTCAGATAATTGATCATTTGAAGCAGTACCTTACCCTAATATTAGAAGGTTTTATCAAGTTGTATCAATCATATCTTACGGATTCTAGGCCCAGGTTTATCAAATTTGTATTACCCCTACACAGTTTGTATGAAAAATATGTAGTCTTTTTCAGAACAGCTTTTTAAGTTCTAAACAACTATCCTTGATGGATTGGAAAAACGCAAACAAGAAAAAGAAGCCTAAATATTCTAAATTTCATGTCCATGCGTTCTCTGCATCAACTCCCCCTGTGGGTGGGGGCGGTAGAATAACACCCACGGTATCCCCTGCCTGTCGTAAGAGGCGACTAAAAGGGGCCTCAGGGGCTCTGAAATTTGGAGCGTGGGTTGGCGACCACGGGGCCCTCAGCTGAGTCCTGGCATTGCTTCCACTTACTTGTGCCAGGCTCCTCACTTTCATCTATCCTATCCGACCTCCCTTGGTCAACTCTTGTTCTTTTCCGACCCCGACGCTATTAGGTTTGCGAGGGCTAGGGAGTCTTTCATTTTCACGCCCTTCGTGGCCCTTGTCTTCCTTTGGCCGATATCTTCATTTTTCGAAGGGTCGGTCCCTTCCATATTTTCTCTCTGATTAGTGTTATATAGAGGATGGTTGCCTAGTTGTACTTCCTCTTAAAACAATAATCACCACCACCACCACCACTCTGCATCAACCACCTATAACCTGTTTAGTTCTAGATTATGGTAAATGAAAGTTACTTTTTAACAGATCAATTCCTACTCACATGTGAAAAGAAATACCAGATCCCTTCTGATAGCAGTCTGTACAAATGAAGGCTGCACACGAATTCACCCTCGTGAATATCTTTCCATGCCACAGGCAATGCCAAACTTTAGGCCTAATATTGCCGATCAATTTAACTAACGTAATGTATCAGCTCCCACACTCCTTGAAAATATTTGACAATATATTTTCACTCCGTCACATATAATACAAAACCATATCCACTTACAGGCATGATTCAAATCGAAAACATGCAAGGGTCTGTAAACATTATCACGTGCTAGCCATGCATTCTAAGCTGAAGCGCCCGCACCCCCTGTGGGTGGGGGCGGTAGAATAACACCCACGGTATCCCCTGCCTGTCGTAAGAGGCGAAAAAAGGGGCCTCAGGGGCTCTGAACTTTGGAGCGTGGGTTGGCGACCACGGGGCCCTCAGCTGAGTCCTGGCATTGCTTCCACTTACTTGTGCCAGACTCCTCACTTTCATCTATCCTATCCGACCTCTCTTGGTCACCTCTTGTTCTTTTCCGACCCCGACGCTATTAGGTTTGCGAGGGCTAGGGAGTCTTTCATTTTCACGCCCTTCGTGGCCCTTGTCTTCCTTTGGCCGATATCCTCATTTTTCGAAGTGTCGGCCCCCTTCCATTTTTCCCTCTGATTAGTGTTATATAGAGGATGGTTGCCTAGTTGTACTTCCTCTTAAAACAATAATCACCACCACCAGCACCTGAGGGGCTCTGAAATTTGGAGCGTGGGTTGGCGACCACGGGGCCCTCAGCTGAGTCCTGGCATTGCTTCCACTTACTTGTGCCAGGCTCCTCTTTCATCTATCCTATTCGGCCTCCCTTGGTCAACTCTTGTTCTTTTCCGACCCCGACGCTATTAGGTTTGCGAGGGCTAGGGAGTCTTTCATTTTCACGCCCTTCGTGGCCCTTGTCTTTCTTTGGCCGATATCTTCATTTTTCGAAGTGTCGGATCCCTTCCATTTTTCCTTCTGATTAGTGTTAAATAGAGGATGGTTGCCTAGTTGTACTTCCTCTTAAAACAATAATCACCACCACCACCACCTGAAGCGCCCGCAACATGGCGATGCGCGAAAGTGTTCAATAATCCGCTTAGCATCAGCGCGCTCTGTGAGTCTAGATAAGTAATATTAAAGTCTTTGGAGGCGGCCATTATCGGTTAGCTAACAGGATGAGGTTATAGGGATGAGTTTGATCAACACCTCCTAGATATATAAGGCCTCACAACTGTTCTGGGAATATACTGTGACGTCAAAATCGGGAGGCAAGCTTGAACCTTTTCAGTAATAACACAGCAATGAGTTTGGCCATGTAACGCTGAAATTAGAAGAGTTTTAATTCGTTTAATGGTGCCAATTGTTAATACCGTTGTACGTAATGGTACTGATGTGCTGCGTACTCAACTTTAAGGAGAATTCCGGCAGTGATAACGAAGTGCATGCATTAAGTTTACGAAAGACGAGGTTATGCGGCAGATATGTTTACGTGCAATTCCAAGACAAGACTACAGATTTACTAATAACTCAATGGTGAGTAACTATTATTATTACATTCTCACACAATCATAATGAGTATAGGCCTATGACGTATTTAACTACACGCAACAGCTGGTGATATGTAGGCATATTTACTCTTCAGTGATATAAGGTTATGTTAGATCACAATCATGGGATACATTATTTCAACGGTATTATTATTATTATTATTATTATTATTATTATTATTATTATTATTATTATTATTATTATTATTATTATTATTATTATTATTATACGCATTAAAACATACCACCTACAGGAGCTGCTGGTGTAGGCCGATTCACTCTGTAAATGCACGAATTTCGCTCACGGTGATACATTATTTTACAGGTATGCCACAGGCATTTCAAAGTCGGTGATATTTTATGGGAAGTAACTGGTACTGATCCTGCCAGAATGTGACTATAAATATGATGGGCAGTTGGAAAAGATATAAGCCACTGCTGTCTCTGACAATCATGGTCTTGGAAGAGGAGTAGTTAAAAGAACCAGGCAAAAATGTAGAATAGAAAGGAGCAATAAAGAGAGCCATTGAAGATAGTACATATCTCATACACAGAATTTCAACACAGCTGAAAAGTACAATAAACACGTTTGTTACCTGATGGTTGTTGTACTGTGATGAAGGGAACGTAAGTAATTTTTCTGTACGTCGATACATCAAGGCAACCATACTGGGCATATGCAATCATCTTATAAGACATGGCCTTTATTCTAAACGGGTTTTATTAAAGTAAAAAATATTTCTAATGAATATGTGGACAAAATTACTAATACAAATGCGGTATATTCTTTAGTTACAAAACATCATAGCTGCATCACAAGGAATGAGTGTAACAATGTGTAGAAAGATTCAATAAATAAGTTAATTCTAGTCCTAGTTGGTGAATTGAACACCGAGGATGATGTCCCCACAGTTAATTTAATAGCCATAGTTAAAATATTTCTTAGTTCATAAAGGAGTATGTGCATGATTTTCTTGTTATTTGTTCAACCTTCTGTCTGATATCTCCTCATGTTTACAAATTTATGGCCGACCCCGTGGTGAGGGGATATAATGCCTGCCTCTTACCCGGAGGCCCCGGTTCGATTCCAGGCCAAGTCAGGGATTTTTACCTAGATCTGAGGGCTGCTTTGAGGTCCACTCAGCCTGCGTGTTTACATTTGCGAGCTATCTGACGGTGAGATAGCGGCCCAGGTCTAGAAAGCCAAGAATAACGGCTGAAAGGATTCGTCCTGCGGAACCCAAGACACCTCGTAATCTGCAGGCCTTCGGGCTGAGCAGGATCAAGGCCAAGCCCTTCAGGGCTGTTGCGCCGTGCGATTTTTACAAATTTATGAGACAGTAGCAATTTAATGTTGCCACAATATGTCAATACTTTTAAAAGAGTAGGCTCCAGCCCGAATGGTAGTCCAATATTAGGTTAGAAACTTACATACTTTCTGGAATACATAAAGGTTTCGAACAGAATTACAAATTAGTAACATCGATGGTAGGCGAAATTCTCATAACCATACATGAACTTCAAGGGAGGAAACATTGTAGGCTCATGTGCATATACTGCCAGTGATGCTACATCAGCCTAGATGTTAGGCCTATGCTAATATTATACGTGCTAGTTTTCTTTTAAGATCACGTAATGCCTATTTAAATTGAAATATGTTTGTAACATTCTGTTGTGATGTTAGCAATTCGGCCTAAGTGAGTTAACATTGCAAAATGCTGTCGTGTTTTACAACTGTCTGCTGTTTATCTTTAATGGCAGTCACTAAAATACGGTAATAACGACAGTGTAATTCAATATCCTTCAAATTTGAAACGCTATTTGTTAGTAAATAAATTATTCCATTGGCAAAAAATATTAAAATCATGTCTGTGTTTAACTATGCTCCGCGTTTCTCTGCATTGCCATCGCCTCCGTAGCGTGACGTCACTACGCTGTTGTTAGGCCTTATTATCTAGGAGGTGTTGGTTTGATCCTTTAATGAACACTAATCTCCACAATGCACATTTAAAACCACAGTCACTACAGCATTACTTAGCAGCTTCACTCTGGTGCTTCAGACGGTAAATTTTAGCCTAGAATTACGGATTATTCAAAAGTTCCAACCGACAATATTACACGCGAACATCGTGTAAGTCACTGCCATCTTGATCCTGCATTTCACTCTGTCCGGTTTTCTTCTAGTAAAGAAAAGAAAAAAGTCATGAACAGAACTCCGATGCGACATTACGCAAAGTTTACCGTCTTTCGTACGGTTTAATTACTTTCATGCTGTATGCTCTTTGCACTTCGAATTCCTTCCCTCTCAACTTCCATTTACCTTCTTTCATATCTCGAAAATTTCCCTCAACACTTTCTCGGGGTTTGATGTTAAAAATTAATTTGGACTTTCAGGAAACCTTTAAGCCCACGAAAAATGTAGGTCACCGCTTTGGAATTAAAGATACAACCGGATGAAAAAATGTTTATACTTTCGTGGTGTTATGCTCTCTGCACTTCGCCGTTCATTTCTCTCAGCTTCCATTTACCTTCTTTAATATCTCGAAAATTTTCCTCAACACTTTCTCGGGGATTGACGTTAAAAATTAATTTGGACTTTCAGGAAACTTTTAAGCCCAAGAGGCCTCAGGGGCTCTGAACTTTGGAGCGTGGATTGGCGACCACGAGGCCTTCAGCTCAGTCCTGACATAGCTTCCACTTACTTGTGCCAGGCTCCTCACTTTCATCTATCCTATCCGACCTCCCTTGGTCAACTCTTTTTCTTTTCCGACCCCGACGCTGTTAGGTTTGCGAGGACTAGGGAGTCTTTCATCTTCACGCCCTTCGCGGCCCTTGTCTTCCTTTGGCCGATATCTTCATTTTTCGAAGTGGCGGATCCCTTCCATTTTCCTCTGATTAGTGTTATATAGTGGATGGTTGCCTAGTTGTACTTCCTCTTAAAACAAAAATCACCACCACCACCTTTTAAGCCCAAGAAAAATATAGGTCATTGCTTTGGAATTAAAGATATAACTGGATGAAAAATGTTTACACTCCAGCACAGGGCGGCACACAGCCGGTATGGACAGTTAGGCACAGATAAGGCCAACTAGTCTATCTAGTGCGGCCTTCGATACAGCACATTTGGTACAGGCACATTCCAGCTGACGCGGAGCATGTCATGTTGCCTCTCGAAGTTCTCACTACTACGCAGTTACAGTCCCGTGTCCCATGTGTCGGCACTCTGTACCGAAACACTCCGCCTCAAGCTCCTAATGTTGCGGAACAACTGAATGTTCCGGTCTGCCCAACTTTAGTATACCGATGCATTGCAATTCTTTGCATGAACTAATTCATTGTTCCTGGTCATCATTACCTCACTCCACTCACTTTTCGTAATTTACGTACGATATAACAGCAGAACTCATTTTTCTGTTCCTACCTATATCAACTATAATCATCTAAACAACTCACCATATTAAATTATGCCATCACATTTTACCAACAACCGCCAACCTCTTCACCTCACCATTTTTACAACCACTCTCTTACCTTACCTACTAGAAAAATTAATTTCAGCCTTCCAATAAAGCAGCAAAAACACTTTACCATTCATACCAGCCATAATCCCATATTATTTTCCTAGTCACTGTTACGCTCACTTATACTTCAGGTAACTCCTGATCACTCTATGACCAGCCTCCAACCTCCTTACAGCCAACCTTCCTTACCCCACCAGACTTCAGCTCAGCCTCTTCCGAACAATGCCTTCTCCAACAACCAGTTCATACAGATCCACCATTAACTTGCTATAAGTACAAACTCCACATTTTCAAATTCTCATCCATCACATCAACTAATCACTCTTCCAATTGTCTTAATTACAAATACTAGAGCGTCTTTACGTACCACCACCTCTGCTTGTTACACATAATCACTCTTACCTTAATTTATAACTTAATTAAAATATGCTCAATATCAAATTCGGCACTTAAATTCTGCCATCACGTCTAATCACTCTTAACGACCTTCACCCAAAATTACCATCGAAATTTATCACTCTATGGCCAACCTTCATTATAACCATAATTTTTCACTCAACAACGTTCTTTACATCCCACCACATCAACCTGTTAATCATAATCACACTTTTCTTCTCACCAGTCATATCAAGCTTCGTCAAACTCGACATTAAATTCGTAATCATTTCGAATTCTCCTCGTGCCACTATCTCATTCTTTAAATGTACTTATCCACCCAAATCAAACTCTTATCATTCAACTACCCCCTCTAGGGACACCATGACCTTGAAGTTGGTGTGGGGGCTTGTGTGCTTGTTGATCCCGAGGGCTGTGCCAGCTCAGGGTTACCCATGCTGGATAGGCCTCGGTGTAGGGCCAGACTAACAAGGTGTCCCCCGAGTTGCTTGAGAGGTGTCTGTGCTCTTTATTCTTCATCACTATTTCTACCCTTCTATTCTCACCATCTTTAATTTCATTCCTCTTCCTGTCTGGCCACCCTCTCTGCCTCGGGTAGATTAGGTTAGACATTACAGAAAAATAAAAATATAAAAAAATTAAAAAAAGAAATTAAAAAAATTAAATTAAAAAAATAATTAGGTTAGCATCTAGGTTTTATCCTCCCCCAATCACAAGTTTCGGGTCGTGGCGAGGTGATGCATGGCTACTGGGAGAGTAGTTCCAAGCGACCCCCTCCAGATACCGGGCGCCCTCTGGAGTATATAGCCTTGCCTCCGGTAAATCTCCTTGGCTCTGCCGGAGGTCGACCTCATATTTCCGTGAGTACTCGTGGGACAAAAGACGGAACCTCTTTCTCTTCCTTCTTTTACAAAGGGTGGCACCCTTCAAAAAACAGCGTCAAATATTGCTAAGAAACGTAAGCGGTATACTCCAGTTCCTGTAGACTACATGAGTGACGAACGTCTTCCTCGATTCCTGGTTGCTTCCAGGGTCGATGGTAAAAGTTTCCTTGACGAATGTCCTTTTATGATAAGCAATTCCATCGAAGAAATTGTTGCTGGTGAAGTCGACGAGATGCGCAAGCTCCGAGATGGATCCGTACTTATCAAGACATCTACGGCTGAACAGTCCAGACGGCTACTTAAAGCCAAGTTATTCGGTAAGGTAGAGGTGAAAATCGAGAAGCACCAAACCCTTAACTCTTGCAAGGGAGTTATATTCCACAGGGATTTGGTTAAGTCTTCCGATGATACGATGATCCGGTACCTAGCACGTCGGGGTGTAACCGACGTGAAGAGGTTGAAGAGGCGTGTGGGTGATAAGCTACTCGATACGGGTGCTTTCATCCTTACCTTCGACGCTGAGACCATACCTGAACGAACAAAGGTAGCAATGTATCGCCTGACTGTTCGTCCGTACATTCCGGCACCAATGAGGTGTTATAACTGTCAAAAGTTTGGCCACACCTCATTGCGATGTACAGGTTCGACGACCTGCAAAATGTGTGGGAAGTGCGAGCATGCTGGGGTTGAATGGACACCACCACCTGTGTGCGTCAACTGCCCGGGTACACATGCTCCAATCTCCAAGGAGTGCCCCACATTCAAGCGGGAGAAGAAGATCCAGGAGATAAAAACGCTGGATAAGCTATCTTATCCAGACGCCCGGAGGAAGTTCAAATCCATGGCTGCTCCGGAGTTCTCCATCTCATTCGCGGAAAAGGTCGCAAACGTACGGATCACTCCACAGAGTTTTGTACAGAACACCGGTACTGAAAATGCATTGAAAAGTCAAAGCCAGCAACAAAATTCAGTAAGTAAAGAAACTGGAGTTTCACCACGTGAAAAACCGAAAAGAGCGTTACTGTCGACGTTGCCTGGGAAGGGCCCTTCCCAGGAACGTTCGGCTGGGAAGTCCTCCCCCAACAGGGCGGGGGGAAAGACTTCCCCAAATAGGGCTGGAAAGTCCAGCCCTCCTTCCAATGCCCAGATCATAAAGGAGGAGAAGGTGAAGCCACAGAGCTCCCTTAAAAAATTGGAGAAGAAGCCTTCTCCAACTCAGTCGGGATCCACAGGATCACCGAAGAAATCCGGCAAGCCATCTGCCGGCTCTCTTCCCAAACAGAGAGAAACGGTGGGCAAGAGCGAGAGGCCCCGACGCCCTCTTGTTCGATCACTTTCTGGAGAACCTAGTTCTCCCAGAAAGAAGGCCCACTGTTCCAGACCAATGAGATCACCGTCCACGGAGGGTCCAGTCACTGCGCCTCCTTCTTCTGTGGAGACAATGGAGACTGAACCACTCATTGTCGTGGATGGTGACGTCAATACCGACAACAACGGCGGAAAATGGCAGGTAGTTGACAAAAAGAAGGGCAAGCAATTGTCCTAATTTCGCAACACTACCAATCCACACAATGACACTATTGCAGTGGAACTGCAGTAGTTACCACTGTCGCCTAGCTGAGTTACGTCAACTGATATCCGTCTATGCGGCCTCCATAGTCTGTCTACAGGAATCTCGTTTGAGACCTGGACACGACACGACTATGAGAGGATATCGTCTTTATTCCAAAGACAGAGTAGCTGTGGATGGCGCGGCAACTGGGGGCGTTTGTACCCTAGTTCGCTCCGACATCTTCAGCGAAGAAGTACCGCTCCGTACTCAGCTAGATGCAGTTGCAGTTCGCACTCCGTTGCCAGTAATGACAACGGTTTGCAACGTGTACTTTCCACCGGATTATAACCTTGATATGCATGCACTACAAGATTTGATCGCTCAGTTGCCTCCTCCTTTCCTCATGCTGGGGGATGTGAACGCCCGTAACACACTATGGGGTTCTCCGTCTTCCTGTTCTAGGGGGAGGAAGCTCGAGCGAATGATCAACCTATTTGATCTTTGTGTGCTCAATACAGGGGAACCGACACATTTCAGTAGCGCGCATGGCACATTCTCACACCTGGATGTCACCTTGTGTAGCCGTGCGCTAGTTCCCCTGCTACGGTGGCAAGTTCACGACGACCTCTGTGATAGTGACCACTTCTCGATAATTCTGTCTCTCTTGAATCAAAGACAGTCCGAAGTACCCAAGCGCTGGTTACTTCGGCGGGCAAATTGGCCAGAATTTACAAAACCCGCAGCGATGGCTGATGATATGCTGGAGTCTGTTGACGACCACGTCTCTTCCATTACTACTGGAATTTTGGCTGCTGCAGAGGAAACAATTCCTTCCTCGTCCGGTATTCGTCGCCGGAAGCAGGTCCCATGGTAGACGGACGAAATTGCAGCAGCCATACGTGATCGCCGACGGGATTTTAAGCATTATCGTCGAAATCCTACGATGGCCAATCATATCGCATTTAAGCGTCTGCGCGCGAAGGCCCGTTTTTTGATTCGAGAAAGTAAGAAAGCTACGTGGGAAAAGTATGTGTCATCCATCACGGCACATACTCCGTCATCACAAGTGTTGACAAAACTCCGCCGAATTGTCGGAGTACAGAATGTGCCCTCAGTACCCGGAATCTCCATTAATGGAGATATAGTTACGATTCCTTCAGTCATTGCAGACCACATCGCGTCACATTTCGCAGATACGTCCAGCTCTAGGAGATACGACCCTGCATTTCTTCCAATTAAGCGCGAAGCAGAGGCCCACCATCTCTCTTTTGCCTCTAGTGCTTCGCATCCCTACAACGTGGCCTTCACGGAGTGGGAGTTGCGAAGTGCACTTGCGCTATGCAGAGATACGGCTCCTGGACCGGACAAAATCCATAAAAGCATTTGAGTGACAGATGTCTCAAGGATATCCTCACCCTATTCAACAGAGTATGGAGTGAGGGAGTGTTTCCATCTCAATGGCGTGAGGGAATTGTAATACCAATTCCCAAGCCAGGTAAAGATCCAAAACTTCTGGATAGTTATAGGCCAATATGCCTTACAAATGGCCTCTGTAAGCTATTTGAAAGGATGGTTAACCGGCGTCTTGTGTGGGCCATGGAAAGGGAGGGCCTCTTGTCTAACTACCAGTGTGGTTTTCGCTCTCATCGGTCTGCCACTGATCATCTGGTTAGACTGGAGAGCGCCATTCAGGAGGCCTTTCTCCGGAAGGAACACCTAGTCGCCGTGTTTTTTGACCTGGAAAAAGCTTACGATACTACCTGGCGATATGGGATTCTCTCCACTCTACACCAGTGGGGGTTTCGGGGAAATTTGCCAACGTTTATTGAGAACTTCATGTCCCTCCGTCTCTTTCGAGTCCGAGTAGGGAATGCATTTTCTCAATATTACGTTCAGGAAAATGGAGTACCTCAGGGATCGGTACTGAGTGTCACGCTGTTCGCAATCGCCATCAACGGCATAGTTGCCGCTGCTGGGCCCGCAGTCGTTCCATCGCTGTATGTAGACGACTTAGCTCTACATTACAGCTCCGGAAGGGTGGCGTTTGCTGAGAGACAGCTACAGCAAGCTATTAACCGAGTCGACAGATGGGCCCTGCAACATGGTTTTCGATTTTCAGCAGCGAAAACCTCAGTTGTACACTTCTGTCGACGTCGGCCTGTGCATCCCGAACCAGAGCTCCGCTTGCGAAACAGTGTCTTACCAGTGGTTGACACCTGCAAATTCCTGGGTCTCCATTTTGATAAGAGACTTACGTGGCAGCCCCACATCCGTCAGTTAAAGGTTGCCTGCATGAAGAGACTTAACATGCTTAAGTTTCTCAGCGGCACTTCTTGGGGGGCTGACCGTGCGGTACTGCTACGATTTTACACGGCGACGGTCCTCTCCCGAATTGACTATGGAAGTGTGGCTTATGGCTCAGCATCAAAATCTACGCTGAGCCTTTTAGACAATATTCACCATAGTGGAGTAAGGCTGGCAACGGGTGCTTTCCGTACTAGCCCCATTCCCAGCCTGCTCGCTGAAGCGGGAGTTCCACCTTTACGGATAAGGAGGCAGCAGTTACTCCTAACGTACGCTGCCAAAATTCGTGAAATGCCGCTACATCCAAGCTATCAATGCATCTATCGCACCCAATACCACCAGCGGTGCCAAGACCGGCCGAATGCCACACGGCCGGTTGGGTTTCGGATTGATAGCTTGTGTCATGATTTGAATATTGATATCGGTGGTTGTCTTGAACGAACTCTTAGCGAGGTACCTCCGTGGTTGGTTCCGCGACCGGATATACGTCTAGATCTGCTCCGTGGACCCAAGGTGAACACGGATTCCTCCGTTCATCGGAGGTATTTCCAGGACTTTGTTCACCAATATCCGGCCGCGAGACTTATCTTCACGGATGGTTCTAAAATCGGAGATAATGTTGGTTGCTCTTTTGTCATTGATGATATGAGTACGAAGATCTCGCTACCTAAAGTATGTAGCGTGTATACTGCAGAGCTTTACGCCATCTTAGATGCTCTGCAGTTTGCACTGCGTGACGAAAGAAGCCACTTTCTGTTGTGTACCGATTCGTTAAGCTCTCTGCAGTCTATTGAAACCTGTTTCTCGCAACACCCACTGGTGCAGCAGATACATGACCTTCTAGCCAGGTTAAGCGATGCTAGCACCAGAATTACTTTCGCGTGGCTTCCAAGCCACGTTGGGATTGCGGGAAACGAACTTGCGGATGAAGTAGCAAAGGAAGCTGCACTTTTACCTCCAAGATCCGTCAATGTACCTGCTAAGGATATTTGTTCTCAGCTACGTCGAACCATCTTGGCGTTCTGGGAATCGGAGTGGCTAGATATCCGAACTCCCAACAAGCTGAGAGCAATTAAGAAGACAACTACCGTGTGGCGGTCCTCTTTCCGACCTTCACGGAGAGAGGCCATAGTACTGTGCAGGCTGAGGATAGGTCATTTACGATCCACGCACTCTTATCTCCTAAAGAGGGAAGACCCCCCAGTGTGTTCTTGTGGTGCCGAATTCACCGTGGCCCACATCCTCACAGAGTGCGCCGATCTCTCTGGCCTAAGACGGAGCCTCGGCCTGCAGGAAACACTCGAACGCATACTAGCCGATGACGCGACTACTGCTGATCTCGTCATCCGCTTTATGTGCGACAGTGGACTTATCAAGGGTATGTAAATTGCAAGTGTACTGTTACTCAAGGAACTTACGTTCCCTTTTGATACGTTAGTAATCCTTTCGGCCTAGTTTTATAACAATTTTTTGTCTTATTTTGTACTGCGTTTCCAAATTCCTTTGTTGAATAAATAATTTTGTTTTATATTTTAAATTTCTTTTCCACTTATTTGTTCAGAGAGGATGATTACCTCGTTGTACTTCCTCTTAAAACAAAAATCACCACCACCACCATCATTCAACTAATCACACCTCCAAATTACCTAAATTACACTCAATTCACTAGTCATCTCAAATACAATTTGCAACCAAATATTCATTCAAATATTCATACCTCAATTAGCCAGCAATACTTCCACCTCTCTTACCTTCCAACCTTCACTTGCTTATTCTTAACCACCATCAACATAAAAATCTCCATACTTTTCAAATACAGTTAGCATAAAAAAACACCTCTTTTCATTTCTATTCATATAACACCAGTACACTACTACTACTTGATTTTTTACGTCTCCTCACTATGCCTTCGTAACTTTTGCCTTTCTTACCCCATAGTTCCTTGAGGCTCAAGAGTAGTATAATTGGATGGTTCGGGCGCCGCCTCCGCCTCAGGGCTCCCAGGGGCCCCTCCGCTTCCGCCACCCGAGCGGCCTTCCCAGAGGCCTCCTCCGCCTCCCGCGGGAAATTTGAATTTGTAAACAAAGCCACGTGCTTTTTGACAGCTGTCATCGACAACAACGCATCGCTAACCTCACTGCTGCCATCTTGACGGGCCTAAACCTCAGTGGTACCAACTTAACCTAACTAGCGCGAGATTTGAATTGGTAAACAAATCCACGTGTTTTTTTGACAGCCACGTGCTTTTTGACAGACAACAACGCATCGCCAACCTCAGTACTGCTATCTTGACGGGCCTAAACCTCAGTAGTACCAACTTAACCTAACTAGCGCGAGATTTGAATAGGTAAACAAATCCACGTGCTTTTTTGACAGATGACATCCGCCATCTTTAAACCACAGAGCACTGTGCTGCCCTCTTTATCGCAGTAGCTGCAAATTCGTCACCTGTCATCCGCAGTGCTGCCATCTCAACGGGCCTAAACCTTAGTGCTACCAACTTAACCTCACTAGCGCGAGATTTGAATCGGTAAACAAATCCACGTGCTTTTTTGACAGCTGTCATCCGCCATCTTTAATCTATAGGGCACAGTGCTGCCCTCTTTAGCTACTTACCTTTGAAATGTGGTGGCGGATAATTTGAAAAATGCTTTTTGACAGCAGCCATCTTTAATCTAGAGAGCACCGTGCTGCCCTCTTTAGTTAGATACCTTTGAAATGTGGTGGCAGCCAATTCCACATGACAGCAGCCATCTTTAATGAAGAGAGCACCGTGCTGCCCTCTATGTGGTGGCGACAATTTGAAAAATTCTACATGCTCTTGTTTGGAAACAAACTCACGCGCTTTTTTGACAGCCGTCATCCGCCATCTTTAATCAAAAGAGCACAGTGCTGCCCTCTTTAGCTAGATACCTTTGAAATGTGGTGGCGGCAAATTCCACGTGCTCTTGTTTGGAAACAAAGCCATGTGCTTTTTTGACAGCTGTCATCCGCCATCTTTAATCAACAGAGCACCGTGCTGCTATCATGCGGGCAATTTCGTCAGCTGTCATCCGCCATCTTTAATCCACAGAACACCGTGCTGCCCTCTTTATGGCTACTACCTTAAGCACGTAGTAGCGGGCAATTTGAAAAGTTCTGTTAGCTATCATCCGCCATCTTTAATCAGGAGAGCACCGTGCTGCCATCTTTAGCTAGATACCTTTGAAATGTGGTGGCGGCAAATTGAAAAATTTCACGTGCTCTTGTTTGGAAACAAACTCACGTGCTTTTTTGACAGCTACCATCCGCCATCTTTTTTCAACAGAGCATAGTGCTGCCCTCTTTAGTTAGATACCTTTGAAATGTGGTGGCGGCGAATTCCACGTGCTCTTGTTTGGAAACAAAGCCATGTGCCTTTTTTGACAGGTGGTCATCTGCCATCTTTAATCAACAGAGCACCGTGCTGCTATCATGCGGGTAATTTCGTCAGCTGTCATACGCCATCTTTAATCTACAGAGCACCGTGCTGCACTCTTTAGTTGAAATGTGGTGGCGGCAAATTCCACGTACTCTTGTTTGGAAACAAATTCTATGTGCTTTTCAGCTGCCATCCACCATCTTTAATCAAGAGAGCACCGTGCTGCCCTTTTTGTGGTGGCGGATAATTTGAAAAATTCTTTTTGACAAGCAGCCATCTTTAATCCAGAGAGAACAGTGCTGCCCTCTTTAGCTACTTACCTTTGAGGCGGTTAATTTGAAAAATTCTATTTGACAAGCTGTCATCTTTAATGAAAAGAGCATCGTGCTGCTATCTTGCGGGTAATTTTTACGTCACAGCTGTCGTCCACCATCTTGCATTGCTAACCTTAGTGTTGCCCTCTTTAGCTACTTACCTTTGAGGCGGACTATTTGAAAGAAAAAATCTATTTGACAAGCCGTCACCCACCATCTTGCATCGCAAACCTCAGTGCTGCACTCTTTAGTTGAAATGTGGTAGCGGATAATTTGAAAAAATTCTCTTTTGACTAGCACCCATCTTTGAGCACCGTGCTGCTATCTTTATCGTAGTAGCGAGCAATTTAAAATCTAGATGCTTTTTTCTAACAGTTGTCATCCGCCATCTTTAATCTAGAGAGCACCGTGCTGCCCTCTTTGTGGTGGTGGTAAATTCCACGTGCTTTACAAACCCACGTGCTTTTTGTCATCCGCCATCTTTAAACAAGAGGGCGCAGTGCCGCACTCTATGTAGTAGCGGATAATTTGAAAAAATTCTTTTTGACAAACAGCCATCTTTATTCAACACAGTTACCGCTATCTTACATCGCTTACCTCGGCGCTGCACTCTTTAGTTGAAATGTGGTGGCGGTTAATTCGAACAAGTTTAATCATACATCGGGGGAGCTAGAGTAAGCACGTGCTGCAGTGATGACGTCATCATGCATGTTTAGACTTGTCCGTTTTCTTAAGAGTAAGTCGGTGTAAAGGAATGTCGTGGCGGTAAATTCGAACAAGTTTAAACATGCAGCGGGAAAGCTAGAGTAAGCATGTGCTGCAGTGATGACGTCATTGTGCATGTTTAGACCTGATCGTTTTTCTTAAGAGTAAGTCGGTGTAAAGCAATACAATAAGTACAACATTTTTTGAATGCGATCAAATATTTATTTACAAATGTACTACAACAGTGTTCGTTTTTGCTGCTGACAAGGTTGGTGTGCTTCTTAACAACGTATGCTTCTGAAATGCCTCCTGCAACATTCAAATTAAACAAAACATTTAGAAATATATTATACTAAGTATGTTATGCTTTACAGAGAAGATCATATACTTCTTACCTTGTTATTCCTTTTTTACCCCCTGTGGGTGGGGGCAGTAGAATAACACCCTCGGTATTCCCTGCCTGTCGTAAGAGGCGACTAAAAGGGGCCTCAGGGGCTCTGAACTTTGGAGCGTGGGTTGGCGACCACGGGGCCGTCAGCTGAGTCCTGGCATTGCTTCCACTTACTTGTGCCAGGCTCCTCACTTTCATCTATCCTATCCGACCTCCCTTGGTCAACACTTGTTCTTTTCCGACCCCGACGCTATTAGGTTTGCGAGGGCTAGGGAGTCTTTCATTTTCACGCCCTTCGTGGCCCTTGTCATCCTTTGGCCGATCTCTTCATTTTTCGAAGTGTCGGACCCCTTCTATATTTTCCGTCTGATTAGTGTTATATAGAGGATGGTTGCCTAGTTGTACTTCCTCTTAAAACAATAATCACCACCACCACCACCTGTTATTCCTTTTCGGAATCAACATCATCATGAGGTACTAGAGAAAGTTCATTCATACACTGTGTACAGTGTTCAATCCTCGGATTTGGTCCATCCCAATCATCATCACCATTTTCTCCTCGATGCTTGTAATGTCGTTCACAAGTTCTGCATTAAGCTACTTCGATCGACATCTTACTGTGTAGAGGAAGGATGTCCCAAAAATTATGTACGTACGATTAGTTTGAAATCCAAAAATAATGTACAAGGGCTTCTCAGTAAAACGTGATGTTTTAACAGCCCAGCTATGCTTGTTTGTAGGTGGTAACACAGGATATTCATGCAGCTCCCAACTTCTAAAACGTATAGGTAATGGTGTATCATTTTCTACAATCTTGAGCAACCGAAGTTTTTCACGATCAGATAAGGTTACATTTGGAATCCGCCACAGTATACGATGCAGTGTTATTTTCGATTCTACTGGTGTTTCTACTGCTTTAAGAGAATTGTAATCACTTCGATCACGGATTAGAATAAGCTCTTGTTTTGCGTTGATTATAATACGTGTAAAGTCTTCTGCGAATCCAAAAATATGTTTCAGTGATAACATACCCGTAAAAGTTCCATCCTCATTAATCATCTAGTTGTTAGTAGCTTTTGGGACACCATCCAGCCATCCGCAAAAGATTACTTTCTTCATCACAGAAAGAAGGGTAGACTTTCATTGCACTTGTAATACCAACATTCTTCGTTCGATCTATTTCAACATTATTTACTTCATATCGCGCTTCAGAAAAGAGAAAAGCTAGAGCATGGTTGTTTAGTTGTGAAGTGCTTGGTCCACTTCCATCAGACTTTTCCAGTCGTCCTTCAATATAGAGGTAGCTTTCGTGTGGTAAGGTGTAAACATCTTGTTGATTAATAATAAAATGAATTTCATCATTGTTATTTAATCCAAACGTGAAAGGTTGATAGGAATGAAGCTCACTTCGTACTACACCTTCACGACTTTCTACTGTATTCGTAATGTCTAGCATTTCTTCCATTCTGTTGTAGTAGTGTATATCCTAAATCTTGGAGTATCTGCTTATGGGTATCTGTTAACTCGATGAGTCTCTGCACACATGTAGTATGTCTTCGGAATGTACACCGTGTTTTATAGATGGTTTTCATACTGGTTTAAGATGTAGTTTGTAAGCTACGTACGCGTGCTGATCTAAATGAATAAGCTGATTATGTTTATTTACAAGTCTAAGAGTAATGTTGCTAATGTGTTTTACAGACACAGGATGATAAAGAACTACTGCTGGTTTCTCACAAATAGTATATCCACGTTCCTCTGTAACAATAAAGTCGTGCAGGACGTGTGAAGTTTGTAGATTACTATCCAAGTCTGTAATAATATTACAAGTAATGTTCACATTATAATCATCGAAGAGTTTTATAGGTTGATCAGACTCGTAACGTACGTTCGGTAGGAGCTCCCTCAATGAAAATCCAAGCAGTGGTCCAATCGAATCAGGTTGTGATTTGAAGTCAATCTGAAATGATGATTCAATAACACATTTATGTGTAATGTTGCTTATAGTGATTGAGAACTTGTAATTATGATTACTAAAACTATCTTCCCCAAACTGATCAATCGTACTTTCAATATAGTCGTGAATATCGTCTACTGTATAACTACCTGAGGGTAGTGTTAGCACATACTCATCGTAATAGAACTTGTTTACACCATCACGCATATTATAGATTTTATTGTAGCTTTCAAACGATACTAGTCCAAGACTATGCAGCTGATAACCAAGTTCGATTGGTGGATTAAAATAGACGGTTGTTTCAGGTCCTTCTCCACGTACAGCAAACGTTCTTTCACTGTTCGTCATCACGTAGACACTAATGCACTTTCTCTACTGTCTGGGTTTGATATAAGAACATAAGACATAATCGTCCGCACATGCGTGTATTAAAGTTTTGCACACGGTTTTTATTGTAAACAATGTCTGCACTGCTTCCGAAATAACGTATGAGCTCAAAAGGAGGAGGTAAGTCTCCATAGCTATCAAAATACCATACTTTAGATTTACGTTTTACATAAGCAACGTAATGAGTTCCAGGTCCACGACTGTCGTCTAAGTTAATTACGGCACTTTCACGTTCACGTGGGCGCGCTGGTAGTTGATCGCGTATCATCTTTCCTCATCTTTTGGCATTTGTCAACACATTCCCAATACTGAGGCCTCTACAGTGAAATATCCCCGCGCATCACAATCCTAAGTGTCTTCCTTTCATTCAAGCAGTACAAATATGGAAAATTATGAATGGCCGTATTGAGCCCTGCTAGTAGATTCTTTGTCGCTACGTTAATTCGTCATTTCGGCCTAAGTTTTAAGTTGTTCGTATCGTACGTAAAACAACGGCTGATCCTCGCTCTAGTTTCAGGAAACATTTTAGGGGGGAGCCCGGCCCCACTGGCCCCCCCTTGGATACGCCAGTGCCAGTAAGGCTGCTGAAGAAATGTTAGGAAGAAAGGAAAGATCGACAAAGAATCCACGGATAACACAACAGATATCAGACCTGATTGATGAACGACGAAAGTATAATAATGCAAAAATAATTAGTAGGGCAGCAAAGAATACAGGCGAATAAAGATAGGTTATATAAAAGATGAAAGACAAGAGTGTGAGGGATTGTTTCAAGGAACATGTCGCACAAGGACTAAGTGAAAAGGCTGAAGGAAATGCAGTAGGGGAAGAATGGACAGTCGTGAAGAAATGATACCGGTAAGGCTGCTGAAGAAATGTTAGGAAAAAAGGAAAGATCGACTAAAAATCAATGGATAACACAGGAGATAGCAGACCTGATTGATGAACGGCGAGAGTACAATAATGCAAAAAATGAGGAAGGTAGCAAAGAATACAGGCGAATAAAGAAACTAAGGGAGAATGGCTGAAATAGAAGCGCAAGGATGTTGAAGGTTGTGTGGTCTTAGGAAAGGTGCTGCATACAGGAAAGTCAAGGAAACCTTTCGAGAGAGGAAAACTAGATGAAACTCAGATGAAAAACCACTGCTAGGGAAGGAAAGTCAGAAAGATGGCAGGAAAATATCCAACAGTTGTATCAAGGTAAGAAAGAATATGATAGGGATCTCGAACAAGAAGAAGCTGTTGAAACTGATGACATGGCAGATCCAATTTTGTGGTCAGAATTCGACAGAACTTTGAGAGACAAGATACCTGGAATTGAAGACATGCACTCCGAATTACTAACAAGCTTAGGAGAAGCCGGCATGGCGAGGTGTAAGATGTATGAGACAGGAGAAGTGCCATTAGATTTTCGGCAGGATGTTGTTATACGTCTTCCCAAGAAAGTCGGTGCTGACAAGTGTAAAAACTACCGCAACATTAGTTTAGAATCTCACGCCTCCAAACTTTTAACACGTATTATTTACAGAAAAATGGAAAGACAAATTTAAACTGAGTTGCGAGAAGATTAATTTGGCTTCAGAAGAAATGTAGGAACATGTGAAGCAATCCTGACTTTACGTCTATTCTTGAAGATCGAATCAAGAAGGACAAGCCCGCATATATGGCGTTCGTAGATCTAGAAAAGGCATTCGATTATGCTGGTTGGACTAAGCTATTTGAGATTCTGAAGGCGATCGGGATCAAATACGAGAAAGGAGAATTATCTACAATCTGTACAAAGAAAACAGTCTCCAGTGATAAGAATCGAGGGCTTTAAAAAAGTCGCAGCAATCCAGAAAGGAGTGAGGAAAGGCTGCAGTTTGTCCCTTGTTCTTTTCAATTTTCATATAGAACAGGCGATAAAAGCAACCAAAGAGGAGCTTGGGAAGGGAATCACAGTCCAAGGAGAGGAAATCCAAAAACTGGGACTTGCCGATGATATTATACCAGTTGAACTACTCAAAGTACTGTAGCGGAAAGCAAAGGATATCTTTGTAAAACTTTGTCCAGAAATATACTTAAGAGGGAAATGGGCAAAAGGTTTTCTGGAAAATATAATAATACCAATAGAAAAAGGAAAAATAGTAAGAAATGTGAAGAACACAGGACACTAAGTTTAATTTCTCATGCAGCTAAAATACTATTAAGAGAAGTAAACAGAAGGATTTACGGACGAATGGAGAATTATATTGGTGAAAAACAATATGGATTTAGGCATGGAGTAGGCACAAGGAATGCCATTGGTTTACTGAAAGTCATGGGAGAAAGGTACATAGAGAAGAATAGAAAAGTATATACAGTCTTCGTAGACTTAGAGAAGGCATTTGACAAAGTGAGGTGGGATAAGCTCTTAGATATACTTAAAAAACATGGAGTGGAATGGAGAGAGAAAGGCCTGATCAAGGAATTATATTACAACCAAACAATGAGAGTGAGAATAAGAGGAGAATTAACAGAAGAAATCAGACTGGGGAAAGGTATTAGACAGGGTTGCTGCTTCACCAACTTTGTTTAATATTTACTTCGAGGAAATTATTTGTGAATGTTTGGATGGTAAAAGAGATGTCAACGTTGGAAGTAAGAGAATTGAATGTATAAGATTTGCTGATGATATGGCAGTAATAGCTGAAAATGTGAAGGACCTCCGCAAAATGCTGAGAGAATTAAAGAAAAAGTGTCAAGAGTATGGAATGAGCATAAACAAAAGGAAAATCAAATTCATGATACTTGGAGGTAAAGGTGAAAAAGCAACAATCAAGATAGGGGAGACATTATTGAACAGGTGAATAAGTTTAAGTATCTTGGAAGTATTGTGTCTGAAGACCTTCACTCTACAACAGACATAAACGCTCGAATCGCCTTAGCCAAGGAAAGCTTCAACAAGAAGAAAAAACTGAGTATAGCTGTATATGGCGCTGAAACATGGACATTAAGGAAGGAAGAACAGAGAAGAATAGAGGCATTTGAAATGTGGATCTGCGAAGAATTGAAGGAGTAAAGTGGGAAGGTAAAATATCAAATGAGGAAGTTCTGAAGCGAGTGCGAGAAGTGAGGAGCATGCTGACCGTAATCCAGAATAGGAAGAACAATTGGATAGGGCATAACACTTTACTACGAGTAGCAGTTGAAGGGATGATAAAAGGAAAACGAGGAAGGGGAAGGAGACGATATCAGTTATTAGACAGCATTGGAAAAAGAAAGGAAGATTGTATAGAAGTGAACATTTATTGAACTTGCAGGCGTTTAGCCCAGATGCATGTTCCACTGCCAGATTACACGCCCAAAATAAAATAACTATAATAACAACACTATTGTGTTATATAAAACAAAACACAAACGAAAAGGAAACATGAGACTCCTTGGAAACGCCATGAGGTTCATCGGATACTCCGGAAACGTGACACCCCATATTGAATGTCATCACAGTAGTCCCTGCATGCCACTTCCATTGTCTCCATTGAATTAATAAAACAATATTATAATTATAATAAAATAATAATCGAATGCCCAACATTACCAGTAAAAAGCCTAACTCTAATCACACTCCTTAATCTCTCTCATACAGACACACACTTATTTCAACGGAGCACTGCTTTCCATATCCGCTGACTTCACATTTCGTCATCCTAGCGAATGTGCCAACCCGATCACCTAATGACTTAGCATTTCCTAATATTGTTTATGTACGACCTACTCTCTTAGGTAAATTCCAGTTTACTTGTGCGGCAACAGTTACATCATGACTCCCATTCTCTAACTTGCTTACCACTATTAGTTCAATTTTACGTCCATATTATACCATAACAATAATAACATGCTCTGTCTCTCTCAATTAAAACTTCCACAATTACACTTTCTTCCCACTTCGCCATCTTAATTACACTTCACTCATCTTCCACCTTTTCACTGTATCTCCAGATTTAACACTCCGAAATAACCAGCCTGCACTCACATTTCACACTTAACCACACTAATCAACTCTACACCTATAAATCTTAATCTCTAAAAGGCTTAGTTATCACTCTTACACACTCCTCCAATTCGGCCCCAGGGGCTCTAAACTTTGGAGCGTGGGTTGGCGACCACGGGACCCTTAGCTGAGTCCTGGCATTGCTTCCACTTACTTGTGCCAGGCTCCTCACTTTCATCTATCCTATCCGACCTCCCTTGGTCAACTCTTCTTCTTTTCCGACCCCGACGCTATTAGGTTTGCGAGGGCTAGGGAGTCCTTCATTTTCACGCCCTTCGTGGCCCTTGTCTTCCTTTGGCCGATACCTTCATTTTTCGAAGTCGGACCCCTTCCATTTTTTCTCTCTGATTAGTGTTATGTAGAGGATGGTTGCCTAGTTGTACTTCCTCTTAAAACAATAATCACCACCACTCCTCCAATTCGTTTTCACTTTGCACCCTTAACTCTTTATCCTTTTTTTCCATTCCTCTTGTAACTTTATTTCACAAATTCTCTTTACCGAACATAGATACCTGTTTAACTCCCCTCCGTACTCCCATTCTCTGATTATCCATCTTACAATTTTCTGCTCATCCCCTTCTTCTAATACTGTTCGGCTTTTGACACTCAACAGTTTACTTCTTACCTTTACAACATCCTTACCTATTAAATGTAGATCATTGCCTACAGTCCCGCATAATGTCTTAACTCTACCCTTTAACCATCCATTATTCTTGTTTAGCCCCATCTAGCCCATAGTAACCCTCCTCTGTTTAACGTATCTACGTTCCTAATATTTAGCCCTGTCACGTCCATTACTTTATTAAAAACTATGCAGTCCTCTTTGCCTACACTCTTCTATCAATTCCTGCCTTTGTATATCTCTAATCCTCCTCGAAAGCACCCCCTGCCCTGTAGTTTCTTTCGTTATCCAAATCTCTTCCCGCATGTACCCCAATCCCACCCCCTCCAGATATCTTATCATATTTTCTAACCAGCATCCCTTATACATGCTCTTCTTTTGTTGCTTGTTGCTTTCCTCTCCTTTCAAATTCATCCAATATTTAACTCTTATCACACACTCCACCTCTATATCTTCCCCACACATAATTCCACCCCCGCATATGCTGTGCACTGAGGGAGCCCCATCACAGCCTTGCCAATTTTACTAACAATTTATCTTAAGTATACTCTCTTTTCCTCCATCCCCCATACTTCCGCCCCATACATTACCCTACCAAATACAACCGATCTTAAGAGTACGGTAGGCCCCAGGGGCTCTGAACTTTGGAGCGTGGGTTGGCGACCACGGGGCCCTCAGCTGAGTCCTGGCATTGCTTCCACTTACTTGTGCCAGGCTCCTCACTTTCATCTATCCTATCCGACCTCCCTTGGTCAACTCTTGTTCTTTTCCGACCCCGACGCTATTAGGTTTGCGAGGGCTAGGGAGTCTTTCATTTTCACGCCCTTCGTGGCCCTTGTCTTACTTTGGCTGATATCTTCATTTTTCGAAGTGTCGGATCCCTTCCATTTTCCCTCTAATTAGTGTTATATAGAGGATGGTTGCCCAGTTGTACTTCCTCTTGAAACAATAATCACCACCACCACCACCTAAGAGTATGGTACATGCCTGTGAAGGACCATAATTTTAACTACAAATCAGACACAAGATATCACCAGTAGTATGCTTCATATACACCTGGAATTCACTGTACAAGTGGAACTAACCTTTTAGAACCATAAAACAACAAAGAAAAATTAGTTAGTGAAGTATTTTAATAATTACGTTACTTTACCTTGGTATGTAATTTACTTTTTGGGAGTGTAGACAGTTTTTTGGTACCTATATTTCTGAAACTTATCAATAAAATCCACCAAATTTTTAACTGTATACAGAGAATGTGTGTGTGTGTGTGTGTGCACAAAGTAGACTACTATGGAGAACATAATTAACAGCATTAATTAAAAATTTGTACCAATACAACAATTTTTTGTTGGGTGTAGCTGAAGTGAAGTCCTTATTTTTTAAGATAGGTGCATGATTGTAGTCTACTTTACTTCAATTATCATACTGATTCTATATACAAAGTTTCAGCCTTCTAGCTTGAGTAGTTTTTGGTCTATTTGGTCTCTGCCTCGGCAACTCTTATTCTAATACCAATATAAATGGTCCGTTATTGGACATTATAAATTTTCCAGCTAGCTCATTCTTGGTTGCCAGCGCCTCGCCCTCGTGTGCTAGGGTGGGCTCATCAGTTGGTACCCAGCACACCCACCAATACGCCGGCTAGTGCATACCGTGGAGGCCACTGCGTAGGCCAACTGGAGCCACCGGCAGTGCCAATGCACTAAGAGACTTTGTCTCATCACCAAAAATTTATGCCTGCTTGGCCATCAGATGATATAGATGTTGATTCCCATAGGGAATCTGAAATATTTGTCCTGAATGAGCAAATTTATAATACCAATATAAATGGTCCGTTATTGGACTCCAATAAATTTGCTCATTCAGGACAAATATTTCAGATTCCCTATGGGAATCAACATCTATATCAACTCTTATTCTGTCAATAGCAGTGAGTGCATGCCTCCTGTTGTATCCTGCTCCCATGCCTAGCTGCTTAAACCATGCACCTGGATGATGCATCTTCATTAAAACATAACACTGCATCTAGAACTCCTATTTTCTGTGTCTGTAGACCCACAAAAACAGTTTTAGGAACACGGACCCAGATACATCGATTGAAACATTCATTTGGATTTTGAGTCCTCATATGAAGGCACTTCTCCAGTAACTCTGGATTGCTGAGATCCCTGTAAATAGGCTTTATTGTCTCAACAACAGCATAAGGTAAGAAGTGCTTATGCTGATATTCAGTACCATTTGCCTTTGCTTCCTGGAATTTGCACCATGTAATAGGACCTGTTGGGCAAAGTGCGTGGCAGGGATGTTCATCAGTTGATGGTTTGTGTATAAGACTAGCCCATACTGCTTTTCTCATATCAACAAGGTTTCCCTCATTCCTTCTAATGGCCAGTCCATAATATTTCTGCAGTAGATCTATTTCACCATCAGTGAGGTGACCTCTACCAGTCAGGTATTTCCCTTCAGAGAGCTTCTGACCTTTTAGGTCTTTTTGCAGTTTTCTCAGTCTAGTGCCTAACCTCTTCTGCACGTGGCCTACACACAGCATCTTTTCAATGGTTACAGAAGTTCTATATGGTTTAACCCCACATACTGTTTGGAAACCTTTAGAATCGCCATCACCAAGGTACTGCGTATAGCGTACACCATATAGATGCTCTGATCTGTTGAATATTTTCAAGACACCCTCTGGCTCCATGCCTCCACTGTATCCTTCAAAATTGATAGCACATGTATGGTCCTTACCACCTGATTTACAACCACAGCAATACTTGGTCAAGCACTCTACATCTATTACCTTACCACTTTCAAGGGAGGTAGCAGTAACATCCCCATTGAGAGAAGTATGGCCCCTTTTCTGCCAACTTCCATCAAATGCAGCTGCTATATCACAGTTTCCATCATTTTTCTTTACTGATTCTTTTAGAGCAGATTTTAAGGACATGCTACTTACATCTTCAAGGCATCTTAGTAACACTTTATTGTAATGATCAAATTGAGGAGGTGGAGGAAGATCCATAATTGCACAGAAAGTTTGTTTTGCTTTATACCCTTTGCCTATACAGCACATACCATAGGCTAGTCTTGTGTTCACATTATAAAGCCTCTTGTTATTTACCTCTGATGTATATACAGATTCCTCATGACCACAGACACTGCACATAATGATAAGTTTTGAGGCTAAACCCTTTCTACTATTTACATCTTCAAGCAGTTCAATACTACTTTCACTGTCACAATATTTACACTTTAAACATTTATTTAGTAAACTGCACACAACACTCAGTTCAATTATCACAGATCCAGAATTAATGTTTGGAATATTTTCTTCACTTAAGTTACTGCTGCATGAATCGTCCAAATATTTCAGTTTCTTTTTTGAAGCACTTGGTTGTACCTTAACCTCACTCTCACCAGAACCATTACTGGTATTGATTTGTTTTTCTTGCTCCTTAGATGTAAATCTACTTCCGTAGAACTTGCGCCTGCCAGCACCAAATTTCCTAGTCCTCGGCATATCTATGGAAACATTTACTACCGGTACTTATCTTTCAAGGAAAACTATTGTGATCAACACTATTATTTACTTATTACTGATGTGGAGAAAGATGAACATCGTGCACGTTAGCTAACTTTTGAAAGTTGAATTTACTATTTTTGCATAGAAATTACCTTTGCTGCCCCAAAGTGACTTGTTCAGAAAATATTATGAAGTTAAAATACATTTGACATGTAAAGGGGCGTCGCAGAGTTTTGCAGATATTTAAGATTAAGGCTGTGAAAGGTCCTAAAACATTAATAATATGTACTTATTGTATGTGGTTGGATTCAGGAAATATGGGGAATATTATAAGAGCATTTTTTTTTTTTTAAATTCGCGTACATGTTCCCTTAAGACTAACCTCAGAATATTGTAGCTAATTCCTGGAAGTTTGGCCACTAAATTTTTAACTAAGGCTAAGGCTACTATCCCCTTACTCCTCGCTCTTGTGATTTGATCCTCCCATGTCCCTTTTCTGTTAAACATCACTCCTAGATATTCCAACTTGTTTACTTGTTCCAACATCTCTCCCTGCACCATCCAAGTCATTTCTTTTTTTCTTCCTTTATGTTTCTGCATTACTACCACTTTAGATTTGCTCCCGTTAATTTTCAAGTCCCATTTCTTTGCATATTCTGACGCTGTATTTAAGCTTCTCTGCATCCCACCTGCGGTTAATGTCAGCAAAATCATATCGTCTGCAAAACTCAATCCCGGTATCTCCAACCCATTAATCACCGGTAGCGCCCAGTTGTTCCCCCCATGTTCATCCCAAATATCATTGATAAATAAAATAAACAATAACGGGGATAATTTGCATCCTTGTTTTAAACCGACCATAGACTCTATGGGCCTCCTCAACCTGTTTTCCTCCAATTTTACACAGAACAGCACAGCGCCTCAACTGCACGTATCAACTTCTCCGAAACCCCCAGCCTACCCAAAGTCAATTGCCGCTACAAACACCTTGCCTCTTATACTCAAGTATTTCTCTAAAATCGTCTTCACTATCATGGTATTGTCTACCGTTCTTTTTCTTTTTCTAAACCCCCCTTGGTAATCTGACTAAACTGCGTTGCTTTCCGCCCATTCACTTAATCTATTAGACCCCAGGGGCTCTGATCTTTGGAGCGTGGGTTAGCGACCACGGGGCCCTCAGCTGAGTCCTGGCATTTCTTCCACTTACTTGTGCCGGGCTCCTCACTTTCATCTATCCTATCCGACCTCCCTTGGTCAACTCTTGTTCTTTTCCGACCCCGACGCTATTAGGTTTGCGAGGGCTAGGGAGTCTTTAATTTTCATGCCCTTCGTGGCCCTTTTCTTCCTTTGGCCGATATCTTCATTTTTCGAAGTGTCGGACTCCTTCCATTTTTTCTCTCTGATTAGTGTTATATAGAGGATGGTTGCCTAGTTGTACTTCCTCTTAAAACAATAATCACCACCACCACCACCTTAATCTATTAGCTAAGACCCCTGTATAAATTTTACTTAGGAAAACTAAAAGAGATATACCCCTATCATTGCTCATACTGTTTTTGCTACCTTTCTTCTTGTATATTGGGCATAACATTCCTGTTTCTCACTCTTTAGGGTACTTACCCCCATCAAAAATCGTATTAAACACTTTCACTATGCGCTCTATCATTGTCCCAATTTTTCTTATTTCTTTCCAAAACTTATTATTGATACCATTGCATCCTCCCGCAGACCTACATCTGATTTTTCCTATCACTCCTAATGTTTCTTCTTTTGTAATTTCTTTGTCCAGTTCGTATATTGAAACTCCCCTATCTCTCCAGATCACTTCTTCCCCGTTCTCTCTCAACCATTCCTCCTCCCTCCACCGAGTAGTTCACTAAAGTAGTTCACCCACTGCTCATCCTCAATACTTGTTTTCTCAAGTCTCCTTCAACCTTTAACTATTCTGTTTCTTCTCTCCCAAACTGTTTTCATTTTATTCATCCTACACTCTTTATTTACCGCTTCCGTTTGTTCTTTCATCTTCTTTCATTCTATCCTCAAGTTACAGAAAACTTCTCTTTCTGGGCTCCCACCTTTTTTCTATACTCTCGCGCCTAAAACCCTCTTTCGCATTACCTCACATTCTTTACTAAACCATCCTTCTCCCTCTGTTTTTCCCCTCCTACCTTTTTCAATCTGGGCTATCCTCTTGGTTGGATGAAGAAATAATTCGAAAACTCTATCTATGTTATTTTCCTCCAACGCGACCTCCCATCCATACCTTAGTAATTGTAACTCTTTTTTTACTATCTTATCCCATTCCTGTTCCGCTTTCTCTGTCCATTTATATTTAACATACCCTTCTTACCATCTTTATTTTTGTGCCTCCCTTCCCTCTTTTTTAACAATACCCACACTGGAAAGTGCTGTGATTCAATCCAATATCCTACTTCCATCCGTACTATTTCCTCTAGCAAATCTTCCCAGCTTAATACTATGTCAATCACGCTTCCTCCCTACTCTGAAACATATGTCATTTTCCCAGTACTATCGCCCTCCTTCCATCTATTTATTTGTAATATATAAATTCCCCACTGCACACATTTCTAGGAGTTTCTCACCATAACTGTTTGTGCCTTTATCTTCTTCTACCTTTCGTTATTAACTTTCCTTCTTCTCTACTATAAACTGGGCTCTGTTCCCCTATTCTCGCATTCCAGTCTCCAAATAACAACATATCATCCTCTTCAACAAATTTCTCTCTTATCATGCTAATATCCGCCGATAACTCTCCAAAAAATACTTATTTGTGTATAAAGAACTTCTAGGGTGGCAATATGCGAATGCTAAACTTATCTCCTTAAACTTTCCATCATCCCTCCCAATATTAAATCTAATCCAGATAACCTCTTGCATCTCTGCCCCAATATCCTCTACAAGTCCAATAATGTCTTCCTTTATTAGAAGAAGTATTCCTCCTGGGGTGCGTGTCTTATTTATCTCCTTTCTTTTGTATTTATATTTATATTATATTTAACCACAAACAAGAGTGCCACAATGTCGTAACTTCCCACTACTTTTTAACCTGTTTATTGCCTAGTTTGCCCAATAGCCCTTCAGTATTCAGAAATCCTATTTTCCAATTTAGTTATGGCTTACCCTCCCCCTTCCAAATTACCTCCCTATTCTTACTCTTTGTTACTACAGCCCTCTCACTCTCTGTTTCCATTTCTCCTTTCTTAACATTTTTGTCGTTCTCTTCCCTCCGTATCCTCCATACCTTTATACATTTCACTCCTTAAGTCTTTTAGACTCTTACTTCTTCCTTTGTGTTCGTCACGCGCCTCACCTCCTTTATGGTTCTCTTGACCACTGCACTCTGCACTTAACGATTCTTGTGATTCCGCCTCACACACCACTTCTTGACTCTCTTCTTCTAGTTCCGCACTGCGCTTCCCGCTTCCTCCTGGGTTGTTCCCCTCACTTCCCTCCACTCTATCCCTATTTGGTTCTGCGACCTTCCTTACATCTTGCACTGCCCTCACTTCCACCTCTGTACTGTCGTGATTGTCCACCGCTTTCAATTTTGAGGGTCAATGATCTTCGATGTTAGGCCCCTTAAAACAACAAACATCATTTCAGTTTTGACACTGAAAACTCTCTAAACCATTTTCCATTTGACACTACTAGCCTCTGCCCCCTTAGGTGTGCTTTTAGCCCTTGTTGGCTCTCTCTCGAAAAATGTTTGTTCAGAGTTTTCATATTTTCACTTCCTTCTTACCCATGTCTCTCTTCACCCATACTCTCTGTCCTTGTAAGTTATTGGCATTTCTTAACTCTATTTCTGCCATTAGGGTATACAATAAGTTTACTCTAATTGGTCTGCGGCCTTTAGCTTTGCCCACTCTTTCCACATCGTCTATATCTACTTCACTAAAATGCATCTTCATCTTATTCTGTATGATCTCTACCACCTTACAAACAATTTCGACCTTGCTTTCCTTCTCATCTTCTTGCTCACCATATACAAATATCGATTTCATCTTCAACACCTCCTCTTCTAGATATTTTACTTTCCCTCTTAACAGCTCTATTTCTTTCCCATTACTACACATTCTGCTCATCGGTTCTTCTGTCTTAGCTTCTATCCATTTCTTCATATTCCCTATCTCCTTTGTCTGCTCTTTCATCATATCTTTTATTTCACCTGGTCTCAAGGGCAGGTTTCCTATATGACTTCCCTCACTAACAGCTTCAGTGCTGCCAAACCTTCCAAGCTGAAGTTGGCACTGGTATTCGGGCCGGGGTTTAATTCCACCCCACCCCCACCAATTACCAGAAGCACAGCTAACATTGCTGCTACCAGAACCGTCTCACCCATCATTGCCATCTCTTCTTTTTTTCTTTACCAAAGCATTCTTGGACTCTTTCCTCTGCTTCCACTGCCACCTCCCAATCGCGGCCCGGTACTGTTCCACTTCCACCATATTTCTCGGCACGCACAGCAAGACGCGTCCGCATCGACCGATTGCTCAAGCTACACTCATGGAGAAGTGAAGAAAATGCCACAAGATCGAGAGGTATGCAAGTCACAGCCATGATTGGGCCTGTCGGATGGCAGAACAACCTATGATTATGATGATGATGATGATGATGCAGAAGATCTGGAGAAATTGCTGAATGGTATGGACAGAGTCTTGGAGGAGGAGTGCAAGATGAGAATAAATAAGTCCAAAACTTTTTTTACAAGTTGCTATACGTCGCACCGACACAGATGGGTCTTATGGCTACGATGGGACAAGAATGGGATCGAATTGGGAAGGAAGCGGCCTTGGCCTTAATTGCCTGGTGTGAAAATGGGAAACCACGGAAAACCATTTTCAGGGCTGCCGACAGTGGGGGTCTGGAGTGTAGCATTGTATGGAAGTGAAACATGGACGATGACTAGCTCAGAAAGAAAGAGAATTGAAGCTTTTGGAATGTGATGTTACAGAAGAACGATGAAGGTGAGGTGGATAGATCGAATCATGAATGAAGAGATACTGTATCGAATTGGTGAGAGGAAAATGATTTAGCTAAATTTGACGAGGAGAAGAGATAGAGTTCCCCCTGTGGGTGGGGCGGTAGAATAACACCCACGGTATCCCCTGCCTGTCGCAAGAGGCGACTAAAAGAGGCCCCAGGGGCTCTGAACTTTGGATCGTGGGTTGGCGACCACGGGGCCCTCAAGTCCTGGCATTGCTTCCACTTACTTGTGCCAGCCTCCTCACTTTCATCTATCCTATCCGACCTCTCTTGGTCAACTCTCGTTCTTTTCCGACCCCAACGCTATTAGGTTTGCGAGGGCTAGGGAGTCTTTCATTTTTCACGCCCTTCGTGGCCCTTGTCTTCCTTTGGCCGATATCTTCATTTTTCGAAGTGTCGGATCCCTTCCATCTTTTCTCTCTGATTAGTGTTATATAGAGGATGGTTGCCTAGTTGTACTTCCTCTTAAAACAATAATCACCACCACCACCACCGAAGAGATAGAATGATAGGACACATCTTAAGATGCCTAAGACATATACAGTTGTTTCTTTTAGGGACGTGTAGGCGGTAAGAACGATAGAGGTAGACAAAGGTATGAATATGAGAAGCAGATTAGAGCAGAGGTAGGTTATAGTAGGTGGTTATGTAGAAATTAAAAGGTTAGGACAGGATAGGGTAGCATGGAGAGCTGCATGAAACCAGTCTATGTACTGATGACTCAAACAACAACAACAACAACAACAACGTTCAAACACTACGGAGGTATTCATCATCCTGGGATTCTGTAATTTTCTGAAAAATTAATTCGAAATATCCATAAAACAAGAGGATCCAAAATTTCACTTAGCACAGTAACTTACATGCTTACGGTGAATCTGCAACGATGTAAGATGGCGGCGGCTGCAACTTCCGGCTTCACTAGCACCAATGCTTCGAGATAAGAGCTCTGCCTGTCTGTGCTTTCAGGCCCTTTGCGTTTGTTTTCAATTATAAAATACTGTGTGACGTTGGCGTTGTCCGGTTTCTTGCCTAAATGGTTAGTGGGCTGGCCTTTGTTCACAGGGGTCCTGGGTTCGATTCCCGGCAGGATCGGGAATTTCAACCATAATTGTTTAATTCCGCTGGGACGGGGGCTCGGTGTATGTGTCGTCTTCATAATCATTTCATCCTCATCACGACGTGCAGGTCGCCTACGGAAGTCAAACCAAAAGACCTGTATCTGGCGAGCCGAACTTGTCCTCGGACACTCCCGGCATTAAAAACCATACGCCATTTCATTATTTTTTTCATTGCCATCGTTAAGAATAGCGGCGATTCGGAATTAGAAGTGGGCAGAAAAATGTATAGACAACAAAAATTCCGGGATTCTGCGAAATGCAGTGGAGGATAGGGGTAGACATCGATTTTTTTAAATGCTCTCTGAGCGAATTTCGGCAGACAAGCAAGGGTTGACAGTTTACCAATGATATATTTTTGAGATTCTGATCCATTAGTATACAATAAAACCTTCACCAAAAGAACAATCACTTTATAAATAAATAGAAGTACGGCATTATTATACAAAACAGCCATTTAGTAGACACTAGACAGAACTACACAGACACATTAAGTGAAACTGCCAGACTGACGAATGCGCGCGGCATGACTTCAGCAAAAATATACCGTACCCCTGTTTCCCTTCCTCACAGCATAATGCTAAAAGTGCGATTAATATCTGATGAGATGGCAAAGACCTGCGCGAAGCCCCGAGCTGGGTGGGGAAGGCAGTGGAGCGAAATGAAGCCTTCCCAGGAGTCGATGTGAACACTTTACTCAGACTGCAGCATATGGACTCGCAATTAAGGTTTTGCGATATTGGCACTTCTACACGCTGCTGCGCGAGTTTTCACAGTTTGCCGTTAGTTGCGTCCCATGACATGTTGTACGTATTTACGCTAGGCAATATTTAAAGAAATTAGAGGAAATAATTAGGTGATTGACAGTTCGATTCATTGGCTGAATGATCAGCGTTGAGGCCTTCGGTTCAGAGGGTCCCGGGTTCGTTTCCCGGCCGGATCGGGGATTTTAATCACCCCAGATTAATTCTTCTGGCCCGGGGACTGGGTGTTAGTGTTTGTCGCAACACATTCATCTTCATATTCACACAAAACACTACACTACCTACCACCACAGAAACACGCAATGTAGGGTTGGCATCAGTAAGGGCATCCGGCCGTAAAACAGCCAAATCCACAAGTGCGACACAGTTCGGGGTGATTGACAGGTGATTGACAACAATGTTTGTGTAAATTGTTTTTTTTCATAAATCCCCGTTTTAGGTGGCTAAAACGGAAGAATTTTTTTTTCTCCACAAAGTGGATTGATTGTTAATGTCATAAACACACCATGAGTAAATCGCATGAATTAACCTGCTTTAGAATGTTCTTTCTTTCTTTCTTTCTTTCTTTCTTTCTTAATCTGTTTACCCTTCAGGGTCGGTTTTTCCCTCGGACTTAGCGAGGGACCCCACCTCTACCGCCACAAGGGCAGTGTCCTGGAGCGTGAGACGTTGGGGAGGATGACCAGTGTCTCGCGCAGGCGGCCTCACCTGCTATGCCGAACATGGGCGTTCGTAGGGATAGGAAGATTGGAAGGGAGAGGCAAGGAAGGGGGAAGGAAGCGGCCGTAGGCTTAAGTTAGCTCCCCCTGTGGGTGGGGGCGGTAGAATAACACCCACGGTATCCCTTGCCTGTCGTAAGAGGCGACTAAAAGGGACCTCAAGGGCTCTGAACTTTGGAGCGTGGGTTGGCGACCACGGGGCCCTCAGCTGAGTCCTGGCATTACTTCCACTTACTTGTGCAAGGCTCCTCACTTTCATCTATCCTGTCTGACCTCTCTTGGACAACTCTTGTTCTTTTCCGACCCCGACGCTATTAGGTTTGCGAGGGCTAGGGAGTCTTTCATTTTCACGCCCTTCGCGGCCCTTGCCTTCCTTAGGCCGATATCTTCATTTTTCGAAGTGTCGGACCCCTTCCATATTTTCCCTCTGATTAGTGTTATATAGAGGATGGTTGCCCAGTTGTACTTCCTCTTAAAACAATAATCACCACCACCACCACCTTAAGTTAGGTACCATCCCGGCATTTGCCTAGAGGAGAAGTGGGAAACCACGGAAAACCACTTCCAGAATGGTTGAGGTGGGAATCGAACCCACCTCTACTCACTTGACGTCCCGAGGCTGAGGGGACCCCGTACCACCTTTCAAATTTCGTGGCAGAGCCGGGAATCGAATCCGGGCCTCCGGGGGTGGCAAATAATTACACTAACCACTACACTACTGAGGCGGACGCTTTAGAATTTAAAAGTACAAAATTAGGTATTTTTGCTCAAAACCTACCGGAAAATGGCGTCCTCCCACCCACCCTGCACCATTGCCTAAGAAACTTAAAATAAAACATTTTTCAGCTTGTCCCAGTTATATGTGAAGTCAATTTAGTTTTGGCCGGATGCCCTTTCTGATTCCACGTGATTTTTGAGATGAAAATCTCAACCGAGACTCGAATTTCATTCTTCCGGGTGGAAAGACACCAGGTTAATTAGGCAAAAAACGAAACCAAACCTCATGGCACAACAACTCCCAAGGGCCAAGCCTTGCCAAGCGACCGCTGCTCGGTTCGAAGGCCTACAGATTACGAGGTGTCGTGTGGTCAGCACGACGAATCCTCTTGGCCATTATCTTGGCTTCCTAGACCGGGGCCGCTATCTCACCGTCAGATAGTTCCTCAGTTGTAATCACGTAGGCTGAGTGAACCTCGAATCAGCGCTCAGATCCAGGTAAAAATCCGTGACCTGCCCGGGAATCGAACCCGGGGCGTCCGGCTAAGAACCAGGCACGCTACCCCTACACCGCGGGGTTGATCAGGCCCCCTTGATAATTTAACTTATGCTTTTGTTCTCAAAAGGATGAGCCGTTTGCCCAGGAGACTCCCGCTGCATATAACATGGCAGCTTCTTTCGTTTTCTCCGTTCTGCATTACGATGTGTTGTATGTATTGTTTTTACTGTAATGTAACTGTTTTGCTTATTGTTTTGCGCTCCATGGAGTGACACTGCACCACTAAAATTATGTTAATTTGTCTACTACTAAACCTGAAAGTGAAGGCGGGCCTCCCTTAGACGGTAACGCCGTCTCTAAGGCTGGGAGATTTGGTACGCTGAAGGAGATGCTCGTGGAAGGTGAGGGGGTTGGCGGCCGTGGCCTATACTAGGAACTGTCCCGGCATTCGCCTTAGTGCAGGAGAATGGAAAACCATTCTCAGGAGAGCCGACGGTGCGGGGGGGGGGGGGGGGCGGGGGGAAGAGATTGTAAGCAATTTTATTGGCCGCCTCGGACACCGCAAGCAGACTGTATTAATAAGAATAACCTTCGAAGGCTCATCTCTCCCGAATACAGAGGCGTAGAGCCCCGGTAGAGCCGTGGCCACCCCTCTGCTCGATTGGTCGGTCAGATTACAGAGCAGTGGACCACGGACCAGCTGTGGCCACTTGTGGACCGAGACCCACTTTGCATCTTCTTCTCTTCTTCATCATCCTGATACGTTTCTGTTTATGCAGGTCGTTCAACTCTGCATCTACCGACCCTAATTTTTTCGTGATTAAATCTCCCTTAATTCTTGGCCGAGAGTTGATCACTCTAGGCTCTAGAGTGGATTGGAAAACAAATTTTCGGTACGGTAATACACCGTCGGATATATCTTAGTAGGTATTAAATTTTTAAAAAGTAAGATACTAACGAATTTTAAAACTAAATATTTGGGCGCCAAGGAAGTAATAGTGGTACTTTTTCGAGTTTCGTTTTCCTCTTTTGAAATGTTTTTTGGTTGCTAGTTGCTTTACGTCGCAACGACACAGATAGGTCTTATGGCGACGATGGGACAGGAAAGGGCTAGGAGTGGGAGGGAAGCGGCCGTGGCCTTAATTAAGGTACAGCCCCAGCATTTGCCTGGTGTGAAAATGGGAAACCACAGAAAACCATCTTCAGGGCTGCCGACAGTGGGGTTCGAACCTACTATCTCCCGAATACTGGATACTGGTCGCACTTAAGCGACTGCAACTATCGAGCTCGGTCTCTTTTGAAATTAGGTCTAATACAATAATACTGACGAATTCAACTGAAATAGGCATAAGATGTACAGTCCGAAATGCAGAACATAGCAACAAATTATCAAACAAGTATTTACGCGTGATTCGGGACATACTGTGGTGAATGATGAGGGAGTGGTGGGGGGGGGGGGGGGTCGGGGGGAAGAGATTGTAAGCAATTTTATTGGCCGCCTCGGAAACCGCAAGCAGACTGTATTAATAAGAATAACCTTCGAAGGCTCATCTCTCACCTTCAGAAGAAAAGAAAAGTAAAATCCTGCGATACCGTAGCCTGACATTTTAGTTACAGCGCGAGGGATTTGCTGCGTCTGTGGCAGTCTTGAAAGTGATGTAACTTACAGAAGTTGTTATCACATTGCAACTGATAGAGTATATAATTGGTGTTGATTTTATTCCACTTGCATTTTATAACAGCAAGTAATACGTATACCGGTATTTGGCTTCTTTAATCTGGAGTTCTGATTCATAATTGCTGCCGTAACAACCGTGACCACTTATACCAACATTTAATGTAATCACATTGACAGTATTGCGATTTATGTGAGAGAAGATTTACGTTTTCTTTTGCAAAATTATTAGAAAATTATTATATTCCGTCATTGCTCTGTGGTCTCGCTTAGTTCTACACTTCTTACCATGAAAACTGAGCTCGTTTTGTGCCTATTTTACATTGCCGTTGAATAGAAATGCGTAAATGTTTCGTTCTAAGATTTCGAGATATTTTTTTCAGTTATTGAAATTCAACTATCACCTTTAAACGGTTGCACATTTACTATTAATAACATTATTTTTAATCTATATCGTAAGAAGATATTTTAGCAAAAAGGTTAAGAGGTTCTCGTAATATAATATTAACCTGAGTGATGTTCAGTTAGATGATTGACAGGTTGGTATTGATGAATGCACTTGATGTGTGGCAAGAGTAGTGGGCAGGTGGTTATTGTTTTTGTGACGATTGTGTTGCTAATTATGAATTGTAAGTAAATGAAAACCAACATTGTGTTGTAAATGAGTTGATTTAGTAACGAAGACAGTGCCTGTTGCTTTAGTTTATACATTTACCATGTCAACGAATTGTCACTCAAAAAATTATATTTTAATTGATTCATAATCACATGACATCAGACTAGAGCAATGTAACTAACACTAGAGAACTAATGTTTATGACGGCCTAGCTTCATACTGCAATGTTGACTTAAATGTATATCAGGACTAGTGTTTAATAGTTGGAAACTGGAAGAAGTTAGTGTTACCAAATACACTATAGAGGTGTTGCGCGACCTGCTTAATATGCGTTCGTTTATGTGCTGTAAAACAGAAGGTCGTTCCTGTGTGAATGATATTGCCGTTTTGTCATATAACTGTGAAGTATTCTGGAATTTGATTTTGCATGTCGTTCTTTGATATGCCATTAATGTGCCCTTTGCTTGACAATTCAAAGAATGCCATATGAAAGACGGTGAAATAATCGCTCGTTGTATTTTTACAATTCTGATATAATTTAGGATTGGTGAGTTACTGGGAAGTGTACATATATTTAACACCGTTTTTCTTGGACTGTTTGTTGTAGACCCTATATTTTGTCTTTCTTGATTGTAATGCTGGAACTAGTAATTTCTTGATAAGTTATTTCAGATTTATTGTAACCTATAAATGTCGTTCATCTCTGGAATATGAGGGGGATGTATATGTGCAGTCGAAAGGATACTAGAGCGATATGTCTGATGGGATAAGAAGATGATGATTCTTTTAGGGGCCTAAGAGGGACAGTAGAAGGGAGGGACCAAAATAAATTTCAGCAGCCAAAAAGACTAGGACAAACCCAACGCCTCTCATCAACCTCTACTGAACTTGTTTGTGCCATCGAGAGAGCAGGCATCCACACTCGTCAAGGGATACCATTCGTACTTTTTGGTGTGGAAAGCGTAGATTAGTATAAGAGGAAGGATTGATAACCGCGAGAAAAGAGAGAGATGAAAAGGGGACTGTCCTGTCATTGTGAAATGCTAGTTTGGTCAATAGCAGTTTATTCACACTGTTTAACCATTCTCCATTTGAACCCTATATCTAATTTAGGATTCTCCTTTAATTCACTTTGTAAATACACACATCTCTCCAAATTTAATATATCTCCAAGTTCTACAGTTCATCTTTCTTCTTTCTTGTCGTTATACAATTTTTTTTTCTTTTCTCCATAGTTTCTACTTCTCCAGTATTCCAACTTCTTATTTACTGCATCTGGTTGTTCTTATCCTTTTCCCAAATCACAGTTTTATCAACAAGCAGTTTTGTGTTGATCTTGATATCCATGAGAGAATCGTTTTGGAACAATTCAATAATTTACAGGCTAGACCATACTTTCGGCATTGGTAGGGTCTATAGAGTTTGTGTGAATAAAGGATTCAATCATTTTGCTGTGTGGTTGATGATTTTGTCATTTGCAATTCTACTATTAAGTTGTTATTAGTGATTTAAGCCCACTAGGGAGCGCTTATGACTAGTTCTTTTCGGATGCTCGCTTTCCTTCCCTATACCTCTTGAGTCGTGCTATTCGTTTTTCCTTTATTTCCTGTGAAAGAGGTTTGCAAGATTTAACAACTTTTGGTAGAGGAGACCACTAATTTAGGCCGGTCTGAGACATCAGTATCAGAAATCCCAGCGAAGAAAAGTCCTTTTCTTACTTCATTGAGCCACAGACTTTCTTGTAGCTTTTGATAAGTTAGAAGATCTTCTTCGTACGCCTGCCGTTGTCCATTCTCAGAAGGTGCCTGTAAAACTTCAGCCACCTACGTCGCATGCTAATGTTAGTGGCTTCCAACCGTTGGTACAGTTCAGAGATCACTTTCAGTCGGTAGGTTCCATCCAGGAGCACTCTTGGCCCATGAATTTTCCAGAGGACACATCTTTCATTGGGGTGGACCAATTCGTTAAGATACCGGAATCAATTGACTTTTCATATCTTTCCATAGATGGTCGTCAACGAGGCTTTCCGGCATGCTTACTCTCGAAGTACTTGGTCTTTTCGGATCATATTTGTAGTCCTGTCTTGACTCTGCCTTGTGTAGGGATTGAACAACAACTGCTGCATCCTTAGAGTTTTTTTACTGACAATAAAATTATTCTATTCTAACCAACATATGTGTTTTCTATTTTAGTAGCCGTTGTGTAATCATCTGAACGCAGTGCAGCTAACTCTAGTTTCCATGTCTGAGTGGTCGAGCAGCACAGGCAGAAGAACGATCGTCTCCCCGGGTTACAACAAGCACTGTAATAACGAGTGTGTGTGGAACAGGGGACAGAGTTACGAGGTGAGTTCTTTGCAAGTTATTGGGCTGTCAGAAGTGTTACAAATCTTATGTGGAATACCTTATAGAGGAGAAATGTGCTCACTGCGACAGCCAGGGACTCGCCCAGCAGCTCCCAGAAGTACATTTTATGGATTGCACTAAAAGTGCAACCTTGGCATGCTTTCATAAACTATGAACATTTGGAGTATATTTAACTATATGAACAGTAGTGTTCTCCCCAGAAATTTTCGTCAGCCGGGTGGCAGGAACGAGTAGCTGGGTGGGGACTACTATGTAAGAAATGAAAAATAAAACTCCGCAGCCTGTTTCTAGTCATTTGACCGGGTCAGGAATGAAATGAATAAAGCCCTCATCTAGCTACGAGGATAGGAATTGTGCCGGTTGCCAAAGCCTTTCTCATTCCTCTTAGGGGGTTACTCAAATAAAGTGTAAAATCTGCGGTAAATTAAGAAATACCGTTGTTACTAGAGAAATATCTATACATACTTACGGGCGGTACACAGGACTCCCTTATGTAGCATTCTGCTGCTCGTGCCATCTTTTGTTTCTTTCTTGAGGTCCAGCACTAGCACCGACGAATTCTCATTATCTTTGTCCATATGACTAGCACGGGCAGTTCAAACAGCAAATTAGCATGATCCCTGGACCAATAAATGTATCACTTAATGAATGAGCTAGGGCCAAAACAAATGAACAACATGAAGAAAACGACACCTAATTAATTCAAACAACTTCATTGAACAAAGACATCACATTCAAGTTTAAAAACTTCTTGATATATCCATATTGAACCGGAATAAAAATTAGGAACAAAATGATGGGTCCATGTCTATTCAATACAAAACAATGCTATAAGATTAATTATAACTTTTAATTATTAACTGCTACTGGTTTCAACACTTATTCCGCATCATTTTCAGCCAAAAAAACTTTAGAAAACAGACATTCACATATTTAAAATAACATACAAAACAATGTACAGTACACATGAAAATATAAAAATCTTGTAAATGATTGAGTTAAGATTTAAATAATTAAGCGTGATCTGAAATCACTTCTTACAACACCAGTTTAAAATTAACAAAAATAACACCATTCTTTAAGTCACTGGTTAGTCCTGATGATCTGGGTTTACATTTGCGTCGCTGAAGTTCAAAGAGTTTGTCAATGTTCAAGAACAAGCACATGTTTTCTATAGTCGAAACATACGAAAACAAAATATAAGACCAAAATGGCCGTATTGAAAGGTTAGGTGCCTTGAAATTTAAAATAAGTAAGGCGTAATATAACACAGAGTGAAAATAATCTTAAAGAAATTTCACCTAGTCTTGAATTGCCAAGTAAAAGTTGTAAAAATTGTAAGGAATATAAGTCCAATTTCAGAGTTCATTTTCAAAATACAGAGTATATTCCATTTTAAAAATATATATTATGTTCCTTCTTAAGAACACAATGCAACATTTTAAGCCTAAAACAAACTTAGAGATTCCAAGTTCTACTTTATGTAAAGTGTGAAATGACTTATGTCAATTTTCGAAGGTAAGAAAAATGTCTTTTCTAACTGAAAACTCCCCTTTGACGAAACTTTGGCTGAAGTTGGCCTGGATGAAACCTTCTTGTACGAGTTTCAATTTTACTGTTGCTTGTAAGAGTTAGGCGAAAAGGATACCATATTTTGCTCCAGGACAAAACTTACGACACTCAGTGTCTTTCCTTACATATGCCTACAGACGTCGCCAGATGTCCCATTTGAACTAAGAATATCTCCTGGTACCCTGGGGGAAAATATGGTGCTTTTTTTGCCTAACTTTTACTACAAGCTACAGTAAAATAAAATAAGCGTTGAAACCGGTCCCAGTTAATCATTAAATGTTATAATTAATATTATAGCATTGTTTTGTACTGAATAGATGGACCCATCATTTTGTTCCTATTTTAAAGACTTCGCACACGAAAGTGTTCGACAAACAAAACGCATACGGAAGCGCTGCGACGTAGCAGAAAAAATAGTTGTAAGGTAGTAAAGTATGTATCCATATTATTCTCTACAAGTAAAATATTTCATACTATTTCTTAATTTACTGCAGATTTTAGACGTTATTTGAGTAAAAGCAGTTATCTTCCATTTGGGACAAAAATAACAGTGAAATTTTGTGGATACGATTCGTTCACATAACCCCTCTGGGGCAATGATTAATGACTATGAAATGATATTGGAGAGTGTTGCTGAAATTAAATATGGCAGCGAAAACCGCAGTACCCGCCTCCGCTTTGTCCAGCACAAATCTCACATGGAGTGACCGGGATTTGAACTACGGAACCTAGTGGTGAGAGGCCGGCATGTTGCCGCCTGAGCCACGGAGGCTCTACTATGTAACAAATTAATATGATAAAAATTTCAATTTATTTCCCTCAGGGCGTTGACAATATCAGACAGGTAAACATTAACTACAAAACTGAACTCATCACAAATCGCAAACAAGACATAACAGAGTAGTTTGAACTTCTAGTGTTCTACTGCTCCTTCATAATCATGCAACACAGGGCCTTCCCACTCGGTTGCTGTGAAAAGCCATACGAGCTTGTGACGTCAAGGGAAATAGAGTGCTCGCATGCAATTTCATGCTAATCCAGATACTGCCCCCTCGCGTGATATTATATACATAATAGTCAAGCTAAACATTTAAAACTCCCATGTCATTGATGGAATTATGCTGTCAATAATGATTTATAATTTAAATAAACAGTTTTATAGTATTTAAATTTAAATTTGGAATACCCATTGACTCAAATATGTATTAGTATTTTGTGACTAGCATGTATGTAGGTCATGGTAGCCGCGTGGTCTGTAAAAACGGCAGGGCGATGATCGCATTGAAAATGTCCTAGGGAGAATGACAGTATCTAGTGATAAACATATTTTTAAAATCATTATTTTTATTAAAATTTAGATGCAGTTTTTGTGGTTTCAAAATGAGAAAAAAAAAAAAAGTAGAATTTGTATCAAGATTAGTGCTAGATTTTGTCTCAAGTTTCTCTGTAATTATAAATAAGATTGTAATGTGCGTTTAATAATATATCAATTCTATTAAAATACACAGTTTTTCAGAAGAATTTTTAGAAGTCGTTAAATTTGTTCACGAGCTCTAATGCTTAATTTACTCATTTAAACAAACAATCTTACTTCAGTTTGTTCTTATGTCCTTTAATTTGATAAACATTTTGTCAGTTTTGCTCAATTATAATGTTTTCTGTCAACTGTGTAACACCCGTTACATTCAAAATAGTGAAATAACAAGAAAAACAGTGCCTTTTTTAAGATAGTATGTTTGGATTTTTACAAGTTTCTTTGGTCTGCAATAAACTTTGCAAGTTTCTATTAGCTGTCATCTCACAGAGTTAAATTTCACCATCCACCTCAACAAGTGGGTTGCATTCGTGTAACACCTGTTGCAGTATTTTTTTAAATATTAAAATACTGAAACAAGTTTTATTTCAGAAAACTATACTCCATAGTACACACAAAAGTAAGAGCTATCTTTTGCAATTGATGAGATTTTGATCAATTGTTATTTCATTTGCCAAATTTGTCGTTTTCCTGTTACAGTGGAATGCCTGACTTATTTTTATAGCCTAATATAATTGCTTAAGTACGCAGTAGTATTTCCATTGACTGACACACAGTCGGATATGACGTCATTCCCAGCAATCAAGCAAAATGCATTCAGTTACCAGCCCGCGCATAATAAAAGCAGAACTAAATGCAGTCTGTAACTAAACAATGTACAATACAGAACAACAATAATTTTCTATTCAACTTACCTTAATATAGGGGAGCATAGAGCACGCCCTCAGCTTTAAACTATTCATGCACCCTCGTGTGAGTGGGAAAGTTGGTCTTAAATAGGAACTCTGCCAAGTAGCCGGCAAAGTGAGCTTTCCTTCTCCTGAAGCCGGGAATGGAGTAGGACCTGTGCTTGAGGTGCCTCCTAAGGTAACCAATCCAGACCAATGGTTTTGTGATGACTAGTTGGACCTAACTAATCCAGACCAGTAGCTGTGTCACTAGCTGGCATAATGAATTACCTCACCTTTCGGATGCGCTCCTAGAGCCCTAACAGCTGCTTCCCGGCCCTAACCTCGGCTCTATCACAATCCAAACCCCCCTGTGGGTGGGGGCGGTAGAATTAACACCCACGGTATCCCCTGCCTGTCGTAAGAGGTGACTAAAAGGGGCCTCAGGGGCTCCGAACTTTGGAGCGTGGGTTGGCGACCACGGGGCCCTTAGCAGAGTCCTGGCATTGCTTCCACTTGCTTGTGCCAGACTCCTCACTTTCATCTGTCCTATCCGACCTCTCTTGGTCAACCCTTGTTCTTTTCCGACCCCGACGCTATTAGGTTTGCGAGGGCTAGGGAGTCTTTCATTTTCACGCCCTTCGTGGCCCTTGTCTTCCTTTGGCCGATATCTTCATTTTTCGAAGTGTCGGATCCCTTCCATTTTTCCCCTCTGATTAGTGTTATATAGAGGATGGTTGCCTAGTTGTACTGTACTTCCTCTTAAAACAATAATCACCACCACCACCACCTCACAGTCCAAACAAATCCACTACTTCGTAAGTTCAGAAGCAGCGCCACTGCACCTAACAATGTACGACTAGATCTTAAGATCAAGAGTTGGCAGCCTTGTGCACCGCATGGTCATGGCCGTCGCGAGAAGTCAGTGAGAGAGAAACAAATACCAATATATAGTTGATTTGTTATTGGACATTATAAATTTTCCAGCTAACTCATTCCTGGTTGCCAGAGTTTCGCCCCAGTGTGCTAAGTCGGGCTCATCAGTTGGTAAATGGCACACCCACCAAGACGCATGGCTAGTGCATACCGTGGAGGCCACTGTGTAGGCTATTTGGAGCCACCGGCATTGCCAGTGCACTATGAGAGACTTTGTCTCATTTTAAAAAATTGATGCCTGCCTGGCCATCAGATGATAAAGATGTAGATTCCCATAGGGAACCTAAAATATTTTTTCTGAATGAGTTTGAGGAAAGATCCTTTTTTTACTTGAGTGTCTGAAGACGAGGCCCAATATAATATATGTTCATTTTGGGTCATTATAGGCCAGAAAATGGTGGGTTTTATTTGTCCTTTTCTGAATTTTTCGGTGTGTTTTGGGTTAATAGTACTTTTTTTAGCCATTTTTTACGTCTCAACGACTTTTTTATCACCTTCTTTCGATTACATTTGTACTGCCTGTCCTCAATTCGAATCATTAGTTCATGCATCACCTCTTCAACATCTTTTCTGTAGTAAGGGATAAAATTAAATGAAGATGAAGTGAAATGAAAAACTGAAACTAAAGCTTGAAAAAACCAGGGGTATCAAATCATGTGCAAAATAGGTGAAATATTAAAAGGAGAAAATTTTGATGCGAGTGTTTTTGAATAGGAAGATCTCACTTGCTCCAAATATGAACCCTTAACATCCGTTGATGTGATGTGAAGTTCCTCGATGTTTCACAACGTGCTGTCTAAAAACAGGTGATCCTTTACGCCTAAGATCCTGGAGCTGACTATTGCGATGTACTACAAGATGTAAGGTTTCCTAATTCCAATTTCTGTAACCCTAGTGTTGTTAAGCCAAATATGATTCCAGTTATACAAATTTAAATTTCTTTCTCCAAGATGTCCATTACGGGTTCACTGAATTCTTTCTAGGTGGAAAAATATTTAATTGTAAAACAGTTAGAGGAAGAACAATATGGCTGATTAGACTGATTAGATCAACAATAGAATTGATATTTACAGTGCAAACGATAATGGAAAAATATCTGGAAAGGAACAAGGAAATCATCTTTGTATTTTTGGATTTGGAAAAAGCTTATGATTAGGGGCCGTATTTTTTGGTAATAACGATATGCACGAGTTTTTTTTGATATCTTCTTTCTTGTCTATATATGCCTTCCCAGGTACTAAAAACACCGTATTTTAGCAAAATGAACTCGCGAAATTTGATTTATTGCGTGAATTGCACAAATAATCACGAAATATACACCACTTGGTGCGAAAAATGCGAAATGGCATCGGAAGATCTCTCCAATAAATGTTTAAATGCTTCTGAGAACTTGACTATTGTAGTTTCCTTCTCATTTACTTGATAGCGCTGTATATTCTCCTCACAAATGCACACAAAGCGGTACGCACTGTGTATCGAAAGTATGTGTATTTAGTTCCGTGATCTCTAAAGCAGTCTATAAAAATCAATATCTGTTATCGATTACAGCAAATAGCGCTGTGGTCGTAACAAGATACAAGACCGGTTGTATAGTAGGGCCCACGAGAGTTGAAGTCTGACAGGTGAGCGGCGAAAGCTGTAACTACGAAGTACGCTGCGTTGTCATAGTTACCTTCATTTGCGGCCTACCACCCTTTCAGACAGGCTGAGTGTTTAATAAAACATGCAGGCCTAGGCCTAATACAATTCATTTACCCTTGACCGGTTCCTAAGCTCGTGTTAATAATTCCAGCATTTAAGACAGAACACGACATTATCGATATATATAAAAGATTTCATAATCTCTAACAAAACCATCAGTTTCTGACAATAACCTCAACAAATGCACATGTTAATCACAGAATAGAACAACACTACCCGCATTGATAGTTTTTTATTATTTAACTCCGATTGTTAACGGTACCTGTACAATTCAGGAATAAACTACGGTATAATAAACACAATAGGAAGACGATACTTCATCGAGAAAAGAAATCAGTCAGAATATGAATGATAAAAGTGACTGAGAGCAAGCCAACCCACGTGGTGATAGCGTCCTAAAATGTTGCAACTCTGTTATCGTTGCCATAGCAACAGGCCATTTTCGAGCAGCGTTAGTCAACTTTTTCTTGCCGGTGGCGCTAAACGTCAGACTTCAACTCTTATGGGCCCTACTATAGATACAGCAGTGCGCAATGAGAGTTCGTTACTTACAAACATTTACCGGCAAATGTCCAACAATTAAGTATAAAAATGCCGAAAACTGAAGTCGCAACAGGTTTTTCGAGAGCCGAGGAATACAACAGTGAGGGGTTCTATGTATAGTACGCGAACTTTTTCTGGAGCCCTAGTTCCCATTCAGCACTATGGAGTTCAGGGCTCAAGAAAAGGTTTGCGTACTATATTTGATGCTGCAAGAAATATTCTAATGTACCAATAGTGTACCGGTAATATTCGTAAAGTGGAAACGTGCAATATACACTGCAGAGAATCAGAATGAAGCAAATGAACATAATTCTAAGCGGCAAATAACAATCGACGATACTTTACAGATCATAAAGGTGTTGAAAAATTATAGAGAGCAATTTGTAATAGACACAAAAAAAGCATTCATGCAAGCCAACATTCCTCTAGAAAAATAGGATAATCCTGGATTAGGAAGAGAATGAATATAAAAGGAAAGGTAAATAATACTGTCTTTACTGTAAAATATGACGGTATTGGTAGGCCTATTGTAAATAAATCGCCTGTTTGAGTAGTAATAATGTTATTGTTTTTATGTCCCACTAACCACTTTTTACGTTTTCCGGAGACGCCGAGATACCGGAATTTTGTCCCGCAGGAGTTCTTTTACGTGCCAGTAAACTACTGACACGAGGCTGACATATTTGAACACCTTCAAATACCACCGGACTGAGCCAGGATCGAACCTGCCAAATTGGGGTCAGAAAGCCAGCGCTTTAACCATCTGGGATACTCATCCCCGACCGGGGAAAAAGAGCATATCCATGAACATCTTCCAGAGCTATATGACTTTGCAAAATGCAATGAAAGCACATCTGGTTGAGGAAGTGAAAGAAGACAGTGTTAGCAAAGTTTTAGGAGGTTTTATAAAAGACCACAGTGAATTTGCATCAAAGTGTTCGCAAGCATTATGATTTCCGACATATAATGTGGTCAGCGAGAGCTGCTTCTCTGCTTGCACAAAGACACTTCCTGACTGTCGCACAACTCTGCATGCTGTTAATGTTGAAACCATGCTTAGTTTGTACTTTGGAGACAAGTAATTCAACGTCTAAAAATGTAGGCTATGTATAAATGTATATCACAGGGCAGATCACCTAACTTCATTTCAAATTATCAGCGATTTATATATTTATTTCTATAACAATTTGCATATTTGGTCTTTCTAAGATTTAATAATAATCATACATTACAAGGGTTTACATTAAAACTCCTTATCAAAAAGTTAGTTACATTTACCCCATACGCTACTACAAGGAAGATTTCGCAGGACACATCGATCAGTATAACAATTTATTTCACAAAATACCTACCGAAATACTGTCAGTTTTAACACCGAAATCAACAGTTTAATTTCACAAAAAAATAAGGCCCCTACTTATGATACAGTTAAGAGAAAACATGTTTGGGAATGCCTACGGAAAGGAATATACCAAAATCATTAATTAACAAGATAAAAATGTTGTATCATTAGAGTAAAAGCAGTGTACAAGTGGGAAGTGGTGACTGAAATATTTTATACAAAAAAGGTCTCAAGCAAGGAAGTGCGCTGTTTATTATATTGATGGATGAAATCAAAAAACGTGTCAAACAGTTGCAGATGATGTGGTGATTTGGGGAAAAGGAGAAAAGGAAGTACAAAGGAGACTGGACATTTGGAATGAAAATCTGAAGGAGTTTGGAACGGTAATTAATAAAAAGAAAACTGTAGTCATGCACTGTGGAAAAGAGAAAAAGAGAAGCCAAGTGAACATAGACGGAGAACAGTTAGAGAATGTAGAACTGTTTACATATGTGGTTAGCATTATTAATGGAAGTAATTAAATCAACCCTGAAATTAATAAAAGAGTAAGTAAAGGTACAACATTTTATCATCAAGTCAGAGAGCTTTTATGGGATGACAGAGTACCCAAGATAACGAAATTAACATTATATAAACAATATTTCATACCAATTGTGACATACGGACTGGAAACGCTGGTAACTAATAAGAGACAAGATAGATCCAAGCAGTAGAAATGAAATTTTTAAGAACATCGGTTAAAAAGACAAGAAGAGATAGAATTCAAAATATTAAAATCAGAGGAGCTAAATATAGGACCATTAGTACAGAAGATACAGAAAGCAAGACTGTGATGGTTCGGACATGCAAAAAGAATGGGAAAGGAACGGGTAGCAAGAAGGGAATTGGAAAGAGAAGTTAAGGGAAAGAGACCAGTTGGAGGACCGAGAAGAAGGTGGATGGATCAGATTTGGAAGGACATTAGAGAAGCTGGATTAGATGTGGCGGAAGTAATGGAGCAGGAAAAGTGGAAGGACAAAAAGGAGGGGAGGAGGCCTGTTAACCACACCCCTGAGACTGGAGCGGGACATTGATGATGATATAAATTCTGCAAGTACTTTTTCTTTTAACGAACTCAGAATGCCTTTTTAAAATTAGGTGAATCTAAAAATACAGTATATGATGTGTGAAAGAGAAAGTTTTTCACTGTATGTTGCATACCACCAGAATGTTACATTTTTAAACATTATATTCCTCCATGAAATTTATAATTAAAACTAAAATTATGAATGAATTTGGATCACATTTTTACATATTTTTATAGGTCTCTTTAGGCAGTTTATAGGTCTTCAACTTCCGAGCCCTAGTTATTACAGACCGTTATGTTTTTGAGAATTCAGTCTGCAAGTCTGTGGGAATATTAACAAAGGCCCTCTGCAATCCGGTATTTATAACTAGATGTGTGGCCTCATTTAGTTCTACACATCTTACCCCTTGCTCTCCCTTACTTCTCTTACCTATCCTCCTCCATTCCCCTTACATGACCCAGGCCACAGTAACTGTACGCCTCTGAGGCCACCGCTACAAAAGCATCCGTTTGGATTCAGTGAACCGGTGCACATCAGCGCTCAAAGTCGGCTGCTGTTTTGCCTCTCCGCATGTTCCGTTCCCACTGTCCTTCACCACATATGACTGCCTATAATTATATTTTACCGGAAGGAGAGTTAATTGTCGGATGTAACTTGGAATATTTTAATAACGAAGATTTCATCATCATCTTCATCTCCCGTTTTCAGTTTCCCAGGTCGGCTTGTGAATCAAGGACCTCATCAAGGGTTATAAATTTCATTTTTGATTGATCCATATTGAACTGAGATTACATATAATTTATAATGGACTCTGTTATGGAGGGCAAGAGAAGTAGAGGGAGACCAAGACGACGATGGTTAGACTCGGTTTCTAACGATTTAAAGATAAGAGGTATAGAACTAAATGAGGCCACAACACTAGTTGCAAATCGAGGATTGTGGCGACATTTAGTAAATTCTCAGAGACTTGCAGACTGAACGCTGAAAGGCATAACAGTCTATAATGATAATGTATGTATGTAAAATTTTTCCACCTATTCAATACATTCTTTTTGCAGTGCATATATTTATTGCATAAAGTCGCTTGGAACCAGTTTCGACCCTACTCGGGGTCATCATCAGCCATAATCAAGTAAATGCACATTTTAGTTGAAATATCCTAAAACAATACGTATTCAATCAATGAACAGCATAAAACTAATGATATGAATTGTATGAACAAATATAATATGTGCCATGATGAGTAGTTGAATTGGACCAAGCACTATGGTTCCAGGTATGTTACAGATGTTAAAATGTTATGTAGCAATGAATGGACACATTAGGATAAAAGTACCTAAAGTAATTACAATAAATTATGCTACAATGTCAAAGTAAAAATAGTATACTCTCTAGTAAATTCTGTAGGTATTACAATCTATGTTGTGGCTCAGTTATACACTGCTTCAACAAGTTGACATGTGTCATTTGGTAGAATTTTAACTCTTAGTACAAAAAGTACAGATTTGTTGAAACTAGTTCCAAGCAACTTTATGTAATGTAAATATATGCATTGCAAAAAGAATGTATTGAATAGGTGGAAAAATGTTATCAGAATAAATTATATGTAATCAAGGACCTCCATCACTGGCTGTCTCTCCACCACTGTTCTCCTTTTTTAAGTACCTCTTCTGGTTTTCCTCCCCTCTTCTCTTTGCACACCCACACTGAATCTGTCCACCTCTTTCAGGTTCTTTCTCGAGGTCTCTTTCCTGTTAACTTCTCTGAAAAAGCTTTTTTGGCACTCTCTCTTCTCCCATTTTCATCACGTGCCCATACCACTTTAGCTTTGTTGTTTCTATCCTATCTTGAAGTTTCAAGATTCCTGTCCTTTTCCTTATCTCTTCATTTCTAATTCTATCCTTTCTGGTCTTGCCCTCAATACCTCTTAGGAATTTTATCTCCGCTGCCTGTATTCTACTCTCGTCTCGTTTTGTTGTAGTCCACGATCCAGCTGCATAGGTTAGTAAGGGTTCATAATAGGTTCAATTTAATACTTTCTTACAATTCTTCGGGGCATCTTGGCTCCACAAAATACCCCCTTACACTCTGATAGAAGCTGTTTGTTTGTTGTATTCTTTTCCCAATTTCCTCGGTTATCTTTCCATCTTTTGTGATCACACTTCCCAAGTACTTGAAAATTTTTAACCACTTCCAGAATTTTACTATTCAGTTTTATCTTTCCTCTTCCTTCCTTCCTTCCTTCCTTCCTTCCCCTTGTTGTCAGTATTGTTTTACTTTTCTCTGTGCTTACTTTCATCCCAAACTTTTCTGTCTCTTGATTCCATATATCTACTTGTTTTTGCACTTCCATTTCATCTTCTCCATATCACTTTATAATCTGCAAACAACATGGCTTTTATTGCCTGTCTTCCCAATCTCTGTTTAATGTTCTTATGAATTTCATCCATGACTATGATGAATGGTATGGGGGATAGTACATTTGCCTGTCGGAGACCAGTTTCAACTTTAAATCATTTTGTTTTTCCTATACTAGGCTTCACACTCTAACACAATTTTTGTACATAGCTTTTATCATTTGCACTTCCACTCTGTTAAGTTGCTTTTCCTTAATGTGTCCCATACCAACTGTCAGGGGACACGTGTCATAAGCTTTCTCTGTGTCAATAAATGTCATCACTATGTCTTTTCCAAACTCCCATCTTTTCTCCATTATATGTCTTAATGTAATGATCAGGTCAAATGTTGATCTTTCTTTCTTAAAACCATACTATTCTTCCTTCCAATACTCTCTCAAATATCTTAGCTGCATGGGCCATAAAGGTGATCCCTCTGTAGTTATTGCATTCCTTTTTATCACTTTTTTTAAATATTGGGATAATTAAACCCTTTCCTCACTCTTCTGAGATCTTTCTTCCTCCAGATTATTCTAAATAATCTATACAGCCACTGTAGCCCTATTGGTCCTGCCACTTTTATCATTTCCATAGTTACCTCATCCACTTCTGCTGCTTTACCGCTCTTCATCTTTTGTATGGCTTCCTCTATTTCTAACATCAATATTTCCTTTTCTTGTTCTTGGGCCAATGACCTTTGATGTTAGGCCCCTTTAAACAACAAGTATCATCATTTCTTGTTCTTTCCCCATTGTTTCTTCTTGCTCCTTCTCGTCTTCCAGTTCACTGTATTTAATGTTTAGCAATTCTGAGAAGTATTCTTCCAATCTTTTTAGTATATCATCTCTTTGCATCGATATCTGTCCTGTTTCAGTTTTTACAAATTTTGTATCTTCCCTATTTCATAAACTATTCTTCACCAAACCATACAAAACCTTTTTTCTTCCCTTTATATCCTCCTGTAAAGTTTCTGTGAAACTTTCCCAGCTCTTCTTGTACTATTTTCTTACATACCTTTTTAGCTTCTTTATATTTCTGCCAATTCTCTGTACTGTTGCTGCCTATCCACTTCCTCCAAACCATTTGTTTCTCTTTAACTGCTTCCTTTACCCTTTACTGCTTCATTCACTAATGAATTAATAAACTTGAACAATAAATGATTATTGTAACAAAACACTACTTAGTACACACATTAATACTGAATAAAATGCCGTTGTAATCAACATTAAGTCTACATTCAAACTGGTCAAGAACTGACCTTATTGTAGCACAGACTGGCATTAGTGTATTGCTCATGGCATGATAGAGAAAATCTAGGACATAATGTGAATAACCAGACACAAGAGAAGAATTGTGTGCATTTATTTGGAACTCCGAGCGTAACGAGTGTTTCAAAGTTTATAGATAAAGTTTGGAACAGTAAGTTTGCCAGTGTAAATGTTATTTGATCAGCGCCCTTTACTGTTCTCCCTGGGACCTTTTTAGTGAGCCCTGCTGTTTTTACAGGCCGCCCAGCTAACATAACCTAGATATCTGCTAGTTATATAATATGAATACATATTTGAGTCACTGGGTGCTCCAAATTAAAATTTAAATACTGTAAATTTTTTTATGTAAATGATAAATCTTCATAAATGTCAGCATAATTACATCAGAGTTTAAACGTTTAGCTTGACTATCACGTAGTGTCTTGAGCAAGCAGTATCTGGATTAGCACGGAGTCGCAAACGAGCTCTCGATTGTGCATGGTGTCGCAAAGCCGTATGGCACTCCACAGCAACCGAGTAGTAAACCTTTGGTGTTGCCTGATTATGAACGAGCAGTAGTTCAAACTACTTTGTCTTGTTCGTTATAACACTAAAATAGTTCAATTTTGCAGTTAATGTTTACCTATCTAATATTATTATTACTCTGAGGGGAGTAAATTGAAATTTTAGCATATTCATTTTTTGGGTAGCATTCCCCGCCTGGCTACTTATTCCTGCCACCTGGCTGACGAAAATGTCTGGGGAGAACGCTGCCCTTATTTTCAACATCAGTGGCTTCACGCTTAATTTTACTGACAAAGCTCCCACTCTCCCATTGTATCTGAAATTCTCGCTAGAGCTGACTGCAGTGGCTTCTTTTTCCGTGAACTTCGTCACTTCATAAATTATGTCCCTCACTTATGGATGCAGTTTCTTGTTTTCGGCATTGTATTAAATATAATCAACATCGCAGTCTCTAAATCTATTCACTGACCCTACACTAAATGACTTCACATTGTCGTAACATAATAAGTTGGGCTTGGAAGTTGACGAGCTATAAATTGCCTGAAAAGATCTGTAAAAGGACCTAAAAATATCCAAAAAATCTATAAACTGCAAAAAGGATGTAAAAAATGTGCTCCAGATTCATTCATGATTTTAGTTTTAATTCCGTATTTAATGAAAACTTCTGGTGGTATGCAACATACAGTGTAAAAGTATGAGTGAAATACTTCTTCTTTCAGACATAGGCTATCTTTTTTAGATTATCATAACTTAAAAATTTTAATTCCCTCTTTTTAAGAAATTTAGAATTTAGAATGAAATGTTGTCTTCCACATAGAATGATTTCAGCGAACCCCCTGGACAAATAATTGGAATCATATTTGACCTAACCACACTAGGGTTACAGAAATTGTAATTCGGAAACTTTACCTCAGTTGGCTTTGCAGTACATCACAGTAGTCATCTCCAGGTTCTTAGATGTAAAGGATCGTCGGTTTTCAGACAGCGTGTTGCAAAACTTTGAGAAACTTCTCTCCTCATTAATGGATGTTAAGGTTGATACTTGAAGCAAGTGGGATCTTCCTTTTCAAAAAACACTTATATCAAAATTTTCTCCTTTCATTATTTCACTCTTGCACACAATTTGATACCCCTGGTTTTTTCAAGTATTGGTTTCAATATTTCATTTCATCTTCATTTTATTTTCTCTCTCACTACAGAAAAGATATTTAAGAGGTGATAGATGAACTAATGATGATTCAAATTTAGGATGGGCAGTACAAATGTAGTCAAAAGAAGGTAAAGATGCAAAAAAAAGCCATTAAGACCTAAAAAGGTTATAAAAAGATGTATAAGCCAAACAACACCAAATAAAGGCAGAAAAAGGCAAATAAAACCCACCATTTTCTGGCCTGCAATGATCCAGAATGAACATATGTTGGGCCTCGTCTTTTGGCACTTGAGAAAAAAAAAAGGATTTTTCCTCAAATTCTGAGCCCTAGTAATAAGAGAAGAACGTAGTAGTTTGTCCAGGTTAGCTAAAAATAGGTGTATTTAACACTGTTATGTAAATACAGCCTGCATATTTTCCTTTCAGCTACAAATTAACCGTTCTTAATTCAGTAAAGCAGGATGAACACCTCAGCTACTCAGAAAACAAACCGCTTCAACAAAACTCCATTAGCAGGCATGCTCAAACTTGTCAACGAGAGCTGGCCCATTCTGCATTCTGAGACTTAATTTCTGTTTGCAAACAGACCAGAATGTGTTATTTACCTTCCTCTGTAAGCATGGAACTTTGAAGTGATCTGTGTTGCTGATGATTAGGGAGACTGATATAAAAATTATCGAAAGTACGACTCAGTTTCGACTTTTTGGACTGATAAATATAGTCTTTGGATGGAACTAAGTGGCATTGTCACCGGCTTCTTGCCAGTGCAGATACGTTTTGAATCCCATCCATGGCATTTTTGAGAAGATAAATCCTATTCCTTTAAAACCAGAGATCCCATGGCTATGTTCACCATATCAAAGTTACTTGAATGTAGACGCTTGCTTTTCATATAACATGTAACATAAAACTTTCCAGTCTGTCAAACACACAAAAATGTCAATGTAAACTAAAAAAAAACTTTTAAAAAATGCACACTATTACACAAAGAATGACATGTTTCATTCTACAAGAACAACCTCAGATTCTGTCACATCACTTAAATCATGCGTATATATGTACAGTATTGTTTGTTTTGCGTAAACTTGTCAATGATACAAGAGTTAGGTGATAATATGAGCAATTATAAACAAATGATGAATTATAGAGACATGCAGCACTATGTTAAAAAAATAACTCTACCGGGCGAGTTGGCCGTGCGCGTAGAGGCGTGCAGCTGTGAGCTTGCATCCGGGAGATAGTAGGTTCGAATCCCACTATCGGCAGCCCTGAAGATGGTTTTCCGTGGTTTTCCATTTTCACACCAGGCAAATGCTGGGGCTGTTCCTTATTCAAGGCCACGGCCGCTTCCTTCCAACTCCTAGGCCTTTCCTATCCCATCGTCGCCATAAGACCTATCTGTGTCGGTGCGACGTAAAGCCCCTAGCAAAAAAAACTCTATGACAGAGATTCATAAAAAAGTCCAGTGAGCATTAAAAAGATGTTAAAGGTAGGAATCCTTGAGTTGCTGGATAAGGAGATTAGTATATGCTGGCTCCTTTAAGATGCTGTTATCCAATTGAAGAACTACTGAGCCGAAGTCACGTCGTTTATTTACGATTAAAGTCCAGTGCGCCGTACAGCATTAAAAAGTTGTTAGGGATGGAAATCTTTCAGTTGTAGGTCAAGGAATTCAATATATGCTGGCTCCTTAAATGTGCTCTATAATTCTTTTCTCAATATCTCACATGGTATGTACATTTATGAGACCTTATGTGTCTTTATATTGTTAAACTAGAAAGATACCCGTGCTTCGCTATGGTATTATACTGAAATTTATAATTGAATGCTTATTGTTGTAGATATATAATCCGCCGAAATTTGCGATCTGACTCGTTTACGCCCCAGGGGCTCTGAACTATGGAGCGTGGGTTGGCGACCACGGGGCCCTCAGCTGAGTCCTGGCATTGCTTCCACTTACTTGTGCCAGGCTCCTCACTTTCAGCTATCCTATCGGACCTCACTTGGTCAACTCTTGTTCTTTTTCCGACCCCGACGCTATTAGGTTTGCGAGGGCTAGGGAGTCTTTCATTTTCACGCCCTTCGTGGCCCTTGTCTTCCTTTGGCCGATATCTTCATTTTTCGAAGTGTCGGATCCCTTCCATTTTTCCCTCTGATTAGTGTTATATAGAGGATGGTTGCCTAGTTGTACTTCCTCTTAAAACAATAATCACCACCATGACTCGTTTACTGCAAGAATCCGCCAAAATTCGTGATCTGACTTGTTTTCTAATACATTACGGCAAGTTTCCTCCTATTTTTCAATCTTTCTTTCCAGCAATCGATTTCGTACTTCCTGGGCTAGGTCCAGGTATTCCACCCGGTCAGTTGGGTACCTAAATCTTTGCCATCTTTTCCTATAAGCATTTTTAATATGGATCAAATCCTTCAGGAGATCCGGCGTGGTGTCTTCTTGGGTGCCTTGGCGGTACTGAACCCGCGGCCGGACTGCATTCTTAGTCATTACCCGTCCAGGACCCGTTTCCAGCGGGATCCTCACATTTGACGACGGTCAGGAAAATTATTATTATTATTATTATTATTATAGATGTTCTGGACCCCACAGCAAGATGCAAGACCGCTACTTGGCGGTAACTTACATCTGCTGCCATTGTCATTGTTGACAATGTGACCAGCACCATTGTCGCGCGTAGGCAAATGTGCGGGATTTCTGGCGATACGAATGACATACTTCCGTGCATTATTGACCTTATTATAGAGGTGAACGGACGGTCAGTCTCTTTCCTATCGTTTATTTCAAATTAGTTTAAATTTTTATTTATATGCCAGGAGAATCTACTGTAATCTAAGAACGTTCTCTGGAGGAAAAGATGGTTCTTGAAAACGAACCCAGGAAAGATTAGAAATGATCGGTTTATGATCAGAATAAGTACATCGAAAATCTACAGCCTGTTTCCAGTCATTCGACAGGGTCAGGAGTGGAATGAATAAAACCCCCGTCTAGCGGCGACAATAGGAATTGTTCCGGCTGCCGAAGCCTGTCGCACTTCTCTGGGGCAATGATTAATAAATGACAAATGAAATGAATTGATATTGGACAGTGTTGCTGGAATGAATTATGACAGGGAAAACCGGAGTATCCGGAGAAAAACCTGTCCCGCTTCCTTTTTGTCCAGCACGAATGTCACATGGAGTGACCGGGATTTAAACCACGGAACCCAGCTGTGAGAGGCCGGCGCGCTGCCGCCTGAGCAACGGAGGCTCCTTGTAAGTACATTGCGAACAGTAAAATCAATTGGTCTCCCCTCCTTTTACACCCCACCGCCGTTAAGTTTATTTACCCCCCAAAAAAGAATGAAAAGATGGCATGCTTCTTTATGTTTAAAGGAGATTCCAAACACCAATGTGGTCACGTCTATTACCTTCAGTTTTGAGATATAAGTATACCCATAAAAATAATTCACGTTTTTCACTTCCTTTCAAACTCATCCCCCTCCCCCCTAAGTGAATTTTCCGGCAAAAAATACTTGTTTCTTTAATAGTAAAGGGTCTTCTAAATACCAAATATCACGACTAACTTCTTCAGTTTTAGATTTATGTGTCCTCACGAAAGTAATTCAACTCCTTTTCACTCCCCCCCCCTCCCCCACACCACCAAGATGGTTTCCCCCGAAAAACGCGTTTCCTTTGTTTTTAAAGGAGATCCAAATACCAATTTTCACGTCTGTAACAACTTTAGTTTTTATTAGCTTATGTATTCTCATACAAATAAGTTAGTTAATTTTTCTATTCTTTAACCCCCCCCCCCCTTCATTAGATTTTCCGAGAATACGTGTTTCTTTATTTTTAAAGCAGATTCCAAATATCACATTTCACGTCTGTAACATCTTCATTTTTGAGATACCAGTAGCCTAATTTAAAGAATTCAACACCATTTTCAGTCATTATTAACTACCCCCTCCACCCATGTGGTATTTCCAAAAACAAAAAATACATGTTTCTTTATTTTTAAAGGAGATTCTAAATACAAATTATTACATCTATAAACTTTAGAAGTTTTGAGATATAGATGTACTCATTTTAAAAATTCACCCCCTTTTCACCCCCCATTAATTGGATTTTCCAAAAACCAAAAAATACGTGTCTTTATTTTTAAAGGAGATCTCAAACACCAATTTTCAGGTCTGTAATATCTTCATGTTCTGAAATATAAGTAGCCTCATTTAAGGCATTCAACCTCTTTTTTACCCTTTTCCACCCTTCCTATTGGGATTATCCAAAAACAAAATAATACGTGTTTCCTTATTTTTAAAGGAGATTCTAAAGACCAATTTTTACATCTATAAACTTTAAAAGTTTTGAGATATAGATACTCATTTTAAAAATTCACCCCCTTTTCACCCCCCATTAATTGGATTTTCCAAAAACAAAAAGATACATGTTTCTTTATTTTTAAAGGAGCTCCCAAACACCAATTTTTAGGTCTGTAATATCTTCATTTTCTGAGATATAAGTATCCTCATTAAAGGCACTCAAACAATTTTGCACCCCTTTTCACCCTTCCTATTGGGATTTTCGGAAAACAAAAAAATATGTGTTTCTTTATTTTCAATGAAGATTCTAAATACCAATTTTTACATCTGTAAACTTTCAAAGTTTTGAGATATAGATACACTAATTTTAAAAATTCACCCCCCTTTCACCCTCCCATTAATTGGATTTTCCAAAAACAAAAAAAGTACGTGTTTCTTTATTTTTAAAAGAGATCAAAAGTACCAATTTTCAGGTCTGTAATATGTTCAGTTTCTGAGATATAAGTACCGGTATCCTCATTAAAGGCATTCAACCACTATTTCACCCTTTTTCACCCCTCCCATTGGAATTTTCCGAAAACAAAAAAATACGTGTTTCCTTATTTTTAAAGATGATTTTAAATACCAATTTTTACATCTGTAAACCTTTAAAGTTTTGAGATATAGATACACTCATTTTAAAATTTCACCCCCCTTTTCACCCTTTTAGAGACGGAATATCCAAAAATCCTCTCTTAGCGAGCACCTACATCTTATTATGAATGTATCCTCAAAATTTCATTTCTTTATGTCAAGTAGTTTTGGCTTGGCGATGATGAATCAGTCAGTCAGTCAGGACAAGTTACTTTATATATATATAGATTTCTTCGCTATTTATGTTTTAATTTTGCTTTAGGCTGATGATGACCTACTATTAGGTCGAAACTAGTTCCTAATCATTTATGTAATTTAAACTCTGTACGTTTTGTATTGAAAAGGTGGACCTTAATAATACGTTAGTTTAACTACTACTACTACAGTCGAACCTGCCCTAGCGGACCTATACGGACAATTTTCCTCGGAACCAATTTTATTTTACATAAGACAAGTGTTAAATGGGCCTCATTTAAGCGGACACCTCGAACTCCGGACAGCGGACATCGCCATCTGTCCCGTCAACTTCGGACACTTTACACATTGCAGGACAATTTATTACACTGGACCACATGTCATCCTTTCTTTTAAAACCATTCTTCAGACATAAGGAAATCCCTTTTGAATGTTTGTACTATTTTGAGTGCAAGGGGAGAGAAGGTACATCAGAATGCAGTTCTACCTAGTGGTGTATAGGCGTATTCTGAGAATTCTAATTGCCCAGAAATGCTGCCAGAGACTGTTTTCTTCCCTTCTTGCATCATTGTATTCATAACTCGGATTGTCGCTGATAAGGTTGAGCTCAGGTGGTCAACTTGAGAAGGAAAAGACAGTTCAAGCGCTAATTAGTGAGACAGAAATACCGTAGCATTTCAGTTGTCTGTTAAACATGAGTAACAAGGGACGATCATGTTTAGATTTCGAGGCAAGAAGAAATGTGATTATAGAAAGTGACAAGGGACTTTCAGTGAGAAAGATTGCCGAAAATTCAGCTGCGGGAAAACTAAAATAAGCACTATTGTGAAGAATTTAACTGAAATTTTAAAGGAGTGGGAGGAAAATAGGAATCTGGGAGCGAAAATAAAGCGGGAGTCAGTTTTTTCAGAAGTGAACATTGCGGTATATGAGTGGTTCAAGTGTGCTCGAGTGAAGAAACTGTGTGAGTGGACCATATGAGTCGTATGCGCGAACAAACGTCTATGTTACCTTCCCTACGTTTTGAGAAAAACGGCAATAAAGATGTTTGTTGACCGCGGGACATGCCTACGCGAGAGAATGTAACATAGACTTTTGTTCCATAAACCAACAGCTTAGAAGTGCACGCGCTCACTCATTCGCAAATAATGGACGCATACAGAGGAGAGTAGTGTTATTTTAAAGTTTTAGCCTAATTATAATGATCTGATGCCTACAAATACTATTCCATTAAATATAAAATGTAATTTAACACGTTTCTTTACAGTGGTTAATATTTTCTTAGAAAGTAACTACTGTGCTCTTCATTCTGGTGCTTCAACACAATAATTTGCACATCTTTATAATAGTTATTATTACATCATCTGGTTACACATTAACAGCAAAATTTGAAAATGTATAAAACATGTATTCAAATTGGTATACACAGAAAAGAATCAATAAAAGCAACACTGTAAGTTATATTTTTCAACTCACTTGTAGTTTATATTCTGATGTTATACTGCTTTTAGGTTTACATAGAAACTATGATACTCCTCTTTCAAGTATTTCACCATATCCTGAAGATCCTTCCTTTTCTCCTTCGTAATCGGCAGGTCATCTGTATACAAAGGAAGAAGGTCAAAAATTGAAAATGTCTCACCAATGATGACATTTCTTGGTGTCACAACTGAATAATATTGGAATGGTATTATTGTATTGTGCGATTTTCTAACGTATACACCACTAGGCTCATCTTTAGTAAATTTTATCCACATAGCCTCCGTGATTTTTAGTTCCTTATTCTTCATGATACCTCTGGTCAATGGTTCAAAACTTTTGAAGTCATTTCTGTCCATCTCTACTATTTCATAGTTTCTTGAACTAAAAGATTCTCCTATCACATACTTCCATTCAGAAGGAACGTGGACTGTAGAAACCTTTTTCTGTTTTTCAATTAATGCAAAAGTCTCTGTCGCATGGTAGGAAGCTGTGTCCCGAACAGATAAATTTTTTATGAACTTCATCAAAAAATCCTGAGGTAACAAATTTCCTGAATAGTACAAGATGTAGCCAGTTATTATTTTGTCCTACGCATCGATCAGACCACACAATAAGTTTTCTGCTCTGCAAACTGCTTGGCTGAAAGTTGTCAGTGATGTGTTTTAGTAAACATGATGCTATTTCTGTCGATCCCCTCTTCCCAATTGTTTCATTCCAGAGATAGAAAGTTACTTTATTTCGTCCCATGTCATGTATAGCAAAATTGTAGGAAGACAGCTGACGTTGGTAGTACATGGATGAATGGGTGAGTGTAGGGCAGAACAGAACTTGTTGCAGATCGACACACAGCACAGTTACATTTGCATTCCTTTCGGCAATTTCACCATCGTTGTGCATGGCTTTGTACGCTTGATCGGCTTTGTAATGGTGCAGCATATTATCAGTCTGTATTTTCTTCCGCTCTTCTTCCGTTTGAGCAGCTTGAAGTTTGTTAAACAATAAGTCACGGTATTTACAAGTGTCACTTCGTGGAGAGCCTATTTTCAGATTCATTTCATAAAAGGTTGACTGATAGTACGTAAGGCTTACTTCAGCATCAGGGTGCTTTGATTTAAAGGCTCTGTACATTTTAGCTAAGGTTAAATCAGGTGACAGGTACTCTTTCTCAGTTTTGTGCCTAGGGAAGCTGTTTATATGTTCTGTAACTTTGTTTTTGATTTCATCTGTAATAGAGTGAGGACGATTGAAATGCTTGCCGCTCTGGTCTTTAGGAATACTGGCCCTGTCTTTCATATTTCTCTGCAGAGTTTGGATACGTCCGTGCGAAATTGAAAATGTGTGCATAAGGGTACTTTTACAAACTTGCAGAGAGCCTAATCTGTAACGAAATGTAGCTTTTTTTCGAGAAGTCGCATCTGTTAGACCTTTTCTTCGTCTGTTAGGTTCCTCTAAGTCAACACATTTCATTAAATAAAGAGTCTGTTCATCATAAGATAATTTATAAAAGTCCAGGAAATAGGACAGTTTTAATTCACGACTCAATTCTTTATTAATTAATTCGAAAACATTCTCTTTTGGGCCAGATATGTCGACGATGTCTTTGTAATCATGTATGAGAAATCAATTAACGCACCCACCACCCTCTTAAGACTCAACAATATTGATCCTCATATCAAATTCACACTAGAATCCGAATCAAATCAATAAATCAACTTTCTAGATTTAACCATCACTAGAAACTCAGATTCTTTCAGTTATAAAATTTTCAGAAAACCCACTCAAACAGCCTCCACCATTCGCCAAGATTCAGTGCACCCCCAGTCCCACAAACGAGCCACATACAACAGCCTAGTTCACAGAGCCTTCAGCATACCTATGTCCAATAAAGATCTAAAAAACGAACTCAACACAATCCGCGGAATCGCAAAATTCAACGGCTTCAGCAATCATTTTATAGAAAGGATAATCAATAAACACAAACATCGCCCAAAAACTACCCTCAAAAAAGAAATAACCAAACCTCTAACATTTTCCACCTTCACGTTCAACAATGATATCTACAAGTTAACCATTATCTTTAAGAAACAAGGCGTTAAAATAGCCTTCAAAACCAACAATAAGAACATGAACATTTTATACAATACTTCACACATCAACAAGACCAGCAGTTTTTTAAAATCAGGAGTTTATAGGATCAAATATACCACCTGTCAAAAAACCTACATCGGGCAAACCGGGAGAAACTTCATTATCAGATACCACGAGCACACTAACGCAATAAAATACAACAGGTTTTCAGCCATCGGTCAATACATGCAAGATTATAACCATAATTTCACCAATATTGAACAATACATGGACATCCTCGTATTAGCAAACAAGGGCCCTTTACTCATGGAAAATTACTACATACACCTAGACCAATACTTTAATGCCAGTCACAATCTCAATGAAATCTCAGAGAAACCCAACATACTCTTCGATCTATTTATCACTTTCCTCAGAAACAATAATGCAGCCAACCTAAACTCAATCCTAAATTTAATCAAAGGTACTTTTCCAAGACAATTACACTTTCTCCCGCACCCTTCAGCCCCACCTTAAGCCCTCTTCCTAAGCCATATATAATTTTATATATGTCATTTCAATACAAGAACTTACTGATTTCCATGATTATAATTTTTACAACACCCCATTTATACTTTATTCTTTGTTAAAAACCTCTTAGTATGTATATTCCTTGTATTATTAACTATTACCATAATAACATCTCATTTCACTTGTTATTCTTTAAAATAACATTTTCTTAGGATTTCACCAAAAGTGATCTTTGCTCCAATACGGCTGATGATGACCCCTAGATGGGTCGAAACTAGTACCGTGTAATTTATAATTTTGTGAAAATATTTTAGTATTGAAAAGGTGGAAACGTTTACGTTGTTATTATTATTACTTATATATCAATTCTTTACACCCAGACCTCCTACATTTACAATCGAAATTATCTGTTGGTTTCTTACGTTCTTCTACATGCTTACCTCTTTTACTGATGTAAGCTTTCCCACTGTCCCTTAATTGTTTACGTTTCACATCTTTCCACTCACTGGGGTCACTTTTCTTTTTCCTGCATCTGTTTTTCGTCAACTTGCGTACACTGCTTGGGGATAACAGTACATTACTATCACTAATATCGTCTGGTTGCATGACTATGGTGTCGATGATAAACTAAATAAACTCAGTAATATAAGACTGAACACACCAAAACAATCTCCGTACTAGAATGTGTTCATTACATTGCATTCAATTCGTGACATTGTCGAGCGCTCGCGCGGGAAACGATGTAACATAGACTATTGTTCCATTACAATAAAATTCTTCCGGGCTGTTATGCCGTGGTCCACTCCTCTCGCTTCTCCCAGACGTTTCGACTACTGCTGCGGTAGTCATCTTCTGTGGCGTCGTGTAGATACGCTCTCCTGTATCCCGCTGGTAGAATTTTGTAAGTCACGGGTAGCAAAGATATTCCTCTGTAGTTGTTGATGTTCTTCATGCTGCCTTTTTTGTGTAATGGATGAATCAAAGCTATTTTCCAATCTTCGGGTAGGGTCTCCTTGTTCCAAATTTCTTCTATTTGCTTTTGCAAGATATCAAGTGATTCCTCTGGGGCATATTTCCATAGTTCTGCTACTACTGAGTCTTCCCCCAGCGCTTTGTTATTTTTGAGACGGGCAATGTGGCGCTTGATTTCATCTCTGTCGGGTGGTCTGGAATCTGGGTACCTGAGTAAGGGTTCCTTGGTCTCGATGGGGCTTTGCGGTTTAGAGCAATTAAGTAAATTCTTGAAGTAATCTGCCAGAATGCTGCAATTTTCTTCATTTGACGTCGCCAGTGTGCCGTCCTTTCGCTCAAAGCATAGAGGTGGTGGTTTATAGCCAGTGAGTTTGCGTTTGAAGGCTGTGTAGTACTCTCTGCTTTCATTCTTCCTAAAGTTTTGTTCTATCTTTTCAATGAGAGATTTTTTGTATTTACGTTTCTCAGTTCTGAACACCCTAGCTGCTTGGGCACGTTGGGTTTTGTAGGTTTCCCAATCATTTTCTGATTTCGTAGAGTAGTACTGTTTCCACGCATTGAGTCTTTCTTGGAGGACCGATTCGCAGGTACTATTCCACCAGGCATGCTTTTTGCTTCTCTTGATTTCTGCAACGTCTTTGGCGGCCTCAACAAGGAGACTTTTGGCGTTGTTAAAGTCACAGTCATTTGGTCTAGCCTTCTCCTGGAACTCCTCGACCCTTTGCCGAAGTTTATCATTGTCGAAGCGTGTGATCTGTTTGGTTGTCTTCCTTGTGTTTGCGGGAATTGGTTTGAATTTGATAAGAGACATGTAATGATCTGAGGCCACATTGATGCCTTTCTTTACCTTGACATTCATAATCTCAGGGCTGTTTCTCCTGGAGATTGCAACATGATCAATTTGGAACTCTCCGAGAGCTTGGACAGGGGGACCGCCAAGTCATTTGCTTTCTGGGTAGACGGCGAAAGTGGGTCGACATGACCTGCAGGTTGTGATTTTCGCAAATGGACACCAGTCTTTTGCCGTTGGGATTGGTTCTTTTGTGGGCAGGGTAATTTCCTATAACTTTCTTATACTTCCGTTCACGACCTAGTTGGGCATTGAAGTCACCCAAAAGAAGCTTGACATGTTTGGGGATTTTGTTTAATTTTTCATCCAGTAGGTCCCAGAAATTATCAACTTCGTCTGGATCAGACTTGTTCTTATCGTTTGTAGGAGCATATGCGTTAACTAGGGTGTAGGTTTTGTTCGCGCATTTAATTGTGAGTATAGACAATCTGTCATTCACAGGTTCGAAATTTGCAACCGAATTAAGGATCTTGGTTCTAACAGCAAACGCGGTTCCAAGCATCGCAGCTCCATTGAGGATTCCTCTTTGCGCTTTGCTCTTGAAAAATCGGTAGCCTTCGGATTCAAAAATCTCTTCATCTGGGTACCTTGTTTCCTGTAGGGCCATTATGGATATCTGATTTTCGTGAAGTGCTTTTTTTTTTTGCTAGGGGCTTTACGTCGCGCCGACACAGATAGGTCTTATGGCGAGGCGACGATGGGATAGGAAAGGCCTAGGAGTTGGAAGGAAGCGGCCGTGCCTTAATTAAGGTACAGCCCCAGCATTTGCCTGGTGTGAAAATGGGAAACCACGGAAAACCAATTTCAGGGCTGCCGATAGTGGGATTCGAACCTACTATCTCCCGGATGCAAGCTCACAGCCGCGCGCCTCTACGCGCACGGCCAACTCGCCCGGTGGTGAGGGTTTTCAGCTTGCCAGTTTGTGTAAGTGAATTTATGTTGAAAGTTGCTAGAAAGGTTTTAGATTTTGGCCTGAGTTTGTGACTCTTCGGGGTACACCGAGATGCTCCGACTCGTCTCTTGCATGATGTCGAGTCTCCCCCAGAATCCGAACGAGACTCGTGTGCCGTGGTGTTCACGATGAGGGATTTATCCGAAGATTTCCCCCCTGGGGTATGTTTCTTGAAATGTTGTGCCATCATGCTTTTTGACTTGACTTTGCTTTGGACGGGTACCCATCCTTTTACAACTAGGGTAGTTAGCCCTAGAGGTTGCCTCAAGATGTTTTCTGGCTTCTGGTCATTTACCAGTCTTCGCCATAACCCTGACAAGGGACCAGTTTTTTTTTCACGGTGGTATTTTATTTCCCTACTACCCTCTGACTCTGCTGGCGGCAGAGCCAGCGAGCTTCCCCAATTCCAATGGGACGCGCCCGATGGAGGTAACCGGTGAATCCCCACACGGGTATTATTATTATTATTATTATTATTATTATTATTATTATTATTATTATTATTATTATTATTATTATTATTATTATACAAGATAGCCACACTATGTCAATGTCTTCAGCACTGCACTAGAATTCTGTAAACGGTACTTATGTACTCTGTCAGGTTTTTACATTTTGTGCCCCTCTCCATGTAATCAGTTTTTTTATAATCCTAGGTTGTAAAAATAAAATAAAATTAAGATAAGAACTCTTACTATGCTTAGTCTTATTATTCTGTTTATTACAAACTAATTTCTTCTGTCTTTGTTTCCTTGGTCAGACTTTGGGAAGCTCTTGCACTCTCCGCCAATCTGGGGGCCATATTGGGAACCTTGGTATGTGCTTTCTACTCTCTTCCATTTGTTTTTTGCTGTCTTATTGCTCTACTATACAAGTTCTCTCTTAGAAACCCAGACTGAGCGCACGGTGTTTGTACTCTGGCGTACAGCAGCTGCCTCATCCCAACTTACATCGCGTGCGGCCACCCTGCTTTAAGCCTGTATATGAAATCTCTTACCTTATAAAAGATGCTGGAAGTGTCATCCTTCATAATGAGATACTTCATAAATATCATTAGGATTTTCTGCACTCCAATAGCGAGAGTTATGACTTTTCACACGACCATTAAGATGAAACCAGGCCTCATCTGGAAAGAACACAAGCTGTGGGTCGAATAAACAATCATTCAATGATGCAAGATACCACTCACAATATCTCACTCTTGTGGCTGATCAGCAGGTTTTAAACAATGGGCCTGTGTAAACCTCTACGGTTTGATGTAGCTCTGTGTGCAGAAGAAACTAAAACCCCTACTTGTTGTGCTAATTTCGTGAGTGATTTATTCCGTGACCATTTAAGATTTGCACCAATGTCATCTAGCTATTCCTCTGTTCATGTGCGCGCATGTTTTTTATTGAGCACTGAACCAGTAGTTTCAAGTTTATTTACAATTACATGAATCTGTGGTTTTGAAGGTGGCACTTCACCAGGAAATTGCTGAACAAATGCAACGCGTACCCGTCGAGCCGATTTGTACTTAAAATAACCTTTACATACGAAAACACGATATTACAGTGACAACTGTCTCACCATGTTAAAACAGCTGAGATTCAGACTGGCGACTCGTGCTTGCTAGGTCGAACATGTGCACGCTCCTTGCAACCACCCGTACAGCTGCTTAGGTCTCGGAGGATAGAAACGTCGCTGAGCAGTCTGGGTTTATAACGGAGATCCTGTATCTGTAGCCTCGTATCTTGCAGTCATAGTCCTCAGTCTGGCAAACTTTGTAATTTTGTCTGTAGACTTCACATTTTTGCCTCAGACTTCTGTTTTTGTTTTCTGAGATTAGGTATAAAAAAGACACAAACATGTTCATTTCTATTTTTTTGTCCGTATGTCTGTTTATGATGACATCATAGGAAAATGGCTGAAACAAACAGCTCAGAAGTTAGTGTTTAAGTTGAGGGATATTCAGGCTATATACGAGTAAATAATAAAATATTTGATGTTACTCGTGTGAAACTACAGCTCCCACGTGATGCATGAAGTCTCGAAGAGTCATTGTAAAATCAATTCTTTGATTACATGCAGCAAGATTACACATTCTAACTACTGGAGAATTTTTGTGGCTCACTGTTTGAGTGTTCACAATAAAACGTTTGTCTTGTCTCTAAATTCATACTGTTCACATTTAAGTTCTCTAGCTCACTGTCGTCACTCCCATTATTTATGAGTTTGTACAAAAATATTTGTTGCAGAATTTACATCTGTTACAAAATGATGAAAGTTTAAATTCATTTACGAGGGTAATCCCAAACATAAGGTCTCCTATTTTTTTATAAATACAGAACTCTGTTCATGTGGCTGTTGGTCACAATATTGTGAGGAGTGTTTCCTGCACTTGCATATAAACGTGCGCACGCCGTGCTGAGGCACTCTGTCTTGGCTTGGCAGCCATTGAGAATGGAGCTCCCGTTGGATGTTACCGCCAAGTGCGAAGTGCGCGCAGTTATTCATTTTTTTTAACGCAAAAGGTACTGAACCAATTGAAATCCATCGCCAATTGACGAAAGTGTATGGCGAGTCATGCATGTATCAAGAAGTAAGTATAAATAACCACCTAATCGATACTTTATTAATGCCTCAGGCAAAATTGAATAAAATTAAAACTTACAGGACATGTTTCGACCACTTAGTGGTCCTCTTCAGCTGTATAAATAAAGAACTGAAAAGAAAAACATTGACAATAAGCACAAATAAACGTTCTTTGGAGACTCTTTTGATAAAAATGGAGGAAATCAGAATAGGTTATCTTGCCTCTCGTTCTTGTTTGGAAAAGATGTTTATTCTGCGCTCTCTAGAGGGTCTGTCTTTGAGCGCGACCTGGTGAAGTAACGATGTGATACAGTTTGACAATTCATGGAAAGCTCTGGAGAGAAGGGAAGTAGAGTTTTATTGCCATCTAAAATAACATGTGAGGGAGGAGGGAGATTGGGCTGTGCTTCTGCGATGTCGTGTTTGATTATATCTCTTGTTCGTCTAGTCTGTTTCATGTCTACCCATTCTAAGTATTTGCTAATATTCTCATATAAGATGTTTTTATGCTCGTTGTTTTCGTTGAGATTCTCTTCACCGTTTTCCAATTTATCAAGAACGATGTGGATGTTTTCCAGGTTGTTCATAAGATTACCTTTATTAATCATACAGATAATTTGAAGGTCCTGTTTTATATTGGTGAATTTGTGGTTGGACTCTTTCATATGGGATCCCATGGCAGAGAATCTTTTGTATCTTTCAGCATTGACGTGTTCTTGATATCTAATTGAGAAGTTCCTTCCAGATTGTCCCACGTAAGTTTTTTTACATTGAGCACAAGTCAGCTTATAAATACCCGATTCCTGGAATTCGTCATCTTTAAGTTTATTAGCTTTATTATGACTAAAGAATCTATGTTTCGTGTTGTTGTTTGTAGAGAAGGCTACCTTGGTATTGTGTTTCTTGAATAAGTTGGTGATTTCGTAAATCTGCGGGTTATTAAAGGTGAATTTTACATATCCTTTTTCTTTTCTGAATGCTGTTTAAGTTTAATTTGTTGTTGGTATTTGCATTTAGTGATGATTTTATTGATGAATTTCAAACTGAAACCATTATGTAGAGCCTGTTGACGAATGAAAGAAAGCTCCTTTTTTCTGTCTGTTTCTGTTAGCGGAATTTCAAAGGCTCTGTTGACGAAACTATAATAAGCTGATGTAAAGTATCACTTTTGATTGTAGTCGGGGTAAAAGTGGGTTTCCTGTATATTTTAAATTGGAAATGGTTGTCTTTACGAATTGTTTGGATATCCAGAAAATTGAGTATGCCTTTCTCTTCTTCTTCAGCTGTAAATTTTATGTTTGGGTCTAAATTATTCAAAGTATTAAGGATACTGTGACTATCATTTATTTCCTTGTTAATTATGGCATAGGTATCATCAACATATCGAAGCCAGAGATCGAGTCCTTTAATCTGACCTACTACCGGGCGAGTTGGCCGTGCGCGTAGAGGCGCGCGGCTGTGAGCTTGCATCCGGGAGATAGTAGGTTCGAATCCCACTATCGGCAGCCCTGAAGATGGTTTTCCGTGGTTTCCCATTTTCACACCAGGCAAATGCTGGGGCTGTACCTTAATTAAGGCCACGGCCGCTTCCTTCCAACTCCTAGCCCTTTCCCATCCCATCGTCGCCATAAGACCTATCTGTGTCGGTGCGACGTAAAGCCCCTAGCAAAAAAAAAAAAAAAAAAAAATGTGACCTACTATCTGAGTGTGTTCCAAAAAGTCGAGGTAAATGTTAGCTAAAATTCCAGAAGCCGGCGCTCCCATTGGAAGTCCATCTTGCTGATATATTTTATTATTAAAAGAGAAGAAATTGTGGTTCAAAACGAATTCCAAGATAGTAATGAAGTTTTCTATTTCAGGTATACTGATACGTTTGTGAATTAATAAATTCGTCTTTATAATCTCAATGGTGTTCTTAATAGGAATGTTCGTGTACATGTCCTTGATGTCGAAGGAACTTGTTACATGAGATGAAGTTAACTTGAAATCTTTAATAGCAATGCAGAACTCTTTGGAGTTTTTTATCGAAGATTTGGTATAAAATGATGAAACGGTAACGCCCTACGAGCATTCACGTTTCATTCTTTTATTAAGTGGAGCTCGCTAATACCCGACCGTAAGCTTGCGCCGAGCGCACAGGCATAGTGGAAACTGCGAGCAAGTTCGCGACGTTCCAGAACACCGGCCAAGGACAAGCGACGTCACGCAGAAGGTTCCTTCGTGTTCCATTGCTGCATGAACGAAATATAAGCGAGTCGCCAGCCTGGGGTAAGGCAGAATGTAAGCAGAGAGCCTGCAGTAAAGCAGAGGGAGTGCGCGGTATGCGACGGCAGTGTGCTGAAGGCAGAGAGTGGAGTGAGTCGGCAGTAAGCCGTGAGTCAGCGAGCGCGTGCAAGTAAGCCGTCGCGACATAATTCGTCTCTCGATCCGGCTGTATATTTGAATTCGTTTAAAGACTGTGTTCTTGCATTAATTGTGTCAGCTTTGAATTCGTTTAAAGACTGTGTTCTCGCCAGCTTGAATTCATTTAAAGACTGTGTTCTCACATAAACTGTGCCAGTTTTGAATTCGTTTAAAGACTGTGTTCTTGCATTAATTGTGCCAGCTTTGAATTCGTTTAAAGACTGTGTTCTTGCATTAATTGTGCCAGCTTTGAATTCGTTTAAAGACTGTGTTCTCGCCAGCTTGAATTCATTTAAAGACTGTGTTCTCACATAAACTGTGCCAGCTTTGAATTCGTTTAAAGACTGTGTTCTTGCATTAATTGTGCCAGCTTTGAATTCGTTTAAAGACTGTGTTCTCGCCAGCTTGAATTCATTTAAAGACTGTGTTCTCACATAAACGGTGCCAGCTTTGAATTCGTTTAAAAACTGTGTTCTCGCATTAATTGTGTCAGCTTTATTTCATTTAAAGACTGTGTTCTTGCATTAACTGTGCCAGCATTAATTTCGTTCAAAGACTGTGTGAAAGCAGCGGTAGTATTTCTAGCCAGCCCCAATTTCATTTAAAGACTATGTCTATCCGTTGAACTGTGTTGCATTATGATCTTAAGTGCCAGTGTTAATCTGAAAATCACGACGCACGGGAATTTGGACTGTCATTTATTTCAACAAATGTATTATGCTGGTGGAGTACAGTGCAGAGACTGTACTCGATAAATTTAATTTTCTTTATGAAGTGCTTGATCACCGTACCTCGGAAGGTTCTAGATTGTTTCATTTGCGTATTATTCCAAATACGAACTGTGACTCTAACTTTATCCTTGCTGCTGTGGGAACTATTTCGGCGTGCTTCGCCATAGGGAAGTGTCACACCAGTACCCCATGACGTCAAATGTGGAAGCTCCACATTTCCCCGTTCCTGCCTCTGGTTCGAGTCATCAACACTAATACAAACACCAACGACGGAAGACAACGCCGGCGCCGACCGCAAGACGACGCAGCCGCCGCGGGACAACGTCCTCTTCACGCCCTCAGGGACAAATCTACAATTCAGCTATAAAAGGTGACATAATTATTTGCCTATTTATTGAATAAACTGAAGGATCCACTTAATCATGAATTTTTCTTTCACTACCCTTCTCTCTTACTCTCTTAGCATGGGCCGTACACGCCTTGTCGTTCCTCATGCTCTCCGATAAACTGAAGTACGGGCGTTCCTGTTACAGAGAGAAGGTAGTGAATAGTGGCACCCGTGACGTTGGGGCCAAATTAAAGAGAGTAAAGTGATAAAAATTAACTTTGAAATCAGTGATATCTTAACTTACCAATTCAAATAAAAGTGCATAGTACGTACGTTAATTCCAGTTCAGTGAATGTGTTAAAATTTTACGAAGTTCAATTCAATGACTTTGACGAAATTTTCAACTTTTGGCACAGAACTCTGATCAAATTTATGGCACAAGTGATTATTTTTTTTTTCTCTTGCTATGTAAAACATTTCAGGCATAATGTTTAAGCACAGTCTCATATAAATTTTTGATATTTATGTCAGTGAAACATTGAACTTTACCATTGGACAATAATGGTGATATTTAATTTTATGCACAAGTGTTTGATATTTTGTGCTGGTGAAATTTTGAACTTTACCATTGGACAATAATGGTGATTTTACGTATGAAGTGAATGATTGTATTTTCTGCATTTTGTGAAAATAACTACATTAATATGGAAAACATACTAGCTGCCATTGAGGCTTTAAAAATCAGTCTAAATGACAGGATTACGGAAAGTAACACTAATCTCGGGCGTAGGATTGCTGAATCTAATAATACTTTAGGAGCTCAACTTAAAGAATCTAACGCGGCCTTGGAAAGTCGTATGGAAGCCACTAAGGCTAGTATAGGTCAACTTAGGGAGGCTAATGAAGTAACTAATCGTAGTATCACTCAACTAAGGGAAGCTAATGATGCCAACATTGTAAAATTGACAGAATCTGTTGATCAAAAATTTGCGGAAGTTAATAATAATTTGGAACGTAGGCTTAATAGTGCAGGTGCCGAAATTGAAAAAAGATTTAAAGAATCTAACAAAAGAATGGATTCTCAGTTTACGGAAATAAATGAAAGATTAACACGTGACTTAGAAACCATTAAGCAAGACATAAAATCACAAGTGGCGGAGGACTTAAAACTTGCTTTCCCGTCTTCTTCTCAGGAAGTCCTTAAAGAAGTAGAAAGCTTAAAGGAAGAATTTCAAGAGTCCCATGCTCAATTATCTCTTGCGCAAACTAAAATCGCGTCTATTCAAGACAAACTTCATGAATCTGTTAAAAATAATTTCATGAAGTTGGGAAACGAAATTACTCTTCTGAAAAGTCAGCAAGAGGAGGCCGATAAACGTGTTAAGACTCAGTTAGATAATGCTCACACGCAGATTACTCGTATCTGTCGCGACGTAGCAGAAGTCAAGACCGACATAGAAAAGGAGGTCAAGGAAATTGAGAATTCTGTACAGGGGAAAATTAAAACCCTAAAACTTGAACTCCAAGGAGGTATAGAAGCTCTCAACAGCAAAGTATCGCAAATCGAACAGGATGTTTCATCATCTAGCCTTCACAACACTAGTGGAGAATCCATGAATGTTTCCACAGTTTTTAAAATAACTGAGGAAAAACCAGCCAAATTTTCGGGGAAGGAGGAGTATACTGCTAAGGAGTTTCTCCTCAACCTCGAAGAGTTCTTCCAAGAAAATCACGTTAAGACCGACCGTCGTTTACGAATAGCATCTCGATTGTTAGAAGGCAAGGCGTTAATGTGGTTTACCGCTTTTAAATTCAGTATTAACACTTACGAAGAGTTTAAGGAAGCCTTACTTAGACGATTTTGGAGTGCTGAGGCTCAGCACCTGATAAAACTTCAATTATACTCTAGAAAGTATAACACGTCCGTCAATTCCTCGCGATACTCAGATTATCTCATATCTCAGCTTAAAAAGATGCAGTTTTTCGACCCTCCTTTACCGGAGCAAGAACTTATTCAGGTCATAACGCTGCAATTTCCACCAAATGTTCAGGAAATATTGGTGGCAGCAAATGTCCAGGACTTGGAGCAGCTCGATGATGTCCTGAGGAAACTCGATACTGCGCACACTCAGAGCGCAGCAAAAGCAGGTCGAACCAAAGAAACTACAACCAACTTTACGGAAATGAAGACTCCGGTTCAAGTAAATTCAGAACCGCGAGAAGAAAGAGAAACTCGCCGAGATATTCCGTTTCGGTACAGAAGATCTAGGAATCGTCCCTACGAAGGGAGGGCTAAGTTTCAACCTGGACCTTCATGGAGGCAGGCAGCTAACCAACCCAATGATAATAGGAACTCCCAGCGGGAAGAATTAGAGAAACGTTGGAGAGAGACTACGGAATATGTAAGGAATAAGAACAGGGAAGAGGGCTTACCTGGAGCAGCTTCTTTGGAATACCAGGCAGAGATGCAGAGAAGAAATGAGAGAACGGAAATGGATCCAAGAGCTACGGGTACCAAAAAAAAAACTTTGTCGAAGCAATAAAGAGATTGCCTGAAAACCCGGAGGGAGGAGAGGTAGTATGTAGTGCACTCATTAACCATTGGTATTTAGAGGATGCAGATTTACTATATGAGGATTCAACACCACGACAGCCTCAGATACAACGCGGCTTACCGATCATTATCATTAAGTTAGGCAATATGATTGTCCACTCTCTAGTAGACTCGGGATCGCAAGCCTCACTAATTTCGCAGAAATTAATAGATGTGGCGCAGGAGACGACCTACATCTCCATCTTGCCGGTTGCTCAAGTTAAGGTTAAAGGCATAGTTCCTGACAAAACTATTAAATGCAAATTCCAGGCGTTTCTTGAGTTAGAAATTGGTGGTGTTAAGTTCCAACATCTATTTTTGATTTTGACGCAAATGAAATTTGACTTAATTCTTGGATCAGACTTTCTCATTCAACATGGGGGAATCATTGATTATCCCGCTAATGTGATTAAATTTTTCCACGTCGAATCTGTAGGGCTACAGTTGGTTACTTATAATGACGTGAAGAATCCGGAATGTGAGACCCCGGTGGGCATAGTAGAAGGCAAGATGAGCGAGGCTCCGCCTGTCGAAGAAAGCGTCCACGAAGAGGGGCGACCCGAGGAAGTGGGACCCGTAGAGGACCAGATGGCGTCCATTATCAATGATGAGTTTAACGAGGACCACTACAACTTCACGCTTTTCGCCAATGTAGCTGAAAGCCCAGATTACGATGATGATAAAGTAATAAAGGCAATCCAAGAGCTTTTTAAGAAGTTTCCAGATGTATTTTCTGAGAAACCTGGAGTCATTAAGGGTTTCAAGCACCACTTAGATGTTACTGACACATCACCTTATAAGAAACGGCCTTATCCGATACCCATGAAGTACTTGGAAGAAGCACGGGTCATCATTAAACAGATGGAGAATGATGGAATCATATCAAAATGCGTCACACTTTACATTAATCCTCTGGCTATAGTGAGAAGACTGTTGGAGTTTTTGAAATACTTTACTAGGAGATGAGCGAAAAAAGAAAATCGCCCAGCAATTTTCTTTTTCCCGAGCAGGGGGGGAGATGAAACGGTAACGCCCTACGAGCATTCACGTTTCATTCTTTTATTAAGTGGAGCTCGCTAATACCCGACCGTAAGCTTGCGCCGAGCGCACAGGCATAGTGGAAACTGCGAGCAAGTTCGCGACGTTCCAGAACACCGGCCAAGGACAAGCGACGTCACGCAGAAGGTTCCTTCGTGTTCCATTGCTGCATGAACGAAATATAAGCGAGTCGCCAGCCTGGGGTAAGGCAGAATGTAAGCAGAGAGCCTGCAGTAAAGCAGAGGGAGTGCGCGGTATGCGACGGCAGTGTGCTGAAGGCAGAGAGTGGAGTGAGTCGGCAGTAAGCCGGGAGTCAGCGAGCACGTGCAAGTAAGCCGTCGCGACATAATTCGTCTCTCGATCCGGCTGTATATTTGAATTCGTTTAAAGACTGTGTTCTTGCATTAATTGTGTCAGCTTTGAATTCGTTTAAAGACTGTGTTCTCGCCAGCTTGAATTCATTTAAAGACTGTGTTCTCACATAAACTGTGCCAGCTTTGAATTCGTTTAAAGACTGTGTTCTTGCATTAATTGTGCCAGCTTTGAATTCGTTTAAAGACTGTGTTCTTGCATTAATTGTGCCAGCTTTGAATTCGTTTAAAGACTGTGTTCTCGCCAGCTTGAATTCATTTAAAGACTGTGTTCTCACATAAACTGTGCCAGCTTTGAATTCGTTTAAAGACTGTGTTCTTGCATTAATTGTGCCAGCTTTGAATTCGTTTAAAGACTGTGTTCTCGCCAGCTTGAATTCATTTAAAGACTGTGTTCTCACATAAACGGTGCCAGCTTTGAATTCGTTTAAAAACTGTGTTCTCGCATTAATTGTGTCAGCTTTATTTCATTTAAAGACTGTGTTCTTGCATTAACTGTGCCAGCATTAATTTCGTTCAAAGACTGTGTGAAAGCAGCGGTAGTATTTCTAGCCAGCCCCAATTTCATTTAAAGACTATGTCTATCCGTTGAACTGTGTTGCATTATGATCTTAAGTGCCAGTGTTAATCTGAAAATCACGACGCACGGGAATTTGGACTGTCATTTATTTCAACAAATGTATTATGCTGGTGGAGTACAGTGCAGAGACTGTACTCGATAAATTTAATTTTCTTTATGAAGTGCTTGATCACCGTACCTCGGAAGGTTCTAGATTGTTTCATTTGCGTATTATTCCAAATACGAACTGTGACTCTAACTTTATCCTTGCTGCTGTGGGAACTATTTCGGCGTGCTTCGCCATAGGGAAGTGTCACACCAGTACCCCATGACGTCAAATGTGGAAGCTCCACATTTCCCCGTTCCTGCCTCTGGTTCGAGTCATCAACACTAATACAAACACCAACGACGGAAGACAACGCCGGCGCCGACCGCAAGACGACGCAGCCGCCGCGGGACAACGTCCTCTTCACGCCCTCAGGGACAAATCTACAATTCAGCTATAAAAGGTGACATAATTATTTGCCTATTTATTGAATAAACTGAAGGATCCACTTAATCATGAATTTTTCTTTCACTACCCTTCTCTCTTACTCTCTTAGCATGGGCCGTACACGCCTTGTCATTCCTCATGCTCTCCGATAAACTGAAGTACGGGCGTTCCTGTTACAATACGTAGTTATGAGTTAAGAACCTATGAATAAATTGGGATATTTTGTATGTGGGGCTTCTCCGAAAATTAATTATAGGTCTCATAGGTGCATCCTTTTTATGTAATTTAGGAATAGCTCTTGCTTTAGGAAGTCCTGGATTCATATTAATGAGTTTTTGAATATCTTGGTCGTTAATAAGGAAGGAGCTTTGCTTCAGTATCCCTTTCAAATTCTTTTGAATTTTTAGGGTGGGGTCTTTCTCAATTACCTTAAATTTGTTGTTAGTGAAAAAAGTTTCTGTTTTATTGATGTATTCGGTTTCATTTAATATTACTACTGTTCCACCTTTATCAGCTTTCGTTATCACTACATCACTTTGTCTAATTTTACGCTGAAGATCCTTCTCGATTTTAGTGTTTGTGGAATTGGTTAGTAACCCTCTAATTATGGAGGGAATTTTTTTCTTTGCTTCGTACCGTACGTCATTCTGAATGTCGACTGGAAGGGTTTGTATGGCTGTCTCTGTTTCTGCTAAAGTTTGTATTAATACTTGTCTGTTATTGAAACTATGCCAATTGTGATTAGGCCCTTTGCTTAATAATTGTAATTCTTGTTCTGTAAACGTCGTGTTCGACAAGTTCATGACGGGGGGTGGGAATTCTCACAATTAAAAGAAGATTTAGGTTGATGCTTATTTAGATTTGTTGGGGGATTGTTTTTTAGGTTTTCTAACTTCTTATTCAAAGTTGTATGTTTCTTGTTTATTAGAATTTCAACTTTATCTCTGCCGTATTTTTGTACAGAATCCCATTCTAGCGGAACTAAGTTACTAGAAGCAGAAAGGTGCGCTAGGTAAAGCTCCCGGTTGAGGAAGGATTTCTTCCTATACATAAATTTAATTTCTCGTTTAAGCCATATGCGGTTAACTGTTCTTTGTGTGGAAATTTGGAAAACTGAGCGTATGTTGTTTCTTTGTGCCCCTTTTAAGAATTTAGGAATTAGATTATTATCTAGACATTCTTTTAGGAAATATATATCTGTGCTTACTTTTGCAAGTTTCATCTTCAGATTAAGATAGATGTTCGTAATGTTTCCTGCTTGGTTAGCATTCGTATTACAAGTTGTCCATTTCATGACCGTATCGATGTTTAATCAAGAAGTAAGTATAAATAACCACCTAATCGATACTTTATTAATGCCTCAGGCAAAATTGAATAAAATTAAAACTTACAGGACATGTTTTGACCACTTAGTGGTCCTCTTCAGCTGTATAAATAAAGAACTGAAAAGAAAAACATTGACAATAAGCACAAATAAACGTTCTTTGGAGACTCTTTTGATAAAAATGGAGGTCGTCAGAATAGGTCATCTTGCCTCTCGTTCTTGTTTGGAAAAGATGTTTATTCTGCGCTCTCTAGAGGGTCTGTCTTTGAGCGCGACCTGGTGAAGTAACGATGTGATACAGTTTGACAATTCATGGAAAGCTCTGGAGAGAAGGGACGTAGAGTTTTATCGCCATCTAAAATAACATGTGAGGGAGGAGGCAGATTGGGCTGTGCTTCTGCGATGTCGTGTTTGATTATATCTCTTGTTCGTCTAGTCTGTTTCATGTCTACCCATTCTAAGTATTTGCTAATATTCTCATATAAGATGTTTTTATGCTCGTTGTTTTCGTTGAGATTCTCTTCACTGTTTTCCAATTTATCAAGAACGATGTGGATGTTTTCCAGGTTGTTCATAAGATTACCTTTATTAATCATACAGATAATTTGAAGGTCCTGTTTTATATTGGTGAATTTGTGGTTGGACTCTTTCATATGGGATCCCATGGCAGAGAATCTTTTGTATCTTTCAGCATTGACGTGTTCTTGATATCTAATTGAGAAGTTCCTTCCAGATTGTCCCATGTAAGTTTTTTACATTGAGCACAAGTCAGCTTATAAATACCCGATTCCTGGAATTCGTCATCTTTAAGTTTATTAGCTTTATTATGACCAAAGAATCTATGTTTCGTGTTGTTGTTTGTAGAGAAGGCTACCTTGGTATTGTGTTTCTTGAATAAGTTGGTGATTTCGTAAATCTGCATGTTATTAAAGGTGAATTTTACATATCCTTTTTCTTTTTCTGAATGCTGTTTAAGTTTAATTTGTTGTTGGTATTTGCATTTAGTGATGATTTTATTGATGAATTTCAAACTGAAACCATTATGTAGAGCCTGTTGACGAATGAAAGAAAGCTCCTTTTTTCTGTCTGTTTCTGTTAGCGGAATTTCAAAGGCTCTGTTGACGAAACTATAATAAGCTGATTTCTTTTGCGAGATGGGATGTAAAGAATCACTTTTGATTGTAGTCGGGGTAAAAGTGGGTTTCCTGTATATTTTAAATTGGAAATGGTTGTCTTTACGAATTGTTTGGATATCCAGAAAATTGAGTATGCCTTTCTCTTCTTCTTCAGCTGTAAATTTTATGTTGGGTCTAAATTATTCAAAGTATTAAGGATACTGTGCTATCATTTATTTCCTTGTTAATTATGGCATAGGTATCATCAACATATCAAAGCCAGAGATCGAGTCCTTTAATGTGACCTACTATCTGAGTGTGTTCCAAAAAGTCGAGGTAAATGTTAGCTAAAATTCTTGCTGATATATTTTATTATTAAAAGAGAAGAAATTGTGGTTCAAAACGAATTCCAAGATAGTAATGAAGTTTTCTATTTCAGGTATACTGATACGTTTGTGAATTAATAAATTCGTCTTTATAATCTCAATGGTGTTCTTAATAGGAATGTTCGTGAACATGTCCTTGATGTCGAAGGAACTTGTTACATGAGATGAAGTTAACTTGAAATCTTTAATAGCAATGCAGAACTCTTTGGAGTTTTTTATCGAAGATTTGGTATAAAATACGTAGTTATGAGTTAAGAACCTATGAATAAATTGGGATATTTTGTATGTGGGGCTTCTCCGAAAATTAATTATAGGTCTCATATGTGCATCCTTTTTATGTAATTTAGGCATAGCTCTTGCTTTAGGAAGTCCTGGATTCATATTAATGAGTTTTTGAATATCTTGGTCGTTAAAAAGGAAGGAGCTTTGCTTCAGTATCCCTTTCAAATTCTTTTGAATTTTTAGGGTGGGGTCTTTCTCAATTACCTTAAATTTGTTGTTAGTGAAAAAAGTTTCTGTTTTATTGATGTATTCGGTTTCATTTAATATTACTACTGTTCCACCTTTATCAGCTTTCGTTATCACTACATCACTTTGTCTAATTTTACGCTGAAGATCCTTCTCGATTTTAGTGTTTGTGGAATTGGTTAGTAACCCTCTAATTATGGAGGGAATTTTTTTTCTTTGCTTCATACCGTACGTCATTCTGAATGTCGACTGGAAGGGTTTGTATTGCTGTCTCTGTTTCTGCTAAAGTTTGTATTAATACTTGTCTGTTATTGAAACTATGCCAATTGTGATTAGGCCCTTTGCTTAATAATTGTAATTCTTGTTCTGTAAACGTCGTGTTCGACAAGTTCATGACGGGGGGTGGGAATTCTTCACAATTAAAAGAAGATTTAGGTTGATGCTTATATAAATTTGTTGAGGGATTGTTTTTTAGGTTTTCTAACTTCTTATTCAAAGTTGTACTTTTCTTGTTTATTAGAATTTTAACTTTATCTCTGCCGTATTTTTGTACAGAATCCCATTCTAGCGGAACTAAGTTACTAGAAGCAGAAAGGTGCGCTAGGTAAAGCTCCCGGTTGAGGAAGGATTTCTTCCTATACATAAATTTAATTTCTCGTTTAAGCCATATGCGGTTAACTGTTCTTTGTGTGGAAATTTGGAAAACTGAGCGTATGTTGTTTCTTTGTGCCCCTTTTAAGAATTTAGGAATTAGATTATTATTTAGACATTCTTTTAGGAAATATATATCTGTGCTTACTTTTGCAAGTTTCATCTTCAGATTAAGATAGATGTTCGTAATGTTTCCTGCTTGGTTAGCATTCGTATTACAAGTTGTCCATTTCATGACCGTATCGATGTTTAATCAAGAAGTAAGTATAAATAACCACCTAATCGATACTTTATTAATTAGAGGGTTACTAACCAATTCCACAAACACTAAAATCGAGAAGGATCTTCAGCGTAAAATTAGACAAAGTGATGTAGTGATAACGAAAGCTGATAAAGGTGGAACAGTAGTAATATTAAATGAAACCGAATACATCAATAAAACAGAAACTTTTTTCACTAACAACAAATTTAAGGTAATTGAGAAAGACCCCACCCTAAAAATTCAAAAGAATTTGAAAGGGATACTGAAGCAAAGCTCCTTCCTTATTAACGACCAAGATATTCAAAAACTCATTAATATGAATCCAGGACTTCCTAAAGCAAGAGCTATGCCTAAATTACATAAAAAGGATGCACCTATGAGACCTATAATTAATTTTCGGAGAAGCCCCACATACAAAATATCCCAATTTATTCATAGGTTCTTAACTCATAACTACGTATTTTATACCAAATCTTCGATAAAAAACTCCAAAGAGTTCTGCATTGCTATTAAAGATTTCAAGTTAACTTCATCTCATGTAACAAGTTCCTTCGCCATCAAGGACATGTACACGAACATTCCTATTAAGAACACCATTGAGATTATAAAGACGAATTTATTAATTCACAAACGTATCAGTATACCTGAAATAGAAAACTTCATTACTATCTTGGAATTCGTTTTGAACCACAATTTCTTCTCTTTTAATAATAAAATATATCAGCAAGAATTTTAGCTAACATTTACCTCGACTTTTTGGAACACACTCAGATAGTAGGTCACATTAAAGGACTCGATCTCTGGCTTCGATATGTTGATGATACCTATGCCATAATTAACAAGGAAATAAATGATAGTCACAGTATCCTTAATACTTTGAATAATTTAGACCCAAACATAAAATTTACAGCTGAAGAAGAAGAGAAAGGCATACTCAATTTTCTGGATATCCAAACAATTCGTAAAGACAACCATTTCCAATTTAAAATATACAGGAAACCCACTTTTACCCCGACTACAATCAAAAGTGATTCTTTACATCCCATCTCGCAAAAGAAATCAGCTTATTATAGTTTCGTCAACAGAGCCTTTGAAATTCCGCTAACAGAAACAGACAGAAAAAAGGAGCTTTCTTTCATTCGTCAACAGGCTCTACATAATGGTTTCAGTTTGAAATTCATCAATAAATCATCACTAAATGCAAATACCAACAACAAATTAAACTTAAACAGCATTCAGAAAAAGAAAAAGGATATGTAAAATTCACCTTTAATAACCCGCAGATTTACGAAATCACCAACTTATTCAAGAAACACAATACCAAGGTAGCCTTCTCTACAAACAACAACACGAAACATAGATTCTTTAGTCATAATAAAGCTAATAAACTTAAAGATGACGAATTTCAGGAATCGGGTATTTATAAGCTGACTTGTGCTCAATGTAAAAAAACTTACGTGGGACAATCTGGAAGGAACTTCTCAATTAGATATCAAGAACACGTCAATGCTGAAAGATACAAAAGATTCTCTGCCATGGGATCCCATATGAAAGAGTCCAACCACAAATTCACCAATATAAAACAGGACCTTCAAATTATCTGTATGATTAATAAAGGTAATCTTATGAACAACCTGGAAAACATCCACATCGTTCTTGATAAATTGGAAAACAGTGAAGAGAATCTCAACGAAAACAACGAGCATAAAAACATCTTATATGAGAATATTAGCAAATACTTAGAATGGGTAGACATGAAACAGACTAGACGAACAAGAGATATAATCAAACACGACATCGCAGAAGCACAGCCCAATCTTCCTCCTCCCTCACATGTTATTTTAGATGGCGATAAAACTCTACGTCCCTTCTCTCCAGAGCTTTCCATGAATTGTCAAACTGTATCACATCGTTACTTCACCAGGTCGCGCTCAAAGACAGACCCTCTAGAGAGCGCAGAATAAACATCTTTTCCAAACAAGAACGAGAGGCAAGATGACCTATTCTGATGACCTCCATTTTTATCAAAGGAGTCTCCAAAGAACGTTTATTTGTGCTTATTGTCAATGTTTTTCTTTTCAGTTCTTTATTTATACAGCTGAAGAGGACCACTAAGTGGTCGAAACATGTCCTGTAAGTTTTAATTTTATTCAATTTTGCCTGAGGCATTAATAAAGTATCGATTAGGTGGTTATTTATACTTACTTCTTGATTAAACATCGATACGGTCATGAAATGGACATCATGCATGTATGTCAAAAATGTTCGTAAGTGGTGTAGAGAGTTTGCAGCAGGTGGGACTGAAATTCACAACGAACAAAGGGGCGGAAGATCATCAATTTCTGTCAAGACAGTCGTGAAGGTTGAGCAAATCGTGCGTGACGATAGGCGGATCACCATGGATGATCTCTGCACTTTGGTTCTTGAGGTTTTCCCGAAGCGCCGCTCGCGCAGTTTTAACAGGAAAGTTGAAATACAGGAAGGTGTGCGCTAGATGGGGGCCACGCATGCTGACTGAAGATCACATGCGGCAACAAGTTGATTCTTCCGTCACATTTCTTCAACACTTTGCAGCCTAACAGGACAACTTTTGGACTGAATTGTCACGGATGACGAAACCTGGGCGTTCCACTTTACACCAAGCAACAATCACGCCAGTGGCGGCATCCCTCTTCGCCAAAGCCGCGGAAATTCAAGCAAACACCGTCTGCTGGTAAAGTCACGACAACTATGTTTTGGGACCGTAAAAGGGTATTGTTGGTCGACTTTATGCCCGCTGGAACCATAATTAACGCTGACAGGTACTATGAGACCCTGAAAAAACTCAGACGGGCAATTCAGAACCTGAGAAGAGGAATGTTGAGCAAGGGCATAAGCATTCTCCATGACTACGCTCGCCCGCACGTCGCCCGGCAAACCATTGCTCTCCTGCAACAGTTTCAGTGGAACATCACCACCCACTCACCCACTCTATAGTCACGACTTGGCACCCACTGACTATCACTTGTTCCCTAAGTTGAAGAACATTTGGCTGGTATGCGATTCAGCACCGATGACGAGGTGAAAGATGAGGTTCACAACTTCCTGAACAGCATAGCGGCGAGCTGGTTTGACATGGGCATATAAAAACTGTCACAGTGTCTACAAAAATGCTTCGACTGAAATGTTGATTATGTAGAAAAATAGCTAAATGTTCAAGCTGTAAAACGATGTAAACCATTGTAGAAATAAACAGGTCTGTGCATTTATAAAGAAAATAGGAGACCTTATTTTTCGGATTACCCTCGTAGCAAGTTTGTGTGAAACTTTTTCTTTCAGTGCTGAAGTATGATGTGTTTTGTAATACAGAATGCGAAAAAAATTTTTCTGAACTTTTTTAATCTTATTTATATGGCACTGATATTGAGGTGTCCACACAACACGTGCATATTCAAGTTTAATATGCACAAGTGTATTAAAGAGAGTAATTAATGTACCAACATTTTTTTTTAGTTCCTTCGAATTCCAAACCAGTAAAACCTAAGGATTTCTAGGCTTCATTTTAAATTTTTTTCATTGTGCTCTTTCAAGGCCAATGTAGTATCCATTGAAATTCCCAAATACCGGGGAAGTTGGCTGTGCGGTTAGGGGCGCGCGGCTGTGAGCTTGCATCTGGGAGATAGTGGGATTGAACCCCACTGTCGGCGACCCTGAAGATGGTTTTCCGTGGTTTCCCATTTTCATACCAGGCGAATGCTGGGGCTGTACCTCAGTTGAGGCCACGGCCACTTCCTTCCCATTCCTAGGCCTTTCCTACCCCATCGTCGCCATATGACCTATCTGTGTCGGTGCGACGTAAAGCAAATAGCAGGAAAAAAAATCCCAATTATTTTACTAAATTAAACCTTCCTAAAACAGTGTTATCCATTTTATTTTCAAATAGTACTGTCGATTTATTCCTTGAAAAGCTTACTGTGAGACACTTATTAATATTAAAATGCATTTTGTTGATCCTACTCCACACATACATATTATTGACTACTGATGAACCCGTGCTTCGCTACAGAATTCTCAGAAAGACTGACTTTGTGGATTTCCTAACTAAAGTCGGCATAGGTCATTACAAAAACTTCAGTAGGAATGTAGGGATTAAAAGCAATGTTATCATACAAAATACTCGATCAAATGAAAAACAGCCCATTTTCTCACTTTTAACAAGCAGTGCTATGGTGCCAACCTAACAGTCCAAAGTTCTAGAGCTGGAATGACGAGGCCGCAGATTGCTGTGAACATTTCTGTGTTATTACTCCGTTAAATATGCAAACTGCTCATTCCAATCAGTGCCTCAGAGTAGGGATTGAATGGCTCGAATGCTATTACGAACCAGAGAAATGACATGCTAAAGAAGAAAGTTATCTAACTCCCCAGCTATTTCCCGCCAATATTCAGGCAGGCTGTTACACTCGGTACGACTGGGTGAGTTGGCCGTGTTGTTAGGGGCGTGCAGCTGTGAGCTGGCATCCGGGAGATAGTGGATTCTAACCCCACTGTCGGCAGCCCTGAAGATGGTATTCCTTGGTTTCCCATTTTCACACCAGGCAAATGCTGGGACTGTACCTTATTTAAGGCCAAGGACGCTTCCTTCACACTCCTAGCCCTTTCCTATCCTATGATCACCACAAGACTTATCTGTGTCGGTGAGACCTAAAGCAATTTTTAAAAAATACTCAGTACGCAGCAGTAATCCTTTCTATCAGAGATGAGTGGCAACAGAAGACACAAAGCACATCACAACAAACAATAGTCAATGTAATGTTATTGTTGATCAATTTTATGAGCTTTCTATATTGTAGGCCTTCACAGTTTTCTTTCGACTCTGTGATGTTAGTCAATGATATAAACTTCATTGTGTTTCTGTAGTGAACTGAGATCACAGAGTGTTGTAGATAACATCTTATACAACTTATAATTTGTATTGAAAAGGTTGAACCTTACTAAAACTTATCTCTGTGATATTAGGGCGTCTTATAAAATTATTTATAGCTTAGACTGTTGTTCCTTATTCTCCGACTTTAGGTACCGATTTTCATTAAATTCTGCTTACCCATTTTCTCATGACTCGGCGTTGATATTGACTTAGTAACAAAAATACAAATTCATGAATATCTCTGTGATCATAGTCGGTACGGTAACAATGTATGACATAAATGATCAGAAATTTAATACTATATAACTTTAGTTATGTAGTATTTATCAATACGACCACTAATAACATAAATATTTGAGAATTAAATTTTAGGCTTTCGCCTAAACTACCATTTCACTCAGCGTGAATAAAATTATTTAAGACCTAGAATACAGCAACTTATTCCTCGACTTCGATAGTGATTTTTATTATTATTTACCAGAAATGCTAGAGTATTTGTTTATATTATGAAGTTTTTGACGTTAAATAAGAGTATTTGTTGTTGTACAGCTGCTCTGATCTGACACCTGATAGAGTTATTTACTTCTCACTCAGCTCCAGCTGCGTATGGGTCTGTAATGTAATGTGTGCTCTACGAACCTTACAGGAGAAGATGTCTCAGTCAGGAGATGGACTTCATAGTCCAGGATACTTGTCGTGGAGGAAGCTACAACTTAGCAGGGCCAAGCTCAAGGCCTCCAGTAAAACATCCGCTCTGCTTTCAGGCTTTGCCATGGTGAGTATGAAGTTCCTACATTAATAATTGTAGGGAGCTTAGAAAAGGGGTCATTTTATACCCCTCAGTAAGACTTACGGTTATATTAAAAATGACATATGAATAATAACACATTATCAATTAATTTATTCAAAACCACCTATTCAATACTTTTAAAGTCTTTAAGACTTAAAGTTTAAGCATATGGTACATGTTTCACCTGTCATTGCAGGCATCATCAGCCATAAATTCTAAACTCCAAATCAGAGCTCTGAATAGATACTATACTAAAACTATTCCCAAAAATTATTTTTTTACTACAATTTGCACTGATGTACAAGAACATCATGGTCATATTTGGAGTGAATTGGTTGATCATGTCTTAAAGTTCTAATGGGACGTCCTACTCATGATCACATTAACTGGAGATAATACAAGGGTTGGAACTTAAATAGTGGCAACACTGCTGCGGAGACGCTATGCAACGGAATGTAATATTGTCGCTGATAGCACACGTTGGTTACATACCTACCTTACCTCAGAGCAAATGGACTCGCCCTTCCCACATCACCTGCGTGCGCACAAGCGAGAGAAACACAGTCACTTGTGAGCTAGCGGTCTAACGTAACGTTGTCACTACGTTTTCCAAACAGGAACAACGGGGTTGGATCAATATTGAATGTGCCAGAGGTTGTACAGCACGACACTGTCGTCAAGGTCTTCAAGAGGCTTGCGGGAAATCTGCATTGCCTTACAGAATAGTGACACGTCGGGTAAAAGCCTTCAACGATGGTCGGCAAACTGTGGCGGACATTCTTCGGGCAGGTCGTCCTACGAGTGAAGGAGAAGTGCATGCTCTTGCCGCGTTACTGCACAGTGATCGAAACTAGACGATTCGTAAGCATTCGCTTCAGAACTGTTGCAGAGATTCGACGGGCAGTAGAGCGCTCCATTCACACCATCAACAGAACAGGCTCTGCTAAAGGTATACTAAGACTTCCACATCGCTGGCAACGGGTTATACACAACGCTGGTGACTACATTGAAGGACAGTAAAGGTTGCTAACCTGTAACTCTTTTGTATCTGTTGTAAATAATTAGTTGCCACTATTTAAGTTCCAACCTTCGTACAAAGATATCAACTCTCATAATGCCGATACCGGGACGGCAAATGAAGTTAATTGGAAATCAAAACATCTACACATTCTTTCAGCATATATAAGAGATTAACACGTACTAAAACTATTCTTAAAAACTATTTTGTACAACAATTTACACTGATGTATAAGAACATATGGTACATTTGGAAATGAACTGGCCGATCTTGTCCTCAAGTTCCAATGGGATGTCCTACTCATGTTCACTCATAATGCTAATAATGGGACAGCAATTGAAGTATATTGGAGTCGCAACATCTATACATTTCTTTTAGCATATTTAGGAGATCAGACATGTACCGGTACAGTCCATATGATTTTTGGGATAGTGTTTCTCGGCATGTGAAAGAAAATTGGAGTTTGATCTGCATTTCCTATTTGCAATAGCAGGTAATTGTACTCGCGACGCTTCCTGATTACAAATCTATAAAACTGCATGATTTTTTTTTTACTGTGGTCCTTTGGAAGTCACTGGCATAGAGATGTCCTTCAAAAAGAAAGATTACCGAGCTCGATAGCTGCAGTCGCTTAATTGCGGCCAGTATCCAGTATTCGGGAGATAGTAGGTTCGAACCCCACTGTCGGCAGCCCTGAAAATTGTTTTCCGTGGTTTCCCATTTTCACACCAGGCAAATGCTGGGGCTGTACCTTAATTAAGGCCATGGCCACTTTCTTCCCACTCCTAGCCCTTTCCTGTCCCATCGTCGCCATAAGACGTATCTGTGTCGGTGCGACGTAAAACAACTAGCAAAAAAAAAACAAAAAAAAAAAGAAAGATTGTTCCTTTTCATGAACTAACAAAGCCACCCTCTGCTTGCTTTAAAATCAGAAATTTTCAAGGTTTTTTCTACTTCTACAGCCTTTAACGGGAGTATTTCATGGGGAACTGAAAAGCCATCATTTCTCAATTGATTTATGTAAGAAACAACTTCCTTTTCAATTTCTGGATGCTTCCTGCTTTTTGGTTCTATGTTCTTCACAGTTCTTTTCCTGCTTTTTATAATCATCTTCACAGTTTTACTTGTTGATATGAATCAGTGACCAGGCGCGTTTACACCTTAAGAAAAACATGACAAAAACCATTGCCAGTTTCACACCATGCAAGTGCTGGGAGTGTACATTAATTAAGGCCACGGCTGCTTCTTTTGCTCCTAGCTCTTTCCTCTCCCATTGTCACCATAAGACCTGTCTGTATCGGTGCGATGTAAAGGAAAATTGTAAAAGTAAAAAGCCTTTAGGAATGTATAAACATTTGTTTTCTATTAAAATCCTTAGAACATACCAATGGTTAAAGTCTTCCCAAAGAAAATAAATAATAATAATAATAAACATTTACAAAACATGACGTCAAAACAACCATTATATAATCAACTGTCAATTACTTTTAAAATCTATGTTCTATGTTGTTCAAGAAGTTGCTGAAGAAGATAAAGAAACCAGAAAGCAAGAAATGGAATCTAGGGAAGTTAAATGATCCATTAACACAATTAGCATTCAAGGAAAAGATGGGCACGATCATGTAGAACAATAACAACAACGAAGCAGATTGGAATGCTGTCAAAGCTTCACTTACAACGGCAGCAGACGAAGTGCTAGGAGAAAAGACGCTTGAACCCAGAAAGAACTGGATGACTAAAGAAATACTAAATCTCGTCCAGGAAAGAAATAAAGAACACCGGAAAAATACTCCAGAAGGTATGATAACATATAAGAAACTAAAAAACCTAGTTACACAGAAGTGCTGAGAGGCGAAAGAAAGATGGATGGATGACATTTGTGAAAGCATAGAACATGATATGAAAATTCGGAAATGCTAACAGGGCATACAATCAAGTAAAAACATTGCAATTCAAGGCTAAAATGAAATCCAGTGTAATAAAAGATAAGGAGGTGATGAAGAGATGGAAAGCGTATTAGGAGGATCTGTATAATGGAGAAAAAATTGACAATGTAGGTGAGTACATCATAAAACAAGAGCAGGTTTCACAAGATGAACTAGGTCCTCCCATAATGAGAAGTGAATTTGAAACAGCTGAAAAAGAAAAAGGCTCCTGGACCAGACAAACTGCCTGCTGAACTGTGGAAAAAATCTGGAAAAAAGTGCTGGTATGAAAACTGAGATATCCCAGAGGATTTTGTAGAAAGCAAAGCAGTACTTCTGCACGTAAAAGGAGATTCAACAGAATGTTCCAATTACAAAATACTATGCCTTGTTTCACACGCAGCAAAAATATTTACATGCATATTAAAAAACAGAATCTAAATGATGATCAGTTTGGGTTCAGGAAAGGAGTAGGGACAAGAGAAGCTATTATATCACTTAAAAACATCTTGGAGAGAAGACTAGAGCTTAACATAAATACATATATAGCTTTTGTAGACGTAGAAAAAGCTTTTGACAATGTTCAGTGGAAAAGACTGTTCAGAATTATGAAGGATATTCATTTGGACTGGAAAGACCGAAAAGCAATACTAAACCTCGACATCAAAGAATAATATATAAGTAATAATAATAACGTAAATGTTTCCACCTTTTCAATACAATATATTCAACAAAATTACAAAATTATACGGTACTAGTTTCGACACATCTAGGGGTCATCATCAGCCGTATTGGAGCAAAGATCATTTGTGGCGAAATCCTAAGAGTAATGAAATAGTATGCAAGGTGAGGATTAGGAAGGGAGTAAGACAGGGGTGTTCCTTATCACCATTTGTATGTAATCTGTACATTGAAGAGGCCATGAAAATTTCTAAATCAAAAACAGCTGGCATTAAAATAAATGGAAGAACTGTACACTGTATTAGATTTGCCGATGACATTGCACTTCTGACTGACAATGAGAAGAACATGCAGATCATGCTCAACAAATTAACATTCAGCTTAAAACATTTCCAACTTAACATTAATGTAAATAAGGTAATGTTATGGTTGTAAGCAAATCTAAAATGAAGCCAGCAGCACATCTCAGAATTGGAAATATTTTAATGAAACAGGTGCACAAGTTCTGCTAATTAGGATCAGTTATTACCGATGACAACAGATGCAGTGTGGAAATAAAAAGAAGAATTTCCCTGTGTAAGAAAGCCTTTGAGGAGAAGAAGCAGCTCTTAATTAATAAATCCTTAGATACTGAACAAAAGAAATTGTTTATCGAAACATTCATTTGAAGTGTGCTGCTATACGGCTGTGAAGGATGGACTCTCTTGGAGGATGTGAAATGACTAGAGGCAGTGGAAATGTGGTCATGGAACTAGCTGGATTGAGAAGAAAACTAATGAAGCAGTGCTTACAGAAATATAAACACCCAGACAGATTTCATAACAAAGATAAAAAGGAGGAAAGCGTCAGTTTTTGGTCACATTCTCCGGCATAATGACTTCATAAAGAACTTGTTCGAAGGCAAGGTGATGGGAAAGAAAGGCAGAGGGAAACCACAGAAGATGATCATTGAAGAGATAGTTCAGATGATGGGTTGGCAAGGTTATGGAGAGATGGAAAGAATTGCAGAGAAAAGAGATCAGTGGTTGCAGCGACAAGCCAAAGCCTTTAGATAATGATGATGATGTTCAAGGGATTGTACCTTTACAGTTCTTTCTTCCTTTTTATAATCATCTTCACAATTTTCCTTGAGATATGGACCAGTGACCACACGGGTTTACACTTTAAGGAAAACATGGCAAAAAACATTGCCAGTTAACACTATTAAACAATGTTTCCATGTTAGCAATGCTCGGCATTGATATGGAGTAAGGAACGAAAGTCTAAATTAATGAATTCTGTTATCACAGTCAGTACGATAAACAGTATTAAGACATAAATGATATGAAATTGTATTTTCTATAACATTTCTTATGTAGAACTTTTCTATATGATCGTGACGTAGGTATTTAAGAATTACATTTTAGGTCCCTTTCCCTAAACTATCATTTTATGCTACGTGTATAAAATTATTTGTACCCTACACTGTAGTTCCTTAGTCCCCGACTTTACATACCGATTTTCATTAAATTCTGTTCACCCATTTTCTCGTATTTCTGCGTTGATATGGACTTAGCGACAAAAATCGATATTCATGAATTTCTAAGTTATCGTAGCCAGTACAATAAACCTTGTTACTGTGGACATGACCAATACAAAAACATAATTCTTTTTTTAAATTCCGAGCAATGTATAGACAAGACTCTTATTGAAATGAATGAATGAAAACCTACAACCTGTTTTCCAGTCTTTGACCGAGTCAGGGATGTAATGAATGAACCATATATAGGCTATTAGTATGATGGGGTCACCACTCCCAAAGTGATATCTTAATGTCTGATGGATGCTATGAAATGAAAATGGAGAGTGTTGCTGGAATGAATGATGACAGGGAAAACCGGAGTACCAGGAGAAAAACCTGTCCCGTCTCCGTTTTGTCCAGCACAAATCTCACATGGAGTGACCGGGATTTGAACCACGGTATCCAGCAGTGAGAGGCCGACATGCTGCCATCTGAGCCATGGAGGCTGTACAAGACTCTTGTTATATATGTATAATTATTATTAAGCATATAGTGAGATTCTTTTTATTTGTGATATCTGAAGCCATCTCTTTTCAGTTTATAACTGTTTCTGCCAAAACTAATTTTGAATAAATAAATTTATAAACTATCTGAAAAAGAAAAGACTTAATTAAAATATTCTATCAAATCACATTCAAATATACTTAGAAATGTACCGGTCGAGTTGGCCGCGCTGTTAGGGACGTGCAGCTGTGAGCTTGCATCCGGGAGATAGTTGCTTCGATTTCCACTGTTGACAGCCTTGAAGATGGTTTTTCGTGGTTTTGCATTTTCACACCATGCAAATGCTGGGAGTGTACTTTAATTAAGGCCACGGCTGCTTCTTTCCCGCTCCTAGCTCTTTCCTCTCCCATCGTCACCATAAGACCTATCTGTGTCGGTGCGACGTAAAGCAAAATTGTAAAAGTAAAAGGCCTTTATGAATGTATAAACATTTATGTTTTCTTCTATTTAAATCCTTAGAACATACCAATGGTTAAAGTCTTCCCAAAGAAAATAAATAAATAATAATAATAAACATTTACAAACATGGCATCAAAACAACCATTATATAATCAACTCACTTTTAAAATCTGTGTTGTTCTACTGTATACTTTGTCCCTTGGAGCAGTCTCGTGTTGGGAAAGGTCAAAAGAAAGAAACAGATCCTGGCCACATACTGGCTCTATCATTCGAGATAAGGTTGAACATCATTAACAGTTAGCAATGCGTACTAGCGTACCAAGTAACTGGGTAAAGTCCTGAACCCATCTTATCAAATAAGAATATAAGTTCATACCTGAAATACATTATGTTAATCCAGTTTCATAATCACTTCACACACAATATAATAATATCCGACTGTAAAAATAACAGCTGGCCCCGCATGCCTGCCTCTTACCTGGAGGCCTGGGTTCGATTTCTGGCCAGGTCAGGGATTTTTACCTGGATCTGAGGGCTGCATAATTACAATTGAGGAGTTTATCGGACAGTGAGATTGTTGCCCCGGTCTAGAAACCTAACAATAATGGCTGTGAAGATTCGTCATGTTGACAACATGACACCTCGTAATCTGGAGGCCTTCAGGTTGAGCAGCAAAATACTTAGGATTTGGTTTAGTTTGTAAAAATAACAAACTGTTGCAATCAACGAGGTACCACCAAAGCACAACTCACTGCTGGGTTGGCGTGCATAACAGCATGCGATGCACGCAGTAAATACAGATGAAATTAATTTAAAAATCAAACAAATATCAGACCAAGCACACTGGTCAGAGTTACAAAATCTAGCTTGTATCCAGCCTGAACTTCGCCCCACAATACATGTTTGTGGCTCAAAATCGAACTTCCTGCGACATGGCTTCCGTTTTAATACGAAGTGAGTTCAAAAAAAGACCGAACTTTGTAAATTGCGTGCAAACCGCAACATTGAGACAGTTGTGACTGTGGCGGCGCCTAGCGGCAACTTCTGACAACAGACCGCTGCTTTTCGCATTCCATTGCCTGCATTATCAGTTGAGTTAGAGCCTCTGAAGTGATTGCGTGTGTCACATGTTCATCGAATTCTATAATGAAACAGCTTGAGGAACAACGCGTGTGCGTGAAGTTCTGCTTCAAAGTTGGGAAAACGTTTGTGGAAACATTTGAAATGTTGAAGCTAGCATACGGGGAGGAATGCATGAGTCATACACAATGCTACGAGTGGTTTAAACGTTTCAAAGACGGTAGAACGTCTGTCACTGAAGACCCTAGGCCTGGGCGACCTTCCACATCAACAGACGACCGCCATGTCGAGAGAGTTCGTGAAGTGATTCATGGAAATCGTCGTTTGACAGTCCGAGAGGTTGCTGATCAGGTGTGCATCAGCGTAGGATCATGTCATGCAGTTTTAACCGAAAAACTTCAGATGCGGCGCGTCAGTGCTAAATCTGTCCCTCGTTTGCTGACTGATGATCAAAAAGAGAACCGAGTCAGCATCAGTCAGGAAATGCTTGCTAACGCAGATGCTGATGACAACTTCCTGAAGAACATCATCACTGGAGATGAGACGTGGGTGTACGGTTACGATGTCGAAACCAAAAGGCAATCATCACAGTGGGTGGGGAAAGGTTCTCCTCGACCGAAAAAAGCACGAATGAGTCGTTCAAACATCAAGGTGATGCTGATTGTATTTTTTTATTGGAAAGGCATTGTCCATCACGAGTTTGTACCCCGAGGCCAGACAGTGAACAAAGAACTGTACCAGAATGTTTTAACGCATTTGAGAGATGCTGTGCGCAGGAAGAGGCCTGAACTGTGGGAAAACAAATCCTGGATGTTGCACCATGACAATGCGCCAGCACATGCCTCTCTCTCGGTCCGCAGTTATCTGGCAAAACACCAAATTCCTGTTGCGCCCCATCCGCCCTATTCTCCCGACTTGGCTCCAGCAGACTTTTTCTTATTCTCCAAATTGAAAACCACCTTGAAAGGACATCGTTTCCAAGACATTGAAGAGATCAAGGAGAATGCGACGAGGGGCAACTTCGCGCCATCAAAGAAAGTGCATTCCAAAAGTGGAAGAAACGTTGGCAACACGCTGTTGATAGTGCAGGGGACTATTTTGAAGGGGACAGTCTGCGAAATGATGTAAGCTACATAATAAAGTTTTTCTAGCCACAGTTTGGTCTTTTTTTGAACACACCTCGTAGTCTGAGTCACAAGACTTGGCGTGCAGACGCTGTAAACATGGCGCTTCCACTCATCCAGTGTGTGCTTGTATGTACGAAGTAGCAAGCCCACAGCACACCTTACATGAAAAGGTGAACGCACAACAGTGGCATTAATTATACTTAGTCTTACATAATGCATAATTATAATGCAGGACCAAAAAGTTCCGTGGAATAGGTATCGTTGTCAGCTTAACTCGTTTCCAAGTAATTCACTTCTGTCTGTGGATGTACATTTGATGATTGAACAGACCCATCGTAGCTGGTAACAAGTGTCCACACAGATTGCACAGAATTGTTGGAGGGCGTGGTTGTGCTGCACGGAGTTTTCATGCTTGGATCTTGGCCTCTTCACATTGCGTCATTCCCCTTCAAACAGATTGACAGCATCAGGGATGGTCTGGTGCCAAATTGAACGGTCTTGAGCAAGCATGTCCCAGGTTTGTGGATTGAGACTATCATCTTCATAGTGTGCTTAAACTAGTCTGTGTAGCACTTCATGGGGTACCACGATGTCTGGTGCCAGAAATCTAGTATCGCTCATCCAACGGACATGGCGAATCCGTCTAAGCTGATGACCAATGATGGACGATTCTATGCTCCTGGCAAGCGCTTTTTCAAGAACAACAATGTTGGTGACATGGTCTTCCCTTTTGATCCTAATGATGGATCAGAGTTTTCTTTGGTGGAACCGTTCAAAGTCATGTCGGTAAAGGGCAATGTTGTGATGACGACAGCATCGTACACGGTCAGTTCTTTACTCATGAACATCCAGTGTGATAGTTGTCCAAATGCTGCATGGGCAGCACCAATTCTCTTCTCTGCATCTTCCTCACAGCTACAGCGCAGAGATGGGATACTACCCAAGTATGAAAAGTGGTCTACCTGCTCCAGTGGAGACGTTGAGATGTGGAAGGGTTAGGCCAGGACCTTGGGCCTTTGAACATTAACAGTGAGACCAAAACAATCACATGCACTCGTGTAGCAGTGAACTGACTGTTGCAGTTCCTCTGGTGTGAGTGGAGGTGATGCAGCATCATCTGCATACAACATTTTGGTTACCTTTATAACCTGGATGAGCCTCCGGGAGGTTGAAAAGCACTCCTTCAAAACAATACCTAACCTCCACACCTGGGTTGTTCGTAGATGATTCATATATCAGGGCAGCCAAATATAATGCAAATAGTGTTGGAGCAAGTGCACAGTCTTGTTTCATTGCATGAGTAATAGGAAATTGATCTGAGATCCTCTTCTGATGACAAATCTGCGTGGTCTTGCCATCATGGAGGGCCTGAACTAGATCAGCAAAATACTGAAGACAGCCAAAGTGTTTCAGCACTGCGCACTCAGCAGGTCCTGGAATCGAATCAAATGCCTTTTCCAGGTCATAAAAGACTAAGAAGAGAGGATTCTGTTGCTCTCTGCATTTTCCTGAAGCTGCCTTGCACAGAAAATCAAATCAGTTGTGCTTTCTGGAAGTTCGAAACCCACACTAGGACTCGGGGAGGACTCTCTCAGAGATAACCTGGAGGCGATTAAGCAAAATTCTTGCGAGAATTTTATCTACAGTAGATAGTATTGATATACCACGATAGTTCCCGCAAACACTGCGATCACCTTTCTTGAAGATTTTGATGATAGTGGCATTTTTAGTTCGCCAGGAACTTTTCTAACTTCCCAAATTTTGAGGATGAGAGTGAAAACCCTCATTTTGAGGGATTGACCGCCAGCTTGAACTAAGAGGGATGTTATCTCGGCCAGGTGCCTTTCTGGGTTTCAGTCGATTGAGAGTTATACTGAATTCTTGGTAAGTTGGTGGAACTGCTATGCATGGTTCTTCAGGCTGTTGAGGCACATCATGAAGAAAGTCTTCATCATCAGAGGAAGGACGATTTAGAAGGGTGGACAAATTTTCTTTCCAGTGCTCCGATATTTCATGGCTGTCAGTAAGAATGGGAGAGTTGTCAGCATTTTTCAGTGTGCCTGATGAAGAGCACGACCACGTCCTGCGTAAAAGTTCCTGATTTCTGTTGCCACCAGGTATTCTTAATTTCTCCTATTTTTTTCCAACATGTTCTTTTGAGTTCTAGAAAATGTGCTTTCTTCGTGTTAGAGGATGGGTCTTGAAGATAGGATGGATAGGCTTCCCTTTTTGCATTGATGAGACACAAAATTTCCTCCTTGTAGTCAAACCAGTCCTGTCTTTTCTGCTTTACAAAACCAATGGTTTTCTCGGCTGACTTTATGATTATTTTCCGTAAAGTGGCCCATTCCTGCGGAACGTCATTTGTGCTGACTGGATTAACTGTCATACTCTGAAATTCTGTGTCAGAGGATTCATCCTGAAGTTTAAACTTGTTAAACTTTCTTCTGGATGAGATTTGGAGCTACACTACCTAAGTGGTTTAGTGTGTATGGAGATCTTGAGAGTTGACAAATAAGGAGTTTGTGCGTTCAGTCCAACAGTCATAAATATTCTGTTCTGGTAAGTATCTCCTTCTTATCATGATATCGTGTAATAATGTAATCAAGAATGTGCCAATGCTTTGATTGAGGATGCATGCACGTGGTCTTGAAGCGGTTAGGCAGTCGAAACTGAATGTTGGTGATGAAGAGTTCATGTTCTGCACATAGACCGAGAAGCAATAGTCCATTTGCATTACAGTTGCCAACTCCCTTGTTTACCCATCACATTTTACCATAGCTGATTATCTCTCCAACTCTGGTATTGAAATCGCCAAGGAGTAATGCAGATGGTACCTTGGTGATTTTTGTGCTCAGCTGGTTATAGAACTCATCCTTTACATCATCAACATCTAGGGTTGGAGCATAGGGGGATATGAGCGTCATAAAAGTAGCTCCTGAAAGTGGAATGCGCAGAGTCATAAGTCTTTCGCTGATTGCAGTGGGAGTAAGTTGATCAGTAACCGGTTTAGTCTTCACAATGAATCCCACACCATGGATGCGATATTCTTGCTCCTCCTTTTCCTTTCTGAAGATGGTATATCCTGGACCAAACTCAGTAATTTTGCCTTCAGTGGACAGTCTAGTTTCACTCAAAGCAGCATTATCAGTGTCAAGTCTAGAGAGCTCAATGGGTAATGAGCTGTTCTTCTCTCAGGCCTGTCTTTATCTGTCACATCAAATAAACTTCTGACATTCCATGTTCCAATTTTCAGAGTCTCTTTCTTGCTTTTGATTTCTGACCGCATGAGGGGTGACCCGCTGGGTGCGCCTGCCCAGCCGGATATAAGATGCCCACCTTTTCTAGGACCTTCCCCATGTTGGGTGGGCAGTTGTAATGCTAAACAGGTGTGACCAAAACAGATGCGGGACTGAATTCCTGAGTAGCCACAGGGTCTCAGGGAGATGACCATCACACATCCACTGCCAATGGGCAGGTCCGAACTAGGGGCTTACAGTTTTACCCGTGACCTGCCTCTGCCATCCATATCCCATCGCCATTGGACTTTGGAAGTAATAAGTGACATTCGGAAGAAGAGCCACTGGTGTGGGTTTGTTTAGGGTGGATCTCAGCTTGCCAGGAAGTGACCCACACACTGTGTCCTGCGGCACATATGGAATGGGACATGCAGGATCAAACTTGTAAAAAAAAACCCTCACCATTTTACATATCCGAAAGGGATAAAATGAACATTTTTTTAGAAACTGAGAAGATGCCAGCAATCCTTTTCCTTTAGCATTTCGTTGATGGCCTGGTCCATTGACTGCCAAAGAGCTATCACATTTGGTGGTGGTAATAATAATGCTTTGATATCTTCATCTGTCAGTTCGACACTGGCAGGATACAAAGGCGCGTTATCAAGAAGCAGCATGGCTTTTCTCGGCAAATTGTTGTCTTTGAGATACTTCTCTACAGCTGGTATGAATTCATTTTGGAACCAGGTTTTAAAGATATTTAAATTCATCCATGGTTTCTTTTGATGTGTTTAATACAAGGGCAGTGATTCCTGTTTTTTTTTTCAAAGCTCTGGGTTTCTGTGATTTCCCTATTAATGTAAGCCTAAGATTGTGGTTACTGGTTGCATTACAAGCCAAGATGGTGACTCATTGCTTACTTTTCTCGTATCCAGGTATCTTTTTTTTTAGCAAGCATTTTCATACGGAGGATCTTATAAATTAAACCACTCTCATCGCAGTTGTACAACTCCTCCCCAGAAATTCCCTCCTCGTCAATTAACTTCGAAAGATAGTCTTTAAACAACAGCTCAGCCTCATTGTCAGCAACTAAAGCCTCTCCGCTAGTGGTAATGTGGTGAGTACTGAATTGTTTTTTCCACCAATTGAACCATCCATCACTGGCAGTGAATTCTGAATCATCTCCTTCTACCTGCAATATGGGCCGAGTAATGGTTCATGCCACAAAAATAATGCTTCCTCAACTTCTTTATGCTTACTTTTCAACACTGTTTTCCTTACTTTCATTTCACTTCGACTGCCTTGGGGAGCACACCACTTTTCAATTTCTGCTCGGTTTTTCTTCCAGTCTCCAAGTGTACTTTTCTCTACATCTAAGTCCAAAGCAATAGTTTTGGCTGTTACTGAAGAATCTAAACGGAGCATACAAAACAATTTACCAACGTTCACACTTTGGACATCCGATATCAACTGACAAAACAAAGAATGCAGAGTTGCCAACAGAGCTGCTCTCTGTGTGTATTCAATAGGGCTGAAGAGGGCCTTCTGTGTCTCATTTGTTCAAGAGTTTTTTTTTTTTTTTTTTTTTTTTTTTCAACAAGCAAATGTCCAAAGAAGAACCCATTCACTTAAGAATGCATGGTGGACAACCAAAGCAAAAGAGTCTCCGAAGACCAAAAAGTAGTTAGTGGGACGTAAAGCAAATAACATTATTATTCGCAAAGCAAAAGAGTTGCAGTATCTAGCAAATATTCGCGGCAGTTCTTCCAAGCCATGGATGCAGTTTAAGGTCCCACCATCTTTGGTAGAAATCCACTCCAGTCCAGTGATAGGAGTGCACTTCTAAAAGATCAGTGCTCCATCATGAATAGATGGAAAGAGCATTTTGAAGGTCTCCTGAATCAGGAATCAGTTGTTGACGAACAGCTGTATGGCTCAATAGAACAAGCACCCATCAAAGAAGAATGGATGAAGTTAGTGTGTGCTGTTAATCAAGCAAGGCAACACAAGGCCACCGGTCGTGATGATATACCTGCGGAAACTCTCATAGAAGGTGATGAGGAACTCGTAAGACACGTATATTAACGGATTATTAAAATTTGGAACACTGAAGAAATGCCTTCTGATTTCAGGGATAGTCATATAGTTCCAGTATAGGTGATCAAACAGACTATAATAACTTTCGGGGAGTATCATTACTGTCTTCCTTGGGAAAGCTTATTGCTGAAGTTTGGCAAATCGTATACTACCATACCCTTAGTGGAGGAAATACTACCAGAGATCCAGTGTGGCTTCAGGCCTTCGAGAGAAACCACAGTTCTTCGGCTTCAGGAAAAATGCAGAGAACAGCATAGACCTCTTTATATTGCCTTCATTGATCTCACTAAAGCATTTGACTCTGTAAACCATGATGCTTTGTGGAAGATTTTAGGATTGTATGGTTTTCCACAGAAATTTATTTCCGTCGTTAAACTATTCTACACTGATATGACGGCAGCTCTTATCGGTACCAACTCTGTTGGAGAGCCACGTCATATCAATACTGATTTATAGTCAAGAATTTCATGTTTGGTCCGTATTGAATAGAGATTACAAAACAGTAACTTAAATTGTACAAGATCCACCTTTTCAATACAAGATATGTTGTTGATTAAAATTACATCATCATTTATTAAATGGTACCGGTTTTAACATCCATGGATGTCGTCATCAACCAAATAGGGTCATTATACAAAGATACACATTAAAGTTAAAACACATAAAATTGACCCTCATAATTAAAACGTCTCCCTTGTCAGTTTCTCTTCAACTCAACTCCGCAGCACATACAACCAGCCAACCAAAAGGTGAGTCTCTTCATAAAACTTTACTTTCTTGCCCCATTTCCACTATCTGAGTTAACTCATTTTTATCTTTCATACTACAGGCCCGCATTGGACTGAGAATATTTTAACTTCTTCAACATACAGTTCCGGTCACAAGATCCACTCGCTCCAGTAAAATACGACATAACATAGAATTTACGAAGATAGTTTTTATATGTATTATATACTGACTTAGTATTGTTTTTATGCTCACAGAGGAACATCGTCCACTTCTTTCAACATATTTAACATTACTGCATCGCACTTAGCATACACTTCTCTACATACGCTGATGCCAATGCTGTACAAAGCATCCAAAACTAAAAATTTTAAGACTTTGAAAGACTTCGAACTTATTTCTATGAGGCTTCTCAGCTTCAGATTTTTATTTTATTCTTGACTAACAAGTTGTCAAACTTCTACTAATTACATATTCAAACCTGGACATTTAGCATAAATATGCTTTATATTTTAACATGTTGTAGATAGTTCTAATTATGAGGGTCAATTTTATGTGTTTTAACTTTAATGTGTATCTTTGTATAATGACCCCATTTGGCTGATGATGACGTCCATGGATGTTAAAACCGGTACCATTTAATAAATGATGATGTAATTTTAATCAACAACATATCTTGTATTGAAAAGGTGGATCTTGTACAATTATTGTTTTGTATATCAATACTGATGTTAAACAAGGCTGTGTGATTGCCCCCACTTTGTTTTCTTTATATATAGCCGCCATGATGCTGCTAGTGAAGGACGTTCTTCCGCCAGGAATACAGATAAATTATAGACTGGATGGGAAACTGTTCAGCGTGAGCTGTCTAAGGGCAAGGACTTGTACACTTTCTGTAGCATTAGTCAAGTTATGGTTCGCTGATGATAATGCAGTTGTAGCTCAGTCTGAAGAAGAACTAGTGTTAATCTTGAATGCCTTTTCAACTGCATACAGACAGATTGGTCTCAAACTGAATACCAGTAAGACACAGATTCCCTATCAACCAGTCCCTGGAGAAGGATGTAGACAGATCATTGTCTCCATTGACGGAGTGAGCCTTCAGGTAGTAAATACCTTTCCTTACCTTGGCATCATCCTCTCATCAAGCGCAAATATAGATTCCGAAATCTAATTTAGAATCGTCCATGCCGGAGCATCCCGAGTATTTGACACTCATGATGTCAATGTTGCAACAAATATCCTTGTAAACAATTCAGTTATAATTCCCAGCTTACTATATGGATCTGAATCTGAAACATGCTACAGACAATATCACCAGCGATGTTTAAGGAGAATTCTGTATATAACCTGGCAAGACAAACGCACAAATGTCAATGTACTTGAAGAGACACAGACCACCAGTAGAGAAGCTTCGATGGACTATCATGGCACACTGATTTTTGAAGAAAACCCTAGGTGAATAGAGAACGATAGAGGCAACGTACAAAAGGAAAAGAGTGAAATAGGAGAACAGTGGCTGCTCCACCTGGGACTATCTGCCATCTCTGCAGCAAATTGTGTGCCTCCCGTATTGGCCTGTACTGTCACCTACAGACTCAGAGATGAAGAGGAGTTCACCGATAGCTGCAGTCGCTTAATTGCGGCCAGTATCCAGTATTTGGGAGATAGTGGGTTTGAACCCCACTGTCAGCAGCCCTGAAAGTGGTTTTCCGTGGTTTCCCATTTTTACACCAGGTAAATGTACCTTAATTAAGGCAACGGACGCTTCCTTTCCACTTAGCCTCTTTCTGTCCCATCGTCGCCATAAGACCTATCTGTGTCAGTGCGACATAAAGCCAACTGTAAAAAAATTTAGGAGGAGTTCTGCTTGGAAGAGCAACCTACTTGTTTTCGAGTGTTTGCTGTTGTACTGTATTACAGTATAAAGTTGGTCAGATAGTCCAAGAGTCTACTGTATATACACTCTGGGAAAATGGAAAAAAGAACACCATGATGCAAGTGAATAAGGCCTGCCATACTTTCACGGGATACTACAAGGGGCAATGCATGCGATGATCGAACGCGCAGCGCTGCAGACACATCAGGAACCGCGTTATCAGCCACGGAATGTTGTAAGCTGAACAACATTCGGTCACCTCCAGAGCCAGTGGCAGCCAGTTTGCCGTGACACACGGAGCTCTGTCTGTGTCTGCAACATTGTTAGTATGCCATGACAGCGTGTAGATGAACCGTTTGTGCAGTTGGCGGAGTTTGAGCGAGGGCATATAGTGGGCCTTTGAAAGGCTGGGTGGACATACCGCAGAATTGTGCAACACGTAGGATGAGAGGTCTCTACAGTGCATCGATGTTGTCGCCAGTGGTCAGCAAAAGGTGCACATGCCCATTGGCCTGTGTCCGGACGGCAGCGACACACAGATGCATGCCAAGACTGTAGCATCTTACAAAGTGCCATATTGGACTGCACCGCGACTCCACAACAAATTTGGGACACTGTTGCTCCGGGGGTATCAGCGAGAACCATTCACTACCATCTCCGTGAAGTAGGGTTACGATCCTGCGTGCTGTTAGGGAGTCTGCGCTCGTGTTCCAGCATCGTGCAGCCCGCCTCCAGTGGTGTTGCGATAGGTGCTTATGGAAGGACAAATGGAGACATATCGTCTTCAGTGATGAGAGTCGCTTGTACCTTGGTGCCAACGAAGGTCGTACGGGTGTGTGGTCTCGTGCAGGTGAGCACGAACATCTGGATTGTATACGACAGAGGCACACAGGGCCAACACCTGGCATCACAGTGTGGGGAGCCATATCGTACACTGGCCATTCTCCTCTGGTGATCGTCGAGGGAACATTGAACAGTGCACGGTACATCCAAACCATCATTCAACCCGTTGTGGTACCATTCATGCACCTACAAGGCGGTGTACTTTTCCAACAGGCAGCGCATGTATCCCATACCACCCAACGTGCTCTCCAAGGCGTACGTCAACTACTCTGGCCAGCAGGATTCCCAGATCTGTCCCCCATTGAGCATGTTTGGGACTGTATGAAACGTCATCTTTCACGGTCTGCACGACCGGCAGGAAATCTGGCCCAATTGAGGCACCAGGTGGAAATTGCAAGGTAGGCCATTCTACAAGACTAAATTCGTTACCTCTACGATCGTCTCCATGGAAGAATTGCTCCCTGCATTTTTGCAAAAGGAGGGGATTCACGGTACTAGCGCTGACATTGTGCTTGCCCTATCGACTGTACTCACATGCGTATGGCTCAGTCGGTATGTTGTATACGTCCTCAAGAGTGTCAATAAAATTTCCCTCTGCTGGGTTGTTGAATTCATGATGTTCTTTTCTTCATTTTCCCAAGTGTATTTCTGAGACCACACATGCACACACACACATACTTGATCCAACATAGATGTTATAAATCCATAATGCACTTAACCACTACTTGTAAGTGAAATGGTTTAATATTCTTTGAAAACAACTGTATATCAAGTAGAATTAAATGTCACTTTCTGATGATGGAGCCCAGACTCTGAAACGTGTTGTATATTAAGACCGGTAACAGTTTTAATTATTCATAAAGAATCCTATGTATTTTCCTGTGATGCTGTAACAGTCAAACTGTCAAAAATTAAACTGAACCCGCCATAGGCTGTCTGGTATAAAAATGCAAGTCTCTGTTTATAGGTGGCCATGGTGGAAGTGCAACTGAACGACCGTTCTAAAGTTCCTCAGGAGATGCTGATCGCGTTTGCCATCTGTACCACCCTTCTTGTAGCGGTCCACATGCTGGCGCTGATGATAAGCACGTGCATCCTCCCCAACATCGATGCCGTCTGCAACCTTCACTCCATCAGCTTGGTCCACGAGTCGCCCCACGAGCGTCTCCACTGGTACATCGAGACGGCGTGGGCATTCTCTACGCTGCTAGGACTGCTGCTCTTCCTCTGTGAGATAGCCATCTTGTGTTGGGTCAAGTTCTACGACTTCTCCAAGTTGGCTGCCTGGTCAGCGTGCATAGTCCTCATTCCCGTCCTCATCATCTTCTTGGCGTTCGCCGTCCACTTCTATCGCTCCCTTGTTACACACAAGTACGAGGTGACGGTGTCAGGGATCCGCGAACTGGAGCTGTTGAAGGAGCAGATCGAGGCAGGTGATGCTGAGAACAGGGCGAATGGTATGGGCCTTTATGGCAACACACAGATAGTATAACAGCAGGCGGAGAAAGCTTTCTCCTTACTTCTTGTTCTAGCCTGAGAGCTTGCCTTCCTGTGTACAATATTTTATATTAATATTTTATGGAATTGATCTGCAATGAACAGTTTAAAAAAAAAAATTTTACACGAAGACAGAAATCATAATTATGTAGTGTGATATTGCTGTAGTGTGAATTTTTGACGCAGATATTAGTCTTTTTTGATCCTAATCCGAGTTACCTGGTAATTTTATGAGATGTAAAGGTTGATAAATACTCGGGGTGTTACACTATCCAATGAGGAAGTGGGATCAATCATTCCTAGTAAAAAAGTTTGTTTATATACATATGGCTTCTTTCGAGCCATTTTCTGACAGGTCTGTTTGAGCATACTGAGGCGTCTAGTATCAAAACCGGCCAAGTCACTCAAGGCATATTTTTCAATATGGACGAAAAACCTGTAGAGACAAAGCAATGATGGTCAGAAAAGATTTTTTTTCACAGTTATATCCTTAATGGTTTAATATTTAAGTTCCACTGTTTTGAGAAATCTAACTCATAATTAACCCGTCTTTTTTGTTATTTTAAATTTTGACTTGGCCGTTTTTGTTGCAATTTTGTACAATTTCTCAAGGTATGAAAGTAAATCTTTCAGTTCTCTACTTGGAACAATATCCACGTTCACACAATAATGATAAAATACGAGCACACCGGAAATAGGACTGCTTTGGCGCCAATGACGGTGAGAAGCCCGCCAATACGTAAATCAGTGTTGCAAACGAACAAAAAACAAAATATTATGACTTCAGAGAATATACATTACAAGGAACGATTTTGCCTACTGATATTATCACCTTGTTGCTTAATGTAACAACACAAGATTCCACACAATAATGCTGTATCATAAATATTGTCGCTCGTTCCTTGACTTGGCCGGTTTTGAATTCACTGGCTGCATGACTTGGCCGATTCTGTTGCAAGACCGAGAATTCAGTGCTCTATAACATGAAGACATGGACGATTTTAAAACATATTCTTGTTTTACCTGATAGTGCTATACTTCTACTTCAAATTTATAACCTTAACTCATTTTCGTAAATTTTGTGACTTGGCCGGTTTTGATACTAGACGCCTCATTTTTAAAAAGTGTGGCAAGAGCGTCATATACATTTCCTCACTTTTCTCTTCCTTTTGTAAAATGAAGAGCAAAATATTGCATCAGCACTTCCTTGCAATTTTATCCTTTTCTGTCTTCCTACAGCTGATCCTGAGATATCAGAGACATGTGGACCTAAAAATATTGGAAAAATATGAGGGCGGATCAAATATAAATGGGAATTAATTTTTAAAAATTTATTGCATCAACCAAAAGCAATACACACATAGATATCACTTTTCTTATATAGTGTCCTGCTGAGTTTCTGATGCCGTTCTGATAGAAAGAAGAGGGACGTGTGCAGAGCCAGTTGCTCACAAACTCTTCTACACTTGCATCGTCATCGAACCTCTGTCCTTCTAGGTCTTGTTTGAGTGGTCCAAACAAATGGTAGTTGCAGGGTGATAAATCTGGACTGTACAGAGGGTGTTAAAGAGGTGCCCAGTGAATTTCCTCCAGTTTTTCCCGCGTTAAAGCGGCAATATGTGGCTTTGTATTGTCGTGGAGAAGAATAAAGTTTCGGCTCGGTTGCTGGCGTCGCTTGTTGCGGTACATAGCTTCTGATTCATCGAAAAGATGACAGTAATAGGCTGCATTAATTATCCTTTGTTCGTGAAGAAAATCGACCAGCAAAATGTCCGTGGAGTCTCAGAAAACTGTTGCAAGGACCTTTCCAGCAGATGGGCGTGTTTTGGCCTGGACCGGACCTGTTTCGTCTCTTCACCATCACTCCATGCTTGCTTGACTCTGGGGTGTAATGATGCACTCAAGTTTCATCACAAGTCACAATAGAACGCAAGAAATCCTCTCCTTCCTTCTCGTAGCGACGCAGGAGTCTCTGACAAACTTCCTGGTGCAAAGTTTTTTGTTCCTATTTGAGGAGACAAGGAACCCACCTGGCAGACAATTTTCTGAAATGGAATTCATCTCAGATAATGGTTTGAACAGTTCCATAACTTATTCCTACTGCTAAAACAGTTTGCGAAATTTTTATTCACCGACCTTCTCCAATAATGTCATGAATGGCAACAATGTTGTCTGCAGTGATGCTTGTCTGTGGCTTCCTTTCATGGGGTTCATTTTCCACAGCTACTCTTTCTGCCACAAATTTTTTAGCCCACTCATACACTCGAGCCTGCGAAACTGTTTCTTCCCCGAACTGTGCACGGCCGGGCTGAGTGGCTGAGACGGTTGAGGCCCTAGCTTTCTGACCCCAACTTAGCAGGTTCGATCCTGGCTCAGTGCAGCGGTATTTGAAGGTGCTCAAATATGTCAGCCTCGTGTCGGTAGATTTACTGGCACTTAAAATAACTCCTGCAGGAATAAATTCTGGCACCTCGGCGTCTCCGAAAACCGTAACAGAAGTAGTTAGTGGTATGTAAAGCAAATAACATTTTTAAAAACTGGGCACAGAGCCTTCTCAAAATTTCGGAAGGTTTGGTGCCCTTTTTTGCGAGAAATTTGATGATGATGCGTTGCGCAACAGACATGTGCACTTCTTGGGTACTGAAGCAGCCCAGCTCTCCACAGTCGTTCGCACGCGGTAACCCCTTCACCATGGATCACCCCCAACATCCTGACAAAGCCCCGCCTCAGAATTATTACTAACAGCACCAGTATATTCATATTCCTGTTTATATTTGAACCGCTTTCGTATATTCAGTATTTGTTTTGGGCAATTTATATTTGTAAAACTCTGTCCAACCTGTGAGTGTGCACTTCTTTGCTTGGAATGATTGTTGAGATCCTGAGACACCCTGTCAAAATGAGTAGTGATAATCAGATTAGTTCATTTATATACAAAAACTTGCTGTCCCTAAAAGTAGAGTTGGGCTTCGCAATTATAGATTATACTAGTAATATTAAGTTTTGTAAACCTGTATGATAACTGTTTCGTTTTGCTGCCCAATAAGCAAAGGTCAATTCTTGTCAATATGTGATTTTTACATATATTGTATTAACAGACTTTCTTCTTGTCTTCCAGTGCCTCGCTCTGAATTCATTGTTTTGTTTTCACTTCCTCTATTCTTATAGGTAATCTTATATTATGGCACAAAGCTTTTTTTTGTTGGGAGACTGCAAAGATGTTTGTTAAGTATTCTTCAAAGTAATGTTGGTATGTAAGGCGGTCACAGGCTGCCAGTTGGGCGCTACTGATCATCTGGGGAACCATCCTATATTAACACTAATCCAAAAGAAAGAAACAAGAATTCCAAGCCGTCGAGGAATGTAGGGCTTCAAGGTGATATAGGAAAGATGGTGACAAGCCTGGCTCTTGCAACAGGGCTCTGGGTGGGGTGGGAGCTCCATTGAAGTAATAATAATAATAATAATAATAATAATAATAATAATGTTTTATATGGCAGTGACTATTTTTGTGTTTTTCGAAGATGCCGAGGTGCCAGAATGTTATCATATAGGAATTATTGTGCCTGTCAGTAAATCTGCCAACACAAGGCTGCGTAATTGGGCTACAGCAGAGGTGCTCACGCTGGCATTTTGTCCCGCAGGCGCCCAGCACTGTAAGCGGGCAGGCAGGTAGGGGAGGACCGTATGTTATTCAACCACAGTGACGTGGTTTCATCACAGGCCGTGAACGTTAGGTCAAGTTCTCCCAGTCTCACACTATCACTTGCATAATTTCATATGCACTAAGGATTTGTTCCATTTCAGGGAGAGACAGAAGTAGTTTATGAAGGACAGAAATTAAATTTCTGAGGACAACCATTTGAAAGACAAGAGAGAACAAGATTAGGCGTGATAAAATTTGTTAGGATACAAAGATGAAAGAAGCTCTCTTAAAACGTAATGTAGAATCAAGACTAAAGGCACGTGAGAGCGTAGTAAGAGCACAAGACTAAGTAAAACCGGAATATGATAGGCTGAAGATGAGATGATGAGAGATGGAGGAGACTCACGAACTACGCCCAGGTGACAGGAGAGGGTCCTCAACGACTGAGCAAGTGGCCGCGTGGTTTGGGTTCGAACCCCACTGTCGGCAGCCCTGAAGATGGTTTTCTGTGGTTTCCCATTTTCACGCCAGGCAAATGCTGGAGTGTACACAGCCCTTTCCCATTCCATTGTTGCCATAAGACCCACGTGTGTCGATGCGACGTAAAGCAAATTGTAAAAAAAAAAAGTCCACAATGAGTACGATGATTTACAATCGTGTAAACAGGGTCATGTCAGAATTTCTAAAAACTGCAAAATACAGCAGTTGTTGTGACATAAAACCAGCATCATCGTTATTGAATATAGACAAAATTATTTTTCAGGTCTGTAGGTCGCAAAGAATTAGCTTAGAGGCTCGCAATGTTTCACTGCCTGGCCTGGGCACTAATTTCATCGAGATGCCTAACTTGTTAACATCATTCTTATTCACCAAAACATTTCAGCATTTATAGAACAGTCAGATCAACAGAACGCTGAAAGGCATAACAGTCTATAATGATAATGTATGTATGGTTCTTTTCTGAGGACTGCACTGAGTAGCTCAAACGGAAGTCGTGACTTAGCCTGAAGCCTTTTATTGGCAGATTTTCTGGCACATAAAAGAACTCCAACACCTCAGCATATCTGGAAACTGTAAAGTAGTTGATGGCGCATAAAATCAATAAGATTATTTCTGAGGAAGTCCTCGCGATGTTGGTCTTGCTTCTCATGAAATAACCTGTCTTTTAGTCTCTATTAAATGTTGTTTTAGCTTTATTTTTGTATCATGTTTGTTGTTTCTGTTTTAAAAAGTTCTCTTTCTTGTTTTTGTTATTTGTTTGTTGATTTATGACCAAAGCTGTAGCCGTAATATATTTTGCGCTGCACATTTGAGTTTTAGACTTTGAGCACTAAAACAAATGGAGAGTATGAGGTCTCAATGAATGTGTATGGAAGGGAGAAAGCGATTGAAACTACACATCTGTACATGAAGGATCCACTAGCTTTATCGCTGCTTATGTTTGTTAATCATTACTTTCACTTATACAGAGCAATCCTTATAAACTTGAACTACTTTAATGAGTCATAACATTTGAATTAATAATAGGACACATGCAACTTTGGGAGAATAAATACATGCATATATAAGACACAGGTGGTTTTTTTTGATTATTTGGCAGTCCTGGAAGCTGACAATGTGCACCACACTCCAAACTTTCCATCATGCAGTGTTTTTTTGTGTGGATGATATGGGGGTTTATAGCAGCCCAACGTCTGCTGTTTTGTGTGTTGATGTAATCTGACAGATGAAACCATGCCTCATCTGTGAATCAAGTTGTGGCGTACTAACAACCGGAGAAATGGACAATCAAACAACTGGCGGCACAACTCCACAGCCCACATCTTCGATTGCTAGCCCAACCACTAAGAGATCAGAGGGCAAACCAGCGCGAAAACACGCCAACCACTTAGGGCAGGCCTCAATCGTTTATTAAAGATATAGGACTGGGAAGCGGTGGAATCTGAGCAATACCAGTAGGTCAAGGACCATAAGAGAGGGTGGAAGAAGGTCAAAGGATAGAGCAATTCAACTACAATAACAACTCACCTTCACACTTAAGGACCAATATCTTGCCGAGAGACTATATAGTTGGACTTACCAAAGTGATGAGGCTGTTTCATCTTCACAAACCTACAATTGTGACAGCAATAATCCCTTGGTAACAGGCTTGCTCCGAGAAAGAAGAGAAGGGGTCACATTGTACATAACTTTTAAAAAAAAGTTTTGACCCAATGTTAAATATTTACCACCTGCCACTAAAAGTTAACACCTCACAGAAAGCACACGCTAGGGTGGTTTGAAAATACTCATAGCCTCCTTGCAGGCCATAGCACCAGAAGCCCACACCACGGACATCTTGCCGGTAGGAAAACTGCCACACAACCACCACGGTTCCAGCGGCTGACACCAGAGCATGCTGGGAAAAGTTGAAAATCAGTTGGCGAGCCAACTAATACCAAGTTCATAAACAACTAAGTCCCACCAAAGATCCAATGGTGAGGAGATAGCCCTCTGTTATTTCACAATTTACTCCAATCAGGTCTTTAAATGGATAACAATTAACTATTGCTGTCTTGTATGACATGGTGCCAAGTTAAATGATAGTTTTTTTTTTCTTTTCTTTTAAATTCCACATGTACTAAATTCAGGTGTAGCGGTAATTCCACATATTCCCTTCCAATTATACTGCTACATAGTTAAGGACAGAATGTCTAGACATTAAATAATAATCCCCTGAAACCATTCACAATAGTGCATTCGTTTCTCATGATCTGCTTCTTTCTTTCAATGCACTCTGTATGGTCGCAACCCCAATTTCTTCGCAGCTCTCCGACGTGTGCCATATGAAATGCCTGTCTTCTGGCTCAGTTGACACAACGATTTCTTGTGAGAGTTCTCGAAGCGCCTTCCAACATTATGAATAGTCTCCGCACTAAGTGATGGTCTATGTTCAGTACATCAGTTGTCTCCAGCTTCCTCACAATTGATAAAATTGTTGTCTTTGTTGGAACATCGCGCACGTTGAATTCTCTTTGAAATGCCCGTTGTGTTGTAACCAACAATTCTGTTTTCACAATAAAAACTTGCTCTCGAAGTGTGTACTGTGTGTTCCCATTACAACTGCCAGCTGAAGACTGCAAATGGATTATTAATTTGCCAACAGTGCCCATTATTGTCACGACAGTCAGCAAAATTGTCAACAACGGGAAGCAGTACCGATTCTCCCACAGCCTCTGAGATCATTAAAACGAATTTTCAGTTTCTACGGGCTTTCAGAGGGAAATTATGACCTATCAAAGGAGTTCAGGTTTATATGGGGCGCTCTGTACCATTCCTGACCAAAGACGAGTGAAGAAGTTAAAGGAACAGGCACAATATGTAAGAATGGCTGCAGATTCTTAGCAGCCTGTGACCACTCAAGGCCTGCTGGGGACTGGGGGTCGTACGGTCTCTGTCAAAAGTTTGTGAAAGTATTTGTGGTAAGAGTAGTGTATGCCTTACTGAAAGTGGGATAGAGTATTCTTTTGCCATGTTTCTTTAACATGTTTCTTCTACTATATTTTATTGCAAAACTTTGTCCTGTTGCCAGCTGATAGATTTAGTGCTCAAAGGTTGAACATAGCTTTATTTGTTGTCCGTCCAAGTCACGAATTTAAGATGTACATATTCTTCAGTGTTGTTTATTTTAGTAACGGAAGTGTAAGGTGGGATCAAATCCCTTATTCTTTATTTTCTATCATGTGTATATTTTATTTCAACTTGCCCCAGAAGAAGAGAAGAGCTGGATTTGTGTCGTCGGTCCCAAAGAGCTCCAATTCACTGCTGTTACTTCCTGTTTAATGGTTGGTCAGCCCTGCAGTGTGGCGTAGTGAGTGCGCCTCTTACCTGGAGGCCCCGAATTCAATTCCAACCAAGTCACGAGTTTAGGGCCACTTTGACATCCTCTGCCTGCATTTACAGGATGTGTGCGAAATGAATCACCATTTTGTTGTTGAATAAAAATTTAATTTTCAGTACAGACTCAAAGAAAGATATACTATAATGAAAAACACACTATGGAGAACTGTTGTAATTAACCACATGCTCAGTATAGGCTCCATTTTGATTTGTAACTTCCTTCAAACACACACTGATGTTAGCGATTACCCTACGTGATTTCACTGCAAGCTTGAAGAATAAGTTATGTGGATGTTTCCGAAAAATCTTTTCTTTAGGTACCCACAAAGAAAAAAGTCACATGGGTTGAGATCTGGGCTATTGAGGGGCCAAAACTGTCCGTCATTGAAACGACCTGGGAACCTGAGTGAAATGAGCTGCATGTCGAAACACTTGTGTAAGAAATCCGTGCCTTGCTCCATCTCGCATGAACTATTGGGTGTTGAAAGGCAATGCAGTAGCAAGAAGCTGTCGAACAAAATTGTGGAGCATGCTGAAATAACTCTCACTGTTCACAGTTCCTTTAAAGAAAAATGGCCCAATAAGGTTGGTTGCAATATTGTTCCTCTCTGTACAAATTTCTCATACAGCCTGTAAATGGTTATCTCTGTGTTAAACTGTTGTCGGAAACAAAAAAAAAAAAAGTTTTCAGTTAACGAAAGAGTAACACAACTGCTGATCGCTGCTGCATCATTAGTCTTCCCTTGTTGTAAATACTAGCTTCCTAGCGACAGTATCGTGAATTCGTAACTCATTTGTTTCTCTATGCTCTACTGCTGCTGCTGTAGAGATGCTCAAGGGAATATCTAGTGTGACTGGTAAATTATGCAAGAAACAAATGGTGACTCATTTCGTGCGTAGCAGCCCTGATCTAGAAAGCCAAGAGGATTGTTGTGCTGACTATCCGTCACCTTGTAATGTGTGCTGAGGTCTGGGTCTTGGATCAGAGCCATGGGGTTTGGTTTTTTGTTTGTTTGTTTTTGAGCATTTATAATGCACTTCTGGTCTTTCTGTGGTCTTGTGGAGTAGCACAAAAATGACCGAAGTTCTGCCAAGTTGTGCTTTGTTTTTCTTGCCAACCTTACCTCCTAGTGACTGTTCCTGCTTCCCACACAAGACTGTTCTCTCTCTTTTTTTTTTTTTTAAGTACTTAGAAAGCACAGGTGAATTTCTCATCAAAATAAATTGTATGGATTCTCTTATTCCATTCTGTACTCTTGAGTTTACTGTTTATTTGCATTTCTTAATAATCTGTAGGTCCTAGAAGTTCTTATATCTACGTTATTCAAGTAGTGGAGTGTTGAGAGGTGCTCTTTCAGGGCTGGTGATACCCAGGTGCCCATTCATTACGATTTTGTAATCTTATGTTAATGAGCAGAGATCAGACTAACACAAAAACTAACTGAATAAATTGCATCTTATGTAATGGCTGCGATATAAAACGTATATGAGTTTGGTTGCATTTTTCTAGCACATAACCACTAATTTGAAAGGGAGGAGTTTCTGTATGGGGAATAGGTATGTGCCCATCCCTAAATGAGTTGAATACTTTAGTCTTCAGGATATGTTCTTTTATCATAACATATTACACAGTTCTGTCAATACTTCCAATGCATATAACTACTAAATAAAACTATATACATGTATTCTGAAAAACCCACAAAAAATGCTACAGAATGAATATTCTCTTATTCGAAATGATCACCATACGCGGCAACACAGCGGCACTCATTAATAGCTGCACGAATCGTGTCCAGTGGACATGCTACCACCTCGAGCTTGAGGTGACTTCCACTAGGCCAGTTAGCAGCAGCAATGAACCGCCAACTGCTGCTGTATTGTTTTTGCTACTGCCAGGGATTGAACCCGGCGTATTTTCTTTAATTTTTCAGTTACTAAATGCCGTGTCTATCTTTTATATGCACCAGCGTGTAAATCATCCTTTAAAATATGTGACATAGGTCGTAGAGATATATTCATTTCACTTGACAAAATTATCTGTTTACGCAAAGAATTGCATCGAATCCTTGCATGAACAGTATTCACAACTTCTTTTCTGCGAACACACCTAGGATAGCCCAATCTGATATGAATAACAGTTGCACCTGTTTCTTCAAACCATGCTATTGTCCTAAACACAAATTGTTCATTGATACCAAGAGTTTTCAGTTTAGAAAAAAAATTCCTTAGCTCGCTTTCTGCAACAAAATAGAATTTTGCAGCTCGTGTTCTATTGCCTATTCCTTGGTTTATGGTATTGTCAGAAGAAACAAAGCTCCCTAAGTATTTGAAGTTACTGATAATGTCTACTTCTTCATTTTGCACTCGCAGGTGGACTGCTTCAGGATTTCGAATCATCACTGAACCGACGGTTTTAGTTTGGCTGATGGTCATTCTCATTCTTTCAAATTCTTCTTGTTAAAGATCTAGTTTAGCTTGAACTTCTGCTTCTGTCTCACCCCATAGCATAACATCATCAGCAAATACAAGTGCATTCGTTGTCTGATCCTTCGTTTTCACTGATTTTCATAACCTCATCCATTAAGTAATGAAGAGAAGTGGTGATAGACAACTTCCTTGTTGGACTGTGCTCTTGGTTTCAAAACAGTTTGACCTGCCTCCTTGAATTTTCACACAGCTCTTTGTCTCTCGATATAGTTGTTTTACTCAAGCTACAATCTCACATTCCCTTATGTGCTTACGTGATCACACGCCTTCTCAATATACAAGAATACAACTATAACCGTTTTATTCTTATCCCAGTATTTTTTAAAGAGCATTCTTGTTGAAAAAAATGAGGTTTAGCTCTTACTTCTAATGTATGAATAAGATATCCTGAATCCACCCAACTTTCACTCCCGTACAGCAAAATTGGTCTGGAAACAGACCAATGTAAAGATAGTTTCATCCAGGAGCTGACTTCTTTCTTACATAATACTGCAAGCTCACTGCATGAGCTTTGCTGCACCTTCGTTCAATCTAACTCGCTATACTACCATGCTCATAAATATGTCTGTGATCTCCTTATCCCATCTGACATCACTTTAGTCTTGAAAATGCTAATTACTTTTTCAGAAAATATATGGTATGTATACAGGGTGTATCCATGATGATGTTACAAACTTTCACGGATGATGGAGGACGGCAAATCGATCAATTTGAGATGAGGAACCATATTCCGGAAACGATCAAGTCGAAAGTTGAGCAAAATTCTACTCATTTAAGTCCGTTTACCTGCATAAGTTTCACAAGCTGCTCCATTTACAAGAAATCTTTGAAATGGCAATTTTTGCTTTAACCTTTGACTGCCGGCCGCAGTGCTGTAGTGGATATGGTGTTGGTCTACCAATTCCAAGTTAACTGGTTCAAACCCGACTGAGATCGGTGGCTTTTAAGGGTGTTTGAAGGTGACAACCGCATGCCGTTGGCTTCCGGCACGTCAAAGTACTAGTGTGGGACGAAATTCCAATACTCCGGCATCTGTTAAGAAAGGGCGGACGTTCAGCAACTATGATTATTAATAACTTATGACTCAAACGTTTCCAGACTATGGTTTCTTATCTCAAATTGATCCATCATCCCTGAAAGTTGTAACATCATCACGGATACGACTGTATACATTTTAGTAACAACAAATTTTTAAAATGCCACCCAGAGTTCAGGTTTTTAATGAAGTTTAGTTTCTGTGTTTTAAGAAAAAGTGATTTTACGCTCTGTGGGTACAGAGAACTACGCTTAGCAAGAGAAAGCTGGTGAAGCAGAGAAGCAATCTCACAGTCAGAAAGGGAATTGCATGCATCACCGAAAATGCATGCAAGCGCTGGTGGGTTATATTTAACACTTACCCAGACTCTTTTGCCGTAAGAGGTACCAGGATATCTGGGTCCCGTCATCAGCCCTAGTACTTCATACACAAGTGCAAATATAATGTCATGAATCTCCATTTGGATCATTAATACTAATCAGCTGGGCTGAACATCAATTTCTCCCTTATTTGAACAATGTAGATGTTGACAATTTGGTGCTATATAACAGCTTGTGACTAATCCATGTACTTCTGTATTTTGTAATCTTTTACCAGTTGTGTTTGTACCATTGCTCTAAAATTGTGTACAGTTGTCACATAAATATCATAATTCGTATCAACTTTGTATATTCAAACCGTGAAGTTTATCTGTATCTAGGAGGTAAAATATGATATGTTCAGTTGGCCACTTTGACAATTCTGTCAAATTTTCAAGTTGCTGGAAATTTAAAAAGATGAATATTTCAAAATTTGAAGTTTTGGTTTAATGTTGACAAATAGTTTGTAACATTTGGAGGAAAATTTCTTGTAACCTGGCATTTTTTTGTGTCAATGCGTCTAGGAGCTGGGTTGGGTTAAAGAAAACACGTAAAAATGGACAGACTTATGAATTGATTAATATTATTTGTACTTTTGTATCCATCTCTTGGCACAGGCCAGAGCAAAGTGTAGCTTCCACTGAAGTCCCAGTCTCATCCATGGCTGTGACAATATGGAAGCTGCTACGGTATGGTTGGTGCTGATTAATGACATTCAGAGCACAACCGGTGTGTGAATGTCATGAAAGGTGTTGCTCATAGGGTTAGTTGTGCTACAATAGCACTGTCTGACCCAGTGAGGAAAGCAATGGCAAACTACTTCACTCCTCATCTTGCCTAGTACGCCTCATTTGGGTACTGCCATTGGTTTTTGTGGTTTCCCTATAACTGCATAGCCTTTGGTGATGCTATTTGAGGATCCAACCAGCCTCTGGGCTGATGACCTAACAGACAGACAATATTATTTATGTTTGTCGAAATGTTCAGCGGTGGCTACTCGTTTACAATCCAGTGCTGTTTGTGCTTCTATTTTGGATGATTGAACAAGCCAATTCTAGCGTGAAACACGCGACCTTTTAGTGGATGGGGCAGCAGAGATGCATTTTCCGTAGTTTTTAAGGGGATCGGGTTATTTCTTGCCACCTGACACTTGATGCATAGTGGCTGGTTGTTCAGTCTACTCTATTACCACAGCGGTTTGGACTGGTCAGACAGCGTGTTTAACGTTAAAAACAACGAAGAGCCGAGTGGCAAATCAACATTACCAAAAGCAGTATATGGAGTAGTTTACATGTATGTTTTTTTCAGTTAAACATGGAGGATGCGATAACTGCCGACACCATGAAAAGAAACAGACATGAAGAATACGAGCAATGCAAGATGGTCTCGTCTTCTTTCCTACAGAAAGTGGTGATAATAGTATTAAACGGGCTAAATGTTACTGATTTGTTTTGTTGTTGAACATAACGTTCCCTTACCTGCAGCAGACCGTGCTATTATTCAACACTTTTTCCAGAGTCAGAAATTGCTGAAAAGTATGGAAGTGGTAGAACCAAGACAACTGCAATAATGAGAAGCATGTCCTAGTCCAGCCATTTCCAAACTGTGGTCTGTGGACCCCTGAAGGGCTGCGACAATAATCCAAAGGGTCCGCAATAATAATGCAATTTGTATTTATATTGTACACACACAACTCTCAGACCATTATACTAAATTCAGTAAAATTACTTCACTGTTGTATAAATTACACACAGTTTATGTAACTGTTAACTTGGCCAATAAATGGTACAAGTTATTAGTGGAAAAAGAAGAAATACTACAAGTGATGTAATTGTGAGACAGTTGGAATTGCTAGTATCCACTGTCAGATTATATTTTCCGCCTCTGGTTGAGAAAATCTCGTGGATCAGAAATCCCTTCTTTAAAAGTGAACATGAATTGCCCTCCACTGAGGAACATCAGCTAGCCGAAGTATCTTGGCAGAGAGAAAATGAAAAATAAATTGAAGTATGATATGTGTGGAGATTCACTTACAGATGTATCACAACTCCACGTCTTTGATTGACGCTTCGGTCCATGACATCCTCTACACCCTACATTTTCCAGATAGGAAATACTGAGTTTAATGTCTTTGATGACAACATACCTGTGTGAGTGTACCTTTTCTGGTCTCATACAAATGAAAATGAAGCACAGAACCAGAGCAACTGTAGAGGCTGATCTTCGGTCCGAGTGACTACACTTGTAAAATGGTTTGTCTTTGGAAAAGAGCACCATCCGTCCCATTAATCCAACAACCACAACAAGTGAATTTTTTCAAGTTTCCAGATCCAGACTGTTGTGATAATTAGCCAAGTGTCACATTGTTTTATAATTTCTGTGGATGTATAAAGTAAATATTAGTCCTCAATATTTTACCAATAAAATCAAACATGGTATCATTACAAAATTCTGTTTTTGTCTACTGAATGCAGTATTATGTTCTGTGGCTAAGGGACATGCATGCGATAGGCTCAGGGGGTCTCAAAGACAAAAACTTTGGGAAACGCTGCCCTAGTCCAACAGGATCTGAAATACTCAAGTCTTACTCATTGTTTACCGATGGCAGTAATGACTACAAATTCTATCCATCGGTATTTATTTATTTAGCTTATGGCTAGTACATAACTCTACATACAAACATTCCAAAATATAACAAATAATATAACACTTCAAACAATCTCAAAATCAGTTGGTAAACTCAAATCTAAACTGTCCAACCATTGTACAACCCTGTCAGAAGCACACACAAACTTCTTCAGCTGACCGAAGTATGACCTCCTTGGACATTCAATGAAAATATGACGGATGGTCTGTTTCTTCTCACCACAGTCGCATCAGGGGAGGAGCGCATACCCCACTTCTGCAACAATGACCCACATCGTCCATGATTGGTACGGACTCTGTTGAGAAGAATCCAAGTTCTTCTGCGGAGATTAAAACCAGGTGGTGGATGTTGAAGACTAAAGAGGGTCTACCATTCATCTGGAGCTGTGTTGGTCCACTCCAATTGCCATTCATCAGAACCGTTAAAGTTCCTGTTGATGAGTTCCCTTGCAGTCTGAATGGCCGGAGATCTTGATTTCAGACGTCCGTACCTAACAAGCATGTCTTCATGAATGGGAAGACTTGGGTTCATTGTTATCTTCCTGAACTTGTGTATTAAGTTGTTTTGTCTGCATATTCTTGGTGATGTTATATGGCTCAAGACTGGCAACCAAAAAAGAGGAGTAGATCTGACTGCGCCGCTGACAGTGCACATCGTCTGATTCAGAACAACGTCAATATTTTTAACACAAGGGCTATTCAGCCAAATAGAAGAACAAAACTTGGCTGTAGAGTATACCAGTCCCAATGCTGACGACCTTAGAGTATTTACTTATTTCTGTGAGAAAAAAGAACAGGTTATTACTCTATTGCTTGCTTTGGCAGAATGTATGGGAAACGTATATTTCAGGTGTTGGATAGAGAAATTAAGATGCTGAAATGGGAAAACTGTTTATCATTTGGTTGCGATAATCAAAATCAGTTCATAAGTTATATAAATTAAAAATATGTGATATGACAGAATCTGATGATGTTCTTCAAGAACTAAACTATTTTAATTAAGTTGTCTATGTTTCAGGTATATTCTGTTGTTATATGTTTTTTGAAGTAGTTTCTAAATTTTATTTATCCTTTTTTTAGTTTTGGCAGACTAAGGAACCTAACAGTTATAAATTAACTGAGTCGAAACGTGAAAGAGAAGGCCGCCACTATAAGATATTACTTTTGTACTTTACATTTTTAAATATTTTTTCATCATGTCTAGTTTTGCAAACCATCCACTTTATGGTCCATATTGATAAATTAATCAATAAATCAGGAGAGAAATTGTTCCTTCTAATCGATGCTTTGTACAGTCAAACCTGCCCTAACAGACACCCTTATTCAGCGCACACCTCCCTATACAGACAATTTTCCTTGGAACCGATTTTATTTTACATAAGATAAGTGTTAAATTGGCCTCATTTTAGCAGGCACCTCGAACTCCGGACAGCAGACATCACAATTTGTCCCGTCTACTTGACTTAAGCGGACACTTCACACGTTGCCGGACATTTTATTACGCCGAACCACATGTCATCCTTTCTTTTAAAACCATTCTTCAGACATAAGGAAATACCTTTTGAATGTTTGTACTATTTCGCGAGCAAGAGGAGAGGAGGTATATCGGAATGCAGTTCTACCTAGTGGTGTACAGACCTATTCCGAGAATTCTAATTGCCCAGAAATGCTGCCAGAGACTGTTGACTCACAAATTACCTGGGGATTTTCTTCCCTTCTTGCATCATTCTATTCATAACTCGAATTGTTGCTGATAAGGTCGGGCTCAGGTAGTCAATTTGAGAAGGAAAAGACAGTACAGGCGCTAATTAGTGAGACAGATATACCGTAGCATTTCAGTTGTCTGTTAAACATGAGTAACAATGGATTACTTCACGAAGCTAATGTTTGTAAATGATGTAAAATCACTTACAATAACACTCTATAAAATACCAACACAGAAATGGCTTAGAATAATAAAAAAAAAAGATATGTATGCTTATATTTAAGGTGGATGTTCTTTGCCGTTAAAATGTCTGATTTTTACAAACTTGTTTTAGCGGACACCTCTCGTAACGGACATTTTTCCTCGGAACCGACAATGTCCGCAGAAGGGAGGTTTGACTGTTTATGCATTGGGATAATTTAAATTCACAAATAGTACGTTTTGTTTAGATTGACTGAATATCATCAACTATACTTTTCGGTTTAGTACACAAATGCATTATTCCATATGAATCTTAAAATAATCTCTAACATATTAAAAACTTTTTTTTAGGTTAGATCTTTAAAACTTGGGAAGGGGCGAGGGGTTGGGGGTCAAAACTTATGGCTAGTAAATATTTCTAAAAACCTGTTGTAATTGATGACTAGAAATGTCTTTGTTATTTTTATGTTCCTATAACATGGAACATAGAAATGTAAACTGTTTTCTTAAAGCACTGGGTTTGAACTAAAAATTCTTAGTTCCATCTTGTATGTTGAGGCCGATGATGTTTGTGGTAGAATTTAATGTTACTCCTAGAATTCTTTAAGTTTGTGCAACAGCTGTATGTGCATTGAATGGTTAGTTGGTTTGCGACATGATCTGCAAATTCTAATACAAGTTAACCAAACAAAGAAGTTTAAACATAATACCCTCAATCCCATCTTCTCTCTCTTTGTTCCAGGTCGTATCGCAAACCAACTAACCATTCAGTGCACAAACAGCTGTTGCACAAACTTATGAATTCTTGGAGTAACATTAAAATTCCATCACAAATATCTTCAGCCTCAACATACAAGACGCAACTAGGAATTTCCAGTTCAAGCACGGTGCTATAAGAAGACGGTTCACATTATACGTTCCAAGTTATGGGAACACAAAAAAGAACAGACATTTTCTAGTCATTAGTTATAACATGTTTTTAGAAATATTTACTAGCCATAAGTTTTGACCAAAATAAACTTAGCCAAGTTCTTAACCTTCCCCCACCCCCCACACACCCTCGCCTGTTTGCATGTTTTAAAGACCTAACCACCAGGCGAGTTGGCCATGCAGTTAGGGGCGCGCAGCTATGAGCTTGCATCCGGCAGATAGTGGGTTCGAATCCCACTGTCGGCAGCCCTGAAGATGGTTTTCCGTGGTTTCCCATTTTCACACCAGGCAAATGTACCTTAATTAAGGCCACAGTCGCTTCCTTCCAACTCCTAGTCATTTCCTATCCCATCGTCGCCATAAGACTGATCTGTGTCGGTGCGACATAAAGCCGTTAGCAAAGAAAAAAGATCTAACCTAAAAAAAGTTTCTATATGTTAGAGATTGTTTTAAGATTCATATGGAATAATATGTCTCTGTACTTTTATGAATTTCTACCTAAACCGAAAAGCGTTTAGTGAATCTAAATGAAACATACTACTTGTAAATTAAATTTGCCAAAGGCAAAATAAAAAGTGCCCATTAGGTGGAACAATTTGTCTGCTTGATTTATTGATGACTAGTTTTGCCATTCAGATGACAGGCACCTAAACGCAGAGTTGCTGTATCAAAATTGTCCTACTTCAGGACATATAAGAAAAAAATGTTTTTAAGAAAAACAGTATAAGGGGTATGTGTACCGAGCTCGATAGCTGCAGTCGCTTAAGTGCGGCCAGTATCCAGTATTGCGGAGATAGTAGGTTCGAACCCCACTGTCGGCAGCCCTGAAGATGGTTTTCCGTGGTTTCCCATTTTCACACCAGGCAAATGCTGGGGCTGTACCTTAAGGCCACGGCCGCTTCCTTCCCAGTCCTAGCCCTTTCCTGTTCCATCGTCGCCATAAGACATATCTGTGTCGGTGCGACGTAAAGCCAATAGCAAAAAAAAAAAGTATATGTAAATAAAACTGATTGGTAAGGTCTGAGTATCTGACAGAGTTTGTCTGCCAGGGAGGGAAACTACAGCTCAAAACAAGTCACATCTGAATGAATTTATTCACCTGGACTGTTCAATGCAATCTCCTTTCAGAGTCTGGACGTTTCCTCCTGCAGAGCATTAGCTACCTCCTGGGTACAGAAATATTTAGTTAGCCATAGAAATTGTAGTTTTTAAAAGTACAAAACCTCAACAACAACAAAAAAAATGACATGAACATTTTGCACAAACTCTCAAAGAAAGGCAGTAGAAAATGAAAGGTGATTGGACATTGGTTGCTTTGCTGAGCGGTCCAGTGACAAGCATGCAGGATGCATGTGAGTTACGTGATTTATCAAAGACCATTGTCAGCAGTATGAAATGACAGAACAGATTTGCAAACATTTCACAAACCGTCAAAAATGAATAAAATGTTCACACTTTTGTTGATGATAAACATTCGTACATGTTAATTAGTAAATGTTGTATTTGTCTTTCTTCAGTTGTGTAAACAAGTAATTTAACATGTAGAAACTGTTAAGTGAGTAATTTATAATAAAAATTGACTTTCAACCTCTTAGGTTATGTTACGTACATTTTAGTACGTGTTAAAAAGATTTTAAGTACAGAACAAAATGGACACACCTAATAGGATGAAAGTCGATTTTGATTATAATGCAGTCTTGGAAATTCAATATTCATCGAGTAATGTATTGATGTATTTGTTGAATGTCATACTTCTTGTTAAAAGCATCACGTTTGCTTTTCTAAATGTTTGCATGTACAATACTTGGAATTGTATTTTAATTTCAGAATAGTTTTCAGGTTGTTGGAACCTCTCAGACAGTGGGTGCCATATCATCAAGGTGATTACTACTACATTTTGAGTTCTATGCTGGGTTGGCTGATATATTACTGTCCGCATGATTATTTCTCTCTGCAAGAATCTCTATTACTGATGTTTTTTCAGCCTGCCTCTTAGGTTTCTACCCATCAACCTCTCATTCAACATCTTTTTTTTGGGGACCATCCTCATCAATAACCAAACCATCTATTTGTTTTCAATTCTTTCTACTATACTTTCCTGACTTCTTCACTTTGTACTTTATCTCTCCTGGTTTTAATCAACCTAGTCATTGGGGACTTCATTACCACAGCCTGGATCTTGCTCTTCTGTTGACCAGGCGAGTTGGCCACGTGGTTAGGGCCGCACAGCTGTGAGCTTGCATCTGGGAGATAGTGGGTTCGAACCCAACTGTTAGCAGCCCTGAAGATGGTTTTCCGTGGTTTCCCATTTTCACACCAGGCAAATGCTGGGGCTGTACCTTACTAAAGGCCACAGCTGCTTCCTTCCCTTTCCTAGGCCTTCCCTATCCCATCGTCGCCAGAAGACCTATCCATGTCGGTGCGACGTAAAACAAATAGCAAAAAATAGGCCTCTTCTGTTGCTATGTTGCAGTCTATGTACCCCGAGCATAAGACAATACTATGGCAGTGAATTTCTACGGGATCTCTGATTATTGACCTGCTTTCAGTATATTCGCAATACACTGAGTGGCCAAGAGTCTTGGGAAGACACTGAATGTGATGTTAATAACAATTTGCTCCTCCACGAGCCCTGAAAACGGCACCAATATGGCGAGGCATCAACTCTATAAGGTACGTCGTGGCGGAATCTGGACCGACGCATCTTGCACAGCTATCCACAATTTATCTTGTGTATTGGTAGTTCATGGAGCGTACACCAGCATCAGCAGCATCCTATAAGTTCTTGATTGGATGAAGATCAGGGATCTGGAGGGCCAGTCCAGGGTCGTAACTTCACTGGAGTTCTCCAACCACCTGCATGCCACCACAGAGTGGTGACATGGCGCATTGTTCTGTTGAAACAGGACATCTCGATCAGCGTACTCCAGGCCCAGAAAGGGATGCAGATGGTCTGAAAGAATGTCCACATAACGTGCACCTGTCGGCGCTCTCTGCAGCTGGACAATGGGGCTATGAGAACGCCGCCCAGACCAGAACTAAGCCACCTCTTGCCTGGATACAACCTTGTTGACACGCAGGATCCATAGCTTTATGGGGCATACACCACACTCTCACACGCCCATCACCTCGATACAACTGGAACCGCGATTCATCGGACCGTACCACGCCGCCACTGATCCATGGTCCATTGCCGATGTTCACAGGCCCATGCATGTCATTGAGCTCTGCGCTGAAGTGTCAGCAAAGGGACTCGAGTTGGTCGTCAGCTGGTTGTCTCCTTAAATGACTCTCAGTAGCCCAGTACGGTTCTGCAGAGGTGACATGGTGTCCGTTCATTAAGCACACGTGGTCTTTCCGTGCGGCGGTTTACGTGGGTACTAACATTCTCTCTGCGATATTAAAGATCCACCCTCGACACTATTGACCTCGGAAATCTGAATTCGTGTGTAATCTCTGCAATGCTATGACCCATGCACCATGGATCATCCGACGTTCAAAGCTGGTTACCTCGCGACTTGTTGCTATCTTCACAACACTGGTGTGTGTGTGTGTGTGACACAGTCTGTTAAGCTACGCCGAAACACTCAGGGGTCATAAATGGCACGTTTTCTACTGGGACACCTCTTCCTGTGACCTTTGGCCACTCAGTGTATTTCGTGATATCTGAAACCATCTCTTTAGTTTCGACCCAGTTTGTCGAGTGAAGCAATCTTTCAGGTCAAAGTCTGCCGGAATGGGAATGGTGACAGCTCTGTCTGGCTCAAGGACTGGATGTTCCCGTCATTTACGTACAATACTTTCCTTCACATGTGGAGGGCATCTGACTGTAAAACTGGGCTTAATCTGTTTGAAAGCAGGTGAAGAATCTGCCTTGCAGGGAATGGAACCCACATCCTTCAGAGTGATTCAAGCATACATTGCCTTGTTTATAAGAATGATCAGTGTCTTTAGATTCGTGATTGTATGTCTCCCATGAACTGTTTTCAATCGAAACATATCTGTTCGGTCTTGGTTAGCCTTTATTCGTACGTGTGTATATGATTGGTACCCACTGTCTGTACTGAACTCCGCAAATGGCCATATGTGCTGTTATGAGCATTGCAATACCAACTCTGCTGGAACATGGTCTATTACTAAACACCTGACACTTTCTACTGTTTAAAGGAAGTGATTCTTTGAGTGTATTAAATCATGTTGTCCCGGTGAGCTAAAAGATTATTTTGGATAGTGTTTGTAATGGACTTTGAATAAGTCTAAGGACACCAAGGTGCTTTTAGTAAAATATAGTATTAAAAAATACTTAACTGTAAAGAAACAGGTGAATTTTGTCAAAAACTTATTTTTATAAACAGAAGATCTGTTTGTGAAGATGTCTTGCCATGAAATACCTTTTTTTGAAATACATGATTTACTTGCAATAAAAATAGTAAATAAATCTATAGTCTGTAACTTATTGTAATATCAGTGTCGCCCAGGTGGCACATTCCCCATCACTTGTTTACCTAATATGTAGATTGATGCCTTCACAGCCTGTAATTGTACACTTGATAATGAACTTTTGCCATGCCAAGAAAAATAAAGGTGAAATTCTTTACGTTTCACAAAGAACTTTGCTCCTCGACTTCAGAAGAAAATCTTGTCTGTTCACAAGGAAGACTTCTCCAGCAATAAAACTTTGAATTCAACCTTTTAATTGCTGAGTTTCCAGTGGACTGTTTGGTACCTCAATGCTGAGTTTTATCATTCCTATGTAATTTTTTTTTGTAGAAGCCTCAATTGTTAACTTATGAGTGGGGTGATTAGCTTAAAATGTTTAGAAATGTTGGTTCTTTATAAATCTAAATGCAAATGGAAAATCCTACACTTAGGTTCAATATTATTTTGAGATAAAACAAAATTACATTTGTTGCGCCCATGCGTACATCATCTTTATAGAAAGTAAAGAGCAAATCTTTTGGCAGCTAATACTTGTAACTCGTTACAAGTACGTAAGTTGATATTTTAAAATACTTTCTAAACCTGGAATGTGGTGACAGCTCAATGTTTTCCACCAGTTGTTTGTGATACTGATTTGTTTCATCAACAACCAACTGCACCAACTTCACTGGCAGGATAGTTTTAAAAAGAATCAATGATTTTGGGGTTGTCATCAAACACTACTTGGCTCCCAGAGTCTGTCACAGTTACTTGAAAGTCTGGCAGAGGAAAGTCATCTGTCCGCCATGAAAATAGTGGTGAAATAGCTTTTGAACTCACCGTGGTTTTTTTCCTTCATTTAGGAGACTCTGTTTCTCTCTCACAATATTTTCAGCACTCTCTGTATCACTCTCACTTTGAAAATCGCTTAACAATTTATTAAAATCATCATCTTCAACACTTTGCACTGTGCTTAATAACTGAAAGATTCTTTGATATCCGAAATAACATGGCTGCGAGAGCAACTAGCCTGTTGTTCCACCATGTTTGTTTACATCACAGATGAGCTCCACAGACGTCTACAAAAAGCTCTGTAAGTTACTTCCCAAAGCCATAAGCCATGATCAATTGAAGACCTGAAATAAATAAGACTCTAGGAGCCAAAGTTAAAAATTTGCAGATATTGTGTGAAATAGAATCTACACGCCAAGCCTAACCATGTATAAAAAGCTTGAGCTGCCACGAATGATGGTGTAATAACAATATCTATCAACAGACAGCATGCTCTATGCTCCACACCAGTGCTTTCTATACTTTAAACTCATTTTCCTCAACTGTGATTTTGGCTCTTAGAGCCGTTTTTATTTCAAGTCTTCAATTAATTCTACATAATGCCCAACAGATGGCAGAACATGCCAGAGTTTGAATCGGCACTCGACAGTGATGTCTCAAATATTATTACAATATTTATAAGTCCACCAATGTATTGTATTGAACAGGTGGACTTATAAATAGTGTAATAATATTTGAGACATACGTCAACTTCAATATGGAACCAAAATGAGAATAGTTACTTGTAACTCGAGAGTGAATCGAGAAACTAAAAGAAAATTAAAGTTCTTGTGCACCGTCTATAAGCGGACATAGCACTCATTGGGTTAAGGATGCTTTATCGTCGTCTATTGTGTGGTACTCTTGTTCATCACCAGATGGTTCGCAGCGCGCTAGCGTTCTGAGTAGGAACTCAAATCCTAGCTCAAATTAAGATGTTTGTTGTTCCATCGTATGTGCGTTGCAAAGTAAAGAACAAAACAGGTATGAATGTGGTAGAAGAAATAAAACAACAAAGGATAGAAGAGCATTCTTAAATTCAAACTTTCATTATTAGAGGAGTCTTCCTCGTGAACAGATGAGATTTTCCTCCTGAAGATGCAAAGCAAATTTCTCTGCAAAATGTACAGAATTTCATTTTTTTTTCCTTGACACAGCGAAGCCGAAAAGCTTATTTGTCATATCTACAGTCTTATCTTAGATTTCAAAGAAGTTGGAAATGTATCTAACACCTCCTTCAGTAAATCCCTAACTCCTCTTCCTATAAATGAATATTTGCTGTAATTTGTCCTCTTGAATTCCAACTTCATCTTCATACTCTAATCTTTCCAGCTTTTAAAAGTCCTCCTCAAGACATTAAAGCGTCACGTCACTGTACGAGGAAGTGTAGCTTTGATTATAGTGTTACAGTGAGTGTAATCTAAATAGCTTCGGTGAAGGGAAGATGCTACAATAGTATTGCATAACCGAATGAGTTGTACAAGCCACATAGATGCAGCTTGCATTCTAGAGATCATAGTGTATGTTCAAAATGCACATCAGCAGCCCTGAAGACTGTTTTCCATAGTTTCCAAGTTGTTACATCAGGCTAATACTGGGGCTGTTATTATGGCCACAGGTCTTCTTTTCCAGTCCTTGCCTTTTCCTTTCTCATCGTTGACTTACCTGAATTAGCGTGAGGATAAATTGCAAAAAAAAAAAAATCATACACACACAACCTCCTCTTTAGCGCCATTATTATGTGTGCTTACGTGGCAGTAAATGTAATAACTTGATCCCTGCCAGTTGATGTATGTGATAGCCCTCTGACGATTGGGACAAGTTATTCTGATGTGGATGTAGTGAAAGTAACCTATAATGCCGGGCATATTATCCCAGATATAATAAAATATATCGGCTGCCAAGAATTGTAGTCAAGTTAACAGTTACCGGGCTGTCCGTTGTCATATCTTTCATGGTACAGTACATATCCTCTGATTGTGATTTACTTCTAAAATTTGAGGTTAAATGGAGTTCTCAGGAGTGTTTAAACATGGCCGGTTGAACATGGGTTTTAGACAGTGTCTAAGCGATAAATAACATATTTGCAATGCGGCAGCCATACTTAGACATTGTTTAACCGTAAACATAGTCTAAATACTATTTTTACAATCGGACCCTAGGTTCTTGCAGTGATCCCCATCAGGTACTTTCACTCCAACTCAGTAATCAAAGATGAGAGGACATTAACTTAGCAACTTGTTTGAAACTTAGAACCTCACTTTTCACTATGATTAAATTTGTCTGCTGTGCCTCTCCCGAAGGGCTTCACTTCCCTCGTTCAGAGTCAGTTAACTTGCGACCTGCTGCCATTTTCACGACACTGGTTTCTGTGTCAGATTGCGCAGCTAGCTGCAACGCACAGTGGTCATCCACGGCACATTTTCGAATGGGACACCCTTTGATTATTTTCACCATGTTGGTTATTCCTGTCCATATTGACTTATATTCAGATTTCTATAAAACAAGGCGGGAAAGTGTTTTATAGAAATTTCGGACACCCCTTCCCGTGACTTTTGGCCATTGAGTGTATAACATCAGTACTGACAATTGGGAAGTCACGCTCTGGAAGTTCGGTCTGGAGAGACACTGTCCATCAAGGTGTAGCGGTTTTTTAAGAACAGAGGCGTGGTATTGCAACGGAACAGTGCAGTTGAAGAAAACGTGGGGATGTCAACCTACCAGCAGGCTCCGCAACATGTCTGTCATCACTGATCAGTCATCTGAAGATGCATCACTTGCTCGCAAATGATTGCCAATGATGATATTTACATTCACTGTACAGTACAATTAACAAATTGTACAAGGCCATGGAGATCATTATGGCAGCGACTTACATGATGTTCACGTGTAATATTGTCGCTTAGAACTATTAAATAATCGGTAATTCTAAGGTATATTTTACCATCTGAAACACCAGAGTGAAGCTGCTAAGTACTTTTGTAAGTGGTTTTAAATCTGTACTGTGGAGATTAGTGTTTATTAAAGTATCATTTTCATAACTAACCTCATCCTGTTAGCTCACCGATAATGGCTGCCTCTGTTGATGGAGGTCGACAAGATTTTTCTAACTCACTGAATCTAAATAATGAAAATCAGCAAGTCTCAAGTAACCTCATGAATCAACAGGATAAAGAAAGCACAATTCTCACCCGTACCGATGAACCAGGTAACCTGATGACAACCTCTGTTCCTAAAACACTTAACCAATCTCCTAACAACCCAAGGTTAAGTTACTCTGCAGCAATGCAATCCTATCCTACCAAAGATCAAGCTATTGTTATTGAATCTTGTGATGGTATTAGTATCTGAGTTTATATACTAGCAATTGGAAAAGTGACTAGCCCTAGTAACATCCGATTTGTCTCATGGATATCTAATGGAAGAATATGAATCTTCCATGCAAGTAAGTAGTGTGTTGAAGAATAAATTTCAAAACACCCCAAGATTCTCATAAATAATGTTTCCTTGGAAATAAGACCTCTCTTGACTATAGACAAACAAGTTATTCTGTCTAATGTTTGCCCTGTGATTCCTAATATTGTTACTGAAGAAGAATTTCTCAAACTCGGCATTAAACCAGGTCTAACAATCCCTGGATTTTCTCACATTCTCAGTTTTCGGAGACAGATTTATGTTCAAAATTAAGACTTTAACAAACTTCCAGACTCACTCCAAGTCGAATATGAGGGTACCAATTACTGGATTTATTTATCCTCCGACACACCCACCTGCTTCCTTTGTAAAACTGAGGGGCACTTAGCTAGAAACTGTCCTGATAATGATGAAATAATAAATGAAGATTCCTGATTAAATCAAAACAGTAATTCTCGTGGTAAGATCAATCTAATGTAATTTCCCCAACTAGTAGAAGATACACAAAAAATGAAAACAAACTCTCAAGAAAATATTACATGTACTCCCTCGTAAAGTACTCTTCAGACAACTGCTACATCTACAACTCTTCAGTGTTCCCAAAACCAAAACTGTGGTCCTTTACCTTCAGTCAAAGTGACTCTAACCTCTCATTTGGAATGTCCTCAAAACTCCTCATGTGTTCATCTTGCTGGATAAGAGAGGCTAATATCACTATCTCGCAGTGAAACTACAGACAGAAAAGACCTTGATTTTAAGAAACCTCCCCTAACAACTGAACCTACAACAAGTGAACAGGAGGGGAAACACAAGACAAATCAAATTTATAAGAAATCAAAGACAGAAAAAGAAAGCACAACTATTAGTGATATGCTTAAGCCAATTAATCAAGTTCTAGAAGCCAACCCTCAGTCCTTTCCCCTCAGTTACAACTCCAATCCTTTTTTGAAAACAGTATTGGAGTTAATGACATAACAACAATAGCTTCCAATTATGCCCAAGATCTAATAGGGTTTAGCCCAAGCCCTTCAAAAACTACAGTATATCCATACTACACTGAAGAATCCATTAAGAACAGGAGTACTCGAATAGTCAAGAAACTGCTTAAGGCTAGCAGTGAAAACCGAGATGAAGCAATTAACAGTTTAGGTCCAGATTACTCCAGCGATGACTCTACTTCCCTCACATAATGATGATGACATTCCCTCTACACCTGTTTGTCATTCTTATGACTGTAACATTACTTCAATGGAACCTCAACAGTTTTTGATCACAGCGAGAGTATTTACAACTTCTACTAAATAAACATCAGCCTTCAGTTGTCAGTCTACAAGAAACTAACTTTCAGGACAACTTTGTTTCCCATTTAAGACAATTCAACGTACATTATAAAATCCGAATTAACCCAAATCATGCAACTGGAGGCGTAGCTACCTATGTTAAAAGTAATTTACACAATCAAGAGGTTCCTTTAACTACTGATTTAGAAGCAGTCACAGTTTTATTATACCTGCCGTAAGCTATTAAAAAATCCATGGCACTACAGCCCTTGAAAGGCACCTCAATTGTAATCACGTAGGCTGAGTGGACCTCGAACCAGCCCTCAGGTCCAGGTAAAAATCCCTGACCTGGCCGGGAATCAAACCCTAAGAGGCAGGCACGCTACCCCTACACCACGGGGCCGGCACCACGAGCTATATGCGTATGTAATGTTTATTTTCCTACGAATAGTACATCTTATGCTGATGATTTAAGAAACTAATACACCAACTCCCCAAACCCTTCATTTTGATGGGTGATTTTAATAGCCACAACAGTTTATGGGGTAGTCGCAATACTGATGCAAGGGGGAAAGAAATAGGGAAGTTACTAGATGAATTTACTAAAGTATTATTGAACTCAACTGGCCCAACCCGTTTTGATATAGCACACGGAACGTACAGTATCATAGATTTAACTATATGTACGCCAGACATAACTGCACTATTTAACTGGTCCATTTATTCAACTCTACAACGAAGTAACCACTTTCCCATCATAACAGTCGTGAACAAAGGGTGTAGTGTAGTCAAGTAAATAAAAATCAGCTGACCTTGTATTCCATTCATTTGTACTTCTGAGTAGGTAGTTAAAGTATCCGTAATCTATATTTCGCTCCCTCGATCTTTCAGTATTTATGAGCGGTTAGCTAATAATAATACAAATATCCCAGAAATTGCAGTTCAAGTCCCTGGAGTAGTAGTAGTAGTTTTGATAGAAATATTTGAGAAATTACTGTAGACAACCTCGTATTTTTCAGTAGGCCTAATTAAGGACACTTTCATTCTCCGTCCCGTGGAGTAGGGAAAATAATAGTAATCCACCAGCTGTACTAATCACATAACCACATTTCAGTAGAATTGTAGTGAAGATAAGGTATAATATATTATAATATATTAGATAGTATCTTGCCAGTTATATTTGTGTTTTTCTTCGTGTACGGCAATCCTTTCGATACTTAAGCATTTAACCAAACGCAGCGTAGTGTAGTGTAGATACATTGTAGTATAGATACAGTACATTTTGATAGTGCCGTATCTTGCCTGCTATATTCGTGTGTATCTATTAGACCGTAATACTAATAATAATTTGTCTAAGCATTTAGCTTCATTGGTAATCTTTGAGTACAGTAGTTCTTGCAAATTTCATTTCTGTTGTGCTTAGTTTAGTGACATACGGTACGGTACCGGTATCGTAATTAGGATACGTCTGAAAGTAGTTTAAAATTACTGTAGTGTACTGTACAGTAGTATACGAGTAATATCCTATTAGAATTTAGTGTGATTATTTTATTATTGTAAAATATTTGTGTAGTACTGGTGTAGTAGAGGTATCCGTAGAAACTCTTACTAAAATACTATTGTTGTAATTAGAATAGGCTTAATTACAGTTTGGAATTGTGTAGTTCTTGTGTAGGCTATTACTTTCGATATTCAGTAATTAACAGCAGTTTTTATCCTGTCAGGGGTTGTAGGATAAAAAAAAAAATAGAGCACGACTAAGTAGTATTGTAGTGTAGTCGTATATTAATTACCTTATTGTTGTGTACTATCCCAGACAATATATCCCTCCGTTCATTTATTTTTTGCAAATTAGTTATTTTATTTTTAATTTCATTTTTTTCCCCGTAAAGAATGGCTAAGGAGCGCGAGTGTACTTACTGTGGATGTGGCGAGGCATTGAGGGGTACGAGGGAGGAGTTGGAAAGTTTGAGGGAGATAATTAGGATTCTCACAGAAGACAGGAAGGAAGATAGGACTCCCTCAAACAATGTACAGGTTACAGTAGGTGTACAAGAGGGAGGGGAAGGAAAGGGAGGAGTTGTAGAAGACAGGTGGTCTAATGTTCTAAGGGGAAGGAGATTGTAGGCTAAGGGCTCTATTCAGGATCAGAATTCAGGACAGGTGTCTGTGCAAAATCGGTACGAGTCACTCCAGGTAGAACAACAGAGGGAAGATGAGGGACAGGGAACTGTTGCTGAGATGTGTGGAAGTAGGAGGAAGGGAAAAGGTAGGAAAGGAAAATGTAGAGTAGAGGATAGGAAAATTTTTTTTTTTTGCTAGGGGCTTTACGTCGCACCGACACAGATAGGTCTTATGGCGACGGTGGGATAGGAAAGGCCTAGGAGTTGGAAGGAATCGGCCGTGGCCTTAATTAAGGTACAGCCCCAGCATTTGCCTGGTGTGAAAATGGGAAACCACGGAAAACCATTTTCAGGGCTGCCGATAGTGGGATTCGAACCTACTATCTCCCGGATGCAAGCTCACAGCCGCACGCCTCTACGCGCACGGCCAACTCGCCCGGTAGGATAGGAAAAGACAGGTGGAACAGGGTCATGGGAAGGAGAAAAGGGAGGAGGAAGTAGCTTCTGCAGCTATCAGGAAAGATAGGGCTGACCAGGAGGGGAGGGGATCAAATGAGGTGGGTAGGGTTGAGGCTCTGGTCATGGGGGATTCCATCATTAGACACGTGGGGAAAGTGTGTGGAGGAAAGGGTACCAGGGTAGAGTGTTATCCAGAAATTAGGTTGAGGCAGATGTTGAGGAAAGTAGAAGAGAGGGAGGAGGGGAAGGAGAAGGTGGTAGTGTTTCACGTTGGTACCAACAATGTAAGGCAAGCTGATATAAGTACCAACATAGTTGGAGATGTGTGGGATCTGGTAAATGCAGCACGGGTGAAGTTTAAGAAAGCGGAGATTGTTATTAGTGGAATACTGTGTAGAAGGGATACTGACTGGAGGGTGATTGGGGATTTAAATGAGACTATGGAGTGGGTATGTGGGAAACTGGGAGTGAAATTTCTAGATCCTAATGGGTGGGTAGGAGATAGGGATCTGCGCTCAGATGGCCTTCATTTAAACCGCAGTGGTACGTATAAGTTAGGAAATTTGTTTGGAAGGGTAAGAGGGAGGTACATTCAGGGAAACGGGATGGCCTAGGGAGCGGTGATAAGGGAACAGGGAACTGGAAATCAAGTAGGGATGACATAAAATTGTTAGTGTTGAACTGTAGAAGTATTGTAAGGAAAGGAATAGAATTAAGTAATTTAATAGATATATATTTACCAGATATTGTAATAGGAGTTGAATCATGGCTGAGAAATGATATAATGGATGCAGAAATTTTCTCACGGCACTGGAGTGTGTATCGTAGAGATAGGATAGGAAGGGTGGGAGGGGGAGTGTTCATTCTGGTGAAAGAAGAATTTGTAAGCTACGAAAAAGTTAAAGATGAGACACATGAAATTCTAGGTGTAAGGCTCATTTCTAAAGATAATAGGCAACTTGATATATTTGGAGTGTACAGATCGGGAAAGGGTAGCATTGACGCGGATTCGGAATTATTTGATAGGATAGTCAGCTATGTGGGAAACGACATGGAAAGAAATGTGATTGTAGCGGGAGATCTGAATTTGCCAGATGTCAATTGGGAAGGAAATGCTAACGACAGGAACCATGACCAACAAATGGCAAATAAGTTAATATGGGAAGGACAGCTGATTCAGAAAGTGATGGAACCAAGCAGAGGGAAAAATATCCTGGATGTGGTGCTGATAAAACCAGATGAGCTCTATAGGAAAACTGAAGTAATAGATGGTATTAGTGATCATGAAGCTGTTTTTGTGGTAGTTCAAATTAAATGTGATAGAAAGGAAGGTCTTAAAAGTAGGACTGTTAGGCAGTACCATATGGCTGATAAAGCAGGCATGAGGCAGTTTCTAAAAAGTAGCTATGATCGGTGGAAAACGGTAAATAAAAATGTAAACAGACTCTGGGATGGGTTTAAAGAAATTGTTGAGGAATGCGAAAACAGGTTTGTACCATTAAGGGTAGCAAGGAATGTTAAAGACCCACCTTATTATAATAGAGAAATAAAGAGACTAAGAAGGAGGTGCAGACTGGAAAGAAATAGAGTTAGAAATGGCTGTGGAAGTAAGGAGAAATTGAAGGAACATACTAGCAAATTGAATCTAGCAAAGAAGGCAGCTAAGGATAACATGATGGCAAGCATAATTGGCAGTCATACGAATTTTAGTGAAATATGGAAGGGTATGTATAGGTATTTTAAGGCAAAAACAGGTTCCAAGAAGGACATTCCAGGAATAATTAATGAACAAGGGGAGTATGTATGTGATGATCTTCAGTCAGCAGTATGTAAAGATTGTTGGTTATAAGAATGATGTCGAGATAGAGGAGGAGACTAAGGCCAAAGAAGTAATAAAATTTATGTATGATAACAATGACATTTACAATAAGATACAAAAGTTGAAAACTAGAAAAGCGGCTGGAATTGATCAGATTTCTGGGGATATACTAAAGACAATGGGTTGGGATATAGTACCATATCTGAAGTACTTATTTGATTATTGTTTGCTCGGAGGAGCTATACCAGATGAATGGAGAGTTGCTATTGTAGCCCCAGTGTATAAAGGAAAGGGTGATAGACATAAAGCTGAAAATTACAGGCCAGTAAGTTTGACATGCATTGTATGTAAGCTTTGGGAAGGCATTCTTTCTGATTATATTAGACATGTATGTGAAACTAATAACTGGTTCGATAGAAGGCAATTCGGTTTTAGGAAGGGTTATTCCACTGAAGCTCAACTTGTAGGATTCCAGCAAGATATAGCAGATATCTTGGATTCTGGAGGTCAAATGGACTGTATCGCGATTGACCTGTCTAAAGCATTTGATAGGGTGGATCATGGGAGACTACTGGCAAAAATGAGTGCAATTGGACTAGACAAAAGAGTGACTGAATGGGTTGCTATATTTCTAGAAAATAGATCTCAGAGAATTAGAGTAGGCAAAGCTTTATCTGACCCTGTAATAATTAAGAGGGGAATTCCTCAAGGCAGTATTATTGGACCTTTATGTTTTCTTATATATATAAATGATATGAGTAAAGGAGTGGAATCGGAGGTAAGGCTTTTTGCGGATGATGTTATTCTCTATAGAGTGATAAATAAGTTACAAGATTGTGAGCAACTGCAACGTGACCTCGAAAATGTTGTGAGATGGACAGCAGGCAATGGTATGATGATAAACGGGCTTAAAAGTCAGGTTGTGAGTTTCACAAATAGGAAAAGTCTTCTCAGTTTTAATTACTGCATTGATGGGGTGAAAGTTCCTTTTGGGGATCATTGTAAGTATCTAGGTGTTAATATAAGGAAAGATCTTCATTGGGGTAATCACATAAATGAGATTGTAAATAAAGGGTACAGATCTCTGCACATGGTTATGAGGGTGTTTAGGGGTTGTAGTAAGGATGTAAAGGAGAGGGCATATAAGTCTCTGGTAAGACCCCAACTAGAGTATGGTTCCAGTGTATGGGACCCTCACCAGGATTACCTGATTCAAGAACTGGAAAAAATCCAAAGAAAAGCAGCTCGATTTGTTCTGGGTGATTTCCGACAAAAGAGTAGCGTTACAAAAATGTTGCAGTGTTTGGGTTGGGAAGAATTGAGAGAAAGAAGAAGAGCTGCTCGACTAAGTGTTATGTTCCGAGCTGTCAGCGGAGAGATGGCGTGGAATGACGTTAGTAGACGAATAAGTTTGAATGGCGTTTATAAGAGTAGGAAAGATCACAATATGAAGATAAAGTTGGAATTCAAGAGGACAAACTGGGGCAAATATTCATTTATAGGAAGGGGAGTTAGGGATTGGAATAACTTACCAAGGGTGATGTTCAATAAATTTCCAATTTCTTTGAAATCATTTAGGAAAAGGCTAGGAAAGCCACCTGGGCGACTGCCCTAAATGCAGATCAGTATTGATTGATTGATTGATTGATTGATTGATTGATTGATTGATTGATTGATTGAATTAACGATGATCAAAGTTCTCCAGACAACACATCAAAACACCAATACTGTAAATGGAATTTAAAGCAAATTGGGAATCATTTAGAAAGACTGTGAATAACTATTAAATGATATAACTCCAACAAATAAATTTCTTTCTAAGCACATCAATGATATTGTTCAAGACTTCACTGAAGTAATAATTAAATCTGCTGACCAGAGTATCCAAAAAACAACTCCTATGCCCTTCAAGAAAACGGTTCTCTGGTGGAATGACTCCTGTAAAGAGGCTATCAAAAATAAAAACCGTGCTTACTACCTGTACAAAAGGAATCCGATGCCTGAAAACAAAATCAATTTTCAGAAATATTGAGCAATAGCACGAAATAAAATAAAATAAAGTAAGAAAACCTCCTGGTTAAAATTTGTCTCCTCCTTAACCTCCCAAACCTCACAAAAAATTATGTGGAATAAAATCCAAACGATAAGTGGTAAATACAATAAATTCTGTGTTACTTCTCTAAGAGATCCAGTTGCTGTATCAATCATAAATGAACCTCAAAAAATAGCTGATCAACTGGTTAAATCATTTTCAGAAATCTCTAGCGATAACAATTATGAACCTGAATTTCTTCACAGGAAAACAACTCTAGATCCAATAGACTTAAGTGAAACTGTACCTACACCGAACTATGCTTATAATGATACTTTACAGTTACAAGAAATTGTTACAGAACTCAACAAATCCGGCAGATCTAGTCTCAGCCCAGACACCATTCCATATGAATTTTTAAAACAGCTTCCACGTAGTGCACTCAATTATCTACTTGCTATTTTCAACTATATTCGGAGTTCCAAACTATTTCCAGATCAATGGTGTTGTGCTATTGTAGTGACCATACTCAAACCAGGAAAGGACATTTTGATCCGAGATATCGTCCCATTGCCTTGACAAATAACAATATGTAAGCTAATGGAGAAAATTATTAAAAAGAGATTACGCTCGTATTTGGAACATATACACTTTTTTAGTGATGCCCAAAATGGTTTTCGTAAAGCATATTCAATATCAGATACTCTGATATGTTTAGAATCAGAAATCCGAGGACTTTCCTGAATAACCAGCACCTCATAGTTGTTATTTTAGACATTGAGAAGGCATATGACATGGTGGGGAAAGACTATCTAATTGAAACATTGATGAAACATAATATTTCAGGAAACATGCTGTACTTCATTTATAATTTCCTTAAAGATCGCCGAATTCAAGTCAGGACAAATGGAATTCTTTCACGTGAAGTAACAATTGATAATGGAGTTCCCCAAGGATCAGTCATCAGTGTCACATTATTCCTCATCGCAGTAAATGGCATTGTCTCCAGAATTCACCTATGGGTAAAGGCTTGCCTTTTTGCTGATGATTTGACTATATGAAGTGCAGGAAGAAATAAATTGACTACTCAACAGTTACTTCAAGAATCAATTGATAATATCCAAAAATGGGCTAAAGTTACAAGGTTCAAGTTTTCCAGAACTAAAATCAAATGCATGCTCTTCTCCAAATGTAAACATACTGTACAAGACCCTGAGCTGTACATGGACAATCTCAAAATTGAAACAGTAACAACTATGAAAATCTTAGGAGTTTTATTCGACACTATGTTAAGTTGGATACCTCAGCTGAAAAACCTTAAAGATGACTGCTTGCGAAGGCTGAACATAATGAAGATCCTGGCAATGAAGAACTGGGGGGCAGACTACCAAGTGCTATTGAGCTCGTACAAAGCCATTATTAGGGCTAAATTAGACTATGGCAGCATTGTATACAATTCACCAAAAATCCTTGATTCCATCCAGTCCACAGCTCTTCGAATTGCTGTAGGAGCCTTTTGCACTAGTCCAGTAGCCAGTATTCAAATAGAAACAAATGGACCACCACTCGCAATGAGATGTAGACAACTAAGTTTGACTTACTCGCTCAAGATAGCAACTATGAGTGAATCAAGAATCAAGTTATATGCTTTTCCTAACAAGCACCTAAATCAGGATCACAACCACAGCCATTCAATGTCAGAATAGCTAAGTTCCTTGAAGAATTAAATTGAAATATCCCTTGAATACTCCTCTCAGAGCACTCTCTTAATGTCCCACCATGGACTATTACCCTTCCAACAATTAACTTTGAAATATATTACAGTGTCAAAGATGAAATTGACAGATCGCACTACCATCAATTATTTCTTGACATTTCTAATAAATACCCAAGGCACACTGCAATTCATACTGACGGATCAAAATATGAGGAAAGAATTAGACGTGGGATTATATATCCTGAACGTACCATGATATACCGATTACCTGACTACTATACAGTCTTCTCTAATGAGCTGTACACAATAAAGCAGGCTATGCTGCATATTTTGAAAACCAGCACCTGCAATAACTCCTTTGTGATTTTTTCTGATTCAAAAAGTGCATTAAACGCAATAGAAAGTCCATCATCAAAACACATCCTTGTACAAGAAATATAACTTTTGTTTAACAACATCATGAAGAAAGGCAAACAAGTCATCCTTGTGTGGGTACCCTCTCACAGAGGTATTCAAGGCAATGAATCTGCCGATCAGGTAGCTAAAGACACTACACACGTCCTGCAATGCACTCCAACAATAGCTACCCTTCACAATGACATTATTGCCTATGCTAAAACAAAATTATACCAACAGTGGAAGATGAAATGGCTTCAAACAGCAAACTCCATGAAGTAACAGCAGAATCTACAGTATAACACTATCTTCACAGCCTTCACAGGCAAGATCAAGTCCTAATATCTTAGAATACGGATCGGCCACTCCAAGGTAAGTCACAGCTACCTCGTTGAGAAGAAACTGTCTCCCATGTGTACAACATGCAGTAGTGTGTTGACTGTGAAGCACATCATTACAGACTACCCGCATATGTGACTAAACGGCACACTTTGTAACAGTCACTCTCAGGTTCACTAGGTCACAGAAGAATTACGTTGAAGCTGTTGGTGTGCTTCAGGATTTCAATGGTTTCCCTCTGTAGCCGGGCGTGATAAGATACAGTGGTTGACGGTACTTGGTAACCTATACTGTATGTCGTGGCCGGCTAGCAGCGAGTGTTCAGTGACTGATGATCTTTCTGCTTGTCCCAGCCTGCTACGTCTGTTGTGCTCCTTCAGTCATTTGGCAATACTCAATTGTATGCTGCTTTAATCAGCCCAGATACCTGCATTTGAGTGGATGAGAACACAACCATTTTTTCCACTTCTGCGCTGGAGATTTCTTTTTCTTGCTCCACGTACTCATTGTTAAAAGTGCTGACAGTGTCATCAGACCCTTCAAACGAGTCATCAAGACCAATTCACACATTCGTTATCATTCACATCTGCACGTCCAGGTTTTCATGTCGGTTAAAAGTAGCTGTTGCGTATTCTTACTCAGCTCTTTGATCCGAGATGAGAAGCTGTTTTCGAATGCTGTTCAATTTGAAATTTTTAATCACACTGTACTCTCTTGTTGCACACTTGACAGTATACTACATCACCGTCGCTATTGCCTGATATCCACTATTTAATTAAAAAAGAGCTAGAGCTTTCATCTTTAGGCATTTTTACAGTTTAATCTGGTAAAACACTGCAATAGACGACCAACAAGTTATCAGATGAACGCACTTGTTTAAGCAAACCTTGGACTACTGTAAGGAGAAAGGAATGTCAGAAAGAAGGAAATAGATGTCATGAAACGGGTCATTATACATCTACCTGCTTGTATTGAGACATTGAAAGTCCTTTCCTTAATCAGGGGAAAGCTTTTCATGTTGCCAAGGGATGTAAAACATATACAGTTCATTAGACTTTTAATTTCATTCAGAAATTTTAAATAATCGATCACACGTCCAAAATATGCACTAACGTTCAAAATACTTGCACTTGCATTTTTAAAATATCCGGGCCCTAGTGATCAGTTGCCTGTCTCCGCCAAGGCAGGTCGATGTACATCGGGCTCCTTAATGCTTCAATCATTGTCCGAAGAACAACTAATCAGCGACTGCCCCTCCAGCATTGCAGACTAATAGGTGAGCAGTGCACTGTGGCCTGCACTATATAATGAGGTGGAATTACAACACCACTCCATTCTACTATGAGCTACGCTGCTATTCAAATCAGTTGGAACCCTTGATAATAAATGTTAAAATACAAGTGTTTATTTGTAATTAGGATATCATCCTTATAAATTCTATATTTGGTACATGTTTCGCCCGTCTACCAGGCTACATCAGCCATAATAATGTCTCAAGGTTAGTTCAGGATCCTGACTTTAATCTTTATAAATTATTTGTCTTTGAAATCTTACTAACTTTTACTTGTAAGTGACAGCCAACCAGGCTAGTATAAAAATGAGAAGATATCTCAATCTCAAGGTTAAAGTCAGGACCATCACATGCTCCTGGACCACGGCCTACAAGACCGGAAAACCACTATCGGTCTAATGGGGATGCTGGCTTTATGGATTATACATCTGGGAAATAATAGGTTCGAACCCCACTGTCGGCAGTCCTGAAGATGTTTTTCCCATGGTTTCCCATTTTCACACCAGGCACATGCTGGGGCTGTACCTTAATTAAGGCTACAACCGCTTCATTCCCACTCCTAGGTGGAATTATCATGTTTGTGGGTTACTGTAGTCACGTCCTAGTTCGTGAACCATGGGCAACGGCTGAGTGGCCTAGTAAGTGGTCCTGAGAGTCAGGATACCAGTTGCTATGGAATGGGAGCGGGCATCTCGGACATATTCTGAGTCATGGCCCTCCTTGTGCACAGGCGGCTAGGACTATACAATTCACCGGTGGTCCATAACCCGTTAGAGGAGAGATCCTCACTTGGACTATGAGCAAGTAGGGCAGCATTCTGCTTCATGAATTTACCGAGCTCAGAATACTTTAAGCAAGCCTCAGACCTATGGGAGTAATGGAGTCCCACTCCCATTTGACAGGCGAGAGACTCCTTAGAAACAACTTGGCGAACGAAATGGAATTCGATAGGGAGCTATCAATATTAATGGGGCTTATGGAAGAAAGAAGGTAGAACTGGCTGAGTCAGCAAAGAGGATGCATCTGGATGTGCTAGGAGTAAGTGATATTCGGGTAAGGGGAGATAATGAGGAAGAGATAGGGGATTATAAAGTGTACTTGACGGGTGTTAGAAAGGGAAGGGCAGAGTCTGGGGTAGGGCTCTTTATCAGGAATACCATTGCACGCAACATAGTTTCTGTTAGGCACGTAAATGAGCGAATGATGTGGGTAGATTCGTCAGTGGGAGGAATTAGGACAAGAATTGTGTCCATGTATTCACCATGTGAGGGTGCAGATGAGGATGAAGTTGACAAGTTTTATGAAGCATTGAGTGACATCGTGGTCAGGGTTAACAGCAAGGATAGAATAGTGCTAATGGGCGATTTCAATGTGAGGATTGGGAATAGAACTGAAGGATACGAAAGGGTGATTGGTAAATGTGGGAAAGATATGGAAGCTAATGGGAATGGGAAGCGTTTGCTGGACTTCTGTGTTAGTATGGGTTTAGCTGTTACGAATACATTCTTCAAGCATAAGGCTATTCACCGCTACACATGGGAGGCTAGGGGTACCAGATCCATAATAGACTATATCTTAACAGACTTTGAATTCAGGAAATCTGTTAGGAATGTACGAGTTTTTCGCGGATTTTTCGATGATACAGACCACTATCTGATCTGTAGTGAACTAAGTATCTCTAGGCCTAGGGTAGAGAAAGTGAAATCTGTCTGCAAACGAATAAGGGCAGAAAATCTCCAGGACAAGGAAATTAGACAGAAGTACATGGATATGATTAGTGAGAAGTTTCGAACAGTAGACAGTAAGCAGGTTCAGGATATAGAAAGTGAATGGATGGCATACAGGGATGCTGTAGTAGAAACAGCAAGGGAATACCTAGGAACAACTGTGTGTAAAGATGGGAAAAGGCGAACATCTTGGTGGAATGATGAAGTGAGAGCAGCCTGTAAACGTAAAAAGAAGGCTTATCAGAAATGGCTCCAAACAAGACCCGAGGCAGACAGGGATTGGTACGTAGATGAAAGAAACAGAGCGAAACAAATAGTTGTTGAATCCAAAAAGAAGTCATGGGAGGATTTTGGTAATATCAAAATCAAATCAAATCAAAATCTCTTTATTTGCAAATGAGGTGTCTACCTCGGTGGCAAATGGTACACTAAAATACATTATTGTCAAGCACTAAATATTAAATTAACAAGAGAAGAAAATTTTTCCTATAATACAATATTATACAATTTACGCTAACAATGTTTTCTATTAACACACAGCTCATCCTTAATAAATTTATATTGTTTACAAAATTCTAATTATAATATCTCCTGTACTACTTACAAATATAGTCAACTGATATACAGTATGTGGAATTGCTTCAAATGATACTATAAAACTGGTATAACATTAATATTTACATTGCATTTATTTATTTACTATTTTTTTTTTTTTTTTTACCCGTTCTGGATCCTAAGTAGCATAACGACCTGCTGTGTCTTAACCAGAGCCCCTTTTGCCACCACTTTTCAGAGTTCCTGAAGGGCCTTCACAGCTACCGTAGCGGTCCCAGGGCCCTCGAAGTCCCCACTGTACTTCACCCCTACAGGCAGTCTCCTACTTTGGCTGTCCAAACTCCTTAGATCAGGGAATGGAATTAATTTATTCACACACATTTTTTTTTTATTTACAATAACCTGCACCGGTCGAATGCCCTCTAACACTTCATTTATTTTCTCTGTTGCTGTTTATTCTCTTCTTGAATATCTGTACAGATTTTGGAAAAGGATCAAACACTACCGCTGGTAAACTGTTCCACTCCTTCACACCCTTCCCAATGAATGAAAATTTACCCCAATCGCTTCTGCTAAAATTCCTTCTAATTTTATATTTGTGGTCAGTCCTGCCGATATAATTATTTTCCAACTGAAGCCTCTCACGGATATCTCCCCATGCTTCTTCTCCTGTATAGGCTCTATATAATCCTGTAAGTCTAGTTTTCTCCCTTCTCTTACTTAAAGTTTCCCACCCAAGTTCCTTTAACATTTCTGATACACTACTCTTTCTCCTGAAATCCCCTGTTACAAATCTTGCTGCTTTCCTCTGCACACTATCTATTTCTTTTATTAGGTATTCTTGATGAGGATCCCAAACACTGTTTGCATATTCCAATAATGGACGAACCATACTCAAGTAACTTTTTTCTTTTAATTCTTTGTTGCATCCTTTAAGTAGCCTCATTATGACATGTAATGATCTGTATGCTTTCCCAACAATGTCATCAATATGACCCTTCCAGTGCAAATTACTTTCAAATCTCACACCTAAGTATTTGCACTTGCCTTCTTTTGGGATAACTACCTCATCCAAAGTATATTCAAATTCAGTTTTAAAGCTCCTGTTTGTAAAAGTTGTAACAGTTGATTTGCCTCCATTAACCTTCATATTATTTTCTTCAACCCATTGTTGGATACTTTCAAGGTCCCTTTGTAATTCTGAACAATCCTCAATGTTGTTTATTTCTCTATAAACAATTATGTCATCTGCATACAATCTTATTTTTGATGTTATATTGTTCCCTAAATCATTTGCGTATATTAAGAAAAGTAACGGACCGATTATACTACCCTGTGCAATTCCCTTCCAAACTTTCTCTTCCTGTGATACATTATTTCCTACTTTGACTTTCTGAACCCTTGAATTTAGAAATGCTTTTATCCAACGTGTAACCCTTACGTCCAATCCTATTCCCTCCAATTTCTTTAATAATATTCCATGTTCCACTCTATCAAAGGCTTTGGAAAGATCTATGGCTATGCAATCTAACTGGCCTCCTGAATCTAACTGATCTGATATGTCCTGCTGAAATCCCACCAGTTGTGCCTCACAAGAAAATTTATTTCTAAATCCATACTGGCTCCTCATGAACCAATTTTTATCATCACATATCCCTCTGATGTACTTCGATATTAAACTCTCCAGAATTTTACAAACTATACTGGTCAGGCTGATTGGTCTGTAGTTCTCTGGTTTCCTTTTATCACCCTTTCCTTTATAAATTGGTATTATTATAGATTCCTTCCATTCCTTTGGTATTACACTATTATTTATGACATAGTCAAAGAGAAATTTTAAATAAGGCACTATGTACCACCCCATTGTCTTTAATACCTCCCCAGTAATTTGATCACTTCCTGCAGCTTTTCCTTGCTGAAGCAGTTGGATTTCTCTGAAAATATCTTCGTTTGTGAACGAGAAGCTTCTTGTTTCCCTCTGTCTCTCTCCCTCTCTATCTTCTGTTTCGGTTTCCAACTCTTGACAATCATCTACTGAATCTCTAAATTCCCTACTAAATAGGTTTGCTTTCTCAGTATCTGTTAAATAGTGTTCACCCCCTTCTCCCACCATCGTAGGAATTTGGACTCCTTTTCCTTTTTGATTCCTGATATATGAATACAGCTTTTTCCATTTCCCTTTGTGGTCATTACCCTCTTGAAGTATGCCATTCATATAATTCTCTTTTGCTTCCTTTTTCACTCTATTCAGTTCCCTCATTAGCTGTTTTCTAGTTTCCCTACTCTCCCTACCCTCTTTGATTTTCCTGTTTACTATTCTACATTTTCTTTTTAATTTTCTTATTTCCCTTGTATAATAAACAGGGTCTGAGGTCATTTTACCCTTCTTAACAGGTACAAATCTCTTCTCTCCTTCCCAAATAATTCCTTTAAATTTAGCCCAAAGTGTATCCACGTTACTCCCTTCACTTATCCAACAACTGAATTGTGATTTAAGGTAAGTCCCAAATTCATCAACTTTAGTTTTTCTGTACAATTTCTTGTCTTGTGTAACCCTCTTATTAAGCCTTTTTGGTACGAGTCCTACATCCATTATTACAGCCTTATGGTCTCCTATTCCTTCAATTACCTCAGTTTTATCAACAATTTCCCATGGTTTAACCAAGAATACATCTAGTAAGTTATTGAGACGAGTCGGTTCTTGTACTACTTGTGTAAATCCTCCCTCCCAAATTAACTTATTTGCCAGTTTCTGTTCATGGGCTTCACTTGCAGCTCCTTTCCATTCAACTTCAGGCAAATTTAGATCTCCCCGAATTATTACCATATCATTATTATTGTTTTTATGAGTATAATCTATTATTTTTTCAAAGATTTCCATGTCTCTTTCCTCTCTTCCAGGTCTGTATGTTCCTATAATTCCCACCTCCTTCATATTATCACAAACTAATTTTATTCCTAATATTTCATCCCTTTCATCGGTAAACCATTCATGTGAACAGTAAGTTTCCTTCACCAGAATAAACACCCCCCCTCCCTTTTTATCTCCTCGGTCTCTACGATAGACTGTGTACCCTTCTGGAAATACTTCTCTATTACCCACCCCTTCTTTCAACCATGATTCCACTCCTATCACCACATCAGTCTCATAAGATTCCATCAATGTACCGAATTTTAATTGTTTATTTACTACACTTTGACAGTTTACCAAGAGCAGTCTCAGACCCCCTTCCTCCCTAAAACTTGACTGTTGCAATTGGGTAACTTGAAATTCCTTACTATCCTGAGTTTCTTTTTCTAGTTGACTGAGCCAGCTTGAAGTACAGCTGGCTCTTTCTACTAGTTTTCCTGGTCAGTATTATAACTCAAGGGAGTTGCCTGTTTTACAGTACATATCTTAAGATTAATAAAATCTAGAACAATATTTGCTATCTTTCGTTTACCTGAATTGTTTAGATGGAGGCCATGTTTTGTATAACAGTATCTCTCAAAACTGCTGCATTCAATAACCTGAGTATTCCGAAAATGTTTACAAATTTTAACAATATCTGTATTGACCTTGTCCACTTCAATATTCACACACGAGTCTCTACTCAAATCATGCCTGTGGGGCACGTTCACTACAAAAACGTTAGTGTGGGTCAGCTTCCCTGGTGTATGTTTAAGTTGTGATCTTACATTCTTGGCGTCGTCGCGAGCTACGTCGTTCGTCCCACCGATGATAAGCACTGCATCGCCGCTCCCGAAGTTCCTAGTTGCTGCTTCTACGTTTTCCACAACACTGCTGATAGAAGCTCCTGGATATATTTCTCCGGTTGCTGCTATATTCTCGTCGTTAATCACTCCCGCAATTCCCCTTCCTTGGCTATCACCAAACACAGCTACCTTCGCTGATTTAGGCCTAACTGGGTCTTGAATCTGAATTCTAGGCCTAAATTTTAAACTCGGCACGGCAACGGATCGCGATGATTTGGTTTCACGCGCGCGATCACTTTCTTCCAGGATTAAATTATTTAGGGCAGAAAACCTATTTCTAATGTTTATTTCCGGAAATTCAGTTGTAGATTTCTTCTTAGCCGGCCATCCACGAACTACTTGATACCACGTGCTCGAGTTTGTTACTTGTACCGGTATATCACTCGAAGAATGGTCAGTCCCAAATTCTAGCGATCGCAGTCTTTCTTTTAATTCTTGATTTTCAACTTTAAGAGTCTCATTGTCCTTTTTTAGAATGTTTATAATTTCTAATGCACTTTTATATTCCTCATCGACTGTTTTCGGTGCTTCGTCAACGCCGTCCCCAACAACAACATTCCGAACACACTGCTCACAAATCCAGTCAACATTTTCATTAGTTTTTACGTCTCTAGGGCAATTTCCGCACTTATAATGCCACCATCGATCACATGAATCACACAACATACCATTTTTCACTAATTTTCGACATTTTCCGCACTTTTCGTCACATTTTACGGTTAATTTACTCGGAGAATAAAACACTACGTCGTCATTACCGGGCGCCATTTTGAAAAAAAAAAACTGGAAAGGCCAGGTCAAGCAGCAGGGAAACTTTTCTGGACAGTAATAAAGAATCTTAGGAAGGGAGGGAAAAAGGAAATGAACAGTGTTTTGAGTAATTCAGGTGAACTCATAATAGATCCCAGGGAATCACTGGAGAGGTGGAGGGAATATTTTGAATATCTTCTCAATGTAAAAGGAAATCATCAGGGTGGTATTGCAAACAGCCAAGCTCATGGGGAGGAGGAAAATGATGTTGGTGAAATTATGCTTGAGGAAGTGGAAAGGTTAGTAAATAAACTCCATTGTCATAAGGCAGCAGGAATAGATGAAATTAGACCTGAAATGGTGAAGTATAGTGGGAAGGCAGGGATGAAATGGCTTCATAGAGTAGTAAATTTAGCATGGAGTGTTGGTAAGGTACCTTCAGATTGGACAAAAGCAGTAATTGCACCTATCTATAAGCAAGGGAACAGGAAGGATTGCAACAACTATCGAGGTATCTCATTGATTAGTATACCAGGCAAAGTATTCGCTAGCATCTTGGAAGGGAGGGTACGATCAGTCGTTGAGAGGAAGTTGGATGAAAACCAGTGTGGTTTTGGACCACAGAGGGGCTGTCAGGATCAGATTTTCAGTATGCGCCAGGTAATTGAAAAATGCTACGAGAGGAATAGGCAGTTGTGTTTATGTTTCGTAGATCTAGAGAAAGCATATGACAGGGTACCGAGGGAAAAGATGTTCGCTATACTGGGGGACTATGGAATTAAAGGTAGATTGTTAAAATCAATCAAAGCCATTTATGATGACAATTGGGCTTCAGTGAGAATTGATGGTAGAATGAGTTCTTGGTTCAGGGTACTTACAGGAGTTAGACAAGGCTGTTCGTAATTTACATGGATCATTATTATTATTATTATTATTATTATTATTAAAGCGTCTTTATTGTGGCGAAGTTAGGGCTCCCGGCCCTTTCTTACACTTAACCACTTCATGTATATACAATGTATATTTTACATAAAATTTAAACATATGAAATCTTTGCAACCTAAAGTATAACTAAAGCAACTTAAGTATCACTAACTAAACTAAGGTGAGTAAAGTATAACTAAATTATATACAGGAACACATTGCAATAAACAACCATATTCACTCTCATTCATGCATCCCATTCACACTCAAGAAAGACTGGAAGTGCTTAAAAGATGACGCTGGCAAAGGATTTTAAATTTTGTCTTAGATTTAGCTTCCCTGATGTCATTGGGGAGTTCATTCCACCAGCTCGTGGCGGTGATAGTGAACGATCTATTGTAGGTTGCGGTTCGATGCACAGGAATTTCTAGCGTACAGCCTGACCGGGTATTGAACAGGTGCAGGGAACTAAGGTAGCGAAATCTGGTGGATAGGTAAGGAGGAGTGTTTTCAGAAAGCACTTGATACACCAAAGTAGTTGCGTGGAGTCTACGTCTGTCATTCAGTCGTAACCAAGATAATTGTGTATAGAATGGGGATACATGGGCATATGGTTGTATGTCGAATGCATACCTGATGCATGCATTTTGGGCACGTTGCAGTCTCATGCTTTGCTCGTTATTGATATCAATAAAAACTGTATCACAGTATTCGAGAATTGGAAACAAGAGTGATTGAATGAGCTTTATTTTCAAGGACCGAGGAAATATATTTTTAAACCGCTTCAGAGGATGCAGGCTTTGATATACCTTTTGGCACACTTTCATCACATGTTGCGACCAGTTCAATGTTTCGCTTATAGCCACACCAAGATTCATAACTGTTTCACAAAATGGAATAATGGTATTGTTTAGTGCTACAGGAGGAATTTCGTATTGTTTTAAGACGTGTAAGTTTTTTGAAGTACCAATGATTATTGCTTGCGTTTTAAGAGGATTAATTTTGAGATTGTTACTCAATGCAAAATTACTTATGAGACTTAAATCAGCATTAACTTTTTCTACAGCACTCTGAATTTTATCAGTTCTTGAGTGGTAGTAGATCTGCAGATCATCAGCATAAAGATGATACTTGCAATGTGTAATCGATTTGGCAACATCGTGTAAGTAAATTGCAAACAGCAATGGTCCAAGTACAGACCCTTGGGGGACACCGAGGGGTTTGTTAAGCCACTCAGATCTGCTATTATTTACTTTGACACACTGACGGCGATTTTTGAGGTACGAACTGAAAAAGTTTATTGCCGTCTTGCTGAAATTTAATGAATCCAATTTTGAAAGTAGCAGTTGAGGAACAACAGTATCAAAAGCACTAGAAAAATCAAGTAGAACCAGTACAGTCACTTGTCGAGTGTCCATTGCCTGTCGGATATCATCAGTTACTTTCAGTAGGGCAGTCGTTGTGCTGTGTCCTTTCTTGAAACCAGATTGGTAAGGGTCAAGCAGTGAGAAGTTAGTCAAGTAAGTGAGGACTTGTTCGTGTACCAAGCGTTCTAGTACTTTGGAAAGGGGTGGGAGAATGGATATAGGGCGATAATCTGATGGTAAACTAGGAGAATTCTTCTTAGGAATAGGAATGACGATACCGTGCTTCCACACAGTTGGGAATACTCCCTGTACAAGGCAATGATTAAATATATGCGTCAGAATAGGTAATATGGCACCAATAATATTTTTTATGAAAGATAATGGTATGTCGTCATTACCGGGAGCATCAGACTTGAGGGAGTAAATTACACGCTTCACATCGTTCGCCCCAACTTTTTTGAAAGTGAATTTTACTTGATTTACTCGGGAATGAGCATTTATGGCGTTAATATCATCATTAGTTAGGTCATCAACTGGTTGATTATTATTATTATTATTATTATTATTATCATTATTAGGATAGTTAGCATCATAGTCATTATTGTCAGTAATATCATTATTAGTGTATGCTGCTTTCGTAAAATGAGAATTTAGATCATCAAGTGGTATACTGGGTGTCTGCATGGTCAGGCTGCGACCTATACCCATCTGATGCAAATGTTTCCATATTAGTGCTGAATTTCGTCTGTTTGTTATCTCTTGAATATATTTATACTTGCTGTTACGAATTAATTTCTTAACTTGATTTCGGAGAATACGGTAATTTTCGAAATCACTAGTGCTTTCAGTTCGCCTAAATCGCCTATACCAAGCATCACGATTTGCCATGACCGACTTAATTTCATTTGTTAGCCAAGGAGACGAAGGGTGAGAAACTCGAATTTGCTTCTTCGGAGCGTGTTTGTCATACAGTCCTAATATTAAAGAGTTCAGTCTGTCAACCTTATCATCAATGTCATTAGTCAGTAGAATGTCATTCCACGGCAATTGATATGCTTCATTTCGTATTATCTCAGTATTAAAATGCTTGAAGTCTCTTCGCATTATGTACCTGGTTTTGTACTTTGGTGCCTTGAGAGAGTAACATAAGTATATGAGATCGTGGGTCGAAATACCTGGTACAGCAAGCTGTCCATGTTTTACCACTTTCTGCGGATTGTTTGTTATAATAAGGTCAATCAGTGTGTGAGACGTGTGGTTTATTCTGTGAACATGGTTAGTCGCGTCTAGTGTCAGTATATTGTAATCCATGCCATGGAATAAGTTTTGTAAGTATGTTGATTCGTTACTTGTAACTAGGAGATTAGTATTGAAGTCACCAAGAATGATTATGTTTTCGTACAGCGGAGTTAACTTCGATAATGCCACTTCTAGGTCAGATATATGTTGTATGTCCGGCGCCTTGTATACCACTCCGATCAGTAGTTTTTGATTATTAACCAAGAGTTCAACAAACATGAATTCAGGTCGAAATGGAGTCTTAGGATCTGAGGTCATAATTATTTTACTTTTTAAGTCGCTACGGCAATATATAGCGCAACCGCCCCCTACACGATTTAAACGATCTAGGCGATGTAACGTCATGTTATTCAGCTTTACGAGATCAGATTTGAGTGACTGCTGTAACCATGTCTCTGTTACACAAATACAATGCAAGTTACTGTTACTAAATAGAGCCTGTATTTCGTCAAAGTGACAAAGAAGCGATTGTGCATTGATATGACAACACTGAAAATATTGTTGGTGGGGAGCTAACATTTCCTTAAGAATGTCTCCTGCCACAGCTGGTGAAGGGGAAGGTAAGGGTGAAGGCGGACGACAATGAAGAGGGATAGTGTCAATGACATCACGGACATGCTGTTCGGTATAAATAATTGACTCATTTACGTTAGCCATTGTCAACAGAAAAATTCAAACTACTCACCCTAGTTGTTTCATAAGCACCTCCAGAAATATTTACACAATCACTCTCACACACACTATCACATTCACATACACAAACATTATACGCTATTATATCACTCATTGTTTTTCCTAGTCAATCTCGTCGCTCACATAAGGCTTATTAATTGTGCCATGCTGCTAACAAACATTTTCTGTCCATTGTCTTTCAAAACAACAATGCGGCCGTCCTGTGTCCACACCCGTCGGAGTCCGAAGTGATCACGTGCCCTGTTTAGAATAGTTTTTCTGATACCTGTCAGGGATTCAGTCAGTAGAAGGCCAGTTCCTTTTAACAGCCGCTTGGCCCTCCAAACTCTGTCCCGGTCATGGTAACGCACGAACTTTATAATTATAGGGCGCTTACCCGTAGCAACAACCTGAGCTGTGGTTCGTTTTAGCACTCCTAAACGATGGCAACGATCTATATCAGACATAGTTATATCTACATTTAACTTGCCCTTCATCGTGTTGATAACTTTATCATAAACGTTCTCTGCCGGCTCCTCTGGAATACCATGCAGCACTAAGCAGTTCCGCCGGCTGTACTGTTCAGCTTCATCAAGCAGCTCGGCCTGTTGTTCGAGGCGCTGTTCAGTAAATTCCAGTTTTTTTGTTATGTCTTTCAACTCACTAGACACCTTTTCTTGGAACTGGGAGAACTCAGCCTTTAGCCGCTGCAGCTCATCCGCGCGGCAGGTGCAGCTTGCGACGTGTTCCAGGCGGCCTTGGAAGTCCTTCATAACATCTTCAATAGACGCTACACGACGAATAGCTTCTTTCGCGGACATACTGAATGATGCTTCAGGTCAATGACAGTTTAGTTACACTGAGAAAGTCACAAATGGCACTTGTTGGCTGTTAATCTTGCTGCCGAAAGGTATAAAATGGCAGGGAGGGATTCAGTTGGGTGGAAATGTAGTAAGCAGTTCGGCCTATGCTGACGACTTGGTCTTAATGGCAGACTGTGCCGAAAGCCTGCAGTCTAATATCTTGGAACTTGAAAATAGGTGCAATGAGTATGGTATGAAAATTAGCCTCTCGAAGAATAAATTGATGTCAGTAGGTAAGAAATTCAATAGAATTGAATGTCAGATTGGTGATACAAAGCTAGAACAGGTCGATAATTTCAAGTATTTAGGTTGTGTGTTCTCCCAGGATGGTAATATAGTAAGTGAGATTGAATGAAGGTGTAGTAAAGCTAATGCAGTGAGCTCGCAGTTGCGATCAACAGTATTCTGTAAGAAGGAAGTCAGCTCCCAGACGAAACTATCTTTACATCGGCCTGTTTTCAGACCAACTTTGCTTTATGGGAGCGAAAGCTGGGTGGACTCAGGATATCTTATTCATAAATTAGAAGTAACAGACATGAAAGTAGCAAGAATGATTGTTGGTACAAACAGGTGGGAACAATGGCAGGAGGGTACTCGGAATGAGGAGATAAAGGCTAATTTAGGAATGAACTCGATGGATGAAGCTGTACGCATAAACCGGCTTCGGTGGTGGGGTCATGTGAGGCGAATGGAGGAGGATAGGTTACCTAGGAGAATAATGGACTCTGTTATGGAGGGTAAGAGAAGTAGAGGGAGACCAAGACGATGATGGTTAGACTCGGTTTCTAACGATTTAAAGATAAGAGGTATAGAACTAAATGAGGCCACAACACTAGTTGCAAATCGAGGATTGTGGCGACGTTTAGTAAATTCTCAGAGGCTTGCAGACTGAACGCTGAAAGGCATAACGGTCTATAATGATAATGTATGTATGTATGTATGTATGTTGTACAATTTTGTAAGAACTTCAAACGTCAATACGGATTGAACAATGAGATTCATAGTCTGTAATGGCTATGGTTGTTGTATTTGATACTTTGACAATATGGGCTCTAATATGAAATGTATAACGAGCAAAATTGTACAAAACTATTTAATTCCTCCTAGTAAATACTATAATTTTTTTTTTAACGTTGAGTTAAGATGCAGTTTTCTTCAGGTTGTTTTTTAAAATCTGAAGATACTGGCAGTGGACCATGTTTCCGTCTATAAAAACCAGCTCACCTAGGGTACTGTTTGAGCTCCAAACCATAACATGTCCTCCTTGATGTTTTAACGCTGCCTTCATATTTCTTTCTTCAAAACTCTTTATTGGGCTATCCCTAAACTACAATGTACCCATCTGAGCCAGAAACATTGAATTTCAATTCATCACAGAAAATTAGTCTTCCACCGATTCATGTCTTTGCTAAGGAGCTCCTTAACAAATTGTTGTCACTTGATCCTATTTATTTTGTTGATATAGGGCTTCCTTCTTGCAGTTTGCCCATGATAATAACCTCTACACAACACCTTCCGGATTGTTCTTGCACTGATCTCCTTTCCAAACTCGCTCTCAGCTACAGCAGCAATAGTGGTTGTAGTAAGACGTGGATTTCTTTTCACTTTTCTTACTACTGCCCTCTCATCTCTCCTAGTACGGACCCTCGGGCGACCTGTCTGTGGCAAATTTTCAATTCTGCCTTGAAATTTGTTTTGTCAGATAATATCGTTGACATTCTTCATGTTCAGCAACCCTGTCTTATCAGCTAATTCTTTCCTTTATTTCCTTTAATTAGAGCCTGCGTGGCTCAGGCGGCAGTGCACCAGCCTCTCACCGCTGGGTTTCGTGGTTCAAATCCCAGTCACTCCAAGTGAGATTTGTGTTGGACAAAGCAGACGCAGGACAGGATTTTCTCTGGGTACTCCAGTTTTCACTGTCATCTTTCATTCCAGCAACACTCTCCAATATCATTTCATTTCATCTCTCAGTCATTAATCATTGTCCCAGAGGAGTGCGACAGGCTTCGGCAGCCAGCACAATTCCTATCCTCGCCGCTAGATGGGGCTTCATTCATTCCATTCCTGATCCGGTCATTCCCCTGTGGGTGAGGGCGGTAGAATAACACCCACAGTATCCCCTGCCTGTCGTAAGAGGCGACTAATACGGGCCTCAGGAGCTCTGAACTTTGGAGCATGGGTTGGCGACCATGGGGCCCTCAGCTGAGTCCTGGCATTGCTTTCACTTACTTGTGCCAGGCTCCTCACTTTCATCTATCCTGTCCGACCTCCCTTGGCCAACTCTTGTTCTTTTCCGACCCCGACGGTATTATGTATTGAGGCCTAGGGAGTCTTTCATTTTCACGCCCTTCGTGGCCCTTGTCTTCCTTTGGCCGATACCTTCATTTTTCGAAGTGTCGGACCCCTTCAGTTTTTCTCTCTGATTAGTGTTATGAAATACAGTAGAGACAATATGCGACACTTACGGATTTAGCCTTGTTAAAATGGGAGGCAATTCGACGGTGGCGCTCCTAGTGACTTGACCTGAAAAGTCGCGCTAAATTCAATGGAAATGCATATACGAAAATGGATAAATAAATTACGTCGAGAAAGAAAGTATTATTGAGTTGTTAACTTCGAAGTTGCTAAACCAATTCTGGATTAATGAATGAAGAATTATTAAAAGATTGTTATTTAAAGACTGAAATTAGACATATAAACAAGATGTGAAATGGGCTGATCTTTCATTTATGCATTACCTACTTTTTTTTGCTTTATCATTCCTGCCTGAACTTTTACGGTTATATTTGTCTTTTTTTCTCATTTAAAAAACATTGTATCATCACATTAAGACACTTGTCAATAAAAATATCGGCACATTCCTTACACATATGATGCAATGAATTAACATTTAAAAGCTGGACAATTTTCCTCTTAACATGAAGCCTACTAACAGAAAGAATATAAAATCCCGGCTTTAATTTGAGAAGAGGGTTAAAAGAAAGAAAAGTATGAAAATGTTGTCGATAGCAGTAGCGGCGATTAGGGGGGCGAGGGGGGGGGGCAGTCACCCCCCCTACTTTGTGGAGAATCGAGCTCGATAGCTGCAGTCGCTTAAGTGCGGCCAGTATCCAGTATTCGGGAGATAGTAGGTTCGAACCCCACTGTCGGCAGCCCTGAAGATGGTTTTCCGTGGTTTCCCATTTTCACACCAGGCAAATGATGGGGCAGTACCTTAATTAAGGCCACGGCAGCTTCCTTCCCATTCCTAGGCCTTTCCTGCCCCATCGTCGCCATAAGACCTATCTGTGTCGGCGCGATGTAAAGCAACTAGCAAAAAAAAAAAAAAAAAAAAAAAATCCTTTGTGGAGAAAACTTTGCATTTGTATTCCATTTTAGCTGGATGAAACAAGGAATTATTAAAACAAGCAATTTGTACAAGCCCTGTTGTTTTATCAGCTAATTATTTGCTTTAATTAATTAATAACGAAATTATTAGCGGAAATACGCAACAAAGTCGTTCACGCGGTTAACCGATTTGTATAGCGCCAGTGGAGACTTTTTATGTGCTGTGAGGAAGGGTATGCGCGCATTCGTTAGTCTTGCAATCTCTTTAGTGTCTGTTATTTTAGTTTTTAGTCAAATACTAAATGATTTTTAATTATATAATTACGCCGTACGTCTATTTAATTGTAATACATGTGTAGTATTGTTCCTCTCGTGAAAGTTTTATCGTATAGTATTGAATCAAAATCTCAAATAAATATTATCAACACAGTTAAGTTGTTAGGCTGAGAATACCTCTCTGTCGAAATTCCATTTAGTAGCTTTCTTTTCCAGTTTTAATATATAACGTATATACACACACACACACACACACACACACACCCCCACGCTATATCGTACAAACTCGGGTACTTTGTTGTCTTTACATTTTTTGCCCTCCTACTTCTATTTCCCAATCGCCGCTACTGGTTGATAGTGATGCTTTGAGGAACATTTACGTACAATTAGAGTAAAAATGTAACATACCATTGGCTGCATAGTCGAGGATTTTTAAAGTCGCTGGCCTTGAAATGATCTGAACAGATCTTATAATTCTTATATAAGCGTAACGTCCCTTCTTTCTTGTACACCTTATCCAACTCACTTCTGTGACATTTCAAAACCCACAGATCACACCTACAACACATCGGTATTGAAGGTTAACTGCTGCACTACCGTATACAATAAGATATGCCAATTAAGCAAATAAGCCAATTGAAATATGGGTCGAGCAGGTCAGAAGATTATGAAGTGCTATAAAAATCTCTTTGTCACTGGAAGAATATATATGCAAACGCAATATTACTTACATTTTCTTGTCACGAGGGTAGCGAAAGAAAGACCGCGCATTCTTCTCTACTTCATAGTTACTGCAGCCAAACACAGCACATACCTTTCCTCTCATCTTGAGAGGAGATATCAAGGAATGACACGCGCTACTATTTAATTATGTCAACTCACTGAAAACGCATAAATAACACCAAAAACTTCACACACAAATACACGTGCTCTTATGACAGAATCAATAGTTCTCAGGTCTACCCGCTAGAGAGTGCTCTAATAGCTGTCCCTCGCAGTGGCGTTTACTGAGGGCTGCCAAGGCTATCAGTGAAGCCCAAACCTCGAATGCGAGCGATGGAAATCTAAAGCACATTATATTGTAAGCATCTGACACATTGTCTATAGGCGCGGGGACCGGCGGAGGATAGCTGTGCTAGGCTTCGGTCCTTCAGATCGCCACTGCTATCACCATGCGTTACTCATCGTGTATACTTCCTCACCTCATCCTTCTGTCTTAAATATATAGTTAACGGAGTGCTGGTATTTCACTCCCGTTTACTTCTACATCCTTGTAGGAAGACACTGCAGGGCTGCTGTTATAGGAGTAATATACGGTAGTTTTCTGTTTATTGGTAGATCTGCTAAAATGAAACGCAATCTTTCAGGTTTAATGTTCTCTTTTGTTGGTTGGGATCGAACCCGTGATCATGGGTCGGACACCACCACTGATCTTCCGAGGAAGATAATTAACCATTGAACAATGGGTACGACCGCTGTAAAATTCAAAATTGTTATTTAACGATAATAATAATAATAATAATAATAATAATAATAATAATAATAATAATAATAATAATAATAATAATAATAATAATAATAATAATAATGGTGCATGGCATCTACATAGGCTCAGTGGTGACCTAATAAGGATAAAATGAATGGCGAAGAAGTCATAAACTCCCAGTTCCCAAGCAAGGGGAATTAACAGTATGAGGGGTTGATTCTGAAAATTGAACCGGGGCCGTCGGACCAAAGGCAAGCATTCTATCCATTTAGCCTCAAAGCTGGACTTCAATTTGCTAAACCTTAGGCTACCAACTCGATTGATCAGCTGTTGAGTATTGGCGGTGGCAGAGATCAGGGCAGTACCGGTAGCTTGTGAAGCAGCCTTGACAACACAGCGGGTAGCTCCGTTGGCTGTTGGCTGCAGCTCAAAATGCTTAAGGATTGATGTTCCCTAAACCAATAATCAAAAAGGGGTAGCCTAAGTCTAGTGGTAGCCCACGTCTTGATACCAGAATACGCCACTGGTCCCTCGATATCTCGCTGAGTTTCGCGTATTGTCTCTATTGTATTTGGTGTTATATAGAGGATGGTTGCCAAGTTGTACTTCCTCTTAAAACAATAATCACCACCACCACTGACCCGGTAGAATGACTGGAAACAGGCTATGGATTTTCTTTCATTTCCTTTAATTATTAACACAATTATTGGCAGAAATACGCAAACAATATCGTTCGTCCCGGCTAACCGATTTGTATTGCGCCGCAGCAAGTAGTGGAGACTTTGCATGTGCTGTGAGGAAGGGTAGCAGGGGTATAGCTCACGAGCACAATTGTATGGTGCATCCGCTTGCCGCGCGCATTCGTCAGTCCGGCAGTCTCTTTAGTGTCTGTTAGTTTCTTATTGTGTAGTCAAATACAAAATGATTTTAATTGTATAATCACACCATATTTCTTTTTAATTGTACTAAATGTGTAATATTGTTCCTTTGATAAAAGTTTTATTGTATAGTAGGGCCTCTTGAACCAAAGTCTCACGTACATTGGTAAACTGTCAACCTTTACCTCTGTGGAAATTCGCTCAGAGAGCATAAAAACCTTACTCTTTTGTAGTTTTTCTTTTTCACTTTCCACAAACCCGGGTACTGTTTTGTTGTCTATATTTGTTTTGCCCCTGCACTTTTAATTCCCAATCGCCGCTACTGGTACTAATTGCGTTTGATCAAAGGTACCGTTCTTTCCTCTGCGTCCCATTTCACCCGTAAATCGTTGCGTCTGCTTTGTGCAGGAAGGCACTGACTGGGACCTGCACAAGTGCAAAACATCTCTTGTCCGAAAAATATTGACCACCAAAATTTTCGTATCTCAAATAAGTACAGTAAACGGTATTATTACTTTGTAAACTCATCTACAAATCGCAATTGTCACTGTACCGTACCTAAGTTGCCGTTCGTTGTTATTGTCGGTCCTGGTAGCATTACTACGTTTAGAATCCAAGAAGTCGAGCCGTAGCTGTTTGCAACTTCGAAATAGGTCCCTCTACAATAAATTTTTTGTTTTTTCTCTTCACAGAATGATTTAGCGTCTTTTACATTCTGCGTTTTTGTCTTTAACTTCATGTCCACCTTTTACGCGCGCCTGTCCCTTACTCAGATGAAATACCAGTCATTGTTTGGCTCTGAGGTTAATTAAAATAAGATTGGATTGTTTGGACTGCGCACCAACCCGTCAGTGATAAGAACAACGTGGCCGTTCGTGTCAAGGATCATGCGTCACTCATGTGGCATGTGCGGCGTGCCGGCGTCTTCTTCGCCACGGCCAACTAGATCTGTATAAATAATCCCGCTAGAGAGCGACTCATCAAATCGGCCGTGATGTGGCAATGCTGAGCCGTTTCCGGTTTCGGGGAAGTACTGGGTTTATATGTAATGAACGGGATGTGTGATACGGGAATTAGTGTTCTATGGTACAGTTTTCATCTCCGAGGAGGAATAATAGATGGGTAAGTGAAAATTATGTATACTTTGCCTTGTTTTTAAACTCTAAAACTCTAGTGTGTAGATTTTATTCTGGCTCGTTCTGAACAGCTTGGTAGCAGCGAGTGTCTCATTCGACGGTCAACGCGTGTATGCTGTTTGACCAAAGAGAATAAGACGAGCGTCTAGTGGTAGTCCAGTCCTTGCACCAAACAGAGAGAGCGCATGCCCTAACTTCCGCCTCCTCTTCCCGCGCGAAATCTTATCTCAAGGACTGGACTATCTCTAGACGCTCGTTAACACATCCCCAATATTGCTAAATTAGCATTGCATTTCTAGAAAATATTTGCTAATTAATACACTACACTATTTTGTAAGATCTATATAACCTGTAATTTTATTAAGTACCGTATGAAGTACGCTGTAGTAAGTTTACTGTTTGCGCGCGCGCATTTAGTTATATTTTTCCTCGCTTCCTATGTCAGTCATTAATTGGAATGACAAGTGAGAACTAGTCGTTGATTACTTTCAGTGAGAAGTGACAATCGTGAACCTAACACAACTGTTTGGACGCGTTAATATATTTTATTTCGCGCTCTAAGTCAGTTATTATTTTGCATGATAAGTGAGAACTAGTCGTTAATTGCTTTTAACGAAAAGTGACAATCGTGATTACAGAATGTTTAAGTGTTCGGAGTGTGATCGGCAGTATGAACATACCCGAAGTTTACACAGACATATTAAAAAGTGTCATCTTTCTGAAGTGAGAAAATTAGTCCATAAGAAGATAAACTCTAAGGGAGAGGGACAACATCTGTGCAATTTGTGTAACAAACGGTTTGCTGACTTGTCAGGTCTTCGAAAACATCAACGAAGGATCCATCAGTTACTGCTTCCCTCGGTAATGATTAAGAATTTGAATTGTTGTATTTGCGATTTTACGGCACCTACAGATAAAGGCATGGTTCAGCATCTCAAAGAGATCCATGACATTCACCTAGCCTCCGAAGAGAAACACTTTACTTCCTTCACAGATTTCAGGTCCTGGAAAGAATCTATTGAAAATCAAACGAATTCTTCCTTCATAAGGCGCACTGCTGTGAAAACACGTGCAGATGGAACAAAAGTGTACACTTACTACTGCCATCGTTCCGGTACATACGTGTCAAAATCTACGGGCAAAAGATATGTTAAAACCCAAGGAAGTTGCAAGGTAAATGGATTTTGCCCAGCAAGCATGAAAATGACACTTTCGCAAGACGGAGCATGTCAGGTTTCTTTTATAACTACACATGTAGGTCATAAGGGTGATCTGGGGCATCTGCGACTTAAACAGCAAGAACGCGAAGTGATAGCTTCTAAAATTGCAGCTCATATTCCTATGGATACAATTTTGGACGAAGTTCGAAATTCTATTGTAGATGAGTTAGACAGGAGACATCTTATCACTAAGAAAGACCTGCATAATATCGAACAAAGTTTCAATTTGAACAGTGATGTGATGCGACATCAAGATGATGGTATTAGTGTTAGTGCATGGGTAAAGGAAATGGAAGAAAGCGGCAACATGTGTGTATTATTGTATAAACAACGAGGAGAGGAGTACCCCGGGCTCAAGAAAGAAGACTTCGCATTGGTGATAATGAACGATGCACAACGTAGTATGCTTGAAAAGTATGGAAGCGACTGTGTGTGCATGGATGGCACTCATGGACTTAATAGTTATGGTTATGAACTTTTTACTCTCTTAGTACTGGACGACTTAAGGCAAGGATTTCCCTGCTCCTTTTTAATTTCGAACAGGTCTGACCAAGGTGTGTTATGTATTTTCTTACAACATATCCGTAATGAAATGAACAAAATATCTCCCAATGTGTTTATGTCCGACATGGCAGATGCTTTTTATAATGCTTGGTGTGCTGTTATGGACATACCTAAGAAGAGATTATTTTGTACCTGGCATGTTGACAGAGCCTGGAGGAAGAACCTTTCAAAAGTGACAAAGAAGGAAAAACAAGTTGAAGTATACAAGTTGTTAAGAACAATAATGGAAGAAAGAGAATCGGCTTCATTTGATGTTATGTTAGATGCTGGTTTGAAAATGTTGTGTGAAGATCCTGACACGTCAGAATTTGGCAACTATTTTCGAGACTTCTATGTCCCAAGCAAAGAGATGTGGGCCTACTGCTACAGAGTGCACTGTGGTTTAAATACCAATATGCATATAGAAGCAATGCACAAGACAATTAAGTATATATATCTGCACGGCAAGAGCGTAAAACGCCTTGATAAATCGATACACGCCTTAATGACTTTTGTCAGGGACAAAGTTATTGATCGACTGGTCATCATCCATAAAGGCAAAATAACTTCTAAGATCACAGACCTTCGGCAAAGACACAAAGCAAGTACCACAATGTCTGAAGAACTTGTCATGGAAAACGATATTGGCTCATGGGACGTGATCTCTTCTTCCTCGTCTACAAAGGAAATGTACAGGGTGCGGAAGATAGTGGAAACATGTGACTGCAAGATTGTGTGCAACAAATGCAATGCATGTATACACAAATACATATGCAGCTGTCCGGATTCCGCCGTCAAATGGAATATGTGTAAACATATTCATTTGATTTGCCGCGTGCAGAACAAACAACGAGAGCAGGTCAAGGAAGATGATGTGACGGATAATCTAGTGATGGACACAAATGACGCACATGAAAATGAGGCTCGCATACTTACGGAGACATTGAGACAGCCTGAAAGTTCTGCTGTGTCTGTATCTCTGCAAATTAAGAAACAGCAACTGTTGCAGACACTAACAAAAATCATAAACGATACAGAGACAGACGAGGAAGTTAAGGCTATAGAAAAGCAAATGGCACCAATAAATGCCATAGTAGCTGCTATTCGACAGAAGAAGAATGGAGAACAGCACAGAATAAGCACCAGTGCTGAGCCATCTAACAAAAACATACCCCGCCAAAGACTGTTTCAAATAAAAAAGTCTAAGAAAAAATCAGGAAAGAGCATATCGAGACCTACCACCCAAGAAGCACAAAACATTGCGGCAAATTTGGTTCTCCATGCTACTGCTGAAAATGATGAAGATATCCAGAATTAATGTTAAATATTTAAGGACAGAAACTATTACATTATCTTAGTGATATTATCGTATCCTGTCTCCGGCGTTAACTCCAATTTAATTTATGTGCGACGAACTATTTCTGGGGAACTTGATGGTTTTGTGATCGTGAGTGACAATCAAAATTAACCCAATTTTATAATTGATAGTGCTTAGTGATAGTGTTAATGTTAGTGTGTTATTAATTTTAGCAGAAAGTTATGGGGGCGAGGATCATTCCTTCATAAGACGCACAGCTGTGAAAAAACGTGCAGATCGAACAAAATTATAGTTACCACTGCCATCTTTCCGGTACTTAGGCTACGTACTAAACTCTACTGGCAAATGACATATCAAAGCCCAAGGAAGCTGTAAGCATGTCCGTTTTAAAATGGTGAGTGCAATTATTCAAAATTAATTAAATTTAAAAGAGCATGGTTACGGCACTGGCTGTAGAAATTAGCATTTCACATGATATTGCTTCTTACTTGTATGTATGTCTATCCCTCAGTTCCGTTTCCTGATACGAGGTCGGGGATGAGGTGATATGAAATTTATGCATGTTTTACGCCCGCATGCCCTTCCTGACGCCTACCTCAGTTGAGGAGCTAATGAAGATGAAATTTTAATTTCGTGTGGCTATTTCTAGCCGAGTGCAGCCCTTGAAAAGCAGACCCTCCGATGAGGGTGGGCGCCATCTGCCATGTGTAGGTAACTGCGTGTTATTGTGGTGAAGGATAGTGTTATGTGTGGTGTGTGAGTTGCAGGGATGTTGGGAACAGCACAAATATCCAGCCCCCGGGCCACTGGAATTAACCAATGAAGGTTAAAATCCCACACCCAGCCGGGAATGGAACCCGGGACCCTTCAGCCGACGAGTCGGACATGAAGATGAAATGCACGAAGGTGAATAAAGTTGGGTAAGGAGGTGGAAGGAATCGGCTGTGGCCTATGAATAGGAACTGTCCCGGCATTTGCCTGAAAGTAAAAATGGCAAACCATAGAAAACCATACTCAGGACATACCATTACTCAGCCACTCCGTTCGGTATCGCTTATTACTTGTAGTATTTATTTTTAAATCTGAATGCAAAATAGACGTAACATGTTTAAAATATGGAAGATAATTTCGTTTGGCTAAAATTCTTTACCGTACTTATTGTCATTAATTAATTATCACCTAATTTTGGGTTTTCATGATCCTTTTCCTTGTGCATTTACGTTTAAATATCTGTCAGCCACTAAATCAGCTGATTATCTCTCGCAAGAAGGAGCAAATGGAACATCTCTGTCTTGTGGAAAGATAGGATTTCTTCGCGCGGGAAGAGGAGGCGGGAGTTAGGGCATGCGCTCTCTCTGTTTGGTGCAAGGACTGGACTACCACTAGACGCTCGTGAGAATAAGTGTGTTTGACCAGCACGATAACGTGATAAAAGTTTCCTAGTGAAATAATCTCTTACAATGACGAATACAACGCTTATGAGTATTTAAATCAGAAAAGCGTAGCTGTGACTTTATTTACATTTATTGTCCAGATTAATATTTTTACAGGTACCGGTAGCGAACCTAGTAGGTTACTGGGTGATACAATTAAACTTTTCGTTTGTTACGTGATTGCTTGCAAATAGAGGCATGTGGAGACGCTTATTATACTTACGGGCAGTATTATTATCCGGCGGCCATTTCCCTGACATACCGATATACGAGTACATTTTTATAAAATTGGACAAAGTTAACGCTATGTATTTTCATCTTGTACGGTACGGTATCTGTATTTTGGAATAATAATAATAATCGCTAGATACTGAGATGCCTTATCGCGAAGAAATAATTTTCCAATTTCTCCTTCACCTGGAGACGGCGGCTCAGAAATATCTGATTCTGGTAGATTACGGTACAGCGTTGAGCAATCGTGGCGATTTTGTTTATAAGGCAAAGGCGGTTAAAGATGCGGTCGGCCTAGGGATTCGAACACGTATTCTCTGTCCTCAGGATTATCAATGATCATAAATCCACCATAAGACTCACTCGGCTTCGGTTATAGTAAGCTTGGGATCTAAAATATAAATATAATGATGTCACTTGCAATATTGATAACCTAAAATACAATCCCATTCAACGGAAATTTTTCAAGCAAATTCATCGTAGTACCTACCTACCTACTTCAAAGGATTTTTGTTGCAAAAAACAGGGCAGACATGTGAGAACTTCTATTCCTCATCCTATATTATAAAATATTAGTTACCAGTAGGTACTTATGTTACATTTTACGGTACGGGACACCTTTATGTTACAAGATATTAGAATCATTAGAATCATATTGTGTATTGTTTAAATATGGCTGATGATGACCCCGAGTAGGGTTGATACCTTTATGGGTAAAAAATAACTAATTCTTCAATTAATTTTTTCTCTGTAGAATTTACTTTCCTAATAAATCTAATGAAAAAGAGCATTTATATCCAGTAAGTTACCGTACTTCAAAAGATAAGGGGTTCCTTAGGTGAGAAGTGCCCGGCTCACCAGGAGAATATGGCTTTATTTCACCATCAGGAAGGCGAAAAATTCTGGAAAGGTTCATTCAGCATACACCAAAAATGACTGCCAGAATAATTCCTGGGGTCAAAGGCAGCCAAGCTAACTCTTTGTTAATTATATATTTGTTTCATACTGTTCTTACTGCTTAGAAACATGTTTTAGGGTCAAATATTGTGTATTGTTTAAATATGGCTGATGATGACCCCGAGTAGGGTTGATACTAGTCCCATGTAATGTAAATACACGCAGTGTAAATATAACTATGTATTGAATAGGTGAAAAACTTTTATGTTTATAATTTATATGTAATTGAATCATTGGTGACACTTCCGTAAGCATTGGTAATCATTAGTAAAGATCCAAAAGTGAAGTTTTACAATACCTGAAGCACCAGAGAGGAGAGATCCTTCCTCTACGCTTGCTATAATCCCACCGTCCTTCCCCAAAAACTATTCTTATATAGGAAAATTGAAAGCAAGACAGCATGAAAGAAGAAATTGCCACCATCGTCATTAATCCTATTGGCCAGCTCTAATCAGCTGTGAAGACGACATGGCATCATTCCCAGAATTCCTAACTCGCTACTTCCGTCACCAACCCGCGCAAAATAAAAACACTCGTGCGTCAAGAAAAAAATGTAATTTAGTAGCTGTAACCTATCTTTGTAAATCCAGGCCAAGCTCTGTCATAGGAACAGTGGCTCCCTTTGGGGGCCACACTCCCTTTGAAAGGCTCTTAACTATCGGCGTGGCGCATACTGCCCGCACGGCAAGAAAAATGTTAATTTAGTGGTTGTAACTCCTGTCGTCACGTTTTCTCAACAGTTGGTGACAGCATCACCCGCCGCCAAGCCTCTGTGTACAGAGTGTGAGGCGTGCCGTGCCCGGCCCGCTTACGGAAGTTTTACTATGCAGGCCAACACACCACAGACGGCTTCAAATTAAGTTACACGTGGTGGAAGTTATATCCCATAAGCACGCTGGACATATTGCAAGGAGTACATCACAGAGTGAGCGATGAGGATGATGTTTGTTGTTTAAAGGGGCCTACCAGCTAGATCATCGGCCCCTAAGGGCACGAGATGCAACAAAATGAAAATTAAAACTTCAAAATGTATCCACTGACTAGAATCTAAAATGAATGATGATGAAAAAAATGATAGTGAAACAAAAACAATCAGTGGATCCAGTTCGCATTGTCTTAATTACTGGGACGATACTCATTATCTAAAGGGGTACAAAATCCAGGTCACTGGCCCCTCAAGCAACGCAGGCCCACGGTTTTACTCGCATAGTGGTACTAATCACAGGCACCAGCCAAACCTGTAGTGTTCCTTGCATAATGGTACTGCTCCTACATAACATAGACCCATGGTTTTCCTTGCAAGGTGGTATTAATCGCAAGTAATGTCAACCCATGGTGTTCCGCACATAATGGTACTAATCACAAGTAGTCTCATGGTCCTAATGTCATCATCCCTTGGTCACCCCTTTTAGTCACCTCATACAACAGGCAGGGAATACCATGGGTGTATTCTTCATCTGCTTCCCCCACCCACACGGGGTACACAGAGAGAGCATTGAAGGGAAACGATGAATATGACTTGTATTTTTTTTTAAACGAAGAGTTACAAAGCCGTAGAATATTATTGTTTACGTAAAACCACACAAATAATAAACACTAAAAATCCGAGACTTTCTAGGGACGAGTGATTAAATCTGGGGAGATTCCAGGGACGGGGGCAAAAAGCGAAATTTGGGAAACAAGGACTTCAGGCCTAGTCTAGTGACAAGCATCTCGGGTTCGAGACGCATCGACGCCTCATTTTTTTCTTAAATCTGTTCAGATTAAATAAATACAAGTTGCGTCTAAACACTTCGGTGAATGATACCTTTACACAAAGAAGTTGCAAACACAATACCTTTACTCATCTTTAAAGTACTCTCAATTGGCCATAACACACTTTTGGCAGCATGTATACAGCCGATGGAAACTGGCAGCGCAGGCTCCTTTAGAATCGAACTGCTGATGTTGGACGTCTTTGGATGTCTGGTACGTCAGCACTGTTTGTGCCTTTCAGGATTCCTTTGAGGTGGGAAAACAAAAGGAAGTCTGCAGGTGACAGATCTGGGATATTCGGTGGGGGTTCGAGAACAGTTACACGCCATTTAAGGCAGGATTCCACTGAGGCAGCATTTGGGTGACATGGAGCAAGCGACAGTGATGTATGTTGCAGTCGACTTTCAATTGAGGAAACACGTCGCGACATGTAGCGTGCGGCTTTGTGGGATGAGACACGTTGTGATCTGTCAAACACACTCTGGTGCTGCATACCTAAAAAATATGCTTGTCGCACAGTGTCGCCTGGGATCCAACAGTGTGTGGATCAGTGCTAGAATTTGTGTGCGACAAGATTCAGTGGGCTATTGAAAACACTGTGAATTTAATTGAGGATTGCCACAATGCTCTGGAATTGTGGAATGTAACTTTGAGTGATTATAAAAACAATAGCATTAAGATGGGTACGTTGAAACGACTCTTAGAAAAATGTGACTGCAGTGTCCAGGAACTGAAGAAGAAAATTTAAAAAATGCATTCAGCTTTGCACTGCGAGCACAAAAGAATTCAAAAAATGAAAACTAGTGGTGCTTCTCCATTCAGAAGAAAAATATGGTTCAAGTATAATAAACTTACCTTTCCTCTTGACATCGATGCCGCAAGGAAATCTACTTTAACATCAGGTGACAATGAGGTAAATTGATTTTAAGCCACTGTTTTCCTTTAATAAACAAAATAAGTTAACTGCTTATGAACTTTTGTAAGTAAGAATGTGATTTATTCATTGCCTGGTTTTCTGGTTATTAGTACTGACAACAGTTTGCACTAGAAATAAATAAATTAGAGACAGCAATGAAAATAGAATTTAATGACATACTTCTACTATTACGTGCGTCTCACGAGAAGTCGCTGCAGCTTGTAGGTACGGCACGAGTAACAGAGCTACCAACAGTGCGTGTTCATCATGCAGTACTTACAGTAAATGTGTACCTAAAGCACAATTGCACTTCACAACAGCACTTTAGTTCACGAGAATCACCGCGGCGGAACAGATGTTTATTGTCAGGCCTTGAGTCTTGAGATTGGCGCACGCACAGCAGCCAAGCTTACCCTCCTCACCCCTCATCCTCGCGACTTCTCGTCAGACGACCACAGTACTATTACCAACAACATATTCTACGTATCAGTATCGTATGACATTTTCATCCCTATGGATTTCTTGTAAATACGTCAATTAACAGCATAACTACAAACGGTTCTTGTTTTTACATGCAACAATTAATCTACTTTTTATTTAAGAAATCCATTCGCTGCTACACTAATTACGCAAAGTCTTCCAACACTGTTTCATCACACTCTTTTTTTTCCTCACTATGTCTGCTTCTGGTCATAGTTGCCACGAGTTATCTTCATTCTCCTGGTATAAATTAATGAGACTTGTGAACTGTAAGGGGGTAAAGTAATCAGAATATGGTTAGGATATTCTACTTAAAACTAATACATTTTAATTTAAAAAATGATTATTATTAAATTCCTATGTTCAAGAAGCTTCTAAAACTCCTGTACCGTGGTACACGGCCTTCATCTGACAAAGTACTCCATAAATTCATCCCTAATGGCTTTCGTCGCTTGAGAATTCCAACGTAGTTTATTTCCAAGAGAGTCCATGCCTTTATCAGCTTGAATCACTCCGCACCTCTTGAGAATTCTGACGTGGTTTATTTCCCAGAGGGTCCGTGCCTTTATCAGCTTGAATCACTCTGCGCTATGCGTCGAGATAATTCGTGAGATCCTAGGTTCAGAAACTCGAAACAAGTACTCCAAGGAAGCCACCGGTAGCTAAAAATTGAAGGGTAAGCAACATTCTAACCTTTGGCGGTACTGCTTCACGAAAATTGGTATCAGACTTTACAATCATCGGTCCAACCTTCTCTAAGAAAAATTCAAAATCTTCCTGGGTCATCTGTGTAAAATTCTAGCCTCCACTGCCGGGACAGTTTTCTGCTACGACCATGCTGAATATCAGTGTACGGTCCTGCTGCAATAGTCTGCAAAGACATCCTCCTCAGTCAAAGTTGGGTGAAAAACTGTTGCCTTGATGGAATAACGTTAATAGTTGGTGACACGTCTTCACACGTGACACACACTACATCCGGCAACACATGTAGCATGCCACATCTTTCCTGCCCCACTGATAACAAGCCACATGCTACATGTCACCCTTTGCTGCAGGCAGTGGAATCGAACCTTTAGCGAAGAAGTTGTGCACATACAGTAGATCAGTGTGTGGGCAGGTGTTGTCGTGGACTAGTGATGGGATATTTCATTTATTTTACTGAATAAATTCTTTTGATTCCGTTCACGTTACTGAATCAATACAGTGATCCGACTCACAGCACATTAGAGTCACCATTCCTATTCCATCTTATGTACTGATAGCAGCAATGGCATTCAATGCTCGCTGCTGCCATCTGGTCTTCATTGTATGAACTACATTCCTATGCATTTTCCAGGTTTCAGTTTCAGGTTTCTCCTGCAGCCATCTGTTTGCATCAGGGTTTCATGGTACAAAGTCTTTCCCTCCTAATGACAACTCCACTAATTAAGTACATAGAATTAGATGAAAAAATATCTGCACACAATTGACTACATACAGAGCTATCGCCAAGGTGGCAGATTTCAAAGAACTTACAAATTTTATTGTGCTCGTGGTTTTCTGTTCAACATTCTTTTAGTTAGTTATTGTGTCAGTCATCTCACTTACTCACTGTCCACATACACCGGTGATCTCGTTATTCAATGATTGAAGTCTTGTGCAATGATGCGATGTACGAACTGAGAGAATACTGGGCGGTTCTTCCCAATATAAATAACAGATACTTTTGAGTGGTCACGAGCATGACTCATAATCATAGGGTAGCCTAGAGAGCTGGGTTGAATTCATTGTCGAATGTTAATCAGTATTATAAGTTATGAATTTCATTATGGTCCGTATTGACAATTGATCACTATCAATATACTTAAAATGTAAGGCGTTTTTTGCAATCTGCCAATAACTCCGCACTGGGCCAATTTTTATGAAATGTTATTTAGATGAAAGGCACTTACATGTATATATGGCAGAACTACAGTAACTCACATCAAGATTTTAAAATAGAATAAACTAGAGGACCCGTGTTGCTCCGCAGCATTCGTTATAAATAGATCAGATAACTTGTCTTGATGCCTTTGCTGGCGAGATGTAGTGTTTACTGTCTTCTGGTATGGGCTAGAATACATTTGTTACTTTCATTGACCTGCCTCAGTTTTTCTCCAGGTACTCCGGTTTTCCCTGTCATCTTTCTTTCATTCCAGCAACCGGCACAATTCCTATCCTCGCTGCTAGACGGGGGCTTCATTCATTCCATTCCTGACCCGATCGAATGACTAGAAACAGGCTGTGGATTTTCATTGATCTATTATAATTTTACCTTCCGCAGCCCTGCATTCAGCTGCACGCTGTACGACTGTCGTTTGTTTGCACACTTGCGTAGAATGTTGTCGAGAGGCAATCAGGGCTGCCAACCTCTGTACTTAGGAACTAATGAGTGGTACTGTTTGGTGGTGATTATTGTTTAGGATTCTTGCCATGGACAAGACCATTGGTCTGGACAGTTAGGATTCTTGCCGTGGACAAGACAATTGTTCTGGACAGTTAGGATTCTTGCTGTGGACAAGACCATTGGTCTGGACAGTTACGATTCTTGCCGTGGACAAGACCATTGGTCTGGACAGTTACGATTCTTGCTGTGGACAAGACCATTGGTCTGGACAGTTACGATTCTTGCCGTGGTCTGGACGGTTAGAAGCCGTGAAGCGGCGTTAGGCACCTAGTTTCGTGAGGAAACACGATTGGTCTGGACGGTTAGGATTCTTGCCGTGGACAAGACCAATGGTCTGGACAGTTAGGATTCTTGCTGTGGACAAGACCATTGGTCTGGACAGTTACGATTCTTGCCGTGGTCTGGACGGTTAGAAGCCACGAAGCGGCGTTAGGCACCTAGTTTCGTGAGGAAACACGATTGGTTTGGACGTAAGTATTCAATTAAATTACTGCTGTTGTGTATTTCACATTGTTTCCTTTACATGGTGTTTTTCCTTTGTGCTTTTATTCAGCCGGGGTTGGTAACACAATGTACCTATCAGCATTGATGGCAATGACGTCACATTCCGTTCATGTTCACCAATGAGAATGTGAGTGGTTACGCTAGCCATGGCCAATGGCGGCTACTGCTCTTATTAGGTTATAAACGTAAATGTACTTCTGGGGGCGGGATGGTGGGTTCCTAGACAATGCAATGAACACATCTGTCCTTTACAAGGTATTCCAAGTAAGGTTTGCATTATTTTAGCTTCCTTATAATGTTATAAACTCTGGGTTGCGGAAGAAAAAATTATACCGGCTTGGCAGACTGATATGTAATAGCAACTTCTGGTCCGGTGAGGAAAGCAATGGGAAACTACCTCACTCCTCATTTCCCTAGTGTGCCTCTTCAGTGACACCTAGGCTATCTATGACAGCTGTTGCGATTATTGGAGTGATCATTTAATGATTTGATTTTATGATTACTCAAAGTTGGCTGAACTCAGAGACCTGTCAGTGTCTCATGATTCACTGGCAGGTAATTCCGGAGAGAATAAAACAAAAATGAAGTGAATCGGTCCTGTAGAATGGACGGACGGATTTGCCAAAGTTGTTTTTAGTAAACTCTTTTAATATATAGAGTCTAATCCTATCCTGTCTAACCTGTACTTAACTAGAACATGAATTTAAAACAAAGTATGTTCAATTTGTATTTTATCCTAATGCTGTTATATGCAATGTGTGGGAAAAACACTTACTAACCAACCTCTCTGCTTATAAATTTTATGATAATTTGTGGTGTAGTTTACTCTCCAGCACGTCAACATTGGCGTAATACATAATTACATGCTTGAATCCATTGTTACGCATCCATTTGAGGTAGTAACAAAGTATTAGGGTTTGTGTTTGGGCAGCAAGGAAATTTTATATATAACAATTAGGATCGTGAGTCTTTTAATGTATACACATACAGGAACAATCCTGCAATGATCTACAAAGTTTGTGTAGGAATTCAGTACAAGCCAATGAATGCTGTCTTTCGGCTAATCCACACCAAACTTAATAAAAGTTTGTTAACAAACTTCTTCAACAATATGTCCACACGAGAAAAGCTGTTTGTGAGGTTACGATGCATAGGGTCAGGAAGAAGAAAATAGACCCAAAGTGCGGCAAAGAAAAAATTGGGAAGACGTTTAGAATGAAGTTTGGAGAGAACACTTGATGTGTATTAAGTGGGTGGACCAAAACCTAACATTGTTTCTTAGTTTTAACTGTATCAATACGGATCTACATGATAAAGTTCGTAAATTGAGAACATTTATGTCAGAACTTTTAATTTGTGATGCAGCAGGCTTTCTTGAGAATGCCCCCACATGACTTTCAATTACTGCTGACCGTAACTGGGCCAGTAATTGCAAGAAATTATACAGACTATTGGAAAGCGGGCTCCACTAATGACTGGGTATTTTTTTTTATAGGTATACCTATAAGATTCCTAGCGACTGGTGACTCGGGTATTTCACTTATATATTTGTGTAGAGTATCAATACAAAGAAGTTCAGTTATTGTGCCTGAGTTGTCTGAAGCTTTGTACAACAATCTCAAGGAATTGGTAAAGGTACGAAATAAAGAAAATCTTCATTCAATCTAGTTAGGATAGTATTACTTTGATGATATACAAGTGATTATGGAGGATTAGGTTATACAGCGAGGAGTGAAGCTGGAAATGAAACTACACTAGAACACAGCTAAAAGAATATCACACAGAATTAAAAGAACTGTATATTAGAACTTTTGCTTGCGATTTGACTGTGAATTTTTAGAGGAAATAACAAAAGCATCATATTCCGTGCTACAAATTTCCCTGCTCTAATTGCGTCCTTACGCATGTGGGAATCGAAATGTTAACAAAAACACAAAAGTTAGCGAAAAGGTTCATTCACAAAACTTAAAGATATTTTGTTTATCAACATGCTTAAAAAGTTTACGGACACGCTATTTTTATTATTAACAGTCAAAAGTGTTCATGAACATTGTTGGTTAACAAAGTTAATGAAAACATCTTGGTGTGGACGCACCTTAAGATGTTGATAAAATATAAATTGTTTCCAAAATCGAGGTGCAAACTGTTACGTATCTTAACTTTTCGCCAACATAACTACTTAATGATCAGTGTTAAAGTACAGAGTTTTATATAAACTTGACACAAAAAAGGATGTAACAATATAAACATTGAACAGTCAGGAATATATCTTGCGAAGAATAACAGTCTTCAAAAAGGTAAATTAATATAAAAATGCTTTTGATCAACTGACCTGTTACAAAAAAAATATCAAAAACACTCTTAATAAACATATATAACAAACTCTAACATTACAAAAAAATGTATAAAATGTGCCTTTCTAAGCCTTCCCCTTAATTCTGTTGATAGATGCTTCAGAACAAGCCAGCTCTTTCAGTAATACTCGGGACCTGACGTCTTCATTACTGGCACGGGACATCTTGTTCAACACTTCGTTCTTACTGTCTTTATAAACCCCGACTGGATCTTGTAACTCGATCTGAAAATAAACAGTTTTCATGAAGCGACTCAAACATGTAACTGAAGAATTTCATTTAGAATATTTTAATATCCTTTTATCTTTCCCAGGTATTACAGTCGAGTTGCTCACGGTCTGGCCCAGATGTTTCTCAGACAGCGTTGTTCATTATCAAGCGAGTAAATGCAAACTCGTAAAAGCATTTTGTGCATATGTAGTTCAGATTCTGTGGTAATGCGATGGAAATGCGATATGGAAATACTGTACGTGAAAATTATCTCTTAATATATTGAAAACTAAGAAAACCATACTACCAAAACGTTACAGTCAAAATTAGTCACACTCCAAGAATAGCATAACTGCAACAACAACAGAAAGAATTAGTTTAAATGTAATAATAAAATTACAACATTAATGCTGCCATAATTATAAGTTGGAATAAAATGTAAACCTTCTGAATACAGCTGAAAATGTTTATTGCGACATCGATTTTAACGAGTTTATTATCTTAACTATATTGGTTAAATATTTATAATTGGTCCGTTGTTGTTGTTGTTTCAGTCATCAGTCCATAGACTGGTTTGATGCAGCTTTCCATGTCAGCCTATCCTGTGCTAACCTTCTCAATTCTACATAACTGCTGCATCCTACATCTGTTCTATCTGTTCTTATCTGCTTGTCATATTTATACCTTGGTCTACCCCTACCGTTCTTAAGGCCTACACTTCCCTCAAAAACCAACTGAACAAGTCCTGGGTGTCTTAAGACGTGTCTTATCATTCTATCTCTTCTTCTCGCCAAATTTAGCCAAGAAGTTAATATAAAGAACCACCTAACCGATACTTTATTTTTTGCCTCAGGCAAAACTGAATATATATTAACACTTACAGAACATGTTTTGACCACTTAGTGGTCATCTTCAGCTGTATAAAGAAAAAACTAAGATGTGAAAACATTAGGATAATAAGCACAAGTGATACTCTTAGGTTATAATGAAAAAAATTGCTGTGTTGACTGTTTGGTAAAAGTTCTTTGGAGACTCCTTTGTTATAAAATGGCGGTCACCTGATCAGAACATCTTGCCTCTCGTTCCTATTTGGAAAAGATGTTTATTCTGTGCTGTCCAGATGGTCTGTCTTTGAGCGTGATCTAGTGTAGTAGCGATGTGACACAGTCTTGACAGTTCGTGCAATACTCTGGAGAGAAGGGAAGTAGAGTTCTTTTAAATCTAAGAATTTCATTTTTGTCCGTATTGAACTGAGAATGGAAGATAGGAAACTTAAAAGGGTCCACCTTTTCAATACAATAAATGTTATAGTTTATTTACAACATATATTTACACTTGGAACCAGTTTCGACGCTGTTTGGCGTCATCTTCAACCAAAATGTGGGAAATAGGCTAGCATGTAGACATTTATATTACACAAGGTGTTACATCAGTGTGAATAAATGAGGGAACATGAAGACACAAAGTACAATGTCAGTTTCAAAGTGGTCATGAAGGGTGAGTCAAAAGTGTATAAACATGAGATAACATAATCACTTAAACAATAAACATATAAACATATAAACTGTAACAAAACCATGCGGAAGTATGAGATGATTGGTATTGGAGATTCAAATTATTTCAGACACTCTTCCATTGAATGTTGCCTGCCGCGAGTGTAGTACAAAACATCGGTTATATTTCAGTAAACACAATCTTCTCAAAAATGCACATAACATTATAAAATATTTGGGTTGAGATGAAATTTGGCAGTTAGGGATTGAAATCACTTATTCAATAAGTGTCAATTCAAAAAACAGCTGTGAAGGGTTAGACAAGAACTTCACAAGCGTGAGTTTGGACTCGATAAATGCAAAAAACACATGAAACACACTTGAAAATGTAGGTTCGTGATGGATTTGGCACAAAAGGTCTGCGTTTAATCATTCATTGAATGGCACCGGTACGAGTGTAGTTCAAATGTGAGGTAGGCTTTAACAGCCTCTTAGAATTGCACGTGACATCTGAACTCATGTTGCGAGATGAACTTGGCAGTGAAGGTTTGAATTGAAGATATTCAGTAATGTCAATTCAAAAACGGTCCATGAAGGGTGAATGCAAAAGCTATATCATACGAGTTAGGACTCATTAAATAATATTTTCAATACAAATAACATATTCAACTTTTCGTAGTACAAGGTGAAAATGTCAGTTAAAGAATTAAATTTTTTTGTAGAGTTCTGTCGTCATCTAATATATCAAGTGAGGGAGGAGGAAGTTTAGGCTGTGCAGAAGCAGACTGTGTCACATCGCTACTACACTAGATCTGGAGAGCGTAGAATATACATCTTTTCCAAATAGGAATGGGAGGCAAGATGTCCTGATCAGGTGACCACCATTTTATAACAAAGGAGTCTCCAAAGAACTTTTACCAAACAGTCAACACAGCAATTTTTTTCATTATAACCTAAGAGTATCACTTGTGCTTCTTATCCTAATGTTTTTTCATCTTAGTTTTTTCTTTATACAGCTGAAGATGACCACTAAGTGGTTGAAACATGTTCTGTAAGTGTTAATATATGAGGCGTATAGTTTCAAACATGGCCAAGTCCGTTGAGCTGTTTTTTTTCAGGAGAAGCAAAAAACTCATTTAGGTTATTAGTTCATATATATTCAGACACTTTAATCTTTATGTTGCTTAGCAGAGGCTTCTGATTCATTACCATACAATTTTTACCATCTAAATGTATTACATGAATTGAAAAATGTATTTAAAATTTGGACTTGACCATGTTTGAAACTAACTGTGGGACTTGGCCGATTTTGAAACTTACGTAAGAGGACTTGGCCATCTTTGAAACTTAGATTAGAAAATTTGGCCTAATACCTAAAGAAAAAAGAAATCTAGATTAGGCCTATTTTCCAACTGTGTTCATCTTGACTTTATTTAGAACAAATATGATTAAAAATGTTATACGATTTAGTGAAAAATCTTTAAAGATTATTATTTTAAACATTATGTTTGTGTAAAATTACCCAATATTGTAACCAATGTAGAGGCTAATTAACATTTAAACAGTGTATATTTTGCAAATATATGGATTCATGTAGCTACTTCAATGTATATTCTTCACATTATACCTATTCAATACCATCGCGCCTTCGAAACATATCACCGAGCCTTGATTAAATCACCACTAACAACACGTTGTTGATTGTACTCATCTCAGCTGTTTTTCCCTCATGCGCTTCAAGGTGGAAAGATCACGTTGCCGCTTTCTGGTATGGCGTTTATTAATTTCCTCCATTTTATTGCACAGCAAATATGAATACTATTAAAAATGACCAATTAATTATGTGTATATTTATTATTTATAAAATATTTATTAAAATACACACAAACAAAACCACCACATGTGACTCGAAAAAACATCAGGCCGCCATATTACCGGAAGAAAACACGAGACTGGATAGCTCAGGATTATTGGCCCGTGCGCGTTAACAGGGACTTGGCCGACTTTGATATGAAACCCCATTCTTTGCTGCAATTTTAAATGTGATCTGGCCGGATTTTAAACCCACTTTCGTTCCCGTTGTATTCATCTTGTAAAGAGGAATCCATGGAAGTCAAAACATCAGAACGTGAAAAAGATGGACTTGGTCGTGTTTGAAACTATACGTCTCATATATTCAGTTTTGCATGAGGCAAAAAATAAAGTATCGATTCGGTGGTTCTTTATATTAACTTCTTGATTATACTCATTGATACGGTCATGAAATGGACGACTTGTAACAAATTTAGCCAAATCGATCTCCTCTCACCAATTAGGTTTAGTATCTCTTCATTCGTGATTCTCACCTTCAGCATTCTTCTGTAACACCACATTTCAAAAGCTTCTATTCTCTTCCTTTCTGAGCTAGTTATCTTCTATGTTTCATGTCCATACAAAGCCACACTCTAGACAAAAGTCTTCAGAAACATCTTTCTAATTTCTATATCAATGTTCGAGTGAGCAAATTTCTTTCCTTAAGAAAGCCCTTCTTTGCTTGTGCTAGTCTGCATTTTATGTCCAGCCATCATTAGTTATTTTACTACCCAAGTAACAATATTCATCTACTTCCTTTAAGACTTCATTTCCTAATTGAATATTATCTCCATCGCCTGTGTAACCGGTTTCCAGTGGTTACACAATATACAGTTAAGAAAAGAGGAAAATAAATCAAATTACACAGCACTTTAAAACCTTAACACATAACAAACATCAGATGAACTGCACCAATACACAAATAAATATCAGGTTGGGCAATTGACGACTATAATAAAGGAACAAAAGTTGAGGGTTTCCAGAAAAATCAATGGTGATCCCTTGATTCAAGATATTATTTTCCAAAATAAACATTACAAGGTAAATTCTGAACAAAACAATCAAGTTACACCATTTCCAAAATACAAATTAGATGTACCTTGCCAAGAGCTTTGCTATTAGGTCAAGAGATAAACTAGAGATCATCATCATCATCATCATCATTTTCCTTTATCCAGCTGTAGCCGGGTAGGGGCAAATATGGTTCCTCTCCACTTTCTTCGGTCTTTCCACCACTCCTCCTCCAACACTGTGTCCCAGTCCAGGTTTCTTTCTATAATGCTGCGTTGGATGGTATCCTTCCATCTCAATCGTGGTCGTCCACGGCCTCTCCTTCCTTGGATTTGCATTTCCATCACCTTTTTTTGGCATTCTTTCGTCGCTCATTCGTTTTATGTGCCCAAACCATCTTAGTCGGCTCTTCTCTATTCTATCATTCATTTTTTCCACTCCAATTTCTTCCCGGATTTTCTCATTCCTTATTTTGTCTCGTCTACTCTTCTGTATCATACTCCTCAAGAATTTCATTTCGGCTGCCTGTATTCGACTCTCATCCTTCTTTGTCACTGTCCAAGTTTCTGCTCCGTAAGTTGTTATGGGTACATAATACATCTTGTACATAGTATCCTTTGCTTCCATTGGCACATCTTTGTCCCATAACATATTACTTACACTATGATAGAAACAACTTCCAGCTTGGATCCTTTTACTAATCTCAGCATCCAGTCGAGCATTCTCCATTAATTCACTCCCCAGGTATTTAAACGTTTCCACTACTTCCAGGGGCTTGTCTGCAAGTCTAATCGGAACTTTCCCTTCTTTCTCCCCTATAGTCATAACAAGAGTTTTACTCTTTTCTACACTTATTTTCAATCCACATTCTTCAATCTTCCCATTTACCACATTCAACTGTTCTTGAACCTTCCTGTCGTCTTCTCCCCAAATCACAATATCATCTGCAAATAACATCATGTTCATTTCTCTTCCTCCATATGCTGCTTTTGCTGTTCTCATGATGTCATCCATTACTATTGTAAACAGGATTGGTGATAGAACACTTCCCTGTCTCAGCCCACTAGTTATTTTGAACCAACTTGTCCTGCCAACTTGTGTTTGTACGCAACTACAACATTCCTTATACAATGCCATGATCATTTTTATTAATCCCTGTCCAATTCCTTTTTGCACCAGACTGTCCCAAACTTTCGTCCTAGGGACACTGTCATATGCCTTTTCAATATCAATGAATGTCATCACCATATCATTCCCGTACTCCCAATGCTTTTCCATTAGTTGTCTCATAATGAAAATGGGCTCTATTGTTGACCTTCCACTTCTGAAACCAAACTGATTTTCCTGTACCTGCTTCTCAACCCTCAACCTTATTCTACTTTCCAGTATCCTTTCCATTATCTTAGCAACATGGGATATTAACATAATGCAACTTCTACAACACAGTTTTGGTGATAAGAGGGAACACAGGATTCACATACAATATTAAATGAAAGTTAACGTGCTTTCTAAGACATCTGAGCCACATAATGGAAATGGGGGAAATCAGAAATATTTGAACTTGGTGTAGAAGCCAGTTTCAACTTGCTCCCACAGCAAAAACACTTCTGAAGCGGGGCAGCGGAAAAACTAGCGTGCATCAAGTGACCCTGAGGGAAATTAAATTAATCTACAAATTACATGTTTAGCTAAACAAAGGAAAGGGGAATGCCTCGAAAGCAAACAGGCAGGCCCAGCTGAAAAGCTAAGACATCTGAAGTAACTGAGTGGCGAGTCAGGGCAAGTAGGGTAAACTCCTATGTGAAAATACAAGCGAATATTAAATGTAAATTAAAGTAGAACTGAGATCAACAGTGCTTGCCCCAAGGTAGCCCATCCCGGAAAGGAGGATTCGCCGACATGCGTCTAATCGCTGGACTGACAAGAAAACGAAAGACCACGAAATCTTGCCTCGCTCTCTTAAAAAGGCAAGTCTGGCCCCGGTGTGATTACCAAGTGACCAATCAGAGCACAGGAGCTTCCCTATCACCACCCAGATCCACCAATCAAAACTCTTTATCAAGTAGCGATGTTTTCACAATATTCCGGAACATAGGCAGCCACTAATCGCAAACTTTCCATCTTTCAGAATTAGTAAGGACATGCTTCTAAAATCGACAGACACCGGGCTGAGTGGCTCAGACGGTTGAGGCGCTGGCCTTCTGACTTCAACTTGGCAGGTTCGATCCGGGCTCAGTCCGGTGGTATTTGAAGGTGCTCAAATACATCAGCCTCGTCTCGGTAGATTTACTGGCATGTAAAAGAACTCATGCGGGACAAAATTCCGGCACCTCAGCGTCTCAGAAAACCAGAAAAGTAGTTAGTGGGACGTAAAGCAAATAACATTATTATTATTATTATTATTATTATTATTATTATTATTATTATTATTATTATTATTATTATTATTATTATTATTATTAGAATCGACAGGGGCCTACACACCCTGATGGAGGAAATATTAAATTAGGAAATGAAGTCTTAAAGGAAGTAGATGAATATTGTTACTTGGGTAGTAAAATAACTAACGATGGCAGAAGTAAGGACGACATAAAATGCTACTAGCACAAGCAAAGAAGGCCTTTCTTAAGAAAAGAAATTTGCTCACCTCGAACATTGATATAGGAATTAGAAGGATGTTTCTGAAGACTTTTGTCTAGAGTGTGGCATTGTATGGAAGTGAAACATGGACGATAACTAGCTCAGAAAGAAAAAGAATAGAAGCTTTTGAAATGTGGTGTTACAGAAGAACTATTCATCTCCTTCATTTAAGACTTCATTTCCTAATTTAATATTACCTCCATCATCTGACTTTGTTCGACTGCATTCAACTACTTTTGTTTTGAACTTATTTATTTTCATTTTGTACTCCTCACCCAAGACTCTGTCCATACCATTGAGCAATTTCTCCAGATCTTCTGCAGTCCCAGATAAAATAACAAGATCATAAGCAAATATCAGGGTTTTGATTTCCTTTACTGCCTGTTCTATATAAATATTGAAAAGTAGGGGAGACAAACTGCAACCTTGCCTCACTCCTTTCTGGATTGCTGCTTCTTTTTTAAAGCCCTCGATTCTTATCACTGCAGACTGATTTTTATACAGATTGTAGATAATTCTTCGTTCTTGGTATCTGATCCCAATCATCTTCAGAATCTTCAATAGCTTGGTCCAATCAACATTATCGAATGCCTTTTCTAGGTCTACGAATGCCATGTACATGATCTTGTCCTTCTTAATTCGATCCTCTAAGATCAGACGTAAAGTCAGGATTGCTTCATGTGTTCCTACATTTCTTCTGAAGCCAAACTGATCTTCTCCCAACTCAACTTCAACTTGTCTTTCCATTCTTCTGTAAATAATACATGTTAAAATTTTGCAGGCGTGAGATACTAAACTAATGGTGCGGTAGTTTTCACACCTGTCAGCACCGGCTTTCTTGTGAATAGGTATAACAACATTCTGATGAATATCGGATGGCATTTCTTCTGTCTCATACATCTTACACACTAAACGGAATAATCTTGCCATGCTGGTTTCTCCTAAGGCAGTCAGTAATTCAGAGGGAATGTGCTTTGTTCCTATTTAGGTCACTCACAGCTCTGTCAAACTCTGACCTCAAAATTGGGTCTCCCATTTCATCAGCATCAACAACCTCTTCTTGTTCCAGAACCAAATTATCTATATCTTTACCTTGATACAGCTGTTGGATATGTTCCTGTTTTGTCTTCTTTCCCTAGAAGTGGTTTTCCATATCAGCTCTTAATATTCATACACCTAGATTTGCTTTCTCCAAATGTTTTCTTGATTTTCCTGTATGCAGCATCTACTTTTCCCAGGAACATGCAACCTTCAACATCCTTGCACTTCTCTTTCAGCCATTCTTCCTTAGTTATCCTGCACTTTCCATCCACTTCATTCGTTAATCGCCTATATTCTTTTCTGTCCTGTTCATTTCTTGCATTCTTGTACTTTTGTCATTCATCAATCATGTCTAGTATCTCCTGAGTTATCCATTGATTCTTAGTTGATCTGTCCTTTCTTCTTAACATTTCTTCAGCAGCCCTATTGACCTCATTCTTCACGATTTCCTCTATTGTGTTTCCTTCAGCTTTTTCATTTAATCCTTGTTCAACATGTTCCTTTAAACAATCTCTCACACTCTTTTCTTTCAACTTGTCTAGATGCCATCTCTTTGTATTCCTTCCTTTCTTCAATTTCTTCAACATCAGATGGCATTTCATAACCAACAAGTTGTGGTCAGAGTCCACGTCTGCTCCTGGGAAAGTCGTACATCCAACACCTAGTTACTGAATCTCTGCCTAATCATAATGAAATCTATTTGATACCAGGTTTCATCCACATATACAGCTGTTGTTTGTGGTGTAACCAAGTATTAGCAAGGACTAAATTATGATCAGCACAAAATTGTCGACTTCCTCTTTCATTCCTTTGTCCCAATCTGAATTCTCCTACTGTATTACCTTCTCTTCTTTGGCCTACCACTGCATTCCAGTCTCCAATCACAATTAGATTCTCGTCACCTTTTACATATTTTATTAAATCTTCTATCTCTTCATGTATTCTTTCGATTTCTTCATCATCCACTGAACTAGTAGGCATATAGACCTGTACTATTGTGGTGGGCGTTGGTTGTCTATCTTGACAGCAATAATCCTTTCACTATGCTGGTCGTAGTTGCTTACCTGCTGCCCTATTTTCTTATACATTATTAAACCATTTGCTGCATTTCCTCTGTTTGATTCTGTGGTCATAATTCTGTAGTCCCCTGACCAAAAATCCTGCTCTTCCTGCCAATGTACTTCATTTATACCAACTACATCTAACTTTTAGTCTATCCATCTCCGTTTTCAGACTCTCTAACCTACCACAACGATTCAAACATTCCACACTCCGGCTCGCAGAATGTCAGTATTCATCCACCTGATGATCACCCCCCTCTTGTTTAGTCCCCACCCGGAGATCCGAATGGGGAACTATTTTGCCTCCGGATTATTTTACCCGGGAGGAAGCCATCATCAATACATCATTCATACAGAGAGAGGTGCATGTCCTCGGGAGTTAGTTACGGCTGCAGTTTCCCGTTGCTTTCAGCCGTGTAGCAGTATCAACACAGCTAAGCCATGTTGAGTATTATTACAAGGCCACATCATTCAATCATCCAGACTGCCATTATTGCAACTTCCGAAAAGCTGCTACTCCCCTTTCTATGAAATATTCATTATTCTGGTCTCTCGACAGATACCCATCCCTGCGGCTTGGCTATCCTCTTTATTCGGACGCGCAAGCCTCGGCAGAGTCGCATGGTTCGCAGTGTTGCTTACATCTGCTGTTAAGCAACACTCTCTCGCAGGAATTGTGGTTGCCTTTTGATTGCATTACTGCAGGGGAGGAATTGGTCTGTCAAAACACATATGTTTCAAAATAAATTCTGAATTTTAAGTTGCCTTATCTTCGACTTCCATTATGCTAGTCTCACATTCAAAAGACACATGTTCAAAATAACTTTTAATAAAGATGTGTAACCATAAGATGGTGTATATTATAATGTTATAGATAATATTTCTAAGATTTTTGGATAATTTTATAACCACTGGAGAAGAGAGAGTTGATGTTCTCAAAACATGTACATGTATAATTTTGGGTATTGACTAGGCTGATGATATATGTATGTATGTATGTATGTATGTATGTATGTATGATTTTAACAATGTATTGCATATAATGACAAAATCTAAGAAATGCCAAAAGAGTTTATGGCATTAATTACATTACATTTTCTTGAAGATTGCTTGTAAATCATGTTAAAATATTCATAATAAAAGTCAAAATTTGAAATGTATGCACATTACTTCTACCTTTATTCTGCTATTGTGATGCTGTATTCATAGATGCAACGAAAGAACAAATTAGAAAAATACAAAGTTCCATGAATTCCTGCATCAGATTTATATTTTCGTTACGCTACAACACTCATGTCATACCTTATTACAAGCAACTTTCCCTCCTGAAATTTGAAGAACTCTGAAATCTTCATGTAGCCCTGTTGGTGTACAGATCACTAACTGAGAGAACTCCCCTGTACCTGGCATCAAACTTTACATACCTTTCCTCTTTTCACTAGCATAATACACGCTCTGTTACTACACTTGCCATTCCCTTTAGCAGGTCAGCTGCCTATAATCGCTCATTTATTGCGACGGGAAGTAGATTATGGAATTCTGTTCCAAATAACATTTGAAGTAGTAACTCACTAGAGTCTTTCAAGTCTTCCTACAGAAGGTATCTCTTAGATGCATAAGCCCACGGTGTGAATCTTGATGGGTGAATGGTGATGTATGGATGTGTGTATAATTTATTGTCGCGGCCACCAAATTAGGCGGGTCAGAGGAATTACACTGTAGCAACTGGCGAAGAAATGTCTAACTGAACACATCATTTCGGAGTGCGAGGCAAGATGTTCTCTCTCAAGCTCCTGATGTTACTTCATATAATGTTTCAAAAGAAATTATACTACAAGCTTCAGAAAAGACTGCTGATTTCAGTGGTTTAACTATTTTCCATATAAACCACTTCAAATAACTATTAAAAATAACATCTTGAGCATGTAAATTTAAATCTGTAGAATCATGCATTGAAAATTTCAGTAAGCGGCCAAGTTTTTATTTCTTCAGCCAATAAAATTTTGTCTGCAGGAAAAATGTAAAAAACTGCCTGACTTATTTTTATCTGAAACATATTTCCGTGAGTTTTGTAGTTTTCCTGAAAAATGGCCTGGAAAGCGATCATGTAAATGGCACAGGCTGCAGGACGCCGTAAATACTTTCGGATTACATATTAATCCGTATCAGTTTTATTACATTATAACTTTAAATATTTTAATACTGTATATTGTACTGAGTAATATGGAAAAAGAAGAATAGGTTAACATTAATTTACAATGAATTAAGAATAGGTTTCTAGCTTCAAGGCAGTATAATATTTCTTAGTCACTGTCATCACACATCTCACTATCTGTCGAGTCGTCATTTACACTGATGATGAATGGCTCCATTCTTTCGTCCCTTACTATTTCCTTGGCCCAATCATTTGTTTGAAGATTTTTCGCGCGATTGAAGCACTTTTCCCAATTAGCAGCAGTCACACGGTCGATGGCTTCTGACGTGAATTTTTCTACGTCCTTTATTTTGAATGTCTTGGTCCTCTCTGCCACTTCTCTCTTGACTTGAGCCCAAATCAATTCACATTCACTATCCATTTTAACTGCACTTACGATGCGAGCTCAACAGCTGCATGACAGGGAATGACTCGGGTAAGGTGGCCTGGAGCGGATGGGCTTCAACTAGACAGCACTGCACGATCAGCTTTGCCAATCCGTGCTCGGAGGTAAGCGACTCTCGACCATTATTTCAGATTCCCTATGGAAATCAACATCTGTATCATCTCGACCATCTGTCGCTTTGCCGTTCCCATATCTGAAGACAGTGCAGTTTTCCTCACCCGCCTAATTTGGTGGCAGCGACAATAGTTAATTTTTCTTTAAATTAATTTAAATTTATCATTAAATTTCATTTAGTAGTGTGACAGATGATATGTTCATATTGGTATAATTATGATGTATTTATTTTGAATTTATGATACAAATTAGTTTCTTATAAAATATTTAATATTCTCTACAGTTTTTCTGTATAATGACATGGTTAAGTGTAAGAGAGGACCATGAGTCCTAACTTCGCCACTATTAAAGACAAATAAATAAATAAATAATCAATATATGCAAATGTGCACATATATGCACTATTAAACTCAATAATTTGTCCAATTTCACCTTGTCAGTTTTGGAGGTTTATATATCGGCAAACAAAATATGCATTTGCAAACAAATCCAATGTTTAGTTAAAATGGGAGCCGTTCTTCTTCAGTTTTGACTAAATTTACAACTGTTAGGTCTTTCAGTCTGTTGAAATTAATTCAGTTTGACACAAATTTAGAAAATACCTAAATAAAAAAAGAAGACATTTATTAGCACATTACAGCTGTAAAAGATACCTATTGGTTTCAACAGGCTGAAGAACCTCACAGAATGATTCTTGAGATTAGCCCACACAAATATCCCATGGACTTTATGGTACAGAGCTTTTAGTACCTTAGGCAGAGGGTACGGCGTGGGAAAGACCGAGGACTGGCGGTAGTAGATGTCCACGAAGGTGGTGACGACAGCCACATCCTCGTTCCACACTCCGTACTGCAGCTGTCCGCTCAACAGGTGGAAGAATCGCCCTTTGCCGTGCTTCACTCCTTGGTACCACTCGCCCTCGTAACGGTTACCATTAGCTACAACAGAGAGCAGTGCATTCTCATCAACAAAATACACTGTGTTTGTCTCATCGGTTGGCCGACAAGCGCGCCCAGATTATCTGCACCCCGTTGACTCATCACTTCCCGTGCTTAGAACGTGTATTAAGTGTTGATCTGTCACTCGAATTGTTCTCGAGTTGTGAAGTGTAATTATCATACAGCCTCCATAAGTGTACACGGTAGAGGAAATGAACGATATTTATGTGAAACAGAGTCTTGCAGGGAAGTCGTGAGGCGATTTGTAACACAATTTCCAGGTGTACGCCTTCCACATAGAAATTGAGAGGGACTGGTTCTTTACTTGGTACGGAGAGAAGTGTTAAAAAATTAGAATGTATGCCTTCAAAATCCCTAAGATGACTTGGACAAGAAGCCGGGGTTTGAAAGAGCTCAGCATGGCGGGCCACAAAAATGTTAACATTGAAATAGCCTCAGTTACGGAAGACGAACTTGTGTGTAAATCAGAGTTTCCTAAGACGACGCCAGAAATGTGTGGATGCAGGAGGAGAACTTTTCCAACATTTCCTGTCCTATAGTGATGGGATATTTGATTCATTTTACTGAATTGATTAATTTTGATTCTGTTCACGTTACTGAATTGATACAGTGAGCCGATTCACAGCTAATTAGAGTCATTGATCCTATTGCATCTGTGTAGTGTGTACTGATTAAACAGCATCAACAACATTCAAAGCTTGCTGCTGCCATCTGGTCTTCATTCTATGAACTGCTTTCCTATGCGTCATCTAGCTTTCAGATTGTCGATCCTCCTGCAGCCACTAGTTTGCATCAAGTTTTGATGTTACAAAGCCTTCCCTCGACAGTGACAACTCCATTAAATAAGTATATAGATGTATATAGATGGAAAATATCTGTACAAACAATCATCAATGATCTGCTGTCGTGCAGGTGGGAGATTCCCTATCAATTGTTTGCCTAGTCTTTTCTTAAATGATTTAAAAGAACTTGGAAATTTCATTATATTCTCGCTAAATATATAATACAAAATAAATAAGTTAAACATTGAAATGCAGGAAAAAAATAGGTACTTGTGCAATACTATACACGTTTATTAAAACACAAAACTTATGTAGTTAATAATAATAATAAATATACTAAAATTTTATACACTACCTTACGGTTTTCCACAGTTCCCTGAAAGTCACAACTCTATTATATATACATAATTAGATGTAAAAATATCTGTGTCCACAATAAGTAGCCTACATATTAAATATAAATCAAATAAGTTGCTTTACGTCGCACAGATAGGTCTCATGACAACGATGAAATAGGAAAGGCTTAGAAGTGGAAAGGAAGTGCCCGTGGCTTTAATTAAGGTACAGCATTAGCATTTGCCTGGTGTGAAAATGGGAAACCATGGAAAACCATCTAGCTGATGATGATGATAGGATTCGAATCCACCATCCCCCGAATGCAAGCTCATACCTACACGACCCTAAACGCATGGCCAACTAACTTGGTCATCTTTGAAAAATGTCTCTTTCTATCAGCAGAGGATTTTTCGAATCATCATATTCTGTATAGGCTACCTGAGATGTACAGTAGCCCACTGGTTTTCTGATTAAACATCTTTTTATTTAAGCTATTGAAACAGTTGGCGCACTTACTCACTGTGGTGATCTTGTGATTAGATTACTGAAGTATTGTCCAATGATGCGACATACGAACTGAGGGAATACCGAATGGTTCTTCCCAATATAAAAAGCAGACAATTTTGAGTGGTCATGAACATGACTCATAGGGTAGGCTAATTGGCTTTACTTCCCACTAACTAATTTTACAATTTTCAGATACGCTGAGGTACTGGAATTTAGTCCCACAGGAGTTCTTTTACGTGCCAGTAAATCTATCGCGTATTTGAGCACCTTCAAATACCACTGGACTCAGTCAGGATCGAACCTGTGAAGTTGGGCTCAGAAGGCCAGGCCTCAACTGTCTGACGAGCCACTCAGCTAGGCGGGTAGACTAGAAGAGCTGAGTTTAATTAATTCTCTAATGTCAACTAGTTATAAAAATACTGATTGATTAAACTAATATGATAAATAGAATAACCTAATAGCCTACCTACTAACAAGCTAGGTACTTTGGAATTATGTTTTGACTACCTTTTTAACAGCTGAGCGCAAGAGTCTGTTATAGCGAACAAATCTTTCATTGTGCCACGGCTCTGTATGTCTCACTGCAATGGAGGTTCGGCTCCCCACCAATGTCCAGTGTTTTTTTCCTTTGTAAAGTGAAAACCGTTTATACAAAATGATTCTAATATCATGTAATGTCCAGTGTACTGATAATGAACCGTGTATGTGTGTTATGTCTCACTGTTCCGTGGCTGCATACGATTCTTTGAGTGTGCGATGGCTCTATATGTCTCGCTACTGTGGAAGTTCGGCTCCCCGCCTATGTCCAGTGTCCCGCTAGTGAGCCGTATGTGTATTGTGTCTTGCTGATCCGTGAGTACACTGAATTGTGTGCCGTGAGCTTGCCGTTCCTGTGAATCCATTCACTCGGACACTTGAATGAATCGACACACTGCTCCGAATCATACACCCAGTAGCCAACACTACTGTCATAAGGTACAAGCTTATTTTCTTAATTACTAATTTACTTATTCCTTATTTTCTTAATTTTCATTGTTATCTCGTGTTATGCACGGATGAAGTGAGTGAAGTAATGAGTCAACGGGCAGCAGATAAGCTGGGCACGCGATGAGAGAAACTCGCTGCACCTTGTTGTGTGCCTGTTGGTAGTATAGTTAAATCGGACCAAGGTTGATGTTGCGGATGTTTATTCTATTATTTATCTACAAAATCTTTATAACAATATTTACATATAATGACGAAAAACACGCAAGAACTTTTCCACAAAAGAAGGTCGCAGTGAGAGAACATAAGAGTTAACAACATTGTATGTTAAATAAGGCGGATAAAATTGCTATATTTTAACCATGATGAAAATGAATGACTAGGTTCTCTGTTATGCAACACTGTGAAATTACATGAACCTAACAATTGTTTTCTTCTTATTCCTCTTCTTAGTGATCCAAGGAGAGTAAAAGTTGTTATATTTCAGAAGGTACAACTGCCGTAACACTGCTTTGAATGGCTCTGAGGCCACAATCAAGTGTCGACAGTGTGCAGGATCCGCAGCTGTGCCTTCGTTCAAACCAGTGTTATGGCAGTTGTACCTTCTGAACTACAGAGGACTTTAAATTATACTACTGTAATTCAAGAGGAGTTGATTTGATGATGATGATGATGATTTGACTGAGGACACAGTTGAGGGATTCAAAGTAATCCTCCAGAATCTGGCTATTTTCTTTGTCACTGTGTGCTGTTTAAGTCCACGGGGTTGTGCCTGCTAAGATTTTGTTTGAAGGTTCTGTAGGTCTTGTATGTTATTCTTCTGTAAGTCCTGCTCAGTTTGTGCCAACTGGTTCTTGTTGAAAGCACATTTCACTCTGCGGATGTTTCTCACAGCATATTTTATTTCATTCAGGAAGTCTGCCCAGTTACTGTAATTTGGATCTTTTGAGTGTTCCATCTCTGTCATTGCTTTACCGCAGCATCACAATCACTGTTCCAGCAGGCATGTTTTCTTGGCTTTGTTAGTGAGATTGTCTCCTTAGCTGTTATGACCAGGGCCTCTTGTAATTCTTCCCACTTCTGGGGGTCAATGGATTCTAGCTTTTGGATGAACTCCTGACTAGATTTCCATTTTGTTTTTTGTATCAAATCTAATTATACCAGTCTCAGATGGCTCTTCCTAGTGTTTCACGGGAGCAACTTAATTTTGATTGTGGATAGATAGTGATCTGAATCTAGGTTCGTGTTTCTTAGAGCCTTCACATTTTGGATCTCTTTCTGAGCTTTCCGGGTGGTCACAACGTGATCTGTACATGGAATTTGCCAAGATTTCTGCTTACTGGGCAGGTGTCTTTAAGTGGTTGATTTCAGAAACAGATCGAGTACTTTATGTAATTCCATAAGTCTCTCTCTTCATTCAGGTATATATATATTTACTGTTGCACCAAAAAGAAAAGAAAAGAAGACAAATGAAGTCCTCAACATCTTGAACAAGAAGAAAGAGCTTCTCATAACCATCAAGGAGCATAAGCTTAGCTACCTCGGGCATGTCATGAGAGGTGAACGATATGAACTTCTCTGACTGATCATTCAAGGGAAGATTGATGGGAAAAGATCTGTGGGAAGACGGAGAAATTCTTGGCTGAAAGACTTGCGGTGGTGGTATGGACATACTTTAAAAATATGGTCAAATGTTTCACCTTTACAGTACTAAAAGTTTTATTATTTAATTATTTAAATAACATTAACGTCAAAACAAATCTTCCGTGCTGCCGTTTCACGTGTAATCATAATCAATTGAATCGCCAACTTTCGGAGGGAGACAGCGTCATAATAAGAAGAAGACTGACACAGATAGGTCTTATGACGATGATGGGATAGGAAAGGCCTGGAAGTGGAAAGGAAATGGCCATGGCCTTTATTAAGGTACAGCCTCAGCATTTGACTGGTGTGAAAATGGGAAACCACAGGAAACCATCTCACGTTCAAACTCACTATCTTTTGGATGCATGCTCAAAGCTGCGTGCCCCCTAACTGCACAAATCGCGCAGTCCATTCAGATTTGTTCTTTGGTAAAGCGGATAATTACCTACAATGTTTTGGAACTTCTATGCTTTGCCAAGCTGGGCACTGAAATCCCCAAGCACGATGGTTGTATGTTTGTCTGGGATCTTAGAGATGGTGTTTTCAAGCTCTTCCCACAATCTGTTTCTTCCGGGTCTTTCTTGTTTGTCTGATCGGTGCATACACATTCACGATAGCATACACTTTATTGCTGCTTCAGAGGGAGAGGGTTGAGACCCGCCTGTTGGCGGATGTAAAGTCTGTGACTGAACCCAGAATCTCCCTGCTGATCCAGTGCCTAGGTGGGGGATGACATATTTACCAGCTTTACTTGTAACATTGCAACTTCAGGGCATGTTCATCAGTAAATCTTGTCTCCTGAATTGCTGCTATCATGATTTGATGTTGGGACAAGGTATCGGTGAGTTGCTTTGGCTTGCCAATCTAAGAGAATTTGCAGAAATTCCGGCATTTGTCGCTGGTCTTTGCCGGAATCTCCAAGCATGTTGGTGCAGGCTCCCCAGAATCCGAATGCCTGCGTCCATCACTCAAGGTAGTGGTCTGGTTAACCACCTGTATAGTAGCTCCTGCTGAACTTTCCACTTTTTTTTGACAATAATCACAAGACTGAAAAAATCACTGTAAATCTTGGTATTGTCCCCTTCAAAATTGGCAAAATCATTTATTGGAAAGCATTTATTTCTACTGTGTGTTAAAATATTATTTTATGAACCAGGAAGGGAGTTTATCACGTCGAGTTGACTGAGCGAGATATGCCAGGTGGCTGGGAATTCCACTCAAGGCCAGGCGAGGGGAGAACGCAGAGACAGCTAGCCAAATAACCTTGGAATCAGCCGTGAATGACACGTGACCAGGCTGAATGTGTGTCAAGTGCTCGATCGATAATTGTGAAGGTGCATGACGTCTGACTATGGCAGCCAATCAAGCGATTAATTTGGTGCTAAGTTAATAAATTAACCAATCGCTTATGAGGAAAAGACGCACCCCTGTCTTAAGACAGTGAATAATGGATTTTCCTAGGGAAAATTTTCACAGAAATTTCTACCTCTGAACACGTCTTGTGGAGGATTACTCTAGCTTCAACAGCGGACGGAAGAAGACGTATTTCGCTTACTGAGAAGAATTACTCTAGCTTCGACTACAGGCAGAAGAAGACGCACTTCGCTTGCCAGGGAACTTCGTCGTTCAGAGCCTACAACTGGTTACAACTGCAGTTCAGATGTTTGCGGATTCCACCTATAATTCAGCAGATTTTAAAAGTTAAGTTTCCTTGTCATCTTATCAGATATCGGTGTGAGTTTTGGACTTTGTCTTAGACGTGATTTTTAGTTTCAGCTTCACAAGATTTCCACAGAAGAGGTCACCGGTTCGAGTCCGAGTCAGGATGTCAGTCTTCTTTCTTCGTGAACGGTGTGATTTCCAGCGCGCCAGCATGTCTCCAATGCACGAGTAAAATGTAAGGCAGTCCAGACGGGCGTGACGAGGGTCGATGGTGCGTAAGGTGATAATGCACTAGGTCATCAGCCCGAGTTCTACAACCGACAGTCACCACCAAGTAATATTTAAACTTTGTTATTCTTTCTTTCCTTTTGTAAAGTAATTGTAATGACATAGCCTCTACTTATTTGTTTAGACATTTTCTATTAGTTAGAATTTTTCCATCTCTTCTTTCTTGGAGATGGTAGATTGAGAATGAGTGAGTATTTGAACCTATTAGTTTGTTTTGAGTGGATGTCTTCGAGAAGTGTTTCAACTGTCCCGAGTTCATTGTGGCAGGAGAAATAAGTGTAAATTGACCCCAACGTTAAACTTGGACTATTTGAATATTTTTGACTTTTAATAAGATCAAATGGGACAGAAATTCCGTGGATTCTATCATGTCAGAGTTCATTCTTCAATTATGCGACATATGGTTGAATTTGTGTGCAATAGAGTCATCTGAAATATTATTGTGTAGTAGCTTCCGCACGTATGATCTTGTGCGGCCAGTAATAATAATAATAATAATATTAAAAATAATTTAACTAAATTACCGCGTAAAAGAACACCTAAGGTCATGAGCATAAAATTAGTTATTATTGAAAATGGTTGATGTGCGCTCATTATTGTAATTTAGGCCTGGGAAATGGCAGTATCTGACCGATACAATTTGTTATATATTTGCTGTGCTGTGATGATTAGTTGATTTATTGATGGATATTATTGAATGCAGCAGTCGAGCTGTGCATCCATTAATGAGTCAATGATGGAATAAATATGTTACTTGATGTAATGTCTTCGTTATGAGTGCAGATTAATCGAGAATCACAATTATAGTGGAGAAGTAAAAATAAATGTCGTAGCTCATGAACCGCGTGCGCGGAATGTTTATTCTGGCCTATGTTCAAGCGATTTATCGATGATTTTTTGGATGATTTTGTGTTCGTAAATTTTCTCTAAACGTTGTCGTATAACTGTGTTCTATAATTAAGTGATAATCCTTGCTCTGTCACATTTCCCAGTTGATGAGAGGAGGTCACCACGATAGTGTCATCGTGAGAATAATTTTCCTAACTTTGTCTAATCATAAAAATTAATAATCAAGGGCTAGCGTTCGTGTAAATATGTATATAATATTTTCGTGTATCCTTGTGTGAGTGTAGTATGTGTGATTTGACTGTGTTTTGCTTAATGTAAGTTTATAATCCAGATTTGTGATGATGCTCTTCATTATTTTGTGGAATTTTCGGCCTAATTTACGCCAACTTTAGTGGTTCACCATTTGAATGAATTCAAACCTTTAGTGAATTTTATTCGTTTTTAAGGAGGAATAGGATCTTATTTAACAAATACACATGAATAAGTATAGGCCATGTCAGTGGATTGAACTCACAAAGTCGAAAATTGTAAGAGTAATTTAATTAATTGTTTCGAGTAACGGATAAATGTAAATTGACATGAGGTCAAGTTCCGAGTTATTATGTGAGAAGCAACTGCTAAATAATTATAAAGTTGAGTTTATTAATTAATTTAAAGATCAAGGAAGACGACTTAACTATAATTTTATAAGAGAAAATTTTTTATTTAATTTTCAAAGAGAAATGAAAATGATCATTTTCAAATTTGTTTAAAATCAAATCCATGAAGGAAGGAAGTTTATTTTCAAATTATTAAATTATAAATGAGAGAGATCATCTCAAATTAATTATTATTAATTATTTAATTAATTTTTCACTAAAAATATGAATATTATATTTGCAGATACAGGCATTTCCTGTTTCGTTTACCGATGAAGTATCTATGTGACTACGACGTAAAAGAAGACAATCATATAAACAGAATACCTAGATTTTGTTAATTATTGTATAATTTATGAAGAGCAGTAGTTGTAATAAATGTCTAAAACCTATTTAGCTTTCTCTCATTTGCCACTAGTTCATTATCTATCCCTGTACTTTAAAATTTTCGCACAGCCGATAAGCGAACGATCTACACCCTGGAGATCTTCGCTCACCGGCCGAGCTGAGCCCGGCATGACGGGTGCAGTATCTGCCTTGTTAATACTAATAAATAGGGTTCGGAAGTTTATGGCCTAAAGAAGTACAAAGTATACAAGCAAATATGATGTAAAAACTAGCTAAATATGACTTGAACATTTTAGGGATAGGTAGAAAATATTAACCCTGTTTTCTTTGAAATTCACTTAAAACACTTGTAATCCATAGTAGAACATAACTATATTATATTAAGCCCTTACTTTTCAGGGTTTCATCAGCAAGTGCCATGTTCATATGTCACGCTTGGCGGATGTGTTAGCATTTCTTCAATATGTATAGATCTCACATCTTGGTATTGATAAATATGAAAAAAGTATACTAAGAGAGATTGAAGATAATAATTTATAATGAATATACACTAAATACACTCCCAAATGTCACAAGATTATTTATATACTGATTGTTGTAATGCATTACATACTTATGGATCACCTAATTCATAGAAATGAACAAAACCCCACAGTTCGCTTTGAAAGCCAAGTTGCAGCCGTCAGATGTCAACCTCGAGAAGAGGAATATTTACCTTCCAACAATTCGTTATTACAGGGAGAAATATCAGCTGGAGGAAATCGACATAGTGGGTCTGATAATTGGAGCGAGGGGAACAATTCCCATTTCTGCCGCCAATTTCTGGAAACAGATGTCTGCTAGTTACAACGTTACGGGAGATTGCCATCATAGCCATAAGGGGTTCATTGATAATTCTAAGAAATCACTTAACAGTTAGGTTACGATCAAAATTTCTCATGTATCTATTTCTCTTTGAAAATTAATGTAAAAGTACACTTCGTCACAAGGCAGCCTCTGCATGAAAGGAAGTATTTAATAAAATAATAAATAAATAATATGAAATAGCGCAAAACATGAAACAGAGATCAACAATGCATTTTCTGCATTTGGGACAAACAGTGTTGAAACATTTCTTTCCAGCTCAGCATTGTCAATTGTACGGTGTTACGAGGTGATCAATCCCATTGAAGTGTATGTCGTCACACACTGCTCTGCTGAATGCTATATCTTCTTCCTATTTGGCATCATTTTAAATTTCTTGAGATATGTCTGCACAATTTGGTGATTAAATTCTAAATGTGATAAATTACATCCATACCACTTCAGAAGGAACCAAGAATAGTGAACGGAAATGTCCATGAGGCATGTGACCAGCAACCACCATAATTTCTTTTCACATATGCCTACTCTGTAGTACAGAATGACACATTCTGGTCCATCCTGTCTGTTCTGTCCGTTTCACCATCATCAGCCAGTTGCTTGACATGTACCTTCCTGTCCTCTTCCTGGGAGTGTTGTGTCACTATAGAAACTGGTTCAGTACCATGGCAAGTTGATGTTATGGTAACTACAGAGTTGTCAGTCCAACAAACAATAGTTTTGCCACCAAGTTCTTTACCATGTTGTATATCCCTCGACCTTTTTCCTTCATCTCATTTAAAGATATCTGCAAAATTGCAAAATTTTAGATGAGCCGAAGTGCCATTTTGATAAAAATAATATCAAAACATAATCAAAAGGGCACATGTAACTTATCACCAGGTGGCTGATCAAGCATCAGTACCACTGGAGCAGCACACATTCCAAATCATTGTTCACAATCTATTACCATGAGGATTCTTTCCTTGGTAAATATGAACATTTATGAGATAGCCTGAGGAAGTGTTCGCACACCTGACCTTGTACCAAAAGCAGATGGACTTCCCATGGATAAATTGCTTGCAGCTGTTGCTGCCATGATATTCCACCATACATCCTTCAAAATCTAGATCCTGTCCTTGTTAAAAGATGTATCGTATTACTAAACATTAAACATGCCAAAAAGTGCTTAGCAGTAATACAGTAGACACTTTTAATCATACAAAGTGACAGAGCTGCAGTAGGTACGTTAAAACTGTATATGTTCATTCAGTATCATAACCATGATACCCAGTTCTCACTCTGTTAAAAAAAAAAAAAAAAAAACTCAAAATATTAGTATGCTTTTTTGTATCTGTCATCATACGTTTGTACGGCATCTCCTTCTCAGAATCATGTCTTCTAAATGTGCTATCTTTATGTTTTGGGAAAAGAAAGAAAAATACATCCAGTACAGTATTTTTAAATCCTGTGTTTGAAAGTCATTTTAGTGATATGAGCATACTATGAGCATTTTGGTTTGAAATTGAGGCATCATAAAGAATAAATTAATTCCATTCCCTTATCTATGAAGATTGGACAGCCGAAGTAGGGGACTGCTTGTTGTAGGGGTGAAGTACAGTGGGGACTTTGAGGGCCCTGGGACTGCTACGGTAGCCGTGAAGGCCCTTGGCTGTGGTTAAGACACAGCAGGTCGTTATGCAACTTAGGTACAAAAATGGGTAAAAAAAAAAAAAAAAGTGCAATGTAAATTTAAACCTTATTGAAGTTGTATAGTATTATTTGAAGTGATTCCACATACTGCATATGAGTTGATTATCTGTGTAAGTGCAGAAGAAATTAGTAGAATTTTGCAAATAATATACATTTATTAATGATGAGCTGTGGGTTTAATAGAAACATTGTTAGTGTAAATTGTATAATAGTGTATTTTAGGAAAATGTCTTCTTTTCTTTTTAATTTGAAATAATAATGTACTTTTGTGTATCATTTGCCATAATAATGTACTTTTGTGTATCATTTGCCAAGGTAGACACCTGATTTGCAAATAAAGTGATTTTGAACATACTGAAGAACAGGTGTTTAGTGTTATCTCAGTGGAACCTTTATTAGTTTAAAACCTTTTTTAAGATGCAACAGCTATATTTCAATTATTTGTTTCAAGTAATAGTTGACAATGAAATTAATTTGTCATTCTAATCAAGTCATAGGTAAATATTATTTCGGTGAAGAAGAGTATGATATTTTCTCAAAACATGTACAGTTAGATTTTATTTGTTTGTATCAGAAGCACTTACAATGATTGAAGTTAATACGGTAATAATGCATAATATGTTCATGATACATGAACAATATAACATTGAATTGAGAGTTCGTTTACACTTTTGCCGCCCAGAAGTTAGCAACATCGACTGCATGTGGTGTAGCACAAATCAGGTCTTCCAGAGTATATGATGTTGGACACTGACTAAATTGGAGCAGGTGGGAGGACATCTGCACTTCGCCACATTCACATAGCGGCGACTCCGTACGGAAATTCCATTTCATTAAGTTATTCTTGCTTTTAGTAACACCTGACTATAATCTATTGAGTGATCTCTATGTGGTCCATTTCTCTGTGTATCCAGCGGGAAGTCATCCCTCAGGGCTGTTAAACCTTGCATGCCAGAGATCAGTTCGGGAATGCTGTGGTGTCCCGACAAGAACCTTTGCTGTTCTGAGGAAGCTGTTCCTTGATTTTAGTCTTGGAGTTTCTGGTTGATATTCATGTAAAGGATGTGCTTGAGAAGTTTGCACCATGTACATCTCACATTTTGCCGCTATCTCTCTACGGATGTCAAGCGGAGTGGGCTTTAAGCACCCGGTGATGCTCCGACAAGTATCATTAAGGGCAACATCTACTAATTTGGCATGACCAGATCGAGACTACACTGGGCTTGCATATTCCCCGGCAGAGTAACAGATTGTAAGGGAAGATGTTCTTACAGTGGTATGGTTAGCTCCCCATGTTGTGCCTGTTAATTTCCTTATAATGTTTTTTCTGGCTGCCACTTATTGTTTGGTATTCAGGCAATGCCTCCTGTAAGTTAGAGCATGATTGAAGGTGATTCCTAGATATTTTTGAGTTGTGCGGTGTTCTAGTGTAATTCCTTACCAGGTATTATTAAGGGTTCTTGCTGCCTGTCTGTTTTTAAGGTGAAAAGTGCAAGTCTATGTTTTACTGAGATTTGGTCTCAGGTGGTTCTCCCTATAATAGTCAGACAATTCTGTCAATGCCTTAGTAAGTGTCTGTTCAACATTTTCAAAATAATGAGCTTGGGCGAGTATGGCACAATTATCTGTGTAGATGAAACTCTGCGTTCCCTCAGGTAATGGTTATCTTTAGTATAAACGTTGAACAGTACTGGAGCAAGCACGTGACCCTGCGATCTCCATCTGTTTCTTTGTGCTTGAAATTAAACAAAGAATCTTCTAATTTCAAGGATTATTCCTTGTGAAGCAAGTTAGTTGATAATCTTTGGTAGCATTATAAAGTTTCATCAGAAGTAGTCTGTGATTTATTGTATCAAAAGCTGCTGTTAGATCAATAAATACAGTTCCTGTAATCTTTTTCTTTTCGAAACCATCTTCTATGTGCTGTGTTAGTTTCAATACCTGAGATATGCAACTCCTCCCTGACTGATCTGAATCCAGCCTGTTGTGGTGTGTAGACTGCCTCTAGTTTCCCCGTTATTCTGTTTAGAATGAGCCTTTCAAGAACTTTATACAAATTACAGATGAGAGAGATAGGACTGTAACTTCTAGGATCATCCTTATCCTTTCCTGGTTTACGAATAGCTATAACTTTTGCTTTCCTCCAAAGTTTAGGAATCTTACAAGACTGGACACAGTTGTTCATCAGATCTAGCAACCAACACTTAGTTAATCGACCCAAAGTTCTTAATTGGCTCAACATTATATCATCAAGGCCTGCAGCCTTCCCATTTTGACATATACTTAGGGCGAGATCTAACTCAACCTGAGTAAAGGGTCGTACAAGGTAGTAGTTTCTTGGTGAGGTTGTCTCTCAGATGTCTTTCTACCGGGGACTTGGTTGTAGAAGGTGGTTTCCCATTTTCTAGGAGTTGACGGGCAAGTTAATCGACTCAAACATTTGCATATGTATTTGCCTGTGAAGGGTCATTACGTAGTCATCTTAGAAGTCTCCAACCTTCTTGGCTGCTCCTGCTAATATCACATTCTGCCATCAGTGTTTCCCGCTGTTTCTTCTTTACCTCGGAGATTGAGGAGAGAACGGATCTAGCTGTGTACTGTCCTCATATCGTGAATAATACTCCTCAAGCAGTGTAACTGTTTCTGAAGTCACACGCTGAAGAAAGGTCATCCTGCAACCTCTTGGAATACATGCTCGAGAACAGATTGTAACAAGCTCAACAAATTGATCATAACCATCAGGTACAGGTATGATTCCTTGAACTTTTCCATCCAGGGAATTTCAGCCAATCAGCCTTGTTGAAGTTATACCTTCTTCTGAAACCAGTTTCTTGGGGTCTTATGATGGAAAAAAGTCGACACATTATTGATCTGTGCTGTGTGCTGGGGATAGGAGAATGCACTGATTTATTGCAGTGCTGTGCTACGTTTTCACTTACAAGAGTAGATCAGGGTTGTATCCTCATTCTTTACTATCATGAATGAAGGATAGAGAGTAATTTTCGGCCCATGATAAGAACAGCTTCACCGTTTTCATCCTCATGTGTTACAATCTCCTGTTACTACAGATGTTTTCAAATCAAAGTATCAGGAGGAACAAAAGAGAATTTTTCTGAAGGTGATGTTATTCTCTTGGGTACAATGGGCACTCTTGACTTGGATTCCTGGTTGGACAAAAATAACACTTCCATATGTAGCATGTGAAATTTCTACCGCTAACTGCACATATCTGTATGAATTTCTTGTATGCAAAGGACATCACACTTCTCTTCACGGCATAATTCGTGTAGCAGTTCTTGTTTAGACATTGAAATGCCTTTGATATTCACTGAAATAACTGGCAAAATTGGTTCTGAGAAGAACCATTTATTTAATCGCATCTTGAGCTCATAAATGCTTCTGGAGTGCTGATGTTCACTTCAGTAATGGAAATTTAATTCCAAGTACCTTAGCAGGGGCACCACAAGCAGGAATCAGCTTCACCCCCTACAATTAGATTGTTGTTGTTAGTCATTTACAATTTATTAAAATTCGTATCCACCTTATTCAATACATTAAAATGTTGTTAAGATGAAATTACAACATATGTTTTATCAGAACTAGTTTCAACGCCTTATTTTGCATCATCATCAGCTGAAATACATTCTAGGAAATATTTGGCAAACATATAAGTTTATCTACATCACATAAAACAAATTTTAAAAACATATTGATGATTTAAAGCATGTTGTAATTAAACTATTTCCAAGTCCATATTATCTAAGACTTGCAAGTATTAAACTTTGAATTGATAAAATCCGATGTAAGATAGTTTATATTATCGTGGGTTTAACAAAAAAAAAACGCTGTTTAAGAAACGGACACCACGTTGCTTCCGCAGAACCATATTCGGTACTGGACAGGCTACTGTGACTCAGATCACTGCCCAGTTGAATGTAAGGAGGCAATTGCACCGCATAGGGTTCATCAGCCGACAACCAGCTCCTGTCCTTTTGCTGACACCTGGACACAGAGCTGAAGGACGTGCGTGGGCCCGTGAACATTGGCAGTAGACCATGGAACAGTGGCGGCATGTGGTAAGGTCCAATGAATCCCGGTTGAAGTTGTATCGAGCTGATTGGCGTGTGAGAGTGTGGCGTGTGTCGCATCAAACTATGGATCCTGCGTGTCAACAAGGTTGTGTTGAGGTGGAAGGTGGCTCAGTTCTGGTCTGGGCAGCATTCTCATGGTCACAATTAGGCCCCATTGTCCGGCTGCAGGGAGCACTGACAGGTGCACATTATGTGGACATTCTTTCAGACTATATGCATTCCTTTCTTGACCTAGAGTACCCTGCCATGTTTCAACAGGACAATGCACCCTGTCACCGCTCTGTGGTGGCCTGCAGGTGGCTGGAGAAGCACTCCAGTGGAGTTACGACCATGGATTGGTCCTCCAGATCCCCCGATCTTAATCCAATCGAGCATGTATTTGATGCTGCCGATGACGGTGGTACGCTCCATGAACCCTGCACCAGCTACAGAAGACCAGTTGTGGGAAGCAGTGCAAGATGCTTGGGTCCAGATCCCTCCAGAACGATTCCAACACCTTGTAGAGTCGATGTCTCACCGTATTGGTGCGGTTTTGAGGATTCACAGAGGAGCAACTCGTTATTAACATCACATACAGCATCTTCCCATGACTTTTGGGCGCTCAGTGCTACTGAAAAAAATTGAAGTGAATGAGTGGATTTCGAAACAAAAAATGTAAAAAAATAGTAATGCAGCCTGAGTAAGTATTTTTGACAAACCAAGTCAATGGGAGGTACAAACTGGCACATCTTTTAGAATGAATAGTTTGGAAAGGGGCCTCTGTGTAATAGTAGACAAAAAACATGCACTTTGAATACCACTGGTATAAGGATTACAGTATCTGTTCACATTGAGGTGGCATACTGCTGGTCTCGTGTCAGTAGCAGTAGCGCCAGTTAAATTGGGAAAAGGAGTCTTACAGGGATGCTAAAAGGTTATGTCAACTATTTCACACTAATCCTATTACAGTACTACTACTTCTTCATCACTCCCTCATCAGGCCTTCGAACCATCTTTGGACTCTGTTCTGCTCCGTGCCAATTGCCTTACTTCATTCAGGTCTTTTCCTTGATTCTCAGTTTCACTGAACGTCAGATCCTAATTCATCCGTGGACATGCCTCTCTTCTGGTTCCCTCATGTCTAGCGTGAAACACTTCAGAACCCAGTAGAGCGACTTCTTGGCTTTGTTCCAGACTCTTGTTGACGTTACTCTGCTGTCATGTCTATGAGCCATACAATAAAGTGGGGAGGAATGCAGTCCTGTAGATCTGAAGTTCGGTCTTCTGTGACACTTCCTTCTTGCTGACTAAGCTCTGACAATAATATATAAGTAATAATAATAACAACGTAAACGTTTCCACCTTTTCAATACTACAATATATTCACAAAATTACAAATTACACGGTACTAGTTTCGACCCATCTAGGGGTCATCATCAGCCGTATTGGAGCAAAGATCACCCCTAGATGGGTCGAAACTAGTACCGTGTAATTTGTAATTTTGTGAATATATTGTAGTATTGAAAAGGTGGAAGCGTTTACGTTGTTATTATTATTACTTATATATTATTCTCAGTTCAATACGGACCAAAAACATGAAATTCATAACCATCAATAAGCTCTGACAGCCGGTAATAAATGACATTAGTTTTCTGAACTCTGTTATTGATTTCATGTTCGATCTTAGGCTCTTCGGGAATGTGCCCAGATAATTGTAAGAACTGACTTGCTCCAGTTGTTCTCCATTCCAGTTGTTGATATCTTTTTTCCATGCCTCCAACTTTTATTACTTTGCTAGTAGATGTGTTAACCTGCATACCTGATTCTTCAATTTTTCTTGCCCACTCTATTACTGCTTCCTGTAGATCTTGGGGATTGCTGTTAATTAAGACGTCATTTGCATAGACCAAACTCTCGAGGCACAGGGGCTGTAACTGGCGGTTGCCTACTTTTAAATTTCTTTGTTCTTTATCACTTGGTTCATCAAAATGAAGAATAACAGAAGACTCGGGCAATATCCTTGTTTCATGTCCTCTTCCATTAATCCTGACCATTTCAATAACATCCTTATAGTTGCTGTGAATTCCTCTTAACAATCTTATCTCGAGCTTTTGAAGGTTCTGAAGGGCTTTCCATTCTTGTTCCACAGGCACAAAATTAAAATGCTGTACCTATATCAAAGAATGCCGGTTTTTTTCTCTTCTACTTTGACTGTTCATTTCCTCAGTCAACATTGTAATACAAATAATACAGTCTTGAGTTAGTCGCCCAGTTCTAAAAGCAGCCTGTTCTTCCTTCTCGTCTTATAGCCCACAGAGAAGCCAGACTAAACTTGCATAAATCATTGTTTTATTATTCATTTTACATCCCAAAACTACTTTTATGGTTTTCTGAGACACTGAGGTGCCAGAAATATTGTCCCGTACAAGTTCTTTTACATGCCAGTAAATCTAACGATACTAGGATGACATATTCGAATACCTTGAAACACCACCGGATTGAGCCGGCTTAGAAAACCAGTGCTCTGCCATCTTGTAACAGGTTATTGGGCGAGTTTGAGTTCAACAATTGAGAACAGGTAAGGAGGGCAACAATAGTAATAATAATAAAAATCAGTTATTATAATAGGCATGTGCAGGCCCAGAGGGTTCCAGGATTGTAGTGTGTGCCAACGATAAATAAAGTTAAATTAAATCAAATGATAGTTTCAATAATAACAGTTAGCCTACTTATACTGTATACATTTCCCAACCAGTGGGAGATAACAACTTACAATAGCAAGAATAATTTCCAATCTGAGTTTAAGATTATAACTTCCACTAAAATGTTACCCCAGGATGATCAGGTAATTACAATCAAAAACTGGTGAGGGTCAATTTGAGTTAAGAAGTTGACCTAGCCTGTACATGTGTATGCATCTCTAATGGAAAATTAACAAACTCTAATATGCCACAGGGAATGTATTTGGACAATAAATAAGAAGTGGAATATTAATTTATTCAAGAAAATAAGCTAATTATTTAACAAGATCAACCAAAAAATTTAATTTACCAACAATTAAATTCAGTGAAAATACCTAGATGAATGAGTGCAAAATACTACACGACAAGGTTATAAATAAGTGTAAGTAAAAGATATTTCCAAAGGGGGAATATTTAAAGCAAATAACAACATACATAAACATAATACAAGAAAGGTTAACGGACCAGAGGATCGAGTTAAATTCTTCTACAAAAAATATCCAACGGAAGTGTGCACTCTGAATCGATTTTAACAAGACAGACAATAGAGTAGGGAATGAAGGCAGTTAGGAAGCTGAGAGACATGAGCACAAACATTTCGTTATTAGATACACGCAGCAATGAGTTCGAAACACACGAGAATTTCCATAATGCATTAAAAGTTAGAGCTATTTGGATGCACTGAATGACAGAATTGGGTGTACAGCAGTTCAGAAGTCTGTAGCACATTCACACACAATGCAAAATAGTGGCCTGTGACTCCCTCAACTCCGTCAGTAACTTGAAGAAGAGAATAATCAGTTCAAAAGGCAGCGTTTCAGGAGCGGAAGAAACCAACAACTAAAAGAAAGTGGACTCAAGAAGAGAAGGAATGACACTCTCAAAGGATGAAGGAAATTTGGAAGCAAAGGAAATCAAACACAATGAAAAGTAACCAAAGTTGATTCATCGTACCCTCCAAATGGGTTATTCAAAAGAAGAAGAAGGAGGAGGAAGGTATATCACATGTTATTTTTCTCTCTATATCTGATCTGAAGACATTTGAAGTTGATGGAACAGAGAACCAGCTCTGTCCAAGAAAAGTAACGTGCTCGCCCATCCAGCCAGTATAGCACTCTTGTTCAGCCTGCCAGGTAAGGCAAGTGGCATGTAATTTATGTCATCATAAGTTCCTCATGGAAATTATGAGAGATAGAAGTGACATCATGGGAGCGGAAGAGTTCGGTGATCAACAAAGATGGCAGCCAAGGAGGTAGTTTTAGAATGGTGTACGGGGGATATGTGAAGTAAGTCAGAATATATGTATCGCAGTACAACCTGAGCAAATAAATCCAGTGAGCTGTTGTAAAAATGGGGTATTTCTGAAGTCATAGCCTTTGTGAACCTGTGAGAGACTGATAAGAAGAGAGAGATGAGTTTACTCACTATACACCATCATCCCTTCTCCGTGGAATTTGTCGCGAGCCCATCTTCCCTCATAATAGGAACCATCCTCGAACCACTGTCGCCCGTAGCCGTGCCGCTTACCCCGATACCAATTCCCTTCGTAGTAACTCCCATTGGCATAGTGACCCACACCAAAACCCTGCAAAGAGAAACATCACCAAGTCAACAGTTCTGTATTAAGTATGGTAATATACTTGGGGTACTTTGTATGTGCAAATTAATATACTTCCGGAGTGCATTACCTTCTTCCTACCATTTTCCCACTGTCCAAAATATTCCGTAGCATAATTTCCATCTTCTTGTTCGATGGTCAGAATTCCATAACCATGTCTGTAGCCTCGTTCCCAGTCCCCCTCATACAGCTTGCCTGAATGTGTGTAGAGAGCTCCTTTACCTGCAGACAGTACCATCATTCATTAATCACATCATGTGAGTCACTTTATTAATAATAATAAATGGGGATCCACAGCAACAACTTAACGAACTTCTGTGCTAAGTCTCGTGTATACAACAGCCCTTCCGTCTGGCTGAACAGCATAGAAACTGACACCGTTCTGAATCAGACAACACTAATTATCAGTGCTGTCATAAAAACAACCCCACTGCACTGGCTTCCACTCCTTACTACATCCTCCCACCAGGTCTTTGTCACATGTCTGAGAAACTCAAAATATAGGCCAAGACACCCACAGAATTGCATCGACCTGGCCGAAATCCAGACACTGTTATCTGCTGCTGGCAAAAAAAAGGATGAAAGAAAATTACCCTGGATGGTGAGTCTGGAATGAAGAATAGACTCCAATGAATGGAGAGTGATTTTCAACCCTATACATCCCCCGCCCAGATTTCATCTTCCGTGGAGAGTATGGGTCCCACTAAACAGACTGCACATTGGGCACGGAAGTTTGGGACCTACGAACTTGTCCAATCTGCGATTGCACGGAAGAACCTATTACCTCCAGATGCCCACACAGACCTTTCTCCAGGACTGTCGACGACCTTCTGACAGACATCCTAGTTTATTTCATCTGTAAATTTATGGGTATTTCATGGTGTGGGTTACTATAGTCACGCTCTGGTTTGTGAAGCATGGGCAACGGCTCAGTGACCTAGAAGTGCACCTGAGAGTTGGGATGCAGGTTGCCATGGAATGGGAGTGGGCATCTCAAACATATTCTGAATCATGGCCATCCTTGTCTTCAGGCAGCTAAGACTATGCAATCCACCAGTGGTCTCTAACCCGTTACAGGAGAGATACTCACTTGGACTATGTGTAAGTAAGGGTAGCATCCTGCTTCACAGAATCTTCATCGAGCACGCTCAGAATGTTTGAAGCAAGCCTCGGACCTATGGGAGCAATGGAGTCCCACTCCCATTTGACAGATGAGGGACACCTTAGAAACAATTTGATGAACGAAATAGAATTTGATGGGGAGCTATCAATATTAATGGGAAGAAAGTAGAACTGGCTGAATCAGCAAGATGGATGTGTTAGGAGTTAATGATATTCGGGTAAGGGGAGATAACGAGGTAGATATACGAGATTATAAAGTGTACCTGATGGGTGTTAAAAAGGGAAAGGCAGAGTGTGGGATAGGACTGTTCACCAACAATACTATTGCACGCAACATACTTTCTGACATGATATATGATACTGTGCCCTGCATCCAGTTCCCTGCAAAACATTAAGAATTTCACCTTATTTTCTTGGCACGGCATAAAAGCCTATACAGTATCATGCCTTTAAGTATGGGCTGTGAACGTGTTAATGACAACATAGATTTTGTGGTTGGAGAAATTAGTACGAGAATCTCAGTGTATTCAGGATGTGAGGGTGCAGATGAGGATGAAGTTGACAAGTTTTATGAAAATGAGTGACATCGTAGTCAGGGTCAACAGCAAGGATAGAATAGTGCCAATGGTCGATTTCAATGCAAGAGATGGAAATCGAACTGAAGGATACGAAAGGGAGATTGATAAATGTGGGGAACATATGGAAGCTAATAGGAATGGGAAGCATTTACTGGACTTCTGTGCTAGTATGGGATTAGCAGTTACAAATACATTCTTCAAGCATAAGGCTATTCACCGCTTACGTATGGGAGAGTAGGGGCATCAGATCCATAATAGACTATAACATAACAGACTTTGAATTCAGGAAATCTGTCAGGAATGTGAGAATGTGAGGGTATTCTGGGGATTTTTTGATACAGATCACTGATATGTTAGTAAAGTAAGTAAATCTAGGCCTCGGATAGAGAAAGTGAAAACTGTCTGCAAACGAATAAGGGTAGAAAAGCTCCAGGATGAGGAAATTAGACAGAAATATATGGATGTGATTAGTGAGAAATTCCAAACAGTGGACAGTAAGCAGGCTCAGGCTACAGAAAGAGAATGGGTGGCATACAGGGATGCTGTAGTAGAAACAGCAAGGAATATCTTGGAACAACTGTGTGTAAAGAAGGGAAAAGTGAACATCTTGGTGGAATGATAAAGTAAAAGCAACTTGTAAACATACAAAGAACGCATATCAGAAATGGCTCCAAACAAGGACTAGTGCTGACAGGGAGAGAGCGACAATCCAAGAAGTCGTGGGAAGATTTTGGTAATAACCTGGAAAGGCTAGGTCAAGCAGCAAGGCAACCTTTCTGGACAGTAATAAAGAATCTTTGGAAGGGAGGGATTTTATTTATTTATTTAGTGAATGGATTTTTGGATACATGTTGAGAAACATAATTACATTCATCACTGTAAACAAACATCTAGTTCTTGGATGTAACTGATAGAATTTAGGGTTGCCGTTGGGAATTCGTCATACTCTCCTCCGTAAGCTCTATCTCTGCAGTCTTCCCTAGCATGTTGAATGGTCTGCCGTGGTGCACTGCAGTCACATGTGGGTGAGGATTGCACTCTCCACTTGAAGAGCGAGTCTCCACATCTTCCATGCCCTGTTCTCAACTGAATGACTGTTGTCCATACCATACGAGGTAGATCAAACCCAGGGACCATCTCAGAAGATGCAAGGTAACGGCTGAAATGTTTCCAGAGCATTTTGAAGCCATTCTCTTCTCCAGGAATCAATGATGTTAAATCTAGTGGGACTGTTCCCAAGTGTGAGAGGAGGATGTCTTGAATGAAGTCTGTTGATTTTAAGATCAGGAATATCAGAATGCAGTGGTAGTCCAGGGTTTGCTAAGATTTTATGGTATTCCCTAATCAATGCTTTTTTCCTTCGAAGATTTGAGGCTTAGGACAGGCAGCCAAATGGTGGGTGTAGACCTAATTGTTCTTGAAGTAATACGCATAGTATTATTAAGTTGGGCATCAATTTTTTACTTGGGCACTGTTCAACCATACTGGCACACAATATTTTGACGCAGAGTATATCAGGCTCAATGCAGAGGTCCGCAAAGTTGTCACAGATGATGCCCACGGGGTTCCACAAAGATTTGATGTTATTTCACAGTTTAGCAGCAGTTTTTGTGAGGTGTGATTTATAAGACAGCCATCCATATATACTTCCAGTGTTCTATTGGATTCTCTATTATTAAGATAAAAACAAGACACTTCAGTTTTAGCTGTGTTTGGATGTATCCTGCTAGTATAGAGAGATCAGTTGTCAGTACTTCTTCCATGGTTTCAAACAGAGTTGTCAGCATAGCCAAATTTCTTACAGGCTGTTTCTGGCATATCAGCAATGTAAGAGAATAAATAGCAGAGGGGCTAGTACTGATCCTTGAGGTAAGCCATTTTTCAGAAACTTCTGGATGCTAATATTGTTTCTTATGGTGACTTGGAATCCTCTGTTACCAGTCATGTTGTCAATAATCTTTGTAATTTTTTGGCATGGAATGATCTTCATCAGCTTATAGAGTAGGCCTTGTCTCCATACAGTATCATAAGCTCCTGATGGATCTATGAAAGCCACAGATGTTTTCATCTTCTTCTGAAAGCCCACTTCAATATGTGGTGTGAATGCCAGGACTTGGGTCTGCACAGCTTCGGTTGGGATAAAAGCCGGCTTGTTCTACATGGACTGCCGAAAGTATTGTTTGTCCAATCCTGTTAAGTATTACTCTTTCCAGAAGTTTAAAAATCACACTAAGCAATACAACAGGATGATAACTTAGTGGAAGATCTCCAGGTTTGCCTGGTTTTAGGAGAGCAATTATCTTGGCATAATTAAGCTCTTCAGGTATGTGTACTGTTTTTAATAGTTTAATTTTGCTAGCCATGCCTTCATATATTTACCAGACTTGACAAGAAACTGTGGCAGGATACCATCAAAACCAGGAGCTTTGCCAGGTTTTATGTCCTTTATTGTCGCTGCATCTTCAGGAGTGATGCCATGCGAATATTCACTGTTACAATCAGCTGCTGCTTTCAGCTCTTTTAGATCCGGTTTATATGTGGGTTGTTGTCCCTTGGTGATTTGTTCCTTTAGATGTTTTAACAATGTGTGCAGAAATTTTGCAGGTGCTACGTGGTTTTTTTGTCATATGATATGACTGGCTCACTAGGTGACACGCGAACACGATTTCGGTGGCACGCCACATGACCATATTTTGTAATATAGACTATACATATCTCGTGCATTGCATTCGGCGACTCACGGTAGTCCGGCTTACTGGCAATTGATAGTTGCAAACGGAGAATTAACATATGAGTAACAACACAGAAAAGGTTTCCACCTATTCAATACAAAATATATTCACAATATTTTAAAATTACATGGTACTAGTTTCGGCCCATCTAGGGGTCATCATCAGCCACATCAAAGCAAAGATCACTCTTGACGAAATCCTAAGAACATGCTAATTTTAACAGTAAGATTATAACCCTTAAAAACGGAGAATTGTCCATAATTTGAACGATTCCAGCATCCTGTTCGGAAGTAGTTCTTCTTTTTTTAGCTATTGGCTTTACTTCGCACCGACACATACGTCTTATGGCGACAACGGGACAGGAAAGGGCTAGGAGTGGGAAGGAAGCGGCCGTGGCCTAAATTAAGGTACAGCAGCAGCATTTGCCTGGTGCGAAAATGGGAAACCACGGAAAACCAACTTCAGGGCTGCCGACAGTGGGGTTTGAACCTACTATCTCTGGAATACTGGATACTGGCCGCACTTAAGTGACTGCAGCTATCGAGCTCGGTAGTAGTTCTTCTAGGAGCCTTGTTACGTGTCCTATGATCTACCAATCCTTCTTCACCTCGTTCTTGCCATATTTCTACCCATCTTCAAACTGTCTTAAGACTGCATGGTATTGCTTGAGCTATTGTTTGGGGGACCATGTGAGCCTCCCACATGCCAATAATACGGCCTCGATTCACCTGTGATAAGATAGGAGCCATCCTACAATGTTTATAACGAAATGTAGGCCGGAATACACACACTGTGTATTGAGCACTACCTGCTCACTCCCTTCCCCTCTTTCTCGGTACTGTTGTTGTTGTTGTTGTCAGAGAGGTTATGGGCTCTATTATTTCACCCAGCCACTACACTTATTATCGTGATATTACACTTATAATGTGAAATCACACGCAATTAGTCCACAACGAAGGTCACACGCAATAAATTTCACTACGAAGGTCTCAAGAACAGTTGAGCATCAGGTCTATGTGCACATCTTACGTAACGCGAAACAGAACAAAGGAAGTGCGTAGAAGCAAAAAAACAGTGGAAGCAGGAGTATGTAACGGTGCAAACAAGAAACAGACAGTAATTTACAAATGAATATGAGAGTCATCCAAATATTGATTGATAGCGTGTATTAGAGCAGGAGACATATCGGTAAGCAAGCAGGAGACATTGGTGGGGAGAGCTTTCTGAAGACTGAGAAGACGAGAAATAAAAGCCGGACGAAAAGAATCATACACAGGGCATTGGAATAATAAATGATTTACATCAGCACTCAGAGTACCACATAAACAGGAGGAGTGAGGGGAGAGGTTAAAACGATGTTTATACAGAGGAGTAAGAGCATGGTTAAAGCGAAGACGAATAATGTTGGTAATGTGACGGCGAGAATAGTTACCCTTCAAATACCAAGGATAGGGAGGAATACAAGGCTGAATATTGTAATAATAGCGACCTTTATAAGAAGCTGATCGAGTCCAATCTTCTTGCCACTGAGCATAAGCATAATGTTTAAGAATTGGATAAAAATCGGGTAGAGGAACTGCAAGTTTAAGTAGGGATTTGCCACCACGAACAGCTCGCTTAGCGAATAAATCTGCCTGTTCATTCCCATAGATACCTATATGACTAGGGACCCAGACAAAAGTGAGAACCACCCCAGATTGATACAAAGTATAAATGAGACTTTTAACATGATACAAATACCAGTTAAAAGAAAGATGAGATGACTTGAGCGACTGAACCGCACTGAGGGAATCCGTATAAATAGCTGCGTTAGGTATAGAATGATGCTTAATGTACATGAGAGCTTGACGAATAGCAAAAATTTCCGCAGTGTAGATAGAAAAGTCACTGGGTAAACGATAGAGTTCAGCAACATTGGTATTGACAATATAGAACGCTGCTCCAACGCCAGAAGAGTTTTTTGAGCCGTCTGTATATATGTGGACGCCAGAATCACTTGGAGCAAAACGTAGCTTCTTAAAAGGAGGGCCAGTCAACGAAGAACCAGGAAGAGAAGAGGAAAAAGAATATGTAGGGGAGATAATGATAGAAGGAACAAAAAATAAACAATCAAAATTTACTGAATAAACGGGGAAAGAAGCAGTGCGTAAGATAGTGTTTTTATAGGAAAGAAGAAATTGATATGCATACAACAAAGCAGGCATCTTACGACGGCGGGCCTGTGAAAGAAGAGAATATTCATCTAATAACTGCAATTTAGGAAGCAATGGGTGTTGAGCCAGAGCAAATCTTTTAAGTAAATATTTAGATGTGATCATTTTACGGCGAATGGGAAGAGGGAGTTCACCGGTCTCGACAAGGAGAGCATTAGTAGGGGTAGACAACAATGCTCCAACACAAGTTCTCAGGGCTTTAAATTGTAAAGTATTTAAGTGGTTAAGAACAGAATCCGACGCAGTATCTATAACATGCGCACAGTAGTCGAGTCTAGAGCGAATAGTAGCGGAATATAACAACTGAGCTGTGCCAGGGTCAGCACCCCATGATCGTCTAGTAACCACTTGGAGAATTTTAATATACATATCAGAAGAATGACGTAACTGAGTAATATGATGTTTCCAAGATAATGAGCGGTCTAGCATAACACCAAGGTATTTATGGGAGGAACAAAAAGGAATGACATGTGAATCGAAAACAAGTGGCTCAGAGTTAAACCTACGCTTAGAGGTAAAAAACATTGCACAGCATTTGGAGGTAGAAAGTTGAAGACCATGGAAAGTAAGCCATGTAATGACTTGCTCCATTAGCTGATATATATGGTGACGACACACATCGACATTACTATGAGAGTAATAAAGAACTATATCATCAGCATAAAAGAGAATGCGAGCTTGTTGGGTAACCAATTGTTCAAGATTACTCATATACAGGGCGAAAAGCAGACCACTTAAAATGTCTCCCTGAGGAACACCGACAGATGACAGACGACAAGGAAGAGAAGAATAAGCAGATTTAAGTGAAAGTTTCCGATACGTAAACAAATTACTCAAGATGTGGAGAAAATGAGCAGGAAAACCTTTCTGTGCAAGATTAGTCCAGAGAAGATGAAGTGGTATGGAGTCAAAAGCTCCTCGTATGTCCAAAAAAATAGCAATAAGACAATCCTTACGAATTTGCGCTAATAAAATATCGATAAGTAAAATGTTAATAGCATCTTGAGCACAACGACCTTTAAAGTAGGCGAATTGATATTTGGGAACCAAATTATAATATTCAAGAGACCACAGGATTCGTTGAAGGAGAATTTTTAAAAACGTCTTGCGGATACACGAACCAAGGACAATCCCTCGAAAGCCGTTAGCGTCAGTTTGAAGGTGACCAGGTTTGGGGATAGGCACTAAAAAAAAATCATTCCAAGAAGTAGGGACAGAAGTAGTGAGAAGTATATTATTATAGAGAGCTAATAAAGCTTGTTTAGCACGTAGAGGGAGAATCCGAAGCATATCATATGATATATAATCAGGGCCCGGAGACGAACTCTTTGCATTACACAAGGTGGCCTCAAGTTCAGAAAGGTGTATAGGTTGGAGTAATACAGAAAAGCGGGAAGAGCATGGAGACAGGGGGATAGTAAAGTCAGGCACGACATAATCAGGAGTGAGGGAGTTGAGAAAAATAGATAGAATCTGAGGAGGGGTGACAGAGGGTGGAATGTATTGAGAAGCTCGGGTAAGGGAACGAATTGCACTCCATAAGTGAGAAGACGAAGTATGAGGGTTTAGGGAGGAAATAAAAGATCGCCATGCAGCACGGCGTTTAGAAAGAAAAACTCGTCTAGTATGAGCAATATGTTGTTTAAGACGGAAATAATGGTGGGGGGCTAATGTTTTCCTATATATCCGGAATAAACGGCGTCGTTTAAGAACCAGATTATGGCACTCCGAGTCCCACCATCGTAAAAAGGAAGAGGGGCGCGCAGAGTGGGAAGAAATAGGTTGATAGGGATGATAAAGATCGAGATAATCTTGTATAAATTGAAAGAGAGTAGAAAAGGACAAAATATTATCCGAAATAAGCTCAATACGATGGGTAACATAAGAAATAAAAGATACTCTATCAAAGTGACGGAAGGAGCGAACATTACTGAGACATGTAGGAGCAGAAGAAGAACTAGGAAACCTACCAAGACCATACGTAAGAATAATAGGGAAATGGTCGCTAGAATGTGTATCAGTAAGACGGTGCCAAGTTACAATCGAAGCCATTGCAGGACGACATAATGATAAATCCACAGCGCTGGGAGGAGAGCCAGGGGGAGTGAGGCGCGTGGGAGAACCATCGTTTAAAATGACAAAGTCATGCAATTGGGAGGCGGTGAGGAAATAAGAACCCAGAGAAGTATCACTACTGCTTCCCCACATAGAATGATGAAGATTGAAGTCCCCTAAGAGGAGAAGCTCGTTATGAGAAGAAAATTGCTGCAAGAAGCGACACCATTGAATGTGAGAAATAGAAAGATCTGGAGGGCAATAAAGGTTAATAATGGAACAGCGATTATATGAGATACCAATAACAAATGTATGGGGTAGACAATACGAGATATGAAGACGTTGATAGGATAAACTATGGTGAATAAATAAAGCAACACCACCGTAACCAACACCATCACAGCGTTCAACATTAAAGCCATTTAAATAAAACTCAGAGGAGGGGGAAAACCAAGTCTCCTGTAATGCTATAATGAATGGGGAAATTTCATTTATAAAAAATTGTAACTCATACCGTTTAGAAGAAATACTCCTAGCATTCCACTGCAGGATACGTAGCATCTAAAGAGAACATAGTGTGCACACAGTCACGAAGCTTAAGTGTATGTGCGACATGCGGCTGGTCCCCTAATAATTGAATAAGTTGTAGAAATAGTTGATGAATACCACTTTGGAGATACGCCTTTTGGCGTAGTACAGGGGAACTAGATGATTGAGAAGGAGCTGAAGGTAAACACTGAGAATTACGGGACGTAGACGGAATCGGGGACGGGGAGGATGAAGATGAAGTGGATGGAAGGACCGAGGTATGTGAAGACACTGGAGGGGGTCGGATGAGATTAAGATATCCAGACTTATCGAAACCAGGTGTTGGAATGGGACGGGGCTCTGTCATAACCACCTGAGTAAATTTACGTTTCCTCGGGGTTTCCACAGGTGAAGTGGAACTAGTAGAAGGAAGAGGTGGAAAAAGATGGGTATTATTGGACATGTCAAATTGGGTCGAGGGTATTCTAGCAGACGCCTCGGAAAAGGATAGATTTTCGGTACACATAAGCTTTTTAAGGGCAGTTTGCTGTTGATGAGTAGGGCAGTTTGATGAGCCAGTATAATGTTCCTGATGACAGTGAACACAGCGGCGAATATTTTCCTGACACTCTGATGTAAGGTGATGTAACGCGCAATGTCCACATCGGGGTGACTTAGCCTGACAGTTTTTAATCGTGTGTCCATATCGCTGACATTTTGAACAGATAATCGGGGAAAATATGAAAGGGGAAACCTCTAAATGCACTTGAAACAAAGAGACATATTGAGGAAGAGTCTGAGAACGAAAAACAATCTTAACTGTGCCAGTAGGAACATAGTTCACTCCACTGGGCTCCACAACCTTGCGGTTAAGCCGCTTGACCGATTTGACCCGAACATCAGATTTGAGGTATTTAAGAATGTCAGCATCAGAAACATCCTTTTCCACACCGCGTATAAGTCCAACACGAAAGATATTAGAACTGGGAATATATGCTTTCAAAGAGTGAGTTGCAAGTATTGAATGACGTAGAAAGGAATTAGCTTGGATCGCGGAACTAAATTCCACCAATAATCTATTGCGTCCTTTGGGCGTTATACCTTTCACAAAAATATCATGATCGTAAAACAAGCGCCTAAGCGCCATGGGATGTAGCCCACCAATATTTTTCGACTTAGTTGATTCAACAAATACAATAAATGGGCCAAAATGAGCCTGTTGATAAACCTCCAACTCTTCAGGAGGTGGGGGAGGTGGAGGAGGCGGCTGAGCGGCATTAGACTGTTGAGGTTGTAAAGGCTGCTGTAATGAAGTCGTATTTGAAGTGAGATTAATCAAATCGGTTTGCATCGGCACAGTTTCTTCACGGCCAACATTGGCATTAGATGAGGGATCCGGTGCCTCATCTCCTCCACTGTCAGTATCCATCACCAAAGCGTACACAGACACACACTCGCCAAACGGTCACACACTACTTGTCACCGCAGGCAAACACCAGACTGCAACCAAAGAACGATCCGCACCGTACGAGACACACGAACGGACTCGAAGGTTCTCGGTACTGGAGTTGCCTTCAGCACTAGTGTTGGCTACTTCTTCTTCTTCTTTCTTTGTGTTGTTGGGCGCTGCACACACGCAATTTACCCAGTCACCAATTGAACACTCGCTTGAACACTTTAGTCACTATGTTTTATTATTAATATGAAAAGGACATTTATACGATTAGACAATTTATTATTAGTAACAAGAAAAAGAATGTTGAAATTACGGAAAGCTAGATACATCACATTGAGGAATTTCAAGTGTGTGGGAGGATTCAAAGACAAATATTACATTGGTTTAAGTAGTCCGTGATGGCTAGTACAATTTCCGGTGTGGGATTGGATACCAGGCAAGAGACACATGTGGGAAAGGCAACCTTTTGTTCTAATAATCTACGAAAGAGAATATTTTGTTGTGAGTTAAATATTTTACATTGAAGAATAATGTGATTAGCATCCCCAATAGCGTTACCACAGTTACATAGCGGTGAGTCAGTTAATTGTATTTGAAATTTATAGGCCGGTGTTAGTACATGGTTAAAACGAAGGCGAATGATAGTGGTAACATGCCGACGTGTGTAGTTCCCTTTAGCAAACCATGGCCGTAAACAGATAGAAGGTTGCACTCTAAAATAAAAACCACCCTTAAAAGTCGCAGATCCTGTCCAATCGTCCTGCCATTCCTGACATAGTGCTTGTTTGATGAGAGGTTGAATATCAGTAGCGGGAAGAGCAATGTTACATTTGAACCCATTTCCTAAAGCAGCGTCTTTGGCAAGAAAATCAGCTTTAAGATTACCATGAATATTAGAATGTCCGGGAATCCAGACCAACGTTATATCCTGATGGTGTTGATCTAGGTTAAATAATAGTTTTTTAATATTGAGAACATACCACGAACTGTGATTTTGAGTTGAATGTATGCATTTCAGAACACTCAGGGAATCAGAAAATATGATGGTTTTGGGTATAGCATGAAGTTTGACATATAATAGGGCCTGTCGAATAGCGAATGCTTCAGCAGTGAAGATAGAAGCATGTTTGGGGAGTGAGAATTTACCGGATGTATTGGAGGAAGGTATATAGTAAGCTGCTCCAACACCTTGGTCATTTCGAGAACCATCCGTATAAATGCTTAAGGTATCCTGTTGAGGAGATAGGCATACTGGGAAGGGAAAAGAAGTATTAAGAGACGATTGTATACGTTGATGGGTATTGAATCCGAAATGGGAGATAATAAGTTGTGGTTTGTACAATGATATAGAATATGGGAAAGAATAATGAGGTAAAGAGGGACATTTAATGACTTGAGTGTTATAATCCCGGATGTTTTCAAAGGCTGTTAAGAGAGCAGGTGGTTTTAATTTAGTATTAGGGTATTTTTGAAAATATTCCGAAAGAAGTTGTAATTTAGGAAATAACAAATAGGATGTAAGCGAGATTTTTCTTAGTAAGAACTTGTTTGCAAGAAACTTTCTACGTAAGAACAACGGCATTTCTCCAGTTTCAACCAGCAACGCGTTGGTGGGGGTTGATTGCAATGCACCAATACATAGTCGTATCGCTTTGTATTGAATTACGTCTAATTTATGAACAAGGGTGGCAGCTGCCATGTTAAAAAAGAAGCAACCGTAATCTAACCTGGATCGTATGGTATTCTTATATATTGTCAACGCCATGACTGGGTCCGCACCCCATTTTCGCCTGACGATAGCTTTGAGAATATTTAAAAAAAGGTTTGTTTTATAAGATAGGGATTCAAAATGATATTTCCATGTTAACTTATCATCTAAATATATACCTAAATATTTATAGGTTGTACGAATTGGAATGCTTAAATTACTACTTTGTATTGGTGATTGATCATAACGTCGTTTATTGGTGAATACCATGGCAGCACACTTATTCTGTGAAACTTCAAATCCATGTTCATTGAACCACTGATGTGCGTTGTCGAGTACATGTGAGATGGTTTCTCTGGCTTCCAAAACGGTACTTTTAGTAACATATATTAGGACATCATCAGCATACGTAATTATACGAGCATCACGAGTAATGAGTGTTTCAAGATCCTTTAGGTATAATGCGAATAAAAGACCACTTAGGACATCACCTTGGGGTAGGCCCTTAGAACTATAACGAATATTAGGAGGCTGCCATGATGATTTAACGTGTAGGCATCGATAGTATAAAAGTTGCCCTATGATAGTTATAAAGTTGGGAGGGAATTTCATAGCCATTAGTTTTTGTAGTAAGACATGAATATTAACATTATCATATGCCTGTTTGATATCTATGAAAAGGGCAAGAGTATCATGTTTGCGAAATCTAGCTAAAGTAAGATCAGTTAAGAAAATGTTGATAGCATCAAAAGTACTTCGTCCTTTGATAAAAGCAAATTGGTATTTGGGCAATAAATTATGATATTCTAAACACCATAATAAGCGACTGAGCAGTATACGTAGAAAAACTTTCCTAATACAGGATCCCAAGGTTATGCCTCGGTACCGTGGATATACTTGTCCTTCAGTGGGGGATTTCTCTAATGGCACTAGGAGAAATTGATTCCAGTCCTGTGGAATTGTGGCGGACGTTAAAATCGAATTGAAGTACATGATTAGAATTTTTTGAGCTTTGTGAGGGAGATGATGTATCATTTTATAGGTAATGCAATCCGGACCTGGGGAAGTGGAAGTCTTACCTTCAACAGCGTTGAGGAATTCTATTAGTTCAATAGGTTGCAGAAGTGTGTCAAATTGTACATTATGTACGGACGTAGACAACGGAAATTGGGGCATTACAAAATCTGGAGTTAGTTCATTATAAAATGTTTGGAGATTATCATGATGAATGGTAACAGTATTGTGTCGTCGGGGTATACGACCTATGGATCGAATAGCAGACCAAATAAGTTGAGGATTAGTATTTCTATGAATAGTAGAAATGAATTTTTTCCAGGATTCCTTTCGTTTATGATTAAAGGTGCGTTTCATAAGTGCAGTATACTTCTGATAAAGGATATAATTATAATAGGTGAAGTTAGTTCGAAGTTTTCGAAATAAAATTTTGCGGCGTTTGACCATTGCCTCACATTGTTTATCCCACCATCGAATTACAATTTGTTCAGGCTTGGACTTGAATGTTGTGGGGTGTATAGGGTGATACATATTTAGATATTCGGTAATTGCGGTAAGAAGGGATGAATATTGTATGATAGGGGAAGAACTGACTTTGAGCTGGGCATTCAAATAGCTATTAAACATATCGAAATCAAAATCATGGAGGGACCTGTCAAGCCGGTGTTGGTTAGTTGTAGGGGAATCAAAATGCAGAGATCTAATATTCCCACTAAGTGAAAGAAATATGGGGAAATGGTCACTGAGATGAGTATCTTTAATAGTTTGCCAAAAACTTCGGTGACCCAATGAGAGACTACAAATAGAAAGATCGACAGCGCTTTTAGCTTGCCCCGGTGCTGTGAGTCGTGTTGGGGAGCCATCATTTAAGATAAGGAGGTCTAGGGTTTGTGTTACATTAAGAATTTTCCTACCTTTTGTAGAAATGTGTGGAGATCCCCATGCAGTGTGATGGGCATTCATATCACCGGCAATTATAAATTGAGAATAAGAAGTAAACTGATAGAAAAAATTATACCATTGTGTGGCTGTACCCTGTATACGCGGGGGACAATAAAGATTCACAATGACTAAGTCATTAATTTTTACTACTACAATAAAGGTGCCTGTTATATATTGAGCAACCTCCAAGCGTTGATATGGTATTCCAGTGGCAATAAGGGTTAGCACGCCGCCATATCCACCACCATCCATACGTTCCGCCTTATAACCAGCAAATCGAAAAGTATACATGGGTTTCAACCAAGATTCTTGAATTAATATGATATGGGGATGATATTCAGTAATAAGGTTAACTAACTCATGTCTCTTACCTAGTATACTTTTACAATTCCACTGGAGAATCGAAATTGCCATGTTCGAAAAGACTATTGACTTTATCATTGATACTCTTAACTAAGTGACTCCATTGGGGGTTACCCCCTAATAATTCCATGAGTAGTACAAACTCAGCACGTAGGGCCGATTGTAGTTTACTCGGGTTAAAGGATAATGAATTATCCTTCTGGAAACTACTTCCAGGTTCATTATTAGAGGATGAAACTGTAGACCGAGTCCCGGAACCACTCGGGGCGTGTGTAGTAGGAGTGTTGTGATATGTACGATGTTCAATTCTGGGAGTTCCAATTAATTGAAGATAACCTTCCTTATCATAACCAGGTGGAGGAGGGACCCGAGGTTCACGAGAGATAACTTCCGTAAATTTCCTTTTCCTAGGAAGCTCAACAGTTGGGTTGGATTCAGAAGAGTGTAATGGTGGAAACTGCTGCGTAACTGAAAGTGGGTTATATACCTTTGGCTGTACTTGAGTTTGTGCCTCTTCGAAATATATATTTTGAAGGCACATAATTTTTTTAATAGTAACTTGTTTGTGATGTACTTCACATAAATGTGATCCCACAGAATGATTAAGATTACAGTGGAGACATTTTAACAGCGTTTGCTGACATTCCCGTGTGGAATGGGATAGTGAACATCTCCCACAACGGGAACTGCTGGCTCTACAATTTTTTGCACTGTGACCATATCGCTGACATTTTTGACAGATAATAGGATTATAAATAAAGACTTCAACTTCTAAGAGCACATTAAAAATAGAAACATGTTCCGGTAGGTGTTGAGATTTGAAAATTACTTTTACAGAACCGGTAGGAACGTAATCTGTTTTATCACCAACACTAATCTTCCTGTTCATACGCTGCACTTGTTTAATGGGTTCGGGAGAATCAATAAATTGCATGATGTCTTCGTTGGATAAATCTTTATCCACACCCCGAATTATTCCGACACGATAAAGGCTGGAAGAGGGAATGTAGGCTTTAAGTTTCTTTTCTGGTAAGAGGGGATGTTGCAAAAAACTGTTAGCGTGTTGGCCAGACTTAAAGGCAAGTTGAATCCGGCGAGCACCTTTACGACTGACAGTTTTTATGCCACTGATCTTATTGTCATAAAAAAGGCGACCCAAAGCCATCGGATGTAAATTGCCGGTATTATTAGTACCAACAGGTTCAACATTAATCAAAAATGGTCCCCTATGAGTACGCGGATACAATTCGAGAGGTGTTGAGATATCGTTATTTGTAGAGAGATTTTTGTCGGCAGGAGGCCGTTCATCAGTAGAGTTCACTGCAACCTGTTCATTCTTTGCGGGAATTTCTTCTTCGTGATCGACCTCCAAATCCATGTCCAGATTCGGGGGACGGTTAGTGCCACCGCCTCCAACTGCTGTCGCCATGTATCTCACTTCACTCACCACTAACAAAACTACACGAAAGCACACGTCAGCGAAGAAACGATGTGTACCGCACCGCAGGTACTGACGAACTATGTGTTGGCTACTGAATGTATGATTCGAAGCAGTGTATCGATTCATTCAAGTGCCCGAGTGAATCGATTCACAGGAACGGCGAGCTCACGGCACATGATTCAGCTTACTCCCAGTGGACAGTGCTGAGTGGCGCACTCGCTGGACGTTGACGGGGAGCCGAGCTTCCGCTGCAGCGAGACAGTGAATCAGTGAATCATGGTACATCGAAAGAATCGTGAACGAGGGCGGCTCAGTGAGACACAAGATACACACGGCTCCTTATCGGCTCACTGTAGCGAGACACACAGTGAGCCATGCTACACTGAAAGAATCGTATGCTATAATGGACTCTCGAGCTCAGCTCCTTTGAAAATAATACCCATTTGCATTCACTGTCCTCTTCTTACAGGGAGGTTTAAATAATAGATGGATTTATTTGCAGTGTTAAAAAGGTAGTCACAACATAATTCTGAAGTAGCTAGTAAGTAGGTAGGTTATTAGGTTATACTATTTATTAGTTTAATGAATCTTAGTATTATAACTTAGTTGACATTTGACAATTAAACTCGACTCTAGCCTGTCCTATGACTATGAGTCATGCTCATGACCACTCAAAAGTACCTGTTTTATATTGGGAAGAAGGGCTCAGTATTCTCTCAGTTCATATGTCACATCGTTGCACAAGACTTCAATCGTAATTATGTGGACATCTCGGGTAGCCTATACAAAATATGACTATTAAAAAAAAATCCTCAGCTGATAGAAAAATACTTTTTAAAAAAAATGACTGAGCGAGTTGTCGTGCGGTTAATATCGCGTGGCTATGCGCTTGCATTCGGGGGATGGTGGGTTCGAATCCCACCGTCGGCAGCCGTTAAGATGGTTTTTCCGTAGTTTCTCCATTTTCACACCAGGAAATGCTGGGACTGTACCTTAATTCAGGTCATGGCTGCTACCTTCCTAATCCTAACCTTTCCCACCCTGCGTCACCGGAAACCTTCGATGTATTAGAGTAACTAGCATTTTTTCTAAGAAAGGAGTTCATAGTATGAAGACCAGATGGCAACTGCGAGCACTGAATGCTGTTGCTGCTGTCTTACCAGTACATAGGTCTACTTCACAGATGCAGTAGGAGCGGTGACCAATGAGCCGTGAATCGGATCACTGTATCGATTCAGTAACGTGAACGGAATCAAATGAATCGATTCAGTAAAATGAATCGAATGTCCCATCACTATTCAGCACTATCCCTTCACTCTCTCCCCTCCTTTTCAGTACTGGAGTGGGGCAGTGTTGATTGTTTATATCGGGACACCATTAATGTGCGTGCGTGTACTCTGTTAAGCGGCGGCTCTGTGCGTCGCCGACAGCGGGAATGTCACGGTCCGCTGAGAGACAAGACTTCGAATCTACAAATCACTAGCTAGACGAATCCTCACACATGGAAGTGAAGCATGAACAATTAAGAGACAAGATGAAATCAGGATCAGAGTTAGTGAGATGAAATTTATGAGACGTACAGCAGGATACATACGATGGGATCATAAAAGGAACGAAGATGTGGGGAAAGAACTAAAAATTAGAACCTGTATTAATGTACATAGGAACCTACAGAAAGAACTGGCAAGACCACATGAACAGAATGACTAGTGAGTACGATACCAAACCAGGCGGGGGCACGATCTATTGGACGCCCAGCTAAAGGATGTGTTGAGACCGTAACAGGCCACCTCACTGGCGTAGCCAAGGGGGGGGGGTAGGGGGGCCGGGCCCCCCCAAAATATTTTCTGAAACTAGAGCGAGGATCAGCCGTTGTTTTACGTACGGTACGAACAACTTAAAAACGTACGCCAAAATGTTAAATTAACGTAGCGACAAGAATCTACTAGCAGGGCTCAATAGGGCCATACATAATTCTCCATATTGTACTGCTTGAATGAAAGGAAAACACTTAGGATTGTGATGCGCGGGGATATTTCCCTGTAGATGTCTCGGTATTGGGAATGTAACCGTGTGTTGACAAATGTCAAGACATGAAGAAAGGGGCAGTTAGCAAGGGATTACTCAGTAGGGGGCCGGAACGTGACCACCGAGATAACGGGGGCTACGTGCAGAAACAGTTGCAAGCTCACAACATCGTGTCATCTTTTGCATATCGGTTCCAGGAAACAACAATGTCCTAGGGATCCTCGGGTTGTACCGTGGTTGAGAGATGTGCTGTGTTTAAGTTGCAGCGTTAGGAAGACTGTGACAGAATTGTGAGCTGCACGTTAGTTCCTCATTTTGTGCCGTATAAGTAACTTTTTTTTAAGAGGGGCCGTTTTGTCACTGAAAAGCCAATACTGTGCATCCTCGGTAAGTTATGAAAAAGTTATTTTTTTATTCTTACAGTAGCAAGACAATCGCGGATGCGTGCCTAAGTTCGATAGGTAGGCCTATATATTTTGTCAAAAGCCCGAGGACTGACTGAAACCTCAAATCGCACCTTCAAAAGTGCGGGTAATATTTTGTAATTGGCTGAAGAAATGTCATTTAAAGGGGAGTTTTAGTCGGATTGAGATTCAGAAGCTTCAAGATCAAGCACTGAAGGATGAAGTTCAGTCAGCTCTACGTGTAAAACTTGCGGAAGTTCAAAACAGCGTTAATATAAATGATGTTGAAGGCACTTGAAATCACATCAAATGTGCAATTAACGACGTAAGTCAAGTAAAATTAATGAATGCTGGAAGAAGGAAAAACAAGCCATGGATGACAGAAGAAATCCTAAAACTGATGGACCAGAGAAGGTCTTTTAAAAACAAAGATCCTGTAAAGTACAAAAGTTTGCAGAATTTAATACGACAAAGAATAAGGAACGCAAAAGAACAACAACTCTCTGAGGAATGCAACGAAATAGAATTAATGAATTCCAAACATGATTTTTTTAACATGTACAAGAAAGTGAAACAAGTAACTGGTGCATATAACAGGAAGGGTAGTGGAGTCCTCCTTAATAAGAATGGTGACATCTTAGCGAGCACAGAAGAGAAACTGAAGGAATGGATGGAATATGTACAAAATCTCTTCTTGGATCGCAGAAATGTGGATCATGGTGTTTGGGCAGACGATGGTGTGGAAATCACACGTGCAGAAGTAGAATATGCCATAAGAACAGCGAAGAATGGGAAGGCTCCAGGCCCTGATGAGATGTATGCCGAGATACTGAAACTCCTTGAGAAAGAAAAATCCCTTTCATTATTAGTTGACCTATTCAACAGTATCCACCGCAGTGGAACCATTCCTCGAGACTGGCTCAAATCGACTTTCGTAATATTGCCTAAGAGAGCCAATGCAAAATTCTGCAATGAATATAGAACAATTAGTTTGATGAGCCACGTTCTGAAAGTATTCCTAAAAGTCTTGCATGCGAGAATTTATCATAAATGTGAGGAGAATATCGGAACCTCGCAGTTTGGCTTCAGGCATGGTTTTGGTACTAGAGAGGCATTATTCAGTCTGCAGGTATTAGTCCAACGGTGCCGAGATGTCAATGTCGATGTTTTTGCTTGTTTCATCGATTACGAAAAGGCTTTCGATACAGTCCGCCATGATGAACTTATGAACATTCTTCGGGAATTAGGACTTGATGGACGGGACATTCGTATTATTGGTAATCTCTACTGGAACCAGTGTGCTGGCATAAGAGTTGATGGTCGTGTCTCGGAAGAAGTCTCAATTATGAAAGGAGTTCGCCAAGGCTGTATTCTTTCCCCCATGCTTTTCAACATCTATTCAGAAAAGATTTTTCGAGATGCTCTTTACGGAAAGACTCAAGGAATTGTGGTTAATGGTTTCATCATAAATAACATCAGGTACGCCGATGACACTGTGCTACTTGCAACCAATCTCCAGGATCTACAGGAACTACTTAATGCTGTCACTGAAGCCAGCAGCGCAATGGGCTTGAAGCTTAATGTAAAGAAGACCAAGTGGATGGTTATAAGTAGGAATGAAGATGGCATTCGAGGTAATCTCACAACAGCGAAGGAACAGATCGCGAGAGTGGCAACATTTAAATTACTGGGATGTCACATCAATGATGACTGGGACCTTACTCACGAGATCCGATGCAGAATTGAGCAGGCCAGAACTTCTTTTCAGAGACTTAGGAAACTTTTGACAAGCCGTGACCTTTCCATTTCACTACGGACACGACTACTCCGGTGCTACGTTTTCAGCATTCTGTTGTACGGCGTTGAGGCATGGACAATAACTGAGACCATGTGCAAGAGATTGCAAGCATTTGAAATGTGGACGTACCGAAGGATGCTTAAGATACCTTGGACAGCTAAAATGACCAATATAGACGTTTTGCACCGTATGAACAAAGAACCAGAAATTCTCACTACCATCAAGAGAAGGAAACTAGAATACTTTGGTCATATGATGCGGAACTCTAAATACCACCTTCTGCAAGTAATACTCCAAGGGAAAATTAATGGAAAACGTGGTCCGGGGAGAAGTAGGACATCATGGCTCGGCAACTTGAGCCAGTGGTTTGGGGTGACAAAGCTTACTCTGTTCAGAACAGCTATGAACAAACAACAGATCATGCTACTGATCGCCAACGTTCTGCGAGGACATGGCACATGAAGAAGAATAAGAATAAGAAGGGAGTGATAACTCAGCTCCAATGGTTCTATCAAATACAGTAGAGACAATACACGACACTTACGGATTTCGCCTTGCTAAAATGGGAGACAATTCGACGGTGGCGCTCCTAATGACTTGACCTGAACAAATCGCGCTAAATTCAAATATCAATGGAAATGTATATACGGAAATGGATAAATAAATTACGTCTAGAAAGAAAGTGGTATTGAGATACTAACTTCGAAGTTGCTAAAGCAATTCTGGATAAATGAATGAAGAATTATTTAAAAGGTTATTATTCAAAGACTGAAATTAGACATATCAACAAGGTGTGAAATGGACTGCTGTGAAATGGCTTGATCTTCCATTTATGCATTACTTTTTTAGCTTTAGCATACCTGCCTGAAATCTTACGGTTGGATTTGTCTTTTTTCCTCATTAAAAAACATTGTATCATCACATTAAGACATTTGTCAATAAAAATATCGGCACATTCCTTACACATATGATGCAATGAATTAACGTTTAATAGCTGGACAATTTTCCTCTTAACATGAAGCCTACTAACAGAAAGAAAATCTATAAAATCTCGGCTTTAATCTGAGAAGAGGGATAAAAGAAAGAAAAGTTTGAAAATGTTGTCGATAGTATGGCTGTATAGCCGAGGATTTTTAAAGTCGCTGGCCTGGAAATGATCTGAACAGATCTTATAATTCTTATACAAGCGTAACGTCCCTTCTTTCTTGTACACTTTATCCAAATCGCTTCTGTGACATTTCAAAACCCACAGATCACACCTACAACAACACATCGGTATTGAAGGTTAACTGCTACACTATACAATAAAATATGCGTATTATATTTTAAGCCCGTTAAAACATGGGTCGAGCAGGTCAGAAGATTATGAAGTACTATAAAAATCTCTGTCACTGGAAGAATATATATGCAAACGCAATATTACTTACATGTTCTTGTCACGAGGGAACCTGAAGAACGACCGCGCATTTTTCTCTACTTCGTAATTACTGCAGCCAAACACAGCACATACCTTTCCCCTCATGTTGAGACGAGATATCAAGGAATGACACACGCTACTATTTAATTATGCCAACTCACTGAAAACGCATAAATAACACCAAAAACTTCACACAAAAATACACGTGCTCTTATGAGAGAATCAGTACCGTTCAGGTCTATCCGCTAGAGTGAGCTCCAATAGCTGTCCCTCGATATCTCGCTCAGTGTCGTGTATTGTCTCTACTGTATTTGGTTCTATCTTCTCATCAGAACGGCCCAGGCTTGAAACACAGTCGATACACGAAACATTTTTAAGATGGGAAGTCAAGTTCTATTGATACGGATTCTACTTAAAACACAAGATCCTCATCCCTTACCTTTCCTTAAACTTTTGAGCCAGAACCGCATTTTTGAGTATTTTGTGTATCCAACAATTCTTTGGACTTACCTTGTACCTTAAATGGTGAGCGGATGCAGTGGCGTACCCACAAAATGATTTCATTGTAAGTCCAGGCCAGTAGTGTGGATACAACTTTTCCTTGGAAGGGGTTGTGAAAAGATTTTTTAAATTTTTTATTTAGAATTTGCTTTACGTCGCACCGTAGGTCTTATGGCGACGATGGGAAAGGAAAGGGCTGAGAGTGGGAAGAAGCGGCCGTGGCCTTAAGGTACAGCCCCAGCATTTGCCTGGTGTGAAAATGGGAAACCACAGAAAACCATCTTTAGGGCTGCCGACAGTGGTGTTTGAACCCACTATCTCCCGGATGCAAGCACACAGCTGTGCGCCCCTAACCGCACGGCCAACTCGCCCGGTGGATATGAAGAGAAAGCCGGTCCTACCGAGTGCAGTGACGGATCTTCAGTAGATACTGTTGGTTTTGATTGTTACCATGTACAATCATAGCTTCTGTACTTTTAACATAAACCGGCTGCATTATTGAAACTGTTCGTAAAATTGATAATATTGTTCTTCGTTTGTGAGGAAGTAGAATCTTCGTTTAATTTGTCCTCTTAAAAAAAGGAACCACTTTGGTACAACACCCCCTGAAGGTGACTACCTTCCAGGCCGTAGATATTTCGATTACGGGGGACTCAAGGAAAATTCTACTGCACCCAAAAACAAGGCTGCATCCTCCCCATCCCATGCCTTTCTTAACTCTGCCAGTGCCGGGAATCGAATGCAGGATGCCTTAAGTCAAATTCTCGGCCAGGTCAGGGAATTTTACCTGGATCTGAGGGCTGGTTCGAGGTACACTCAACCCACGTGTTTATAATTGAGGAGCTATGTGATGGTGAGATGGCGGCCCCGGTCTAGAAAGCCAGGAATAACGGCGGAGAGGATTCGTCGTGCTGACCACACTACACCTCGCAATCTGCAGGCCTCCGGGCTGAACAGCCGTCGCTTGGTAGGCGATGCCGCTTCGGAGCTGTTACGTCATGGAGTTTGGTTTGGAAAAGTGAACAGAGAAGGAAGCGACACCCCTGCAAGGCTCCTTAGCTACCAGCTGTCCGGCCTCGTGCATTTAGGACAGTAAGAAAACGTATGCCTTAATAAAGGCTCCTCATAAAACCTTTGCAAAAATCCTAACTGCATCTATTTATAACAATAATCACAAACGCCTCCTTTTCATGTGGCTCAGTTGGTTGAGTCGCTGTCCTTCTGAGTCTGAGTTCGCAGGTTCAAATCCCGGCTTGGATCGGTAATCCTTAAAACGGTGTTGAAATGGCAACAGCTCAATTTCGTTGGTTTCTGGCACGTTAATAAAAATTGTACATACGAATATTAGCGTCACAAAACTCTAACTTTATATTACTATATTCTCTATCCCAAGCTTGCGTGGAAAAGTAATTAACAATTTACTTTACGTCGCACCGACACAGATAGGTCTTATGGTGACAGTGGGATAGGGAAGGCTTAGGAGTGGGAAGGAAGCGGCCGTGGCCTTAATTAAGGTACAGCCTCAGCATTTGCTTGGTGTGAAAATGGGAAACCATGGGAAAACATTTTCAGGGCTGCCGACAGTGGGGTTCGAATCCACTATTTTCTGGATGCAAGCTCACTGCTGTGTGGCCCTAACCGCGTTGGAAACTAATAGGAGAAGGTAAACCCTACAAAGCATATGTTGTAACGTGTATCTATACCCATACGCTTTACATTATTTATTTATTTATTTATTTATTTATTTATTTATTTATTTATTTATTTATTTATTTATTTATTTATTTATTTATTTATTTATTTATTTATTTATTTATTTATTTATTTATTAGTGCCTTCAGTACAGTGGCGAAGTTATGGCTCCAGGCCCTCTCGTACACTTAACCACATACTAATCAGAATCTTAAATAAAATACTGAGATACTTAAAAACAACATAAATTAATAGAATTGAAAATAAATTTAAATAAGTTACTTACTAAATTAATATTAGAACTAATGAATATTAAAACTCTTAAAAATGGCTAATCCTCAGGAACGCACATTCATACTTCAACCATTCAGTCAGCTGTCCTCAGCAGGTAGTCACGGCAGGTGACCTTAAATCGTGATTTTAAAAAGCTAGTTTCTCTGACCTGAACTGGCAGGGAATTCCATAATCTGGCGACAATCGCCACAAATGATCTATTAATTTTATTTGTGCGTTGCAGTGGAATAGAAAGATGAATTTAGAAGAAATATACAGTGACTGACTTTCAGTTACCACTCTGATCACCATCGTTAAAGTGTGTAGCTGCGACGTTTATCAGACATCAGTCATGAGACAGCATGATAGTATGGGGTGATATGAACATCGTACCCGATATTGTAAATAAATCGCAGGCAGGAACTCAGTGCTCGTTGAAGTTTAAGTGTTTCTTCTCTCGCCATGTCCACTAAAACAACGTCACAGTAATCAAGAATAGGGGGAATAAGTGTCTATATTAGTTTGGCCTGTAGCTCAAATGGAAATACACCCCTCTGCCGTTTAAGAGAGCGAAGAACTCCAAAAATGTTTTTACGTATTTTTTCGTGTGATCAGACCAATCAACTGTTTCATTCATAATTACGCCGGGGTTTTTAACCGTTTTACTGTAGGGAATAATGTTACCATTCAGTAGGATAGGCGGGATTGCGACATTGTTTGAGCAGCTCCGTAATTTTCGGGATCCAATTATAATTGTCTGAGTTTTTTTGCAGTTTAGTGTAAGAGAGCTTCGTTGTGCATATACACTGAGTCATCGGAGGTCCCTGTTAATATCTGTCTTGCAGTGTCGATATATTTGAAGATCGTTAGCACAGAGGTCACTTGTGTTATTTCCTGTCACAGATGGTATGTCATTGATATAAATACAGAAAATTAGGGGCCGTAGAATACTGCCCTGTGGGGCAAGACTTAAGTTTCATTTTCCATTTAGAGGCCTTGTCGTTTACTGTTAAACGCTGTTGAGGTTGCTCAAATACAATAAGAACTAAAAACCTTAAGCGCAGCCAGGTCGAAATTTAGCAGTTCCACTTTCTTTATCATAGTCGGAAGTACTATAGTGTCATTGGCGCTACTGAAGTCAAGAAGGATACGTATAGTGAGCAGTCGCTTGTCCATGGCGTTTCTAATGTCTTCAGTAATCTTCAAAAGTGCTGTCGCGGTACTGTGACCCTTCTCAAATTCACATTGCAAAGGGTCCAAAAGAGCATTTTTATTTAGGTATTCTAGAACTTCATCGTATACTATACGTTCAAAGTTTTTAGAAAGCGCAGGGAGTACGGACATAGGACGATAGTCTGAGGGTGATTGTGGATCTAAACTCTTAGGTACCGATATAATATTGACTGTTTTCCAGACAGTAGGGAAAGTTCCGTTTAGTAAACAGTAGTTCAGTATATGCGTCAGTATAGGCGAGATAGCACCCATAATCTACATATATAAAATAAGAGTTTTGTCTGTACATTGCTCAGAATTTGAAAATAATGGTATTTCTGTATCGGTCATGTCCATAGTAACAAGAAAATGCATTTTTTACTTTTCCGTAATTTCTGTCTGTCTGTCTGTCTGTCTGTCTGTCTGTCTGTATGTATGTATGTACACGCATCACGAGAAAACGGTTGAAGAGAATTTAATGAAAATCGGTATGTGAAGTCGGGGGATGAGCCTCTACAATCTAGGCTATAAATCATTTTGCTCACGCTGAGTGAAATGGTAGTTTAGGGGAAGGCCTAAAATTGAATTCTCAACTATTTATGTTATTAGTGGTCTAATGAAAATCGGTATGTGAAGTCGGGGTATGAACCTCTACAATCTAGGCTATAAATCATTTTACTCACGCTGAGTGAAATGGTAGTTTAGGGGAAGGCCTAAAATTGAATTCTCAACTATTTATGTTATTAGTGGTCATATTTTAAAGAAAATGGGTATGCAAAGTTGGGGAATAAGTTGCTATAATCTAGGCTATCAATAATTGTATTCACGCTGAGAAAAATGATAGTTTAGGGGAAGGCCTAAAATGTAATTCTCAAATATTGTTGTTATTAGTAGTCCTATCTTGATGAAAATCGGTATGCAAAGTCAGGACATAAGTCGCTATAGTCTAGGCTGTAAATTATTTTATTCACGCTGAGTAAAATGGTAGTTTAGGGGAAGGCCTAAAATGTAATTATCAAATATTTCTTATTAGAGGTGTAATCGATGAATGCTACATAACTAAGGTAATATAATATTAAATTTCATATTTTTCATGTCTTATGCATTGTTACCGTACTGGCTATGATCACAAAGATATTCATGAATTTGGAGTTTTGTTAATAAGTCCATATCAGCGCCGAGTAACGAGAAAATGGGTAAACAGTATTTAATGAAAATCGGTATGTAAAGTCGGAGAATAAGAAACTACAGTTTATGGTATAAAATATTTTACAAATCACAGAGTCGAAAGAAAACTAAATGTGAAGGCCTACAATGTAGAAAGCTCATAACATTGATCAACAATAACATTATATTGACCATTGTTTGTCGTGATGTGCTTTGTGTCTTCTGTTGCCCCTCATCTCCGGTAGATAGGATTACTGCTGCATACAGAGTATTTTTTATTCGATTTACGTTGCACCGACATAGATAGGTTTTATGGCGACGATGGGCTAGGAGTGCCTTAGGCCTTAATTAAGCTACAGGCCCAGCATTTGACTGGTGTGAAAGTGGGAAACCACGCAATACCATCCTCAGCGCTGCCGACAATGGGGTTCGAATCCACTATCTCTCGGATGCAAGCTCACAGCTGCGCACCGCTAACCACACGGTCAACTCGCCCAGTCGTACAGAGTGTAACAGCCTGTCTGAATATTGATGGGAAGTAGCTGGGGAGTTAGATAACTTTCTTCTTTAGCATGCCATTCCCCTGGTTTATAAATTTTCTGATACTACTGGTACGTAACACACTGGATCATCATAGCATTCGGGCTATTCAATGCCTACTCTGAGGCACTGATTGGAATGAACAGTGTGCATATTTAGCGGAATAATGGCAGATGAGTGTTCATGGAAATCTGCGGCCTGGTCACCCCAGCTCTGGAACTTTGGACTATTAGATTAGCACCGCAATCTAACCGCAGCACTGTTCGTTAAAAGTGATAAAACGTGCGGCTTTCCATTTGATCGAGTATTTTATATGATAGCATTGCTTTTAATCGCTACATTCATACTTACGTTTTTGTAATGACCTATGTTGATCTCAGGTTAGGAAAACCACAAAGTCATTCTTTCTGAGAATCCCGTAGCGAAGCACGGGTACATCAGCTAGTGTTATGTATAAAAGTAATAGGAATATCATCTACACCTGTAGTCTGATTTAATCGAGTACAAAGCCTTTTAACCTGATTTTCTGTGACAATGTGAAATGTGAATCGTGGATTGGCTGGAGGGGAGGGCGGTGAGTCGGCGCAGTTAATTTGGGTAGGTTGAATATTTGGTTCGCCAAGTGGAATGTCAGGAGTTGTCTGTCTCCGTTGATTATTCCCAGAGCTCTAAGTTGGTCCCATGCGCGATTAGAATTTAAGTTGTTAGCTAAATTCCGAAAATATATACATTTTTTAAAATTGCTGATTAACTGCTTTGTGCGATTTCTTAAGATGCGGTTAGATTCGAAGTCTGTGTCATCTAGGGTTTGTTTATAATGTCGAAATAACGAGTCACGGTGGGCCATCATTCTCTTGCCTTTATCATCTAGCCATGGACAAGAAGGACGAGAAACCTGTATTCGACGCGTGTATGTATATCTTTGCCACATTATTTGTATAAAATGTCACTTCTTTATTGCTTATCGCATGACCATTATTATAATAACATTACCGTATTTATTCTAAACCAGAATATTGCATCCTTACTCAAACTGTTTATTCTTGCATTAATTTCACTTGTACTCGGAATATATGAAATGCTGCAGTTATGTCCAGGGAGTCCAGACACCCCAGGAGTTTTAACGAATGTACTTTTATTGAGCATTTTATATATAATGTACATTAATATTAGCTTCCGGAGTCCGACTCATTGGCTGAATGATCAGTGTTGAGGCCTTCGGTTCAGACGGTCCCGGTTCGATTCCCGGCTGGATCGGGGATTTTAATCGCATCTGATTAATTCTTCTGGCTGGGGACTGGCTGTTTGTCCCAACATATTCAGACAACATACTACACTACCAACCACCAAAGAAACACACAACACAGATTACATCCCTCTATATAGGGTTGGCGTTGGTAAGGACATCCGGCCGTAAAACAGGGCCAAATCCACATGTGCGACACAGTTCGCACCCGCAACCCCACAGATGTGGGAAAAAATAGGGAAGAAGAAGAAGAAGAAGAAGAAGAAGAAGAAGAAGAAGAAGAAGAAAATTACTATTAGCTTCCGGAATCCGCACGAATCCACCACTCTTACTTGGATCCCAGGACACTCATTTCCTTTTTTCGGTATTCTACACCACCTAAACTGTGGAACACCTATCAAAATAAAATTCTGAATGAATGCCCCCTCCCCCTCCCCCTCCCCCAAACTGAAATCCTGGCTACGCTACTGGGCACCTGGCCTAATACTTTACTAGCAGATTGTTTATCAAAACTAGGCATGAAGTAATGTACCTATCTCCTGTTATTGATTTTAGGGATTCAATCATACATTTATTGTTCTTCAAATGCCGTACCAAACATTACGGTATTTAACATATAAAAGGCAACATTTTCATTACTGAGAGTTGATGGAAAAGGTAGACCTAAAACTTACTCTAAGAGATAAGCTTGCAGCTATCATCACGCACAGTCTGCTATAACCTCAAAATGAATAGCTTGAAACTTTGTAATATACTTCTTTAAGTATTTCACTCAGTGCCTCCGGCATTACGTATATATATACTAGCAAGATACCCGTGCTTCGCTACGGTATTATACTGAAATTTATAATTGAATGCTTATTGTTTTAGATATATAATCCGACGAAATTCGCGATCTGACTCGTTTTCTGCGAGAATCCACCAAAATTCCCGATCTGACTGGTTTTCTATTATTTTACGGCACGTTTCCTCCCATTTTCAATCTTCCTTTCCAGGAATCGATTTCGTACTTCCCGGGCTAGGCTCAGGTATTCCTCCCGGTCAGATGGGTCCGTAAATCTTTGCCATCTTTTCCTATAATCATTTTTAATATGGATAAAATCCTTCAGGAGATCCGGCGTGGTGTCATATTGGGTGCCTTGGCGGCACTGAACCAGCGGCCGGACTGCATTCTTAGACATTACACGTCCAGGAGCCGTTTCCAGCGCGGTCCGCACATCTGACGACGGTCCGGAATATTATTATTATTATTATTATTATTATTATTATTATTATTATTATTATTATTATTATTATTATGTGTTGCTGGAATGGCTGATGACAGGGAAAACCGGAATATCCGGAGAAAACCTGTCCCGCCATCGTTTTGTCCAGCACGAATGTCACATGGAGTGACCGGGATTTGAACCACGGAACCCAGCTGTGAGAGGCCGGCGCGCTGCCGCCTGAGCAACGGAGGATCCTTATAAGTACATTAATAACAGTAAAATCAATTGGTCTCACCTCCTTCTACTCCCACCGCCGTTAAGTTTATTTACCGCCAACCCCCCCCCCAAAAAAAATTAAAAGAATGCTTGTTTCTTTATGTTTAAGGGAGATTCCAAACACCAATGTTCACGTCTATTACCTTCAGTTTTGAGATATAAGTATCCCAATAAAAATAATTTACTTTCTGCACTTCATAGCACTACTCCCCCCCCCCAAGTGAATTTTCCCGCAAAAAATACTTGTTTCTTTAATAGTAAAGGATCTTCTTAAATACCAATGATCACGACTCTAACTTCTTCAGTTTTTGATTTATGTGTCCTCATGAAAGGAATTCAACTCCTTTACACTCCCGCCCTCCAAGATGGTTTCCCCACCAAAACGCGCTTTTCTTTGTTTTTAAGGAGATCCAAATACGAATTTTCACGTCTGTAACAACTTTAGTTTTTATTAGATGTATGTATTCTCATACAATTAAGCCAATTAATTTTTCAATTCTCCCCCCCCCCTTCATTGGATTTTCCGAGAATACGTGTTTCTTTACTTTTAAAGCAGATTGCAAATATCAAATTTCACGTCTGTAACGTCTTAATTTTTGTGATATCAGTAGCCTAATTAAAAGAATTCAACACCATTTTCAGTCACTTTTACCAACCCCCTCCACCCTAGTGGTATTTCCGAAAACTAAAAACACACGTTTCTTTATGTTTAATAGAGATAAAAATACCTTCACTTCTGTAACATGTTAAGTTTTTTTAGATATACTGTAAAAATTCTCATTTTAAAATTTCACCCCTTTTGAGTTCCCCTTAAGTGGAGTTTCCGAAAACAAATCACCTATGTTTATTTACATTTACAGGGGATTCCAAACACCCACTTTTTACGTCTGTAACATTTTACGTTTCCAAGATATTCTGTAGATATAGTCTTTCAAAAAATTCACCCCAATTTGTCACTCCTGTTTAACCGCCATTAATTGGATTTCCCAAAAACTAAGAATTACGTGTTTCTTTATTTTCAAAGGAGATCCCATATACAAATTTTCAGTTCTGTAATATCTTTCGTTTCTGAGATATATGTATCCCCATTAAAGGCATTCAACCCATTTTTCACCCCTTTTACACCCCTCCTATTAGGATTTACAGGAAACAAAAAAATACGTGTTCCTTTATTTTTAGAGGAAATTCTAACTACCAATTTTTACATCTGTAAATTTTACAGTTTTAAGATGTAGACGCACTCATTTCAAAAAATTAACCCCCCCTTTTCACCCCCCAATATTTGGATTTTCCAAAAACGAAAAAATACGTGTTTCTTTACTTTTAAAGTAGATCCAAAATACCAATTTTCAGGTCTGTAATATCTTCAGGTTCTGAAATATAAGTAGCCTCATGAAAGGCATTCAACCCATTTTTCACCCTTTTACACCCTTCCTATTGGGATTTTCCGAAAACAAAAGAATACGTGTTTCTTTATTTTTAAAAGAGATTCTAAATACCAATTTTTACATCTATAAACTTTAAAAGTTTTGAGATATAGATACACTCATTTTAAAAAATCACCCCCTTTTCACCCCCCCGCATTAATTGGATTTTCCACAAACAAAAAAATACGTGTTTCTTTATTCTTAAGGGAGATCCCTAACACCAATTTTCAGGTCTGTAATATCTTTAGGTTCTGAAATATAAGTAGCCTCATTAAAGGCATTCAACCCATTTTTCACCCCTTTTCACTCCTCCTATTGCGATTTTCCGAAAACAAAAAATACGTGTTTCTTTATTCTTAAAGGAGATTCTAAATACCAATTTTTACATCTATAACCTTTAAAAGTTTTGAGATATAGATACACTCATTTTAAAATATTGCCCCCCTTTTCACCCCCCTTAATTGGGTTTTCCAGAAACAAAAAATATTAGTGCTCCTTTATTTTTAAAGGAGATCCCAAACACCAATTTTCAGGTCTGTAATATCTTCAGTTTCTGAGATATAAGTAGCCTCATTAAAGGCATTCAACCCATTTTCACCCCTTTTCACTCCTCCTGTTGCGATTTTCCGAAAACAAAAAAATACGTGTTTCTTTATTTTTAATGAAGATTCTAAATACCAATTTTTACATCAGCAAACTTTAAAAGTTTCGAGATATAGATTCACTCATTTTAAAAATTCACCCCCTTTTCACCCTCCCATTAATTGGATTTTCCAAAAACAAAAAAAATACGTGTTTCTTTATTTTTAAAAGACATCAAAAGTACCAATTTTGAGGTCTGTAATATCTTCAGTTTCTGATATATAAGTACCGGTGTCCTGATTAAAGGCATTCAACCCATTTCCCCCCATTTTCACCCTTTTTCACCCCTCCTATTGGGATTTTCTGAAAACAAAAAAATACGTGTTTCCTTATTTTTAAAGAAGATTCTAAATACCAATTTTCACATCTATAAACGTTTAAAGTTTTGAGATATAGATACACTCATTTTAAAATTTCTCCCCCCCTTTTCACCCCCTTACCGAAGGAATATCCAAAAATCCTCTCTTAGCGAGCACCTACATCATAATGTGAATATATCCCCAAAATTTCATTTCTTTATGTCCAGTAGTTTTGGCTCGGCGATGATGAATCAGTCAGTCAGTCAGGACAAGCTATTACATATATATATATCTAATGTTGAAGAAGGAGTAATTAGGAAGTACGGTGTAGGTCAAAGAGTAAAAATAAATTCATCCACATGCAATCGCGCAATTTATGAATAAACCCCCTGAATTCTTTTGAAAGCTAATACAGTATGTATTTAAAGAATCCCATGAACGAGCTAATTCTAAGTTACATAAGCTTTAGTATACTCACTATACCATGTTTCTTATTGTCTTTCCATTCACCAATATATTTATCTCCGATTACAGCGAATACAGCGTGGCGGAGTCCGGTTTTAAAGGTAATTTTTTCCCATTTCTTCCATGGTGGCTCTATCTTATTACGACTTTTTAGAAATGGCATATTTAATAATTTTCGTTACTAATCGTCACAATTAATTCGTTCCATCATAAAATTTTATTCACTCGCACCACTGAAGGTTAGAAAGGCCCTACCATAGGATGTCAAAAACCGACTCACTTCTCGTTGTCATGACGACTGGTGGGGTTGAAACTGGTCGAGAGATGAGTGAAAAAATCGATTTATTTGCAACCAGTACAAATCGATTTGCTGTTCGAACAAGTGCAGAGTTTTAGTCGGTTTTGGTTTGAGGATGCATTCACTTGTTTCAGAATTTGTTCAGAATGGCCGATAAAAACAAATTGTCTAGTGTGCTGGAAAGTAAACGTGTAGTCGATGAGTTGATTAACGATTCCAGCTCTATGAGCTGTATCTCAATTGATGGGGAAAGTGCTGATTCGGACTGTAATGGAGGAAGTGCTTCAGAAAAAGGGAAACCGGTACCTATATCAGGAATGTCTCCCCTGGATAATCGTGAAGATCTGGAAATTATAACCATTCGATCGAAACATGAACTTTCGTTAAATGATTCAGGTGACTTAAATGAAACACCGAGTGGTTCTGGAAGGAAGGTAAAAGAACAGAAAGGCGGTAATGGACCTATAATTAGTATTACTTTCCGAAATGAAGAAGTTGCGAGGTTAGTAACATTTTCGTCAGTGACAGTTTTGGTGACATTTTGAATTAAGGCGTTATATTTCTTGTGAGTAAAGTCATGTTTATTGTTTGCTGTGTTCGCTTACGTATTCACGTTTTCAACCAGGTACAGTTTTATTTACTTTCTTCTGGTTATGGCATGCGTAATGGTTTGTTTATGTGTGTTCTGCTTTCTGTTTCGAGCTTTTGGGTAACTTTTAACCTTTGTAAACTCAAGAACCAAGCTTGTATCACTGCTGCAAGTCGTGGTGCGCGAACGTCATCTGTCGTCAGCTGATCCGGTAAATCATCTGACCGGGCTTGTTTGGTTGATTAACATTTAACAACAACATGTTAAAAGTGTTAAATGTTAACTGGTGACACCATCAACATGTTCAATGTTAAATGTTGAATACTGTTTCATTTAACGTTGTGTACACACTTAATAGACATGTTAAACTTGACTTTCTTTGTTTATATATAGGCCCTAAGTAGTTCATCATATCAAATGGAGGTAATACATTTAGGTGGTGTCTATTATTTTCAAATAAGGACAATGGACTCAGATGAAGAGGATTTGGCACTTTGTTATTGCCACTGTTACTTCTTGTTATGACTTAGAAATGCAGTTTTATTAGACACATTTCCTCCCCTGATCCTACTCATTGCTTCAAAAGCAAACCACTTTGAAGTATAGGCTAAACTTCGTCTGCTCCCGCACCTGACTTCTGATTTTTTTTGCAATACTCGACTGTGCTGGGAGCGGAGGGACGCTAGGTTTTTTTCAATGCATTCACGGGAACAATTATAGATAATTTAGAGTTCCTGGAAACTGTCGGCTTTCTTCACTTTATCTCTGTATTCCTTTGATGAGACATCCCACAAACCAAGCCTTTCTATTATATCATTAAGTCCAAAGTAATCTTGGTCCACTCCATTTCTGACTATAAATTGGAGTATAGTGCAGAGAGAACGACATACATGCGCGTACCGGTACTGTATTTGTAGCTTATAGGCCGGTCTCCATTGATTAACATTTTACACCAACATGTTAAATTTAACATGTTACAATTGACATGTATATTGTGATTGTGTCTTCCAATTGACTTTGCATGTTAACTCAGAATGTTGAGGTTAACACTTTTAACATGTTGGCGTGTTTTCCGCTCCAAGTCAAGTCAATTCGTTGTTTGTGAGATGTTGGCACAAATGCAGCAACTTCCTTGTCGTTTCCATGTCAACAGATAGCCATACGACGCAAACGATGTGCTTCTCGTGAAGTAGGATCATAGTTACAACACTCCGCAACACTCATTCTCTTTGTTATAAGCTACAAATACAGTACCGGTTCGCGCACGTGTGTCGTTCTCTCTGCACTATACTCAAATTTATAGTCAGAAATGGAGTGGACCAAGATTACTTTGGACTTAATTAATGATATAATAGAAAGGCCTGGTTTGTGGGATGTCTCATCAAAGGAATACAGAGATAAAGCGAAGAAAGCCAATAGTTTCCAGGAACTCTAAATTATCTATAATTGTTCCCGCGAATGCATTGAAAAAAAACCTAGCGCCCCTCTACTCCCAGTACAGTCGAGTATTGCAAAAAAATCAGAAGTCTGGTCGGGAGCAGACTAAGTTTATACCGTACTTCAAAGTGGTTTGCTTTTGAAGAAATGAGCAGGATGAGGGGAGGAAATGTGTCTAATAAAACTGCATTTCTAAGTCATACCAAGAAGCAACAGTGGCAATAACAAAGGGCCAAATCCTCTTCATCTGAGTCCATTGTCCTTATTTGAAAATACTAGACACCACCTAAATGTATTACCACAAATTGATGTGATGAACTACTTAGGGCCTATATATAACTTCCCTATGTTTTGATTTAGTAATTGATGACAGATTCTGATGTAGGTCTACTTCCCGTATTTCATCTAAGGCCTAGTTAAATTTAATTAACATTTGTGTATTTTGTGTTTTAAATTTTAAAAAAACATCACTTTTTGCTCTAGGGCCTATCATTCTTCTAGTGAACATCTTGGTAATAATGCAAGTTTGGTATTCACATTTAAGTTAGTTAAACTCAACTTTTACAGTGACTAGCAGCAAATTAGATTTAATAATACCCTTTTTCAGAGCTGTATTTGGTCCACCTTTTCAATACTGGTTTGATATTGACTCAATTTAAATGGAATATGCATTCATATGTAAATTATGGTAAATGTTCCGTTCATCTTCAAGGAGATCCTCAGATACAAATTGAGATCAAAATATAAATTTCAAACTAAAAAAGACATAGGCCCTATGTATGTAAATTAAAAATATACAGCATTAACACATTAAAAGTTAAGAACAACAAATTGGCACTTTCTTCCCATTGTCTAAAACAATTTATTCTATTTCATATAAGCAAAATTCAGGAATGCCAACGTGAAGGCAAATTCACTTCTATTCTCATAAAACACAAACTAGATTTAGATGTTGATTACATGTTAAAATACTAAGAGTTGGCTGTGTGGTTAGGGGCGGGCAAGTGTGAACTTGCATTCGGGAGATAGTGGGTTTGAACCCCACTTTCAACAGCCCTGAAGATGGTATCCATGGTTTTATATTTTCACACCAGGAAAATGCTGGGGCTGTACCATAATTAAGGCCATGGCCGCTTCCTTCCCACTCCTAGCCCTTTCCTGTCCCATCGTCGCCGTAAGACCTATCTGTGTCGGTGCGACGGAAAACAACTAGCATTGCTGGTTGCCAGCAGTGGCTTCCACGATATGCACCAGACATGCGTCTTGGTAGGTGTGCTATTTACCAACTGATGAACCCAACTTAGCACGCTGCGGCGAAACATGAACTATAATTGTATTATTATTGTGAAATAACTTGTAAAAATAAATAATGAAATAAATGGAGTGTACATGTGATATCTCGAAACTATACAGTAAGAGTATAAGCTTATCATCTGAGTAAAGCCAAGCCAATGGCGCCAGTGGGGAGCTCCTTTTTTCAAGCACAAGAGGAACAATATTCTATCACAGTTGTACAATTTAATGTTCTCGATTGATCAAATTTTCTACTCGAGGTACAGTTCTGCAAGACTGTGTGGATGTGTCAGACCCTACCCACTGACGCTGGGGACTGAAGAGTCTAGTGTCAGACCTAACACGAAACGCTGGTTAATAGAGCAAACGCCGGAAAAGCCATACATCTAATTTTTTATCTGATTTTTGATATTCTCTATTGGTGGAAAATAATCTAATTCCCTTCATGGGAACTTAGAATTTCCATTCGGAATTGCTAGGCGGGCATTAATTCCATTGCGGAGTTTTATCTCCCATATGCAGTTATCAGACTGTACCTCATAAATAGGCTTTGATAAGTTCACCTGCATACACCCCACCGTCAGTGGGTAGGGTCTGACACATCCCACTCTGAAGAGTCTAGTGTCAGACCTAAGACGAAACGTTGGTTAATAGAGCAAACGCCGGAAAAGCTATACATCTAATTTTTTATCTGATTTTTTATAGGGCCTATGCTCTATTGGCGGAAAATAATCTAATTCCCTTCATGGGAACTTGGAAATTTCCACTACATATTTTGTTGAAAATGAAGCCATACTTTCCATGGCTCCACTGTGTCGAATACTGAATATAACAATTCAGCTCTCTAACATATCTGTAAAGAAACGCATTATAAAGGGGAGTTAAATGTTAAATTTAACAGACTTACATCCTGGTTTCTCTGGAATTGGGAACATGCATCATTTTCAAAAATATTTTTATTGAAAAGTACACCAATGAAATAGTACGTAAATGTATTACATTGTGGCATGTTGCCTTGTTTTCTACCAATAAAAAAATATTTAATAGTGCCTTTCCGCAAGGCGAGTGAAACGGCCTCTGACGTAAGCGGCGCGCTGTGACGTCACGATCCAGTACCGCATGGAGCTCTACCAGCCGTTGTGCATCAGCCGTTGCTAAAAGCCGATTGTTTATTATTCATGATCGCGAATAACTTCAAAATGATAGAAGAAAGGTTCAAAACAGCACAGTCAGACAATCTATCATGTGTAAATGTCATCATTCTTGAAAAATAGTGAGTTTTTGTTGCCGCAGAAATTCGCGGATAACAACCAAGTTTGTAAGTGGCGTCTTTTATATACGTGCAATGTACTGCAACCCATAGTATTAGGATAACAACGAACCTGGATAGATATCACATCACTTTCAACATTTCCTTCTAGACTGATTCCCCTATTAAAGAATAACATTACATTTTCGGGCTTTCGGCATTAGTAAAGTAAGAAATCGGATTTCAGCACTAACATAAACATATAGGTAGCATTATAGTACTAGTCCGCCTCTGTGGTGTAGTGGTTAATGTGTGCCACTCCCGGAGGCCCGGTTTCGATTCCCGGCTCTGCCATGAAAGTTGAAAACAAATAGTACGAGGGCTGGAACGGGGTCTACTCAGCCTCGGGAGGTCAACTGAGTAGAAGGGTTTCGAATCCCACCTCAGCCATCCTCGAAGTGGTTTTTCGTATTTTCCTACTTCTCCTCCACGCACCTAAGGCCACGGCCGTTTCCTTCCCTCTTCCTTGTCTACCCCTTCCGATCCTCCCATCCTCCAACAAGGCCCCTGTTGAGCATAACAGGTGAGGTCGCCTGGGCGAGGTAATGGCCCTCCTCACCAGTTTCATCACCATACTCAAAGTCTCACGTTCCAGGACACTGCCCTTGAAGTGGTAGAGGTGAAATCCCTCGCTGAGTCCGAGAGAAAAGTGTCCTGGTGACATTTTAGTCGCTCAATACAGGAATGTCTTTGGGTACTGTGACTTTTACTTTTTTTTTTTTTTTTCTGTTTGCTTTCCGTCACACCGTCACATATAGGTCTTATGGCGACGACGGGACAGGAAAGGCCTAGGAATGGGAACAAAGCGGCCGTGGCCTTAGGTACAGTCTCAGCATTTGCCTGGTGTGAAAATGGAAAACCACGGAAAACCATCTTCAGGGCTGTCGACAGTGGGGTTCAAAACCCACTATCTCCCGGATGCGAGCTCACAGCTGGGCGCTCCTAACCACACGGCCAACCGGCGCGGTATTTTTATCCTTCGGTTTATTGACTTGGCTTGTATAACCTAAAACTTAGGCTAAGTTGGATAATATTTTAAACACCTACATCACTATTTTCACCTGTGTGCAATTATGTTATTTATTTCATTAATATTATGATAATTATTATAATTGAGCATTGTTAACTTATAAGACCCCAACAGACAAGCATTGGTTTTGTGTAGAGTTATACATTTGTTAAATTCATGTTGTTTCCTTTCATGATGCACACGCCTATTCTTTGTTACATTATAGAGTATTTAGATATAGCCTAAATTTCTTTACCAATTAAGCTCTTCAATAAAGGCATACATAACATTCAAACAAATTCATCTTACGTTAAAATCTTCAAAAAAATAAACTGTAGACTTTTCCGGTATATCACCAGCATTTCTCCAGCTCGCCAAAATCCATTTCTCCCTAGTTTTAGCGTCTTTGGAACGTTTATAAACAATTTGTTTGGTATGGTATGCGATGTTCTATTGCACATCGGAACTCTACACCATTTATAAGTTTTCTGCCTTACTGTCTGTGCAGGATTCATTTTAAGTCTAAAATATACCACTCAGATTATTATCCAATGTATAGACCTCGAATTTAACCATACTAGACACTAACGTAAAGTAGAAATACGCGAAGTGTATCCTGCTTCTCACAGCACACTATGTGTTATTTCGTCTGCTAATTCAGTCAACCTGTACGATGACGTCAGGCCAATGAGATCGCGTACTTGCGTGACGTGACATTTTCATAGATTTTTATCATGTTTGGAGTTATTATTTGTACATTCTAATCACATTTTTGAATTCTGCATGCAATTTTGAATCAGATTAGCATATTTTTAATTAAAACCCCGGATCATGCATGTTCCCTATTGTCTGAGATAACATGAAATTTTGTTAAGATATAGATCTAGTATATTTATTGTTTTATTTTCTCGGTTCTACCTTTGTTAGAAATCAAGATATGGATTTTCAAAATCAAATGGCACTACAGTCCTTGAAGGGCCTTGGTGTACCAAGCAACTAATGTATCGACAAGGTGGGGGAAAATAGAAACTCAGTTGTGAAGCTCAGCCCGAAGGCATGCAGATTAGGTGTCATGTGGTCAGCACGACGAATCCTCTCGGCCGTAATTCTTGGCTTTCTAGACTGGGGCTGCCATCTCATTGTCCAATAGCTCCTCAATTGTAATCACGTAAGCTGAGTGGACCTCAAAACCAGTTCTCAGATCCAGGTAAAAATCCCTGACCTGGCCGGGAATTGAACCCGGGGCCTCTGGGTGAGAGGCAGGCACGCTACACCACCGGGTCGGCCAAAATTGATACACTTTTAAATGTCTTTACTTAAAAAAATTTTGATCAAACTATGTGTGGTAGGCCTAATAAATTTAATACAATTTGACGGTTTGTAAAAAGTTAAACTGTCGATATGGATCAAACATGAGATTAATAGTCAGTAATTGGTGGAATCGTGTGAGATGAATAGCAGAGGATATTTTATCTTGGAGATTTAATAGACTCTGCCGTGCATGGAAAGAGAAGTAGTGGGAGACTAGGGGGATGATTGTAGATAAGAGGTGCAGGACTAAACAAGGCCGCATAGGAAAGAGGCTTGCAAACTGAATGCTGAAGATATACAAATACAAGGTTCAAGCAATTATTTTCAGTGGTGCTCAGAATTTCTAATTGTTCTTTTTCTTCTTCCTTTGTGTGGTTTACTGTTATATTTTCTTTCTTTGTTCTGATACAGGAAGTACAGAAAGTCACTTAAATTGTTTCTGAAGGACTTGATCAAGAAACATGATCCCGAGAGCGAGGAGTGTGATATTTCTGATTTGGAACTCGACATTTGGGAAGATTCCCAGGATGAAGAAATCCTCATAGACGACTCGTCGCTCTTCACCATCGATAAAGATCCAGCGTCGAAGATCAGCTTAGATGTTCCAACATATAGTCAGGTAAGCTCCAAGCATGAGACGTGATTCATGCAGCACACCATTGTGTTACAAATGTTACAAATTAATGACATGTTGGGCTGTGTATACCATCTCTGTGATTATCATTGATGCTTTCACGGCCCGTTCTTGTAGACAAAAGTACTATTACACCCTGGGGTGTACAAAATTCTCTGTACTTGAGGCAAGGTATACATTGGCCAAACGTGCTGGTCCATTGGGACTCGCATTAAAGAATACCCGTCTCAACCAGCCAGACAAGTCAGCAATAGCATGCCCCATCGTCCGGTCGTGATGTTGTGTTCCAGGATGTTCGAGGTCTTACTCACATTAAACACTAAAGGTCTAGGATTATATGGAAGCTGTGGAAATACGTAAAATTCCTAACAATTTCAACAGGGACACTGGCTTCAATTAATACGTAGTTACCAGTCATTAAGGATTTACGTAGGTAGTTCTCTTCCCTGTCCTTTCTATATTGTTATTTCGTTTTGGTGCTTTCCAAATTCATACGTTCTTCATCACCTGGTGGTTCATTCTAAGTTATGTGTTAATGTCACTTTCATAATGTGTATACACCGGTTATGCCCCTCACACACCGTGTCTCATTATTATTATCCTATGGTTTTCTCCACATACTTTCTTTTTGTTCTTCAGCTCTGTTCTATTCTATGCTGTTGTCTGTCATTGCATTTTCTTATTCTTATGCCTGGCTGAGTGGCTCAGACGGTTGAGGTGCTGGCCTTCTGACCTCAAGTTGGCAGGTTCAATCCTGGCTCAGTCCGGTGGTATTTGAAGGTGTTAAAATACGTCAGCCTCGTGTTGGTAGATTTACTGGCACATAAAAGAACTCCTTCAGGACAAAATTCCATCACCTCTGCGTCTCCGAAAACCGTAAAAGTAGTTAGTGGGCAAATAAAGCAAATAACATTATTATTATTATTATTATTATTATTATTATTATTATTATTATTATTATTATTATTATTATTATTATCTTTCATTTCACCCTCTTTGGGGTACATTGAATCCATCACTTCCTTGTGCGTTCTTTTCGTAGTGTCCAGTATTTCTTCATTCTTTCTGATCTTCATTTCCTCTCGTCTTCCAAGATAATAGGTTTGCCTTTTAATGTAGATTTGTGTTGGAACCCTATATTTTTGTCTTTAGTTATTACTTTAGCTGTTTGATCGAATAGTGAATTTTTTGTAATTTTTAACTCTACTAGGCCTAGGTCTTTTTCAGTTCTTTAAATCAGTTGAGTTTTGTTTTGCAGTTGCAGAAGAAGTGAAAGATTTGGTTGGCTAATCTATTAGAGTTCATTCTGAGAAGATGACCGAAAAATTTATCTTTATCTCATAGTATCTGAGAGTTTTTTTCAATTTTCTTGTAGAACGTTTCATTCTTGATGTAACCGAGCTCGATAGCTGCAGTCGCTTAAGTGCGGCCAGTATTCGGGAGATAGTGGGTTCGAACCCCACTGTCGGCAGCCCTGAAGAGGGTTTTCTGTGGTTTCCCATTTTCACACCAGGCAAATGCTGGGGCTGTCCCTTAATTAAGGCCACGGCCACTTCCTTCCCACTCCTAGCCCCTCACTGTCCCATCGTCGCCATAACACCCATCTGTGTCGGTGCGACGTAAAGCAACTAGCAAAAAAAAAATATATATATATATATTCTTGATGTATGTTATCTTGTTGAATTTTCGTTTCTTTTAGCTCAAGTTTCTCCATCTGGCGTTTGAAATTCATGTTTAGTATTTCTGCTGTGTATAGTGCTTCTGGTTTAATCACTGTTTTATAATTTTTAATTTTGGACCCCCATGAGCTGCAAGGCCAGTTCAAGTTTATTTTCCCAGGATTCCATTGCTTTGCATTACACAGCATTCCAAATAATCCATTCTCAGAGATTATTATTATTAAGTGTATGGAATTTACAGAATGGACAAGTATATACAATATTATACAAAAGAAAAACCTGCGAAGAATACATGGTAAGTAGGGAACAATTACACATGAATATCTAAATTGTTTATCCACTGCACTAGGGATACTGAGACATCAGCAAAGTCTTTTCGGTCTCCACCATAAGCACGCAGAGGGCATTCGTCCATTATGTGATACATGGTCTGGACTAAAGCACCACAATCACACGCGGGAGAGTCCCTGAAGCCCCACTGGTGAAGGGAGAATGCAGATCTTCCACACTTTGTGCGGAACCTGTTTAGTGATGCCCACGTTCTTCTAGGCAAACTGAAACCAGCTGGGGCGTGGTTTGGATTAAAGTGGCTTGGCCACTCCGGAGCTGTACGAATCCATTGCTCTTTCCATTCCTCTTTTAAATTGAAACCAGCATCCATTAGATTCTTAGCTGTTTTCATCGGTGGCTTACGGCATTTCAGCCTTTTCTCCAGAAATCTGCAACATCTCTATGGATAGGTAGAGTTGGATTGGACATGATCTTATCATATTCTTGAACAAGGGCTCTTGAACGTCGCAGGCTTGGTGGAGCAATGTGGGACAGGACTGGCAGCCAGTGCGTTGCAGTAGGCTTCAGAGTACCAGAGATGATACGCATGGTGGTGTTAAGTTGTACATCGACTTTCTTAACGTGGCAACTGTTAAGCCATACTGAAGAGCAGTATTCAGCTGCAGAATACACGAGGCCAAGCGCAGTACGTCGTAATGTGTCCGCTGAAGCACCCCATGAAGTTCCACACAATTTAAACAGAATATTATTACGTGATCTCAACTTAGATCCGAGGTTTTCAAGATGCTTTCTATAAGATAGGGTTTGGTCAGGCGTTACCCCGAGGTACTTTGGATTAGGATTCTCAGAGATGTTTGAATTTGTTCCTATTGAATTTGTTACTATTTCAGTCTTTTGTTCTTGGACTTTGAGGTATTTATGTGGTTTTTGTTGTTTGCACTTTATTTTATTAATCTGTATTCATTTCTTCTACCACATTCGTCCCTGATTTGTTTGATGTCCTCTCTGAAACTCCTCACGCAGAAATGGTATGATGAACATCTTAAATGGAGCTTAATCTTAAATTCAAACCCTCATTATTGTAGAAGACTTCCTCGGGAACAGTCGGAGCAAAGTTCATTGCGAAACTTAGAGTTTTACCTTGTTTTCTTAACATGGCAGAGCACAAAATCCCATCTCTATTGTCAATTCTCAACTGCACGTTGTCATTTATTTATGTACTCTCATCTACTTATTAACACTCTGCCACTTGTTTACTCCCTGGAGACTTGCCATTTTCAGTGTTTGTTATGATTTTAAAATAAAAACATGCAACAAGTTATAGCACATCATTTACTATGTCCGCAAGATAAGTCTCTTGAGACAGGGGTGCGGGAAGGAGTGGGTCTCAGCGGCCTCGTGTGTTGTGCTTTGCTTTGGTCAATTTCTGAGCGGAAATCATAGTGCTAGCTGTAGCTGACCATTCTTTGTAAAATGAGGGTATTGCGACAAAAAAAAGAAAATGGGGAATTACTGTGTGTAGTGAGAAGCGAAATTTAATTACTCGAAACTGTGATGAGGAAGGCACAGAGGAAGGCCTTTATGTTACCCTAACGAAGCAGACTGCTAGGGCAGGGAAATATTGCAGCATTCGGTGCTACAAACCAGTGTGTTAGAAAAGAATGTGAACTTGTAGAAGGTAGCTTAAAACGGATGAATCAACAGATGTTCAATACTATTTATTTATTTCTTCTTCTTGTTTCGTTGAAACCCCTTGGACCACGTGATTCCTGACTCTATTACAAGTTGTCCATTTCATGACCGTATCGATGTTTAATCAAGAAGTAAGTATAAATAACCACCTAATCGATACTTTATTAATGCCTCAGGCAAAATTGAATAAAATTAAAACTTACAGGACATGTTTCGACCACTTAGTGGTCCTCTTCAGCTGTATAAATAAAGAACTGAAAAGAAAAACATTATGACATTAAGCACAAATAAAAGTTCTTTGGAGACTCCTTTGATAAAAATGGAGGTCATCAGAATAGGTCATCTTGCCTCTCGTTCTTGTTTGGAAAAGATGTTTATTCTGCGCTGTCTAGAGGGTCTGTCTTTGAGCGCGACCAGGTGAAGTAACGATGTGATACAGTTTGACAGTTCATGGATAGCTCTGGAGAGAAGGGAAGTACAGTTTTATCGTCATCTAAAATAACATGTGAGAGAGGAGGGAGATTGGGCTGTGCTTGTGCGATGTCGTGTTTGATTATATCTCTCGTTCGTCTAGTCTGTTTCATGTCTACCCATTCTAAGTATTTGCTAATATTCTCATATAAGATGTTTTTATGCTCGTTGTTTTCGTTGAGATTCTCTTCACCGTTTTCCAATTTATCAAGAACGATGTGGATGTTTTCCAGGTTGTTCATAAGATTACCTTTATTAATCATACAGATAATTTGAAGGTCCTGTTTTATATTGGTGAATTTGTGGTTGGACTCTTTCATATGGGATCCCATGGCAGAGAATCTTTTGTATCTTTCAGCATTCACAATTAAGTATTTATTTATTTTCCACCTAGTCGATACAATGATTGCTTAAGGCAATTTTTAATGGTCAAAAGTGGTACATGTTTCGTATATTATCAACATCTTCAGCCACATAACACTGTTTAGATGAAAAATATATAAAAATTGGCAAAGTAATGCTTTAGAGGAAGTGACCATGAAGCTGATTTTATGTAATCTTTCAGCATTGACGTGTTCTTGATATCTAATTGAGAAGTTCCTTCCAGATTGTCCCACGTAAGTTTTTTTACATTGAGCACAAGTCAGCTTATAAATACCCGATTCCTGGAATTCGTCATCTTTAAGTTTATTAGCTTTATTATGACTAAAGAATCTATGTTTCGTGTTGTTGTTTGTAGAGAAGACTACCTTGGTATTGTGTTTCTTGAATAAGTTGGTGATTTCGTAAATCTTCGGGTTATTAAAGGTGAATTTTACATATCCTTTTTCTTTTTCTGAATGCTGTTTAAGTTTGTTGTTGGTATTTGCATTTAGTGATGTTTTTATTGATGCATTTCAAACTGAAACCATTATGTAGAGCCTGTTGACGAATGAAAGAAAGTTCCTTTTTTCTGTCTGTTTCTGTGTCGGTAGATTTACTGGCATGTAAAAGAACTCCTGCAGGACTAAATTCCTACACATCGGCGTCTCCGAAAATCGTAGAAGTAGTTAGCGGGGCGTGAAGCCAATAACATTAATTACATTTGGCTTTTAACAAGCTGAGCATATCAGGAAAGAAAAGTGTCCTGGTGACATTTTAGTCGCTCAATACAGGAATGTCTTTGGGTGCTGTGACTTTTTTTTGGTTTTTGCTGTTTGCTTTACGTCACACCGTCACATATAGGTCTTATGGCGACGATGGGACAGGAAAGGCCTAGGAATTGGAACAAAGCGGCCGTGGCCTTAGGTACAGCCTCAGCATTTGCCTGGTGTGAAAATGGGAAACCACGGAAAACCATCTTCAGGGCTGCCAGCAGTGGGGTTCAAAACCTTCTATCTCCCGGATGCGAGCTCACAGCTGCGCGCTCCTAACCGCACGGCCAACTCGCGCGGTATTTTTACCCTTCGGTTTATTGACTTGGCTTGTATAACCTAAAACTTAGGCTAAGTTGGATAATATTTTAAACACCTACATCACTATTTTCACCTGTGTGCAATTATGTTATTTATTTCATTAATATTATGATTATTATAATTGAGCATTGTTAACTTATAAGACCCCAACAAACAAGCATTGGTTTTGTGTAGAGTTATACATTTGTTAAATTCACGTTGTTTCCTTTCATGATGTACACACCTATTCTTTGTTACATTATAGAGTATTTAGATATAGCCTAAATTTCTTTACCAATTAAGCTCTTCAATAAAGACATACATAACTGTCCCATGCCAAGATATATTGGTAGAATTAGAGCTGTCAAAATGGTTCATAACCCCTTTGATTTATTATCTTGACATGGATCACCCAAAACATAGGTTAGGTTTGGAGAATACTTTAATAATCAGCATTATTTAATGCACTGTTCATTACTTTCATATTCCAAGATGTAATTGAAGCATTTAAATAAAGCATCATACATTAAAATTTAAAGTTTTACCACTAGAACAGCTGACATAGAAAAATGATTTGAAAATTCAAACAAATTCATCTTACGTTAAAATCTTCAAAAAAATAAACTGTAGACTTTTCCGATATATCACCAGCATTTTTCCAGCTCGCCAAAATCCATTTCTCCGTAGTTTTAACGTCTTTGGAACATGTATAAACAATTTGTTTGGTATGGTATGCGATGTGCTATTGCACATCGGAACTCTACACCATTTATAAGTTTTCTGCCTCACTGTCTGCGCAGGATTCATTTTAAGTCTAAAATATACCACTCAGATTATTATCCGATGTATAGACCTCGAATTTAATCATACTAGACACTAACGTAAAGTAGAAATACGCGAAGTGTATCCTGCTTCTCACAGCGCACTATGTGTTATTTCGTCTGCTAATTCAGTCAACCTGTACGATGACGTCAGACCACTGAGATCGCGTACTTGCGTGACGTGACATTTTCGTAGATTTTTATCATGTTTGGAGTTATTATTTGTACATTCTGATCACATTTTTGAATTCTGCATGAAATTTTGAATCAGATTAGCATATTTTTAATTAAAACCCCGGATCATGCAAGTTCCCTATTTTGCCTGAGGCATTAATAAAGTATCGATTAGGTGGTTATTTTTACTTACTTCTTGATTCCTGACTCTGGTGAGCTTTTTTCCAGCATTCCTTAATCTTCGTGCTGTGGGTTGCTTTCCTTTCCTGAGTCCACTTCACTCCCACTCCAGGATGCAATGTTTCAGCTGTCAGTGACTGGAGAGTGTTGGATATTCTGATCATCATTCTAAATTTATCCCTGTTGAATATATCAGTGGGATCGATTTTTAAAAATTCTAGGTCTTTTCGAACCAGTTTCGTACATTTAACATTTGTCCCATTCCCTCGAGAAAGGGTGTTGAAGATTCTTGAGGTCAGTCTGGTGTTTTCCATTTTGACTATGAGACCGTAAAAGATAAGTCTCCTTTTTCTCATGGCTGATGTTACCCTCTATAAATGTTGGTAAAGCTCATTGTTATGCCTAATTCTGTATTCACCTCCCTCTTTAATGGGGCCCATGATTTTTCTCAGGATCTTTCGTTCTTTCAGTTCCAAATTCCTGAGTTGTCCCTTTTTGACCATGTTCAAGCATTCTGAAGCATACAGCACCAAATGTCTTTCTATGGTTTCATAGTGTCAGAGTATGAGGTGAAGGGAAAGGGATTTGGACTTGTCAGTGTTCTTACAGTGCTCTCTCCAGTTTGGTACACCTGGCTTTCATGGCTACATCCTCACTAACGTTCGAGGTTATCCATTCTCCAAGATATTTGTAGGAGTTGGTCTTTTTTATTACTGCATCCCCATGTGGGATTGAGATGGCTGCCTCAGATGTTGGTGATGAACTCAGTTTTGTTAATGGCAGTCCTCAACCTTACTTTAGTTGCTATTTCACTGAGGGAGGAGAGTTGGCGTGCAGCTTCCTCCGTACTTGGTTTGCTTGCTTGCTTTATTTATGTTTAGTTTTGCTTGCCGTTTAGAAGCGAGATTCCTGAAACACTGTGAGCTTGTTTGTGCGTGTATTTTGTACTCCATTCAGAAGTTGGAAATTCATTTTGTGTTGAGTGGTACGGTGAAGTGTAGCGAATATTTGAATATTTGTCGCTTGATATGGTAGCCTGTTTCTGGGTTAAAAAAGTAATCTTGTGAAACTGACTAGTGTGGTGCATATTTGTCTTGTATCTGTGTTGGTGCAACGTTAAAAAAAAAGTCTTGTGATAGCTAGTTATGGATACAAAATCATGAAATTCCTTTCTAATGAACACAAAATTAAAGTCCGTCAGAAAGTGGACTACCGGGCGAGTTGGCCGTGCGGTTTGGAGCGCGCAGCTGTGAGCGCGCATCGGAAGATAGTGGGTTCGAACCCCAATATCGGCAGCCCTGAAGATGGTTTTCCGCGGTTTCCCATTTTCACACCAGGCAAGTGCTGGGGCTGTACCTTAATTAAGGCCACAGCCTCTTCCTTCCCATTCCTAGGCATCCTGTTCCATCATTGCCATAAGACCTATCTTGAGTGGGTGCGACGTAAAGCAAAATAGCAACAACAACAAAAGATGGACTGGCGTCCACATGTTTAAGCACGCAGAGGTTGCGAATGTTGAACTCGCACTTTCGAGTTTCGTCTTGATCACTCAAGTTGGTCAACGTTTTGTTGACCTCAAAATGGCGGAGAAAGTCATTCCTCGTGGTCGCACATGGTCAAGCGTAACCTCCAATTCATTGTGTAAGAATGTGACCAGAAAATAATGCTTAATAATCCACTGCTACCCCTGTGGCTCAGGCGGCAGCGCGCCAGCCTCTCGCTGCTGGGTTCCGTGGTTCAAATCCCCGTCACTCCATGTGAGATTTGTGCTGGACACAGCGGAGACGGGACAGGTTTTTCTCTGGGTACTCTGGTTTTACCTGTCATATTTCATTCCAGCAACACTCTCCAATATCATTTCATTTCATCTGTCACTCAGTGTAATCATTGCCCCAGAGGAGTGCGACAGGCTTCGGCAGCCGGTACAATTCCCATCCTTGCCGCTAGGCGGGGACTTCGTTCATTCCATTCCTGACCCGGCCAAATGACTGGAAACAGGCTGTGGATTTTCATTTATTTATTCATTCATTCATTCATTCACTCATTTATTTATTTAATCAAATAGCACTTTTATAGAGAACATTAAATCAGTACTTCAGTTCTTCCTATGTTCCTTCTTCCTCCCTGCCCACATTTGTTTCATGCATTCTGATCTGAGTTTCCAGAGCTATTCTTTGTTTTGTGGCTGCTTTCGTGTTTCTTTCTTCATCCCCAAAGATCACTTTCTGAAGCTGGTATGGGTAGTCATTCAGAGGGTTAAAGCGTTGGTCTTCTGACCCCAACTTGGCAGGTTTGATCCTGGCTCATTCCGATGGTGTTTGAAGGTGCTCAAATACGTCAACATCGTGTTGGTAGATTTACTAGCACGTAAAAGAACTCCTGTGGGACTAAATTCCTGCATCTCGGCATCTCAGTAAACCGTAAAAGTAGTTAATGGGACGTAAAGCCAATAACATTATTATTATCATAACTTTGAAAATTTTGTCAGTCAGTCACCACAGATCTGCATTTAGGGCAGTCCCCCAGATGGCAGATTCCCTATCTGTTGTCCCTAAACAACTTGCCAGTATGTGTGTCCTTAATGTCAGTGTTTGTTTCTTTGAGGTCGTTTAATGTCTGTGTAAACGCTGCTGGTTGTACTTCAAGCTTTATGATTTTATTAAAGACTAGCTTATGTACCCGTTCTTCACACAAGAATTGGTCATCGATTTCACGATTCCTTTATGAATTTATGCAAAGTTGCATGCCTCTATTGAAATGTTAAACTGTTAAACTGATATTGTTCTACGGAAGCACGTGGCAGTAACATGAAGTACGATAAAGCTGAACAAAGTGGAGACAGAATGGGGTAGGTCACAGAGTTTATTGAACGATACAGTTCATGGTCCGAAGTTGTGAATAATTCTCCTTATTTCTCGGATACATAAAGTCGTTCATCTGAAACTGGGAGTGGTGCTTTGGCTGAAGACTCATGAAAGCAATCATTGACGATAACCTCTTTTATTATCTGTTCTATTGAAAAGAGTAAAATGGCTCTAGTTAAGCATTTAACCCAACTTGAAATGACATGACATCCTGTAAAGCAGTCCATTAACCCATTCGCTTACCTTATAAACATCAGTTCTGGATCTTTAAATTACCATTTATAAGGTCCATGCAAGACTGCGCCTAAGTGATAATATCAGTGCAACTACTGGCTCAAACATTGTCAGACTTTCATAGAAATACTCAAAAAATAATAATTTCAATGGAATGTACTATGTTACAGTGAAAAATATGAACTTTGCACTATAAACTCACCTAGTAATTCTTACGGTGATTTGGAACATTTACGTTCGTAATATTTACATCTGCTTCTTGACTCTTATTACTATCACTAACTTCACTAAGCACAGATAACGTATCCACATCACTAGATTCACAGATAGAACTTTCCGATATATTATAATCTTCACAGTCACTATTCAGTAAAATATCCATGACTTCTCGCTTGGTAATAGCCTCGCGCGTGCTCATCTTTACTCACTGAACACCCGTGACATCAGCTCAATGCTATTTTCAATTTATGTACTTAATCCCCTAAACATGACTCAAATAAAGCAGAAGAGACTTCCTTCAGATATAAAGAATGACTGTAATGCCATCTGTTGAGTTTTTAACGTACTACCTTCCCTTTACCATCGATAAAGCAGGACGCTGCATTACCCCGTCGCTTCGACGGTTAGGTAAACCGGTGGGTTAATGAAAACTTCCTTGCTATCCTCCTATCGAAAAGGTGCAAATGAGAAAAACACTTTTAGAAATTGATTCCCAGTAAGACTGGTATGTATGTATGTATGTATGTATGTATGTTGGGTATTCAGCCCGAAGGCTGGTTTGATCCTCCACAGCTATGCCAACAGCTGTCATAGATGGCCTAGGCATCACTGAAGAGGTGTACTGGGGAAATGGGGAGTGAGGTAGTTTCTCTGTTGCTTTCCTCACCGAGCCAGAAGTTGCTCACTTATCAGTCTGCCAAACCCACTGAAATGCGTGCACCAACTGACCCTATGAGTGTTATTTTCATACCATTCATAACAGGGACTGGCTGCGTAAGGAATGGTATTACTAGCATCGCTCATACCTCGGTCACTTTCATATTGTCAAAGCCAAGGATGAGACTGAGACAGGTCAATGATTAGTTTTCCATGTATTTTTGTGGGTGGTTAAAATCACTGTTTCAACTTCCTACAGACCCGCAAAACAATCCGGGATTCAGAAATGTTACTGATCTTAATACCTACCCAAGTACAGATATAAAGTTTGGTAGAAATATATAGATTAGTTTCCCAGTTATAAGAACTTGACAAACGGACAAACAAATTAATGAAAATTAAAAAAAAATCCAGACTGAAAAATGGTCCGTTAATGTGATATCTCCCTTATTGAAAAGATGCGCATGAGGAAAAAGTTTTAGAAATGGATTTCCATTAAGGCAGGTAGATTTCCATTAAGTTTGGTTGTATGTATTTTGTGGGAGTGCAAAATCACTGTTTCGGTTTGATATAAACCCCCAGTCATTTCAGGAATTTAGAAACAATATTGGCCCTAAAACCTACCCCAGGACAGGTGGATTCTAAATACGAAGTTTGATAGAAATGTATCCAGTAGTTGCAGTATTCAAACACCAAAGCTTAAAAATATGTAGACGGTCATTATTAGACCTGAAACGGATAACTGTATGAAAATTTTGTCAAAATAGTCAATGTACAGACACAGGGTCTATACAATTTTATTTACTCCTACTCCTCCCTCTGAACCACTTACGTAAACATACTGGAATGCATTGGCACCTGACACGCAAGCATGTGGCTCAATGTGCATACCTTGCTGTCGCCTCCACTTTCGGCAGGCATTTTCCCCACATCAACATTACTTATCAACCAACTCTCACCTTACTGCCAAGATTGCTTGTCACAGTGCTGAAATTTATGATATCTAGTTATTCGACAGTAAAGAAACGGTTGATAGTCAATGTAACCACCAGAAGGAAAAGGAAAAAATACACCATCCCTATTACACACAATAAACCTCATGATGGGTTCCGTTGTGACATACAAATCTGAAAAAAATGGCTCTTAATGAGAAAATAATTATATTGTGTCCATTTTTCACTACAGTACATCATCTAAAGGCAATGCTTTGTCTATGCAACCATTGTTCTCTGTCCTCGGCTCCTCATTTTGTTTCGTAGTAATGCTATGAAAACAGCGTGCATGTTCTGACAGCTCCCAGCGTTGAAGAAAGGGATAGCAGTTACTATGGCAATCAGAACACATCTCCTGTTTAAGCTAGTTCCAGCCAGGCACGCGCTCTACCTTTTCCTACCCTGTCTGTCTTAAAACTCCGCGAGGTTGTTGGTCTGAGTTCCACGTTGCCAGTTAGTATACCACAGCACATGTGGCTGGGCTGTATAACAGTGTCTGCCTTGAGTGATATTATCATTATCTATATAGTGTGTTTTGAAATCAGCTAAATACCTTATTTGCTCGCTTATAACTCGCAACCGCGTATATCTTGTACCCCTTTTTTTGGTTTAAATAATTATTCTGAAGAACATAGTAACAGAGCTGCCGGCCGAGAATTCCGTGTAACCGAGTTTAATGTTCGCTACTGGCGTAAACAGAAAGCTGCGCTAGAGACCACCAACCGAACACGTAAGGCATTCAGAGGGCCGAAAACTGGTAAGTTTCCTGAGCTGGAAGATGAGTTGCTTCATTACGTTACAAAGTTATGAAATGATGGCTTTAGTATCTTGCACGAGAAGCTACATTTCAAAGCGCACAAACTAGCGATTAAAGGAGGAATCAGCTGTTCGGATCTGAAAGTAGGTCTGTAGAAAGTAGATCTGTAGGTTCATGACACGAAGGAGATTGTGTCTGCGATGGCGAACATCTTTCTGCCAGAGAATGCCAAGTGATTTCAGCAACAAAATCATAGATTTTCAATACCTTATGATAGCAATGTGGAAGAAAAACAATGACCTCTTATCTCAATTTGGCAATGCAGATAAAACGCCGATAAACTTCGACATGCCATGCAACACCACCATCAACAAAAAGGGAGAATCTAGCTTCCTTGTACGTACAACTGGGTGTGAAAAACAGTGTTGCACTGTCATGCGAGCAATAACTGCTGATGGAAAAAAATTGCCACCATACGTTATTTTCAGTAGAAAAACAGTGCCTAAGCGAAGTTTCCCAATGGCATTGATATGTGGGTTCAAGAGGATGGATGGATGGATGGATGGATGGATGGATGGATGGATGGATGGATGGATGGATGGACGGACAGACGGACAGACGGACGGCCCTCCTGTACAGGACTGGGTTTGTACGGACTGGTTCGACGCCCAGCAATGCTAGTGTGGGAGAGTTTCCGCGGACACTTCGTGGAAGACACGAAGAAAAGTCTTCAGGTCAATGAAAGCTGATCTCGTAATTCATGGTGGACTCACACATTGTCTGCAACCCTTAGATGTTTCCGTGAACAAGCCCTTCAAGGACAACATACGTAAATCGTATGCCGAATGGATGGCAGGAAGGGAGCATGAGCTGACGTCAGCAGGCAAAATAAAGAGGTTGTCAGTTGCACTCGTGTGTGATTGGGGTATGTAGGCATGGGTTATGATGTCGACAGACATTATTGTGAAGAGTTTCTTGAAGACGGGCATTGCAAATGCGTTGGAAGTCAGGACGATGCAATATGGAATGGTGATCAGAATGATGCACGCAAGAATAGCTCTAAGATTGATGGCAGTGACAGTGAATAGGGTATGTAAGTTGTCTTCTTTCAATAGCCTAATGCAAATTTTACGTTTTTCTCGGGAATACGATCTTTCACCCACAAATCCCCGCATATATCACGCATTGAAAACGTTCACACTTACCTTTTGTCAAAAAGAACGAGTTAACATGCGAGCAAATACAGTATTTATAGTGCTATGTGTTCGTGCTCGTTATAATAATTGTATTGTTATCAAGACTGGCATTTGAGTGTAGTGTAAATTCTAGTATTGTGTAGTATAGCATAATTTTTAACACCTTGCTATTTACTGAACTACAAAACGTCGCAACCTTTTTAAAGCGCCGCTAAACGTTGAGTGCAACCAGGAAAAAGGCAAGCGTGGTGGGGACGCACGGCTTAGTTATTTGGTCAAGGTCGCGATATGTTGTGTTTGAGGGAGGGGAATGAGGATATTTGAGCTGAAGAAATTACTGCTGAACCACCTTGGAATAATGGCAACGATATTTCATGTTATTCTAATGTTCTCATGATCCCTGTACATGGGTATTATTTTCCGCAGCGCCTAGCGCAGAGCGAGAAGGGGTTGATTGTGATGGTATAAAACTAGTCTGAACGTGTGGCAACACGGCGCTCCCACTCCTTTGCTCGGCGCCACGTGCTACGAGCTGTCAGAACATGCACCTCTTTTAATAGGACTCCACAATGAAGATTTTGTGCCAAGTCTTGAAGAAATTTTTTTGTCGTTCATCCTCGGCCTTTCTTCCCCGTGAATCCAATACAATGTTAAAAACATTACACTATAATTACAACAATGAAAGGATGGTCCTATGTACAGTGCTGCTGTCACTAATGTTCCAGTGAGTATGATGCAGGTGAAACATGCATTTCATAATTATTGTTATAGTATTTTCAGGTGAACCATAACTTGATCATTCACAATCAGTAATTTTGCCAACTATTATGGATTATCAGAAATTATTACGGATTTCACTTCACGATTACGGCATTATGGTCAAAGGGGAAATTATTACGAAAAAGTGACCATATCACGAAAAAAATAATTTTATACGGGGAAAGAAGGAAAGCAGGAAAAGTGAATCCTTTTGAGCATTACTGCTTAACCCTCCTCGTTTCAACGCTTGTTAGTGGGCAAATTCTTTTTTTCTATCCATGAGCATTTTGAAATTCATTGTGATTGAAGGAGCTGTACCCTGCTCTTCTTCCCCCTGTGGGTGGGGGCGGTAGAATAACACCCACGGTATCCCCTGTCTGTCGTAAGAGGCAACTAAAAGGGGCCCCAGGGGCTCTGAACTTTGGAGCGTGGGTTGGCGACCACGGGGCCCTCAGCTGAGTCCTGGCATTGCTTCCACTTGCTTGTGCCCGGCCCCTCACTTTCATCTATCCTATCCGACCTCTCTTGGTCAACTCTTATTCTTTTCCGACCCCGACGCTATTAGGTTTGCGAGGGCTAGGGAGTCTTTCATTTTCACGCCCTTCGTGGCCCTTGTCTTCCTATGGCCGATACCTTCATTTTTCGAAGTGTCGGACCCCTTCCATATTTTCCGTCTGATTAGTGTTATATAGAGGATGGTTGCCTAGTTGTACTTCCTCTTAAAACAATAATCACCACCACCACCACCACCACCCTGCTCTTCTCCACTATATGTGATATTGTATTTTCAGTATTAAGTGTACTTGACAGAGTTTTCAGTGTTGATAGGAAAGATCAGAGGGAATTCAGGCCTATATTGATTACATTACACTGGAATTGCGTATGGTTCGGAAGGTATATGCCATCAGAGGGGGAAGTATGCTTCAAGAAAATCCACACTGAAAAGCAGCTGTTGGGTGCAAAACAAGCAACAAAGAATGTTTTATGACAGAACTAACTGGTAATGTGCAAATTTTATTTTGTAACTTAACACAATGCTGTCCGCTCACGTATCAATACGTGTTTCCATGCACGGTGCTCTGCAGCTGATCACGTATGGATACGTGTTGGTGCAAGTCTGTCTTCTGATGCTAAATAACGGTTATTGAGGAACTATTTGGAGGTGCATAGCCCAATGTTTTGAGGGCTACTATATGAAAACAAAAACTATTCCTAAATAGGTAAATGTTGTATTTTTAATGTACTTTTCTTTATTTGTGGCTTAAGTAACCACATTAAAAGATTCATTTTTATTGTTTGAGCAGGCTTATTGGTAAAAATTTAATGTAAAAGTTTTTCTCATGCATTTTAAAAAAGTTTTTCATAAGAGTAGTACAGCAGAACCTCGATTCTCCATTTTTAGAGGGACCACGAAAATAAAACGTACGACACGGGAAAACGGAAAATCTGGGAATGAATGAAAACCATCAACAATTTGGTTAAACATCACAAAAATGAAATATGTATAATTATAATCTTGCTAACACCCCCAAACCAAACTACAGCCCCAATAGGCCTTTGCCTGCCAAGCGACCGCCGCTCAGCCCGAAGGCCTGCAGATTACGAGATGACGCATGGTCAGTGTGACGAAGCCTCTCGACTGTTATTCCTGGCTCTCTAGGACCGGGGTTCGCCATCTCACCATTAGATTGCTCCTCAATTAAAGGTAATCACGTAGGCTCAGTGGACCTGGAACAAGCCGTTATATCCAGGTAAAAATGTCTGATTTGGCCGGGAATCGAACCCAGGCCCTCCGGATGAGAGGCAGGCAAGTTAGACCGCAAAACCGGCATCAGACATTAGTTACCGGTATGCAAGTTCAAAATCTCGATACTTTATGTCCAATTTTACTGGGGAAACTTCGTTATTTTCCCGTGAAAACTTCTTCAGTTCAGCAACTTTGAATATCCAAACTCTTTGAATAATATGATACCGGTAACGCCAAGCCAAACAACAATCGACCACAGGTAGTTTTTAATTCTCTCATCTAATAAAGCACTTTAGATACAAAACTGTCCATCATGATCACGAAATCCCTTCTTTTCTTAATCTTCCATTGTAATGTAATCTACGGTATATTGTTCATAGTCAGTGTCTGGAAATCTTGTACTGCGTAAATTAGGCTTACATCGACTTAAAGGTTAGGTTGAACTCGAGAATATGGTTTCGAATGTAAGTATCGATTCTCGAAAGTTCATGAATGAATTGTATTCAATTCTGCCCGTCACTAATCCAATCAAATTGGAAAGAGTAAAAAAAAAATTAATCAAAACTTCATAAATTACGGTTATTCGTAACCTTGAGCTCAGCTGGAAAACGTGCTCTCTGCACATTTCAGTACGAGTTGGAAATAATACAAACCATTTAAATGTAATGTGCGCAAATAAAACGACTGTGGTTTTTTATATTTCAACACGAAAACCTAAAATTCCCAGTCCTTTATTAGGACCGAAACAGAAATAGGCAATCCCAAGACCTCCCATGGCTTTTTGTTTGTAAGGTGCAACATCTGTTCTGGTCTCGATAACATAATTGTAGGCATAGATATCAAGGATAATTGTACCCGTATACGATAATATTTAAAATACTAGATTTGTGTTAAGAAGGAACAGTTTTGATTCATGCCTGAAAGCACAGTGACTATACAGTGCCCTGAGGAAAGTGCCGAAAACCTGTTCGGCAATACAATCGGAAAAAGTAAAATCTAAACATCTAACCCTGGACATAATGTGGATGCTTTATAAGTGCGAACATTTGACGAAACTCGTTCCGTCTTCAAGTAGAGCTGTCGAAATGCGCTGTCTCTCCTTACAGTTGTTGTGGCCACTCTCTCCTTCATGATTTCTGAGATTCTCTAAACAATACCACCCGAATGCGATGCTAAGATGGTCACTTATGCAAGTTCACCGCCGATCGCTTTTCCAGTACAGTACATACTCTAATTATCACAATGACAGGGCATTAATGCCAAGATCCATAAGTATGCCATAGCCGTCCTTTCGTGAGATAAAGTTTATTGAAAAACGCTTGATCGAGGATTTAGCGTTGATGGGACTGAAATTTCTGGACGGTTGTTCCGGGAAATCGTTTCTTCAAGGAATTGATTGTGCAGGATTTTTACAACGTGGTTTAATTACAATGCTCGTGGGACCACATAATTTGAACGCGTAATCCAGGAAAACATAGTTTCCGGTAACGGATAATCGAGGTTCCACTGTATAATTAAAATAATTTAGATATGTACTTCCTGATTAACATCTTCATTTTGGATGGCTGACTCCTTTAAATGATAGACACATCAGTTATGTACTATGTTTCACTGTTGTGTAGTAATGTAGGCTATTAAGTAAGACCCAGTTCGCTGCCAGCGTCCATGTTAAAATATGGTAGTGTTGAAATGTTCTCTCTTTGTCTAGAAATACAGTAATGTCCTCCAGGAGAACAAGGAGACCCCTGACAAGGAGAAGAAGGAACGCACTTCATTCCAGACGTGTTTCAACTGTTTGGGCGACCATTCTGTGAGAGACTGCCCCAAGAAGCGAGACGGAATGATGATAGCCAAGAACAGAAGAGCCTTCATGAGCAAGCATGGACCTGTGAAGGCGAGGTGCGTTACTCTTCATGAATTATTTTGAGTGATAGTGAAAGGTAGTCTTTCATGAAAAATTACTGCCATGTGCAAATTGAACATAGTGCTTAAAATATTTAATACAGTTGTAACCAGTTATAAAGACTCTGAAGGGACTGTAGGTGATAGTCGCGCAAACCAATATCTCTCTCTCTCTCTCTCTCTCTCTCTCTCTCTCTCTCTCTCTCTGCTCCTAAAACTGCTATCTCTGTAAGTTTTAGTTTGCACAGTTACATGATTAATTGACAGAATAAGTTAACATTTCAAAAAACATTGGCAAAATAAGTATTGTATATGCAGTACAATTCTTCTTTTCTGAATTTGGCCTTCTGTGGACCACATAGAACTTAAGGCTTCTTGGCCTTTCTTCTCTTCCCTTCTCTTCTCTTCTCTTCTCTTCGCAAAATCTCTTCATTCTTTCGCTTCCCGTTTTCAGAAAGAATCGGTTCGGGCCTCCTTTTTGAAGTGGTTTCTCTTCAAATGATTTTAGACTGTCGAACTGTCTTCTGAACTCTCTTCTATTGTGGATCATCTGCAGTGTAATTCCAACTTCTGCCGCATCCCTCTTGACCTCTTCTACCCACTTGGAGGTGATGTATTTGAAGATCCGTTTGGTTAGCCGTTTTGTCATCCATTCTTATGAGGTGTCTGTAGAATTTCAGCCTTCATTTCCGCATTGTGTCTGTGATCTTTTCGGTGTACTTGTAGAGCTCCTCATTTCTCCTTTCTTCCAAGTCCCATCAGGAGTCTTCTGCATTCCCAGAATCTTCCTTTCCTTCTTCTCGAATTCTTGCATCTCCCCTTTTTTTTAAAATTTAAAATAAGACACTCTGAAGCGTACAATCCTTCCAGTTTTATTACTGAGTTATAATGATGGATTTTGGCCTTGTAGGATATTGGTCATTTGTTATACCTGTTTTGTGTTAGCTTGTAGGCCAGATTTAATTTTCTGGTTCTTGTCTTGTTTGCCTCTTTGTGCAGTTCTTTGAGTTGGATCCATTCACCCAGGTATTTGGACTTATCTGTCCTTTCATTTTAATCTTGCCACGTTTTACCTCCATACACCTCTCGCTTTGGTGCTTGTACTCCATATGAACCAAACCCCACGGCACTTAACGCCCTTTGCCTGCCCAGCGACCACTGCTCAGCCTGAAGGCCTGCAGAATACGAGGCATCCTCTCTGCTGTTATTTTGGGCTTTTGAGACCGGGGCTGTCATCTCGCCGTCAGAGAGCTCCTCAATTCTAATCACGTAGGCTGAGTGGACCTCGAACCAGCCCTCAAGGCCAAGAGAAAAATCCCTGACCTGGCCAGGAATAGAACCCGGGGCCTCCGGGCGAGAGGCAGGCACGCTACCCCTACACCACGGGGCCGGCCTTATACTCCATATACTCCATATATTCTGTCTTTTCATAAGAAACAGTGTCCGACTCGTTGGCTGAACGGTCAGCGTACTGGCCTTCGGTTCAGAGGGTCCCGGGTTCGATTCCCGGCCGGGTCGGGGATTTTAACCTTAATTGGTTAATTCCAATGGCGCGGGGGCTGGGTGTATGTGTTGTCTTCATCATCATTTCATCCTCATCACGACGCGCAGGTCGCCTACGGAAGTCAAATAGAAAGACTTGCACCTGGCGAGCCGAACCCGTCCTGGGATATCCCGGCACTAAAAGCCATACGACATTTCATTTCATAAGAAACAGTAAGACCTCCTGTTTTTGGCAATTTCATGAATGCTCTCCAACATCTTTTAGCAGTCACACACAGTCTTGGCTAATAAATGAGCGTGTTCTTTCAAATGTAGAAATCGTTGAGTGTGATATATCCAATTCCTTTGGATACTAACATTTGTTTCCCCATTTTGTAATCACCATAATATGTGTGACTTTTCTTCAGTATTAAACACTTTCTTGTGTGACATATTCACGGTGATGCTTGCCTTAACTATTAAACAGACAGACATTTCGGCAAATATTTCTCCATACATACATACATTCATACATTATCATTATAGACCGTTATGCCTTTCAGCAATCAGTCTGCAAGCCTCTCAGAATTACTAAACGTCGCCACAATCCTCGATTTGCAACTAGTGTTGTGGCCTCATTTAGTTCTATACCTCTTATTTTTAAATTGTTAGAAACCGAGTCTAACCATCGTCATCTTGGTATACCTCTACTTCTCTTACCCTCCACAGCAGAGTCCATTATTCTCCTAGGTAACCTATTCTCCTCCATTCGCCTCACATGACCCCACCACCGAAGCCGGATTATGCGTACAGCTTCATCCATCGAGTTCATTCCTAAATTAGCCTTTATCTCCTCATTCTTAGTACCCTCCTACCATTGTTCCCACCTGTTTGTACCAGCAATCATTCTTGCTTCTTTCATGTCTGTTACTTATAACTAATGAATAAGATATCCTGAGTCCACCCAGCTTTCGCTCCCGTAAAGCAAAGTTGGTCTGAAAACAGACCGATGTAAAGATAGTTTCGTCTGGGAGCCGACTTCCTTCTTACAGAATACTGCTGATCGCAACTGCGAGCTCACTGCATTAGCTTTACAACACCTCGATTCAATCTCGCTTACTATATTACCATCCTGGGAGAACACACAACCTAAATACTTGAAATTATCGACCTGTTCTAGCTTAGTATCACCAATCTGACATTCAATTCTGTTGAATTTCTTACTTACTAACATCAATTTAGTCTTCGAGAGGCTAATTTTCATACCATACTCATTGCACCTATTTTCAAGTTCCAAGATATTAGACTGCAGGCTTTCTGCACAGTCTGCCATTAAGACCAAGTCGTCAGCATAGGCCAGACTGCTTATTACATTTCCACCTAACTGAATCCCTCCCTGCCATTTTATACCTTTCAGTAGATGATCCATGTAAACTACGAACAGCAAAGGTGAAGAATTACAACCTTGTCTAACCCCTGTAAGTACCCTGAACCAAGAACTCATTCTACCATCAATTCTCACTGAAGCCCAATTATCAACATAAATGCCTTTGATTGATTTTAATAATCTACCTTTAATTCCATAGTCCCCCAGTATGGCGAACATCTTTTCCCTCGGTACCCTGTCATATGCTTTCTCTAGATCTAGGAAACATAAACACAACTGCCTATTCCTCTCGTAGCATTTTTCAATTACCTTGTGCATACTGAAAATCTGATCCTGAAAGCCTCTTTGTGGTCTGATTCCACACTGGTTTTCAACCCACTTCCTTTCAACGATTGATCGCACCCTCCCTTCCAAGATGCCAGTGAATATTTTGCCTGGTATACTAATCAATGAGATACGTCGATAGTTGTTGCAATCCTTCCTGTTCCCTTGTTTATAGATAGGTGCAATTACTGCTTTTGTCCAATCTGAAGGTACCTTACCAATACTCCACGCTAATTTTACTACTCTATGAAGCCATTTCATCCCTGCCTTCTCCAATCTGAAATTAAAAATGAACTTATTAAGTTGTCATTAATCAGAGCATTTAAGTTAAAATATTATACTAGCAAAAGAATGATTGCATTATTGTGAAATACAGACTTGCCAGTAAACGATTTACTTGAAATCTTCCGTGTTGCTATTGTTCGTTTGGGTATCTGATGCGCTGTCCTTGCCGCTGCTCATACCAGTATCCGATTGTTTATCACTGTGCCACGCTGCGTCATTTTCAAAAGCCAAGTCTTTTTTAAACTTTTGGAGACGAGTTCAGGTGGTATAAGGTCCCAACTCTTCATTGCCCACGAGCATAACAAGTCATGAAGGGTGGATGCCTAATATTTCCTGCGTTTGTCAATTGCTGATTGCCGCTCATCATCCTCTCGTAAAATCGACGTAAATGATGTGCATGTATGTCCAGTGGCTGCAAAGTAGATGTTAGGCCACCAGGAATGACTACCTGTCGTGCGTAATTTTCATTCAGAATTTGCTTCACTTCGTTCACAAGGTGACTTCGGAATCTGTCTAAAATAAGCAGAGCACGGGGTCTTCTATCCCACACAGCATTAACTCAGTCTAGCATGAGTTCTACCACCATCCAACCCTTTCTTTGCACTCGTATATGAATTCCATAGGAAAACTGTGTGCTTAAGCATAGTATTCCTCTCGCCGAGAAGCGATAAAGAAAAATATACAAGGCAGCAACTTTCTTCCATCAGCTGTGCATCTTAATTTCTCACTATCGCTGATTTTCATAAAATATACACTCTGTGATCCTTTTAGTGCAATAGTGCTGTTGCAAGGCACATCGAAAATGACTGGAGCCTGGTCAGTGTTACCGATTTGAGAAAGTAAGTATTAACTTTCATGATGCAAACTTCAGACGAATTCTGTGAAAATTTACAATCTTGCCCGTGCAAATCAGAAAGCAACCTGTGACATGGTGTTGTTCTCCTTCATACCGATGGATTGTGTAATTGCATGAGTCTCATAACCCATCCACAACTTGCCTGATGGGAATGTTGTGTTTACGCGTTACCTCCCGTGCCTTCATTTGTAACACTTCATATGGTACACTGCAGCCATTGTTATGTATTTCATTGACGTACACAAACCCATTTTTTGGATACTTCCCTGTTTCTGGACATCGAAATGCGCTTTTAGAATAGTTTGTATTTTTTAGGTCGTGTTTTAATTTCCGCCAGTCACGCACCAAGTTTTCACTCACTGAAAATTTTCTTTCCACGTCTCTTTTACCATGCATGCTGTTCATCGAAGACGATTTACTTTAGCTTGAAGGCCGCAGAATAGTTTCTATAATTATCCATAATTACAGATATGTGCTTCACACATTAATGTGTTGCTATGTAAATTACTGTCCATAAATGTTCAGTAGTATTGTATTCAAAAACAAAATAAAACTTAAATTCTCACGTACGCATGTCTACAGTAATCAAGTCACTCACAAACACACACATGCATGTGTACATCCCAGAGCAGTGGATACCTCTGTGAGACGGGGAACGGGAAAAACCTACATGGAGATGTCCACTGTATGAATTTTAGGCATGACTCTCATTGTGTAATCCCAGGTTCATATTCATTAATCTGTTTCTTTAGCTGCAGGTGACTTTCCAATCGTCTAGCAAGAATGTAATAATTTTAAGCAAATTTTTGACAGTGGAAAAATGGTTATCAGTGAAGAAAGAGTGTATTTTATATAGTCATCTTTATCCACGATTATTGTTTTATTGCCTTTATCTGCTTTGGTAATGATGAAGTTACTTTGTTGAATTTTCTTTTGGAGGTTAAGCAGTAAGTTGTTTGTTAATTGCACTGTTTATTGTAGGTTCTGCCGGTATGAAGTGCATTTAAAGTATTTTCTATTTTATTTTTTCTCCAAATCTAACTACTTGTTTATTAATAAGAAACTTTGTGATTGGTAATTCTGTTTCATCAAAGATATTAAGTTGTTTCTGGAGAGATGATTTTCCCAATTATTATCCAGATCCGTTGGTGTGAAAATAGTGTTAGTGTGAGCATTGTTGAGTGGTGAATTAGGTTGTGTCGAGTTTGGAGTCTTCAAGCATGTTCCATTTCCTAACCAAGGTTTCTTGTTTTTTGGATAGTATAAATTGAAGCTTATAAGTTAAACGTGATAGAAGGGAAGTCCATTCCAGTAGGCAAAGGTATAAAGGGTTCCTAATTGAGCTTCATATAATCTACTATTTAAAAATGATTTCCTTCTATGATGAAATTTAATTTCTTCCCTGATCAAAATTTTATCGGTTTTAAGTTGTCTTACAGTATGTGTCCAGTTGATCTTCTTATGTTTCTTTTGGGTGAATCTAAGCAATTTTGGTGTTATGTTATTATATAAGCATTTTTTTTTGTGAATAAATTGTGATCATTGCCAATTTTTGCAACCTTTATTTTTAAATTCATATGTCGACTAGCCTTCTTTTTTTGCTTGGATGGCATTCTTACCGCAAGATATAAATTTCATGGTTTTGGTATTGACAGCTAACTTAGTTGTATAACAATTTATTACAAAGTTTTCCTCCTACTCAATACAGTAAAGTGTTTTTACATGTAAGATTTAAGAGGAGAAACACGGGATGCCCTAGAGAGAAAAGAATCATACCAGGAGGCACATCGTTCTTAAACATCCTGCCTGGCTCGCTGGAAGGAATTCATGATGGTGATGGGGGTGATGGCTTTAGCTGTTGGTAACCTAGGATTCGTGTTCATTAATTTGGCTGCTTCCCAATCGTCTAGCAAGAATGTAATATTTTTTAAACAAATTTTTAATATCTTTTTGTATTTTAATAGTGGGATCTTATTTTTTTGACTATGGACAAATGGTTATCAATGAAGAAACCAAAGTTATCGGCAACTTAAAGGAATCGTAAAATGGGGACACAATTGATGATCATCATTGATCAACATCTTGATAACAATCCGAAATCAACAAATCACTTGGTCGGAGGAACAGAAATTACAACAACCAGTGAAAATGAAGAACTATTCTGCAAGAAGGAAAGCTCAAGAAATCTTGATTCCATGGGGGTCCTAAGCAACCTATTCGTGCAGAATAATAATAATAAAATATCTTTCAAAATTTACAGGACACCGACACAGACTTTTAATACTATTAAACATCACTACATCCAGGAGCCCATAAAAAAGCGGCATATAATAGAATGATGCATAGAGCCTAACTCTGTTAAGAGGTTTTTCAAGGGACTGCAAAAAAAAAAAAAAAAAAAAAAAAAAAAAAAAAAACTTAAGCAGGAAACTTCTTAAAAGGGGTAATGCCCAAAAACTTATTCTGTACTTTGAAATACATTTGAAATACACAGCCAACAGATTTCCTTCTTTGTGAACAATACTGAAATAGGCTGATATATAAAAACTGCTAACAGAAAGCCACAATATAAAAATTTGATTATCATGACAATATTTTTAGAGATAAAGTAAATTAATTGAACATACCGTATTATAAATATATTTGATAAGAGAACGGAACATATTATATAAAAACGTAGCAAGGTTTGCTTATTTTAGCAGGCAGAACCATTTCCTTCCATGCTTCCCTTTCCTCCGCACTTACACTCTCTGCTTCGCCACGAATTGTTTTGTAAACAATGCCGGCTCGATTTTTAAAGCGGTCCAACCACCCGTTCGACGCGGTAAAAGGTACCCTTAATTTGCATGCGGCTTTCTCCTGCACAATAGTCCCACTGAAAGGTATGTTTAAACTTCGCTGCTGTTTAAACCATATTAGCAGAGCTTGTTCTATTTCATCGTACTTTTCAGATTTAACTTCCTTACAATTTGCTGAAGTATTCCCTGCAGAAGCAAAGATCTCTTCTTTTTTCGCTATAATGCCGTTCAAAGTAGACGGCAGCATCCCCAGCTCCTTTGCCAAAGCAACACGGGAAAGTGTAGACGACTCCACTTTTTTTATAATCTCCAATTTTTTTTTTTTTTTCATTGTTAGTGCCTTTCACCTGATCTCTTTCCTCTGAGTTCCGCTTATTTTCACTTAAAAAGTTTGTACGTTGATATTACAAGTACAGCTAACCTCAGTGACTCCTATTCATACTAATTACGACGCTACACTATGCTTGGCAATCCGTAGCTTAGGCTTACAAGACGCAAAGACAAGACGTGTACTACAGTTTGTTAGCATGTGCTTTCTATCTTCCTCACATCCCCAACACCTGCTTCAAGGATAATGGCAGCAAATGGGAAATCTGGCAATTTATTCTTAGAGATTCTTAGAACCTAGGCCTAAATCGCCCCTGCATTCCTACTGGTTGTCACGGCAACGGGCGTAGTTTCTTACTGTTTCACAAGTACCGAATGGCCAAGCCAATATTGAGTTTATTTTCCCGCTTCAATCCTTTTCATGCTATAGGTAATGAAGAAAAGAAACGCAGGTTCAAAATTTCAGAAATGAGTGCATGGGAAAATATCTGGGGTATTACGTTTGAGTGATAAAGGCGCAGTAGCAACGCTAGCACATCTAAACGTAAACTATTTCTTTCCCCGCGAGAATTTTATTTCATGTCTCCTCATCCATCTGCTATGTTCTAATAATGCGATGTAATAATTACGAGTGACACGATAATACAATGTTTAGCTTGTATAAAGGTAAAATTAAAAATAACTTTCAATTTCATGCCAACATGTGGTATTGCAATGCCTCTGTGTGCCTCCCACCAACACCTAGTTGGCTATCAACATTCGTTCAACTTCGTAAACGATTGGGATCTTTCGGTCGGCTGTTTGGCGGCATGTGTATCAGCTGGCTGCTGGCAAGTCGGCTGTTTCCTGCATAGAGTCGGGAAGTTGTTTTTGTTCATCTCACTAATAATGGACACGGAAAATCTTATCAGTTTAGTTCAAAAACATAATTTCCTCTACGGCAAGACCCATAAGTATTATTGCAACAACAACGTAAGAGAGAATGCCTGGAAGGAAATAAGCAAGGGAATGAAAAATCAAACAGGTTAGAATATTCAATTTTGTGGTAGATTAACAGTAATGTTGTGGACAAATACACTTTACGGTTTTTAATTAATGTTTAGGCCACCTCGATTAATGACTTCACCCTGTCGCGGCCCGCAAATTACTGCATTAAAGTTTTATCAAACCATCCATTGCGTGTTTTATGTTTCCCACGTAGAATCCCGTTCGATTCTATTCTGCTAGATGGAACGGTGGAGTGAAAATTTCGACTGATGGGTTTGATTTGATTCCACAAGGTGAAAGTGAGCATCTGGTGTCCGTGTTGTCATAGCATGACGTCGTATGTGGCCTTGGCAAACCCTCACAGGTTCCATGACTCCAGAGACACACTGCGAGCGTGCGAACGGTCTAACACAGGGTGCAATTTGCGTGGAGATGGAGGGTCCTAACCATGGGCTGGCTGCTTTGAGCGGATGTTTTCTATCTCAAGGGGCTCTAAAATTTGAACTGTTTAACTGGGAAATATCTTTACAACAGAACACTTCAAATGGGAAAAATATACATATATCTTAATACAACTGATCAAGGGACCAAGAATACCACACTTCTTTGGCAGGAAAACTTCCTATGTGGGAACTTCCCGAGTCTCACTGTAAATACTTTCTAAGCCATAGTTGAAAGCCGTGGGTATAAAAGACACTTTATAGACAACATAATTAACAAAATCAAGAATAAGCCTGATACCACTTTTAGTAAAGATCCGAACCTGAAGGAGGGCTATTCTTTTCCTCACAGTCAATAACAATGGCATTTATCATATTGCGAACATCTTCAGATAACACAATATAAAAATGGCATTTAAAACAACCAATAGTAACACGAATCTATTTTTGTAACGCACACTTTAGTAGTAGTAGTAGTAATATTATTATTATGTAAAAAATATCTGTACTTAGGAGTGCACAGAATTAATTGTCTATCTTGTAAAGCTTTCTATATTGGTCAGACTGGTAGGAATTTTACTATAAGATATCAGGAGCATCGAAATGCCATCAAGTACAACCGTTTTTCAGCTATGAGTACACACACAGAGTTCAACCATAACAAGATGTTAAACAATCAAGATTTTGAAATCCTTGTTCTGCACAAAAAAGCCTGTTGCTTATTAGAAAATATTCATCCATACAGCGCAATACAACAATCTAGAACACAGTTTAAATGAAATGATGAAAAATTTAATTTATTATATGAAATCTTCATTGCATTTCTTTGTAAAGATACGCCCAACAACACGTGGTGCCGCTCCGAACGAATGAGGGCTCTACCTTCCCCACTGTTAGTTCCTTTATGTACTTCCCGAGCCCCTCCTTTCTCATCCCTCTTATCACGAGCTCCGGTTCTCTGCACCAAACAAACAATTTAGTTTGTACTAGTCTGTGTTTAGGAGCACGCCATTAGACTGGGCAGTGGAAGGTCAGTTCATTATTCACTATTTAACTCAGCACTCCACCTTTTTCTTCTCTTTTGTAGACATTCCTAATTCTGCAATGGTCATTGCCGTTTTCAGTTCCATATTGGCAGCTAACCACATCATTATACAAGTCACACATTAGAAATTGTCCTCCCATTAGCCGATATTCATTTCTTTGACAACATTACTCAGGATACTAACCTAGTGTTAACATAATGAACTTTATAAATTGTAACCTTCAATTTTACTATTATCCATTTAGACCATGAACTCAGATCATCAAGGTAAGGATAGTGAAACGTATGTTGGTGAACATAATTTTAGTTGTTTTTAATTATTACCATGTTTTAGTAATACACAGTTCAAAAAAATGAGGGGTACATGTTTTGTAACATCTGGTATGTGAACGTTAATTTGGTAGATGAGGTTCCAATGGTCGTACAGCATACCTTGAGACCTTAGCTACTCAGGGCATGTCAAATCGAAGTTATACTCCATCTGCAGGCTTAGCCATGCATTAAACTGTCAGGTGACCCCTCAAAACAAAGTAAATAGCAGTGCGTCCGTGTGTCGTTATGAGGTACACAGACTACTGTGGTCATTAGACCACATGTAAATCAGCACATCACCTGAGACATCTTAACGAGGTTCAAGTCACAAGTGCCGTCACTTTGATCCAGGAAGGATGGACTTTTCATTGTGTTGCTGTGTATCTCAATGTGTCTCAGTCAGTTATTCAACGCTTGTGGAATCGCTACGTTGAGAGGGGCCAGTTTATTTATTTACTCGAGTCAGAAGCATACAATAGAACTTTTTTGATTTGATTTTACATTACAATATTGTAACAATATAACAGAAGGAATTTTACGCATATATGCCAAAAATGGTATTAAATAGTCTTTGCCCAGAAGCGAGCAACTGCGACTGCATTTCCTTGTGCCTTGAGCAAATCCTCCTCGCTCCAAGAATCGGGGCAACACGAGCACTGACACAGATGCTTGGTAGTCTGCACCTCATTGCATTCACATAGTGGTGACACATCCAGATATTCCCATTTCACTAAGTTGTCCTTAGACTTTCCAACACCTGTTTAGTGATCTCCATGCGATCCAGTCCAAGTTGTGTCCGGTTGGTAAGCATTCAGCTAGTTTTGTTCATGTTTGAAGATGACTTGTTCTGACTGCCCACAATTTTTCTCTGGCTTTCTTCGGAGATGTGTTTAGTGGAGATGTTGACTGTAGGAAGCTCCTCTAGATTTCATTCTAGGCTTTGGTGAAGTATGTCTGTGTAGTGGATGTAGCTCATTTTCTTCAACTTTTTTCTTTCGGCATTCGCGGCAACTTCCCGGCGTATATCAGGAGGAGCAATTCCTGCCATACAGTACAGTTTGTCAACTGGAGTTGGCTTCAAACATCCAGTCATTAGTCTCGCAGTTTTATTAAGTGCCACATCTACTTGCTTTGCATGGACGGATTTATACCACACTGGGCAGGCATAATCACCGGCGGAGAAGCAAAGTGCCATGGCAGAAGTACGGACCACCAGAGGTTCAGCACCCCAATTACTACCAAGAAGTTTCTGAATGATGATGTTACAGGCTGACACCTTGTGTTTGATGTTTAGGCAATGCAGTCGGTAGGTGAGGGACCTGTCTAAGGTAATTCCAAGGTATTGGGTGTAAAAGAGTGCTCCAATTCAGTGCCTTCCAAAGTCACTTTGTTTTCTTCCTGCCTCTCTGTTTTGAAGATGGAAAGCACTAACCTGAGTCTTTTTTTGGGTTTGGCTTTAGGTGGTTCTTGTTGTAGTAGTCAGAAAAAAAAGGTTTCTAGAGCTCCTGTAAGCATCTGTTCTGCTTCTTAAAAATCACTTGTCTGTACCGTTAAAGCGAGGTCATCAGCATATATGAAACTTTTGGTGGCATGAGGTCTGGGCTGATCATTTGTATAAATGTTGAGTATTGCTGACAATACACTCCCTTGGGGTAAACCATTCCTTTGGGTTCTCCAACGGCTCTGACTTCCTTGGAATTCAACGTAGAATCTTCGGTTATGCAATAAGGTGGCAATTATTCTCGTGAAACCGAAGTCCAGGGTCAAGCTGTAGATCTTGTGAAGCATTATGCGGTGTTGGACTGTATCATAAGCTGATGAGAGATCAATAAATGCCACTCCAGTGATCTGGCCCTTCTCAAACCCATCCTCTAAATGTTGTTTTAAGTGGGTTATTAGTGCTGTACAATTTCTCTGGGGTCTGAAGCCTGCCTGTTCAGATATGAGTAAATTGTCAATCTTTGGTGATAGGCGGCTCAATAGCAGCCTTTCAAATATCTTGGCACAATGAGGTGGGCCGGTAACTCTTGGGGTCAGAAGTTTCTTTCCCAGGTTTCAAGATAGCAATTATCTTAGTTTTCCTCCATATTTTTGGAATCTTGTTCTGCCTTAAGCAGTTATTAAAGAGTTCCACAAGCCATTTCAGTGTTGCTGGTCCAAATTTCTTTATTTGCTCTATTCTTATATCATCTAATCCAGCTGCCTTGTTGTTCTTACATTGTTGTATGGCCTTTTGCAACTCATTTTGTGAAAATGGCTTTGAGAGCTCATTAGTTTCCAGATGTTCTTGTCTAAATCTTGGGTCCTTTTCCTTGTTTGTCTGTTTTACCATTTTTCAAAAGCTGTTGAGCTATTTGATTTGGAGAAATGTTTGCATGGGTTTTCTTTTGCGTTGGGTCATTACTTAGATTCACAATTAAGTATTTATTTATTTTCCACCTAGTCGATACAATGATTGCTGATTTTATGGGTCATTACTTAGTCAACGTAGTAATCTCCATGCCATATAGCTGCTTTTGCTCATGTCTAGCCCTTCTATCGTTTCTAACTACCGAGTTTTCTTACCTTCCGCCACAGACTGAGTAAGTTTTATAGCAGCATCTGATGTTTGTTTGCTGAGTTTAATGTACTCTTCTAACAAATAATGTTGTCTTTACTGAGTCCTGGAATGTAGTTGGTACGGCATCCACGTGGGATAGATTTACGAGATGACTCCTGAACGGCTGCTATAAATTCATCATATGCTGCAGGACATGGATGTATTTTCAACACAAGGCTGTCTAGTGCCTCAGAAAACATATCCCAGTTTGCTTTCTTGAAATTGTATCGTCTTCTGAATGGAACTATTTGTGGTCTTACGGCTGCAGTAATCTGACATACAGTAGGTCTGTGTTGGGTATTCGGAATTGGGGAACCAATACTCTTGTGGCATTGTGAAGCTGCGTCTTCACTGGTGAATATCAGATCAGGATTGTATCCTCGATTCCAGCGTCCACTGTTAAAAGATGGTTGTAATTTACTGTCATTAATTAAGCGTAAGTTGTTGGATTCAGCCCATTGCATTACAGCTTCACCATTTTCATCATCATGGTCATATCCCCAATCATTACTATGACTATTGAAATCTCCTAAGATGAACTTACATTTTCTGATTGTGGAAATTAGTTGGTTCCTTAAAGATGAATTTTGTATTAGGTGGTTTGTGTACTGAGGTGACTGACTACACAGTTGTTCAGTTCAACACACAGGATTTCAATATCACCCTCCTCAGTACATGCTGTAGAAAGCACCGATAAGCCATGTTTAACAAATACTGCACTACCATATTGCCGATGGGGTGTTTCAATTACAAGGTTCATGCCTTGTACCTTAGGTCTTCTATGATATGTATCCCTATGGGCCTCCTGGATACACAATATATCACACTGGAATTCTTGACACAAATTATGGAGGAGTTCCTCTTTTGGTCCAGATATTCCTTCTATATTTACTGATATAATGTTCAAAGTTGGTCTTGAAAAAGACCTTTTGTACGAGAATTGATAATCTCTACAATTGCTTCTGGATTTGCCGTCAGCATATTTCGTAATATCGTCTGACGTTGCCCAGGGTACGCCCGATTGCTACTCATCGTATTGTAATTGTATAGTAGCAGTCTTCGTGGAAGCTCCTTTCGCGTACCCCAGGGGCCAGTTCACAAGGAGGGTTGGACAAGGTCGTGGACTCATGACAACCCCACAGGATGACCGATATCTGACCACATGTGCGTTGCGTCGTTGTTCAGCAACAGCCAGAGAACTGCAACAAGACCTCAGAAGGGTCACTGGAGTCACAGTGCCTGACCGGACAGTAAGGAACAGGTTAAAAGAAGTGTCCTTACGACCCAGACGTGCTGTTTGAGTGCCCCGTTTAATGCAGCAACATCACGCAGTTCGCCTTCTGTTAGTCCATACCCACATCAACTGGCAACTTCGCCAATGGAGACCTGTGTTGTTCACAGACAAGTCCAAATTTCCCCTGACACAGCGTGATGGACGTCAACATGTATGGAGATGCCGTGGTGAGCAGTACATGCCAAATGTTGTCCAGGAAGGTGACCGATTCTGACAAGGTTCTGTGGTAGTGTGGGGAGGCATCAGTATTGATGGCCGTACGGATCTTGTCATCCGTGGTAATCTTACCGCTGCAGGGTACATCGAGCAGATCCTGGTACAGCATGTGTAGGTTGCTGCATACGGTGTTGTCCCTGAATTCGTACTGGTGCACGGCAATGCCAGGTCTCGTATAGCGCGTATCACCAGAGCTGTCTTGTGAGAACTGGACATTCAAGAGATGGGATGGCCAGCAGTGAGTCCCGGCATTAATCCCATCGAGCACATGTGGGATAGGCTTGATTGAAGAGTTCATGGGCGTCCTGTCCCACCACAGACTCTCCAAGACCTCGAACAGGCTCTCAGCGTGACTTATACGGAGCATAGATAAGAAAAGTGTTTTTCCACCAATCAATACACAATTTATTTTAAATAGATTAAACTAGTACCGGTTTTGGCTCTTTAACGGCCATCATCAGCTAGTACATGATTTGTTTCCAGCCATTAGACAATTCACAAGTTGTTATTGTATTAGACATCCGGATGTCTAATGGGGGATGGAAATGTATACAGTAGCATGTAATTAAAATATCAGTAGTCAAGATAAAAAGTTACAATAAGTTAGAACATGAGTATGTAGGACATATTATATGGACATATATCTTATATATCTTGGATCACTCATCACAACTGATGGTAATATCGATGCAGATGTCAAGCATAACATCAGTGTTTGTTGGATGAAATGGCAGTCTGTTACTGGTGGTCCTGTCCGCCTCCATAACATAACCGTTAGTGTTATTAACCCTTTCCGGGTCACAGCGCAATATATTGCGTCTCACAGGAAGTTTCACAGCAGTTACGGCGCAATATTTTGCATGTCGAACTTCCGAGCATCATATCTTCGCTTCTCTTTGACTTCCAGCTATGATTGAAAAATTTGTTGTATCTGCCATCTATCGGCTACATTACGGAAGCTTGCGCAAGTTTGTATTCTCTTTGGGAGCACTGTTAACTTTCATTTTTTCATGTGATTGTCTACCACACTTGGGAGTCAATGCGGTCTGATAAACATGGCTGCTCGCAGGCATGCAGAAATTTTGAAAGGTGATGAAAAAGTGTTTGAAATAATGAATGATGAAAGTGAGAGTTCAGATTTGTGTGAAAGTGATTTAGAAAGTGTTGAGGATATTATACCCGAAGTTTTAACTGTCGACAATGAAGGTGTAAGTGACAGTGGTGAAGAATTACAACCAGCTACCGCGAAGAGGAAGAAACGAAATGTATCAAACTGATCACCAGGTCTGGGAAAAAGAAACAGGTAATAATAAATGTTTACCTACTGATTTCGGCTATAAGCCTGATCTAGCCAGAATCCAGGATCGATCTTTGACTGAGAACTCTCCAGAAGTAGAGATTTTCAAAAGACTTTTTCCGCATACCTTAGTGGAAAAAATAGTCATAGAAACGAACTTGTATCACGCTCAATACGTAGAGAAAAATTTGGTCATTTCTCCCACATCCCGAGCGTCAAAGTGGACTGATGTTACTGTCGACGAAAAGTATTTATTTTTAACAATAAGTATGCTAATGGGTCGTGTAAACAAACATAGCTTAGAAGAATACTGGTCTACCGATCCTCTCATTTACACTCCTGCATTTTCACAGTTCATGTCCTGTAATCGGTATAAAGCAATTCTACAGTTCCTTCATTTCAGTGACAACAACTTCCAACCTCAAGGTGACAGACTATATAAAATCCGGCCTATTATTGAGCACCTGAAACAAACTTTCCCTGCCATATTTCAGCCTTTTAGAGATTTATGCATCGATGAAAGTCTAGTTCTATTCAAAGGACGCTTAGCGTTCAAGCAAAACATTCCCTCAAAAAGAAGTAGATTTGGTGTGAAGTTGTTTGTACTTTGACTGTGAGACTGGATACATTTTAGATATTATTGTATCTACTGGAGCCACAACAGGACTTGAAGGTTCACTGATTGGGTTTTCTGCTTCTGTTGTCCACTCTCATGAAACCATATCTCAATCGGGGTCATACACTTTATATTGACAATTTTTACAGCAGTCCAGAACTTCTAGAAGCTCTGCATGTACACCGTACTCATGCCTGTGGAACAGTGAGGAAAATCAGAAGGGGAATGCCAGGGTCCACAACAAAACTACTAAGAGGTGGGGTAGAAGAGAGGCATACCTCAAATCTTCTTGGTGTCAAATGGATGGATAGAAGGGAAGTAAATATGCTCACAACTGCTCATACTAGTGGAGTGGTTGATACAGGCAAGACTGAAATGCCACAGGACAATGGAGAATTATCCCAGTGTCTGCTCAGGACTACAACCGGAAAATGGGACCAGTTGATCCACCTATTGGAGATTATAATTCTGAACAGCTTCATTTTGGAAAGGGTTTGGAAAGGGAATAAAGAGACCTCATAAGGCGTTCAGAATGGAAGTCATCCGATCACTAGCAGAGAATGCTCCTCCAAGAACCACACCACCTACTGGAGGCCGACCTTCAAATTGTTGATACACCTGCAAGGTTAACCCAGCAACATTTCCTTTCTGTTATTCCCCCAAACATTGCATCTGGGAGATAGTAGGTTCGAATCCCACCATCGGCAGCCCTAAAAATGGTTTTCCGTGGTTTCCCATTTTCACACCAGGCAAATGCTGGGGCTGTACCTTAATTAAGGCCACGGCCGCTTCCTTCCAACTCCCAAGCCTTTCCTATCCCATCGTCGCCATAAGACCTATCTGTGTCGGTGCGACGTAAAGCCTCTAGCAAAAAAAAAAAAATTCCCCCAAACCAGCCAGGAGGTAAACCGCCATCCAGAGTGTGCCATGTGTGTGCACAGACTGCAAGAAGAGAGAAGACCAGGAGGACAATTTACCAGTACAAGGACTGCAACAAAAATCTGTGCCTAGCCCCATGCTTTGAGGAATATCATACCAAAAAAACCTTTTAAGCAGGTAAATTGTGTGATATTGTTGTTTTCAATTTCATTCATCTGTATTATATCTAGAGTTTGTGATTTTTAGCATTTGCGATAAATGCGAAATATGTCGAAACTTTGTCAGTGTATGTGCCTTCATCTTATATGACCCTACGAGTGGTTTTTAGCGATGTCGAATTAGCGATAAAATGCAAAATTGATTCAAAATGCGAAATTATACAATTTATGCGAAATAGATGCGAAACTCGCAGTTTTATACGAAATAAAAATACATCTTTTTAAAAATGATGCATTTTTCTTAAAAAATAAGATATATGTTATTTATTTCAGGAGAAATTAATTATTACGGCGCCCATTGCGATCGTAAAGCGGTAACATGCTTTGACGGACACTTCCGTCCTGCTGCATGGAACATTTATAAGTTCATTATTGCAGTTAGCTGGTCGGAGAGATTTATTCTCTTTGTTTTGTAGCCTACCCGATTGATGTCGGATGATACCTGAAGCTATTTTCTCTGTGTAAATAGTAATTCTGAGCTGAAATACGGAAAATAAAAAGCACCTCATTTTGCAGCTTGTTGTAAACAATCATGGCGGCATTCAAGCGCGGCATGGATGACTTTATTCGTAACTGGTTTGAAAATAGTGATGTTGAAAGTGGAAATGATTCTCTGGAGAGTGAAAATACTTCTTCTTCAACTGACAGTGATGAAAGTGATTCCGATTTCAGTTCTGAGATTATAGTGCCAATTGAAACTACGTGACAAAACCAGAATGCAACAAGAGCGAGTGAGAAGTCTAGGTTTTTTTTTTGCTTTACGTCACACCGACGCAGATGGGGCAGGAAAGGCCTAGGAATGGGAAGGAAGCGGCCATGGCCTTAATTAAGGTACAGTCCCAGCACTTGCCTAGTGTGAAAATGGGAAACCGTGGAAAAACATCTTCAGGGCTGCCGACAGTGGGGTTTGAGCCCACTATCTCCCGGATGCGAGCTCACAGCTGCGCGCTCCTAACCGCACGGCCAACTCGCCCGGTGAAAAGTCTAGTAAAATGATAATTGGAATTATGATCTTGTTGATAATAAGCCTCTTTCTGTAACATGTAAACCAGTTTTTGAAATTCACTCTATAGTGGGGAGGGGTTGGGTAATAATCCGAAAAAATGGACGTAGGGAATGATTTTCTAACCCCACAGTTCTGGGATCACATTACTAAGGAAACCTCTACATTTCCTGCTAATTTATCTGCTTCCCTTGAACCCAGTAATTACGAACGAAAACATTAGTTTCCTGTTACTATAGACGAGCTAAAAGCTCACTTTACTTTGTGTATTCATATGTAGCCTACGTGATTAATCAAATTTATGTTAAAGTGATGAAAAAATAAATGGTATGTAAGGGATATTTCCTTTCACAAGTAATGGTAGGCCAAAGGGTTAAATCATTCAATGTGTGGAATTTCTTTCACTGGCTAAAGAGCACTGCAAGGAACAATTAAACAAACAGCAAATACACTTTCAAGCGCCACGTTCATTCTCTTTGTGTGTTGATCCTTGATCATAGTCAGTTATTCTTGACATTGGTGTTGAGTAGTAGTTCTGTTTGAAAGTACGGTAGCGATTTATTTTATTGTCTGGTAGCCATGGATAGAAGCGAAGTGACGATCAAACAGCATGCCAAAAGTCACAAATCGGGACATTTTTATGTAAGCGATACAGATGGCCTATATTGATGTGCTGACTCTGCAATCAAAGACTTGAAGAAGAAAAGAAATGTTTTGCAGTCCTTCCTTTGCCTTGGCAGCCCTTCTGTCCATTTGGGCTTCTACGAACAGTGTCGATGTAGAGTTGTTTTTAGCAAGTACAACATAATTGTGACTGATAAGCGGTCTCAAATGAAGGACACCTTTTAAGCAATTGGCATGTTGTACTTTAATCATCATTGGAATTCCTCTTCCTTGTAGGTGTGTTGTACTGTGATAAATGAATACGTTCAGAATAGTATTTTTCACTTTGAAATTGTGTTTGCAAATTTGAAAATAAGCATATTCGTGTGTGTGCGTTAATACTTCTTGCAGTCTTATGTTGATGTTTGTCTTATTTTCCATAGCGAATTCAAAACTGCATGATGAGCAATGTGTGATTAAACAGTATGATTTTACTCCCAACTATTGTGTGTGCAGTTTAGCAAATTATGCCTATTTTTAATCAATTTGCTACAAAACGCTAAATTTGAGACGTTTAGATGCTACAAAACGCTAAATTGGAAAATCAAAACGCTAAATGTCTGATTTTTAAATGCTATAAACCACGAACTCTAATTATATCCATTTTTATGAATATAGTGTCCCACGAGTGTGTTTTGCTATTTATAGAGAGGTTTATTAATGTGCCTGTAAAAACCTAAATTGTGGGGTATGTCAGCATTTAAAAAACCTGACCTTGAAAGGGTTAACTGCCATCCTCGGAGGCCCGGGTTCGATTCCCGGTACTGCCACAAATTTAAGAATGACAGGAGGGCTGGTATGTGGTTGAAATGCTACATGCAGCTCGCCTCTATTGGGGGTGTGCCTGAATAGAACTGCACCACCTCGGGATGAGGACATGAGTTTGCAGTTTGTCTGGTTCCATGGCTGAATGGTTAGCTTGCTGGCCTTTGGTTCAGAGGGTCCCGGGTTCGATTCCCGGCCGGGTCGGGGGATTTTAATCTTCATTGGTATGGGTGCTGCCTTCATCATTAGAATTCTTCATAGGTAGGGCTTCAATCTCACAGACGCACAGGTCAACTGTATACGGCGTCTACGCGAAAGACCTGCACCAGTCCTCTTCATAGGCCACACGCCACATTGGTGGTCTGTGTGATAAGCGGAAGCTAGTCAATTTAAAGGGCAAAGTGTACAAAACTACTGTCCAGCCTGCCCTCATGTATGGCTGAAGAACAGTGACCAGCGAATGCATATCACAGAGTCACCCTGTGTGACGAAGTGTGCAACGAACATGTGCCCATCAGCGACAAGATGGAGGATAAACAGCTTCACTGGTACGGTCGTGTCAGAAGAAGAAATGAACTCCATTTGGTACAGAAAGCTCTTGCCATTGAAGAGCTGAAGAGAGGAAGTGGGCATCCTGAGGCAACACGGAAACAAACTGCTGAGGCAGCTGTAAGGAAAAGTGAAGTGCCATTAGATTTGGAACATCGGTCATACTCTCTCCGAGTCAGACGAGCCGACCTTGAGTGAGCTCAGGAGTGCCCGTTTTATGGGTACCTATTTGGCCAGGAAAGAAGAAATTCACAAGTGTTGAATCTGGTGGTGGAGCATGCTTCGTACCTGGCACTTCCAGGAACTATTGTGGAGCCTGTGGAGGATTGTCCTGGTTAACATTCATTTCTTCCCAGTTACTATCACTATCAACAGCATTGTTATTGCTATCACTTGCTTGGTTATATACAGTCATATTCTGTGCAGGTAATTCAGTGTCTGAGGCAGAATCAGCACTTGATTCGTAACACACAAGATTGGAATCACTGTGCACGAAGTCTGAGAGTTCACCACTTGATTCTCTCTCAAACCATCCTTCCTACACTTCGACGCCATGCTTTTATGAGTCATGCCTAAACATAACATCGCTTGAGTTTATCGATAGACAGAAAACAACAGAATGTTGCCTGAACATGGTAGCTTGAACTCGCTTTAATGGTCATGTCAAGATTCGACACCATTTTCGGTCAAGAAGCCTCTCTAATAATAAAGAAATGAAGCATCTCTCATAATGATGGTGGCAAGTTTTGTTCATTTTTTTAATATCGCTCACGATGACTCTGGCACTAAGAGAGTAAGCGTTGCACTCACAAAGATGTGATCCATATTGACACTATAGGTTCATACAGTGAAATAAAATGGCATATGGCTTTTAGTACCGGAAGTGCCCGAGGACAAATTCGGCTCGCCAGATGCAGGTGTTTTGATTTGACACGCGTCAACATCCTGCGCATTGTGATCACGAAATGATGGTGAAGATGACACATACACCCAGCCCCCGTGCCAGTGGAATTAACCATTATGGTTAAAATTTGTGACCGGGAATTAAACCCGGGACCCCTGTGACCAAAGGCCAGCACGTTAACCGTTTAGCCATGGAGCCTGACAAACTCAGTTACATGTAAGGATGGACTGGGTGGTTGATTCAGAAAATGACATAATTAGACTTTTTGATTGGTGGAATATGACATCATTAGGTAGTAATCTAATTGCTTGAAAATAATGGTAATGATGACTTAGAAACAAAGACAATCACCCAGGCTGGGCCACATACTCAACAGAAGTGACTTCTTGTGACGATACATTAAATTTAGTTGATATGGTTGAGTCTTGGTTAGATTATTCTGCTGACAATTGATGAAGCGGGAATTCAAACTTAGAAAAGGGCAATGCTCTTGTCATAATAATAGTAATAATAATCGTCTACTTTACTCGTTTCTGAGTAACTAACTTCTTCCTATAAATTCACTTCTGTCTGTCGATGTAATTTCGATGACAGAAAAGACCAATCCTTCTGTGGAACAAGCATCCACACAGATTGCACATAATTGTTGGAGGAGGGCGTGGTTGTACTGCACAGAGTTTTCACACTTGTCTCCTCTCCTCTTCACGTCTGCAGGTAAGGTTTAAAAAGTCCTCATCAGAAGCAGCTTTTGCTCTTCTGCTAGTATTATTCACTTATATTTCCATTTTTAATTATTAAGAATATTTAGCAGCAGCGCACGAAAGGACAAGGACAGCACTAATGGTACAATGGGTGTGTTGGGAAGAGAAACTTAATGCCCATTGAAATGCATCCTGCAGTCGAAGGTAGAGACATGCTATAGTTTGATCTGTACTCTCATGGTTATCAAAGATCCTCTTAACACGTTCACTGCATATTTGTAGAGCATGACACATCCAGCAACCTGAGCAAGATATTTGTGTGGAGTTCTTTAAAGTTGTAATTATTTGAATTTTCAAACATTGGTACGGCAAGTTATATCGAACGTTTGGACTTATGCCACTCATGTGCCTGGTGCGTGACCCGCACGATGGTTGAAATCGATAGGTAATACTGGTTATCGGGTGGATCGCGCAGGCATGCGTCTAGATTGCTGTGCATTATTTGCCGCGGATAACAAACAAATGCATAAGTGTGATTAGAAACATAAATATATTCATATTTACACTTCTCTATTATACAATTTTATGTCACAATGTCTTTATCATTGCAAAATTGCCAACTGCTGAGGCGTTATTTCTTCTGTCAAAGCGCGCCATTTATTGGGTGGACCTCGTGATGCTGAAGGAACTGCATTGTCGGCCAAATGAACAAATTATAAATAAAATATCATAAACATCATGACTTGGTCAAAAATGATTACTCCAAGTTCTTTTATGTTACTCATGAATATGATGCAGGAATAAATGACAGTCATATCACTGAACTTATTTCAGGTACAGTAGTGGAATTTATTTCGAAAGTGGAATCACTCATAATTCTCTTGAAGTCATGATAAACAGAAAATACAGTATCTTTACCTCGTGTTGAAGTTGTCTTGCTGCTTTAAGATCCCAAAAAAGAATGATGATGTATGATGAAAAATGTGGAGAGGATGAGAAACTGAATACGCATGCTTAAATCTGGCTACGGATGATCCTGCTAGCAGATTGGACTTACACGTTATGCAGGTTGACGAGGAGAGTCTTCATTTTACAAGATATTAGAATCATTCTGTGTTGACGGTTTTCACTTTACAAATTCCTATTCAATACATACATATCTCCATCATTAGATGGAGTGAAAATCAATTCATTGGAGCCATCTTCAGTGAATTTTTTTTTACCTAATTGATGCTAAAAATATATTAAAACCTAATGAAGAAAAGAATGAAAACAAATGAGACAAGACGGAGACAAACAATAAGTGATTATGGCGAGGTTGTGCACCTCTTAGTTTAAATTAATCACTCACTACTGATCTGCATTTAGGGCAGTCGCCCAGGTGGCAGATTCCCTATCTGTTGTCTTCCTACCCTTTTCTTAAATGATTTCAAAGAAATTGGAAATTTATTGAACATCTCCCATGGTAACTTATTCCAGTGCCTAACTCCCCTTCCTGTAAATTAATATTTGCCCCAATTTGTCCTCTTGAATTCCAACTTTATCTTCATATTGTGATCTCCTACTTTTAAAGGCACCATTCAAACTTCCATAATAAAAACTTGCAGTGTGTTATAATTAAAAAACAGGACGAAATCACTGTGTTAAAAATTCAAAATGCCAGTCTGTTTCTGTTGAGTCACCATCACAAATAGTTAAAAGGGGAGCGAAAAACTTGAGAAACTAAGTTTGAGAGGAAACACGTGCTAGGTGAAATGCATGTGACACACAGTGGAAAACCGCCAATGAAGTTAAAATTTTTTTATAGTTACACTTTCGAAAAATCTGACCTCAATTTTAGTGGTCCCGTTCTCAATGATTGTGTCCAATGTTGGCTAGGTGTGTTTTCACTGACCCTTGGCGAAGTCCAATTATTTAGTTTGCTGGGTTTACTGATTTCATCCCCCATGACTACACGAAATGTTCTGTTATTTATAAGATGAGCCAGACTCCTACATGGAATCACTTTAAGAAGTTTGCTGATTACACCTTCTCTCCAAACTGTGTCGTAAGCTGCCTTTAAGTCAATAAATGATAGTGAAGTCTTTAGTCCTGCTGGAATCCTGCTTCAGTGAAGGTAGTTAGTGACAAGACTTGGTCAGCACAGCTTCTTTGTGGCCTGAATCCTGCTTGTTCAATAGGGATCATTTCCAACACTTTTGTAGCGATTCTATTCAAGATTAGCCTTTCAAGTAATTTATAGCATACACTGAGCAATGCTATTGGTCTATAGCTCTCTGGTGCATCATTAGGCTTTCCTGGCTTTAGGACTGCAATTACCTTACTCATTTTAAATAAGCAAGATAGATTACCTGTTCTAAGAATCTAGGTTAGAAACCTAGATAACCATAATTTCGTATTTGCTCCACAATTAATTAGAAACTCAGGATGAATCCCATCAAATCCCGGTGCTTTACCAGTTTTTATGTCTTTTAAAGCTGCCTCAATATCTTGCACACTAAATGGTATAGTGTATTCCGAATCGGGGGCCTTGTGGACTTAAGACTGGTTAATTGTTTTTTGATGTTGCTTGTATGATTTCTGTCTCTCTGTGATCTAGACATATCAACTATATGAGCTGCAGTTTTGTTTGGAGTGACTGCAGAACTTTTTCGAAAGATGGGAGTGGCCCCACCAAGCTTCCGTAACAATGACGATGCCTTTCTGCTTAGTTCTCTTGTAATTCATAGATGTTGCAGTTTTAGTCCATCTTTCTCTTCAAGCATGAAGCAGTTCATCCCCGATTTCTTGTTCACCGCTGGCAAGGAATTCTTGGTATAACTTTTTATTTGCATCAGTCCAGCCAGGAATATATTCCTTCCTATAGCCTTTAGGAAAGAATATTTTTTCTGTGGCAATTACAGCACCCACAGATCTCTCATAATTGTTAGTTGTTGGTGGTATCCATCTAATATATTTATCAAGGTCACACGAGAACGCTTTCCAGTCTGCTTTCCTGAAGTTCCATCGCGGACGAGGATAAGAAGTTACCAGGGGTATTTGCATTCCAACCTCAAGACAAATAGGTCGATGTTGACTATGTGGGAAATCTTGAAGTACTTTCCGTGATGTGAGCAGAGGTTTATTATTCTGATCACTGGAAACAAAACATAGGTCGGGGTTTTATTCCTGTTTCCATACAGCAGATCTAAATGTTCCTCTATCTTTTGCATCAAATACAAGATGAATATTATGTTCCTTGGCCCAGTTCATGAGAGTTTCTCCATTAGAATCAGTGACTGTTGAAGTCACCCAAATAGATGGTCCTGTACCTGAATCATCTGGAAGGGCCATGGTGAAGGTGGAGGCTTGTAGATGTTTATGATGGTGACATCGCCAACTTTGATGACAACGGTATGTATGTCGTCTTTTGAGCTAGCTGCGAGCAATGAGGCATTTTCAATAGTACTACGGACATACGTAGCTGTACCATATGCATGGTGATATGTTGCACCTACGATATCATACCCCAATATTAGCCCTCTCATTTGTAATTGGTATTCATCCTCAGTATGTGTTTCCTGAATGGCAGTCACATAGATTTTTCCATCTCATAGGATTCTTGACAAGTATTGGCATTTGGATTTCCTTATGCCTTCTATATTTAGATGAAGGACTTTAAGTGTAGGCTTGAAAGTCTTTGCCTGTTGGTTCTGAAAAGAACCGTTTGAATGATATTTCATTTTCATGTAAAATAGCCAGGAGATCACTAGGATAGTCTGGCAGCCTGATCGGTGTTGCTCGCTTAGCACCACCCAGGGAGCACATGTAGGGTAATTTTAGGTTAAAACCTACACACGTGAGCATTCCTCAAGTTTGACTATTGTTACTCCATCTAATGATGGAGATGTGTATGTATTGAACAGGAGGACATATTATATATCCTTTGTAAAGAGAGTCTTTCTTACCATGCGGGAAATATCTTAATTCATATTTTCTAGCACCCGTTCCATAACGCGCTAGGCACGTGATCTGCACTGAACGTGTTAAGGAGATGACGGAATGATGTAATAGCACATCTGCGGCAGTCCTACATTTCAGCACCTATGTTAGCAGTTGTCAAAAAGTTACTGGTAAGATAAGGGAAGTGTTTGATATTGTACAGTTATGGAAGGAACCGTCTTTTTTGGAGTTTGGTGTTAGTTGCGTTTTATTAATGTTAAGTTCTAAGTTGTATCTCACTGTTTAATTTCTAGAGAAAAACATGCAGCTCTAAATATGCTTGTAATTTTAAGATGTTTTGCATTTTTTCCCCCAGCCGTTACCATCTCGATGACGAACAAAGATTTGCACACATCACACCTGGTGAAATCAGCGATCAGTTACGAAGAGCTCTGGGCCTATCCAGATATGACATTCCTAAACACATTTATCAGATGAGAATGCTTGGGTATCCACCAGGATGGCTCGAGGAAGCTAAAGTGTCTCATTCGGGACTTCTGCTATTTGATGATCATGGGAATGGTGAGTACTGCAAAATGTGTCAATATTTTTCATTATAAATGTTTAAAATTAATCTTTGCTGCATTCGTTACTTCCAAAAGTTATTATTCATTTCCTTATACACATTAAGTTTTCCTAATCACTGCTTTCATTTGAATTATCGTCTGTGCCTCTAGCTTCATTGCTGTCGGCATTGTCATCATCCCAAATGACGTCTTCACTGCCATTGATGAGAGCATTCGAGATCCTGGTCTTTTTGAAGCTTTACAGTAGTTTTGTTCTTGCATTTCCTGATTAAAGTCCAAACAGTGAGAATCTATTCACAGATTGTTTCTAGAGATGGTCTCCTTATTCTCCTCCCAGTTGATGTGTGTATAGCAGAAGCTATTCTTTCGGAATAAAGCGGTGCTGTAGAAAGCGTGCCAACCCACCAGCTGATCACTTGGGACAGTCTGAACAAATATTAGGATTTGTATTTTCAAATGTGATACATATAATGGAGTGACTAGGAACATTCTTTGGATAATTGCGGCTGTTTATTGGCCAGACCTTTATTATTAAGTACAGTAGAAGTCTGTTATACGAAGGTTATGCTGAAAGTTTTTAGCAGCACGTAAACTGTAACTCTGAGGACAATGGGATTATTTTCATTTGAAAGAGCGATGTTTTTCGACCTTGGAACATACGCGCGCAACCCCTCCTAGCGGTAGTTCCTCCAGACCAAGGGAAGAAAGCACAGACAGTGCTGTCAGACACGGTGCAAGATGGATCTGTCGCGCCGCAATTTTCGAGCAATGATTTTTTATTATTATAAAAAGAAATTAAGGGCCGAAGAATAGCATTCTTCTTTGCTGCACGTTTTTGGTGAGGCTGCCCCTTGTAGAGCCACAGTTGGAAATTGGTCTTGCGAGTTTTCAAGGGGTCAGCAGTCAATTGAAGATGAACTTTGTCCCGGTCACCCAGCAACACCTGTGACTCAAGAAAACATTGATGCTGTGAGGGAAATGATCAAAGCAGTTCCACATCTTACATTTTGTGACATTGAAGGGACCTTAAATATTGGGTCAAGACCAGTGCAGACCATCGTTCACGATTATTTAGGCCTTACCAAGGGATGTGCCCGTTGGGTGCCACATTCCCTGACAGAAAGCCAAAAGGAGGAGAGAGTGGACTGGTGTCATTTCATGCTAGAAAAATTCAATGGAGGGCAGTCCGAAGACACCTACAATATCGTCACAGGTGATGAAACCTGGGCCTACCATTATGACCCTGAAACGAAGCGACAGTCTTCTGTGTGGTGCTTTCCAGGGGAGGAACCACCCACAAAAGTTCGACGAAGTCGGAGCTCCGGAAAGAAGATGGTGGCAACTTTTTTTACGAAAATGGGGCATCTCACCTCTGTGACCTTGGACACACGTCGTACAGTCAATGCTGAATGGTATGTGAATGACTGTCTTCCCAAAGTCCTCGCCACTTGGAGGTCACAGCATCCAAAGTCCAAGAGTGGGCACCTTCTGCTGCATCACAACAGTGCATCTGCACACAGGGATGCCAGAACAGTGGACTTTTTGGAAAGGGAAACAATGCAAGTGTTACTTCATCCCCCCTATTCACCTGACCTGGTCCCATGTGACTTCGTACTGTTCCCTAAGACCAAGGAAAAAATATGTGGGCAGCGGTTTTCGTCAGATGAAGAGGCCATTGCAGCGTACGAGAGTGCACTAAGTGATATCCCGAAAGAAGCTATGACTGAAACGTTTTCTAAGTGGTTTCAGAGAATGGAAAAATGTATACATGCTAATGGAGAGTATTTTGAAAAGTTGTAGTTGTTGTTTCGCAAATAAAATTTTTTTCTCACACTCTGCTAAAAACTTTTGGCATAACCCTCGTAGGGGATATAACGAGAACCCCATTGTAATGACAGGTTATTTATGTCCCTTCAAAATTCCTATAATAAACTGTACAATAGAGCCTCCGTGGCTCAGGCGGCAGCCTGCTGGCCTCTCACTGCTGGGTACCGTTTTTCAAATCCTGGTCACTCCGCGTGAGATTTGTGTTGGACAAAGCAGAGGCGGGACAGGTTTTTCTCCGGGTACTTCGGTTTTCCCCGTTATCTTTCATTCCAGCAACACTCTCCATTAACATTTCATTTCATCTGTCATTCATTAATCATTGCCCCAGAGGAGTGCGGCAGGCTTCGGCAGCCGGCACAATTCCTATCCTCCCCGCTAGATGGGGGCTTCATGCATTTAATTCCGGACCTGATTGAATGACTGGAAACAGGCTGTGGATTTTCATTTCAAACTGTACAATAGCCTTCGGTTACGAGAACCCTTTCACTGAGTCATCCGTTATTACGAGAGATTTTAATGTGTTTTATTTTCTGTTATTGATATTTATACACTTCAGTGTAAAAATCTAGCAAAACTTTCGCTTAATTTTTTTCTGCATAACTCTCGAAATTCGACAAACTAAAGTACGGTAGATATTTGTGTATTACTGTGATCGTTGTACACAATTATTTTATAAAACCTTCTACGAAAAGATCGACAAACATTGCAGCAGCGGGTCTCTTGCAAACTATTTTATTGGCACCATTATACTCTCGTTCATATCAAGAATTAACGCAAAGCGGTAGTTCTTTCGGATGTCACAAATCTGTTGGGTTGGTCAACCTGTTATGGCTATGCGTTGTTGCAGTGAAGAGTTCTTTATCGAGCTGCTATTATTGCTATAAAAATTGGTTGTTCCTCATAGCGTGACTGAATCTGACGCTTTTATTTATTCCTATTGTACGCAGAGTAAAACCATTTCTTGTGTTGCTTAAGTCGTGATATCCGTGAAAAAAGCAGTGTGAGCAAAGGTGAAATAGGCAGGCGGTATAATTTAAAATCTTTGACTCTGCTTACTATCTTTAAAAATAAGGAAAAAATCAAAGACGCTGTTTTAAAGGGTAGCATTCCAAGCAGGAGTAAAAAAAAGGTGTGTAGTGCAGACCATGAGACCTTGAAGCTGCCCTTTTTGAGTGGTTTACCCAGAAAAGAGCTGTAGGAGTTTATATTTCAGGGCCCGTGTTAAAATCTAAGGCTCAAGACTTGGCCCTCAGACTATATATTTCTGACTTCCAGTGCAGCGATGGATGGTTACACCGCTTTACAGCCAGGCGTGGCATATCACTTCACGGAATAAAAGGCGAATTGGGAAGTGTAGAAAAAAAAAAAAAAGCCGTGTATTACTGGCTTCCAATTCTCCATGAAATTCTTAAAATGTACGAGCCCAAAGATGTCTATAACGCCGATGAATCTGCACTATACTGTAATTTATTACCCTAACAAGACTCTTGCGCTGAAGGGCAACCCACGCAAAGGTGGAAAACGTAGCAATGAACGCCTAACCATTCTTGTGTATTGCAACATGGACAGTGTTTATTATCGGCAAGTCAGCCAACCCACGAGCATTTAAAGTCATGCGTAAAATTCCGTGTACATATGAAGCAAACACGAAAGCATGGCTTCAAGCATTTGATTCAAGAATGGGATCAAAGAACAGAAAAATCGTTCTTTTTAGAGACCATTGCCCCGCTCAACGAAATGTTGAGCTACGCAATATTGAATTGCTGTTCCAACCGCCAAATTGTACCAGTGTGCAGGGCATATTTAAACTCCTTAAACACCGCTTTCATAGCATACGGGTCAACTCATTGATGCGTAGGCTTGAGGTAAAAAGAGTACGGAAATGTAATGTACTGGAAGCTATCCGAGGTATTGCAGTGTCGTGGGAAACCGTATCTCCCGCTGCAATTTCTGCATGTTTCAGACATGCTGGCTTCCGACAAAGTGAAACAGAAGGCGAAATTATTGAGGAGGAACTTCCTCATCTGTAAGTGCCAGATAGCTGGAATTGTGTCTCTTCTCAGCTGGAAGTCGCCTGTCAATTTGATGATTATATAAAAGCTGACGTAGGTGTGCCTGTGTGCAGGGATCTGATTGAGAGTGAAATTCTTGAACTTGTTAAGCCTACTAACTCACATGATGAATCCGATGAGAGTGAGGAGGACGAGGACATCACAGACGTACCAACACAGTCTGCAGTCATGAGTGATGTAGATGTTTTAAAAACAGTAAATGGCACTTCACTAGATGATTTGGTGGCTATCCAGCGAGTGGAGAACTTTGTGATAAGGAACACCATTGCCGGCACAAGACAGAAACAAGCGACTTTGGACTCCTTCCTGAAGCCTCTGTAAGGTATCTACTGTATTCAAATTTGGTGTTGTGAATGAAAACTTCAAATGCAAATGTAACATAGCCTAGAATAGTTTTAACTTTCATTTTGCACGGTATATATGGCTTTACAAGTACACAAAAATCTAATATCAAATGAAACTGTCCAAATTTAATAACCAGTCCAGAGCACTCGGAGTCACTTGGTGTAGAAGCCTCAGATCACCGTTAAATGCTGAAAGTGGGCATTCCTGAACAATGTATTCCATTCACAGTCACTGTCAGCAGATGAACGGAAACTTCATTTCTTCAACATGTAACTACACCTCTCTTGACCCGTTCTAATTCGATTCTGCTTCGACCAGGTTTGACACAGCAGTTGAAATCCTTCAACCTTCTTTGTTGTATTTTGAACCAAGTGAGCGTTGTTGGGTGGATGTTCGTGCCAACATTGTCGCCACTCGGAGGTCGTGTCGAAAGAGCTGATACTTTTGAAATCATTCCAGGATTTCAGACGAGTTGTTGGTGGGTCTTGTAGGACATTGTACAAGGGAGAGTTCTTATGAGAAGAGATCTTCTTGAGCAAGTTTACCTTAACTGCTTTCCTCCTTAGATCGTGCAGGGCAATATTAGGTAAGACAGGCAACCACTGAATGGGAGTATATCTGACAGTACCAGTGATAACTCTCATGGCTTCATTAAGCTGGACATCAATCTTTGTTGTGTGAATGCTGTTTTGCCATACAGGAGCACAGTATTCACCAGCAGAATACACAAGAGCAACTGCAGCAGAGCGTAGAACTTCCGCACCTCAGCTACTTCCGGCAATCTTGCGAAGTAGATTCTCTCTGGAGCCAAGTTTCTTAGATAACGTGATGCACTGTTGTTTGAATGCCAAGGACCGATCCAGAGTGATTCCTAGATATTTTGGATTGTAGTTATGCAGTACTTCGGTTCCTTCGAAAGTCACATGTAGCTTCCTATGGGGCTTCCTTATTATTTAGATGGAATGCAGTAACTTCATTTTTATTTGGGTTAGGTTGAAGTCTCCATCTATGGAAGTTGTCACTCAATTTAGTCAGATCTCTTGTCAGTACATTCTCACAGTGCATAAGATCTTTACTCTGGAAGACTAACGCTAGGTCGTCTGCATACTGGATTTTCAATGAGTTAGTGTCTGGCATACCATGAATATACAAATTAAACAGAATGGGGGCCAGAACTGAAACATTCTTAATTTTTTAATTGCTGCACTTTTTGCCAGTTTTGGTAACTGGTCCTTGATTGAATTATGGTGGTGAGTTTTATTTTGTATTATAAAAAGTTGTGTGTTGAAACTAAATTAATGTCCTGTCGATCAAAGACTTTGACGGACTAGACCATTACAATGCGAGTATTAACGGTGCGCGCTAAGTCGCTAGGCATGCTGGGATTGCTAGGAATATGAACAACAAAAAATGGCTTCATGACCAGGGCATGTTGTGTGTGTAAAGTATGAAGCGCATCTCTGCCTTTATTCAGGGAGCTCCGTAAAGTACCACAATAAAATGGATAAAACGGAAGCGTACGAGAAGATAGAAGAGAAATTTCTCAAGGAAGTGGACAGCTTTTATATTTATTACCGTACGATAACATATGGGTAAACACAATCCTCAATGTTCAATTCATGACGATCTTCACATATTATTATTTGTAGTAGCGAATTCTCACAATATTGGAAGAAGTTAAGTAAATAACATGATCAATATTATTATTGAATTCCTAATATGTTTTCATGCAATTGTATTGCTATAATTTTTTATTCAAATCATGTGCATAAATGCAATATAACCTCTGCAAATGATTGTAAGGCAGTAAATACATTACAAAAATTATGTAGAAGAATATCACAATCTTTTTTCCACGTAAATTATCCGTTACTGTGTGTTTCTCTTCCTTTTAAGAATATATCTCACTACTAGTGCAAGAACCACAACTGCTGGTTGACTTTCCTCCATATTAAAACAACATTCTATCAAACTTTGCCTAATCTTTTCAAATCTTGTCAAACCTTCAGCAGTGTTGAACAGTCTTTGACAAGATTTAAAATTTTTCTTGTGAATATTGAACCGAAAGAAAAATGTGATGGTTTACAACATTTGAGTCGTGTGTTTATGAAGGCTAGATTTAAATTGAACACGACTGAACGACTTCTCACTACATCCACTACCCGCACTAGCAAGCTATCTTGCGCTGCTGATTGTTAATCCCCGTTGACACTGGTGAAAAGAAATATTCTAGTTTGAAACAAGAGTATGCCTACATTCTTCTTCTTAATAAGTCCGTAAATAACGTAACAGATAGCTTTCGTTACCTCGGTCAAAATAAAGGCTGAAGTAAACAACTTATTTCAGTAATAATAATAATCGTATGGCCTCAGCTACCGTTTGCAGACATTTCAATTTGACGCCTTTCTGAAATTTAACCCGACATGGTAATAAACTAACCTCTGAAATCAGCGATGCATACTGTCGTATCTCGAGATCTATCACATTTTTATTTATTTATTTACTGTACATGGTACTAAATTCAACTGCCGAGTTGAAGCTCAGCCGGTTGAGGCAGTAACATTCTGACCCCAACTTGGTAGGTTCGATTTTGGCTCAATCCGGTAGTATTTTGAAGGTTCTGAAATATGCCAGCCTTGTGTCTGTAAATTTACTGGTACATAAAATAACTCCTGTGGGACTAACTTTTGGCACCTTGGCATCTCCAAAAACCGGTAAAAGTAGTTTCTGGTATGTAAGACCAATTACACATAGTTATTACTGAAATAAGTAGCTGCCTCTGTGGATCCGTGGTAGAGTGTCGGCCTCCGGATCCCAAGATAGCGGGTTCAAACCCGGCAGAGGTAGTCGGATATTTGAAGGGAGGAGAAAAGTCCATTCGACACTCCATGTCGTACGATGTCGGCATGTAAAAGATCTCTGGTGATACATTTGGTATTAACCCGACAAAATTAATTCAATCTCAGCCATAGACGCCCAAGAGAGATCCGATTTACTCTAGGTCCGCTAGATGACAGACAGAGTAACCCGGAACGTCGAATTTGACGAGCAGACAGCCAGATGAAGGCTAGATTTAAATTGAACACGACTGATCGACTTCTCACTACATCCACTACCCGTACTAGCAAGCTATCTTGCGCTGCTGATTGTTAATCCCCGTTGACTGGTGAAAAGAAATATTCTAGTTTGAAACAAGAGTTTGTTATTTTTTGAAATGCAATACTATGTGAAAGTGTATGTTGAATTTCATTCTGAAAAATTACAGTTCCGTATTTCTCCGAATCCAAAACGATCCCCACTTTTTCCTTCAAAAATTTTAATCGGGCTCAAAAAGTGCTTTGTAAAATCATATGAATGCCTTTGTTGTACAGTACGCATTTTAATACTATTTTAGACACCAAACATTGGCTTTCGTTATGCCACATTTTTTTTGCGGCTGCACAATTATTCTTTATTTCTGCGGGTTTAATGACCATTAACTTAAAAATTGGCATCATAATACCGAAGAGAACCTGTTGAAAATTTGCCGGCAATACCTATTCCATGCGTCTCTACAATACGGCGATCCGTCAGGAAAACTGTTACGGTACTTTTACTCGGCGTCAGATATAACCGGCTACGGCCACACGCACATCTCGCTTGCCAAGTTCGGCTAACTTCAGTGGCAAGTGATGTATAGGCCTAATAGCGGACGTTGAAAGTCAACGAGTGAGTTTATTGCGCTACGGTATGGCCTTTTTGCCCTTGCGTTTGTCGTGCACATACCGGTACCTCACAATTTCATTTTCGTCTTCTTTAAAGCGTCCTTGTTGCGGACCAATGAATGCATTTTTTGTATCTTTGTCCTCACGCTGACGCCAAATATTGTCTTTAGTTAGGCCTGTGCCATATTTTCTTGCAGCTGCACAATTATTCTACATTTCCGAGTGTTTAATAACCATTAACTTAAAATTGGCATCTTAATATCGACGATAACCCGTTGAAAATTTGCCGGCAATACCTGTTCCACGTATCTATATGACTATCCATCACAAAAATATTCTTGTTGTCTATAGAACTTAATTTTACCAAGAGTCAGGCATAGTAGATGCGTTATAACTCTGCCACTGAGTAGCCGAGGCCTTTCTGATAATTCGAAGGCTCGCATGTTTTGATGTCATTCTGCAGATTTGAGAAAGGTTTTTGTAGGGGATAATAGAATGTCATTCTCTCTTCACTGTTTCCCGAGATCCAGTGACGTTACACACAGGCAATGTATAACTGGTTGTCATGGCTAGCGATGTATAATAAAGATTCAAAGATATGAGCCTCATTGATGTTTCTGTATTGAACTGAGATCACAGAGATGAGATATGTATTAGGTTCCACCCATTCAATACTAATTACACTATCACGTTACAATCCCCCACCACACTGTTCACAAGACCCACCTTAAACCTACTACTCCCCTAACAAGATCTTTTTCTCCCCCCCCCCCCAATCTGTCTTCTCCCTCCAGACCTACCACATATAACATTTTATATCTCCTTCTCACAAGACTAACGTCTTTTACCACCGACTGATTTCATATTCATCAGTGTATAAAATTTTTATCAGGTATAAATTACATACCAAGTGATTTAAATAAGTTCTCGATGCTCTGGTCGACGCATAGCATGTGTGAATGTTTTAAATGACTCTTTACTTTGGAAACCTGCTGGAGCCTTCTATTAAATGGATGCACAAATACTACATATTGAAGAACCTTCTTTTATTCTTTGATTAGTGAGAGACTATATGCATACTTCAATGTGTCACTGCGCCAGATTTAATTATTATGCCGTTGCTCTTCTGTTATGTCGATTTATCTTAACACATGGTGCGAATGGACGGTTAAAGATTTTTAATGATCATATTTCAATATGTATCCACAATAGTTTTGATTATTATGTCTTTGCTTATATATTTGTGATTCATTTTATGGCTGATGACATTTTATGTGTCGAAACCGGTCCCAAGTTAAATAAGTTATTAGTAGCATCAACACGTAGTTAGTATTGAATAGGTGGAACCTAATAGATATCTCATCTCTGTATAATAAAGAGTCGGTCGTTTATTGTCAAGGAATTTTATGTGTGCGTACGAGGGTGAAAAGAAGCAGCGTGGTTACCGCGAGAGTTACCAGTGATATTCATTACTGTTAGGTCGTGAATGCAAGGTGACCCTTGATTTTTCGCATGAGATTCTGAGGAAAAAGACGTCGTCTTGGATTAGGAGAAATACGGTATCATTCCAGAGTTTTCTTCTTCAAATGGCGTCACCTAACCTAACTGTATATGTGTCATGAAAACATTATTGAAACGCATGTAGAGAAATGAGTTATCCTGGCTAAAATTTACATGTGAATAGCCTTTCCGGAATTTAACTAGACGCAAGAAAATATGAACTATCCTTTGAAATTAGTGATGTATTCTGCCATATCTTGAGGTGTATCACATTCTTACTTAACTTCAGTATATAACAATAAAATTAAGAGATCGTTTACTTCAGCCGTTATTTTGAACGAGTTAACAACTGCTACCGGCCACGTTATTTCAGCATTTATTACGAAAACTTATTACCGTATCCTGTTTCATTTCGAATTTTCTTTAAAGAATAGCAGTCGTTGGGTATTACTAATCGACTCCAACATTGCCTTCGAGTGTCGACGAGAGAGAGCGCAAATGCACATAGTGAGAAAACTATACCGTACCAAAGATGATCGATCGCATTTTGTGGCAAACGTTTCAGTTTCCTTATTCAAACAGCGTCACCTATTCGTACTATACATATGATGAAAACATACTTCAAGCGCCAGTAGAGAAATGATAACCTTCTCGCTATAAATTTACATGATAATAACCTTTCCGTAATTTAACCACTCGCGCGAAAATATAAACTAACCTGTGAAATCAATTATGCACTGCCATATGTCGAGGTGTATCCCATTTTTACTTAATTGTAGTATTTAACATTAAGCGATCGTTTAGTCGGCCTTTATTTTTAACGAGTTAAGAACAGTTATCGGACACGTTATTTACGCATTTATTACGAAAATATGTTCTCCTTCATTTCGAATTTTCTTCACAGAACAGCAGTTGACTGGTATTACTAACAGACTCAGACATCGCCTTCGAATGTCGACGAGATAACTCGCTAGTGAACATAGCGAGGAAATGATACCGAAGATAATCAATTGCATGCAACATAATCGCTGGGGTGCATAAATATCGATAACGGAAAAATGTGCGCGCTTAATCGCTCGTAATAACGGATGCGTCAGTGATAGGGCTTTCGCTATAAACAAAGGATAATACACAGTTTAATATTGGAATTTTGAAGGGTCAGCAAAATATTGACGGTATAACAGGGTTCTCGTTATATACCGTACTTGCTATAGCAGACTTCTACTGTAATACTGTTGCACTTGACACACAAAAAAGGGCTATTAGAGAGTTTATCTGTGCGACACTGCTAATAGCGATAATAAGCATTCAGTCACTCTTATCACAAAATAACAAAGTCACTAAAGAATATTTAGAAGCAGTTATATACAATTATTTGCAGAAATCCATTGAATCCAGTTAAGATCAACACTGTAATGGATAATCAGTTTAAGTCATTCATATTTAATAGTACAGTTGGCACAGTCTATTGTACTCAAAGTTTATCACTAGTTAAGGAGCACTTAAGTATTCAGTGGCAAGAAATATGCAAATGATGAGATATCTCAAACACTTTCAAATATCACAGTTACTGAAATATTAAATAATGTTCTAACACTTGCACAGCAACGAAATAAGTTTAAACATTTCACTTGGTTTTTGATCGAAGAAACATTAAGTTCCACAGTTCGAGAATTACACTAAGTTCAATTCTTGGCGTGAGAGTTTACAAGTCGCGTTTTACAATCATCACATCATCACTTGACTTTACTTTCCAATAGACTGAATAACACAGGGTCTGACCAGGCAGAGCCCCTGCCGAAGAATGTCTGTCTTATCGCTGAGTAGTTGTCAAGGCCTAAATGTCATATGATAACGTGATTATTTCAAAGTGGATTTACTCGAAAATCCCTCGATAGATTTTCTTGAGATTCGACAACAAAGTCATTCTTGTGATTGGCTACAGAATGGCATGTCTCCCAAAACTATATGAGCATTATAAAGAAAGGTTTGTAAATTTCTGAATAGAAAATTCTCGAATGCATGACTCATGGATTCCAGATGCATCCACTTCTCACCACCAGGTAGGTTGACGAGTTAGACGGGCTAGTCTGTCTTGCTCCTGCATCTCCGTCACACATCGCTGTTCGCTCGCTCGCTGCCTCGTCCTGGCAGAAGTAAAAACAGCGAGCTTGGAGTTCTCAGCACGCGTGATAATTATATGACATAGCTCTTAATAAATACGGCATGTACTGTGCGTTTCTGGTACAATACATACATAATACATTCAGACAGACAGAAATGACGGAAGATTAAAAAGTGCATTTCCTTGTTACTGTGGACATGATTGACACAGAAATACTATTTATTCTTTTTAAATTCTGAGCAAACTATGGACAAAACTCTTATTTTATTATATAGATTAATCTCTGTATTGTAACGGTTCAAATCCCATTACAAGATGATATCTGTATTTTTTATTATTATTATTTCATCTGTGTTGTTATTATTATTATTATTATTATTATTATTATTATTATTATTATTATTATTATTATTATTATTCCGAGGTATCTGTGGAGCAGCAGAGGTGAAAGAAGGTGCGGGGGTGAACAGGTCTCAGGCTACGAAATTAAAGTTAATTTAAAATTTAACCAGGTTATATTTTCTTTGCAAAATCAAGAAATAACAAGCATGGCAGGTACAGAGTAGCAAGGCAACAAAAGTACAATTACAGTATTTACCGGATTTGTGCTTCGAGCCCCGAACTCGCAATTCTTGGGCAATTAGCCCAACTTTACTCCAAAATAAGTTTTAACAGAGGGGCAGAAAACCCCATTCATGCCCAGGAGCACTTGCTCCAAATTACACAGAAAAGCCTCCTCGAGGCATACAACACTCAATTTTCAAGAAAGAGCCACTCGCTCTCAAATTTTAAGCCTATCAAAGGCCACACCAAACTCCACCTTCAAGTTGTCCTCTAAGGACATAAACACAGGGGTAAAATACCCAACCTACTGAGGCCTATTAAGTGAGAAAAGGTTAATTACATGGCCTCTAAAATACCAATTTGAGAGGAGGCGATCTGCACTCCTAATACATTTTGTTTAAAACCTAATCTGGCTCTAGGCCGCTAATGCAAGGGCTAATCCCATACTAAAGAGGTGACTTTAGAAAGAAACAATTTACATTACGTTAAGGAAGAAAAGTAGTGAAAATAAGTTCACCTCAATGCAATATGAGTGGGAGCTCGAGAGGGTTAAGCACTCTCTATCCCAATATGTAGCTTAAAAGAGAATAGATGCTAAGAGTCTTTACATTTTAGGGAAAGTTACATGGTGGAAACGCTTCGGACCCGCCCCGAGAGTTAAACTGCTGAGCTAGCAAGAAAAGAAGTTATTAAACGGCCATTACCTTGTTGTTGAACTGCTGCCCGAAGAAAGAGGCGCTTCCCGCCCCCTGCTACGTACTTCACACTTTGAAAGTTGGTACTGAAGTGGCGCAGAGACCCGAAAATCAGCAGTTTATATACTCTCGTGGAAAGTTCGAGGCGTTTCAGAAATGAGAACACCCGCCCACAAAAACTTTATTGGCTAGGGTTAAGCAAGATATTCAAGTTGGAGAAGATACACCTGATTGGTCAGAAATTAATTAAAGAAATTCGGGATTGGCTAAATTCAAAACCAGGGGAAAGAAAGGGTTATACAGCCAACTTAATAACAGAAAGAAATTTAACAAGGAACAAACTTTTGAAATAAAAATTTCTCCAAAAAAACAGTTCTTTCACTTCGCACTAGGGCGCACCATTGTAGTTCTTCAGTAGTGTCCTCTAGAAGAGAAAGTTCACACTTCTTACTACAGGTAAAACAAAAATACATCAAAAACGACCCAGTTCAGAAACTCCAAAATTTCCAAGTAGTGACATCTTCTGAGAAACTTGAAAATTAACACCTTAGATAAAGTTCAGACTTCCTCCAGTAGGGGAGTTTCAACTGGCGCAAAGTTTGAATTAGCGGCGTGGAGGTGTACCGCCCGGTACAGTTATTATTTTATCTGTGAGATTACTATTATTGTAATATAATTATTATTCAATTCGATTATTGTGTTTTGAACATTAACTGAACTGCTACGATATGATACAATGTTAATTTTTTGCCTGTGTTCAATGTATTAGTTGTTTTAAGATCTTCAGTAATTGGCTGATGATGACACTTGAAATGTGTTGAAACCGGTCCCAATAAACAGGTTGTAATTACTTTTTAGTTCAACTTACAACGGAGTATTGAAAGGTGGATCCTTCCCTATAATATTGTACATCTGCAACGCTTGTCGCTTGCGTGATTGTAGTTAAACGTATTAACACCAAAGACATGTACAGTAAAGAGTTGCTGTATATCAGATGTGGATATGACATTGCTACGTCATCGTGAGCATTTATTACAAGGCATTTTATTCAATTTTGCCTGAGGCATTAATAAAGTATCGATTAGGTGGTTATTTATACTTACTTCTTGATTAAACATCGATACGGTCATGAAATGGACAACTTGTAATACGAATGCTAACCAAGCAGGAAACATTACGAACATCTAATTTTATTCAATTTTGCCTGAGGCATTAATAAAGTATCGATTAGGTGGTTATTTATACTTACTTCTTGATTAAACATCGATACGGTCATGAAATGGACAACTTGTAATACGAATGCTAACCAAGCAGGAAACATTACGAACATCTAATTTTATTCAATTTTGCCTGAGGCATTAATAAAGTATCGATTAGGTGGTTATTTATACTTACTTCTTGATCGTGAGCATTTAGCGATGCGCTCACGGTCTTGGAGTTTCCTAGGGAGCTCCGGGCTATTACACCATTGTAGGTAACACTTGTCGCGTGGTGGGAGTCGATAATAGTTATTTCTGGAGGTTACGTAGGTGCGTCAACCTAACGTCTATATAAGGTGGCTGCATATTGTAGCGTCAGTCATTATTCTACTGGAAGGAGAGGCACAGTTGGCCATTAAGTAAACGAGAGGCAGTGGCCTCAGTCAGTCAGTGGGAGTCATTAGTTAAACGGAAGGTGAAGAGTGAAGAAGTGGATGGTGAACAGTGATGGAGTCTTAGAAGGATACACTTGCAATGAACTCATACCATACACACTTACAAAGAAGTCACATAATATGGAGAAGAAGCAGTCACATGGATACATCACCAAATTAGGCAAGGAATACGTCGTAATTACACTCAAAGTGTTGAAGGTACAGTCAAGTGAACCAGTGAGGGATACATTTCGTATAAATTGTTAAATGTCCAGTCAAGAAGAATTCAAATTCATGCCTAGTTTCTTTCAGTGCAGTGTCATAATTTCATATTCACATCTGTTTTATCGCAACAAGACTTATTATTTTTTATACACAATTTCAAGAATATATTTTGTTCTATCAAATTAATCTTTCGTTTTATTTAAACAGTAAAATTTCTTAACCTCAAATTTAATGGGGAATCTCCTTTTCCCGGAACTTATATGGTACGTTGTCAAAAGTAAGCTTATTACCCCACACCCTAGAGATATTCAAGATTCTCATTCTATTATTGCTGCACTGAGTAGTAGCTGGCGCCCATCAAATAACGTATGTGTAAGTAAGCAGGTAAGAAGTAAGTGTGAGTACAAGGTTCGACGATTGTGTATTTTAATTAATGAATATTAATTTTCATATTTTCCATTTTAAATGCAGATATTTCAGATTTTCAATTTAAATTCAGAAAAGTATGTTTTCAAAATTAAGTAAGCGAGTTAGGAACCTCTCAGTATCTGGTGGTAAAAGGTACTCCCCAGTTGTATCCTACTAATTTCTGTATCCAGTCTTTCATTTCCTGTCATTTCAGTTCCCTAGTATTTGAAGTGTTCTACGTTTTCCAGTTCCTTATCTGCAACTTTGACAGCTCCTTTTCCTTCTTTATTTCCTTAACTCATCACCATAGTCTTTGTCTTCTCCACATCGATGCTCAATCGACTTTGTTCAGTCAGTGTATTTAGTACATTCACATGTTGTTGTACCTCCTCATCTTTTTATATGCGAGGTTAATTTTTGAAATTTTCCTTGTCCTGAAAAGCTAGGGATTAGAATATGCAAGGCAGTGTGAAATGCAAGTAAATATTGTATGTTTTCAGTAAATATTTTGAAATAAACCATAGTTTGTGAAGATGATCATGCTAAATTTGGTGAAATTCTGCCCAGCTGTTTAAATGTGATGTAATTTCGGAAGACAGGCATAATATCATTTTTAGTTATACAGATTGTCTTTCCGTGTCCTTTTTTCATGTGTGTTTTGTTTCAGATATGGCTCACCCAGACGACGAGGAGGGAGAGATCATTGCCCCGGAGCAGAGAGACAGATACGATCTCAAGAAGATCATTAGTTTCCCAGGTTTTAATGTGAAGCCAAAATCTGGCACAAGGGATGTAAGTGAGCTTTTAACTTAAGTGAGGATGAATGGTACATTGTTCGTTGGTGGTTTGTAAATGTAAAAACTCCTCAGCTGTTTTGGTTGTGATGATATAATGTAGCATTGTCCGTGATAGGTGTTTTTCTGCAATACTCCGTCATATTCAGCACATTACAAAGTTGTTGTTGTTTGAGTCGTACACCTCTCCGTGTCACCTAACCACCATGTCCTGTTCCATTCTAATCAGTCTACTACATTCGTCAATTTTTATCTTCTACTCTTCTACTCTTCTCTCAACAAGTTCTCAAGATGTGTCTTATCAGTCTATCTCTTCCTCTGGTTAAATTTCAGTAAATTGTTTTCCTCTCGCTAACTTTGTTCAGTATCTCTTCTTTTTTGTGATCCAACCCCCTGTGGGTGGGAGATGCACACGGAGAATACACCGACGGTATCTCCTGTCTGTTGTGAGAAGCAACTAAGTGGGGTGACCCAAGGGATGAACCATGAGATTACTTGTGATTAGTACCGTTTAAGTGAGCAACACCATGGGTCGACATTACTTGCGAATAGTACTATTATGTGAGAAACACCTTGGGTCTGGGTGTTGCCTGTAATTAATACCATCATGTGCATCCCACCGAGGTGGAGAAAGGGGTGCGTGGCTGCACACACTAGCGTCCATGCGGGAAAAGGTGCTGTACTGTGCACTGCACCAAATTGTGTTGGTTCCCCTGCATTATCTGTGAGTAGTACACTATGTGAGGAGCACCATGAGTAAATTTTACCTGTAGTTAGTAGAGTAGAATTCCATTTGTCCGGCATCCAACAGTCCGGAACGCCCTATGGTCCGCCACCATTCCAAGATTTTTTAATGTTATTTTTTTTACGTTTGTGACAGTGGTTCAAAACCACCCAGAAGTGTCCACTATGCGTCTGCTATTTTTCGACACAATCGGCATTGTTGGCTGTCACCTCACTCAGGTTCAGTTCATTGTTTTGATTGCGAGCATTTTTCGCTACAGTATTTTTTCTTGTGATCTAGGGTCCGTATTACAGTAGTGCAGTAATGTAAAGAACATATTCAACCCTCTATCCTTCCAGCCTTTGAAATGTGGCACGGGCAAAAATGAATCCCAGGGTCGCTAAACGGGTAAGACCCACAGAGATATCTTCTAATAATATAACTAACCTTAAATTATTGAACAGGAAGGATAAGAAAGAAGATAAATTAAATAAAAAGATCTGAATGAGAACCTTTTGGTAAAAACACAAATTTATTGAATAAAAGATAAACTTTGGCAAAGAAAAAAAAAATCCCTACACAGAATAAAGGAGTTCGGCTAACATTTCACTGTACATGGATACGTCACCCATAACCTCCGGTCAACTATAACCATATTATGGTTTAATTCATGTATACAATTTTTTTAATTTACTCAATTATTCACTCCAAGCCACTAACTAGTGCCTTTATCTATTGAAATTCGTCGGCCCAAGTATCCAGTCAATTTACTTCCATCATCAACTATTACCTTGAAGAACAACAATCTTATTAATGAATTCCAAATTCATCCAAATACATTTCATTTACTTGAACTCATATTACGTCATCATTTGCCGACATGAATTTAATCAACTTGCTCCTTTTACTAATACATCTCAGTTTTTATTATATTTGATAAGACCAAATTAAAAAAAAAATATATATATATAGCTGACCATTATTACATTAATCACTTTCATCAGAGTGACCTTTGAAATAAAAAATAAATTCAAAATTCATTCCTCTATATATAACTCATTACTCCGTATCCACTCTCCCTTCTATCCATGAACCATTGAAAAATATAAAGTCCTTCCTGAATATAAACATTTGAACTAGATACTGAATCACTAAATCATTATACCCTCAAAATGATTAAATTATCAAAAAAGATTATTATGATTATTAAAAATTATTAAATCATTACAATAAGTTTGATCATTGAATCATGAAGCTGTTAGAAATTATTAAATCATCCGAAATGTTACCTTTGTTAAAAATACTAAATGTTAGAATTATTAACTCATTACATTTATTAAATTATTCATGAACTCCAAAAATGATCAAATCTAAAATCATTAAATCTGAAATTATTTCATCATTAAAATCATTAAATCATTCTTTTTTTATCGGCTTCCTCCTCTCATCTATACAAACTTAACACGGAACGCGACCGGGTCGATAACTACCCCTGATACAAATAAATTTAATTTACTATTCTGATTCATCAATTAAAAAAAATATTTCACATACACATAATCACCTGTTTCACTAATACATAGAATAAACATGAACTATGTAGCGAAGTTACCTAAACTAATTTGAATTCCCACCAAAAACTTAATATACACTGAATCTATGACAATAGGACAGAACCTTTTGGCCTCAAACACACAACCACATGAAACGAATTCACAACATCAGACAGAAAGGTTGCAACTGCAAATCACAGTATCCATTGCCAAATGCACAGTAAAATACAAATCACATATGCAATGAAACAAAATCAGTCATATTCATAATTGCCAGGAAAATCATGTTCATTGGCCTGGTCGGGGATCAAACTTTCGACCACCTGGCTCGCAACATTACAGTGACCTATAATTTCCTATCTTACAATGGACTATCACGAAATATTATTAAATCTTTAAACCTCAATGTGCTGTTCCTAAATCATTCAATCGGAATTATATAACCCATGACATTTATTCTTTCATTTTATGATCCTAATCAACGCAGCTTAAATTTTCCTTTAATATACACGCAGAACAAGTAAGAACATCTTATCTGAGAACGCATCACTTTCATTTATTACACGGCAATCTTTCTGTCACCACACACTAATATCTCTTTGTTCTAATTAACTTCATATGTTTCTTTCAAAAATCGTCTTCCATATAACTTAGCTCCCTTTGGGCTACAATATCAATTATTCATGAGCATACAATGCTTTCAATACACAATATTTATCTCACACTTCACATGTCTACTGGTGCAATTCTTACCAGGATCTATCATAACATATCTAGAAACGTTTTACTTCATTTGCCAGCACTATATTAAAATATCTCGTTCCATAATATCACCGGTTCGTTACCTGCTGCTAGCATTCGTATGTTAAAGGTCTTACTTCAAAGCTAATCTCAACCAAATAACAAAAATTAATTATATGACAGAACATCTACTTCCTAACAGCACATTTTCATTTACTGGTCAAATGCATATTACTTATTGATGAAACAGGCTCTAAATATCCACTGTAATGTGCATATCTTCATGATGTCAATTAACTTTCTCTCGATGATTAAACTTATCCATGCAGCATGCCAAAAACTATCACTGTCCTATCCCAATGACTATAAAACACATACCGATTGCCATCTATCCTGATTAACATATTTACGCACACAAATATCATGTTAGAAGACCACACGTGATATAAGATCATAACACACGTTTCTTCTTATTATTACAGAAGATCATATCTCAACACACGTTTCTTATCCCACACATGTTCACTCCCTATATCTAGCTAACCCTTGCTACATCAAAAAATAAAAGTGAACTTCATCATTTCATGCAAGAAAATTACAAATATAATTTCAGCTAATCATGCATAGGTGAAAATAATATGAATCAGGAGGTAATTATCGAGTCCGGCGTTGTTCTCTGCTCAGCTGTACAGCATTTTTGCCCTCAGGTAGGCCCCTTGATGTGGTTCACACCATCATATCTGTAGCATTGACGTGTGCATAAATGCCTTCCTCGACATCCATTTCTTCACTCTTGTTTGGTTCAACATTGCACACGACATCACTCGCATTTTTACACTAAAATACACAGAAAAATATACATGAATTATACACAAGCACTCAATACACTCTTTGTCACAATTTAGTAAATACTCCGTCTCTGCAATCTTTGCGATTTCCGACACTTAGCACTGCAAAGCGTCCCGCGACTTTATACCATTTCAGTCCTTACTTCCCAAGGAACAGGTTTATCATGTGAGACTTTATACCTCAAAATTCTTGGTTATTTATACTCCCAATTCTCTAGTAAAATAAATCCCTTGGATCCAGTTATGCGTTCTCAATATAGTATGTATTAGGCTGAGAAATGCTTAAAATTCCGTTCGACGGCGAACACCACACATCTCCGAGTCGTCCCAAACCAAAAAGCAGAGCGAACCTCCTGGGGTGCGCGTGGCTTCCTCTCGTACGTTTGCCTCGTGGCATGGAGTTAGGGAATCCCCTGATCAGTTGTGTAATATCCTGCCTTTATTACTCACATTCATGAATTACAATAATTTACTAGGTTATATCATCTTAATTTTCCGACTATGTAGGAGCCTGAATCTTCTTCTATGTTGTCTCCCTGCAGATTTTTGCCAATATTTGAGGGCTTATATGTTGGCGTCCATATTTTTTTCCACTCAGCCTCGAGCGCTCTGTGCTTTGATTCACTGTTCAGAAGTACTACCAACTTAAATTTTGAATAGCTCTGTCGCAGACTTACTCTTTCTAGAGTGGAAGATTCTCTCTTATGCAATCAAATGGCCATGACATGTGTACTTTCTAGCTACAAGCTAGAACAAGCGGGATTGCCACACACATCCGGCCTCTCGTATAACTCAATTTCATTATTCCCGCAACTTTCTACCATAATTAATATTCTAGGTCAATGATATGACCCATTTGGGTTCAATACATATTAAAGTGCCTTGTGGAAGTTTTCTTGGTATTTAAGCCGTAACAGTGTTCTCGAAACCGAAACCTCCTTAAAGTTCCAAATCAGGAGAGAAATGTAAGCACATAACTCGACCATCAACCAGAAACTGGAATCGTCAAACGCCTGGAAAAAGGTGAGAATAGAAATAATTTTTTGAATGAATTTAATATTCATTAAAAAAAAAAACAGAAAAGATGACTAATGAAATTTGCTTCTCAATCGGTAACAACGGAAAGATTGGCTTCCAGACAAACATTTAAAAAAAAACCAAAACTGGAACAGTTAGAATGGTTCAGTGCAGTACGCTCCGAAGGAAAGCCGGTAACGGGGCCAATCGTTATTGAAAAGGCAAAGAAATTTGGAGAAGACTTAGGTGTTGCAGAAAGTGAATGCAATTTTTCTGATGATTGGCGTAGAAACTTTAAGTTTCAGCGTGGAATTCGAAGACTTGATGTAACTGGAGAGACACTTTCAGCAGAAAAATACAAAGACAAGTTTGAAGAAATAATCTAACAGCTGATCAGATTTACAATGCTGACGAAACAGGCCTACTATGGCAGTGTTTACCAACATCTACTTTAGCTGTGGGAGGTGAAAAGGCGGATAAAGGGTTAAAAAACAAAGACAGATTGACAGTTTCATTATGTGCTAATACATCTGGAAGTCACCGAATAACTCCTTTGTAATTGGTAAATCTAGAAAACCTCGGGCATTTAAAAATGTTACGAACTTGCCTGTTCATTGGGATGCTCAATCAAATGCGTGGATTACCGCCACCCTATTCAAAGACTGGTTCTTTCATCATTTTGTGTCACAAGTCAAAAAAAGCTTCAAAAACTTGGTCTACCAGAAGACAGCAAAGCCATCCTTCTTTCGGACAACTGTAAAGCACATCCACCAGTAGCTGAGTTAGTTTCTGGAAATATGTTTGCTACAATTCTGCCGCCTAGTGTTACGTCACTGATTCAGCCAATGGATCAAGGGGTAATCCAGAACTTTAAATGTTTTTATAGGAGTTCTTTCGTTCACAGCCTGTTAAACACTGAGTATGATGTAACTGAATGTCAAAAAAAGTTTAATGTACAAGATGCCGTCTATACTGTCGCACTGTCCTGGGCTCAAGTAAAAAAGTTACTTTACATCGGTGCTGGGGAAATCTTTGGCGAACTGCAGATCGTACATTTGATTCAACACCACAGACTGTTGAGGAGGAACAACATCCCGAATCAGTGTCTGAAGTTTTGGATGTGTAAGAAGTGTAACCAACAACAATCCTTTGGATAACGTATCTGAAAAGCAACTCGCGGAGTGGATTCAAATGGAAAACAATGAACCTACTGAGCAGGAGCTAGCCGTTGAAGACATTATCCAAAGTGTATTAAACCCTCAGCCTATACACAATCTGGAAGAGAGTGACTCAGATAAGAAAACTGAAGGAAAGAAGCAGAAGCTGCAGAGTCCCTAAATAAATATCCATCACTGTTGCTGAGTGTAATACTAATTATAATGCCATTATTGGTTTACATATCATCAGAAATAACTTTTATGCCAAGCGACAACGATCTCAAAAACGAAAAGATACTGGTCATTATTCTCATGGTTGTCCCGTATTGAATGATGTTATTCACAGCAGTTATAATAAGAAGTATTTCTTGTCCACCTATTCAATGCAAATCACCTTTCTTGGTGTTTACACTTTCATACAATTAATTCTTCTAAGGGACATGTTTCGCTCATATAAAGAGCATCTTCAGCCTTAATTTTTTTAAATCTTAAAATTATGTTCCTGAACAGTCGTAACCTGTTGCTAATAGGTTAGCAACTCCAAATCACAGGACGTACCTATCATCTGAATAATAACAATTCCCACTATCTGCATAAATTAGTCGGAGGTCATGCACGACGTTCTATACCTCGCACATTTGCATAACGTAACTTACTAACCCTCCTATGCGAACCATGTGACCTTGCCGCGGAGGGGAGGCTTGCGTGTCCCAATGATGCAGATAGCCGAGCCGCAGGTGCAACCATATCGGATGGGTATCTGTTGAGAGACCAGACTAACGAATGGTTCATCGAAAGGGGGGTGGCAGCCTTTCGGTAGTTGCAAGAGCGGCAGTCTAGACGATTGACTGATACGGCCTTGTAGTAATACTCAACATGGCTTAGCTGTGTTGATACTGCTACACGGCTGAAAGCAACGGGAAACTACAGCCGTAACTACCTCCCGAGGACATGCAGCTCTCTCTGTATGAATGATGTACTGATGATGGCTTCCTACCGGGTAGAATATTCCGGAGGTAAACTAGTCCCCCATTCGGATCTCCGGGTGGGGACTACACGAGAGGGGGCGATCATCAGGAAGATGGATACTGACATTCTGCGAGTCGGAGCGTGGAATGTTAGAAGCTTGAATCGTTGTGGTAGGTTAGAGAATCTGAAAAGGGAGATGGATAGGCTAAAGTTAGATGTAGTTGGTATAAGTGAAGTACGTTGGCAGGAAGAACAAGATTTTTGGTCAGGCGACTACCGAATTATCAACACAAAATCAAACAGGGGAAATGCAGGAGTTGGTTTAATAATGAATAAGAAAATAGGGCAGCGGGTAAGCTACTACGACCAGCATAGTGAAAGAATTATTGTCGTCAAGATAGACACCAAACCAATGCCCACCACAATAGTGCAGGTCTATATGCCTACTAGTTCAGCGGATGACGAAGAAATCAAAATAATATATGAGGAGATAGAAGATTTAATACAATATGTAAAAGGTGACGAAAATCTAATTGTGATGGGAGACTGGAATGCAGTGGTAAGCGAAGGAAGAGAAGGTGGTACAGTAGGTGAATTTGGATTGGGACAAAGGAACGAAAGAGGAAGTTGGCTGGTTGAATTCTGCACTGATCATAATTTAGTCCTTGCCAATACTTGGTTCAAACATCACAAACGACGGCTGTATACGTAGACGAGACCTGGAGATACTGGAAGGTATCAAATAGACTTCATTATGGTTAGGCATAGATTCAGAAACCAGGTGTTGGATTGCAAAACTTTCCCAGGAGCAGACGTGTACTCTGACCACAACTTGTTGGTCATGAAATGCCATCTGAAGTTGAAGAAATTGAAGAAAGGAAAGAATGCAAAAAGATGGGATCTAGACAAGTTGAAAGAAAAGAGTGTGAGGGGGATCTAGACAAGTTGAAAGAAAAGAGTGTGAGGTATTGTTTCAAGGAACATGTTGCACAAGGACTAAATGAAAAGGCTGAAGGAAACACTATAGAGGAAGAGTGGAGAGTCATGAAAAATGAAGTCAGTAAGGCTGCTGAAGAAGTGTTACGAAGGAAGAAAAGATCAACTAAGAATCAGTGGATAACTCAGGAGGTACTAGACCAGATTGATGAACAACGAAAATACAAGAATGCTAGAAATCAAGAGGGCAGAAAAGAATACAGGCGATTAAAGAATCAAGTGGATAGAAAGTGCAAGGTAGCTAAGGAAGAATGGCTAAAGGAGAAGTGCAAGGATGTCGAAGGATGTATGGTCCTGGGAAAGATAAATGCTGCATACAGAAAAATCAAGGAAACGTTTGGAGAAAGGAAATCTAGGTGTATGAATATTAAGAGCTCAGATGGAAAGCCACTTCTAGGGATAGAAGACAAAGCAGGAAGATGGCAGGAACATATCCAACAGTTGTATCAAGGTAAAGATGTAGATAATTTGGTTCTGGAACATGAAGAGGCTGTTGATGCTGATGAAATGGGAGACCGAATTTTGAGGTCGGAGTTTGACAGAGCTGTGAGTGACCTAAATAGGACCAAGGCACCTGTAATTGATGACATTCCCTCTGAATTACTAACTGCCTTAGGAGAAACCAGTATGGCAAGGTTATTCCATTTAGTTTGTGAGATGTATGAGACAGGAGAAGTCCCATCCGATTTTCAGCAGAATGTTGTTGTACCTATTCCCAAGAAAGCCGGTGCTGACAGGTGTGAAAACTATCGCACCATTAGTTTAGTATCTCATGCCTGCAAAATTTTAACACGTATTATTTACAGGAGAATGGAAAAACAAGTTGAAACTGAGTTGGGAGATCAATTTGGCTTCAGAAGAAATGTAGGAACACGTGAAGCAATCCTGACTTTACGTCTGATCTTAGAGGATCGAATCAAGAAGGACAAGCCCACGTACATGGCATTCGTAGATCTAGAAAAGGCATTCGATAATGTTGATTGGAGCAAGCTATTTATGATTCTGAAGATGATAGGGATCAGATACCGAGAATGAAGAATTATCTACAATCGGTATAAAAACCAGTCTGCAGTGATAAGAATCGAGGGCTTTGAAAAAGAAGCAGCAATCCAGAAAGGAGTGAGGCAAGGCTGCAGTTTGTCCCCTCTCCTTTTCAGTGTTTACATAGAACAGGCAGTAAAGGAAATCAAAGAGAAATCTGGAAAGGGAATCACAGTCCAAGGAGAGGAAATCAAAACCTTGAGATTTGCCGATGATATTGTTATTTTATCTGAGACTGCAGAAGATCTCGAGAAGTTGCTGAATGGTATGGATGAAGTGTTGGGTAAGGAGTACAAGATGAAAATAAATAAGTCCAAAACAAAAGTAATGGAGTGCAGTCGAACGAAGGCAGGTGATGTAGGAAATATTAGATTAGGAAATTAAGTCTTAAAGGAAGTAGATAAATATTGTTACTTGGGTAGTAAAATAACTAACGATGGCAGAAGTAAGGAGGACATGAAATGCAGACTAGCACAAGCAAGGAAGAGCTTTCTTAAGAAAAGAAATTTGCTCACTTCAAACATTGATATTGGAATTAAAAAGATGTTTTTGAGGAGTTTCGTGTGGAACGTGGCATTGTATGGAAGTGAAACATGGACGATAACTAGCTCAGAAAGAAAGAGAATAGAAGCTTTTGAAATGTGGTGTTACAGAAGAATGCTGAAGGTGAGATGGATAGATCGAATCACGAATGAAGAGATACTGAATCGAATTGGTGAGAGGAGATCGATTTGGCTAAATTTGACGAGAAGAAGAGATAGAATGATAGGACACATCTTAAGACACCCAGGACTTGTTCAGTTGATTTTTGAAGGAAGTGTAGGTGGTAAGAACGGTAAGGGTAGACCAAGATATGAATATGACAAGCAGATTAGAGCAGATGTAGGATGCAATAGTTACGTAGAAATGAAAAGGTTAGCACAGGATAGGGTGGCATGGAGGTCTGCATCAAACCAGTCTATGGACTGATGACTCAAACAACAACAACTTACTAACCTACATTTGTAAACAAGTTGAGCAGCATCTTTCAACCAGTGCCCACATTTGACTCCTGCACACATTCTGCGTCCTGTCTGTTGTGTTTAAAGCAATACGGATTATTGTGTTTTCACAATTGAGCTTGTGGCACTCTATTTTAACTTACATTCTGGAAATACATCACTTAAGTTGCATTTTAATTTTAGTCTTTCCGTAAGATTGGTGTTCACCTTGGTGCTGTTTTTTTTATAGAAAAAACAATTACTCCTGTTTTTAAGACGAAGATTCAGTAATAGTTTCAGACAAGGTTTTAAAGTGACATTGTGAAAATTTTAATTGTTTATGTTATCACGTTTCCTGAGGACTGGAAGATGGGCATCATTGTACCTCTGTTCAAGAAAGGAAGCCGACGAAAATGTACTAATTACTGTGGTATCACACTACTGTCTCATGTCCTGAAAATATTGGAAAAAATAATAGAGACCAGAATCAGAGATATTGTTGAACAGATTTCGGAAGAAGAGCAGTATGGTTTCAGACCAGGAAGGTCAACTACAGACCTTATATTTGCAATTAGGATGCTAATGGAAAAATACTGGGAGAAGAACAAGCCTTTATTTTTAATATTTTTGGACATTGAGAAAGCATACGATAGTGTACCAAGGGAAAGAATTTGGCAATGCATGAAAGAACTTCAAGTGCGAGACAGCCTCATAGACAAAGTGAAAATGTTGTATAGTGGGAACAGAAGCTGTATTCAAGTAGGATGTGGTTTGTTGGACTGGTTTGAAACAAAGAGAGGAGTGCAGCAGGGCAGCTCATTGTCACCACTTCTATTTATTATTGTAATGGATGTAGTAATGAAATCTATTAAAAGGAAAGAACATGGAGATATCAAAGCCTTCACATTTGCAGATGATGTTGTGATCTGGAGTGACTCAGAAGAGGAATTGGGAGAGAGAATACAAAGCTGGAATGAGGAGTTTAAGAAATATGGTTTAAACATCAGCAAGACCAAGACTGTGGTGATGAAAGTGTATGGGGAAGGAGCAGAACCAATAGTCATGTTAAATGAAGCTCAACTGGACAGCGTTCCAGTTTTCAAATACTTGGGTAGCGTTACATCAAATGACAACCTAGCAAAACATGAGGTGAACATTCGAATCAATAAGGCAACACAATTTTACCACCAGGTAAGACACCTGCTGTGGGATGAGCCAATACCCATGAAAACAAAAATGACATTGTACAAGTCCTATTATACACAAATTCTTACATACGGTCTCGAAACCACAACATTGACCAATAGAGATCATTCCAAACTTCAGGCAGCTGAAATGAAATTCCTACACACTATGATCCAGAAAACCAGGAAAGACAAGATTAGGAATGAGAAAATTAGAGAAGAAGTAGGAATAGATGATTCTCTCGTCAATAAGATTCAGATATCAAGACTGAAGTGGTTTGGTCACATGAAGAGGATGCCAGTAAACAGAACTGCAAGGAAGGAATTTGACAGAAAGGTAGAAGGAAGACGACCCGTGGGAAGGCCACGAAGGAAATGGATAGATTTAGTTAAGAGCGATGTACTGCTGAGAGGTCATGATTGGGACAAGTTGGTGGAGGAAGAATGGTACAAGGACAGGATGAGATGGAGGAGGCTCATATACCACACCCGGGAAACTGGAGATGGTTTAGGATGATGATGATGTTATCACGTTTTTAGTAGTGCCTTAGTGTTGTTTTTAGATTTAATTTGGTTTTTAGGCTACTGTAATTTTAATTTTGACTATAGTCTTTTTAATATGTTTATGTCTGTTCAGGAACATCATATTAAGATTTAAAAAAAAAATTAAGGCTGAAGATGCTCTTTATATGAGCGAAACATGTCCCTTAGAAGAATTAATTGAATGAAAGTGTAAACACCAATAAAGGTGATTTGTATTGAATAGCTGGACAAGAAATAATTATTATTTTAATTGCTGTGATAAACGAAAAGATATTCGAGATTTTTTTTTAAGTCGCACTAAAATATTGTACAGTATATGTATGTAAACTGAATGTGTTGAATGAAAATTTGGTGCTGCCCTAATTTTGAGCTAAATTTATTAAACTAATGATTTTGCTGATCAACATTTTACTGCGAAACGCCGTGTTACAGCTGTTTATCGCTGTAAGCCTTAAACTATATCGTAGTTGTAACCGCTACTACAGTGGTTACACAAAACAAGCACTAAACACAATAAAGGGGGGAAGTAAGAGCAACTACACAATATCAGAAAACACTACACACTCAGCGAAACATCAGCTGGACTACGTGGATCTCCGCCAACAACAACATAATACGAAATATCAGTAGGGCCAACTAGTGGACAATAAACCAGGAAAGTGAAAATAGGCAGTACCTACCGAGGGCATGGACATGGCTTAGGTTGCAGATTCTGAAATAAATCAACCGTGATCCTTAAATTTGAACAATGTTATTTACCAAAGGGTTTTACAAATACATTCCGAACAAAATCCGCCAACTTGCAACTTACGAACTATATTCTCTGTGATACACATAACTTAGAGGTTCTTTGATGTCTTTCTACAAGTTCAAAATTTCAAAGCAACTATACATCTAGTTACAAATCCAGTTGTACAATGTAATTTACAGTGAAGTAAACGTACTCTCCTAAACTCTAGGGTACATCAAGAGACACTGAACTACCAGAGGCAAACCCCAAGGTAAATATATTAAACTACAATCTACATATTTAGTGAAATAAGAAAAGGGAATGCCTCGAAAACAAACAGGCAAGCCCAGCTGAAAAGCTAAGGCGTCATAAATAATTAAGTTGGCGAATCTAGGTTAGGCTAGGGCAGAATCCTATACGAAATAGCAACCGAACATTGCGGAAATTTTAGCTGGAACGGAATGCAGGAGTGCTTACCCGAAGGTGGCCCATCCCAGTAGCGAAGCGTCGCACACGACGTAAAACTTCAAACAGACCAAGATAGACTAAGGCAGACCAGGCCAAGACAAGACCAAGACAGGCTGAATTACGAACGCTGCCTCGCTCTCAATATATAGGTAAACCCTGGCCTAGGAGTAGCCAATCGGAATGCACGAGTCCGCTTATGCCCACCTAGGTTCACCAATCTCAATTCCTACTACAGTCGCGAACTTTAACTAACATTCTCTAATACACACGCTTGCGAACCTTCCATTTCCAGAACAGTCAGAAAGTATATTCTAGAAGACATAACCAACAAAATACAACACACCCTGCTCAAAATTTCATGTAACATTTCTGGATACTTCCAGTAAGTACAGAACTGAAATTACTATTTACAAATACCATATGTTACAAATATTACACAGTACAGGTTAGGTCTTTACAAATAAAACATACTACCACACTTTACAAATAAAGTCTTCAATAAACATTTTCCACTTCCACTACATTGTTCATCTGTGACAGTAGTAAGAGGTACCGCCCGATACTCCGGCATTTTAGGTAATCCGGCACCGGGCCGGTCCCGAACGTGCTGGACTATCGGACTTCTACTGTACCACATTGTGAGGAGCATCATGTGAGTATACAGTATTTACACGAATAATACCCGCCGTCGAATAATGCCCACACCCTCATTTTAGGAAAGCACATTTTGAAAAGAAAAAAGAAAGAACTAGAAGTCCTTCCATCAAAAAAGTAACATAGGCATAAACATATATTTTGTATCACTCCATGAGGTCCACGTGGTCTTTATGCAAATATCACTGCTATGAAATATATTTTCCATGAAAATGAGCAAGTAGGCCTTTAAGGCCCGTATTCACCAACGCGAGTAAAAGCTTTTATCTTAGTTTAAAGCTACGTAATCCGAAATAACGGTTAAGTTTGTATTGACCAACAGCATTATCTAGGTTTAAAATTTTACCGGAGATTGGTTGGCCGGTATAATGGGAAATCTAAGATAATAGCCTTCCAAGATGGCTACTCGTAGACGGCTGGAATGTCTAATTGCTAGAGAAAATTACAGCGACAAGTAATATGATTAAGATTATGCAATTAACAAACGTCTTAGATGGATGAAAGTACGTGCGGCATATTTCAAGGACTACGACGACATTGATTTTCAGACACATTTTAGATTATCTATAGCAATAATTAGAAACATAGAAAAAGGGAGGATGTTGAACGAATTAGAAAGTTTATATATCTATTTAGATCAGACGTACAATAAGCAATAGAATCTTAATGAAACCACGGACAGTAAAAGTATGTTACACAAATTAATGCCGAAATTGTTAAAGTCAGTTAGTTCGAATAAATTTAGGATACCTGAAAATGAAATAAAACAAACCGCACTGTTGGCAGCCTCGAAGATGGTTTTCCATTGTTTCCCATTTTCACACCTGGAAAATGCTGGGGCTGTACCTTAATTAAGCCCACGAGCGCTTCCCACTCCTAGTCCTTTCCAATCTCATCATAGCCATAAGGCCTATCCTTACCTGCCAGTTTTCCCGATTTAGGTGGGAGACCTTTCGAGAGTTTTTCCCGCCTCCTGATTATTCTATTATTTCTCCTGATTTTAGCTTTTTTTTTGGTGAACTTCAAACATTTGTTTTCACATCCCGCCATTTCAGCTTTTTTACGCCAGTGGCCGGAAGTCCTTCACTCATTGGCCGCTCTCAAATGAAATATTGACGTTTATTAATGCGAGAAATGTGCACGAATGTGCGATGTTTATTGAAACCTGTATATCGTGACACGTATATTGATTGTCAATCTTTCGTTCTCGCGTACTCTGTTCGTGTTCGTTCGCATCATTGTAGTCGATTCCATTCTCTTTGGTCAATTTCGGAGACTAGTCGCTAGATATTGAGTCTTACCAAATACAGACAGAATTTCAATGATAATGACTACTGACTTTTCTAGAGATTTTAGGAGCCTTTTGAGACAATTTTGACTAATTTTAATTTATCTCAATATAAATAAAATAAGAGTTTTGTCTGTACATTGCTCAGAATTTAAAAAGAAAGATATTTCCGTACCGGTCGTGACCATAGTAACAAGGGGAAATGCACGTTTTAATTCTCCGTAATTTCTGTCTGTATGTATGTACCGTACGTACGCACACTTATCACGAGAAAACGGCTGAAGAGAATTTAATGAAACTCGGTATATAATGTTGCAGAATAAGTCGCTACAATCTAGGCCATAAATAATTTTATTCACGCTGAGTGAAATGGTAATTTAGGGGAAGGCCTAAAATTTATTTCTCAAATATGTATGTTGTTATTGGCCATATCGATAAATACTGCATAATTAAAGTTATATATTATTAAATTTCTTATCAATTATGTCTTATACATTTTTACTGTACTGGCTATGGAGAGATATTCACGAATTTGGATTAAGTCCATATCAGCGTCGAGGTACGAGAAAGTGTGTGAACAGAGTTTTATGTAAAGTCGGGGAATATGGAACTACAGTCTACACAATAAATAATTTTATTCACTCTGTTTGAAATGGTAGTTTAGGGGAAGGTGCCAAAAATTTAATTTTTAAGTACCTGTCTTACTGGTCATATTGAAAAGTATTACATAATAAAAGTTCTAGAGAATACAATTTCCGATTATTTATGTCTTATTCTGTTTTGCAAGAGACCGTTGTCATGATTGATCCGTATTGAAACTGACTTAACCCATTCGCCTCACATTTAAATACCATAGGAGTTCACTAAGAAATCACATTTAAATACCGCTCTACGACCTTCGTCATCACACTATTATTTAGAAAATCATACAAAACCAACCAGTAAATATTCCTTTCTGAAAATTTGCATGCATGATAATGAAGTAATAAACTTACCAATGCCGCTATTTTAGTACGTGTGCTGGGTGTGGTACACCTCAAAATATTCTTCTAAGTGAAGAGCTACGCCTCACTTTTTGCACTGCCAGCAACTTTCGCTTCTTTTACCCCAGCTGTAGCACACAACACACCTTCTTGTGACTTTTGATTTCTTCTCTGTAGGGGGAATATGCATGGGAAAGTGGGCCCATGATTTAGGTTGTAATCTGGTTGGGGTGGTGCTCGCTGAAGGTCGACCTTGAACCGAGTACTCTGGTAACTGAACAGTCTCTAGTAGCTGCTGTGCAATGCTAGTTCGGAAGTCCGTGTAGCTCGTCTTTCTGCTAGCAGCGATCTTGTGATACACAGTGAAGGAATTGAAAATGCACATATCTAGGAGGTAAAAGAATATTTTCCTATTCCCTTTCACTGTGAGTCGCATGACGGGAAACAGAGCTGTAACCTAATCCTGAAGGTCAACACCACCCATCCCCTTCTGGTATTCAAGGCCACACTTGGGCTTTATCACTTCTTCCCTCGGGGTTTGTCCTCTCTTTCGTCTGAGTTTGCCTGTCCCTGTCATGTTGGCTGATTTGTGTTTAATGGTGAGAAAGCAAACATCCCTGTTATCTTTCCACTTCACACACAACATACTGTTGGCAGCCCACGTCTCATACTCTCCACGTTTTAGTTTCGTCTTACTGATATCTCGAGGCATGTATTTTCAGTTCTATCTAACAGTTCCAATTACATTCATCTGCTTGTCGTGTAGCCTTTTGAATAAATCTGGGGAAGAATACCAGTTATCTAAAAACAATGTATGTCCTCGGGCTATCAAGGGTTCACACATGTTGAGAACGTTTGTACTTGCTGGCAGACTTGGATCCGTTACATCATCACCTTCATAAATTTTGAAAGACAGACCGTAGCCAGAACTTGATTCAGAAATTTTGTAAATTTTTATTCCAAACCTAGAACGTTTAGACCTATTACATTGGACATATGAAAGGCGGCCTCTGAATTTCATTAGACTTTCATCTAGAGCAATGTCTTGTGAAGATAAATATAATTCTGAAAATTTGGAGCAGAACTGTTGTATTATAGGCCTAATCTCTCTTAGTTTGTCACTACTATCGACTTGTTCATCGTCAACAAAATGTAAAAATCGTGAAATTATAATAAATCTTCCCCTGCTCACGGTTTCACGAAAAATAGGAGTGTTTATACACCTGTTTTTACTCCAGTATAACTGTATTCTTGACTTTCGCACTTGTGACATTAGTATAACTAACGCAAAATATGCCCTAATTTCGTCGGGTGTAGTCTCAAACCATTTGTCATCATCTTTCAACTTTTTTCTGGCAGGATTGCTCAACTGTTTTGCTGCATATGAATTTGTCTCGACAGATATTTTATCAAACAAAGGGTCCGTGTATTCACAAAAAACTGAGAGTTCAGATAGTGGCTGCGTATCAAACTTTTTCAATAAGTTTTCACTAACCCCACTGTATTCACTAAACTTATGTACAACAGGTTTATTGTCATTTTTTGTCCAGTTCCAATCAGTCGAGTTAGTCTTTGCCGAGGTACGAGCTCGTTTCGAAAGACTCGGCACACCGTCGTTATTTGCATCACTTTCCGTGTCATCAGAACTATTATACGCATCACTAGTACTCGAACTAAGGATTTCAGGGTCTATTTCGTCGTCACAAACATCACTGCCTTCAATATCACTCTCTAAAACACTATCTATTAGCTTCCGTATTCTTCTTCATCAACGCCAGCACATCTGCTTGACACCATGATGGCAACTGACAAGAGCGAATTTATATGGAAAAAGATTCTCTTATCTCATGTTCCGGAAGTGCGAGAGAACCCGGTAAAAGGGAAAAAACCGAAGTCACATGTGTAAACTTCAGCTCAGAATGCATACAAGTGGTGTCTGTGGGTTAGTGACTGAACTACATGGATTGATGTACAGCTGTGCATCGCCACGAGCAGAGCTCGTCATTTGATTCATATGCCACAAATAACTATGGCGAGCTAGGGTCGTCAAATGATGCGATTGGGTGAAGCAGATTATCACAAAAATAATTTATTTTATCATTGCCACCTATTCCGTACAAGCCACGTGGTTCGTGGATGAAATGTACATAATACTGTATACACTTCTCAGGGACATGTTTTGCCCCTTGTTAAGGGCATCAGCCTGTAGGTAACCTTAAGGTCAAATGTCTGAAACATTATCTATTCATACATGGATTACAATGAAAAATATGTTACACATTAATGAGAAAAAAGTCGTGAAGGAACGATCGCTTGAATAATAACACAAGAGGGAGTCATGAAAGAAAGGACGACTCACTTTACATTAAATCATCTAATATCACAGATTCGGAAGAAAACTAAATGTGAAGGCCTCCGTATAGAAAGCTCATAAAATTGATCAACAAGAACATTACATTGACCATTGTTTGTTGTGATGTGCTTTGTTTATTCTGCTGCCATTTATCTCCAATAGATGGGATTACTGCTGTGTATCGATTATAACAGCCTGCCTGAATATTGGCGGGAAGTAGCTAGGGAGTGGAGAGTTAGATCTCTCCCTTCTTTAGCATGCCATTCCTCTGGTTCATAAATTTTCTGATGCTGCTGGTACGTAACACACTGGACCATCATAGTATTCTAGCTATTAAATCCCTACTCTGAAACAGTGATTAGAATGAGCAGTGTGCACACTTAAATGGAATAATTACACAGGAGTGTTCGTGATTGTCTGCAGCCTGGTCATTCAATCTCTGAAACTTTGAACTGTTAGATCGACACCGTAGTACTTTACAAGTAATAAATCTCATTGTAGACCGTATTGGACATCAGACATGAACATTAAAACAAGAATAATAGTTAACACCACTTTTCCATACTTATCTTTCCTTCAAGAAAGTTCAGGAAAGTTTCTCTCGCGAGTTCATATACAAGTTGAGATATTGTAGTCTTTCCTTCAAGATAAGTATTGCAAAGGTGGTGTTAACTATTATTCTTGTTTTAATGGTCATACCGTAGTACTTTTCGCTAAAAGTGAGAAAATGTGCAGTTTTCATTTGATCGAAGATATCATATGATGGCATTTCTTTTAATCGCGACATTCATGCTGGTGACATTGTAATTATCTATGTTGACTTCAGTTAGGAAAACTATAAGGGAAGTCTTTCTGAGAATTCCGTGGCGAAGTACAGGGTACATCAGCTAGTTATTTGATACAAACAGCATTGCATTTCGCATAATCGTGCGGGCGCTTGATGCAATATATTAATCTAGGCATTTGCTAAGTGATGGCATGTAAGTGCATGAGTTCATACTATTTTCGATAGGCTTATCAGAGACCGATCATCTCACTCACATACTTTCTGTGAGGGAATAGAGATGTGTAATTTTTAGCCTTGTAGCTTTGTATAGCAACAGTCGGGCTTTGAGACAATAAGTATTATAAATATATCGTAGTACAGTATTGCGCAAGACATGTAGAATGAGCAGTTTTGACCAATTGTTTCTCCTGATTTTCATATCAAAATCTCCACACAGTTTTAAAAGTCCCCTATTTACATTGATGAGTACAGCGGAGTGAGCTTTCTGCCAAACAGCCGCGATTTGAACTTGCTTCGCTCGCTACACTGATTCTCTCGTAGACGGTGGTGCCAATGCTACCTCTAGTGTATCATTTACTAACTCTATGGGAACACCCTAGCTCTACGTTACCTGCGATTAGTACCACTATGTGAGGAACCCCATGAATCTACGTTACCTGCAATTTGTACCACTGTGTGAGAAACACCTTGAGTATACATTACCTGTGATTAGTCCAACAAAGTGATGAGCACCCTGGGTCTACGTTACCTGTAATTAGTACCGCCATATGAGAAACACCATGCGTTTACGTTACCTGTGATTAGTACCACTAGGTGAGAAACACCATGTGTCTACATTACCTGTGATTAGTCAACTATGTGAGGAACACCATGCGTCTACGTTAACTGTAATTAGTACCACTATATGAGGAACACCATGAGTATACTTTTCCTGTGATTAGTCCAACTAAGTGAGGAACACCATGGGTTTGTGTTGCTTGTGAGTAGTACCATTATGTGAGGAACACCACGAGTGTTCGTTACCTGCGATTAGTACAACTAAGTGAGGAACCTCATGGGCCTTTTTGGCCTTGATGAGGTGCAGTGACTGATGATGCCTTCTATGAGGGGCGAAGCATGTCTCGCGTTCATAAGGTAACAATGGTCCATTCCTAATTGTATAAACATTTTAATGTATTGAATAGGTGGTTAAATAATAAATTAATTAAATAATGTATTGCGCACAATGTGCATAGAGGATCACAATTAGATAAAAACAGCGTGGTGTCTAATGCACTCTGTATAAGTGTTAGTCCTTAAATTCACTAATCGAACAGGACCTCGAGGAACACTTCTGGATATGATATCTTTCCCATCCTTGGTCACATAGCCTACACACACAGTTTATATTCGGTTTGTGAAAACTTTGTTTTTACACATCTTGAAGTGGAATCCGTGCACAGCCAATCTCGTAACTATGTGTCTCAGTTGGTAGCCTGTTTCCATCCATTTACGATCCGTCATGGCCTCCGCTGAGTAGAAGTCTTCCCAAGTGTCCCTTTTTTTACCCTCTTAGTTTATACAACAGGTTATCGTATGCTGCACCTCCTGGTAAAACAAGGTTGTATTTTAGGTCCTCAGTCAGGAAAGTTTCTCTCGCGAGTTCATATACAAGTTGAGATATTGTAGTCTTTGATACATTCAGGACTCACTTCAGATATCTGGATTTTATCTTTTCCAGGTCTTCTAATTGCTTCACATTCAGAAATTCCCCTATGATCTCAAGCCCATAGGTTAACATTGTTGCCGGGCTGAGTGGCTCAGACGGTTGAGGCGCTGGCCTTCTGACCCCAACGTGGCAGGTTCGATCCTGGCTCAGTCCGGTGGTATTTGAAGATGCTCAAATACGCCAGCCTCGTGTCGGTAGATTTACTGGCACGTAAAAGAACTGCGGGACTAAATTCCGGCACCTCGGCGTCTCCAAAAACCGTAAAAGAGTAGTTAGTGGGACGTAAAGCAAATAGCGTTATTGTTAGCGTTAACACTGGTAGCACTATTACTCGAAAAAGTACCATGGCTGTATCTACTGCAATTTGTGTGAAATTCTCAATGTCATTCATCGCTTTCAGAGCTGCAATCATTCTAGCTCTTATTTGGATCCTGAAACTGCTGCATGTGGTTTGCAAGGTTACACCTAGGTATCCGAAACTGTTAACTCTGCGAAGGCAGATGTTATTACACCATATGTGCTCTGTTTCCTTTAGTTTACCTCCTTTCCTGAATACGACTAGTTCAGTCTTCTCCTCATTTATTTTAATTTCATTTCTGTTTGCCCAGTCCACTAGCAACTTCATCGCATGTTGTAGTTCTGTTATGTCTTCAGCAGCAGTTGCCATGTCATCAGCATACAGTTCCATTTCTGTATCTGTCTTTTCCTTTATCTCTGACACTACATCAGAGGTGAAAGTGTTAAATAATATAGGGCTAAGTGGATCACCTTGAAGAACTCCTATAGTCTGTGGCATCCAATCTGACGACCCAATGCCGTCGTCCACCTGTATATAATTCTCGGCTAACAGATTTGATATGAGTGTTGTGACATTAGATGTTTCGATTAACTTCTCCAGCTTATCTATGAGTAACCTTCTGTTTACCCAATCAAATGCCTTGGAGTAGTCAATGAATGCCACAAATAATTTGCCTCGTGGCATTTCTAGGGAAAGACGAATGTGGTTCAGTAAATTTTCCAGTGCCATCGTTGTAGATCTTTGCCGTCTGAACCCACATTGCTCCTCTGGTAACAGTGGATCCAATTTATTAATCACTTTCTTCGTTAAGATCCTCGTCAGGAGTTTCAAACCTGTTTGTTCCATCGCGATCCCTCTGTAGGAATTAGGGTCCTCTGCATCTCCTTTCCCCTTGTATAGCATTCGGATTGTTGCCTTCCTCCAATCTGTTGGGACCCTTCCAGTTTCGAGGCATTTGTTCAATAAGGCACTCCATACCGGTAACATTTCCCTCACTGTCTCTTTTAGATGCTCATTTCTGACTCCATCTGGTCCTGGTGTTCTATTGCTTCTTCCTTCGTTGATGGCCTGAACGATTTCATCTTCTGTTATGGCACCTGATGGTTCTCTGTGTTCTGGACACCTGAGTGTTGGTCTCGTGTCTCTCGAAGCAATTGTTTTGTTGAGGTGTGATTTCCATGTTTCCATGTCGATATTAGAATATATTTTGCTCGTTTTTGGTTGTAGAGCCTTGTATGGGACCAATTTAGCTTCTTCTATGATCCTTTTCTGTTGTTCCTCTATGTACTCAATCTTTTTACTCTTCAGGAGCTCTTTGTACTGAGCTCTCTGTTGCCGGTACTCTTCCAGGTTTTCAGTGTTCCTTCTTTCTCTTGCTCTGTTCAATTTTTCTAAGGTGCTTCTCCTTCCCTCATAACATTGTTCGTCGAATCAAGGTTTTGACTTTCTTGTTCCCAGGCTTAGAGGAGCCGCTTCTTCATAACAACTTGCTATCCACCATCTGCGGAATCTATTTCACCTTCATCTATCATTTTCTTCACCTGGTTGATCCGGCTTGTCTTTGCTTTCACTTTGTTTATGTCTGTATTTTTTCTGATTTTGATTCCTTTTCTTAGGTCAGCCGCCTCTTCTTTCTTTGTGATGATCTCTGTGTTCACTGGTAAGTGCTTTCTTACAACGGAACCTTCTTTGAGGACCAGCCTTGTTGTTCCTGATGTTATGAGACCCCTTGAAAGCATTAAATCTATTGTGCTGCTTCCATTTGGTCCTACAAATGTCCATTCCTGTTTCTTGTTTAACAGCACGAATCCACTGTGTCTCAGGTAGTCCATAACTTCTTCGGTTTTCCAGCTGTGTTTATATACTGGACAGTTCAAGTCACCGGCAATTAACACCTTTACCTTGATCATTTATCACATTCAACGCATTTCCAAGCGTATCAACTATGTCTGCTGCAGTGCGTTCAGGGCTGAATATACTGCCATGATCACTAATATTATTGTTCGTAAAATCAATAGGTTTTTGTCTCTCAACAGTTGTTTACATGGGGTTAGATGAGGTTTAACGAGTACTGATACCCCTCCTGATGGCCGTCCCCTTTCCTTGAGTTGATTGGAGTACACATGGTAGTTGTAGAAACCTGGTACATTTATTACTGAGTGCTCCCTCATGAATGTATCTGTTAGTACACATATGCCAAATTCCTCTAGTATGTTACTTGACATTAGGTTTAGTGCACCTCTCAGTCATTCTACATTCCAAGTCATGGCTCTAACCCTGTCATTGCTGTGTACTACGAAATTTCCAAGGTTTCTGAAAATGCCGGCATACTACACAGGCGGGCCAGAACGAACTATCATGCACTCGTTCTAAGTCTTTGTACGGAAATTAATTAGCATCCTACTTTGTTACCTGTCGGGAAGTGGCCTCCTCAAGTAAGAAGCTTTGAGCTGTCCTCTCCTCGTGGACCGGTCTTTATTTCTTCCCGTGCTGATCTGTATTTATATTATTTCATGTAGCAACAAGCATGGTCTTCATTTACATAATTGCCTAATTTGTTCGGGGGTGTGGGAGTGCCAATTACTTCCAAATATTTTTTCAGCGGAGACAAAGCGACCTGAGCCCTAGAGTTGGTGCTGCTGGATTATGTGTAAGCAAATAATAAGTTACAAGATTTTACTTTATATTTTCTTTGTATTTACAATAATTTGACGATAACGGAAGAGTGACGGAGGAATGTGCACAGACCTCCCATCGTACTATCGTGTGTAGTGTGGTTAACACTTTCAACACTATGCCCGTACGAGCACACTGCTTTCCTGGTTCTGGACGGTGCCCATATGGTATGGGCGTGATCTGCGCGTGTGTTTATAGCCAGCTGCATGTATCCCATACAGTTCCTGTCCATTGTTTGGAGGTAGTAGTTTATCTAGTGTCCGCTAGAAAGCAGCCGTTATCAGGAAGTTCAAACCTAAGCTATAAAAATAGTAGTTTCTCCTTGCCGTGACCTCTATGGCAGCACTTTATTTGCCGGGTGCTGAGCGCGCCAAATCTTTCAGCTGCGTTACTCTACAAACAGGTCCTCACGCCAGCACAGTGATGGTGATATCCTGGGACATTTTATCGAGAGACGTGGGTGAAGAAAGGTGACAGTGATGAATACTCTACTTGCGAACCAGATAACGTCTTCTTTTTCTTTTCTTCATGGGGCTTCTAAATATTAGTTCCTAATTAGCATCGACCTCTAACATCTTTTGCTACCACATTTTTCCTTCATTCCCACCTAGATATACCTGCTCCCCTTCACAAAGCTGCAGGTTGTTCTTATTGGATCTTCTTGGATGTTTTCTCTCTCTTCACCTGGTAGTCCTAGAGTGGAGAGTCTGATTCTACCCAGCACCTCACATTCGAAAAGTATGTGTTCAGCTGATTCCTCTGTTCCATTTCATTTCCTACATATATTGTCTCTTATTACTCCAATTCTGTGTAGGTGTTTTTTCAGATGGCAGTGTCCTGTCAACAATCCTACTACCCATCTTATATTTTCTCCGCCGAGTTTCAACAGTTCTATAGTATGCCTCTTGTTTGGTCCTTTTATGAGTTCCTTTGCAAGCCTGCATCCTGGAGTATTTTTTCCAGTTCTCCATTTGTTTCTTTTGTACCCATTTTCCTATGTAGTGTCGGGCTTGTCCATAGGAAATCCCACATACAGGTTCTGGGCCTACAAAATATGTTTCTGCCCTTTTCCTGGCCAGTTTATCTGCCTTTTCATTTCCTTCTATACCTGCATGCCCTGGTACCCATATTATTTTGACAGTGTTGTACTTTGAGAGCTTCAGGAGAAGTGAATGGTAATACCAGACAATTCTGGATATTATCTGGACTGCTTGTAGTGCCTTAATGGCCACTTGGCTGTCCATAAAAATAAAAATGTTCCTATTCCTATAGTTCATTTTCAGATTTTCTTTAAGACATGTTGTGATAGCTATCACGACTGTGATCTCTCAGGTCTTCCCCTGTTGATCCCTCCTCCTGTGCCATCCACAGTTTTTGAGCCATCAGTCCACCACACTATATTGTCTTTTTCAGTATTCCATTTGTTGATATCCCAGTCTTCTTTTTTTATTATCTGGGTCTCAAACGGTTTTTCAAAGTTGCACTTTGGTATCATATGATCAGAAGGCATGTGTAGAACTTCCTCTGTTATTACTCTGTTTTTACAGTGTCCTAGATTGGGTCTTTGTGCATTCAAGCACTCTGATTGTGCCAGTCTGTATGAACTCATTCTAGCCTGTCCTTTTATGAAATTGCTTAGTGATGGGAGGTCTAGCAAAGTTAGCGTAGTTCTCATAGCCCCCAGTTAAGGCTATGCATGCCATTCTCTGTAGGCTATCTAATCTACTGCTGACTTTTCCTTGACTTACTTTCTGCCACCAGATGATTGCAGCATAGGCCATCAACGGTCTAATGATCATTGTGTATATCCACATTACCAATGATGGTCTTAGACCCCATGTCTTCCCGACGACTCTTTTACATGCATACAACAAGTTCTTGGCCCAAGTTATGTTCCTTTTTATCTAACACTACACCTAGGTGCAGTACCTGTTCTTCCACATATATATTTTGTCCAAATAGCTTCATTGATCTCTTTCCCCCTAATTTTCTCCTTCTTGTGAAAGAGACCAGAGTTATCGTTTCGGGTTGACTGACAGTTGTTCTTCCCGACACCAGTTCTCCACAAGGTTGAGGAATCTTTGCATGAGGTCATGGATAAAACTCACCACCTTCCTCGTACCACAATCACTAGGTCATCTGCGTATCCTTGTGTATAAAAACCCTGTTCGTTGAGCATAGCTATGATTTTGTTTACCACGAGGTTCCACAGCAGAGGCGAAAGAACTCCCTGAGCACAGCGTTTCTTCAAACAGGGTGCTTTTATCTTCCTTTCATTTAACATGGATTTAATCCATTTGACGACGGTTTTACTCACCTTGCTCTGTTCTAATGCTTTGATCATAGAGCATACCTGCCAACTTTCCCGATTTACGGAGGAGACTCCCGATTTTCGACACTTTTTTCCGCCTCCCGATTATTCTATTATTTCTCCCGATTTTAGTTTATTTTTTGGTGAACTTCAAACATTTGTTTTCAAATCCCACAATTTCAACTTGTTTACGCGAGTGGCTGGAAGTCCTTCGTTCATTGGGCGCTTTCAAACGAAATATCTCACGTTTATTTTTGTGAGAAATGTGCGTTGTTTATTGAAACCTGTATATCGCGACGCGTATATCGATCGTAAATCTTTCGTTCTCGCGTGCTATGTTCGTGTTCGTTCACATCAGTCTAGTCGATTCTAGAGACTACTCGCTAGATATTGAGTCTTTTTTAGTAATTTAGTGATAGGATTTCAATGATAATGACTAGTGACTTTTCTAGAGATTTTAGGAGCCATTTGGATACAATTCTGACTAATTTTAATTTATCTCAAAATAAATAAAATAGGAGTGTCTGAACATTGCTCAGAATTTATAATGAATGATATTTCTGTACCGGTCGTGACCACAGTAACGAGTATAAATTCATGTTTAAATTTTCCGTAATGTGTGCCTGCCTGTCTGTCTGTCTGTCTGTCTGTATGTATGTATGTACGTATGTGCATCACAAGAAAACAGCTCAAGAGAATTTAACAAAAATCGATATATAAAGTTGGGGAATAAGTCGCTACAATGTAGGCCAAAAATAATTGTGTTTACGCTGAATGAAATGGTAGTTTAGGGGAAGGCCTAAAATTTAATTCTCACATATTTATGTTATTATTTGCCCTATCGATAAATACTACATAATTAACGTTATGTATTATTAAATTTCCTAACATTTATGTCATATACATTTTTACCGTACTGGCTATGATAACAGAGATATTCATGAATTTGGATTTTTGTTGCTAAGCCTATATCAGCGCCGAGGTACGAGAAAATGGGTGAACAGAAGTTAATGAAAATCTGTATGTAAAGTCGAGGAATAAGAAACTACAATCTACGCTATAAATAATTTTTTCACCCTGTTCAAAATGGTAGTTTAGGGGAAGGTGCCAAAATTTAATTTTTAATTACCTATCTAATTGGTCATAACAAAAGTACTACATAAAAAAGAGATATAGAGAGTACAATTTCTTATTATTTATGTCTTATTCAGTTTTACCGTACTGACTATACTAATATTGTGAAGATGATTTTAAGAATGAGAAAAAAGTCATGAAGGAACGATCGATTGAATAATAACACAAGAGGGAGTCATAAAAGAAAGGACGACTCACTTTACATTAGATACTGTAATATCACAGAGTCGGAAGAAAACTAAATGTGAAGGCCTGCAATATAGACAGCTCATAAAAATGATCAACAATAACATTACATTGACCATTGTTTGTTGTGATGTGCTTTGTGTATTCTTCTGCCATTTATCTCCGATAGATGGGATTACTGCTGCGTACCTAGTATAACAGCCTGCCTGAATATTGGTGGAAAGTAGCTGGGGAGTTAGATCTCTCTCTCTTCTTTAGCATGCCATTCCTCTGGTTCATAAATTTTCTGATACTACTGGTACGTAACATACTGGATCATCATAGTATTCCAGCTATACAATACCTGCTCTGAGGCAGTGATTGGAATGAGCAGTGTGCACACCGAAATGGAATAACCACAAATCTACTTCGTTGGCACAGCAGGGGGAGAGGTAATACTACCACGTGGCGCGTTCCGGCGGACTTGAGCAAAATAAAATAGCTCTCGCGGACCACACACACTCCATGTGGATGGGGGACGCAGGCGAAGAATACACTCACGGTATCCCCTGCTTGTCATAAGAGGCGACTAAAAGGGGCGAACTAGGGATGTTTGAATTAGAACTATGAAACTACTTATAATTAGTACCACCACGCTGGGTTGCTTTTACTTGTGCAAAGTACCACTCTTATGAGCGACACCATGGGTCAGCCTTGCCTATGATTAGTAGCCACTATGTGAGAAACACCGCTTTTTGAATTCTGGTCAGTGGATGATTTTGGACTTCTAAATTGTCATTACTTTTCGTCTCATTTTGTACCATTAGGGGCCGATGACCTAGATGTTAGGTCCTGTTAAACAACAAGCATCATCTTAAATGGAATGATGACACAGGAGTGTTAGCGGCTGTCTGCGGCTTGGTCATTCTACCTTTGGAACTTCGAACTGTTAGATCGACACTGTTGTACTTTTCTTTAAAAGTGAGAAAATGTGCTGTTTTTCATTTTAGCGAATATTTCATATGGCAGCATTACCTTTAATTGCGATATTCGTACTGATGTCATTGTAATGACCTGTATTGACTTCAGTTGGGAAAACTATAAGGCTAGTCTTTCTGAGAATTGTGTAGCGAAGCACGGGTACGATACAAATAGCATTGTGCTTCGCATAATCGCGCGGGCGCTTGGTGCAATATATTAATTTATGCATTTCCTAAGTGATGGCATTTAAGTGCATGACCGATTCATACGTGTGGAGCATGAGTTCATACTATTTTCGGTAGGCTTATCAGAGACCGATCATCTCACTCACATACTTCCTGTGTGGTAATAGAGATGTGTAATTTTTAGCCTTGTAGCCTCGTTATAGAAACAGTCAGGCTTTGAGACAATAAATGTTATAAATATATCATAATATTGTATTACGCAAGACATGTAGAATAAGCAGTTTTGACCAATTGTTTCTCCTGATTTCTCCTGATTTTCATATCAAAATCTCCTGATTTTTGGTTTTGTAAAGTTGGTAGGTATGATAGAGTCATAGGTTGTATTGCTGAAGGCTCCTTCTGTATCTAGAAATGCCACAAGTGCAATTTCTTTATATTCTAGGCGTTCCTCTAGTTTACAAACTAATTGGTGGAGTGCTACTTCAGTGGATCTGCCAGGTCTATATGCAAACTGATTTTCATGTAACGTTGAGTTCAGTTGCACCGTTCTTCTCTTATATTTATCCTGAATTTTCTCCATTGCTTTCAGCATGAAGGAGGTTAAACATAATGGTTTGTATGCTTTGGATTGGGCATAATTTGCCCTTCCAGGGTTACGTATGAATACTGCTTTAGCTTCTGACCATGATTTCGGCACGTACCTTAAAGCTAGACTAGCTCTGAAAAGGTCCATCAGGTTATTGACGAGTATCTCCCGTTCTGCCTGTAGGAGTGTCGGAAGTATCTCATCTGGCCCCGGAGCTTTTATAGGATGAAACATGTCGATTGCCTATTTTACATAGTTATGTTTTATTATTGTGTTGGCACAGTTCCAGTCTGCTCTTCGAGCTCCGGTCTCTGTTCCAACCGTTTCTTCTTCTAACATCTCCTCAGCCTCAGGAAAGTGACGCGCCATTAGTATCTCCAGCATGTCGCTACCCACCTGAGCAAATGACCCATCTGGTTTCTTCAGTGTCTCCACTTGATTTATATGGGTTGCTTTCAGAACCTTCTGGAGCCTTGCTGTTTCAGTGTGTGATTCCACTTTCTCACAGAACAGTCTGCAAGATTTTCTTTTTGCTTTCCGTATCTTTATGTTATACTCGGTGAGTTTCCTATGATATAGGTCCCACATACCATTTCTAGATGATATTCTATACAACATCCTAATCTCTTTTGTCATTTTGGTTAGTTTGTTGTTCCACCACCTTACTTTTTTGGTGTTTTTCTTTTCTTTGCGAGGACAGTTATGGAATGAATCTATAATGGCCTCTACTAATAGTTCCACTGCCTCATCCAATTCTTTCTGTCCTCTCATGTTAGTTGGAATTTTTTGTACAGCCTTCCCGAGAACTTCTCTGTATCTATCCCATTTAGTTCTTTTTGGGTCTGTGGACATCTCAATCCCACATAGTTCCCACAACGTTCCCAGTTCATTGCGGACCTCAAAAGGTCGCTGTCTTTGCGAAGCGCAATGAAGCACAGCAAGCAGTTCTTGACAACATCTCAAAGGACTTAGTTGCTCGTTTCTACCTCATTAGGATTGCTCCATTAAAGGGACACTGTAGTTTTTATTGAATTATTTCTACTACGATACTACATGAAGTTTTAAGAAGTGCAATAAATTAAGCACATAGTGTTTCAAGACTATTCTATTTTATAATTTGTTCTTTTTAAATTCACTTTATAGCATAAGTGAGCAAACCGGTTTGCATATGTTTTTATCTGTTTATGGCATACGACTCGCAAGTCTTTGACTGATTGAAAATATGAACTTAAGAGACAGTATATTTTTAACACAGTTTTATGTTGTTAATATGGTTTTAAATTGTGATCAATTTGACGTTGATAAACTTATATGACTTATTTTTTTCCTCGGTCCCCACAAAAACGTCCTAACCAGTTTTTACTGTATATTAGTCTATGAATTTGTTAAGTAATGGCATCCGATTCGCACGCATGGAGCATGATTTCATACTATTTTTGGAAGGCTTATCAGGGACCGATAATCTCACATACTTCCTGTGAGGGAATAGAAAATGTATAATTTTTAGCCTTGTAGCCTTGTATAGCAACAGTCATGTTTTGAGTTAATAAGGGCCAGTTGCATAAAAATCGCTAACTGTAGTTTAGTTTTGATCGAAGATCAGAAATGAACTTCGTTCTTTTCTCTGTGTGAGTTGTATAACACTAATCTCAGATCACTGAACCAAGTTCAGTGTTGAACTAAGGTCGACGAAACAGAGTTGACAACATCGCTAAATAAGAGAGAGATTTGCGATTGTATCGAATCGAGTTGTATCAAACTTGTGATTTAGATAGGAAGATCGACAATTCTCGACGCCATTCGACATTCATTTGTCTGCGATACGTAAATAAAGCAGCAAAATGGAGAACCAAGAGTAGTAAGAAGACGCGTACTGCAAATTTTAAGAAAGAGGAGAAAGATATGCTAATTGATATTGCGTTAGGACACAAGGAAATCATAGAAAATAAAAAAACCGACAGCTCCACTACGAAGTCTAAGGGGGAAGCTTGGAAACGAATAGCATTGGAGTACAATTCCAGGAACGAGGTCCAGCGGGAATGGAAGTCTCTCAAATTATGTTACGAAAACATGTAGAAGAGGCAAAACAGGCAAATGCCGAAGATAAGGTACAGTTATACAAAACGGGGGGCGGTCAGTATGTGCCACCTTCTTTAGACGAAAGTGGGCAAAAACTTATTGCTGCACTTAAGCCGCAGTTTCATCCCATCGTCAGCGAGTTCGACGATGATGTTGGCTTCCATGTGGAAGTCATCACTGCAGATCCCCGAATGTCCTTCAAGTTTTTTAGTGATAACTGAAGGTCAGGAATTTCGAGTAGATGAGTGAAATGGAGAGAGCGTGTGCAGTTCCAATCCAGGACCTTCAACTTCACTGCCTGAAAAGAGGAAGAAAGAAGATGTAAGGGAGACTTTTTATAAGAGGAGGCTCGAGTGTCTGGAAGAAGAGCATGCAGTGAAAATGAAGATATTGAACTTGGAACTAGAAATGAAAATGAAAGAATATCAGAAAAATGAATAAGCATTAATACCAAGTTTATAGTGCAATTAAAAGTTCAGAAATACCTGAAAGTGTTGTTAATCAGTGCAGTTCTAAGTGATGTGTTTTCTCTTCCATTTCCCTGATTTACAGCATGTTCAGGCAGTTCCTGATAAATCATCCTTCCTCTGAAAACAGCATCATCATCATCAGGAGTGTGATCATCTGCATTAATGGCCAAGGTATGTAATACAAATGTTGCCACTATGATAGGTGGAACTCGAAGTAACTTTACTGCTAGTTTAATTCTTTAACATGGAAATCTCCTTTTGACAACACCGAAAGACCGTTTGATTACTGATCTCGTCTTCCTGTGCGCCCTGTCATATGCTAGTTCTGAGCGGCTTTCTTCGTGCATTGTACGTGTAAGTAAATAGTGATAACAACGGTATGCACTATCTCCCAAGAGCACACCTTGGAGAAATTCTCCAGCTTCAAATTGGGCATGAATTCTAGAATTCCTAAAAATATTGCTGTCATGCGCAGATCCTGGCCACCTGGCAACAATATTTTGAAAACGAAGTTTTGAATATCAGACAGCTTGTACATTTAAGGAAAACCAACCATGGCGATTTCTGTATATTTCTGCATTGTTGCCACCAGGTGATATAATTAGTATATGTGTACAGTCTATTGCATCTAGAACTCCAGGAAAGTTGCAGATGTTATAGAAGTCTCGCATTACCCTTCTTATTTCATGCTCCTCAGTAGGCATCTTGATGAATTGAGGTTTCAGAGCTGCAATCGCTCTAGTGACTTTGTGTATAGTCCTACTTGCAGTTCCTTTATTGACATTGAATATATCTCCAATTACTATTTGGAAGGTTCCAGTTGCGTAAAATCTTAGTGTGAGAAGGATCATGAACATTGGATTCAGTGCAGGATTTCGTTGAGTTTGTGTCCTTTATTGTAGATGTAATCTTTGTTCTAGTTTTTTAACTACACGTTTTCCTAATCGAAATCTTATTTTAAATTGTCGATCATTTAGTTCTAAAAAGGGATTCTTTCTATGTTGAAACACGCGAGGAGTTCTTTGTAGTTCATACTCTCCATTCTCGGATGAAACATCAGAGTAATGTGAAATCTGAAAATATCATAACCTATAGGCCGTAAGCAAAAAACAGTAAACAAACAACTTGTTAATAGTAGGATTATTGTTCAAATAATTACAAATAGCATTACTTACCATTTTACTTTAATCAACAGTAGGCCTATTTGTTCTTTTTTGTTATTATGTTATAGACACCTAAACAGATTTATTTCCCACAAAAATAATAATTAATTCCTTCTGCTGAACTTAGTTCAACCAGGTTAATCTGAGAAAATTCACCGGTCAGATTTGATCTTCCATCAAGAAGACATGATCTTGGATTAATGTTTATACAACCAAAATTCTAAGTTCAGCTTGACTGGAGATCAGTTTCAGGTGGTTGAACTCAGATTAAATTTTATGCAACCGGCCCTAAGTGTTATAATATGTACCATAGTACTCCTCTATTGTGCAAGACATGTAGAATAAGCAGTTTTGACCAATTGTATCTCCTGATTTTTCTTGATTTTCATATCAAGATCTTCTGAGTTTCGGTTTTGTGAAGTTGCCAGGTATCTTAAAACTTTAATGTAAAAGTTTTTTCTCATATATTTTTTTATGTTTTTCATGACTAGTATAATTAAAATACTTAATATATGTACTCGATTATCATCTTAGTTTTGGATGGCCAACATACCTTCATATGATACAAAAGTCGGGTATGTAGTCTGTTTCACTGTTATGTAATTATATATTAAAATACAGTAGTGTTGAAAGTGTTAAGAACAATTTGTGGTCATGTTCCTATCTTTCTGTCTATGACTTATGTTTATCACTCTGTTGTTAGAACCACGAATACCTGGGCTACCCACCAATGAAGCCTGACCAGAGCAAGGAGGCGATGCTCTCTCAGCTGGAACCTAAGTCGGTGCAGGCTTACAAGAGAAGAAAGCTACAGCTAAACTCATCTCTCAAGAGCAAACTAGAGGAGTCACCTCAGCCTCTTGCCGACATGGAAGTTGAAGAGATAGGTACAAAAGTATTGTTATTAGTCTTCGTACTTAGATAGAGATAAGTGCCTAGTCTGGTGGCACCATGAACCAAACTCTTGTGACTCTTTCCTGCACTGCTTCAACTCTTAACTACAGTGTTCAGACACATCCACCTCCGAGATTATATAATGGAATTAACCCCTTGAAGGTCATGGCGCAATTTATTGCGTGTAGCGGTAAGTGCCGCTGTGCTTACGGCGCAATATATTGCGTGTTGGAATTTGAAGTGATATATGTTTGTAACTGTATGTCTTTGGACAACGATTAAAAAACGGATAGCTCCCTACATCTGTTGGCTATATTTTGAAGTCGTTAGGTTATTGTTATCTCCACGGGGAGCGCTGGAAATGAAATGTTTTTAAGCAGATGTCCTCAGCTTTAGCGAGTCAATTGCAAACAGTTGAACATGGTTGCACGAAGTCGAGCTGACTTGCTTACATGCGACGATACAGTTTGTGAAATTCTTATGAATACTGAAAGTGATTGTTCAGTATTTGAAGACAGTGATGAAGACGATGTAGGAGGTATATCTGGAAATAATTCAAGTGGCGTAGACTTAAGTGAAAGTGAGGATGAGGTCTTACAGCCGCCACGTCCGAAGTGAACAAATGTAAATAAAGTGCCTAGTAATCACAGAGTTTGGGAAGACGAGACTATAACTAACCAATTTATGCCAACTGCTTGAGCTTCGATGGCAGGAATTTAGAATGTTTCACTGACGAAAAATTCTTCAGAAATGGACATTTTCAAAAAATTGTTGTCCGCCTCTGTGGTGTAGTAGTTAGTGTGATTAGCTGCCATCCCTAGAGGCCCGGGTTCGATTCCCGGCTCTCCCACGAAATTTGAAAAGTGGTACGAGGGCTGGAACGGGGTCCGCTCAGCCTCGGGAGGTCAACTGAGTGGAGGTGGGTTCGGTTATGACCTCAGCCATCCTGGAAGTGGTTTTCCGTGGTCTCCCACTTCCCCTCCAGGCAAATGCCGGAATGGTACCTAACTTAACGCCAGGGCCGCTTCCTTCCCTCTTCCTTGCCTATCCTTTCCAACCTTCTCATCCCCCACCAAGGTCCCTGTTCAGCATAGCAGGTGAGGCCTCCTGGGTGAGGTACTGGTCATTCTCCCCAGTTGTATCCCCGACCCAATGTCTCACGCTCCAGGACACTGCTCTTGAGGTGGTAGAGGTGGGGTTCCTCGTTGAGTCCGAGGGAAAAACCAACCCTGGAGGGTAAGCAGATTAAGTAAGCAAAAAATTGTTCCCTGTACCTTGTTTTGAGGATTATCATACCAAAAGACATTACTAAAAATGTTTTTCCACAATGTTTGTGCTCAAACTAGTTGTTTGATGTCTTGTTAACACACTATGTTAAATTCATTCGTTTCATTAAAATATAATGCCTCCTGAGGGTTGTTTTGCCAACATCTGCAATAACCTGAATTTTGGGGTGTGCAGTGGACTAAGAAACCTGACTCTCAAAGGGTTAATCTCATAATGGAACCGTGTTGAAGTTGATATATTGAAATTATAATTTTTATTTTATTTACAACCACCTATTCGATACATTACAGTATACTCATTGGATTATACTACAATCATGAAGTATCTTAAATAATGGGACATGGGAACTCTGAAAAGTGGTGGCAAAAGGGGCTCTGGTTAAGACGCAGCAGGTCGTTATGCTACTTAGGTTCCAGAATGGGTTAAAAAAAAAAGTAAATAAATGCAATGTAAATTTTAATCTTATACCAGTTGTATAGTATCATTTGAAGTAATTCCACATACTGTATATCAGTTGACTATATTTGTAAGTAGTACAGAGATAATTATAATTATAAGTAGTCAGGCCGTGATGCATCTACGCTGGTTGAATTCTTCCTTTCCATTGCAAGTGGCCTGTACATTAATGCTAGGGACGCCTTTTCTGTAAATGTAGTCATTCACATGAACATGTGGCTTCTGAATCTGTACATGAGTACAGTCTACAGTTCCGACAGCATAAGGGAACCTCAAACGTTCTTGCCACTTAGCCCGTGCTTCCTGCATCTAAGAAACATTTGTCGGAATGTTATCTAATAATATGCTTTCATTTCTGTTCATGTCAAAACCTGCGAAAATGTTTTTGATACAGTTCTCCGAGATGTCTTCACCAGCTCCACTCTGAAACACAGGGTCACCAACAAAACGCAAGAAGATTTGCATTTTTTCTTCATTTGTTAGTGCACCACCTCTTGTTTGTTTGTTTGGAGTGCTCAAGGAAATGCTCCGCTAACCATTCAGCATGCTCCTTGAAAATCCATAGCCTGTTTCCAGTCATCTGGCCGGGTCAGGAATGGAATGAATGAAGCGGTCAGGATAGGAATCGTGCCGGCTGCCAAAGCCTGTCGCACTCCTCTGGGGTAATGATTAATGACTGACAGATGAAATGTAATGATACTGGAGAGTGTTGCTGGAATGAAAGATGACAGGAAAAACTGGAGTACCCGGAGAAAAACCCTTCCCGCCTCCGCTTTGTCCAGCACAAATTCCACATGGAGTGGCCGAGAGTTGAACCACGGAACCCAAAGGTGAAAGGCCGGTGCGCTGCTGTCTGAGCCACGGAGGCTCTTCAGCATGCTCCTTACTGGACCTTTATAACACTCTGTAATCAAGTTGAGATCATTTTCTGCGAAGTTTATATAATTTTCTTTTCCGATTAACCACCACCATTACCTCTGCCATGCTATTGAACTTGACACTATCATTTGGAGTCACCTACTGAGTTAGCTCAAGGAAACATGAGCAGGCGCTTACCGGAAAGAGTGCCTGCTTTATCTTTATTCACCAGAAATCCGGAGCGCCCACTCTGCTACTCGAGCAACTGGAGTGTGTGCTCAAGGTCACAGGTCTGATGTGAGTGATTGCTTCCGACAGGCGGTTTTTATTCACCTCACTGCGAGTGCCTGCTCTAAATTCGCGAGTAAAGAGTGTGTGCTCATTTTTATTCACACCACCCATTATGACACGGTTACTCTTTTGATATGAGGATACTATTATGATCATATTTGAACTCAGGGCCCTGACCTAGTCTTTGTGCATTAATGGCTGATGATGTTCACTATGCCGAACGAAACATGTCCCATTATTTAAGATACTTCATGATTATACTACAATATTATAATGTATTGAATAGGTGGTTGTAAACAATTTTTTTTTTTTTTTTTTAAATCTATAATTTTAATACAATTTTAAATGGAAGCCGGGCTCAGTAACTCAAAGTTTAGAGCATTTAGGTTCCGTCCTTGCTCAATCCGGTGGTTTTTGAAAGTGTTTTAAGTTCACCTGAACAGGTGGAAGGAATAATTTGAAAATCTTCTCAACGTAAAAGGAAGTCTTCCTGGTGACGTTGCGAACAACCAAGCTCATGGGGAGGAGGAAAATGATGGTGAAATTATGCTTGATGGTAAATAAACTCCATTATCCTAAAGCAGCAGGAAAAGATGAAATTAGACCTCAAATGGCGAAGTGCTGTATAGTAGGAAGACAGAGATAAAATGGCTTCTTAGAGTAATAAGATTAGCGTGGAGTGTCAGTAAGGTACCTTCTGATTGGACAAAAGCAGTAATTGCACTTACCAATAAGCAAGGGAACAGGAAGGATTGCAACAACTATCGAGGTATCTCATTGATTAGTATACCAGGCAAAGTTTTCACTGGCATCTTGGAATGGAGGGTGCAATCAGTGGTTGAGATGAAGTTGGATGGAAACTAGTGCGGTTTCGGACCACAGAGGGGTTGTCAGGATCAGATTTTCAATATGCGGCAGGTAATTGAAAAATGCTATGAGAGGAGTAGATAGTTATGTTTATGTTTTGTAGATATAGAGAAAGCATATGACAGGGTATGAAGGAAAAGATGTTTACTTTACTGGGGGACTATGGGATCAAGTGTAATGAAAATTCACAGCCTGTTTCCAGTCATTCGACCAGGTCAAGGATGGAATGAATGAAGCCCCCATCTAGCGGTGAGGATAGGAAATCTGCCCGCTGCCGAAGCCTGTCGCACTCCTCTGGGGCAATGATAAATTACTGGCAGGAGAAGTGAAATGATGTTGGAGAGTGTTGCTGGAATGAAAGGTGATAGGGAAAACCGGAGTCCCTGGAGAGAAACCTGTCCTGCCTCCGCTTTGTTCAGCACAAATCCCACATGGAGTGACCAAGATTTGAACCATGGAACCCGGTGGTGAGAGGCTGGTGCACTGCCGCCTAAGCCATGGAGGGTCGGGATAAAGGGTAGTTAATCAAAATCAATCAAAGGCATTTATGTTAACAATTGGGCTGCAGTCTAATATCTTGGAACGTGAAAATAGGTGCAATGAGTATAGTATGAAAATCAGCTTTTCCAAGTCTAAATGTCAGTAGGTAAGAAATTCAAGAGAATTGAATGTCAGATTGGTGATACAAAGCTGGAACAGGTAGATAATTTTAAGAATTAGGTTGTGTGTTCTCCCAGAATGGTAGTATAGTAAGTGAGATTAAATCAAGGTGCATTAAAGCTAACACAATGAGCTCATAGTTGCGATCAACAGTATTCTACAAAAAGGAAGACAGCTCCCGGACGGAACTATCTATACATTGGTCTGTTTTCAGACCGACATTGCTTTTTGGGAGCGAAAGTAAGGTGGACTCAGGATATCTTAGAAGTAACAGGTGAAAGTAGCGAGAATGATTGCTAGTACAAACAGGTGGGAACAATGGCAGGAGGGTACTGAGAATGAGATAAAGGCGTAGTTAGGAATGAAATTGATGGATGAATCTGTAGGCATAAACCAGTTTCGGTGGTGGGGTCGTATGAGGCGAATGGAGGAGGATATGTTACCTAGGAGAATAATGTATTCTGTTATGGAGCGTAAGTGAAGTGGAGGGAGACCAAGACGATGGTGGTTGGACTCAGTTTCTAACGATTTAAAGATAACAGATATAGAAGTAAATGTGGCCTCAGCACTAGTTGCAAATAGAGGATTGTGACAACGTTTGGTAAAGTCACAGAGGCTTACAGACTGAACGCTGAAAGTCATAACAGTCTATAAAGATGATGTAAGTATGTATGTTAAGTACTGTGCCGTTCCCGTCCTAGAAAACTATGCCGTCAGGAGCTGGGTGTTAACGGTTCGTAAAGAAAAATAGGCTGATAAATAAAACTTATCATCTAAGACACAAATACCGTGGGTATATGAACGGTAACAGCAATATAACGACGTGAATAAGACCCCCTTTCCTTGATCCAGACCAATGGCCTAACCAATCCAGACCAATGGCTTTTTCAAAAGTAGTACCGCTGCACTAAGACTAGTTCTTTATATGAACAGTTGGCAGGTCTGTCCACCGCACGATCACGCCCTTCGCGAGACTCGAGTGAGAGAGAAACAAATGACAATGCAATCGTGCCTAGATGCGTGCGCTGGAATATGGTAAGTTGTTCTGAACTTTTGCCGCAGTTTTTTCTATCTTCATAGGATTTCTCGATGTATTGGCGGAGTATGACAGTGGCGGAACTTACAGGGTTTGATTTTTGTATCAGACTACAAAGTCTATTGTCCAGGAAACCCCAAATTTCATAACTATGATCGTCTTGAGATACAGTACCAGTATTTGTTTCAGACACACAGTTTTCACTTGATTCTTCTTCGTCCTCTTTGCAAAGCACGTCCAGTCCTCTCATTATGTACTGATGGGCTACCTCGAAATTTGTAATTACTCCAATGCTGCCTTCTTGAATCTTGGATCCAGTAAAGCAGCACTGGCAATAATTACATTCTTTTCAACAGATCCAAATCGGTTTTGGATACCTTGAACTAGCTCCTCTTTTAATGAACCTCCAACAGTCGTGTTAGTCATCTTACCCTTTAGGCTAATTTGAATTCCTCTAACCAATGGAATGACTTTTGACACTGTTGGGTACTTCTCTCCAGAAAGTTTCTGTGTCATTACTTCCATTAGTTTTAACAATGGAATAGTCTTCAACAACTTGCCATTGGTTGGCAGTTAACCCCTCAGCGCCGACCTCTATATGTGGTATGGACCTTCTTTTCTTCCGTAGCCGCCGACCTCTATATGTTTTATGGACCTTCTTTTCTTCTGTAGCCGCCGACCTCTATACGTGGTATAGACCCATGCATGGTTTCGCCTTTATGGCTATAGCGTGAAGAGTTTTGGAGTTATGGAAATGCAAATTGTTTTGTTTTAAAGAAGACATTTTCGGGTTTATCAGTGTTGTAAATAAGAAATGATAATCATTAACATGTAGTTGTTTTTGCAAGTATTTGTCAAGTAAGTCTGAGCACTAATCTCTGTTTTTTTTTTTAAGTCTGTTAGCTTCATTCTTTTCCACGGAATAAAATAAAGACACGATGATCTGAGAAGTTTGTCTTTTCGCATGATGTTCTTTTCTCTAATTTTACATTAAGAGTGCGGTTTATTTATTGTATTTGTTTTTATTTCTCAGCTTGTAATATTTTTGTAACTCTCCACGAGCGCTCTGTGTAGGCGTCAGTTAGTACTGCTTTCTGTCATACAATACGAGAACCAGTTGTTCATGGTATATATCTCGTTTGAAAGACGATATCTCGACCTTTCATCTGAAATATGTATCGAGTTGGTTTGTTATTCCCCTCATTCAGTTTCGTCCTGCTGCTTTCGGTCCCGCTGCCGCTTCATCAGCCCGTGTGACGCGATGCGCTCAGCCGTGGTTGTGACAGTAACGTGCTTGAAATGTTGTATAATTCAGATGAAAGTTTAGTCGGAAATAGTAGTGGCAGTATGAGTATCAGTGATAATAAAATAGATGATGTGGCTGTGGCGAATGCAGCGGTAAATGATGAGAGTGACGATGAGGAGGAACCAGTACTTGGAAATTTCGTGTATGAGATTACAGATAATTATACAGGTCAAACGGGAGTTTTCAACAGTGAATTCGGATTCCTAAATTCTCTAGGAATATTCAGACAAGTCACAGGGACAAACATTGAGCAGATATCTTATCGGGTTCAGCTGATGGAAGGTTTGTTTACAAAATATGCTCGCTCGGGCAGGAAACGAAATATTCAAGGCCGGCGCGCATCAGCTAATACAGTTCCAAGGTTGCAGGAAAGACATTTTATCTGGAAATTAGCACCCAGGAGTGAGAAATATAAACCTCAGAGACTCTGTATCGTGTGTTCAAAACACAGCGAAAACAAGACGTCGGTGTACTGCTGCCAGGAGTGTGACTTGGGTCTCTGTCTCGAAGAGTGCTTCTAACTCTATCACACGAAACTAAATTACTAACGAAGTGTGAAACAATTATGTAATTATCTGCATGTACATAGTTCTTTCGTAAGGAATTCCAAATTTTGTGAATATCGGGCTACTCTCATACTTGTAGTAACGCTTTGAGTGAATCAATGTATTTCATTCGCACGTAGTTTAAATCTCGTCTGGCCGCGGGGTAGGAAGCTCTTTAAATTGCTGTGACGCTGAGGGGTTAAGGGCTCTGGACTTTTAGGTAAAGACACAAGAGTAGCTGAAAGGGGCTGCTTGGTTTCCTTCAATCGTTCAAGCATTGTAAGTGTGGAGTTCCACCTGGTACATACATCTTGCTTCACATTGAGTTGTTGAAATCCCATTTGACTTTGCATTGACCTGAGTTTATCTGCAGCAACAATACTTGACTTAAAATGTGTGACCAATGCACGGCAGACTTTAAGAATATTTGCTATAAAGTCTGTAATAAATGACATAGTAAGTGTGTAAAAGTTGAAACACAAGGAAATATTTTAACAATTTCAAGATTTATATATAATTGTTCTGTTGAAGAAGACCACAGGGAAGACCAAGAAAACATTGGATAGTGACTGTAAGATCAGATGTAGAAGAAAGAGGATACAAGTGGGAGGATGTACTGGATCAGAAGATGTACGAAGACAGAACGAGGTGGCGAGCGCTTGTACACCACACCCGGGAAACTGGAGTTGGGAAATGATGATGATGTTCTGTTGATAAGTATATTGTACCCATGTACCAAGTCCAAAGATTATTGATGTTTTGGCACCGTTGAAGAAGAGAGTAGTTAGCTCTCGAAACATGTACGGTAATTAGGTGTAATAAATTATGTAAAGTATTGACAAGGCGGGAAAGTGTTCTATAGAAATTTGACCGTAGTCATTTTCGTTAAAAGTGCGAAAATGTGCTGTTTTTCATTTTATCGAATATATCTTACGAAGCATTGCTTTTAATCGCGACATTCGTACTGACATCATTGTAATGACCTATGTTGACTTCAGTTGGGAAAACTATGAGTCTTTCTGAGAGAATTCTGTAGCGAAGCAGGGGTCTAGTTATTTTATACAAATAGCATTACCCTTCGCATAATCGTGCGGGCGCTTGATGCAATATATTAATCTATGCATTTGCAAAGTAGTGGCATCTAAGTGCATGACTAATTCATAAGTGTGGAGCATGAGTTCATACTATTTTCGGAAGGCTTATCAGCGACCGATCATCTCACTCGCATACCTCCTGTGAGGGAATAGAGATGTGTAATTTTTAGCCTTGTATAGCAACAGTCGGGCTTTGAGACGTTAAGTGTTATAAATATATCATAGTACTGTATTGCGCAAGACATGTAGAATAAGCAGTTTCGACCAGTTGTATCTCCTGATTTCCCCTGATTTTTCCTGATTTTCATATCAAGATCTTCTGATTTTTGGTTTTGTAAAGTTGGCAGGTATGGATGAACTTAACTGTCGAGAATACAAGTATTACTCAGAGAACTACCTACACGTGAACGTAACAAGCCACCATCTTAATAAGGTACCGTATAATCTCAAATACCACCCGCACTGTTTTTTCGAAAATATCGCTTCAAAAATTGGGTGTCGGTCTTACTTAAAATTTTGGGAAATTTATCTTTCTGAATGCCCGTAAATCGGGCATAATCGCCGGTGCGGCTTGGCAACAATGCTCTCTCCGCTCTCAGTATACGCTACTTCCGTGCTTGGCGTTAGTCTCGCGCATGTTCTCAGAGTGTCAGAGTATCAACATGAATTCCACAAAGCGCTTGCTATCTTTTACTGCGAGTAAGAAACTGAAACTAGTTTGGGAAGCCGAAATTATTGGAAATCGTGCCGCCGGTGGGAAATACGATATTGACGAGTCGTGTATTCGCAATTGGCGAAAGAAGAAAAATGTGCTATTAACATGTAGTGGTAATCAGGGAGCTTTTCGTGGACTGAGTGTACAGTTTCCAGAAATTGAAAAAAAAAAAGACTATAAATATGTGACAGAAAGGTGGGAATTGAGATATGGTGTGTCAGTCGAAATGTGTCAGCTAAAGGCATTAGAGATTGCAAAGGAACTTTCATCAGAAGGGTTTAAGGCAAGCCAAGGATGGGTTTGTATTTTTTATGAAAGAAATGGGTTGAGCGTATGAAGGCGCACCTCAATTTCACAGCGCCTTCCTGGTGCCTACGATGAGAGTTATTGTTGTTTCAGCGTCACATAATTCGTTTGCGGAAGGAAAATGCATATTTGCTTTCCCAAATTGGCAATGCAGATCAGACGCCAGTCTACTTTGAAATGCCAGTGGACAGGACTGTGAATGGTAAGGGTCCGAAAAGTGTTACCATTAGAACTGCACTCACTCACTCACTCGCTCACTCACTTGTCGGTGCTACAGTCCATGTAGGTCCTTGGCCTCCTTAAAGGAGAACACAACACAAAAATCAAGTTGCCTCAGAATCAAAGTGCTTTTGCTGTGCGCCGCTCTGTAGGCCGGTGAACTAAGGAAACACGAGTAGCTGTGACGTCACTGCGCTGTAAGAGCCATCCAGTTGATTATTGCAGTACGCGCTCCGCTGCTCTTCCGTTTACTTGAAGTGTTGTTTATTATAATAGTGCGATGACTGTTTGTCGAAATGCCTTCCTGTAGTGTGTACGGCTGTAACAACACAACGAGTAGAAACCGAAAGTGTAGAGAGAAAGAAATACATTTCAATAGGTTTCCAAATCGAAGTAAGTCCCCTCGAAGGTTTAGCAGTTGGGTACAATTTTGCAAGATGAAACACTTTTCTCCCGGTAAGGGCGCTGCTGTGTGCTTGGTGCATTTCAGAAATACAGACTATGATGAAACGCAACTTTTGAAAATGAAGGTGATGCCTACGGAAAGGCTGAAAGGTCCGTAATTGAAGCCAGGGCCTGTTTCTTCAATAAGACGTCTGGCGTCGACAGATGGAGATACTTCCCAGGCAGGAATGCTAATTCATACGCCACTTCACAAAATACACTGTAGGAGTACTCGTCAGAAACTAAAAAGAGCAGGACGGAAAGGTATGAGGCTAAAAGACGAAGGGAGTTTGTTGACACAGTATTAAACGGAAGTGATAACGATAATGATGTACACGACGTTCAGAATGATGTGAGAGAAAATATTTCACCAGACAGACACGAATGTAGTGTAGAAATACAGTGTGAGTTAGGAAGTGAAATAGCTAGAAAATACTTCGACGTTGCAACTTCCGGCACAGCCTTGAACAGTGACGTAATGGGAGAACAGTTGAATGACAGTTTCTATGAACCAGATGAAAGTAACAGTGAACGTTATATTAGTGATACTGTTAACGAACACACTCAGGACGATGTACATATTACAGGTTCATATTTCTTTGTAGCGGGGACAAGGTTGCTCACACTCTTTGAAATTTGTTACATTTGTAAAAGTAAAGTGAAAAACATTTCACATTACATTAAAGGGACTATGTTGTGCTTAAAATCACTTTGCGATTATGGTAATAAAGTCCGTTGGTATTCTCAACCTATGGAAGGAAAGAAACCGGAAGCAAATGTTCTAATATCATCAGCATTGTTGTTGTCAGGCATTCTGTTTGAACCATTTCGGTCGTTCTGCAAGTCCATTAACTTACATATGATGTCACAAACTGTATATGATAGAATTATCCATAGAGTAACTGGTCCGATAGTGGAGGGTGCTTGAGATCAAGAAAGGACTAATGTTATTGATTGTTTGAAAAGCAGTGCCAAACCCATTTGGTTAGCCGGAGATGGCCAGTATGATTCTCCTGGCTTTTCAGCCAAATATTTAGTGTATTCACTAATGGATATAAATACAGGCTACATAGCTCATTTGGAACTTGTTCAGAGAGTGATGGTGAAAGGTGATCTTGAAAGGGCTGCGTGTGAAATCGCGATGAGGAAGATTGTACAGGAAGAAAATTGTAATATAAAACGCTTCCTTTCCGATAGACACAAAGGAGTAAGGTATTAACTGAAAACGCAGTATCCTGATATTGAACATGAATTTGATGTTTGGCACATATCAAAAAGTCTAATGAAAAAGATGAAAGCTCTCTGTAAAAATCATCCAGAAGTTCAAGCATGGAAGGCCAGTAAATAATCATTTATGGTGGGCAGCACAAACATGTAATGGAAACAGTTCTGTGTTAATTGATAAATTTACGTCAATGAGAATAAGTGGTTAGAAAACGGTGAATGGAAATCCTGTGGGCACGATACATTAATGGAGGAGGAAGAGAGAAAGAAAATGTGGATTAAAGGAAATTCAAGTTCATATGAAGCCTTGAAGAAAATAGTTTTAGACAAATCTTTTTTAAAAGATGTGGAACATATAAAACACTACGTTCACACCGGAAGCCTAGAAAGTTATCACAACCTTCGTTTGAAATACGCTCCTAAAAGAGTTCATTTCTCGTACAGAGGCTTAAAGCTCAGGTCAGTGATTGCTGCATTGGACTATAATTGGAACATCACTAAATTGAAAGCTGGTATCAAAACTCAGTACTCAAAATCAACAGGAGCCTGGGTGATAAAACAGAAATATGAAGCATCAAGCTATGGATGGAAGAAGGCAATAATGAACAAGATAAATCTCTTGCAAACTACCTATATTAGAACGTCACCTGAAGATCAAGCAATGGATCTGTCACTGCCTAAAAACATCGCTCCAATACCTCGACCTTCCAATGATGACCTGATCAAGAAGCACTTCTCACAATTTCACGATTTCATTCACAGGAATAAATGAGGTACCGTACTTCATGTCAAAATAATACATTATCTATATTTATCATACAAACAAGCTTAGGAAACTCTTACATAATTCTACTGTTTTAATTTCATTTTTTCATTTACAGCTTGAAGCCCACATAGGTGCCATCGGGTTCCGGAAATGTGTTCCTTACGGTGTTGACAACTCATGATGGTATGACAACTCTGTGCTTTTTACCAATCGCAGTCCATGAATTTACCCACGAAGTGAACTGTTTGTAACAAATAAAACGCCAAGTTCTGTTTGATGGATTTAAAGCTGTCAGTAAACGTTTCCTTGCCATGTTCTTTGTTTTTAAGTTCATGTTATGCGTTGCCATTGTCAATACTTCACGGTCTAAAATAAGCCTTGTAAACGAGGAATTTCTTGTTATACACATAAATTTCTCAGATTTCACTGCTTTTATATTGTCTACTTCACAACAGCATACACTTTCTTCATCCGTATCCATGATGGTACACTCATTACATTTACACTAAATTCGCGTGCTGGCACGGCCTGTAGTGTTTGGCATATCCATCTCAAGATCGCTATCTGAATGGACATCAGTAAACGTCGTTCGTTCTGGCTCATATTGATACGGACGACAGTAAACATCGTTCGTTCTGGCTCATACTGATACGGACGAATGATATTTACATCCATTATAAATAAAAATAAGCCCACTAACACTGGCACAACAGAAGAACACGCCAGTAGCAGATGTAGTGTGGGAAAAGACTGCGCGAGATTACTCCCAGCGTCAAGGCTGCCAGGTAGACTCTACAGCGTAGCGACGTCACGACCAGTTACTACTTCCGCACATAACTTGAGAATGGTTGGATATAGAGGCATCGGATTGACGGCATTGTTATTACATTCCCATAATACATCTTTAGCAATGAATAACGAAATATGTGTTTTTGTGTTGTGTTCTCCTTTAATCATCTGCCTCCATTCGTCCCGGTCCTCGGCTTTCCTTCTCCAGCATTTAACTCTCATATTTCCAAGGTCATCCTCAACATCAGAAATCCGTCTCTTCCTGGGCCTTCCTCTCTTCCTTCTTCCTTCTGGTTTCCCTATGAAGACTTTTTTGACAGTACTGGTTTCTGCCATTCTCTGAACATGACCAGCCCACCAAATTCTTCCCTTGTTAATTTTAACAACAATATCTGGCTGGCTAAACAATCCCTGCAGCTCTGCATGTCCTCATTCTCCGTCCATCCTGATCTCTAACTCCTCCAAATACCTTTCTCAGTATCTTCCTTTCTCACTGTAACAGCCACTGTTCTTCTCTAGTAGTCATTACCCAGCATTCTGAGCCATACTTCACTACAGGTCTTCGTACTGTTGTGTATATTTTTATTTTAGTATTCCTACTGACATTCTTGGATTTAAACATATTTTACAAGGCGTAAAAGCGTTGGTTCCCACTTGTTATCCTTTCCTGTATTTCCACAGAGGTTTTATTGTCTGCAGTTATTATTGAGCTTAGATATTTGAAAGTTGTAACTCTCTGATATTCCTTCCCATGTATTCTCACTGTGGTCCTTTCTCTTGCTCCCTCTGTCTCTCCTATCTTCATATATTTTGTTTTATTTATATTAACTTCTAGCCCTAAGTCCCATGCTTTCTCTTCTAACAAAGCATAGTTCTCTTCAAGAGCTCATTAGTTTCGTGCAATAATTGCCACATCGTCAGGATATGCTATCACTTGTACTAATATGTTCAGGATGGTTCACCCTGGGTTGATGGGTAGTTGGCGTATTACTTTTTCCAGTGCTAAAGTGAATAGGAGTGTGGAGAGAACATCCCCCTGTCTCAGCCGCTTTTCTACTAAAAATGCCTCTGACAGATCCTGTGTTCCACTCTCACCTTGCATACTGTTGTTTTCAAAGTCATTTCGGTCAACCTAACCAATTTCCTTGGGATTCCAAACACACTCATAATTTTATAAATTTTGCTTCTATCTAAACTGTCGTATGCCTGTTTAAAATCAACATACAGCTGGTGCAGCTGCTTGTCATACTCATAAAACTTATGCAGTAATTGTCACAATATAAAAATCTGATCCAGTGTAGAGTGAATTTTTTTTTTTTTTCCTAAAACCTGCTTGGTAATCTCCTAGGATCCTTTCCATCCATGGTTGCAGTCTTGAGGCTAATATCTTACTGAAAACCTTGCAAGTTCCATCCAGCAAAGTAATCCCTCGGTAATTTCTGCATACTGCCGTATCTCCTTTCTTATGTATTGGACATATTATGCCCAATGTCCAATCCTTGGGCATTTCCTCCTTCACCCAAACTTCCTTTATCAAATCATGAACAGTCTTCTCTACTCCTTCTCCCCCGTACCTCAACAGTTCTGTCTCCATCCCATCTTCACCTGGGGCTTTGTTATTCTTTAATGCTTTAATTGCTATCCTGACCTCTTCTAAATCTGGCTGCTCTATTAACTCTTCATTCAATTCGCCTTTTTCCCCATCATCACTGATGTTTTCCTCTTCTCTGTCTTCCTCATTATTTCCATTGAGTACCTTGTAAAAATACTCCTGCCATCTTTCGAGCACTTTGCTTTTGTCACCGATGAGGTTTCCATCTTCATCCTTAAAGAAAACAGCTCTTGGTTGAAATCCTCTCTTAAGATCTTTTGTTCCCTCATAAAACTTTCGTACCTCATTTCTATCCTTCATTTCATTCAGTTCTTCGGTTCTCTTTCTCTCAAAAGCTCTCTTTTTGGATGTACATATCTTAATCGGCTCTTCTCCGCTTCTCTCTGTACTCTTCTACTGCCTGCCTTGTCCTCCTTTGAAGCATTATTTTCCTAGCTTCATTCCTCTCTTTAATTAGTGTTAAGCATTCTTCTTCAAACCATTCTGCTCTCTTTACACGTTCCTTCCTCCCCAAAGTATCATCTGCAACTTCACTGATAACTGTTCTCAGTATCTCCCACTTACTTTCCACTTCTCCTTTCTCCCATAACTCCTTTCTTATTTCCAATGATTCTGCTATTTTCTTCTTTTATTTTTCTTGCAATTCCTCGTTTTTCAGACCCTCTACATTATGCTTTGTCTTTATTCTTACTTTTTCCGTCCTTGCCAAGTCTATTTTTTGTCTGTATTTTATTCTTACAAGATAATGGTCTGAATCAGCATCAGCACCTCTACAACTTCTAACATCCATGATATCTGATGCATGCCGTCTGTCTATGATAACATGGTCTATTTGAGATCTTGTTACACCTTCTGGTTATCCATGTCTCCTTCTTTATGTTTTTCCGCAGGTGCCAAGTACTTTTGATTATCATCTGCTTCCTACTTGCAAAGTCAATAAGTCTCAAACCATTATCATTACTGACTTCGTGCAAGCTTCCTTTCCCTTACAAGCACTTGCCATCTCCTTCTGTCTTCATACATCTTCTGATCCAGTACATCCTCCCATTTGTATCCTCTCTCCTCCACATCTGATCTTACAGTCTCTATCCAACATTTTCTTGGTCTTCCCTGGGGTCTTCTTCTTACAAGATTAAGGTCCAAATATTTTCTGGCAGGTCTTTCCCTGTTCATTCTCATTATGTGCCCATTCCACTGAAGCCTGCGTTTCTTTATAATAGTGATACCAGCTACTTTCCTATTCACTTCATTTCTGATCTTGTCCTTTCTGGTTGTTTGGTTCATGGTTCTAATGAATCTCATTTCAGTTGCTTAGATTCTACTGAAGTCTTTGTTTAGTCGGGTACATGTCTCTAAACTGTACGTGAGGATTCGTATGAAGTAAGTGTGGTACATGATTCTTTTTGCTTTCTGTGGTATTTTGCAGTCCCAGAGGAGATTCCTGACTTGACTGTAGAAGTTTGATGCTTTCTGTGTCCTGCTGAGTATTTCCTGCCTAACAGTGTTGTCTTTCGATATTGTGCTTCCGAGGTACTTGAAGTGGGAAGCTGATTCGATTTTTGCTTCTTCCAGATATATATTTGATCTTGTTGTTTCCCTGTTGATGGTCATTTCCACTGTCTTTATTTTGCTCATCTTCAGTCCAAAATTTTTGAATGTGTTCTTCCATTCATCATCATCAGCAAATACCAGGGCGTTTGGTTCACTGTCCATTTTCTTGATAGATTTGATGACCTTGTCCATTACTATTACAAACAGGAGTGGTGACAGAGCACTTTCTTGTTGGACATCTCTCTTTGTTTCAAACCATTTTGATTGTCCGTTGCCTATCTGGACACAGCTGTAGCACTTCTGGTACAGCATCTTGACTTTGTCAATTAAGTACTTTGGCACCTTTAGGTCTTCCAGACATTCCCATATCTTGTTTCGAGGAACACTATCATATGCTTTTTCAATGTCCACAAATGCAATTACAAGATTTCTTCCGTATTCCCAGTACTTTTCTGTCAGCATCTTTACTGCAAAGATAAGATCCACAGTACTTCAACCTTTCCTGAACCCATGTTCTTCTTCAAGCAAAGGTTCCAGTATCTTCCTAAGTCTTGTTTCTATGATCTTTTCTAGCAGCTTCAGTGAGTGTGACAACAGCGTGATGCCTCTGTAATTTCCACATTTCCGTAGGTTGCCCTTTTTGAACAGTGGGATGATGACCCCTTTACTCCAATCGTCTGGAATTTTCTTACTTTCCCAAATCACTGATAACACTCTATATAGCCAATTTTAAGCCTGGTCTTCCAGCTGCCTTTATCATGTATGAGCTGACATCAACAAAGCCTGGGGACTTCCCATTTCGCATGCTCTTTAGTGCTGTTTCTACCTCAAGCCATGTTAATGGGTATTTGTTGTTTTTGGCTTCATCTACACTACAGTCATTGGTGGTGGTGTTGCCCCAATCTCCATTTAACAGCATGTTGAAGTACTTCTTCATTTCATCCCTGATCCCTTCCTCTGTTTGTATTAAGCTACCATCATCTGTTTCCAGTGCAAGGATGTTAATATTTTCATTTCTTTTACTGTTTACTATTTTGTATAATAGTTTCCTACTTCCTTGACAGTCTTCCTCTATCCTTGTAGTAAAGTCATCCCAGCACTTTTCCTTTTCTTCCTGGATCTTTTACAGCCAGTTTCTTTTTCCGGTATTCCTGTGCTAGATGTTCAATTTCTAATTCATTTCGTCTATCATCTGTTTTCTGTTTTTCGAGGTCTAATTTTCTTTTCAGTATATTTCTATCTTTTACTGCTGTCTTCACTCGGTCATGCCACCAAGGTGTTTCCTTCTCTTTTGGTGTGGCACTTGTTTTTCCACAAATTTCCGTGGCTTCTTTTACAAGGGTTTCTTTGAGTAAGGACCATTCTTCTTCTACTTCCCCCTTTCTCAGTTTTGGGTAATTTAGCTGTTATCCTTGCTTCATAGTTTCCTTTCTTCATGTCTTTCAACAGCCATGTCTTAATCTTTGGCATTTTCTTTTGTTTAATTTTGGGCACATGAACATCTTTTAGGTCAGCGATTAATAGCCGATGGTCGCTATCTAGGCACTCGCTGGGTTTGGCTTTAACATCTGTAACATACTGACCCGCTTTTCTATCAGTGATGATGAAGTCGATCATAGTCTTGAGCTTTCCATCCCAGCTGTATCTCGTTATTTTATGGCTGTCCCTCTTCTGATACCATGTGTTCTGGATGATTAAGTTGTTTCGCACAGAGAAATCAATCAGGTTCTCTCCTTCAGAGTTTCTGTTACCTTAGCCATGGGGGCCAACGATGTTTTCACAGTCTAGTCTTTCTTTACCAACTTGGGCATTCAGATCACCCATAATGATTGTGTTCTCCTCTGTTATTTGTTCCTCAAGTTCGATAACGAATTGCTCTTTCTCTTCTGTGGTGCATCCTGTCTGTGGTGCATATACTTGCAGGAGAGTTTGATGTGCATTACCAACACTTAGTCTCATCTGGATGATCCTATCACTCACATATTTGACATCTGTCTGTGTGTGTGTATCTTTATGAAGGAGGAAGCCAACTCCATTTTTGGATTCTTCATTGTTACCACTCGAGTACAGCACATATCCATTTCTCAAGAGCTTCTTCCCATATCCTTTCCATTTTGTCTCACTCAACCCCAATACCTTGAGCTTACGCCTCTCCATAAGGTCCACAAGTTCTTCATATTTGTTGGTGAGAGTAAGGATATTGAGTGTACCAATTTTCAGTCGCTCTTTCTTGGGAGGGTTTTGTGTCTTCTGGTATCTCCGATGAGCATCAGGCTTTTGGCCATCATAAATTTGGACGGTACGAGAAGAACTGTCATGTCCAGTATTTAATTTATTCTTCCATCCAAGGCTTGTTTTAGGTTTAAAAGCAGTATATTCATACTCAACTGTTGACTTGCTAGGCCTAGCACAGGTGAGAATTTTCTTTCGGGGTTTACTCCCTTAGCCTTTGAAGATCCCTCTTCTCCACAAGGCAGTGGTGTCCTCTTCTAATTTTCCCCAGGGAGGATGGGTTGCCTCATCCGCCATCTCTGCCATTCCGAAGGTCTCCTTCTCTGCCAAAGATGCCGTTAAGATCTTCACCCATAACCCTGGGCATGGGCTCCACTGGTGCTGGGTCCCTGTCTGAACTTAGCCATCCTTTCACACCGGCCTACTGATATGGAGGATGCCCACCCCCGCAGTGTGGATGCGCCAGGCAAGAATTACTCAAGTAGAGAACAGGGAAGGTGACCCTCTCTCCCTTGAGCCGGGTTAATGGTTGCGTATAATGCCACAACCTCCTAGATAATAAGGCCTCACAACTGTTCCGGATGTCTACTGTGACGTCAGCACCGGGAGGCAAGTTTGAACCTTCTCAGTGTTAAGAAAGCAATGAGTGTGGCCATGTCTCACTGCAGTTATGTAGAAGTGTTTTAATTATTTTAATTGTACCAGTTGCAAATCGTTGTGTACAATGGTGCTAAAGTGTTGTGCGCCCAACTGCAAGGGAAATTACGAAAATGATAACAAAACGCATGTGTTTAAGTTCCCGAAAGATGAGGTTATGCAGCAGAGATGGTTTCGTGCAATTCCAAGACAAGATTACCGAGTTACTAATTACTCAGTGGTGAGTTACTGTTACTTTCACATTCTCACACAATCATAATGCACATAGGCCTATTAGGTATTAAACTACACGCAGCAACTGGTGATATGTAGGTCTACGTATGTTTACTCTCGTAAGATATGAGGTTATGTTAGCTTACAATCAAGGGATACATTATTATTATTACTCATATTAGATTTATTATACACATTAAACTACATGCCTACATATGTAGGCCTATTCACTCTGTAAAGGCATGAAGTTGGCTCACAGTGGTATCTTATTTTATAGGTATGCCACAGACATTTCAAAGCCAGTGATGTTTTGTGGGAAGTAACTGCTACTGATTCAAAGACAGGAAAAACTTTTAACTGCTCCTCTTCCAAGACCACGACTGTCAGAGAATGCAGTCCCCTGTATCTTTCCCAACTGTTCATCATATTTATCTTCACATTCTGCCAGTTCAAGAGAAGAACCGGACAGAAAGAGAATTGGAATAGAGAGTGAATCAATAAACAGAGCAATTGAAGATAGTATCAACAGTCATGCCTCATACACAGACAGAATTTCAGTCCACAGTCTAACACAACTGAAAAGTAAAATAAACATGTTGATGTTACCTGATGGTTGGTGTACTGTTGTGAAGGAAATGCAAGTAATTTTTCTGTACATGGATACATTAAAGCAACCACATTGCATAGCATATATAATAATTGAAGAGGACATGACCTCAAAAGTATATTCTAAAGGGGTTTTATTGCAGTGTAAATATTCTAATGTAGACAAAATTACCGACACAAATGAAGTACATTCTTTAGTTACAAAATTCCATAGCTACATTACAGGGAATGAGTGTAACAGTATGCAAAAAGATACAACAAATAAGTTAATTCTAGGCCTAGTGGATGAATTAATCACTGAGGAAGATGACCCCACGTTTAATTTAATAAAATCTCAGTTAAAACTTTCCTTAGTTCCTAAATACAAAATTGAGTATGATAATGATTTTCTTGTTATTTGTTCAATCTTCAAACTGCATACAGATTTATGAGACATAGAAGTAATTTGCACCATATTTGCTTTGTCCATATAGGCTATTGTTACGATGGGCTCGCCACACCCAAAGGCATTTTATACCTACTGCCAGGTTCAAAATTAGGCCGCCCCTAACATGGAGACAGACGCCTTTCGTAGGCGCTCCTCTGGAGTACAGACGCTACGGGTATGCCCCTTCCGCCATCTCCGCCGTACCGAAGTCCACCTTCTCCGCCGTAGATGCCGTTGAGGTCTTCACTCGTAACCCTGAGCTGGGACCCATACCAGATGTTACACACCGGGTCAGTGTGCTCTGGGACTCACATAGGCAGGGGCGCCACTCCCTGGGTAGGGCTGCCTCCGAAGAGGGTCCCTACCTGCTCATAAAGCGAATGAGCGACGAAAGAATGCCAAAAAAAGGTGATGGAAATGCAAATCCAAGGAAGGAGAGGCCGTGGACGACCTCGATTGAGATGGAAGGATACCATCCAACGCAGCATTATAGAAAGAAACCTGGACTGGGACACAGTGTTGGAGGAGGAGTGGTGGAAAGACCGAAGAAAGTGGAGAGGAACCATATTTGCCCCTACCCGGCTACAGCTGGATAAAGGGAAATGATGATGATGATGAGAAGTAATTTAATTTTTCCACATGTTAATACTTTGAAAAGAGTGTGTTCCAGTCTGAATGGTAGCCCAATATTAGAACAGAACCCTACATATTTTCTGGAATACATAAAAGAGAAAGTTCAAGGTTTTCAACAGAATGACAAATTTGTAACATTGATGGTAGATGAAATTCACATTAAACCATACATGGACTTCAAGGGAGGGAACATTGTAGGCTCATGTGCTAACACTACCAATGTTGCTACATCAGCACATGTATTTATGATCCAGAGCATTTTATCATCAAAGAAGGAAGTAGTTCATATTCTCCCTGTGTCCAAGTTAACAGGTGATGATTTACACAGTATCATGTCAAAGGTTATTGTTGGTCTGGAATCTATGAGTTTTAATGTTCTGGCTGTTGTGACTGATAATAATGCTCTCAACAACAAAGCAATGTCAAAATTTTCAATGCCACCTCAACTTAAAAACTGAGTTATTGTAATCCTGGAAATCCTAACAAGTCTCTTTTTTATCTCATTGACACTCTGCATTTATTTAAATGCATCAGAAATAATTGGCTCAACCAGAAAACTAATGGTTTGGAATTTGTGTATCCTGACTTTGATTTTTCTAAAGTTAGTGTTGCATCTTTCAAAGCTATAAGGGACTTGGTTGAGGCTGAAGGGAATGACCTTGTTAAGCATGAGTATGGTTTGACTGTCAAAGCTCTATGGCCTTCAAGTTGTGAAAGACAAAATGTGAAATGTGTGTGTCAGTTGTTTAATGACCATATAGTAAATGGTTTACTAGTTGTAGGAGAAAAGCACAATTTAACATCATATGAGGGCACAGCTGAATTTGTAAAAGTAATCACCACCTGGTGGCGCATTGTTAATGTAAAGACCCTTTCAAAGGTGTAAGACTTAATGATACATTTCAACAGCCTCTTGCCAACAAACCTGGTGATGAACAGAAGGGTTTTTTAATGAGGTTTGTTCAGTGGTTAGATCTCTGGGATAATCTAGATCTGAAATGTGGCAAATTGTCTAGTCAAACGCATAGGGCTCTTACTCATACAACTCGCTGCCTTACACAGCTAACAGAGTTTTGTTCTGAAGTACTGAAATGGTCATATTTTCTTCCTGGAAAGTTTCAGACAGATGCATTGGAGGTACGATTTGGTGAATACAGGCAAATTGCAGGTGGCCAATACCATGTTTCTGTTAGACAGGTGTTTGAAATTGAAAAAAAAAAATCAGAATCTTGAATTCAATTGAACTGCCCATTTCTAACGGTAGGAAAATTGTTGTAAATGATATTGTTGATGAACATATACTGTTAGATCATGATTATTGTGCAGTTTCCTCATTTCAAACATTTACAGGCGAGCTCAATGTAACAGACTCAGATCTTGACAGCACATCTGGTGTTGCAAGTGTTTTAACATACACTGACTGACAGAGCAAATGCAACACCAAGGAGGAGTGGTTCGAAAGGGATGAAAGTTGGGAAAAAACAGAGACGGCACGGACGAATAATTGATGTTTATTTCAAACCGATATGCAGGTTACACAATACGCACGGCATCGACTCAGTAGGATGTAGGACCACCGCGAGCGGCGATGCACGCAGAAACACGTCGAGGTACAGAGTCAATAAGAGTGCGGATGGTGTCCTGAGGGATGGTTCTCCATTCTCTGTCAACCATTTGCCACAGTTGGTCGTCCGTACGAGGCTGGGGCAGAGTTTGCAAACGGCGTCCAATGAGATCCCACACGTGTTCGATTGGTGAGAGATCCGGAGAGTACGCTGGCCACGGAAGCATCTGTACACCTCGTAGAGCCTGTTGGGAGATGCGAGCAGTGTGTGGGCGGGCATTATCCTGCTGAAACAGAGCATTGGGCAGCCCCTGAAGGTACGGGAGTGCCACCGGCCGCAGCACATGCTGCACGTAGCGGTGGGCATTTAACGTGCCTTGAATACGCACTAGAGGTGATGTGGAATCATACGCAATAGCGCCCCAAACCATGATGCCGCGTTGTCTAGCGGTAGGGCGCTCCATAGTTACTGCCGGATTTGACCTTTCTCCACGCCGACGCCACACTCGTCTGCGGTGACTATCACTGACTGAACAGAAGCGTGACTCATCGGAGAACACGACGTTCCGCCATTCCCTCATCCAAGTCGCTCTAGCCCGGCACCATGCCAGGTGTGCACGTCTATGCTGTGGAGTCAATGGTAGTCTTCTGAGCGGACGCCGGGAGTGCAGGCCTCCTTCAACCAATCGACAGGAAATTGTTCTGGTCGATATTGGAACAGCCAGGGTGTCTTGCACATGCTGAAGAATGGCGGTTGACGTGGCGTGCGGGGCTGCCACCGCTTGGCGGCGGATGCGCCGATCCTCGCGTGCTGACGTCACTCGGGCTGCGCCTGGACCCCTCGCACGTGCCACATGTCCCTGCGCCAACCATCTTCGCCACAGGCGCTGCACTGTGGACACATCCCTATGGGTATCGGCTGCGATTTGACGAAGCGACCAACCTGCCCTTCTCAGCCCGATCACCATACCCCTCGTAAAGTCGTCTGTCTGCTGGAAATGCCTCCGTTGACGGCGGCCTGGCATTCTTAGCTATACACGTGTCCTGTGGCACACGACAACACGTTCTACAATGACTGTCAGCTGAGAAATCACGGTACGAAGTGGGCCATTCGCCAACGCCGTGTCCCATTTATCGTTCGCTACGTGCGCAGCACAGCGGCGCATTTCACATCATGAGCATACCTCAGTGACGTCAGTCTACCCTGCAATTGGCATAAAGTTCTGACCACTCCTTCTTGGTGTTGCATTTGCTCTGTCAGTCAGTGTACATAGCAGGTTATTGTTGTCATTCTCTTCTCAAGGAATTAAATTGTAACAACTGTGCAGATTTCTTAGTTTTGAAAGAGGTTACTGTTAGAAATAGTCATCATAATGTTATTGACAACCTCAATAGGGGCAATTTGAAATATCCTGCAGAAACAGCTGTACACTTAGTGACATACACATGTCATCATAAAAAAGATGTTGAGGCCAGAAAGTAAGAGAAAATTTCTTAGCTTAAATAACCATTAAGAAGTATGTAAGTGATGTGACCCTGCAAATTGTTCTCTCAGCTGATGAATGTATAGACGACAGTAATGAATGTAGGGAGCACACTTTAGAATATTTGTATTAAAACATTATTTGGAAGTGTAAAACTATTCTAATAAATTACTACTGCAGGAACAAAACTAATGAATCCATAAAACATTGTACAAATTCAAGAAAGTATGTAATTTTCTCAAAATAGGTATGTACAGTATTCATGTAATAGGCAAAAGTATTGAAGTCTTTTTGCATTCCTAGCATGCTTGATATATGATGTATATCTTATTAACTTTAATGCCAATGTGTTTTAATTTGGACCTAGGCCTACCTACAGACCAGGTGAATGTTATGCTCCTCTTCCTTAATATTATTAATTCAGTGTCTTTCTAAATTTACTACTATTATAAACTTACTTTAATTCAAAATAAAAATAGTCATTGCATGCACAAAAGACTATACAAGTTAAGAAAATTTGTTATTTTCGCAAAATGGAAGTCTGTAAATAAATGTTAGGTTAGTGTATCATATTTTTGTAGTACAGTCTACATGTTAGGCCTAAACTAATTTTATGCATTCTCTTTATATTTTAAAATCATTTACTGTCTATTCAGTGCCTATTTACATTGAAATATGTTTGTGAAATTCAGTTCTCTGTGTTAGCAAGTCAGCCTGGAGTAAGGTTAACATTGTAAAATGCTGCCGTGATTTAAAACAGTGTGTTGTTTATCTTTAATGACAGAGTCTCTAAGATACGGTAATAACGGCAATATAATTCAATGTCCTTTAAAATTTAAACTTTATTTGTTGGTAAATAAGTTATTCCACAAGCTAAAAGTATTAAAATTTTTTTTGTGTGTGACCATGCTTTGTGTTTCTTTGGATTGCAATCGCCTCCTTAGCGTGACGTCACAGTGCTGTTGTGAGGTCTTATTATCTAGGAGGTGTTGGTTTATACACCTCTTCTCTTCCAATGTTTGCATTCAGATCTCCAAGCATCATCTTCATGTCATGTCTTTGATCTTCGTTAATTTCATCCTCCAATTTGGTGTAAAATGTATCTTTTTCCTCTTCTTCTGCCTCTTCTGCAGGGGCATACACACAAACATTGTAACATTGAAGAACTTTGCTCGATGTCTCAAAGAGCACATCCTATCGTTGATTGCAGTAAAGTTAATCACGCTTTGCTTTATAGACTTTTGTATGAGGAATCCTGTGCCATCACTGCCTTCTTCTTCTCCACTGTACATTAGGATATGTTGACCACACATTATCATCCCTTGCCCCTTTCATCTTAGCTCCTGCAATGCTGCTATTTTCACTCCATACTTATCCAGTTCATTCCTTAATTCCTTCAACTTGCTAGGTCTCTTTAATGTCCTTATATTCCACGTTCCTTCTCTTAAGCCGTTTTTCTCGCCAGGTCACCACCAAGTATTCTGCTTTTCCTGTAGTATGTCTTACAGTATCCGTAACATTTGTCTTTTTACAAGGTAGGGGAGTTAACCCTACGTCCAACCCCCAACCTGGAGGACTAGGGTATCACTCAGTCTGGATCATTACCTTAGACCTGTCTGGCTTGGGTGGCCCTACCAGGAGCATGTGGTCCCGCCGGCATAGCCGTAAGGATCATTTGAACATGCAAGCCTCCAAACACCCGGCAAAATGTATTTTGCCTTCGTCAAGGTGGTGATACCTTCGGGGAGATTAGAACAGGTGGTAATGAAAAATAACGGTGTACAGTAATGTTGTGTATTCTCGCAGATGGAACCTAATTGCTGCCGTACATTGTTCTCAAGCGAAAGACGCTTCCTAACAATCTACCCGCTGGTGTTATCGTCAGATCTCCAGCTGGATGGACAGTTCACTTGTGGAAGACTGGGTAAAGTGTGTCTGCCAACGTCGCCCTGGTGCATTATTGGGACAAAAGAGCTTGCTTGTTCTCGACAGTTACCGCGCTCACACAACAGACGCTGTGAAGAAACGTATCAAGGATGGGAAAACCGACCTAGCAGTCATTCGGCGGGATGACGTCTATGCTGCAGCCTTAAAACAGTTCTATACAGAATGGATGGCAGCTGATAATCGCACACTGACACCAACTGGTCGCATTCAGCGCCAGGAAGTTCAGCTGCTGTGTTCGTGGATTTTGATGGCATGGAATCGTATCCCTGGAGACCTCATATGGAAGAGCTTCAGGAAATGTAGCATTTCTAATGCTATGGATGGCAGCGATGACGACATTTTTGTGGGAAGGTGATGGTGATGAAAGTTCCGAAGTTGGTACTGATGATGACGATGATGATGATGAATGTACTTGTTGGATGTCGTTCTGGAAATGTTTCCTTACTTTTATTTATATTTTATAATCATTTGATGTGTGTTAGTAAAGATTGTAAATAATTTTGACTTCACTTTTTTTTAAATTTTGTTCTTTCAAAATAAGGGTGCGGGTCTTATTCGGTGGCGGGTGGTATTCGAGAGTATACTATCATTTTACAACATAAGTATCGGAAGGTTTGATTCTCATTTCAGCCTTAGTTGAGTTAATGCCAGTGCGGAATCAGAACAGTGATATAAGTTGTAGCATCTTGTATGAAATAAGACTGTTAGTTTAGACTTATAATTAGGGCTCGGATGTTTAAGACCTAAAAATAGCCCAAATAAGCAAGCAAATATGACCTCAAAAGTGACAAAATATGACGTAGAAATTACAAAATATAACCCGAAAATGATTAATCTAAATATGGCCATTTTAAAATAAGTTATAATTCGAAACGGCAAATCCTTCGATACGTATTTGTTAACTAAATTCTGTATTCTTACTTTCATATTAATTTTCTGAATATACATGTTTAGCAGTTATTCACAGTCTATTGTCCTCGATTCACTTGTGAATGCATACCTATAAAGTACCAAGTTCGCTAAGATTATAGATCACACAACATCTTAAAAGTAAAAATATGTTTGTACCCTTCACTGGTCATTTGAAATACGAAGAAAACTAGAAATCAATCTATTTTTAAAACATATTTTGGAACGTTTAAGCCCAGATTACATTAATATTGTTCAAATGCGTTAAAATTTAAATTGAGCACCACGAAACGAATTAAGTAGATGTATTTTGATACATTATGGTAGGGCAGCTCGGCGTATAGTGCAAATTCGCATAACTTTTTCATTCTCTTCCGCAGGTGCTATTGAAGTGTATGACAAGCTTCATCTTCAAAGCATCAGGCGCAAAAGACCTCCGATTATCACTTAACACATTCTTGTAAGAAGGGAAGCTCCTTTCTACGTTACAAGACGTTATTGGTGCATATTTAAATAATATTAAATCACTGCTGTCGAGTATGCACTCATCTTGAAATGTACTGGTACCTTCTACTCTAAGAACATCATTTATCTTGCACACACAGTGAAAACCGACACTTCGATTAAGCACATTGTAAAGTTTCCATTTTAGACTGATGTAACTATTCCATGTGATTGTTGTATTCACAGTTTCAATACTTGCATGAATTTCTAAGCTCGCAGCTTCTAAACGAGTAATTGCACTCAGATATAATTCCAAAGTTTGACTTAATATATGTCGACTTGCTGACAAACTGTAGGAAAACAATTCCTGCGCGATCTTGATAGAAGAGGCAGAGTATTACATTTGTATTAACTACAGATGTGATATGGAAAAGCAGTTTTGTAAATACTAGTTCTCATTCAGAAAGTTGACGATTTTGCACAGCTACAGCTGTTGCCAAACCGCCGAAATATGACGTTTCTACGAAAATAGCTCAAAATATGACCTTATGACAAAAAACAGCCAAAATATGCATTTATATGACAAAAAAAATCACTTAATTGTGACTATAATCACCTGATTTGTACCAAAATCCAATCAGGCAAGAAAATAGAGGCAAAGAAAAAATATGACTTTTCCTAAACATCCGAGCCCTACTTATAATTAATATTTAGTTCAGAAAGAATTGTTCGTTGCATGTTGCGATTTTCATACCCCTCTGGAAAATGAACGTTCAAATTATAATTTTCAAAAATACGTAGTGAAAGGTGTAAAATTTACTGTGCTTACATCCCAGTGTCCATAAATATTATAAGATTATTTAAGTTGTAAAGAAATATGTCATAATTGCTGCTACAGGGCTTTCAGTGTGTGAACTTCATCTGTTAATAGCAACACAGTTGATAGGCTAACCATTTGCATTTTTTTTCCCTCTACAGAAACTGTGCTGCTGCCTTCAGATGATGACTGCAGATTCATTCCACCGTTACCAAAAGAAGAACCTCAAAAACCTCCTCCACCTCCGTCTACGGAGAGCGACTCGGAGGGAGGTGAAAGCAGGAGTCTAGGACCTCCTTCGCCACTCTCCACTGTAAGTATTGGCTGGATAGATGGGTGTTGAGCAAGCCCTCTCCAAGTTTTCTGTCTAGGTATGCAATGTCTTCCTAATGGCCTTCTTCCTGCTACAGTTCTAAGTTGAAGTATTGTTGCATCTTTTTTTTTTCCCCCCCCCCCCATGCCTCAACCATCGAAGCTATGCTAATTGCAAAGTCCGTTCCAAACATTTCTCAGTTCCCAATTTCCTCCTGATATTACAGGGTGTTTCAGCCACACATAGGATGTACTGAATCATACGTCAGGGACTCTCGGTATTTTGTCAACAAGCTTCAACCTAATGCACTTTTGGTGAGTTTCGATGTTGAGTTCTTGTTCACTAAAGTGCCGATTGACTTGGTCATATCTCTCATTGAACACCTGTTCCCTGCGGACATTACTAAGCTATTTTACCACTGCATGACTTCCAGCTATTCCTTGTGGGGTGAGAATTTTTACGAACAGACGGACGGTGTGGCTATAGGAAGTCCACTTTCACCCATAGTGGCTAATTTCTTTATGGAGCATTCTGAGGAGGAGGCTATCGCTTCGGCGCCCGTCAAACCTATGATATGGTGGAGGTATGTTGATGATACATTTGTGGTCTGGACAGAAGGTCCTGAGAAACTTCATCTATTTCTAAACCACCTAAATCGGCAACATCCTTCAATTAAATTCACTACGGAGATGGAGTCTGACAGATGCCTTCCTTTCTTGGATGTTCTAGTAAGAAAGAAACTGAATGACTCCTTAGGACATACCGTCTATAGTAACCCACACAAATCACTATATTTCTGCAGATTCTCACCACCATCCAGCACAAAAACAAGGCATTTTCATGACACTCGCCAAGAGGGCGAGACAAATTTGTGAGCCATCACATATCCAGGTGGAGATGCACATGCTCAAAGTCACATTCAAGGGTAATGGTCACAGCGATTTGCAGATTCATAGAGCCCTGCATCCCAGAGAAACGACCAAGCAAAGCTCACGAAGGAAGAAGTGAAGGGAACTGCCTACTTGCCTTACATTCACAACACCACAGATCAAATTGCCAAGGTCCTCCGCAAACACAATATAAAAACCGTGTTTGGCACCACCACTAAAATTGCTCACAGTCTGAGTAAAACCAAGGACAAATTGTCCCCACTTTTACATCCTGGGGTATATGAAATTCCCTGTACTTGCGGTAAGGTATACATCGGCCAAACATGCCAGTCCATTGGTACCCGTATCAAAGAACACAAACTTAATATTCGTCTCAACCAACCAGACAAATCGGTAATATCTGAGCACGCTCTATCATTGGGTCATGATGTCACGTTCCAAGATGCTCTAGCTCTTACCCACACTAGACACTACAGGTCCAGGTTTATATGGGAAGCTGTGGAAATATCACAAATATTATAATAATATTTATAAAACCACCTATTCAATACAATACAATCCACTATTATATGTGGTTAAAATTTATACATAATACTTAAAAGTCTTTTTATGGTCATCATCAGCCTATATCAATCCTGAAGTTATTGGATATGGGACCTTTCTAATCTTATAAACTATAGAATAAAATGTTGAACAATGATCTCATAAAATATTATACAAGAACATCTAAAATAAGGACAATGCACAGAAAAGTTGTTAAGAATACTGAAAATTAACAGTTTTGAAGACTATAACGTGGTTAATCTCGAATATGTGTGTTTAAAACCAAAACGGATCCTGTTCTTATACACTATTAGGATTATGACGGCCTTGAGTGTGAAAGCACATTCATCCAAGGGGAATATTTGTTCCACTCCCATAACATGAGTTCAAGATAGTAAGACCAATGTCAAATATATTTAAAGCAGAAGTGTGAACGTATCAAGTGTGTTAAAAAATATATATGGTTGATATATCAGAAATTCATAGAAAAGAGGATGGGACTTCTTGTAGGAGACGTTAATGATAAAATGTTGAGGTGTCAAAGTTAGCTGATGCCAGTGCTTTGTTATGTTAGTATGGTAATCGATTGGTTCCAAAAGACGGTCAAGTGGGTATTACTATCCCTGTTGAAATATTTATTCGAAGAAATGATTGTGTTTTACCTAAAACAAAAATGTTGGAGAGAACTAGTTAAATGGTATTGTACATGAGACTTCCCATACATCAAAAATGCCTAAGGCAGTACTTACTCGTACGGTACGTGTTAAGTACGTCAGACTGTTCCAGCAGCGCTAGTTTGACTGACCTTTCTACTTCTACTGTTATAATGATGTGGCTGAGGCAGTAATTTTCAGTATTCTCAACAAACTTTCTGTGCATTGTCCTGTTTCTCCTCGAAATTGCAACATGATCAACTTGGAACTCCCCGAGAGTTTGGACGGGAATTTTGTTCAATTTTTCATCCAGTAGGTCCCAGAAATTATCAACGTCCGGATCAGACTTGTTCTTATCGTTTGTAGGAGCATGTGCGTTAACTAGGGTGTAGGTTTTGTTCGTGCATTTAATTGTGAGTATAGACAATCTGTCATTCACAGGTTCGAAATTTGCAACCGATTTAAGGATCTTGGTTCTAACAGCAAACGCGGTTCCAAGCATCACAGCTCCATTGAGGATTCCTCTTTGCGCTTTGCTCTTAAAAAATTGGTAGCCTTCAGATTCAAAAAATCTCTTCATCTGGGTACCTTGTTTCCTGTAGGGCCACTATGGATATCTGATTTTCGTGAAGAGCTTTGGTGAGGGTTTTCAGCTTGCCAGTTTGTGTAAGTGAATTTATGTTGTAAGTTGCTAGAAAGGTTTTAGATTTTGGCCTGAGTTTTTGACTCTTCGGGGTACACCGAGACGCTCCAACTCGTCTCTTGCATGATGTCGAGTCTCCCCCAGAATCCGAACGAGACTCATGCGCCGTGGCGTTCACGACGAGGGATTTATCCGAAGATTTACCCCCTGGGGTATGTTTCTTGAAATGTTGTGCCATCATGCTTTTTGACTTGAATTTGCTTTGGACGGGTACCCATCCTTTTACAACTAGGGTTGTTAGCCCTAGAGGTTGCCTCAAGATGTTTTCTGGCTTCTGGTCATTTACCAGTCTTCGCCGTAACCCTGGCAAGGGACCAGTTTTTTTTTCACGGTGGTATTTTATTTCCCTACTACCCTCTGACTCTGACTTATTGTTGTTGTTGTTATTATTATTATTATTATTATTATTATTATTATTATTATTATTATTATTATTATTATTATTATTATTATTATTATTATTATTATTATTATTATTATTATTTAACTGCAAGACATATCTATGAAACTTGGCACAAATTTACAAATCCCTCAAGTTTAGATTACAAAAATGTTCAATATCTCCTCCACCAGTAAATGAACAATTGTTGTTGAGTCATCAGTCCATAGACTGGTTTGATACAGCCCTCCATGCCACCCTATGCTGTGCTAACCTTTTCATTTCTACATAACTACTACATTAACAACTGCTCTAACAGGGTGTCCACCAAATCCAGATTTTAAAATTCCCTGACATTTCCCTGTTTTCCAGACATAAAAACCAGTTTTTCCCTGACACATGATGACAAAAATCATAATAATAAAGGAAGTGTCAGTAATATTAAAATACATCCAAAAAAATAAATGAGCAATTAATGTGCATATTAAAACTTGGAAGTTTAATTTAGTCTGATTAAATTCACTTTAAGTTTTTTTTTTTTTTTTTTACATGTATTACCATTACTGCTTCAGCGAAGAAACTTCTTTGTAGCCACCAACGACTCGAGCTTCTGCCATCACCCTCCACTTCTTTTCTTCTAATTCTTTGAGCAACAAAGCGGCTTTCTCTTATTTTTTTGCAAAGAATCTTCTACTTCCAATATTTCACGTTTCTCCTTTAGATTTTGAACGTACAAAGCATGAGCACTCCTTGCAGCATGGAGCATGTTATTAATGGAGACCTTTTCAATTCCACCAGGGTTTGGGATAGAATCATATATTATTCTTTGTGCTACAAGGGATACTTGTAGCATGTTCTCTACTATAATTTCTTTATTAACAGGAAAACCACATTCAAGTGAAGCATTTCCATGAAACAATATTAGTATCATTTTGAGAAATGCAGCCAACTTTTCTGTTTTCAAATTTACTATTGGAAGAACAGTGCGAAGCCAAAAGTGATCTAACCTCTCATCTTTAGAATACAAAGAATTCACTTCTTTCAAAGTACCATTCTCACAAACAGAAGTGAACTCCCTTTGAACATGAATGGCTTCATTACCCGAGATCCATTTGTTTTCAACAAAGGCATTTAAAGCTATCCTTAGCAGTCTGCTGCTTAGAGGCTACTTGGCTACACTTGGATCGAAACAAGAAATTAATTTAGTCAGTTTATATGCTAGCGGTGAGCAGATGCGGCCAACAGCTGGAAACTGCAGATGATGACGACGATATGCCAGCGGTGACCTTTCCAGTAACTATTTGCACAAAGCTACCATTCCTCTTAGACAATCTGTGCAAAACACTAATATATCTCTATCCTTTAATCCAGGATTGCCACGAAGTGCTGCTTTAACAGCAAAACCTATGTCAATTTTAGATGCAGGCAGAAGATTTTCTTTACTGTCTAAATACATTTTAGGAGATCTTCTGAAGACTGCAGTGACTCAGACTTAACAAACCTTGTCATGATATTTATCATCAATGAAAGATTCATAAAGGAGTGATGCAAATGGGAGATCTGTCTGAAACTTTTAGGAATGGTTCCAAATCTCCAACAAGTGATAATATAAGTGACAACTTGGCCTTAAGAACCTTATCTGTTACAGCTTGAGATTTTCTTGTCTCTGTTTGTTCCTTCCACATATTTTTCGACATTACGTAGGATATCTATAGCATGTTCAATGACTTGAAAATTTTCAAGCCATCTTATAGCACAATATTTCGAAGGAAATACATTTGAACCTGAATAATGTATATAATCAGCACGACTTGCAGGAGCGTAGCAAAACAAGAAGTGAAGAGCACGAAGAAATTCTGCAATATTCCACTGGGTTTCTTTTACTGCCATTTTATATGAATTGTGCACACTTTGCAAGCCACAAGATCCAATGTTCAACAAAATAGGAACATCTAGATCATCTAATAAATTACGAAAATCCTGAAGGAACTTTTTATTAACATTTGGATGATCCACTGAAATTTGTAATTTTTTTAGATAGAGTCCTTGCTGTGCTTGCAAAAAACCATTTAACAAATCTGAGGAGGTAGAGTGACCAAGAAACATGGAATCAAAATAAGAAGTGCATACTTCATTAGTATCAGGATTGAAACAATGAACTACAAGATCCATTTGGCCTATCTGAAAAACTTTATTCAGTGACTCGTCAAACCCAACAGTGAAATGTGTGCACTCACTACCCATCTCAAGAACTTGTTTATGGAAGTAGAGAGCCAAACCATGAGTGATTGTATATGCAACTTTTGTTCTGTGCAGTTGAACTTTCGAAGCTGTTTCAGAGTCTGGAAACATTACTGGAAAAAACTGAGAACGCAATATAGGTCTAATTCATCGAGCTCACCATTCCCCAAGAACACAGAATATTCAATAGTAAGCAGATCAAAACATTGAAAATTCGATCGATCAATCATATAGCTATTGATATTATTGATTACTTCACATTCGAGATCACACTAACTTTTCATTAAAATTTATTCCTGGCATAAAAGACATGCCCTAGATTAATGTTATAAAAACTGAAAAATGTGTTTGTATTACACAGATAAATACGGTATGTCAATTTTATCTGGCAGAAGAATGAATTTCCAGATTTTTTCCTGAATTCCCTGACATTTCCAGGTTTTCCCATTAATTATCGAATTCCCTGACATTTCCCTGTTTCCCAGGTTTTCCATACGGGTGGACACCCTGTCTAATCTGTTTGTCATATTCGTATCTTGGTCCACCCGTACCGTTCTTACCACCTACGCTTCCCTAAAAACCAGCTGAACAAGTCCTGGGTGCCTTCTTCTGGACAAATTTAGCCAAATTGATCTCCTCTCACCAATTCGATTCAGTATATCTTCATTCATGATTCTGTCTACCCATCTCACCTTTAACATTCTTATGTAACACCACATTTCAAAAGCTTCTACTCTTTCTTTCTGACCTAGTTATCGTTCATGTTTTGCTTCCATACAATGCCACGCTCCAGGCGAAAGTCTTCAAATACATCTTTCTAATTCCTATATCAATGTTCAAGGTGAGCACATTTCTTAAGATTACTTGTGCTAGTCTGCATTTTATACGTCCTTACTTCTATCATCATTAGTTATTTTACTACTGAAGTGACAGTATTCATCTACTTCCTTTAAGAATTCATTTCCTAATCTGATGTTTCCTGCATCACCTGACTTTGTTCGACTGCACTCCATTACTTTTGTTTTGGACTTATTTTCATCTTGTAGTCCTTCTCAAGACACTGTCCATACCATTAAGCAATTTCTCCAAATCTTTTGCAGAGTCAAATAAAATAACAAATCTCAGGGTTTTGATTTCCTCTCCTTGGACTTTGATTCCCTTTCCAAATTTCTCTTTGATTTCCTATATCACTTGTTCTGTGTAAATATTGAAAAGGAGAGGGGACAAACTGCAGCCTTGCTTCACTCCCTTCCGGATTACTGCTTCTTTTTCAATGCCGTCAATTCTTATCACTGCAGACTGATTTTTGTATAGATTGTAGAGAATTTTCCTTTCTTAGTATCTTATCCCAATCACCTTCAGAATCTCGAACAGCTTGGTCCAATCAGCATTATCGAATGCCTTTTCTAGATCTACGAAAGCCATGTACATGGGCTTGTCTTTCTTAATTCGATCCTCTAAGATCAGGCGTAAAGTCAGGATTGCTTCACGTGTTCCCACATTTCTTCTGAAGCCAAATTGATCTCCCAACTCAGTTTCAACTTCTCTTTCCATTCTTCTGTAAATAATGCATGTTAAAATTTTGCAGCCGTGAGATACTAAACTAATGGTGCGGTAGTTTTCACACTTGTCAACATCGACTTTCTTGGGAATCCCGAAAATTGGATGGTACTTCTGTATCATACATCTTACACACTAAACGGAATAACCTCTCCATGCTGGTTTCTCCTGAGGCAATCAGTAATTCTGAAGGTATGTCATCAATTCCCGGTGTCTTGTTACTACTTAGGTCTCTCAAAGCTCTGTCGAATTCTGGCCTCAAAATTGGGTCTTCATGCTATCAACATCAACAGTCTCTTCTTGTTCCAGAACCCTATCATCTACTTCTTTACCTTCTTACAATTGTTGAATATATTCCTGCCATCTTTCTGACTTGTCTTCTTTCCTTAGAAGTTGTTTTCTGCCTGAGCTTTTAATATGCTAACACCTAGTTTCCTTTCTCCAAAGGTATCCTTGATTTTCCTGTTACGCAGCATCTACCTTTCCCAGGGCCATACATCCTTCAACATCCTTGCACTTCTCTTTCAGCCATTCTTCCTTAGCTGTCTTGCACTTGTTATCTACTTCATTCTTTATTCACCTGTATTCTTTTCTGCCTTCCTCACGTTTTTGTCGTTCGTCAATCCAGTCTAGTATCTCTTGCATTATCCATTGTTTCTTAGTTGATCTTTCCTTTCTTCCTAACTTTTCTTCATCAGCCTTACTGATCTCATTCTTCATGATTGTCCATTCCTTCTCTACTGTGTTTCCTTCAGCTTTTTCATTTATTCCTTGTGTTACATGTTCCTTGAAACAATCCCTCACACTCTTTTCTTTCAACTTGTCTAGATTCCATCTCCTTGCATTCCTTTCTTCAATTTCTTCAATTTCAGATGGTATTTTGTGACCAACAGGTTGTGGTCAGGGTCCACATCTGCTCCTGGGAAAGTCTTGCAATCCAACACCTGGTTTCTGAATCTCTTCCTATTCATAATGAAGTCTATTTGATACCTTCCAGTGTCTCCAGGTCTCGTCACACCACTAACATATATACAGCCGTCGTTTGTGGTGTTTGAACCAAATGTTAGCAAGGACTAAATTATGATCGGTGCAGATTTCAACCAGCCGGCTTCCTCTTGCATTCCTTTGTCCATATCCGAATTCTTCTACTATGTTACCTTCTCTTTCTTGGCCTACCACTGCATTCCAGTCTCCCATCACAATTAGATTCTCGTCACCTTTTACATATTGTATCAAATCTTCTATCTCTTCATATGTTCTTTCGATTTCCTCATCATCTGCTGAGCATATAGACCTGCACTATTGTGGTGGGCATTGGTTTGGTGTCTATCTTAATGACAATAATTCTTTCACAATGCTGGTCACAGTAGCTTACCCGCTGAGCTATTATTCATTATTAAACCAACTCCTGCATTTCCTCTGTTTGATTTTGTGTTGATAATTCGGTAGTTGCCTGATCAGAAATCCTGTTCTTCCTGCCAACGTACTTCACTTATACAACTACATCTAACTTTAGTCTATCCATCTTCCTCTCCAGATTCTCTAACCTACCACATCGGTTCAAACTTCTAACATTCCCCGCTTTGACTCTCAGAATGTCAGTATCCATCTTCCTGATGATTGCCCCCTGTCGTGTAGTCCCTACCCGAAGATCTGAATCTGGGACTATTTTACCCGGGAGAAGCAATCATCAGCACATCATTCATAGAGAGAGAGTTGCATGTCCTCAGGAGTTAGTTACGGCTGTAGTTTCCTGTTGATTTCAGCCGTGTAGCAGTATCAACATAGCTAAGCCATGTTAAGTAATATTACAAGGTCATATCAATCAGTGATCTAGACTGTCGCCCTTGCAACTTCCGAAAGGCTGCTACTCCCCTTTCAATGAATCATTCGTTAGTCTGGTCTCTCGACAGATACTCATCCGATATTGTTGCACCTGCGGCTCAGCTCCCTGCTTCATTGGAACATGCAAGCCTCCCCACCGCGGCAAGGTCACATGGTTCACAGGGGAGGACATGAACAATATCACATCAATATTCAAATTCCTCCCATACTCAGGTAAGCATGTTATGGCAGTATGGCTCTAGTTCTTCAACTCTTGTAGGTTCTGTGGTAGTGGTGGTACATAAACATTATCGTTAACAAAACCCCACAAGAAGAAGTTGCAGGACATCAAATCCAGTGACCGTGGAGCCCACCTGAGTATTGTATTGCTAAGTCGTGACCAATCCAACGTTCAGTAGAGGGAACTTCAGTGAAAAATGGACGTTGTCCTTGTACAGCCTCGGAAACCACCACTTTTGTAACGTGACAGGATACTGCTGATTGTTAACCGCGTTTCCATCAAAGAAGACTGGGCCATAAATTGACGAGTGCGATATTGCACAAAACACATTGACCTTGGCGGAATCTTATACATGTTCAGTGTATGCATTTGGGTCCTGTAAATCCCAAATTTGGACATTCTGTTTTTTTTACCAGCCCACTAACATGGAATGTCGCTTCATCACTGAATATGATGTGTTTTGCAAAAATCGATAGTGTTATGAATCTCGTCACAAAATGCCACATTTTTACGTTTGTCATCAGGACACAGAGTCTGTAATAGCTGTAACTTGTATGGCTTCATAACCAACTGATGTCTCAAAACATGCCCATTTGTTGTTGTAGGCAGTTCTAACTCCCGACTGGCATGACGAGTTGATTTCTTAGGACTACGCTGGAAAGTGGTTTTGAATTCGTTCGATATTTTCTTGAGAAACACGAGGGCGGCCCATATTCTCTCCTTCACGTACACATTCTGTCGATACCATCTGCTAATGTTCCATTAATTCGGAAGATCAATTTGGTACATCAACCCGGACCGTCATTGCACTGTAATCGCGGAATTACACTTCGCAAACTCGAGGCCACAAAGTGATTTCTGCTGCGGAGTAGCCATTTTACATTGAAGTGAAATGTGTGACAGTAACCAAGCAAAAGAGAAGACAAATGACATCTAGCGGCAATAAATATAAACTTGACAATGTATTCATTCCTCCCGTAACTGAGCCTGGCACAACGATTGGTTTTTTGACAAAGTAATGCTTTGTAATATGTAAATGCTTTTTGAAACACCCTGTATTTTTATTCCTCATGTGATTCTGCTTTGCCCTGCTGATGGATTTCATTTTAAAAGCCTGTAGTTATTGTTCCTAGTAGTAGGTGTTCTTTTGACAGTCTGATGTAAGTTACCATATTTTTAAAGCATACCTGCCAACTTTCCCGATTTAGGTAGGAGACTCCCGATTTTCGACAGTTTTTCCCGCCTCCCGATTATTCTATTATTTTTCCCGATTTTAGGTTACTTTTGGTGAACTTCAAACATTTGTTTTCAAATCCCGCCATTTCAGCTTTTTTACGCCAGTGGCCGGAAGTCCTTCGCTCATTGGCCGCTTTTAAACGAATTATCGACATTTATTAATGCGAGAAATGTGCGATGTTTATTGAAACCTGTATATCGCAACTCGTATATCGATTGTCGAATCTCTTGTTCTCGCGTGTTATGTTCGTGTTCGTTCACATCAGTCTAGTCGATTCTGGAGATCAGTCGTTATATGTGGAGTCTTTTTTGATAATTTAGTGACGGAATTTCAATGATAACGACTACTGACTTTTCTAGAGATTTTAGGAGCCATTTGGAGACAATTCTGATTAATTTTAATTTATCTCAATATAAATAGAGGGGAAATGCAAGTTTTAATTATCCGTAATTTATGTTTGTATGTATGTACGCGCATCACAAGAAAACGGCTGAAGTGAATTTAATGAAAAACGGTATATAAAGTCGGGGAATAAGTCGCTACAATCTAGGCTATAAATAATTTTATTCACGCTGAGCAAAATGGTAGTTTAAGGGAAGGCCTAAAATGTAATTCTCAAATATTTGTTTTTATTGGCTCTATTGATAAATACTACATAACTAAAATAATATTTTATTAAATTTCGTATCGTTTGTCTTATACATTTGTACGGTACTGGCTATGATAAAAGATATTCATGAATTTGGATTTTTGTTGCTAAGTCCATATCAGCGCCGAGGTATGAGAAAATGGGAGAACAGAATTTAATGAAAATCGGTATGTTAAGTCGGGGAATAAGGAACTACAGTCTATACCGTACGTAATTTTATTCACCCTGTTCGAAATGGTAGTTTGGGGGAAGGTGCCAGAAATTTAATTTTTAATCACCTATCTTATTAGTCATGTCAAAAAGTATTAGATAACAAAAGTTATGAAGAATACAATTTCTAATTACGTTTTATTCAGTTTTACCGTACCAACTATATTAAAATTAAATCATGAAGATGATTATAAGAATGACAAAAGAGTCAGGAAGGAACAATCGCTTGAATAATAACACAAGAGGGGGATCGTGAAAGAAAGGACGACTCGCTTTACATTAGATGTTCTAATATCACAGAGTCGGAAGAAAACTAAATGTGAAGGCCTGCAATATAGAAAGCTCATAAAATCGATCAACAATATCATACTTTACGGTTAAGTCAATATTCCACCTTTACAATACCAAAAGTTTATTGTCTAATTATTTAAACAACATTATTTAAAATATGACGGGACATGTTTCGTCTAACTTGTAGACATCATCAGCCGTAAAATATTCAAGAAAAAGCACAAAAAAGACAAGGACAGAATAACACATTGAAATAAATCGGGTTACTAGTAACTATTCTCATTTTGGTTCCGTATTGAATTTAGCGTATATTTCAAATATTATTATAATATTTATAGGTCCACCTGTCCAATACAATACAATATAATGGTTAAAATTTATACATAATACATAAAAGTCAATGCTACATGTTTCACCCTTTTTTTACGGGCATCATCAGCCTATATCAATCTTAAAAGTTAATGGATATGGAATCTTTCAAATCTTATAAACTATAGAGTAAAATGTTGGACAATGATTTCATAAAATATTATACTATAACGTCTAAAATAACGATATTGCACCAAAGTATGTTTAAAGAAAAGAAACCAGTGAATTAACAGTTTTTGAATATTAAAACATGGTTAATCATGAATATTTGAGAGTTTAAAACCAAAATGGATCCTCTTCTTATATATCTTTAAGACTGACGGCCTTGAGTGTGAGCACAATCATCAAAGGGGTATATTTGTTCCACTCCCACAGCATGAGTCCACGATAGTAAAATCACTGTCACCGTTATAGTACTAGAAGTAGAATGCTCAGTCAAGCTAGCGTTGCTGGAACAGCCCGACGTACTTAACACGCACCGTACGAGTAAGTAGCGCCTTAGGCATTTTTGACGTACGGGAAGTCTCATGCACAGTACTACTTAACTAACTTTCTTTAACATTTCTTTAACTTGATCATTTCTTCCAACAAATGTTTCACCGGGGTTAATAACACTCACTTTGACCGCCTTTTGGATCCAATTGATTATCTCGCCAACATAACTACTGACATCCGCTAGCTTTGACACAACATTTTATCATTAGCAACGCCTCCACAAGAAGTTTCATTTTCTTTTCTACGACTTTCAGATGTATCAACCGTACACATTTTAAGATATTTGTTACGTTCACACTTTTGTTTTAAATAACTGACAGTGATTTTACTATCTTGGACTCATGCTGTGGGAGTGGAACAAACATCCCCCTTTGATGATTGTGCTTACACTCAAGGCCATCAGTCTTAATGATGTATAAGAAGAGGATCCATTTTGGTTTTCAACTCTCAAATATTCATGATTAACCATGTTTTAATATTCAAAAACTGTTAATTCACTTTTTTTTAAACATACTTTGGTGCAATATCGTTATTTTAGACATTATAGTGTAATATTTTATGAAATCATTGTCCAACATTTTACTCTGTAGTTTATAAGATTTGAAAGATTCCATATCCATTCATTTTTAAGATTGATATAGGCTGATGATGCCCGTAAAAAAAAAAAAAAAAAAAAAAAAAGGGGGTGGACCTATAAATATTATAATAATATTTGAGATATAAATCGGGTTGCCGAATACGTCAGTGTTTGTGCTCGGAACAATCTAGAACAGCCTCACTATTTTAATTGACGTATTCGGCAACCCGATTTATTTCAATGTGTTATTCTGTCCTTGTCTTTTTTGTGCTTTTTCTCGAATATTTTACGGCTGATGATGTCTACAAGTTAGACGAAACATGTCCTGTCATATTTTAAATAATGTTGTTTAAATAATTAGACAATAAACCTTTGGTATTGTAAATGTGGAATTATTGACTTAACCTTAAAGTATACGTACGACAATACGGACTTTACAATGAAATTTATTTTATGTAACAACAATAACATTACATTGACCATTGTTTGTTGTGGTGTGCTTTGTGTATTATTCTGCCATTTATCTCCGATAGGATTACTGCTGCGTACCGGTATCGAGTATAACAGCCTGCCTGAATATTGGTGGGAAGTAGCTGGGGAGTTAGATCTCGCTCTTCTTTAGCAATCAATTCCTCTGATTCATAAATTTGCTGATACTACTGGTACGTAACACACTGGATCATCATAGTATTCCAGCTATTCGATCCCTACTCTGGGGCAGTGATTGGAATGAGAAGTGTGCACCATTAAACGGAATAATTACACATGAGTGTTCGTGGCTGTCTGGTCCTGGTCATTCTAGCTCTGGAACTTTGAACTGTTAGATCGACTTTTAGTTCGAAGTAAGAAAATGTGCTCTTTTTTATTTTATAGAATATTTCATATGCCAGCATTGCTTTTAATCGCGACATTCATACTGACATCATTGTAATGACCTTTGTTGACACTTCAGTTGGGAAAACTCTAAGGACAGTTTTTGAGAATTCCGTAGCAAAGCACGGGTACATCAGCTAGTTATTTGATACAAATAGCATTGCGCTTTGCATAATCACGCGGAACCTTGATGCAATATATTAATCTATGCATTTGCCAAGTAATGGCATCTAAGTGCATGACGAATTCCCACGTGTGGAGCATGAATTCATGCTATTTTTGGAAATATTATCAGAGACCGATCATCTCACTCACATACTTCCTATGAGGGAATAGAGATGTGTAATTTTTAGGCTTGTAGCCTCGTATAGCAACAGTCGGGCTTTGAGACAATTCGTGTTATAAGTATATCATAGTACTCTACTGTGCAAGATGTAGAATAAGCAGTTTTGACCAATATAGTATCTGCTGATTTTTCCTGATTTTCATATCAAAATCTCCTGATTTTTGGTTTTGTAAAGTTGGCAGGTATGTTTAAAGCTACCTTGGTGGATCAGTGTTTAAAGTGTCAAGTTCCCGGCTGAGGTAGTGAAAACTAGCTAATTTCCGCTTACCTGTCTAATGAAATAAAATAACTGAAATTTAGAACTTAAAGTCTGGTCATATTCAGTGACCTGAGGTGTTAAAATAATCCTTCAGGTCTCCCGCATAAGCATGTAAAGTGTAACCTCGATTATCCGTTCCGGAAACAGCATATTTTTGGATCATTCGTTCAAACTACATGGTCCTGCAAGGACCCTAATTGAATCGTGTTTTAAAAATGCTGCGTTATCTGTTTCTCGAAGAAACATTTTCCCACATCAACCTTCTAGCAATTTCGGTCCCATTAACACTAAATCATCTAACAAGCATTTTTCAGGATGTGTAGAATTGAATATAATGCATTCAAGAACTTTTTGAGAATCATTACTTGCACTGGAAACCATATTCTCGAGCACAACATAAACTTTAAAAGGCTTATGGTAATTTACAATAGAGTAAAATAATATATTATTATTGGTCCACCTTTTCAATACAAAATGAAAATTACATAGGGACTAGTTTCGACCTAGTAATAGGTCATCATCAGCCTGAAGTAAATTAAAGCGTAAATATCGAAGAAAGACATAAACAATGTAAACACAAGTACAGTCTTTTTAAAGGTACATACCATGTGGGAATTTGAGTAGAGATATATTAAAAATAATAACTCTTCCAATTGACGAAGCACTGAGCGGAAGTTATGTAAAGTTCGGTGCGCCGTATATTATAAAAGACCACTGTGCACTAAATGATGTAATAAAGAAGAAGAGTAGGTTGAATGCTGGCTTCTTCTTAGCTGTTGTATATTCGAAGAAGATTACGTCGTATTTTGTAAGGTATTTAAAGACGTCAAAATACATGGATGTTGGAAAGGCTCTTCATTTTTTGGAACAAGGCAATTGTTGCGCGAGGAGGCTTAGGAAACCAGAGAAGCGCTATATTATGTTAAAAAATAGAGATCCTTAAGAAAGTTCCGTGCGTCGTATAAATTGTGGAAATGGAAATCGAAAAAACTTGGTTCTTAAGCGATAATGTTGTTCATTCAGAGATCAGTTGAAAATAAAGAATCGTAACATTGTCTTCTCAAGATGTTTATAAAGTAGAATTAATAGACGATGCGAAGTATGTTACGATTCTTTATTTTCAATTGATCTCTGAATGAACAACATTATCGCTTAAGAACCAAGTTTTTTCGATTTCCATTTCCACAATTTATACGACGCACGGAACTTTTTTAGGGATCTCTATTTTTTAACATAATATAGCGCTTCTCTGGTTTCCTAAGCCTCCTCGCGCAACAATTGCCTTGTTCCAAAAAATGAAGAGCCTTTCCAACATCCATGTATTTTGACGTCTTTCAATACCTTACAAAATACGACGTAATCTTCTTCGAATATACAACAGCTAAGAAGAAGCCAGCATTCAACCTGCTCTTCTTCTTTATTACATCATTTAGTGCACAGTGGCCTTTTATAATATACGGCGCACCGAACTTTACATAACTTCCGCTCAGTGCTTCGTCAATTGGAAGAGTTATTATTTTTAATATATCTCTACTCAAATTCCCACATGGTATGTACCTTTAAAAAGACTGTACTTGTGTTTACATTGTTTATGTCTTTCTTCGATATTTACGCTTTAATTTACTTCAGGCTGATGATGACCTATTACTAGGTCGAAACTAGTCCCTATGTAATTTTCATTTTGTATTGAAAAGGACCTATAATAATATATTATTTTACTCTATTGTAATCACAGTTCAATATGAATCTATCATTATGAAACTTATTTCTTTTAATTATGGTAATTTATGCAGCACAAGACGTTATAAACGCATACTACATGGTCTAACTGTTCACCACAGAATTTATCGAACAAAGGTTTGAAATGTGCCACAGCATTAGTCAATGGACCTACAGTCGTTCGGGTCCTAATAGACTACAGTTAGTTTTCTAGACACACAATATTATTGGAACGATATATGTCTTTTATAAATGAATGAGGTTAGGGAAGGATTCTATATATATCACAGAAATGATAACCAGAATTGTTTTCCTTAGGAAGGATGTTCCAATATAATGTAGTTAAGAAAACAGAATAGCAATTAAAACATTATCTAATCACAGTGTGGGTATTCTTTGGAATTAGCAAGTGGCATTTTTAATTATTTATCCCTCGAGTACTCACGATGGTGCAGTGAGTGCGCTACGTGAAAAAAAAAAAAAAAAAAAAAAAAAAAAAAACCTGATGTGCATTGTTGTGCCAGGAATCTGCTGACCTGTCTTATTAGCTATTCCTTCAGTACAATTCTAGCTATATGTGTGAGAAGTCAAGTAAATATTTCTCCAAAAGAAGCGAATTAAACAGCGTTTTTAAGTTCACAGTGTTACAACTGACACACTCAGTGCACCATGCGTGTCATCATGTAAGTATTTTTCTATTTACAAATTATTTTATTTTTCATTAGAATTGTCTTCCTTTAGTCTTTTGTTCACTGTTGCCTTCTACGGAAAGTCTCTGTAATCATTCCGTTATTTAAGGTTGAAAAAACTGTCAAGTCCACAATTGTGCTGGTTACAAAATTATGATCCAGATTTTGACATAGCGATGACTGTGAAAATAGAAATGACAATTCTGAAACTGAAAATGAGCAAATAATTTACAATAAATAAATACACTGGAAATCCTCTATAGCGAGTACAGCATCTACTGTAGTGTGAACTCAGTTGAAAATTCCTATATTAAACTGTGTATTATCCTTCGGTTGCAGCGAAAACCCTATCTCTGGTGCATCCGTTACTACAAGCGATTAAGCGTTCGTTATTATTTCCATTATCGATATTTATGGACTCCAGCAACTACAATCAATGCGAACGATCATCTTCGGTGCAGTTTTCACGCTATGTGCACTAGCAAGCTCTTTTGTCGACATTGACTATTGTTCTGTAAACACAATTCAAAAGACGAATTCATTGCTGATATGATAAGGCAGCAGGAAGCATTGGACTATAGTGGTTATACAGAGCCCCGAGTGCCATATGGAATAATGAAAGGATACCTGAAGATTGGCAGCAAGGAAGCTTTGTACCACTGATCAAAAAAGGAAATATGAAGAAATGTGAAAATTATAGAGGTATAACCCTATTATCACACAGGCTAAAAATAATGGAGGAAGTTATAGACAGAAGACTGAGGGATATAATAGCATCACAGTTAGAGGTAGAACAATATGGCTTTAGACCAAATAGAATAGAATGGAATGGATAGAATAGAACATGGAGACGCAATGAAGAGATAACTTCCATATTTACAGTGCGAACAATAATTGAAAAACATCTGGAAAGGAACAAGGAAATCATCTTCGTATTTTTGGATTTAAAAAAAGCTTATGGTACAGTTAAAGGTGCGTACACACTTGCGAGCATCTTGCGAGCTGAGCGGCTCATGAGCCGCTCATGGAAAACATTAAACGTCCGAGCGGCTTGCGAGCTCTTCTTGATCCATTTGCTCATCATTTGCTCGCAAGATCAATCTTTGAATTCCATGCAAAGATGTTTGCCATTACCAGAAGAATTTCCGGGTCGTCAGATGAAGTTGCCGTACTTTTTCGTAGGTGATAGTGCATTTGCACTCAGCGAAAATGTTATGAAACCATTACCAGGAGATCATGCCTCTGGAACTCACAAGATAATCTTCAGCTATCAATTGAGCAGAGCTTGATGAGTAGTGGAAAATAGCTTTGGTATATCAAGTTCAGTGTTTCAAGTTTTAAGAAAACGAATGCTTTTGGAGCCCCTAAAGCCGAAATCATTGTTATATCTGTAGTAGTTTTGCATAATTACCTGAGGATTAATTCCCCTAACTCATACACAACACCCGGTTCACTAGACCATGAAGCGAACAGAGAGATTATTGACGGAACATGGAGACGCAATGAAGAGATGACTTCCATGAGACAGCTAGGAAATGTTCCTAGGAGATCTTCTGCTTACGTAAAAAAAAATGAGAGATGAAATAGCTGTCTTTTGCACGAAAGAAGGAGCCCTGCCATGGCAAAATACGTACGCTTGAAAAAGATAAAGAAAAGGGAAAATACTCCCTGTGTTTTGCGTCTGTCTTGGTTTATATCTTTCATTGAGGAACCAAAGCTTCATACGCAAACCATTGGCTTTTGTAAATTTCCGTAACTCCTTAAAAAAAAAAAAAAAGTCGTTCAAACCATGTATGATTGAATACGGTATTGTATAACTACTACCTATTGAATTGCAACATGTGTTCACTTTTGATATTTATTGGTTATTACATCATTACTTGTTTACAACAATTGTTGCTTTAAAAAGATAATAAATGAATACATCAAGTACAAAAAGGAAGTTGAAACTTCATTTTATTTAAACACGAGAACTTATCTTTTCCAGTAGTGCGACTGCTTTTCTCTTTGCTCCTTTCCCTCCGGTATGATCCCAACAAAGAAATAATTTTCTTCTTACATTCATCCGCGGGTCGTCCAATTGTTGTACCAATATCCCGCCATGCATCCTCTTTCACACTGTTTGTCAAGTGATCGCCATTTTTCGGGTCCCACAAAACAGAATGTGTCCGATAAGTGTCTGTTAGCCTAAGCACATCTTCATCCGACCAGGCCACCATGCTCGCGGGATGCTCACTTTGCCGTACACACTTGCAAGCATGGTAGTGTGAGCGGCTCATGGGAATGCCTACTGAAAAGGAATGTACCAAAATAATTAATTAACAAGATTAAAATGTTGTATCATAAGAATAAAAGCAGTGTACAAGTGGGGAGTGGTGACTCTGAAACATTTTATATAAAAAAGGTCTCAAGCAAGGAACTGCACTGTTGTTATTGTTTATTATGTTGATGGATGAAATCATAAAACGAGTAAAGCAGAGTATCAGTAGTGATGAATGCTTTGGTATTTGCAGATGATGTGGTGATTTGAGGAAAGGGAAAAAAAGGAATAACAAAGGAGATTGGACATTTGTAAGGAAAATCTGAAGCAGTTTGGAATGGTAATTAGTAAAAAGAAATTTGTAGTCATGCACTGTGGAAAAGAGAAAAAGAGAAGCCAAGTGGACATAGATGAAGAACGGTTAGAGAATGTGGAACAGTTTGCATATCTGGGTAGCATTATTAATGGAAGTAATGAAATCAAGCCTGAAATTAATAACAGACTAAGTAAAGGTACAACATTTTATCATCAAGTCAAAGAGCTTTTATGGGATGACAAAGTATACAAGAGAATGAAATTAACATTATAAAAACAGTATTTCATACCAATTGTTACATATGGGCTAGAAATGCTGGTAACTAATAAGAGACAGGTAGTGGAAATGAAATTTTTAAGAACATCGGTTAAAAAGACAAGAAGAGACAATTCAAAATATTAAAATCAGAGAAGAGCTAAACATAGAACCGTTAGTACAGAAGATAACAGAAAGCAAGACTGAGATGGTTCGTACATGTAAAAAGAATGGGAAAGGAACGGGTAGCAAGAGGGGAATTGCAAAGAGAAGTTAAGGGAAAGAGACCAGTTGGAAGATCGAGAAGAAAGTGGATGGATCAGATTTGGAAGGACATTAGAGAAGCTGGATTGGATGTGGCGGAAGTAATGGAGTGGGAAAAGTGAAAGGACAGATAGGAGTGGAGGAGGCTTGTTAACCACACCCGGGCGACTGGAGTGGGACATTGATGATGACTATGATTTCTGCTACCAATTTCGTCCCTTATTCGTCTGACGTCCTCTCTGTTACTCTTCACACACACACGGTATGTTACATCTTAATTGGAGATAAACCCATTAGCACCTGAATTAATTTTTTCTGAGATTTGTTTATTTATTGTGTTTTGCCGCATGTTTGAGACCAAAATAAACTAATAAAACAATTTTCAAAATTTTGGAATCGCTAGGTCATAAGATAAGCCGGCCCCGTGGTGTAGGGGTAGCGTGCCTGCCTCTTACCCAGAGGCCCCGGGTTCGATTCCCGGCCAGGTCAGGGATTTTTACCTGGACCTGAGGGCTAGTTCGAGGTCCACTCATCCTACGTGATTAGAATTGAGGAGCTATCTGACGGTGAGATAGCGGCCCCGGTCTAGAAAGCCAAGAATAACGGCCGAGAGGATTGGTCGTGCTGACCACATGACACCTCGTAATCGGCGGGCCTTTGGGTTGAGCAGCAGTCGCTGGGTAGGGCAAGGCCTTTCAAGGGCTGTAGTGCCATGGGGTTGGGTTTGGTTTGGTTTAGGTCATAAGATATTTGCACTACCTATTTTTAAACAATGAGTTTTGAAAGTTGAATTTAGGTTGCAGTTTTATTGTTTTCGTGCAATAACAATGTTGAAATATCTTAGCATTATATATTGTAAGAATATGGAATATCCGTTTTTATTCACATCACAGCAAAAAGAAAAATAGAATTATTGAACAAAGGAGAAAATATTTGTTTGCAGTACATAGACACATATGTACAGTTCGTTGCCTGTCAAAACAAAACAGTCACTGGAACAATAGAATAAAATCAAAAATAAGTAAATGAAGAATCAAAGAACTTCAGATGCAGTAACAAACTATAGAGTAACTACAGTAGTCTATATTTTCGAGGGCATATAAAAGCCCACCCTCAATACTTGCGCGTTAGCCACAGAGATAGAGAATGACAATCTTTCAGTCTTCATATCATCCTGCGTGTCCCAATAAGAATTCTTGGAGGGCAACCTATTATATCCAGAAATGAAAAGTATGGCGATAAAGCAACGAATTTCATCAGAAGTTATTTTAGTCTCTCGAACTAAATGTTCGATCAGCTGGTTATCTGTAAACAATTCAAAAATGTCAACAACAGTCATGGTTTTTCATTTGCTATAACTAGGCTCCGGAAATGTCAACAGTCGCCCAATATTGAAATCAGCCCCATCTGTCTATCTTGGTTTGTTATTTGATTTATTATTTCCTCTATCAGTTATCCACTCTTTCGCAGCATCGGGTATTGAAACAGATCTTGCATCAGTAGACAGAAAAGGCACGTCATCCTCTAGTAACACACCTTCACCATCGTAACTAATCCCGATTCTTTCATTATTCACAAGCTTCATTTCAGCACTGACACGTAACTGTTGAGAGAGAGAGATTATCAATCTATATCACCAGGAGCCCTCATCTGTAAGTACATTTACATAGGGCGGTTCCACAAAAATATCACCATCGAGATCTTCAGTCAGTAGAATATCCAGTGCTTCTGAAAGGGGTATAAAGTACGATATGATCTGACAGCTGCAGCAATTTTACTGAGCATAAACGCCTAGCGTTGCCATATGGCAATGCTAAGGATTCGACAAACACTACAACGGCATTGTGCGCCTGTACTATTTCAAATGCTTACAACTTAAGTGTGCACAACTCTACTGTAAACATATTCCAGTGAAAGAACTTCACTTATAGATTTTATATTCTTACGTGAAGCCGGCAGCCATTTCGCAGGAATCTTAAAATAACCAAGAGTCCACCGGTCTTTGTGTCCCAACAATAGATTTTAAAATTAAATAAACGTGATTACTCGATTCTACAAACTCTTCTCTAACTGTCGGATCACACTACAATCCTCCAGATTATTTCTTGTTGCCAAAAGTATTAAAAGAAAAAGGTGCTAAAATCGTTGCCATATGGCAACGCAAGGCGCAAATGGGTTAATGTTGTCGTCAGCTCCCCATTGGAGCTGTGCCAGCGTATAGGGAGCCACCTGGTGACGAATGAGCATACCACTACAGCTCCAGCGGTAAAGCATTCTTAAATTCAAATGCTCATTATTGTAGAAGACTTCCTCGGGAGCAGTCGAGATTTTCTTCTGAAGGCGCGGAACAAAGTTCTCTGCGAAACGTTTTCCTGACACGGCAAAAGCCCAAAAGCCTATATCATGTCTATATCAATGCTTAGTCCTGTATGCTGTTAACAAGACTGTCCTGCGTAGACCAAAACCAGGAACATGGTCTGCGATGCAGGGTAAATCCAAAAGCAGATAATCACATATTTAACTGCCTAGAAATGATTATGGTACAATCACCAGATCTGAAAATTCTTTAAGTATGGCCAAACATGGTCACCTATGGCTCCCACGATGATTGGATTTAATGTTTTAAAAGTTTAACATCGTCATAATCTTTTATATATATTCCACGCAAAGTTTCAGTGAAATCACACGCAAACACCAAATTTCACACTTTGTCAGTTTCAGTAGGATTGATGATTGGTATGCCTCAAAAATGAGTGTGGTATGCCTTACCACGTGGTCTCTCAGTATAAATCATCCTCGGTTAAAATTAATGCAAACAAGTTCATCTTCTTCATGCCCAAAAAATTAAGGGAAGAAACTTCTTCCAGGTCATCCTACATCCAGAATCATCGTTCCAGCCTGAGCAACGTCCATATTATGCAAATCCATGGGGGGCACAGCAGAAGCCACGCTGTCCGTACAGCAACTGAATGGCGAAATCTGTATTGGTATCCACAGACAGAGTTAATGCGCATAGCAGGGTGAATGCTGCTAGGTAGCAGTCAGATGCACTAATTGAAACTCTTAGATTATGTACCTATTGTCAAGGAGTTGGAGGACAACAGATAATATTGACAAGATTGTCATTTAAATTACGAGAAGGTTCTAGGCGTTGAATGACGTAAATTTCAAGGAATATATTTTTCTGTCCTAAAGTCATAGGGAGGGTATCAATAGCTACGCCTCGCGCTTTCACTCCAACGACGACAACTCCTAAACCATTCATAAAGGGAATACTTATCTTAATGAGGTTATTGAACAAATATTAACTTTGATGGTGATTAATTACGTGATTTTTCTCAAAATGTGCTTTCTAATTTTAAGAGTGATACTTTACTGCTGGTAGTGAGTGCTCCCTTTTTACAGAAATACAGTCACACTTTTTTGTAGAGCTATTCAGTGTTCTCCCTAGGACATTTTTAATGGGCTAACATAACCTAGATATATGCTAGTTACATAATATTACTACATATTTGTGCCGTTGGGCACTCCAAATTAAAACGTAAATGCTCTAAAACTGTTTATTTAACAATCTTCATTATTGCCAGCTAAATTGCCTCAATTACATTGGAGTTTGAATGTTTAGGTTGACTAATGTGTAGTGTCGTGCGCGAGTGGTGCATGGATTAGCGTGGAATCGCATACGAGCACTCTATTCCTCATGATATTACAAACCCGTATGACACTCCACAGCAAGCGAATGATAAGCCCCGGAGTTACATGATTATTAACGAGCAGTAGAACACTAATTCAAAATACTCGTATGTCTTGTTCGTGATAACACTAAAATAGTTCAGTTTCGCAGTTAATGTTTACCTGTCTATTATTGTTAATGCCCCAAGGAGAATAAATAGAGATTTTTATCATATTAATTTTTAAGTAGAATTCCCTGCCCGGCTGATGGGGAGATCACTGCTATTTATGTTCGACAATTCTTGTACACATGCAGCGGGTGCTTTCTTCAACAGTTTAGGCAGGATGAGCCAAGAAAGTTCCTTATAGTTTATTCACAAAAATTGCCACTCTGCAACTCCTTTGTGTCACTGAGTAAAGATTCATACACCTAAACTTTCAATGATCCTTGAGATTAACCGACAAAGATGCCTGCCAGGGACTTTATTTTATAATATGTTTATAGATTACGCTCATTATATGCTTGACTTCCTGTAATTTGTGTAATTTCATTCTGCAGTGCTCTTTACTTAGACAGTGCATTTCTGTGTTAATCCCTAACCCTCGATTTTTTATCTGGCTCATTTTCTTGTGCGGCATAGATTATTAACCATGTTCTGGCTTTCTGCAGGGACAGAGCAGTATTTCTTCACCACGAGGGCAATCTCCATCACTGTCTGATCTGGAGGTGAAGAAAAATCTGCTCCTCACTGAACTGGAAGATGGTGGCAGTTCGAGTGACACGACGTTGCAGAAAGGCACTCCCCAGAACATGACTACTCCGACGCTAGGAAGAGTGAAGTCCGTCGCATTGGGAACTCCTCTCCTGAAGAGCACGTCTCCGTACTCCAATTTACCCGAACCCATTAAATTCTCTAAAGACATCTGCGACGTGATCAATTTTGAAAATCTTCCCGATGCTACTGGTAAATACGAACAAATGACCGGCCTCATCAAGAAAGTCCGCACGGTTGTGCAGCGCATACAGAACGAGAACGACAAATGACAACGGCCTCAAGATGAATGCTTGACCAATGGTCAGACATACATAAAAAACTGGTTAAAGAGAAACTACAGTGGGAGCGATTGAGATCACCAGAAAATAGTACTGTTCTTGATCTCTCTCTCTCCTTCGGTAGAACAGCTATTTTATTTTCATACAACGGCTCGATATTCATCACTAGGATCTAATGAAATATTATAAAATTTTTATTGTATAAAATGGATATATACAAATATTGTATATATCAATATATAAAAATTTATAGTATATTTCATTTTAGAATGCATTTAATGCATTTATTGGGTAGTGTGATGTTTCTAGAACATCATCTATATCTGCATGGATATTTCTTGCACATATGAACTGTACAGATTTTAAACTTTCAATGAAATGTGTTGTAGTTTTAAGTCAGTGCCCTAAAACTTGATTCATTTTTTATTTTATTTTTTTACACTTATGTATATCAAAGTGCTTGTGATTCATTGAATGATCAGTTCTATATTTTGATGGGCTATTACTTCGTAATTGGGGACTCGTTTGAAGGAAAATTGGTTGACTTTTGAGTTTTAGTCAGAATTTATCACTTGGACTGTGGTTGTTAAGTGTCTGTTTCTGCAGAGTTATCTCTCGTGTTCATTTGTTTTCAGTTGGGAAAAATTGATAATACATAATTCCATCCTATCCATTTCCTTGTATATAACATTCATATGTATGTACGGTAAATATTGTCTTGATGCACACTTCAGACAAAAATCTGTGGAAGTGGTAAGAAGTCTACATGTTAAAAATCAATATTCATAATTACGTGTTCAGTATTACCGTATTTCTCCGAATCCAAGACGATCCCCACTTTTGCCTTCAAAAATATTAAATCTGGCTTAAAATGTGCTTTGTGAAATCATAATTTTGTTTATAAAAAATTTTGTATTTATTTTGAGAAAATGTAAACACATACAAGTATCATATACATCCGACCTACTTCCTCGGTCATTTTCATTAGAGGTATCTGTTACTGCCTTTGAAAGTTCAGAGAATTCCTCTGCGAGGCCACATTTGTATCGTATCTTGTTTATGACCATTCCGACCTTGCGTTTTTCGTGCACAAACTTCACAATTTAATGTTCAACTTCTTTAAAGCATCCTTTTTGCAGGCCACTGAATGCATATTTTGTACAGTATGCATTTTTTAAGCTACTTTGTCTTCACGCCAACGGCGAACAATGGCTTTAGTTATACCATACTTCCTTGTGACTGCACAATTAATCTTCATTTCTGCGTGTTTATTAACCATTAACTTAAAATTGGCATCGTAATACCAACAAGAACCCGCTGAAAATCTGCCAGCAATACCTGTTCCATGTGTCCCTACAATAAAACAATCCAGTGCGAAAATATTCTTGCTCTCCATCAAACATTACTTGTATTAAGTGTCAGGTAAAGTAGACACATTATCACTCTGCCACTGAGTAACCGTGGCCTTTCGAAAAATTCTAAGGGTCCCATCCTTGCTATTCCAATCTGAATGACATTTCCTGTGCAGCTGGGGCTCGGAAGTATATTAGGATCGACCTTTCAATAAGCTCAGTTCGCGCGCACGTGGTAGCAGTCAGTGGTGTTCATTACAGTTAGGTCGCGAGTGCAGGATGATCCTTGATTTTTCACATGAAATTCTGAGGAAAATAATCTGTTGTCTTGGATTCCGAGAAATACGGTAATATTCACTTTGTTCATTCAATTTCCTATAAAAAAAACTTCAAATCTGAAATCACCTTTTTGTTTTTGTTTGAGTTGGTCATTGGCTTTTGTTTTATTCTGTTGCCTGCTGTCATGAATGTTGAGTGCACATATTCTTGGTGTACATTAGAAAGGAAATAAATATATCCAAGAGTTTGCTTTGACCCTGCCATACTCGCCCTATCTGCAGGGGTCTCTTTGAAAAAGTTCAGAATAATTTTTGTTTTTTCACAACCAGAATTTAAAAATCAACACGTAAACAATTTAACACATCTAATGAAAAGATCTTGCTAATACTTGAAATTATGCACACTAGAAAAAATATACCTGTGCCATATTATTAGCAGGAACATGGACAAAAATTACTAAACTTTAAAAATTGGTTCTTGGTGACAGAATATTACATACTAATATACATGAATTTTTGACTTCAATATGAAAGAACATTTAATTCTAAATTATTTGATTGCTGTATGATTTGTGTCCTGCAGTTCACTCGTGAAGCATAGTTGCTTTCATCAAACTTGTCTTCTTGACTTCAGATACACTGTGAGCATTTGTAACTGTGAGGTATCTTCAGGAGTACAGGCGTCACTTCTGGCATAATCAGAATTACTGTACTTTCGGCAGTCACTCTCTGAAACACTGAAATATGAAAGCACTTTAGAAAAATTCAGTGTTGAACTTGGTCCACCTATTGAAATAAAAACACTGGCTTAAGCAGAAGTAGGAAAGAACTGTTAAAAATGGTTTGGGGAAAAACAGCTAACGCACAGAATATCTTGTAAACAAAATAAACTTTAGACTTAATCTGCTAACAAAAATAAATTAATATACGGTATTCATAAGTTGAGCAAATCCAAATCCAGGCAAGGACAACTTTGAACTTCCACAGTACAAACATTTATGGTAAACATAATTCATTTGTTTAAAATAAAAGTATTGTAACGTGTTGAATAAATGAGTACAGAACCTGGTAGCGTCCTATTTCTAAGATTTATTAACTTAGCACTACAATTACAGATTTACACACACACACACACACACACACACACACACACACACACACACACAAAAATGATAGCCGAGATTACAACTTACGCAAGTACACTCACACGGTTCGCTCTCTCTCTCTCTCTCTCTCTCTCCAGGTTCTCCTCCAGCAGCCAGCCTCAAGGGACACACACACATGACATCAGGGAAACAGGAACGAGCCCTCTGCTGCAACAGGCAAATGCTCCATCAGGCTGCACTCTCCCAGGCCACACTGACTGCGCTCCAGCGAACTCAATCTCACTCTCTCTTACTCACTAACGCCGTCTCTCACTGACTGACTGTCACTCCAAGTTACTCCTCTCCTTATATACCTGCTCTGGGCCTTCTAGAACAGTCCGGATGCTAGATTTATCCAGGAATCTCGCGAGATGGAAGACTCCAGATTAATAGTCGAGTAATTTCCGTCATCCTCTGCTGTGGGGCCACAGACGGAGGCGAAAGGCCCGGCCTGCCACCAAGTGTTGCTCGGAATTGGCGCGCTCGAGCATAAGGGGGGTGTTACATGTTATAAACCTCATTTTAGGTCCGTATTGAAAATTTAACAGTTCAACAATGATAAAGGTGTTTTAATTTATTCCACCTATTCAATACTTATATTATCACGTATAGTTGTTACATAATTAAATTCTTAGTTACATGGGACATGTTTCGCCCTCAATTAAGGGCATCTTCAGCCTAAATACAATAATCAAAAATACAACTAAAATAAAAAGTGGACGTTAAATACAATCATCAAAAATACAACTAAAATAAAAAGTGGAAGTTAAAAGTTTAGTCTGTTCTTAAAATTCAGAACAATAAAATTGTGAAAAATGATAAAATAAAAAGATGCTAATGGAAAACTGTCTTATGATTAAACTATAATCTTGTCAGAGACTAAAACTTCTATTAAAATTCGAATTAAAACAGTTCATATAAAATATTGGAAAATCAAAGTGGTAGTAATAAAAAGCCAACGACATGAGGGCGTGTACACAAGCATAAACTTACAGTATGTTGTTTGGTAGCAAGATGGAAGATAACGATTTTGCTGAATATTTTGCATTTCATGCATGGAATGCTTTCTGTACACCCAAAAGATATTTGGGAGACATGGAAAATACTGTAGAAATCTATTGTGACCAACAGTTCAAAGGAAGGTTTCGTTTGAGTTAATTGACAGTAATGAATACCGTATTTACTCGTGTATTAGATCCCCCTTGGTTTTTCGAGACAAAGAAAATGCAAAAAATAAATCTTGCATTCAAGACACCCCAACATAATTCGTCAGAGAAGAAACTTCGAAGCAGGTACAAGTCTTATTGCAGCTCTGATGACATTGCGCAAATTTGTGAATAGTTTCATCTGTACGACCCACGCAATGAAAATGCGCGTCGAAGTCTGTGTTTTGTAGTTAAGAAATTTCCATCTCCGTAGCGTAGGCCTACTGCAGCTCTGACGACGTCGCACAAATAGGTGAATAGTTTCGTGTCCGTCCCGCGCATTGCTAGCATGCATCAGTCATGCTATATTTCTTGTGTTTTGTAGTTAATAATGTCCATCAGCGTAATGGTTAGCGCAGTTAGCTGCCGTTCTCGGGAGTCTTTAGTTAGATTCCCAGTACTGTACTGCCAGAGATTTACGAATGGCAGGAAGATTGATATGCAGTAAAAATGGTACATGTAACTCCCTTCCACTGCGGGTCTGTCTAAAAAGAGCTGCACCACCTCAGGATGAGGAAGCGAGTTTACTTTTATGTTGCCATTGACAGCCATTTAGGATTTACTTAGGTAGTTCCCTTTGTTTTGGTTCTTTCCAAATTCGTATGTTCATCACCAGAAGTTTCAGTCCGAGCTTGTGTTAATGTCATATGTTGTGTACACCTCTTATGTGACCCTCTCAGACTGATTGATGGTTCCGTCAGCTTCTGCTTCGAACGCTAGCGCTGTACCGTGTCCAGGGAGCCATCTGGTGATGAAGTACCATTTCCACTTCTATTATAACGTCTAAATTCAAATCTCATTGTTTGATAGTCTTTCTCGTGGACAGTCGAGATTTTCTTCTGATGATGTAGATCAAAGTTCTCTGCGAAACGTAAAGAATTTCACCTTACTTTCTTGACACGGCATAAGCCCAAAAGCCTATATCCTGAGTTTACTTTAGTTAAGAAATACTCATGGTTGTTGCTTTTAACATGTTCAGTACCTGCTTCTGAGCGGGACACTTGAATGCCTGGACCAGCCATTTTCATGCCCGGCCCTCTTGACGTGCATCACTTAATACAATTTACAATTACTCCTAAACTATACATGTTAGAAAAATGATACTTTGTGCTTACCTCTAGTAAATATTTAGGGTGTGATATCTGGTGTCACAGGTTTCAAAATACGTCAAATTTTATACGGCCTATCTGTATTTTCGGCATAATGATTACTGTCACCGAAGTGAAGAAATGAAAGAATATGAAGGAAGCATATTCGGAACATTGTATTAGAAAATATCGGAGTATGAGAAACAGGGTCTTCGGTCCAGTACATTTTTATATCAGGATTTTGCACTAATCGGTTTCCACGATTGCATGATCGAATTCTTTGTGAAAGGCCGGGGCACCGCACTTGACTCGCGTATAGATTGGTCTGCTCATACACATACTGATAAAATTCGTCATTTATGAAAATGCTCACGTAACTCAAAATATCCTGCTTATTTTCTGTTTGAACGTTTATACCTGAATTCTCTGTAAATGGTGGAATGGGTGGACAATAACTAGGATGATATGTATCAGGCACTTCACTTTTCTGTATAGGCCTATCGGAATTTCCTCGTCACTCTCACTTTCACTATCTGAGTCTATTTCAGGAATAAGTTCATCACCAGAATAATAATTGTGAACAATATCTAATAATTAATCTTCCGTAAGAAACTTCGTTTTATAAGCCATTATACTACAGTCGGTAAGAACGACACGCACTGCATTGGAATCTCAAGTACCATCTTGACGCGTGAGGAAGTGCTGAGATATTCCCGCTGAAACAGCTAAGATAAACGTGCCCACTCAACGCGAGGGTTATCTCAAAAATGTCAGCCACTTCCTGCTGCAACCAGTAATGCTGACTAAGGTGTAAGAATGCATAGATGACGAATATAAACAGCATTGCTTCGCGCGGAACATTAAACGTCTTACGCCGTCCACGGTCCGCAATGAGTTAATATAGCAGGCGAGATCATTAGCAAAGTGATTGTTTAATATTTCGTAACTCGGACCAGTATAGGTATTTTTTGGAGAGAAGTAAGTTTAATACTTGATAGTTACTATCCAATCATAACTTTTGTTTTACTCACCAGTATACCTAACAAATAATGATAATAATAATGATTTTATGTCCCCACTTGTAACGATTTCTGGAGATGCCAAACAAAACATACTAGGCATGCGTAAATAAAATAATAGAGATAATGAACGTACAAAATTGAACATTATGATAATAAAACGCATTACCGCCACACCTGTAGATATTCATAAATGCGGCAAACTTTCCTGTTGTTTATCTTTATTCTTTCCGTCGTGGAACGTTTGGTACTATCCGGGCGGATAGCATACCTAACCAAAACAATGCGGTCTCTCTTACCTCATTTTCAGCTGTTTAGGTAAATCCTGATGTGATAAATGTACATAACAAGCATGAAATATATTTAAAAACAAGGTTGGTTTTCAACAGCCGATATTATCAAAAGATTGTTTCCAGTCACTATGTATTAAATTCGGAAGTACTACTAGTAACATACGGTAGTTATCAGCTGGTGGTTTTGCACGCTTTCTACAACACGGCTTTATTCAGAAGGAGTGGCTTCTGCTACACATACACCAACTGGAAATATAAGAGACAATCTCCAGAAACCATTTGGGAACAGATTCTCACTGTTTGGACTCTATAGTCGGGAACAAAACTATTTTTAAAAGGTTCCAAAAGACGGAACCTCGAATGCTCTTGAAAGTTATTTTGTATCAATACTGTATAATATGATACCCTTATCTCTACAGGGTCGAGTGTGAAGTGAGTCGAATCTTCTTAGCGAGGTTTTACGACTGCATGCCCTTCCTGATGTCAACCTCAGAGGAATTAACGAGATGAAATGAAGGACATGATATGAGCAACCAAAACTGACTATATTTACTCTGAAGGGCTAAAAGTTGTGATAAACACTAATTGTATTTTTATATTTAGAAATACTGCCTTCTGACAAAAATAGCCAATATAACTCAAATACATTCATAAGTTTGTTAAAGAATAGTGTAGATTGTTTATATGAATAATTTGTAGCTTTTTATAGCCTAGAAGTCGTGTTCACTGCACAAAATTTGAGGTTATCGCATTTGGACCCTCCTTTACTTTTTTTGGCTGTAAAAGTGGGAGGAAAACAGGGTGTAATATGCGAGTAAATACGATATTCTTGTTCCTTTGGTTGAGAGAGTGAACATAACCTCTAGAAAACTCCCTATCTCACCATTAATGAAAATATTAATTGCTTTGAGATTTTATGCCACCTCTTCTTTTCAGGTGACTTATTGATTTATTATTATTTCTTGGTTTAATTGGAAAGATGTTACAAGTTGATACGTAGGCTTATTGAACAGTAAAGACTTACCTGGAAAATGAACTTAATCTCTTAACATAGCAATTATTTACAAAATTGTGATTTTTTTTAACCTAATTTTTTATTGTTAAAATGGACTCTTTACTGAGAAACAGTGACAGTGGTAACAGTGAAATATAAGCCGCTGAAAAGTTCCTGTTTCAAAATCCGGAGTATACTCGTGATATTTTTATGGGTTCTTCTTTTAACTTCCATGTAAAATAAATAACACAGCACTAAACAGATTGCAAGTAAGATAACACGTGACACTCATTGGGTGGTGTGAATAAAAATGAGTGTAAGTGAGTGAGCGTGTGCTCACTGAGTGCCTGAGTGTCTTCCTGCCGATGAGCTTCCACTCCGCATTTGCGGTGAATAAAAATATAGAGCGGAAGCACAGCGTACACTCGAGTGTCTGGAGCAGCCACTCATTGTCACTGATCAAGGTCGTGCACGTCCATGTTATATAACACCATAGACTGTGATAACACTTCGATGACTTCCGGGTAGTTCAATGCTTAAATGGACTGACAGTGTGGAATTCCAGTCCGCTTTTATCTCCATTTTAAAGGAACATACAATTATGTTTTCTATTGCTATTTGCTTTACGTCGCACCGACACAGATTGGTCTTATGGCGACGATGGGACAGGAAAGGCCTAGGAATGGGAAGGATGCGGCCGTGGCCTTAATTAAGGTACAGCCCCAGCATTTGCCTGCTGTGAAAATGGGAAACCACAGAAAACCATCTTCAGGGCTGCCGACAGTGGGTTTCGAACCCACTATCTCCCGGATGCGAGCTCATAGCTGCGCGCTCCGAACCCCACGGCCAACTCGCCCGGTAATTTTGTTTTCAAAGTCACAGTTGCGGGATAAGAAGCACAAGAAAACAAGTGCAATAAATGCAGTTCAGTGTGAACTACTCGCTAAATTTAACTGAAACATTTCTGTCCAACAACTGTTGGTAAAAAATTACAAAACATGAAGAGAAGACTGATATATAAAGTAGAATTAAAGGATACGGGAAACAAATGCATATCGTTAAATAATGGGAGAAGCGGCTGATGAATCTGATGCAGAGGGAGAATAACCCTACCATCGGTAGGTACCAAAGGTAGAAAATCATAGCCTGAATATTACGACATTAATAAATTGAGGAAAATGGTAGGCCTATAACATAAATAACAATAATTATGATGAAAATAATATATTGACACTTGAATGACATTTTTTAGGAGCCAAATCTGCAGGACCGGATGAGTTGGCCGTGCGATTAAGGGCGCACAGCTGTGAGCTTGCATCCGGGAGATAATGGGTTCAATCCCCATTGTCAGCAGCCTTGAAAATAGTTTTCCGTGGTTTCCCATTTTCACACTAGGCAAATGCTGGGGTTGTACCTTAATTAAGGCCACGGCCGCTCCCTTTCTACTCCTACGCCATTTCTATCCCATCGTCGCCATAAGACCTATCTGTGTCGGAGTGACGTAAGCAAGTTGTAAGATCTGCAGAACATAAGAATAATAGTGAAGTCTCCACCTTATCAATACATTTATTTATATACTATTAGTTACAATAATCACAGTACCGGTTTCGACCCTTCTAGGGTCATCCTCAGCTGTCATATGCAAATATAGTAATTAAAACATCACATAAAAAGGTGTTGTACATACATGAACATTGACCAGTTTGACAGGTCGTTTAAAATAAATTATATTACATGTTAAAATGAGTCCTCTCTTCTTCATTTATAAAACGATTCCATAATGTAAAAGACATGTCATTATAATGTTCTTGTTGATTTGATAAGTGTAAATTGAGCTTAGCACTGTCGTGTGTGCACTGATGTTCTTAAAGTAATCACTATTCTACGCTTAAACCTATAAGTAACTATTAAAAAAATTTTGAAATTTTATTCTTCTGGTGAAAATGTTGCTTATTTCACGATGTCCTTCTGTTGATAGTATGTGTGTCTTGAAGTGATCTGGAACTTTCTATGGAGAAATGTTGTAGCTACAATCAATACGGAAATGAAGCTTATAGATTATGATCAGATTGCAGAAGTTGTCATCCCTTCAACTTCCTACAGAGACATCTCAGAGAACTGTGTCAAAAACATTTTCACAGGTTTTGACATGAAGAGAAATGAAAGCAGATTACTAGATAAAATTCCAGCAAATGTTGCTTAGATGCAGGAAGCAAATTCAGAAGTCATAGACAGAGTCAGGCCGTGATACATCTACACTGGTTGAATTCTTCCTTTCCATTGCAAGTGGCCTGTACGTTAATGCTAGGGATGCCTTTTCTGTAAATGTAGTCATTCCCATGAATATGTGGCTTCTGAAGTTGTACACGAGTACAGTCTACAGTTCCGACAGCATAAGTGAAGCTCAAACGGTCTTGCCACTTAGCCCATGCTTCCTGCATCTAAGCAACATTTGCTGGAATTTTATCTAGTAATCTGCTTTCATTTCTCTTCATGTCAAAACCTGTGAAAATGTTTTGGACACAGTTCTCCGAGATGTCTTCGCCAACTCCACTCTGAAACCCAGGTTCACCATCATAACACAAGAAGATTTACAGTTTTTCTTCATTTGTTAGTGCACCACCTCGTGTTTCTTAGGAATGCCCAAGGAAATGCTCTGCTAACCATTTAGCATACTCCTTGAAAATCCACAGCCTGTTTCTAGTCATCTGACCGGGTCAGGAATGGAATGAATGAAGCGGTGAGGATAGGAATCGTGTCGGCTGCCAAAGCCTGTCTCCCTCCTCTGGGGCAATGATTAATGATTGACAGATGAAGTATAATGATATTGGAGAGTGCTGCTGGAATGAAAGATGACAGAAAAAACTGGAGTACCCGGAGAAAAACCTGTCCCTCCTCCGCTTTGTCCAGCACAAATCCCACATGGCGTGGCCGAGATTTGAACCACGCAACCCAAAGGTGAAAGGCCGGCGCGCTGCCGTCTGAGCCACGGAGGCTCTTCAGCATGCTCCTTACTGGACCTGTATAACATTCTGTAATCAAGTTGAGATGTTTCTCTTCTTTCTTTCTTTCTTTCTTTCTTTCTTTCTTTCTTTCTTTCTTTCTTTCTTTCTTTCTTTCTTAATCTGCTTACCCTCCAGGGTTGGCTTTTCCCTCGGACTCAGCGAGGGATCCCAGCTCTACTGCCTCATGGGCACTGTCCTGGAGCTTCAGACGCTGGGTCAGGGGATACAACTGGGGAGGATGACCAGTACCTCGCCCAGGTGGCCTCACCTGCTATGCTGAACAGGGGCCTTGGTGGGGAATGGGAAGATTGGAAGGGATAGACAAAGAAGGGGGAAGGAAGCAGCCGTGGCTTTAAGTTAGGTACCATCCCGGCATTTGCCTGGAGGAGAAGTGGGAAACCTCGGAAAACCACTTCCAGGATGGCTGAGGTAGGAATCGAACCCGTCTCTACTCAGTTGACCTACCGAGGCTGAGTGAACCCCGTTCCAGCCCTCGTACCACTTTTCAGATTTAGTGGCAGAGCCGGGAATCAAACCCGGACATCCGGGGGTGGCAGCTAATCACACTAACCACTACACCACAGAGGCGAACGAGATGATTCTCTGCGAAGTTTATATAATTTTCTTTTCCGATTAACCACCACCATTACCTCTGCCATACTATTGAACGTGACACTATCATTTGGAGTCACCTACTGAGTTAGCTCAAGGAAACATGAGCAGGCACTTACCGGAAAGAGTGCCTGCTTTATCTTTATTCACCAGAAATCTGGAGCACCCACTCTGCTACTCGAGCGACTGGAGTGTGTGCTCAAGGTCACAGGTCTGCTGTGAGTGACTGCTTCCGACAGGCGGTTTTTATTCACTTCATTGCGAGTGCCTGCTCTAAATTCGCAAGTAAAGAGTGCGTGCTCATTTTTATTCACACCACCCAATACTGTACAAGAAAGACATTGTTCATCTGTTTGTGGCTGTGTGAAATGCCCTAAAACAAGGATCAACACACAATGCACCTTAAAACGAGGATCAGCACACAATGCTACATCGCACTCCTTACACATGTACCTGGATTCCCTTCGTGCCTTCTTCCCTCTTGCATCGCGCACACTGCTACACATCCTGCACATCCTCGTTGGGTTTTGCTTCTTATCCGTTGGAGAAATCACCGAAGGAAAATGGCGGCCAATAAGTTGCATTGGGGTTGCTTTTGCTGATGGGCGACCTACTGCTTTTGGAGAAAAATTTTTCTCTGTGATATGCAATTGTTTTCTCAATGACGGCCACACAAAAGTTAAGATCATTCTTCTTTCCTCCATGATTTTTGAAGAGGACAAAAGCATTCCATACTGCTAGTTCCAAGAGGTGAGAAAATATCTTCCTATAAAACTTTTTTCCTCTCTTCTGTGGCATGAGTTTAGTTGCAGTGTGTTGATCTACTTTATCAACAACCCCTATTGTTTTATTATACGTGAACACAGATTTTGGTTTCACAACTTCGTTTCTCTGTCCTTGGCGTTTTTCCATTTCTGCATTATGAATAGTAGGTAGGATGCAGACATCTCTCTTGTCCTTCCATTTTATTGCAGTCGATGTTACCTCGCTGGAATGCTGCAATCTTCTCCTTGAGTTTCATGCTCCGGAAATTTGGAGGCATATCTGCTCAATTGACATGCACAGTGCCTAACATATTTGTGTGATTGGTAATCAGAATTTCGGCCAGTTGGAGAGAACTGTAATAGTTATCCACAGTTAGACAGTACCCTTTATTCAGCAGGGGTTTCATATGTGTCATAACTTGTGATGACATGGGTAGATGTTTGTAGTCATCATGAAATTTAGATCCCTTGCCCATGTATATGATCAGGGACCAAACATAACCTGTAGCAGACTCGCATAGCATGAATGTTTTGATACCAAATCTGGCTCTCTTGAGAGGGAGATATTGGACCCAGCCCAATCGCCCTTCATACACCAGCAAGCTTTCGTCAATTGTCGCATTCTTTTCTGGGGTACACACAGTTCTAAATTTAGTAGACGTGATTCAGGATAGGCCATATTTTGTTTAGTTTAGGTTGGGGATGATTTTATGCAATTGTGAATAATAATGCACAAGTCCTTAGCTTAAGGAAGAAGTCGACGAAAAATTGGTATAGTTAATACAGGTGTCTAGGACCAATACATTTGATATGTAGGTTTCTTTATAATGCTTTGCAGTATTGTCAGTGTGGTAAAAATGTACATTTCATCAATTGTCGTGTCTTTTTTCCATTCCGGCACATTAGTCTGTCTTGAGCATCTATTAGTCTCAGGCACCAAAATATCTATAAAATCGTCAATGAAGTGACTAATATAGAGCATAACATCTTAACTACATGGCTGGAAATGTATTTCAGGATTAGCCTTGAAAGGAAGACTGGTGGGGCAGGTGGTTGTGTTCCGGGAGTATAAATTTCATACCACTCTCTGGCACTTGCAATATCACAATCAGATGAACTTGAGCTATCACTTTCTTCTTCCGAACTGTCCTCAAAAACTTCTTCAGAATTATCAGAGACACTAAACTCAGTGTGAAACTCTTCTTCGCTCTCCATTTTCACGTAACAAAGTACACTTAGATAGCAATAAATATGGAAAAGACGCGAAAATGAGCTCCCTGAATTGCCGACATCCAGTACGGTTGAGTCAGAGACATCTTTTGGCAAAAATAGGAACCTGAAGTAATAAGTTTATAAATATTAGGTACTGATCAGTGAGGGATTTTACTGAGTGTAGTGTAAAACAAAAGCTGAAGGTTTCCACATATTCAATACCTACTGCTTGTTGTAACCTTAAAAAAAGTTACATATATTTGTTGAAACTAGTTTCGGTCTTACCAGAGACCATCATTGGTCAAAATCAAAATAAAGGCAAGACATGAATTTAAAAAAAAATATATATATATATATATATATGAAGCAAGTATGAAATTCAAGAAAAGTGAAGATTATAAAGACACTCATCACATTCACATGTCCTGTGCAAGCTCTCAGCTTTCCTCAATTTTTTTACTTTTTTATTTTCAATTTTTTAAAATATATCGGCCAAACAAATAGAAACTTTGACACGTACTTAGAACATGTAAATTCATGTAAATATAAGAGATTTTCAGCTATGGGAAAACATAATGATGAATTCAAACCATAAATTCACAAATATTGATCAGGATCTAAAAGTCTTAAAAATGGTTAATAAGGGGGCTCTGCTCAAATCTTTGAGAATTGTTTTGTCCACCTGGATCAATTCTTCAATCCCAATTTCAACCTTAATGTAATATCTGAAAAACAAATCCTTTATTTGATCTATCAATTCCTATTTTAAATAAAAATAAATTAAGTACTCTTAAATCCCCTTCCTTCCCTCCAGCAATCGCTCACCATTCCACATCCCTCAGCCCCACCTTAGGGGCATTTTTTACTTTATATTTTTTTTAGTTTTATTTTTTTCCCCTCCATGTTTGTTTCTGCCATGTTGGAAACAAATGAACATCTCAACACTTTCCCATCAACATCATTCTGTTCACACTTGTTTCAGCTGAGCTGAGTTCTAGAAGATTCCTCTAGTGCTGATATTTTAGTGTTCCACCTGGTCTTCTGTGGGGTGCAGTCTTCCAATTGTAGGAAAGCTGAGAGCTTGCACAGGACATGTGAATGTGATGAGTGTTTTTAAAATCTTTACTTGTCTTGAATTTTACACTTGCTTCATATACACATATTTTTGTTATTTTTTTTATTCATGTCTTGCCTTTACTTTGATTTTGACTGATGATGGTCTCTGGTAAAACCGAAACTAGTTTCAACAAATATATGTAACTTTTTTAAGGTAGTATTGAATAGGTCTAAACTTTTAGCTTTTGTTTTACACTTTATTGCTCTTCAATAGGGATTAATATGAAATTTATTACCTATGATGTGTGATTTCCCGAATATACTCGGGTATTTATTTTATATAGATATATAAAATCCTGGGTATACTCAGGCTTTTATGCTAAGAGGTTAAAAATAACATGCTACATTATTACCTTTCCTTTTTTCAGTTGATTTGTGCTGATTTATATCATGTTAGTCAACCAAACGTCAGTCGGATTATATCAGAAGTTTCTGAAATCATGGCATCCCACATCAAAAGATACATCAAATTTTTGGCAGACCAACATATCTTAAATGGAATAAAAGTTCAGTTTTTCAGAAAGGTGGCTTTCCAGGAGTTATTGGTCTTATTGATGGAACTCGCATCCTTATTAAAAGTCCTGGAGGGAACAATGCTAAAGAATTCTGCAACAGGAAAACATTCCTTTCGCTAAATATACAGATATCTTCGATATGCTTGCTAGATGGTCAGGTTTAACAGTGATATTACACTGAGGTCAAGTGAGGGGCACTAGGGGACAGTAGCTATCCTCGGCACACACCAACTACTTGTGGTGAAATTATCTGCCCACAGAAGAACTAGGAGTGCCGTTGAAAGGACCATCGGGAGATGGAAGAGAAGGTTTCCATGCCTATATTCCAAACTTCAAAATCAAGTGAGAATTATCACAGCTTGTCCAGTTTTATACAACATAGGGATGCAAGCTGGAGCTTAGCCTACAAGGAATACAAGGCCTGCTCACTCGCAGGACTCTATTCAGAAACAGTGTCCACCTGGCAGTGCGCGTCTTGATCACTGCAGCGCTAGTATACCACCTCACATCAGCATTCACTAGCATTGCTAACGGGAGTCAAAACCAGCACAAATTTACCTCTACACTACACTTCCTGTATATTATATACATGTTCACCTTTTAGCCCTAGGAGTTCAATTCAGCTGTGGATTTTCATTTCAGATAACACACACAACTGTCAAAATTTATGTCTGGCATTTTAAAGGATATAAGGTCTGCACTAGATATTTTTAATACCACACCATAGATTTTCAGTGAAAAGGAATGACATTTAACTATTTTCCTTGATATTTTCTTCTCAAGAAGTATTCTCGGCGATACTCATCTGCCATGCCATTAGCGTAGTTAGTGACAGAGGGGCGCAGAAACTTCTGCAGTATTATTCTGCTTAATTCCTCAGGATGATTTTTTTTTTTTTTTTTGGCTTTACGTCGCTTCAACACAGATAGGTCTTATGGCGACGATGATCACTTTTCCCATACTGTAGAATAGGATTTTTAGCAACATGTGGCAACAGTATTTCGGTTAATGTTTGTGCTATTTCTGGACTGCCCAGCGTTACAGATATCATTTCGTCCGTTAGTTGCCCCAGTTTCATCAGCAATGGAACAAACTTGGCTTTGGATACCTGAGACCACCTCTGTCTTCGATTTTTATTAATGACGGTAGTGGAGATGGACTCTGGATACTACTAATTTTATCAACACACTCTTGACATGGCATATGGTCTTCGACAACTCTTACCAAATACTCTCCAGTATATGACATTACACCACTTGACATAGAAACGCAAGGTGCTCCTTTGGTTTCCTTTTCGATGCTTTCCAGATGTCATAAAAAGAAAGAAATTTATAAATCAAGCTTTCCAGATGTGTTTGAAAATTTCTTGCTAACTCAGGATTCGTTACTGCCGGTTCATTGGAAAAAGGTACCTTTTATTTATTTTGTTCCGAAAAATAAGAAAACCATTTAGAATCTTATAGGAGACCATTTATTCCTTTTCTGGTTATTTTTCACGAAAAACTGAAAGATAAAAAGGAACTACTTATATTTGATCACTTTACATTCCACAACTATTCCTCTCTTCCTCCTGCATACATGAGCACATTAACTTACGCTCCGTGATAAGAATGGACAGCTGCACTCTTTGAATATTCCAAGGTTCAAATCACAATTGGCAATTCTTACTGTGAGTTTCATGTAGAGTATACCATGGAAATCATGAAAGTATGAGGGAGCCTCCAATATTTGTGCCAAATACGATAGTCATTACACCCGATATGCTAATGTTGATGAATCGTGTAACTACTAAATATTTTCATTCCTCCCCTGGAGAGGGAGGCAGGCTTCCTAGACGGTGACACAGACTCGGGCCAGAAGATTTGTATCTAAGATAATATTATCATCAGAACAGGAGCAATAATAATAAGTAACCTAATATTTGCCGTCACGTGGTCTGCATATTTACTGTATCATACTTTGTCTGCTTATCACTTTAATCCATAATTCCCTAGTTGGCTCTTGGCAAGGGAATTCATGGAAACTAGTTCCAGGAATTTCATTTCTAGAGCCTTATTTACAAAACGGTACGCAAAAGTTCATCATTGTAATGTATTTGACGTATTTTAACAGTAGGACGCCACCAGTAAGCATACAACGTGTAGAAATACCACCAACCGAGGTGTTCATGTGAGGTTGAATTGCAGCGCCTCTAGCGGCAAATATAGCATCTACAGGGCGGACAGCTATGAGTGGCTATTGGGCAGGCCTCGTATTCCTTGTAGGCTAAGGTTGGAGGAAGGAAGGGAAATCCTAGACGTTCCTGAAGTTGCTGAAAATATTAGGGGCAATGTAATTGGACAAAATTTTATAGACAGGCATTTTTATAATTTATTGCACTTCCATTAATTACATTATCCTTGTAAATTCCAAGTCTTGTTTCAGTTTATGAAACTGTTCTTCATTTCTCGCCATTTCTAATTGCTGCTTTGCTACTTATATTTCTACTGCTCTTTTATATATTCTATCAATCAATACTGATCTGCATTTATGGCAGTCGCCTCAGGTGGCAGGTTCCCTTTCTGTTGTTTTCCTAGCCTTTTCTTAAACGATTTCAAAGAAATTGGAAATTTATTAAACATCTCCCTTGGTAAGTTATTCCAATCCCTAACTCCCCTTCCCATAAATTAATATTTACCCCAATTTGTCCTCTTGGATTCCAAATTTATCTTCATATTGTGATCTTTCCTACTCTTAAAGACGCCACTCAAACTTACTCGTCTACTAATGTCATTCCACGCCATCTGTCCGCTGACAGCTCGGAACATACCGCTTACATGAATTTCATCAAATGTAACATACCACTTAGTCGAGCAGCTCGTCTTCTTTCTCCCAGTTCTTCCCAGCCCAAACTTTGTAACATTTTTGTAACGCTATTCTTTTGTCGGAAATCACCCGGAACAAATCGAGCTGCTTTTCTTTGGATTTTTTCCAGTTCTTGAATCAAGTAATCCTGGTGAGAGTCCCATGCACTGGAACTGTACTCTAGTTTTAATAAATAGTCTGCTTTGTCTATTCTTGATTGCACCTCTTCCAAAAATAAATTCCTCTTGCTAACCTAACCCCTATGGCACTAAAGCCCTTAAGGGCCTTGGCCTACTAAGCGACCGCTGGTCAGCCTGAAGGGCTGCAGATTACGAGGGGTCGTGTGGTCAGCACGACAAATCCTCTCAGCCGTTATTAATTGGCTTTCTAGATTGGACCTGTTATCTCACCGTCAGATAGCTCCTCGATTCTAATCACGTAGGCTGAGTGGACCTCGATCCAGGTAAAAATCCCTGACCTGGCCGGGAATTGTACCCGGGGCCTGTGGGTAAGAGGCAGGCACGCAACCCCTACACCACGGGGCCAACAAAGTCTTCTTGCTGCCTTTTCTAATTTCTGAAAGGAAGAAAGTTCCATTATAAAGTTTTGAAGTGCCATTAAATACTGTGCCCATATTATAACGTAATTATAATCAAATACAAATGAGTAAATGTACCTGGTGTGCTTGATTGCTGAATTTGTCTGTTGCCATTTATGTACTCCGACGCCGAGAATTCTCTGAAAATATATAAAAATAAAATGAACTTACCATGGTATAATTGTAATCGAGCAGAAATGGTTTTATTTGTTCTTGAATTTCATTTGACTGTTTTATAGATATATCAGTATTTTGATTCAGCAAGCAAATATGTACATCTATAAAATAAACTATATTTTAACTTTCAATAAATTGTTGACATGAGGTTACACGGATTCCCAAGAAACATAAGTCATCTGGGCTCCTTTAATTAAATCGTGCAGGGAGCTGTTGTTTTTGTTACCTCCTCTTCTGGGTCAACATATGGTACTAAACACCCTCTCAATCGGGAATATTCTGTGGCCTTGGTTAACTCACCACGTTCAGTTGAATTTAGCCCTCTCATGCATAAATGAATGGGATGAGGATAAAAATGTTAAATACAGTGTTTTTGTAATATCTGGGGTCCAATGGGTAACCCAAAGCTTTATTTCAGTAATTTACACCAAAACCTCTCCCCCCATGTCACTACAGCCCTTGAAGGGCCTTGGCCTACCAAGCGACCGCTGCTCAGCCCGAAAGCCTACAGATTACGAGGTGTCGTGTGGTCAGCACTACAAAACCTCTTGGCCGTTATTCTTGGCTTTCGAGACCAGGGCCGCTATCTCACCGTCAGATAGCTCCTCGATTCTAATCACGTAGGCTGAGTGGACCTTGAAACAGCCCTCAGGTCCAGGTAAAAATCCCTGCCCTGGCTGGGAATCGAACCCGCGGCCTCCGGGTAAGAGGCAGGCACGCTACCCCTAATCCACGCGGCCGGCGTAATTTACGCCAAACACCATGGAAATAACACCATGTCCACTGGAGTGGACTTCATGCATGAATAGATTCATCCTATGCATATCATTTCATTCACTGTCTTTCATTTTCTTGTGTGGAAAATGGCAAAGCAGTCTGGACAATGTGACACATTACTTAGTACAACTCATTTTCTCCCAAAAACGGAGGAAGAGGACCACAAAACTTATTGTCTGTCCTTGTCCATGTGGAACTGGGCTTATTTTTCATGTCATGAGAAGTGGATGCCTGCCTTTGTGATGTGTCTGAACCAGGGCGACCAAAATGCTGTTCGTTCTCCTCACCTTCTTCTGGACTCTGGAATAATGACATTGTGGGGGATCACAGGTGTTGCTTCCCAGTCTTCATCTACATCATTATCATTAGCAATTGTGCAGTCAGAGTCATCCGGATTTTTTTCAATTATCATTTGTATTGGAAAAAGAAAGTAATATTTTTTTTTTTCTTTTGCTAGCGGCTTTACGTCGCACCGACACAGATAGGTCTTATGGCGACGATGGGATAGGAAAGGCCTAGGAGTTGGAAGGAAGCGGCCGTGGCCGTAATTAAGGTACAGCCCCAGCATTTGCCTGGTGTGAAAATGGGAAACCACGGAAAACCATCTTCAGGGCTGCCGATAGTGGGATTCGAACCTACTATCTCCCGGATGCAAGCTCACAGCCGCGCGCCTCTACGCGCACGGCCAACTCGCCCGGTGATAGTAATAATAATAGTAATCATACTAATAGTAATACCAGTAATAATAATAATAATAATAATTATAATGTAATAAACATATGATGGTTGAAAGTAACTAAATGATGATTTTGCAAATATGCTCCCTATATTTCTATTGTTAGGCTATTATTATAATATAAGTATGGGTACGGTTTTAAAAATAAATTAAAAATACACGGATATACCATACTAACTACAGAAATCAGAATAATCCCGAGTACTGCGCATGCATGACATACACCACAGTGGGTACAGCCATGCTCATGGTTGTGACCATTCATGCATAAGGTCCACCACAGTGAACATGAACATATAGCGCAGTACACATACAGTGAGGAAGTTTCTGGATAAAGGAAATGTCTCACAACACCATTTGTACTATAATAAATGATATTATAATTTTTACGCTATATTTACATCTTCCCCATCTGATCTGTTTTTGACAAGCTCTATTGGTGAAAAATATCTAATTCCCTCCATGGGAACTTAGAATTTTCCATACAGAAGGATTTTGTCGTTATTGTGGGACCATCTACATAGCTATCGGTCACACATTTGTAGAAGAAAGGCGCCTGCTGCTTCAACAGTTGCTTTTTCCGCCATAAGAATGCAGCACTGAACAGAACACGTCCACCAGAGTGGACTTCATGCAATAGGGGATACGGATAAAGTGCTATTGAGCTCTAATATCGGCCCATAGCAGCTGTCCACTGCAGTGGACGTGATGCATGAGAGGGCTAGACTGCCAGACCTCACACCACGAGGTATGAGGGTGCATGTTGAGTACTCAGCTGGCTCGTCCATTGTGGTAATTAGTATCTACAGAGCCAAAGTTCGAGGACTTCAGGGAACTAGTAGTGATGATGACAAATAATTGAAAGTGAACACAACAGCGATACACAGAAAGTAACTAATGATGGTGAGGAAGATGATGCAGGAAGTCAAGAGATACTTTTATGGAAAAAAATCGGTTCAAGTGGGCTTTAGATGAACCCACAAGAGACGTCATTCTTGTGCGCTTATATCTTCCAGCTCTCCATCGCCATGCAAGAGTCGGTGAAAGTGTACAACTACACACTCCGTGGGATTTGATATTTAGTGAAGCCCAGAAACAAAAATATTGGAATTCTATATATTACCAGCTAAAGGTTAATATATTTTTTCTTACAATTTGTTTTACGTCGCACCGACACAGACAAGTCTTACGACTATGATGGGGTAGAAAAAGGCTAGAAGTAGGAAGGAATTGTTTGTAGCCTTTGTCAAGGTGAAGTCCCAGTATTTGTCTGGTGTGAAAATGGGAAAACCACAGAAAACCATTTTTAGCGCTGCCAAGAGTGGGGTTCAAACCCCTTATGTCCCAAATGCAAGCTGACAGCGCTGCGTGACCCAAACATGAGAGCCACTCGCTCGGTTTTAAGGTTAGTATTAATTACATTGTAACAGATTAATAGTATCTACCTTCATTGCCAGCTGTAGGTGCTTTGATTATACCACCTCCTCTGTTTGATGCTGGCTGAGAATCAGTTGCACCATTTCCTGATAGAAAAGAAAGTAAACACTGATTGGAACTCATAATAATCTTTATGAGGTAGTGATTCTATAATGCTAGCATGCAAAATTCCTTTATAGTTGAATTTCACAGTTATTAAAAATATATATTTTTTTAAAGAAATATAAAGGTAGGCCTAGATTTTGTTCAGTGAATTCGACATTGCTCCCCCCTCCCCCCCTCCTCCTTCGACCTACCTGTGACCAAAAAAAAAAATCTTGGACTCGAGTTAAATTTGTAACGTGAAGCAAAGCCTCTGAGAAATGCACAGTGGAGTGAATACTTCATTCAAACTTGAGACTGGTAGCAGTTTGAACTATTTCATTAAAATTGTTACGGAGTTATCCGTGGAAGTCAGAGGTGAAAGAAGGTGCGGGCTGGAATGGGTCTAACTACAAGTTTGAAAGATGAATTAAAATTTCAACAAAGGTTATATTTTCAAAATTTAACAATGGTGACATAGAATTTAGAGCGTGCAACAAATAACAACCAGTTAAATCAGGTACAAGGCAACTTTACAAATTCTGGACTACGAGCCCCAAAGTCTGAGCTCAGCGCTCACACCCACAAATTACCAAAGGGCAGAAAACCCCTTCGTTACATGGAGCTCTTGCTCCCGCTTAGTAATACCAAGCCTCCTAGAGGCACCTTCCAAAATACCAGAAAGAGCTGGCCTGCTCTCAATTTTACAAACCTATCAAAGGCCACAACAAACTTTACTTCTAACTGCCCTCAAGGCACACAAAGAAACGGGGGTATTTAATACCCAACCTACAGGGCCTTCGCATGAAGAAAACAAAACATCAGGTTAAGTTACTGGCCCAAAGTACAGAAAGGACTGGAGGCATGAGCTTGCACTCCTAAATACACATTTTAAATCCTAAGTGGCTCTAGGCCGATACACAGGGGCTAATCCCAAGCTAGGGAGGTGACTCGTATGAGAAAACTTTAACACATTAAGGAAGAGAAGAAACGGTTACGAAAACGTAGTCACCTCAATTTCAAATGAAGGGGAGCTCGAGAGGGTAAAGCACTCTCTATCCCCGAATTAAATTTCAAGAAAACAGAAGTTTTACCAGGAAAAGGGGTTTACATGTTTAATAGTTTACATATGAAAGGTTTCGAACCCTCCCCGAGAGTTAAACTGCTGAGCTAGGAAGAAATAAAGATGTTAAAAGGCCATTACCTTGTTGGAGATCTGTTACCCGAAGAAAGAGGCGCTTCCCGCCCCCTGCTACATATCCACACACTAAGCTAGATGTTACTGAAGTGGCCCGGAGACAAGAAAATCTGCAGTTTTTATACCCTCGTGGAAAGTTCAAGACCTTTCATGAATGATAACAACCCGCCCTCAAACTTTTATTGGCTACAGTACACAGTTACAAAATTGGAGAAGAAAGCCCCGATTGGCCGAAAATTAATTACAGAAATTCCTGATTGGCTACATTCAAAACAGGCGGAAAGAAAGGATTAATATTGCCAACCCACAAACGACAGAACAAAATTTAGTAAGGAGAAAACTTATGAATACAAAATTTCTCCAAGAAGGTTCATTCCTTCACACCAGAGCGCATTATCATAGTTTTTGGTCGAGACATCTGTTAGAGAATGTCCACACTTCTAGATCAATGAAAAACAAAAGCAAATCAGAAACACACAGTGACATCTTCTGATAACCAGTAGAGTTAGTTCAGTTTTTAAAGTTCAGAGCTTCTCCTGTAGAGGAGTTTCAATTGGCGCAAGATTTGAACTTGCGTCGTAGAGGTGTACTGCCCGGTACAAAAATAATTATCCATTAATGCATCCCATTCTTACCTTTGGTGCTCTGTAGAATGAGGACATCGTCTACTAACACATGCTCCAGATCCACTTATCGCTATCAATAAAATCTCTCATTTCAGTATCAATATTGCAGCAAGAATCCAGTTTAGGATTATTTCCTGCTGAAGTTTCTGGAGGTGGACCTCCTCCAGTCTTCACGACAGCTCTTTTCTCCGCAGCCAGCTCGGCCCTCTGCGAAATTTAATATTCTCCCACATTTTTTGCAATTGTACAACATCCTTCTGAAAGAAGAACATTTTTAAAATAAAATAATATTCAGTATCTACAGTATATAAAGAGCTGTAGGTGTAGGGATGTAGTGACCCCATTGCCCAGCGGGAAACCACTGCAATCAGCTACCCGAGTATTGGCAGGAAAACGATAACATTTGAGGAAATGCCTGCTCCCAGTCTTGAACAACTAGGATGAAATACGGCAGAAAGCCTTCTCCACAGTTTCATAAAATTGTCCATCTCTCATCTTCACACATTTAGAATTGTAACTCTAGGATTTATCCTAATCTCAAGGTGACACCTTAGACAGTCGACCATGATAAGTCTCTTGAAGAAGAATTCTACCGACTGCAATAATATATTGACTATTTTCACCATTTTGGTCCTATTGACTTACTGTATATACAAATTTCTATAAAATAACTTTCCGCCTTGTCAATACTTTATACACTTTGAAAACCTACAACCTGTTTTCCAGTCTTTGACTGGATCAGGGATGGGATGAATGAAGCATATATAGGCTATTGGTACGATGGGGTCGCCACTCCCAAAGTGATTTATGAATGACTTTATACACTTTATTCTATTTAATTACCGTACATGTACATGTTTCGAGAGCCTCTGCTCTCTTCCTCAGCGGTGCCGAATACTAATTATCTTAGGACTATGGTTCATTGGTATCATATTTCAATTATATATTAAAATATATTAATTTTAAATTAGTTACAATATTACTGTAAGTTTTTCTTTTGCCCATTTACATTGTCATTTGTCACATATTTTACCAATCATAAATGATAAAATCTAATTAAATTAATCTCTCTATGTTAATTTATGTCCTTATTAATATCTGAAAATTAATAGTAACTCTTTCTTCATCTTCTATAAAATCTATAAAATTATTCTCTATCCTGAATTATAAAATAACAAATAATAAACAGCCACTTTGTAAATTAAATTAATAAACTACATTTATGAAGTTAGTCGTTTTATTAAATATTTCTTCACTCTTCTTTCTTTACGTCTGCTTTAATTTTCTAGACTTCTTATAAATTAGAATTTTCTCCTCTTACTCTCTTCCAACTCCGTAAATAAACAAAACCAAACAAACTAAAATTTAGAGACTCTTTACGAAAAAGAAAACGACGACTCAGATATTTGGAGAATTTTCATTTTTCATTACTTCATTCCTTTAATTTATCCACAAATTGAAATGATGTGATGTTTGTCTGAACCCAAACAATATGTCCTCCTTCCCTCCTTGCTACTTTGCTGTTGGTTGCGCGATGATCTGCTCGTTGTTTCTAAATAAACAAACTAACAACCAACCTTTAGCGACATGTTTTTTATAAAAAAAGATGATATCTTAGATGTTCAGAGAATTGTATTTTACTTTAGTTCGTCTTGTTGTCAAATTTTAACCATGCTCTCAATATATACTTGTGTTGGTTTGAAAACAAACGTGTTCTACTCTCTGCTGTCAGTGACCTTGTTGTGCTCGCTGCTACTAGTCGCTGTGCTGCCAGTTACGTAATGTAGGGGGTGGAGGGGAAGCGTACTTGTGGCTCGGAACTATTTCTTTCTCTCTCTCTTTCTTTCCTTCCTTGTATGCCAATTTGTACATCGCATTTTCTTCATTTAATGGTTCATTTAAGTTGTTTTCATTATTGTTTTCCTGATCAGTATATATATTTATCTTCTCCAAAACATCCATTAGTTTTCCTTTTGTTGTCGTGTGCAGTATTTCCATATCTTTGTCTATTTCCGTAAAATTATGATTGTGTTCCTCCATGTGTTCGCCCATTGCTGAGAACCTCCTATGTCTTATCGCATTCACGTGCTCCTTGTATCTCATCTCTAAACTCCTCCCTGATTGTCCAATGTATTTTTCCCCACAATTTTGGCACTTGATACAATATACTCCTGATTTACTAAATCTGTTGGATTTGTTGACCTTATGCGAGTTAAATAAAATTTTCTTGTTACTGTTGTTTGTCTTAAACGCGACCTCAATGCCCTTTTTGTTGAATATCCTTTTAATTCCGTATGAGTGAGTGTTATGGAAAATTATTACTGCTACATTCCTCCTTTCTTTCTTTTCTTTTTCCAAAGTTGATTTTTGTTATTTATTAACTTGTCCTTTATTTTATCTACATATTTCTTGGTGTATCCATTTTTCTTCACGATCTCATATATGGTGGTCATCTCTTTTTCGAACGCTTGTCTTTTTAAGGGAAACTTAAGGGCTCTGTTTATCATATTATAAAATGTTGCTTTCCTCTGCTGTCCTGGATGGTTGGAGTCCTTCCTAATAATTGTACCAGTGGTCGTTTCTTTTCTATAAACTTGATATTCTAATTCCCTCCCATTTCTCATTATTTTGACGTCCAAATAGTTCAGTGATCCTCCTTCCTCTGTTTCTATTGTGAATTTGATATCTTTGTCTATTTCGTTCATCCTTTTTAGTATTTCTGCCGGGCTTAATTATTTCTCATCTATGATAATAAACACATCATCTACATATGTCAACCATTTGACTAATCCCTTAATTTTCCCAATTATTTTATTAGATTCCACATGGTCCATGTAAATATTCGCCAGAATACCCGACGCCGGGGAACCCATAGCTAATCCCTTTTCCTGTTTGTATATCTTGCCGTTGAATCCGAAATAATTGTTCTCTATTACGTATTCTAACAATTTGATAAATTCTTCGACCTCTACTTTACTTAAACCACTATGCTCTGTTAAGTTTTTCCTAACAATATTTATTGTTTTAGATGTGGGGATGTTGGAGTACATGTCTTTAACATCTAGACTATGAATTGTGTAATTTTCTTCCATTCCAATAAACCTTGTTTTATTACAGAAATCGTTTGTGTTGTTGACTGTTGTCTCAGCTGTGAATTTAATGTGTTTTTAAAAAAATACTTGTATAAATTTGGCTAACCCGTACGTTGGACTACTTCTCTAGTTTACTATCGATCTTATGGGAATGTCCTGTTTATGGATCTTGGGCAATGCTCTCATGGTGGGCATTCCCAGGTTCATATTTTTTAGACTATTCGCATCCTTTGAGTCCATAATAAATGTTACCTCTTTCAACATCTTTTTTTAATTTTTTTGAACTACGTTCGTCGGATCTTTCTTAATTAAACTGAACTTGTCATTCATTCCTGTTTATTCATTAGAACTACTGTTACCCTTGTCTGCTTTGGTTACTGCGATGTTATTGTTTTCGATTTTCCCTTTCAATCCTTTAATTTTCTTATTCATTACATTCACTTCTTTATCTTTGTACTCTATTATCTTGGACAGTATTTTCCCTACTTCATGTCTTGTTGCTTCTTGCTCCTCAACTTCTACTTTGGATATGACTTGTTCTACTTCTGCTACTATTTCCACTATTTCCTTTTATTATTATTATTATTATTATTATTATTATTATTATCTTTACCCATTTTCATCCAATTATGTTTTGGTCCCTTTTCCAATATTGCCATTTCTTCCGCGCTAAACTCCATTTCTGTTAAATTCTTAACCGGGGGATAGAAACTAATTTCATCATTATTCGATCTCTTATTGTCGTCTTTATCGTCTCTTTCCTCTTCTTTCCGGCCCTTCAGTAATTCAAGTTTTTTTATCTAATGCATTCTGCTTTTTTTTTTTTTGAGAATGAAATACAATGAATTCTCTACATTATCTACTATATCATCCCATACTAGACCTGATACATCTTTCGTGATCTGCAGATGAAGGTCATATAAGTCCTGGTTCAGACGACTTTTTTTAATGTATAAAAATCTAATTTCACTTTTTAACCATATTTGATTCACCTTTAACTGAGTCACCCTCTCATGTTTTCGCAAAATGCCCCTTCTCTCTACCGACTTCAAGTGCTTTGGAATTAAATTATTTGCTAGACAATCCTTAAGAAATTTCAAGTCCTTAGATATTTTGGCTATTTTTATTTTTGTGTTTTTAAATTTGTTCATTAATTTTCTAGCCTGGCTGGCATGCTCAGAATTGACTATTTTCACCATTTTGGTCAGTATTGACTTATATACAAATTTCTATAAAATAATTTTCCGCCTTGTCAATACTTTATACACTTTATTCTATTTAATTACCGTACATGTACATGTTTCGAGAGCCTCTGCTCTCTTCCTCAGTGGTGCCAAATACTAATTATCTTAGGACTATGGTTCATTGGTATCATATTTCAATTATATATTAAAATATATGAATTTTAAATTAGTTACAATATTACTGTAAGTTTTTCTTTTGCCCATTTACATTGTCATTTGTCACATATTTTACCAATCATAAATGATAAAATCTAATTAAATTAATCTCTCTATGTTAATTTATGTCCTTATTAATATCTGAAAATAGTAACTCTTTCTTCATCCTCTATAAAATCTATAAAATTATTCTCTATCCTGAATTATAAAATAACAAATAATAAATAGCCACTTTGTAAATTAAATTAATAAACTACATTTATGTGATGAAGAATGTCCCACAATTTGGAACAGGAACAGGATTTTTGGTCAGCCTTAAAATAATAAACTCAGTTCAAGAATTCAGATCACAGTCTCCACGACTCTCAACGCTCACCTTAAAGGCATCTAATAAAATCTATACTATAATAAATGCCCATGCTCCCACTAATGATAAAAACAACTCCTCAAAAGACCAGGAGGAAACAGGAGAATTTTGGGACCTATTGGACCAGACCATAGATAACATCCCCAAACACCATATAAAATTATTAATAGGCGACTTCTACGCTCAACTAGGCAGAGAAAGAAAATACCGTGACATCATCGGAAAATGGCCAGCACACAAGAAAACAAATAAAAATGGAGAGAGACTAGTTGACCTGTGTAGAAACCATAATTTAATCTCAATCTACATGTTTTAAGAGGAAACCTCAAAAACTCAAAACATGGAAACACCCTGACTACACTAAAGGAGAATGGCAACTGGACCACATCTGCATGGACAAATACCACCACAAAGAGATCTATAACGTCAAAGTCCTCCGAGGAATAGACACAGGTTCAGATCACTACGTAATTACAATTAAACTCACTCCCCAGAGGAGACAACAAAAGCAAGCCCTTAAAACTAAAAGAAAAATAGATCCTACCCAGCTAATCAACAACAAAAATTACCAGAAAGCAACTGAAAAAATAAAAATCACAGACAAACTTGAAGACTTAGTACACAACCTTAAACAAATTGCAGAAGACCTAGCTCCAATTAAACCACGTAAAAAACACCAATGGTGGAACAGTGAATGTGATGAAACAGTGGAGAAAAGACATCAGGCATGGCTATTACATCAGTCCCAAAAGACAGAAATATCCTATCAAAAGCTAGTAAAACAGAAAAGAAACTACCCAAGTCTTAAGAAGAATAAAAAGACAACATCATAAGGACACCCTGCAGTTAATTGAAGAACAGTTCAGTAAAACTAAATCAAGGGACTACTACAAAACCTTCAGAAAGCAGCTCCAAAAATATGAACCCCCGACCCTACTGATGAAGGATGAAGATGGTAAGCTGGCCCATAACAATAAAGACAATGCAGAAATTCTGGCTAAACATTTCAACAAGCTTTTAAATTGTGAGGAACCTACAGAACTCCTTCATTTGGACACCAACACCCCGATAAAAACATCACCAGAAAACATCAATCCCCCCACAATAAAGGAAGTCTACCAAGCTCTGAATAAATTAAAAAACTACAAAGCGCCAGGAGAAGATCAGACCTTTGCGGAAATCTGGAAATATGCAGGAACCTCAGCAAAAGTTGCCCTCCATCAACAACTTGTCTCTATCTGGATTAAAGAAGAACTACCAGAACACTGGACAACAGCCCTCATTCATCCTCTGCACAAAAAAGGGGACAAAACCGACCCTAATAACTACAGGGGAATCTCTCTCCTAGACATAACATACAAAATATTTTCAATAATCATCCTTAATAGGATAAGTTTACAACTTGAGAAAGAACTAGGAGAATATCAAGGAGGTTTCAGACCCTGGAGGAGCTGTCCTGATCAGATCATGAGTCTTAAGTTGATAATGGACTATAACAGGAGAAGAAACAGAGATATGGTGATAACATTTGTAGATTTCAAGAAAGCTTATGATTGCATCCATAGAGAATCTCTGTTTAAAATTTTAAGACACCTTGGACTACACCCCAAATTAATAAACATGATAAAATTGACTCTCACCAATACCAAGTCAAAAGTGAAGTTTAGGGGTGAAACATCAGAGACATTTGAAATTAAAACTGGACTACAGCAGGGAGATGGGCTCTCACCACTATTATTTAACTGTGCTCTAGAAATGGTAATGAGGGAATGGTTTAGAAAATGTTCCCCCAAAATAAAGATTGGCCGAAAAATCAAAACAAATTGCCTGGGTTTTGCTGATGATTTAGCATTACTAGCAGTGGACATAAAAGAAGCAAAAACCCAGATATCAGAACTTCAAAACATTGCAAATAAAATTGGCCTCAAAATATCATTTGAAAAAACAGAAATTATGCCCCAAAAACCAACACAGCTAAAAGAAGTCACCATAAATGGTAATAAAATCAAAATAGTAACTCAGTTTAAATATCTTGGAGAAGTAATAACACATAACTTAAATGAAAAAATCTCAATCCAAGTAAGAACAAATAGATTAGCTAAAGCACAAAAATTAACATGGGATATCTACAAAAAGAAATGTCTATCAATAAATACAAAAATAAAACACTACAACACAGTTATAAAACCGGAAGCTACATATGCAGCAGAAACACTCTTTTACCTGAATAAACAAACAAAGAGTGACAGACTTCAGAAAATTGAATGGAGGATTGGAAGAACCTGTATCAACAAAAAATATCAGAAAGATGGACAGTGGCGGTTAATACCTAACAAAGTCGTGTACAAAGAGCTAGAACCCATTACAGATACTATGCGTAAGAGGAGACTGGGATTCTTTGGACATATCATGAGGATGCAGGACTCGAGACTTCTGAAACAACTAGTACAACACAATCTCGTCTCAAAAAATACCACAACAGGATGTAAATGGATCAGAGAAGTAAGAGAGGATCTGAAGGAAATAGGCCTTACAACAGAAGACACCAAAAATAAGATAAAATTGAATACAAAACTCAAGAATACAAACTGTAATGTGAAAATGGGAACTAATATTTACTGGACATAACTGAATTATTACATCAAAGCATCTAAGTGTATTTATTTATTCATCTGTCATGTCGACTTGTGTATCCAGCCGTTATCTGTATTATCGGTCATTGTTGGAACTGTTTCCTAACTGTGGAAGTTACCAGACCAATTTAATTCAAGTTATCTATCCATTATCGTCAGGCATTTGACTGAACTCTGTAGTGCGCCGAATTATCATTTGTAACTTCTGCGCATTTTCGCGGTGCACGCATTGAATTATGGGACTGCCTCTCGGGTAGCTCGGTGTGAGCTCAGTAGTCGGCTGTAGTCAGCTTGCCGTTACTCTCCAAGATGGCTGTGTTGTATGGAGTTCCCAAGCAGACGGCTTGGCGAAAAGGGAAAGCTATTATAATGGAGCTTGACTCCGGCGGTTAAGGAGTAATGTGAGGGCTAGGCCCTATTATTCCTTCAAAGTTATCCAGTGTGCTCCAACCCTTTTTTGTTCTTAATGTAACATGTAAACTTGGTGCAGTGAGTTATCCGTTATCGGAATTTAAAGTTTCAAGTGTCTTGTAAGTTTGGATATCTTTACTCCAAGTAAGTACTGAAAATTATAATTTATTGAAGGGATCCCAGTCGTTCAGGCACCTATGTGAGTAATTTCATCTTGGACATGAGCAACATTATAAACGACTATTTTGGTATTGGTTAACCTTGTAAGCAAAATCTGATATATATTTGAAGTGAATGCATTTGAAAAAGAAAATTTAATGTAATGTAGGGAGCTCGAGGATCGCTAGTTATGCATCTATGAGGTGATATTTTGTGTAAGTGATTTTATCTTACGTTTTTGTCGGGGTGCATTATTGCCAACTGTGTTTCTTGATGTTCATTATGATGCCGATTATTATTATTATTATTATTATTATTATTACTTTTATTTTTTGGTAATTCATTTCGGTGCGTGTTTTCTCCCTTAGTGTTGTCCTGTTTGGTTGATATTGCTGTCTAATTTTGTCCTATTGCCTTCGTGGCTGGTTATCTGTATGTAATGATTATCGCATTGTTACGGGCCTCAATTAATGACACCTCATATTCGCATCGTAGCGCATTCCACGGCCCCCTCTGTTCTAAAGTATGTAAATCGCTGGTGATTTAATTAAGTAAGGCTAATGTAAACTGGCACTATCACCTCTTGGATAAATGATAATTATTATTATTATTATTTTAATAACTTAAAATCTTAAAATTGAAATTTGCTGGTCGAAATTAAGTTTAATAATGGGACTTTTCTTTCGTTGTCTTATTATCTTTTCTCCCATTGTTTGGGTTCCTTGCTTTTGTCTTTATTACGTCATGTCACCCCTTCTTATCTTATCTGATGATACGTTAATATTTTGGGTGGCTTTGATGATTATTATGGGATCTTGGCTTCGCGTCGGTAACGGGTAGCTTCTGTTTGGTTTTCGGTGTCCTTTATTATTTTTATGAGTGCACCGTTAATTGTAAATTTCCTTTAATATACTTCGTTTTGTTCGGATTGCTGTGCACTGTTATTTTATTGTGTTTTCATCTAGCTCGTTTCTTTAGTTTAATGTTTATTCGCGGTTGGAGCCACTAAATTTTCTTCTTTTTCGTGTGTCCTTATGTGCGTCTTGTAACTTAGAATTTTGTAGTGTAGCAAATTTCAGTTTTAAAGTGTTTTTATATCGCGGGCCCGCATATCGGTTGCAACCAATTTTTAAATAATATTATTTTCTGTACGTAAGGTAATGAGTTATTAATGAATTTTCAAACCTTAATTTCGGCGGAAGCCTATGTTAATGTGAGCTTCATTTTTCCTTAATTTCTACTTTATTTTAAAATACTGTTTTCCTCGTCTAGCTTGATTGCATTTTTAAATTTCAGAAAAAGAATTTTATGTATTTTTTTTTATTGTTCTTATTTTATACCATTTTCAAATTACATTTGCTTAGTAAATTTTCTTCATTTCAAATTTATCTGGTGTGTCATTTAGTAGCTAGCAATATTTACCTGGCAACCTGTCAAAGTTATGTAAGATCCTGGCCTTTTTAATTCTCGCTTTGCCTTCCACGCTTCACATTTTATGCTACTGCCTTTCGGTAAGTATTGTGCTTGTTTTCTTCTTGATGTTTGTGCTTTTCTTTTGAATGTTTGGTTTACTAATTGGTAAGGTTGCAGTAGTGAGTGGTAGCAATTCGCTGTGGTTATTGTTATTGTTATTCTAACACCTTGATAAGTTGCCCAGGTCAACATTACTAGTTGCTCAAAATAAAATAACTGGTATTTAAACTTGTATTTGTAAGACCAAGTGTAAAGTCTAATCTAACTGTTGTCTGTTTCATGTCAATCATGGAGTCTCGCCCCTTGCCAGTTCCTAGAATGTTGCGGAAGCTGGAGTTAAGCTATGAGGTGCAGATTCGCGGTAGGAAGCCATCCGGTACTATCCAGGGTGACGTAGAATTACTTTCAGAAATTGCTGATCTCCCCATTGTTGTACCTGACATGTCAGAAGCAGAGATTGGTGAGTCTGTTTTGTTCATTACTGATGCCTTAGATGAAATAAGTGAATTAACTGATGCCTTTAAAACATCTCAACCTTCAGAGTACCAGGTACAGAGACAAATAGCTCGTGTAACGCATTACACGAATCGCCTCCAGGATCTGTTTACCTTAAAAATGGATCGGTCCACTCTGAACCAGTGTACCGTGTTGCTAACTAGGGCTGTTAACATATCTGCTGATTTGAACGTCATCATGCAAACTCTTAAATTGGGAAGTATTAATATTAATGCTGGTTCTCAAGATAATGACCCCAATATTTCTGCTGCTCATGATTTTAACCAACCCATTTCTGGCTCTGTTTTGGGTAATCACTCATTAGCTGCTTTTCATGGCCAACCTGTATTATTGGTTGATAATCCTGGCATGCTAAGGTGCGATAATGTGAACCCTGTTTGTGATTTGCTTAAAGGGGTTAACAAGTTGTCCATTGATTCAATTGAGGAAACAGTGTCCTTTTTGAGATTACTGGTCGAGGTAAAAGAGACCGCAAATTGTTTTAAACTTAGCTCTTCCAGTGTATTCCGAACCCTATTTTCCCATTGTGTTGGTATCCTTAAATCTGAGATCTTAGAAGCTTGTTCGGGTGATACTACCTTGGACCAATTTCATGATGGAATTTTAAGGAAGTTTATACCTTTCAGAGCGCTCAAGGATTTAACTGCAAAACATTGTTTTCGGGTACAGTTGTATTCTGAAAGCCTGTTTAACTATGTCAATGACCTTAAGTTTTATTGTAATGTGTTCAGGCTATCTATTGATGAGGCAAATATGGTAGATAGTATAATGAGTGGTGTATCCCCTGAGTACCGTTCATACCTGTCCTTTAGGAAATGTCCTGAAACCTTTAGTGAGCTGAAAGTGGCTTGTATTAAGGCTGAAGAAGCCAAACATGGTGATAGTTGTAGACCTGTTAATGTACCCCCTCCAACTGGTCCTTCTCCTAGGCAGTCGTCTGGCCTGAACGCCAGTAGTTTAGGTGCTGTTTCAAAAAAATGTTTTGCTTGTGGGTCTAAAGACCATCTGAGGAACAAATGCCCATTGGTAAAGAGGAAGAATTTGCCTACTAGTAATTTTCCTAGCCCCCAATTTCAAGGCGTTGCTTACCCGGTGCCAAATTATCCACCTCCCTCTGCTAATTTCAACTTGAGTAATACTAATCAGCGCATCTGACTAGGTGAAAGTACTGATAACGCAAGCCCCTCCATGAGTAATTTGAATGACCATGATAATACTTATGTCTATGATAATGATGTTGTTTGTCCTGGTGACTGTAAAAGTATTTCAGGGAGTGTCCATTCTAAAATTCCGATTATTCCTGTAGAAATCAATAATGAGCCTACATTTGCACTAGTGGACTCTGGCAGTGTTACCTCTGCTATTAATTGGTCTTGGTTTTCTAAAAATCAATCTGTCTGTAAATTTCCGAACCTTGAGCCCCTTTCAACTGTGTTTCATGCCGCAAACGGCTCTGTCTTGAATGTTAAAGGTTATGTAAAGGTCAAAATTCGTATTAATCATTTCACCTGGAAATTTAATTTCATTGTGGTCGAAGGATTATCGCATGATGTAATTCTTGGTTACGACTTTGCTGTTCATGTAGGATTAATTCTTGATGCCCATAATCGTTGTCTGTCTTTCAAGTTTTGTACAGATTATGCTCTGCCATTGGTCAATTATCTCCCTTGTTCTGGTAAACATCTCTGTTCTATTGATGCACACGACCAAGTTACTGAGGAAAAATGTGACCTGAGTCATTTAACTAGTGAACAAGCTCAACTGATACATGAATTGTGTGATGAATTCCCTGAGGTATTCACGGATAAGCTAGGGGTAACTAATGTGCTTGAGTATAAAATTGATGTGAGTGACACCATCCCTGTTCGATCTCCTCCCTATCGTCTATCTCCCCCACGTATGAAGGTTCTGAAAGAAATTATTGATAAGATGCTTGAGGAAGGAGTTATCAGGCCTTCAACTTCTGCTTATGCGTCCCCCATCTTCCTAGTCCCTAAGCCCCAAGGTGGCTTCAGGCCTGTGATCGACTACCGATCTCTCAATAAGAAGATTATCTTGCAATCAATTCCACTACCTGACTTGCATACTTGCTTTTCATTCTTCTATGGTGCTAAATTTTATTCTGTATTTGATCTCAATCAGGCGTATCACCAGATCCCTCTGGCCGAGGAAAGTAAGCATTTAACTGCATTTATCACGGACTGGAACTTATACGAGTACGAACGAATCCCGTTTGGCCTCAGTACGGGCGCAGCTGTGTTGTCGAGACTACTAGATTCCATATTGTCTGACATTAAGTTCAGGTTTGTGTACAATTATCTTGACGATGTCGTCGTGTACTCGGAAACCTTTGAGGAACATCTCTCTCATATCAGGGAAGTGGTTCGTCGCTTTAAGCAAGCTGGTCTCACTGTCAAGCGATCTAAAGTTTCCTTTGCGCAGCCTCGTATGTCTTTCCTGGGTCATATCGTATCACCTAATGGTGTAGCTGTGGACCAGAGTAGAACCCAAGCCATCTATGATTTTCCAGTACCTAAGGATCAGAAGGGAATAGCCCGCTTCGTTGGTATGGCCAATTTTTTTTCGAAAATTTATCCCAAATTTTGCCCAGATTGCTGCTCCCCTTAATGCCCTTCGGCGTAAGGATGTTAAATTTGTCTGGAAGGAACCTCAACAAATTGCTTTTGATAAACTTAAATCTGCTCTGGCAAATGCCCCTGTCCTGGCAATTCCTAACTTCTCAAAACCTTTCATTATTCAAACTGATGCTTCTGGTTCTGCCGTTGCTGGTGTCCTCCTCCAAGAAGATGAGCTAGGTAGGAGACCCATTGCTTATGCCTCGCGTACCCTGAATTCAGATGAAATGAAGTATTCCATATACGAACTTGAATGTTTGGCCGTTATTTTTTCCCTTGAAAAGTTCCGCATGTATGTAGAACACTCTAAATTTCTTCTTGAAACTGACAACATGGCACTTAGTTGGGTATTGAATAGACCTAAGCGCACGGGTAGATTGACCCGTTGGGCAATCCGCATTTCCGCCTTTAATTTTGATGTTCGCCACATCCGTGGTACTGAAAATGTTGTAGCTGATGGATTGAGTAGGATGTTTGGTGAAAAGCCTCTTCACCCTCCTGATTTTGATGTCAATTCCCTTCCTAACCATTCTGCATGCCAATCCAATTGCATTAATGCTATCTTGACTGACTCTCCGTTGCTGTTCCATGATATGTCAAAATTGCAAGCTAGTGATCCTGAAATTAGTTCTATTGTTAAACAACTTGAAGATGGTAATGTTGTTAAACCTTATAAGCTTGTTAACAATGTCCTATGTTGCAAGGCCAGACATGACAATAAGTACAAAATTGTGTGTCCTCAAATCCTCATCCCTGAAATCTTTAAGTATTACCATGACTCCCCCATGGGAGGACATTTAGGTGTTTTCAAAACTCGACAAAAGATACGAACGCATTTCATATGGAAGAATATGGATTTTCACATTAGGGAAATGGTCAAAGCTTGTAGACTGTGCAGTATAAGTAAACCTAGTTTGAATACCCGTGTTGGGTTGTTGTCCTCATCTCACCCTACTAAACCAATGGAGAGACTGTTCATTGATTATGTCGGAGCGTTCCCATTAAGCTCTAAAGGAAATCGATTTGCACTAGTGTGTGTTGACGGTTTTACCCGTTTTACTTGGATTTTCCCGACGAGAAAGATGGATGCTCAGACCACTATATCTTGTCTCAATTCGATCTTTTCTGTATTTGGTCCTCCTAAGTTTATTGTGTCTGACAATGCTAGATCCTTTGCATGTAACCTGTTTAGGAAGTTCTGTTTTGATCTCTCAATATCTCACGTCACCACTACTCCTTACTATCCCAACCCCAGTTTTGCTGAAAGAGTTAACCGCAACTTACGTGCTGCCCTCATTGCATACCATCATAACCAACAATCTAAATGGGATTCTTGTATTCATTGGCTTACTTATGCGTTTAATTCATCTGTTCACGAGTCTCATGGCCAAACACCCATGTCTTTAATGCTTGGATTTACCCCATTTTCCCCCATTTCTAATGTGCTTAACATTGATTCCCTCCTCCCTGATGATCCAGATCCGGAGGAGATTCGTAAAATGTGGAACAGAGCTAGAGCAAAACTTGTTGTTTCCTATGATAATGTGCAAAAGAAGTATGACAAAGGACGCAGGCCTACCAATCTATCTGTGGGTGACACTGTTTTTGTCAAGTCTTATCCTAGTAGTAAAGCTGTAAATAAATTTTCTGCTAAATTAGCAGCTCGTTATCACGGTCCTTGTACGGTATTAGAGTTCTTAACTCCAGTATCCTTGTTAGTTAACGACCCTATTGCCAAACGCATTAAACGTGTACACTTGAGTCAAATTAAGCCTACTTAATCATCAAAATTTTGTAAACATATTTATGGTCATGTAAACTGAATTCCTTAAAAATAGCGTTTATTATTTTCTTCAAAATTATGTAACTTACTCACACGCAAGATACATTGTCAGATATTACTATCGATGACAGACTATGTAAATTATTATGATTATAAACTTCAAGTGACATCAAAACTTATACATCTAAATTTTCAACGGTATCCTCCATCAGACATTTTCGAGTGCTACTTCGTTTCGGCTGTTCGAGTGATTAGTTATGTGCCATGCCACGACGCCATTAATGCCTGTGTTGTGTATTTCGACCTGCAAAATTATTTACGGTCTTTAGAACATTATTCTGTGCTCCGACATATTATGTTGCAGTTTGTGTTGCGCGCGCTTTTCCAACCATGCAACTACCTTAAGAGAGCAAGAATGTATGATACCTATGGTTGCCTACTACGCTCTGTACTGGTATGATAATCCTACTCTGTGTCATGTACTGTCAACTTGTGTGGTGTGTGATGAGACGCTGGCCACGTTGCATCCCATTCTGTTCACACTCAACATGTAATCTGCTAGTATTGTGTGAAGGTCAACATTCCTGCAACCAAGTAAGACCATTCCTTGTTATTTGAACCTGGAAAAAAAAAAATTTGGTGTCTCTCTTCCTGTATCCAACGTATGAAGATTTGTTTGGACATTGAAATTATACCATTGGCATGCTATCCATTGTTTTGGACTTGCGCCTCCCCTGTGTTCTGGCTTCGGGAGGGGAGAACTGTAATGTGAAAATGGGAACTAATATTTACTGGACATAACTGAATTATTACATCAAAGCATCTAAGTGTATTTATTTATTCATCTGTCATGTCGACTTGTGTATCCAGCCGTTATCTGTATTATCGGTCATTGTTGGAACTGTTTCCTAACTGTGGAAGTTACCAGACCAATTTAATTCAAGTTATCTATCCATTATCGTCAGGCATTTGACTGAACTCTGTAGTGCGCCGAATTATCATTTGTAACTTCTGCGCATTTTCGCGGTGCACGCATTGAATTATGGGACTGCCTCTCGGGTAGCTCGGTGTGAGCTCAGTAGTCGGCTGTAGTCAGCTTGCCGTTACTCTCCAAGATGGCTGTGTTGTATGGAGTTCCCAAGCAGACGGCTTGGCGAAAAGGGAAAGCTATTATAATGGAGCTTGACTCCGGCGGTTAAGGAGTAATGTGAGGGCTAGGCCCTATTATTCCTTCAAAGTTATCCAGTGTGCTCCAACCCTTTTTTGTTCTTAATGTAACATGTAAACTTGGTGCAGTGAGTTATCCGTTATCGGAATTTAAAGTTTCAAGTGTCTTGTAAGTTTGGATATCTTTACTCCAAGTAAGTACTGAAAATTATAATTTATTGAAGGGATCCCAGTCGTTCAGGCACCTATGTGAGTAATTTCATCTTGGACATGAGCAACATTATAAACGACTATTTTGGTATTGGTTAACCTTGTAAGCAAAATCTGATATATATTTGAAGTGAATGCATTTGAAAAAGAAAATTTAATGTAATGTAGGGAGCTCGAGGATCGCTAGTTATGCATCTATGAGGTGATATTTTGTGTAAGTGATTTTATCTTACGTTTTTGTCGGGGTGCATTATTGCCAACTGTGTTTCTTGATGTTCATTATGATGCCGATTATTATTATTATTATTATTATTATTATTACTTTTATTTTTTGGTAATTCATTTCGGTGCGTGTTTTCTCCCTTAGTGTTGTCCTGTTTGGTTGATATTGCTGTCTAATTTTGTCCTATTGCCTTCGTGGCTGGTTATCTGTATGTAATGATTATCGCATTGTTACGGGCCTCAATTAATGACACCTCATATTCGCATCGTAGCGCATTCCACGGCCCCCTCTGTTCTAAAGTATGTAAATCGCTGGTGATTTAATTAAGTAAGGCTAATGTAAACTGGCACTATCACCTCTTGGATAAATGATAATTATTATTATTATTATTTTAATAACTTAAAATCTTAAAATTGAAATTTGCTGGTCGAAATTAAGTTTAATAATGGGACTTTTCTTTCGTTGTCTTATTATCTTTTCTCCCATTGTTTGGGTTCCTTGCTTTTGTCTTTATTACGTCATGTCACCCCTTCTTATCTTATCTGATGATACGTTAATATTTTGGGTGGCTTTGATGATTATTATGGGATCTTGGCTTCGCGTCGGTAACGGGTAGCTTCTGTTTGGTTTTCGGTGTCTTTTATTATTTTTATGAGTGCACCGTTAATTGTAAATTTCCTTTAATATACTTCGTTTTGTTCGGATTGCTGTGCACTGTTATTTTATTGTGTTTTCATCTAGCTCGTTTCTTTAGTTTAATGTTTATTCGCGGTTGGAGCCACTAAATTTTCTTCTTTTTCGTGTGTCCTTATGTGCGTCTTGTAACTTAGAATTTTGTAGTGTAGCAAATTTCAGTTTTAAAGTGTTTTTATATCGCGGGCCCGCATATCGGTTGCAACCAATTTTTAAATAATATTATTTTCTGTACGTAAGGTAATGAGTTATTAATGAATTTTCAAACCTTAATTTCGGCGGAAGCCTATGTTAATGTGAGCTTCATTTTTTCCTTAATTTCTACTTTATTTTAAAATACTGTTTTCCTCGTCTAGCTTGATTGCATTTTTAAATTTCAGAAAAAGAATTTTATATATTTTTTTTTATTGTTCTTATTTTATACCATTTTCAAATTACATTTGCTTAGTAAATTTTCTTCATTTCAAATTTATCTGGTGTGTCATTTAGTAGCTAGCAATATTTACCTGGCAACCTGTCAAAGTTATGTAAGATCCTGGCCTTTTTAATTCTCGCTTTGCCTTCCACGCTTCACATTTTATGCTACTGCCTTTCGGTAAGTATTGTGCTTGTTTTCTTCTTGATGTTTGTGCTTTTCTTTTGAATGTTTGGTTTACTAATTGGTAAGGTTGCACAAACCTCCGCTTTACCCTTACACAAAACAAACCAACAACACGCACATTTTCAACTGAGGAAAGGGCACGAAGATCGGAGCGTCTGAAGAAGTACTGGGAGGACCGCAAAGCCCGAACAATCCCTTCAAAAAGAGACCTGAACGACGGACTGACTAAAGTGATCCTATGTGGTCATAAAAGAAGCAGAAGAAGAAACTACATTTATGAAGGTAGTCATTTTTTTAAAATGTTTCTTTTCTCTTCTTTCTTAACGTCTGCTTTAATTTTCTAGACTTTTTATAAATCAGAATTTTCTCCTCTTACTCTCTTCCAATTCCTTAAATAAAAAAAACCAAACAAACTAAAATTTAGAGACTCTTTACGAAAAAGAAAACGCTGATGATTCATCCACAACACAAAAATATTTATTCACATACCATTTCTGAAACAAAATATAACTTAAAACAAATTAAACTGCACTTACAATAGAATCATTGTTGGTGTGAGGGAAACGAGAGATGACATGAGAAGAGTTACTGTGTAGCACTGCTTTCTGTTGGCTCTCTGGAACTTTAACAAGGAACCTGTCCAATGACTGTTGTTTTTGCTCTTTTTGAGGATTTCATGAAAATGTGACATTGCATTGTCATTGAACTGATTCATCGCTCGTACTGCTACAGCCTTATTCGGGTGGTGTTTTCCTACAAAATTTTGCAGTTTTCCACATTTTGCACTTCTCCCGAATCTCAGTTGAAGTGAGAGATTCCATTGACTTTTCCTCCTCCTCTTCCCCGCGTGAGATCTCCTCCATAACCTCCTCCTATTGTTCACGGTGCAGGTTCATCAGTTCGTTGATGGACAGTTCCTGGCTGTGTTCTTCCACCAGCTCTTGAATGACCACATCATTCACCTCCAGCCCCGTAGTCTTCCCTAAGGACACAATTTCATCGGCGGCTTATTGTCACCAACAATCCCCTCAAAGTCACGTCCAAGAACACAGTCAGGCCACAGCTTGCCACAAGCGGAAGTGAGAGTTCTCTTAGTGACTCCATCCCAGGCTTTATCAATGATCTTCAGGCATTTCACGATGGGGAAATGATTTCTTTCAAACTCTCAGAGTTTGTTCCTTCGGTCACTTCGAAGCATCACTGAAATAGTGCTTTGGTGTATATCTTCTTGAAGTTTGAAATGACTTGCTGATCCATAGACTGGAGTAGTGTTGTAAGGAAGGAATTTAACCTTAACAAACTTGAATTCTTCTAGTAAGTCAGCCTCAAGGCCTGGAGGACGAGCAGGAGCACTGTCCATAACCAGCAAGACTTTGAGCGGCAGATTATTTTCTGAAAGGTATTTCTTCACTACAGGACCAAAGACCTCGTTCATCCATTCAACAAAGGCACGGGGGAGGGGAAAACATACGCACACGTGACGCTCGTGTGGCAGAACCTCACTCGCTTATCAAGTTACAATTTATTTAAAATGCTTGCTCGTCTTGCAAAGCAGTCGTAGACCAAGTTACTTGCATTCCGAGGTTTCACTGTACATGGCATCTCCATCAGGGTACTCTAGGGCCAGAAAGGGATGCAGATGGCCTAAAAGAATGCCCACATAATGAGCACCTGTCAGCGCTCCCTGCAGGTGGACAGTGGGGCCTAATTGTGACCATGAGAATGCTGCCCAAACTAGAATTGAGCCACTTCCCGCCTGGACACAACCTTGTTGACATGCAGGATCCATAGCTTCATGGGGCATACGCCCGTCAGCTCAATAAAGCTGGAACCGGAATTCATCGGACCATACCACACGCCGCCACTGTTCCATGGTCCATTGCCGATGTTCGCAGGTCCATGCACGTCGTTGAGCTGTGTGTCAAGGTGTCAGCATACACAGTATACTATTCAATGTTGTATCATCATCATCATCATCGTCATCATCATCATCATCATCATCTGCAGTTTCCAGCTGTTGGCTGGGTCTGCTTTCAATGTTGTATATGTGAGGTAACTGTACAAAATCCCAGTATTTTTGCACCTCGACTCCTTCCTTGTACCCTAAGCAATGTATCTAATAGCATTTGACGGAGCTTACAAGTAAACTGACAATGGTCGGTTTGTGTACCGTAACCCAACAGATAGATAATGCTGACTGCTGGAGCAATTATAAAGCAACAGATCCTGATTTCATGAAATTGCCATTTACAGTGGTTTCAGGTTACGTACCACTGCAAGTTATGAAACCAGAGACTGAATTAGAGTTTTTAATTGTTTTTTTTTACCGATAATTTGTTCAGTGAATCACTAATGAAATCAATTGGTATGCAATAACAATAATAACAATTGTTTGTCCAACCTTTGTCCCGTTTCTCTACGGGGTTGAGTATGAGGTGAAATGAATCTGTCGTGGTGGGTTTTTATGACGGGATGCCCTTTCTGACGTCAACCTTGTGCGGGCCACTTTCTAATGAATGGTTTCCTAGCATGGTGTTCGCTGGTCGTCTCTCTCTGATTATTGCCATCAGTACTACTGTTTTGGGTTTGCTTATCTTGAGATTGATTTCCTAGTATATGGGCTATTATTACGATGGGGTCGCCACTCCCAAAGGCATTTTATACCTACTGCCAGTGTATGTGGAAACACAAATGTGTACCAGAAGACTGGAAAAAAAGGATAATAATACCAGTGTTTAAGAAAGGGGACAAGAAAGTTTGTGGTGACTCTAGTGGTAGTTAAAATACTGGAAAGAATGTCAGAAAGAAGAATGAGAAGAAAGAATGAAGGAGAGTTACAAGAGGAATACTATGGCTTCAGGAGTGGAAGATCAACAGTGGACCCAATCTTTAGCATGAGACAGTTGATGGAAAAGAACAGGGAATATGGAAGGGATCTGGTCATGACTTTCATAGATATAGAAAAGGCATATGATAGTGTCCCCAGAGAGAAGGTTTGGGAAACCATGGTTAAAAAGAGACTCGGAAGAGAAATGTTAGAAATGGTGCAAGCAATGTACATCAACTGTGTTAGCAGGGTACTGACCTCAGTTGGAAAGACAGAATGGTTTAGGAATAAGACTGCACTAACACAGGGGAGTGTGTTGTCACCTCTTTTGTTTAGTTAGCTCCATCACTGCTAATCATTACAATTTCAATTGCAAAACAGGAACTGGTAAATGTTGATTCTGTAGTCAAATCATCAATCACCAAATCTACTTGAGTGGTGTTAGCAGTATGCAAGCCACTGAATCCCACTGTAAATAGCCACCAGCTGGCACAGAGCTGCTAGATGGTGTTTCCACATCGAAATAAAATGAAATGTTCCTGTAGTGCTTGTTAGAATCATGCTGAAATGTTGTTGGACGACATTGTCAGGACGGCACATGAAGATGGGGTTGGCTGGTATAAATTCGCAATTCATTGCGGTGTCCATGATTAGTTTTATCTCCTTTTTTGAATAGTGGATGGATTACGCCTGAGGTTCAGTGTTCTGGGATTTTCTCTGTGATCCACATTTTGACTAGATGCTGATGTAAATTTATGATTGCTGGTTTCCCTGTATTTTTCCATTTTTCTGCAGAGACTAGGTCTTCACCACATGCCTTATAATTTTTTCATTCCTTAATTGCAAATTCTACCTCATTAATAGTTGGAGGATCTATTAGATCTGGGGTGGTTAGAACAGGTATGTCAGTATTTCCTTTCAAGGTTTCCAGTGGGTCATCGCAATTTAAAAGTTTGTGCGGCAGAGCGTTGTCCTGATGAAAGATGACCTTTTTCCTTGCCAAACCAGGCCTTGTTTTATGTATCTTTTCCTGTAGTTGGTCTAGGAGGTTTGCATGGTATTGTCCCGTAATTATTTGGCCAGTAGGAAGATAATCTATCAGCAGAATGCCTTTTGCATCCCAGAAAACTGAGGCCATGACCTTTCCGGCCGAATGCACTGCCTTTGCTTTCTTTGGTGGTGGTGAATCAGCATGTTTCCACTGCTTTGACTGCTGTTTTGTCTCTGGGGTATAGTAGTGGGCCCAAGTTTTATCTGTAGTCACAAACCAACGCAAAAAATCTTGTTGGTTGCACTGAAAATGGGCCAGACTTTGTTCGGACATTTCCAATCTGGTGCGTTTATTGTCCAATGTCAAGAGCCGCGGCACCCATCTTGTGGATAATTTTTTCATACCCAATTCTTCGGTTAAAATATAATATACCCATTCAGAAGACATCCCTACAGCTTCAGCAATCTCCCGCACTTTCAGTCGACGATCCTCCATGACCATTTTATGCACTTTTGTGATGAAATCTGGGGTCGTAACACTTTTTGGCCGTCTACGATGCGGATCATCATCCAAGCTCTCCCGACCAAATATAAACTCGCTGGTCCACTTGGCAACAGTTGAAAATGAAGGAGCAGAGTCCCGCATTGTGTTCTGAAAGTCGGCATGAATTTCCTTTTCTTTCATGCCTTTCTTTACAAAGTATTTAATCACTGCTCGAATCTCAGTTTTTTACATTGTCACAAATCACTACACGGGAACAACAACAAAGAGTCGTCACTATCGCACTCCTGCAGCTAGAGCAATGATGCGCCACGTGATCACTCATAAAGGATGTGTGATTATTGCACGGGAAACATCTAGTGGTGATTCCGAGAACTTTTCAAACCGTCCTCGTATGTGCAGTGGAACAATGTAAAGCAAGTAATATCAGGGCCCAAATGGTCCTGAGACAGGATGGTAGGACTGACTAAGTATGATGTGGACAAGCTTGCTTCGTGTGTTGGGGGAACATACACGGAAGGCGATACTGCAGCTGGGCGACTCATTTGCCGAGAGATATATTGCTTCATGACCGGCTAAGATGATGTAATGCAGTACGGTAGCGATAACCATTGCTTCACAGCAATAGTTTAGTTCAACATCTGTGCTATTGGTACCGTGTTCAATGTGTTCGCTTTAAAACAGCGTAGTTTCTATAGGAATACCAATCGTGTGTTTAACACAGTAGAGCAGTGTGTATTCATTGTGTTGTGCTATGCGAAACATTCTTCTTATATAGAATGTCGCTTTTGATTCATTCGCAAATTTCCTGGCATCCTCCTTCCCCATAGGAATACGGTACGTAAATTAGTAAAGAAGTTCCCCACGACTGGGTCCATTCTTAACAAGAAATCACGCAGGGCATGAACCGTTTTAACAGCGAAAAGGTTGACGAAATAGGAGCTCTCTTGGAAAGAACTCCAACAAAGTCCCTGTCGCGTCTCGCCGTACAAGCTAATGTGCCATTATCTTCTGCCTTCAAAGCAAAAAAAAAAAATGTTAAAAGAAAAACCCTACAAACCCACCCCTAACTAATATATAAGAGGACCTGATAGTTTCACTAGGGTTTGGTATTGTAACTGGTTGCTTCAGTCAGTTCACGATCGGTATGTTGACCCAGAACTTTTATTTTATAGTGATGAAGCATGGCTACACTTAAGTGGCTATTCGCTACTGGTGTACAGAAAATCCTCACCAGCTGCATGTCCGTCCACTTCATGATGTAAAGATAAGAGTTCGGTGCTCAATAAGTGCTCGCAGAATTAGAGGGCCTATATTTTTCCGTGAAACAATAAATGTTGATTGATATATAGACCTCATTCTCAGACCATTCTTTCAAGAGCTGACGGAAGAAGAAAGGAGCAATGGTTACTTTATGCAAGATAATGCAACGGCACACACTGCTAATTGGTCTATGGAGGTAATACCAATATAAATGGTCCGTTATTGGACATTATAAATTTTCCAGCTAACTCATTCCTGGTTGCCAGCGTTTTGCCTCAGTGTGGTATGTTGGGCTAATCAGTTGGTAAATAGCACACGTACCAAGATACATGGTTAGTGCATACCATGCAGGCCACTGTGTAGGCTACTTGGAGCCACCGGCAGTGCCAATGGAGGTAATATGGAAAGTTTTCAAAGATCGTATGGTTAATTATCCCCTAGATCTCCTGATTTAAATCCCTGTGCTGAAGAGAAAAATGTATGTGAACAACCCTCACACAAGAGAAGAACTACAAGAGAACATCACACAAGTTCTTTTGAACATCACACGGGCTGAGATTCGCCAAGTGTCTGCAAACTTATTTACGTGTGAGGCGTGTTTGACAGCTGAGGGACAACATTTTGAATATTAAATGTAATGCCAGTAGGTTTTAGACTAATAGTTTCACTAGAAATGGATTTCTATAAGTGTAAATTACCGTAAGTAGTGAGGAGGAAAAGCACGCATTATGCTGGCTAGCGACGGAGTGTCTTTGTGCCAGCCGTGCTCCGAGTGGTGCTGCTGAGTGAGCCAAAAGAGAAAGACCCTGTATATACTCTATATTTCCATCCAGTGTTAAAGTGAAGGAAAAGAAAATGACATGAAAAGCATGGAAAACATCTAAGACTGAAGAAAGTAGAAGAAAATATGTGGAGGCAAAGAATTTGGCCAAGAAAGTAGTGGAGGAAGAAAAGAGTTTAAGCTGGGCCTTATTCACACAGAAATTGAGAGATGATATGTAGGCCAGCAAGAAATTATTGTATGGTTTCTTAAGAAACAAAAAGAGAGATCAAGTAAACACCAGATTTGTGAAGCCAGAAGAAATAAGAAATAGATGGAGAGAGTATTTTCAGAAGTTGCTGAACAGGAGAACTAATGACATTCAATGGTCGACCAGGAAAGGCAATTAGTTGATGAAAAAATGGATAAAGAAATTACAATGAATGGAATTGAAATGGCAGTAAGAAAGATGAAGAATGGAAAAATTCCTGGAATAGATGAAATTTCAGGGAGATGATAAAGGCAGTGGACATATTGAGTTCTCAGGATTGTCTGGGAGAATAAGGAGGTCCCTGAGGATTGGCAAAAAGGAATAATCATTCCAATTTTCAAGGAAGGCGATAAGAAAGTATTGAAGAACTACAGGGGAATTACTCTGATACCCCATGTTGCTAATGGAGAGGATACTGGAAAGTAAGATAAGATTGAAAGTTGAAAATCAGATACAGGAAAATCAGTTTGGTTTCAGAAGTGGAAGGTCAACAATAGAGCCCATTTTCATTATGAGACAACTAATGGAAAAGCCTGCCTGCTGTCATTTCTTGATGGATACAGTACTTTTGCATCCATCTCTTGGCACAGGCCAGAGCAAAGTGTAGCTTCCACTGAAGTCCCAGTCTCATCCATGGCTGTGACAGTATGGAAGCTGCTGGGGTATGGGTGGTGCTGAGTAATGACATTCAGAGCACAACCAGTGTGTGAATGTCATGAAAGGTGTTGCTCATAGGGTTAGTTGTGCTACAATAGCACTGTCTGACCCAGTGAGGAAAGCAATGGCAAACTACCTCACTCCTCATCTTGCCTAGTACGCCTCATTTGGGTACTGCCATTGGTTTTTGTGGTTTCCCTATAACTGCATAGCCTTTGGTGATGCTATTTGAGGATCCAACCAGCCTCTGGGCTGATGACCTACCAGACAGACAATGGAAAAGCAATGGGAGTATAGGAATGATATGGTGATGACATTCATTGACATTGAAAAGGTTTATGACAGTGTCACCAGGACTAAAGTTTGGGACAGTCTGGTGCAAAAAGGAATTGGACAGGGATTAATAAAAATAATCGTGGCAATGTACAGGGAAAGTTGTAGTTGCGTGCAAACACAAGTTGGCAGGACAATATGGTTCAAAATCAATAGTGGGCTGAGACAGGAAAGTGTTCCATCCTTTTTTACAAAAGTAATGGATGACATCATGGGAACAGTGAAAGCAGCTCATGGAGGAAAAGAAATTAACATGTTGTTATTTGGATAGAAGAGGACATGAATGTTCAAAAACAGTTGGATGTGGTGAATGGGAAGATTGGATATAATGTTTTTTTTAATTTTTTAAATTTATTTATTTGGGAAACCAAAACAGCAAGAAGCCGAATTACAGAGTTCTGCAAAGGAAAAATACATTTACAGTGGAGTAGCAGAAGGCAAACATAAAAAAATAAGTGGAAAAACAATGAGGAAAAAATATCTAATGATAAAAATAGAGGAAAAAATTAAAAACTAACAAAATAACAATAGAGACACAATGATTAAGAACAAAATATAAAAGCAAAAGAAACAAGGAAAATTGAAGATTGAACGTAAAACGAAGAGAAGAACTTATAGCTGGGCACAGTAAGATAAATGAAGATATAACACATAAGTAATGGTATAGTACAATAAAAAATAAATGAATATTACATTATGTATAAAAGGGAAGACAGCCATGAGAAGAGAAAAAAAGGAATATGAAGAAAATGAACTAGGTTAAGTTAAGGAAGAATCGATTAAAGGAGGCATACGAAGAAAAAACGTCCAAGTTCCTGTCAGAAGATTAAGAGTTAAGGAGGGTTGGTACGTGGATAAATAAACTCCTTTGAATGAGAGAGAGGCGGGAATACGGAATATGAAGGGCGGATTAGTCCTGGTTTTGCGAGTTGGAATATGTAAGGAAAAGAAGGATGCAGGTTCAGGAGAACAAAGTAATGGAAAATTCTAAATTCCTATGGAGGGAATTAGATATTTTTCCTAATAGAGCATGTCAAAAATGTAAAAAACATATCAGATGTAAGGCTTTTCAGGCATTTGCTCTATTAACCAGCGTTTCTTCTTAGGTCTGATACTAGACTCATCAGAGTGGGATGTGTCAGATCCTACCCCCTGACGCTGGGGTGTATGCAGGTGAACTTATCAGAAGCCCTTATCAAAATCTCTTTATTTGCAAATGAGGTGTTTACCTCGGTGGCAAATGGTACACTAAAATACATTATTGTCAAGCACTAAATATTAAATTAACAAGAGAATAAAATTTTCCTATAATACAATATTATATAATTTACGCTAACAATTTTTTTCTATTAAACACACAGCTCATCCTTAATAAATTTACCTCGTTTACAAAATTCTACTTATATCTCCTGTACTACTTACAAATACAGTCATCTGATATACAGTACGTGGAATTACTTCAAATGATACTGTACAACTGGTATAAGATTAAAATTTACATTACATTTATTTACTTTTTCTTTTCTTTACCCATTCTGGAACCTAAGTAGCATAACAACCTGCTGCGTCTTAACCAGAGCCCCTTTTACCACCACTTTTCAGAGTTCCTGAAGGGCCTTCACAGCTACCGTAGCGGTCCCAGGGCCCTCGAAGTCCCCACTGTACTTCACCCCTACAGGCAGTCCCCTACTTTGGCTGTCCAAACTCCTTAGACCAGGGGATGGAATTAATTTATTCACACACATTTTTTATTTACATTAACCTGCACTGGTCGAATGCCCTCTAACATTTCATTTATTTTCTCTGTTGCTGTTTATTCTCTTCTTGAATATCTGTATAAGAGGCAGGACAAGATGGTTCAAAATCACTAGTGGGCTGAGACAGGAAAATGTTCTATCCTTTTTACAAAAGTAATGGATGACATCATGGGAACAGTAAAAGCAGCACATGGATGCTGGTTGATAATCTTTCCACAGATGAGCGACAGGGTGGGTAATATAGAAATCAGACGATAGTTTCTGACATCAGACCTCTTCCACTTTTAAAAACCGGAGGGATGTTAGCGATTTTCCAGTCGTCAGGAAAGTAGCCGGCTAAGAAGCAACGGTTAAATATAACAGCAATGGGATGGGCAAGAGTCGAAACGGTATTCTTAAGGAAGATAGGACTGAGACCATCCGGACCAATAGGTTTATTTTCTGGCAGGGAAGAAAGTAAAGAATAGACTTCTGACTCAGAGGTGGAAAGATTACTGAGACAATGAGAAGGAACTGGCTAAATTATCATCCCAAGTCACTGTGTCTGGCACATGCTTTGTATTTTTCCTGCTGTTTATCAGAGACCAGAATCTTTTGCTATTACTTCTCACTTCTAGGCAGGCAGAGTTTATGTAGTCCTGGTAATCCCATTTTAGAAGCTGTTTATGGTGTTTGCGAAGGTCAGAAAGAGTTTTATAGCTGGCTTCAGAAGGTGACATTTTCTGGTCTTTCCAGGCTTTCGTTTTATTAATTTCTGCAATTTTGGTGTCACTTTCCTTCCAAGCTGGGCATCTGGCGGATGTTTTACGAGTGGAAACAAGGTGACGAATCACAGCATGGGTCCAGTCATAGAACAGGTCCACTGCTTCTTGGACTTCACCCAGTTCAGCAAGTGCCAGGGTAGAAGAGAGAGGGTGTGATTGACAGTCTGCCAATCAACCTTTTGCCACATGGGTACACAGTTCCTGGTATAGGGTTGATGACATTTCGGGGGGCGGGGAGGGGCAATAGAGAATGTTGCCTCTACAGACTTGTGGTTCGATTTAAAAATATTTCATCCCACAGAAATAACTGAAGGCTCAAGGGAGCAGAGCAGGTAGTCAAGAAGACTATCGCCACAGGTGTTCTCAAGGATGTACTGTTGGAGGCCTAGACCCGTAATATAATTTTCGAGGCTATTAGAAAGGACACCTTGCTCCGGGGAATTGCAAGATATAGAGCGATTAAAGTCACCCAGTATAATTACATTAGGATTCACATTAATGGCTTTCATTACAGAAGAGAGAAAATTTTCAAAATAATTGAGGGTTGATCAAGGTGGTCTGTAAAAACAAGCAAATAGACATTTGGAATGCTGAAATCTCACTTCTACCCAAATGGCTTCACAGTCACTACTTAAATCAGTACGTAGGTTAGCATGCCATATGGATTTAATGGCCAGGAGAACTCCCCCGCCCCGAGATCCACGGTCCGTTCTGAAAATGGAAAACTCTTTGGAAAGAGGGATAACCGTATCTGAAACAAAGTCAGTTAACCAACTTTCAGAGAAGGCGACAATATCGAAAGAAGATAGTTCTTGTAGGTAGAGCTCACAGTCAGTAATATTGTTTTTAAGAGAGCAGATATTCTGATGGTAAACTGAGGTCGCACTATTCGCTGCGGGTCCTGGGTTTATCTCCATATCTCCAGCTAACAGTAGGAATTTCAACAACAAACTTAAAGTAGACCAAGTAGAAAACCAAGATAATTTACTGGAGGCTGGGATCGAAGCCGGTGCTATAAGAATGCAAGGGAGGTTTGCAGTCGGCAAAATGAAACTCACGAACGGCAGTCAACCAGTTTCCAACCTGAGGTATATTCAATCTTGAGACGGCGAGTCGTATACTCCCGGCAAGGGAGGCTTGGGTACGCCAGCAGCCGCCGTAGCACGTGGAATAAAAACCAAGCCGTTTAAATTGTTCAAAATTACTTCCGAGCACTTCACAACGCAAGGAATCACTGGCTGGAGCGTCTAGATGAACATCACTATATTCTTTTGCGCACTCTACTTGTTTTGACACCAGAACTCCTAAAAGAACACACAGTTACTCTCACTCGCTGCCATCTTAGGAGAAGTGTAGAAAAGAGTAAAACTCTTGTTATGACTGGAGGGGAGAAAGAAGGGAAAGGTCAGATTAGACTTGCAGACAAGCCTCTGGAAGTAGTGGAGACTTTCAAATACCTGGGGAGTGAATTAATGGAGAATGCTCGACTGGATGCTGAGATTAGTAAGAGGATTCAAGCTGGAAGTTGTTTCTATCATAGTGTAAGAAACATATTATGGGACAAGGAAGTGCCAATGGAAGCAAAGGAAACTATGTACAAGATGTATTATGTACCGTTAACAACTTACGGAGTGGAAACTCGGACACTGATGAAGAAGGATGAGAGTCTAATACAGGCAGCCAAAATTAAGTTCTTGAGGAGTATGATACAGAAGAGTAGAAGAGACAAAATAAGGAATGAGAAAATCCAGGAAGAAATTGGAATGGAAAAAATGAATGATAGAATAGAGAACAGCCGACTAAGATGGTTTGGGCACATAAAGTGAATGAGTGATGAAAGAATGCCAATAATGGTGACGGAAATGCAAATGCAAAGTAGGAGAGGCCGCACACGACCACGACTGAGATGGAAGGACACAATCCAACGCAGTATTATAGAAAGAAACCTGGAATGGGACACAGTGTTGGAGGAGGAGTGGTGGAAAGACCGAAGAAAGTGGAGAGAAACCATATTTGCCCCTACCCGGCTACAGCTGGATAATGGGAAATGATGATGATGATTTCCATCCAGCGGAAAGATAACAAGTCATTTATAACAAAGGATGATGCAGGTGATATTCTGATGAAAATGAAATCCACAGCCTGTTTCCGGTCATCTGACCAGGTCAGGGATGGAATGAAGCCCCCATCTAGCGGCGAGGATAGGAAATGTGCCGGCTGCTGAAGCCTGTCGCACTCCTCTGGGGCAGTAAGAAATGACTGACAGATGAAGTGAAATGTTAATGGAGAGTGTTGCTGGAATGAAAGATGACAGGGAAAACCAGAGTAACCGGAGAAAAAGCTGTCCTGCCTCCGCTTTGTCCAGCACAAATCTCACATGGAGTGTCCGGGATTTGAACCACGGTATCCAGCGGTGAGAGGTCGGCGCGCTGCCGCCTGAGCCACAGAGGCTCATGTGACATTCTGAAAATGAAGCAGAAGTACAGGAGAAACTAAATCTTTGGAATGGCAAGTTTAAAGAATATGGACTAAACACCAGTAAAATTAAAACTGTTGAAATAACTATCAACAGGAAAGGCACAGTTTCAAACATTTTCCTGGAGGAAACTGTGTTACAATCTGTTTCAAACTTCAAATACCATGGAATTAGAATTTCGAAAGCTTCTCAATTTTATTAAGTAAGTTATAAACTTGTAATACAGAAGACAAGGGACAGCAAGAAAGGATGCGGGAAACATAATGCAAGATGTACATGAATACCTAGATGAACAGCATATGGGAGGCACGCATTCAGCTTCCGTAATGCACTTCGATGTACACAATATTAGGTTCCACCAAATATATATTTCATATTTCCGTATTGCAATTAAACTAATATTCTTTAAATCACTATAACAATGATTTATTGTTGAACTCCTCCTTGTTCAATACCTTATGGTTAATGTGAATTTAAAAAATTTAAATTCGCCACAACTGGGCAAAGAAGGCAATCATGCCACTGAGACGTATTGGCAGCAAACCAAATCATAAATCAGATAGTGCCTAGTCCACTCAGTAGACTTGCAACTAAAGATAACATCAAGTGGACAAGAGTGCATATGGAAGACGTTCAACCACAACCTTATAAGAGAAACTTTCTCTTAACGAGAACATTTTAACCTTCATAACATCATTCTTACTTCAGTTTTAAATGTTTTTGACTACAATACGTAATGTCAATTTTACCAATCTACCGAAGATGATCTGAATTAGGATCGAAACATGTACACCAGTAACGAATGTGAAATTTACTCCTCGCTCTCGTTACTCTGCCGCTAGCTACGAATAAAACATTTTTTTAACATATGTTTTTACAACCACAGCAGCAATATAAGAACTTTATAATATTCCTCTACTTCAAGTTTTTATATATTATCTAAATACTCTGCTCACATTGTACAAACGCATTCCAATTATTGTGACCTGGATCGTAGGACATTCTTTAAATTTTAACGTGTTTTTATGACATATAACCCATGTGAACCATTTTAAGTGTGTTTAAAGGCAAATTTCATGTTGAATGTGTGTTAATACCCTTTTGATTTATTTGCTTTGAACTGATGATAATTCCAAGGTAATTGAAACTGGTATTCATTTAATAAATGTTACATATTATATAAAGTGTTGAATGGTGGAACATTCTTTGATTGATTCCTATTTCATTTATAGGTGGTAAAGCCTAATTCAGATGGGGATAGTTTACTGGACTCGGGTACCTACTTGAAATCTCGAAACTTGAAGCCAATACTTTTAATCAGATGTGGAAAACACTCACTAACTGTTCTTAGAGGTGCGTGTAAAGTTCATTGGTTTAATATTCCAATTCACTAGTAACTGTCTGCGAATTTGCATTCAGTTTATTGAAGTAGAGATGCCAAGTGCACAAATACAAGAATGTGTACAGCTAATTTGCACATTTACATGAATTACAAAACTATCTTAAAAAGATGATGAGGGGAAACTTGTGTTAAAGGATGGATTAGTAGAAGGGCTTTCCATAGTGGATCTAATAACTTGTTGAAAGAACTACACTAGTGTCCAAAAGTTAAGCATAATCACTAAACAAAGTCATACCGCCTGATAGGAACTTCAAAAGGATTGCTGAACAAACAGAAGCTGACTCATACACCATATGTCATACAACTTGTCAAAAAAAAAAGTGTCATAAAGGTTCTGATAACTAAGGTACACCTTCGACAACAGCTAACAAACCTTGGCAATGCCTTCCACAACAAAATATGCTGTTAATAGGGTGTATGGTTACCCCTAACGGCCACACATGCTTCACAGCGACATGGCATGCTCTCTATCAGGTGGTTCAAGAACTGTTGTGGCAGTCGGTCCCATTCCTCCGAAAGGGCAATGCGAAGGTCTTGGAGGGTCCTTGGTGGAGGCTGATGGGATGCAATTCGCCTCCCCAATGCATCCCAGGCATGTTATATAGGATTCAGATCCGCAGACCTTGCTGGCCAGTCCATATGATGAATGTCTTCCCCAGCCAGAAATTATATCCACCAGAGCAGCACAGTGCGGTCGGACATTATCATCCAATAAGAGGAAGCCTGGACCAACCGAACCTCTGAAGAGTCCAACATGTGGTTGCAACACCTCATCCCTGTATCTCCGAGCGTTAACAGTGTTCCTCGGACCACCCATGAAGATGTGCTGCTCCATACGGCCATTCAACACGACACCACCACCACCACCACCACCACCATACTGGTCCCATTCCATGATGTTCCTGTGGTTGTATCAGCTACCCGGTTCTCTCCAGATGAATGTGTAATGGGAATCATTCTGCAAACTGAAGCTGGATTCATTTGTGAAGAGCACATGCCTCCATTCATACATGATCCAGTTTCGATGTTGATGGCTCCACAGTAAATGGGCCCGTCTCTGTGCTGGAATGAGCGGGACGCACATTGCTGAACGTCGGGCAAACAGCCCTGCTTTCTGAGCCTCCGGTACACGTTTGCTGGAAAATGGTAACCCCTGAGACGGCTGCAAGCTCCGCCGACAATTATCTTGCATTTAAAGTAAAAAATTTCATGATTGTTCTGTATTCAATAGAGAAATATACAATATTAAATAAAAGGAAGGATCCACCTTTCAATACTCTGTTTTAAGTTGAACCAAATAGAAGTTAGGACCTGTTCATTTGAGACCGGTTTCAATGCATTTGAAGTGTCATCATCAGCCAATTAGCAAAGCAGTGCAAAAATTAAGTTATAAATGAACCATGAGTTTTATTCCCCTCCCCACCCCCCCCCCCCCCCTGCCTTAAAGAACTGATGATGATGATGCTTGTTGTTTAAAGGGGCCTAACATCGAAGGTTATCGGCCCAAGGAACTTGATATATGTGTGGCGCTCCTAGTGAGCTCATTGAAATTACTGTAATTAATTGTGGGTGTTTCCTGTCTATCTTGGCCATTGATATGTTATAATAAATGTGTTCTCTCCCTGTTCCTCACTTATGGCTCCAGGGCAAGGAATTCGTTCCATCCTGGGGCGTCCCTCCATTCTTGCTTTTCTTTTCGTATCTCGATCTTCTGTCATGCCCCGCTCGCGTGCGCTTACCCCCTCCCGGCTTCTCCAAGAGAGGGGGCGTTCTGACGTTGGTCTTGAGTCCCTGGGCGATGGACATACTCACTCAGCTGCTGCACTTGGAGCAGAGCACTTCTCTTACAGCGAACCAGGGACCATGAGGGGGGCATGGGAGGTAAGATCTTCTGGTTTTCTAAATGTTGGTAGGATGATGGGAGGAACTAGGAACGAAGAAAAGGATATGTAAAGCCATGTATCTGGCGACGTTAGTTTGTGAACTGATAACAGAAGGCTTGGTGTAGGGATACTACTGAGTAATGAACTTGAACCCTTAAATTCTATGTTTCTTGTATCATAAACTATTGGTGGCCACTTGAGCCTACATTGTCGATGTTTTGGTTTGAAATCAAAGTAGGAGCTAAGGAAAAAGCTCACGGAAATGATGTGTAAGGTGCCAGAATGTTTTGGGCGTTTAGTTCAATGTCTTATGTTTGCAAATGTTCACTTTTAGATGGTGTTTCTTTACACAAGGTAGCTAGTGATCTGTATATACATAGCAGCCCAGTAGTGATATATTCAAAATTTATCTGGTACTAAGGCGAATAGTTTGTGTTCATGTTAGACCTCTTGTAGGAGGAGAGGATTACTTTTCTGTTTTACATAGGGCTGCTCCCCTACTTACAGATGAATGAATGAAATGGGTCAAAACCCACCTTTTAACCATGTTAGTACTCAAGCGCTTCCGAATATGTTTGTTCTTAATTATGTGTAAAATAAATGTTCTAGTCAAGCTGTTTTAAAATCTTATCTTGACATTATACCTCTGGGTTGGTCCTTACGTTTATTAATCCAGATCCTTGGCCCGCTCTCCTTTGGGTCAACCTGCCGGTTGAGTTACGGCACAGTGCTGATAGCAGAGCGTGGTTCGATCTGGACTTTTCTTGCTTTACTTGCGAAATTTGAGCCCTGGGAGCTCTCTCGTCTCGGTATTTCTTAACTCTGTCTTGCATCATTTACACGATGGCTACTCGAGACATTGATTATCCGGGAGTCTTGCGGAAGGAGGAATTGCTGTACGAGCTAGCAATACGTAATTTAGAATCAATAGGGACAGGTAAGGCCGATGAACTCTTCTTGAGGAACAATTTACATAGGAATGTTTCAGTGCCCTGTTATACTGAAAGCGAGGTCACGAGTTCCGTATCCCTTATTGAGGGTAATCTCTCTGATATCGCCTCAGTGATGGATTTCCTGGAGAACGACGTAGCTTCGCCCCATCAACTTAAGAGAGTACAGGGGCGTTTGATGCATTGCGTTCATCGTGTGGGAGATCTGCTGTCATTAGAATTAAAGGAAGAGGTGTTGATCAGGTTCAGGACTTAAGGGTCAAATCATCTAAACTTTTAGAGAAAGTTGAGACTTGGCTAGCTGACCCGTCTATCAAAACTAAGCCAGTGTTACCTTCCACTGCACTGGTAGTAGGCGAGTTAAATCAACCTACTCCTGACCTTGGGTCTGATGGGCAGCGAACTTCCCTCGAGCCGCATTTTTCATCTTTAGAGCGCTCTTCCAAACATCAGACTACGAGTCAACAGCCACCCTTGTCTTCACAAGTTTCACCCTTTTCGAGTATTCCTCATCCATTGAATAACATGCTGAAAGACAGCCCTCGCTATTCGGTGAATTCGGCGAGTGATGCGGTTGCATTTCTTCGTTTTCTTGTTGAATTCTTGGATCATGCCCAAGTATTCGGTTTGACGCATGTACAGCTTTTACAGGTGGTTTAGCCGCATACAGTTGGCGTTCTTTCTGATAAGATTGTTAATGCAATATCGGAACAATTGTCGTTGCATCAGTTTCATGCACATATACTAACTCACTTTATCCCCGCTAGGGCTCTATTTTAGAGTGCAACGTTTAAATGAGACCTTATCAGAATTTATTTCTGACATTAAATTTTATGCCAGGGTTTTCGCACTTGATTATATGGAGGAGCAGGTGGTTTCTACTATCGTGGAAGGGATTGCTCCATCGTATCGTTTTTGTTTGTGTTTTGTGTCTCATCCTCGTAACTTTGCCGAGTTGGAAGCTATGGTCGTCTCTGCAGAGGGCATTCGTCATGCTGATTCACTTCGCGTTCCTGATCCTCCTTCTTCTAACCGGGGTGTTACTCATAAACCCGCCCCATTAAAAAGACGTTTTGGCTGCGGCGCTTCTGAACATCTTCGTAATAAGTGCCCTTCTCAATCTCGTCAGGCACAAGGGCCTAGCCGTGGTTCGAGTACCGAGGTGCCACCTAGGGTTTCGAATGTTGTATGTTTTCGCTGTGGGACCCCGAGGCATGTGGCGAGGATTGCACGCAAAAGCCGAAAGGTAACTGACTAGGCCGGGAAAAGGCCAGGGACAGGCTCATTAATTCGCCGTCGCTTAATCAAAAGAATTGTATGTCTCCAGGTGAACGTTTGTCATCCTGTCTTGCCGAGTGTTTGCACATAACGACCGAGAATAATGGGGTGGCCCCATTTGTCAAGGCCGAGATTAATAATGAACCGATGACGGCACTCTTAGATACTGGAAGTGTTGCTTCCTTCGTAAGCGAGAGGTGGGTAGGTCTGCATAAATCTGTGTGTAAATTCCCCGTTGTCCACCCGGATTCCTTTTCCTGTGTGGCTGCTAATTCTTCTAGAGTTGAAGTTGTGGGAGTTGTGAAGTGCAAGATTCGTGTTGCTAATTTTTCGTGGAAATTCCCTTTTTATGTGGCCAAAGATTTACCATGTACTGTAATCCTTGGATCAGATTTTTTGGCTTACTCCGGCTTGGTTTTGGATATGCAGGAAGGGTCCTGCTGGTTCAAATTTTGTCGTGAAGTTAGAGTTCCTGTATTGCGGTCTAACTTGGTTTCTTCTTTTGCCGTGGTGCCCTCTCAGGACGAAAAGGGCTCCGATCTTAGCCATTTGCCCAAGGATCAGGCCAAGCACATTAGGGAGTTGTGTGATGCCTTTCCCGAGGTTTTTACGGAGAAATTGGGGATGACTAACTTGTTGGAGTACAAGATCGAGGTCTCTGATTCTATTCCTGTTAGGAGTCCGCCCCACCGTCTTTCTCCCCCAAAAATGCAAGCAGTGAAGGAGATCATCGGTAAAATGCTGGTTGAGGGAATAATTCGACCTTCTACGTCAGCTTATTCCTCACCCATATTTCTCGTGCCTAAGCCTCAGGGAGGTTACCATCCGGTTTTGGATTATAGGGCATTGAATAAGAAGGTGATATTGCAATTTGTTCCGCTCCCAGACTTGCATTCCTGTTTTTCGTGGTTCGTGGTATTTTACCGTCCTGGACTTAAACCAGGCATATTATCAAATCCCTTTGGCAGAGGAGGCCCGTCATTTGATAGCATTCGCAACCGATTGGAACCTCTACGAATTTTGTCGTCTGCCATTTAGATATTTCCACTGGCGCTGCTGTCCTCAATAGGCTTCTAGATCAATTGTTTTCGGATATTAAATTCAGTTATCTTTATCATTATCTTGACGACATTGTGATTTATTCGGAAACTTTTGAGGAGCACCTTGACCACTTACGCGAAGTGTTGTCTGGACTGCGTAACGCTGGGCTGACAGTTAAATTGTCCAAGGTGTCTTTTACAAAGCCGCAGATGTCCTTTTTGGGACATATAGTGTCATCTAATGGAGTTTCAGTCGACCAGTCTCGCACCCGAGCCATTGATGATTTCAGATCCCCGCAGGACGTTAAAGGCGTCGCCCACTTCATCGGGATGGTAAACTTCTTCCGTAAGTTTATTCCTAACTTTGCTAAGCGTGCTGGGCCTCTTAACGCCCTCCGTCGTAAAGGGGTTAAATCTGAATGGGGTACTTCACAACAGGTGGTCTTCGAGGATCTGAAGTTGGCTATAGCTAATGCTCCGATACTTGCGATGCTTGATTTCTCAAAAACCTTCATTGTTCAGACCGACGCTTCAGCCTCTGCGGTTGCAACTGTCCTATTGCAGGAATCCGACCTGGGCAGACGACCTGTTGCTTACGCTTCCAGGACCTTGACTCCTCTTGAAAGTAAATACTCAGTCTATGAGTTAGAGGGTGTGGCTGTGTTGTTTGCCTTAGAGAGGTTTCGAATGTATTTAGAACATGTAAAATTCGAGCTTGAAACCGATAACCAAGCATTGAGCTGGGTCCTGGGCAAGCCTACGAAAACGGGCTGTCTAGCCCGCTGGGCAATAAGAATCTCGGCGATTCAGTTCGATGTACGGCACATTCGAGGCCCGGACAATGTTGTGGCCAATTCTCTTAGCCGCATGTTCGCTGGTCAGCCTATTCAGGATGATGACTCTTCTGACCCTAAGTTCCTAACTTCATTACCCCTTGCTGGAGCGTTCTTGACTGATGCCCCGTTATCATACCATGATCTTGCTAAATTCCAAGTGGAAGATCCTATCTTAGGGCCTATTGTTCAGCAGTTGAAGGAAGGCAAGATTGTCAACCCATATGTGCTAAGGAATGGTGTCCTTTGCTGTCCCTCCCACTCTGATCACAAAATGAATGTAGTTGTTCCGTCGGTAGTAGTACCTATGATATTTAAATATTTCCATGAAACTCCTTTGGCCGGTCATCTGGGAGTGTTTAAGACCAGGGAGAAAATTCGAGAAAACTTTATTTGGAAGGGGCTTGATGCTGAAGTCCGTGAATTGGTCAAAGCGTGCAAGATTTGTAGGGTAAGCAAGCCTTCCTTAAATACTCGGGTCGGCCTGTTGTCTTCTACCCAGGCTACACGACCCACGCAACGTCTTTTCATAGATTGTGTAGGACCCCTCTCCAAATCAAGGACAGACGGCAATAGATTTATATTTGTTTGTGTCGACGGCTTCACTCGTTTTTCTTGGTTTTTTCCGACAAGGTTAGCTACGGCAGAATCCACCATAAGGTGTTTAAAAACTATATTTTCATCTTTTGGTCTGAGCCAGTACATGGTGTCCGATAATGCGAGGGTGTTCACGTCAAATTTATTCAGGAAGTTTTGCTTTAGTCTGTCCATTACTCATATGACAACGTCTCCGTATTACCCCCAACCCTCTTATGCGGAGAGCGTCAACCGTAATTTGCAGTCTGCTCTAATTGCCTTCCATCATGACGATGTTTTGAGATGGGACACTTCGTTGCCTTGGCTCGCCTTCGCATTTAATTTTGCTGTACATGAAGCGCATCAGTTTTCTCCTGTGTCTCTTTATGTTCTCTTTCGTTCCCAACTCTCCACTCAGTAATCTTTGGAACACTGATGAGCTGTTACCAGAAAGGATTGATCCCCTTAACATCAGGGCAATTTGGAAAAAGGCTAAGGAAAACCTTTAGGTGTCGTATGAGAAGAAGAGAGAACATTACAATGAGGGGCGTCGACTGACCGATCTCACTGTAGGAAATAAAGTTTTTTTAAAGAATTTCGTGCCTTCTGGGAAGCTCGCTCCTCGATTCCGCAGACCGTATGAAATTATTGCTTTCTTAATGCCGGTCTCCTTGTTGGTAAAGGATCCGGAGACAGAGAGAGTCTCCCGAGTTCATCTTTTGCAGGTGAAGCCTGCTTAGCGTTTTTCTTCGGTACTGCTGCGTGGCAGTCTGTCTCGGCTACAGGTACCTTGCTTTCATGTGGTATGAGGCTTTAACCTGGTTATCTGGGGAGTTTTGACTCAATTTCATTCTCGTCGGGGATGTGCTCCCCCCCTTTAGTTAGCTTAAGATTGTTCCTTTTAAAAATCAGGATGTATTATTTAATGTGAGTCCTCCCGGAGTCCTATCATACCCGTACTGCTCCCATGCCCCCCGGTCTGGTTATCTGCACTGCCTTAGCCCCCTGTACTCTGTACCGGTGGTTGGATATCTTTCGACACCTTTGCTGGCCTTCTGCTTTATTTTACAGAGGACTGGAGTATCCACCTATGCCCGCTGCTCCATGAGAAGGGCCCTTCATGTCTGCGATTCTTGGCGATCATCGACTCCAGCCGCCGTGTCTTACGGTACCTAGTCCAGAAGGATTGTGTTTTCCAGCATCTGATTTGCCTAAGGAGGCTCCGAGACTGTCTGCTTCTGTGGCCGTTGTCCTGTGGCTGAGTGCCATGCACGCCGCTCAATGTTTGGTTGGGTTGTATTCCAGCTATGTGTGTTGCCGGCCCTGGTGACCCTCCTTTCCCCTGGCGATTGCTGGGGACATCTTCATTGAACTTAATCTACGTGATTTTCTTGCCATATCCCGGGATAATCTTGGCAAGGATTCACTTCTTCATTTATATGTGCAGCAAGAAAGTTAATTTCATATATAATTATTTATTGTAAAGCAAGAATACTATTTTATATCCAGCAAGTATCCAAGATAATGAACTTTACGAGGCTGGTTTTTGTGTAGAAAACCGTTTTCCAACTCTGGGTTGGTGTTTTTTTTTTTGGGGGGGGGGGAGGGCTGAACCATGAGTTTTATCCCCCCCTCCCCCACCTTAAAGAACTTGATATATGTGTGGCGCTCCTAGTGAGCTCATTGAAATTACTGTAATTAATTGTGCATGTTTCCTGTCTATCTTGGCTATTGATATGTTATAATAAATGTGTTCTCTCCCTGTTCCTCACTTACGGCTCCAGGGCAAGGAATTCGTTCCGTCCTGGGGCATCCCTCCGTTCTTGCCTTTCTTTTCGTATCTCGATCTTCTGTCATGCCCCGCTCGCATGCGCTTACTCCCTCCCGGCTTCTCCGAGAGAGGGGGCATTCTGACTGACGTTGGTCTTGAGTCCCTCCCCTCCCTGCAAGACGGTGCGCCTCGCCGGGCGATGGACATACTCACTCAGCTGCTGCACTTGGAGCAGAGCACTTCTCTTACAGCGAACCAAGGACCATGAGGGGGGCATGGGAGGCAAGATCTTCTGGTTTTCTAAATGTTGGTAGGATGATGGGAGGAACTAGGAACTAAGAACAGGATATGTAAAGCCATGTATCTGGCGACGTTAGTTTGTGAACTGATAACAGAAGGCTTGGTGTAGATATACTACTGAGTAATGAACTTGAACCTAAGTGTTCTAGCCCTTAAATTCTATGTTTCTTGTATCATAAACTATTGGTGGCCACTTGAGCCTACATTGTCGATGTTTTGGTTTGAAATCAAAGTAGGAGTTAAGGAAAGAGCTCACGGAATTGATATGTAAGGAGCCAGAATGTTCTGCGCATTTAGTTCAATGTCTTATGTTTGCAAATGTTCACTTTTAGATGATGTTTCTTTACACAAGGTAGCTAGTGATCTGTATATACATAGCAGCCCAGTAGTGATATGTTCAAAATTTATCTGGTACTAAGGCGAATAGTTTGTGTTCATGTTAGACCTCTTGTAGGAGGAGAGGATTACTTTTCTGTTTTACATAGGGCTGCTCCCCTACTTACAGATGAATGAATGAAACGGATCAAAACCCACCTTTTAACCATGTTAGTACTCAAGCGCTTCCAAATATTTTTGTTCTTAATTATGTGTAAAATAAATGTTCTAGTCAAGCTGTTTTAAAATCTTATCTTGACATGATACCTCTGGGTTGGTCCTTACGTTTATTAATCCAGATCCCTGGCCCGCTCTCCTTTGGGTCGACCTGCCGGTTGAGTCTTGGCACAATAGGTAAGGTAAGGGTTGTTCTGGCCGAAGGCAGGTCCAAACTTCCGCAGAGGTGTTCCTGAGCCAGAGTTTACGTGCGGTAGGGTGGCCAGTTCCTTTCTGCTCCTCCATTCCCTTACACCCCACCAACAGCGCGTGGCGACCCATCCAACTCCTGACCACGCCCAATGTTGCTTAACTTCGGAGATCTCACGGGATCCGGTGTTTCAACATGGCTACGACCTTTGTTCATGGCACAATAAAGATCTAAAAAGACATAACACAATGATCGCAGACAAAAAGAGTACGTGGAAAAATTAACACTATTTCGTGCCGAAGGAATTCCAGTTGATGTTCATAACATAATGATCACGAAATAGTGTTGTTCCTTTTACTCATTTGTCTGCAATCATTGTATTTTTAGATCTTTGACTTAATTTTTGCACTGCTTTGCTAATTGGCTGATGGTGATACTTCAAATGTGCTGAAACTGGTCCCAAATGAACAGGTCGTAACTTCTATTTGGTTCAACTTAATAACAGAGCATTGAAAGGTGGATCCTTCCTTCTGTGTAATATTGTATAATTGTCTTGCAGGTGCACTCAGATTTCGTCGGGTGGTTAAGGCCAGATATCGGTCCTGCTGTGGGGTGGTTACCCTTGGTCGACCTGGTACTGGCCTACGACTAACATCTCCTGTGTCTCGAAATCGTCCCCAAAGCTTGGAAATGACACTCTGTGGCACATTCAAGGATACGGCGACTTCAGTCTGTGTCTGGCCTGCTTCCAGGCGGCCGAGTATTCTACCCTGCAAAACGGGGTTCAAATGGCGTCGTCGTGCCATTTTGTTGTCACGTTCACCACGAGGCTACACTCTGCACACTATAACAGGGCAAGCACGACTGAGGGAATATGGGGTGCAGGCACTGGCTGTGGTTACCATGCGGTTACGCCGCTAGTCAAAGCAGGAAACAGTCCTTTCCTAAACAGAGTGAACGTGTAATGTTGGTAGGCGCATATGTCGTGCGATTTGCGGTCTATTTCCTGTTACCCTGCCTACTCGTAACTTAAGCTTAACTTTTGGACACTAGTGTAGCTGGAGAGGATTTGTTAGCTTATAGGTTCATAAATATTGAGAAGCTGTAATATTTGGTTTGCATTCCACTTATTGTTAGAAGCATTCATTCTTGATTTGTTATGCCCAACTAAGGAGTGTATTTGAATTTATTAGCACTTTGTTTGTTTTTCTTCTTCCCTTCCCAATATCTCTTCATCCTCGCTGCATTGCTTTTTACGTTGTTCAGTCCATCCTGTATTTAGTCGGGTGGGTTTTACCGAAAATTTGTGTTTGTGAATTAAGAGTCTGAATATTATTCTCTCCTTTATTAATGCCAATTCATTTATGTCTTCACTGACTTCTTTTAGCCAATTATTGTGATTTTTCATTGATAAGGCTGTTTTCTTTGCAAGACTGTTATTATCCATTCTATACAAATGGCCATAAAATTATAATTGTTGTTTCCTGATTGTATCTGTGATTTTTTTCTGTAACTTAATAGATTTCATGTGATTTCTTTTTTATCCAAATTCCGTTTTCACACTTTGGTAGGACGATTTTGCTGGCGATTTTTCTTTCTTGTTTTTTGATCATCTCTATTCGAGATCTGCCACCAAGTATAATAGTTTCAGATACATAAAGTGCCTCTGTTTTAACTACTGTGTTATAATGTCATAATTTTGCCTTTTTGATACTGTATAGTTTTTTTTATTCTATCTGTTCCAAGTAATTTTGTATGCTCTTTGTTTCAATTCTTTCTTCATTAATTTGCTGATTTAATCCTAGATACTTGAATTTGTCTACTTGAGCAATATTTCCATATTTGGTGATTAATGGTTGATTGGTGAAAGCTGATCTAGTCCCTTCCATATACTTTGTCTTTGGAGTCCTGTTTTGGCTGCTATTTCATGGAGTTTTTCTGCAGACTGGATTGCTTCCTATCTGTTGTTAGATATGATAGCAATATCATCAGCAAATGCTAGGCAAGTAAGGTGAATTTTGATTTGGGTACATCTACCAATATTCATTATTATATACCAACAAATATACTAAAAACCTCGAGAAATATGCATGTGCTCTGTTTCCAAGTTGTTTTGCCTACAGGTCGGGGTTCTGACGGGGCAACTACTGGAGTCAAGTTGGTCACATGACGGGAAAGTGGACACAAAAGTTGACAGCTCTGCAACTCAAATTTACTTGCAAGCAAAGTTACAACTTGACTGTCCTGACTTGATCATACGCAGAAAGTTGAAGGAAAGTCGATTGCTTCATTTACTTGACTTCCGTAAACTATCCCCGTGTGATGTAATTGCATTGTGAAGAAAACAGCTGTGTGCAATATGGTACCCAGTCTTAAATGAACAGGACTGGGTGATGGTTCATACAGTCGATATAAACACGTGTATAAGGTGGACCACAAAATCTCCGTAATGGAGCACACAACATAAAAGTACAACGGCACAAGGTTTGTTAAGGCCATTTCCTCTACTCCCAGAAAGAGTGCAGCCCAAAATGAAATCCTACCCCCTGTGGGTAGGGGATACAGACGAAGAATACATCCCTGCTTGTCATAAGAGGTGACCAAGGGACGATTGAATTAGAACCACGAGACTACTTGTAATTAGTACCATCACGCGAGGAACACCATGGGTCGCCTTTACTTGCCCATAGTACCACTATGTTAGGTACACAATAGGTTAGTAATTAGTAGCAACAGAGGGTGAATCAGTACGGGTTTTACAGTACCCGTGATTAGTACCGCTATATGCAGAACACCATGTGCTTACGTTTCCTGTGTTTAGCACCATTTGTGAGAAACACCAAGGGTCTGGGCATTGTCTGTGATTAGTACCACTATATAAGCGACACCATGGGTCTGCATTACCTGTGATTAGCACCCGGTATGTGAAGAACACCATAGGTTTGTGTTGCCTATGAGTGGCGCCATTATGTGAGAAACACCATAGGTCTGCGTTACCTGTGCGTAGTACCACAATGTGTGGAATACCGTAAGTCTACGTTACTTATGATTAGTACCGCTACATGAGAAATAACATGGTTCGTAGTTTCCTAGTGATGAGGGGCAGTTGATCTGGATTCTGGAACCCTTTAGACAACAAGCATCATCGATTGAGGACTGTGCTTTGGAAGCAGCCCCTTGGTCATTACCTATTGTTTTTAAGTTCATAATCATTGTTCATTGTCTCTCTTTAAAACAAATTCTAGTCAGTGGATTTTGGAATTACGAGGCGAATATCTGTGCGGTTAGGGGTGCACATCTGTGAGCTTGAATCCGGGAGATAAGGCCATGGCCGCTTCCTTTCCTACCCCATCGTCGCCATAAGACCTATCTGTTGTGAGTGTGACATAAAACAGATCTAAAAAAAGAGGGAATTATTTTTAACTTTCAGTATTGCGAGTTGGATCCGCTGATTATTTAAAATTCATATTCATCATCATGTTTTGAATTCTTGTCAATGGATGATTTTTGGACTTTTAAACTGTCATTATATTTCATCTCATTTTGTACCAATAGGGACCGATGACCTAGATGTTAGGCCCCTTTAAACAACAAGCATCATCATCATGATGGAATCCTGAATGTGATCGATTATACAAAAATTTCCTACAAACTGGAGGCTACGAGATCGCCGACAATCTTGTTTAATGACTTGACCATACCTGTAAGGTACTGGTTGAAAACATGAACCTTACACACTCGAGCAGGAAGGACTGGAGTCTTCTCAGGAAGCTGGATGCCAATTGTTCTGTAATTAGACAAGTTGCTTCATGTCCTACCGATACAGATAGGTTTTATGGCAACGATGGGATCGGAAAGGGCTAGGTGTGGGAACGAAGTGGCTGTGGTCTTAATTAAGGTACAGCCCCAGCATTTGCTTGGTGTGAAAATGGGAAACCATGGAAGACCATCTTCAGAACTGCTGACTGTGGGGTTCCTGAATGCAAGTTCACAGCTGCATGCCCCTAACCGCACGGCCAACTCGTTCGGTCCATTCTAATGTAATTGATAAAAGTATAGTGCCAGTATCTACCAATGCTCCATTTGATAGAGATCATTCTCAAAAAATTCATAGGAAACTCTGTATGCTCAAAAGAACTTCACAAGATTCAACAAATTTTTCAAACCCTTTGACAGCAAACAAGGCAAAAGATGGTCTTCAGCAGCTCAATGTAGGGAAATCAGCGGGAGAGGATGGAATTTATGAAGTAATGTATTTTTCTGAAACCAAGATAACTGCCTCATTTTCTTTTCAAATGATTAAATCAGGCTTAAAATGTGTTTTGTGAAATCATAATTTTATTTATAACAAATTTCAATTTTATGAGAAAAAAATAAACATACAGAAGTATCATGTACATCCTGCCTACTTCCTTAACCATTTTCATTAGAGGTATCTGATACTGCCTTTGAAAGTGCAGGGAATTCCTCTTCGCAAACCCGCATTCGTATCGCATTTATGTTGTGGCCATTCCGACAGCGCGCTTTTTTGTGCACATACTTCACAATTTCATCTTAGACTTCTTCAAAGTGTCCTTGTTGCGGGCCACTGAATACATTTTTTTTACACTTTGTTTTAAGCCATCTCTGTCTTCATGCTAATGCCGAGGCTTTAGTTAGGCCGTACTTCCTTGCGACTGCACAATTCTTCAATTCTGCGTGTTTAATAATCATTAACTTAAAATTGGCATCATAATATCGACGAGAACCCGTCAAAAATTTGGCGGAAATACCTGTTCCATGTGCCTCTACAATATGACGACCCATAAGGAAAATATTCCTGCCCTCTAACTAAGTGTCAGGTACAGCAGACGCGTTACAACTCTGCCACTGAGTAGTCGTGGACTTTCTAAGAATTCAAAGGGTCATATTCTCGCTATTCCAATTCGAATGACATTTCCTGCACAGCTGGGGCTTGGAAGTACATTATGGTCAATCTTGCAGTTGGCTCAAGAGAGCAATGTTTTGATTCCATTCTGAAGATTTGATAAATGCTTTGCAGAGGCCTAGCAGAAAGTTATTGCCTCTTCACTATTTTCCGAGAACCAGTGACATTACAGGGAGGCTCTGTACAACTGGCTGCCGCGGCTAGCGAGGTGTAGGCTTAATATAGATGCGGCGGACGTTGAAAGTTAAAGAGTTTGGTTCGCGTGTGCCCCTTGTTTTTTCGCATGAAATTCTGAGAAAAGAACACGTCGTCTTGTATTCGGAGAAATACGGTACTGTGGTAAGAACACCAAACAGTGACTTGCAAAGTTTTCCAGTAAAATTGCAACATGAAGATAATAGCACTTTTGAAACCTAACAAGACAAGTGATAGACCTGATTGCACTCCTAAGCTGCTGGTTTGAACTGTTTGAGAGACTATTGCCCCTAGAATAACGGATATAATCCCCTAGAAACAAGCAGGTTTTTGACCTGGTTGAAGCTGCAAAGAGCTCGGTTTTCAAAAGAAGTTGAAAACATCAACAACATTTATAGACCTAACAGCAGTATATGAAACTGCCTGGAGGAACGGAATTAAAAGTAACATCCTGCAAGAAGATAGTACATGTAATTAACTGATTTCTGGATTAAAGATGGATCACAGTACATCTAGGTGACAAAACCAGCCGAACAATGGACTGGCACAAGAATAAGTTCTTGCTCCCTTTCTTTTTTAACTTATAATGTCTAGCAGGCCATACCAAAACATCATCAGTCTATTGCACAGACCGACGGATGATTAAACTACAGATTAATTTAAGAAATGGAAACCATTGGAAATATGTTCCTTCCTTCTGAATGGTAGACTTGGCAACAGGGAGCTAGCTGTCTGTCTACTTTAACAGTATGCAACTCCATCACAAGAAACATCCTAAATACCTAGGTGTAACGCTCGAAAGCACGCAACATCGTCTTGTGTAAGTTCACAGCTACCTCATAGGGAGCACAACAGACGTGTGCACTTGGCTGTTGATCAATACTGCACATCAGTTGCCATATTGATCAGATGATGAGGCTAAAATTTGAGACCGTTACATCCACTCCTCTATACTGGTTAGCGACACTGTGTGATGTTGCTCCACGAGATCTCAAGACGAGAAAATGCCCTTCTAATCCTCAGTTACCCCCCCCAATATCTGGTTTCATTCAGTCTGCAAATGCATTTCTTTTTCTTTCTTGAGAAGTTTGTTTGGGATTGAAATGTCCTTTTTCCCAGTCTCAAGTCACAGATAGTATTTCACCTAATTATATTATTCAATTTGATATGCACACGCATCACAATTAAATTTTATTTGCACACGAATAACCAAGTGTGATGTTAAATTATTGGAAACCACTGCACTACTATTAACACGAGATAAGATGCTAAACTAAGCACTTGAAAGACGATGTAGGAGTGTTATTTCCATGAACGAAGCAAAAAAACAAATGAGCGAGGTATGTTTATAACCGTATTTGAGTACAATCAAGAAATTGGTTAATAAGTGTGATTATATGTGGTGATGGTTCAAACAACAATACTGAAACACTTGTTGGCAGAGGTACGTGGAGACTTATTAATTTCTGAATTAGTAATCGTTGTTGGAAGGCATATTGAGGACATTGTAAAAATAGATGTTCACTATCTCCATTGCTGTGTCCATATGTACAATATGGATGATTAGAAATATGAAAACGAAATTTGTAGGCTGGGGTTAAGGAATGATTAAAATGTAATCGCATGATATTGATAATGTGTCGGCGCGTATACTTACCTTTGGAAGATCATGGTTGTATCGGGATAGTGGGCTGTAATTGATAATAGTATTTTCCCATATTACCAGCAGAAAGTCGCCATAATGTTTGCCAAGCTTGATTAGCGTCTTGTTTAATGCGAGAAAAGAGGTCAGAAATCGGAATTTTGATTTGTAGTGGGTTTAAGGTATCGTGACTTGCCTCCTTGGCTGCAGAATTGGCTTGATCATTACCGAAATGATTAGTATGCCCTTTTATCCAGATCAATGTAATATATACGCCTGACTTCTCAAGTTGATAGAGCAAGTATTTAACCTCGTATAAATACATATTGTGAGATTGCGAAAATGACTGTAAAGCATAAAGGACACTTTGAGAATCTGTAAAGATATTTATCTTCCGTAAACCAAGACATTGGACATATAATAGTGCTTGATAGATCGCATATAGTTCTGCTGTGAAGATAGTTATAATATTCGGTAGAGGATATTTAAAACTTACGTGTGCTTGAGAGTCAAAGAAAGCTGCTCCTACTCCATTCGGGGATTTTGCTCCATCGGTGAATATATTGTAATCTTGTGGGTTTAATGATCCTTTAAATTTTTTGTGAATTAGCTTAATAGATTCTGTCCCGTGGGAAGGTTGGGCTGATGGGAAGGATGAAGGTATAATTATTGACGGTTTGAAAGTGAGAGTATCATAATTGTATGAATGCATAATTAAGCGAGGTGTTCGTAGGATCGAGTCTTGAATGTTCTGCATTTCAACATATGCTATATATATATCACTGGATATCTTCTACTTGTTGGGGGACGCTGCTGGTAATATTCATACAATAATTTCAGTTTAGGAATTATAATGGAATTCGATCGAGCGATATGTTTGTGAATAAATTTTTTTTGCTAGCATTAACCTATGAATGTGAAGAGGTGGTTCTTTGGCCTCAACTAACAGAGCATTGGTAGGTGTAGTTTTAAGAGCACCAATACTTATGCGTAATGCGGAATATTGTATTCTATCTAATTTTAAGAGAGTTTGTTTAGGTGCTAAGTCAATTATATGTGCACTGTAATCCAATGTAGATTGAATTGTGGCTCGATACAACTGTAAAGCTGAGAAGGGTCAGCTCCCCAATTACTCCTAGTTACTGTTTTCAGGATGTTAAGATAACCTTCTGACTTTCGATATAACCGCTGAAGCTGAAAATTCCAATTAAGATTTTAGTCCAGACAAATACCTAAATACGAGTATTGGGGGGCAAAGGAGATGCTATAGCCATCAAAACTTATAGGACTTTTATCAAATGCTCGCTTGGGAGTGAAAATCATTGCTGCACACTTAGGAAGTGAAAGGTGAAGGTCATGTGAAGTTAGCCACTGAAAAACAAGACACATAACTTGCGATATCGTTCTCCTGCAGTCGTCAATGTTAGTATGGGGAAAATAAATTACGTAGTCATCGGCAAAAGCTAATATACGGGCGTAAGGGGTTACGATAGATTCCAGTTCTTTCATATATAAAGCGAATAACATTCCACTCAATATGGATCCCTGTGGTAAGCCATGTGATGTTTGGCGACTGGGGATTTGGTACTGAGAATATTTTAGTGTTATTGTACGGTTAGTGAATAATTGGTGCAAGATAGATATAAAAATAAAGGAAAAACCATGACTAGATAATTTTCCCCATAAAATGTGCAGCAAGACTGAATCGTAAGCACCTTTGATGTCCAGTTTGCTTCCTCCATCGAGCTAATAGAATCTTGTGTACTGCGTCCTCGCATAAGAGCAAATTGATACTTATAGTACTCCAACGTCCACACTAGTCTTCGAAGTAAAATTTTGCAAAATGTTTTGCGGATGCACGAACCTAAAACTATTCCACGGAAATGTTCTGGAACGTTTGGGCGTTTATTGGGTTTTAATATTGGAGTTATAAAAAAATTATTCCATTGTGTTAGCACTTAAACGGAATTGAAGATATCATTATAATACTGCAATAATAAAAACTGAGCTTGAGAGGGGAGTAATTAAATCATGTTATATGTAATGGCATCAGGTCCAGATCAATTTACAGTGGATATCACTATCTGAAGTTCGTGATAGGTTATCGGTTGTAACAATGTAGGAAATTGATGAGGATCATGAGCTAGCGGGTAGCCTATATGAATAGGGGTATTGCCGAGGCCGGAGTGATCGACTGTAGAAATTCTTCTAATACTGTTTGCGGAAAAGAATATTGGGTTTGATGTTGAAAGGTTAGAAGGTTCGTGTAATCGTGCGAATTGCGTTCCATAATTGTGCAGAAGGTAGGCGAGAAGTTAAAGAGGAGAGAAATGTTTGCCATGCCTTACGTTTCTTGGAATTAAAAATTAGTTTCGTTTTCGCAATATGCTTACGTAATTGCAGATAAGTATATTGAGTCATGGACTTGCGATATAATTTGAATAACAGTTTGCGCCGAGAAATAAGATCATGACAGACCTTATCCCACCATTTGATTGAGGTAACTGGGGGAGGTCTAAATGTTTTAATGGGTCTGCAAGGGCGAAAGGTGTTTAAATAGTGGGTCAAAAAGGCAATTAAGGACGGAAAAGTTATATTATTACCACGCTCACGTTGCAAAACTTGATTAACGTATTCACGATAAGCTTGGGGATTAAAATTTTTGTATGAGCGTACATTACTTACTGTTTGCAATGATAATATCGTGACACATTTACTAAGACCATACGTGATGAGGATGGGAAAATGATCGCTAGTGTGTGTATCTGCCAAAGTATGCCATGTGGTAACTGGAACCATGCTCGTATGGCAAAGTGTTAAATTGACCGCGCATGGTGGAGGACCTGGAGGTGAAATACGAGTTGGGGAGCCGTCATTGAGAATTGAAAAATCGTGTCTATTGGACATTAATAATAAATTTAATCCTTTTCCTGTATCTGTTGAACTTCCCCATTCAGTATGATGACAATTGAAGTCTCCTAAAACGAAAATGTATTGAAACTGTTCAAATTAAGCAAAAAAGTGCGCCCGTTGGCCTTGGGTAATATATATATGCGGAGGACAATATATATTTAGAAAACAAATATTATTATAAATGAGTCCTACTGCATAAGTGTGCGGTATAAGATAACGTAGTATAACTTAAAGAATTCTGAATACAGGTGGCTACCCCATCATAACCGTCTCCATCGTGTCTTATTATCTGATAGCCAACTAATCGAATATGAGAGTGAGGTTTTAACCACGTTTCTTGTAAAAATATGAGATTAGCCTGAGTCTCGTGTATTAGTAATTGTAATTCATGTCGTTTGGAAATGACACTCCTACCGTTCCATTGAAGAAGTCTGATCATGAACTTATAGTCATGATATGATCCCTTAATTTATAAAGGACATTACTGAGTTGGGGTTCGTGACCCAAGAGTTGTATTAACATTACAATGATGCATTGTATTTCTTGGTGAAGGTATTCCTTCGTTGGAGAATAAGTTTGGGCCTGAGAGGCTGAAATGTTTCTCTGTCCTCGGTGTTGAGGAGTAGGCTGAGTGGTCAACACTGGCTCAGCTGCTACTGATGTACTTGGTAGCGGAGTTAGTCATTCTGAAGGTACATTTTCATTACGGAGAATGGCTAAATAACCCTGGTTGTCATAACCTGACTCAGGTGCTAAGATTGCATAACAACTTGAGTGAACTTTCGCTTCCGTGGATTTTCAATCGGAGGTGACCTACTTTCTTGCGATAATGGGGGGAAACTGGTTCGGTTGTTGGTCCGGATAATAAACCAGAAGTGCTACCCGAGCCTTTGCCTCGGGAAATGAAATGTATTCCGTACTCATGAGTTTTTTAATTCGAACTTGGTATTTATGTTCGGGACAGTCAAATGATCCCGTGAGATGGTCTTTTTTGCAATAGGCACATTGAATAATTTGTTCAGTACACTGGTTAGTTGTGTGTAACTGTGAGCATTTACCACATCGGTAATTTTTTGCTTGAGATTGCTTTTCGGTGTGGCCGTATCGTTGACACTTCCTACAATGAATAGGTGAAAAGATCCATATATACTTTATACAATGCCACTTGTTGAGGAAGCGATTGTGAACGAAAAATAATCTTAACAGATCCGGTAGGAAGATACTTTGTTACACCATCCTGTAGTACGACTTTCCGATTAAGCCGTTGAACGGACTTAACCGGTACTGCAGTATCCAAATAGTTAAGGATTTCCTCATGGGAAACGTCCTTATCAACACCACGTATTATACCCACTCAAAATACCTGTGATGAGGGAATATACGCCTTGATTTTTAATGTTTCTAATATAGGGTTACGCAGTATGAAAAGTCACTTGGATCCTGTTTCTGCCCTTTCTTTGAATTGATTTTACGTTTAAGTCCTGTTCATAAAAACGTCGTCCGAGGGCTAAGGGGTGTAACCGACCGACGTTCTTATCTACAGTGGATTCTACGAACACTATATATGGACCATGGTGAAATTTGTTATAATACTCAGGTGCAGTATCCACTTGCTGTACTGTTGATCGCTGTTCGGGCTGGCTTTCAGTAGAACGTTGTAGATGGATTTCGTTGATCACTATTGATTAAATTGGGTAGTGGTGGTTGCTCGGATTCTGAAGATTTATCAGAGATGGATTCCTCCTCCATTTGAACTTCAATTTCACGCTCCACTAATATATCACCCGACACTGGAGGCAGCCATGGCCTACCGTCCACTCTCTACACACACAAAAAGAAAACTAGTCACCAAACGCCGTACACGAGCGAGACTCGCACACGAGCTATCGTACCGCACGGCGAACCAAATGCATTTAATTTGAGGCAAAAATGAAATAGAGAATGGTCTTCCAAGGCACCTCCACAGTGGCATGCCATCAAAAAGCAGAATGTTAGGCCCAGTTATCTTTGGGCTTTTCTTAACAGTAGGCAAACCAATCCTTGGATGCCGTGCTGTGTTGGCACGAAGTGGGGATTAAAGCAGTCAGCTGAATGGAAATGACAACCAGACCCTCCGGTCTAATGCAGGAGAAGAAGACTTCACTGATGTCACCATTGAGGTACAGTAGTTCACTGACTGAAGAATCTTGACTGTTAGCTGTGAAGATTGCTGCACCATGGTCCACTGAATTCTCTCCCTTTTCATTTGTAAAACATATACGTATCTTCTATGATTTTACCTTATATGTCATATGCTACATAAAAATCTTCAACCTGCGAAAGTGGGGCTGACAACCAGTGCGAGTGCAGTGGTGTTAAAAGGATTCAGTCCAGCTGTGTCATCCGTGTACAGTACTTCAAATGACGGGCTGGGTAGCTGTCCAACTTGGCAGGTTTGATCCTGGCTCAGTCCGCTGGTATTTGAAGGTGCTCAAATACATCTGCCTTGTGTCAGTCGATTTATTGGCGTGTTAAAGAACTCTTGCGGGACAGAATTCTAGCACCTTGGCATCTCCGAAAACTGTGAAAGTAGTTAGTGGATTATAACATTATTAGTATTTAATGGTTATAGCAGAGAAACCATAGAAGAAGTACTGGCAACTTATCTGTCTGTGCTAGCAGAATACTTCCAAAAATGGAGACTTGGACCTAATGCAGCTAAAACTGAAGTGTCTTGTTTTCATCTTAATAACAGGGACTCCAATAGAATACTAGAAGTGTATATGGATGTCACACTAGATAGAACTCTGTCTTATAAATCACACCACACAAAAACTGCTGCTAAACTAAGAACAAGAACCAATATAATTCAAAAACTTTGTGAAACCACACGGAGATCACTTGCGACAACTCTACGGACGTGTGCATTGAGTGCTGTATGCTCTGCGGCAGAATGTTTTGCACCAGTATGGTTGAACAGTGCCAGTGTAAACAAAATCAACTTCCATCTTAATACTACTATGTGTATTACTTCAGGAACAATCAGGTCTACACCCACCATTTGGCTGCCTGTCCTAGGTTACATACCACCCCCAAATCTTCGAAGAAAAAGGGCATTGATTAGGGAATACAATAAGATCTTAGCAAATCCTGGACTACCACTGCATTCTGGTATTCCTAACCTTAGAATAATCAGACATCCTCCTCTCACACGTGGGAATAATCCTGCTGGATTTAACATCATTGATTCCTGGAGAAGAGAATGGCTTCATAATGCTCTGGAAACATGTCAGCTGTTACCTTGCATCTCTGAGGCAGTCCTCGCAAAATATGGACAACACTCAATTGGTTGAAAACAGGAGAGGGAAGATGTGGGGACTCACTCTTCAAGTTGGGGAGTGCAATCCTCATCTGCATGTGACTGCAGAAATAGAGCTTAGGAGCTGATGATGCTTGTTGTTTAAAGGGACCTAACATCGAAGGTCATCGGCCCTAGAGCTTAGGAGGAGAGTATGAGGAATTTCTAATCGGAACTCTGAATTCCATCAGATACATCCAAGAACTAGGTGTTTGTTTATGATATAGTGAAAATGAAAGTCCACAGCCTGTTTTCAGTCATTCGACGGGAGCAGGAATGTAATGAATTAAGCCCCCATCTAGTGGCGAGGATAGGAAATGTGCCAGCTGCTGAAGCCTGTCACACTCCTCTGGGGCAATGATAAATGACTGACAGATGAAGTGTTATATGATATAGTGATGTATGTAATTATGTTCCACAGAATGTATTCAAAAAGCCACACGCTAAAATAAATAGCATCTCTGCAGAATTTACTCCTAGTTTTTACTATGAATATTCTATTTCAGGAACTCAAGTTCTGACTTAATTGAAAGTCATCTTCAGTCTTCTGTAGTGACCTTGTGTTGACGTCTAACATTCACACTACTGAAAAAGAATAAACATGAGGTCTGACCAGACGTGGAAAAAAAAAAAAAGGATAATGAAACTCGTTTAATGGAGATTCATATATTTTAATGTCTTTTTTTCAACACATGTCTGTACATATATATAGCATTCTGTTGGAATATTCTCTTTTCTTTACAGGTACTTACAACATATATTTCTCTATTATATACAAATATTCTCCATAAAGAAAGGTGGAAAGGGGTTGGGTTTCGGGTCTTCTTTTCTTTCCAATGTTCAGCAGAACTGAATGTGACTACAGGAATCTTGTGATGTGCAGAATTTCTGAAGACTTTAAGGAGGAGAAGGAGGAACACTTAAAATCATTGAGCCCTCTTTAAAAAAAATTCCAAGCCATTGTTTTTAAAACTATGGCTTTATAAAGGTATGAACATTTACCAATCAGTACACATTTAGAAGAACCACTCACTCGCAGAAACAAAACGTCCTTCTTTAGCGGAGAACTGAATCAACACCTGGAAGAATAATAATGACCTAGGAAATAAATCTCCATTATATTTTAATCTTTTTTCCCCTTCAAGACTTTTACTGTTAATGCGACATTCAAACAGTACCGGATAAGCCAAGGCTTTCTGGGGCCCTGTGACAGTGGAACAAAATAACATTGGCTTGATCTTGAAATCTTTACGCAAATAGTTCCCGAAAGATAGAAAAAATACACCAACTCAAAGAAACAACAACTATGCAATAAAGACTCTATAGGGAAAATAATGCATTAATGTAATGTAACAACTGACTTCAGATTCTCTTTATACTTTGACTCATAGAAGTCAAAAACTAGAATTCCGCATCTAAAAAAGGCAAATATAAATTTTAAAAGTTCTATTTGGGTTCCTCAAGTTGCTGTCAAAGACAGATGCTGAAATTAAAGAAGCTGCCCGCAGATTCAGAGAGAATTATCCTGACGATAGAGAGATTGAGTCTGTAGATTAAATAAATCATTTGATGTATTTTACATGATGGAAGATTTCAAAATTGTTGAAAAAGCTAAGAAACTGCAACTGTAAAAAAAAAATTTTTTTTTGAAAATATCTGACGTTCCCAAATAATTCATAGGTAAACTCGTGATGAAAATCGCTATGGGTAAACTATATTTTCAAAATAGTGCTGAAAAATTGGTCACTCTTCAATGTCACAAGAACGACTCAACCTGCCTGGCATTACAGCAACCGAATATAAGATTTACATTAAGTACACTTCGATGAAAGATATCACTATAAAAAATTAGGAAAGAGAATACTGAATGTTGTTCCTTTACTAAAATCCATATTAAAAATGTTTAATAATATTCTGTATTATTGTTAAAGAGGCCTAGTAATCTCGTTTGATAAATTGTCAATGTTTGTTTTTGAAATAAGATTGGTTTATTAAAATTGTTGGTAAGATTATGATTGCAAGGACGGGCCTTCAAATGGCTAGGGGCTTCCACACAGGGTTTAATCTGGCACTGCGTTTTAAGTGATGTGTTTCAAGAATTGAAGGGGTATAATTTACCTTGGTGAAGCACAGATAAAACAGTATATCATTAATATTAATAATGATAGCATTAAAAATATCTCTATGAAAAAATGCACTACATGTGAAGTTCTATCACAGAAAAAGAAAAATTACCAATTTGGAATTTTCATTAACAATGATCAAAAGCTTGCTCAAAACAATATAACAGCAAAAAAGGTTCTTACTGCTGTTAATATAACAATTATTTTATATAACAATTGAAATCTTCCTATTGAATGTTCCATAAAAAGCTATATTTGTGCTAAGCACCATTAAAGAATAATAAAAATTAACAAATTAAAAGATGTGTAGTTAACCTGAACCCAGACACACTGTGAAGGGAGACCATCCCTCTCCTGTCCCGATACACATGTGAAAACGTGCAGTCACAAAGATAAAATGTAAACGTGGGAGAGAAGAGAGTTGTGTTGCCAACAAGTTTAGTTCAGCAGCTGTTACTCGAGCAATTTCCAGTTGGCAACTTTCCAAGACTGAACCTTCAGTTGCTGGTGGCCGGTGGTGGTGGGGGAGGATTTCCTTGTGGTCCCTGCAAAACACAATACTTTGTTAGCATTCATTAAATTTTCTCCTGTTGTTTCAATTACAAAAACATTAACCCATTAGTGCATAGCGCCAGAGAAACTGGACATTATAATAAATAAAATGTGCAATAATTATGCATGGTTTTAACCCTAGAACGGTGGCGATCACCTCTGCGACGAACACACGATACACTTAAGCTTCCCCAATTCTCCCTTTTATTCTATTCCCACTTACGTCTGACAGTGTGTTGCACAATGTTTAGCCTCCTTCCTGCTAGCCAAGAGAGAAGACGGAAAGTTGAGGTAAGTATTGTTAAGGATAAGTTTCTACAACTGTAGTCGTCAGCGATACGAAGCGTAACATATAAATGTTTACTATTTCTTTCATCTCCAAGATGAACTGCTACTAATGATCACTATAGTTTACATTTAATTACATAAAGTGGAATCTTTCACTTAGTAGTTGTATGGAAATATACACCAGGACTCTGTATCTATATTTTTTAGGTTTTTCATATATGGTCAGCAGTTTGAAATGGATGGAGATCTCATAGAAGAAGAAATCCAGAATATTCTTTTTGAACCTTCCGATGACGAAGGAGAAATCGACTATGTTGAACAAGATGACAATTTTGTAAAAGTGACCTAGATCCGGACTTTATACCTGATGGGCAGTAGTTTGATACAGAGGAAGATGAAAATGAAAAGGCGTATGGTTTCTAGTGCCGGGAGTGTCCAAGGACAAGTTCGGCTTGCCAGATGCAGGTCTATTGATTTGACGCCCGTAGGCGACCTGTGAGTCGTGATGAGGATGAAATAATGATGAAGACAACACATACACACCCAGCCCCCGTGCCAGCGGAATTAACCAATTATGTTAAAATTCCCGACCCCGCCGGGAATTGAACACGGGACTCATGTGACCAAAGATGAAGACAGATTTAGCCATGAAAGATGAAGATAACATCATTATGACCAACATTAGAACGGTTAATCATTACTGTTATTCATTGTCTATTATAAAATGTTTAGTGTAAATTTTGTATTGCTTCTCTGCTCCTACTCATATCTCTCACTAAATCTGAGATGTAATTATAATTTAGTCATACCAAAGGAAACAATAAAACATAACTGATATTACCACTACAATACAGACCTTAACAATTATTTAAATCCTCTTAAATCGACAATGAAAAATAACCATGCATAAAAACTAGCAAATGTGTACGAATCTGTAACCACTACGGATATTTTTTCTAGTTGCTTTACGTCGCACTGACACAGATAGGTCTTATGGCGACGATGGGAGTGGGAAGGAAGCGGCCGTGGCCTTAATTAAGGTACAGCCCCAGCATTTTCCTGGTGTGAAAATGGGGAAAACACGGAAAACCATCTTCAGGGCCACCGACAGTGGGGTTCGAACCTACTATCTCCCGAATACTGGATACTGGCCGCACTTAAGCGACTGCAGCTATCGAGCTCGGTCACTATGGATTACATAGCATCAAAAATAATAGGAATGATAATAAACATAATAAAGAAGATATAAACTTCATGAGATTTGATAAAGTTAAATAAAACATTTCACACGATAAAGACTTCATAAACAGCATCGAGATATAAATACCAGGTTAACCAAGATGACAACTAAAAGATACGAGATGGGAAGCGGGCTGGGAACCATACGAGGTTTGTGAAGGGCAGTTTGTTGCGAGGAAAACGAGATTAACGGTGACCCCTTTCTGAACACTCAAATTTACTGATTATTAAGGTACAAACAAATGCAAAAGAACATATTACAAATTATGTGCTAGCGCACATCGGTTACGAAAATTATAATGTATGTGCTAGCACACATCCGTTACAAAAAACATTTCTACCTTGCTTCTTCTAGACAAAGTATTTAAAATTACTGAGTTATAGATGATGGCAGGGTGTTTACATTTTAAAAAATTAAGTCGATGTTACAATTATAACATGAAATTAAGGAAGGGGCCAGTTGAAACATAATAAAGAAGATATAAACTTAATGAGATAGCAGCAAAATAATAAAATTTAACGCAGAGGCCAGTTAGGTTGCAGCCTTTCCTAAAACACGTCAGTAAAAGCACGCATAGCTTCAAAACTGGCGTGCGTTAAGTTGATACAGAATTACTGGAGGCAGCTCCAAGGAAGAAAACACACTACAAACTACTTAAAAGACGTGAAAACAAAGCGACATTTACATTAGATCTAAATGTTCAAATCAAGAAAGGGGATTACCTCTGAAAACAAGGAGGGGGGTGTATGACTAGCTGCGAGGGATAAGTCATTTGAAGTTAAAAATTGGCAAATGGAAGATCCCCCGGGCAAACTCCGGCGCACAAAAAATTAAATTAAGAATTTAAATTTAAAAGTTAAAATTCAAAACATGAACCAAACAGTGCTCACCTCGGAGGGCTGGTAGTCCCAGTACAGGACAGACAGAAGGGACCTCTGCCCCCTTCGCTGGTCACAAATCAAAGACGACAGAAAACAGCTTGGCCCTGGCCAAGTCGCCAGAAGCCAGAAATGGGGCAATCAAGGGATAGCCAATTAGGGCACGGGAATTACACTCGTGGTTCTTACATTCACCAATAAGAAACTCTGTTATTCTGGCCTATCACAGAGCGCTTCTAGCGAAATATTTTTGCTGAACCAGCATGCTACCGGATATGAAGAAACGACTGGAAAAGACCTCTTACACGTCATTACACCCTGCCTCACAAGTTATTACCTGAACTCCTACAGCTAATAATTACACTGTTATTTACATTATAAAATTTTACACAATAACCAAATTAATTTAGTAGAGTTGCAGAATAATTAAATAACACTAATTATCTTAAACGCATAATTTCAAGTTACATGAATGATTTATAGAGTTCACATTCCCAAATTACGACACACTGTTCTTGACGTACAGAAAATAAAATGATAATAACAATTTTATATAAGACAAATTTCCAAAAGTTGTCCTTTGTCCTCATCCAACATGATAATTTTACATATCATATTCAGTCAATTTTTCAAGTCAAAACAAAACAAACAGATTTTACAATAACAAAATGAAGGCAATAACTTCTGTCTTAATATTTTTTTTTCTTGAGGCTTTCTGAAATTACATAAAATGGTACACAACATCTTTTAAAATACAGCTTTCTTGGCACCATGACAGAATCATCATCCTTGAAAATTGGACGCGATGCACAGGGTGTCCTATTGTTTCAAACATTTGTATTCCTGTACTAGTTTGATGGTGAGTGAAATATTGGAAGTTTTGGAGGAAGAACCAACATTTGGAGAGGAGCAGCATTCAAACCTCCTGATGACGGGTGTGAAACGGATGATGATAATGACAGATGAGTATGAGTACCTAAATTATCTTGGTAGAAACCTACTTCAAGAGAATATGAAAAAGAGAAGGATAGGTCCTGTGGAAGTCAAAATATTACTGAAAGATCTACAGATGGAACTGAAAAAGCAGAAAAACTGAGCAAAAGGAAGCTTGATACGAAAATAAAAGGAGTCATACTTAAGATTGAGCTAGTACCTCTGTTTCTGACATCCCTTACAGAAAATTCAAAAGCATTAGAAGGTCAAAGCAACAAGAAGCAATCCAAAGTGGATAAGATCACAATCTACGTCTCATTTAGTGACCGACTGTGTTCATGCCCCCTGTCCTGCCCACAACCAGTCAGATGATGCGAAAAATTGTGAATTTCCTATAGACTTTTCTCTCTCTCTCAGTGGTTATAGAATAGTTAGTTAGTTAGTAATGTTTTTTTTTACCTGGCAAGATTAAGGCCTTCAGGCCTTCTCTTCCATCTAACCAGGCACTGAAATATACATATATTACATTGTATCACTTTACAGTAATAGATTTAATACTAATTAAATTAATAGTAATATGAGAATGATAAGTGATCAGGTTAAATGAAGATGAAATAAATTAGGTATAATAAAAGGTAGGGACCCTCTTCGGAGGCAGCCCTACCCAGGGAGTGGCGCCCCTTCCTATGTGAGTCCCAGAGCACACTGACCCGGTGTGTAACATCTGGTATGGGTCCCAGCTCAGGGTTACGAGTGAAGACCTCAACGGCATCTACGGCGGAGAAGGTGGACTTCGGTACGGCGGAGATGGCAGAAGGGGCATACCCGTAGCGTCTGTACTCCCGAGGAGCGGCTACGAAAGGCGTCTGTCTCCATGTTAGGGGCGGCCTAATTTTGAACCTGGCAGTAGGTATAAAATGCCTTTGGGTGTGGCGAGCCCATCGTAACAATAGCCTATATGGACAAAGCAGATATGGTGCCTCGGAAAAGGTTAGGGCGTCCCCTGCTAAAAGCGACGCGCAGCTCTTCAGGTGCTGGGGGAACTGTGAAAAATGGGCAACCAGCACCAACTACATCAAAATTGCAACAGTTAATGTACTGACACTGACGGGAAAGACAGAAGAACTCGTTGACTTCATGATAGAAAAAGATATAGCCATACTTGGACTGTGCGAGACCAAGAAGAGGGGTACAGGGGAGATCCCTCTGAGAGAAGGATACAGGCTGTATTACAGCGGAGGACCTGAAGCAAAAAATGGAGTGGCCATCATACTTAGAAGAGAAATCCAAGAATATCTGGAATATACAAAGTACGTCAGCGATAGGATGATGATGATGAGACTCCAGTTGAAAATGGCGTGAAAGATCTATTTCAGTTGTATGCCCCACAAACTGGTTGCATAGATGAACATCTAGAGGACTTCTTAGAGGAAGTGGAGAGACAGACAGAAGATAAGGAAGTACTATTGATGGGAGATCTAAATGCACAAGTTGGAATGGAAAGACAAGGAAAGGAAGATGTTGTAGGGCCCTTTGGATATGGAAATGTAAATCCAGAAGGCGAGTTGTTGGTGGATTTTTGCATGAGGAATCAAATGATTGTTGGAAACACCTGGTTTAGGAAGAAGAACAGTCAGAAGATTACAAGGTATGGCTGGGGAGACAGACGAACAAAGACCATGATTGATTATATAATCATAGAGAAAGAACACCGGAAGAACCTTGTAGATGTAACAGCCATGCCTGAAGAAGACTTTGGTGGAGATCATAGAGTTGTGATAGGAAAATTGAAAGTTGGAAAGATTGAAAAACCCCAATTAAGAAGAGAGAAAAGAATTAAAGTATGGAAGTTGAAGGAGAAAAGCATACAAGAAGAATTTCAAAGGGAAATAATACCCTTGGTACACAGGACAGAGGTGGGGAATGTTGAAGAGGAATGGAAAATATTTAAGGAAGCACTGGTTGGATGTGCAGAAAAGGTGTGTGGTAGAACATCAGGAAATGTGAAAGACAAAGAAACACACTGGTGGAATGATAGGGTAAAGATTAAAATGAAGGAAAAGAAAATGGCATGGAAAGCATGGAAAACATCTAAGACTGAAGAAAGTAGAAGAAAATATGTGGAGGCGAAGAATTTGGCCAAGAAAGTAGTGGAGGAAGAAAAGAGGAAAAGCTGGGCCTTATTCACACAGAAATTGAGAGATGATACACAGGGCAGCAAGAAATTACTGTATGGTATCTTAAGAAACAAAAAGAGAGATCAAGTAAACACCAGATTTGTGAAGGATGAAGGTGGCATAATTTTAACAAAGCCAGAAGAAATAAGAAATAGATGGAGAGAGTATTTTCAGAAGCTGCTGAACATAAGAATGGATGACAGTCATTCAATGGACGACCAAGAAAGGCAATTAGTTGACGAAGAAATGGATAAAGAAATTACAATGAATGAAATTGAAATGTCAGTAAGAAAGATGAAGAATGGAAAAACTGCTGGAATAGATGAAATTTCAGTGGAGATGATAAAGGCAGCTGGAACTGTAGGCCTGCAGTGGACATATCGGGTTCTCAGGAATGTCTGGGAGAATAAGGAGGTCCCTGAGGATTGGCAAAAAGGAATAATCATCCCAATTTTCAAGAAAGGTGATAAGAAAGTTTTGAAGAACTACAGGGGAATTACTCTAATATCCCATGTTGCTAAGATAATGGAAAGGATACTGGAAAGTAGAATAAGGTTGAGGGTTGAGAAGCAGATACAGGAAAATCAGTTTGGTTTCAGAAGTGGAAGGTCAACAATAGAGCCCATTTTCATTATGAGACAACTAATGGAAAAGCATTGGGAGTACGGGAATGATATGGTGATGACATTCATTGATACTGAAAAGGCATATGACAGTGTCCCTAGGACGAAAGTTTGGGACAGTCTGGTGCAAAAAGGAATTGGACAGGGATTAATAAAAATGATCATGGCATTGTATAAGGAATGTTGTAGTTGCGTACGAACACAAGTTGGCAGGACAAGTTGGTTCAAAATAACTAGTGGGCTGAGACAGGGAAGTATTCTATCACCAATCCTGTTTACAATAGTAATGGATGACATCATGAGAACAGCAAAAGCAGCATATGGAGGAAGAGAAATGAACATGATGTTATTTGCAGATGATATTGTGATTTGGGGAGAAGATGACAGGAAGGTTCAAGAACAATTGAATGTGGTGAATGGGAAGATTGAAGAATGTGGATTAAAAATAAGTGTAGAAAAGAGTAAAACTCTTGTTATGACTAGAGGGGAGAAAGAAGGGAAAGGTCAGATTAGACTTGCAGACAAGCCCCTGGAAGTAGTGGAAACGTTTAAATACCTGGGGAGTGAATTAATGGAGAATGCTCGACTGGATGCTGAGATTAGTAAAAGGATTCAAGCTCGAAGTTGTTTCTATCATAGTGTAAGAAATATTTTATGGGACAAAGATGTGCCAATGGAAGCAAAGGACACTATGTACAAGATGTATTACGTACCCATAACAACTTACGGAGCAGAAACTTGGACAATGACAAAGAAGGATGAGAGTCGAATACAGGCAGCCGAAATGAAATTCTTGAGGAGTATGATACAGAAGAGTAGACGAGACAAAATAAGGAATGAGAAAATCCGGGAAGAAATTGGAGTGGAAAAAATGAATGATAGAATAGAGAAGAGCCGACTAAGATGGTTTGGGCACATAAAGCGAATGAGCGACGAAAGAATGCCAAAAAAGGTGATGGAAATGCAAATCCAAGGAAGGAGAGGCCGTGGACGACCACGATTGAGATGGAAGGATACCATCCAACACAGCATTATAGAAAGAAACCTGGACTGGGACACAGTGTTGGAGGAGGAGTGGTGGAAAGACCGAAGAGAGTGGAGAGGAACCATATTTGCCGCTACCTGGCTACAGCTGGATAAAGGGAAATGATGATGATGATGAAAAGAATAAATTCTTAAAACTGATATCCTACGTGTAAAAAGAGGTAGTACATAAAACTTAATAAAAATTGAAAAACAGATCGGGTAAGAATTTTAGACTAATCTTCTACCAGAACATCCGTGACAACAGAATGGTAGTAAGTAGCAGCATCAAGTTTAAAGATGAACCTTACTCATGCATAAAATGTCTCCACAGAGCTTCCTTGAAAGTGCGAATAGCGCTTAACCCTCTGATACTTTCGGGAGGGAGGTTCCACTCCCGGCAGGCAATTACCGTGAATGATTTATCGTAGATGGCAGATCTATGGGTAGGTAAAGCAAGGATGGAATTATTAGTAGATCTGGTGTTAAGATTGTGATAAGAAGATAGGTATTTGAAATATGAAGTAAGGTAAAATGGCTGTGAAGAATGAAAGATTTTATGAAGAAGGCATAGGGTATGAACAGTGCAACGGATTTCTAGTCGGGGCCAAGATAAGTGGTTACATGAAGGAGTTACATGGTCATAGTACCGTAGGTTACAGACGTATCTCACACATGCATTTTGACCACGTTGTAATGTGCTTAATAACTTGCACCTAGCATCTCTATAAATCACGTCACAATAGTCGAAATGAGGGAAAACCAGAGCTTCTACCAACATTTTTTTTAGTTTTTCAGGAAGTATTTGTACCCGCGCAGCATGTGCAATGTAGAGAATGTTTTCTGAGTGATGTTGGTAATATGCGTTTTCCATGACATGTCATCATCGAAAGTAACGCCTAGGACTTTTACCGGTGACGTGAATGGTATGTTAGTATTACACAACCTTATAAATGGAATCTCTGGTCGATTGACCTTCGCGAGTAGTTTCGGGTATCCAAGGATGATGGCTTGCGTTTTTGCTGGGTTTAACGTAAGACCACATCTCAAAGACCAAGAAGAGAACGATGTCAGATCCTGATTGATTTTGTCTATGGCCGAAAATATTCGATCTGGAGATGTATGGAGGTACATTTGTACATCATCAGCATAAATATGGTATTTGCAATGCGTTAGGGTTTGGGAGACATCATTAATGTAAATAGAAAAAAGAAGGGGTCCTAACACCGACCCTTGGGGCACACCACACTGCACGGACCGCCAAGTTGATTTGTTTAACCTCTCTGTAATACACTGCCGATGGCCATGCAGGTAGGAATGAACCCAAAGGAGGGCACTGACCAAGAAATGGAGGCAATACAATTTCGAGAGCAAAATATCAATGTCAACAGAGTCAAAAGTTTTGCTCAAGTCTAGTAGTATTAAAACTGTCACTTCTTTGTTGTCCATTGCTTCTCGAATGTCTTCTGTGACTTTCAGTAGTGCCGTTGTAGTACTGTGTGCTTGATGAAAACCAGATTGTAGTGGGTCAAGTAAATTGTAAGTCGTCATGTAGCCTGTTATTTGCCTATGAGCGATGAACTCTAGCGCTTTGGATAAAGCAGAAAGTATGCAGATGGCTCTATAGTCAGATGGTTCAGAAGGTGAAGCTACTTTTTTTAGAGGATGTATAATGCCCACTTTCCATGCTTCGGGAAATGTGCTGTCTACAAGGGAAGAGTTAATTATGTTAACTAGTGCAGGTAATATCATGTCCAGAATAATTTTTATCATCTCTATTCCTATATTGTCATTTCCTTTCGCCGTTGATGTTATACGATTTATAGCAAACCTGACTTGTGAGTGGGTTGCTGGACGCAAATAGAAGTTTTCTCTATCTGTTCGCGACTTTGCATAATTCCCGTCAAGAGCTTCCTGTTTCAGGGCTACATTTAATGTGCAGTTGGATGAAAAATGATCGTTCAATTTTTCCAAGGGTATATTTATTTCGTCATCGTCTCGTCCTTTGGTAATGCCAAAGCTCTTTATGGATTTCCACAACACAGCTGTTGAAACATTTGGTTGAATTAAGCTATGAGCGTGTCGTAATTTCGCATTTCTAATCTGTTGGGTCGTCACGTTTCTCAGTCTCTTATAGTTAAGTAGATTGTCGGGACTCGTCTGTAAGCAGCATCGCGGTCAGCCATTAGTGCTCTAATCTCATCTGAGAGCCAGGGAGCTGGCTTCCGCGAAACTCTAGCCGTCTTTTCAGGGGCATATCCATCGTACAGCTCAGTCATATGTTGACTGAAACATGCCACTTTGTCATTTATGTTTTTAAGATTAAATATGTCATGCCATGGCACTTCAACTGCGTCTTGTAAAAGTTTATTTTTATAAATTCGTCGTAGATCTCGATATGAAATTATTTTCGGTTTGAACTTGGGACTTTTAATAGAATAAGCCATAAATATAGCATCATGTCGTGATATACCTGGGACACTAATTTGACCGTGGTGAAGAACTAATTCAGGTTGGTTTGTGGCAATGAGATCAATTAAGGTGCGTGATGTGTCTGTGTGATGTGTGGCACTGAGAGGGAGAAACGTTAAGTTGCAAGCTTTAAAAGAAGTTAAAAGCTGGGTAGTCTGAGGAGAGTTAGGTTCAAGAAGGTTTATGTTGAAATCGCCCATAATAATTATATTTGAATAATCAGTGACTAAATCTTGTATTTGAGTTTCTAGATTGAATAAAAATCCCGCATTTGGTGGCTTATATACTACACCCAGAAGACATTTTACTTCACTCACAGTTATTTCCAGGAACATGAACTCAGGTTTTCGCTCGTACGGACCTGGAGACCTACAGATTATTTTAGGACGTAGACTGGTCATAACATATGCAGCGGTACCCCCGGAGGGCTTATTTAATCTGTCAGATCTAAGCAATGTATAACCCGCCAGCTGCAGTCTTTCTATTGCGTGGTGTGGTTTGAACCAAGATTCGGAAATTAATATTGCGTGGAAACTGGGAGGCATAAATAGAACTTTAATTTCGTCCATTCGCGTCTCAGCAAGGAGGCTTTGAGCATTTATATGGCATACCTTTAAAGCATTTCTGTAAGGAGAAAGCCTATGGTTAATAATGTCCTTTGTCGGCTGGGAATGGCAAGAGAGCTCAGACGACAATAGGTGTGTGTTGCCTGCACAGCTGTTTCTCGGGACACTGAGGGAGGATGGTGTAAGTGAAAGTTTGCGAGGAATACCTTTCGAAGTGTATACAGCAATATATAAAGAAAGGTCGAAAGAATTTGAACTTGGTGGAAATATAGCCCTACCTTTCATTGATGGAGGTGGAACTGAATCGAATTGGGACATACAAAATTCTCTGACAACTACCTCACATCTCTGCAATTGCTAAGACATCTGGCTTCAAAGATCATAAGTGCAACAGAGATATTTCAAGAAAACCAGATAGAGAAGTGCCCCCTTCGAATATAGGAAACAGGAAAAGGAAGAAAGGGGACCATATAATTACAGGAGTTGTGGTGGTGCGTTGCTGATGCGCTGGAATGGCAACAGTGTTTTCACTGCTAGTACGAACTACAACAGACGGAGATAAGCAGTGCATCAAGATGATCCGGCGTAAAAAAAAAAAAAAATAGAATACAAAGTGTCTCCTAAAACAATGGCATCCGAAGACTGGATCAACTTGACTAGTTTGAACTTAACGCGAAATGCTTCTGTGGACATCATAATCAGTAAATATATAAATGTAAACAGAGTAGCAGAAGTTGAGAAAATGTCCTTTTTTCCTTTTGTGTCTGACGATGAGGCCCAACTTAACATATAGGCCAGAAAAGAATAGTGTTTATTTGTCCTTTTTTCGCAGCTTTTTTTTTTTTTTTTTTTGCAACTTCACCTTCTTTTGACTACATTTGTACAGTTCATCCATCATCTTTTAAACGTCTCTTCTCAAGTAAGAGAGACATACATACAGGATCATAAAAGACCGTTATGCCTTTCAGTGTTTAGTCTGCAAGCCTCTGTGAATTTACTAAACGTCGCAACAATCCTCTATCTGCAACTAGTGCTTTATCTTTAAATCGTTAGCAACTCTAGCTGCCGTGTTGGTCTCCCTCTACTTCTCTTACCCTCCATAACAGAGTCCATTATTCTCCTACGTAACTTATCTTCCTCCATTTGCCTCACATGACCCTATCACCGAAGCCAATTTATGTGTACAGCTTCTCCATCGAGTTCATTCCTAACTTAGCCTTTATCTCCTCATTCCAAGTACCCTCCTGTACCAGCGATCATTCTCACTACTTTTATGTCTCTTACTTCTAAATTATGAATAAGATATCCTGAATCCACCCGGCTTTAACTTCCGTAAAGCAAAGTTGGTCTTAAAATAGACCGATGTAAAGATAGTTTCGTCTGGGAGCTGACTTCCTTCTTACAGAATACTGTTGTTCGCAACTGCAAGCTCACTGCATAAGCTTTATTGTACCTTGATTCAGTCTCATCCACGGAGAACACATATCCTAAATACTTAAAATTATCTACCTGTTCCAGCTTTGTATCACCAATCTGACATTCAATTCTGCTGAATTTCTTACCTACTGACATCAAATTAGTCTTTGAAAGGCTAAATTTCATACCATAATCACTGCACCTATTTTCAAGTTCCAAGATATTAGACTGCAGGCTTTCAGCACAATCTGCCATTAAGACCAAGTTGTCAGCATAGGCCAGACTGCTTACTATATTTCCACCTAGCTGAATCCCCTCTGCCACTTTATACCTTTCAGCAGATGATCCATGTAAACTACAAACAGCCAAGGTGAAAGACTGCAGCCTTGTCTAATCCCTGTAAGTACCTTGAACCAAGTACTCATTCTACTATCAATTTTCATTGCAGCCCAATTGTCAACATAAATGCCTATGATTGGTTTTAATAATCTACCTTTAATCCCATAGTCCCCCAGTATGGCGAACAACTTTTCCCTCGGTGCCCTGTCATATGCTTTCTCTAGATCTACAAAACATAAACACAACTGTCTATTCCTCTCGTAACATTTTTGCATACTGAAAATTTGATCCTGACAGCCCCTCTGTGGTCCAAAACCACACTGGTTTTCATCCAACTTCCTCTCAACGACTGATCGCACCCTCCCTTCCAACATGCCAGTGAATACTTTGCCTGGTATACTAATCAGTGAGATACCTCAATAGTTGTTGCAATCCTTCCTGTTCCCTTGCTTATAGATAGGTGCAATTACTGCTTTTGTCCAATCTGAAGGTACCTTACCAACACTCCACGCTAATTTTACTACTCTATGAAGCCATTTCATCCCTGCCTTCCCACTATACTTCACCATTTCAGGTCTAATTTCATCTATTCCTGCTGCCTTATGACAATGGAGTTTATTTACTATCCTTTCCACTTCCTCAAGCATAATTTCACCAACATCATTTTCCTCCTCCCCATGAGCTTGGCTATTCGCAACACCACCAGGAAGATTTCCTTTTACGTTGAGAAGATGTTTAAAATATTCCCTCTACCTCTCCAATGATTCCCTGGGATCTATTACGAGTTCACCTGAATTACTCAAAACACTGTTCATTTCCTTTTTCCCTCCCTTCCTAAGATTCTTTATTACTGTCCTGAAAGGTTTCCATGCTGCATGACCTAGTCTTTCAAGGTTATTACCGAAATCTTCGCACGACTTTTGTTTGGATTCAACAACTATTTGTTTTGCTCTGTTTCTTTCATCTACGTACAAATCCCTGTCTGCATCAGCCCTTGTTTGGAGTCATTTCTGATAAGCTTTCTTTTTACGTTTACAAGCTGCTCTCACTACACCATTCCACCAAGATGTTCGCTTTTTCCCATCTTTACACACAGTTGTTCCTAGGCATTCACTTGCTGTTTCTATTACAGCATTCCTGAATGCCACCCACTCTCTTCCTATATCCTGAACTTGCTTATACTGTCCATTGTTCGGAACTTCTCACTAATCATATCCAAGTACTTCTGTCTAATTTCCTTGTACTGGAGATTTTCTACCCTTATACATATGCAGACAGATTTCACTCTCTCTATCCTAGATCCAGAGATATTTAGTTCACTACAGCTCAAATAGGGTTCTGTATCATCAAAAAATCCATGGAAAACCCATGCATTCCTAACAGATTTCCTGAATTTGAGGTTGGTTAAGATATAGTCTATTATGGACCTGGTATCCCCACCCTCACATGTGTAGCAGTGAAATGCCTTATGCTTGAAGAATGTATTCGTAACTGCTAAACCCATACTAGCACAAAAGTCCAGTAAATGCTTCCCATTCCTATTAGCTTTCATATCTTGCCCACCCTTTCGTATCCTTCAGTTCTATTTCCAACTCTTACATTGAAATTGCCCATTACCACTATCCTATCCTTCCTGTTGACCCTGACTACGATGTCACTCAGTGCTTCATAAAACTTGTCAACTTCATTCTCATCTGCACCCAAACACTGAGACAAATTTTGTCCTAAATCCTCCAACTGCCAAATCTACCCACATCATTCGCTCATTTACGTGCCTAAAACAAACAATGTTGCGTGCAATGGTATTCCTGATGAACAGCCCTACCCCACACTCTGCCCTTCCCTTTTCAACACCCGTCAAGTATACTTTATAATCTCCTATCTTTTCCTCGTTATCTCCCCTTACCTGAATAGCATTTACTCCTTACACATCCAGAAGCATCTTCTTTGCTGACTCAGGCAGTTCTACTTTCTTCCATAAGCCCCATTAATAATGATAGCTCCACATCATATTACATTTCGTTCGTCAAGTTGTTTCCAACACTGCTGCTGTTGTACCTCTGACGAACGGGACTGGTGGCGCAGGGTCTAACAAGACACTTTATTGCACCGACAGACAATAATCCCTCTTTCTAAGAATGAACACCCTTCACCACAACGCCACTGACCTCAGACAAATGGCAAGGAATGTGGGGAGAGGTGTGTGGCAGCCAAGGTCTCAAAGTTTAAAAATAAGCACAATCGAAGAGAATAAATTTGCAGCGGGTAACAAAAGACCCCGCGCCACCACTCCCAGGTTAACAAGTAGGGCCCAGTTTCATACGTAATTTACACATCAGTCTGAAAGAGAGAGAAGTAATACAAGTTTCACAGCAGTTCTGTCAAACATTATTATTATTTATTTATTTACATATTTTACGCCCACATTGGAGCACTGAAATCAATACATTTGAGTTAATTTCTTCTTCTTCTTCTTCTTCTCCCAGAACTTTTTCATCCTCTCCGACCTGGAAGCCCTTTGTGTGTCCGATATAGTATATTGTTTCCGTTCAACTGCTTTTAGTTTGAGACTTATGCTTTTGTTCTTCAAAATCCTCTTCTCTTTTCTGTCTTTGATTTGTTGCCGAGTTATACCCAATTCTTCCAAATCGTCCTGAACTTCTTTGAACCAATTATTATTGATTTTATTCTTCAAAAAGTAATCGAATAGTTGTTTCAATATCCTGGTGTCTGCTAATCTTGATATGTGACAGAAAAAGGAAATTCTTCTTTTACGCATTGTAGATATTATTGATTCACATTCACGATAGACAATGTTGTTAGGCAACAATCTCCACTGTCCATCAACTTGGTGTTTTTTATTAATAATTGTTCTAAGAATTCTTCTCTCAGTTTTCTGTAATTTGTCTGTTGTAGATTTTACATTTAATTTGAATAAAGTTTCACTAGCATAGGTTGCCTCTGGTTTAACTATGGAATTATAGTGTTTCAGCTTAGCGTTTATCGAAAGAGATTTTTTTTTTATAGGTTGGCCAGGTAAGTCTTTGTGCTTGTTTAAATTTAGTTGTTCTGTGTTCTATTGCTTCTTTTTCATTTGTGTTCCATGTTATTATTTCCCCAAGATATTTGAATTTCTGAACAATTTTAATCTCTTTATTACTGTTCAGCTGAATAACTGGTAAATCAACTTTAAAAGTTGGCATCATTTCTGATTTTTCAAATGAAATTTGTAATCCCATTTTTTTAGCTATAATTTCTAGTTGTTCAATTTGAAATTTAGCCTCTTCTATTGTATTTGCAAGTAATGCTAAATCGTCCGCAAAAGCAAGGCAGTTGAGTTTAATATTTCTACCGATCTTGATAGTTGGTTGGCATTTCTTGTTCCATTCACGCATAACCTTCTCCAATGCACAATTAAATAACAATGGTGAAAGTCCGTCTCCTTGTCGAAGTCCAGTTCTTATAGTGAATGATTCTGATAATTCACCTCTAAATTTAACTTTTGCCTTCGTATTTTTAAAAGTCATATTAATGAGGTTAACAAGTTTTTGATGTAAGCCAAATTCTTTAAGGCTTTTTAATAATGAGTCACGATGAATACTGTCGTATGCTTTTTTAAAATCTACAAACGTGATGACCAGACCCTTACTTCGAACTCTTTGGTGCTTCATTATCCATTTTAAACTAATGATTTGATCTGGACAGCTTCTACCTGGTCGAAATCCTCCCTGATATTCTCCAAGTTCTTGGTCGAGTTGTTCTTGGATTCTTGTGTATATAATCTTGGATAAAATCTTGTATGTAATATCAAGTAAGGATATCCCCCGATAATTATTTGGATCGGAGCGATCACCTTTCTTGTGCAGCGGGTGGATTATCGCTGTATTCCATTCCTCAGGAAGCTTCTCCGTGTTCCAAATATCAATGATGTATTTATGTAGGTTTTGAATAGTCTGATCATTAGCATTCTTCCATATTTCTGCTACTATTTGATTCTCTCCTGCTGCTTTGTAGTTTTTAAGTGCATTAATTGCCGTTTTCACTTCATTGTAAACTGGTGGTATAATCTTTTGTAATGGAGTTTTATTTTTTGGGTTAGGATCAAATTCTAAATGTTCCACAGGATCCTCACAATTAAGTAACTCTTTAAAGTATTCTGCAAGAATGTTAGCATTATCCTGATTATTGTGTGCCATTTTACCATTTTCATTTCTTAACATAAGTGTGGGAGGGGTAAATTTAGATTGATATTGCTTGAATGTTTTGTAATAGTCTCTTGTTTTATGCTGATTGAATGTTTCTTCTATAGTGCTAAGCATTTCCTTTTGATAATTCCTTTTAATTGTCCTAATTTCTTTAGCTGTTTGTCTTCTGGCATTAATTAGTTCTTCTCGAGATTTTTCCGTTTTCCTCTGTTGATCATTTATCCATGCCTTGTGTCTTGCTTGAATTGCTTTGTCACATTCCTCGTTCCACCACGCATGTTTCTTTCTCCTTTTGATTGGGGCAATTTCTTCAGCTATGGTTTTAAGTTTGTTGATCATTGTCTCTAATTTGTCATTTAAAGGTGTTTTGGATCTCTCTAAATATATTTTATTATTTATTAAGTAACTGGGATCATAATTTCTCCTTGCTTTGAGATGATTATGTTTGTGTTTCCTTTTTGGTGTTAACTTGATTTTTATTTTTGAGATATAATGATCCGAGTCAATGTCTACCCCACGGAGGACTCTGACATTATAAATTTCTTTATAATAATCTTTATCCATGGCAACATGATCAATCTGAAACTCTCCCAATTTTACGTTAGGGCATTTCCATGTCATAAGTTTATGTGGTCGCCTCATGAATCTGGTGGTTTCCAAAACGAGTCTATGATCTGCACAAAGTTCAATTAATCTTTGGCCATTTTTGTTCGTTAATTTATGAGCTGGCCATTTTCCTACAACTGTGCGATACTTCTTTTCTCTGCCTATTTTAGCATTGAAATCTCCAAGTAAGATTTTTATATGCTCATCAGGGATCTTCGCTAATATGTAATCAAGTTCCTCCCAAAAGTTTTCAACTCCTTCTCTATCTTTATTGTTTTTGTCATTTGTTGGTGCATGGACATTTATTAAAGTATAAGTTTTATTCCCTACTTTAATTGTTAGAAGTGCCATCCTCGAAGATTTTGAAGAAAATTCTTCAATTGAGTCTATTATGCTACTATGAACAAGAAAACCTACACCAAATTGAGGGACATTCTTCATTACTCTTTCTCCTGGAGGTCCTTTGTAGAGACGATAACCTCCTGATTCAATTGGGTCCTGGTCTGTGTTCCTAAGTTCTTGTAAAGCCATTATTAAAATCCTATGTTGGTCCATCACATCAGTTAAATGTTTCAACTTGCCCACCTTACTTAGTGAATTAATGTTTAATGTTGCAAAGTATGAAAATTTTCCTGATTTGTTGAACTTAAGTCTCTTCTTACATTGTTGGGTTAGTCCACTGTCTGTCAGCTGTCTGTCGATTGTCTGTTGGGCTTCCAGGCGCTCCGATTCGCCTAGGTCTTCTACTTGACACCCCACCGATTCCGAGTGGTGTCTTTGTGCAGATCCTTGTTGTTGTTTGTCCACACCGGTGGATTTATTCATTAGAAGACTCATCATCATTGATTGTCTGATCTTTCGATCGAAACATTTCTGACCAAGGTCAGGCTTTACAATTCCAGATGTGATCTGGAAAGGTGATTAATGAAGTATGAATTGGTGATGAATGAAGTGCTACAAGTTCATCCTAGTTGTTCAGGACTGGGAGTAGGCATTTCCTCCATACTCCGCATATGTTATGGTTTTCCCGCCAATACTCGGGTAGCTGATTGCAGTGGTTTCCCACTGGGCGATGGGGTCGCCACATCCCTACGCCAATGTCAAACATTATATTACAATAAGATGAAAACGACCCCTCACTACAACATTACTGACCGGGATCAACACTTCTTAGATATAAGGCCTCACAACCGTTCCGGAAATATACTGTGACGTCAGCATTGGGAGGCAAGCTTGAAGTTTCTCGGTAATAAGATAGCAATGATTTTGGCCAAGTGACAGTGTAATTAGAAGTGTTTAAATTCGATGATACCACGCAAGTTGGCCGTGCGGTTAGAGGCACGTGGATGTGAGCTTGCATCCGGGAGTTAGTGGGTTCGAATGCCACTGTTGGCAGCCCTGAAGATGGTTTTCCGTGGTTTCCCATTTTCACACCAAGCAAATGCTGGGGCTGTACCTTAATTAAGGTCACGGCTGCTTCCTTCCAACTCCTAGGCCCTTCTTATCCAATCATCGCCGTAAGACCTATCTGTGTTGGTGCGATGTAAAACCACTAGCAAAAAGAAATTTAAAAAATCGATGATGATGATTGTTGTTTAAAGGGGCCTAACATCTAGGTCATCAGCCCCTAATGATACGAAATAAGACTAAATGACAATTTTAAGTCCAAAATTCATCCACTGACGAGAGTTCAAAACGTGATGATGAAGAATGAATTGGATTAATATGAACTTTAAAATAATCAGCGGATCCAACTCGCAATATTGAAAGTTAAAAATAATTCCAAAACCAATCTACCAACTATAATATTTATAACAAGAGTCGATGAACAATGATTATGAACTTAATCAGTAGATTCGACGTGCAATGCCCGACCTTCCCAGAATCTATCTTAAAACAATTGTATATACTGACCAAGGGGCTGTTTCCAAAGCACAATCCTGAATCGATGATGCTTGTTGTCTAAAGGGATCCAAAATCCAGGTCAACAGCCCCTCATAATGATATTTATTGCTACGAAGGTAAGAACCATGGTATTTCTCATGTAGCGGTACCAATCATAAGTAATGTAGACTCACGGTGTTTCTCACATTGGTGTACTACTCACAAGTAATGTCACACGCACAGGTAACACAAACCCATGGTGTTCCTCACACAGGTGTTCTAATCACAGGCAACGCAGACCCACGGTGTCGCTCATATAGTGATACTAATCAGAGGCAACGCAGACCCACGGTGTCGCTCATATACTGGTACTAATCACAGGCAACACAGACCCACGGTGTCGCTCACATAGTGGTACTAATCACAGGCAACGCAGACCCACGGTGTCTCTCATATACTGGTACTAATCACAGGCAACGCAGACCCACGGTGCCGCTCACATAGTGGTACTAATCACAGGCAACGCAGACCCACGGTGTCTCTCATATACTGGTACTAATCACAGGCAACGCAGACCCACGGTGTCGCTCACATAGTGGTACTAATCACAGGCAACGCAGACCCACGGTGTCTCTCATATACTGGTACTAATCACAGGCAACGCAGACCCACGGTGTCTCTCATATACTGGTACTAATCACAGGCAACGCAGACCCACGGTGTCGCTCACATAGTGGTACTAATCACAGGCAACACAGACCCACGGTGTCGCTCATATACTGGTACTAATCACAGGCAACGCAGACCCACGGTGTCGCTCATATAGTGATACTAATCAGAGGCAACGCAGACCCACGGTGTCGCTCATATACTGGTACTAATCACAGGCAACGCAGACCCACGGTGTCGCTCATATAGTGGTACTAATCACAGGCAACGCAGACCCACAGTGTCGCTAATATAGTGGTACTAATCACAGGCAACGCAGACCCACGGTGTCGCTCATATACTGGTACTAATCACAGGCAACGCAGACCCACGGTGTCGCTAATATAGTGGTACTAATCACAGGCAACGCAGACCCACGGTGTCGCTAATATAGTGGTACTAATCACAGGCAACGCAGACCCACAGTGTCACTCATATAGTGGTACTAATCACAGGCAACGCAGACCCACGGTGTCGCTAATATAGTGGTACTAATCACAGGCAACGCATACCCACGGTGTCGCTAATATAGTGGTACTAATCACAGGCAACGCATACCCACGGTGTCGCTCATATAGTGGTTCTAATCACAGGCAACGCAGACCCACGGTGTCGCTCATATAGTGGTACTAAACACAGGCAACGCAGATCCACAGTATCACTCATATAGTGGTACTAATCACAGGCAATGCCCAGAACCGTGGTGTTCCGCATATAGTGGTACTAATCATGGGTATAAGCTAGACAGGAAATTAACCCATTCTACTGTTAACTTCTCCCACTTTAGTGAAATTCATGGATATGAAACTAGAGGATCATTAAGGATATATCCCTCTCATTCTAATTCAGTAAAGTACGGAGTGAAAGGCATAGAATCATCAATGTTTAGGGAATATAATGTGTTGCCTCCTGTTATAAAGAACTCTAAATCGGTTATATGTTTTAAGAAAAAACTGAAGGAATATTACTCTTTTACAGATATCTTAATATAATCTCTATATAACTTGCTTTAATTAATACAATAATATATATATTGTCCATATTTAGTATATTACAGCCATGCAATATCTGAATATACTTCTGAAAAATTATGATCCTAACATGTAAAAAGAAAGAAAGAAAAAAAAAGTACTTGTCACTTTACAGAAAAGCCATTGTATATGAAATGTAATTATTGTGTTGCCTTAAAAAAGTATGTACTGTATTGTCCCTATCACGAGCCAGAGGCTCATGGGACCTTTTGTCAAAAAAAAAAAAAAACCATACTAATTCACCCTCTTTTGCTACTAATCAAAAACCTATTGTGTACCTAACATAGTGGTACTACTCGCAAGTAAAGGCGTCCCTCGTGTGATGGTACTAATTACAAGTAGTCTCATGGTTCTAATTCCATCATCCCTTGGTCACCCTTTCAGTCACCTATTACAACAGGCAGGGTATACCGTGGGTGTATTCTTTGTCTGTGTCCCCCACCCACAGACAGTGACATGTCGGCCAATGGCTGTGCTTGTAACTGGCCGGCTAATGGACAATGATGCATGAAATCTTTCATTAGGTTTTAAAACTAAATCTATCTTTTTGGGTGGGTTGGTTGGTGGATCCCAGGCATTCATAACGAATACATCTCTTCTAAAAGGACTTTAAGGTAAAATTGTCCGGCTCCATGGCTAAATGGTTAGCGTACTGGCCTTTGGTCACTGGGGTCCCGGGTTCGATTCCCGGCAGGGTCGGGAATTTTAACCATCATTGGTTAATTTCGCTGATGCGGGCACTGGGTGTATGTGTAATCTTGATCATCATTTCATCATCACGACGCGCGGATCACCTACGGGTGTCAAATCTAAAAAGACCTGCACTTGGCAAGCCGAACATGTCCTCGGACACTCCCGGCACTGAAAGCCATACGCCATTTCATTTCAAGGTAACATTCACATACATTTCCTTATGAAGTTATGTGTTATATACCAAAGTGCCTACACTATAGCATAGCCCTGACAGATTGTGGTGTAAAGAAAAGAGAGAGGAGAGAACAGTACTGCCAACGTGTAGCAATTTGAAACTATAGATATAACCTTGAAAACACTATTACGAATTTACATTGTGCCGTATGTTTTTAATATTAAATCACTGAAACCAACACCCTTCATCAAATTGATGTTATTGTTTTAATTAAAGTTATTTTACCGCAAAGAATACTAAGAGTTCTGTTAGGGGTAGAATAATTGTCACGGTTTGCAATACCCGGCACCACTGGCGTGCCAGATTTAAGATTTAACAGCAAGCACCAATCACCGTTCATGTCGTCATGAGTCCTGTGTATTGCTGGTGCAGTGATGCCACTTCTCTGATGAAAAACACGTGGCTTCAGTTGCTCACTAGCCTGCATGAAGTGCATGTTTTCACAGTGTGTGCAAGCCATTTGTTTTTCTTATTGTGATATAGCCAGTGGATGATCGGAAACAACTAAGAAAAAATTCAGTTGTTATAAGAGCCAAAGCCGTGAATTTATATATCGGCTGTGTGAATATTTTGAGAAAGAGCGTGGTAACGGTGGACCTCTTCTTCCTGTTACAAAAGTGGTGGATCGAGTTTGTGACGCTTTAAAAATAACAGGAAAGTTGAAAACAGTAACAAAAGGAAAGTGTCCAAGGATCTTACTACACCTTCTGAATTGCTGCATACTCCTGAAAATTGAAGACCAAGACATCACTAGATGCATTTCAAAAGAATGAGATAAGGCGACAGATTTTTAGTTACTACATGAGGAGAGAATTTCCCATGCGTGAAAAAACGACATTCCTCTTTGGAAGAATCTCGCTTATTCAGTGGAGGAAGGACCAGTTTAAGTAAAATACTGACAGAACTTAGCGTATTCCCTTTGGATTAGTTATGTGAGTACCCTACGTAATTGTTTCATTTTATTGCAAGATTTTATTATTTCGGCACTCTACGAGTATGTTGAAGTTTTATTGTAACAGCAACGTTTTTATTGCCATGGTGATACTATTGTCAGGGTTTTGATTTTTATTCTGACTTATTTTAATTAGTGAAATACTATTTACATAGTTTGGGTTTTAAAGTTATTATTTTATATTACATTTACAGTGTACTATTATTGAATTACGGTTATTCTATTCTCCGAGTGTGCTTAATTTTGACTGGAATGTTTTGTTATTATATTTACGCTGTTCTTGGAGTGTGATTATTAGAGGTAATTTTTGCATATTTCTGAACGTATTTCCATCGCATTAACACAGAATCTGATCTTCGTACACGTGCAATATTTTAGAAGTTTGCATTCGTTTATATTGCACCTTTTGAAATCGGCAACACTGTCTGAGAAACATCAGGGCCAGACAGTCGGCGGCTGGACTATGTTAATTTAAGGTAACAACATTTTCATAAATTACAGCATCTACAGACTTTCTGGATAAACTTTTTTAAAAAATTAAAAAAGAGCTTCAATAATCAGTAACTTATGAAGTACTGTACTGTATACAGAGCACTGGTTAACTTCATTTTATTATAATATGTTGTAGGAATGAAGAAACTTCGAGTCTTAAGAAAAATAGGCCTAAAGTTTCTGTTCTTAAATGAAATTGATCCACTTCTTTTTTGTCTGCCAGTGTAAACTTAAAATTGGGTCGCGAGACAAGATGATTATACAGACAAATAAAAGTTATATTCTGAAGTATGGATTTATATAAACAGAAGTGATAAAAGGATGATGATGATGATGCTTGTTGTTTAAAGAGGCCTAACATCGAAGGTCATCGGCCCCTAAGTGATAAAAGCAAAGTTGGATTTTCAAACAATATTGTCACCATTATTAATATTGTTGCTGTTGTTGTTAATATGTCCTGGAATCAAACAAGTAAAAGGCAGCAACCCTAATAATAATAATAATAATAAATAGCCTATGTAATGTTATTGATTTTACGTCCCACTAACCACTTTTACAGTTTTCGGAAACAATGAGGTGCCAGATTTTGGTCCTACAGGTGTTCTTTAACATGCCAGTAAATCTACCGGCATGAGGGTGACGTATCTGAGCCCAAGCACCCCTAGTCATTGTAGCACTTTACTAAGGGGGTTGGATATTTAGGAAGGAGAAACAATACTTTAAGTAGCAGAGAGGGCAGGGATCCACCAACCCGTCCCCGGAAGTACTTTTACCTACAGTATATAGAAAAATTAAAACTAAAACTATGTTAATCTGGAAAATGCAACCATTTTCAGTGTTCCCATTGGCTGGAACAGTTTGCTAATGTCTCTGATAGAGCTCGCATCGTGTAGCCACAGGGCTGCCATATTCTGTGAAAATAACAGAACCATGAAGTTTGGAGGTGTTGCGACGAGTGCTGGGTGTATCCGCGATGTGAATAGGTACATACGAAGTTCAGAAAGAGTTTTTAATTTTTTTTTCACAATCTGCTTTATATCGCCCCAACACAGATAGGTATTGTGGTGACGATGTGTTAGGAAAGGGCTATGGGTAGGAAGGAAGCGTCCGTGGCCTTAATTAAGGTACAGCCACAGCATTTGCCTGGTGTGAAAGTGGGAAACCACAAAAAACCATCTTCAGTGCTGCCAACAGTGGGGTTCAAACCCACTATCTCCCGACTAAAAGCTGTGTGTGCAGGAGTGGAATTCACTGATATTTTAGCCAGACCAATGGTCTACTCACTAGCCAATAATCTAACCAAATCATACCAATGGTTTTGTCAGTAACCACACCTAAGTTGGCAGACTTGTGTGGCACGATACGACATTGTTCCATGTTGGATTCCTAACCTCCATTAGATAAGTTTTTTCCTTAGTCACAAAGGGAAACCACCACAGACCCACGCTTTGAGCTCCTCCAATGCAAGACAACAGGGAAATACTCTCCTCTTAGGAACACCCCTCAGAGTTATTATGACATGGTGAGACAACAACATAAGTTACACGTTAAACAGAATGTATGTCAACTTTACGTTGGATGGAGAAAGTATCAAAAAGTTGGTCACACTCACAGGTCCATTATCACGAGGCTTGAGATCATCAGACTGCCGAAGTGAATTGGGGCGTAGGAAGAACAGAGCCAGAGCTACAGCCATCCAGCACATCAGCATTAACATGAAACTATTATCAGATCCTTGTAGACCATTCGGTCCACCTGGCACTGGAAACAGAAAATATAATTTGCAATGTTTTGTACCGCATAGGATACTTGTAAGTACATCTTTACGGGTTAAATACATACATTCTTGCAGGCATTCATTATCAGTGCAGTAAGCCTGCGACTGGCGAAGCTGAAAAATTTCAAATAATTACTACGAAGTCAAAACTAAGTTTTAAACAGCTGTGAGGAACACTAGAAATGTTTAGATAACTTCTTACATACATATATCAAGAATGCCACAATGATATTGCTAAACTTGACGTCACAATGCTCGACGTTAACGAAGAAATATGCTATTTACACATTTAGAAATGTTATCCAGTCTGTTTGCAGAAACATCATATGAATATGGCAAGAAAAAATAAAAAGTACTAACCAGTGAAAGCAAACGCCTCATAGCCATTTCATGGCTCCAAATACATTCGCAAGGATCCATTCCTTGATCGCTCATCAACTGCTTACCAACAGGAGAAGGCGAATTCGAAAACGATGTTGTAGAGATCTGTGCACTGCAGCCAGTGATTATGACAGGTTGCAAAGCTCTGTTTTCCTACACGTCAGAATGTTGACATTTTAGTGCCTTTACACACGCCCTCCAAATTGCCGGGATATTTTACAAGTTCAATCCGAGAAAACCCACAGTTTATAGGATATGCAGCTTATAGCTCACAGGTCGTGATAGTTAGTTAAAACTGACCCCTACAACGGATAACAAGTAAATTACAGCACTAAAATATTTTTTTACGTAGGTATACACACAGCTGGCATTGTTGTTCTTACACTATTGGTCGCTTTGTTCAGCCAATCAGAAGCGGTACTATCTCCAAAGAGTTTACATTTTGTATGTTTTACACACCGCCGCCTGAATCCAATAGAGATTGAAACGGCGGTGGTTTTACAACGTGCTAGAAATAGGACTAAACTTTTATCTGCAAACTCCAAGTCGTCTTGTAAACATTTGCTGATGTGTAAAACCGCACAGTATACAATTACTTTTGGAACCTTTCCTAAATGTATCTGTAGTTTGCTACCAAAATGGGAAACCTTTGTTTGAGTTGTCCAAATACTGTACTCTCTCTCCTTCGAGTGCACTGAAATGGAAATGGCGTATGGCTTTTAGTGCCGTGAGATCCCAGGACGGGTTCGGCTCGCCAGGTGCAGGTCTTTTGATTTGACGCTCGTAGGCGACCTGCGCGTCGTGATGAGGATGAAATGATGATGAAGCCAACATACACCCAGCCCCCGTGCCAGGGAAATTAACCAACGATGGTTAAAATTCCCGAACCTGCTGGGAATAGAATCTGGGACCCCTGTGACCAAAGGCCAGCACGCTAACCATTTAGCCATGGAGCCGGACGTCGAGTGCACTATGTCGAATAATTCTTCCTTCCGGCTACGAGGATTTTTAAAAAGAGTAAGTAGCCATGGAATCATTCCATATCCGCTGTCCCCAAGTAAGCAGCAATTAACCCTGAAATCTTGCAATGGTCTCATGTATGGAATTCTGTTTCCAGAACCTGGAATTACGTAACTTGTGATCAGTTCATTGCGTCACAAGTAACTTGCACATTTATGCTAGGGAATCCTTTCTAGTCTAAATCAAATCAAATCAAAATCTCTTTATTTGCAAATGAGGTGTCTACCTCGGTGGCAAATGGTACACTAAAATACATTATTGTCAAGCACTAAATTTTAAATTAACAAGAGACAAAGAAAATTTTCCTAGAATACAATATTATACAATTTACGCTAATAATTTGTTCTATTAAACACATACATCATCCTTAATAAATTTATACTGTTTACAAAATTCTACTTATATCTTACAAACATAGTCAACTCATATACAGTATGTGAAATTACTTCTAATAATAATATACAACTGGTATAAGATTAAAATTAACATTGAATTTATTTACATATTTATATTTTACACATTTTGGAACATAAGTAGCATAACGACCTGCTGCGTCTTAACCAGAGCCCCATTTGCTACCATTCAGAGTTCCTGAAGGGCCTTCACAGCTACCGTAGCGGTCCCAGGGCCCTCGAAGTCCCCACTGTACTTCACCCCTACAGGCAGTCCCCTACTTGGGCTGTCCAAACTCCATAGACCAGGGGATGGAATTAATTTAATCACACACATTTTTTATTTACAATATCCTGCACTGGTCGAATGCCCTCTAACATTTCATTTATTTTCTCTGTTGTTGTTTATTCTCTTCTTGAATATTTGTACAGATTTTGGAAAAGGATCAAACACTACCCCTGGTAAACTGTTCCACTCCTTCACGCCCTTCCCAATGAATGAAAATTTACCCCAATCGCTTCTGCTAAAATTCCTTCTAATTTTGTACTTGTGGTCAGTTCTACCAATATAATTATTTTCCAACTGAAGCCTCTCACGGATATCTCTCCATGCTTCTTCTCCTGTATAGGCTCTATATAATCCTATTAGTCTAGTTTTCTCCCTTCTCTTACTTAAAGGTTCCCAACCAAGTTCCTTTAACATTTCTGATTCACTACTCTTTATCCTGAAATCCCCTGTTACAAACCTTGCTGCTTTCCTCTGTACACCATCTAGTTCTTTTATTAGGTATTCTTGGTGAGGATCCCAAACACTGTTTGCATATTCCAATAATGGACGAACCATACTTAAGTAACTTTTTTCTTTTAATTCTTTGTTGCATCCTTTAAGTAGCCTCATTATGACATGTAACGATCTGTATGCTTTCCCAACAATGTCATCAACATGACCCTTCCAGTGCAAATTACTTTCAAATCTCACACCTAAGTATTTGCACTTGCCATCTTTAGGGATAACTACCTCATCCAAAGTATATTCAAATTCAGTTTTAAAGCTCCTGTTTGTAAATGTTGTAACAGTTGATTTGCCTCCATTAACCTTCATATTATTTTCTTCAACCCATTCTTGGATACTCTCAATGTACCTTTGTAATTCTGAGCAATCCTCAATGTTATTTATTTCCCTATATACAATTATGTCATCTGCATACAATCTTATTTTCGATGTTATATTGTTCCCTAAATCATTTGTGTATATTAAGAAAAGTAACGGACCGATTATACTACCCTGTGCAATTCCCTTCCAAACTTTCTCTTCCTGTGATATATAATTTCCTACTTTGACTTTCTGAACCCTTGAATTTAGAAATGTTCTTATCCAACGTATAACCCTTACGTCCAGTCCTATTCCCTCCAATTTCTTTAATAATATTCCATGTTCCACTCTATCAAAGGCTTTGGAAAGATCTATGGCTATGCAATCTAACTGGCCTCCTGAATCCAACTGATCTGATATGTCCTGCTGAAATCCCACCAGTTGTGCCTCACAAGAAAATTTCTTTCTAAATCCATACTGGCTCCTCATGAACCAATTTTTATCATCACATATCCCTCTGATGTACTTTGCTATTAAACTCTCCAGTATTTTACAAACTATACTGGTCAGGCTGATTGGTCTGTAGTTCTCTGGTTTCCTTTTATCACCCTTTCCTTTATAAATTGGTATTATTATAGATTCCTTCCATTCCTTTGGTATTACACTATTATTTATGACATAGTCAAAGAGAAATTTTAAATAAGGCACTATATACCACCCCATCGTCTTTAATACCTCCCCAGTAATTTGATCACTTCCTGCTGCTTTTCCTTGCTGAAGCAGTTGGATTTCTCTGAAAATATCTTCATTTGTGAATGAGAAGCTTCTTGTTTCCCTATGTGTCTCTCCCTCTCTATCTTCTGTTATGGTTTCCAAGTCCTGACAATCTTCTACTGAATCTCTGAATTCCCTACTGAAGAGGTTTGCTTTCTCAGTATCTGTTAAATAGTGTTCACCCTCTTCTCCCACCATTGTAGGAATTTGGATTCCTTTTCCTTTTTGATTCCTAATATATGAATACAGCTTTTTCCATTTCCCTTTGTGGTCATTACCCTCTTGAAGAATGCCATTCATATAATTCTCTTTTGCTTCCTTTTTCACTCTATTCAGTTCCCTCATTAGCTGTTTTCTAGTTTCTCTATTCTCCCTACCCTCTTTGATTTTCCTGTTTACTATTCTACATTTTCTTTTTAATTTTCTTATTTCCCTTGTATAATAAACAGGATCTACATAATGATCTCCAAACATCAAAGGTCTTTTAATTTGTATGTGAGTGCAGTCTAACGCACGATGACTGTAGGTATTTGAAACCTGTTTGACCATTTCACTTTACACTCATCCATGGTTCGTGAATCAGGCGGAAACTTTATCCATTGGTGTACCTTCTCCAATGTGCCATCAGCGACGCTATTTACAGTTCTGCAGTCAGTTGTTTAGTGAACTCCACATATTCTGCAACACCTGTCTGGAATCCAGGATCACTCAGAAAACGAAGAAATATCTCCATCTTTTGCCGTGAACTAAGTGCTCCTCCTCTTGTTTAATCAACTTCTGCCAAAAAGTGATCAGTCAAATAATCGACACTATTGCTTTCAAAACATAACAAACGCCTGGATTGGCTAGGCTCAGGGGCGGGCGTACTTTATGTGCTGAAGTGCTGCAGCACATTGCCTGTTGGGAAAATAAATTTTAAAAATATTATCTGCAATCAAATACAGTGCATTGAAAAAGACGTCAGCCAAAGAATAGGAAATTATTCAACTCCCCTCTCAACCAGGTAACTACTGGTGCGCTTCACGCCGGGTGCTGTGCGATCACAGCTCAGCGAGCTTTTAGCTAGAAACCAGGAACTCTGCCTTTTGCGCATGCGTGCCGAACTTTACCGATATAAAGAGAATGTGTTCCGGTAGGCTATGGAAACAACAGCCAAGACATCACTTCACAGCGATTCTTCGTTCGACCACAGAGAAGCAGCACTTGCACTAGTCACACTTGCATTACGAACGATACGAGAACGTGGCATCTGGCACCCTCTTGACTCAGCGGTAGTATTTAAGAGGGAATCGCAAACAGGAAAACAAAATACTACAGAGTTGCTCGCGCCAGGTCTTTTAATACCAAAGAGGATAGAATACTACCAACTTGCCTATCCCATAGACACATTTGTAAATCGATTAACTATAAAAATTGTACATTTTATGTTGTCAAAATAAGGACATGATTTTGTGATTTTCTTTAATTAAAAATATCTAGTTTATAAATGACACTATAAAAACATAACATATAATGTTGCATTACGACGTTGCTGGTTTTATTTCAATGATGTTGGTAACATTGGGAAGTTCTGTTTTTCCGCGCTCACACCAAGTGTTTGAGATCGTGAATATTTTGCCATTGCAGGTGTTAATGTGTGTTTAATTATATAGTTTTATAGGTTTCTTTTGTGAGGAATGTGTATATGTGTTGGGGTTGTTTGCGTGTTTGTTCAGTGTGGAAAACTCAGTGGTGAGCCTCTTGAAAACCACATACCGGTATGTTTCTAAATATTTTTATTTTTGGAATGGGGATGGGTTACAGCACACGACTGATTTTCTGCACCAGCCGCCACTGGCTAGGCTAATATTATTTCTGTCCTTGTAACACTTCTTGCTGCGTAAATTTACGAGTCCTGCCATGTGCAACGTGAGATAAGCACAGACAAGCATTCCCTTTAGCAACTTTGAAAATATTTAAGAGCTTACTTTTTGATTTAAGACAATACTTGTCTTTATTCAACCGAAATAAGACAGTCCTAGAAAATTTTTAAGGCACGCTTTTAGGCAATACTCAAGACTTGAAGTATTTGCTCACCTCAATAAGTAAAACCTGGCTTTTATTCAACGAATGATAAGAAAGTACTTAACTTACAGCAAGTAAAAGCAAACACTTATTTTTATGCAACAGACCCATTAAAAGAGTTTAATAAAATGAGCCTTGGCAAATCCGTCCGTTCGTTCTACTGGACCGATGCGCTTCATTTTTGTTTTATTCTCTCGGCAATTACCTACCGTTGAATCATGAGACATTGATAGACCTCTGGGTTCAGCCAACTTTGAGTAATCATAAAAATCAAATCATTAAATGATCACTCTAATAATTGCACGCGAAGGCTTACCCTAACCCACAATACATTCTGTATTTAACAAGTTGCTAAGCGACTAACACTCTCATTAATATTCCGATCTAACTAGAGGAGCCATGCCGCTCCGCTTCATTCGTTATAAATAGGTCAGATAACTTGTCTTGATATGCCTGTCCGAGTCATATTGTTTTGCCTGCCCTCTTAAATGGTTTTAAGAACATTTAATAAAAAGCGCGTTATGGTATGCCCCAGTTCGAAGTCCGAATTCATCATATTCTGACGTCATCATGCCGTTTGTATGGTAAAAATCTATCCATATATTCGCTTTTTTAATCCTGCAGTTCTTGATGCAAAGCTGGGTATTGTGTCGTAGAAGGCAATGGTATATTTAATCGCAGTTCTTTTATACAGAACGGTATTCTTGTGAGCTCATAGGTTAGGCTCGAAAGAGCGTTTTATGGCAGGCAGAGAACTTTTTAAAGTTACATGGCTGTCACTCTTTCTAGTATAGTTAGGTTATCCTTCCATAGGTGTTCCCAGATATTGTCTAAGGTGTACGGCATAATGGAGTCTGTTTGTACGCAGACGTTTTTCCTTAGCAGCATGTAAGCAAGACCAGCTACAATATCTGAGACCTTAACCGACCTATCGAAACTGTCCATAATGGCGGCAGCTGCAGTGCTAGCATGCGTTTGTTTTGATTTGTGTAGTCGTGTTGTTACCAAATATTTACGGAAATTTGAACATTATTAATCGTATATTATATTTATTTATAGTCTTAAGAAGGTTACAGATCATCTTTCAGTGCCGTAAGAAGCTATTTGTTCTCAAAGAGCTTATTTATTCCAACAATATCGATGGTGATAAGGTTAATGTTGATTCTCGTGTTCTTATCTGAAAGGTTTTTTTCTTCATTTTTAGTTACCTATACAATATGTTTATAGTTTTATGTGCTGTGTGCCTGGATGTAAGTAAGAGCTTCAGTGTTCCCGTTTCCAAAAGACCTAGTATTAAGACAAAATTGGGTTAAGAGCATTCGTAAGGAAAACTTCGAACCGAATCATAGGACTAATAATGTTGTGTGGATTAATCATTTTATCATTTTTGAAATCAAATGTATTATCAGGGAAGACATTATATACCCATAGAAGGTGGTGATCTAATTCGAGTGCCGTGCAAACTTCCGAAGTTTAAACTAATGATGCCTATCCTAGCATTTGCCTTACCAGCCAACGTACCTTACTACAAAGAATATTAAATCAGTCCCAGAAATCATGACTAAAATTTATGATTTAGAGACTAAATTATTCTTAAACGGTGGTGCAAGAATGATGTAATTAATTTTCAACGTTTTACAATCAACATGCGTAAACTTAAACCTAAACCCATTTCCCGTGGAGTGAACATGAGGATTATGTTTTTTTTATATATAAATACAATTATGCCATCAATTCTGGTGTTTTAAGCTGACGAGTGCTTTAGATGGTCAAGTGTATCGTACACATATCGCTTGTACTTACTCAACAATACAGGTGGATTTTGGAGGGTTGAAATTTTGTTGGAGAAATTTGTTTGCGTGTTTTACCTAACGGGCTGTGGTTAATGGTGGTGTTACATTGTATTTCGTGTAAGGTTAATAATGTTCTTTGTTGACATTTATATATCGTATTTGTCGTCGCCATAAGACCTATCTGTGTCGGTGCGACGTAAAGCCCCTAGCAAAAAAATATCGTATTTGCTGACCGGAGATTCATATGTGAAATAATTTTATACTCTGTTTTAACCTGACGTTGATACAATAATTCTCCCTTCGTTATTTTCCCCTCTGAAATTTCATTTAGACTTACAATACGCTATAACGCTACTTTTGGTGTTTAATTATTCATATTTTGAGTTAGTGAGTTGCATTTCATGACGTTCGACTTGTGATATTTTCTTTAGGTGACTCGAAATAAACATGCATAACCTTTCCCTCAACCTCTCACATCGCACACCGATGTCCGCCATGTTTATTCTGGGCTTAGCCTACAAAGGAATACAAAGCCTGCTCACTCGCAGTGCTCCCTTTAGAAACAGTGTCCGCCTGGCAGTGCGCGCCTTGACCACTGCAGCGCTAGTATACCACCTCACATCAGCACTCGCTAACATTGCAATCGGGTGTTAAAACCAGCACAAATTTACCTCTACACTATATTTCCTGTATATTATATACGTTACTACGCAGAATGAAGTAGAAAATAATAAATGTTCACCTTTTACCCCTAGGAGTTCAATTCAGCTGTGGATTTTCATTTCAAATAACACACATAACTGTCGACATTTATGTTTGGCATTTAAAAGGATATAAGGTCTGCACTAGATATTTTCACTATCGCACCTTAGATTTTCAGTAGAGAGGAACGACTTTAACCATTTTCCTTGATATTTTTCTCATAAATTGTTTTTCTTCTCAAGAAGTATTCTCGGCGATACTCATCTGTCATGCCATCAGCGTAGTTAGTGACAGAGGGGCGCAGAAACTTCTGCGGTATTATTCTGCTTAGTTCGTCAGGATGATCACTTTTTCCACACTGTAGAATAGGATTTTTAGCAACAAGTGGCAACAGTATTTCGGTTAATGTTTTTGCTCTTTTTGGAGTGCCTAGCGTTACCGATATCATTTCGTCCGTTACTTGCCCCAGTTTCATCAGCAGTGAAACAAAACTTGTCTTCGGATACCTGAGACCACCTCTGTCTTTGATTTTTATTAATGACGTCAGTGGAGATGGACTCTGGATACTGCTAATTTTATCAACACACTCTTGACATGGCATGTGGTCTTCGACAACTCTTACCAAATACCCTCCAATATATGCCATTGCAGCACTCGACATAGAAAAGCTTGGTGCTCCTTCGGCTTCCTTTTGGATACTTTCCAGCTGTGTTTGAACATTTGTTGCTAACTCAGAATTCGTTGCTCCCGGTTCATCCGCGTGTGCGGTTTGTTCACTAACTAACGGTTGCAAAAGTTGGAAAAGGTATATTTTATTTATTTTGTTCCGAAAATAAGAAGAAAACCATTTAGAAGCTTATAGGAGACCATTCATTCCTTTTCTGGTTATTTTTCACGAAAAACTGAAAGTTAAAAGGGAACTACTTATATGTTATGTCACTTTACGTCCCACAACTACTCCTCTTTTCTTTCTGCATAGACGAGCACATTAACTTACGCTCCTTGATAAGAATGGGCAGCTGCACTCTTCGAATATTCCAAGGTTCAAATCACAGTTCGACATTGGCAATTCTCAATGTGAGTTTCATGTAGAGCATACCACGGAAATAATGAAGGTATGAGAGACCCTTGTAGTCCTGGGGTACCTACTCCAATATTTGTGCCAAATGCGATGGCCATGACACCGAAGGAGTCTGGCATTGCTTATACCTTCCCAAATAATATGCTAATGTTGACGGATCATGGAACTACTAAACATTTTTATTCCTGCCCTGAAGAGGGAGACGGGCTTCCTAGACGTGACACCGTCTCTCGCGCCATGAGATTTATATCGAAGATATTATTATTATCAGAACAGGAGCAATAATAATAATAATAATAATAATAATAATAATAATAATAATAATAATAATAATAATAATAATAATAATAATAATAATAATAATAATAATAATAATAATAATAATAATTAAGTAACCTAATTTTTGCCGTCACATGGTCTGCGTATTCACTGTGCCATACCTTGTCTGCTTATTGCTTTAATCCATAATTCCCTAGTTGGCTCTTGGCAAAGGAATTCATGAAAACTAGTTCCAGAAATTTTATTTCTAGAGCCTTGTTTATAAAACGGTAGGCAACAGTACACCACTGTAATATAATTGACGTATTTTAACAATACGACGTCACCATTAAGCATACAACGTGTAGAAATACCGCCAACCGAGGTGTACATGTGAGGTTGAATTGCAGCGCCTCTAGCGGCAAATATAGCATCCACAGGCCGGACAACTACAACTGGCTATTGGGCAGGCTTTGTATTCCTTGTAGGCTAAGATGTAAGTTATTAGGAACGCTCTGCCATGTGTCATTTGGAAGCTGGGAAAAGTTAGAGAATCAAAGAGTATATAGTATTCTTCCGCGAACAGAGGAAGTGTCTACTCTCTGGCTTGAAAGGCAGTAATCCAACATGGCTGCATGTTACGATATTACCATGCAAGACCAACTCCAATACTCAGACCACAATGCAGAAAAAGCATGGCTGCCGTACCGGGCCGAAGCTGACATGGCGACGAATAACCTAATAATAGTCGTAAGAAATTTGCAGTACGAAAATGTTTATCCGTGGTTATCAAACGCACAATGTTTGAAATATAAAATAACAGTGGTAATTTTCATTACGCTTTATCTATGAGAGACCGGGCGAGTTGGCCGTGCACCTGTGAGCTCGCATCCGGGAGATAGTGGGTTCGAACCCCACTGTCGGCAGCCCAGAAGATGTTTTCCGTGGTTCCCATTTTCACACCAGGCAAATGCTGGGGCTGTACCATAATTAATGCCACGGCCGCTTCCTTCCCATTCCTAGGCCTTTCCTGTCCCATCGTCGCCATCAGACATATCTGTGTCGGTGCGACGTAAAGCCACTAGCAAAAAAAAACTATGAGAGTATGTCACTTCGAAAGCTTTACAACAAACAGCATTATAAGTACGACTTTAGTTAAATGTAAACGCATATTCAAGAAAGTTACAGACTAAGTAACATAACACCCACAAAAAATCAGTTGTCCTTCTCTTAACACTAGCACAACATACCTATTAGCTCATTATCCACCCTTCACCAAAATACTGCAGTCGAACAAAACTAGTAGTGCACACATCCAACAAACAAATTACAGACTAAGCATTATAACACCAAGCGCAGGAAAAACTCAGTTTTCCTCTTAACTTATTAACACTAACACAACATACACATTAGCTTGTTATTCACCTTTCACAAAAATATTGTAGTCGAAGAAAACTAGTAGTGCATACATCCAACATACAAATTAGGCCTACAGACTAATCAACATAACACCAAGCACAAAAATTAGTTTTCCTCCTAACTTATTAACACTACCACAACATACCCATTAACTCGATATACACTCTTCACCAAAATATTGTAGTCGAACAAAACTAGTAGTGCACACATCCAACATACAAATGAGGCCTACACACTAATCAACATATCACCAAGCAAAGAAAAAAAATCAGTTTTCCTCATAACTTAATATAACACAACATACCCATTAGCTCATTATTAATCAAAATATTGCAGTCAAACAAAACTAGCACTATGCATATCCAAGAAACAATTTTAAAGAAAGTTTCTACACCATTCATTCCTAAGTTTTAGAACCTCCATTGTGAGTTTCAAAAGCGTCTCTGCATTTAGTTTTGCTATCGGGAAGAATCCAATAACATCTTTGTGGTCAGAAAGTATTGAACACGACATAGAAAATTGAATGGTGGTAGCTGGATACAGCTCAGAACTATTTTCTGCCACTCCTGAAATCTTTCCAGCTTTATATGTCAGTTTAGAACTGACAAAGACTTCATCCAACATCAATGTCACAACTTTACCATTGTGTTGGAGAAGTTTAGCCTTCTCCTTTAAAAATGTTTTTTTGAGAGGGCCCAATGCCAGTACTATTTGGACCTATTTTTGTCAAAAGGTGTCCTAAATAGATAGGATGTGGTAAAGTCATCACATGTGTATTCCTCAACATGCGATAAGCTCCAGGAAAAGAATAGTAGAAAGTTGCTGCCCATATTAGCAACTCAGAAGTATATCTCACTTGCTTTAGTAAACTAAGTTCCAACTGTTCTACTACAAACTTAATTTTATTGTGTTTCAGTTTTCTTTTTCAAAATCTAAAATAAGGGCTCTTTTCAGAAAGTTCACCAAAATAAGTACTCTATCACTCAGTTCAATACTACTTTCTTCATAATTACTAAGATGACTTACCAGAGTTTCAAATTTGCTCCATCTGTCACACTTCAGGCCATCCTGTCCTTCACATCCTAATATAATTTTTCTGCAGGTAAAGGGTTTTTAAAATCCACTTTCACTTCTAGGTCACCCATCATTTTAAAACTCACCACTATAGATGGAATATCTTGGTCTTGAAGATTTAAGAATAGAATATCATATTTTACAATCACATTGAATGGGCTCATATTTCTCTTCTTCACTTCTGTCGCGAAAACCTGAAAATTATCTATCTTGTCCTCTTCACACCAACGTTTACACGCTTCTTCGTCTCTCTGTAGCAATTGCTGTTTACGTTTTTCAGGGTCCTTTCTTTCTCGAGGCAAACTTATGGTATTATACGAAGGCTGATTGTCAAATATGGTTGGATGGCTATCAGGTGCAATTTAGGATTCTTCCTGGGGATGCGAATCGGTTCATCATTCTCAACGGGAAAAACATCTTCACGCACAATAAACTTAGGGTCAAAATGTTTGATGCAGACAACAGTCTTACTATTTACAGTGAAAGTTTCACGATGGATGTAACGAATTCATTTTTCTCGTAAGACTATCACTACACGATCGACCCATGCTAATCTAAAATATGTACATTACATTCTGAAACGACACTAATAATATTAAAAATAACACACGAACACAAAGATAAACAAACACGTAACCTATACGTAACCACGTGTAAACAGGAGATAGCCTATACTTATTATATTAAACTTCTAGAAAGAAAAAAGAACAGGACGACTTCTGCACTTCTTCGTCACTATTGAAAACTATTAAAAGCAGCCACAAAAGCAGACTTAAAATACTTAGTCACAACGTTTACTTTAAACTGGCATTCACGATCATAGTGACTTCATTCATGGACCGCGCTCACAGCCATCTTGCCATAAAATGGAAACCTGCCTTGAGGTCTGAGTATTGGAGGTGGTCTTGTACCATTACGAATAGAAATGAATAGTGTGATGGCTCCCTCTGAATCACATGTTAACAGACACAGTGTGTATGTTATCCGCCGCCTGCAACGCTGCTGTCGTTTTAAAGGCCAAGTAGGAGCGCTTTTCCTCAACTTAAAGCGGACGTGTGTAAACAGTTTCTGGTGTTTTTCGGTAGTTTTATACGCGCAAAAATATTTGTTGTTAACTTTTCATGAACTGAAACGTAAAAAATATTAAGCATTTGAGAAGTAGGACGTATACTTCGGAATATCCTTCAATTTAATACCGTTTGAGAATAAGCCAACAACTTGCCATGTCGGGTTGTGATAAACAGTCGAATGAAAACAGTTTTCTTTCACTCCAAAGGATCCCAATCTGTTCTCAAAGTATTAGAAGGCTACTCCACGACAAGGTGAGCCTTTGAGTGATAAAAGTCGTATCTGTGATCTGAATTTTACCGCCGAACGTATCCAAAACAGTGACAGTTTCATTATTAAAGGAGAAAAGTGGAAATTCCAAGACAGAGATGCAAACTGGATCCCAGAGGGTGTTACGGGCGTTCTCGTCTCCCTGCAACAGAAAAGGAAGTTGCAACTAATCGATCAGATCTTGGAGTTCATGCATTTCAAGATCGTAGTCCTGTGGAATGTACACGTTGCACACTGTTGTCATTACTGGCAACGAAGTGCGAACTGCAACAGCATCTTGCTAGGTACGCAGCGGTACTTCGTCGCTGAAGATGTCGGAGCGAACTAGGGTACAAACGGCCCCACCCCCTCAGTCACAGTGCCATCCACAGCTACTCTGTCTTTAGAATAAAGACCTTTCATAGTCGTGTCGTGTCCATGTCTCATACGAGATTCCTGTAGACAGTCTATGGAGGTTGCAGGGACGGATATCACTTGACGTAACTCAGCTAAGCGACAGTGATAACTATTGCAGTTTCACTGCAAAAGTGCCATTGTGTGGATTGGTAGCATTACGAAGTTAGGGTAGTTGCTTATTTCGGTCAACTTCCTGCCAATTTCCGCCTTCTTTGCCGGTGTCCATTTTATCACTGTCATCATCCACGACAATGAGTGGTTCAGTCTCCATTTTCTCCTCAGCAGAAGGAGGCACGGAGACCGAGAACTTCATGGATGCTGATCTAGCTCATTGGGAACGGTGAGACTTCTTCTTGGGAGAAGAGGGTTCCCCAGAACGCGATCGATCAAGACGGCGTCGTGACCTCTCACTCTAAGCCCACCGTTTCCGTCGTTTTTTGAGGAAGACCGGCAATTGGCTCGCCGGACTTCTTTGGGGATCCTGTGACCCCTGATTGAGTTGAAGAAGACTTCTTCTTTAATTTCTTAGCGGGGCTCTGGGGCTTCCCCTTCTCCTCCTTTTTGGTTTGGGCATTGGAAGGAGGGCTGAACTTTCCAGCCCTATTTGGAGAAGCATTTTCCCTTTGCCCTATTTTGGGGGAGGATTTCCCAGCCGAATTTTCCTGGAAAGGGCCCTTCCCAGGTGAGGTCGGCAATAGCGCACGTATTTTGTTTCTAGGAGTTTATAATACCTTCCCAGGACCTACAATTCCCTTCAGTACTTGTTGTTGGTGGCTGAGACTTGTCGATGCTAGCTCCCTAGAGATACACATGTGGGTGGTGTGCAGTAAGCCGCAACATGCTCGAACTTTTCACACTTTTTGCAGGTCGTCGGACCTTGCCATTTCAATCAGGTGTGGCTAGTTATAGCACCTCTTTAAAGCTGGAATATAAGGACGAACAGTCAGTCGGTACACTGCTAATTTATTGTCGCTTCAGGCACGGTCTCAGCGTCGAAGGTCAGGATGAAATTGCCCGTATCATGAAGCTTATCACCCACACGCATTTTCAGGGATAGGTGCTTAACGATTTTGACCTCTACCTTTTCGAATAATTTGGCTTTAAGTATCCGTCTGGGCCGTTCATTCGATGATGTCCTGATTAGTACGGATCCATCGCGATGCTTGTGCATCTCGTCGACTTCACTGCCAACAATTTCTTCGATCAAATTGCTAATCATAACATTACATTCGTCTGAAACGTTTTTACCATCGACCCCGGAAACGACCAGGAAGTGAGTAGATATTCGTCACTTAGATTATTATTATTATTATTATTTATCGTATGGTTTACAATCACATCACAATGAAAGTATTTTAAAACTATTTACACGTCTGAACACATTAAGTCAGAATGTCAGATTGGTATCTCTAATATAATTAACACCGTTTTGAGTAGCCATCGGAAACTCGGCTGGATCTCCTGAGAAGGCTGTTAGAGGGCATTCTTGGATAATATGCTGAACAGTTTATCTTTCAGCACCACAACTACACTCGGGAGATGTAATTTTCTTCCATTTATAAAGGGAATCTGCACATCTGCCACAATTAGTTCTGATTCGGTTTAGAGTACACCAAATTTTTCTGGCGACCTCAAAACCTGGTGGCTTAGATGTGATGCATGGCATAGCTTGCTGTTCTGGTGTTGCAGAGGTCTTCCATAATTGCTTCCAGCTGTCATTCATATTGAAATTACTTTCAGCAAGCTTCCTTGCAGTGTTCAATGGAGGGTGGCGAGAGCGAAGTATCTTCCTGTTAATAACAGGGAGTTCAAGATGTACAGGAAGAGAAGACTTGTTGCATATATTATTGTACACCTTGATAAGTGCCTGTTTTCTTCTCACGGATGGAGGTGGTATGTGACTTAATGATGGCAGCTGGTATGTTGGAGTACATCTGATTGTCCTTGACATTAAACGCATAGTTTGGTTGCGCTGAGTATCAACAAGCTTAACATAAGCGCTGTTTATCCAGACTGGTGCACAATATTCAGCCACGGGATAAACTAGTCCAAGGGCAGAAGTCCGAAGTGTAGAAGCTGTTGACCCCCATGTAGTGCCGCACAGTTTCAGCAGGATATTATTTCTGGTTCTGAGTTTGACGTCAGTTCTGGTAAGATGTTCTTTGAACCTTAGAGTCCTATCTACAATGACTCCTAGAAATTTTGGATACTTGATTTGTGAGAGTAATCTGCTATCAAAGTGAACTTTCAGTTCTCTATTCCTGTACAGCTTCGGTGTGGGCGGGAGTCAGCTTGTTCAACAGGTAAGTTTTTGAAAGTGATATGGCAAATACGGTTATACGTCATTCTTTCCAGAAGTTTATAGATCATGCTAAGCAGAGCAATGGGTCTATAGCTTTGAGGTTCTTTGTTAGTTTGCCAGGTTTAAGAATAGCAATAATTTTTGCCGTCTTTAATTCATGGGGTATATTGACTGCTAGAAGAATGTCTGTAAAAAATTTAGCAAGCCATATTAGTAGTATAATGGGAGAGTTCGGCGGCCACCGCCACCTCCGGCTCCCAGTGGCCACCTCCACCTCCACCTCAGCCAGAGGCCTCCCAGTGGCCACCTCCACCTCAGCCAGAGGCCTCTTCCAGTGCTGCCAACTTAACCTAACTAGCGCGAAATTCGAATTTGTAAACAAAGCCACGTGCTTTTTGACAGCTGACATCGACAACAACGCATCGCTAACCTCAGTACTGCCATCTTGACGGGCCTAAACCTCAGTAGTGCCAACTTAACCTAACTAGCTCGAGATAAACAAAGCCACGTGTTTTTTGACAACCACGTGCTTTTTGACAGATTTGTAAACAAAGCCACGTGCTTTTTGACAGACAACAACGCATCGCAAACCTCAGTACTGCCGTCATCCGCCATCTTTAATCCATAGAGCACAGTGCTGCCCTCTTTAGCTACTTACCTTTGAAATGTGGTGGCGGATAATTTGAAAAATGCTTTTTGACAGCAGCCATATTGCATCGCAAACCTCAGTGCTGCCCTCTTTAGCTAGATACCTGTGGTAGCAGACAATTCCACGTGACAGCAGCCATCTTTAATCAAGAGAGCACCGTGCTGCCCTCTATGTGGTGGCGGCAAATTGAAAAATTCCACGTGCTCTTGTTTGGAAACAAACTCACGTGCTTTTTTGACAGCTACCATCCACCATCTTTAATCAACAGAGCACAGTGCTGTACTCTTTAGCTAGATACCTTTGAAATGTGGTGGCGGCAATTTGAAAAATTCTATGCGCTCTTGTTGGGGAACAAAGCTACGTGCTTTTTTTGACAGCTGTCATCCGCCATCTTTAATCAATAGAGCACTGTGCTGCTATCATGCGGGCAATTTCGTTAGCTGTCATCCGCCATCTTTAATCCAGAGAGAACAGTGCTGCCCTCTATGTGGTGGCGGCAAATTGAAAAATTCCACGTGCTCTTGTTTGAAAACATACTCACGTGCTTTTTTGACAGCTGTCATCCGCCATCTTTAATCCAGAGAGAACAGTGCTGCCCTCTATGTGGTGGCGGCAAATTGAAAAATTCCACGTGCTCTTGTTTGAAAACATACTCACGTGCTTTTTTGACAGCTGTCATCCGCCATCTTTAATCCAGAGAGAACAGTGCTGCACTCTATGTGGTGGCGGTAAATTCCATGTGCTTTACAAACCTATGTGCTTTTCTGACAGCTGTCATCCGCCATCTTTAATCTAGAGAGAACAGTGCTGCACTCTATGTGGTGGCGGTAAATTCCACGTGCTTTACAAACCTATGCGCTTTTCTGTCATCCACCATCTTTAATCTAGAGAGAACAGTGCTGCACTCTATGCGGTGGCGGCAAATTCTACGTGCTTTACAAACCTATGCGCTTTTCTGTCAGCCACCATCTTTAATCTAGAGAGAACAGTGCTGCACTCTATGTGGTGGCGGCAAATTCTACGTGCTCTTATTTGGAAACAAATTCTACTCGCTCTTCAGCTGTCATCTACCATCTTTAATCAAGAGAGCACCGTGCTGCCCTCTTTGTGGTGGCGGATAATTTGAAAAAATTCTTTTCGACAAGCAGCCATCTTTAATCCAGAGAGAACAGTGCTGCCCTCTTTAGCTACTTACCTTTGAGGCGGTTAATTTGAAAAATTCTTTTCGACAAGCTGCCATCTTTAATCCAGAGAGAACAGTGCTGCCCTCTTTAGCTACTTACCTTTGAGGCGGTTAATTTGAAAAATTCTAGCTGCCATCTTTAATGAAAAGGGCATCGTGGTGCTATCTTGCGGGTAATATTTTACGTCACAGCTGTCATCCACCATCTTGCATTGCTAACCTTAGTGCTGCCCTCTTTAGCTACTTACCTTTGACAAGCTGTCACCCGCCATATTGCATCGCAAACCTCAGTGCTGCACTCTATGTGGTGGCGGATAACTTGAAAAAATCTTTTTGACAAGCAGCCATCTTTAATCAACAGAGCACCGTGCTGCCATCTTTAGCTACCACCATCTTACATCGCTTACCTCGCTGCTGCACTCTATGTGATGGCGGTTAATTCGAACAAGTTTAATCACGCATCGGGTAAGCTAGAGTAAGCACGTGCTGCAGTGATGACGTTATCATGCATGTTTAAACCCGTTCGTTGACTAAAAGCTTTAGTCTTCGGGAAACAGTGATAGAGTGTGGAGTGCAAACATGACGAATACATTAATAGTTGATGTGCAAGGCTTTAAAGTAAACGGAAACAAGTTTGTGTTTAAAGAGGTGGCTGTGTTAGATTGCTGTGTGTTGTGGGCACCAAAACTTGTTAGTTTAGTATTTAGTCCACCGTTCCCTTACTGTTTGCAAACAGATGAAGATAAAAAGCAGACTCAGTGGATTGAAAACAATTTAGGTTTGAAGTGGGAAGAAAAAGGAATACCTTATCGTTTTCTACCTTTAATGATGAATGCACATTTGTCAAGAGCAGATCTTGTTCTTTTAAAGGGTTGTGAAAAGAAAGAATGGTTGCGTGATTTTCTACCATCATCATGTGATGTTATCGACATGCATGAATTGGGGTCCCCATCATTTAAAACTCTTCCGAAAGAGCATAGTAGAGAAACAACTAAACAGTCTTTACAACATGTATGCATGCTCTTTGATTGGTTGTGTCGCAGTGCATGTCGGGAAGTGAACAACATATGTAAAGTGCAGTGTCGAAATAACCTTAGTGTAAAAGAAACATTTGTAGAGTATAGACATCATGTCATTTCTAACAGATACTAAGTGTAACGCAGTTGAAAAGGCGATCGTAAAGTTTTATGCATGCAAAAAGAAACTAAACACTTTTACTGAAGAAGAGTTAAATGCATTACCAAAGGCATTTTTGGTCAATGTAGCTGCGAATGCTGTAAAGAAGATTTGGGATAAGGTGCCTCGTGAGTGGACTCAAGATCCTGTTTTGTCAGAGCTTCAAACGTGTAGTTTACATCATGAACACGTGAGTTTAGCTAGAAGACCTTCTGTGAGACAGTGCCGTACATGTCAACTAATTAAACTGTATCACGGACCTAAAACTAACGAGTTGTCTTCGCTTATAAACACTTATCATGGCTGTGGAGAGAGTAAACAAGGAAAAGGTGAAGAAACGTGCTGGGAGAAAGATGAGGAAGCATGTTGGGCGTGGACTCATCAATAGAGTGATTGATCTTCTTTTCTTCGTGCTTCATCTCCCCTGCGGCCCTAGAACACGTTCGCCTGATACGTAGTTACATGCTGCCTGCATAGAGTGTAGCTGTTAAAATCTGCTTCGTAAAGTTATGCTGTGTGTGTGTGTATGTGTTATTACCTAGTGCTTTAGCTGCTCAGAAGAATATAGCAGCACTTGTCGTTGTTGGTGCAATAAAACGAAAAACTGAGTGACAAAGACCGTAACATGAACAAAGGATAAAAATGTATGTATATAGTCTAAAATAAATATGAATTGTCAAAACATATTACAGGTGTTGTTTAATCCTACAGCATGTCCTAGTGACTTAGAAGAAAGGAAACGTAGAGGATTAAAAGAAAACACACATAAGATTTAAAGTACATCCTCTTTATTAATCCATGAATTAAAGCTGTTATTAAAACCAAGCCATTTAACATACAGTTTATTACCACGACGTCGAATAACACGTTCAACTAAATAGTGATCAGGATATTTTGTTTTCTGCAGTTCTTCGATGTAGAATCCTCCTTCAATAGGCTGTCCTCTGAGATCGCGAAGTAAATACGTAACTGGATTAGTAAGCTTAACACTTCTGATTTGAAAAATTTCAGTGCTCCAGTTAGGTGTGTATCCTTTTGCAAAGATAGACTTGTGTTTGCTGATGCGAACGAAATCACCTTCTTTAAAGCGATAGCGACGTGGATCAGCTGTTTTGATTACAAGATGAATAGCATCTAGACGAGGTGTATTCTTTGTAACAAGACGTGGCTTTGTTCCGATAGTGCGATGAGGTGTATCGTTGTAGGTAGATAAAAGTCTAGGTAGCAGATCAATCCAACGATATGAACCTTGCGCTGTAAATTCTCGCCACATCATTGTTTTGAGTGTACGATTAAAGCGTTCTACAACACTTGCCTTGAGATTACTGAACGTAGAGTAGTGTTGAATGCCAAGTAACTTGAGGTAAGAAGAAAAATCCTTGTTGTAAAACTCTTTACCTTGATCAGTTTGAAGAAGCCTTGGGCAGCGTTTCGATTCTTCAACAATATGTTTAAATGCTTCTTTAACTTGAGCTGCTGTTTTAGAACGCACGGGTTGTGCAAAAGCAAACTTTGAGTACACATCGATAACAGTAAGTAGATACTTATAGCCCTTATTACTAGAAGCATATAGAATCATTTCTACTAAGTCTGCTTGCCAGAGATCATCTTTTCCTCGTGTAATAACGCGTCTGCGACAGTAGGTGCGACGTGCTGGTTTATGTAACTCATGTGCGATGTTTACCTTTACAGGTGAGATCTTCTCTTGACGAGCCATTATAAAATAATACCGGCATAACGTAGTTCTCTTTCTATTTCTAGAATTTCTGATCCGTGACCAGTGTGACCAGCCTCTTGCGATGCTCTTAAAAGTTGTAATCGTTCAACGAGTAAGTTTGGGTCATTCCAGTATCTTACATCCACATACGGCAACAAAGGCTTGTAGATAACGTCTAGACTACGTGCAGTCGGAAACAGCTTAGAAATAAACTCACGATACTTGTAACTCTTATTCGCATTTACAGCTTCTGTTCTCTTGTAATTACGTCGTGTTGCATCGGTAGCAAAAAGTATTGCTTTATACTTTTTAAGATCATCTTGTAAAATTATATCCTTGTCAGGTATTCGTGAGAAAAGAAGTTCTAAGAGTCCTTTCGTAGGTTTATAGGTAACACCTTTTACAATGAGTTTGTTGCTATTAATCTTAACATTTGAATTTCCTATCCGGAAACAGTCATCTTCGTAGCGAATACCATAGGTAGTGTCAGTTTGTCCTGTAAAAAGTTTTTCTATATAAGGTGCAAAGAGAGATCCATAGGTATCTTGAATAAAAGTTCTAAACTGATTGCGATATTCTGGTGTAATCATAACCTCAGACAAAGATGGTAGATTTTGCGTCGATGTAGTAGGTGTTTCTGCAATAACATCTGTAGTTAAAAACTCAACACGCTTAGATGGTGATGCATCATTAAGTTCTTCTTCTTCTTCTTCCTTATCTTCCTCTTCTTGATCTACATCCTGCTTCTTCTCTTCCGTATCTTCTTCATGCTTTTCTTCTTCATGCTTCTCTTTATGATATGATGTTTGCATAGAAGCAAAACTTGAAGTAGACTGCGGTAATGAAGTAGAATTAAAAATTTCTTTGAGTGGTGTACTTAGTTGTGTTTTTAAAAATAAATCCGTGTCTGCTTGAATACGTTTAAGCTCTTTAAATTTCCGTCGAATATTGTTTCGAGCTTGGATGATATGTTTTGTGATCTCCTTGCTAGATGTTAACATGATGGTGGTTTTTAATCAAGTAGTTACTGTAATTCTGTGTTAATGCATATAAAATGATCGAAACCCATGCGATATCGTCCATGCTGTACATCACTTTCTTTATCAATAACTAAAAAGCTGTAACGGTGTAATGACCAACATTTAGCACACATACGTTTAAAGTCATCGAATGTCATATCAGTGTTAACATGATCGTTATACACATGTCGCATGTTGCGCTCATCTTGCCGAAAAAGCACAATAACATTTGCGTTGTCGCGTATCAACTGCTTGGGCACACGAGAATAGGTTTGGCATAAATAGATGCAATCAACATATTTATGTCGACCCATACTAAAGAATGCACGAATAACGTTTTGCTGTTCTGTTGCGACATCATCAAAGATCATTAGAGAATTAGGAAGCACATCGTCTGGTGATGGTACTTGCTCATGTGAATTAAATTTAAAATATCTTATTCCATCTTTAACTAGATCGTGCATTACAGTTTGTAGAATAGTATATAGCGGCTGATAGAGTGACTTTGCGAAAACGTAAATATTCTCGAAGCGTATACCATTTACAGAAGTAATAAGTGTGAGTAAAAGATTTGTTTTACCGCATCCCGACGGACCTGATATAATACATCGCACAGTAAAAGGAAACAACGTTCCATGACGTTTTCTTGTAGTTGTACTAGAACTAGGTAAGAGATGTGGTACAATGTCGGTAACAGGTAGCGTGTCTTGCTGCTTTATAATCTTCATGATAACTGAATCATAAAGTACGTAATAGTAATATATATATATATTAAACGAAACAAGAGGCAACGGTTAGTTTATGATTTGCTCTTGACTAGTAAAGTCGTGTCCAGCATGGTGAAACAACGATATCCAAACGACATGAAGAAGAAGAAGAAAGTAAAAACTGTTGGATGGAAAGATGTTATAAAGGCTGCGCAAAAAGCTATTCGAGGGGAATACAATCCTCGTGTAGCTATTACTAAGGCGTTACGCGCAGCAAGAGCGAGAATTTCTCCAAAGTGCAGAGCAATATTTAGTAAACGTGCGCGAATTATTCCTGTACCAAAACGAGGAGGATTTCTTCCTGCGCTGTTTGCTGGCTTAGCAGCTTTAGGGTCATTGCTAGGTGGTGCTAGTGCTGTAGCGAGAACTGTCAAAGCTGTAGAAGAAGCGAAACAACAGTTGAAAGAGAGTGAACGTCATAACAAGACGATGGAGGCAATTGCGTTACGAGGCAAAGGTGTGAACATGAAGCTAGCGCCATACAAGAAAGGGCTTGGTATCTACATTTCTCCAAAAAACGTCTACTGAATGCACTGCCATATCGAGCTCTAACGCATGATGAAGTTTTTACGTTTGCTAAACAACTAGGAATTCATTATTTTCGAGGAGTGTATATGCGTGATCAACTACCAGCACGTCCACGTGAACGTGAAAGTGCCGTAATTAACTTGGACGACAGTCGTGGACCTGGAACTCATTACGTTGCTTATGTAAAACGTAAATCTAAAGTATGGTATTTTGATAGCTATGGAGATTTACCTCCTCCTTTTGAGCTCATACGTTATTTCGGAAGCAGTGCAGACATTGTTTACAATAAAAACCGTGTGCAAAACTTTAATACACGCATGTGCGGACGATTATGTCTTATGTTCTTATATCAAACCCAGACAGTAGAGAAAGTGCATTAGTGTATGCGTGATGACGAACAGTGAAAGAACGTTTGCTGTACGTGGAGAAGGACCTGAAACAACCGTCTATTTTAATCCACCAATGGAACTTGGTTATCAGCCGCATAGTCTTGGACTAGTATCGTTTGAAAGCTACAATAAAATCTATAATGTGCGTGATGGTTTAAACAAGTTCTATTACGATGAGTATGTGCTAACACTACCCTCAGGTAGTTATACAGTAGATGATATTCACGACTATATTGAAAGTACGTTAATTGATCAGTTTGGGGAAGATAGTTTTAGTAATCATAATTACAAGTTCTCAATCACTATAAGCAACATTACGCACAAATGTGTTATTGAATCATCATTTAAGATTGACTTCAAATCACAACCTGATTCGATTGGACCACTGCTTGGATTTTCATCGAGGGAGCTCCTACCGAACGTACGTTACGAGTCTGATCAACCTATAAAACTCTTCGATGATTATAATGTGAACATTACTTGTAATATTATTACAGACTTGAATAGTAATCTACAACCTTCGCACGTCCTGCACGACTTTATTGTTACAGAGGAACGTGGATATACTATTTGTGAGAAACCAGCAGTAGTTCTTTATCATCCTGTGTCTGTAAAACACATTAGCAACATTACTCTTAGACTTGTAAATAAACATAATCAGCTTATTCATTTAGATCAGCACGCGTACGTAGCTTACAAACTACATCTTAAACCAGTATGAAAACCATCTATAAAACACGGTGTACATTCCGAAGGCATACTACATGTGTGCAGAGACTCATCGAGTTAACAGATACCCATAAGCAGATACTCCAAGATTTAGGATATACACTACTACAACAGAATGGAAGAAATGCTAGACATTACGAATACAGTAGAAAGTCGTGAAGGTGTAGTACGAAGTGAGCTTCATTCTTATCAACCTTTTACGTTTGGATTAAATAACAATGATGAAATTCATTTTATTATTAATCAACAAGATGTTTACACCTTACCACACGAAAGCTACCTCTATATTGAAGGACGATTAGAAAAGTCTGATGGAAGTGGACCAAGCACTTCACAACTAAACAACCATGCTCTAGCTTTTCTCTTTTCTGAAGCGCGATATGAAGTAAATAATGTTGAAATAGATCGAACGAAGAATGTTGGTATTACAAGCGCAATGAAACTCTACCCTTCTTTCTGTGATGAAGAAAGTAATCTTTTGCGGATGGCTGGATGGTGTCCAAAATCTACTAACAACTGGATGATTAATGAGGATGGAACTTTTACGGGTATGTTATCACTGAAACATATTTTTGGATTCGCAGAAGACTTTACACGTATTATAATCAACGTAAAACAAGAGCTTATTCTAATCCGTGATCGAAGTGATTACAATTCTCTTAAAGCAGTAGAAACACCTGTAGAATCGAAAATAACACTGCATCGTATACTGTGGTGGATCCCACATGTAACCTTATCTGATCGTGAAAAACTTCGATTGCTCAAGATTGTAGAAAATGATACACCATTACCTATACGTTTTAGAAGTTGGGAGCTGCATGAATATCCTGTGTTACCACCTACAAACAAGCATAGCTGGGCAGTTAAAACATCACGTTTTACTGAGAAGCCCTTGTACATTATTTTTGGATTTCAAACTAATCGTAAATTCAATCACGAAAAAGATAGCTCACTGTTTGATCACTGCAAATTAAGACACGTTAGACTATATCTCAATGGAATTACGTATCCCTACGAAAACATCGACATTAACTTTGAGAAAAATAAGTTTGGGATGCTCTATGACATGTTTTGTAAATTTCAATCATCGTATTATCAGAAAGAAGATCGTCCGCTATTTACACCTCAAGAATTTAAAAATAAAGCACCGATTGTAGTTATAGACTGCTCTTATCATGAAGAATCTATAAAAGAATCTCCAGTTGATATTCGTTTAGAATTTGAAACATCTGAAAACATTCCTGCTAACACAGCAGCCTATTGTCTTATTATTCATATGAGTGATGTTACTTACCATCCGCTAACGAATATTGTTACGAGACTATAAATAAGAATAGATCTTTATCATTTTCATTAGTGTGTGCTTCGACATCGTACGCTATGGAACAAAACTGTAAATGTGCATGCTGTTTGCATGCTCATACGCAACATCTTATTTATGTTTCACGAGTGAGTGAGGCTATTAAGATGTTCTATAAACGTAGATCATCGATGCCGAAACATCTTATTCAATACTTACCACCAGGATTTTTATATACGTACGCTGCCTCTTACGTACATAATTTTTGGGACATCCTTCCTCTACACAGTAAGATGTCAATCGAAGTAGCTTTATGCAGAACTTGTGAGCGACATTACAAGCATCGAGGAGAAAATGGTGATGATGATTGGGATGGACCAAATCCGAGGATTGAACACTGTACACAGTGTATGAATGAACTTTCTCTAGTACTTCATGATGATGATGATGATTCCGAAAAGGAATAACAGCAAGGTAAGAAGTACATGATCTTCTCTGTAAAGCATAACATACTTAGTATAATATATTTCTAAATGCTTTGTTTAATTTGAATGTTGCAGGAGGCATTTCGGAAGCATACGTTGTTAAGAAGCACACCAACCTTGTCAGCAGCAAAAACGAACACTGTTGTAGTACATTTGTAAATAAATATTTGATCGCATTCAAATAATGTTGTACTTATTGCATTGCTTTACACCGACTTACTCTTAAGAAAAACGATCAGGTCTAAACATGCACAATGACGTCATCACAACAGCACTTGCTTACTCTAGCTTTCCCGATGCATGTTTAAACTCGTTCGAATTTACCGCTACCACATTCCTTTACATCGACTTACTCTTAAGAAAACGGACAAGTCTAAACATGTATGATGATGTCATCACAACAGCACGTGCTTACTCTAGCTTACCCGATGCGTGATTAAACTTGTTCGAATTAACCGCCATCACATAGAGTGCAGCAGCGAGGTAAGCGATGTAAGATGGTGGTAGCTAAAGATGGCAGCACGGTGCTCTGTTGATTAAAGATGGCTGCTTGTCAAAAATATTTTTTCAAGTTATCCGCCACCACATAGAGTGCAGCACTGAGGTTTGCGATGCAATATGGCGGGTGACAGCTTGTCAAAGGTAAGTAGCTAAAGAGGGCAGCACTGTTCTCTCTGGATTAAAGATGGCTGCTTGTCGAAAAGAATTTTTTCAAATTATCCGCCACCACAAAGAGGGCAGCACGGTGCTCTCTTGATTAAAGATGGTAGATGACAGCTGAAGAGCGAGTAGAATTTGTTTCCAAATAAGAGCACGTAGAATTTGCCGCCACCACATAGAGTGCAGCACTGTTCTCTCTAGATTAAAGATGGTGGATGACAGAAAAGCGCATAGGTTTGTAAAGCACGTAGAATTTGCCGCCACCGCATAGAGTGCAGCACTGTTCTCTCTAGATTAAAGATGGTGGATGACAGAAAAGCGCATAGGTTTGTAAAGCACGTGGAATTTGCCGCCACCACATAGAGTGCAGCACTGTTCTCTCTAGATTAAAGATGGCGGATGACAGCTGTCAGAAAAGCACATAGGTTTGTAAAGCACATGGAATTTACCGCCACCACATAGAGTGCAGCACTGTTCTCTCTGGATTAAAGATGGCGGATGACAGCTGTCAAAAAAGCACGTGAGTATGTTTTCAAACAAGAGCACGTGGAATTTTTCAATTTGCCGCCACCACATAGAGGGCAGCACTGTTCTCTCTGGATTAAAGATGGCGGATGACAGCTGTCAAAAAAGCACGTGAGTATGTTTTCAAACAAGAGCACGTGGAATTTTTCAATTTGCCGCCACCACATAGAGGGCAGCACTGTTCTCTCTGGATTAAAGATGGCGGATGACAGCTAACGAAATTGCCCGCATGATAGCAGCACAGTGCTCTATTGATTAAAGATGGCGGATGACAGCTGTCAAAAAAAGCACGTAGCTTTGTTCCCCAACAAGAGCACATAGAATTTTTCAAATTGCCGCCACCACATTTCAAAGGTATCTAGCTAAAGAGTACAGCACTGTGCTCTGTTGATTAAAGATGGTGGATGGTAGCTGTCAAAAAAGCACGTGAGTTTGTTTCCAAACAAGAGCACGTGGAATTTTTCAATTTGCCGCCACCACATAGAGGGCAGCACGGTGCTCTCTTGATTAAAGATGGCTGCTGTCACGTGGAATTGTCTGCTACCACAGGTATCTAGCTAAAGAGGGCAGCACTGAGGTTTGCGATGCAATATGGCTGCTGTCAAAAAGCATTTTTCAAATTATCCGCCACCACATTTCAAAGGTAAGTAGCTAAAGAGGGCAGCACTGTGCTCTATGGATTAAAGATGGCGGATGACGGCTGTCAAAAAACACGTGACTTTGTTTACCTCGCGCTAGTTAGGTTAAGTTGGTAGCACTAAGGTTTAGACCCGTCAAGATGGCAGCACTGCCGATGACAGGTGACGAAAGAGGGCAGCACGGTGCTCAAAGATGGCGGATGGCAGCTGTCAAAAAGCATGTGGCTGTCAAAAAGCACGTGGCTTTGTTTACCTCTCGCTAGTTAGGTTAAGTTGGTACCACCGAGGTTTATTCCCGTCAAGATGGCAGTACTGAGGTTAGCGATGCGTTGTTGTCTGTCAAAAAGCACGTGGCTTTGTTTACAAATCTGTCAAAAAGCACGTGGCTGTCAAAAAACACGTGGCTTTGTTTACCTCATGCTAATTAGGTTAAGTTGGCACTACTGAGGTTTAGGCCCGTCATGATGGCAGTACTGAGGTTTGCGATGCGTTGTTGTCTGTCAAAAAGCACGTGGCTTTGTTTACAAATCTGTCAAAGAGCACGTGGTTGTCAAAAAACACGTGGCTTTGTTTATCTCGAGCTAGTTAGGTTAAGTTGGCACTACTGAGGTTTAGGCCCGTCAAGATGGCAGTACTGAGGTTAGCGATGCGTTGTTGTCGATGTCAGCTGTCAAAAAGCACGTGGCTTTGTTTACAAATTCAAATTTCGCGCTAGTTAGGTTAAGTTGGCAGCACTGGAAGAGGCCTCTGGCTGAGGTGGAGGTGGCCACTGGGAGGCCTCTGGCTGAGGTGGAGGTGGCCACTGGGAGCCGGAGGTGGCGGTGGCCGCCGAACTCTCCCATTATACTACTCATATTCTTACATTTTTACCACAGTTGAAAAGGAACTCTGGATGAATACCATCGAAACCTGGAGCCTTTCCTGCTTTCATGTCTTTCAATGCTAAAGTAAATTCTTCTGGAGTGAATGCAGTGGAATATTCAAAATTCGTGGTGCATATTGTCTTGAGCTCTCTTAATTCCTTCTTAACTTTGATCGTGTGTTGTTTATTTTGAGGAGCTCTTGAAGTGTTGACTATGTTGGACGCAATTTGATTAAGTGTAACAGTTCCGTTAGTACGGTGTGGTGGTTTGCCTCCACCAAGCTTCCTAAGGAGATACCAGGCTTTTCTACTTGATTTTTGGAAGTCCATAGATTCAACAGTCTCCGTCCATTTAGCACGTTTTGCAGCGTCAAGTTGGCATAGCAGTTCATCAGCTACTTCTCGGTCGTTACTTACACAGAATTCCTCATAAAGTTCCTCACATTTCACAGTCCAGCCAGGGACATATTCCCTACGTAGCCTCTTGGGACACATTTATTTGCTGTACTTATGATAGCACCAACAAATCGCTTCTAATTGGACCTTATGGGAGGAATCCAACTGACTCATTTATCAAGGTTTTCCGAGAACAGTGTGCAGTTAGCTTTCTTGAAGTTTCATCTAGGGTGTTGAAAGGACCTTATTATTGGGATACTGTGGCCCATTTCCAGAAGAACTGGTCGATGTTGGCTGTGTGGAAAGTCTGCCATAACCTGTCTCGACATTGGCAAGGGTTGGAGATTATTATCGGACGAGACAAAACACAGGTCGGGATTATGGTCTGTCTTCCAGGCTGCGGACCGAAATGTACATAGATCTTTGGCATCAAAAACAAGGTTGAGGTTGTGTTGTTCAGTCCAATCAACCAAAGCTATTCCATTATCATAATTGCGAGAATATTTCCACATTGCATGGTGGCTATTGAAATCTCCCACATATATCGTAGGATGACTATGAGTATGGAGTACATGCGCAGGCCAAGTTATCCCCGGAGACTTATAAATATTAACCACAGTAACTTCTCGTATCTTGGAAACAATCTCATGGATACCAAAATCATAACTAATAGAAATAACATATGCATTTCCTATATTGGTTCGTGCATATGTTGCAATATCGTAGACTTTGTCATAGGTGGCACCTAGTAATTCAAATCCAGGTATGGAGCCTCTTGAAAGAAGTTCGGTGACATCTCCTGCATGTGTTTCCTGAATCAGGGCTATGTCAACGTTGTTATCGACCAAGATCTTGTGTAATACTTGGCATTTGGATCGACTAATGCCTTCTATATTCAAGTAACAAATCGTCAGGCAATGACCTAACTTTCTAGACGGTGGGATCTCAGAAGAACCGTTTGTCAAAGACTTACATTCCATTGTATGATGTGATTTATGCCAGGAGATCCAAAGGATTATCTGGCAACCAGTGTTGTTGCTCAGTTAGCACCACCCGGAGGACACGTGTAGGGAAATTTCAGGTAAAACCTACGGAGGTTGAGCAACGTTGTCCCCGCAATTAGAAGTGTAGACTTAGGAATATCGGAGAGGCCATACATAGTGTCTATCTTCTCCATGACTACCATGGTACTGGTGACAAGTAAAACAAAATGGCTTACACTTAAGACAAAGAATGTAAACGTATACCGGTATAACAAGTTTCTCCCTTCGTAGTGTTAACTGTGGATCGAATGCACGCAAAAACCATATGGCTGATACTTAGGGCACACGCAGACTTCTGGAATACTTACCTGCACAGACTTGCCTCCGGGAGGTAAGAATCAAATTCGAGTAGCCGAGACCCTGAAGAACTTAATCAGACCCCCCTTACTCCCCCGTCAAGTAAACCATGACCCGCCAAGTCACGTTCTCACTTCCTTACTGCACCCGCCTTCTTACGCTTTTAAAAACACCTAATAAGATGAAGCACTGGTTCTCGGAGACGAGGCGGTGCACATGCTATATGCTGCCTATTAACGATGCTTTACATACAACAACATCCGTCGTACTTATTTATAAATTTATTAAATAAGCGGCGCAATTTTTCGCGATGCAGCCGTTGCAACTCCCACACATCAGGCGTGGTTAGCTACTGCAGAAAATATCCTGCAGTACTACCACATCGCACACACTAAAATTACTGCGTCAGCCATATCACCGAATGCACTGCTACCCCCCGGCCACATTTCGCATAATATTAAAAACACCAAAGTCACATTATAGTGAGTTAAACATCGTTTTAAAAAACACATTATATTAAAAATATTTTAAAAACAATACACATACATGACCGACAGAGGAGCGCCAGGAGCGGGCCGCTATCCGTACCCCTCATACCACCCATCTTTTCGGAGGTGGATGACACATACAGATCACCAGGGTCCGGGAGGTAAGTCGGAAGTATGCAGTTGCCCATACACGCTCAGACTAAATGAGTATTTACCGAGGAAGTTGAAGACGACGCGTTCAGCTGTTTTCTGTTTTAAGATTATGCGCTTTGGATGGTTGAAAAATATATTCGGATTGAAATTAATTAAATAGTCGGTATAGAAGATGGGTTGTTATTTGGACACAATGTAGCGCTCTGCACGAAGGAGACGCGAAAAAAATTATTTCAATTTTCATATTTGTAGGTTACCACATTTACATTTTCTGCCGCAACTCTGAGATAGCGCTTTCATCGCAAAGTCTCCGGCTGAATTCAAGCAACGCCAGAATGTCAGAGACATGCCTGCAGACTTTTTGTCGGCAGACTTATCGACCATACACACAGAGACGTGTCTGAAGAGACTGATTTGTGCAGACTTACCTCCGACTAAGTCTGCGCGTGTATGCGGCCCTTAAAAAATATTTATGCCTAAAATAGGTGATAAACGATCATTAATTCTCTAGATAATACTAACACACACTAAACACTTAATGCAGTGTCAAAAATACTGCCTAGAAACCACAAATGGAGCATAGTTCTAACGTATATATGGAGATAAGACGCACAGAAACTAAACTTGATCTTAAGTCATGGCACTTAGATAATCAACAAGTGCTGGAGTATATCGCTTTCTTTTCTTAGACGCCGTTTTCTGAAGGGTACTACCCTTTGATAGGGAAAAATGATAAAAAAAAGGTGGTCCCGTTCTTGGTCCCACGAGTACACAAAAAATATGAGGTCGACCTTCGGCTGAGCCCAAGAGTAATAACAATGGCAAGCCTAGATACTCCAGAGGGCGCCCGGTATCTGGAGGGTGTCGCTTAGAACTATTCTCTCAGAAGTAATGCATCACCTCTCCAAGACACGAAACTTGTGATTCGGGGAGGATAAAACCTCCATAGATCTTTACTACCCGAGGCAGAAAGGTTGGCTAGACAGGAAGAGGAACGAAATTTAAGAGGGTGAGAATAGAAGGGGAGAAATGATAATGAAGAATAAAGAGAACAGACACCTCTTAGGAAACTCAGGGGACACCTTGTTACTCTGGCCAATCCAGTATGAGTAACCCTGAGCTGGCACAGCCCTCGGGATCAACAAGCACACAAGCCTGCCCACAGTGTTCATGTTCACACAGAGTGAGGTCGCACACCGGAAAAGACGCGATGGTGGTGATTATTAGTTTATTTTTTTACAAGTCATTTAAGTCGCACCGACATGTATGGGTTTTATGGCGACGATAGGACAGGGAACGGCTGGGAGTGGGAAGGAAGCGACTGTAGCCTTAATTAAGGCACAGCCCCGGTATTTGCCTAGAGTGAAAATGGGAAACCACGGAAAACCATCTTCAAGGCCGCACTTATGCCAGCTGTTGAGAGTGGTGGTGCTGGTGATTATTGCTTTAAGAGGGAGTAAAACTGGGCAACCATCCTCTATAAAACGCTAATCAGAGAGAAAAACACTTTGAAAAGAAAAAAAGTATCGGCCAAAGGTTGACAAGGGCCACGAAGCGTCGGGGTTGGACAAGATGAAGGAAGGTCGGATAGCATAGATGAAAGTGATGAGCCTGGCACAAGTAAGTGGAAGCAATGCCAGGACTCACCTAAGTGACACGTGGTCGCAAACCCTCGTTCCCAAGTTCAGAACCTTCGACACCCTTTTAGTCTCCTCTTAGACCCAGACGCAGGGGAAGAAAATAAAAGATGAGACAGCTTCAGACTAGTCATTTTTTGTCAAAGACTGATGCCTGGTTGCCAGACAGAACTGCAAAGAAACCTGGAACCTCGATGTATTTCGTTTTACGCATGCGTGACGTACGCAATACATCATCACTATGACATCAGAGCAGTGGCGTATGCTGGGATCAAGACGCTTTTCGATTCTCAGTTTTGAGCTGCAGCCAGTAGCCAACGGAGAAGCCTACTGTGTTGTCAAGGCTTCACAAGCTACTGCCATGGCCACTGCTACTGTCGATACTCAACACCTGATCAGAGAAGATGGTAGAGTAATGTTTAGAAAATTAAAGTCCGGTTTTGTGGCTGAATGGATAAAATGCTTGCCTTTGATCCGATGGCCTCGGTTCAATTCTCAGAATCAACCCCCTTGTACTGTAATTCCCCTGCTTTGTGCAGTGGTTGTTTTTGACGCCTTGGCCATTCATTTTATCCTCAGTAGGTCACCACGAAGCCTATACAGATGGCATGCACCATAGTTATTACTATTGCATTAAAATTTTGAATTTTACAGCGGTCGTACCCATCGTCCACTGGTTTATTAGCTTCCTTGGGAGATCAGTGGTGGTCTCCGACCCATGATCATGGATTCGATTCCAACCAAGGAAACATCAAACCTGAAAGATTGCATTTCATTTTAGCAGATCTCTGTATAAAAATAGAACTATAGTACTCCTCTAACAGCAGCCCTGCAGTGTCTTCCGACAAGGATGTGGAAGTAAACGGGAGTGAAATACCAGCACTCCGTCGTCTACGAGTATGAGGTGAGGAAGTATATACTATGAGGAACGCATGGTTGTTCGTCAGCAGCGGCGAACTGACGGAGCGAAGCCTAGCACACCTATCCCCCCGGAACTCCGCACCTAGTGGACATTCAGCAGCAAGCCGCGCGACGTTGGTCGAGGGGAGAGGGACGTAGAGTCTGGGCTGCAATATCAGCCTCCGATGTCTTGCTCTCAGAAATACATGCAACGTTTCTTCTCATTGCTTTCCAGTTAATGGAACAATGTGTCAGATGCTTACATTATAATGTGCTTTAGATTTCCACCGTTCTCATTTGAGGTTTGGGTTTCACCGATAGCCTTGGTAGTGCTCAATATACGTCACTGCGTCAGATATGTGGTACAATAATGTAATGATGAACAATTCGGCGAAAGAGAATTGAATTTCTTATCCTCCCCTCGTATTTCATTCCAAAACATAGCAATGATCTATTGTCTTGTTTGTTTGTTAATGGGATGTACCTAAAACTTTCGACAAAGTCTCCTCTTCCAAACATAGGAGATGACAACAGCGCCATATCGACTCACAAAAGCTATGCATGTCACACAATGTCCGCGGTGTGTGCCCAGCCTAGCGTTGGTGCTATGTAAAGAGGAAATAGAACTGGGTAGCCATCATCTGTTCACGTCAATCAGAGGGAAAGCCCCTTTTGAATCACCTCTTACAACAGGCAGGGGATACCGTGCGTGTTATTCTACCGCCCTCGCCCGCAGAGGTCCGACATTTCAAAAATTATGGTATCGGGCAAAGAAAGCCAAAGGCCACGAAGGGCGTGAAAATGAAAGACTCCCTAGGCCTTGTAAACCTAATACCGTCGGGGTCAGAAAAGAACAAGAGTTGACCACGAGAGGTCGGATAAGAAAAATGAAGGCGTGTAACCTGATACAAGTAAGTGGAGGCAATGCCAGGTTCAGCAACGGGGCCGCGGTGTTTTCCTTAGGACTTTATAACCTCTTCTGGCCCAGTATCCAAAAGGGAGGACAATTACATTTTAATCTCCACGTTATACTAATTTCCCAACAATTACTGTCAAAACATTGACTTTATAACTTCCAGACAATTAAAACTCTGTAATTGCTTTGTGTACTTCAAACGGTGCTCATGATTGAGCAGTGACCATGCCCCGCACAATTCCTGGTAGAAACTGCATCCAGTATGTAAAAGACGAAGATACTTGTACATTTCTTTATGGTGTTTTCTTGATCCTACAAGTTAGGAAATACTGACAGTAGTTATTTGAGTTATTTTAAAATAACCATTGCTAAACGCTATTTTGTAGTTTGTTCCACCCGCAAATACGCCTTTAGACCCAGAATGTATTACTGAAGAAGATGAACAATATATTCTCGACATTATTTTATCCATGTAAGTGAACGTTAAGCGAGAAATAGCACAGATCTAAGGACCACGTATGTGGGAAAATTTATCTGCAAACTCTGGTAACAGAAAAGGAACGGCCATTACTATTGATGGACATAATAACTAGTGTTGCCAGATTCCTGAAATCAAAATACGGGGCAGATGTGCGATCGAGCTCGTATTCTACAAACTTCGTTTCAAAATGTCGACATCATAGTGCATGCCTTAACATTTATACACAGACGGAAACTTACAGTACTGAGCTAGTTGTCCGCACGGTTTGGGTCATGTAGCTGTGAGTTTGTATTCGGGAGACGATGGGTTTGAACCCTACTGTCGGAAGGCTTAAAGATGGTTTTCAGTAATTTCCCATTCTACACCAGGCTGTAGCCTGTCTTAAGAACACGGTCGATTCCCATCTTATCCTTTTCCTAACCCATCGTCACCGTAAGAGGTGCCTTTGTCTGTGCGACATAAAACAAAGGGGAAGAAAATTAGTTTATTTAATTATTCATACCACTTCTTTCAATTTCAATATATTTTCATTTCCCTGAAATGCTGTTAACAGTTTTGTCATTCTTAATAATTTCATAAAAATCTCTGCATGACATTGAAGAAAAATTTAGAAATGAACAGCTCAGACCACGGGTCGCTGTCCGCTATTACAAGTATTATTCGCCAGGATGGACAACGCGAGAACTAAAAATAATGGATTTTTTTAAAATCTACGAACTCTTACCAGATAAAGAAAGCAAGGAGTGAAGAAATGCATCCTCTTTGAAAGAAAGAAGAAAAGCTCTTCATATTTATCAAAGGTGAAAGCAGTGACATTCAATATGCGGGACATATAACACGAATACTCGAGCTCCAGGACCGTAACGAATGTGATACGGCCTCCCCTTAAATAAAATGTAAAACCTATGAATAACTAATACAAATTCAGTCACAGCAGGAAGAAGTAATACAATATATTGTCGATTTATGTAAAGAAAGGAATTATTCATTATTGTAAGGTTGTCAATAAAAATATTCAATGGATCTTATAATTGCATGCGAGCTTAGAGTTGATGTCGTCTTGGTCGGTACACCCAACTGTTGTCATCAACCCATCAATAACATCACAGGGGAATTAAATTAAAACCAGAGGACCCGCGCTGCTCCCCAGCATTCGTTATACATAGGTCAGATAACTCGTCTTGATTAGTCTTTCCTAGTCAGATTGTTTAATCAGAAACGCATTAAGATATGCCGCAGTTCGTAGTCAGAATTCATCCATTCTGATGTCATAATGTCGTCTGTTTGATAACAATCTATCCATATATTCGCTTTTTCAAACTGCAGTTCTTGATGTAAAGTTTGGTATTGTGTCGTAGAAGGCAGTGACAGTTGTTCTGAGCAGAACGGTTGTCTTGTGAGCTCATAGGTCAGTCTCGAAAGAGGCAGAGAACTTCATTCTTTCTACACTAGTGTAGATACGTTGTCGTTCGATGGTTGTTCCCAGATAATGTCTAAGGCGTAAGTCATGATAGGGTCTGTTTGTACGTAGACTTTTTTCTCTTAGCAGCATGCAACTTATTAGGAAAGCTTTGTAATCTGTTTAATATATTTGGAAGCTGGGGAAGGTCCACAATCGGAGGAAGCATATACTCTCTGGCTTCACAGGTACTAATCAAACATGGCTGCATGCAATGGCATTACTAACGATGAAACTCACTTATATCAGAATATTAATGAAAGTCTTAGTCACTTATCAACCAGCTAAGTACAGAATGTATTGCGGGTTATGGCAAGTCTTCCCCTGCAATTATTGGAGTGATCATTTAATGATTTGATTTTATGATTACGGTACTCAAAGTTGGGTGAACGTAGAGACCTGTCAATGTCTCATGACTCACCGGCAGGTAATTCCGGAGAGATTAAAACAAAAATGAAGCAAATCGCTCCAGTAGAACGGACAGACGAATTAGCTAAAGCTGTTTTTATTACTCTTTAAATATATACGAGGAGGGATAAAATATAAATGGGATTTATTTTTATTTACATTCATTTACTGAAAAACACAACGCAATTACAATTTATTTTTCGACATAGTTTCCTGCTTTGGAAATGCATTTGTCCCAGCGTTACTGACGAAACGACGGGAAATATCTAACATCACGCTTTTTTTATGCCCTGATCGTAAAGAGAACAAGGTCGTGTCACCAGCCAGTTGTGCACTCTCGTCATCTTCCAATCGTTGCCCTCCTAGAGCTTCTTTGAGCGGTCCGAACAAATGGAAATCTCAGGGCAATAAGTCCGGGCTGTAAGGAGGATCATCAAGTGTAGTCGAGTGCATTTCCTGTAGCTTGGAGACAGAGCTGCTGCAGTATGGGGCTGCGCATTGTCGAATCAGTTGGTCTCGTCTTTTGCGGCGACATGCAACCGTCGCCCTGTTCAACAGTTCGCAGTAGTAAGCAGCATTGATTGTGAGTCTCTCATGCAAAAAATCAATCAGCATAATGCCTCGGCGATCGAAAAAGAAAAAAAAAATGGTTACAAGAACCTTACGAGCTGACAGTCGAGTCTTGGCTTTCACTGATGCTGCCTCCCCTTTACTCCGCCACTCCTTCACACACGCGACCTCTACAATGTTTGATCACCGAACTGTCCAGGCAATCTCTAGAAAATTTCCGCCACAGTAACTCCTTCACAGGCAAGAAATTTTATAATTATGCGTTGCGCAGTGGAGGGGTGCACCTGTTGCTCCGACATCGTGAGCTTTACTGACGATACGGCGGGAAGCATCTAACAGTACCCTCTCACCACTCCTAACGGTCGCGCCTACGCATAGGAGAGGCGCGGGGCCAGTCCTACCAACTGATGATGTTCAGGAACAAGAATTCCCTTTATATTTTATCGACCTTCGTAGATTTCCAATCACCCTTCCCTGACAAAGTTACAGGACGTGTGTACGTGGGACGATCGGTCTCTGATAAGCCTTCCAACAATATGAACTCATGGTCCGCATGTGTGAATAAGTCACGCTGTTACTTAGGAAATGCACACATTAATATATTGCATCACGTCCCCACGCGATTACGCGAAGCGCAACGCTAGTGTTTACTTGGCTCACCTAATTTATGAAGTCATAAATTGAAATCCACCAGAATTAGATATTATTTTATAAAATTTATATAATATTTTTGCAAGAGTCTGCCCCTTAAAGGTACTGGTCCGCCTGCATTGCAGGTCCTGCAGGCCTTAACGTTACCCCCCCCCCCCTGTTCATCCCCAAATGTGGGTGACAGGACCGCACCGTCCTTCACCGTTCGGCTAACACCGCTTATCCCGTATGAAGTGAGATGGATCTTCGTAGGAGTTTTACGACCGGAAGCCGTTCCTGACGTCAACCTCATCACACTAACCACTACACTCGAAAAGTAAATATAATTAAACTTGGTGATTGTTTATTTTTATCTAGCAAAGGTTATACTAATCTCACACAGCTGCGAATGTTCTGTGGGCTGTCACTTATAGTTCAAAACTTCTTCTTTTCCTAGGCCAGAATTTCGATCTCCCCAGTCAACACACTGAAACTATCAGATTCTAACAATGCTTGCGACATTTCCAAGTAAGGTTGTTCATATTTAACATTGCAGAAAGATTGTTTGCAAGAAGTGTTGAACTACATCATTAAATACGTGTATATTTGTTCTCTTGCCGGTATGTTTTCTCAACAGGTCATAAAGGAACTTCCGTTTTAAATACGGACAGCAACAATGGACGTTGTCTTCCGTACAAGACGTTATGGCAGGCATGTCATATTTTTATAGGCCTATTTCATTTTTAACATTGAAGACAACAAAAGTTTTTGCAAGAAATGAGGTCAATTTGTGTAAATAATGTATATTTATTTATATCTTTTGCGTTTCTCAAGTAGTCCTTAAAAAGGTATTGGGTTCTTCCATTTTTTTTTCCAATTTCTGAACAATGAGTTTTGTAATCTACCACGTGATTTTATGGCTCATGAAGTCTCAAATAGAGACGAAACATGCCACTAAATATATTTAATGTGTTTTTTAATTAAATAGGTTTTCACTTGTAAAGTGATGTGTTTTGATTTTGGGTGGACCAAAACCTAACATTGTTTCTTAATGTTAAAATTTGCAGATGACAAGCATTAATTTGCAGGGAGTGAGGAAGATTTACGAGTGATTCTCCATATATGAATAAAATACTGGAAAAAATAATATAACAACATAAATAAAAATAAAACACATATTTTAGTGTGCAGAAGACGAATAATAAAACGTACGGAGATGGAAATGGAAAACGAAGCATTACAGGAAGTGTCTGAATTTACATACTTAGGAGGTAAAATCAAGAGTGGTGAAAACATTTGTCGTGAGATATTGAGTAGAAATGCTTGTGATGAGAAGAAGAACCTGTTTACAGAAAGAATGAAAAACCAAAGTCTTAATGCGAGGATACAACTGTTGAGGACCTGCTTGCTTTATATAGAAGTGAAACTTGGACATTAAAGGGACTACTTGCATTTGAAGCCTGGAGCTATAGGAGATGACTGAAAATTAGTTGGGGAGAGGTGTTCAGAAGACCAGGAGAGAGAACACGTTTTATGACACAAATAAAAAGACTGCGATTTTATCTAACAGGCCATACACTTAGACATGATTGGTTATTGAAGAAAATAATACAGGGTTACAAAGAGAGAAAGAAATATAGAGGACGACTAAGATTAGAGTACATGACATGAGATGTGACTCCTACTACGAACAGAAAAGGAAAGCAGATAAACGTGAAGAATGGAGAGCCTCACGGCTGATGACTGGACGGAGAGAGTTTTCTGCAAAACTGAAAATATGTTTTAAAATATCACACCTGTAAAAGTACCGTCTTCATTAATCAGCCACTTTTAATAGCTTTCGCACACCATCCGGCCATCCGAAAGAGATTACTTTCTTGTGCACTAAAGTAAGTGAAGAGTTTCATTACATTTTCATTCATAACGCGCATCGGAAAACAGAAAGGCTAGTCCATGGTTGTTTATTTGTGATGTGCTCGGACCATTTCCACCCGCCCTATCTATGAGCCCGATCTATATGGATTGACGACCACAGGGCCTTGACATTGCTTCTACTTACTGGTGCCAGACTCCTCACTTTCATCTGTCCTATCCGACCTTCCTTGGTCAAGTCTTGTTCTTTTCTGACCCCGACGCTATTAGATTTGCGAGGGCTAGGGAGTCTTTCATTTTCACGCCCTTCGTGGCCGTTGTCTTCCTTTGGCCGATACCTTCATTTTTCGAAGTGTGGGATCTACTCCATTTTCCTCTTTTATTAGTGTAATATAAAGCATGGTTGCCTAGTTGTACTTCCTGTAAGACAATAATCACCACGACCTCAGAGACAAAGAACGGTGAAGGTCTGCTGTTACAGTGTCCGTCACTAGAGCGAACAAGAGCGGTGTCAGCGCTGAACCTTGGGGAACGCCGACGGTGATGGGAAGTCACTGGATGCACCTGCGGCGGCCAGACCATAGCACCGTGGGTCTACATAACGAAGCTGAACACGCTTGACAAAACAAAAAAGTACTTTCATTATGACCTTTCTAAATGTATTTCATTACCAGCGATTACAGAGCACTTCTAATTTGCAAATATATATATTCTCGTATTGAAAGTAATCCATTTCAGTGACTTCTAGAGATTTAAAAATAAATCGTAAACCTGGATGTTTCAGGGTTCCAGGGTTAATTTCAAACCCTCATTATCGTAGAAGTCATCCTCATGAACAGTCGAGATTTTCTTTTGAAGACGCAGAGCAGAGTTTCACCTTGTTTTCTTGACAAAGCCCATATCATGTCTAGGAGTACGGGCCGTGGCAGCACCATTCTAGGCATTTATGTTGATAATTGGGCTGCAGCGAGAATTGAGGGTAGAATGTGATGTGACAGGGGCAAGACTAAACTCGTGTTGTTTATAGTTTACACGTGGCAGTTCGAAGTGGCACGGACGGTTCGGTTAGGTGGAAATATAGTAAGCAATTTGGCTTTTGACGACTTGGTGTTAATGGCAGACTGAGCTGAAAGCCTGCAGTCTAAAGTCTTAGAACTTGAAAATAGGTACAAAGGGTATGGTACCAATAGTAGCCTTTCCAGGACTAGGTAAGAAACCTTAAAACAAGTGAAAACTGGATGGATTCGGCATCCCATGAGGTAGAAGTAACATTTTTACAAGCAGTTTTACGTCGCACCGGTGCGATGGCATAGGAAAGGGCTAGGAGTGGGAAGGAAACGGTCGTAGTCTTAATTAAGATACAGTCACAACATTTGCCTGGTGTGAAAATGGTAAACTAGGGAAAACCATCTTCAGGCTGCCGACAGTGGGTCTCGAACACACTATCTCCCAAATACTGGCTACTGGCTGCACTTAAGCGACTGCAGCTATCGAGCTCGGTGTAGAAATAACAGACTTGTTCGCCGGCACAGGAGTGTACAGGCTAAGTTAGGAATCCACTTGAGTGATGAAGCTGAACGCATAAACCGGGCTTGTGTGAGGCGAAAGGAGGAGGAGGACTTGTTTGTGGAGGGTAGGCCGATGATTAGTCTCAGTTTCTATGGAGATTGAGATGGTTTGGACATGTTATGAAGATAAAGGAGGGAAGGAAAGCAAAACAAGTGCTGGGAGCCTGTTGCTCACGGTAACATTCAAGTTTTATAAAACATTTTATAAAACTTTTTCATTGCATAGGACATGTTCTATTCCCTAGAATTAATTTTGCGAAACGTTCCAATTAACGAAGCTGGCATGACGATGATGCTGGCGCTACGTCGTGAGAAGATTGTGAAGCTCGCTCGTAAACATAAATAAACATTTCTAAAATGTCACGATCCGGTTGGAGTAATGAAGCTGCTAGGTTTGTATGAGGTTAAAACGCCAATGTATCACAACAGAAATGCAGGAATGGAGGCAGAAAACTCAATAACCGAATTTGTGTCAAACATTCGGCCCAGCACAAGATAAATGGGCTTCGAACTCAAGCCTTGGCAACACATACACGCCTTAGTTCAGAATTTAGTTTATACATGCCATCCTGATGCTTACACGGATTTTATAAAATAATTTTACCGTGAACAACACAACTTGTTTTCGTCATACTTTTATAAAATTAGTTGTGCAACAAATTTTACGAAACATTTTATCGTGGGCAACGGACATAAGATAGAAGGAAAGAGGGCAAGATGGATGGACTCTGTCCAGAACAGTAGAAGAAAAGAAGAATGGACTGGAATACAATTACTGAAGAGGAGTGGTGGAGAAGTTAAGTGGTATAAATCTAAACGAACCCCAAGATTATGGCGGCGTTTTGTAAATTGACAGGGGGAGACAGAATGCTAAAAGGCATAACAGTTTTTAATGCGGATCGAAGTTAAATCAAATAAGGTACTAAAAGGATCCGTCAAATCTAGCATTTAATTGCTTACCTGACATAAATTATAATGAGAAAACTGATAACCACGATGAAATGGCACAGGTGCTAAATTATAAACACAAATGCACGGCCAAATTTAATGAAATACCGTACTAAATTTATATGTTATATCATACGTTTATTTGGTTACCTGCCATAAATTATAATGCGAAAGCTGTTGGGTCACACGGTGCCTTGTGCTGAAATAAGACGTGTCCCCTGTCTGCCGTAAGAGGCCACTATGTATACGAGATGAATATGCTAAGGAAGAAGCGGTTCCTTCATACAACCAGCTATCTCTGCCCCGACTACAAATCCGTCGCACCGTGCATATCCTATGCCATCTCTACAAAATCCTTCATTCTTCACAGCCATTTCACCTCACTTCATATTTCAAATACTTCTCGTCTTTCACCATATCTACTAATAAATCCATCCTTGCTTTACTTACCCATAGATCTGCCATCTACGGTAAATCATTGCCGGAAGTGGGACCTCCTTCCCGAAAGTATCAGAGGGTTAAACGCTATTTGCACTTTCAAGGAAGCACTTTGGGGACATTTTATGCACCAGTAAGGATCATCTGTAAACTTGATGCTGCTACTCACAACCATTCCTCCCCTGTGGGTGGGGGCGATAGAATGACACCCACGGTATCCACCGTCTGTTGTAAGAGGCGGCTGAAAGGGACCCCAGGTGATTTGTACTTTGGAGCGTGAGTTGGTACTGAAAAGGAAATCAAACTACTGATTGGGACAAACAATACGCAAGCTAAGAAATATAATAAAAGACCTGAAGTCCTCGAAGAAAGTTGAAAATTTTGCATTTGATGAACAAGTTAATAACATAAGGATATGCGATGGAAATGGAGAAATGAAAGCATTATTTCTGTTAGAACAAATAGACGTTTGTGGGAAGAAGTATGTAAGATATGGAGAAACAACTTTAAAAACTTCTGTCCTTTGGCAAAGAAAATCGCCAATGGACTGCAGATTCATTAGATGACTTCACCGCCTCCGACTTTCGCATCACTTAAGAATTATTTTGGCTTTTCGAATGGAGAAACTCATTAAACAAAGGCTTCATAACGAAGCCATGAATTTGGCGTGCTTGGATGAAACGTTAGGATCCCTTATCATAGATGAAATGGCTGTCAAGCCCAGAGTACACCCTGATCGTAATCTTGACCGATTTTTAGGATACATCGAGGGCTGAACTTGAAGAATATGGCGTTAGCGACAGGATTGCAAACAGGCTTCTGTGTTTTTTGTTCGAGGGCTCTTTACATATTTTCGGATTCCTGTGGCGTTCTATTTCACTCGCCAATTAACGGGCACACATCTGCGCAAATTCAAACTTTGAAGGTGTTGTCTAAAGTGGAAGACAAGGGTTTTAAATTTTGCGGTTGGTTACTGACAACTGTACAGCTAATGTAAATATGATGAAAGACTTGTGCAATGGGACCATCTCGTCAGAAATTCAGCATCCAAATGAGCAAAATCGGCCTCTCTTTCAGAGTTTCGACTCTAGTTATGTGTTAAAGAACATTGGTTCCCAGTTTTAAAAAATCCATGAAAAAAATGATATCAAGCATCCATATTAAGAAACTATATAATATACAAAGGCAGTAAACAATGAAGCCTATTCGTGGTTTAACAAGGAATATAATTTTTTCATCTAAGCTCGAAAACATGAATGTGCAAAGGGCTAATTTTTTTAACTTTTGACATGCGTTACAGGAGCTTTAAAAACACTACCCATTGTTGCCTCGGAAGCAGTGTCAGATATGGGATGTCTTAATAAGACCATAGCATTTATGGAATATAGCCTACCATGTCAAGAAATGCGGATAAAATGAGTTTTATGGAGTCGGATGATTAAAGACTAAAATGGCTTGAAGACATATTTCTTCCTTATTTTTTTAAAGAAATTCAGAAATATGTTGCGAAGAGTCACCGGATTAGTCAAGAAACTTATGCAGCCCTGGTTCTTAGCGCCAAGTCAGTTGTGCAGTGCATTAAATATTTATCATTAGTTGGCTTCCATTATGTCTTAAGTCGGAACTTGAAAAGTGACGATATTGAGCTTTTGTTTAGTCATCTAACAAGAAGAGGCGGATTTAATGATATGATGGATGTGAGGTCCTGCATTTATGCCATGCAAACGACTTCACTTACGAGCATGATAAATCCATCTGACTCTTCGAACGTAAAAAGACAGCCCTTCAGGACATGAGCTGCAATTAGTCAGAAAGAATCATAAGATCAGAGCAAATTAGATCTGGAACCTACTGGTGAGACGCTCGAAGGTAAGCTAAGCACGGTAACTATAGGAGAGAGAAGTTAACTAATCAATTCGCGATTATTGTATTTTCTTTCAGATGTACTATTTTTAATAGGCCTAAAAGATCTGTAAGTTTTATATTATCCTAGACGCTATTGATGTTAAGAATGACACGATGCGTTTTCAGAGAAACCTGTCACTCTGGAGTTGTCATGATAGGTGGTTATCTTCTTCGAGTTGCGGAAGAAAATTCCAGTTGTGAATCATGCTTGGGACAGATATCCTCGGCCACTAATGACAGTCCAACGATATGCCTCATTAGGACGCAAGATCGTGGAGCATTAAGCTACCCCTCAAGACCAATTGTTTATTTTCTGCAAAATATTATGAATTTTACGCATCACTCCTTACGTTATTTGGGCAATACGAATTTAGTTTAAAAACTTAACGTTTTTGTTGTTCCAAACTTCATTGAGGCATTGAAATGTGACGAGTGTGATCAGAGAGCACTGACTGTACCTCTCATTACAAAACTTTGAAAACCAATCCTTGACAATGAAGCTCGTAAAATTAGAGATGCTCTTGACTTGGAAAAGAGCTTCAGGACAAAGCATTTAAGTTGGAAGATCTTAAAAATGTTAGTGATACGAGCAGTGACCATGGTAAGTCATTTTAATCTATTACTTTTATTATTTACTGCACTTGGCTTTGCCTAAAATAATTCCAAATACCACTTAAATGTGCTTTACTTTACATCAAATCACTCTAAACCACATTTAGGTGGTCCAACTTCATTATTAATGTGTAGCTTTTTTCCTTACTTCCTTCCTTAATCTGTTTACCCTCCAGGGTTGGTTTTTCCCTCGGACTCAGCAAGGGATCCCACCTCTACCGCCTCAAGGGCAGTCTCCTGGAGTGTGAGACACTGGGTCGGGGGATACAACTGGGAAGGATGACCAGTGCCTGGCCCAGGCGGCCTCACCTGCTATGCTGAACAGGGGCCTTGCGGGGGGATGGGAAGATTGGAAGGGATAGACAAGGAAGAGGGAAAGAAGCGGCCGTGGCCTTAAATTAGGCACCATCCCGGCATTTGTCTGGAGAAGAAGTGGGAAACCATGGAAAACCACTTCCAGGATGGCTGAGGTGGGAATCGAACCTACCTCTACTCAGTTGACCTCCCGAGACTGAGTTGACCCCGTTCCAGCCCTCGTACCACTTTTCAAATTTCGGGCAGAGCCGGGAATCGAACCCGGGCCTCCGGGGGTGGCAGCTAATCACACTAACCACTAGACCACAGAGGCGGACTTTTTAGCTTTTTTACGTCTCTAAAAACCAACTTGTACTGTATTTCGCGCAAGCGGCATGGCACAATGTCGAGACCTCTAGCAGACGTTCGTAAAAATACTTGCGATCCGCATTTCTATCGGTCCACTTCCCGGCCTTGTTTACCGCGCAGGCAACGATTATACTCGGTACGCAGCAGTAATCACATCTATCGGAGATGAGTGGCAGCAGAAGACACAAAGCACATAACAAACAATGGTCAATGTCATGTTGAGGCTAGGGAGTCTTTCATTTGCACGCCCTTCGTGGCCCTTGTCTTTCTTACGCCGATATCTTTATTCTTCGAAGTGTCGGACGCCTTCCATTTTTTCTCTCTGATTGGTGTTGTATAGGGAATGGTTGGCTAGTTGTACTTCCTCTTGAAACAATAATCACCATCACTACCAATCTTATCATAGTCGGTACGGTAAAACTGAATAAGACATAATTGACTGGAAATTGTGCTCTCTGTATCTTTTGTTATGTAGCGCTTTTCGATAGGACCAACAACATATATAATTAAAAATTACACATTAGGCACCTTCCCCTAAACTACCGTTTCAACCAGGGCGAAAAAAATATTTTTATCGTAGACTGCAGTTCCTTATTCCTCGACTTTGGGTATCGATTTCCATGAAATTCTGCTTACCCATTTTCTCGTGACTCGGCGCTGATGTGGTCTTAGCAACAAAAATCCGAATTGATGAATATCTCTATCATAGCCGCTACGGTAAAAATGTATGAGACATAAATGATCCGAAATTTAATACTATACAGGATGAACCGAAATTCGCGCACTCGGGCGTCGCAGCGCGACTCCTCACATGCCAGCAATAAAAAAAAAAAAAAATATCTCTCTCAGAAGTTTGTCCTGCGAGTACATGCGGGAGAAAAAGGACGTTGAAGAGTGGCAATTTGGCAACCCTGTAACCACATGTAGGGTAACTACCTCTATCAGCACGTTGCAGTCGTGGTGTGTAGTTGGTGGAGTGGAAAGAATTTTGGGTTAGCATGCAGGAGGTCGGGGGTCAATCCTGGGTTGAGGCATATCTTTTTTATTTCGTAAATGTAGTCCAGCTGGTCATCATCATCATCATCATCTGTTTACCCTCCAGGTTCGGCTTTTCCCTCGGACTCAGCGAGGAATCCCACCTCTACCGCCTCAGGGGCAGTGTCCTGGAGCTTCAGACTCTTGGTCGGGGGATACAACTGGGGAGAATGACCAGTAACTCGCCCAGGCCTCACCTGCTATGCTGAACAGGGGCCTGGTGGAGGGATGGGAAGATTGGAAGGGATAGGCAAGGAAGAGGGAAGGAAGCGGCCGTGGCCTTAAGTTAGGTACCATCCCGGCATTCGCCTGGAGGGGAAGTGGGAAACCACGGAAACCACTTCCAGGGTGGTTGAGGTGGGAATCGAACCCACCTCTACTCAGTTGACCTCCCGAGGCTGAGTGGACCCCATTCCAGCCCTCGTACCACATTTCAAATTTCGTGGCAGAGCCGGGAATCGAACCCGGGTCTCCGGGGGTGGCAGCTAATCACGCTAACCACTACACCACAGAGGCGGACAATCCAGCTGGTATGGTATCTTAATCGTCAACAGCGAATAAATTCATGCCCACGACGTGGAAAGGGCGTCTTTCAAAGCTGACCAATGAAAACGATTGTTCGTGCATTTCTAGGATTGTAGTATGTAAGTGCAAATGGTTTCTAGAGGACCCACTGCAATCGCTGTTGACGATTAAGATACCATACCAGCTGGACTACATTTATCAAATAAAAAACGTACGCCTCAACCCAGGTTCGACCCCTCGACTTCCTGGATGCTAACCCAAAACTCTACCCACTGCACCAACCGTACAGCACGTACAGACCGATTTTCATTAAATTCTCCTGAGCCGTTTTGCCGTGATGCGCGAACATACTGTACGTACATACATACATACATACATACATACATACATACATACATACATACATACATACATACAGTACATACAGACAAACAGAAATTACGGAAAATTAAAAAGTCTATTTCGTTGTTACTGTGGATACAGAAATACAATTCTTTTTAAATTCTGAGCAATGTACAGACAAAACTCTTTATATATATATTCTTTCTTTCTTAAACTGTTTACCCTCCAGGGTTGGTTTTTCCCTCGGACTCAGCGAGGGATCCCACCTCTACCGCCTCAAGGTCAGTGTCCCGGAGCTTCAGACTCTGGGTTGGGGGATACAACTGAGGAGGATGAGTACCTCTCCCAGGCAGCCTCACCTGCTATGCTGAACAAGGGCCTTGCGGGGGAATGGGAAGATAGGAAGGGATAGACAAGGAAGAGGGAAGGAAGCGGCCGCGGCCTTGAGTTAGGTACCATCCCGGCATTTGCCTGGAGGAGAACTGGGAAACCACGGAAAACCACTTCCAGGATGGGTGAGGTGGGAATCGAACCGACCTCTACTCAGTTGACCTCCCGAGGCTGAGTGGACCCCGTTCCAGCCCTCGTACCGGGAATCGAATCCGGGCCTCCGGGGGTGGCAGCTAATCACACTAACCACTACACCACAGAGGCGCAGAAGGGTCTCTTCCAGCATCGCGCTCACTTGTTTCTCTCCCTGTCCGCCTTCTGCGTGACGTCATATGATATGAGACAGCGCTCGCCCTTCCTCCTGACATGTATTACCTACAGTCTAAAATGGTCATAACTTCTGAACCATTCATGCAAATAATGTCCTGACAAGGTTATTGTAATCCTTATAAAATACTGGAGGAGGTCAAACAATTTATTTTGATGAGGAACTCGAGGATAATATCGAAATATTTATTTAATTTTAAGGAGTTATATTTTTACCGCGGACTGTAGCATAAAATCGCTTCTAGAGGGCAGCCGGTTGGAAATAGGTATGTGCCATCGCGGACTTTTTTGTAGAGGATTCTATGCTCTACATTTCGTACGCTTACACTTTCACTTGGGGTCTATCGTTGATGGTTCATGCAGCGTAAGCCAAGAAAGCAAGTGACCGATCGACCGACATTTTTGTCTCTTTCTACGTATTTACTGTATATCGGATCAGGGATACATAATAATTTTATAGTGATTCACTACGTGAACAGTGTTCGTGTTGTCAGTATCTGAAGTAGAACCACTGTACTGATTAAAATGCAGTCAACATATTATGGAAACGTGTGTGGCGCTATAAATTGTCGGCACGTAAAAGAACTCCCGTGGGACAAAATTACGGCACCTCGAGTCTCAGAAAACCGTAAATGTTGTTAGTGAGACGTAACACAAATAACATTATTATTATTTCGCATATTATAAAGACAATAACGACAACAACCATCATAGCCAGTTAGTTTGCTACTGTGATGGCATAACAATGCTTCCTCGTCAGCAATGCTTGGGTAATTGAAACACTTTGTAATAAACTCTTGAATATCTCCATTATTACAGCTCGTACGGTAAAAAGGTGTCAGATATAAATGACTGAATGAAAATCATATTTTCTATAATTATTGTTATGTGCTAATAGCCGGGCTGAGTAGCAACTCAAATGGTAGATCGCTGGCCTTCTTAGCCCAACTTGGCAGGTTCGATCCTGTCTCAGTCCGGTGGTGAAGGTGCTCAAAAACATAGTTAGTTGGACGTAAAATCCAATAACATTAACATTATTATGTGCTAATAACTTATATTTCTGAATATAGCTCGTGAAATAATACAGTATCCGTGATTTAACGTTTTTAAATCTATTGGAAGTGCCGTTACTTATCGAATCGGATTAAACCAGACTATTATTTGATGAAAGATTGAGAAGATGTTTCACAGGCATGAGAACTCACAGGCTTGCTGTACTGCGACCGTTGCTTACGCTATTATACAAGGCTGGGAAATGAGCCATGAGAAGTGGGGTCACCGAATTTAGTTTTCAGTTCTCCCGCTAGGATCGCTTTTCTTAGACACAAGTTTTGAATGTCTTCCTATGTTCAGCATGGATTTTGTGACAAGTGCTTGTGTAAATTCGCTAATATATAGCCAATTATGATACTTACGGAGAAACCAAGTGTTTTGAATGTTGCTCGTAATCCATTTTTGTTGTAGTGCAAATAATCCCGCCAATATGATATTAAAGTGTCCTGTTGGAAACTTATTTACATCAGTATCTTGAGGTTATGAATCGTTGTAGTATGGACCCACAGTCAACACGAATTTATACATATTTACAAAGGTGTTTTAAAGTGTTTGGGAAATACATAGTCACTTTATACTAACGTAAAAGCTATTACTTAAAATGTAGCATTTGTAATGGGTCTCCAATTCAGAGTCACTATTTGAATCTTACATCACTGCCTAGCCTAACTTAAATTTAACACTTTTCTGTTCAAAGGTTTTTAGTCAAGATTCGGAATATTTTGGCACTTTGATGAAATATTCCTTGCAATGTTGTCCAACAAAGGCTTTTCTGCAACATCAGTAGTGGCAATGTTTCGTTATTGCAGGTCCTGCACATGAGTTCCATTAAAAACCTGTCTTTCAGGTAGTGGGTACAGATCGGTAGATAGTGTTTCCTTGGGAGATAGTGTAGTGCTTCAATAACAAAATCGTAACACATTTGTATCAAAGCCCTGAAGAAAGCGTTACGGTACCTTAACCCTCCCCTGTCTTGAAAACGGATTAAGCATAATGCAGGACTATCAGTTGCAGGTAAGGATATTATCTGTAGACAACTGTCAGAGCTAGTTTCTTCTTCTGCTACACGTATCAAACATCCAGTTATCATTGCCAGTGAAATTGATGACAGAGTAACTACAGATTTTGAAAACAGAAAAAAGTAATTATCGCTGCTGAGTTAAGGATCAAGTCATTTGTAAGCACTTTTAAAAATGTTTGTTAAATTAGCCTGTTGGACAGTGATATGCAGACCTCTATAGTGTCCTCTCTGAATTTACACTTTTGTTTACAAAAAGGCTGAATCTGCTCAATCAAGAAATTTGCTTTCAAATCACCTTGTTCAGCTAGTCCTGTAAATTTATTTAGTTGACTGTCAAGTCGATGTTTACTTTTTTCATTTTTGAGTTGATGTACCCTTTCTTTTAAAATTGTAATAATAATATGTTTCTGCTTTGCTATAAGTGCTCTTTGTTTCCTACATTTCCTGCCTGTTCTTTTCAGTTTCAAACCTAATTTAGTGCACTATACTGGTAGTTTATGTTTAATAGAACACTGTGTGGCTGTGGTTTTATATACTGGTTCACTGATAAGTACAGGTGGAGGGTCATTCTCTTCACCTTCCCCTTAAGTGATCTTCCTGTATGTGATTGTGTTTGTTTGTATCCGGGAAAGTCTTGAAATACGGATGGAATGACGTTCGGAAGTAGGATTTTTAGAGCTGTGCTCACACTGTAATCTGAGTCTTTAAAATGCCTACTGCAAACAGTGGAATGTACACTAGGTTTCCACAGAGATCCCAGTCTATTTCTCTGACGAGAAATTGCTAAAGACTATTTAGTTTTAAGTTCCTCGTCTTTCGGAAATCTACGAAATGAAATACTACACCCTTTTGAGATCTTTGATTTGCAATAAGGAACACTACAGTATACCATGTTTTTTAAGTTTATGCGATGTTCGCATTACGTAAATAGGTCATTAATTTTAATCGCTCAATTATAATCACCTGCAATAGCAAAATACAAAATACAAAAATACGTCTTGACACGCTCGTGAATGTTTGAATGAGTACCTCACTCGCGCTATTTTATGTCTAAGAAGCGCGCACCTAGCGGCAAAACGATGCGTTTCGCAAGCCCGAGCGGGAACTAGTTTCACGACCAGTGAGGCCTTGTTTCCCAGCCTTGTATAATAGCGTAAGCAACGACTGCGACTGTGTACCTTACTCGCTATCGTTCATACCGCGTGACGTCAGAGCGCTCCAGCCAATGGAAGCTTCAACCACCGGAGTAGCCTACCTTATATTCTAGTTACCTTGACAGAAGCGGACATTATACATATCTGACTGCCACTGTCCTGAAGTAATTACGGTAATGATATGAGAAAATGAAGATATGATTGTATTACATGTTTCGTACAGGGGCTAATTCGCTCTGAATCCTCACAGTGAGTATTGGTAACTGTTAGTAAACCTTTGAGGGAGTCGAAGTTTCAATGCATTTAAAAATGTTAATCTAGGGCTAGCTTTGACATGCCTTCAATAAAAAAAAAAAGAACAATATAGACGAAGCTGTAGCGGCGGGTGTTACGGCGATGTTATTGCAAACTTACTTATATTCTTCAAACCTCGTGTAACATGTTCTGGTGGCCATTCACAGAGTGAAGCATTCGACATTTTACGAATTTTAGTTTACAGTTCGCTTTTAGCAGTTGCGGCATGGAGAGCATAAGTTCTGGATAGCTTTTTTTAACAGTGATAATATGTAGTGTTTAAAATAGTAAATACTACGTAGTGAATTTATGAATGACCTGTCTTTTTCTTTTTTGCTATTTTGCTTTACGTCGCACCGACACAGATATGTCTTATGGCGACGATGGGATAGGAAAGCAGTGGCGAAGCGTGAACCAAGTAAGGGGGTAGACAGATTTTTCTCTATTTAGACTATATTAATCACATTATACATTGAATTTTGTTTTCAACTCATACAAATCTGAATTCAATATTATATTAATGACTGAAACTAAGGCAAACCCTATAATGCAACGTGCAGTGGGAGTTGTCAAATAAAAAACGTACTTTTAGAACAAAAATAACAATATATTTTATTGTTATGTAGATTTAATAATAGAAATAAGAAATAAATAGATTTTCGTACAAGTCACCCTAACAATACTTTTGTAAATGAGTTCAATCCGCCTGTCCTTCATTTCAGCAAATATATTCTATTAGTCCCGTCTTGAAGTCAGACATCTTGCTAGTAATATGCCACAGCAGTTCCTTCTACATAGCTAGAGTTCCCTAGTTAAACAGTCTCTGGTTGGTCATCGAATTCCTTTAATAGGTTTTAATTCATTTGAAGACACTTATAGCGCGTTCACTAGCAACTGATGTTAACGGAATAAGAGTAGCGTTAAAAAAATGTTGCAAAGTTTGGGCTGGGAAGAACTGGGAGGAAGGAGACGAGCTGCTCGATTAAGTGGTATGTTCCGAGCTGTCAGTGGAGAGATGGCGTGGGAGGATATCAGTAGGAAGGGGAGTTAGGGATTGGAATAACTTACCAAGGAAAATGTTCAGAAATTTTCCAATTTCTTTGCGATCATTTAAGAAAAGGCTAGGAAAACAACAGATAGGGAATCTGCCACCTGGGCGACTGCCCTAAATGCAGATCAGTAGTGATTGATTGACTGATTGATTACAGCATCAAATTAAGCAATTTTGTTGTTTTCGTATGTACACTGGAGTTCATTATTAATTAAGAATGTAAGCTAACAGTTGTTGGAGTTATAATAACGTATCTAATATTGGCGGGCAAGAAAATGCATTTACTTTGAAGAGTTCTGATGCTGTTATTCATTTATTAGGAACATGTTTGCTATACTTCGTATTAGAATATTATTTTATTTTCAGACGTGTCTTATAATAAAGTAAATTCAAATTAATTACATTAAAAGCATGCATGAGATGGTAGCCAATAAGGAGATCCAAATACTACCCAATGGGAGCAAGAAGAGACGCTGGTAAGTCTGTCCAAGACCGACTACAATATATCAGACCTTAATGTTACTATCGATTGGGAGGAAAATGGCGACTTCGTGGGCGAGCGTTTGAGACATGTGTTTGGTTCATATGTGTTTACATTCTGTTAAAGAGTGTTATTTTGATCGAGTTATTGAAGTATAAAATATATGTTTGGTAAAATAGTAATCTACAACGGTTTATCAGTATGGTGTTTTGTTAGAAGTTTATATGATGGTATTTTTAATGTATAATAGTGTTTATATTGCCGTGCTGTAACATAACACAAAATGCGTCGTTCCTGATGCGTTCGTGGTTGTAAATTTAATTATACCGTTGCTGAAGCTTTTAAATTCCCTGCAGATAGATCTCTACAGGAGAAATAGATAAGGAATATTACGGGGAAAGTTTGGAATTCAAAGACCAAACTATCGTAGGCTATGTGTGTAACCAAAATTTGTGGTTAGGGAAGATCTCGTTCCAACCGATAATGCTGAAGATATTCGTTTTCGTTTTCTTATCCAGTCGGAGTAATTTCATGTAAGTTGACGATAAGTATTAGTTTCTATGTAGAATATAAGTGTGTGAGTGTATTTATATGGGTCACTGGTCACTAGGATCTGTAATTATACGCAGCCATGTGAGAATGTTTGTTTTAATCGTGTTGTGAACCGGATTTTAATTGAACTATGGCATTGCCTCTCATACATCTATTCTTAATTTCTCTAAGGAATAAAACATTAAGAGAGAAGTGGATTAGGAACATACATCGTGAATATTTCTAAAAACAGTAGTGTGCATATGTCATTTGAGAGTAAGTCTGAGGTTAGGGAAGACTATTTTTTCTAATTCTAAATGTTAGACCTATTCGTATTCCTCGAAAAAACAATTCATTTAGATATATGATAATCGATATGGTGATGTTCTTTCAGTGTCTATGTGCTTCAAAGTGTCGTGTGATTTAGATGCAATTGTATTTTGAAAGAATCTGTGCTTGCCTGCGGGAACCTTTGGCTAGATCTTGGTGTATAACAGAACGTATAGTGTTACAGATGGAGCAAACTGTACACTGTTATATAGAAGAAATAGTGACTTGCAGGGATGGTGGTGGTGGTGATTGTTTTAAGAGGAAGTACAACTAGGCAACCATCGTCTATATAACACTAATCAGAGAGAAAGAATGGAAGGGGCCCGACACTTCGAAAAATGAAGGTATCGGCCGAAGGAAGACAAGGGCCACGAAGGGCATGAAAATGAGACTCCCTAGGTCTCCATAAGTAATACCGTCGGGGTCTGAAAAGAACAAGTGTTGACCAAGGGAGGTCGGATAGGATAGATGAAAGTGAGGATCCTGGCACAAGTAAGTGGAAGCAATGCCAGGACACAGCTGAGGGCCCCGTGGTCGCCAACCCACGCCCCAAAGTTCAGAGACCTTAGGGCTTCTTTTAGTCGCCTCTTACGACAGGCAGGGGATACCGTGGGTGTTACTCTACCGCCCCACCCACAGGGGGGACTTGCAGGGATTAGCTTCGTTCGTAACTCAGGGGTTTTATTGTACCAATACCTTCCGATTCATGCTGTGGATATCTGTTATCAAGCAGTCTACACCAAATTGAAGCTTGTCCATGTAGGTTAAAGACAACATTGTTTAGAGTCAATAGAGTTGTTTTACTTATGTTCTTCAAAGGGAAAAATCCTATTATATCTTTAGTGTCTGAACGCTTCATTGCTAAGTTTACCATCATGGTTGGAAGTGCTACTATATCATATGTCAACATATGATTTAAGAGTTTCCAGTAAGGAAGGCTTAACATCACCGGGGCTGTTCATTGGGCTGGCATAATCATTTCGGGTGTACTTCATTTTCATCGAGTGCTGAACATTAGAAATTGTCCACCACTTCGAAACTATGGCAACACGTTATGTTCATAGTTCTTATGAGAGTGAATACATTGAGGAATTTCGCACCTTAAATTATTTTTAAACATTCAGAATGATGTTATAAATATCATTTTAACAGATGTATAATGTATTTCCATCTATCCAGCGAAGTGTAATCTAAGAGAAAACGTCATTTGACTAAGTGAAATTTCGAAATAATGAGCTTGTTGTTCTCTTTTGCTGTGGGGCTGTCCATCTATTCTGGCAGAATGTGTGATTCTAGTTGATTATATGTGATGAGTACCTGTTCGCGAAGCGTTTTAATAGGTGCAACAGTGATTTTCCCCATGATGTTACATTTATCATTTTAAATTACCTACCACCGTTTGCAAACTATGTACGTGATATTTTCGTAATTTCTGGCGGTTTGAACCAGGTATTGTGTAGGTAGCTCTTTCAGTGGTATCAACAGAATAAATTTAATGTGACGCCGGGCTGAGTGGCTCAGACGGTTGAAGCTCTGGCCTTCTGACCCCAACTTGTCGGGTTTGATCCCGGCTCAGTCCGGTAGTATTTGAAGGTGCTCAAATACGTCAGCCTCGTATCGGTAAATTTACTGGCAGGTAAAACAACTCCTGCGGCACTAAATTCCGACATCTCCGAAAATCGTGAGTTGGTTTATCGTCGAAATGAAGTTATTGCGTGCTACCCTTAACCTTCATCAGTCGGCAGCTACTGCGCCCACGACGTCCACCATCTTGGTTTTGATATTACGGTCTGATATATTGTAGTCGGTCTTGGTCTGTCTACTGGGCGGAGAAATCTCGCTATAGGAAAGTCCTAGTTCCACAGTCAGCCCGTACAGATAGCGTTAGTGTGTCTCTATCTGAAAGCTTTGAAAATCAAAGGGAACATACACAGAATGGACAGCGTCTACTTTCGTCTACGTGTTTCGTGTTACTGACGAGAGCCCGAGCATTGCAGAAGTGAGACGAAAATAAGTAAAGCGGAGAATACAATAAAGCCATGAATGTGGAAATAATTAATGTTCTAAAAAATAATTGAATTGACTAGACAATATTTCGTTCACAAAATGTTAAGGGTACACGCTGTCTACCCTGTCTCCCCTGACGCTTCGCCCCTGTAGGAAAGGTCTAGGAATTGGAAGGAAGCGGCCGTGGCCTTAATTAAGGTACAGCCCCGGCATTTGCTTCTGATCAATTCTTCTGCCTCGGGAACTGGGTGTTCGTGTCCGCCCCAACACTCTCCTCTTCATATTCAGACAACACACCACACTACCAACCACCACAGAAACATGCAATACTTATTACATCCCTCCATATAGGACTGGCGTCAGGAAGTGCATCCGGCCGTAAAACAGGGCCAAATTCACATGTGCCACGCAGTTCGCACCCGCGACCCCACAGGTGTGGGAGAAAGCGGTAAGAAAAGAAAGAACATGTTGACATTCTGAACCCAACACTACAGAACTCATCAACCAATGCCCTAAATGTTCGTACTGCAATTCAGCATTTCGAAACTGCATCAGAAGGAATTTACCTGAATTGGAACGAAATTCTAAACGCCCAACAAAACGTGCGTGGAAAGAAGTGAACATAAGTGCCGATGGCGTTGTGACTGCACAACAGTGTTACAGACTTCATTCAGCATTCGTTATAATTGTTATCATTTTATGGCCCAATTCATTAGAATTTAAATTCTGATGTTCATCATTTAGATTGTAGAATTAATTAAGTATCGTGCATCTCATTTCATCTAATCATTCGATAAGCGAATTCTGTTTGTAATCATTATGGATGTTAAAAATTAAATAATTGAAAAAGAGGTTCAACCTATTCAATACATAAGAGAAAGAAATGTAGTGATTACATTCTTATTTAATAGTAATTAGAAATGGGACCGGTTTCGACCCTAGTCCACGTCATCGTCAGCCGTTCAAAACATAAAAAACATGAAAAACAATGCATATGAAAAAGAAAAAGAAAAATATTAAGTGAACTCTGGATCGGTATAAGATGAAATATAAATTGATGATGGGGGTAGAAATTGTGAGTCACTTAAAACAAAAACAGTACGTAATATTATGAATGGTAGTACGGCACACGCAATGATAGGTAAAGTCTCACAATGTTTATGAATAGTGGAGAACGGTCAAACAACACTATCGAACAACATATGAAGATCCATAAATATGTTGAAGTCGCAGACGAATAGATTTATAGAAGCAAACTGCCAGCTCCCGGTGATCAGCGCGGCACTTTCAAGGTCATGCGCTGTAGTCTCGAACGCCAGGATATTCTCCATTAATGGACGACGACCACGACTTAGCAGGCTACGGAGCTCAGTGGGCTGTTTTTGCCACGGTATGTTTAAAATATCCTTCAAAAAGTGAAGTTAGCGACATTGTCACCGGCTAAAGCTTAATGTTTTATGTTGAAGCAGGAAATGTAATCTATGACTGTTAAGGAGATACAACGCAGAGTAGAACCTTACTGCATTCTTCTTCATTGCTTCCCATTTGGCCTTTTTGTTCAAATGTCTGATACGAATGTAAGTCCTTGTCCTTACATATAAGGCAATGATTTTCCTATCGACTTCGGGAAATTTCGAGTGTATAATCGATGTTAATGTCTCCATTACTTTGTAGCACCTTGAAATACAGTGTCCGTGGAAGGAAGCAAAAATAACTTCAAACTCCATTGTCGTAGCCAACCACTCAGCGGAAGGAAAAGGAATAATAGTTATCCGGTCTTGTTCAAAGGATAGTTTCGGATCAAGAAGACATTTATCCGTGTTGGTTCCCAACGAACTGTCAATGCTTATACACTTGTAGACGACGTAACATGCCAAGCATTTTAAAGCATCGTCTGTTACATCTTCATTGGGAATCGTTAAACTGCTCAGATCAGTATCAAGTGGCAAGTTTTCATCACTTCCATCAAAACTCAAAACATCGGACGGGTTGTCAGTCACTTCGATGCAAAGTTCGCTGGAAAGGAAGTTCTGGAATTCTTCTTCCGTTCCTTCGTCAGGTGTCAGGGGATCAGAAAATGTAAAAAGTTGACTTCTGTCCTCAGCAACTGAGGCTCCACGAGATAGAGGCATGTCGTTCGCGTTTCTAGTTAGTATTAAGAGGCGCATTCTGTTCTTCACTTCGAAAGGAGTGGGATTGTTATAAAATATACCGAGATCCCGAAGTCTAGAGAAATAATTTTCCAGACAGTCTTGATTCAGTGTGGAAGTCAAAATGTACTTTGCCCCAATGTCTGTCACATCTCTAGAGAGTCCAATAAGAGAGTTTATGGATATTAAAAACCCTTTCTGGAACGTAAGAAGACGGCTTTTTTCCCAGCCGCATACTCGAGCAAATGTCAAAAAATCGTTTTACAGTGTTGATGGCGACGATGGGATAGGAAAGGTCTAGGAGTGTGAAAATGGGAAACCACGGAAAACCATCTTCAGGGCTGCCGACAGTGGTGCTCGAACCCACTATCTCCTGGATGCAAGCTCACAGCTGCGCGCCCCTAACTGCATGGCCAACGCCCGGTAAACATAAAATAATAACCGAGATTAAGGAAAGTTAATATGACTTACTTCACTAGCCACAGTTTTATTTCCATGCCAATTCGGTATTTTCTGGGAAGGAACAGCGTCCGATGTCAATATCTTCCGTACTGGGAGACCCGGTAGTTCATTTTTCAAGTTTCGTTCATAATCATCCGGAATAAATTGTTCTGAACATATTCTTGCATTATTAATATTTATCTTGTCCATTCGCTTACACCGAGCTACCCATGTATTGTGGAGTGCCTCATTTTTGGGAATCGTTGGTAAACTATGTCCTGAGTTTTGTAACCAATATTATTACACACAGCAATGGCACAGTTAGTTCTATTTTTACTCATTTCACTTAAATACTTAGAACACTAAAAAAAACAATCGCCTGTTAAATGAGAAGCGAAGTGATTACACCGGTAAGTCAGATTTTATAACATAGACCTCACTATTTATCACCCACAAGCTCATCACAACCAAGGCTTCAAAGCGAGTGGCGAGTTCAAAGCTCACTGTATCTTCCCAGTGACGTCACGTTAGACTTGACTCGTTTGCCACCAAATGCGCGGGAAGCCGGAATACACCCCCCTGGGCCTTCACATTTAGTTTTCTTCCAACTCTGAAACACCACTCTTATCATAGTCCGTACGGTAAAATTGAATAAAACATAAATGGTCGGAAATTGTATTCTCTATAACTTTTGTTATGTAGTACTCTTCGATAGGACAAATAACATAGATATATATAAATTAAATTTTGGGTGCCTTCCCCTAAACTACAATTTCATCTGGGGTGAATAAAGTTGTTTATAACTTAGACTGTAGTTTCTTATTCCCTGACTCTATATACCGACTTTCATTAACTTCTGTTAACCCATTTTCTCGTGGCTCGGCGTTGATATGGACTTGGCAACAAAAATACAAATTCATGAATATCTGTGTTATCAAAGCTGGTACGGTAACAATGTATGACATAAATGATCAGAAAATAATTCTAAATAACATTAGTTATGTAGTATTTATCGGTAGGACCACTAATAATATAAATATTTGAGAATTCAATATTAGGCCTTCCCCTAAACTACCGGTACCATTTCACTCAGCGTGAGTAAAACTATTTATAGCCTAGATTGTAGAGGCTCATCCCCCGACTTCACATACCGATTTTCATGAAATTCTCTTCAGCCGTTTTCTCGTGATGCGTGTACAGACAGACAGACAGACAGACAGACAGACAGACAGACAGACAGACAGACAGACAGACAGACAGACAGACAGACAGACAGACAGACAGACAGACAGACAGACAGACAGACAGACAGACAGACATTACGGAAAAGTAAAAATTGCATTTCCTTGTTACTATGAACATAACCGATACAGAAATACCATTCTTTTCAAATTCTGAGCAATGTACAGACAAAACTCTTATTTTATATATATAGATATTCACCAGAGGCTTGGTGCCATTGTCTGTAGATGTATAGGCAGTATATATCGACCTTAATAGATATACGAAGTTAACAGTCGCTAGTATAGTTCGAATTAGTGATTGAATTCTAATACGTAATTCGCGAACTTTGTTCGAGAATTGAATCATACGCAGATTCATCTAACATCACATAGAACTGTTGTATTTATATCAACAGTCTCTATATTAGCTATCAGGACGTGTGAAACTAGAGTAGATAGCATACCTGAATATTACAAATTCTTCAGTTAAGTATTCGAATTTATGACAATGAATATGAGTGGTCGTGGCCACATGGAGGTAGGCCAGCTTCAGGTACTCAAGAGGATGAGATAAGACTAAGGCTTCCAACCACAAACCGGACGGGGTGGTTCCAGGAGTACGAAGTTCAACAGCGGTGGTAGCAGACATTAGGTACGGTAATTGCAGCATCAGATAGGTTATACATTAATAACGTGAAGAAGAAATTAATCAGCGGCAATATAAAATTTAATTCGCGCAAAATGCAAATAGCTTCTTCAATTGATATCAGGTTTCCTTGTATATAACAAAACATTTCACGGGGTATTTTAGTTTTCTTCTAATATTAGTAATTGATTCAATTTCCAAGTACAATCCTCAATTGTGGAAGTCCGACTCGTTGGCTGAATGGTCAGCGTACTGGCCTTCGCTTCAGAGGGTCCCGGGTTCGATTCCCGGCCGGGTCGGGGATTTTAACCTTCATTGGAGAATTCCAATGGCCTGGGGGCTGGGTGTTTGTTCTGTCTCCAACATCCCTGCAACTCACACACTACACATAACACTATCCTACACTACAATAACACGCAGTTACTTACACATGACAGAGGCTAGAAATAGCCACACGAATTTTTTAAAAAAATGTGGAAATGCGGCCCCTATCTACAGTGTATCTGTCCTGATTCATATTCATCTCTATTGCCAGGTGTGTAAGTTAGTAGTATAATATACGGGTTCTGCCGCCACCTCCACCTCAGGCTCCCAGTGGCCACCTCCACCTCCACCTCAGCCAGAGGCCTCCCAGTGGCCACCTCCACCTCCACCTCAGCCAGAGGCCTCCCAGTGGCCACCTCCACCTCCACCTCAGCCAGAGGCCTCCCAGATGCCTCCTCCACCTCCCGCGGGAAATTTGAATTTGTAAACAAAGCCACGTGCTTTTTGACAGACAACAACGCATCGCAAACCTCAGTACTGCCATCTTGACGGGCCTAAACCTCAGTAGTGCCAACTTAACCTAACTAGCGCGAGGTAAACAAAGCCACGTGCTTTTTGACAGCCACGTGCTTTTTGACAGATTTGTAAACAAAGCCACGTGCTTTTTGACAGCTCTCATCAACAACAACGCATCGCAAACCTCAGTACTACCATCTTGACGGGCCTAAACCTTAGTGGTACCAACTTAACCTAACTAGCATGAGGTAAACAAAGCCACGTGTTTTTTTTGACAGCCACGTGCTTTTTGACAGATTTGTAAACAAAGCCACGTGCTTTTTGACAGCTCTCATCAACAACAACGCATCGCAAACCTCAGTACTACCATCTTGACGGGCCTAAACCTTAGTGGTACCAACTTAACCTAACTAGCATGAGGTAAACAAAGCCACGTGTTTTTTTGACAGCCACGTGCTTTTCGACAGATTTGTAAACAAAGCCACGTGCTTTTTGACAGCTGTCATCGACAACAGCGCATCGCTAACCCCAGTACTGCCATCTTGACGGGCCTAAACCTCAGTAGTACCAACTTAACCTAACTAGCGCGAGATAAACAAAGCCACGTGCTTTTTGACAGCCACGTGCTTTTTTGACAGCTGTCATCCGCCATCTTTAAACCACAGAGCACTGTGCTGCCCTCTTGCGTCACCTGTCATCGGCAGTGCTGCCATCTTGACGGGCCTAAACCTTAGTGCTACCAACTTAACCTCACTAGCTCGAGATAAACAAATCCACGTGCTTTTTGACAGCCACGTGCTTTTTTGATAGCTGTCATCCACCATCTTTAATCTATAGAGCACAGTGCTGCCCTCTTTAGCTACTTACCTTTGAAATGTGGTGGCGGATAATTTGAAAAATGCTTTTCGACAAGCAGCCATCTTTAATCCAGAGAGAACAGTGCTGCCCTCTATGTGGTGGCGGCAAATTGAAAAATTCCACGTGCTCTTGTTTGAAAACAAACTCACGTGCTTTTTTGACAGCTGTCGTCTGCCATCTTTAATCTATAGAGCACAGTGCTGCCCTCTTTAGTTTGAAACGTGGTGGCGGTAAATTCCACGTGCTCTTGTTTGGAAACAAAGCCATGTGCAGCTGTCATCCGCCATCTTTAATCAACAGAGCACCGTGCTGCTATCATGCGGGCAATTTCATCACCTGTCATCCGCCATCTTTAATCCACAGAACACCGTGCTGCCCTCTTTATGGCTACTACCTTAAGCATGTAGTAGCGGGCAATTTGAAAAGTTCTGTTAGCTATCATCCACCATCTTTAATCAAGAGAGCACCGTGCTGCCATCTTTAGCTAGATACCTTTGAAATGTGGTGGCGGCAAATTGAAAAATTCCACGTGCTCTTGTTTGGAAACAAACTCACGTGCTTTTTTGTCAGCTACCATCCGCCATCTTTAATCAACAGAGCATAGTGCTGCCCTCTTTAGTTTGAAATGTGGTGGCGGCAAATTCCACATGCTCTTGTTTGGTAAACATAGCTACGTGCTTTTTTGACAGCTATCATCCGCCATCTTTGAGCACCGTGCTGCCCTCTTTATCGCAGTAGATGTAAATTCGTCACCTGTCATACGCAGTGCTGCTATCTTTAGCTAGATACCTTTGAAATGTGGTGGTGGATAATTTAAAAAGAAAAATTCTACAGCAGTCCTCTCTCAACGCTAATTGCATAAGATGGCGGCTATACATGACTCCTTAAGGGTGCTTACGCAAGATGGCTGCTATACACAGGTTCTTATGAGACGCCCTTGGGATGCTTGCGCAAGATGGTGGTTATACAAGGCTCCTTATGAGACGCCCTAGTGATGCTTGTGCAAGATGGCGGTTGCTCTTATGAGGCGGCTTAAGGGTCCTTGCACAAGATGGCTAGAGACGCCCTAAGGATACTTGCGCAAGATTGCGGACACAAGATGGTGGCTATACACGTCTCCTTATGAGACGCCTTAAGGGTGCTTGCGCAAGATGGCTGCTGCTCTTAGCTTAGAGACTAACGTGTCGTGCTAGTTCGATTCATTAAATTTAGGGCTTAAATGCAAAATGTTAAATATCTCGAAAGCAGTGCATCGTAGAGCAAAACGGACAAAAAAATTTCCGCCCAATACCTCGGTTCGCAGTACGAGGATCAAGTAAAACATAGTCTAATGATGAGATCAACGGTTCGGTTCCTACTTAGGCCCTTTGGCATTCACTCTGTTTTAGCTTGTATTGAAGTAAGTCTTCGTAACATGATCAGGTCTAGCTATGGTAGAGAGTATAACGTGCCGTGCAGGTTCGATTCATTAAATTTGGGGCTTAAATGCAAAATGTTAAATATCTCGAAAACGGATAAAATTTTTCTACCTGATACCTAGGTTTGCAGTATCAGGAACATGAAAAAAACATAGTCTAATGATGAGATCGACGGTTCGATCCTTACTTAGGCCCTTTGGCATTGGCAGCTATCTATTTCTACAAGATGGTGACTATACATAGCTTCTTATGAGACAGCTTAAGAGCGCTTGCACAAGATGGCTGCTACTCTTATGAGACGCCCTAGGGGTGCTTGCGGGAGGTAGCAGCGACAAGACGGTGACTATACACAGCTGCTTATGATACGGCCTAGAGGTGCTCACACAAGATGGTGGCTGCTCTGATGAAGAAAGTTAGCTTTGCATCGTGCAGGTATCTTTACAGCACTAAACCTCATACCTTTGAAATGTGGTAGCAGGTAATTTGAAAAATTCGACGTGCTTTTTCTTCACAGCAGCTATCTTTAAACAATAGCGGCTATACATAAGCTGTTAAGGCCTCCTCTTATGTCAAGGTATAGCTCTATCGAACAAGTTTAAACCTGCATCGGGATAGCTAGAGTAAGCATGTGCTGCAGTGATGACGTCATTATGCATGTTTAGACTTGCAAATCACTAAAGAAACATAACAAGACTAGAATCGAACACCGCACTCTATGCCGTTAACTTTATCATGTGATCGGAACATTGATTGAAGTGTTTAGAACACTAAATAAGTGATCAAGACTATAATAGAACACTGTACTCGATACAACATGTGTTTAGAACATGTCAGGGGATACCTTTGTTCTAAGAAGATTAGATTACCGCACATTCCTTGGCTAAAGGGCTAATGGGCTAAAGGGCTAATGGGCTAAAGGGCTAAAGGGCTAAAGGGCTAAAGGGCTAATGGGCTAATGGGCTAAAGGGCTAGGGCGCCTCTCCTCTCTTTATCCGGGCTTGAGACCGGCTCTACAACTAGAGGCGGAGTTAACACCCTAAGGAAGGGAGAATGTTGGGAAATAATCTATACGAATATAGCTACTCGATCGACTATATACTACAGATGGATGACTTAGGTGAGGGTAAGCGCTTACTTAATAATACCAACACGACGTAATTCATGCTCTATTTCAAAAATATCTTCTTTGTACTGTGTGTAACCAGCATCATGATAGGCTCTTAGCAGTTGTAAACGTTTTACCAGTACGTTGGGGTCTTTACAGTAGCTTATATCTACATAGGGTAACAGAGGCTTGTTGTGAACTTTGAGTCTATATGCAGACAGTTGATGTGCAGGGACTTGTTTTGATATAATACGTGCTTCAGCAGTAGCGTTTCTAGGTACAAACATAACTTGTTTCGATAGCGATGAAGCGTTGAAATTTCCTTCTTCTTTACCTTGCATCTCTTCTTGAGATGTTTGCACTTCGACAGAACGTGTAGTAGGCTTAGGAAATGAAGTAAAATCATCAAGCTGTAATGGCAATGAATTTTCTTCTTCTTCTACTTTCCCTTTACTACTGTTTTGATCAACATCATTATCCTTATTATCATAATCATGATCTTGCCTCTCTTTATCTTGAAGTTTGTGCTCAGTAACAGAACTTGCAGCAGGCCTAGACAGCAAGGGAGAATTAAAAATCTCTCGCAGAGGTGTACTTTTTAAACATAAATCAGTGTTCGCTGGAATATGGTTGAGCTCTTTGTATTTCGTTCCCGATGAAGCTACATTACACGCGGCTTCATGACGTTGAGCGTTGTATGCGTTCTTGAACTCTCTTCTACAATGTTTGCATTGAAAAATCATCCTACATGATATCTCATGACGTCTCCTGTGATAGCTTCGGGAAAATGCTTTTCCACACTCTTCGCAAATATACCTAGAAATAGGTTTTTCCATGACGGACTTTTATCTTCTGCTAACAGATTCTTCTTTAAATCTACTCGACATTTGTTACTCTCTACTTCGATGATGCGAACAGCTTAGCGATTAATAGTAAACTAACACAAAAGCGTATAACCAAGGTAGCAACAGTAAGGTTTAAGCCCATCAAGATGGCAAGAGTGAGGTTAGCGACGTTCTGCTGTTGGATTTTAAATTCCGCGCTGTAACATGCATAAGGTGGCAGCCTTGAGGTTTACTGCCGTAGAGATGACAGCAGTGAGGTTAGCGACGCTCTATTGTCCTTCAAAGTGTGGTTAGGGTTCGTCAAGAAGACAGCTGTCAAAAAAGCACGTGGTTATGTTTACCAAACAAGAGCACGTGGTCGTGACGTCACGGTCACTTCATCAATCCTTAGCTCTACGTCGTTAAGAGCAGCATTAGGATTAGCTATGTTTAAAAATCTTAGGAACAGAGCAGCAGTATGAATAGCCATGTTTTAAAGCGTGTAGACATCACCTATCGATTTTACATGCATCGACTCTCGTACTAAACTTCTTCCGCTAGATCGTGCTGCTATCTTAGCATAACCTATACGCATGACCTTAAAGTACAATGAATAGTCATGTTTCAAAGCGTGTACGCATCAACTATCGATTTTGCATGTATCGAATCTCGTACTGAACTTCTTCAGGTAGATTGTGCAGATATCTTAGCATGAACTTAAAGTACAAAGAATAGCCATGTTTCAAAGCGTGTACACAACACCTATCGATTTCGCATTCATCGAGTCTCGTACTAAACTTCTTGCGCTAGATTGCGCTGCTATCTTAGCATAACCTATACCCATGAACTTAAAGTACAAAGAATAGCCATGTTTCAAAGCGTGTACATATTACTTATCGATTTTGCAAGCATCGACTCTCGTACTAAACTTCTTCCTCTAGATTGTGGTGCTATCTTAGCATAACCTATGTGCATGAACTTAAAGTACAAAGAATAATCATGTTTCAAAGCGTGTACAGATCACCCTGAACTTCTTCCGCTAGATTGTACTCCTATCTTAGCATAGCCTATACGCACGAACTTAAAGCACAAAAATAACGATGTTTAACAGCGTGTACACATCACCTATTGATTTTGCATGCATCGACTATTTTTTACCGCCAGAGTGTACAACGATCGCATATGTGTATTGCTAGCGTATGTGTATAAAGTTAAAGCACAAAGAATAGCTATGCCCCAAAGCGTGTACACATCACCTATCAATTTTGCATGCATCAACTATCGTACTAAACTTCTACCGCTAGAGTGTACAACGTTCGCAATTGTGCGCTGCTACCTATGTGCGTGAACTTAAAGCACAAAGAATAGCGTGTACACAACACGAGTCAATTTTGCACGCATTAACTCTTGTACTAAACTTCTGTCACAACAGCGTGCGATCATCGCTTGTGTGTGCTGCAATCTTAACATAACCTATGTGCACGAAGTTAAAGCACAAAAAATACCCAAGTTCAAAGCGTGTACACATCACCTATCGATTTTGCATGCATCGTCTTTCTTACTAAACTTTTCCACTAGAGCGTGCAACAACCTTATAAGTATGCTGCTAACTTAGTATAACTTATACGCATGAACTTAAAGCATAAAGAATAGCGATGTATAAAAATCTTGTGAACATAGCAGCAGCAGTAAGAATAGCAATGTTTTAAAAGCGTGTACGCATTGCCTATCGATTATACATGCATCAACTAGAGTACTAAACTTCTCCCGCTAGAGTGTGCTGCTATCTTAGCATAACCTATGTGCACGGATTTAAAGCACGAAGAATAGTTAAGTTTCAAAGCGTGTACACAACACCTATCGATTTTGCATGCATCAACTATCGTACTAAACACATTCCGCTAGAATGTACAACGTTCGCATGTGTTTGCTCTGCTACTTTAGCATGACCTATGCGAACGAACTTAAAGCACAAAGAATAGTGATCTTTGAAAATCTTGCGAACATAGTAGCAGTAAGAATAGCAAGGTTTAAAAGCGTGTACGTATCACCTTTTGATAATGCATGCATCTTCTACTAGAGCACGTGACCATCACTTGTACGTGTGCTGCTATCTTAACATAACCTATGTGCACGAACTTAAAGCATAAAAAATAGTTGTGAGTAAAAATTTTGTGAACATAGCAGAGTGTTTACTACGTAGGTGTAGACATTGAACATTGCATGCTGAAGCAGCATACTACGTGACCGTGACGTTACGACCACGTGCTCTTGTTTGGTAAACATAACCACGTGCTTTTTTGACAGCTGTCTTCTTGACGAACCCTAACCACACTTTGAAGGACAATAGAGCGTCGCTAACCTCACTGCTGCCATCTTTACGGCAGTAAACCTCAAGGCTGCCACCTTATGCATGTTACAGCGCGGAATTTAAAATCCAACAGCAGAACGTCGCTAACCTCACTCTTGCCATCTTGATGGGCTTAAACCTTACTGTCGCTACCTTGGTTATACGCTTTTGTGTTAGTTTACTATTAATCGCTAAGCTGTTCGCATCATCGAAGTAGAGAGTAACAAATGTCGAGTAGATTTAAAGAAGAATCTGTTAGCAGAAGATAAAAGTCCGTCATGGAAAAACCTATTTCTAGGTATATTTGCGAAGAGTGTGGAAAAGCATTTTCCCGAAGCTATCACAGGAGACGTCATGAGATATCATGTAGGATGATTTTTCAATGCAAACATTGTAGAAGAGAGTTCAAGAACGCATACAACGCTCAACGTCATGAAGCCGCGTGTAATGTAGCTTCATCGGGAACGAAATACAAAGAGCTCAACCATATTCCAGCGAACACTGATTTATGTTTAAAAAGTACACCTCTGCGAGAGATTTTTAATTCTCCCTTGCTGTCTAGGCCTGCTGCAAGTTCTGTTACTGAGCACAAACTTCAAGATAAAGAGAGGCAAGATCATGATTATGATAATAAGGATAATGATGTTGATCAAAACAGTAGTAAAGGGAAAGTAGAAGAAGAAGAAAATTCATTGCCATTACAGCTTGATGATTTTACTTCATTTCCTAAGCCTACTACACGTTCTGTCGAAGTGCAAACATCTCAAGAAGAGATGCAAGGTAAAGAAGAAGGAAATTTCAACGCTTCATCGCTATCGAAACAAGTTATGTTTGTACCTAGAAACGCTACTGCTGAAGCACGTATTATATCAAAACAAGTCCCTGCACATCAACTGTCTGCATATAGACTCAAAGTTCACAACAAGCCTCTGTTACCCTATGTAGATATAAGCTACTGTAAAGACCCCAACGTACTGGTAAAACGTTTACAACTGCTAAGAGCCTATCATGATGCTGGTTACACACAGTACAAAGAAGATATTTTTGAAATAGAGCATGAATTACGTCGTGTTGGTATTATTAAGTAAGCGCTTACCCTCACCTAAGTCATCCATCTGTAGTATATAGTCGATCGAGTAGCTATATTCGTATAGATTATTTCCCAACATTCTCCCTTCCTTAGGGTGTTAACTCCGCCTCTAGTTGTAGAGCCGGTCTCAAGCCCGGATAAAGAGAGGAGAGGCGCCCTAGCCCTTTAGCCCATTAGCCCATTAGCCCTTTAGCCCTTTAGCCCTTTAGCCCTTTAGCCCATTAGCCCTTTAGCCCATTAGCCCTTTAGCTAAGGAATGTGCGGTAATCTAATCTTCTTAGAACAAAGGTATCCCCTGACATGTTCTAAACACATGTTGTATCGAGTACAGTGTTCTATTATAGTCTTGATCACTTATTTAGTGTTCTAAACACTTCAATCAATGTTCCGATCACATGATAAAGTTAACGGCATAGAGTGCGGTGTTCGATTCTAGTCTTGTTATGTTTCTTTAGTGATTTGCAAGTCTAAACATGCATAATGACGTCATCACTGCAGCACATGCTTACTCTAGCTATCCCGATGCAGGTTTAAACTTGTTCGATAGAGCTATACCTTGACATAAGAGGAGGCCTTAACAGCTTATGTATAGCCGCTATTGTTTAAAGATAGCTGCTGTGAAGAAAAAGCACGTCGAATTTTTCAAATTACCTGCTACCACATTTCAAAGGTATGAGGTTTAGTGCTGTAAAGATACCTGCACGATGCAAAGCTAACTTTCTTCATCAGAGCAGCCACCATCTTGTGTGAGCACCTCTAGGCCGTATCATAAGCAGCTGTGTATAGTCACCGTCTTGTCGCTGCTACCTCCCGCAAGCACCCCTAGGGCGTCTCATAAGAGTAGCAGCCATCTTGTGCAAGCGCTCTTAAGCTGTCTCATAAGAAGCTATGTATAGTCACCATCTTGTAGAAATAGATAGCTGCCAATGCCAAAGGGCCTAAGTAAGGATCGAACCGTCGATCTCATCATTAGACTATGTTTTTTTCATGTTCCTGATACTGCAAACCTAGGTATCAGGTAGAAAATTTTTATCCGTTTTCGAGATATTTAACATTTTGCATTTAAGCCCCAAATTTAATGAATCGAACCTGCACGGCACGTTATACTCTCTACCATAGCTAGACCTGATCATGTTACGAAGACTTACTTCAATACAAGCTAAAACAGAGTGAATGCCAAAGGGCCTAAGTAGGAACCGAACCGTTGATCTCATCATTAGACTATGTTTTACTTGATCCTCGTACTGCGAACCGAGGTATTGGGCGGAAATTTTTTTGTCCGTTTTGCTCTACGATGCACTGCTTTCGAGATATTTAACATTTTGCATTTAAGCCCTAAATTTAATGAATCGAACTAGCACGACACGTTAGTCTCTAAGCTAAGAGCAGCAGCCATCTTGCGCAAGCACCCTTAAGGCGTCTCATAAGGAGACGTGTATAGCCGCCATCTTGTGTCCGCCATCTTGCGCAAGTATCCTTAGGGCGTCTCTAGCCATCTTGTGCAAGGACCCTTAAGCCGCCTCATAAGAGCAACCGCCATCTTGCACAAGCATCACTAGGGCGTCTCATAAGGAGCCTTGTATAACCACCATCTTGCGCAAGCATCCCAAGGGCGTCTCATAAGAACCTGTGTATAGCAGCCATCTTGCGTAAGCACCCTTAAGGAGTCATGTATAGCCGCCATCTTATGCAATTAGCGTTGAGAGAGGACTGCTGTAGAATTTTTCTTTTTAAATTATCCACCACCACATTTCAAAGGTATCTAGCTAAAGATAGCAGCACTGCGTATGACAGGTGACGAATTTACATCTACTGCGATAAAGAGGGCAGCACGGTGCTCAAAGATGGCGGATGATAGCTGTCAAAAAAGCACGTAGCTATGTTTACCAAACAAGAGCATGTGGAATTTGCCGCCACCACATTTCAAACTAAAGAGGGCAGCACTATGCTCTGTTGATTAAAGATGGCGGATGGTAGCTGACAAAAAAGCACGTGAGTTTGTTTCCAAACAAGAGCACGTGGAATTTTTCAATTTGCCGCCACCACATTTCAAAGGTATCTAGCTAAAGATGGCAGCACGGTGCTCTCTTGATTAAAGATGGTGGATGATAGCTAACAGAACTTTTCAAATTGCCCGCTACTACATGCTTAAGGTAGTAGCCATAAAGAGGGCAGCACGGTGTTCTGTGGATTAAAGATGGCGGATGACAGGTGATGAAATTGCCCGCATGATAGCAGCACGGTGCTCTGTTGATTAAAGATGGCGGATGACAGCTGCACATGGCTTTGTTTCCAAACAAGAGCACGTGGAATTTACCGCCACCACGTTTCAAACTAAAGAGGGCAGCACTGTGCTCTATAGATTAAAGATGGCAGATGACAGCTGTCAAAAAAGCACGTGAGTTTGTTTTCAAACAAGAGCACGTGGAATTTTTCAATTTGCCGCCACCACATAGAGGGCAGCACTGTTCTCTCTGGATTAAAGATGGCTGCTTGTCGAAAAGCATTTTTCAAATTATCCGCCACCACATTTCAAAGGTAAGTAGCTAAAGAGGGCAGCACTGTGCTCTATAGATTAAAGATGGTGGATGACAGCTATCAAAAAAGCACGTGGCTGTCAAAAAGCACGTGGATTTGTTTATCTCGAGCTAGTGAGGTTAAGTTGGTAGCACTAAGGTTTAGGCCCGTCAAGATGGCAGCACTGCCGATGACAGGTGACGCAAGAGGGCAGCACAGTGCTCTGTGGTTTAAAGATGGCGGATGACAGCTGTCAAAAAAGCACGTGGCTGTCAAAAAGCACGTGGCTTTGTTTATCTCGCGCTAGTTAGGTTAAGTTGGTACTACTGAGGTTTAGGCCCGTCAAGATGGCAGTACTGGGGTTAGCGATGCGTTGTTGTCGATGACAGCTGTCAAAAAGCACGTGGCTTTGTTTACAAATCTGTCGAAAAGCACGTGGCTGTCAAAAAAACACGTGGCTTTGTTTACCTCATGCTAGTTAGGTTAAGTTGGTACCACTAAGGTTTAGGCCCGTCAAGATGGTAGTACTGAGGTTTGCGATGCGTTGTTGTTGATGAGAGCTGTCAAAAAGCACGTGGCTTTGTTTACAAATCTGTCAAAAAGCACGTGGCTGTCAAAAAAACACGTGGCTTTGTTTACCTCATGCTAGTTAGGTTAAGTTGGTACCACTAAGGTTTAGGCCCGTCAAGATGGTAGTACTGAGATTTGCGATGCGTTGTTGTTGATGAGAGCTGTCAAAAAGCACGTGGCTTTGTTTACAAATCTGTCAAAAAGCACGTGGCTGTCAAAAAGCACGTGGCTTTGTTTACCTCGCGCTAGTTAGGTTAAGTTGGCACTACTGAGGTTTAGGCCCGTCAAGATGGCAGTACTGAGGTTTGCGATGCGTTGTTGTCTGTCAAAAAGCACGTGGCTTTGTTTACAAATTCAAATTTCCCGCGGGAGGTGGAGGAGGCATCTGGGAGGCCTCTGGCTGAGGTGGAGGTGGAGGTGGCCACTGGGAGGCCTCTGGCTGAGGTGGAGGTGGAGGTGGCCACTGGGAGGCCTCTGGCTGAGGTGGAGGTGGAGGTGGCCACTGGGAGCCTGAGGTGGAGGTGGCGGCAGAACCCGTATATTATACTACTTAAGTTATCCCCCCACGCCTTGAGAGTAATAAATGTAAGTGGTATGCTCTCCGAATTCGTTGCTTACTACAGTGACTGGCGCTCAACTAATTTGAAGAGTAATTGTGTGAATGTAATTAACAGTAATAGTAGTGGTAGGATAAACCACAACGTATGACATCATCGTGAATCAGATGAAACGCCGTTTCGAAGAAGCGCAGCACACGCAATGCTTTCCTTTAATTGATCCACAATTTTTCGTAGAACATAAAGTTGCTTTCCTAGGATACTCGTAACCAGTGCAGCGAAATATGAAGTGAACTAACTGTGCTTTATAGGGATGATACCCTGGAAACAGCCTTATCACAAACTGGCAGAAATAGTTCTTACAACCCCCATTTCAACCGCGGAATCAGAACGTTGTTTCAGTACACTAAAACGAGTTAAAACGTATTTAAGGGACTCAATGGGACAAGAACGTTTAAACGCATTAGCTGTGCTTAAGGACGTCATTGCAGAGATTCCGGAATTCAACCGAAAAGTAATTGATTTGTTTGCATCGCAGAAGAATCGACCAGCGCAGCTCCTTCATAAATGACGTAACATTTAAAGTATTTTACTATTAGTATGAATTAGAATCAAACACCCTTAACTGTGCTGATACTGCCAATAAAAATGTAATGACAAGGTTTAATACGCGTGTATACCACAGCAGAAGCAACAAAAATTACATAAATAATAATGATGATTACAAACCCCACGTTAGCCCCACCTGCTATTTGAGCCACGAGCCGCTACTGTCTTAGTTAATCTCTTTTTAAACCCAAACCTTGTTATTATTATTATTTATATCTCCATGACAGCGTGAATGTGGTGGTGATTATTGTTTTAAGAGAAAATATAACATTGGGCAACCATCAATTCTTAACATTGATCACAGGAAAAGAAGGTAGAATTCCAATACTTCGACAAATGAAGATATCGGCCAAAGAGAGACAAGGGCCACGAAGAGCGAGAAAATGAAAGACTCCCTTGCGTTTACAGACCTAATACCACCGGGGTCAGAAAAGAACAAGAGTTCGCCAAGAGAGGTCGGATATGACTGATTACAGCGAGTAGCCTGGCACAACTAAGTGGACGCAATGCCAGGACTCAGCTAAGAGCCCCGTGGTCGCCAAACCACGCCTCCAAATTGAAAGCCCCTAAGACAGACAGCAGATACCGTGAATATATTCTGACTCCCCCCACCCCCACCCTCAGAGGGCTCATGACAGCCGTTATACATAACCACAAACAATAAGCCTATTCTGTACTTCAATGTAACTTTAATATTAAAGATTGCTGCTATAGGCTCTTTAGCTTAATGGTCAGCGTCAAGACCCCCGTCCCAGATGGTCATAGGTTCGATTTCCGGCCGGGTCACCTTTTAACTCATCTAGTTAACGCATCTAACTCGGGAACTGTCCCAGCGCACTCCTCTTTATACACTGCACTAACAAACAAGCGGTTCCAGGGGCTTTCAACTTGGGAGCGTGGGTTGGGGACCACGGGGTCCTTAGCTGAGTCCTTGCATTGCTTCCACTTAGTTGTGCCAGGCCATTCGCTTTTATCAGCCCTATCCGTCCTCTCTTGTTCCTTTCTGATGACATTAGGTTTGTGAAAATAATGCTGGGAGGTCTTTCAGTTTCTCGCCTTTCGAGGCCCTTGACTCTCTTTGGCCGGTACCTTCATTTGTCGACCTTAATGCTGACCGTTCAGGCAATGTGTTGAACTGTCATGAAAATACATATCACTGTCTTTGTAAGTATTATTATTTTTTGAGAACTAGTATCTAAACGACGTTTGTGCCTGAAAAAGAACATTTGCGGCACGCATTGTTTTTCTTATTTAATCAAAAGAAAAAAGGGATGTGTAAAGTCATCGTTTGCTGGTAGAAACATGTGGTGAGATGGTGGTGGTGATTGTTGTTTTAAGAAGAAGTACAACTAGGCAACCATCCTCTATACAACACTAATCAGAGCGAAAAATGGAAGGGATGCGACACTTCGAAAAATGAAGATGTCGCCCAAAGAAAGACAAGGGCCACGAAGGGCGTGAAAATGAAAGACTCCCTAGCCCTCGCAAACCTAATAGCGTCGGGGTCAGAAAAGAACAAGAGTTGACCAAGGGAGGTCGGATAGAATAGATGAAAGTGAGGAGCCTGGCACAAGTAAGTGGAAGCAATGCCAGGACTCAGCTGAGGGCCCCGCGGTCGCCAACCCACGCTCCAAAGTTCAGAGCCCCTGGGGCCCCTTTTAGTCGCCTCCTACGACAGGAAGGGGATACCGTGGGTGTTATTCTACCACCCCCACCCACAGGGGGAGAAACATGTGGTGACCGCGCTCCATCGATTATGACATGTGAAACATGAAACGTGCTCTGGGTGATGAACAGCAGTTGGCACAAGCATTAAATGCGTCACAAGAAACAATCAGCAGACGTTTACGAGCAATGGGGAAACCCGGTAAATGGGTCCCACACGATTTGAATGAACGCCGAATTGTGACGGGTGACTAGAAATGGATTTCTTTTGAAAACGCGAAGCGAAGAAAATCGTGGCTGTCACCTGGCGAAGCCGGTCCTTCAGCATCAAGGCCAAATCGCTTCGGCAAGAGGACCACGCTTTGCATCTGGTGAGACCAGAGCGGTATTGTGTATTATGAATACTCTTGAAGCCCGGTGAAACCGTTAACGCGCAACGCTATCGCCAAAAGATGATTAATTTAAACCACGCATTGACCGAAAGACGACCGGAATGGACCAGAAGACATGGCAAAGTGTTTCTTTTACACAACAGTGCGCCGTCTCACACAACAAAACCAGTGAAAGGTGCCTTGAAATTGCTTGGATGGGACATCCTAGCACAGCCGCCACACTGCCCGGTCCTGGCGCCACCTATCACCTCTTCGCATCAACGGGGCACGCGCTCGCAGAGCAGCACTTGAGCAATTTCGAGGAAGTTGGAGAATTGCTCCATGAATGGTTTGCCGCAAAGGACAAGCAGTTTTTCTGGCATGGTATACATAACTTACCTGAAAGATGGGCGAAGTGTGTAGAAGCTGATGACCAATATTTTGAATAAACAAAAAATGAATAGCAAATTGCGTGTTTTCTTAAAAAAAAACTTATGCATAACGTGGTAATGGGAGTCCTAGTGCGCGAGCGCACCCGCTGGCCTCTATCGGGTGCTAGAGTAAGATACCGTTTCGTTTGTGCGTGACGTCAAGCATGGCGCTGAATCTTAGGCCTCCCAATCCTCTGCATGCGCGGTCTTTTCAAGTACAGACGGGCAGCAGTTCAAATAGTGCCGCTAGATGTCAGGCTACCCTCCATTCGTCAGTACAATTCCAATTGGCGTTACGAGAATAAACAGCACATAAAACATTTTTTCAGCATCTTTATCTCAACACCATCAGCATCATCATAACGACCACTGGATTCTTCTAATGTGCAGGCGACTCGGAATGTCTGCGTTGCTGTTGAGACGAAGTCTCGGTTATATCTGAGGTTTCGGACTACCCATAAAAGCGCATTAGAAATGGGCATAGGGCTCCCCCAGCAATCGCCGGTTCGATTCCAGCCTTCGCCGACTGTCTACGAGCTAGTGATGGGCTGCGAGTGGACTCGCGAAGAATCGAGTCTGGGACCGTAACAGTCGAGTTAGGGCCTACTCGATTCCAGAATCGAGGCCGAGTACGCTGTCAGCGTTATCTGCGAGCCATGTATGCAAAAACAACACGATGTTGTAGGCCACGGACAAGTATTGTTTCCGTTTCCTAATAATGCATAGTGTTATCATGTACAAAATAATGTGGCGATGCGGTCATGAACACAGTACCCTTTGAAACAGTCGTTAATCCCGAAGCATACATGCGGTACCTTACCAGGGCAGGGAAAAATACCGGAGGTGGAAACAATAAAATTATGTTATTCTTGGATACCTCACCAAATGATCGCTGTAGACTTTGAACTGGGGCATTCGTTGTACTACTGAACAACAAGATGAAAATGTACATCAAGCCATATTTATTGAACCCATAATTCTACGGTGAGAAAATTTTTTATTTTTCTCAAATATTTATTTGGTATTCAGAAACTACTGTATGTTTGAGGGCAGCCATTTTGCGCTCCCAAGAGCCTGATGTCGCGTGGAAAGGTTCTTCCTCACGGCGAGCTCGTGAATTGCCGGGACACCTCGGTGGGACTCGAGTGCCCGACAATTCTGTAAATCCATGGAATTCTGCACAATGAGGGATTTTGATAATATAGTTAATGAAGAAATTAATAAGCAAAATTATTCATACACCCTCTGTGAAGGTAGTGACACCAGGGAAAACTTTAAAGGCAGTTAAGCCTAAGTACATGGTAGCGTGAGACCAGCGAGCCAGATACACGTGCCAAGGTCATGGAAGGAAGAAAACGCGCGAAACGCACGGGCAGAAACAATTTATTCCCCGTGTTGTGAGTGTAGAAAATTTATAAAATTAACATCGAACATAAGTGCAAGTCCGTCCGGAGTTCTGGGACAAGTCTTATCAAAATCGGTTTATTAGAAGCAAATTTGGCAGATTACACAACCAAGCCTCAGAGAGGGGATAGCGTCCTTTCGGAAATTATAAAAGAAACCCCCCCACCGTAGATTTTTCAGTGTCGATCTGGAACTTGGAGCCGCGGGAGCTTGTGCCCGTCGTCATTAGAAATTCGCGCCAGATTGACCGACAAATATCTAAATACATGTTCGTGGCTAAGGTCCATATATTTGGTTAAGGAGAGAAAGTGATTGGAGAAGTCCTGAACGTTTGCAGACGAACTGGGAAGGTGTAGGCTGGTTGAAATATACACAGCAGATTTGATATTTTATCATTTCATGTACTCTTGTAAGTGAAGAGGGTCTGGGGGAAGCTACGCAGAGGAGTTCTGCTCCCTTTATCGGTTGAACACCTGTTCTTATTGAAACAACGGAGAGAGAAATCACTCTGGGAAAGCATCAGACAGTTGTAGTCGACTGCAGGACGAGGGAAGTTCGTGGTGCAAGTTACAGAGAAAGTGCATTATTTATATGGTAATTTTAATATCGTGTGTGTGAAGGGTAGTGTTTGGATGAGTGATATTTTGAAGATGAAAATGTTATCTGTGAAAATGAGTGGCTATGTACGAGGTTGCTGGTGATGATGTAACCAGAATGCTGAGAATGTCACCAGTGTGCAGGTCTGTCTATTTTATATTATGTTGTAGTTAGTTAGTTACTGTCTGTCCTAAACAAATTTTCCAGATGCTTGTCGGGTTGATATTCGTATTTATCAGGCGAAAGGCGTTGTAAATTTTGGCCAGCGTGTGAAAATTTCAGTGTGTAAAATTCGTGTCAAGAACGGTACGGTAAAATGCGACGCTTAAAATTTTGTGTTGAGATGAGATATCATTCAAAGTGCGGATTTGTGAACGTTATAAGTGTAAATTTGTCGTGGCGAATATCTTAATCTCAGGTGTCAGTTGCATTCATAAATGTTGGTCGATAATAATAATAATAATAATAATAATAATAATAATAATAATAATAATAATAATAATAATAATAATAATAATGTTTACCGCGGGATAAGGAAATTCTTCTCTGTTAAATTGCATTGAACCAGTTATATTTGCAAGGATTGTAAGCATATTTAGATAATGTCAAGGAAATTTGTTAGAGTCACAGTTATTAATGGGAAGGAAATTTTGAGATATCGTGTATCCCAGTGTTGCGAAAGGTCGATGTGTGCTCTTGGACTCTTGAGGTTCGAAATCGTAATAATAGTAAAGTAAGAGATGTGTTTAATAATGGTTGTCGTTTTCACCAGGGGATCGAAGTATGAAAAAGGGTCTTGAAGGAAAAGGGATTGAGAGCGATGGATTTATATGTAGGTGGAGATGAGAGAGAAGCGATACCGCTGGAATAAAGCGATGAGAAAGTGTGTTGAGATAAGCTGTATTTTGTAGAGGAAGTATTTAGGGAACAGGCTGTGTGAGGCAGGCTGTATTGTTTTCCGCAATCAATCCAAATTTGAGATGACTATGATGTGAAGCATTGTAAAATTTATAGAACGATTCCAAGTGAAAACGACTCTAGTAAAATGTTAAAGTCTGGGTAGTAAACATCCAGTGATTTTTGATAAGATAATGAGCGGCCTCAAGGATTAACGAGCATTTTGGACACACGGTTGGGTTATATTGAATTTGTTCACTGGATAAGTCATTGATAAGATGGTTGGAATTGATGATAGGCGATCAGAGAATTTCGAATGCGGTGGTGATGATTATTATTTTGAAGGCATCCACTAAAAGGGTAAACGTGTGTTGGGAATTTTTATTTGCTTCCCTAACACTTCAGTGCATAGGCTGAGATTGTGTTCGAGGTGGAGAATCGTTCGTCACGTCTATTTATTTTTGAGTTCACATATTATAATGAGGTAGACACTTACTGTATTTTTCGAGAGGTAGAGACTTACTGTATTTCGACTTGCATTCCTTTGATAATAGAGATGTTGGTTCCGTCGTGTGGTATTTGTCTGACCAAATCTAGTGTTGAATATCAGAGTTTGTTTGAATTGCGAGTTCGCCTGATAAGTTAAGGGAGACGTGGTACGACCCACTTTGACGCCCGACGATAGATTTAGGACGTCACATGTTATTCTTGGAGTCACTGATGATGAGACGTCCTAGGTCACGCCCGACGACAGAATTTGGAAGGCATCATGTACATAATGATTAGGGTTAGGGTGTACAGATTTCAAGTGAGCCCGACGATAGGTCTGGGATGGTAGCTGTACACACTCAAGTCTCAGTTTAGATGTTTTCTTTTGTTTTGTTTCTTGAAGCGGCCTGGGGAAAGGTAGCATTTACAATACGATATGATTTTATGACGAGGGTCAATGCGGAGCTCTCCATTGAGATAACGGGACTGCTATCAGACGAGCGAGGGGTGTCCAAGTGTTGGATATCGGCTCGACATAGATTAAATATTTTTACTGTAATTCTTCGTGCGTGTTAAGCGTTAATGACTTCGAGATGTTAATTTATTTTTACGGACTTTATTGTTTTCTCGTTTTAACGTCCGTTCTCGTTTGATAGTGTGCATATTGACACTCAGCGTATTAGTGTGAGACTTGAGTTGCGAATGCGATTTCGATTCGTCAGCCAGTATTTTATTTTATTTGCAATCTTGTCATATTTTCATTCTTTCATAATTAAAATAAAAGTAAGTAATCACTTTGTAGTAGTGTGTTGGGACAGACAGTAGATAGAGAGATCTGTACTGGTAGCATTGTTTTCAAGGGAAAGAATTCCTTAAATTTGTAGTAAATTTTAGCGTGGACTGGTAAATTTATTCAGCATAACAAACCCATTTCTAACCTGAAAATCGGTTCAATAATAATATTTTCAAGTGACTTTTCACTTTTTGATTAACTTCAGTGTTTGGCATTTCTTCTAAACGCATGATTAGTGATTGTTTCCTGCATTTCGCAGTTTTGTTCCTTTAGAACGACTTAACGTAAGATCCTCCCGGATCCTGTTGTTGTTGGTTCCTTCCGAACAGCTGTTTGGGGTGATGCACAGTTAGCATCGGGATTATCTTATCACTTAAGGGTGTCATGAATGACAAATACATGGTGGAATTTTATTTCAATAGTGAATGATGCTGGTAACTTGTAGTGAACACCATGCTTTCCCATAATATTTCGCAACCTATCCAAAGCAACTGATAGTCAGTTTGGTTCGATTAAGGGTCCATTCGGCGGATGTTCCGTATCCGTGAAGGGTATTTGACTGGTGGATAACCTTAATTGAGAGAAAATCAGGCGTTCTACTTGTTGAAAGTCAGATTTTCCACGGATCGTGTGGATTAACTCTCAGTTCTTGTTTGGAATAATAGGTGCCCGGTTTTCAGGTCTTCCCTTTTTCAGTTTTTCAGTTTCGCTGTCCACTAACATAATAGCTTCTCTGAAGTAAATCTTCGGCATTGTAAGAAACAAATTGACGTTATGTAATGTGACTGTGTTTGGAACATTCAAAACCAATAATTTATTTATTTTTTTCCGCAAGAATGCCTATTAAATTAATTATGTTATCGTGCTATTTCAGTTTAATAAAAGTTAGTAAGCACATTTTTGCTCCTCATTTCAAGTAGTTAGGCTTTCTTCTGAACCCCATCGTTTGGTTAAGATCGTGACCGAATTTATTCCCGCAACGACCTATGATTTAAGAGTTCTAAATTGTTCTACTGTAGCAGCCGTGGCCGACCAACGATGGAATGGTAAGTTCAAGGGTTCATTATATCAATGCATAGATCTGCACAACAGAACCTTATTGTAATCTAAACTGAGGAACGTGTGGACACTGCACCGGCGGTCTGCACTACGGGTATTCATCCCCATTGTGAGTCACTAGTGTTCCAGCCTTGGAGAAAAGTCGTTCACAAGGAACGGACATTGCTCGTGAACATAAATACTTCTTCGCAAGTTTCGCGAGTGTTGGGAATTTTGACGCATTGTGTCTCCAAAATTCCAGTGGATTTGCCGAGCGGGGTTCGTAGGGCTTTTTCAGGCATCTTTGTACCTCGACCGTAGCATCTGCTCTGACGTTTTGACGTATGTTTTCCGTCTGCGACAAGGGAATCAAATGCTCCCCAAAATGAGGTGTCCAGTTCAGTTTTGTTCAATGGTGTAATGTCCTGTACTGAAGTGGATGGGGTCGTAGGCCACAATCTACACGCTTCGTTAATCAGCATATTCACTGCCTGATCGCGTTGAGCACAGCACATAAAAGTCAAAATCTTTAATCTTGGATCCAGAATTGTAGGTATTGCAATCGGTAGGACACTTTCAACATTGATGACCTTCCTTTTTATGGCTAACAACAAGTCCGTTAACACCTGTTTCACTACGGTATCATGTTCCTCTTGTATGCGTCTTCCTACCGTTTCCTGTGTTTGCATGCTGAAACCAATTATCTTAGTGAAGGAGACTTGACATTCCGATGACATTTCAGTCGTCATATAATGAAAGAGTCCAACGACATATTGAAGAAGGAAAAGAAGAAGAAAAATGAATGAAATTGTGTGACAAACATACGAAACGAGTGGCATTTCGAAACAAATATATTACGGTCTTACACTCGCGTGTTTCACGTTCTGGTAATTATTTACTTAGCTGTTGTGGTAGTACTTAATGATTGGAGTATTTATTCCGCCTGCGTGGCAACAGGTCCTATATCGCACCGCGGAGAGTCGAATACTTCGCACGGGTTACTCGGAGATGCTCGATTCTCGCGAGTCCAAGCGTCACTCGCGCACATCACTACTACGAGCAATTAGAGTACTTCTGTCTACGTACACAGTCAGATCTGACCACGCCTATAAGCCAGGAGTAATTTTCGAAAGAGCAATCTCCAAAAGAGCAATAATTTGTCGACTCCTTGGGGCTCTTAGCTGGTCTGGGTGACATTGTTGTCTTGTGGACGTCCGTCTCCACGTAGCAGGACATGTAGGCTAGGGAGCCTATCCCTGCCACGGGAATAGTTCCCCCATAAAACTTTTCTCTGCTGCTTAACGGCCAGCATATCTCCGTTACCTGTTACTTGGAGTTCGTGACTTGTCTCTGGTAACAACCACGTCCCTGTCACGACTACTCCGGTAAGAGGAATACGACTTTCACTGTGCACCAGGTGTTTGACCTCTCTCCCCTACCCAGCTCACCTTCCTACTGTTTGTAGCTGCATTGATGATCCCCTCCAAACACTTTTGACTGCCTCCCCAGGCCTAGAAACTTGCCCCTGCCTCGGCAGGGGACACCTTACATTTATGAGATACCCCACCATGACTAGGAAATAACTCCTCCACACAAGAGAATTAAGCCGCTACTAGCAGTCAATCCTGTGAAGGGGAATAAACAGCTCTGGTGTACGAACTATATTCCTCCGGTCACTATCTCTCCCAAGTTCTTAAGAACCACGAATACGCCTGTCAATAGACGACCTTCCCCCTGCTTCTACCTCAGGAGGTACAACTGTTCAGAGGAACTCCCCACCCAGGACAAGGTCTCCTTCGCCATCCACTTGGACTAGCTCAGGAACGACTACTTCGGCCTCAGTTACTATTGATGATCAGTCACCTTAGCAGTCCAACGCACATGAGGATAACACCGTAACCAATTATGACGACGGATGCAACCCTCCTGATAAGGAAGAAAATGAAGACGGCCGCCCGTACTTCTCGCCGAAAGGAAGGTCCTAAAAGAGGAGAGTGAAATACCTTACAGCTGAACCAAGACCTAATGTGACATCGAACAAATATGATGTCTTCAACAGCGTATGGAACTGTTTCCTGAAGTGAAATGATGTCAAAAACTGAGAATAATAGTGTATTACAAATATTTGTTAAAATGAATATAACTAATGTGAATATTCTATGTCCTTCATCTCTGAAATAAATCTATTTTTGTAAGCCAGTTTGTTCTATGTCTACCACCTTTCTGTGGTCTATTAAGTTCCAATGTTTGGATTGGTTTGTTCATTAATAATCTTATAATTGTACAGCATCCTAACGAAGTCACAGAGTCAGCCTATGATAATAAAATAACGTATAAATTGACTGTCCTAAAATGAAATCGCTTCTGCTGTAAAATGAGACAAATGGTTCTAGGGTGTATTGCGCGGCGCAAGGTCCAAGAGTCGACTTCACTAGGTTGACCAGAGGGCAGGCGCAGTCTCTCTCTCTTTCCTTGCGCTTGTCTCGCTCGCTCCGCCAGTCTCCCCTTCTCGCCCCCGCCCACTGGGGGTGGGGGCGGTAGAATAACACGTACAGTATCCTCTGCCTGTCGTAAAAGGCGACCACAGGGCCCTTAGGTGAGTCTTGGCATTGCTTCCACTTACTTGTGGCAGGCTCCTCCCTTTTATCTATCGTATCCGACCTCCCTTGGTCAACTCTTGTTCTTTTCCGGGGTTTGCGGGGACTAGGGAGTCTTTCATTTTCTCCCCCTTCGTGACCCTTGTCTTCCTCTTGCCGATATCTTCACTTTTCGAAGTGTTGGATCCCTTCCATGTTTTCTCTCTGATTGTTAGAGGATGGTTGCCTAGTTGTACTTCCTCTTGAAACAATAATCACCACCACCTCTCCCCCTTCCCCACGTGCTCTGCAGCGCTCCCCCAATCGAATAAAGAATAACTACTCACTTACTTACACTAACTGGTCCTCAGTGTGATGGTACAAGCAACATGGCGGCCGCTTGTGTCCACTGACTTCAACTCAGACGGCACATTGCCTACTCTATGTTATTCTGTGCTCGGTGGCTCCCCCATCCGAGTCGAGTTGAGCCCAGCTTAGCCGAGTCGCCCCGAGACAAAACGATGGTCCGAACTGAGCCAAGTCGGACCGATGCACGGTACACAAAACCTCTGCTCTTCGGTTTGCTCGCGTCAGGTTTTGGGCGTTTGAGAGGCCGTGGGATAGACTATCGATATGCCATTGAGTCAACACTCAAACTGTTCTGATAGCTACTTCGAAACATGGGAATATTGACCTAAGAGGTAAAGCCTCAACTTCGAGATTGTGCATCAAATTATTAAGAAAAGGAAATGCATTACAAAAAGCCCCTTCGTGCGCCGAAATTCCTACTGTTCCAGCGCAAGCTCTACAAATATTGGACAAATCCATCCAAGATATATAAATTCAATTAAATAAATTAACCTTTTGACTTAATGTAATTTCAATGTAGTTAACGGCTTATTATTTCATTTCAGAAACTGCAGCTAATATGGCCAACGTTTCAATTGCTATGGTAGCAGGATTAATTAAACCATTCTGCAGCGACTTGCTCAGAAACTACCCGCTGATTGTAAGCCACCAAGGGACCAGGCAGCCACGCGGCCTCATTCCTGGATGCCCATTCATTAAAAAGGCAATTAAAGCACGCTACAGACGTGCACAAAACCTCTCCCTCTATTAAGCCACCCAAGTCCTTTCACCACCTCCCACACCCACCAGCCCTACCAAGTCAATACCACAGCCACACACCAAGTACAACCATCCAGCCATTGGCTACTTAAAAGTGAAGCACTGGAACCTGGGGTACAGCCGAGGCGCAGCGCCACAAAGCTGCAAAATCACACAAAATGTTGCCTTTCTAAATTTTAACCTCTGCACACTCACATAAATTACAATCTATAAATTATAAATATGCCAATATCTGCATAATACCACCGGCAGAGTCCCGTCGCAATACTAAAGCAACTTTGGGCGTGGTCAGTACCTGGATGTGTGACCACTCAGAAGTAGCACATACCGATGCACACTATTAATTACTGTGTCAGCCAACATAATAGCATGGCCGTTGCCCTGGTCACACACATACACACATATGACACAAGCACATTAACACTTAACACATATAAGATCAAGCACAAAATTGAAATAAATAACTTAAACTTAAAATCCACAATTTAATGCACTCATTACAGACCGACAGAGGAGCGCCAATAGAGCGCACCGGTAACGGTACCTCACACACCACCTATCTCTCCAGAGATAGCAGAAGAAAGAACAAATTGTGACGGTTGTTTAAAAAAAATTCAAGTTCTGCAACTCAAAACACACAAGATTCCAGGACCGGGGAGGGTTAAGATATCCAATGTCATCTTTTGTATCACTTCGGAAAATTGTCTCTGATTTTGTTATTGCAACTGTGCATTACGTTCCTCTAAATGAATGACTAAAGAATCTCCTGAAAGATAAGTTCACAATGGACGTTTGTGTCCATAGGCTTCCTCAGTTTCTTTCAGAAAAATTGGTAAAGTCATTTTAAGTAAAATTGCTACAGATCATTTACAGAAGTGCGAGAAATTAGTAAAAAACCTTTCAACAAGAAGATTTTAAAACTTCAGTGAAATCTTTAACAGTAAAACAAAGAAAGTGCCTCAGTTTTTATCTATGAAAGGCATACAGCCTTAATTTGGCACCTATTTACCTACTTTCGAAAACCTTCGCTTACTGAAGTCGCTTGTTCGATTTGAGAGGGAAGTGTAGACATGAAGATGCGCAAATATCAGTGTAAAGTATAAACATAAAAATACTTAATTTGTACGAACTAGGCGCATTTAAAAATTGATATAGGGAACGTAACTACGAACCTGGTGAGTGAGTGTCAAATTGTTGAACTTGCCACCCACCGCTGTCTGTATTTTTAGAATCTTTACAATGGATCTGCATGTCTCAGGACTTAAACCTGGTCGTTTACATGCATGTATCAAAGCTAAGGACTTTTTAAGGAAGGAGAAATCCATTATTCAATATTCTCTATCGGGGATAAATTCGTAACCGTTTGGGTATTAAATACGCAATTGAAATGAAAACCCCCTACTTTAACATACACCAGTTTATCTTTTATATAAAAGACGCGGTCCTTGGGCTTTTCGCCTGGTGGACAATTTTGAAATTTGAATAAGTCTCCTAAGTAATGCAATGCCGCGAGCACGAGGACCGCCAGGGATACGATCTAGCACACCGAGAGCGGCGTATCTGTCGTAAATTCGTGAATCGTGGGGAGTTTGTCATTATGGATATGGCCCTGTTCAGCACCACGTGTAGCGCTCTCACATAGGTTTTAAGGATATCTCCCGAGGCTTCGCAGCCGTACATCAGGACAGGCCTAATGCAGGTTAAGTATCACCTCTTTTTGAGTCGAACAGGCAAATGCCTGTCTCTCAATAAAGGATACAGAGCACACATACGAACTTTCGCTCTGGCAATAGCCTGTGCAATGTGATCGCGCCACAGCAACTTCCTGGCCAGGGCCATACCCAGATACTTAGGTGCTCTCTGTCCAGAGCGTACAGCGCAACATCACAAGCATATTGTGCTATACGCACGTGCGGTAATCTGGGAAGATCGTTCACCATAAGACTGTTCAGCACCGGTGAAAGAGTACTGCCTTGGGGTACTCCCGCTTCTATTCCGCGAACAGAGGAGCGCTCTCCATCTAATCTGACGAAGAACGATCTTCTGCTCAGAAAGCTGGCTACCATTCGAGTCAGGTATGGCGACACATGAGCATCGAAGTGCTATATAATAACAGCGGGTGCCACACTGTATCAAATGCACGTCCACTGTCCATAAACACCGCCGGAACCGGCTATCTGAGGTCAATAACAGTGGTAATGGCATAAGCCAAGAGGGGCACAACGCTTGGATCTGAACCCAGATTGCTCAGGTTGGGTGATATCATGGCTAGTAAGGTGTTGGTCCAGGCGTTTAAGAAGGCATCTTTCTAAAATCTTTGAAATGTGGGACAGCAATGAGATGGGAAGGTAATTTTGCGGGAGCATCATCATCATCATTGCAGTTTTCCTTTCGCTAGGAAAGTAGCCAATGGAAATGCATGCCAAATATTTCAATGCATTGGTAGGCAGATGCTTTAAACGCGTTCTCTTTACGCTGCCACGGCCAGTCGTATTGCCCTCCCTGAGTTTTTTAATGACCCGCCTAATTTTCATAGGAGAAATGTTATCAAAGCCATGCTCCAGCGGTTGTAGCTCAGTCGACACTTCCTCTCTTAGATAATGGTAATGTGTCAGCGCAGCTTCATGCACGCGGTTAGGAGAGGACGAGGAGGCGCGTCACAAGCTGCATGCAGTGCAAGTTGCCAGCTTGAAGCGACGAATCCGCTGCGCTTGATTGTCGTGTTCTGGATCAAGCAACGAGCTAGAATAACAGAGAGGCGGAAGCGCTGCCTGGCTGAAGTTAATCGAACGATCGTCCGCCATGTTTTCAGTGGTCACATAAGCAAGGGGCTGGTTCTCGAATGACGAAAAATGTTGAAAATACAATCTCCATGTCACCTGGTCATATAATGTTATTTTAGCTCGTTGGGGTCAAGCATTACGTCCGGCACCATGGAAGCCCGGTTCGTAGAGGAAGGATATTTTGTACAGACGTGAAACATGGCCATTTTGTTTCTTAAGAATATGCATATTGCTTGGACATTCTGTAAAACGTATCATGCTTACTAATGGCAGTTATTTTGCTGCTACGATGTACATTCAGTTCTAAGTAAGGGTGAACCCAGCACTTTCTTGATTTTCTTTGCCTCCTCCGTAATGCAGAGCAATAATAGTAGAAAACAATATCTTCTTCATCACTTAATGTACTGGATATGATCAAGAATCCGGAAGAACACTGTAGAAGGTACACAAATTACAACACGGAAATGCACAAATTCCCCGATCTCTTCTCAGGTTGTGTCCCTCCGTTGGGAATGCACGCTGTAAAAGAAGCTCCTCTGCAGCCTACCTTCATTCAGCTAGCAATTCGATCCCGTATCACGTAGCTTGCGTGAACTCCGTGTGCGGAAGGCCTAAGTCTTCAAACGAAACTTTTCGCAGAATATCGTCCTGAATAGTCTCAATGTCACGGCCGTACGTGGCCCTAATGGTTGCAAAGTTACTTTCTGATGTGTCTGCGAAAGCTTCGGCTTTTTCCAGAGGGGAGAAAGCTAGCCCTCGCCTGCGCGTTCAAATGTAAGTGAGTGACACGCCAAAAGCCATTTTCACTCTTTTCGAAAGTCCGGACTTCCAATCTTATGTTCAAGCAGTTTTTCCTGGACGTGTTTCTTTAATTCTTTGAACTCGGAAGGATCACAAAATCTCTGCCAGCGCTCCCTGACAATGTTTTTAGTTGTAATCAAATCCTGGAGGAGATCTGGAGTCCGTGTCGGATTGTCTGGTAGCTGGTTTTGAACCTCAGTTCTGTGGACGTATTGCGGTCTAGTCGAGTCGTAATTAAAAATACGTCCAATGCCAGGCAAAGGTGATTGTGTGTTTGCTTGGTCTTGCTGGTACTCGCTAATTACAGTCACCGTATTTGTTTTCTCGTGGCGTATTGCATTACGAATTTTATGAATAACGTGCGTAACAGCAAAGTCTTCTTTGTCTTTAGTCTCAAAAGTGAACCTGGTAATCAGAATTTTGCAAATACGTCAGGCGTAAGCGCCCTCTGAATGGTCGACGTAATATTGAATAAGATTGGTTGAGAACTCTGTGAACATTACCCTCAATAGGGTTTTGCACAGAACTACATACGTCCAATATGTCCCGCTTCCACCTTGATGACTACGGATAATATGTGGACTTATCAGAAATGTAAATCAGAGCATTGTTTTCTCGCAGAAAACTGGCTAGCATTATTCCCTTGAAGTTGTAACCCTACATTTGAAGTCTATGTGCTTAGAATTGAGATCAAAAGCTACTGTTATTCGAACCCTATCTTGTTGGTTGGAGAGGACTCTTAGGTCTTGAATAAACGGAATATATACGGTAGGGGAGGTGGTTCATCTTCATCTCTAAACTGATACATTCCATAGTCATGTCGGAGAGTGGAAGTAGCACGTGATGTACTGTCTTCGATTTAATACGTAGGCCACTCCGCCATCTTTCGTTTGTCGGACAAATCGGTAGATCGTCATATTACGTGTTGAAAATTCATGTGTGGTTTAAGGTTTCCGACAACAGCAGTATATCGACATCGTCGTTAGAGACAAAAGCCTCGAGTTGGGGTTTCTGCCCGTGACACCTTTACAATAAAGCACATATAGTGAGTTCATAGACAGTCGCCTGATCCGAGCCATAATAGCTCATAAGGGCGTATAACATTACCTCAATTTTACACTGCCTTAGATTGTTAGCTGTACCTCTTAAAATGGGAAGTAACCTTGGGAAGTTAATTTCCTGGAGAAGGGATATAATTTTTCCTATACCGGAGAGGTCATTTGTCCTGTTTCCTGGAGCAGCAGAGGGAGGAACCACTCGCCTTTGTGCGGGTCATGTTTGTGTCTTGGCATCTTGCTGCTTAATGAAAAGTTGACAACCTTTCCAGGAAGCAGGATGTTCGCCAGCACAATCAAGTGATTTTTCTTCTGGTTTTAGAGAACGTTGGTTTGGTGCATGTGAAGAACCGCACTTAACATACCGTAAGGGCATGTGGCAGTAATTTTCTGAATGGCTCAGCCTCTGTCATTTAAAGCATTCAGTAGGGGTATTGCGACTCTTAAATGCCTCAATTTTCACTTTACAGCCGCAGATGTACCGCACGTTGTATATAGTTTCAGAAAATTCACCCCTTGTGAGGGTGGAAAAACAGCGAGCTTGATGAGTTGTCTTTCTTGGTGAACTGGTGCACATCTTAGTTCAGTTTTATATCGTCATTATGGACGATTTCAGTTAAATTACTTTTAAAGGTCCCATGTGGGGCAGCTGAAGTGTGTAGTGTGGAGCTCTCAAAATACCTTTTTATCCTTTCCTAGTCAGCTAAAGTATCAGCGCGATATTTCAAACATTCACGTTGATTAATTGCTCTCAACTCTCCGCTTAAAATACCTTTATAGGTATTTGTAATCTCGACCATAATTTGCCTTGTCATTCACGACTATGGGGGGGGGGGGGTACCCTGGCCTTACTTACCACTGGTGTGGTTTCAGTATCCATTTGAGAGACGTGGCTGGGGACCGATTCGGGATCCCCAACCACAGTCATGCGTTCACTTGTAGCGAGAGTGCAGGCTTGCCCACTGGGTTCATTCCCAGTTGAAGCCGACTGCTGGTTACTCCCAGCGAGTACTTGAAACGCGCTGCTAAGTTTAACCGGCGCATTTTTCATGCATTTTTCTGTGCCGTTGTCTTTTTAACCCTAGTGGGTAAGGATGATATTACCCTACTCGATTGCTACCTCAGCCCATTCTGGAGCAGCAGGAGGCTTTTTGAGGCCAGATGACACTACAATAATTGGTTTGCTGGTACTTGGAGTAGTTACGGGTCGGGTGTTAATGTTTGTAGCAATCCTTAAAAGCTGGAGGATTTCCGGTATAATACCGAAGGTTCCAGGATTTATAATGGTAATTGTACTACTGCGGGTCTTTGGCTGGGGTTTACGGTGGGACGTATAGGTTACGTCTGTTGACGTTGACGGTAAAGGAGGAATCTTCATTTGGGAAGGGGGAGTATCGTCAGGGGGTGGTGGGGGAGCCCCAGGACACCTACAAAAGAGCTAATTACCACAGCACTTCGCTCACAGTTAGGAGCAATTCATCACTTGTATTTGTTTATCACCACCCACTTTACCACACTTAATATATCTGTTTTATATTTTTAAAGGATTGTTTACATGTTTCGGAAGTGGGAAACCACAATTGCACAAGATTATTTTCTGAAGTTATTTAGTTTTTGAATTTATTTCAGGAGCTTGCTTTTCTTTCAGCAATATTCAATATGGCAGCCAACAATTTGTAGTCATTTTTGTCAATAATCCCCCATGATCTACCCTATCAAAAGCCTTCTATACGTCAATAGCGATACTATTCATTTGACTTCCTGAATCTAAGAAGATACGGGTTAAAACATTTCATTTCTTCTGTGTGGGGTTCAGGGTTCAAATGAGTGTTAGATCAGAAAATAATAATTCCCCCCAAACCATTTGACGTTCGAATTAAGGGTGTACTTTACAGGCTCAGTCGACAACGGACTCTCCAAAATGTAAACTTTGAATAATAACTTTCAGTTTAAAACCGTAGCGAAGCACGGATATTTTGCTACTAGTCTATATTTGCGTTCTGGGCTTATAGTATTTCGTAGCGACGGATTCAACAATATTGGATGTTAACAACATTTTAAACAAAGGTGTATCATAGCTAATTATACAATGAGTTATTTCATCCAACTTCTAGTTGCCGCAGGAATTATCCAAGGTAAAAAATCATGTTATATTATTAGCCATATGTCCTAATATATTTCTACCACTTCGTGTGTATATAACAACCTTTTTATGTCCGCATTTCAAGAAATAAGGGTGTCTAAAGTATCTGATAATTTCGCTACAATTTAGTTTTGCACTTCGTCGTAAGAGATGTGTGGTTCGCACAAGGTTATGTTTGTTTACATTGTGTTTAGAGGATAAGACGTACTATATCAACCGCGTTACTGAAGTATAAAGTACAGTATATACGCAGTCTTTAACGAGTAATTCATATTGTATAGTGTATAGAGGTGTAAATAATTGTGCATAATAGAGTCTATTGTTGTGCTGTAATGGCTGTAGCATGTTCCAAACTGAGTCGCTTATGCTGCGTACTAGATTATAGATTAAATTATGCTGTTGCAGATAGTTCAAAATTTAAATTCCCTGAATATAAAGTTTTAAGGGAGGAAAATAGATAAGGTGTATACACCAGGAAAATTAAATCAAAAGCCAAACCGTTTAACGTATCGAACCAAGATTTGTGGTTAGGAAACATCTCTTTCCAACAGAAAGTGATGAGTATTCTAGGGAGACGAGTTGATTTTTGTCAAGTGCTACGAACAAGATTTGATCTACTCTTAATTACCTCAGAACAAACTCCTGGTTTCACTTAACGTAGTAATGAAGGATCGCGTTCTTTTTTATTTATTAAGGTACACGATGAAGGTAGATTTGACGATATCCATCAAGGAATACGTATTTCGAAGTGTCGAGTGCCTTGAATGTGAACGTTTTTTAATAAGAAAATAGGTGTGTGCCAAACGAGACCTTCTGTGTCAAGGCTGGGATACGCTGTACAATTTGGTGAGTCAGTTTACAATTACGAACATCTTTCCACCTCCAGGGTACGATGCGCATTCGTATCCCTGAAATATCACTATAAAATTTGTCACAAATGGAACATAATAATTGCTTTTGCACATATTAAGTGTAAAATCTGCGGCAAATTAAGAAATACCGTCGTTATTTGAGAAATATGAAAACATACTTAAGGCTTGTAGACAGGACTGGTTTATGTCGTACTCCGCTGCTGGTGCCGTCTTTTGTTACTTTCTTCAGGTCCAGGGCTAGCACCGTGGAATGGGAGTGCTATGTCTGTAGATTCTCATTATCTTTGTCCAGGAATACAAAGCCTGCCCAATCTTAGCCTTCAAGGAATACAAAGCCTGCTCACTCGGAGTGCTCTCTTCAGAAGTAGTGTTCGCCTGGCAGTGCGCGTCTTGACCGCTGCAGCGCTAGTATACCACCTCACATCAGCACTCACTAGCATTGGTAACGGGAGTTAAAACCAGCACAAATTGACCTCTACACTATACTTCCTGTATATCATATACATTACTGAGCAGAATGAAGTAGAAAATAATTAATGTTCACCTTTTACCCCTAGGAGTTCAATTCAGCTGTGGATTTTCATTTCAGATAACACACATAACTGTCGAAATGTATATCTGGCAGATAAAAGGATATAAGGTCTGCACTAGATATTTTACCACCGCACCGTTGATTTTCAGTGAAAAGGAACGACTTTAACTATTTTCCTTGATATTTTGTTCTCATAAATTGTTTCTCTTATCGAGAAGTATTCTCAGCGATACTCATCTGTCATGCCATTAGCGTAGTTAGTGACAGAGGGGTGCAGAATCTTCTGCAGTATTATTCTGCTTCGTTCCTCAGGAATATAGCATCCACAGGGCGGACAGCTTTGAGTGGCTATTGGGCAGGCTTTGTATTCCTTGTAGGCTAAGGCCCAATAGCCACTCATAGCTGTCCGCCCTATAGATGCTATATTTGCCGCTAGAGGCGCTGCAATTCAACCTCACATGAACACCTCGGTTGGCGGTATTTCTACACGTTGTATGCTTACTGGTGACGTCTACTACGAAAGTTGAATGTTAATACTGGTAGAAATGATGAAACTCAATAATGATTTTATTTTGTCCGAATCCTTGGCTGAATCGTCAGCGTTGAGGTCTTCGATTCAGAAGGTCCCGTATTCGATTGCCGGCCGAATTGGTGATTATAATCACGTCTACTTAATTCTTCTGGCTCGGGGACTGGTGTTTGTGCTTGTTCCAACACTTTTCTTTTCATATTCAGACAACACACTACACTTCCAACCACCACAGGAATTTGATATAGTGATTACTAGACCTCGGATTTTTAGGTGCTAAAATGTTATTTTAGCTGCCTAAAACAGACTCTCAAATAGGCTCTACAATACTTTTAGGCAGCTGCAGTTTTACTTATCTTAATATGCATTATTGAAAATACCATGTTGATTTTGCTAAATTCATTATAATTCGTTAAGGGGAAATGTTAAAAAAAAAATCACTCACCTCTTTGCTGCAAACGTCACAGAATATAATTTTACCATCAGATGTGAAATGGGTAAACTCTTGTAAATTGACAATGATTTAGAACCTGACACTTTCGGCTTAATTCACACACTGACAAAACGGGAAAAGGGTATTGTTAAAATACGTCAATTATATTACACTGGTGTATTGCTGCGTACCGTTTTGTAAACAAGGCTTTAGAAATAAAGTTCCTGGAAGTAGTTTCCATGAATTTCCTTGCCAAGAGTCAACTAAGGAATTATGGATTAAAGCAATAAGCAGACAAGGTATGGTACAGTAAATACGCAGACCATGAGACGGCAAAAATTAGGTTACTCATTATTATTGCTCCAGTTCTGATAATAATTTCCTTATTCTGCTGTGTAGGTGGTACCAAAGTTATGGAACCTTAGTGACCGCTCCGTCGAGTGCTGCAATGGCATATATTGGAGGGTATTTGGTAAGAGTTGTCGAAGATCACATGCCATGTCAATAGTGTGTTGATAAAATTAGTAATATCCAGAGTCCATCTCAACTAACGTCATTAATAAAAATCAAAGGCAGGGGTGGTCTCACATCTGAGGTATCGAAAGCCAAGTTTTGTTTCACTGCTGATGAAACTGGGGCAAGTAAAGGACGAAATGTTATCGGTAACGCTGTGCAGTCCAAAAATAGCACAAACATTAACCGAAATACTGTTGCTACGTATCGCTAAAAATCCTGTTCTACAGTGTGGGAAAAGTGATCATTCTGAGGAACTAAGCAGAATACTTCTGCAGAAGTTTCTGCGCCCCTCTGTCACTAACTACGCTAATGTCATGACAGATGAGTATCGCCGAGAATTATTCTCGAGAAGAAAAACAATTTATGAGAACAAAATATCAAGAAAAATGGTTAAAGTCGCTACTTTTCACTGATGATCTACGGTGCGGTAGTAAAAATATCTAGTGCAGTCCTTTTAAATGACAGACATAAATTTCAACAGTTATGTGTGTTATCTGAAATGAAAATCCCCAGCTGAATTGAACTCCTAGGGGTAAACGGTGAACATTTATTATTTTCTACTTCATTCTGCTCAGTAACGTATATAATATACAGGAAGTATAGTGTAGAGGTACATTTGTGCAGGTTTTAACTCCCGTCAGCAATGCTAGTGAGTGCTGACGTGAGGTGGTATATTAGCGCTACAGTGGTCAAGACGCGCAATGCCAGGCGGACACTGTTTCTGAAGAGAGTACTGCGAATGAACAGGCTTTTTATTCCTAGTAGGCTAAGGACTAGAGCGGCCAGTTCAAACAGCAAAATGGAGGTCAACAGAAAAATAGCATGATCCCTGGACCAATAAATATTTTTATTTTTGTTCGAACGAAAGTAGATCGATCCCTGGACCAATAAATCACTAGTCCACAGAATTATTCTTATGTACATTGGCCATACCATTTTGTCGCCTATTAAATATTGCATATCGCGATACAATTCAGGAAATGACATTGACAACTGAAGCAATGAAACGAAAGCAAAGAACTTCAGTGAACACAGACATCACACACGAAATTGTTGCAAGTGTAAGACAAAAGACATACGTGTGTCACTGTGAGCGTAACAACATATATACTTGTAAAGTGCTAAAGTACGTCTAGATGATATTCTCCAAAAATCAAATATTTCTTAATTTGCCGCAGATTTTCCACTTGATATGTGTAAAAGCAATTATTATGTTCCATTTGTGACAAATTTTATAGTGATATTTCAAGGATACGAATGCGCACTATACCCCCACCTCCAATAGGATTTGTATCCTAGTGAATATTTTAGGATGCTTTGATTCCTGGTAGGGATATGGATATAGTTAGATGTAGAAAAATGTCATTTACTTTCGAATAATACTAGTGTTAATTATTAGTTTCAGCATTAGGTAGAGTATCCTCCAGAGCTGCTACATTTTCTTACACATATCCAGGAACCTATCAGTTAATACAAAGAACTATAATCGTGACTATCTCATCATGCATTAGTTCTTAAGAATACTATTAAAGCTTTCTCTAAATTTGACCAGGAACTCCTTGTATCCCGCAGTTATCGAGAGGAAGAAAGTTGCTTTAGCTATGAGCTATGAGCATTTGTCATAACATTAGTGCATCATAACGGATTTTACATAATGATTGTACTGGTTTCTGAGGGCACTATCCAATTTTCGAATGTAATATCTAAATATTGGATCAACAGAGATGTGGCTAGCCTATATGTACACATTAACTTCCTTTGAATTTTCCTTTTTTCCTATTATTTACAACTTGTTTTATGTCGCACGGATAGGTCTTATGGTGACGATGGGATAGGAAAGGCCTAGGAATGGGAAGTAAGCGGCCGTGGCCTTAATTAAGGTACAGACCCACTATTGTCTGGTGTGAACATGGGAAACTAGGGAAAAACATCTTCAGACCTCGACAGTGGGGTTCGAGCCTCCCATCTCCCAGATGCAAACTCACAGCTGCCCAGTCCCTAACCGCACGGCCAACTCGGCCGGTCTTTGAATTTTCTGCCGTAGCAATTCTGTTTTCATATTTCTGTAACTGCTGAGTTTATTGCATTGATGGATATCGTCAAATCTACCAGCATCCTATCATCCTTTATTACTATATCAAGTGGAACCAGTTGATTCTTAGATTCTTAGAAAAGACCTATCTGTGTTGGTGCGACGTAAAAAAAAAAAAAAAAAAAAAAAAAAGGATAGGAAAGGAAAGGAAAGGCCTGGGAGTGGGAAGGAAGCGGCCGTGGTCTTAATTAAGCCCCAGCATTTGCCTGATGTGAAAATGGGGAAACCACGGAAAACCACCTTCAGGGTTACTGAACAGTGGGGTTCGAATGCACTATCTCCCGGATGTAAGCTCATAGCTGCATAGCCCGTAACCGCACGGCCAACTCACCCGGTCTTTGAATTTTCTGCAGTGGAACCAGCTGGTTGTTAGATAAAATGTATCTATTGCATGTCATATGTATTTACTTGCATGTTTCGTTGTGTTATTAGTGCTTTAAACGATGCTACGGTAATACATTAATCTAATTAATGCATGCATTCGTTCGTAACCGTCTTCTTGTTTGTTGTCATCATTCCAATTACTGTTTACAAAGTACCGGTACATGATTCTTTTTTACAATCTTGGACTTCCTGGAAGAAAGTGATCTAATATGCGAAGCTCTCGTGTCAAAATGAAGTTATTTAGATTACTCCCTAACCTTGAACAATCGGCAGCTGATCCCTCTATGGCGTCCACCATTTTGGTTTTGATATTATGGTCTGAGATATTGTAGTCGTTCTTGGACTGAGTCTTATAATCTATTAGCGTAGTGTGACGAATACCCAACCCTCTTACGGTCTGAGATATTGTAGTCGTTCTTGGACTGAGTCCTATAATCTATAGCGTAGTGTGATGAATACCCAACCCTCTTACGGTCTGAGATATTGTAGTCGTTATTGGACTGAGTCTTATAATCTATAGCGTAGTGTGACGAATACCCAACCCTCTTACGGTCTGAGATATTGTAGTCGTTCTTGGACTGAGTCTTATAATCTATAACGTAGTGTGACGAATACCCAACCCTCTTACGGTCTGAGATATTGTAGTCGTTCTTGGACTGAGTCTTATAATCTATAACGTAGGGTGATGAGTACCCAACCCCTCCAGGAGACTCCAGTGCTCACTGAGGCACGGTTTGCGCGGTTTTCGCTGGCTTGTTTAACGTTCATCTCAAAGCGGACAGTTTCTACGGGCGCGGCTTGAATCCCAACGATGTCTGCTTTTCTTACAGATCCACTAGAACTTCTTCACGGACTTGCATTGCAGAGCATCCCTTTGAGAATCCAGGCACATGTCCTAGAGCGTGATCTCAGCACATTCTGGTTAATAGCAGTATCTGTGCTTGGGTATCTGCCGGGGTGTGCTCGAACGGCCGAAACATTGCAGGATATTTTCGGGATATTTATCCATTCAGATCAGAGTTCGATTGCTCAGCCAGAAGTTCGGTTTGGGATGGTCTGCGACGTGTAAGAGGACCCGGTATGGAAAGCTTGGTCACTCACGACCCGTCCAGCTTTTCCCTGTGGGTGGCGGTGGTAGAATAACACCCAGGATGTCCCATGCCTGTCGTAAGAGGCGACTAAAAAGGGCCCCAGGTTCTCTGAACTTTGGGTCGCCGTTTGGCGACCACGGGGCCCTCAGCTGAGTCCTGGAATTGCTTCCACTTACTTGCGCCAGGCTCCTCTCTTTCATGTATCGTATCCGACCTCCCTTGGTCAACTCTTGTTTTTTCCTAACCCCGACGGTATCAGATTTGCGAATCGTAGGCATTCTTTCTTTTTATGCTCTTCGTGGCCCTTGTACTTTGGGCAATCCCTTCCTTTTTGGAAGAGTCGGGCCCTTCCATTTTCCCCTCCGATTAGTGTTAACAGAGGATAGTTGCCCAGTTGTATTTCCTCTTATCAACATCACCACCACTTTCGTGTGGAGACCTAGATAATCTTTCATTTCACCCTCTTAGTGGCCCTTGTTGTCCTTTCGCCGATCCGTTCGTTTTTTGACGTGTCACATCCCTTCAATATTGTTCCTCTCTGATTAGTGTGAAATTGAACCGAATATACGGTTACCTGAAAAGTGTCTGTGCTCTTTGTTATTCATTTCTATTCCTTCCTTTCTATTGTACGCTTCATAAATTTCATCTCTCTTACTATCAAGCCAACCTCTCTGCCTCGGGTGGAGTAAGTTTGTATGGAGGTTTCATCCTCCTCCAATTACAAGTTTCGGGTCGTGATGAGGTGAAATGTGAAATGTCGTATGGCTTTTAGTGCCGGGATATCCCAGGGCGGGTTCGGCTCGCCAGGTGCAGGTCTTTCTACTTGACAACCGTAGGCGACCTGCGCGTCGTGATGAGGATGAAAATAATGATGATGAAAACAACACATGGCCCCCGTGCCATTGGAATTAACCAATTAAGGTTAAAATCCCCGACCCGGCCGGGAATCGAACCCGAGACCCTCTGAACCGAAGGCCAGTACGCTGACCGTTCAGCCAACGAGTCGGACCGTGATGAGGTGATGCATGACTACTGGGAGAGTAGTACTTAGCGACCCCCTTCAGATACCGGGTGCCCTCTGAAGTATATAATCTTGCCTTTGGTACGTGAGGGCTCTGCCAAAGGTCGACCTCACATATTTCCCGATTACTCGTAGGATCATGGATCTGCTCTTTTTAGTTTTAATCAACCTACGGCTCCAGGCCTTAAAACTGCATTCTTAAATAGTGTCGTGAAGAAATGTCAACGTTTCAACAGACTTAGCCTGAGTAGAAAATATGTGCCTGGAGATCGTCTGCCTCGATTTCTTCCGGAGAACCCCTTCCTGTGAAAAGTCTCATTGGTGAATCGGATGAGATGAGAAAATTATGGGTTGGTTCAGTGCTTATCAAGACAACTACGCTTGAGCTGAGTAGGAAGGTCTCGGTAGCCACTATGTTCCGGCCAGTGCACGTTAAGATTGAAAAGCACAAGTCCCTTAACTCCTGCAATGGAGTTGTCTTTCATAGGGACTTGATCAAGGTATCGAATGACAACCTTATCCGAAGCCGTGCTCGTCGAGGCGTGACGGTGTCACTCTCCACGACACTGGTGTTTTCATCTTAACTTTTGAAACAGAGCCACTGCCCGAAAGTATTAAGGTATCCATGTATATCGTCACTCTTAAGACCGTACTTTCCGTCACCCATGACGTGCTGTAACTGCCAGCAGTTCGGCCACGCGTAACACGCGGCCAGGGAGCAGCAACATGCGGGGCATGTGGAAGAGGGTTGCATGCCGGTGTACAATGCACTCCACCAGTGTGCGTTAACTGCACTGGTGAGCAAGCCCCTCTTTCCAAGGAATGCCCTACGTTAAAGAAGGAGAAAAAGATCCAGGAGAGTAAGACTTCGGATAAACTTTCTTATCCAGAGCTACGGAGGAAGTTCCATTCAATGGCTCCACCACAATTCTCCGGAAAAGGCAGCTACATACGCCTATCAATCCAAAGTTTTGTACCTTCTACACTACCAGCAAGCCAATCAACGAAAGAAAAAACCCCCTAAAGAAACCGAAGGCACAGGAGATAAGTAAATGTGTTATTCCCGAAATCATCTGTGAATTCCTCCCCCAGGGCGAGGGTGGGGGGCGGGGGATACACCCTCAAAGGCTAAAACATCTCCTTGCATCCCTCCTTATACTGCCCCGAAAATGGAGGGGAAGGGGAACACCAAGCGCTCCCCTACACGGATGGAGAAGAAACCTTCCCCAAAGGGATCGGAAGTGTCTGGATCCCAAACAAATCTGGCAAATCATCCGACAGTGGGCAAGAGTGAGGGATCTCGACATCCCTCTACTCGATCACTTTCTGGGAAAACTACTTCTCCCACTCCTGTTCAGCGAGATCATCGTCCGCGAAGTGCTCTGTCGCCGTGCCTCCCTCTTCTGAGGAGACCATGGAGACTGAATCGCTCATCATCGTGGACGGTGACGGCAATACCGACAAAGACGGCGGAACCTGGCAGATGGTGGACCTTAAGGGCAAGGAATTGTCCTAATTTCGTTTGCTCTAACAAACCACACAAAGTCACTATTGCAATGGAACGGTCACCTAGCTGAGTTACGTCAAATTGTATCCGTCTTGGCGGACTCCAGGAATCTCGTCTGAGACCTGACACGGCATGACCAAGAGGAGATATCGTCTTTATTCTAAAGCTGTGGATGACTTGGCGATTGTACCCTACTCCGTTCCGAAATCTCACTCAGCCAGGTGCAGTCGTAGTTCGTGCTCCGTAATGGCAACGGTGTGCAACGTGTACATTCCACCATAGCCTGAACTCCAAGCTCTGATCGCTCTGTTACCTCCTCCTTTTCTTTTGCTGGGAGACGCGAACGCCTCTAACACCTCCGGGGATTCTCCGTCTTTCTGCTCTAGGGGGAAGATTCTTGAGCGATTGACAAACCAGTTAGATCTTTGAGTGCTTAACACAGGGGAACTTACACATGGCACATTCTCCGGCCTGGATGTCACCTTGTTCCCCTGCTACGGTGGCTCTGTGATCGTAATTCATGTGCCTCACGTTCTGTATTGATGATATGTACGAATAAAACACTAGTGGATGTTCCTCCTAACCAGTGCAGGTCAAGTTAGTACACTGTTATGTTATTATATCACTCACCCCGGGGAAAGCCAGACAAGTCAATTTGTTCTGTTAAAAAAAAGTTTTTGCAGTAACCTATTAAGGCCAATGCTCCCTTATCTTTTGACACTAACAAGATAAGTCACTTCGTTATAATATTGAAGAAATAGCCAAATTTTACTTCCAGGTTATTCAATAATACAAAATAGTTCCCGCCCAGAACCAGATAAGTTGAGTTATCTTGTTAATATCTATCTATCTATCTATCTATCTATCTATCTATCTATCTATCTATCTATCTATCTATCTATCTATCTATCTATCTATCTATCTATCTATCTATCTATCTATCTATCTATCTAATAAGAGTTTTGTCTGTACATTGCTCAGAATTTAAAAATGATGGTATTTCTGTATCGATCGTGTGCATAGTAGCAAGGAAATGCACTTTTAAATTTTCCGTAATTTCTGTCTGTCTGTCTGTTTGTTTGTATGTATGTATGTATGTATGTATGTATGTATGTATGTACACGCATCACGAGAAAACGGCCGAAGAGAATTTAATGAAAATCGGTACGTGAAGTCGGGGGATGAGCCACTACAATCTAGGCTATAAATCATTTTACTCTCGCTGAGTGAAATGGTAGGTTAGAAGGCCTAAAATTGAATTTTCAAATAATTATATTATTAGTGGTTCTACCGATACATACTACATAACTAAAGTTATATAGAATTAAATTTCCGATCATTTACGTCATACATTGTTACCGTACCGGCTTTGATAACACAGATATTCATGAATTTGTATTTTTCTTGCCAAGGCGTCTAAAATTTAATTTTTAAATACCTATGCTATTGGTCCTAACGAAAAGTACTACATAACAAAAGTTATAGAGAATACAATTTCCGACCATTTATGTTTTATTCAGTTTTACCGTACCGACTATGATAAGAGTGGTATTTCAGAGTCGGAAGAACACTAAATGTGAAGGCTTACAATATTGAAAACGCATAACATTGATCAACAGTAACATTGCATTGACCATTGTTTGTTATGATGTTCTTTGTCTCTTATCTGCCGCTCAACTCCGATACATTGGATTACTGCTGCGTACCGAGTAAAACAGCCTGACTGAATATTGGCAGGAAATAGCTCGGGAGTTAGAAAACTTTCTTCTTTAGCATGTCATTCCTCTGGTTCACACATTTTCTGATACAGGTGGTACGTAACATACTGGATCATCATAGTATTCCAGCTGTTCGATCTCTACTCTGACTCTCTGTTTTGAATAACCAGTGTGCACTCTTAAGGCAGAGGCTCACTTAGTAGTAGTAGTATGACCTGGTCTAGAATTACGATTTAGAAATATTCCAAATTATAGTACCACAATTCACTAAATAACTCAAAATTCAACCCTGAAAAGAGCCGTTTCTTAAAAAGAGCTTCTTCCTCTTCACGTTCATTATATTCTACATTCATTTTATTCCAAACTAGCTGATGTACCCGTGCTTCGCTACGGAATTCTACATTGTATACAGAATTCCAGGTTAGGTAGTGCACATGTTGTGAGTAAGATTGTAATAAATTGAATAGCTCTTAACGTTACCCTAGAAACGCAACGGGGAAGCCACCAAACATATTTTTATGTGAAGACTGAGTTGCGGAATTTTCATTGTAATGGTAGGCCCTCTTGCCTATCTTCAGTCAAAATCATGTTTGGGAATTTTCATTATAATGCCAGACACTCTTAATCCACCTGCCTTTTTAAACCCTCAGAAAGACCGCCGTAGTGGTTTTCCCAACTGAAATCAACATAGATCATTACACTCACGTCAGTAGGAATGGCGCGATTAAAAGCAATGCTATCATGTGAAATACTCGATCAAATGAAAAACAGACATTTTCACACTTTTAATGAACAGTAATACGCTGCCGATATAACAGCCCAAAGTTTCAGAGGTGGAATGACCAGGCCGCAGACAGCCGTGAGCCGTGAACACTCTTGTGGGGGAGGGGGAGGCGAAGAGTGGAGAGTCCCAGGGCAAAAACTATGCCTTTTTGCTCTCTGTTTCCTAGGAGTACCCGAAGAGTTGGAAAATCTCAATTCACTACACTGGAGGGGGAATATGTATCTGAATTGGAGGCAAATGTTTCTTCCAAGCCAGGGGAGAAACCCCCTCTTGGCTGCTGATTTGGAATAAAATGAATGTAAATTTAATAAAAGTGAAGAGGAAGAAGCCTTTCTTAAGAAACGGCTCATTTCAAGGGTTGAATTTTGAGTTATTTAGTGAAATGTGGTGCTATGGTTTGGAGTAGGCCGAAATTGTAATTCTAGACCATTTCATAAATGAGCCTCTGCCATTATTCCATTGTGTACACTGATCAATTCATTTAGCGCAATCTTACCAGTTGTAGTACATATATTAGGATCATCACACTGCTGCATGGTACACACAAATTTCAGAATTTTCTCGACACGAGTAACGGAGCGCCTTTTCAGTCCTTTTCTTACTGTCATTTACCAGCAGAGGACGCTAAATGATTTTATCACTATTTCGCTGACCATTTGTTCATGACCAGATTTTAGGATACGTTTTACAGCACATAATGCGTGCGTTCGTCATGTCATTAAATCCACCACCCAATCTCACTGAACTAAATAGAGCTTCTAATGCTTCTCCAGAAAATCATCTAGTGAGAACATAAAATAACCGTTTTTGTAACAGATAAGACACACATTCCACTACAGTTAGCGAGACAGAATCTGCCGTCTCATTAGTCAGACACTACAGTTTCTCACGTTTTGACTCCAACCGAATTATTTTAACGTACCGTACTCGATCAAATCATCATTCAACCATTGTACGTATTTTATCTGCTGGTGAATAGAAATGCACACAATCTTGATTGTTTTGCCGAAAGACATTACAGTAATTATTTCTAAAAGGGATAGATCGGAGACTTCTAAGCCTTAACGAGGAAGTAGGCAGCCTGATCTCGTAGTCGCTTCCAGTGGACGAGCAGCCAGGCTTGACGTTCGCTGAACCAACTATCGAAAACGGGTAACCTAAGCCTAGTGGTAGCGAGTTTGATTTAAGCGACTCCGTACAGGTCTGTGTTAGACGTTGTCAAGTTATTAAACGTATTAAATAGTCTGTGAGATGCTATTATCAGCACCAATACTGCAGAAATGTATTGAGGTTGAGCCCAATTTCGTCGATGCGATTGTTAGGTGTATATGCTTGCTGCATAATATTGTCATCGATAAAGAAGGTGAACAACAAGCTGTGGCAGTCTCAATCAGATACGACTTGCTTCACTAAGCTTCACTACTGCTATGTGATCAGAGACACATTTGTAGCATACGTCTGTGAACACGAACCGAATAATATTGGAAATGTTTAGGTACTGTTACCACTTAAATTTTATTTTTTCATTTCCTTTTCATTTTATATTACAACAGGAACTGCATATGTTCCCGTATTGAAATTATAAAAATAATATATTATTGATAATGATAGAGTTACTTGTTTTATGTACAGCTAACTACATTTTTATGGTTTTTGGAGACTCCGAGGAACGGGAATTTGTCCTGCACGAGTTCTTTTACGTGCCAGTAAATCTACCAACACGTGGCTGACGTATCTGAGCACCTTGAAATCAGTGGCGGTTTGTGCATGAAAGGCTTTTTGGCGCCGCTCCGCCGCCGTTCCAAAAACATTTAACGTCATTTGACTCTGTAATTGATCACACTTTAAAATGTTCCTAGGCTTATTTCCCCACGTCTTATATTAATTGTTGTTAGAGATTCATTACAAAACAATGAATTCCATTATACTGACTATTTAAACAATTCAGTTCTACAAATAAGTTAAAATATTCAAAACACAACAGTAACGTGACGGCACTATTGTTTGTAGGGTGGTCAAAACATTAAATACGTGGTAATGCTTTGAAATTTGAGCAAGGAGATAGAAATTCGGGAGTGCATTTATTTGTTTTTAAGAATGTTGCTATTATCAATTGTGATTGTGATCAGTGAAACAGTGCAGTGCTATAATAGTCGGAATTGCGTTAGCTGTTAGCCTGTTAATTAATGCGTGCTCATAAATGTCACTGCAGTGTAGCTAATTAATTAATTAATGTAGTGAAAGCTGATTTCTATTCAGCCGGTGTCATCGGATTATTGTTATTATTATTATTCATCTAAAAGTATCGTGGTGTTGGTCAGATTGGGGAGGGGAAAGAGATGGCGGCAGGGCACAGCCATTCGAGTGGGATCCTTCGCTTGTATCCTGTTATCGCCTATAATCGCGTGAGTCGGCCGCTCGAGATCGCTTGCAGCCAGAGAAACCGTCCAGAAAGTGGTACCCGTTTGCGCAATAAAGTCACAGGAGTAAATATTAACAAATATACACATTTTTATTGGAAAGAGCATACTTTACACTACGTCTCCACATAATCTCCAAGCAAATTTCGGCATTTGTCATAACGTGGGACGAGGTTTTGTATTCCAGCGTCATAGTCCTCCGCCGGCAGCGTATTGAGATACGTAGTCACGGCTCGTTTAAGTTCTTCATCGCTGTCAAATCTTTTTCCCGCCAGAAAGCCTTTAAGGTTCGTAACGAGATGAAAATCCGAAGGTGCCAAGTCCGGGCTATACGGGGGGGAGGTCGAAGGTTTTCCACTTGAATTGCTGCAAAAGTTGTTGTGTTATCGCAGCTGCATGAGGCCTGGCATTGTCATGAAGGAGAATGACGCCTGTAGACAATGTACCTCACCGTCGATTTTGTATTGCCCGCCGCAATTTCTTTAATGTTTCACTATACGCATTAGCATTAATTGTGTCTCCACGGGCCATAAAATCAATGAGCAGTACGGTTGCCATGAGTTTCCTGGTGGACAGAACTGTCTTGAATTATTTTGGTACCGAGCTCGATAGCTGCAGTCGCTTAAGTGCGGCCAGTATCCAGTATTCGGGAGACAGTAGGTTCGAACCCCACTGTCGGCAGCCCTGAAACTGGTTTTCCGCGCTTTCCCATTTTCATACCAGGCAAATGCTGGGGCTGTACCTTAATTAAGGCCACGGCCGCTTCCTTCCCACTCCTAGCCCTTCCCTATCCCATCGTCACCATAAGATCTATCTGTGCCGGTGCGACGTAAAGCAACTAGCAAAAAAATATTTTGGTTTGGTTGGTGAATGAGCATGATGCCACTCCATTGACTGTCGTTTACTCTCAGGTGATGCATAACAAACCCATGCTTCGTCCCCAGTAATGATGCGAGTCAGGAAAGAGTCTCCTTCATCGGAATAACGTCCCAGAAACGTCAGTGCTGCAGTCATACGCTTGGTTTTGTACTCCTCTGTAAGCATGCGAGGGATGGTGGTGGTGGTGATTATTGTTTTAAGAGGAAGTACAACTAGGCAACCATCCTCTATATAACACTAATCAGAGGGAAAATATGGAAGGGGTCCAACACTTCGAAAAATGAAGATATCGGCCAAAGGAAGACAAGGGCCACGAAGGGCGTGAAAACGAAAGACTCCCTAGCCCTCGCAAACCTAATAGCGTCGGGGTCGGAAAACAAGAGTTGACCAAGAGAGGTCGGATATGAAAGTGAAGAGCCTAGCACAAGCAAGTGGAAGCAATGACAGGACTCAGCTAAGGGCCTCGTGGTCGCCAACCCACTCTCCAGAGCCCCTGGGGCCTCTTTTAGTCCCCTCTTACGACCGCAGAGGATACCGTGGGTGTTATTCTACAGCCCCCACCCACAGGGGGAGCATGCGAGGGACCCACCATGCACAGATGCAGATGGTCTTTGACAATTTCATGAACAATTGTTCGAGACACATTAGGAAAATGTTCAGAGAGTTCATCAATTGTGACGCACCGATCGTTCCTCACGCATTCGTCTACTGCGCTCAGCAGTTGGTCTGTAATGACAAATAATAATAATAATAATAATAATAATAATAATAATAATAATAATAATAACAACAATCGTATGGCCTCAGCTACCGTGTGCAGACATTTCGATTTGACGCCATCTGGCTGTCTGCTCGTCAATTTCGACGTTCCGTTTTACTCTAGGCCCACTAGATGGCAGACAGAATAAACCGGATCTCTCTTGGGCGTCTATGGCTGAGATTTAATTAATTTTGTCGGGTAAACACCAAATGTGTCACCAGAGATCTTTTACATGCCGACATCGTACGACATGGAGCATCGAATTGACTTTCTTCCGCCCTTCAAAAATCCGACTACCTCTGCCGGGTTTGAACCCGCTATCTTGGGATCCGGAGGCCGACACTCTACCACGGATCCACAGAGGCACGCTCCTCTCCAGGTTGAAGCTGCGACACCAGCGCCGAACAGACGACTCATCCATCATATTGTCTCCATACACCTCCGTTAATTGGCGATGAATGTCAGAAGGTCGAACGTTTCGTGAATTAAGAAATTTAATCACGACCCTCACTTCACAACTGGCGGGGTTCTCAATTTGTTTAAACATTGTAAACGATCACAGACACAACAAGGGCAACCCTCGCACAGAGCAGACAGACAAGCCACTGACGCGGTCTGACCTTCCCAGCGGCTACCCGAGTCGTCAGCACTTCATGCGGCGCTAAGGGGTACTACTTTCCGGATGGCCCTCGTAAAATAAGAGTTTTGTCTGTACATTGCTCAGAATTTAAAAAGAAAGGTATTTCTGTATCGGTCGTGTTCACAGTAACAAGGAAATGCACTTTTTACTTTTCCGTAATGTCTGTCTGTCTGTCTGTCTGTCTGTCTGTCTGTCTGTCTGTCTGTCTGTCTGTCTGTCTGTCTGTTAATGAAAATCGGTACGGGAAGTCAGGGGATGAGCCACTGCAATCTAGGCTATAAATCATTTTACTCACGCTGAGGGAAATTGTAGTTTAGGGGAAGGCCTAACATTTAATTCTCAAATACTTATGTTATTACTGGCTCTATCGATAAATACTGCCTAGCGTGTGCGGTAATAAGCTTACTTGTGACAACATACCATATAAGTTCTGGGAAAAGGAAATTGGCGTTCGGTTTCCGCATTAAATTTGAGGTTAATACATTTTACTGTTTAAATAAAACGATAAATTAATTTGATAGAACAAAACATATTCTTGAAATAATTCCAATAAAATAGTGAGAACTGCTGTGATTAAAACAGATGAGAATATGAAATTACGACATTGCAACTGCAAGAGACTAGGCATGAATTTGAATTCTTCTTGACCGGACATTTAACAATTATACCCGAAATTTATCCCTCACTGGTTCATTTGACTGTACCTTCAACACTTGTAATTACGACGTATTCCTTTGAGTTGGTGTTTTCCTGTAGGTGTTTCAAGCCTAATTTGGTGATGTATCTTTTTTGTTTCACTGACGAATAAGTATCCATGTGATGACGTCATGGCAAGTCGATCCTATGACTTCGTGGTAAGCATTACCGTCCGTATCTTCAACTTAGTGACCGACCAGCTGTGGCCTCACTCTCTCAATGACCTATGAATAATGACTCACTGAGTCCTCTCCTTCCCGTAGACTCCCGTTGACTTAATGACCGACTGAGGCCTGTCCATCCCGTAGACTCCCGTTGACTGACCGAATGAGGCCTCTCCATCTCGTTCACTCAATGACTGTTCACTTATCCATTTGACTTCTTCATTGTTCAGCTTCCGTTTAACTAATGACTGACGCTACAATATACAGCCACCTTTTATAGACATTGGTTGTCACACCTACGCAATCTCCAGGAATAACTATGATCTATTCTCACTTCGCGACAAATGTTACACCCTATGGTGAAACCGCCGGCGGCACCCTGGGTATCTTCAAGAAAGTGAGCTCACCGCTAAATACGCTCGATGACGTAGCAATGACTCTGCACTTACTCCAGCAGTATTTCGCAATATTACAATGTCACAAGTTATTGCACACACTACATCCACATCTGATATACAGCAATTCTTACTGTACATGTTTTAGTGTTATTCTACACACACATATATATAGGTAACAATTTGACTACAATCACGCAAGCGACAAGCATTGCAGAATTGAATTGAACAAAAATAATAGTGACAATAATAGTAATAATATCACAGATGAAATAATAATAATAATAATAATAATAATAATAATAATAATAATAATAATAATAATAATAATAATACCCGTGTGGGGATTTACCGGTTACCTTCATCGGGCGCGTCCCATTGGAATTGGGGAAGCTCGCTGGCTCTGCCGCCAGCAGAGTCAGAGGGTAGTAGGGAAATAAAATACCACCGTGAAATAAAACTGGTCCCTTGCCACGGTTACGGTGAAGACTGGTAAATGACCAGAAGCCAGAAAACATCTTGAGGCAACCTCTAGGGCTAACAACCCTAGTTGTAAAAGGATGGGTACCCGTCCAAAGCAAAGTCAAGTCAAAAAGCATGATGGCACAACATTTCAAGAAACATACCCCAGGGGGTAAATCTTCGGATAAATCCCTCGTCGTGAACGCCAAGGCGCACGAGTCTCGTTGGGATTCTGGGGGAGACTCGACATCATGCAAGAGACGAGTCGGAGCGTCTCGGTGTACCCCGAAGTGTCAAAAACTCAGGCCAGAATCTAAAACCTTTCTAGCAACTTTCAACATAAATTCACTTACACAAAATGGCAAGCTGAAAACCCTTACCAAAGCTCTTCACGAAAATCAGATATCCAAAATGGCCCTACAGGAAACAAGGTACCCAGATGAAGAGATTTTTGAATCCGAAGGCTACCGATTTTTCAAGAGCAAAGCGCAAAGAGGAATCCTCAATGGAGCTGTGATGCTTGGAACCGCGTTTGCTGTTAGAACCAAGATCCTTAAATCGGTTGAAAATTTCGAACCTGTGAATGACAGATTGTCTATACTCACAATTAAATGCGCGAACAAAACCTACGCCCTAGTTAACGCACATGCTCCTACAAACGATAAGAACAAGTCTGATCCAGACGAAGTTGATAATTTCTGGGACCTACTGGATGAAAAATTCAACAATCCCCAAACACCATGTCAAGCTTCTTTTGGGTGACTTCAATGCCCAACTAGGTCGTGAACAGAAGTACAAGAAAGTTATAGGAAATTACCCTGCTCATAAAAGAACCAATCCCAACGGCAAAAGACTGGTGTCCATTTGCGAAAATCACAACCTGCAGGTCATGTCGACCCACTTTCGCCATCTACCCAGAAAGCAAATGACTTGGCGTTTTCCCGTCCAAGCTCTCGGAGAGTTCCAAATTGATCATGTTGCAATCTCCAGGAGAAACAGCCCTGAGATTATGAATGTCAAGGTAAAGAAAGGCATCAATGTGGCCTCAGATCATTATATGTCTCTTATCAAATTCAAACCAATTTCCGCAAACACAAGGAAGACAACCAAACAGATCACACGCTTCGACAATGATAAACTTCGGCAAAGGGTCGAGGAGTTCCAGGAGAAGGCTAGACCAAATGACTGTGACTTTAACAACGCCAAAAGTCTCCTTGTTGAGGCCGCCAAAGACGTTGCAGAAATCAAGAGAAGCAAAAAGCATGCCTGGTGGAATAGTACCTGCGAATCAGTCCTTCAAGAAATACTCAATACGTGAAAATAGTACTACTCTACGAAATCAGAAAATGATTGGGAAACCTACAAAACCAACGTGCCCAAGCAGCTAGGGTGTTCAGAACTGAGAAACGTAAATACGAAAAATCCCTCATTGAAAAGATAGAACAAAACTTTAGGAAGAATGAAAGCAGAGAGTACTACAGAGCTTTCAAACGCAAACTCACTGGCTATAAACCACCATCTCTATGCTTTGAGCGAAACGACGGCAAACTGGTGACGTCAAATGAAGAAAATTGCAGCATTCTGGCAGATTACTTCAAGAATTTACTTAATTGCTCTAAACCGCAAAGCGCCATTGAGACTAAGGAACCCTTACTCAGGTACCCAGATTCCAGACCACCCGACAGAGATGAAATCAAGCGCCACATTGCCCGTCTCAAAAATAACAAAGCGCCGGGGGAAGACTCAGTAGTAGCAGAACTATGGAAATATGCCCCAGAGGAATCACCTGATATCTTGCAAAAGCAAATAGAAGAAATTTGGAACAAGGAGACCCTTCCCGAAGGTCGGAAAATAGCTTTGATCCATTCATTACACAAAAAAGGCACCATGAAGAACATCAACAATTACAGAGGAATATCTTTGCTACCCGTGACTTACAAAATTCTATCACTTGCCATCCTGGAGCGTTTGGAAGCACAAGTCGAACATCAAATAGGTGAATACCAAGGAGGGTTCAGAAAAGGTCGCTCAACAGCCGAACAGATCCAAAATCTCAAAACGATCATCAGATATTGTACACTAAGGTCCAAGCAGTATGTGTCTGTCTTTGTGGACTTTAAGAAAGCGTACAACAAAAAATGCCTTTCACGAAACACCAAGATACGTCACTATGAAACAGTTCTGAAGCCAGTAGTTCTATATGCGGCCGAAACCCTGTCTCTAAATGCCAACAAAGGACTTCTTGAAGAACTGGAGAAAAGAGAACGCAAAATTGTGAGAGGAATCTTGAGATCAAAGTACAGAAATGGAATCCATCAAAAGAGATCCAACAAGGAAGTCTACAGCAAAATAGAGAAAATTACTGACACAATCAGAAAAAGAGGGCCACGATTTTACGGTCATCTGAAAAGAATGCACTGAAGAATGTTAACTAAAGAAATCTTTCACTTTTTTTATTCAAACCCCAAAACCACAATTCCCTGGTTTAGAAATACCAAAGAAGACCTGCAAATGCTACATATCTCAGCTGAAGACGCCCTTAACAGAGATCTCTTCCGCAAGAAAATATTGACGAACGGGCTAAACCGAGACGAGCAACCGAAGAGAAGACACGGTGCCCCTTGGACAGAGGAGCGCAAGCAGGCCCACTCTCATAGAATGAGGGAAATTTGGGCTCTAAACAAGGCCAAGTTCAGTGTCAAATACAACAAGACTTAACGTGGTCCTTGATGGCCCCAGCGAATTTTATAATAATAATAATAATAATAATAATAATAATAATAATAATAATAATAACAAAAATGCAGATATCATCTTGTAACGGGATTTGAACCGTTGCACTGATGACGAGTTCTGCTTTTGACTTTCTTGTTACACAGATCTACAGCAGGGCGTTTTATTGTTGATACAGAACAAGCATAAATGTGGACAGTAACCAATTGAATCTACATATCGTTATTTATTGGGTTAGTAATGTTGAATACGCGCTGCCTTTTCTCCCCAAAATTAATGCGAGTAAGAACAATTCCTGGGCAATTTCCCTGAATGTGGGAAGTAAATAACTGATCTTGCTGGTCTTTGCTTTAATATTTGTGAAACATGGACTATTCCTAAACAAAACAGTGATACAAAGGTCTGTGTAGAACAAACGGTCTCAAGAAAGTCTTCGAAGGATAGTGCCGGAAGTGTCAAGAAAAAGTAGAAAGCTAATGTATTTATGGCCATCTAGAGGTATGGAGGTAAAGTCTATTATTATTATTATTATTATTATTATTATTATTATTATTATTATTATTATTATTATTATTATTATTATTATTATTATTATTATTATTATTATTATTATTATTATTATTATTATTATTGTTGTTGTACGTTTGTTGTCTCCATATTTGTATTAATCCATAAGAATTATTTGTTGGGTACAATGACGAGTGAAACACTCAAGCTTTGACCGCGTAGATCGCACTTCAAACCTACTTCTCCTAAAATTACATTGTCTTACGAGTTACTATACGATGACAGGTTTTAGAGATGCCATCTGTAATATTAATACAACATTGTGAATATTTCATAATTACAAGGTACAGACGTATGATGTCCATGCATTGCACAGTTCGGAAGGAGGAAACAGTTCGCATCTTTGCGTGACGTCATCGGAGCTACAGTACGGCCTGTACATCACAAAGGCAGTGGTATTATTTAAGAAAGTAGGCAACTCTCCTACCCCGATCTTACTGGGCTCAATGTACAAATATTTTATTGTTGAAATAATGGACATGAAAAGAGGAAGAATGGCAGGGGGTAAGATACTGAATGGAGAGAAGGGAATGAAGAGATTACATCCAAGTTAGGAAGAAAACACATGAAGTTGTAAATGTAAAACGGTCTCGGTAGTGGGGTCATGTGAGACGATTGGAGGAAAATAATGAACTCAGCTATAGAGGAAATGTGAAGTAGAGGGAGACAAAGGCACGATGGCTGAACTCACTTTTAATGATCAGAGGTGAGGGATTAAATGAGGAACTTCACAGTGCCTTGCAGACTGAACCATAAAAGTCTATAAGGAACGTGTGTGTATCATGGTAAAACTTTATCTCAGAAACGCATTCCATTATTATAACTCCTGTAATACAGAGTGCGCACAAATGATTGGAGCGGTTTTGTCAATTATTTCTAGCCCTATTATTAGAGATATGGTGATGGTGTTTGATGTTGTAAGACAAGTATCCCTCAAAGTTTTGTTTTGTTTGAATAGCCCTCCATACATTAGTTGGCCACATACGGATTTTTTTTTTTTGGCTCGATCCGACAGGCCGCCTGCCAGGCGTGACCTTCAGAGACCCGGCCTGCTGCTCGCCATCGACTGTTTTCAGACACCAAGCCTGTCGTGTTGTGCAACATAATCTGTCAACAGTCCAGACCCTACCGTTAAAGGAATGATCCCGTTGTTCTCGGCAGGCCAAGCCTCATCCGCTGGCCTTCCAGACTAGTTTGAAATCCTTGCCGGTCGGGTCTGCTGTTGTTAGAACTATGTGATGGACATGGAAGCAGACAGTGTCCAGAGAAAAAGAAAATTTTTGTTGCGGCTGTTGGAATGTGCATTTCGCTATATGTTAAATCATGCAAACAGAAACATCAATCGAAGTGGATGAAATCATGGATAAGAGAGCGAGGCAGCTTTTGTCACATCAGTCTGATACAACACATGAGAGAAAATGAACCGGACGATTACAAGAATTATTTGCGAATGGGCCACAGCGATTATGATATGCTGTTCGGTAAGCATGTATGGATTTTTCCCGCTATTACGTTAAATATTTGATCTGTCTCAGTCTTATCCTTGGCTTTGACAATATGAAAGTGACTGAGGTATGAGCGACGCTTGTAATATCATTCCTTATGCAGCCAGTCCCTGTTATGAATGGTGTGAAAATATCACTCATAGGGTCACTTGGTGCGTGCATTTCAGTGGGCTTGGCAGACTGATATGCGAGCAACATCTGGCTCGGGGAGGAAAGCAATAGAAAACTACCTCACTCCTCACTTCCCTAGTACGCTTCTTCAATGATGCCTAGGCCATCTATGACAGCCGTTGGCATAGCCTTCGGGCTGAGTACCAAACATAAACAACACGTACATAATGACTTGTTTTGCATAGCTATTACTGGTGAACAGTCCAGTTGAAAGCGTATCTACTGTGGATATTGTAGCTTCTAAGCTGAAGAAGGAGGAAGGGAGCATACTGAAGAACGCTTGATTGCGACACTCATGTTTTGTCAGAGACACGGCCGCTCATTGTACATTTCAATAAACTTCTCTAGCAATGCCTTTGTAAAATTAATGCTTTACTTTCAAGAGTCTTGATCTTTGAGGCGAGGTCTTTCCGTTGAGGCGCTCACAGCAGGTCTCGCCTGTAGCAGATGACGCCTCAAACTGATCTCGCTCACTAACGAGCAGTCCTAGCCTGTCGGAACACGTCAGAAAAGGCCTCGTCTCTCACAATTCCTTTCCGTGTATGGCCAGCTATTGTGCTTCCTCCAACGCCCGCGAGAGCGCAACACTTGCAGCACCCGGCAGACATGATGCGTCCTCTACTACTCCAACAGTTGCACAGAAGGCGAGAAAAAGCGTATGCTGTTCTGGAATTTCATTCCAGCCAATCTGTGACAACCGTGCGACGAAACTTTAGAACAAAGTATCGGAAAGATCCACCCAGTGCCAACTCCATTCGCCGATGGTGTCAACAGTTCAAAACCATGGGGTATCTGTGCAAGGTAAAAATCAACAGGCCGGCCTAGTGTGCCTGAAGAAACGGTTGAGCGTGTGCGACGCAGTTTTGAACGTAGCCCGCAAAAGTCAACTTGTCGAGCCTCGTTTGACCTTTTGGAAAGTCGTAAGGAAAATACTGCAGTTGCGCCCTTACTGTTTGCATCTGCTCCAATGTCGCCGGCTGACAAAGTGAACCGTTTTGAGTTTTGTACAAGTTTTCAGGAGTGTATGGAAGATGATAAATTTTGTGACAACCTTGTCTTCAGTGATGAGGCAGCATTTTTTCAGAGTGGTAAAGTTAACAGGCACAATGTACGTATTTGGGGGAGTGAAAATCCCCGTACGTGTGTGTAACACGTTTGTGACTCTCTCAAGCTCAATGTTTTCTGTGCCATCTCGAACTTTAAAGTTTACAGGCCCTTCTACTTCGCTGAAAAATCCATTACAGGGCTCATCTACCTGGATATGCTGGAGAGCTGGCATAGCATGAACTTCATCTACCAATAGGATGGTGCTCCACCGCATTTCCATGTTGATGTTCGTGACTTCCTGAACAGCAGACTTCCAGAACGGATCGGTCGTATCGGGAATGAAGATCACGCCCTCATGTCATGGCCTCCTCGCTCTCCTGACCTCAGCCCTTGGGACTTCTTCGCATGGGGTTATGTGAAAGACCCAGATTTTACGCCACCATTACCGGCTGATCTAACAGAATTGCGGACACGCATCATCAACGCCTTTGGTCAAATTGGCAGCGACATTCTACGTCGGGTGTGGGACGAACTTGACTATAGAGTTGATGTGTGTGGAGTCACTCATAGAGAACGTATCGAGCACTTCTAGGCTCATAAAAACTTTGTGAGTTTTTCTGTCTGTCTATATCATTTTGTAATGTTACAACAATTAATAAACAAACAGGAACTTTTCAATCAATCAATCAATCAATCAATCAATCAATCAATCAATCAATCAATCAATCAATCAATCAATCAATCAATCAATCAATCAATCAATCAATCAATCAATCAATCAATCAATCAATCAATCAATCAATCAATCAATCAATCAATCAATCAATCAATCAATCAATCAATCAATCAATCAATCAATCAATCAATCAAATCAATCAATCAATCAATCAATCAATCAATCAATCAATCAATCAACCAATCAATCAATCAATCAATCAATCAATCAATCAATCAATTAATCAATCAATCAATCAAACAATCAAACAATCAAATAAATAATCAATCAATCAATCAATCAATACTGATCTGCATTTAGGGCAGTCACCCAGGAGGCAGATTTCCTATCTGTTGTTTTCGTAGCCTTTTCTTAAATGATTTCAATCAGATTGGAAATTTATTGAACATCTCCCTTGGTAAGTTATTCCAATCCCTAACTCCCCCTCCTATAAATGAATATTTGCCGCAGTTTGTCCTCTTGAACTGATGTGCTTTGTCTCCTCTGCTGCCAATCACCTCTGCTGCGTCTCTAGTAAAGCAGCTTGCCTGAATACTGGCAGGAAGTAGCTAGGGAGTTAGATAACCTCGCTCTTTTGTATGCCATTGCTCTGGCTCATGAATTTGGTACGTAACACACTGGTTCATCACAGTATTAGAGCTATTCGAGTTACGTGAAATGAAACCAGCTTCAACAATATAGAAACTTTAACAAAACGTTAAAACTACTATTCACTGATTAAAACGAAGTTCTTTTCATTAAAAGAACGTTTAACGAAAACTTCCTCAATGCCTTAAGAGCTTTGTTTGTACATTGCTCAGAATTTTTAAAAAATGGTATGTATGTATATATGCACGGGCATAACGAGGAAACGGCTGAAGAGAATTGAATGAAAATCGATATATAACGTCGGGGAATGAGGTAATACAATTTAGGATATAAATAACTTTATTCACATTGAGTGAAATGGTAGTTTAGGGGAAGGTCTATACTTTAATTCTCAAATATCTACGTATTAGTGGCCGTATCGATAAATATTACATAACTGAAGTAAATTTCCGATCATTTACGCCTTATACATTTTTACCGTACTGGCTATTAGAACAGATTTCATGAATTTAGTCTTTTGTCGCTTAGTCCTTATCAACGCTGAGCACCGCTAACATGGAAATATTGTTCGATCGTGTTATCTGGCGATTGTTTTGTCATGATTGTCTTAATGTGTGAAACGGCCTGGTTATCGGTCCATATCGACAAGGAAAATTGTGAAGATGATTATGGAAATGAGAAGAAATGGTAAAGGAACGATCCCTAGTGGAATCAGACAAGAGGGAGTCATGGAAGAACATTGTCCCAATATCACAGACTGAGAAGAAAACTAAATGTGAACAACAATAACATTACATTGACCTTCATATGTTGTGACGTACTTCTGCTGCGTCCTGAATACTACCAGGAAGTAGGTGGGGAGTTAGACAACTTGGCTTCTTTTTGTTCATGCTATTCTTCTGGTTCATGAATTTGGTATGTCATAGTATTAGAGCTATTCGATCCCTACTCTGAGGCGCTGATTGGAATGAGCAGTGTGCACACTTAACGGAATACGGCAGTCTGCGGCCTGCTCATTCCGAAGCGAAACGTGGGAACCTCAGCCAATGTTAAAATATATTACAATCACAGTGGCTCTAATTAGCTGACAGTGGATGCAGCTTGTACTAGGTGAATGTGGTTTGGAAGCATCTTGGGTCAGCGCTGGGCCTTCGGTTTATTGGTACTCGGGTTCAGTTACCAGGCCAGTCAGTGTCTGATGGAGGTAGATCTCCTGCCCGAAAGCTCTCAGCAACCACCACGCCTACTGTTGTGTTCCGACATTACTTGAGCCAGGCTCCCCAGTTTAATCTTTCCTTCGCTTGGTCCAGGTTGAACTTCCTTTTCAAACAATAAACTTCACCATTACCTGTTCTAATTTTCCCTTCACATTGCAGGTGTATGCCCAAAATGCCTAGAATGTGATGGGTGGAAGGACGAAACGTGCAACGCCATTCCATACGTCAATCAAAAAAACCATGAAAGACAAAGACCATGCAAAGAACCATGCTTTGTATACCGATTGGACCGTAAGTAATTTGGAGTATATTCTACAATTAAAAATAGAACTTAATTATTTTTAACAAACACGCTCATATTTGTGGGCATTCCTGTAATTTGGGTGGCACAAAACACCAGATATTTCCAGTCACAGGTTGGAAAAATACACAACCCACATCCTATGTCAGGGTGGCATTATAAAGGACACATACCGAGACAAAGGGTGAGGGTAGTAAAATGCAAAAAGATATCTCCTGTATGAGATTGGTACAATGCACCAGAATATCTCCTGTGTGAGTTGGGTACAATACACCAGGTTATGCCCTGTGTGTGTGTGAGTGGTACAATGCACCAGGTTATCCTCTGTGTGTGTGTGTGGTACAATACACCAGAACATCTCCTGTGTGAGTTTGGTACAATGCACCAGGTTATCCCCTGTGTGTGTGTGTGTGGTACAATACATCAGAACATCTCCTGTGTGAGTTTGGTACAATGCACCAGGTTATCCCCTGTGTGTGTGTGGTACAATACACCAGAACATCTCCTGTGTGAGTTTGGTACAATAAATCAGGTTATCCCCTGTGTGAGTGTACTACAATACACCAGAACAACTCCCGTGTGAGTTTGGCACAATATACCAGGTTATCCCCAGTGTGAGTGTATTGCAATACACCAGAATATCCCCTCTGGGAGTTTGCTACAAAAAACCAGGTTATCCCCTATGTGAGTGTGGTACAATACAGCAGAACAGCACCTGTGTGAGTTTGGTTCAATAAACCAGATTATCCCCTGTGTGTGTGTGTGGTACAATACACCAGAAGATCTCCTGTGTGAGTTTAGTACAATACTCAAGAAGATCTCCTGTGTGAGTTTGGTACAATATTCAAGAAGATTGTGTGTGTGTGGTAAGTACACCAGAAAATCTGCCGTGTGACTTTGGTACAGTACACTAGTTTATCCCCTGTGTGAGTGTATTACAATATACCAGAACATCTCCTGTGTGAGTTTGGTACAATACTTCAGGTTATCCCCTGTGTGAGTGTGGTACAATACACCAGGTTATCCCATGTGTGTGTGGTAGAATACACCAGAACATCTCCTGTGTAAGTTTGGTAAAATACACCAGGTTATCCCCTGTGTGTATGGTAGATTACACCAGAATATCTCCCTGTGAGTTTGGTGCAATACACTAGAATATCTCCTGTGTGAGTGTGGTACAATACACCAGGTTATCCCCTGTGTGTGTGGTACATTACACCAGAACATATCCTGTGTGAGTTTGGTACAATATTCAAGAAGATTGTGTGTGTGTGTGGTAAGTACACCAGAAAATCTGCCGTGTGACTTTGGTACAGTACACTAGTTTATCCCCTGTGTGAGTGTATTACAATAAACCGGAATATCTCCTGTGTGAGTCTGGTACAATACTTCAGGTTATCCCCTGTGTGAGTGTGGTACAATACACCAGGTTATCCCATGTGTGTGTGGTAGAATACACCAGAACATCTCCTGTGTAAGTTTGGTAAAATATACCAGGTTATCCCCTGTGTGTGTGGTAGATTACACCAGAATATCTCCCTGTGAGTTTGGTGCAATACACCAGAATATCTCCTGTGTGAGTGTGGTACAATACACCAGGTTATCCCCTGTGTGTGTGGTACATTACACCAGAACATATCCTGTGTCGGTTTGGTACATTACACCAGATTATCCCCTGTGTGAGTGTATTACAATACACCAGAAGATCTCCTGTGTGAGTTTGGTATAATACCTCAGGTTATCTTCTGTGTGAGTGTATTACAATACACCAGAACATCTCCTGAGTGAGTTTGGTACAATACACCAGGTTATACCCTGTGTGTGTGTGGTTCCTGTGTGAGTTTGGTACAATACACCAGGTTATCCCGTGTGTGTATAGTACAATACACCAGAATATCTCCTGTATGAGTTTGGTACAATACACCAGGTTATACGCTGTGTGTGTGTTGTACAATACAGCAGAACATCTCTTGTGTGAGTTTGGTTCAATAAAACCAGGTTATCCCCTGTGTGTGTGTGGTACAATTCACCAGAACATCTCCTGTGAGAGTTTGGTAAAATACACCAGGTTATCCTCCGTGTGAGTGTATTTCAATACACCAGACATCTCCTGTCTGAGTTCAGTTCAATAAACCAGGTTATCACCTGTGTGTGTGTGTGTGTGTGTGTGTGTGTGTGTGTGTGTGTGTGTGGTAGAATACACCAGACCATCTCCTGTGTGAGTTTAGTTCTGTACACCAGGTTATCCCCGGTGTGAGACTATTACAATACAGCAGAACAACTCCTGTGTGAGTTTGGTTCAAAAAACAAGGTTATCCCCTGTGTGTGTGTGTGTGGTACAATACGCCAGAACATCTCCTGTGTGAGTTTGGTACAATACACCAGGTTTTCCCCTGTGTGTGTGTAGAATACACCATAATATACCCTTGTAAGTTTGGTGCAATACACCAGACCATCTCCTGCGTGAGTTTAGTTCTGTACACCAGGTTATCCCCGGTGTGAGACTATTACAATACAGCAGAACAACTCCTGTGTGAGTTTGGTTCAAAAAAACAGGTTATCACCTGTGTGTGTGTGTGGTACAATACACCAGAACATCTCCTGTGTGAGTTTGGTACAATATATCAGAACATCTCCTGTGTGAGTTTGGCACAATACACCAGGTTACCCCCTGTGTGAGTGTGGTACAATACACCAGAACATCTCCTGTGTGAGTTTGGTACAATATACCAGAACATCTCCTGTGTGAGTTTGGCACAATACACCAGGTTATCCCCTGTGTGAGTGTGGTACAGTAGACCAGAACATCTCCTGTGTGAGTTTGGTACAATATACCAGAACATCTCCTGTGTGAGTTTGGCACAATACACCAGGTTATCCCCTGTGTGAGTTTGGTACAATACACCAGGTTATCCCCTGTGTGTGTATAGTACAATACACCGGAATATCTCCTGTATGAGTTTGGTACAATACACTAGGTTATCCCCTGCGTGAGTGTATTACATAACAGCAGAACATCTCCTGTGTGAGTTTGGTTCATAAACCAGGTTATCCCCTGTATGTGTGTGGTACAATACACTAGAAGATCTCCTGTGTGAGTTTGGTTCAATAAACCAGGTTACCGGTATCTATTGTGTGTGTGTGTGTGTGTGTGGTACAATACACCAGAAGATCTCCTGTGTGAGTTTGGTACAATACTCCAGAAGACCTCCTGTGTGAGTTTGGTATAACACACCATGTTATCTCCTGTGTGTGTGTGTGTGTGTGGTAAATACACCAGAAATCTGCCATGTGACTTTGGTACCATACACCAGGTTATCCCCTGTGTGAGTGTATTAGAATACAGCAGAACATCTCCTGTGTGAGTTTGGTACAATACACCAGAACATCTCCTGTGTGAGTTTGGTACAATATACCAGGTTATCCCCTGTGTGTGTGTGGTACAATACACCAGGTTTTCCCCTGTGTGTATATAGTACAATACACCGGAATATCTCGTGTGAGTTTGGTACAATACACCAGGTTATCCCCTGTGTGAGTGTATTACAATACAGCAGAACATCTCCTGTGTGAGTTTGGTTCATAAACCAGGTTATCCCCTGTGTGTGTGTGGTACAATACACTGGAACATCTCCTGTGTGAGTTTGGTTCAATACACCAGGTTATCCCCTGTGTGTGTGTTGTACAATACAGCAGAACATGTCTTGTGTGAGTTTGGTTCAATAAACCAGGTTATCCCCTGTGTGTGTGTGGTACAATACACTGGAACATCTCCTGTGTGAGTTTGGTTCAGTACACAAGGTTATCCCCTGTGTGTGTGTTGTACAATACAGCAGAACATGTCTTGTGTGAGTTTGGTACAATACACCAGGTTATCCCCTGTGTGTGTGTTGTACAATACACCAGAACATCTCCTGTGTGAGTTTGGTAAAATATACCAGGTTATCCCCGTATGAGTTTATTTCAATACACCAGAACATCTCCTGTGTGAGTTCAGTTTAATAAATCAGGTTATCATCTGTGTGTGTGTCTGTGTGTGTGGTAGAATACACCAGACCATCTCCTGTGTGAGTTTAGTTCTGTACACCAGGTTATCCCCAGTGTGAGACTATTACAATACAGTAGAACATCTCCTGTGTGACTGTGCTACAATACGTCAGGTTATCCCCTGTGTGTGTGTGTGGTACAATACACTAGAAGGTCTCCTGTGTGAGTTTGGTTCAATAAACCAGGTTATCTATTGTGTGTGTGTGTGGTACAATACAGCAGAACATCTCCTGTGTGAGTTTGGTTCAGTAAAACAGGTTATCCCCTGTGTGTGTGTGGTGCAATACACCAGAACATCTCCTGTGTGAGTTTCGTACAATACACAAGGTTATCCTCTCTCTCTCTCTCTCTGTGTGTGTGTGTGTGTGGAACAATATACTGGAACATCTCCTGTGTGAGTTGGGTACAATATACCAGGTTTTCCCCTGTGTTTGTGGTAGAATACACCAGAATATATCCTAATGTGTTTGGTGCAATACACCAGAACATTGCCTGTATCAGTTTGGTACAATTTACCAGGTTATCACCTCTGTGTGTGTGTGTGTGTGTGTGGTACAATACACCAGAACATCTCGTGTGTGAGTTTGGTACAATATACCAGAACATCTCCTGTGTGAGTTTGGCACAATACACCAGGTTATCCCCTGTTTGAGTGTGGTACAATACACTGGAACATCTCCTGTGTGAGTTTGGTACATTACACCAGGTTATCCCCTGTGTGAGTTTGGTACAATACACCAGGTTATCTCCTGTGTGTGTATATTACAATACAGCAGAACATCTCCTGTGTGAGTTTGGTTCATAAACCAGGTTATCCCATGTGTGTGTGTGGTACAATATACCAGAAGATCTCCTGTGTGAGTTTGGTTCAATAAACCAGGTTATCTATTGTGTGTGTGTGTGGTACAATACAGCAGAACATCTCCTGTGTGAGTTTCGTACAATACACAAGGTTATCCTCTCTGTGTGTCTGTGTGTGTGTGTGTGTGTTGAACAATACACTGGAACATCTCCTGTGTGAGTTTGGTACAATATACCAGGTTTTCCCCTGTGTGTGTGTGGTAGAATACACCAGAATATATCCTTATGTGTTTGGTGCAATACACCAGAACATTGCCTGTATCAGTTTGGTACAATTCACCAGGTTATCACCTGTGTGTGTGTGTGTGTGTGTGTGTGTGTGGTACAATACACCAGAACATCTCGTGTGTGAGTTTGGTACAATATACCAGAACATCTCCTGTGTGAGTTTGGCACAATACACCAGGTTATCCCCTGTTTGAGTGTGGTACAATACACTGGAACATCTCCTGTGTGAGTTTGGTACATTACACCAGGTTATCCCCTGTGTGAGTTTGGTACATTACACCAGGTTATCTCCTGTGTGTGTGTGGTACAATATACCAGAAGATCTCCTGTGTGAGTTTGGTTCAATAAACCAGGTTATCTCCTGTGTGAGTATATTACAATACAGCAGAACATCTCCTGTGTGAGTTTGGTTCATAAACCAGGTTATCCCATGTGTGTGTGTGGTACAATATACCAGAAGATCTCCTGTGTGAGTTTGGTTCAATAAACCAGGTTATCCCCTGTGTGTGTGTGTGTGTGTGTGTGTGTGTGTGGTACAATACTCCAGAAGACCCCCTGTGTGAGTTTGGTATAACACACCATGTTATGCCCTGTGTGTGTGGTAAGTACACCAGAAAATCTGCCGTGTGACTTTGGTACCATCCACCAGGTTATCCCCTGTGTGAGTGTATTACAATACAACAGAACATCTCCTGTGTGAGTTTGGTACAATACACCAGAACATCTCCTGTGTGAGTTTGGTTCAATAAACCAGGTTATCTCCTGTGTGAGTATATTACAATACAGCAGAACATCTCCTGTGTGAGTTTGGTACAATACACCAGAACATTTCCTGTGTGAGTTTGGTTCAATAAACCAGGTTATCTCCTGTGTGAGTATATTACAATACACCAGAACATCTCCTGTGTGAGTTTGGCACAATACACCAGAACATTTCCTGTGTGAGTTTGTGACCTTCCCTTCTTAGAGAACAATAATTGAACGAGAAATGCAACTATGCAAGCTAAGGGCGCCAATCTTTAAGTTGATGACTTAAAAACAAAAATTTATAATAAAACTTGGACGGACTCTCATCACAGGAATGCACTAATCATTAAGCAGGAGAATTAGAAATCAAAAGGCTAATTAAGGCAGACTGATTAAAGTGAACTAGGAACATACTATTTATTATATTGAATATAAATGACGACGGTTTGACGAGAACTGAATTTAAAATAGGAAATATACCGAGCTCGATAGCTGCAGTCGCTTAAGTGCGGCCAGTATCCAATAATCGGGAGATAGTGGGTTCGAGCCCCACTGTCGGCAGCCCTGAAGATGGTTTTCCGTGGTTTCCCATTTTCACACAAGGCAAATGCCGGGGCTGTACCTTAATGAAGGCCACGGCCGCTTTCTTCCAATTCCTAGGCCATTCCTATCCCATCGTCGCCATAAGACATATCTGTGTCGGTGCGACGTAAAGCAAAATAGAAAAAAAATATAGGAAATGAATTTAACAAAAAATTGAATGACTCTACTTCGCGAAAACTTGCAATATTTTTAACTCGCTTGCTCACCATGTAGTCTTGTTCTGCTGGTCCTTGGAAAGCTTCCATCCTTGTAGCTGGAACATCACCGGTCGTCTTTGAGATATCTTCATCTGCAGCTAAGTACCATTCCTTCCTTGCAAATTGCATCAACCACTAATTGGATGATGGCTTTGAAACTATCACTCCCTGTTATGCTCTATCCCATATATTGGAGATGAGCCCTAAATCATAGTTAGAAAAACCTCCTTGGGTTATGTGGAGAGGATACTCAATTAACAATCCTTCCAACTTTACTGAAAATGTGCACTGAAGTTTCATTTCTATCTAGTTTAATGCTACCTATTGTCTTAGACTGGTATAAACTGGTCTAATACAGAGCTGTTCGTACTTCCTGATGAGAGTGGCTATACACCTATCATTCAGAAATTCCTAAGTACCACGTCGTGGTAACGAAGTAATGAATGTAGAAGTGATAAACTATCACACTAGTCCACTATGGTACAACAACCATAAGACAAGTTATAAGACCTAAAGCGAAATACAAGATAGAAGAATAATGATGCCAAGAGCTCCAACACGCCCTTTTATAACCTTTTCTGGCTCTAATTACAGGTCGCTACACGTGGTCCAATCAGTTGACACGTCTCTCCCCACTCCAGATATTAAAGTTGATGGGTCCCAACCATGATATCAACTGTTCTTCTATTAGCCCTTTCACTCAGTATCCATGGCAACATGACGCTCCTTTTAAAATATAGGCGGCGATCAGTTTGAATTATTTTGGTCGAAATACAGTAGCTGTGGTTACAACGCTTGAACACGTGCTCGCTTTTCCCAGAATTTGATGTCTAAATTTGTCCTTCCTTCTTCCTCGGTGATGTGGCAAGATAGAGGAAAATCTACTGCAAGTTAAATTTAAACGAATGTCGCAAGAATCTAAGTTAATATTAGGATATTCAGCCCTCCTTTACAAGTCGTAGTTACAAAGTAATGAAATGATAGTGAGCAAATGATCAAACATGAATTATAATAAAATTACATACGAAGATAAATATCATGACGTTAAATTCCTGAATTAATTACACATAATAAAATTAACATAATTACACTGTGACGTCTGGAACGTTACAAGTTTGGTACAATACACTGGAACATCTCCTGTGTGAATTTGGTACAATACACCAGGTTATCCCCTGTGTGGGTGTGTGGTACAATACACCAGGTTATCCCCTGTGTGAGTGTAAAGAATACAGCAGAACATCTCCTGTGTGAGTTTGGTACAATACACCAGGTTATCCCCTCTGTGAGTGTATTACAATACAGCAGAACATCTCCTGTGTGAGTTTGGTTCATTAAACCAGGTTTCCCCTGTGTGTGTGGTACAATACACCAGAATATCTCCTGTGTGAGTTTGGTACAATACACGAGGTTATTCCCTGTGTGTGTGTGTGTGTGTGTGGTACAATACAGCAGAACATCTCTTGTGTGAGTTTGGTTCAATAAACCAGGTTATCCCCTGTGTGAGTGTATTACGATACAGCAGAACAGGTCCTGTGTGAGTTTGGTTCAATAAACCAGGTTATCCCCTGTGTGTGTGTGTGGTACAATACCCCAGAAGATCTCCTGTATGAGTTTGTTACAATACACCAGAACATCTCCTGTGTGAGTTTTAGTACAATATACCAGGTTATCCCCTGTGTGAGTGTATTACAATACACCAGAAGATCTCCTGTGTGAGTTTGGTACACTACACCAGAACATCTGTGTGAGTTTGGTACAATACCCCAGGTTATCCTCTGTGTGAGTGTATTACAATACACCAGAACATCTCCTGTGTGAGTCTGGTACAATACACCAGGTTATACCCTGTGTGTGTGGTACAATACACCAGAATATATCCTGTGTGTGTGGTACAATTCACCAGAACATCTCCTGTGTGAGTTTGGTACAAAATTTATTTATTTATTACCACATCCATAACAGGGTATGTCCCCAGTTACAATGGATGTGTAGGCCGCCCCTAGTGGACTTTGAGTGAACTGAAAACAGTAGATAACTCTTCTTTGCCGAGAGAAAAGCGGCAGAAAAAATTAAAGATGGACTGTGCTGTTTTTGTACATGTGTGTAGCGATAATTGTGGTGTAAAATAAAGTGTAGTTAAAGCAGATTCAGTGTGTTGTGTACTTCACTACATAATTGGTGACCCCGACGTGATTCAGTGACGGAAGTGCGCAATAAACATCGCGAAGTGCATAAGTGTAGTGTAAACGTGAAGAACAATGGATGAAAACAACACAACGTGTATGCCAACGGCAAACGAATCTCATTCAGTACACATGGTGGGTGAAGTTAACAAGGTAATCATCAAGATCCTTCCTTTCTGGATAGAAAAACCTGAAATATGGTTCTTTCAAGTGGAAGCTCAGTTTTCTGTTTCAAGAATTACACAAGAGGACACTAAATTTAACTACCTCGTGTCTCAGCTCGAACCTAAATATCTCGAAAACATTTGGGACATTATCAAAAGTTCGGAACTGAATAAATATTCCGCGGCTAAAGAACGCCTTCTAAATATCTTCAAGGAAAGCGAAGATAAACAAATAAAACGGTTGGTAACAGGCCTAGAATTAGGTGATCTGCAACCTAGTCAGCTTTTAAGGAAAATGCAGTCCTTAGCAGGCGTGAATGTTTCCGAAAAAGTGCTTCGTACCTTGTGCCTTGAGAAATTACCAGACTCTATCAAACATGTTCTAATCGTATCTGACGAAAACTTGGAAAAAATCGCAATTATGGCGACAAAAACATTGAAATGAATCCCTGCAATAAACTTTACAGTGTGGAAAATAGCGATGCTGATGCGTCCGTAAGTAACGACGCTATCACGAAACTCTCTGCACAGATAGCCGCCCTAGAGCAACACATAGCTTCAATGCGCACGTTTAGGCCCCGCAGTCGAAGTTCGAGCCGAAACCGATCAAAAAGAAGTACGATCCAAACGGAAAGTACTGTTACTACCACTTCAGAATTGGTAATAAGTGCTTCCCTGACAAATGCAAGCCTCCACGCTCATGGAAAAATTTGGAAAACACCAAACAGTAGTAGAGTTGGCAGCAAGCTCCACTACTTAAAGTAGTAAGGATTGCTGTAAACCCCGCTTATTTGTACGTGACAAGAACAGTTTGCACTTCCTAGTGGATAGTGGAGCCGATGTTTCAATAATCCCTGCCACTTCCAGTAACAGAAACTGTGACCCAGATTTTAAATTGTTTGCAGCTAATGGTACAGAAATCCCAACTTATGGACTTAGAACACTGAATATTGATTTGGGACTCCGTCGACAATTCCAATGGCCTTTCATAGTAGCTAAAATTGGCAAGGGCATATTAGGTGCTGATTTTCTGAAGAAGTTTAACTTACTAATTGACCTAAATAAAAAGCAGTTAATTGATGGCGAGACTAAACTCTCTGTCATGGGTGAAGTAACAGCCATCACAGCTGATAATGTTGGTAGCACAATGTCAAATGCACAAAAGTTTGCCGATCTCTTATCCAGTTACCCAGATTTAACGAAACCTAATTTACTACCTACTCAAATCGAACACGACATTCAACACTTCATCCCAAGTGAAGGCCAACCAGTATATTGCAAGCCAAGGCAGCTGGATCCTCGGAAGCTACACATTGCTAAACAGGAATTCCAGTTTATGCAAAACAGTGGAATTATTCGACCATCAAAGTCTCAATGGGCTAGTCCTCTCCAACTGGTCCTCAAAAAGGATGGAACTTTTCGACCATGCAGTGATTACAGACGACTGAACGCACAAACGATCCCAGACCGATATCCAATTCCTCGGATTGAAGATTTTCAACATATTTTGAGGGGTAAGAAAATATTTAGCAAGCTCGACCTCTTCAAGGCATATTTCCAAATCCCTGTAGCAGAGGAAGACAAACCTAAAACCGCTATTATCACTCCGTTTGGCTTATATGAAGTTAATGTGATGCCGTTTGGACTCCGTAATGCACCAAACACCTTCCAACGTTTCATTAATGAGGTATTTAGAGGCCTAGACTTTATTTTTCCATATCTTGATGACTGCCTAATTGCTTCAGAATCAGTAGAGGAACATCGTGAGCATCTTAAGATTGTGTTTGAGAAGCTTCATGAATTTGGCCTCCGAATTAACGTCTCCAAATCTGTACTTGGCGTAGAGCAAGTGGAATTCTTGGGACACTTAATCACCACGGAAGGCTCCAGACCCTTACCAGATAAAGTGAAAGCGATTGTTGACTACAAACTACCACAGACAGTTCATGACCTTCGTGTATTCTTAGTACCGTTGATTTCTACAGACGTTACCTCAAGGATGCAGCAGAAACGCAGTCTCTTTTGCATGCTTATCTCAAAGGTGCTAAAAAGAAAGGTAAGCGATTAATTGACTGGACACCAGAAGTCACAAAATTTGAAAAATGTAAGCAGGACTTGGAAAATGCAGCACTGCTTACATTTCCAGACCCAAGATACCAGCTGGCCCTGGCGGTAGATGCAAGTGACTTTGCAGTAGGAAGTGTCCTGCAACAGTATGAAGAGAAAGGATGGAAACCTATCGGATTCTTTTCGAAGAAGTTAAACGATACACAGAGAGCGTATAGCACCTATGACCGTGAACTGTTAGGAATCTACCTCTCTGTCAAGCAGTTCAAACATTTTCTCGAAGGAAGAGACTTCATAACATATACGGTCCACAAACCACTCACTTTTGCATTTAATCAGAAAAATGAGACGGCATCTCCACGGCAGTTGCGTCATCTTCAGTATATCTCCCAGTTTATAGCAAACATTCAACACATTAGTGGCAAGGACAATATCGTTGCGGATAACCTGTCACGGATTGAATCTATGACTGTCATCGATTACGACACAGTCGCTGAAAGCCAACGTCAAGACAGTGAACTTAAACAACTTCAAGAGGAAAGTCGGTCACTCGTGTTCAAGAGCTACCCACTGCCTTCTGAAAAGTTACTGTGGGTGTGATCGCAGTCTAGCTCGAGCGGTCGAGGAGAGAGGTTGCGTAGTGAAGTGCGTGCTGTAAACATGGTCGGCATTGAACAGTACCAGGCCGCTATTGGGAAATGGCAGGCAAGGCAGAAGAAGGAGACCAGGAATGGATTGGTGATAAGTACGGACGGATTAAAAATGAGTGAAGCGTTGCTGGTAGTGACAGTGATAGCGGTGCTACTGATTATTGGGGGGGGTGGGGTGGAAGTAAACCCAGGCCCAAATACCAGTGGAAAATATAGTACGGAGGATTTGGCCGCACTCAGGGTGCTTGTAAGTGAAGTTATGCAGGAAAAGTGTCAATGGGATAAGGTGCAGGAAATAAAGGACATGTTGGAGGAGCAGAGAAAGGAGATAGGGAACATGAAGAAATGGCTTGAAACGAAGACAGAAGAATCGAGCAGGAGAGTGGACAATAATGAGAAAGAAATAGAGTTATTGAGAGGGAAAGTGAAACATCTGAAAGACGAGGTGATGAAGAAAGAAGCGGAGGGGTACAGGCAGGAGAGATTGAAGAAAGCCATATTTATATATGGAGTTGAGGAAGGGCGAGGGAGAGCAAGATTGAACTGATATCTAAGGTGGTGAAAGTTATACGTGATACAATGAAGATAGACTTTAGTCAGATAGACATAGACGATGTAGAGAGAATTGGTAAGACTAAAGGTCGGAGGCCAATTAGGGTAAAAATTTTATCTACCCTAATGGAAGAAATTGTGGTAGGTAACAGTAAGAATTTGCAGGGACAGAAAATAAGGGTGAAAAGAGACATGGGAAGAGAAGGAAGTGAAAATATGAAGATATTGAATAGGCACCTATGGAGAGCGAGGAACCAGGGGCTAAAGGCCCGAATAAGAGGTCTGAGGTTGGAGGTGACAAACGGGCGATGGGTTAGAGTACATTCAGTGACGAAGCTAAAGGAGATGGACGAAAACGAGAGGGTTGAGGGTGGTAAGATGACAAGGCAAGATGGGAAGAAGAAAGAAGAAAAGAAGAGGAGGAGGGACGTGGCAGGAGAGGAGAGCATCTCAGAAGAGAATGGGCAGTGCAGCCGGGAGACAGAAGATCAAGATAGTGAAGTGGACGGTGAGAGTGAGCAGCAAGAAACTGGGAGAGTAGAGTGTAGTGTTGCAGTGAGCAAGAAAGGACAAGGGAAGGTGGATTCAGAAGTCCAAAATAGTGAGGGGGTGAGTGGGGGTGAGCAGCAAGAAGCGGTGAGAGCAGGGTGCAGTGGTGTAGTGAACAAGAAAGGTCAAGAGGAGACAGATCGACAGGAAGGTAAAAAAATTATGAGTAAAGTCAGAAATAAGAGCTTAAAAGACATATGGGGAAAAGTACGTAAAGGGATGGAGGATACAGAGGACGAGAGGTCGATAACTACTAGAAGTAAGAATAGAGGGGGAGACCTAGAAGGGAGGGAGGGAAAGTTATAACTATATTGGAAAATAGGATGTGTGAATATTGAGGGACTAAGGAACAAATTAGGAAACAAGAAAGTTCGGGAAGTAATTGAAAGTTTTGATGTTGTGGCACTCTTGGAGACGTGGTTGGAAACAGGGAGGGAGATTTCATGGAAGGGGTTTGAGATAAAATATAAATATAGAAGAAAAGAGAGGAATAAGGGACGAGCACCAGGAGGGATGATAGTTCTAATTAGGGAAGAAATTAGTGAAAGAGTAGAGGATATAGAGACCGATATGATGGAAACCATATGGCTAAGATTGAATTTGGGAGGGGGTGAGGGAAGGAGGAAAATAAATCTAGCTTTTGTTTACTGCCACCCTAGTAATTCGGCATATGCAAATAAATATTTTTTTGAAGAGTTATTGGTGGATATTGGTAGGATAAGGGGAATGTATCCAGGTGAGGAGGATATGTTGTTATTTGGGGATTGGAACGCGAGAATAGGGGAACAGAGCCCAGTTTATAGTAGGGAGGATGGAATGTGTTTGTTGGAAAGTAGAAGGAGTGAGGACAAAATTACAAATAGTTATGGAGAGAAGCTCCTAGAGATGTGTGCTGTGGGAAATTTGTATATTCTGAATGGGTGGATAGAGGGTGACAGGACGGGGAAATTGACATATGTTACTGAGAAGGGTGGTAGTGTGATAGATATGGTTTTAAGTTCGGAAGGGATGATTGAGGAAGTTGTAAGAATGGAAATAAGAGACTGGATTGAATCACACCATTTCCCGGTGAGGGTTATGGTGAAAAGGGAGGAAGAGAAGTGTACAATGAAGGAAGATGAGACAAATGATAAACGAGGGAGTGGTTATAATAAGTATAAATGGACAGAGAAGGTGGGCCGGGATTGGAATAGGGTAGTAAAAGAGGAGTTACATCTTCTGAAATATGGGTGGGAAGGGGCGTTAGAAGAGAATAATACTGATAAAGCCTTGGAATTGTTGCTACATCCAATAAAGATGATAGCGCAGAAGGCGAAAGCTAGAAAGGAAAATAAGAAAGAGGGAGAAGAATGGTTTAATAGAGAGTGTGAAGGAATGCGGAGGAAGGTGATGGACGCGTTAGGAGAATATAGAAGGAAAGGTGGGAGCCAAGAAAGGGAGTTTTTCTGTAGATTGAGGAAGGAGTATAAAAAGAAAATCTCTGAGACAAAAAAGACGTGGTTAGAGGAACAAATGGAAGCCATAAATAATGACTGCAAGACAAATAATTTTGAGAGAGTTTGGGATAAGATTAATAAAATTATTAAGGGTGGAAGGAATATAGAGAGAACGAGTATTGAGGAAGTGCAGTGGGTCAGGCAATTTGATGAATTACTAGGGAAAAAGGGGGATGAAAGATGGAGAGGTTCGGGAGAAGAAGTAATTTGGAGGAATAGGAGAGTGGCAATTTATGACCTGGATAAAGAAATCACAAGAGAGGAAATCCTGAGAGTGATAAGCAGAGCCAGAGCGAAGTCGGCCGGGGGGTGTAATGGTATAAATAACAAGTTTTGGAAGGAAATTAGTAAAAATGAGATAATGATAGAGGGCATGGTTAAACTATTCAATAGGATATTTGAGGGAGGTAATTACCCTAAGGAATGGGAAACAGGATTTATATGCCTTATATACAAGGGGAAGGGTAGTAGGAACAATGTGAACAGTTATAGAGGTATATCTCTGTTGGATTCTTTGAGTAAAATATATACTGGTGTGTTAGCGAAGAGAATAAGGGGGTGGGCGGAAGAAAATGAAATTTTGACAGATTACCAGGGGGGATTTAGGAAAAAGAAAAGAACAGTGGATAATATAATGATAGTAAAGACTATTTTAGAAAAGTATAAGAATATGGCTAGAAGTACGGTTTATGTAGCAGGAATAGATTTTGAGAAAGCTTTTGACAAGGTGAATAGAGAGGCCCTATTAGAGAAATTAGGCAGGCTAGGAATTTCGGAGAAGATGTTGAGGGCAGTGGAAGGAATATATAGGGTTGTCAGGTTTTGTGTAAAATTGGGAGAAGGGAGACTGAGTGGACCATTAGAGTCCAAGGTGGGTTTAAAACAAGGATGCAAGTTATCTCCAATACTGTTTATTTTATTTATCAACGATATTTTAGAGGGGTTGGGGGCAGAAAATTGGGCTGTACCAGTAATTAATGGTTTTGAAGTACCAGGACTGATATTTGCGGATGATGTGTTATTGATGACCCTAACCTCAGGGGCGATGAATAGGGCCTTAAAGTCAGTGACGCTATTTGCGAGGAAATGGGGATTGAGAATTAATAGAAATAAGTCTAAAATATTAGTAGTACAGGTAGACAAAAGAAGAAAGATATAAGGTAATTGGGTAATTCGGGGTGAAAGATTGGAACAGGTAAGGAAGTTGGAATATCTAGGAGTTATTTTTAATGATAAAGGAACTTGGAGTGACCAGATCAAAAGGGTGAAATATAGAGGATTGGCAGCCTTAGCCTCAGTCAGATATTTGCTAGTCAAGTACCCGGGGATCAGTTATAAAACACTGAGACTTGTGTTCAGGTCGGTAATCGTTGGGAGGGTATTATACGGCTCAGAAGTTTGGGGGCTGGATGAGAAAAGAGAGGAACTAAGAAGGATTGTTAGTAGTTTTGCTAAGTTAGTAATGGGCTTACCGAGGTGTACAGCAAATGTAGGGGTGGAATTAATGTGTGGGGAGGATTTGGAATCAGAGGGTGTGAAAAGAATAGTTAGATACTGGATGAATTTAAAAAGACAGGAAGGTGGGAGGGTAGTACAGGCAGCGTATGCACAGCAATTTAAGAGCATGTATAAGGGTGGATGGTTAGAAAAAATAAAGGGATATTTGGAGAGGATAGGATTAGGACACCTGTGGGGGGAGGTTTGGTCGAAGACAGAAGTGAGAGGGATGAATATACTGGAAAGGAGAATTAGAGATATCCATAGGCAGAAATTATTGGGGGAAAGCAGACTAAGAATTTCGCTGACGGTATTGACGAAAATAGAGGAGATAGCAGGGTTGAATATTAGATACGTCGATAGGTCAAAACGGTATGGGATGATGTGGTGGCTTTTAGGTTTGCAAAGGAATACAGGGTGGATACAGGGGAGGGATAAGACAAGATGTGTACTTTGCGGAGATGTGAATGATGATTTTCACTTGCTAAGAGACTGTGAGGTAACGATGGGGTTAAGACATGGATTATTGAGTGCCGAGCATCGGGAAATATTGGGGAGAGGGGATGAGAACGCAATCCTGAGGTGGATTATTAAACAATGGGAAAAAGGGGGTGAATTGAACAGGTATTTATGTGCGACAAAAAAGGCATGCGAGAGTAAAATGAAGGAGAGTGAGTTAGAGGGTAGGCAGGGGAATAGGGGGGTGGAATAGTTATGTATATAAGGGAAGGGGATAGTATGATAAAATTCTAATGGATTAGGGAATATAGGGATAGAGTACTTAGTTATGTGGAGTTGGGTAATGATACAGGATTGCATGGTCTGTTTGTTTTAAAGTTAGCTGGAATGCAAGTGCTGAAATGCTGAGTGTTGTTTGATTTATTGATTAGGTGTAGGTCAGGAACAATAATGTGACGCAAGTACAGAGCACAATAAGGACACTGGATGAATATGTTTGAACATTGAGTGAGGGACTGCTACAGCTAATGACTGCTAGATATTATTATTATTATTATTATTATTATTATTATTATTATTATTATTATTATTATTATTATTATTTATTATTTATTTTACTCTGCATGTGAACATGTATAGGGGCGAAGTCACCTATTATGTTCAATAAATGTATGTATGTACTGTGGTGTGATACCTCCACAAACAACATAAGGCCATACATTCCGAAAGAATTTCGCAAACAATTCTTTCTTCAGATCCACAACATGGCGCATCCAGGGAAAAAGACTACTGTTAGGCTGATGACTTCTAAGTTTATCTGGCCTGGTATCGAGAATGACGTCAGAAAATGGACGCAAGCTTGCATGGGATGTCAAAAAAGCAAAATAACAAGACATACCAAATCGCCAGTCAGCCATTTTCAAGAACCTGATGAGAGGTTCAGCACTGTTCACATAGACATTGTTGGCCCCCTTTCACCTTCTGATGGCTATCTCTACTGCCTCACATGTATAGATCGCTTCACCAACTGGATGGAAGCAGTACCATTGCAAAATATAACAGCAGAGACGGTAGCAAAATCATTTTATGATCATTGGGTGACGCGGTTTGGAGTCCCAGCAAATCTAGTTACTGACCAAGGCCGACAGTTCGAAAGTCAGCTCTTTAAGAATCTTTCCGAATTGTGTGGTGTGAAGCTTAAACGTACGACGCCCTATCATCCGCAGAGCAATGGTAAAGTTGAACACGTCTGCATCGAACAATAAAAACTGCTATCAAAGCCCATAACTCTATAAAGTTGACAGACACCCTTCCGACTGTGTTGCTAGGTCTACGCGCATCACTCCGGGAGGACTCGAACAGTTCAGTTGTACAAATGGTGTATGGCACGCATATTAGGCTTCCAGGTGAATTCTTTGATAACCCTCCATCTCATATCGAACCAGAAACTTTTGTGTCCAAACTTCATCAGCACATGCAGCAACTCAGGCCTGTGGAAGTTAAGCACAAAACTTCCCGAACTGTGTTCATCCATAGAGACTTGATTAAATGTACTCATGTATTTCTGAGAATCGATAGAGTGAAAAAACCTTTGCAACCCCCATATGAAGGTCCTTTCCTGGTAACTGCGAAAACTGATAAATATTTCACGGTTACCATAAAAAATAAATCTGTGAATGTCTCCATTGATTGCCTGAAACCAGCCTACTTCATAGCAGCAGATGATGAAACTTCTACAGCTCGTCATAAAGAACGACCAGGTGTCTTGCAAGGACTCTGCCCCCCTGATGGATCAACCGCGGATTCCCAAGACAAACCCAGCAAGGAGAAAGTGGTAACAAAATCACGTAGTGGAAAGACTGTCAGGTTTCCCACTCGCTATTTAGATGATGTTGTATATATTTAATATTCTTGTGATTATGGTATATTTTGTTTATGTTTATATTGTCTTTGTATCGTAACTTGGTTACTGGAGGGGGAGCGGTGTAGGCCGCCCCTAGTGGACTTTGAGTGAACTAAAAACCGTAGATAACTCTTCTTTGCCGAGAGAAAAGCGGCAGAAAAAGTAAATATGGAGTGAGCTGTTTTTGTACATTTGTGTAGCGATAATTGTGGTGTAAAATAAAATATATAAAAATTAGGAAACCAACATTGCCATGGCTAAATTAAGAATAATTTAAACACATTTTCAATAAAACATACAAACACGTAAAATATTAAAGTTAAAGAAGATAAAACAAATTAGCAAAAAAAAAAAAGAAAAATATTCATAAGAATAGCAAATACACAAACACCTATACAATGGAAAAATAATAGTGGCATTACATATGTCATATTTCAGTGCTGAATTAATTTCCTCCAATAAATTATTCATTATAATGTAAATATTGTTTTAACAGTTTTGAAAATAAAGGAAGTGATAAAGCAAAATCTATTTGTCTGCTGTCTGAAGATAATCTGTTATGTACTTCACACATTTTTACAACAGGTGAATTTTTATGATTTGAGGTGCTTGAGAAGGGGCAGTAAAATGTTTGTCTCAAACGAAGACTTACCCTCTTGGTACTGAAGTTGATTCTTTTAAAAAACTCTTGGTTATCTAATATTCCATTAACTGTCTTGTAAAGAAATATCTGTTGAGCTAATATTCTACATGTACCGAGCTGCATTAAACCAAATTCATTTAATAGAGTTCTATAAGAAACTCTTTGATGAAATGATGATCGGTTATATTTAAAAAAAATATCACAAAAACTTGTTTTGTATTTGTTTATTTCGTTAATTGTACACATGTACTGAGGAGCCCACACTACACATTCATATTCAAGTTTACTTCTAACAAGATGACTGAATAAGATTTTAAAAATATATTCATCTCTAAGTTCCCGAGTATTTATAATAATAAACCCTAATTGTTTAAATCCATCATTTGTAACTTTGTGAATATGACTGTGAATGAAAGTTTTGAATCAAGCATAAAACCTACATCGTTTACTAAATTACACCTCTGCAAGATCTCACCATTTATAGTGTAGTTATGCACAGTCACATTCTTATTACGAGGAAATGTGATCACAAAACACTTTTTAATATTGAAAAAAGCCTGTTTGCAACACACCATTTATAACAGTTGTTCAGATCGGCTTGCAATTCCATAGCATCATAATACCCGGTAGTTTGCTTATAAATCGTTAGGTCGTCAGCAAAGAGTAAGCATTTTGAATAATTTATTACTTTCAGCAAGTCATTTATAAATAATAAGAAGAACAATGGACCAAGGTTTGAGCCCTGAGGGACTCCAGGATTAACTTTGAATTGGAATGAAATATTTTATGCGTAAGATACAAACTGTTTTCTGTCTAACAGATATGAAGAAATTAATTTCAGAAACTCAGAAGATAAACCAAATAATGATAGTTTACTCAAAAGTATAGCATGATCAATGTTATCAAAAGCTTTTGCAAAATCAGTATAAACTGCATCGATAGGAAGCCCTTCATTCATTGAATAAGAAATATCCTGAATAAAGTCTGCCGTGTGACTTTCGTAGAATACACCAGGTTATCTCCTGTGCGAGTGTGGTACAATACACCAGAACATCTCCTGTGTGACTTTGGTACAATACACCAGGTTATCTCCTGTGCGAGTGTGATACAATACACCAGAACATCTCCTGTGCGAGTGTGGTACAATACACCTGAACATCTCCTGTGTGAGTGTGGTACAATACACCAAGATATGTCCTGTGTGACTGTGGTAGCATACACCTGAATATATCCTGTAAGTGTGGTATAATACGCCAGGATATCTCTTGTGTGAGTGTGGTAACATACACCATGTTATCCCCTATGTGAGTGTGGTACAATACGTCAGTATATCTCCTGTGTGTATGTGGTAGCATACACCATGTTATCCCCTGTGTGAGTGTGGTACAATACGTCAGGATATCTCCTGTGTGTATGTGGTAGCATACACCATGTTATCCCCTGTGTGAGTGTGGTACAATACGTCAGGATATCTCCTGTGTGTATGTGGTAGCATACACCATGTTACTCCCTGTGCGAATGTGGTACAATACGTCAGAATATCTCCTATGTATATGTGGTAGCATACACCATGTTATCCCCTGTGTGAGTGTGGTACAATACGTCAGGATATCTCCTGTGTGTATGTGGTAGCATACACCATGTTATCCCCTGCGTGAGTGTGGTCCAATACGCCGGGATATCTCCTGTGTGACTGTGCTACAATACGTCAGGATATCTCCTGTGTGAGTGTATTACAATACACCAGGTTATTTCCTGTCGAATGTGGTACAATAAGCCAGTATATCTCCTGTGTGAGTGTGGTACAATACGCCAGTACATCTCCTGTGTGAGTGTGGTAAGTACGCCAGGATATCTCCTGCGGGTGTGGTAAAATACGCTAGGATATCTCCTTTACGAATGTGGTACAATACGCCAGTATATCTCCTGTGTGAGTATGGTACAATACGCCAGTATATCCGCTATGTGACTGTGGTACACTACGCCACGCCAGGACTCCTGTGTGAGTGTGGTACAATACGCCAGGTTATCTCCTGTGAGTGTGGTACAATACGCCACGCCAGGATATCTCCTGTGTGAGTGTGGTACAATACGCCAGGATATCTCCTGTGAGTGTGGTACAATACGCCACGCCAGTTTATCTCCTGTGAGTGTGGTAGAATACGCCAGTATATCTCCTGTGTGAGTGTGGTACCATACGCCAGGATATCTCCTGTGTGTGTGTGGTTCAATACGCCAGGATATCCCCTGTGTGAGCGTAGTACAGGATATCCCCTGTGTGAGTGTAATAGCATACACCAGAGTATCTCCTGTGTGAGTGTGGTACAATACGCCATGATATCCCCTGTGTGAGTGTGGTACAATACGTCAGGATATCTCCTGTGTGATACATTACCCCAGGATATCTCCTGTGTGAGTGTGGTACAATACGTCAGGATATCTCCTGTGTGAGTGTGATACAATACGCCAGGATATCCCCTGTGTGAGTTGTAGCATACACCAGGACAATACGCCTGGATATCGTTTGTGTGAGTGTGGTAGCATACACCAGGATATCCCCTGTGTGAGTGTGGTAGCATACACCAGGATATCTCATGTGTAAGTGTGGTACAATACTCCAGAATATCTCCTGTATTGTTACTATTCTCGTATCAGGAACATACATATTGAAAACAGTTATAATAAGTATAATACATTTGCCCAAAACTTGGCTACTACCAATGCGTTTTTTGATACTTCGAATAGTTCATCTTCTGTGCAGGAGGTTGGACATAGTCGACAATGGAGCATATGTTGGACGGCCTGGTCTTCTCCACAGTCACATTGGATATTTTCTTGATCTTTGTAGCCTCATCTTGACAATTTAACCTTGGATCTGCCAACTTCAGATCTCAGTCTATTAGGGACTTCCAGATCATCCATTCTTCGTCGCGGCCAGGAGGTAGAGTTTCAGAATATGTTTTCCAGCCAGGGGGAAGGTAGGATGAACCATAATTGCAACCTGGCTTTTTCAGTATGTATCTTCGTTGCAAGTCAAAAGTGTGTTGAAGAATTAATTTCAAAACACGCCAAGATTCTCATAAATAATGTTTCCGTGGGAATAAGACCTCTCCTAACTAAAAACAAACGAGTTATTCTATCTAATTATTTAATTTAATTTCCGGGTTGAACCGTGTTGTACTTGTACGCATATCACGTACAGTTTGCCGACGTTTCGAATACATTGCAGTATTCTTTGTCAAGGCGACTGAAATACCCCTACTCGATCCGAGGTAATCAGTCTCCCAGGCAGAAATTACACTACTAGAGTGGCCTGGATCTTGGCCTTTTATATCCTAGCCTTTCTGGCTGACGTAAGCCCTGGCTGTCTCGCGAGACTTCTGGAAAGTATATGTCACAGCCAGGTAGTGGGGGCTTTGCCCGCGCTGTTATGTAATGGGGTTGCGGTCCGTGTGTTTATGTTGTGGTCTGTATGTCTTAAACTATGAATGATAGGCATCCAAGAATTACTGATTTTGTATCCTTCTTCAAAATTTATGTTGTTCGGATGTTTCTTGATTTCGATAGCCTCGCGGATTTTCCTTTCCAGATTCCAAGGGATAGCTGCTAGGATCTTGGTCTTGTCAAATGATATTCAGTAGTATAATTGGAGAGTTCTGCGGCCTCCTCCCTTGGGAAATTTGAATTCTGGCGGGAAATTTGAATTTTGGCGGGAAATTTGAATTTTGGCGCGAGATTTGAATTTGTAAACAAAGCCACGTGCTTTTTGACAGCTGTCATCGACAACAACGCATCGCTAACCTCACTGCTGCCATCTTGACGGGCCTAAACCTCAGTAGTGCCAACTTAACCTAACTAGCGTGAGGTAAACAAAGCCACGTGTTTTTTGACAGCCACGTGCTTTTTGACAGCCAACAACGCATCGCTAACCTCAGTACTGCCATCTTGACGGGCCTAAACCTCAGTAGTGCCAACTTAACTTAACTAGCGCGAGGTAAACAAAGCCACGTGTTTTTTGACAGCTACGTGCTTTTTGACAGACAACAACGCATCGCTAACCTCAGTACTGCCATCTTGACGGGCCTAAACCTCAGTAGTACCAACTTAACCTAACTAGCGCGTGGTAAACAAAGCCACGTGCTTTTTGACAGCTGTCATCCGCCATCTTTAAACTACAGAGCCCTGTGCTGCCCTCTTTATCGTAGTAGATGTAAATTCGTCACCTGTCATCGGCAGTGCTGCCATCTTGGCGGGCCTAAACGTTAGTGCTACCAACTTAACCTCACTAGCGTGAGATAAACAAAGCCACGTGATTTTTTGACAGCTGTCACCCGCCATCTTTAAACTACAGAGCACAGTGCTGTCCTCTTTAGCTACTTACCTTTGAAATGTGGTACGTCACAGCTGTCATCCGCCATCTTGCATCCGAAACCTCAGTGCTGCACTCTTTAGCTAGATACCTTTGAAATGTAGTGGCGCCAAATTCTTTATGCTCTTGTTTGGAAACAAAGCCACGTGCTTTTTTGACAGCTGTCATCCGCCATCTTTAATCCAGAGAGCACCGTGCTGCCCTCTTTAGCTACTTACCTTTGAAATGTGGTACGTCACAGCTGTCATCCGCCATCTTGCATCGAAAACCTCAGTGCTGCACTCTTTAGCTAGATACCTTTGAAATGTAGTGGCGGCAAATTCCACGTGCTCTTGTTTGGAAACAAAGCCACGTGCAGCTGTCAACCGCCATCTTTAATCCAGAGAGCACCGTGCTGCCCTCTTTAGCTACTTACCTTTGAAATGTGGTACGTCACAGCTGTCATCCGCCATCTTGCATCGCAAACCTCAGTGCTGCACTCTTTAGCTAGAGACCTTTGAAATGTAGTTGCGGCAATTTGAAAAATTCTTTATGCTCCTGTTTGGAAACAAACCTATGCGCTTTTTTGTCAGCTATCATCCGCCATCTTTAATCCAGAGAGCAACGTGCTGCCCTCTATGTGGTGGTGGTAAATTCTACACGCTCTTGTTTGGAAACAAACCCATGTGCTTTTCTGACAGCTGTCAACCGCCAGAGAGCACCGTGCTGCCCTCTTTATGCCGGTGGCAAACTCCACGTGCTTTAAAAACTCACATGCTTTTTGACAGCTGTCATCCGCCATCTTTAATCAAGAGAGCACCGTGCTGCCATCTTTAGCTAGATACCTTTGAAATGTGGTGGTGGCAAATTCCACGTGCTCTTGTTTAGTAAACAAAGCCACGTGCTTTTTTGACAGCTATCATCCGCCAAGCACTGTGCTGCTATCATGTGGGTAATTTCATCAGCTGTCATCCGCCATCTTTAATCTACAGAGCACCGTGCTGCTCTCTGTAGTAGCGGGCAATTTGAAAAGTTCTGTTACTTGTCATCCGTCATCTTTAATCAACAAAGCATCGTACTGCTATCTTTAGCTACATACATTTAACATGTGGTGGCGGATAATTTGAAAAAAAAACTTCCGTTAGCTATCATCCACCATCTTTATTCAATAGAGCATCGTGCTGCTATCTCTAGCTACATACATTTAACATGTGGTGGCGGCAATTTGAAATTCTATCTAGATCCCATCTTTAATCAACAGAGCACCGTGCTGCTACCCCTTTGGATTGTGGTGACGGATAATTTGAAATTCCGTTAGCTATCATCATTAAACATTAGTGCATTCGCTAACCTAACCTCTCATCTACTATCTTGAAGGAGATTATACGACACCTCCTCTACCTCCTGCTCTTCCTCCTCCTCCTTCTCCCCTACCACCTCCGCCTCCTCCTCCTCCTCCTCCTCCTCCTCCTCCTCCTCTATCAAGGCATAGCTTTATCGAACACGCATCGCGAAGGCAAGAGTGTACAGCGATATGCATGTTTAGACTTGCGGATTACGAAAGAAACATAACAAGACTTGAATCGAACCCTGCACTCGATGTCGTTAACTTCAACATGTGATTAAAACATTGTCTGGTGTGTTCAGAACTCTACATAAGTAGAATCGAACGCTGTACAACATGTTAGGGGATACCTTTGTTCTAAGAAGATCAGATTGAAACATAACAAGACTAGAATTGAACACTGCACTCGATGTCTTTAACCTTAACATGTGATTAGAACATTGATTGACGTGTTCAGATCACTAAACAAGTAGAACCGAACACTGTACAACATGTTAGGGGATACCTTTGTTCTAAGAAAATTAGATTGAAACATAACAAGACTAGAATCGAACACTACACTCGATGTCGTTAACCTTAACATGTGATCAGAACATTGATCGATGTGTTCAGATCACTAAACAAGTAGAACCGAACACTGTACAACATGTCAGGGGATACCTTTGTTCTAAGAAAATTAGATTGAAACATAACAAGACTAGAACCGAACACTGTACAACATGTTAGGGGATACCTTTGTTCTAAGAAGATCAGATTGAAACATAACAAGACTAGAATTGAACACTGCACTCGATACAACATGTGATCAGAACATTGATTGATGTGTTCAGATCACTAAACAAGCAGAACCGAACACTGTACAACATGTTAGGGGATACCTTTGTTCTAAGAAAATTAGATTGAAACATAACAAGACTAGAATCGAACACTGCACTCGATGTCGTTAACCTTAACATGTGATCCGATACAACATGTTAGGGGATACATTTGTTCTAAGAAAATTAGATTGAAACATAGCAAGGCTAGAATCGAACACTGTAAGAACATTGTTTGATGTGTTCAGAGCAAAAGTACAACTTCAATGATTTACCTAGTGTAAAAATCAAGAACACACACTGTGCACATATCGCATAGCTATCTCACCTATCACTTGTCTAGTATGAAAATCGAAAACACACTGTGCACATATCGCATAGCTAACTCGGCAACACTTCAAATGATTTGCTTAGTACGAAAATAAAAAATCTATACCGCGTAGCTAACTCGTTCATCGCACTGCTAAGACGCTTAGTAATTGCAAATACACTGATATATGTCATACGAAAATCAAGAAAGCACACTGCGTAGCCAACTCACTCGGTCACTCACTTAGTAATTGCAACACGACTAGAACACTGATACACGTTACTCTTTTTTTCTAAAAAAAATAGGGGGATGAAAGATCATAAATTATATGTACACATGTTGTCTCCTCCAAGTTGTAAGACGAAATAGACGCAGTACTGCGAGTTTCCGCTCTAGCTGGCGAAAGGAAGTAGCATGATATCTCAGCAAAAAAATACGCGTGAACTTGCATACACGCAAGTCAGACACAATGATGGGTACCGCGATTCAAATCCTGACAACTTATGCCGTCAGGAAGGGCATCCGGCGAGCATCTAGCTGTAGATCCCCGATTCTCGTGTTAAAAAGAGCATCTAGTTGTAAAACAGATTCTTAATCAGAGTTCTTTGACGTCAGGAAGGGTAACCGGTCGAAAACAATAGTGTATGATGTAAGAGGCTAGATACTGCCAGTTTTGCGTCAGGAAGGGTAACTAGTCTTAAAACAAATTCTTGCGATTTAAAAATCTTAGTTTTGCGTCAGGAAGGGCATCCGGCTGTAAAACAATAGTTCGTGATACAGCGATTTAAAATCTAAGAAGTGCATCTAGCTGTAAATCCCCGATTCTCGTGTTAGAAAGTGCAAGTAGTTGTAAAACAGATTCTTAATCCGAGTTCTTTGACGTCAGGAAGGGCAACCGGTCGAAAACAATAGTGTATGATGTAAGAGGCTAGATACTGCCAGTTTTGCGTCAGGAAGGGCAACTTGTCTTAAAACAAAACAGATTCTTAATCCTAGTTCTTTGACGTCAGGAAGGGCAACCGGTCGGAAAAAATAGTGTATGATGTAAGAGGCTAGATACTGCCCGTTTTGCGTCAGGAAGGGCAACTAGTCTTAAAACAAATTCTTGCGATTTAAAAATCTTCTTAATCCGAGTTCTTTGACGTCAGGAAGGGCAACCGGTCGAAAACAATAGTTTATGATGTAAGAGGCTAGATACTGCCAGTTTTGCGTTAGGAAGGGCAACTAGTCTTAAAAGAAAACAGATTCTTAATCCTAGTTCTTTGACGTCAGGAAGGGCAACCGGTCGGAAACAATAGTGTATGATGTAAGAGGCTAGATACTGCCAGTTTTGCGTCAGGAAGGGCAACTAGTCTTAAAACAAATTCTTGCGATTTAAAAATCTTCTTAATCCGAGTTCTTTGACGTCAGGAAGGGCAACCGGTCGAAAACAATAGTGTATGATGTAAGAGGCTAGATACTGCCAGTTTTGCGTCAGGAAGGGCAACTAGTCTTAAAAAAATTCTTGGGATTAAAAATTCTTAGTTTTGCGTCAGGAAGGGCATCCGGCTGTAAAACAATAGTTCGTGACACAGCGATTTATAATCTAAGAAGTGCATCTAGCTGTAAAAGAACGATTCTCGTGTTAAAAAGAGCATCTAGTTGTAAAACAGATTCTTAATCCGAGTTCTTTGACGTCAGGAAGGGTAACCGGTCGAAAACAATAGTGTATGATGTAAGAGGCTAGATACTGCCAGTTTTGCGTCAGGAAGGGTAACTAGGCTTAAAACAAATTCTTGCGATTAAAAAATCTTAGTTTTGCGTCAGGAAGGGCATCCGGCTGTAAAACAATAGTTCGCGATACAGCGATTGAAAATCTAAGAAGTGCATCTAGCTGTAAATCCCCGATTCTCGTGTTAGAAAGTGCAAGTAGTTGTAAAACAGATTCTTAATCCGAGTTCTTTGACGTCAGGAAGGGCAACCGGTCGAAAACAATAGTGTATGATGTAAGAGGCTAGATACTGCCAGTTTTGCGTCAGGAAGGGCAACTAGTCTTAAAACAAAACAGATTCTTAATCCTAGTTCTTTGACGTCAGGAAGGGCAACCGGTCGGAAAAAATAGTGTATGATGTAAGAGGCTAGATACTGCCCGTTTTGCGTCAGGAAGGGCAACTAGTCTTAAAACAAATTCTTGCGATTTAAAAATCTTCTTAATCCGAGTTCTTTGACGTCAGGAAGGGCAACCGGTCGAAAACAATAGTGTATGATGTAAGAGGCTAGATACTACCAGTTTTGCGTCAGGAAGGGCAACTAGTCTTAAAAGAAAACAGATTCTTAATCCTAGTTCTTTGACGTCAGGAAGGGCAACCGGTCGGAAACAATAGTGTATGATGTAAGAGGCTAGATACTGCCAGTTTTGCGTCAGGAAGGGCAACTAGTCTTAAAACAAATTCTTGCGATTTAAAAATCTTCTTAATTCGAGTTCTTTGACGTCAGGAAGGGCAACCGGTCGAAAACAATAGTGTATGATGTAAGAGGCTAGATACTGCCAGTTTTGCGTTAGGAAGGGCAACTAGTCTTAAAAGAAAACAGATTCTTAATCCTAGTTCTTTGACGTCAGGAAGGGCAACCGGTCGGAAACAATAGTGTATGATGTAAGAGGCTAGATACTGCCAGTTTTGCGTCAGGAAGGGCAACTAGTCTTAAAACAAATTCTTGCGATTTAAAAATCTTCTTAATCCGAGTTCTTTGACGTCAGGAAGGGCAACCGGTCGAAAACAATAGTGTATGATGTAAGAGGCTAGATACTGCCAGTTTTGCGTCAGGAAGGGCAACTAGTCTTAAAAAAATTCTTGGGATTAAAAATTCTTAGTTTTGCGTCAGGAAGGGCATCCGGCTGTAAAACAATAGTTCGTGACACAGCGATTTATAATCTAAGAAGTGCATCTAGCTGTAAAAGAACGATTCTCGTGTTAAAAAGAGCATCTAGTTGTAAAACAGATTCTTAATCCGAGTTCTTTGACGTCAGGAAGGGTAACCGGTCGAAAACAATAGTGTATGATGTAAGAGGCTAGATACTGCCAGTTTTGCGTCAGGAAGGGTAACTAGGCTTAAAACAAATTCTTGCGATTAAAAAATCTTAGTTTTGCGTCAGGAAGGGCATCCGGCTGTAAAACAATAGTTCGTGATACAGCGATTTAAAATCTACGAAGTGCATCTAGCTGTAAATCCCCGATTCTCGTGTTAGAAAGTGCAAGTAGTTGTAAAACAGATTCTTAATCCGAGTTCTTTGACGTCAGGAAGGGCAACCGGTCGAAAACAATAGTGTATGATGTAAGAGGCTAGATACTGCCAGTTTTGCGTCAGGAAGGGCAACTAGTCTTAAAACAAAACAGATTCTTAATCCTAGTTCTTTGACGTCAGGAAGGGCAACCGGTCGGAAAAAATAGTGTATGATGTAAGAGGCTAGATACTGCCCGTTTTGCGTCAGGAAGGGCAACTAGTCTTAAAACAAATTCTTGCGATTTAAAAATCTTCTTAATCCGAGTTCTTTGACGTCAGGAAGGGCAACCGGTCGAAAACAATAGTGTATGATGTAAGAGGCTAGATACTGCCAGTTTTGCGTCAGGAAGGGCAACTAGTCTTAAAAGAAAACAGATTCTTAATCCTAGTTCTTTGACGTCAGGAAGGGCAACCGGTCGGAAACAATAGTGTATGATGTAAGAGGCTAGATACTGCCAGTTTTGCGTCAGGAAGGGCAACTAGTCTTAAAACAAATTCTTGCGATTTAAAAATCTTCTTAATTCGAGTTCTTTGACGTCAGGAAGGGCAACCGGTCGAAAACAATAGTGTATGATGTAAGAGGCTAGATACTGCCAGTTTTGCGTCAGGAAGGGCAACTAGTCTTAAAAAAATTCTTGGGATTAAAAATTCTTAGTTTTGCGTCAGGAAGGGCATCCGGCTGTAAAACAATAGTTCGTGACACAGCGATTTATAATCTAAGAAGTGCATCTAGCTGTAAAACAACTATTCTCGTGTTAAAAAGAGCATCTAGTTGTAAAACAGATTCTTAATCCGAGTTCTTTGACGTCAGGAAGGGTAACCGGTCGAAAACAATAGTGTATGATGTAAGAGGCTAGATACTGCCAGTTTTGCGTCAGGAAGGGTAACTAGGCTTAAAACAAATTCTTGCGATTAAAAAATCTTAGTTTTGCGTCAGGAAGGGCATCCGGCTGTAAAACAATAGTTCGTGATACAGCGATTTAAAATCTAAGAAGTGCATCTAGCTGTAAATCCCCGATTCTCGTGTTAGAAAGTGCAAGTAGTTGTAAAACAGATTCTTAATCCGAGTTCTTTGACGTCAGGAAGGGCAACCGGTCGAAAACAATAGTGTATGATGTAAGAGGCTAGATACTGCCAGTTTTGCGTCAGGAAGGGCAACTAGTCTTAAAACAAAACAGATTCTTAATCCTAGTTCTTTGACGTCAGGAAGGGCAACCGGTCGGAAAAAATAGTGTATGATGTAAGAGGCTAGATACTGCCCGTTTTGCGTCAGGAAGGGCAACTAGTCTTAAAACAAATTCTTGCGATTTAAAAATCTTCTTAATCCGAGTTCTTTGACGTCAGGAAGGGCAACCGGTCGAAAACAATAGTGTATGATGTAAGAGGCTAGATACTGCCAGTTTTGCGTTAGGAAGGGCAACTAGTCTTAAAAGAAAACAGATTCTTAATCCTAGTTCTTTGACGTCAGGAAGGGCAACCGGTCGGAAACAATAGTGTATGATGTAAGAGGCTAGATACTGCCAGTTTTGCGTCAGGAAGGGCAACTAGTCTTAAAACAAATTCTTGCGATTTAAAAATCTTCTTAATCCGAGTTCTTTGACGTCAGGAAGGGCAACCGGTCGAAAACAATAGTGTATGATGTAAGAGGCTAGATACTGCCAGTTTTGCGTCAGGAAGGGCAACTAGTCTTAAAAAAATTCTTGGGATTAAAAATTCTTAGTTTTGCGTCAGGAAGGGCATCCGGCTGTAAAACAATAGTTCGTGACACAGCGATTTATAATCTAAGAAGTGCATCTAGCTGTAAAAGAACGATTCTCGTGTTAAAAAGAGCATCTAGTTGTAAAACAGATTCTTAATCCGAGTTCTTTGACGTCAGGAAGGGTAACCGGTCGAAAACAATAGTGTATGATGTAAGAGGCTAGATACTGCCAGTTTTGCGTCAGGAAGGGTAACTAGGCTTAAAACAAATTCTTGCGATTAAAAAATCTTAGTTTTGCGTCAGGAAGGGCATCCGGCTGTAAAACAATAGTTCGTGATACAGCGATTGAAAATCTAAGAAGTGCATCTAGCTGTAAATCCCCGATTCTCGTGTTAGAAAGTGCAAGTAGTTGTAAAACAGATTCTTAATCCGAGTTCTTTGACGTCAGGAAGGGCAACCGGTCGAAAACAATAGTGTATGATGTAAGAGGCTAGATACTGCCAGTTTTGCGTCAGGAAGGGCAACTAGTCTTAAAACAAAACAGATTCTTAATCCTAGTTCTTTGACGTCAGGAAGGGCAACCGGTCGGAAAAAATAGTGTATGATGTAAGAGGCTAGATACTGCCCGTTTTGCGTCAGGAAGGGCAACTAGTCTTAAAACAAATTCTTGCGATTTAAAAATCTTCTTAATCCGAGTTCTTTGACGTCAGGAAGGGCAACCGGTCGAAAACAATAGTGTATGATGTAAGAGGCTAGATACTACCAGTTTTGCGTCAGGAAGGGCAACTAGTCTTAAAAGAAAACAGATTCTTAATCCTAGTTCTTTGACGTCAGGAAGGGCAACCGGTCGGAAACAATAGTGTATGATGTAAGAGGCTAGATACTGCCAGTTTTGCGTCAGGAAGGGCAACTAGTCTTAAAACAAATTCTTGCGATTTAAAAATCTTCTTAATTCGAGTTCTTTGACGTCAGGAAGGGCAACCGGTCGAAAACAATAGTGTATGATGTAAGAGGCTAGATACTGCCAGTTTTGCGTTAGGAAGGGCAACTAGTCTTAAAAGAAAACAGATTCTTAATCCTAGTTCTTTGACGTCAGGAAGGGCAACCGGTCGGAAACAATAGTGTATGATGTAAGAGGCTAGATACTGCCAGTTTTGCGTCAGGAAGGGCAACTAGTCTTAAAACAAAACAGATTCTTAATCCTAGTTCTTTGACGTCAGGAAGGGCAACCGGTCGGAAAAAATAGTGTATGATGTAAGAGGCTAGATACTGCCCGTTTTGCGTCAGGAAGGGCAACTAGTCTTAAAACAAATTCTTGCGATTTAAAAATCTTCTTAATCCGAGTTCTTTGACGTCAGGAAGGGCAACCGGTCGAAAACAATAGTGTATGATGTAAGAGGCTAGATACTGCCAGTTTTGCGTTAGGAAGGGCAACTAGTCTTAAAAGAAAACAGATTCTTAATCCTAGTTCTTTGACGTCAGGAAGGGCAACCGGTCGGAAACAATAGTGTATGATGTAAGAGGCTAGATACTGCCAGTTTTGCGTCAGGAAGGGCAACTAGTCTTAAAACAAATTCTTGCGATTTAAAAATCTTCTTAATCCGAGTTCTTTGACGTCAGGAAGGGCAACCGGTCGAAAACAATAGTGTATGATGTAAGAGGCTAGATACTGCCAGTTTTGCGTCAGGAAGGGCAACTAGTCTTAAAAAAATTCTTGGGATTAAAAATTCTTAGTTTTGCGTCAGGAAGGGCATCCGGCTGTAAAACAATAGTTCGTGACACAGCGATTTATAATCTAAGAAGTGCATCTAGCTGTAAAAGAACGATTCTCGTGTTAAAAAGAGCATCTAGTTGTAAAACAGATTCTTAATCCGAGTTCTTTGACGTCAGGAAGGGTAACCGGTCGAAAACAATAGTGTATGATGTAAGAGGCTAGATACTGCCAGTTTTGCGTCAGGAAGGGTAACTAGGCTTAAAACAAATTCTTGCGATTAAAAAATCTTAGTTTTGCGTCAGGAAGGGCATCCGGCTGTAAAACAATAGTTCGCGATACAGCGATTGAAAATCTAAGAAGTGCATCTAGCTGTAAATCCCCGATTCTCGTGTTAGAAAGTGCAAGTAGTTGTAAAACAGATTCTTAATCCGAGTTCTTTGACGTCAGGAAGGGCAACCGGTCGAAAACAATAGTGTATGATGTAAGAGGCTAGATACTGCCAGTTTTGCGTCAGGAAGGGCAACTAGTCTTAAAACAAAACAGATTCTTAATCCTAGTTCTTTGACGTCAGGAAGGGCAACCGGTCGGAAAAAATAGTGTATGATGTAAGAGGCTAGATACTGCCCGTTTTGCGTCAGGAAGGGCAACTAGTCTTAAAACAAATTCTTGCGATTTAAAAATCTTCTTAATCCGAGTTCTTTGACGTCAGGAAGGGCAACCGGTCGAAAACAATAGTGTATGATGTAAGAGGCTAGATACTACCAGTTTTGCGTCAGGAAGGGCAACTAGTCTTAAAAGAAAACAGATTCTTAATCCTAGTTCTTTGACGTCAGGAAGGGCAACCGGTCGGAAACAATAGTGTATGATGTAAGAGGCTAGATACTGCCAGTTTTGCGTCAGGAAGGGCAACTAGTCTTAAAACAAATTCTTGCGATTTAAAAATCTTCTTAATTCGAGTTCTTTGACGTCAGGAAGGGCAACCGGTCGAAAACAATAGTGTATGATGTAAGAGGCTAGATACTGCCAGTTTTGCGTTAGGAAGGGCAACTAGTCTTAAAAGAAAACAGATTCTTAATCCTAGTTCTTTGACGTCAGGAAGGGCAACCGGTCGGAAACAATAGTGTATGATGTAAGAGGCTAGATACTGCCAGTTTTGCGTCAGGAAGGGCAACTAGTCTTAAAACAAATTCTTGCGATTTAAAAATCTTCTTAATCCGAGTTCTTTGACGTCAGGAAGGGCAACCGGTCGAAAACAATAGTGTATGATGTAAGAGGCTAGATACTGCCAGTTTTGCGTCAGGAAGGGCAACTAGTCTTAAAAAAATTCTTGGGATTAAAAATTCTTAGTTTTGCGTCAGGAAGGGCATCCGGCTGTAAAACAATAGTTCGTGACACAGCGATTTATAATCTAAGAAGTGCATCTAGCTGTAAAAGAACGATTCTCGTGTTAAAAAGAGCATCTAGTTGTAAAACAGATTCTTAATCCGAGTTCTTTGACGTCAGGAAGGGTAACCGGTCGAAAACAATAGTGTATGATGTAAGAGGCTAGATACTGCCAGTTTTGCGTCAGGAAGGGTAACTAGGCTTAAAACAAATTCTTGCGATTAAAAAATCTTAGTTTTGCGTCAGGAAGGGCATCCGGCTGTAAAACAATAGTTCGTGATACAGCGATTTAAAATCTACGAAGTGCATCTAGCTGTAAATCCCCGATTCTCGTGTTAGAAAGTGCAAGTAGTTGTAAAACAGATTCTTAATCCGAGTTCTTTGACGTCAGGAAGGGCAACCGGTCGAAAACAATAGTGTATGATGTAAGAGGCTAGATACTGCCAGTTTTGCGTCAGGAAGGGCAACTAGTCTTAAAACAAAACAGATTCTTAATCCTAGTTCTTTGACGTCAGGAAGGGCAACCGGTCGGAAAAAATAGTGTATGATGTAAGAGGCTAGATACTGCCCGTTTTGCGTCAGGAAGGGCAACTAGTCTTAAAACAAATTCTTGCGATTTAAAAATCTTCTTAATCCGAGTTCTTTGACGTCAGGAAGGGCAACCGGTCGAAAACAATAGTGTATGATGTAAGAGGCTAGATACTGCCAGTTTTGCGTCAGGAAGGGCAACTAGTCTTAAAAGAAAACAGATTCTTAATCCTAGTTCTTTGACGTCAGGAAGGGCAACCGGTCGGAAACAATAGTGTATGATGTAAGAGGCTAGATACTGCCAGTTTTGCGTCAGGAAGGGCAACTAGTCTTAAAACAAATTCTTGCGATTTAAAAATCTTCTTAATTCGAGTTCTTTGACGTCAGGAAGGGCAACCGGTCGAAAACAATAGTGTATGATGTAAGAGGCTAGATACTGCCAGTTTTGCGTCAGGAAGGGCAACTAGTCTTAAAAAAATTCTTGGGATTAAAAATTCTTAGTTTTGCGTCAGGAAGGGCATCCGGCTGTAAAACAATAGTTCGTGACACAGCGATTTATAATCTAAGAAGTGCATCTAGCTGTAAAACAACTATTCTCGTGTTAAAAAGAGCATCTAGTTGTAAAACAGATTCTTAATCCGAGTTCTTTGACGTCAGGAAGGGTAACCGGTCGAAAACAATAGTGTATGATGTAAGAGGCTAGATACTGCCAGTTTTGCGTCAGGAAGGGTAACTAGGCTTAAAACAAATTCTTGCGATTAAAAAATCTTAGTTTTGCGTCAGGAAGGGCATCCGGCTGTAAAACAATAGTTCGTGATACAGCGATTTAAAATCTAAGAAGTGCATCTAGCTGTAAATCCCCGATTCTCGTGTTAGAAAGTGCAAGTAGTTGTAAAACAGATTCTTAATCCGAGTTCTTTGACGTCAGGAAGGGCAACCGGTCGAAAACAATAGTGTATGATGTAAGAGGCTAGATACTGCCAGTTTTGCGTCAGGAAGGGCAACTAGTCTTAAAACAAAACAGATTCTTAATCCTAGTTCTTTGACGTCAGGAAGGGCAACCGGTCGGAAAAAATAGTGTATGATGTAAGAGGCTAGATACTGCCCGTTTTGCGTCAGGAAGGGCAACTAGTCTTAAAACAAATTCTTGCGATTTAAAAATCTTCTTAATCCGAGTTCTTTGACGTCAGGAAGGGCAACCGGTCGAAAACAATAGTGTATGATGTAAGAGGCTAGATACTGCCAGTTTTGCGTTAGGAAGGGCAACTAGTCTTAAAAGAAAACAGATTCTTAATCCTAGTTCTTTGACGTCAGGAAGGGCAACCGGTCGGAAACAATAGTGTATGATGTAAGAGGCTAGATACTGCCAGTTTTGCGTCAGGAAGGGCAACTAGTCTTAAAACAAATTCTTGCGATTTAAAAATCTTCTTAATCCGAGTTCTTTGACGTCAGGAAGGGCAACCGGTCGAAAACAATAGTGTATGATGTAAGAGGCTAGATACTGCCAGTTTTGCGTCAGGAAGGGCAACTAGTCTTAAAAAAATTCTTGGGATTAAAAATTCTTAGTTTTGCGTCAGGAAGGGCATCCGGCTGTAAAACAATAGTTCGTGACACAGCGATTTATAATCTAAGAAGTGCATCTAGCTGTAAAAGAACGATTCTCGTGTTAAAAAGAGCATCTAGTTGTAAAACAGATTCTTAATCCGAGTTCTTTGACGTCAGGAAGGGTAACCGGTCGAAAACAATAGTGTATGATGTAAGAGGCTAGATACTGCCAGTTTTGCGTCAGGAAGGGTAACTAGGCTTAAAACAAATTCTTGCGATTAAAAAATCTTAGTTTTGCGTCAGGAAGGGCATCCGGCTGTAAAACAATAGTTCGTGATACAGCGATTGAAAATCTAAGAAGTGCATCTAGCTGTAAATCCCCGATTCTCGTGTTAGAAAGTGCAAGTAGTTGTAAAACAGATTCTTAATCCGAGTTCTTTGACGTCAGGAAGGGCAACCGGTCGAAAACAATAGTGTATGATGTAAGAGGCTAGATACTGCCAGTTTTGCGTCAGGAAGGGCAACTAGTCTTAAAACAAAACAGATTCTTAATCCTAGTTCTTTGACGTCAGGAAGGGCAACCGGTCGGAAAAAATAGTGTATGATGTAAGAGGCTAGATACTGCCCGTTTTGCGTCAGGAAGGGCAACTAGTCTTAAAACAAATTCTTGCGATTTAAAAATCTTCTTAATCCGAGTTCTTTGACGTCAGGAAGGGCAACCGGTCGAAAACAATAGTGTATGATGTAAGAGGCTAGATACTACCAGTTTTGCGTCAGGAAGGGCAACTAGTCTTAAAAGAAAACAGATTCTTAATCCTAGTTCTTTGACGTCAGGAAGGGCAACCGGTCGGAAACAATAGTGTATGATGTAAGAGGCTAGATACTGCCAGTTTTGCGTCAGGAAGGGCAACTAGTCTTAAAACAAATTCTTGCGATTTAAAAATCTTCTTAATTCGAGTTCTTTGACGTCAGGAAGGGCAACCGGTCGAAAACAATAGTGTATGATGTAAGAGGCTAGATACTGCCAGTTTTGCGTTAGGAAGGGCAACTAGTCTTAAAAGAAAACAGATTCTTAATCCTAGTTCTTTGACGTCAGGAAGGGCAACCGGTCGGAAACAATAGTGTATGATGTAAGAGGCTAGATACTGCCAGTTTTGCGTCAGGAAGGGCAACTAGTCTTAAAACAAATTCTTGCGATTTAAAAATCTTCTTAATCCGAGTTCTTTGACGTCAGGAAGGGCAACCGGTCGAAAACAATAGTGTATGATGTAAGAGGCTAGATACTGCCAGTTTTGCGTCAGGAAGGGCAACTAGTCTTAAAAAAATTCTTGGGATTAAAAATTCTTAGTTTTGCGTCAGGAAGGGCATCCGGCTGTAAAACAATAGTTCGTGACACAGCGATTTATAATCTAAGAAGTGCATCTAGCTGTAAAAGAACGATTCTCGTGTTAAAAAGAGCATCTAGTTGTAAAACAGATTCTTAATCCGAGTTCTTTGACGTCAGGAAGGGTAACCGGTCGAAAACAATAGTGTATGATGTAAGAGGCTAGATACTGCCAGTTTTGCGTCAGGAAGGGTAACTAGGCTTAAAACAAATTCTTGCGATTAAAAAATCTTAGTTTTGCGTCAGGAAGGGCATCCGGCTGTAAAACAATAGTTCGTGATACAGCGATTTAAAATCTACGAAGTGCATCTAGCTGTAAATCCCCGATTCTCGTGTTAGAAAGTGCAAGTAGTTGTAAAACAGATTCTTAATCCGAGTTCTTTGACGTCAGGAAGGGCAACCGGTCGAAAACAATAGTGTATGATGTAAGAGGCTAGATACTGCCAGTTTTGCGTCAGGAAGGGCAACTAGTCTTAAAACAAAACAGATTCTTAATCCTAGTTCTTTGACGTCAGGAAGGGCAACCGGTCGGAAAAAATAGTGTATGATGTAAGAGGCTAGATACTGCCCGTTTTGCGTCAGGAAGGGCAACTAGTCTTAAAACAAATTCTTGCGATTTAAAAATCTTCTTAATCCGAGTTCTTTGACGTCAGGAAGGGCAACCGGTCGAAAACAATAGTGTATGATGTAAGAGGCTAGATACTGCCAGTTTTGCGTCAGGAAGGGCAACTAGTCTTAAAAGAAAACAGATTCTTAATCCTAGTTCTTTGACGTCAGGAAGGGCAACCGGTCGGAAACAATAGTGTATGATGTAAGAGGCTAGATACTGCCAGTTTTGCGTCAGGAAGGGCAACTAGTCTTAAAACAAATTCTTGCGATTTAAAAATCTTCTTAATTCGAGTTCTTTGACGTCAGGAAGGGCAACCGGTCGAAAACAATAGTGTATGATGTAAGAGGCTAGATACTGCCAGTTTTGCGTCAGGAAGGGCAACTAGTCTTAAAAAAATTCTTGGGATTAAAAATTCTTAGTTTTGCGTCAGGAAGGGCATCCGGCTGTAAAACAATAGTTCGTGACACAGCGATTTATAATCTAAGAAGTGCATCTAGCTGTAAAACAACTATTCTCGTGTTAAAAAGAGCATCTAGTTGTAAAACAGATTCTTAATCCGAGTTCTTTGACGTCAGGAAGGGTAACCGGTCGAAAACAATAGTGTATGATGTAAGAGGCTAGATACTGCCAGTTTTGCGTCAGGAAGGGTAACTAGGCTTAAAACAAATTCTTGCGATTAAAAAATCTTAGTTTTGCGTCAGGAAGGGCATCCGGCTGTAAAACAATAGTTCGTGATACAGCGATTTAAAATCTAAGAAGTGCATCTAGCTGTAAATCCCCGATTCTCGTGTTAGAAAGTGCAAGTAGTTGTAAAACAGATTCTTAATCCGAGTTCTTTGACGTCAGGAAGGGCAACCGGTCGAAAACAATAGTGTATGGTGTAAGAGGCTAGATACTGCCAGTTTTGCGTCAGGAAGGGCAACTAGTCTTAAAAGAAAACAGATTCTTAATCCTAGTTCTTTGACGTCAGGAAGGGCAACCGGTCGGAAACAATAGTGTATGATGTAAGAGGCTAGATACTGCCAGTTTTGCGTCAGGAAGGGCAACTAGTCTTAAAACAAATTCTTGCGATTTAAAAATCTTCTTAATTCGAGTTCTTTGACGTCAGGAAGGGCAACCGGTCGAAAACAATAGTGTATGATGTAAGAGGCTAGATACTGCCAGTTTTGCGTTAGGAAGGGCAACTAGTCTTAAAAGAAAACAGATTCTTAATCCTAGTTCTTTGACGTCAGGAAGGGCAACCGGTCGGAAACAATAGTGTATGATGTAAGAGGCTAGATACTGCCAGTTTTGCGTCAGGAAGGGCAACTAGTCTTAAAACAAATTCTTGCGATTTAAAAATCTTCTTAATCCGAGTTCTTTGACGTCAGGAAGGGCAACCGGTCGAAAACAATAGTGTATGATGTAAGAGGCTAGATACTGCCAGTTTTGCGTCAGGAAGGGCAACTAGTCTTAAAAAAATTCTTGGGATTAAAAATTCTTAGTTTTGCGTCAGGAAGGGCATCCGGCTGTAAAACAATAGTTCGTGACACAGCGATTTATAATCTAAGAAGTGCATCTAGCTGTAAAAGAACGATTCTCGTGTTAAAAAGAGCATCTAGTTGTAAAACAGATTCTTAATCCGAGTTCTTTGACGTCAGGAAGGGTAACCGGTCGAAAACAATAGTGTATGATGTAAGAGGCTAGATACTGCCAGTTTTGCGTCAGGAAGGGTAACTAGGCTTAAAACAAATTCTTGCGATTAAAAAATCTTAGTTTTGCGTCAGGAAGGGCATCCGGCTGTAAAACAATAGTTCGTGATACAGCGATTTAAAATCTACGAAGTGCATCTAGCTGTAAATCCCCGATTCTCGTGTTAGAAAGTGCAAGTAGTTGTAAAACAGATTCTTAATCCGAGTTCTTTGACGTCAGGAAGGGCAACCGGTCGAAAACAATAGTGTATGATGTAAGAGGCTAGATACTGCCAGTTTTGCGTCAGGAAGGGCAACTAGTCTTAAAACAAAACAGATTCTTAATCCTAGTTCTTTGACGTCAGGAAGGGCAACCGGTCGGAAAAAATAGTGTATGATGTAAGAGGCTAGATACTGCCCGTTTTGCGTCAGGAAGGGCAACTAGTCTTAAAACAAATTCTTGCGATTTAAAAATCTTCTTAATCCGAGTTCTTTGACGTCAGGAAGGGTAACCGGTCGAAAACAATAGTGTATGATGTAAGAGGCTAGATACTGCCAGTTTTGCGTCAGGAAGGGCAACTAGTCTTAAAAGAAAACAGATTCTTAATCCTAGTTCTTTGACTTCAGGAAGGGCAACCGGTCGGAAACAATAGTGTATGATGTAAGAGGCTAGATACTGCCAGTTTTGCGTCAGGAAGGGCAACTAGTCTTAAAACAAATTCTTGCGATTTAAAAATCTTCTTAATTCGAGTTCTTTGACGTCAGGAAGGGCAACCGGTCGAAAACAATAGTGTATGATGTAAGAGGCTAGATACTGCCAGTTTTGCGTCAGGAAGGGCAACTAGTCTTAAAAAAATTCTTGGGATTAAAAATTCTTAGTTTTGCGTCAGGAAGGGCATCCGGCTGTAAAACAATAGTTCGTGACACAGCGATTTATAATCTAAGAAGTGCATCTAGCTGTAAAACAACTAATCTCGTGTTAAAAAGAGCATCTAGTTGTAAAACAGATTCTTAATCCGAGTTCTTTGACGTCAGGAAGGGTAACCGGTCGAAAACAATAGTGTATGATGTAAGAGGCTAGATACTGCCAGTTTTGCGTCAGGAAGGGTAACTAGGCTTAAAACAAATTCTTGCGATTAAAAAAGCTTAGTTTTGCGTCAGGAAGGGCATCCGGCTGTAAAACAATAGTTCGTGATACAGCGATTTAAAATCTAAGAAGTGCATCTAGCTGTAAATCCCCGATTCTCGTGTTAGAAAGTGCAAGTAGTTGTAAAACAGATTCTTAATCCGAGTTCTTTGACGTCAGGAAGGGCAACCGGTCGAAAACAATAGTGTATGATGTAAGAGGCTAGATACTGCCAGTTTTCGTCAGGAAGGGCAACTAGTATTAAAACAAAACAGATTCTTAAACCTAGTTCTTTGACGTCAGGAAGGGCAACCGGTTCGAAACAATAGTGTATGATGTAAGAGGCTAGATATTGCCAGTTCTGCGTCAGGAAGGGCAACTAGTCTTAAAACAAATTCTTGCGATTTAAAAATCTTCTTAATCCGAGTTCTTTGACGTCAGGAAGGGCATCCGGCTGTAAAACAATAGTTCGTGATACAGCGATTTAAAATCTAAGAAGTGCATCTAGCTGTGAAACCCCGATTCTCGTGTTAAAAAGAGCATCTAGTTGTAAAACAGATTCTTAATCCGAGTTCTTTGACGTCAGGAAGGGTAACCGGTCGAAAACAATAGTGTATGATGTAAGAGGCTAGATACTGCCAGTTTTGCGTCAGGAAGGGTAACTAGTCTTAAAACAAATTCTTGCGATTTAAAAATCTTAGTTTTGCGTCAGGAAGGGCATCCGGCTGTAAAACAATAGTTCGTGATACAGCGATTTAAAATCTAAGAAGTGCATCTAGCTGTAAATCCCCGATTGTCGTGTTAGAAAGTGCATGTAGTTGTAAAACAGATTCTTAATCCGAGTTCTTTGATGTCAGGAAGGGCAACCGGTCGAAAACAATAGTGTATGATGTATGAGGCTAGATACTGCCAGTTTTGCGTCAGGAAGGGCAACTAGTCTTAAAACAAAACAGATTCTTAATCCTAGTTCTTTGACGTCAGGAAGGGCAACCGGTCGAAAACAATAGTATATGATGTAAGAGGTTAGATACTGCTAGTTTTGTTTTAGGAAGGGTATCTAGTCTTAAAACAAATTCTTGCGACTTAAAATCTTAGTTTTGAGTCAGGAAGGGCATCCGGCTGTAAAACAATAGTTCGTGATACAGCGATTTAAAATCTAAGAAGAGCATCTAGCTGTAAAACCCCGATTCTCGTGTTAAAAAGAGCATCTAGTTGTAAAACAGATTCTTAATCCGAGTTCTTTGACGTCAGGAAGGGCAACCGGTCGAAAACAATAGTGTATGATGTAAGAGGCTAGATACTGCCAGTTTTGCGTCAGGAAGGGCAACTAGTCTTAAAACAAATTCTTGCGATTTAAAAATATTAGTTTTGCGTCAGGAAGGGCATCCGGCTGTAAAACAATAGTTCGTGATGCAGCGATTAAAAATCTAAGAAGTGCATCTAGCTGTAAATCCCCGATTGTCGTGTTAGAAAGTGCAAGTAGTTGTAAAACAGATTCTTAATCCCAGTTCTTTGACGTCAGGAAGGGCAACCGGTCGAAAACCATAGTGTATGATGTAAGAGGCTAGATACTACCAGTTCTGCGTCAGGAAGGGCAACTAGTCTTAAAACAAATTCTTGCGATTTAAAATCTGTAAAACATATTTTTATTCCCAAGAGAATCGAACCCGAGACTGCCGGGTGAGAGGCAAGCACACTAAACCAAACTGTAGGCTATAGGTTACATTTTTTGTTCCACAGTCTTTGAAGCTGTATCGGCGCAGTCATTCAGTGCGAGGTGCGGAATGCATGTGTTGGCTGAAATTGTACACGCATCTTCCGGCTGTAGTAACCTTGAACGAAGACACTGCGTGGTGATAAGCTACTTGTAACTCGCGGAACGTCTTCTTAGCTGAGTAGCATTCAGCCCGTGTAAGCTCCTAATATAAAATATCATGATTGTACGGAGAGGTTAAAACACAGTGCCAGCATATAACCCACTCCTATCGAAAGAGCCTGCACGGCGCCGGCATGTAGGCTACTCCTGTTGAAGGAGTCTGTACAAGGTTTAACACCCCTCTATCAACAGCCCTTACTCAATGCTGGCTTTTTGCACGCCCTCGAAACTACCTAAGAATGTAATATACAATAGTAGGGAGAGGGTAAAACCCGGTGCCGGCACATGGCCTACTCCTACCGAAGAAGCCTGCACACAGCTTAACGCCTCCATCCGACAAATGAATCACCCTCAACACTCTTGTACTCACAATCATTTTCGAAGGAGTCTGCATAAGGTTTAACGTCCCCATCAACAGCCCTTACTTAATGCTAGCTTTTTTGCACACCCCGCCTCTTAGATCATACACCATAGTTTTACGACCGGTTACTCTTCCTGACTAGGATTTTAAATCGCAGTATACGCGATAAATTTGTTATAGCGGGTTTTATAACTAGATATCCCGGTACCGGCACATGGCCTACTCCTACCGAAGAAGCCTGCACAAGGCTTATTGCCTCCATCCGACAGATGAATCACCATCAACGTCTTGTACCCAAAATCATTTTCGAAGGAGTCTGCACAAGTTTTAACGCCCCCCCTATCAACAGCCCTTACTTAATGCTGGCTTTTTTGCACACCCCGCCTCTTAGATCATACACCATCATTTTACGACCGGTTACCCTTCCTGACTAGGATTTTAAATCGCAGTATACGCGATAAATTTGTTGTAGCGGGTTTTATAACTAGATATCCCAGTGCCGGCACATAGCCTACTCCTACCGAAGAAGCCTGCACACAGCTTAACGCCTCCATCCGACAAATGAATCACCCTCAACACTCTTGTACCCGCAATCATTCCCGCTACTTCGGGAGATAGCAGGTTCGAACTGCTACTGTCGGAAGCCGTAAAAAAAAATAGAAAATGCTAGGCGAGGGACGTGCGCGATCGTCATAGCGTGTAATTACATGAACTAGCTGGATGCCCTTCCTGACGGCATAAGTTGCCAGGATTTGAATCGCGGTATCCATCATTGTGTCTGACTTGCGTGTATGCAAGCTCACGCGTATTTTTTTGCTGAGATATCATGCTACTTCCGTTCGCCAGCTAGAGCGGAAACTCGCAGTACTGCGTCTATTTCGTCTTACAACTTGGAGGAGACAACATGTGTACATATAATTTATGATCTTTCATCCCCCTATTTTTTTTAGAAAAAAAGAGTAACGTGTATCAGTGTTCTAGTCGTGTTGCAATTACTAAGTGAGTGACCGAGTGAGTTGGCTACGCAGTGTGCTTTCTTGATTTTCGTATGACATATATCAGTGTATTTGCAATTACTAAGCGTCTTAGCAGTGCGATGAACGAGTTAGCTACGCGGTATAGATTTTTTATTTTCGTACTAAGCAAATCATTTGAAGTGTTGCCGAGTTAGCTGTGCGATATGTGCACAGTGTGTTTTCGATTTTCATACTAGACAAGTGATAGGTGAGATAGCTATGCGATATGTGCACAGTGTGTGTTCTTGATTTTTACACTAGGTAAATCATTGAAGTTGTACTTTTGCTCTGAACACATCAAACAATGTTCTTACAGTGTTCGATTCTAGCCTTGCTATGTTTCAATCTAATTTTCTTAGAACAAATGTATCCCCTAACATGTTGTATCGGATCACATGTTAAGGTTAACGACATCGAGTGCAGTGTTCGATTCTAGTCTTGTTATGTTTCAATCTAATTTTCTTAGAACAAAGGTATCCCCTAACATGTTGTACAGTGTTCGGTTCTGCTTGTTTAGTGATCTGAACACATCAATCAATGTTCTGATCACATGTTGTATCGAGTGCAGTGTTCAATTCTAGTCTTGTTATGTTTCAATCTGATCTTCTTAGAACAAAGGTATCCCCTAACATGTTGTACAGTGTTCGGTTCTAGTCTTGTTATGTTTCAATCTAATTTTCTTAGAACAAAGGTATCCCCTGACATGTTGTACAGTGTTCGGTTCTACTTGTTTAGTGATCTGAACACATCGATCAATGTTCTGATCACATGTTAAGGTTAACGACATCGAGTGTAGTGTTCGATTCTAGTCTTGTTATGTTTCAATCTAATTTTCTTAGAACAAAGGTATCCCCTAACATGTTGTACAGTGTTCGGTTCTACTTGTTTAGTGATCTGAACACGTCAATCAATGTTCTAATCACATGTTAAGGTTAAAGACATCGAGTGCAGTGTTCAATTCTAGTCTTGTTATGTTTCAATCTGATCTTCTTAGAACAAAGGTATCCCCTAACATGTTGTACAGCGTTCGATTCTACTTATGTAGAGTTCTGAACACACCAGACAATGTTTTAATCACATGTTGAAGTTAACGACATCGAGTGCAGGGTTCGATTCAAGTCTTGTTATGTTTCTTTCGTAATCCGCAAGTCTAAACATGCATATCGCTGTACACTCTTGCCTTCGCGATGCGTGTTCGATAAAGCTATGCCTTGATAGAGGAGGAGGAGGAGGAGGAGGAGGAGGCGGAGGTGGTAGGGGAGGAGGAGGAGGAGGAGGAAGAGCAGGAGGTAGAGGAGGTGTCGTATAATCTCCTTCAAGGTAGTAGATGAGAGGTTAGGTTAGCGAATGCACTAATGTTTAATGATGATAGCTAACAGAATTTCAAATTATCCGTCACCACAATCCAAAGGGGTAGCAGCACGGTGCTCTGTTGATTAAAGATGGGATCTAGATAGAATTTCAAATTGCCGCCACCACATGTTAAATGTATGTAGCTAGAGATAGCAGTACGATGCTCTATTGAATAAAGATGGTGGATGATAGCTAACGGAAGTTTTTTTTTCAAATTATCCGCTACCACATGTTAAATGTATGTAGCTAAAGATAGCAGTACGATGCTTTGTTGATTAAAGATGACGGATGACAAGTAACAGAACTTTTCAAATTGCCCGCTACTACAGAGAGCAGCACGGTGCTCTGTAGATTAAAGATGGCGGATGACAGCTGAAGAAATTACCCACATGATAGCAGCACAGTGCTTGGCGGATGATAGCTGTCAAAAAAGCACGTGGCTTTGTTTACTAAACAAGAGCACGTGGAATTTGCCACCACCACATTTCAAAGGTATCTAGCTAAAGATGGCAGCACGGTGCTCTCTTGATTAAAGATGGCGGATGACAGCTGTCAAAAAGCATGTGAGTTTGTAAAGCACGTGGAGTTTGCCACCGGCATAAAGAGGGCAGCACGGTGCTCTCTGGCGGTTGACAGCTGTCAGAAAAGCACATGGGTTTGTTTCCAAACAAGAGCGTGTAGAATTTACCACCACCACATAGAGGGCAGCACGTTGCTCTCTGGATTAAAGATGGCGGATGATAGCTGACAAAAAAGCGCATAGGTTTGTTTCCAAACAGGAGCATAAAGAATTTTTCAAATTGCCGCAACTACATTTCAAAGGTCTCTAGCTAAAGAGTGCAGCACTGAGGTTTGCGATGCAAGATGGCGGATGACAGCTGTGACGTACCACATTTCAAAGGTAAGTAGCTAAAGAGGGCAGCACGGTGCTCTCTGGATTAAAGATGGCGGTTGACAGCTGCACGTGGCTTTGTTTCCAAACAAGAGCACGTGGAATTTGCCGCCACTACATTTCAAAGGTATCTAGCTAAAGAGTGCAGCACTGAGGTTTGCGATGCAAGATGGCGGATGACAGCTGTGACGTACCACATTTCAAAGGTAAGTAGCTAAAGAGGGCAGCACGGTGCTCTCTGGATTAAAGATGGCGGATGACAGCTGTCAAGAAAGCACGTGGCTTTGTTTCCAAACAAGAGCATAAAGAATTTGCCGCCACTACATTTCAAAGGTATCTAGCTAAAGAGTGCAGCACTGAGGTTTCGGATGCAAGATGGCGGATGACAGCTGTGACGTACCACATTTCAAAGGTAAGTAGCTAAAGATGGCAGCACTGTGCTCTGTAGTTTAAAGATGGTGGGTGACAGCAGTCAAAAAAATTCACGTGGCTTTGTTTATCTCACGCTAGTGAGGTTAAGTTGGTAGCACTAACGTTTAGGCCCGCCAAGATGGCAGCACTGCCGATGACAGGTGACGAATTTACATCTACTACGATAAAGAGGGCAGCACAGGGCTCTTTAGTTTAAAGATGGCGGATGACAGCTGTCAAAAAGCACGTGGCTTTGTTTACCACGCGCTAGTTAGGTTAAGTTGGTACTACTGAGGTTTAGGCCCGTCAAGATGGCAGTACTGATGTTAGCGATGCGTTGTTGTCTGTCAAAAAGCACGTGGCTGTCAAAAAACACGTGGCTTTGTTTACCTCGCGCTAGTTAGGTTAAGTTGGCACTACTGAGGTTTAGGCCCGTCAAGATGGCAGTACTGAGGTTAGCGATGCGTAGTTGTCTGTCAAAAAGCACGTGGCTGTCAAAAAACACGTGGCTTTGTTTACCTCAGGCTAGTTAGGTTAAGTTGGCACTACTGAGGTTTAGGCCCGTCAAGATGGCAGCAGTGAGGTTAGCGATGCGTTTTTGTCGATGACAGCTGTCAAAAAGCACGTGGCTTTGTTTACAAATTCAAATCTCGCGCCAAAATTCAAATTTCCCGCCAAAATTCAAATTCCCGCCAGAATTCAAATTTCCCGTGGGAGGAGGCCGCAGAACTTTCCAATTATACTACTATATTCCGTGCCTAGTTTCGTAGGAATGTTTGGCTACTGCTGAAATATCTGTGTTTTGGTTCTTGGTGTGACGGATATGTTCTTTTAGGCGGGTGGAGATCAGACGTTTTGTCTCACCTACATAACAAGCTCCGCAGCTACATTCAATGTGATACACTCCAGGGGCCTGTAATTCTATTGTGTCTTTTACTGGTGGTAGATAACGGGCTAGCTTACGGTGAGGTTTATAGATAGTTTTATGTTGTATTTGTCCAGTATCTTGCCGATCCTGTCTGTAGTGTTTTTAATGTATGGCAGTATCGCTGTTTTCTGGCGGTTCAGTTCTTCTTTCCCGTTGTTTTCTCCTGCGGCGGCCTTTTCTTTGTTCTCTTCTGATTTTTTAAGGCCTTGTCGGATGTTATTGAGCGAGTAGCCATTTTCCTAAGGGTTTCCGTGAGGTGTTCTTTTTCTTCCTCGAGGTGCTCTGCGTCAGATATCGCTATGCCCCTGTTCACTAGTGATGTTAGGACAGCCTGCTTTTATGATGGGTGATGATGAGACGAGGCGTGTAGGTACCTGTCTGTGTGAGTGGGTTTCCTGTATACTGCGCGACTCAGCGTCCCATTGGGGTTACGTATTACTAGCACATCCAGGAACGGTAGTTTTCCGTCTACTTCTACGTCTACGTCTACTTCTGTCTGTCTAATATTAGACCAGAAACTTCCAGAAGACCTGTCAACACTGGCTAAAGAATGCCTTAGCGCCACTTATTTCTATTTCAACGGGGAGTTCTACGAACAGACAGAAGGGGCCGCGATGGGGTCGCCACTCTCTCCAATAATAGCAAACATGTATATGGAACACTTCGAACACAAAGCCTTCGCTACATCTGCCCTGAAACGGAAATGTTTTCTCCGTTTTGTGGACGACACTTTTGTAATCTGGCCTCACGGGAGCAATAACCTACAGCTATTTCTCGACCATCTCAACTCCATACACGTAAATATTCAGTTCGTCATGGAAATAGAAGTAGACGGAAAACTACCGTTCCTGGATGTGCTAGTAATACGTAACCCCAATGGGACGCTGAGTCGCGCAGTATACAGGAAACCCACTCACACAGACAGGTACCTACACGCCTCGTCTCATCATCACCCATCACAAAAGCAGGCTGTCCTAACATCACTAGTGAACAGGGCCATAGCGATATCTGACGCAGAGCACCTCGAGGAAGAAAAAGAACACCTCACGGAAACCCTCAGGAAAAATGGCTACTCGCTCAATAACATCCGACGAGTCCTTAAAAAATCAGAAGAGAACAAAGAAAAGGCCGACGCAGGAGAAAACAACGGGAAAGAAGAACTGACCCACCAGAAAACAGCGATACTGCCATACATTAAAAACACTACAGACAGGATCGGCAAGATACTGGACAAATACAACATAAAAACTATCTATAAACCTCACCGTAAGCTAGCCCGTTATCTACCACCAGTAAAAGACACAATAGAATTACAGGCCCCTGGAGTGTATCACATTGAATGTAGCTGCGGAGCTTGTTATGTAGGTGAGACAAAACGTCTGATCTCCACCCGCCTAAAAGAACATATCCGTCACACCAAGAACCAAAACACAGATATTTCAGCAGTAGCCAAGCATTCCTACGAAACTAGGCACGGAATATCATTCGACAAGACCAAGATCCTAGCAGCTATCCCTTGGAATCTGGAAAGGAAAATCCGCGAGGCTATCGAAATCAAGAAACATCCGAACAACATAAATTTTGAAGAAGGATACAAAATCAGTAATTCTTGGATGCCTATCATTCATAGTTTAAGACATACAGACCACAACATAAACACACGGACCGCAACCCCATTACATAACAGCGCGGGCAAGCCCCCTCTACCTGGCTGTGACATATACTTTCCAGAAGTCTCGCGAGACAGCCAGGGCTTACGTCAGCCAGAAAGGCTAGGATATAAAAGGCCAAGATCCAGGCCACTCTAGTAGTGTAATTTCTGCCTGGGAGACTGATTACCTCGGATCGAGTAGGGGTATTTCAGTCGCCTTGACAAAGAATACTGCAATGTATTCGAAACGTCGGCAAACTGTACGTGATATGCGTACAATTACTACACGGTTCAACCCGGAAATTAAATTAAATAATTCTTCACACCGTGGAAGCTTCACTTCTAAGATATTCTATCTAATGTTTGTCCTGTGATTCCTAATATTGTTATTGAAGAAGAATTTCTCAAACTCGGCATTAAACCAATGCCAAAGATATCACCTATTAGAGCAGGTTTAACAATCCCTGAATTTTCTCACATTTTCAGTTTTCGGAGACAGATTTAAGTTCAAAATGAAGACTTTAACAAACTTCCAGACTCACTCTAAATCGAATATGAGGGTACCAATTACTGGATTTATTGATCCTCTGACACACCCACCTACTTTCTTTATAAAACTGAGAGCACTTAGCTAGAAACTGTCCTGATAATGATGAAATAATAAAATGAAGGCTCCTCATTAAATCAAAACAGTCATTCTCGTGGAACTGTCAAGAAAATATTACCTGTACCCCATCACAAACTACTCTTCAGATTTCTCTTCAGTGTTCTCAAAATCAAAACTGTGGGCCTTTACCCTCAGTCGAAACGCTTCTAACCTCTCCTTTGGAATGTCCTCAAAACCCCTCATGTGTTCATCTTGCTGGATCAAAGAGGCCAATATCACTATCTAGCAGTGAAAGTACAGACAGAAAAGATATTGATTTTAAGAAATCTCCCCTAACAACTGAACCTAAGACAAGTGAACAGGCAGGGAAACACAAGACAAAACAAACTTATAAGAAATCAAGGACAGAAAAAGAAAGCACAATTATTAGTGATATGCTTAAGCCAATTAAGCAAGTTCTAGAAGCCAACCCTCAGTCCTTTCCCCTCAGTTACTTACAACTCCAATCCTTTTTTGAAAACAGTATTGGAGTTAATGACATATCAAAACTAACTTCCAACTACTCCCAAGATCTAGTGGGTTTAGCCCAAGCCCTTCTAAAACTATATACATACTACACTGAAAAATCCATTAAGAACAGGAGTACTCAAATAGTCAAGAAACTGCTTAAGGCTAGCAGTGAAAACCGAGGTGAAACAATTAACAGTTTAGGTACAGATTACTCCAGCGATGACTCTCCTTCCCTCACATAATGATGATAAAATTCCCTCTACACTTGTTTGTCATTCTTATGACTATATCATCACTTCAATGGAACCTCAACAGTTTTCGATCACAGCGAGAGTATTTACAACTTCTACTAAATAAACATCAGCCTTCAGTTGTCGGTCTACAAGAAACTAACTTTAGAGACAACTTTCTTTCCCATTTAAGACAGTTCAACGTACATTATAAAAACCGAATTAATCCAAATCATCAGACTTGAGTGTGTACAGCTACCATCCCAGACCTATCGTCGGGCTCACTTGAAATCTGTACACCCTAACCCTAATCATTATGTACATGATGCCTTCCAAATTCTATCGTCGGGCGTGACCTAGGACGTCTCATCACCAGTGACTCCAAGAATAACACGTGACGTCCTAAATCTATCGTCGGGCGTCAAAGTGGGTCGTACTACGTCTCCCTTAACATATCAGGCGAACAGCAATTTCAAACAAACTCTGATATTCAACACTAAATTTGGTCAGACAAATACCACACGACGGAACCAACGTCTCTATTATCAAAGGAATGCAAGTCGGAATACAGTAAATATCTACCTCTCAAAAAAATACAGTAAGTGTCTACCTCATTATAATATGTGAATTCAAAAATAAATAGACGTGACGAACGATTCTCCACCTCGAACACAATCTCAGCCTGTGCACTGAAGTGTTAGGAAAGCAAACGAAAATTCCCAACACACGTTTACCCTTTTAGTGGATGCCTTCAAAATAATAATCATCACCACCGCATTCGAAATTCTCAGATCGCCTATCATCAATTCCAACCATCTTATCAATGACTTCTCCAGTGAACAAATTCAATATAACCCAACCGTGTGTCCAAAGTGCTCGTTAATCCTTGAGGCCGCTCATTATCTTAACAAAAATCACTGGATGTTTACTACCCAGACCTTAACATTTTACTATAGTCGTTTTCACTTGGAATCGTTCTATAAATTTACAAGGCTTCACACCATAGTCGTCTCAAATTCGGATTGATTGCGGAAAACAATACAGCCTGTCTCCACACAGCCTGTTTCCTAAATACTTCCTCTACAAAATACAGCGTGTCTTAACACACTTTCTCATCGCTTTATTCCAGCGGTATCCCTTCTCTCTCATCTCCACGTACATATAAATCCATCGCTCTCAATCCCTTTTCCTTCACGACCCTTTTTCATACTTCGATCCCCTGGTGAAAACGACAACCATTATTAAACACATCTCTTACTTTACTATTATTCCGATTTCGAACCTCAAGAGTCCAAGAGCACACATCGACCTTTCGCAACACTGGTATACACGATGTCTCAAAATTTTCTTCCCATTAATAACTGTGACTCTAACAAATTTTATTGACATTATCTAAATATGCTTACGATCCTTGCAAATATAACTGGTTCAATGCAATTTAACAGAGAAGAATTTCCTTATCCCGCGGTAGGCATTATTATTATTATTATTATTATTATTATTATTATTATTATTATTATTATCGACCAGCATTTCTGAATGCAACTGACACCTGAGATTAAGATATTCGCCACGACAAATTTACACTTATAACGTTCACAAATCCGCACTTTGAATGATATCTCATCTCAACACAAAATTTTAAGCGTCGCATTTTACCGTACCGTTCTTGACACGAATTTTACACACTGAAATTTTCACACGCTGACGAAAATTTACAACGCCTTTCGCCTGATAAATACGAATATCAACCCGACAAGCATCTGGAAAATTTGTTTAGGACAGACAGTAACTAACTAACTACAACATAATATAAAATAGACAGACCTGCACACTGGTGACATTCTCAGCATTCTGGTTACATCCTCACCAGCACCTCGTACTTAGCCACTCATTTTCACAGATAACATTTTCATTTTCAAAATCTCACTCATCCAAACACTACCCTTCACACACACGAGATTAAAATTACCATATAAATAATGCACTTTCTCTGTAACTTGCACCACGAACTTCCCTCGTCCTGCAGTCGACTACAACTGTCTGATGCTTTCTCAGAGTGGTTTCTCTCTCCGTTGTTTCAATCAGAACAGGTGTTCCACCGATAAAGGGAGCAGAACTCCTCTGCGTAGCTTCCCCCAGACCTTCTTCACTTACAAGAGTACATGAAATGATAAAATATCAAATCTGCTGTGTATATTTCAACCAGCCTACACCTTCTCAGTTCGTCTGCAAACGCTCAGAACTTCTGCAATCACTTTCTCTCCTTAACCAAATATATGGACCTTAGCCACGAACATGAATTTAATTATTGTCTGTCAATCTGGCGCGAATTTCCCAAGATGACGGGCACAAGCTCCCGCAGCTCCAAGTTCCAGATCGACACTGAAAAATCTACGGTGGGGGGTTTCTTTTATAATTTCCGGAAACACTATCCCCTCTATGAGGCTTGGTTGTGTAATCTGCCAATTTTGCTTCTAATAACCCGATTTTGATAAGACTTGTCCCAGAACTCCGGACAGACTTGCACTTATGTTCGATGTTAATTTTATAATTTTTCTACACTCACAACAGGAGGAATAAATTGTTTCTGCCCGTGCGTTTCGCGCGTTTTCTTCTGCCCATGACCTTGGCACGTGTAGCTGGTTCGCTGATCTCACGCTAACATGCACTTGGGCTTAACTGCATTTAAAGTTTTCCCTGGTGTCACTAACTTCACAGAGGGTGTATGAATAATTTTGCTTAGTTATTTCTTCATTTACTATATTATCAAAATCCCTCGTTGTGCAGAATTCCACGACTTTAAAGAATTGTTGGGCACTCGAGTCCCACCGAGGTGTCCCGGCAATTCACGAGCTCGCCGTGAGGAAGAACCTTTCCACGCGACATCGGGGCTCGTAGGAGCGCAAAAATGGCTGCCCTCAAACATACAGTAGTTTCTGAATACCAAATAAATATTTGAGAAAAATAAAAATTTTTCTCACCGTAGAATTATGGGTTCAATATGATATGGCACAATACGGATTACGAGACCTCTTCACAGTTTTTTCAGGTGAACTGTATGTTCATAAACAGGCCATGATTCATATTTCAAAAGCAAGATACATTAACTAATTTATAATATTCTCTGATTCCAAAAGTGCATTATTTAATACAAAAGCCATCAACAACACACCTCCTTGTTAAGGAAATTCAAATGCTCTACCAATATTGTAGGAAGGAACGCTATTTTTATGTGGATACCACCTCACAGAGGAATACCAGGCAACGAATCAGCTGATCAAGCAGCAAAAGAGTCTACTAGTATTCCAATCACCGACCCCAAAATTGCCACTCCACATTTTGATATCTTGACTTACATCAAAATCTATATATATAAAAGCAAGTCGGTCTGGAGTGATCTAAATACACTGACTGACAGAGCAAATGCAACACCAAGAAGGAGTGGTCAGAACTTTATGCCAATTGCAGGGTAGACTGACGTCACTGAGGTATGCTCATGATGTGAAATGCGCCGCTGTGCTGCGCACGTAGCGAACGATAAATGGGACACGGCGTTGGCGAATGGCCCACTTCGTACCGTGATTTCTCAGCCGACAGTCATTGTAGAACGTGTTGTCGTGTGCCACAGGACACGTGTATAGCTAAGAATGCCAGGCCGCCGTCAACGGAGGCATTTCCAGCAGACAAGACGACTTTACGAGGGGTATGGTGATCGGGCTGAGAAGGGCAGGTTGGTCGCTTCGTCAAATCGCAGCCGATACCCATAGGGATGTGTCCACGGTGCAGCGCCTGTGGCGAAGATGGTTGGCGCAGGGACATGTGGCACGTGCGAGGGGTCCAGGCGCAGCCCGAGTGACGTCAGCACGCGAGGATCGGCGCATCCGCCGCCAAGCGGTGGCAGCCCCGCACGCCACGTCAACCGCCATTCTTCAGCATGTGCAAGACACCCTGGCTGTTCCAATATCGACCAGAACAATTTCCCGTCGATTGGTTGAAGGAGGCCTGCACTCCCGGCGTCCGCTCAGAAGACTACCATTGACTCCACAGCATAGACGTGCACGCCTGGCATGGTGCCGGGCTAGAGCGACTTGGATGAGGGAATGGCGGAACGTCGTGTTCTCCGATGAGTCACGCTTCTGTTCTGTCAGTGATAGTCACCGCAGACGAGTGTGGCGTCGGCGTGGAGAAAGGTCAAATCCGGCAGTAACTGTGGAGCGCCCTACCGCTAGACAACGCGGCATCATGGTTTGGGGCGCTATTGCGTATGATTCCACGTCACCTCTAGTGCGTATTCAAGGCACGTTAAATGCCCACCGCTACGTGCAGCATGTGCTGCGGCCGGTGGCACTCCCGTACCTTCAGGGGCTGCCCAATGCTCTGTTTCAGCAGGATAATGCCCGCCCACACACTACTCGCATCTCCTAACAGGCTCTACGAGGTGTACAGATGCTTCCGTGGCCAGCGTACTCTCCGGATCTCTCACCAATCGAACACGTGTGGGATCTCATTGGACGCCGTTTGCAAACTCTGCCCTAGCCTCGTACGGACGACCAACTGTGGCAAATGGTTGACAGAGAATGGAGAACCATCCCTCAGGACACCATCCGCACTCTTATTGACTCTGTACCTCGACGTGTTTCTGCGTGCATCGCTGCTCGCGGTGGTCCTACATCCTACTGAGTCGATGCCGTGCGCATTGTGTAACCTGCATATCGGTTTGCAATAAGCATCAATCATTCGTCCGTGCCGTCTCCGTTTTTTCCCCAACTTTCATCCCTTTCGAACCACTCCTTCTTGGTGTTGCATTTGCTCTGTCAGTCAGTGTATATATAAAGGTATAAAAATGAAAATAGATGTGAGTTAATGAGGCACTTGCAGAAATCTCAGAAATTTGGAACTTGGTACCGGAGAAGCTAGAATAATCGAAAATTCTCAAAATTCCCTGAAGGGGCACGCTGGGGGGAGGGCTTCGAAGTTTGGGATCAGCATAAGAACGCAGTAGTATAATTTATCCAAAGTGACAATCTATACGTTTCGTGTGCTTAAAAAATTTCAGAAATTTCCTAAGTTTTATCCCCCATCCCCCCAAATCAAGATGACGGCACAACCTGGCAGACTAGGCATAAAATTGAAATTTGGCGAAATTATAGCTTTTGGCCTCTAACCGACGGAAAAATTCCAAGATGTTCAAATTTTTCACTTTTAACCCCCAAATATATCGAAATATTGAGGCATTTTTAATGACTGCAGACATTCCTTTGGAGGTATTTGTTGGCTAAACGGTAAGTCGTATCAATTTTAAGTGATATACAACTTTGGTCTTATCAGTGGCGGCCGGTCAGTACGTGCTACCGGGCTCCAGCACGTAGCTTGGAACTGTAAGGAATATTATTTATGTACAGTACAATTATCCTGGTGCCTTTTCCTTGTTTTGAGTACGATATGAATTTGTGTTTTGTGAAAATCAGGACGAGATCCATCGAACACCTAGCGCCGTTCTCCCGGGGAACAAGGCTCGTGCTCATGTGAAGTGAGCCCTTGCCTGTAGCCTGAAGGAAGCAATACGCAGGCGCAGCCAAGCTTGCAACACTCCCCCTAGCCGGCGGAGTATACCGTAAACCGGGATCAACTTTCACTGATCCCGTTTATAGTTACTTCCTCTCCCGCAAGGGGGTAGAACTACTCGATGTCTCCTGCTACCCGGAGCGCAGCGAGGGATCCAGTCGGCCGTGCTTATGTTGAACGTGGTAAGCGAATCTGCCACTAGAGAGTAGCATCGTCTGGGTTCGAAAGTAAAGAGTAAGTGGAGGCAATCTATCTCACGCATGCTTATTAAAATATCCATCTTCCTTTTGTGTCAAAAATAAGGAATTCGTAGGTGAGTGAAAGAATCTTTGACTGACCCTAAATGTTATCCCGCATTACAATGTAATTAACTCTGGTGAAATGAAATAGCGTATGGCTTTTAGTGCCGGAAGTATCCGAGGACATGTTCGACTCGCTAGATGCAGATCTTTTGATTTGACGCCCATAGGCGACCTGCGAGTCGTGATGAGGATGAAATGATGATGACGACAACACGTACACCCAATGATGGTTAAAATTCCAGACCCTGCCGGGAATCGAACCCGGGATCCCTGTGACCAAAGGCCAGCGCGCTAACCATTTAGCCATGGAGCCGGACATTTACTCTGGTAATAGGGGAGGTCTCAATGAATCAGTTGGCAGCTCTTTCAGTTGCTTTGTGCGGTTTTTAATCTCGCGGTTATATTACTGGTGCGTGTTTTTTCTGTCATTGTGTTAGTGCTAAAGTTTATACGAAGATTTATCAAATTATTTATCCACTGCAGTGTATATAAAGTGAAATTAAATTAGTGTTCTTAGTGGGGATCTATATTCCCACGATTCTATTTGCACTGATGTAAGTTGCGCCATTAGGTTAGTAAAAACAATATTTCTCCAATGAATTATTTATCTCGTAGACAGTTGTCAAAGAATTCATCTGCTTCCAAATTAATGTTGTTTTTGTTTGTTCTGAGTTATAAATTGTGAGAAAAGTTGTATTAGTAGTAGTAGTAGTAGTAGTAGTAGTAGTAGTAGTAGTAGTAGTAGTAGTAGTAGTAGTAGTAGTAGTATTTTGTAGCACGTAGGACGATTTTTTCACGAGCCGCCACTGGGTCTTATGACGTTTTGTCGTATCTCTCTCCCTCATACGTTAAATTAAGCTCTCTTTCTGGATTGTGCCTAAATTTTGCACCTTGTCAAACTATACAGGCAATGGAAATTCAAAACACGAAAAGAGCGAGAACGGAACACATTACAAGCGATAATGCTGAACAGTCAGCTAAATGCTACTCCGAAGTGCAGGCACGAGAGAAGATATTAAAGAAATAGTGAATATTAAAGGAATAAAGTTAAAACGTCAAATTTCAACGTCCTGTCACATCAACGAACTCCTAAATTAGCGAGCAGGAACTATTAAGAATACAGTAGTAGCTAAGAACATAAACTTTTTCGCAGATATGCGTACACACTCCTAAGGGGTTGTGACCGCCAGGATGTCTCAGAAACTGCTTGAAGTACGAGTTGAAATTTCGCGTGTTTGTTACTATTCTATGTCATTTTCAGTGTCCTTCCACGGTTCTCTTCGTCTTGTCGAGGCTCTCCTTCCACATGGTGGATGTACAAGAGAGCATAAACTTGTCAATAACAGAGAGTTAGGTGATAATATGAGCACGTATTGACGAATAATGATTTACAAGCATTAACATAATTTTAAAAAACCTCTATACTTATTCAGACTGCGGATGCTAAGTCACGGAACATACTCTAAATATATCCGTATGTTTGAAGTGATTTGATAGAATCTGAGGATGTTCTTGTAGAACGAATCATGTCGTTCTTTGTATAATAGTGTGTATTTTTTACAGGTACGGTATGTTTATAGTGTTGTAATTGTGTATGTTTGACAGACTGGAAATATTTTATGTTACATTTACTAAGTCGATACTGGAAAGTATCCCTGCCTTCTTAACAAAAAATAATATAAAAATGTCACGTTGATATAAAATATACGGTATATTGAATGCAATTAGCGACATTAATTCCGACCTTCAGCTACTCAGTGTGTGAAACTCTCTCCTCCTCAACGCCTAAAAAAAATCAAACAATTATAATCTGTTCTCAGAAATTATCAAACACCATGTATAAAAATTACACTATTCCTCCAGTAACATTAAATGAAACCGAAATCCCGTTCAGTAAGGAAGTGAATAACCTAGGTATGGTCCTCTTGACTGGTCAGCACACTACGCTACGCTACACCATCTGAAACGACATAAGAACATTTTGTCACAAGAGGTAAGGATAAAAGATCTCCAAACTTTGATTTTATCAATACTTGATTATTGCGACGTTGTCATTCTTTATGCGACCCGTGCGAACTACGAAACGTCAACGAGTATTGAACTCTGCTCTTCGATTTGCTTTTCATTTAAGTCACGATGCTGAAAATCTGAATAAAATTCTACCCAAATACAGTTTTTCAAAATTCTATTTCTTGGTTTATGGTGTTGGTTACTGTAGTCACGTCCTAGTTCGAGAACCATGGGCAACGGCTGAGTGGCCTAGTAAGTGGTCCTGAGAGTCAAGATACCAGTGGGTATCTCCGACATATTCTGAGTCAGGCGGCTAGGACTATACAATCCACCGGCTGTCCATAACCCGTTAGAGGAGAGATCCTCACTTGGGTTCCCCCTGTGGGTGGCGGCGGTAGAATAGCACACACGCTATCCCCTGCCTGTCATAAGAGGGGACTACCCAGGGGATCTGAACTTTTGAGCGTGGGTTGGCAATCACGGGGCCCTTAGCTGAGTCCTGGCATTGCTTCCACTTAGTTGCACCAGGCTTCTCACTTTCATTTATCCTATTCGACCTCCCTTGGTCAACTCTTGTACTTTTCCGACTCCGACGGTATTACATATGGATGCCTAGGTAGTCTTTCATGTTCATTCCCTTCGTATTTCTTGTCTTCCTTTGACGATACCTTCATTTTTCGAAGTGTCGGAGCCCTTCAATTTTTTTCCTCTCTGATTAGTGTTATATAGAGGATGGTTGCCTAGTTTTACTTCCCCTTAAAACAATAATCACCACCCCCACCTCACTTGGGTTATGTGTAAGTAGGGTAGCATCCTGCTTCATGAATTTACCGAGCTCAGAACATTTTAAGCAAGCCTCGTACTTATAGGAGAAACGGAGTCCCACTTCCATTTATCAAGCGACGGACTCCTTAGAAGCAACTTGGCGAACGAAATGGAATTCGATGCGGAGCTATCAATATTAATGGGGCTTGTGTGAGAAAGAAAGTAGAAATGGCTGGGTCAGCAAAGAGGATGCATCTGGATGTGCTAGGAGTAAGTGATATTCGGGTAAGGGGAGATAACGAGGAAGAGATAGGAGATTATAAAGTGTACTTGATGGGTGTTAGAAAGGGAAGGACAGAGTATGCGGTAGGACTGTTCATCAGGAATACCATTGCACGCAACATAGTTTCTGTTAGGCACGTAAATGAGCGAATGATGTGGGTAGATTTGGCAGTTGGAGGAATTAGGACGAGAATTGTCTCAGTGTATTCACCAGGTGAGGATTCAGATGAGGATGAATTTTAAAAGTTTTATGAAGCATTGAGTGACATCATAGTCAGGGTCAACAGCAAGGATAGAATAGTGCTAATGGGCGATTTCAATGCGAAAGTTGGGAATAGAACTGAAGGATACGAAAGGGTGATTGGTAAACGTGGGGAAGATACGGAAGCTAATGGGAATGGGAAGCGTTTCCTGGACTTCTGTGCTTGTATGGGTTTAGGAGTTATGAATACATTCTTCAAGCATACGACTATTCACCGCTACACATGGGAGGCTAGGGGTACCAGATCCATAATAGACTATATCTTAACTGACTTCGATCTGTAGTGAACTAAGTATCTCTAGACCTAGGGTAGAGAAAGTGAAATCTGTCTGCAAACGAATAAGGGTAGAAAATCTTCAGGTTGTTTTTGTTGTTGTTGTTTGAGTCATCAGTCCATAGACCGGTTTGATGCAGCCTTCCATGTCACCCTATCCAGTGCAATCCTTTTCTATTCCACGTAACTGCTGCATCCTATGTCTGCTCTAATCTTCTGCGATATTCATACCTTGGTCTCCTCCTACCGTTCTTACCGCCCACACTTCCTTCAAAAAACCAACTGCACAAGTCCTGGGTGTCTTAAAATGTGTCCTATCATTCTATCTCTTCTTCTCGTCAAATTTAGCCACATCGATCTCATCTCACCAATTCTATTCAGTCTCTCTTCATTCGTGATTCGATCTAACCATCTCACCTTCAGCATTCTTCTGTAACACCACATTTCAAAAGATTATATTCTCTTTCTTCCTGAGCTAGTTATCGTTCATGTTTTACTTCTATACAATTCCAAGCTCCACATGAAAGTCTTCAGAAACATCTTTCTAATTCCTATATCAAGGTTTGAAGTGAGCAAATTTCTTTTCTTAAGAAAGCTCATGCTTGCTTGTGCTAGTCTGCATTTTATGCCCTCCTTACTTCTGCGTCGTTAGTTATTTTACTACCCAAGTAACAATATTCAACTACTTCCTTTAAGACTTCATTTTCTAATCTAATATTTCCTGCATCGCCGGTCTTCGTTCGACTACACTCCATTACTTTTGTTTTGGACTTATTTATTTTCATCTTGTACTCCTTACCCAAGACTTTGTCCATACCATTCAGCAATTTCTTCAGGTTTTCTGCAGTCTCAGATAAAATAACAATATCATCAACAAATCTCAGGCTTTTGATTTCCTCTCCTTGCATTGTGATTCCCTTCCCAAATTCCTCTTTGATTTCCTTTACTGCCTCTTCTATATAAACACTGATAAGTATGGGGACAAACTGCGGCCTTGCCTCACTCCTTTCTCGATTGCTGGTTCTATTTCAAAGCCATCGATTCTTACCACTGCAGACTGATTTTTATACAGATTATAGATAAAATTCTTCGTCCTCTGTATCTGATCCCAGTCACCTTCAGAGTCTCAAACAGATTGGTCCAATCAACATTATCGAATGCCTTTTCAAGATCTACGAGCGCCAGGTATGTGGGCGTTTCCTTCTTAATTCGATCCTCTAAGATCAGACGTAAAGTCAGGATTGCTTCACGTGTTCCTACATTTCTTCTGAAGCCAAATAGATCTTCTCGCAACTCAGTTTCAACTTGTCTTTCCATTCTTCTGTAAATAATACGTGTCAAAGTTTTGCAGGCGTGAGATACTAAACTATTGGCTGGTACTTTTCACACTTGTCAGCACCGGCTTAGGAATAGGTATAACAACATTCTGCCGAAAATCGTATGGCACTTCACCTGTCTCATACATGTTACACACTAAATGGAATAACCTCGACATGCTGGTTTTCCCTAAGGCAGTCAGTAATTCAGAGGAAATGTCATAAATTCCAGGTGCCATGTTACTATTTAGGTCTCTCACAGCTCTGTTAAACTCTGACCTCAAAATTGTGTCTCCGATTTCATCAGCATCAACAGCCTCTTCTTGTTCCAGAACACTATCATCCACTACTTTACCTTTATACAACTGTTGGATATGTTCCTGCCAACTTTCTGACACGTCTTCTTTCCCTAGAAGTGGTTTTCCATCTGATCTTTTAATAGTTATACACCTAGTTTTCCTTTCTCCAAAGGTTTCCTTGATTTTCCTGTATGCAGCATCTACCTTGCCTAGGACCATACAACCTTCAACATCCTTGCACTTCTCTTTCAGCCAACCTTCCTTAGCTGTCCTGCACTTTCTATCTACATTCTTTATTCGCCTGTATTCTTTTCTGCCCTCCTCATTTTATGTATTCGTCGTCTGTCGATCAGGTCTAGTATCTCTTCGGTTATCCATTGTTTCTTAGTTGATCTTTCCTTTCTTTCTAACTTTTCTTCAGCAGCCTTACCAATCTCATTCTTCATGACTATCCATTCTTCCTCTACTTTGTTTCCTTCAGTCCTTTCATTTAATCCTTGTGTTACTTCTTCCTCGAAACAATCCCTCACACTCTTTTCATTCAACTTGTCTAGATCCCATCTCCTCGCATTCCTTCCTTTCTTCAATTTCAGATGGAATTTCATGACCAACAGGTTGTGGTCAGAGTGCACTTCTGCTCCTGGGAAAGTCGTACAATCCAACACATGGTTTCTGAATTGCATCCGTTGCCACGCGAGTTGGTCGCGTGCCCGGCGACCGAGAAGGACAGTGGTTTTGCAAATGATCAGTGGACCCACAGGCATAACATTCCCTGGAAGGAACCGGCTTTCGTAACATAGGGGTACTAGCAACATTTGCTGGCAGGGACTCACTCCCCACACGTAAAGAGTCCGCATGGCGAACCCCTTCGGCTGAGACGACCATAGCCTCCAGTTCAACGAAGGTGTGAGGGTGAGCCACAAAACACAAACAAGACTGATAGATAGGTGAAATCCCCTCCACAATCGTAGCAACCATCTGCTTCTCCGAATAATCCAGAGCAAACACCCTCGCATAAAATCTAATATCTGAGATAAAGGCAGATAATGATTCCTCCGTACGTTGTACCCTAAATTAAAACTTCTGAATAAAAGAATTGAGAGCCCTAGCTGGAATATAATGAGTCAATAGGTATGCGTAAAATTGCTGAAAGGACCTGTGTTCGGCATAGCGCTGACGATTTTTTGGGAAAGAGCCCCATCCGTATACGGATATATAATCTGTAAAACCTGATCATGCGATAACCCGAAGACTGACGCATGATCTTGAAATTCAACGAAAAATCGAAGAAAGGACACCGCGTCACTAGCCGAATTGACAGAATACCGGAGAGCTCCCTTTAACATTAATGTCAGAGGATGGGGAATGCTAGAAGAGGCAGACACATAAGACGGTAATGTGGGCCGTACGGATTGCTGTTCGGTAAACGCAACATGCCCCGTAAGTTTACTTAGCTCCTCTCCATGTAGGATAGAACTGAAAGGAACCGACTTAGGTTTAGTTACCAAATGAGAAAGCCATACGTCAATTTTATCTGACAGATTAAGCGCTTTAGTCTCCAATCCCTTAACCTGGCTTCTTACTTCCTCGCCTAACTCCAAGGCCAGAAGGTCTACAATGCGATGCACATGGTGGGTCAAGCGACCTTGTACTCTTCGAAGCTGATGGTGTGGGGCCACATCACTTTCTCGAAAATCAATTACCGAAAGAATATAAGAAAGATTCGCGTCAATCAGGGCCGCAGTAGTCCCGACCTCGTCGTCAATACATTGAGGGACAGAAATAGCCCTATCTAAGCTTGACCTTAATAACGCTTCATCACCCTTCACGGTACCTCTGGATTCAACATTGCGAATATTTAGCTATACAGTAGCTCCTCCTTTCAGAGCGCCCCCGGGTAGAGAAAGTCTCGAGTAGACATTTTAGAGAAGGCCAAAACTCAAGAAACACCCCGACGAAGGAACTTCCTGACTCCACCCCTACACAAGATAACTGACACAAGTATAAAAAATGCCAGCCCCATTCAACCACGCCCTGCTACCTGATTTTGTACTGGGTTTATACCCAGTAGCTTTTATGGGAAGAAGCGGTGGGCCGAGGGAATGGGGCGTAAAGGCACGTTAAGTTTGCCATATCACAATTTATTTCATGAATGGAACCCATTGCATTACTTCAATACACAATTTTTCAAACAGCACAGGGACATGCCCCATTTCAAAACCCAATTTACTAAAATACTATAAACACATGTGCCTAGCACAATTTACTAGTTAACATACTATTCACTAGTAACGGGGCCTAGCCCTCAAAACACAAGACATCGCCTTCTCACAAACACCAAATTGTAGGGTCTCTTGGTATCTCAGATTGCCAAAATAATCTTAGACTTAGCAATGCTGCGCGAAAGCATATGCCTCGAAAGTAAACTCATTACAAGTAGAAATAAAAAAATGCCGTAATATTCGCCCGATTTACCAAAACATTCTAGGGCTTTCACATACTCAGTAACTATACTCATCTACACTGATCCTTTAAACTTCTCAAAGGAAGGACTTTACGCTACCTTAAATTTACAAAGAACAATTAAAGATGATCTGTCCATATTCAAGAGACGACATAGCTAAGCGAAACACAGGCCGTAAGACCATAATATAAATCTAACATCCATACCATGTTTAAGAGTGAAGTATACACGGGCCGAGAACCCTTTTAAAACTTGTCATTAACTAGGGCTTTACACCTACTCAACATATACATACCTAGCTTAAAGATTGCGATCAGCTTCCTCAAACTCCTCATATCGAGCTACACAAGGGGAACAATCTATAAGTCTTACCTCCACGTCTAGCGAGTACTCAGTTCGAGGCTGCGGCAGGACCTGCCCGCAAGTGTGCAACGAACGAGCTAATAATCCAGAATGACAAGGTGAAGCGAGCGCTAGCCTGCCCGGAGTGGTGAAAGGCACGCTCACGCCTCTGACTGGCGCATCAAAAAGGGGCGGGGTGTTTCTCACCAGAACGTGGAGCCAAGAAGAAGATGCCAACTTAAGGCGGGTAAATACCCCAGGACGGGAAGAAACTGCACTATATCCTGAGACCATAAGGGGATGAGGACCAGACTTTATTTAGGGAAGAAAAGGGCAATCCAAATAACACATTATAAAATATAACTCTTACAAATAAGAACACAATTAAAACACAGCTTGCAAGCATGATTACAAACGAAGAACACAGATAAAATAAGACGAAGGGGGAGGAGAAAAATATTCTTCACGGTACAATCATCACTATTAATGTTAATAGAGGATGGTTGTCCAGTTGTACTTACTCTTAAAACAATAATCATCAACACCATTAGTGTTAAAACAGGATGGTTGTCCAGTTATACTTCCTCTTTAAACAATAATCATCATTACAATTAGTGTTAATAGAGGATAATTGTCCAGTTGTACTTCATTCTGAAACAGTAATCAACACCACCATTAGTGTTAATAGAGGATGGTTGACTAGTTGTACTTCCTCTTAAAACAATAACCACCACCACCGTTAATATTAATGGAGGATGGTTGTAAAGTTGTACTTCCTCTTAAAAAAACTAATGACCACCAACCGTTAGAGTTAATAGATGTGTGACTTGTGTTGCAGATGAAGCCAAGATATACTGGTTACGCAGCTGCGGCCGATATTATGACTTATATAGGAAGGATGTCTTCACAAAATCTATACGTTACGGGGAATATTCGTGTGAAGGGAAGTACTGCAACGCGTACACGGATTGGACCGAGAATTTCAAGGTCGTTACTGGTCTTGCATCTACTAATACCGTGTCATGGACAATACTTGTTATTATATTTTTTATTGGAATAATGAATTTTAAAATAAATTGACAGTTTGATTGCTATCTCCTATTAATATTATCGTCTGTTTCTTTTGGATACTTCATTTTCTAATTCATAACAAATGACAAACGTTTTTAACGAACAGTTGTAACCGTCCAAGCTTCTCCAGCCCTACTAATTTAATATAATATCATTTTACGCGATATCATTTGATATCAAGTTTATCCGCCATTGGCGATTATTTGTAATAACATATTTATTCAACGTCAATCATTTGTAATCATGGCATTTTGGAATCATATTGTATATATGATAACATCGTTTTATTATTTAAATTATTATATTATGTAGGGTAAGAATTCATTATGTTGTAAATACGGTCAATATGTTGAGAAATAGTTGTTTTCATTTCATCTCATATTTGTGTATACGGAGGGTTATTCTTGAAGCTTGGGATTTTCCGTGCGTCATGGGTTTATTTTCTGACCAAGGCTAGTAAACAGCGACCCGCGCTCGAGGCTTGCAAGCTGGTCAGTTATATCATCGCCACGCCTTCTGGACTTGTCGAGGAAGAAGGGAAGGGGAGTTGATGCTTCGATCTATCGAATCAGATACTTCGTTGTATATGAGTTTTGAGATTGAACTGTTACCAAGAGTGGGGATGAGCCCGGATATGTACTGATTCTCAACACGAGAACGGGACCTTACAGCCTAACAACCTTACGACCTGAAGACCTTACAACCTTACAGCGAGATACTTAGAAATACTCCATCACTAGTCCTCCTACTGTGAACATCTACTTTGAACGACGTGATTTGATTTTTGAAACAGTGTGTGGTCGCTCCGCGACAGAGTTATTTTTGTACTATGTGTTGTCACTTCGGTACAGTACTTAGTTGCGGTAATGTTATCGAATCTACGAGAAACGAAACAAGCTTATGGCTTGTGTGATATTCAGTAAATATTGTGGACGAAGAACTATGTTTAGTTCAAGTCTACGGAATTTGGTACAAGTCTGTACCGTATAAATAGTATAGCTCAGTTGGATTGAGATTTCTACTAAAATGGAAAAATTCATATCTCTGAATTTTCTCCTCTTACGATCAAAGCTGATCAGTTTTTACAAGTATAGGGCCAATGTCTAATTTAAAGACTAGGCATGTAGGGAGTGCTAGTCCAGATAGCCCGTACCATATCAGAGAAGGAAGGAAGGAAGGATGTCCATGCAGCAGAGTCTACATCGAGAAGAAGAGAACGAGTAACCACGGAAACCAGATGACGTCAACGAAAGCTGTAATTGGTGAGCTTCAATTAGATAAAGCAAGCAATAGTAAATTCAGTAAATTCTAAATCCCTCCACGCTTTAAGGAAACTTTTCCGATTCATCTAAAATTTTTTGTATAATAAATTCATTTGTATTTAATATTGCGTTAATTTTCTTTCTTAAGCGATACTTAATGGTTAATTATTTAAAATCCTACCCCTGTGATTTAAGTATAAGTCTCTATGCTAGTAAATATAAATTTTGGTTTACAGTTTTATTTAAAACTGTAACCATGGCGCCCAAACATTACATAGAGAAATGGGGAACCATGGAATGTTAATTGTTTCTATTTGCGTGGCAATTTGCGGGCAAGCCACAAATAGTTTATTTAATATTCATGTGTCCCAAGATAATAACTTTCATCTCCCCAAGTGTTTTGATGACGAGGAGGAACAGTTACACAGTTAACGGTGCACCACGGTATTCCCTGGGACTGAAACAAGGACCACTAACTCCTGGGGTCTTTCCTTTTCACGCCATTGATGGTACTTTTCTTTCTTTCTGTCTTTCTTTTGCGATAGCAGTAATTACCAGCACCGCGAATTTAGAAGGTCGCGAAAGTGCAAATAACATTTTCAGCCTGAATGTAAAAATGGACTATTTCACATGCAGAAATAAATATTCATTGACATGCCCCACAACGGGCGACTTAAACGCACTCTACAGTGTGCTAGCAGCAGTGCCAGAACTGTAGCTCAGATCCTTTCAAACAGAACAAAGATGGCCTAGGCCACCATAGCTCAATTGATAGAGCAACCGACGCGAAATCGGGAGGTTGTGGGTTCGGATCCCACTGGTGTCCGGCTGGCCATTTTTGTTCTGTACTTAACATCTCTTCAACACGTACTACATGTACGTAACACGACCTAATACGTTGAAAGTCTGTTTCGATTACAATGCGGTCGTGAAAATTCAATATTCAATTCTTTACCTCATTCATAGATTCTTAGAAAAGCATATTATTATTATTATTATTATTATTATTATTATTATTATTATTATTATTATTATTATTATTGTACCGGCTGGTACACCTTTACGCCGCAATTTTAAATCTTCCGCCAATAAATCCTCCTCTAGAGGAGAAACTGTGAACTAAAAACTGGATCAACTCATAAGTTTCTCAGAAGATGTCACTACCATAAATTTTGTGACTACAAAGTTGTCAATACTGTATGGATTTCAACTTGTTTTGTTTTCCATTAATCAAGAAGTGTGGACATTCTCTCGTAGATGTCACCGCCTAAAAACTATGATCATGCACCCTGGTGCGAAGTGAAGGAACTTTCCCGAATTAATGTTGTATTCATAAGTTTTTGTTTTTACTAAATTTCGTTCTTTCATGCGTGGGTTGGCAATATTAATCCTTTCTTTCCGACTGTTTTGAACTTAGCCAATCAAATATTTCTGTAATTAATTTTTGACCAATCGTGTTTTTCTTCTTCGATTTTGTGTGTAACTGTGTACTCTAGCCAATAAACGACTGTGGGCGTGTCTTAATTATTCATGAAAGGTCTCGAATCTTCCCCGAGAGTATAAAAACTGCTGATTTTCTTGTCTCTGGGCCACTCGAACAACATCTAGCGTAGTGTATGGAAGTGTAGCAGGAGGCGGGAAGCGCCTCTTTCATCCGGCAGCAGCTTTTCTACAAGGTAATGGCCACTAAACATCTTTATTTCTTGCTAGCTTAGCAGTTTAATCCGCGGGGAAGGTCCGAAACCTTTATTGTGTAACCTACCTTCAAACATGTAAACTGCCGTCACTTTTGTAAAACTTCAAATATCTTTAACTATAATTCGGGGATAGAGAGTGCTTTACCCTCTCGAGCTTCCCTTCATTTTGCCTTGAGGTGACTACGTTTTGGTAACCTTTTCTTCCTTAATGTATTAAATTTTTCTTATACGAGTCACCTCCCTAGTTTGAGAATAGCCCCTGTTTCATCGGCCTAGTGGCTCTTAGGTTTTAAAAAGGCTTTATGTAGGAGTGCAAGCAAAGCCTGCATTCATCTTGGTATTTTGGGCCATTTACTTAATCTGTTCTTTCTTCACTGAGGCCCAGTAGGTTGGGTACGAGATACCCCCGTTTCAGTTGATGTAAGCTGTGGCACTTTAGTGTAATATTCTGGTATTGCCTTTAATAGGATGGAAAAATTGAGAGCAGGTCAGCTCTTTCTCGTATTTGGATATGTGACTTGGATAGGTGGGAGTAAGTGCTCCATGTTATTAGGGGTTTTCTGCCCTTTGGTAAATATGTGATTGTGAGCTGAGGGCACAGAAATTGTAAAAAGTGGGGCTTGAAGCCCAGATCATTAATTCGTCTCTAAATCTTGGTCTTGTACCTGATTATTTGTTGACTTCTTGTCATTTATTGAATGTTCCAATTCTATGTGAAAGTGTTAAGTTTTGCTATTTTGAAAATATAACCTTTAATTCAATTTTAATTCATATCTCAGCTTTGTAGTTAGACCCATTCCAGCCCGCACCTTCTTTTACCTCTGCTGTTCCACGGGTAACCCCGTTATTATTATTATTATTATTATTATTATTATTATTATTATTATTATTATTATTATTATTATCAATTGTTGGGAAATATCCCAATGCTGGTAGAAACATATGAGGAACCCGCTCCCTTGATTAGAACATGTGAGACATGGTTTCAACAATTTGAACGCGGTGAGTTCAATGTGAAAGACAGTGCGTGCTCTGGTAGACGACAAAAGTGCGAAGACTCTTGAAGCCAGGCGAAACCGTTAATGCACAACGCTATCGCCAACAAATGATTAATTTCAATTACGTATTGATCGAAAGACGGCCGGAATGGGCCAAAAGTCATGGCAAAGTGAATTTGTTACACGACAATGCGCCGTATCACACAGCAAACCGGTGAAAGACACCTTGAAATAGCTTCGATGGGGCAACCTTCCGCAGCTGCCGTACTCTCCCGACCTGGCGCCATCTGACTAACACCTCTTCGCATCAATGGGGCACGCGCTCGCAAAGCAGCATTTCAGCTATTTCGAGGAAGTTGGAAAGTGGCTCGGCGAATAGTTGGACGCAAAAGACAAGCAGTTTTTACTGTCATGGGATTCATAACTTACCTAAATGGTAGGCGAAGTGTGTAGAAGGCGACGGCAAATATTTTGAATAAACAAAAAAAAAATGAATTTCCCTTGAAAATTGTGTGTTTTCCTTACCAAAAAATAAACGGCAAAAACTTATGCATACACCTGGTACCATTCGATAGGTTGGGCCCACGAGAGTTGGGGTCTGACATTTGAGCGACAAAAGCAGGGTAACTGCGAAATACGCTGCGTTGTCTGCAGCATATCACACTTTCATACAGGCTGAGTGTTTAATAAAACATGTTGGCCTAATGCAATTCAATAAACTGTGGCCCGTTTCTAAGCTCTAAGCATTTAAGGCAGAACACGCCATTGCCGATAAACACGAGATTTCATAATCACTAAACCGATAATAACTTCAACAAATGCACGTATTAAATACAACCAGCCGCTGCTTAAACAACTAACAACGAATATAATATTCAGATAACTGGCACGTAAATACACAAAGCAGCAACAGCTAACACAGCTAACACAGTACCAGTCGCAATAATATCACAAAAGCGACTGAGGGCAAGCCAATCCTCGTGGCGATAGCCTCCTTAAATGTGGCATTGCTGGTATCGTTGCCATAGCAACAGACCATGTTCGAGCAGCGTTAGTCAACTTTTTCTCGCCGGTGGCGCTAAACGTCAAACTCCAACTCTCGCGTCACCGTCAAACACAAAATCACACGTACCGGTATTTCAAATTTTTACACTATGACTTACAGTAGAGCGAGCTGTGGAATTACTAACTATTATCTTAGCATTGTCAATACAGCACGTTTATGTACACATGCCTTAAATAATTCAGATGCTTTAATACTACAGTTTACAGCGGGTTAGCGTTCCATTAAAATATGACACCATCACATAGAAATGTACACACAATTTATAAAATCCTGGAGTCTATTCTTGATAATATCCATAGAACAACAATTTTTAAAATATTCAGATCATACCGTCTTCATCCCAAATTAATAAAAATCATGTCAAATGTCAAAAAATCTTTTACAATAAAAACTGACCTACCGGGCTCGTTGGCCGCGCAGCTGTGAGCTCGCATCCGGGAGATAGTGGGTTCGAACCCCACTGTCGGCAGTCGTGAAGATGGTTTTCCGTGCTTTCCCCATTTTCATACCAGGCAAATGCTGGGGCTGTACCTTAATTAAGGCCACGGCCGCTTCCTTCCCATTTCTAGGCCTTTCCTCTCCCATCGTCGCCATAACACCTATCTGTGTCGGTGCGACGTAAAGCAAATAGCAAAAAAAAAAAAAAAAAACTGATCTAAGACAAAGAGATTGATTATCTTCACTGCTCTTCGATGTGGCTCTCGATTTCATCATGAAACTCTGGCAAAAGGAAAACCCACTTACAATCAAAATTGGAACAAAACCCTCAATAAAAACAAACTTCCTGGGATTTGCGGACGATTTAGCTCTCCTAGCACTTGACTTGGAAGAAGTTCCTATCCAGATCGCCAGTCTCCAAAAAATCGTCCTAAATATAAGATTTCAAAAATCCGTTGACAAAACTGAGATCATGCCCATGAAACCGCTGAGTACAAATAATTCTTCTTTCGTTTTAATGTTGAAATGTTAGCAGACAAAGTACGGATCGTCATACTACAAATAACGTAAAATTAAGCCCTTCAGGTAAGCAACTAAATGTTGAAAACTTCCTAGGGACATGAGCCACGAATTTTAGATGAATAAAATATAATATAGTATGAAAATACATTATATTCTTTATTTATTCTTAAAATTTACAATCTTTTTCTTATTCGTCGTTATCCGCTCGCTTAGATTAGCAATTTGCCTTTTTCTACCACTACGAGCGCTAATGTGAGTGAATGCAGAGTTTCACTTAAGCCCTTATAACTACATTCGGTGTAAATATTTTTCAAAAATCAAAAATCGCCTGAGAGTATTGAACCAAGGAACACATTACTGAAAGAGTTATGTAAATAAGTTAGTTCGTCTACGATTTGAATTAAAAAGGAAATGAGAAAAAAAAGCGATGTTAGGCTGCATTTACGCCGAAAGTGATTTCCAAAATTTGTTTTTTAGTTTGATAGAGCTACCTAAGACTCACAATTTGAAACCTTTCACGGCCCTTTAGCCCTTCAACGTTCGACACAAATTGCTTAAATTTTACGTTAAAATCCCTATGGTACATGATGGTGAATAAATGTAATATACTACTGTAAATGTTTCATCATTTTGGTGTTAATAGTTTAGAAGAAAATGTTCCTTAAACGGCAAAAAATAAACTTGTGGAAAACGAGGTTCAAAGTTGTAGTGGTGTCCAGCAACATAAAGAGGGGTTTTCACTGCCAGTAGACATCTATCTCCACATACACTGTACCCTTCTTTTTTACTCCTTTCATTCTTTGTGTGTCTTGCCTCTCAGCATTCAGTTTCCTCCCACTGTCTATCGACATCATAGCAGTGACCATGCGCATCACTCCCATCTCCTGCAGCTTTCCAGACTTTATAATGTTACCTTTGATGTATGTAGCAATAACATCATATACTCCAAAGTGATATTATAGATTCTGGTCCAAATTACATTAATCACACTCTCATTTTGATTTTGAAGTCATTGACATTTAGTAACATAGGTCATTTTCAAACATTCATTACACAGTATTGAATTATCTATCACCTTTTATACAAATGAAATGTTAATTATTTTGTTTACATTGTCATCAATACACTGTTCCAATAAATTGGAGTATTTTTCAGTTAACACACGCAACTTCTTGCTTGTGCGAGAAACAGAAGTAGTTACCTCTATTTACAGAATAATTTCCTACGATACGAGAAATTGTCTCAGTTTCACTAGTGTACCTCCAAAGAGGCTTTTTCGTCTTATAAACTCTATTGCTAAATTGGGGCATGTTCGATAAGTTCCAGTTACACCAAGACCACCTTCGATATATCAGACCTTAATGCAGCTATCGATATTAGCTAAAATGGCGCCGCGTTCGGTTTGTTCGAATGTAAACGCGAGCATGTGCTAAGCATCAGCTTAGTTTCTTCTGTTGGTTTGGTTTGATAAGGATACCTTAGTGTTGTCATGATTTTATTGAAATCTGGTTTTAAAACTAATATGATATATTAGGACCGTGTGCCTGGATGTAGATAATATTACAGCAGATGCACTCACATTCAAATGAATTGTACTCGACGTGATTATTTCGTAGCTGCAAGTAATTAATAAAGAGTGCATTAAAACATTCCAGAATAAATTTTTCTTTAGAGATAATATTTTCAATGTACTTGATAGTATTTTTTCTGGATAACGCCAAAGCTCTGAGTTCGTGCTTATCCATTTCCCAACTACTATGTCTTTTGAGGTTATAAGAAGTGATAAAGCCATTTATTTTATTTGTGAATGAAGATTATATTCTCTTTGTTAAATTAGAGGACAAGGTATCTATCAACTGATCTAATACTGTCCCTTACAGTAAGTATTTCCCTGAAAACTGGTCACGCCTCTCAGACACGTACGAATATACAGTCCATCAGAACAATTTTCGTTGTGTTAATTTTCGTATGCTAATGTTAGAGGAAAATGAACCTTAAGTACATTATTCTGTAGGAGTGCGTAAATTAAACATGCAAACACATTCCTAGAGAGCGGTACGGTAAGGTTCATTTTCCTTTACATATTTGTATAGGAAAATGAACTCAACTGACGATGTGATACACAATAATTACAACCTTATAATTGACGTTTCACATATAATGCGTGATCCTGAGAGAATTCCAGTGATACATTTAGTGTTCAGTATCGCTGATATATCAATGTCCATAGTGCACAAATAGACCTCTGCATAACATGTGTCTAATGTTAACGTATCCACAAAGCCGCGCACGAGATGCTGTCAGTTGGTACAATTATTTTATTCACATCTATTTACGAGTTAACACACACCCAAAATCTTAATCACAGTATCACAAACAAAACACATCACAAAGCCGCCATTGAAAAACAACTGCCTGACACTTCAATATGGAGATGAAAACCATGAAACACAGTTGAAACAGATGAGTACCGGCTGCCTACCTTGGCATGTCAGTTACCACGTGTTCACCAGTGTAATCTAACTACACCATAACTTTACTAAATAATAACTCTCTAACCAATAACTCTCTTTACCATCAAGACCACCTCTTTATATATGTGCCTGGCCAGGCTTCCAGAAAGATACGTTGCAAAAAAATATCTTCCTGAAAATTCTAGAGTGCCTAATACATAGATTATAATGTACAGAAGAATATTCTCCATCGTTGTAGTGCCTGTTACCATTCTGGACGTTACAGCGTGTTTCACAATTATGGATTAAAATTACATATACAGGTAAGAATAAATTATAATACAGGTTCTTACATTAATTGAACTGACATAAATGTTTCTGTACAGCACATGTTTCAAGACATAACCTCATACACAATACGACCATTCGACTACGTAAATAATAATAATAATAATAATAATAATAATAATAATAATAATAATTCGAGCTTGATATTTGCATTCGTTACCCATAGGTGAGAGAATATTGTTTTCAAGTTATACCTGTTATCGCACTTGCGTCAATATCCCCTCTATAACTTGAAACAATTTCCACACTTTGTCACAATCGTCGGCTTTGCCTTGGACGTAGATTGTATCTTCTTTCTGCCTCTATGTCGCTGGTTGTGGTCTCCTATTGGCGAGTATGTGCCGTCTCGGGGGTTGGGGTTGCCTTGCTGCCAGCCTCTTCCTCGATGATAGTCGATGTTTTCTCCTCACGATGACCAGATGGTGCTGTGTCATTAGTAGCTTCTCCTCCAGGCTTACTTTGTATGCGCAGAGGTTGGGTGACTCGACGCAACTCCGATGCGTAGACCTTGACAGGAGGGTTGGTATTCAGTAAGTAGACCCCATGGCCCAGCTGTTTATCCACCTCGATGGGACCAACCCATTCAGGTGCGAGACCTGCGTGAAACCCTCCAATCTTTTAACTGACTGGGTGGTTACGTCACAGTATTTGTTGGTCTGGTAGGGATATCTGGGTCTCTTCGACATCTTGATCTTTGGCCTGTGTAAGGGATCTCTTTTCGGATGTTCTGCCGCTGCTGCTGCTGCCACTCCGCCAGGGAAACAGCTGCATCATCTTGACCCGAAGTGGGTGGCGGACGAATCTCCCAATCCCCGGTGCCGTATAGCTGTCGACCAAGGAACAGCTCCGCTGGGGAATAGCCGGCCGGACGGTTGATACGTCGTCGCAGGGCAAAGTGTGACTGTCGTATCTGACGGTCTATCAGGTGGACCCCGTAGCATCCTTTTCAGCAACTGGTTTCGTCGTTCTGTTGGATTGGCTCTTGGATTATAGGTAGGAGTGGTCCAGTGCTAGACACCCGATTCTGTCATCATTTGCTACCACTTCCTTGACGTGAAATGACTCCCGTCGTCTGACAGAATGCACCATGGATAACCGTAGCGGCTGAATACCTCGTCTTGTAACAGGCTGGTGATGCGACCCGTCGTGGTTTCAAGTATCGGAAAGCCTTCAATCCATCTTGTGAGGAGGTCAGTGATTACTAGGAGTCCTTTTTTACCCCATGGTGCTCTAGGGTAAAGACCCATCAAGTCCAGGGCTATGACCTCCCACGGGCGTTGTGGCCGTCTTCCTCCTTGGCTGAAATCTGCCTTCCTGTTGCTCGCCTTGGTGCAGGCTCAGATGTAGCACCCCTTTACGTAGTCCAGGATGTCTTTCCGCATGTTGATCCAGAAGAATCTTCGTCGGAAAGACTGATATGTCTCTTCGCCTCCTGGATGTCCGGCTTCCGTGCTGTCGTGGAACTTCTCGAGGATGTCCGTCGTGTGCTGTCTGGGGATCACCACTACTGCAGGCGTGTCGGAGAGATGCGACCTGTAATCAAGAGTCCTCCGTCAAGCCAGAAGTTTTTGTAGCACATCTTGAATTCCTTCGGACAAGTCTACTATCGGTGTTCTGTCTCCTAATCCACTGCGTCTAGGTCCTACAGGGGTCTTTCTTGTTCCTGCCACTGTTTGATCACTCCCAGATCAAGTTCCTTCTGATGGTCATAAAGACAGGTTCCTTACGCCCACGTTGGTGTTTTTGTGGGAACTCCCTCTCGACAATGGTACTCCTAGCTTCAGGTTCCATCGCTGGGTGCCTAGATAAGCTGTCTGCTCCTACGTTCGTCGGTCCTGGGACATGGCACACATCGAAATCAAATTCTGTGATCAACTGAGCCCATCGCATCAATTTAGATTTTGAGCCAGAGAGCGAGCTCAACCATTTGGGAGCGGCGTTATCGGTATAGAGCTGGAACTTCCTTTCCTCCAAGTAGCCTGTGAATTTGCCCATGACTCACACCACGGCTAAGGCTTCCTTCTCGGCAGTGCAGTAGCGTTGTTAGGTGGGAGATAGCTTCCTGCTGACATACTCGATGATGTCCCTTCCACCGTCACTCCTCTCCTGGAATAAAACTGCTCCTAAGTCGGAATCGCTGGCGTCCGTCTGCATGCACACCTTCCGTTGAGGGTTGGGATGGGCTAGACCGGGAGCGTTGCATATCGCAGCCTTAATGCCTTGGAATGCTGCCTCGTCCTTGCTGGTCCATCGGAACGGGCGGTTGTTATGGAGTTGTTCGGTGAGTGGTATTGCCTTCTCTTCGAAAATGTGGCACGAAGCTGCTATACCATCCACACAAGCCAAGAAACTAACGTACTTGTCGCTTGGTCCGCGGTCGTTCAGCTTCTTCGATAGCTCGATTCTTCTCCGGTTGCCTGTCTAAGCCTTCAGAGGTTAGGAAATGGCCAAGATATTTTTCGCTGGACTGGACTGGACTTCTCCAGTTAGCAAGTCAGTCCATGAATCTCCAGACGTTCCCGCACTTTCCTCAGATGTACAGGGTGTTCTTGAAAATTCTTGCTGTGAATTAAAATGTCGTACACTTGGCAAAAATCTCCAACATATCCTGAAAATACCTAATCCATCAGTCGCATGATGGTGACAGGAGCATTCTTGAATCCAAAGGGCATTACTGCAAACTGGTACAATCCTCTCGGTGTCATCCCCCTGAGGGTGGGGCGGTAGAATAATACCCACGGTATCCCCTGCCTGTCGTAAGATGCGACTAAAAGGGGCCCAGGGGCTCTGAACTTTGGAGCGTGGGTTGGAGACCACGGGGCCCTTCGCTGAGTCCTGGCATTGCTTCCACTTATACTTGTGCTAGGCTCCTCACTTTAATCTTTCCTATCCGACCTTCCTTGGTCACCTCTTGTTCTTTTCCGACCCCGACGCTATTAGGTTTGCGAAGGCTAGGGAGTCTTTCATTTTCACGCCCTTCGTGGCCCTTTCTTCCTTTGGTCGATACCTTCATTTTTCGAAGTGTCGGATCCCTTCCATTTTTGCCTCTGATTAGTGTTATATAGAGGATGGTTGCCCAGTTGTACTTCCTCTTAAAACAATAATCACCACCACCACCTCTCGGTGTCATGAAAGCGGTCAGTGGTCTAGAACTTTCCTCGACCTCCACTTGCCAGTATCCGGAGTTGAGATCCAGCGTGCTGAAAATCCTAGACCCACTAGTTTCAGCGAGTCTTTCAGATCAGACATAGGATAGGCATCACTAGCTGTCTTCTCGTTCAACCTGCGGCGGTTCACACACAGTCGATACTCCCCATTGTTCTTCTTCGGTAGGACGATAGGCGAAGCCCGACAGGATGTAGAGGGTTCGATGAGACATTGCCCTTCCATCTCTTGAAGACGAAGTTGTGCTTATCCGAGTTGATTGAATATGGGCGTTGCTTGATGGGTGGGGAAGCGCTGCATTCAATGGTGTGCATTACCGTGGTAGTCCGTCCTATTTTATTGGTGATGACTTCCGAAAAGTTCTTTAAGGTGTGTCTGATTTCCTATTCTTCACTCGGTCGAAGTTGTGTTAACTGGATATCTCCCAGGTTTACGTCAACTTCCGTATCCTTGCGAGTCCGGAGATTTCCATCGTGCCAGGCGACCCTCAGACGTCTGTCTTTTCCCAAAAACCTCATGAGCTGCATAGTCTAGTATCTCCTTGTATTCTACCAGAAAGTCATGACCTAATATGATGTCAGGTATCAGGTTCTGAATTACTGCAACATCAATTACAATAGGCATGTTCATGCATTTAGCGGTTAGGTTAGTCTGTCCTTGGATAGAATAGGTTACTCCGACCGCTGCTCCCACTATCCTTCAGAGGTGGTGACTTCATAGGAGTTAGTAATCTGGCGACAGTTCCGTTGACACATGAATGGCTTGCTTGGCTGTCGACTATGGCTGAAAAATGCTCGATGACAATCCTTAAGATGATAGCTGGGCTGGGTTGGCCTATTCCACTCACTATCTGACCAATCCCTTTCCTACTTGACCAGGGTTTCTTATCGGTCAGGTCTTGAGGCGCATTTTCTTGGTCCCATCCCCCTCAATCCAGAAAGGGCCGGACCTAATTTTCCGACGTCAAGGCTGGGCACTTGTCCTTCAGCTGTCCCGCACTTCCACACTGGTAGCACTTCCTAACTGCGCTGAGCTCTTCCGTAGCTTTGCTCTTATGTTCCTCCTCCAGCTCGGCGATGATTCTGCGTAGATCATCAAAGGATCTGGGTTGTGATACTTTCACTAGGGATCGAATCTTATCGTGGAGTAGCTTAAGTAGCTCTGTGATATCTGGTAAGATCTCGTTTTCGCTTCCTTTCGGGTGCAGACGCGTGAGGAGTTGGTACTTATGTAGGAAGAAGGCACTAGCTCACATGTTTGTGGGTTGTGCGTCAGTCAGTGTCTTCCTTTTTACGGAGCTCTACACCCCTTCGGAATTCAACCTAGCGAGGAATTCCCTCTTGAAGTCCACCCCGTTCGGATTTAAACCCTTCAAGTTGTTCCACCAAGTAGTGGCTTGCCCCCTTAATTGCGGTGTGATGAGTTGCACGAAGATGTACTCTGGTAAAATAGTCCTTCCCAATAGGTTGATCGATCCATCGATGAAGCTGGTCGGGTTCTTCTCCAGTCGCCTGTGGAATTCCGGAAGGCTCTCTATAATCACCGTCGGGTCTAGGTGTCATGTATTGCCCGTCAGCTTTGAGGGGGTTAGAGGTGTGGTGATACGTCCTGATTGAGTCAATCTATTTTCTACTGCGTGAAGGATGCTTTCCCTTATATTCTGCACATCTCCCTTGATGGTCGAAATCCAGTTTTCCATCCTTCCTTCAACACCAGAAATACAGCTCCCAAGATTTCCCTCGACGGCATATATATGGCTTTCAAATTTTCTCTCGATGTTTGAAATCCTCCCCTCAACCTGTTGTTTAACGCGGAAACCTGGATTTCCACCCCCCCCCCCCCCCATTGAGGTCCAAAATATTCCCTTCCAGCTGGCTTACTCTACTATCGATCAGGTCAATCTGTCCAAGTTTTGACTGATGTACGATATCTGCTGCGTTAATCGATCGGTGACGTAGCTAATTTGCGTTGAAATTTTGTCATTTACGGTTGAAAGTTTCGATTCTAAGCCATGTTCTACATTGTAAACCTGTGTGTACACTTGTGTTATCTGTCCGGTTAAAAATGAGTTAGCTTGAGAAATTTCCCCTGAAAGTTTGTCATTTACGTCTGAAATTTTGCCTGAACGTTTGTCGTTTAGTGCCTGCATCATGGTCATTAAGTTACAACACATTTTAGGGATATTTTTCTCTTCTTCTGTCTCGGAATCTTCATCGACTTCGATAATAAACTTTTCAGGATCTTCTTCTCTTTCCACGAGATCTTCCCGTATTCGCGCCTGTAGCGATTTCTTCTTCTTGTTCGTCGGGAGATTCCTCTTGGTAAGTTCGTCTTTGAGCTGTTTCATTGACGTATTCTCTAGTATAACTTGCATTTTGATTTACTACACTCGTATTCACTCGTAAAGTTTTACGTCCTGTCCCACGGTCGCCAGTTAACGTATCCACAAAGACGCACACGAGATGCTGTCAGATGGTACAATTATTTTATCCACATCTATTTACGAGTTAACACACACATAACCGTAATCACAATATCACAAACAAGACACTCACATCACAAAGCCGCCATTAAAAAACAAACGCCTGACATTTCAATATTGAGATTACAACCTTGAAACACAGTTGAGACTAACGAGCTAGAATAACATAGAGAGGCGGAAGCGCTGCCTGGGTGAAGCTAATAGAACGAAAGTCCGCCATGTTTCCTGTTGTCACACAAGCAAGGGGGCATGGCCTTTAAATGACGAAAAGTGTAGAAAATACGCATTTTAGAATCACTGGGGGAGAATTAAAGACCGTTGCCGATAGCTTGAAGCATTAAAGCGAATACCGCCACTTCATCATATTGCGGCACGAGACCAACATCACGATCAGTTGATTGTAGGGTAGTTCGAAATCATCGCACAGTGACATACGAATAGGCCTCGAAATCGGAACAAGAGCGTTACCCTGCTTGGCTGTTGTGGTTAAGCGTAAATTAGAATAAAAACGATGGACATAAATATTTATGACAGGAAGCCTTAAAATCATAGGGACCTACAATAGGTTACAACCTCATTCTGTTCATATTTTTAAAATTATTGCATCCTCATGAGTACTGTGTTCCTTTATTAATCTGTTTACCCTCCCGGGTTGGTTTTCCCACGGACTCAGCGACGGATCCCACCTCTACCACCTCAAGGACAGTGTTCTAGAGCGTGAGACATTGGGTCGGGGGATACAAATGTGAGGGAGGGCTGCACCTGCTATGCTGAACAGGGGCCTTGTGGGGGGGGAGAAGGAAGCGGCCGTGGCCTTAAGTTAGGTACCATCCCGGCATTTGTCTGGATGAGAAGTGGGAAACCACGGAAAATCACTTCGAGGATGGCTGAGGTGGGAGTCGAACCCCCTTCTACTCAGTTGACCTCCCCAGGCTGATAGAATCCCGTTCCAGCCCTCGTGCCCCTTTTCAAATTTCGTGACGGAGCCGGGAATCGAACCCGGGCTTCCAGGGGTGGCAGCTGCTCAAGCTAACCAGTACATCACAAAGGCGGCCCATGAATACTTTACCATAATATTCGCTTAGTGTAATTATTTATTATAATATAGAGGGGGTATCATGTTTCTCCCATTACCATATCATACTGGGATTACTAGCTGAAAGGTAAGCTTGAAAGTTGTCCATTATGAAGTGTGGCATAGTTTTAAAAACCAAGGCAACAGACATCTACAATAAAGGCTGTATACATTTCAAAAATAGCAGTAAAATACTGTATTTACCATACTTAGTGTACGTTTGAACGAAATAAGTGTTTTTTTTTGTGGGTACGTTTTCTTGGTTGTGGGCGCTCCATTTCCTTTATTTGTACATGTGAATGAAAATTAAATAGGGCTGGAAATGTACAGAGCATAAGCAACTGAATTGAGTGGGATACCATTTATCTCTTTTCGCCCTCACAACGCATTGTTCCGTTAATTCCTTGTTCTTTAAACGAAATCTGAAACAAAATTCGACAAATAATAACCGTGGCTATCCGTACTTTCGCTAAGTAAACAATAAAATGGATTTAATTACAAACAGAAATTACAAAAAGGAATCTCGGCTATAATTCAGTAATACTTACTTAAAGTAGGATATATCCTTGGTTTTATTACTCCGATTAGAACAACCATACGCTGAGCTTACGGCTGGCATTCTTGAAAGCGAGAATCTATGTTTTCATTTCTTAAAACTTAGGGAATTAAATTGGCATGCACGATCTCCCTGTCACCTCAACATATGCTCTCGCGCCAATTTGCTTTGTTTGACAACCGTTAACATGGCTGCCCCTTACCAACTTGCTTCAAGCAGGGAGCGCTGATGTCAGGCTTACAGCCCCTCTATGTTATTCTAGCTCGTTGGTTGAGACAGATGACTACCGTCTGCCTAACTTGGCATGTTAGTTACCACGTGTTCTCCAGTGAAACTCTTACTACACCATAACTTTACTAATATATGTCTGCCTGGCCGGGCTTCCAGAAAGATACGTTACAAAAGAATATTTTCCATAAAATTCTAGAGTGCCTAATACATAGATTATAATGTACAGAATATTCTCCATCGTTGTAGTGCCTGTTACCATTCTGGAAGTTACAGTGTGTTTCACAATTATGGATTAAAATTATATATACAGGTAAGAATAAATTATAATACAGGTTCTTACATTAATTGAACTGATATAAATGGTTATGTACAGCGCATGTTTCATGACATAACATCACACACAATACGATCATTTGACTACGTAAATAATAACAATACTAATACTAATGGATGTACATCACTTCATAGCCTTACATACACGTAATAAAATAATAATAATAATAATAATAATAATAATAATAATAATAATAATAATAATAACATATACATACATACATTATCATTATAGACTGTTATGCCTTTCAGGGTTCAGTCTGCAAGCCTCTGGGAATTTACTAAACGTCGCCACAATCCTCGATTTGCATCTAGTGTTGTGGCCTCATTTAGTTCTATACCTCTTATCTTTAAATCGTTAGAAACAGAGTCTAACCATCGTCGTCTTGCTCTCCCTCTACTTCTCTTACCCTCCATAACAGAGTCCATCATTCTCCTAGGTAACCTATCCTCCTCCATTCGCCTCACATGACCCCACCATCGAAGCCGGTTTATGCGTACAGCTTCATTAATCGAGTTCATTCCTAAATTAGCCTTTATCTCCTCATTCCGAGTACCCTCCTGCCATTGTTCCCACCGGTTCGTACCAACAATCATTCTTGCTACTTTCATGTCTGTTACTTCTAACTTATGAATAAGATATCCTGAGTCCACCCAGCTTTCGCTCCCGTAAAGCAAAGTTGGTCTGAAAACAGACCGATGTAAATATAGTTTCGTCTGGGAGCTGACTTCCTTCTTACAGAATACTGCTGATCGCAACTGCGAGCTCACTGCATTAGCTTTACTGCACCTTGATTCAATCTCACTTACTGTATTACCATCCTGGGAGAACACACAACCTAAATACTTGATATTATCGACCTGTTCTAGCTTTGTATCACCAATCTGACATTCAATTCTGTTGAATTTCTTACCTACTGACATCAATTTAGTCTTCGAGAGGCTAATTTTCATACCATACTCATTGCACCTATTTTCAAGTTCCAAGATGTTAGACTGCAGGTCTTCGGCACAGGCTGCCATTAAGACCAAGTCGTCAGCATAGGCCAAACTGCTTACTACATTTCCACCTAACTGAATCCCTCCCTACCATTTTATACCTTTCAGCATATGATCCATGAAAACTACAAACAGCAAAGGTGAAAGATACAGCCTTGTCTAACTCCTGTAAGTACCATGAACTAAGAACTCATTCTACCATCAATTCTCACTGAAGCCCAATTGTCAACATAAATGCCTTTGATTGATTTTAATAATCTACCTTTAATTCCATAGTCCCCCAGTATAGCGAATATCTTTTCCCTTCGGCACCCTGTCATATGCTTTCACTAGATCTACGAAACATAAACACAACTGCCTATTCCTCTCGTAGCATTTTTCAATTACCTGGCGCATACTGAAAATCTGATCCTGACAGCCTCTCTGTGGTCTGAAACCACACTGGTTTTCATCCAACTTCCTCTCAACGACTGATCGCACCCTCCCTTCCAAGATGCCAGTGAATACTTTGCCTGGTGTACTAATCAATGAGATACCTCGATAGTTATTGCAATCCTTCCTTCCCCTGCTTATAGATAGGTGTAATTACTGCTTTTGTCCAATCTGAATGTACCTTACCAACACTCCACGCTAATTTTACTACTCTATGAAGCCATTTCATCCCTGCCTTCCCACTATACTTCACCATTTCAGGTCTAATTTCATCTATTCCTGCTGCCTTATGACAATGGAGTTTATTTACCATCCTTTCCACTTCCTCAAGCATAATTTCACCAACATCATTTTCCTCCTGCCGATGAGCTTGGCTGTTTGCAACACCACCATGATGATTTCCTTTTACTTATATCATAGTCCGGGCTCATAGAGGCATCAGGTTTCTTATGGTGCACTTACAATATATCGGTTGCCATTAATTAAGGTATTTACACACCGTTGCCCTGATGTTGGCTCTTCTATTGCTCAACAGTTTGTAACACACTGTTCCTAAAGGGAACTGACACCAGAAACAATTAGCGAATAAACAGGGGCATGAGTGCCCATACTAAATTGCATTAATGTAAAAAGAAAAGATTGAACATGGCTGGCTATAAACAAAAGGCTAGGAGGAAAAACTCTTGCCCTCCTTACAGGAATAGTTAAAAACCCTAAGTGGGCTTATGGCCCAATGTTTCAGAGGCTAAACCTATTCTACACCAGGGTGACTAAATTAGAAATATTAAATTGCAAATACGTGTTGAGAATTTACGTTCAGAAACTTTTTAGTCACCCCAGTGCCAAGTTGAATGGGAATCAACAGAGGGTCATCACTCTTAGTTCCTTTGCATAACATATTTCCCAACAGGGAATAGGATATTGTCCTCAGACTTGCCGAAAATTTAGAAATGTACGTGAAATAAAAGAGGTTGAAACCTTCCCCCCAAGCTATCCTCAGGACCTATCACATGTTTATGAAAATTCTGCAATTACCTTCAGTTGCTGGACATTCCGAACGCCGCCCGCGGCCCCTGCCTCCCTTAGGATACGTCGCACTCAAATCACTGGAGGAATCAAGACAATACGGCCCTAAATCGCCCAGCTTTTACAGTGTTTTTGAGGGAAAGCTTCCAGAACTCTTTACTGATAGGCTGTATTCCTGTACACGCCCCCAGTTTTAATTGCTAGAGAAAATATTTACAAATTTCTGAAATGTTGATTACTGTTGAAGAAGGAACCAGCTGAAGTATTGACAACTTTGATACATATGGAAAAACAATCCTATGAACCAGGTTAACAAACATCAAAAATACAAATTTTTTAATGAAATAATTAACTTATAGTTTACCCCGCTAGATGGAGCGATTAAACCTAAGGTATAGACATCTAACAGTTCAGAACAAAAGTATCTAGTAATACACCTGTTCAAGTTGCTTTACATAGGTGGCCTTATAGAAGGCGCTCAGTTTGACTGACCGGGAAAGGTGTACCCCCGGTAAAATTATTATTATTATTATTATTATTATTATTATTATTATTATTATTATTATTATTATTATTATTATTATTATTATTATTATTATTATTATTATTATTCAAGGAATATGAGCAATTTCCGCCATAGTAATTTATAGTTTTATTATTACTGCAAATGTAAATATTTTATAATGAACTATTTCATTACTTTTTTACTACAGCAGTTCCAAGTGTTATGAATAATTTCTCCAAGTTATATTATTTTGTTGAAGTTTTCTGTTCTATACTTTCATCCTCTGTAAGTAGGGCTGTATATATTTACTGGCAATTTATGTGAGTAGTATAATTGGACAGTTCGGCGGCCGCCTCCGCCTCCGCCTCCGGGCTCCCAGGGGCACCTCCGCCTCCCGCGGGAAATTTGAATTTTGGCGGGATATTTAAATTTTGGCGGGGAATTAGAATTTTGGCGCGAGATTTGAATTTGTAAACAAAGCCACGTGCTTCTTGACAGCTGTCATCGACAACAACGCATCGCTAACCTCCGTACTGCCATCTTGGCGGGCCTAAACCTCAGTAGTACCAACTTAACCTAACTAGCGCGAGATTTTAATCGGTAAACAAAGCCACGTGCTTTTTGACAGACAACAACGCATCGCTAACCTCAGTACTATCATCTTGACGGGCCTAAACCTTAGTGGTACCAACTTAACCTTACTAGCGCGAGATTTGAATCGGTAAACAAATCCACGTGCTTTTTTGACAGCTGACATCCGCCCTCTTTAATCAACAGAGCACAGTGCTGCCCTTTTTAGCTACATATCTTTGAAATCCGCCATCTTTATTCAAGAGAGTATCGTGCTGCACTCTATGTGGTGGCGGCAAATTCCACATGCTTTACAAAGCCACGTGCTTTTTTGACAGCTGTCATCCGCCATCTTAAATCAAGAGAGCGCCGTGCTGCACTCTATGTGGTGGCGGCAAATTCGAAGTGCTTTACAAACTCACGTGCTTTTGTCATCCGCCATCTTTAATCAAGAGAGGACCGTGCTGCTATCATGCGGACAATTTCGTTAGCTGTCATCCGCCATCTTTAATCTACAGAGCACCGTGCCGCATTCTTGCGACCGCCATCTTTAATCTACAGAGCGCCGTGCTGCACTCTGTGGTGGCGGACAATTTAAAAAGCTACCAAGAGAGCACTGTGTTAGCATCTTTTTTCTTTGACATGTGGTGGCGGCAAATTCCAAATCCGCCTAATCAAGAGAGCACCGTGCTGCGCTCTTGATCGTAGTATTGGACAATTTAAAAGAAGCGATTAAGTATATAATCGAACAAAGTACTCGATACAACATATGATCAGAACATTGATTGGGGGTATACCTTTGTTCTAAGAGAAAAGAAGACTACAGTTTTGAATAGCTTGCGTAAGATAGCTATTGTTTGCTTAGCATAACTTGCCCCTAACATGCTTGTTGTTACATCAGGAAAGGTAACTGGCTAAATCCTGGTCATTCAGCGCTAGGAAGGGCATCTAGCCGTAAAACAATAGTTCAAGACTCTGTGATTTAAAATCCAGCTGTAAAAAAGATTTTATGTCAGGAAGAGCATCCGGCCGTAAAATATGTTCTTTCAACTTGAAATCTCATGTTAGGAAGGGGCAACCGGTTGTAAAAACAGGAGGAGAGCAGTAGCTACCTGCTTCCTAGTGCATTACAGGTGTTATGCCTTACGAGTAGCTATGTACTAGCACCGGGTTTCGAATAAGCAGACTCTAGAACGAGAAAAAATATCTGGGATGTGTTTTTAAAGCATGCCTACACACACACACACACGCGCGCGCGCGCAAGCTGCATCCGGCTAGCAAGCTCCTACCTGGAATGTGTTTGCCTCAGCGGAGTACGACGTCCACTGCACGCGTACAGTTCGCATTAAAATTATTAGCAGCTTGTCGAGCTGAGCTCAAACCTTCCTGTTTAATAGTAGTACAAATACGTCTGCTTGTAGAACTTGTATATTTCGGTACCTCAGCGTTTCGTGTTGTTTTCAAAGGTCGCTAACAGGTAGGGGATAGTGTGGATGTAGGCTTAGCTTAGAAAAACTTACGATAATGTCTGACTTCTATAGGTTGAAACTTGGTTTCTTCCGAACATTGCAACTTTAGTCTATTGATAAATAGTTGTTCTCTTCAATCCTCATGCTATAGAAGAGGTCAATCTTATAATTTCAAACTTACAACCATGTCCGACTTCTATAGGTTGAAACTGGGTTTCTTCCGAACATCGTAACATTTAGCTCATTTCTATTGATAAACAGTTGTTCCCTTCAATCCGCATGCTATAGAAGATGTTAACCTTATAATTTCAAACTCACAACCATGTCTGACCTCTATAGGTTGAAACTTGGTTTCTTCCGAACATTGAAAATTTAGGCTATTGATAAATAGTTGTTCTCTTCAATTCTTATGCTACAGAAGAGGTTAATCTCATAATTTGAAACTCACAACTATGTCTGACCTCTATAGGTTGAAACTGGGTTTCTTCCGAACATAGCAACTCTAGGTTAGCTGACTTGTCCTTTCGTATCGTATTATTACATCTGCTTTTACGCTAGGTAATAAAGGTCTTTAATTTAAAAATAGCTAGGTTAGCTGTTAACGAAAAAAGTAACTTTTACAACCTTCATTGTATTACGATAGGAGAATTAGAAGGTGTAGACAAGGAAGAGGATAATATCATGATTTCAAACTCACGACCATGTCCGACCTCTATAGGTTAAAACCTGGTTTCTTCCGATCATCGCAACTCAAGGCTAGCTGACTCGCGCTTTGGTTTTTAGCACTCTAGGATTAGAAGGTGTAGATATGGTAGAGGTTAATCTTGTAACTTCAAACTTGCAACCATGTCTGACCTCTATAGGTTGAAACTTTGATTTTTTCCCAAACATTGCAATCGCGCGCGCTGACCTTCCCAGGTTCGATCTGCTGCAGAACTCCTCGGCATTAACAGTAGGTTCGATCCTGGCTTAGTGCTTAAATACGTGAGCCTGCAGAACTCAGCGTAAGGCCCTCAGGAGAGCTCTTGTTGCATAAACATTTAGTTCCAACTGTACTGCAGTTGTCAGCGACTCTGATATCCGCTTGGTAACAAGCAGCATATTTACTCGCTGCAGTCTGCGTGAAGCACTCACAGTTCTTTGTGTGTGTTTATTGCGTGCACATCCCCGTCTAAGTACTGTCAGCTGTGAATATTATTCTTCAGCCTTCAACTTAAGGTAAGCCTGAACTGTTAGTTACTGTTTGCAAAGCAACTTCTACGCTAGGTAATAAACATCTACATTCATATATTTTCTTTTCTTTTTTAGGTACAACTAGAATATTATCGTTCGAGTTACAGGCTTGAAGGTACGCATTTCATTCATCCGAGTAACAGTCTGCAGCGCGAATATTTTAAGGTATGTTTCGAACTTTGAGTTGTACGTTTGTAAAGATAGCTAGGCTAGCTGAAGTACCCTTTTATATTCCTACACTACATTCATATATGTTTGTTCTTTTTAGGTACAACTAGAATATTATCGTTCGAGTAACAGGCTTGAACGTACGAATTTTATATATCCAAGTAACAGTCTGCAGCACGTGCATTTTAAGGTATGCTTCGAACCTTTAGTTGTACGTTTGTAAAGATAGCTAGGCTAGCTGACGTACCCTACACTACATTCATATATGTTTGTTCTTTTTAGGTACGACTAGAATATTATCGCTCGAGTTACAGGCTTGAACGCACGCATTTTATTAATCTGAGTAACAGTTTGCAGCACGTACATTTTAATGTATGTTTCGAACTTTTTCTATCGCAACTTTAGTCTATTGATAAATAGTTGTTTTCATGCTATAGAAGAGGTTAATCTTATAATTTCAAACTCACAGCAATGTCTGATTTCTATAGGTTGAAACTTGTTTTCTTCTGAACATCGCAACTGCAGTCTATTGATAAATAGTTGTTTTCCTCAATCGTTAAGCTATAGAAGAGGTTAAATTTATAATTTCCAACTCACAGCAATGTCTGACCTCTATAGGTTGAAACTGGGTTTCTTCCGAACATCATAACTTTAGTCTATTGATAAATAGTTTGCTCTTTAATCCGCATGCTATAGAAGAGGTTAATCTTATAATTTTAAACTCACAGCAATGTCTGACCTCTATAGGTTGAAACTTGGTTTCTTCCGAACATCGTAACTTTAGTCTAATGAAAAATAGTTTTCTCTTTAATCCACATGCTATAAAAGAGGTTAATCTTATAATTTCAAACTTACATCCATGTCTGACCTCTATAGGTTGAAACTTGGTTTCTTCCGAACATCGCAGCTTTATTCTATTGATAAATAGTTGTTCTCTTTAATCCTCTTGCTATAGAAAGAGGTTTATCTTATAATTTCAAACTCACAGCAATGTCTGACCTCTATAGGTTGAAACTGGGTTTCTTCCGAACATCGTAACTTTAGTCTATTGATAAATAGTTGTTTTCTTTAATCCGCATGCTATAGAAGAGGTTAATCTTATAATTTCAAACTCACAGCAATGTCTGACCTCTATAGGTTGAAACTTGGTTTCTTCCGAACATCGTAACTTTAGTCTAATGAAAAATTGTTTGCTCTTTAATCCACATGCTATAAAAGAGGTTAATCTTATAATTTCAAACTTACATCCATGTCTGACCTCTATAGGTTGAAACTTGGTTTCTTCCGAACATCGCAGCTTTATTCTATTGATAAATAGTTGTTCTCTTTAATCCACGTGCTATAAAGAGGTTTATCTTATAATTTCAAACTCACAGCAATGTCTGACCTCTATAGGTTGAAACTGGGTTTCTTCCGAACATCGTAACTTTAGTCTATTGATAAATAGTTGTTCTCTTTAATCCTCATGCTATAGAAGAGGTTAATCTTATAATTTCAAACTCACAGCAATGTCTGACCTCTATAGGTTGAAACGTGGTTTCTTCTGAACATCGTAACTTTAGTCTAATGATAAATAGTTGCGCTGTTTAATCCGCATGCTATAGAAGAGGTTAATCTTATAATTTAAAATTCACAGCAATGTCCGCATCTCGAAGACCAACTACAAAATGGCGGCGTAGGAAGGTATGGCCCATGCGATATACTAAGGCAATGAACTTCATATTAATGCAGCGTATAGGAGGCTATGTACGTCACGGAACGGATAATTTTCGAAGACACTGCAGAACAGTAGAGGCTCATTTTGAATTGTTTTAAAAAAATATAGCAGCGGAAGGATTGTTTAAGTAAAACTCAAGAAATAACATTCGCAGAAGCAAGACGCAGAAACGAGCGGAGCTACACATTTGAAGAATATTCTTGGCTACTGTGGAGAATATTAACTATTTATAATCGGCGATAGCATACGATTAAATTATGCACCGGTGTATGCTAAGAAAAGAGGCGAAAAAATTATATAAATAAATAATTTTTGGTGATATATGATTGACTTGGATTAGTGAGAAGCCACTCTACGATCGAAGGAATAGGAATTCACCATTTTACAATATTGATAACTTCATACGAGAAGATAGTAACTACCGTAGCAGTAAACCTAATAACTATTTACGCAGAAATTTTCAAAGCAAAGAAAAACTTCGACGATTACTATAAATAATAGAAATATGGAATATATCATGACTAATTACTGCGCAAATGGAATTCTCTTCGTTGTCTACAGATTCAAAATGATGACTGTCTGCTAAATTAACAAAATGGACTGAACTGGGGATATGCACCGTCGAGCCAGAGGATCAGCTGTGGATGATTGGACCGGCCAACCAGTGGACATGATGACGTGGATGAGCACCGGCCAGCCAAAAGACCGGACGAGAAGGAGTGGACCGGCGAGCCATGTGACCAGCTGATGACCATGAACGTGCAATCCAACCAGAGATCCAGATCCGATCGGAGGTTCTAGCTGCAACCGTGGGATGGAGCATCAACCAGACCAAACGTAGCAACTGACGAGCTAAGTGCTTACATTTCTTTAGTAGAGTAGTTTCTTGTAATCTGCACCCTCAATCTAACTCGGCATGTGCTGAATATTTGGTGATATTTTTGAAGTATTTAAGAACGCGTGAGTAATATAAAGTGAAATGTGAGATATCTAAGGTTTTAAGATTAGATGGAAGTGTAGAATTAGAATGCTAATATGACATATACAGGTTACCGCACTTGAATACTTACAGTGGAAACTAGTTTGGATAAAAGATAGAAGTGTTACTTGTGAAGACCTAGAAGCAATGAGTCTAATTTACTAGTGAAATTTCGATTAATCTCGCTTACCTGAATATAGATTACGTCACGAAGTACCTGCGCGATACGATGATTTTTGTCAAATTAAGTATTCCTTTCTTCATAGAAAGAGGGCATTGAACTCGTACTACTGTTGTTAAGATAAAGGTTATTAACTGCGTATTTTTACAAGGCAATTCTAGAATATTTAGCATATAGTTTTGGGAGTAATGGCTATATGCATACGGCTATATGAAAGCCGGTGTTATGTTAAAGTGTCTTTGGAATAGTGTTGAAATGTGATTATTTATTGGAGTATATTGATGAATAGTTAAAGTATAGAGGTTTGTTTATGTTCTACGGGATGTGTAAGAATTGCCATTCGACGAGATAACGTTATATTAGAATTACAAGGTGAGTTTCTGTGCCATATTTGAAAGAATATGACAAGGAGAGAACATCGCGCAGATGACCATTTTAAGGTAAGATAGACATGTATTATGGTAGAGTTGTGTATCGTGACAGTTATATTTATGTCTGACATTGGTAAATAACAGGTACTATGAATAAGAGAGTACTTTAATGTACAGTTCAATAGACTCATGACTTTGTATACATCTAATATTTCGTGGTGCGGTGACGTTACAGGATAACACGCAATAATTTCAATCTATACTATTCATACAAGTTGAGTAGCTCGTATACATATGAAATATTGAGATAGAGCAGAATGCTAGAGCACATTGAGCCATTAATAGAGGAGTGTGTGGATTGGAAACTACTTGAATACTTAGTTAGATATTTATTTCTTTTCATGCAATAATGATTTCAATTCGAGTATTTTAAATATGAAGAATATTATAATGGTTAGTTAGGAGCCATATGTCGTAGGCTTTAGGGGGGTATTGTCTTAGCCCGTAAGTTTGTTACTTGTGCGTACTCGAAATATGTGACCAAATAATCAGAGTTCAGATCTATGAATGATTATAATTTATGAATGGAAAGTTGGAGAACAATTTTACAATTTAATACTCACACAAGAGTATATTTGGGAAATAATTACGTGAAAATATGAGCAGATTTGCGTTCACAATTTAACTTTTTCCCATGTAATTTTATTACGTTTTTCAAGTTAACGAATCATACATTTTATCTCAGCATGACGACTTATACGTTGTGAGGATAATTTTAATAATTAACGGGACAGTATTCGCAATGTGTATTTTTATTTGATTCCATGATTGCTCAGTGATCTCAAATATAATTGGTGAAAATGAAATACTTTTCGGAACATGGCTACGAATATTGAGACTTGTATTAATATGAATTTGAACATTAATTATGAGAGAATGTAAATATTTTAAGCTTTAATTATTTTATTTTATTTGAGCCAGCGCTGACTCTAGTCTTTCATGATTTTACTCAATTAATACTACCCAGATTTCACTTAATTTAACGTCGAACATTATTTTAGTCAATAAATAATCTTATATTTTTTCTTAGTAAGTGACTGTGTTTTAATTACTGTTCGGGTAACGACTAGTTGTAAGTTAGTTAATAAGTTTCATATAAATAAGCAATTGATTAGTTCTACATAGCGAAAAGAGATCCCTTTGAAGTTATTGGTCACAGGTTTGCACTTGTGCGTGTAGATACTCCCGTGGTGCGTATTCCAGCGGACAAATTCTCATTCGAAACCACGTAAAATAATTATATATAAAATCACAGATTTTATGAGCGGAAATTGGAATACCCTGAGAAGAAATCAAGAGCTACCGGGATAACTTGGCACTGACCGCTGCTTGAGCGGGTGCAAGGTTGAAACGTGGTTTCTTCTGAACATAGTAACTTTTAGCTAATCTCTATTGATAAATAGTTATTCTCTTCTATCCGCATGCTATAAAAGAGGTTAATCTTACAATTTCAAACTTACAGCAATGTCCGATCTCTATAGGTTGAAACATGGTTTCTTCCGTTCATCGTAACTTTAAGCTAATTTCTATTGATAAATAGTTGTTCCCTTCAATCCTTCATGCTAGTTGATCCTTAGTAATTAAAATTTTCGTTTTGTTCTTTGCGACTCGAGGGAAGGATATTGAGTTACTATAGTTTTAACAACAAGAGTGCTTCTACTTTGTTAGGTATAGAATATTCATCTCTCTCTGTTTGCTTTTTAAAAAATCACGACATTGTCTGACCTCTATAGGTTGAACATCACAACTTTAGGCTAATCTCTATTGGTTGTTCTCTTTTCAGATGTTTCCCTGCTCGCAGTGTAACGAAATGTTCGGAAGACGTGACATCCTCACACATCATGTAAAATCGAAACATCGTGAGGCGTCTGACACGTTCTCCTGCGGGCAGTGCAACGTTACGTTCGCAAGGCGAGATAACTTTATGCGCCATATAAAATCAAAACCCCCTAGCATAACATCTGCTTTATGTGAAGTTTGTGGTGTGTATTTCGCTAATGTAGAGCGATACGAGGCTCACTTAGTAGAAGCACATCAGGTATCTACTTGCAACTATAACCCTCAGGTAATAGGAGAAAAGCGTAAAAAACGGATTTAGCTGTAGAAAGTACTAGTAGTAAAAAACCTTGAAAAATCATGAACTTCAAACTATTTATTGTGAGCACTGTAACACTGATGTACTATCTTTACATTTTCAGGGTCACTTACGGAGTAATGCGCATAAAAATAATGCCTGTAGAAGTGGTAGTAACACAAACATCGAGGAAATTAATACTGCATTTAAAAGTAGGATTTCTAGTTGCATAATTCGTACTAGTGAGAAGTTTCAGAGTACTGAACACTTTTTAAATTGCATTCAACCGGATGTACAACAACTTCTTGCTAAAACATTGTCCAATCATAATTTATTTAAAGTTAATTTCGAACTTTTTGCGTTGTATATTAAGAGCACAGATGAATCCGAAATAACGGACATTAAACCGTTTAATACGAAGAATTTTTTAGTAAGTGAGTCGACTAATTTTGGTGATGTACTTAGGGATGTCTCGAACATTATGTCAACTAAGAGCGAGGAATTTCAGGAAAAGGAATCAGGGTGGGCTTTAGTTGAAATTTTGTATTTAGAAGTTAACATCAATAAGTACAATCCCATGCGAGGTTCAGCGTACATCGGGCTGCCGAAATGGATTCAGCGAAAGAAGCTGTTGTAAACATCCAAAACAATGACGAAGCATGTTTTGCATGGGCGGTGATGTCGGCTTTAAATCTTGCGAAATCAGATGTAGGTAAGAGAACATCATCTTATCCAGACTATTCAACGCAACTAAATTTAGATAGCATAGAATTTCCTGTGCAGTTAAAGGATATTAAGCGCTTTGAAGAACTAAATAACATTAGCATTAATGTGTATAGTGTAGAAAAAAAGTCCGTAGTAGGTCCTCTGTATTATACATATCATAAGAAGAGTACTCATGTTAACTTACTCTATATCGAAAACAGTGAGAATAGCCACTTTTGCTGGATTAAAAATCTGAGTAGACTTGTTGGTAGTCAGTTGTCAAAACATGGTAGTAAAAAGTGGCTATGTGATGGATGCTTGCAGTATTTTAGAACTGAAGATCAGTTAACGAACCATTCCAAGAATGACTGCAATCATGTACGTACAGAGATACCTACTACAGGCAATAATATTTTAAAATTTACAAATGATGACAAGCAGATGTGGGTACCTTTCGTGATTTACGCAGACTTTGAAGCCATCCTCAAGCCATGCAGCACATGCTCGCCTAATCCTGACAACTCTTTCACTAATACTACGCACATGCATGACCCGTATAGCTTCGCGTATTACATCAAGTGTAGTTATGATAGTACGCTTAACAAGTTAGAGCTGTATCGAGGACCAGATGCTGCTAAAGTATTTTTAGAAAGACTTGAAAGTGATGACAAGCAGATGAAACCGCTCACCGAAATTCAGTTAAATGATCATGAACATGCTATAAAATGTGGCATCTGTGACGGGGAATTTTCCGAAAATGACCCTAAAGTTTTTGGCCATGATCATTATTTAACTGGTATCTACAGATGCGCCGCTCATAATAGCTGTAATCTTAAGTACAGAGTTCCAAAATTTATCCCTGTAATTTTTCATAACTTATCTGGTTACGATTCACATTTCACAATTTGGAGCTTCAGATGAAAAAGTAGATATAATCCCTCAGAATAAAGAGCGGTACATTGCGTTTACAAAGTCTGTAAAAGTAGATGAGGAGCATTCTATAAAACTGAGATTCCTTGACTCGTTTCGCTTTATGGCGAGTAGCCTCGATAAACTTTCTAGTCATTTACAGCCAGAACAATTTACGGAAACTCGACGCGTTTTTCCTGAAGAAGCGAAGTTTAATTTACTTCGGCGTAAGGGTGTTTTTGTTATGAATATCTTGACTGCTTAGAACGCCTGGAAGAACGTGCTTTACCATCGAAACAATCATTTTACAGCTCGCTAAATTCAATGGATATTAGTGATGATGACTATTTACATGCACAACATATCTGGGAGCAGTTCCACATTCAAACGTTAGGTGAATACTCCGACTTATATTTAAAGACGGATGTACTTTTGTTAGCTGATGTTTTCGAAAATTTTCGCTGTGTTTGTAAGAAAACCTACAGCCTTGACCCATGTCAGTATTTTACAGCGCCTGGGTTAAGTTGGGATGCCATGTTAAAATACACGCAGGTGAATTTGGAACTGCTAACCGATATTTATATGGTGCACTTTATAAAATCGTCTATTCGAGGCGGTCTAAGTCAGTGCAGTGGGCGGTATTCTAAGGCAAATAATAAGTACACGCCGAGTTTCGATTCTAGTCAGGAATCTCAGTATATTGTTTATCTCGATGCTAATAATCAGTATGGGTGGGCGATGAGTCAGCATCTACCGGTGAGTGGTTTCCGCTGGCTAACGCAGTGCGAAATTGCTGCTTTACAGCTGCACGCCCTAGGTGATGAAGCTAATAAAGGCTATTTCTTCGAAGTTGATTTACGGTATCCTAAAGAGTTACACACTTCTCATATGACTTACCGTTCTGCCCTGAAAATATGAAGTCCCCGTACATCGCATCAACGACGAAAATGCTAATTGCTAATTTGTGTGATAAATCTAAGTATATCATTCATTACCGAAATTTAAAACAGTGTTTGCAGCATGGTTTGAAGTTATCCAAAATTTTCGCGTACTAGAATTTAATCAGTCACCGTGGCTAAAGTCATATATCGATCTGAACAATAATTTAAGAACAAATGCAGTTAACGAGTTTGAGAAAGATTTCTACAAGCTCATGAATAACAGTGTGTTTGGTAAGACTATGGAAAATGTTGACAAACGCGTTGATGTAAAATTGATTACAAACTGGGAAAATATTAAGAAAAAATGTGGTGCTAACTATTTAATAAGTAAACCAAATTTCCACAGCTGTACCATCATACATGAGAATTTAGTTATTATACAGATGAATCGTGTTAAGGTTAAGTATGACAAACCTACCTACGTCGGCTTTGCAGTACTTGAATTGGCTAAAACACTCATGTATGAATTCCATTACGATTATATGATGAAGAAGTACGCTCGTAATGCGCAATTGCTCTACACAGATACCGATTCGTTTATTTATCAAATCAAAACTGATGACTATTACAATGATATAAAGCCAGACTTGGGTAGGTTTGATACAAGTAACTATCCTGCAAATAATCAATATCATCTACCACTAGTGAACAAAAAGGTTCTAGGTAAAATGAAAGATGAATGTGCTGGGAATATTATCGATTCATTTGTAGGTACTAAATCCAAGTCATATTGCATAAAACTCCTAAATGAACTACAAATAAAGAGATTGAAGGGGATTAAAAAGAATGTCGTTCAGAATCAGCTAAGTTTTGAAAACTATAACAATTGCATTAAAAGTAATCCACCTATTTTGCATAAGCAAATGTCTGTCATTAGAAGCAAGAAGCACCAGTTGTACACTCATTTAATTAGTAAGGTAGCCCTTAATAATGATGATTGCAAACGGTTTGTCATTGCAAATTCTACCAACACTCTAGCCTGGGGGCATAGTAGTATTGATAGGTACTACTGTACATAAAGCAGATGTGTGTAAAAAAACATTATGCTAGAGGTGTGTACTTTGTAATATATACGTTAAGCTGTCTTACATCACAATTCACTGTACATATTGTATAAAGATAGGGAGAGGTACGCTGAGAGCGTAGTACGGCAAGTTTAAACTTGTACATTCAAGAATTGTGTCGAGAATGGGAGAAGTACGCAAACATCACTACGGTAAAATGATTCGGGATAAAACTTGTACACACAAGATGTAAATAAATAATGTAGAATTGGCATATTCTTTTATTTTAGATTAGGTATTACCTTCCTCCCGCTCCTTATTAGCAAGATAGAGTTTTGTTCAATAGTATATCACTCAAGGAAGGAGAGTAAGTATGTCAAGAAAGAAGGTGTTGAGCAGATTCGTAAGTATGTTATCGTCTAGCCCATGTTGAGGAGAGAATTTTTTTCTGAACAGCGTTTGATTCTAGTCTTGCAATGCAGTGTCCAACAACATCGAACTCTAGTATGTATATATGTTTTTGAACGGTAGCATGTGTTCAAGTCTAAACTTGCACACTCTTGCTTTTGCAATGTATGTTCGATAGAAATGTACCTTGAAAGAGGAAGAAGAGCGGCTTAGTAAGTATGTTGAGAAGAGAATGTTTTTCATTCTAAACAGTGTTTGATTCTAGTCATGCAATGTAGTGTTCAACAACATCGAACTATAGGTTTTCTAACAGCAGTATGTGTGTCTAAACATGCAGTTACGCGATACGTGCGCTGTCTTTTGCATAAGATCGCGTTGTATGTTCGATAAAGCTATGCCTTGACAGAGCAGGACGGTGCTCTGCAGATTAAAGATGACGGATGTAGAATTGTCCGCCACCACAAAGAGTGCGTCACGATGCTCTGTAGATTAAAGATGGTGGTCGCAAGAGTGTGGCACGGTGCACTGTAGATTAAAGATGGCGGATGACAGCTAACGAAATTGCCCGCATGATAGCAGCACGGTGCTCTGTTGATTAAAGATGGCGGATGACAGCTGACGAAATTGCCCGCATGATAGCCGCACGGTGCTCTGTTGATTAAAGATGGCGGATGACAGCTGACGAAATTGCCCGCATGAGGGCAGCACGGTGTTCTCTAGTTTAAAGATGGCGCATGACAGCTAACGAAGTTGCCCGCATGATAGCAGCACGGTACTCTGTTGATTAAAGATGACTGCTGTCAAAAAAGCACGTGAGTTTGTAAAGCACTTCGAATTTGCTGCCACCACAAAGAGGGCAGCACGGCGCTCTCTTGATTTAAGATGGCGGATGACAGCTGTCAAAAAAGCACGTGGCTTTGTAAAGCATGTGGAATTTGCCGCCACCACATAGAGTGCAGCACGGTGCTCTCTTGATTAAAGATGGCGGATGACAAAAGCACGTGAGTTTGTAAAGCACTTCGAATTTGCCGCCACCACATAGAGTGCAGCACGGCGCTCTCTTGATTTAAGATGGCGGATGACAGCTGTCAAAAAAGCACGTGGCTTTGTAAAGCATGTGGAATTTGCCGCCACCACATAGAGTGCAGCACGGTGCTCTCTTGATTAAAGATGGCGGATTTCAAATATATGTAGCTAAAGAGGGCAGCACTGTGCTCTGTTGATTAAAGAGGGCGGATGTCAGCTGTCAAAAAAGCACGTGGATTTGTTTACCGATTCAAATCTTGCGCTAGTAAGGTTAAATTGGTACTACTAAGGTTTAGGCCCGTCAAGATGGTAGTACTGAGGTTAGCGATGCGTTGTTTTCTGTCAAAACGCACGTGGCTGTCAAAAAGCACGTGGATTCGTTTACCGATTAAAATCTCGCGCTAGTTAGGTTTAGTTGCTACCACTGAGGTTTAGGCCCGTCAAGATGGCAGTACTGAGGTTAGCGATGCGTTGTTGTCTGTCAAAAAGCACGTGACTGTCAAAAAATACGTGGATTTGTTTACCGATTCAAATCTCGCGCTAGTTAGGTTAAGTTGGTACCACTGAGGTTTAGGCCCGTCAAGATGGCAGCAGTGAGGTTAGCGATGAGTTGTTGTCGATGACAGCTGTCAAAAAGCACGTGGCTTTGTTTACAAATTCAAATCTCGCGCCAAAATTCAAATTTCCCGCCAAAATTCAAATGTTACGCGGGAGGTGGAGGGGCCCCTGGGAGCCCGTAGGCGGAGGCGGCCGCCGAACTGTCCAATTATACTACTTATGTGATTTTTTATAATTACTGCAAGTGTGTTAATATTTCTTGGTTATGGGTATGTGATCTATATCTTGTACTTTTAATGTCTTTTAAATGAAAATGATTCATCTTGGAGTGATTTCCTAAAGAAGAAAACTACGAAATTGTCTTTATTTCTGCAACCTGTGTACTTGCTTCATCACCAAACCCACTTGTTTTGATCGCTTAAAATATCGCGGACGCGGCGTCAAGTAGATTCAAATATGGCGGTGCAATAGCCATTGTATAGTCCTCTTTGTATCTCGTTGCACACCCACTACAGCAAATTATTAAAGCAACATTTTTAATACTTGGAGCTGAGCTATCAGGAGGATTAAAATGCCAAATCAAAGAGGAAAAGCTGCAGCATTTTATTTCATAATAAACTGAAAATCCAATATTTCATCATTTTCAAGGTCCGGGTTCCCTGAAAGAATAATCAGAAATTGCATAGATAAAAAATAGCCTGTCGAAGAAGTCTGGAGAATCCTTCCTAATGAAACTGTCTATCGAGAAATTGACTTAATCACCAGCACAATGAAAAAGAAAAGAACCTCGTATTTCTTTTATATATTGCGGCTGCCAGGATTGACTTGTACGACAACTAGTGATTAGAAATCTTGAAAAGAAGACAGGAGCACAATGTATCCACAAAATTCAACAACATCTCAAAGCAGTTCGGCGCGAGATCAATCAATCAATCAATCAATCAATCAATCAATCAATCAATCAATCAATCAATCAATCAATCAATCAATACTGATCTGCATTTAGGGCAGTCGCCCAGGTGGCAGATTCCCTATCTGTTGCTTTCCTAGCCTTTTCCGAAATGATTTCAAAGAAACTGGAAATTTATTGAACATCTCCCTTGGTAGGTTATTCCAATCCCTAACTCCCCTTCCTATAAAGGAATATTTGCCCCAGTTTGTCCTCTTGAATGCCAACTTTATCTTCATATTGTGATCTTTCCTACTTTTATAAACGCCATTCAAACCTATTCGTCTACTAATGTCATTCCACGCCATCTCTCCGCTGACAGCTCGGAACATACCACTTAGTCGAGCAGTTCTTCTTCTTTCTCTCAATTCTTCCCAACCCAAACATTGCAACATTTTTGTAACGCTACTCTTTTGTCGGAAATCACCCAGAACAAATCGAGCTGCTTTTCTTTGGATTTTTTCCAGTTCTTGAATCAGGTAATCCTGGTGAGGGTCCCATACACTGGAACCATACTCTAGTTGGGGTCTTACCAGAGACTTATATGCACTCTCCTTTACATCCTTACTACAACCCCTAAACACCCTCATAACCATGTGCAGAGATCGGAGATACAGAGAACAAAACAAAAATTAACACCCTTCTGACACATAGATGGGCTTTAGCGATTTCAGAGAAACAGAGAAAGTTACTAGCAAACAGGTGAGACAGTGCAGAACAGAACGGGAGCGTCAAAGGCAACTACATCAGACAGCAAGCAATAGATTATGCCAAGTAGGTGCCACAATAAGTATAATATCAATGAAACAGGCCTATGGCAGCCCCTTTCCGCACTTCCTGGAGGGGGCTAGTGAGTCAGCCAACCGGGGATTTCCCAGCCAGCCTGGAGGACATGGCCGGCCTCTCCGTGCACTGTTCTCGTCAGCTGGCTTGCCTGTGAGTTTCTTGGAGATTCAACGGGAATGTTCCGCCTCTGGCCACTTCGCGAATGTTCTGGTTCCCGTCACCCGAGCTATAAAAATGGGGGCTAGCTGCGGACAGTCGGTAAGTGTTGGGCTCCGTGGTGGAGTCAGAGTTGGTGCTGGGCTCGGGATCAGTGTGAAACTCAGGGCCGGTTTCATCAACGTAGGTTAACAGTTAACCCCGAATTATATAGTTTTAAATCTGAATTTGACTATTCATTCTGTTTCATCAAGGAGGGCCAATTTTAACTCGTAGGTTAAAGCCGGAGTTAAGATAACCCCTCCTTTCACCTGGGTTAAAGTGTTAACACGAGGTTGAAAGCAAAATGGCCGCCATAAATCATATGCTAGATGCAGAGTTTCTTTATTTAGATTTGTTAAATGGCGTTCCTAACAGAAGGAGGCCTACTGTATAATAAGAAAGAAACCGTCAATAAAGTCGTCGATGAAATTCGCGAGAGGTTAGAATACACAACAGGCCTGTTTTATGCCACGCGGTCGTTTCAAAGAATGTTGCCATACGGTCAGTAGAATGAGTCTGCACTGACGAAAGAACGCTCACAGGTTATTAATCACTTTTCTAGTGTTTTGGGTGCGACAGATTGTGCACGTGTGAAAATCCCATCACCTGGAGGCAATCGAGCTGAAATATATCGCAACCGTGTTATTTTTCTGTCAATTGTCAAGTAATCAGTGATTCTAACCTCCAAATTCGTGATATAGTTGCACGATGGCCCGGGATAGTGGCTATCTACTAAGGATATATTTATTTATACCATACCTACAGCCTGAAACAAGAGCGTAGGGAAACTACAGTGCAGCTCACATCAGGACACAGAACTGTGCGGAAATAGTACACGATAGTACTATTTTCGCATAGCAGATATCTTGGATTCCGGAGGTCAAATGGACCGTAACGCGATTTACCTGTCTAAGGTATTTGATACGGTGGATCATGGGAGACTACTGTCAAAAATGAGTGCACTTAGACTGGACAAAAGAGTGACTGAATGGGTTGCTATATTTCTAGAAAATAGATCTCAGAAAATTAGAGTAGGCGAAGCTTTATGTGACCCTGCAATAATTAAGAGGGAGAATTCTTCAAGGCAGTATTATTGGACCATTATGTTTTCTTATATATATACAGTATATGAATAATATGATTAAGGAAGTGGAATCAGAGATAAGGCTTTTTGCATATGATTTTATTCTGTATAGAGTAACAAATAAGTTACAAGATTGTTAGCAACTGCAACGTGACCTCGATAATGTCGTGAGATAGACAGGACATAATGGTATGATGATAAACGGGGTTTAACATCAGGTTGTGAGTTTCACAAATAGGAAAAGTCCTCTCAGTTTTAATTACTGCGTTGATGGGGTGAATGTTCTTTATGGGGATCATTGTAAGTGCCTAGGTGTTAATATAAGGAAAGATCTTCATTGGGGTAACCACACAAATGGGATTGTAAATAAAGAGTACAGGTTTCTGCACATGATTATGAGGGTATTTAGGGGTTGTAGTAAGGATGTAAAGGAGAGGGCATATAAGTTTCTGGTAAGACCCCAACTAGAGTATGGTTGCAGTGTATGGGACCCTCATCAAGATTACTTGATTCAAGAACTGGAAAAAATCCAAAGAAAAGCAGCTCGATTTGTTCTGGGTGATTTCCGACAAAAGAGTAGCGTTACAAAAATGTTGTAAAGTTTGGGTTGGGAAGAACTGAGAGAAAGAAGAAGAGCTGCTCGACTAAGTGGTATGTTCCGAGCTGTCAGCGGAGAGATGGCGTGGAATGACATTAGTAGACGAATAGGTTTGAATGGCGTTTATAAAAGTAGGAAAGATCACAATATGAAGATAAAGTTGGAATTCAAGAGGACAGATTGGGGCAAATATTCATTTATAGGAAGGGGAGTTAGGGACTGGAAATAAGTTTCCGATTTCTTTGAAATCTTTTAAAAAAAGGCTGTCCTAATTGCAGATCAGTAGTGACTGATTGTTTGAATAAGGCAAGTGGCAGTCATGGAACAAGGAACGACTCTCTTTACAATAGATGCCTCAATATCCCAGAGTCAGAAGCGTTACAAAAATGTTGCAAAATTTGGGCTCGGAAAACTTGAGAGAAAAGAGACGAGCTGCTCGACTAAGTGGTATGTTCTGAGCTGTCAGTAGAGAGATGGCGTGGAATGACATCAGTAGACGAATAAGTGTGAGTGCTGTCTTTAAAAGTAGGAAAGATCCCGATGCGAAGATAAAGTTGGAATTCAAGAGGACAAACTGGAGCAAATATTCGTTTATAGGAAGGGGAGTTAGGGATTGGAATAACTTACCAAGGGAGATGTTCAATACATTTCCAATTTCTTTGCAATAATTTAAGAAAAGGCTAGGAAAACAACAGATAGGGAATCTGCCACCTGGGGGACTGCCCTAAATGTAGATCAATATTGATTGACCTCTCATATTAGAGCGGAGTTCGAAATAGGAACAATCAGTGAAGGAGTAGTGCTTAGGGATTATGGGTTTCCACTAAGGAAATATTTATTAACACCATACCTGCAGCCTGAAACAAGAGCGCAGGAAAACTACAATGCAGCTCACATCAGGACACGGCGCTGTGTGGAAATAATGATCGGAGTTTGGAAAAGAAGGTTCCCAGCTCTGAGCGAACGAAACTACAAACTACGTTAACCGCAACAGTAACAACAGCGGTATTACCCAATATTGCTGTGGAGACCCGAGGACTTGACTCTGCATCAGTATTTCACAGAAAGGAGAAGGAAAGGGAATGTTGGACATTTTTCACATCGATAACGACAGCACTGCGGTGGCACAACAACACTTCAATAATTGTAAGTGCAACATTTATTATTGTGTATTAAGAAGTGGTTATATACAGTAGTGCTTTTTGAAACCAGTATTTACTTCAAAAAACAACTCTTGGCACCATAAAAAAACTAACACCTGTATAAGCAAGTTAAATCTGTGATTGTGCGAAAATGCACTGTTGGCCATGTATTTCATTTTCCTCAGAAAATAATGCTTGAAATAAAGACGGTGTGGACAATTTTGATAGTTTCAGAGTTTTAAAGAGACGCCATGAGGTGTCTCAAGCACAATCAAACTGCTGCGGTGCGAGCGACAATGTACCGTACTCTCAGAAGGAGTGTGGTAACACTTTTCAACACGTCACGCCTCACCACTTTTCGTATGAAGCCGAGGAAACCCGAAGAGATATATTCAACACTTTGCATGGTGTTCCGTCCTAGTTTGTTGGTGTGCTGACTTGCTGTGTGGTGCCTTGAAATGATGTGCTGGCTTCAGGTTCTACAGAAAACGTCAATATTGACTGCTTGTTACTCAGCTCCTAAATCGTGACCATTTTCACTTTCTTCGTGAATAATTTCAAGGTCTCCTAAAATGAAACATAGATAATGTTATAATTAAAGTTCATGTAATAACGTTGAAACCTACCACAGACGTAGACAATGGTGCCATCTAGCGGCTGGTGAGCACACAACGCCATAGAGCCACCTAGAGACATTATAACAAAGTTGTAGGTACTTATTGACTTGCCCTCGTACTTTTATTTTTAGTTTGTTTCTTACATAAATGTAGCTTTTTTACAACATAAAATTGAACTAACAATGTTTCAGTCGGCAGTCCCAAAACGCGTTGATCAATCCTGTTGAGGGTGTCTTCATTTTGGAGTTTCACAATATGGTAACCCTAGAGGTGGGAATCGAACCCCCTCTACTCAGTTGACTTCCCGAGGCTGAGTGGACCCCGCTCCAGCTCTCGAGCCATTTTTCAAATTTTGTGGCAGAGACGAGAATCGAACCCGGATCCTACGGGATGGCAGCTAATCACACTAACCACTACACCACAGAGGCGGACCTCCTAAATATTACGCGGAAAATATTTCACTTTTAAATCTTGTTTTTAAACAGGATAAAGTAGACTACTTGTAAGTTAGCCGTTAACTTGCACAAAAGAATTATGACTCGGAAAACAATATCTGCCCGCGTCTGTGGTGTAGTGGTTAGTGTGATTAGATGCCATCCCTCGAGACTCGGGTTCGATACTGGCCTCTGCCATAAAATTTGACTGGAACGGGGTCCACTCAGCCTCGGAAGGTTAACTGAGTAGAGGTGGGTTCCATTCTCACCTCAGCCATACTCGAAGAGGTTTTCCACTTCTCCAGGCAAATGCCGGGATGGTACCTAACATGAGGCCATGTTCGCTTCCTTCCCTCTTATTCCTTCCAATCTTCCCGTTCCCGCCACAAGGCCCCTGTTCAGCAAAGCAGGAATACAGCTGGGAGACGTAGCGGTCCTCTCGCCCAGTTGTATCGTCCACCGCCGGGCTGAGTGACTCACCTTCTGACCCCAACTTGGCAGGTTTGATCCTGGCTCAGTCCGGTGGTATTTGAAGGTGCTCAAATACGTCAGCCTCGTGTGGGTAGACTTATTGGCACGTGAAAGGACTATAGGGGGAGTAAATTTTGGCACCAAGACGTCTCCAAAAACCGTCAAAAATAGTTAATGGAACGTAGAAAGTCCACAGTTCAGGCAAGCATCTCAATGTTGAAAACATCCTAGGGATATGAGCTAATTAAAAAATAATAAAGTATGGGAATATATTCATTTAATCCTAAAAATTACGATCTTTTCCTTTTCTTAATCATCGTTATCCGGTCGATTAGATTAGCAGTTTGCCTTTTTCTACCACTACGAGCGCTAATGTGAGTGAATGCATTGTTTCACTTAAGCACCACTACGAGCGCTAATGTGAGTGAATGCATTGTTTCACTTAAGCACCACTACGAGCGCTAATGTGAGTGAATGCATTGTTTCACTTAAGCACCACTACGAGCGCTAATGTGAGTGAATGCATTGTTTCACTTAAGCACCACTACGAGCGCTAATGTGAGTGAATGCATTGTTTCATCTAAGCACCACTACGAACGCTAATGTGAGTGAATGCATTGTTTCACTTAAGCACCACTACGAGCGCTAATGTGAGTGAATGCATTGTTTCACTTAAGCACCACTACGAGCGCTAATGTGAGTGAATGCATTGTTTCACCTAAGCACCACTACGAGCGCTAATGTGAGTGAATGCATTGTTTCACTTAAGCACCACTACGAGCGCTGATGTGAGTCAATGCATTGTTTCACTTAAGCACTACGAGCGCTAATGTGAGTCAATGCAGAGTTTCACTTAAGCCCTTATAACTACATTCGGTGTGGTCATCTTTGAAAAATCGAAAAATGGCTGAGGATATTGAACCAAGGAACACATTACAGCAGGAAATACGTAAATAAGTTAATTTGGCTAGGATGTGTATCAAAAAAAGAAAATGGGTAAAGAAACAAGCGATTTTAGCCCGGAAGTCATTTTCGAAATTTGGAATTCTTAGTTTGATAGAGCTATCCAAGACTCATAATTTGGAACCTTGCCGGGCCCTTTAGCCCTTCAACTTTTGGCACAATTGAAGACATTGCTTATTTTTACGTTTTTCGTAGTATGGAAACTTTAAAGAACTTTAAACTTTAAAGAACATTGTTATTATATCCGTGACCAAGATACCACCTGCTCCAGGATACTGCCCGAGGTGGGATCTGTCGCTAAGTCCAGGGAGGGTGGGGGTGGGATAGGCAGCCCTGGAAGTTAAACGTGTATTGAAATGAAGAACTGAAAATAATATCTTCCTTGTACACAAAGTTGCGGAAGAATGAGAGAAATATTGTTGGTAAATTACAGTAGATGTTAAGAGGTGAGAATGCGCCAAGTGCAACAGATTGGCAGAATTAATGTAGTTATTGGTTGATGTTGGGAGAGCGCGCATGTCGTGTGGGGTTGGGCTGCGATTGGCCGCGAGGTGTAGCCAGAGTGGTGGCGAGCGTCGCTTGACTCGTCTTGTCTTGCTGCAATGGGCCAGAGCGACACCAGTTTCAGCGTCCTCGTCACGCTGTGGCGCCTCCGGTCATGGCCTCTCCATCGGGCTCTCTAGACGCAAGGTAAGATCTTCTAAGTCTGTAATAAACAAACAAGTGACAGGGTCCTTCCCTTACTTTACGCGATTGTCCCTTATTTCTCGGAGGAAAAAATACGGGACGCACGTTATTCACTTTTCGTGAACCATCCCGTATACTTTAAAATACCGTGTTTAAACTTGATTTACCACAAAGCTCTGATGTGTGGTACGTAGGGTCGTCTCAAGCGCTACTCAAATTTATCGCAGCTTCTAACTGTTAACAGTGAGGAGTTCAGGAAAGAGTTGAACCTGATAATTTTCAATAAAATCTTGTTTGGTTTATTTTTTTGTCTACCACTGTTCATTCTAAAGTATGTGCGAGTTTGTACCTCCCATTGGCTAAAATGCTTCCTTAGGCTGCCTTGCTCTTTTTTATTTATTTTTTATTCCACTTACGTAACAAAAGACCTTTCTCCATCTGTAACAGAAGACTCCAATGGTTGAATAATTGGACTATCATTAAGCAATGAAAATGCTGGGAACAATTCTCCGGCCATTGCCTGCTTCTGAAAAGTTTACCCCGAAGATATTCCTTTACTAGCTACGGTAGATATATTCATACATAAATTATTGTTATTACTGAGGAACAGGGCGGTGTAGAGGCTTTTTTTTTCTTTTTGTTTTACGTCGCACCGACACAGATAGGTCTTATGGCGACGATGGGACAGGGTAGGGCTAGGAGTGGTAAGGAAGCGGCCATAGCCTTAATTAAGGTACAGCCCTAGCATTTTCCGGGTGTGAAAATGGGAAACCACGGAAAACCATCTTCAGGGCTGCCGACAGTGGGGTTCGAACCCACTATCTCCCGAATACTGGATACTGGCCGCACTTAAGCGACTGCAGCTATCGGTGTAGAGGCTTAGCTACTTGCCTATCATCTCGGCGACCGTGGATTGATTCCTGGTGTTGCTGGGGTGAGGTTTTTAGTTAAATCACCGACCACAAATCTTTCATATCTGGGCATGTGCAGGGACCATGAGGAAGCGGGATAACCTGCGGTAGATGATGGTTATTATTATTATTATTATTAGTGTTATTATTCTTTCTTTCTTTCTTTCTTTCTTTCTTTCATCGGGCGAGTTAGCCGTGCGGTTAAGGGCGCGCGGCTGTGAGCTTGCATCCGGGAGATAGTGGATTCGAATCCCACTGTCGGCAGCCCTGAAGATGATTTTTCGTGATTTCCCATTTTCACACCAGGTAAATGCTGGGGATGTACCTAGCTTTCTTTCTTTCTTTCTTTCTTTCTTTCTTTCTTAATCTGTTTACCGTCCATGGTTTGTTTTTCTCTCGGACTCAGCGAGGGATCCCTCCTCTACCGACTCAAGGCCAGTGTCTTGGAGCTTGAGACTTAGGGTCGGGGAATACAACTGAATAGGAGGACTAGTGGTTCGCCCATGCGGTCTCACTGCGGCCTTATAGGGGATGGGAAGATTGGAACGGACAGACAAGCAAGAGGGAAGGAAGCAGCTGTAGCCTTAAGTTAGGTACCATCCCATTTGCCTGGAGGAGAAGTGGGAAACCACGGAAAACTACTTCCAGGATGGCTGAGGTGGGAATCAAAACCCCTCTACTCAGTTGACCTCCCGAAGCTGAGTGGACCCCGTTCCAGCCCTCGTACCACTTTTCAAATATCGTGGCAGAGCCGGGAATCGAACATGGGTCTCCGGGGTTGGCAGCTAATCACATTAAACACTATACTACAGACAGGGACATTATTATTATTATTATTATTATTATTATTACATGTGAAAAAGACCAGAAAACTGATTACGCAAAGCACAATTAGAAGTGGCGCATTTCCTTTTTTGCTTGGAAGCATTCAATTTTTCTCTGATCGTGGTTCTTCGTTCTTCTGTCCACTTGGCTCCTGGCTTCTTTTTCTTGTGGTTTCTCTCTGACTCTACTTCCGACTTGCTATTTTCGTTCTGTAACAGGTTCGTGGCCAAGTGCATGAACCTTGCTTACCGTAATCAGCGTTTAAGATTCTTCCTAAACATTGTATAAATGAAACTGCGAAGCATCAATCCTGATTATTATTTAAATCCCTGATTATTGTCGGTTAAAGTTAAACGGTTAAGTTCGAGCGGTTATCAAACATAAACAGTGATTAGCAGTGAATGTAAAATGGCTGCCAGATGAACTGTTATATCTGGAATAGAATGGAAATGGCCGCGAAGGTATAATAGTGAAGAGAGGCGAAGAACTTAGTGTGGAAACGTTTCGCCTATTTAAACAAACAGTTTCATTTCTTGTGGAAGCAGTGCAAAATAACGTACAGTTCCCAACGCATCCTGTTTTCTGCTCACTGCACCGTCCACTGGTGATACTGCACAGAACAACAACAGCTCAGAGTATACACAACGTGAGTAATATTATAGCTTCTGCTTTACGGTGACTCCATCCGTCTTTATTTTCACTGAAACATTGTGTCTGATCATTAATTATGCCACAACGTCGGTTTCAAAATCGAAAAAACAGGACAATTGTTTTTATCTTTAGTTCTCCCATGTTTCTAATAAGTACTGTCAGCAAAGAGGAAATGAATATTCCTTCTAATAAACCACCGAGCGCGTTCACTGTTCTTCGCTAGCAAGTTAAACATCACGCTAGTGTTTAATTCCACTGCCAGCTCCACGCTTCCTTCCAACCAGTCGTTAAATTTAAACCATGTTTAAGTACACACTGGTTAAACGAGGTTGGTGCACTTGGCCATAACGTTATGCCCCACGTTTGAACTTATTGGCACTTTTTTGGTTTTTCTTCCCTTCCCATTATCTCTTCATTCTCTCGCTGTGTTCCTTTTTATGTTGTTTAGTCCATCCTGTATTTACTCGGGTGCGCTTTACAAAAAATTAGTATTTGTGAATTAAGGTTCTGAATTTTATTCTATCTTGAATGTTTCTTCATTAATGCCAATTTCATTTAGGTCTTCACTGATTTACTTTAGCTACATGTTGTGATTCTTCATTGACAAGGCCAAGTTTAAAATTTTCTTTGTGAGCCTGTTATTATCCATTCTGTATAAGTGACCATAAAATATTGTAAACGCCGTTTTCTCGTTCTGACTGTGATATATCTTATTCAAAAGTTAGAAGTAACAGACATGAAAGTAGCGAGAATGATTGCTGGTACAAACAGGTGGGAACAATGGCAGGAGGGTACTCGGAATGAGGCGCTAAAGGCTAATTTAGGAATGAACACTATGGATGAAGCTGTACGCATAAACCGGCTTTGGTGGTGGGGTCATGTGAGGCGAATGGAGGACAATAGGTTACCTAGGAGAATGATGTACTCTGTTATGGAGGGTAAGAGAAGTAGAGGCAGACCAAGACGATGATGGTTAGACTCAGTTTCTAACGATTTAATGATAAGAGGTATAGAACTAATGAGGGCACAGCACCAGTTACAAATAGAGTATTGTGGCGACGTTTAGTATATTCACAGAGGCTTTCAGACCGAACGCTGAAAGGCATAACAGTCTATAATGTATGTATGTATGTATGTTTGTATGTATGTAATGTTTTTCGACCATCTTTATTAGAGATCTTCCACCATTTGTAATAGTTTCAGATGTATAAATTGCTTCTTTTTTAACTAGTGTATTATAATGCCGTAATTTTGCCTTTTTAAAATGTGCTTTTATGGTATCTGTTCCAAGATTTACAAGTCGTTCTTTGTTAACTTTCTGACTTAACACTGCTGGTCCAATAATCTCACCTAGATACTTAAATTTGTCTAGTTGAGCGATATTTCCATATTTGGTGATTTAACGGTTGACTCTTGAAACCTCATATACTTTGTCTTGTTCTGGCTGCTATTTCATGGAGTTTTTCTACAGACTGGGTTTCTTACTGTCTCTTGTTGGATAGGATAGCTATAACATCAGCAAATGTCAGACAATGAAGGTGAATTTTGTTTTGGATACATCTACCAATATTTATACCTTTAGTTTCAGTTTGCCATATCCTAATCACTTTCTCCAGAACTAAAGTAAATAGGAAGGAGATAATCCATTCTCTTATCTGACTCCTGTTTTGATTTCAAATGGTTGAGGAATTTCTCCTAAAAATTTTACTTTCGATGTTATGTCGGTCAATGTTTCTTTGATCAATTTTTTGTTTTTGTTTTCATGTCAACTTGGAATTCGTTCATCACGTTATTTTCTTCTTTTTTATTCTTCTTATTATTATTGTTAAGTACTTGTTTTCTATAAATAAATGGTGCACTTAGTGAGGTCTGTGGCTCTAATCTTAAATAGGGCCTAATAATCAACGGCAGCCGAAGTGACCCGCATTTTCATGCTTGTAATCTGGTCACCCTAAACGAACATCTGCAGGAAAGTGTGTTTAATGTGCTAAATTCATATTTCTCATAATACGTATCTTACGGGTATTATCCCCCTGTGGGCGGGGGCGGTAGAATAACACCCACGGTATCCCCTGTCTGTCATAAGAGGCGACTAAAGGGGCTCCAGGGGCTCTGAACCTTGGATAGTGGAGTGGCGACCACGGGGCCCTTAGCTTCCACTTACTTGTGCCAGGTTCCTCACTTTCATCTATCCTATCCGACCTCTCTTGGTCAACTCTTGTTCTTTTCAGACTCCGAGGCTATTAGGTTTGCGAGGGCTAGGGAGTCTTTCATTTTCATGCCCTTCGTGGCCCTTGTCTTCGTTTGGCCGATATCTTCATTTTTCGAAGTGTCGGACCCCTTCCATATTTTCACTCTGATTAGTGTTATATAGAGGATGGTTGCCTAGTTGTACTTCCTCTTAAAACAATAATCACCACCACCACCACTTACGGGTATTAATGTATGCTAGCCATTTTGTTACATCCTGATACTACATGCCCACAAATTTTTATCTTTTCCGTGTAGGAAAGGAAATTAGTAATTTTCTGAGACTTCATTACAAATGTTGTATAGAACTAGAAACAAAAATATAAACGAAATTTTTCGATGAAAGTGTATAAAATAGTGTTTTTAGCAAAGAACTGTGTTTTTCTGAATCAGAATGGATGATTCTTTTGCAGTCATTTTACATCCGCTTCGTAATAAATGCTTCTGTCGTAGAACATTTATGCAGTCACAATAATAATAATAATAATAATAATAATAATAATAATAATAATAATAATAATAATAATAATAATAACGGTAGCTCAGGTCATACTTTTGTTGTTAATATACAGTAATGTTATTGGTTTTACGTCCCACTGAGACGCCGATGTGCCAGAATTTCGTCCACACGAGTTCTCTTACGACACGAAGTTGATGTATTTCAGCACCTTCAAATGTACGACCGCTCTAAGCGAGGTTCGAACCTACCACGTTATTTCTCCTCTGGGCTTTGATCTTTGCCCAGAGCTCCATCGTTCGTTGCCGGTATTGCTCTTTTCTTTCCCGTCTTCAACTTTGGCCTTTCTTGAAATCGCTGGTGATCTTTTAGTTTACTCCTGAGTTCTTGTATATTTTCAAAAGTGATCCCCATCTCCTGTAGGTCTCTTTCCACCTCCTTGAGCCAAGCTGGCTGCGTCTTCTTATTTTTAGAATAATCGTGCTGGATTCATTCTTTAAAAAAGTGGTCATAAAATGTAAAATTCTCCTTCTCCGCATGAGGTCAGAGTATTCCGCTTATAGTTATGCCGACGTCTATATTCATATTCGTCTTTAATTGGGAAGAATTTACCTTAAGATCTTTCTTACTCTAATTTCCAATTTTACTATCAGGCCTTTCTTGTTCATAGCAAGACAATCCGCTGCAAACAGAGCCTCTGGTCTTATGCCAGTACAATGATTTTTAAGTTTTGCGCTCAAGGATATGGAGTTTTTGTTGTAAATTATTATTATTATCATCTTTTTTTTTTGCTACTTTGCGACGATGGGACAGGAACGGGCTGGGAGTGGGAAGGAAGCGGCCGTAGCCTTAATTAGGGTACAGCCCCACCATTTGCCTGGTGTGAAAATGGGAAACCACGGAAAACTATTTTCAGGGCTGCCGACAGTGGGGTTCGAACCTACTATCTCCCGAATACTGGATACTGGCCGCACTTAAGCGACTGCAGCTATCGAGCTCGGTATTATCATCATTATTAGCTACATCATTCCTCGCCTTTCTTCCTACTTACATCCCCGTGTGAGTGGGGGAGATGTAATAGCAACCACGGTATCCCCTGTCTGTTGTAAAAGGCGACTAAAGGGGCCCAGGGGCTCTTAAGTTGGGAGCGTGGGTTGGCAACCACGGGGCCCTTAGCTGGGTTGTGGCATTCCTTCTACTTACTTGTGCCAGGCTCCTCACTTTCATCTATCCAATCCGACCTCCCTTGGTCAACTCTTGTTCTTTTCCGAACCCGACCGCATTAGAGCACTCGAGGCCTAGGGAGTCTTGCATGTTCTTCGTGGCCATTGTCTTTCTTTGGCCGATACCTTCATTTTTCGAAGTATCGAATCCCTTCCGTTTTCCTCTCTGATTATTAGTGCTATATAGAAAATTGTTGGCTAGTTGTACTTCTTCTTGAATAATGGCCAACAGCACCACAACTATTATTGTGCTATGTTTGAGTCATCACTCCATAAACTGGTTTGATGCAGCTACCTCTGCACTTCCCTCAAAAACCAACTGAACAAGTCCTGGGTGTCTTAACATTCTATCCCTTCTTCTCGTCAAATTTAGCCAAATAGATCTCCTCTCACCAATTCTATTCAGTATCTCTTCATTCGTGGTTCGATCTATCCATGTCACCTGCAGCATTCCTCTGTAACGCCACATTTCAAAAGCTTCTATTCTCTTCCTTTCTGAGCTAGTTATCGTCCAGGTTTCACTTCCATACAATGCCACGCTCCAGTCGAAAGTTTCAAGAACATATTTCTAACTCGCAATCAATGTTTGAAGTGAGCACATATTTTTCTTAAGTAAGCTCTTCCTTGCTTGGGCTAATCTGCATTTTACGTCCTCCTTAGTTCTGCCATCGTTAGTTATTTTACTACCTAAGTAACAATATTCATCTACTTCCTTTAAGACTTCATTGCCTAATCTAATATTCCCTGCATCACCTGACATCATTCGACTGCACTCCACTACTTTTGTTTTGGACTTGTTTATTTTCATCTTGTGCTCCTTTGGCAAGGCTCTGTCCATACCACACGGCAATTTCTCCAGATCTTCCCCACTCAGATAGAACAACAATATCATCGGCAAATCTGGGGGTTTTGATTTCTTCTGCTTGGATTGTGATTCCCTTTCTATTATTATTATTATTAGAGCCCACAAAATTTAAGAAAGCGCGAAGCAAGTGAATACAAGTCATACCGTCTTGCTAACTCTAGTTTATTCTTGTCAGAATCCACAGGGTTTGTACCCACATGTGAGGTGACTTACGTTTTACACTGGGCAGCAAATGTTTACTTCTGGTTTGTCACTAAGTTCTGGTTCCTTTTGGCCTGAAATGACGAAAATATGCGATACAATGGTCTTGATTTGGTTCGCGGTCAGAGCAATGATTTTTTTATGCTTGTACTTTTTAATGTTGAAATTATTTCTCAGCAGACAAAGTACGGGTTCCCACACCACGAAAAACGTAAAATTAAATAAATTTCCTTAATTGTGCCGAAAGTTGAAAGGATAAAGGGCCGGAAAGATTTCAAATTGTGAGTCTTGGACGGCTCTATCAAACTAAAAAAAAATTCGAAAATCACTTCCGACCTAAATGTAGTTCCGAAAAAACAGCCTAAAATCGCTTGTTTCTGTACTCGTTTTGTTTTTGATTCAAATCCGAGCCAAATTAACTTATTTACATAATTCTTTTTGTGATGTGTTCCTTGTTTCAATACCATCACGCGTTTTTTTTATTTTTTTGAAAAATGTACACGCCGAAAGAAGTTTTAAAGGCGCTCGTAGTGCTAGAAAAGGGCAAACTGCTAATGTAATCGACCGGATGACGATGATTATGAAAAGGATTGTAATTTTTACGAATACATAAAGAATATATTCTCATACTTTATGATATTTTATTTGCCTTAAAATTCGTAGCTCATATCCCTAGGATATTTTCAACATTGAGTTGCTTGTCTGAAAGGTTTTTGTTTTGCAACAGGTAGCCTCGTATTTTATCTGTGAACTAACTGTTACTCCTTACTGCACTAAGAAATTTTCTGACAATTCCTAAGGTATTAAAAACACACAAAAAAATTGAGTTTAATTTACCCCAGAACATCTTTGCAAAGATGTTTGTGGTATTGCCTTTTGTGACTAAGATGACCAGGATGATGCGACATTGAACTGTACATGTGAGGAACACCCCTCTCTCAAGTCGAAAAAGGGAAAGCAAAAATACATGTTTCTTCTTCTTTTAACGAGATTACAGATACCAGTTTTCACGTCTGTAACATCCACAGTTTTTGAGATATAAGTATCCCCATAGAAATAATTCCAGCCATTTTTCAGCCTTTCCCTCTCACCTTAGTGGATTTTCCGAAAACAAAAAAAACAAGTGTTCGTTCCATCTTAAAGTAGATTCCAAAATATCAGCTTTCACATGTGTAACATCTTCAGTTATTGAGATATAAGTATCCTCATAAAAAAAGAATTCTATCTTTTTCACTTTCTTTCACCCCCGCCCCCTTTAAGTGTTTCTTTATTTTTAAAGGAGATTCCAAATACCAATTATCACGTATGTAACATATTTAGTTTTTGAGATATAAGTATACTCATACAAAGAATTCAACTGAATTTTTCACTTCTTTCACCCCCTTAAATGGATTTTCCGAAAACAAAAGAATACGTGTTTCTTCATTTTTAAAGAAGATTCCAGGTACAAATGTTCATGTCTGTAACTTCTTCAGTTTTTGAGTTTTAAGTATCCTTATGAAGAGAATTCAAACCTCCTTCAGTCCTTTTTTACAACCCCCAAAGTGGATTTTCTGAAAAGAAAAAATACTTGTTTCTTTATTTTTAAAGGAGATTCCAAATACCAATATTCATGTATCTAATATCTTCATTTTTTAAGAAATAAATATCCTCATGAAAGGTTTCAACCCCTTTTTTTGCCTATTTCCACCCTCATAAGGGGGATTTTCCGAAAAAATACGTATCTCTTTATTTTTAAAGAAGATTCAAAATACTAATTTTTACGTCTGTAAACTGTTAAGTTTTTGAGATGTAGATATACTCAGTTAAACAATTCAACACCCCTTTTCACTCCCCTTGGCGACGGAATATCAAAAAATCCTCCCTTAATGAGCACCTACACTCTAATATACATGTATCCCCGAAATTTCATTTTTTATGTCGAGTAGTTTTAGCTCGGCGATGATAAATCAGTCGGTCAAGACATGTTATTTTATACATCTGTCAAGTTAAATACGCGTTCTACCCAAACACTAAAACCGTCTTAAAATGTTTCTCGATGTTGTGGAGGAACCATCGCACTAAGCTACAACGCACCATGCCATTGAGAATGCTCACGTAACTTTCTAAGGTACAATGTCATGAAAGTGAACAGTTTAAGATTAGAAAGGGGGAGTTATCATGGACTCAGCTCAGTGCACTGTGGCTACCACGCACTCAAGCTGCCTGGCTGACACTGCCGTCACTCCAGTTGAAATGCCATCAGGGTCGCCTGCTACAAGGCCTTCTAGAATGAGCAAGTTCGTGCGGCGATACGCGCAACATGTTCAGTGCTCGCGGGCCCTGGATCACACACTCAACTGTGTTCTGTATTGACGGCGTGTTTTGTGGCGGCGCGCACCAACAATCCATCTCAGTCCATAAGGTATTTACAGTGCCATTTATTAATTTATATATATCGTTGACCGATTAGATTATATACATTTGCAGCATTGTAACGATGAGTGTCAACAGGACAAAAATCATAACAAAAACAAGTCTGAGAATGTAATAATTTTTATTGTTGACTGAGGGCCTGTTTTTTATTATTTTCAAAATCTTCCTCCACTCGGAGGAACCTAAGTTGGCTAAATTATGTCTCAGTCTGGCGAATATAAGTCGTGTCTGAGTATCAAAAGACAACTCCGGAGCGCTTTCAGCCCCCAGTCGATGAACTCCTTGGTACTGATGTTGAAGCTCTATCGTCCCTCTCGACTGTCAGATAAACGCAGGCTGCAGTTTAGCAAACTAGAAGTTAAATATTTTCTCGCGTAGTACCAATGGATTTGTTATGCGGAAGATGTAGTAACATTTTCATTGCGTTGGTAATAAGGTTACTGAAAATGTAGTGTAATTTAGCGCGGTGATGTACGTGTCTGCTGGTGTTTTAGTTTGTTTAGCGCTATTTAGCGCGGTGATGTACGTGTCTGCTGGTGTTTTAGTTTGTTTAGCGCTATTTAGCGCGGTGATGTACGTGTCTGCTGGTGTTTTAGTTTGTTTAGCTCTATTTAGCGCGGTGATGTACGTGTCTGCTGGTGTTTTAGTTTGTTTAGCTCTATTTAGCGCGGTGATGTACGTGTCTGCTGGTGTTTTAGTTTGTTTAGCTCTATTTAGCGCGGTGATGTACGTGTCTGCTGGTGTTTTAGTTTGTTTAGCTCTATTTAGCGCGGTGATGTACGTGTCTGCTGGTGTTTTAGTTTGTTTAGCGCTATTTAGCGCGGTGATGTACGTGTCTGCTGGTGTTTTAGTTTGTTTAGCGCTATTTCTTTTGAAATTGTATTACTAGAGTCTTATCAAGCTATAATGTGGAAGTTCAGGTCAAAAACAGAATTAGGGTTGAAATCTACACATACGAAGAAATGTTAAAATTAATTAACTATGTAACGGAACTCAGAAATTGTTGTAGAAAATAAAAAGGCTGAAAATGTAACCTGAACGCAAAGGTTAAGATTTTGGTTATGTACCTTATCAAATAATTCCTACCGTACGGTAATTATATATATATATATTTGTCTAATACTATTTACAAGGATGCGAGTTACGGCGAAAATAAAGTTTATATTCTCACTGTATGCGGCGTAGGATCATTAATTTTATTATTAATTCAATTTATTGTTGCTAATTTAATAAGTAGCTAGTTTATTTTTTCCGAGACAACGCATGGGAGCAGGTATAAATGAGTTGCTGTGATGAAAGGGAATGGACAAGAGGGATCGTGTCGAGAAGCTCTATCAGAAGGGGAGAGCTTGGTTTGCAGAATACTGTGGAGGGTGTCGTCTTGATTGCAGACACTATTTCCTACAGATAAGCCTTTGTGAAATAAAGCATCTATAATGTTCTTGTATTACTAGTGGAAGTGCATAAAGGTTCATTGTTAGCGCCAACTGGAACTGCGTGTTTTTTTTAGAGCACCGCGATTATTGTCGAGGTAGGCCTGCCGTATGACTCCGCACATGAAGTTAACGGCAGGGGTCGGAAGACCCTCGGACGCCACGAACTCGCACGGTTAACCGTACTCGGCCTTTAAAATAATCAACACCTAGTCCCATAAATTAGCTTTTTATTGCTTTGTTAGAATAACTGTTTGCACGTTTTAGGAAATGTGTCGTTTTTAGTACTAATTATTTACGTATTAATTTACTCTTATAATTATTTCTCATCTACAAGATTCGTCATAGTAAATTTGCACCTAAAGTTGAAACTTAATAGAGAAGTATACATATTAATGTTATAAAAATCTGTTAAAATTAAGTTCTGTTACATACCTTCAGTAAATAATTTTCCTTTACACTTCTTCGCTTTATCCTCCAAAGACATCCATGTGGTAACATAATTTTTACTAATTCTAAATTGTTTGTAATTATAACCATGCAAGCCGGCCCCGTGGTGTAGGGGTAGCGTGTCTGCCTCTTACCCGGAGGCCCCGGGTTCGATTCCCGGCCAGGTCAGGGATTTTTACCTGGATCTGAGGGCTGGTTCGAGGTTCACTCAGCCTACGTGATTAGAATTGAGGAGCTATCTGACGGTGAGATAGCGGCCTCAGTCTAAAAAACCAAGCCAAGCCAAGCCGAGGGATTCGTCGTGCATGTAGTAAATAATATTCATCGAATACTACTCCGAGGTTCTTTACATGATCACTACATGTTATCCCACTGAGCGTGACACTGGTTATAGATGTGTTTTGTAGTTTAGCACGAGATTTATACGTACTAATGATTTTGATGGGTTCACTTTCAGGCCATGTCTGCTAGTCCAGTCTTTAACATTTGCTAGGTCTTCGTTTTAACTTATTGATTGAATTGTTTAAGTCATTAGGCTTTGTGTGAATGTATAATTAAATATCATCTGCATAAGGTGATATTTATAATTGGTCAACATCTTTGATAGGTCGTTCATGTATAATGAGAACAGAAGAGGCGACAATACTCCACCCTGTGCCACACCCAGTTCATTGGTTTGCCACGGAGATGTATCGTTTCCCACTGATACACGCTGCTGACGACCACTAAGATATAACTGTACCCAGGTTAAAGTGGTGTAAGAAAATTTCAGCGTCTTGAGTTTTGCGTCTGCACAGTCGAAGTCCAAGAGTACAAGTGTGGTGATTAGCCCTTTATCCATCGCTAGTTCCGTGCCATTTGTTACTGTAATGCCGTGGTAGTACTGTAGTTTGGTCTGAACCTTGATTGATATTTGGCAAGTAAGCTGTAATGTACAAGATATTCAGTTATTTGTTTATGTACTATTTTCTCAATATTTATCCTAATATAGGAAGGATACGAACAGGACGATAATCTCCGGTACTGTTGAGATTAATTGCATGTTTCCAATTCGAAGGAAATACCGCAGTCATGAGTGAGTTATTAATGATCTGCGAGGCTATTGGAAGTATGATGTCTATGATTCTTCTTAAGAGAGACAGGTTGATCTCATCTTGGCCAGTGGACCTGACATTATTTCACTGAAGACGCTCCTAACGTCATTGGGGGTCACATTAGTGCGGACACTTGTACAAGGAAGTGATTTGAGATTCAGCCACGGATCTCGAGGTCGCTAAATGACACTCCCAGCGGCGAAGTAGAGGGAGCACCACCTGTGGGTGTATTTCCTGACTGTCGTAAGATGCGACTAAAAGGGCCCCAGGGGCTCATAACTTGCGAGCGTGGGTTGGTGACCACTGTGCCCTTAGCTGAGTCCTGGCATTGCTTCCACTCACTTTTGCCAAGCACCTCACTTTCATCTATCCTAGCCGACCTCTCTTGGTCAACTCTTGTTCTTTTCCGACCCCGACGGTATTGCGTATGGAGAGCTAGGAAGTATTTCATTTTCACGCCCTTCGTGGCCCTTGTTTTTCTTTGGCTGATACTTTCATTTTTCGAAGTGCCGGATCCCTTCCATTTGCCTGGAGAAGTGGGAAACCGCGGAAAACCACTTCGAGGATGGCTAAGGTGGGCATCGAACCTCCTCTACTCAGGCTGAGTGGACCCCGTACTGAGCGGGGAATGGGACAATGGCCTGCGGGGGTGGCTACTGCACCACAGAGGCGAACATGATCTTTCTTCTTGTCTTCGGATATGGACCACGTTAGGCATCGTTCATTTCCGGTTCTTCTTCCTCCGATCAGCTTCTTTCGGAATGGGCTGCTTTGCGACCAGGTCTTGCCGGTCCCTTTTCTGCTCATTCGATCTTGGTTTTGTTGATGACCATCCTGTATTATTGTCTATTGTATACTCCTTCCTGTGTTATGTTCCTTTCTTCCAGGTCCTCCTTGACTCCTTTAAGCCAGTTAGTTTGCATCTTCCTGTTCTCCATGTACTCCAGAAATCTCTTGGCTGTTCTTTTAATGGGTCCATAGAAGCAGAGTCTTCTCTTTTTAAAGGATGTTGTTATTTTCTCGGTTCTTTTGTATAGTTCCTCATTTGGTCGCAGTCTAAATTCTTGTCCAACTTTCCTAGGTCCTAGTATCTTCCTCAAGATTTTTCTTTCTTTTTTCTCAATGTTCTCTAGTAACTCTGTTCTGTTCAGTGGAATGCATTCGATTGCATACAAACTTTCTGGCTTTATCACAGTGTTGTAATGCCTGAGTTTTGCAGTGATTGAGATTGAATTTTTGTTATATAGACATTTCGACATAAATGGTATACTGTTTCCATCTTTCTTGCCCTGTTCTGAAACGCTATTCCTGTTGAGGTATTCTGCACTCTGTTACGTACTTAATGACAATAGTCTTTGTCGGCTCACTTTTGCTCTGAATCATTAGTTCTGTTTTTTTAAACGACATCTGAAGTCCTGTCTTTACATCAAACATTATTCTTATCATTTATTATTAATACAACTTCCCCCATGAGGAGACTGCCACAAGGACACAGTATTTTGTCTTCTAAGGTATTTATGAGTTTGCTAGTGCGCCAGACAGAAATAACCATCACGGGACTCAGGAATAAATTTGGAATGTGACATGATATACAGGTCGTCAAATGTTATATAGATGATTGCGGAGTATGGTTATTGAACCTCGTATTGCTGCGATAGTGATGTCATGAAGTCGTGTACGGTTGAGAGAATCCCATAAATGTACAAGAAATGTAAGGATTGTTCCTCCAGCTGCGATCATGAGTCATTATTATTACTATTACTATTATTATTATTATTATTATTCAGCTAGTAGTCAGTTATTTTGCACAATAAATAAACGAAAATAATTCCAGTAACATTCATACAAAAAGAAACAACGCGAGTTTCCTAATATGGGGCACCCCATAATAAGACCTCCTCACTACCCCATAACAGCGAACTTGATCAATCTTTCAGCTAAAGTAGAATTGCAGTTAGGCCAAGATCTAAGGCGGCAGCTGATAGCTTCATGTTCTTACCGTCACTCAAAAAGTAGTTTGTTGCGAACAAAACTTACCTTCCTATGGGTGTAGCAAAGACGCCTGTATCAACAAATTACCTCGAGGAGTGAATTTATTTCTTCAATTCAGTAGAGCGGTCTCTCAGGCAGGAATGCGGGGGCGCACTGGCAGAACACGTTTCAGCATGCGCTTTTGTAGTTCGTTAAGTTTCAATGCTATTTCAGTACCTCACGGCTGAGATAGTTAAGTACCCCATAACAGGAACCACCCCACATAAGGACACACTCCTCTACTTACCTGTGTGAGAAACATTGAATCGCTATAAGTCGAACTTTGGACATTAAAAGGATTTCAATCCCCAGTGCCAGATGTTTTACCAGGAGCGAGCGAGCAATGTTTGACCCACATCATGTATCGTTGTGTAAGAGAAAGCCGGTAACAGTTGAAGGTCGCAAGGTAGGTTATGTCATTGGTCAGGTTTTTTATAAAGACCTGATTCGTTCCTGGCAATCTACATAGTTCGAAAGACCGCGCAATCATTTCACAATAGCAGCGTCACTCATATTCTACGTCTTTCTGTTTGGCGCCGGCCCCGAGTGCGTGCCTCTTACCCGGAGGCTCCGGGTTTGATTCCCGGCCAGGTCAGGGATTTTTACCTGAATCGGGGGGCTGGTTTGAGGTCCTCTCAGCCTACGTGATTACAATTGAGCAGCTATGTGACGGTGAGATAGCGGCCCCGGTCAAGAAAGCCAAGAATAACGGCCGAGAGGATACGTCGTGCTGACCACACGACATCTCATAATCTGCAGGCCTCCGGGCTGAGCAGCGGTCGCTTGGTAGGCCAAGGCCCTTCGGGGCTCTTGCGCCATGGTTTATTTTCTTTGCGGTTGACAAATAAACACTTTCATATTATAATTTGTACTTCTGTGATATCAGGTGCTTTGCCAAGAAGGCTAATTCTTTTTAATGTTGAAAATATTTTTACAAGTTGCATTACGTCGCACAGACACAGATAGGTCTTATGGCGACGATGGGAGAGGAAAGAGCTAGGAGTGGGAAGGAAGCAGCCCCAGCATTTGCCTGGTGTGAAAATGGGAAACCGCGGAAAACCACTTTCAGGGCTGCCGACAGTGGGGTTCGAACCCACTATCTCCCGAATACTGGATACTGGCCGCACTGCAGCTATCGAGCTCGGCGATGTTGAAAATGTTACTTAGCTGGCAAAATAGGAAGAAACTTAAAATTAATCAATTTCCTTAATTATGCCGAAAGTTGAGAGGCTAAAGGGTCTGGAAAGGTTTCGAATTGTGAGCTCTATCAACATTAAAAAAACAAATTTCAAAAATCACTTCCAGTCTAAATGCAGTTCCGGAAAAGCAGTCCAAAATCGCGTTTCTTACTCGTTTTCTTTTTCATTCAAATCATAGCTTATTTACATAATTCTTTCTGTAGTGTGTTCCTTGGTTCAATACCCTCAAGCTTTTTTTATATTTTTTGAAACATGTCCACACCGAATGTACTAATAAGGCCTTAAGTGAAACTCTGCATTCACTCACATTAGCGCTCGTAGTGGTAGAAAAAGGCAAACTGCTAATCTAATCGACCGGATAACGATGATTAGAAAAAGGATTGCAATTTTTAGGAATATATACAAAATGTGTTCTCATACCTCATTATATTTTATTTACCTGAAATTCGCAGCTCGTATCCCTAGAAAGTTGTTGAGTTGCTTGCCTGAAGGCCACCGACACAGATAGATTTTATGGCGACGAGGGATAGGAAATGGCTAGGAGTGGGAAGGAAGCAGCCCTGGCCTTATTTAAGATATTTTCCTTGGTGCGAAAGTGGGGTACTAAACGCGAAAACACCTTCAGAACTGTCGACAGTGAGGTTCGAATTCAAGTTCACCACTCGGTGCTACTACTGGGTGGTGTGTGTCACAAGAAGCAATAAAAGGACGTCCTCGAGGGATCGCAGTGTGGGCTTTGTACCAGGCTCCTCACTTTCATATATCCGACTCTATAGAACCTCCCTTGGTCTTTCCCGACCCTGAGTGGTATTAGGTTTTCAGCCCTTCCCTTTCTTATGAAAACGAAAATCCTCAGTCTGTTTCCAGCTATGAAACCGTGTCAGGAATGGTATGCATGAAGCCCCATCTAGTGACGAGGATAGGCGTTGTGCCGAAACCTGTCGTATTCCTCTGGGGCAATGGTTAACGACTGACAGATAAAATGATATTGGGGAGTGTTGCTGGAATGAAAGATGACAGGGAAATCCATTTAAACATTTAAACAGCACAAATCTCACACGGAGTGACCGGGAATTGAACAGCGGAATCCAGCGGTGAGAGGCTGGCGCGTTGCAGCCTGAGCAACAGAGGCTCCTCCCTTTCTTATGCCGACACCTTAATTTTCGGAGGGTCAGACCCCTTTCTTTTTTCCCTAAGGGACGGTTGCTCAGCTGTACTTCCTCCTAAAGCAATAATCACCAACTGATTTTAATCCCTTTATATTACCTTATATCAGTTTCTGTAGTCACGGACATATATTCTTCTTCTTCTTCACATTTCTCAAATATGTATTATTTCGCATTCCTCCATAAATCGAAAGAATTCTTACGTATTCGTAAATTTCGACTCTATTCTGACGACGACCTATGTTATTGTTACTTTCGGGAGGAACTCTCCTGAACCTACAATCCGGAGCCAAACAAATGCAATAGATGAAGCTGCAAATGTTGACAGGGAGAATAAAGGATATCCTGAGAGAGAAATGTCGTGAACACTATGGGAACCACCATTTCATTGTCCATGGCCTTCTATTTGGTGCTTGGGGAACGATGTATCGATCTGTGGTTAATGTACTCGATGAACTCAATCAAGACCATCTACAGTATCAGACCTTAATGCATCTATCGATATGATGAAAAATGTCGCCGCGTTCGGTTTGTTCAAATGTAAACCTAAGCATGTGCGAAGCATCGGTTTAGTTTTTCCGGTTGGTTTGGTTTGATCAGGAAACGTCGATGCAAGTGTAATGGACTGGTATAGCTTGGAAACAATTATATAAACCCATGGGTAAATAGTGGAAATATTGAGCTCGATTTGTAGGTGTTATTATTATTATGACTTGTGAGGTGTATCTATGAAGTTGTTTACGTCTATTATTACTATTATTATTATTATTATTATTATTATTATTATTATTATTATTATTATTATTATTATTATTATTATTATTATTATTTACGTAGTTAGGTACGGACCTTTTTGGTATAAAACGTGGTCATATCATTTATCATTTGCGTGTTTTATGATCTGTTTCGTGTAACAAAACATGTGAGGTTATAATTAAATTGAAATAACAAATAACGTAGTTCAACCTATTCAATACAAGTAAATAAGAAATGTAGTGTGTTGCATTCCTATTTAATTATAAGCGGAAACGGTATCGGTTTCGACACCAATCTGGGTCATCATCAGCCGAATAAAATGCGAAAACAATGCATAGGTAAATAAGAAATTAAAGGATGAGTCTTTCACAAAAACAGTTGAAGAAGCAATATAAGATAATGGGGACTGGCACTGCACGATTATAAATAGTAAAATCTAGAAGACGTGGAAGGTCGGTCACTTAAGGCGCAATCCTCTGAATAGTAGCACAACACACGCACTGTGTCTCAAAATGTTAACGAGAAGATGAACTGTTAAGCGAGCCAGCCTGCATGTACTATCAGGCGCGAAGTCACAACACAATTTAATAAATATGAAGTCCCAAAACTGTGTAGAAGTCGAAGACGAGTCGCTTGATTGAAGCAAATTGCTAGCTCCTGAAGATCAGCGCAACATACTCAATGTCCGGCACTGTGCTTTCAAATGCCGACGGAACTCGGTGAATAGCTTAATGGTCCAGTCTGTCACGATACGTCAGCCCTATGCATGTATGTATGTTCAGTCCGTCAGCGATGCCGCTGGTGGGATCCTCAACAGCTCTGCCATCACCTGTCATAGATGGCCTAGGCATCACTGAAGAGGCGTACTAGGGAAATGGGGGGGGGGGTGAGGTAGTTTCCCGTTGCTTTCCTCACTGAGCCAGAAGTTGCTATTACATATCAGTCTGCCAAGCCCACTGAAACGTATACACCAACCGACCCTGTGAGCAACATTTTCACACCATTCATAACAGGGACTGGCTGCATAAGGATTGGCATTACTAGCATCGCTCATACCTCAGTCACTTTCATATTGTCAAAGCCAAGGATAAGACAGAGACAGATCAATGAAAGTAACAAAATTGCTCTAGCCTATGCCAGAAGACATAGTGCACTGTAAACACTAGGTCCTGCCAGCAAAGGCATGCCCTATGCATATTAATACAATTTTATTTAATGTAAGAACACGTAATTAATAGTATATAATATGATATATTATTATTATCATTATCTGTAAATATGATGTATACATCCATGTAATGTGCAACACAGGGTAAGATTCCAGAACAACGCACCTTTGTCACTCGAGTTTTATAGAATGTTCTATCCATTTGTACATAGGTTACTGGAGACTCGAGAAGATACCAGAAAACATGTTGTGCCATACTTTTCTAGAAGCCTGGCCAGGCAAGGTATATTAAGAGACAGTCTGTGTAGTAGAGTTGTTAGTAAGTGTGTGAACTCATGTTGTTTGTTGTGTTGGTAGTTGGTTGATGTGCTAAATGTGGCAGACTTCTTCTTCTTCTTCTGGTCAGTTCATTAGTGTGTGTAATGTGTACACAATTGATAGCATCTCCTGTGTGCGGCTGTATTATTACGATAACGTTAGTGTACTGATGATTTTATTGAAATTTGGTTTTAAAACCAATATGATACCGTACATTAGGACCGTGTCGTGTGTCTGGATGTAAATCATATTAAAGCGGATGCAGTCAAATTCATATCGAGTGTACGCATCGTGATGATTTCGTAGTTGAGAATAATTCATTAAAGTGCTTTAAAACATTCGAAGATAAATTTTTCATTAGAGAGGATATTTTCCGCGTACTTGCTAGTTATTTGTTCCGATTAAGGCCAAAGCTCTGAGTTGGTGCCCATCCTGCTACATTTTCCAACTACTATATTGCTTGAGGTTATAAAAATGATAAAGCTATTTATTTTTATCTGTGAAAAAGAGGTCAAGGTATCAACTAATACCTACTGTCACAGTAAGTATTTACTAACCAGCGACTTTGGTTATATTGTGTTTTATACGAAAATGCATGAGCCACCAGAAAACTTGAACTCATTTCTACCAGTGAGAGACAAAGATTATCTGAAGTTTGTACCAGTTAGATGAATCATTGTTATGAGAGTATTAAAATTCGTGACAGGGTTATGTTTCTAATAAACTTCTTGATCGAGGTAGGTTGTTATATTTAAAAGCTTGTGGTAATAGAAAGTCCATTCAAATATATTTATTTCTAAACCAAGTATTGATTTAAAGGAAGACAAATTACGGACTGGAATAATTTAGCAATGGTGCCGTGTGGTGTATCTACACCAATTCGATAAATTTCCAACTTCTTTGAAATAATTTAAGAATAGCAAGTTGCTTTACGTCGCACCGACACAGATAGGTCTTATGGCGACGATAGGACAGAAAAGAGCTAAGAATGGGAAGGGAGCAGCCATGGCCTTAAGTAAGGTACAGCCCCAGCATTTGCCTGATGTGAAAATGGGAAACCACGGAAAGCCATCTTCAGGGCTGCCGACAGTGGGGTTTGAACCCACTATCTCCCGAATACTGGATACTGGCCACACTTTAAGCGACTGAAGCTACCGAACTTGGTAATTATAAGAATAGATTAGGTAAACAACAGATAGGTAATCTGGACAACCCTAAATGCAGATCATTGATTGATTGATTGATTGATTGATTGATTGATTGATTGAAACTGCCGCTCATCGAAACACATCATATATTCCCTAGGACTGTTATTTTAGAATGCAATCCTATCTTACCCATTTCCTGGACTATTCTGCGAAGTTCATATAAAGTACTTATGTTTTGAATTTTCCACATATTGTTTAACTAAATATATGTCTACATAGCACTGGTTCTATTACGCCAAGTAAAGCATTCTTGAATGAAAATAGTAAACTACATCACGTATCAGGAATGTAGTGGGGTTAGGAAGTATTGAGTATGGCAGAAAATATAACAGATGCCGGTTTTTATTCCTTCAATATTGACCTTTCCTGCTACTCTTTTTTCAACTGATACACCATATAACCTCATGATTGCTGTTTTACATGTAATTCGGGAGTTTAGTGTTCAATATCGCTGATGTGTCAATGTCATTAGCGCACAAATATGTTTTCCTCTGCGTTACACGCGTCTAGTGTCGACATTTAGTTTAAAGTGCTCTATATCTTCAGATGGATCTCCTTATTTTGTTAATTTAATTTAACACGAAACATTTAAATGTGTACGGTATTATTCAATACGATAATCAGAAAGTTATGTTTATGTGCCACAGATTTGTTTACATTCAACCGCTGCGTCAGCCATGTTGATTCAGTATTAAGGTTTAATACTACCGGAGATGGTCTTGACTCAGTACGTTCGGTATTAATATGTAACATTTGAACTTCCTGGTTGAATGCACGGACTCCAGATCTCCTCTAGACTTTTATTAAAATTAAATACATTGTCAGTAAGCGCTGGCAGAGATTTCATTATCCTGTTCATTAAATTGAGTTCAAAGAATTAAAGAAACGCGTCCAGGAAAGGCTGATTGAAAGATGGGAGTCGCTAACTGCGACTTTAGAAAAGAGTGAAAATGACTTTTGGCGTGTCACACGCTCACTTACATCTGAACGTGCTATCCACGGCAGGCGAGGGTCAGCTTTCTTCCCTCTCGAAAAAGCCGAAGCTTTCGTAGACACATTAGAAAGTCAATTTACAGCCAATAGGGCTACGTACCACGATGACGTTGAGACCCTTCATGACGATATTCTGCAAAAAGTTTCGAGACTTAGAAGACAACGGACAAGTCTTAGGTATGACTAAGATAAAATTTCTCCTATGGAAATTAGGCGGGTCATAAAATATCCCAGGGAGGGCAAAGCGGCAGGCTCTGACAGCGTAAGGCATCTGCCTCCCAATGCACTGCAATATTTGGCTGATATGTTCAATGCATGCATTTCCATTGGCTACTTTCCTAGCGAATGGAAAACTGCAAAGATCATAATGATCCCCAAACCCGGTCAAGACCATCTTTTCCCGCAAAATTACCGTCCCATGTCACTACCGTCGCACATTTCAAAGATTTAAGAGAGAGCCTTCTTAAAAGCCTGAACCGACACCATACGAGCCATGATATCACCCATCCTGAGCAATCTGGGTTCAGATTCAAGCGTTGTGGATTACGACATTACTACTGCTATTGACCTCAGACAGTCTGTTCCGGCGGTATTTATGGAGATCGAACATGCATTTGATACAGTGTGACACCCACTGTTATTATATAAAATGCAGTTTGAGGCTCATGTGCCACCATACCTGACTCGAATGGTAGCCAGCTTTCTGAGCAGAAGATCGTTCTTCGTGAGCATAGATGGAGAGCGCTCCTCTGTTCGCGGAATAGAAGCGGGAGTACTCCAAGGCAGTACTCTTTTTTACCGGTACTGTAGTCTCATAGTGAACGATCTTCCCAGATTACCGCACGTGCGTATAGCGCAATATGCTGATGATATTGGGCTGTAGGCCTACGCTATGGCTAGAGAGCACCTAAGTATCTGGGTATGGGCCTGGCCAGGAAGTTGCTGTGGCGCAATCGCATTGCACAGAGCGAAAGTTCATATGTGCGCTCTGTATCCTCTATTGAGAGACAGGCGTTTTCCTGTTTGACTCAAAAAGAGATGATACTTAACCTGCATTAGGCCTGTCCTGATACGGCTGCGAAGACTATGTGAGAGCGCTACAAGTGGTTAGAACAGGGCCATATCCATAATGTCAAACTCCCCACGATTCACGAATTCACGAAAACTATACACGTCCCTGCAGATACCGACGATACGCCGCTCTCGGTGTGCTAGATCGTATCCCTGCCGGTCTACGTAATCGCGGCATTGCATTACTTAGGAGAAAAACTAGAGGACCGTGGTTATTATATAAAATATAAACTGATGTGTGTTAAAGTTTTTTCATTCCGATTACGTATTTAATTTATAGAGAAAATCTTTAAGGTAACTAGAGACTTACCTTAGGTGAGTTTCTCCTTACTTGAAAAGTCCCTAGCTTTGATACACACACACATGTAAAAGGACCAGGTTTAGGTCCTGGGATATGCAGATCCATAGGAAAGATTAAAATCCGGTAGAATGCATTTTTTGACATATGCGTTACAGCTGGGGAACATCCGAAAATTTGTATAACATGACGTGACAAAATAAGTGACGGAAGTGACGTCACATTAGTCGTTACCGTAGGCCTTGGTCGCCAAAGATGCTGCGGCTGTGGATTTGTAGTGTTACATGTCAGCTCCGTGAAAGCATTCTTCCTGATTAGTCTATGTCAGACACGTTTCCGAAGTTACTAAGTGGTTTGATAGATGGCAGGTTATTCCTGTGAACTAGTGTTGGCTACTGAATGCATGATTCGAAACAGTGTATCGATTCATTCAAGTGTCCGAGTGAATCGATTCACAGGAACGGCGAGTTCACGGCACGCGATTCAGCTCACTCCCAGCGGACAGTGCTGAGTGGTGCACTCACTGGACGTTGACGGGGAGCCGAGCTTCCGCTGCAGCGAGACATACAGTGAGCCATAGTACACTGAAAGAATCGTATGCTATAATGGACTCTCAGCTCATGTGAAAATAATACCCATTTGCATTCACTGTCCTTTTCTTACAGGGAGGTTTAAATAATAGATGGATTTATTTGCAGTATTAAAAAGGTAGTCAAAATATAATTTTGAAGTATCTAGTAAGTAGGTAGGCTATTATTTTATACTATTTATTAGTTTAATGAATCTTAGTATTATAACTTAGTTGACATTTGACAATTAAACTCGACTCTAGCCTGCCCTATGACTATGAGTCATGCTCATGACCACTCACAAGTACCTGTTTTATATTGGGAAGAACGGCTCAGTATTCTCTCAGTTCGTATGTCACATCATTGCACAAGATTTCAATCATATGTGGACAGACGCAATAACGTAATCAACACAGTATGTTGAATCAGAAAACCAGCGGGCTACTGTACATCTCGGGTAGCCTATACAAAATATGACGATTTAAAAAAAATCCTCTGCTAATAGAAAAATACATATTTTCAAAAACGACTTAGCGAGTTGTCGTGCGGTTAGTATCGCGTAGCTATGCGTTTGTATTCGGGGGATGGTGGGTTCGAATCCCACCGTCTGCAGCCGTTAAGATAGTATTCCGTAGTTTCCCCATTTTCACACCAGGAAATGCTGGGACTGTACCTTAATTCAGACCATGCCTGCTACCTTCCTAATCCTAACCTTTCCCACACTGCGTCGCCGGAAACCTTCGATGTATTAGAGTGAGTAGCATCTTTTTCTAAGAAAGGAGATCATAGAATGAAGACCAGATGGCAGCTGCGAGCACTGAATGCTCTTGCTGCTGTCTTACCAGCACGTACTGCACAGATGCAGTAGGAGCGATGACTAATGTGCCGTAAATCGGATCACTGTATCGATTCAGTAACGTGAACGGAATCAAATGAATCGATTCAGTAAAATGAATCGAATGTCCCATCACTACTGTGAACCTCAAACTGTAGGATTCCAGCAATACGTATTATCATATATTTTAGGTTCAGAAGGCTAAATTGCTATTGACCTATCACGCTTTCGATAGGGTAGTTAATGGAAAGTCCGCCTCTGTAGTGTAATGGTTAGTGTGATTAGCTGCCACCCCTGGAGGACCGGGTTTTGAAAAGTGGTACGAGGGCCGGAACGGGGTCCACTCAGCCTCGGGAGGTCAACTGAGTAGAGGTGAGTTCGATTTCTACCTCAGTAATCCTCGAGTGGTTTTCCGTGGTTTCCCACTTTTCCTCCAGGCAAGTGCCGGGATGGTACCTAACTTACAGCCACGGAAGCTTGCTTCCCTCTTCCTTGCCTCTCCCTTCTAATCTTCCCATCCCCCACAAGGCCCCTGTTCAGCATAGCAGGTGAGGCCGCCTGGGCGTGGTACTAGTCCTCGTTCCCAGTTGTATCCCCATACCCAAAGTCTGACGCTCCAGGACACTACCCTTGAGGATGTAGAGGTGGGATCTCTCGCTGAGTCCGAGGGAAAACCAGCCCTGTAGGGTAAGCAGATTAAATAATAATTGAAGAGTAAAAGACAATTCTTCACGTTAACTACAATAATTGATATTGTTATTGGTATTATGAAATAAAAGTAAATGGACGAATTGGAAAATGGGTGAATGAGTGGACCTATTGTGAAGTTCCCTGTTATGAACGAATTGTACATAGAGTAAAGGAAGATCGCGGATGTTAAAAGTGGATGGACCGTCCTGGATGCTATAAATTACGCTACGATTCTTACTGGCGGGAAGAAGACGCTAGTACGTGATGAGTAGAGGCGTTTAATTATTACAATTAAGACGGCTCCTGTTTGTGTTTTAGTGGCGGCGCGTTGGTGTCTGAAACTAGGTCTCTCTACACTGGCCTGCGCTAGTGGCCGTCTTGTAGTATGCAGTAAGTCTTTCATCCAAGTCTGAACGGTCTAACACCGTTGTTAGTCGGTTCGGGTCCCGTTGGTCGAAAAGATGTTCACCATCAGAATGTTGGCCGACAGGGAGGGGAGGTAATCACTAGGTTGTGTGCCAAAAGCATGGATTAAGTTCCAAATATGGAGTGAGGTCATATGACGCTGTGAATGGTGATTCGTCTGTCCGATGGAGACGTAAAGCTTTGAGCATGCTACTTGGTGTAAGCTACGTGCCGAAACGGAGTTTCACCTTCTCCCTACCACACCATAATCATCATCCGGCATCCAAACGCGCAGTTCGCCTATGGGCGTCAAATATAAAGTCCTGCACCAGGCGAGCCGAACATGTCCTCGGACACTTCTGGCAGTAAAAGCTATGCGCTAGAGAAATAAAGTAGGGACTCTTTCAATCTCCTTCTGGTTTTCCTTTTCATAACTGGATGGTTGCCCAGTAGGACTTCCTCTCACTACCACTGCCGTCACAACTTCAAATAATTCTTGCACTGGTTCCATTTAAATTCTGTGTATTATATTACCTGATCCAGCGTTCTTTTGTGTCAACTCCTGTTCGCGTAAGGAGGACTCAAACACGGTATTTATATGTTTACGGTTAAACAACGTCTAAGTATGGCTGCCGCATTACAAACACGTTATTTATCACTTCGACACTGTCTAAAACCGATGTTCAACCAACCATGTTTAAACACTGCCGAAAACACTGTTTAACCTCAAATTTAGGGAGTGAATCACAATCAGAGGTTATGTACCATGAAACATATGACACAAGGGACAGTCCAGTAACTGTCAACTTGACTACAATTCTTGGCAACCGGTATGTTTCATTATATTTGTGATAGGGGCCGATGACCTTAGATGTTAGGCCCTTTGAACAAGCATCATGTTTGGGATAATTTCCCTTCACTTCGACTACATCCATACCAGAATAACTTGTCCCGATCGTCACAGGACTGTCACATACACATAGTGGTGTGTGAGGGTGGTTCTTTTGCGGATAATCGTCGCGCTAATTCAGGTAACGTTTCGGAATCAATGAGGTAGGAAAAGGCAAGGACTGGGAAGGATGAGCCGTGGCCATAATAACAGCCCCAGTACTTGCCGGATTGGGAAACTACGGAAAACGTCTTCAGGGCTGCCGATGGTGCGTTTCGAACTTTTGATCTCTAGAATGCAAGTTACATCTATATGGCCTGTACAACTCATTCGGTTACATAGTATGTAATATAATTCCATCTTCCCTTCCCGGAAGCTATTTGGATTACACGTACCGTAACAACACTATAATACACTTCCTCGTACGGTGTGTCGCTTTAGTGTCGATAACATTATCAGATTTTATTTCCACCGAAAGCGATATTCTTAAGTGTGGGCAAGTCCTGCTCATGAGTAATGTGTAGAGCTGTAGGAAGACGACAGCTGACTAACGTTTAGCGCACGCACCCACGAGTTTCATTGCTTGCACCAATATTGAATCTTTAAACGACGTCTAGCTAAACTCCGGCTGAACATTGTTTATGCAATGGAACATCATACGCAACTTGACGTCGTTTAGGTAGACGTTGTCTAAGGTTTAAAAGTAGTCATCGTTCCTACAATTGGCCCTGTGGAAACATTTTCCAACGAGTGTCAGGTTACATCCGGGGTCAATGACCTCCGACTTTCAAGGTCACGGACCTGTGATGTCATCTTACCTAAGCTAATCTGTTACTAGGGCGGTAGAATAACATCTACGGTATCCCTTGCCGGTCGAAAGAGGCGATTAAAAGGGACCCTGGGGACTCTTAACTTGGGAGCATACAGTAGGTTGATGACCATAGAGCCTTTAGCTGATTCCTGGCATTGCTTCCACTTACCTGTGTCAGGCTCCTCACTTGCATGCATCCTATCTGACCTCCCTTGGTTACCTCCTAACGGCCACACATGCATCGCAGCGACGTGGCATGCTCTCCATCAGATTGTTCAAGAGCTCTTGTGACAATGCGAAGGTCTTAGAGAATCCTTGGTGGAGGCTGACGAGATGCAATTCGCCTCCTCAATGCATCCCAGGCATGTTCTATAGGTTTCATATCCGCAGACTTCGCTGGCCAGTCCATGCGATGAATGTCTTCCCCAGCCATAAATTCATCCACCAGAGCAGCGCGGTGCGGTCGGTCATTATCGTCCATTAGCCAGAGTAATGTGTAGCTTCCACCGAAGTCCCAGTCTCATCCATGGATGTGACAATATGGAAGTTGCTGGGGTATGGGTAGTGTTGAGTAATGACACTCAGAGCACGGCTAGTGCATCTGAGTGTTATGAAAGGTGCTGCTCATAGGGTCAGTCGTGCTGCAATAGTACTTTCTGACCCAGTGAGGAAAGCAATGGCAAACTACCTCACTCCTCATCTTGCCTAGTGCGCCTCGTTTTTGTGCTGCCATTGGTTTTTGGGGTTTTCTTATAACCGCATAACCTTGATTTGAGGATCCAACCAGACTCTGGGCTGATGACCTAACAGACAAGAGGAAGTCTGGACCAACCGCACCTCTGAAGACTCGAACATGTGGTCTCAGTACCTCATCCCTGTATCTACGACCGTTAACAGCATTCCTCGGACCACCCATGAAGATGTGCAGGTCCGTACGGCCATTCAACATTATGCCACCCCACACCATGACGCCACCACCATACTGAACCCGTTCCACGATGTTCCTGTGGTCGTATCTGCTACCCGGTTCCCTCCAGATTAATGTGTGACGGGAATCGTTCTGCAAACTGAAGCGGGATTCATCTGTGAAGAGCACATGCCTCCATTCATTCATGGTCCAGTTTCGATGTTGACGGCTCGACAGTAAACGGGCACGTCTCTGTGCTGGAGTGAGCGGGACGCACACCGCTGGACGTCGGGCAAACAGCCCTGCTGTTCTGAGCCTCCGGTACACAGTTTGCCGGGAAACGGTAACCCCTAAGACGACTGCAAGCTCCGGCGACAATTGTCTTGCAGGTGTCCTCCGATTTCGTCGGGCAGTTAAGGCCAGATATCGGTCCTGCTGTGGGGTGGTTACCCTTGGTCGACCTGGTACTGGCCTACGACTAACATCTCCCGTGTCTCGAAATCGTCTCCAAAGCCTGGAAATGACACTTTGTGGCACATTCAAGGATATGGCGACTTCTGTCTGTGTCTGGCCTACTTCCAGGCGGCCGAGTAATTTAGCCTGCAAAACGGGGTCCAAACGGCGTCGTTGTGCCATTATGTTGTCACGTCCACCAAGAGACTACACTCCGCATACTATAACAGGGCAAAAACGACTGAGGGAATATGGGGCACAGGCACTGGCTGTGTTTACCTTGCGGTTACGCCGCTAGTCAAAGCAGGGAGCACTCCTTTCCTATACAGAGCGAATACGTAAGTTTGGTAGGTACATATTTCGTGCGATTTGCGGTCTATTTCTTGTTACCCTGCTTACATGTAACTTATATTTAACCTTTGGACCTTTAGTGTAGCTTACTCGTAACTTGTGTTTAACCTTTGGACTTTTAGTCTACATCAGGATGTATCCCTGATGATGTTACAATCTTTCACGGATGATGGAGGACGGCAAATAGATCAATTTGAGACAAGGAACCATATTCCGGGAACGATCGAGTCGAAAGTTAAGCAGAATTCTACTCATTACGTCCATTTACCTGCACAAGTCTCACAAGCTGCTCCATGTACAAGAAATGTTCGTAATGGCGTCCTCCTGCGTCAATGGCACAAAGTTCTATCGTACGTGTTCGTATATCCCTGGTGTCGTTTGCACGGAAACAACTTGAATTATTAAAAACGGTTCCTTCATACGTCAAAACTCGACGGCAAAAATTTAGGAATGGATTCCTCACATAGAGAGAAGAAAAAAATATTATGAATATTGAATTTTCACGACCGCATTGTAATCGAAACAGACTTTCAACGTATTAGGTCGTGTTACGTACATGTAGTACGTGTTGAAGAGATGTTAAGTACAGAACAAAAATAGCCAGCCGGACACCAGTGGGAGGTTGTGGGTTCGAACCCACGACCTAATACGTTGAAAGTCTGTTTCGAAAAAATATTAAGACAATATGGGTCCGGATACGTATACTTACAGATTTATTCAAACTCTGTGACACAAATTAATGTTAATAATTCGCATGTTGGTTACAATTGGTTACAATTGTTACATAAGTTGTGAATGAATCTGATGTGAGTCTGTAACTGCATGCGACGGCGAGCGGAGGCTTGTATTCAAGCTGAAGGTCGTCATTTTGAACATTTCCTCTGATATATGCTCAAAGTGCTTCAGCTGCCGTTACAGACGTACGGTGTAAATGTACAAAAGTTTGTAATATACGTTTCCTGACCCATGTAGACGTAATCTTTTATTCTTCTCTGTATGTGAGGAATCCATTCCTAAATTTTTGCAGTCGAGTTTTGATACATCCCGTATATTGAGAAACACAACTCAGCGACTTTCCAGACATTCTGGATTGCCACAAGACAAAGTTTAACTACATCAAAAAATAACAAAATTAAGTTTGAATAATTAATAACACAACATACAATCTAAAGCATTAAATATTTGGAAATACAAAATCGAAGAACAATACATTTAGGACATTAATACAGATATCATTTTAAAATTGATAATGATCCTCGTAAAGCGGCGATTACCAAAATATTGATTCTGGACTTCCGTAAGCCGAATCAAATATCCCTGGTGTGATTCCAATCACATCACAAGCAGCTACAACGCTGGCAACTAATTCCATCTCTGTATCCACTGGGGTCGCATACACAAGCGACTTTATATATCTTCATAGGAAATAACCAAGGGGATTCAGCTCAGGTGAGTTCGCAGGCCATGGAATAGGACCTCCTCTTCCAATCCAGTGACCAGTAAATACAGCACTGAGATGGTTGCGGATATCCACACCGAAGTGAGGTGGTGCACCGTCATGTTATGTCCACATCCTGGCACGTCCTCCAACAACTCAGAACCTCAAGTACAGGTGGCCATTCAGACGGCCAGATAGAAGACATGGCCCAATGAGATTGTCGCTTACAATGCCGGCCCAGATATTCACAGCAAAACGTACTTGATGGTGTGACTGTACTAGAGCGTGAGGGTTTTCCACAGTCCACACATGACTATGCCTGCTGTTCAAAATACCATCACGATCAAATGAGGTCTCGTCAGCAAACAGCACGATTTGGAGGAAATCTGGTCGCTCAATTCATTGTTGGAGCAACCACATACAATACGAGCCTTGGTGCAGAGTCAGTCACAAACATTGTGGGTGTAATTGTTGTTCGTTGAGTACTCACCACACGCTAGTATGTGCAGCGCCCATTTCACGTGCGTACTTGCAGTGGGCTCCGCTGCAGCACGTTCCAGCACCTCCTCTTCAAATTCGGGTGTGCGAGTGTTTCTCATGTTCCCAGGTCCCTCGTTTCATCTTCCCAATGAACCACTCTCCCGCATTCCTCGATCGAGATAAATAAACACTCGTCGTGACGGATGATGCCTGTTCTCTGTACAGCCTTTCAGCAGCGAGAGCATTGCAACGTACACAAAGTGCATGTACCGGTACCGCTCCATCGAACTGTACTTCTCTGAATAGCACTGAGTAATGAATGTGTCTATCAGTGATTCATAGCACGTTCTGTCATGGGACATTGTCAATGCGATACAACAGAGCCACCTTATGGACAGGTAAAGTAAACAAAACGTCCATCTTGACTTCCTAGTAATCAGGCTCGAATTCCTTGCAGAAAATAAACAGCACAGTACGTGTGAACTTGTACGCATATTAGTTGTAAATAAGCTGGAAAACTGTAATGCGAGACAAAGCGGTAGACAAGTTTACTTCCATATCTCCGACCCCAGGTTCCCTGCCTAAAATTGTTCAGTGGAGCATTCTCTATGTCGTTAAATTTTTGCACGCTCTTACGGAAATATTCTGTATACAGCCTTTCTTACCGGGGTATCATGGTACAGAGTAAGTCGCTGTCGCCTAGCTGCAGTCTGTCTTGGTGCGGCTTTGCAATTAAATTTACATAAAATTATCCATCATAAAAACTACCCATCGGATTTCGTTCAAACCTCTTCCTAAACCTTCTCAGGAGTAATAAGAACAAATAGTGAAAATTTCAGCGAAAACGATCCAGCAGTTTTTGAGTCCTGTTGAGGCGAACAAACAAATATTCATTTTTATATATTAAGGTTAGTCCTTAGAAAAAGAAAATTTATAGCCTGTTTCCAGTCACTCGACCGGGTCAGAAATGGAATGAATGAAGCCCACATCTAGCGGCGAAGGTAGGAAATGTGCCGGCTGCCGAAGCCTGTCGCACTCCTCTCGGGCAATGATAAATGGCTGACAGATGAAATGAAATGTTAATGGAGAGTGTTGCCGGAATGAAAGATGACAGGGAAAACCGGAGTACCCGGAGAAAAACCTGTTCCGCCTCCGCTTTGTCCAGCATAAATCTCAAATGGAGTGACCGGGATTTGAACCACGGTATCCAACGGTGAGAGGCCGGCGTGCTGCCGCTTGAGCCACGGAGGATGTTTCTTAGTTCTTTAATACACTGACTGACAGAGCAAATGCAACACCAAGAAGGAGTGGTCAGAACTTTATGCCAATTGCAGGGTAGACTGACGTCACTGAGGTATGCTCATGATGTGAAATGCGCCGCTGTGCTGCGCACATAGCGAACGATAAATGGGACACGGCGTTGGCGAATGGCCCACTTCGTACCGTGATTTCTCAGCCGACAGTCATTGTAGAACGTGTTGTCGTGTGCCACAGGACACGTGTATAGCTAAGAATGCCAGGCCGCCGTCAACGGAGGCATTTCCAGCAGACAGACGACTTTACGAGGGGTATGCTGATCGGGCTGAGAAGGGCAGGTTGGTCGCTTCGTCAAATCGCAGCCGATACCCATAGGGATGTGTCCATGGTGCAGCGCCTGTGGCGAAGATGGTTGGCGCAGTGACATGTGGCACGTGCGAGGGGTCCAGGCGCAGCCCGAGTGACGTCAGCACGCGAGGATCGGCACATCCGCCGCCAAGCGGTGGCAGCCCCGCACGCCACGTCAACCGCCATTCTTCAGCATGTGCAAGACACCCTGGCTGTTCCAATATCGACCAGAACAATTTCCCGTCGATTGGTTGAAGGAGGCCTGCACTCCCGGCGTCCGCTCAGAAGACTACAATTGACTCCACAGCATAGACGTGCACGCCTGGCATGGTGCCGGGCTAGAGCGACTTGGATGAGGGAATGGCGGAACGTCGTGTTCTCCGATGAGTCACGCTTCTGTTCTGTCAGTGATAGTCACCGCAGACGAGTGTGGCGTCGGCGTGGAGAAAGGTCAAATCCGGCAGTAACTGTGGAGCGCCCTACCGCTAGACAGCGCGGCATCATGGTTTGGGGCGCTATTGCGTATGATTCCACGTCACCTCTAGTGCGTATTCAAGGCACGTTAAATGCCCACCGCTACGTGCAGAATGTGCTGCGGCCGGTGGAACTCCCGTACCTTCAGGGGCTGCCCAATGCTCTGTTTCAGCAGGATAATGCCCGCCCACACACTGCTCGCATCTCCCAACAGGCTCTACGAGGTGTACAGATGCTTCCGTGGCCAGCGTACTCTCCGGATCTCTCACCAATCGAACACGTGTGGGATCTCATTGGACGCCGTTTGCAAACTCTGTCCCAGCCTCGCACGGACGACCAACTGTGGCAAATGGTTGACAGAGAATGGAGAACCATCCCTCAGGACACCATCCGCACTCTTATTGACTCTGTACCTCGACGTGTTTCTGCGTGCATCGCCGCTCGCGGTGGTTCTACATCCTACTGAGTCGATGCCGTGCGCATTGTGTAACCTGCATATCGGTTTGAAATAAACATCAATTATTCGTCCGTGCCGTCTCTGTTTCTTCCCCAACTTTCATCCCTTTCGAACCACTCCTTCTTGGTGTTGCATTTGCTCTGTCAGTCAGTGTATATTCAATTTAATGTAAAAGGTAATAAGCACGCGGAGGAAGACATGCAGAGCTTAGTCTAGCTCTGCTTAGTCGTATAAAATAACATTTCTTAACATTTATACACATATTATTTACATCACACCACAAAGCCAAACGACTGGAATTGTACCATGTTAAACAAGTGGCAAAAATGATTCGTTCGAAGTACTTGTGTTTGGTCGCATTTTCCACTTTTGGGTCATACAGTGAGTTTCATCGATTGGCCGGCACGCGCGCCCGCTTTATCTACCTCCCGTTGACTCATCACTGCCCGCTTCGCGACATAGACACTTCGCTCACTTTATCCGCGCATGACATGAGATAACAATTAGAATTAAGAAAATAATTAAGAAAATTAGTAATTAAGAATTAAGAAAATAAGCTCCTACCTTCTGACAGGAGACGCTGGAAATGTTCTCCTCCTGCGTGCACACATTTCTGGCATCGTCTCGGGAAACTCCGAATCACACGCATAAGTTCGTCTTCCGTAATTGAGGCTATGGTTTCAGTTTTAACATTTTCGTAACCAGCCATACTGAGTTCTTCGAAAATCCGGCTAGTTGTCCAAGTCGTCTTAGGGATTTTGTAGGCGTATGTTCTAATCTTTCTGCGATTTCATTTACTTCTTCCCATTTAAGTACACTCTTTTAGCACTTCACTTCTTATCGAGTTAAGAACCAGTTCCTCTCAATTTGTTTACGAGTTTCCGCACGGTTTCTCCATGTGGAGGGCGTACACATGGAACTTGTGCTACAAATCGCCTAACAACTCCCTTGCAACACTCTGTTTTCACATCATTACCGTACATAAAACCCTTTCATCTACCGTGTACACATGTGGAGCATTATGAGAATGATACGCCGAAGTAACACTTCACAACTCGAGAACAGTTGGAGCGACAGTACAACACTTGATACACGTTCTAAGCACGGACCTGAACTGCGAAGTGCGGGCTGTGTAACGGGAAGCAGAGCGCGCCTGCCGGCCAATCGATGAGAGGAACCGTAGTGAGCTATTTTTAAAATACATTTGCCTGTATAGTTGGGCGGTTTTTTTTTGGTCGTAAACATTCGAACCGTAAATATTACGTATACTTGCAAGTATAGATAATAAGGTGGCGCAGCTGTGAGCTTGCATTCGAGAGATAATGTTTTCGAACCCCACTGTCGGCAACCCTGAAGATGGTTTTCTGCAGTGTCCCATTTTCACACCAGGCAAATGCTGGGGCTGTTTCTTAATTAAGGCCACGGCTGTTTCCTTCCCACTCCTAGTCCCTTTCCTATCCCGTCGTCGCTAGAAAAGCTATCTCTGTCGGTGCAACGTAAAGTAAAGAAATTAGAAATAATGATAATCAGAAACGGTGAGCTGCTCAGCTCAAAGAACTGCAGATTGCGGCATGATGCATTGTCAGCGTGAACTAAGAATCGAACTCAGGGTATATGCACTCTTTGACAGGATGGCCCGAGTACTGGTTTTCAGCTATTCAGATGCAGTTTTCTCAGCAATTGTTTCAGAAAGAATCATGAATTTGCAATATTGAAAACATTTCTAGAGTAGACAAAGTAGGGGTCCCCGTACTATGAAAAACGTAAAATTAATCTATTTCCTCAATTGTGCCGAAAGTTGAAGGGCTAAAGGGCCCGAAAAAGTTTCAAATTGTGAGTGTTCGGTAGCTCTATTAAACTAAAAAAAATCACTTGCGGCCTAAATGCAGTTCCGGAAAAACAGCCTAAAATCGCTTGTTCCTTTACTCGTTTCCTCTTTTATTCAAATTCTGACCAAATTAACTCATTTACATAATTCTTTCTGTAATGTGTTCCTTGGTTCAATACCCTCAGGCACGTTCGATTTTTTTAATGTCAACGCTGAATGTACTGTAAAAATGAAATGGCGTATGGCTTTTAGTGCCGAGAGTGCCCGAGGACATGTTCGGCTTGCCAGGTGCAGGTCTTTTGATTTAACTCCCGTAGGCAACCTGCGCGTCGTGATGAGGATGAAATTGTGATGAAGACAACACATCCCCCATGTCAGAGAAATTAACCAATTATGGTTAACCCAGGACCCCTATGACCATAGGCCGGCACGCTAACCATTTAGCCATGGAGCCGGACACCGAATGTACTTATAAGGGCTTAAGTGAAACAATGCATTGACTCACATTAGCGCTCGTAGTGGTAGAGAAAGACAAACTGCTAATCTAATCGACCGGATAACAATGACTGAGATAAGGATTGTAATTTTTAGGAATAAATAAAGAATATATTCTCGTACTTTATTATATTTTATTTGCCTAAAATTCGTAGCTCTTATCCTTAGGATGTTTTCAATAGTGAGTTGCTTGGCTGAAGAGCTAGAACTGTGGATTTTTCCTATGTGATCACTTTAAACAACACTCTAGGTGGGGAGTAAAATTTTATATTATTTAAATTGAAACGAATTTATTATTAAAATGAATATTAGCATTTTTTGGAAATCAATTAGGTAAATAGAAAAAATTGCTAAAGCATAGGTGATTTAAAGTACTTTTTTGTTTAGTAGATCACATCAAAATCAAATAAAAAATAAAAATCTCTTTATTTGCAAATGGGGTGTCTATCTCGGTGGCAGATGGTACACTAAAATACATTATTGTCAAGCACTGAATTTTAAATTAACAAGAGAAGTAGAAAATTTTCCTAGAATACAATGTTATACAATTTACGCTAACAATTTTTTTCTATTAAACACACACCTCATCCTTAATAAATTTATATTGTTTACAAAATTCTACTTATAATATCCCCCGTACTTAAAAACATAGTCAACTCATATACAGTATGTGAAATTACTTCTAATAATACTATACAACTGGTATAAGATTAAAATTAACATTGCATTTATTTACTTATTTATTTTTTACCCATTTTGGAACCTAAGTAGCATAACGACCTGCTGCGTCTTAACCAGAGCCCCTTTTGCCACCACATTTCAGAATTCCTGAAGGGCCTTCACATCTACCGTAGCGGTTCCAGGGCCCTCGAAGTCCCCACTGTACTTCACCCCTACAGGCAGTTATCTACTTCGGCTGTCCAATCTCCATAGACCAGGGGATGGAATTAATTTAATCACACAGAGTCGAATGCCCTCTAACATTTCATTTATTTTCTCTGTTGCTGTTTATTCTCTTCTTGAATATCTGTACAGATTTTGGAAAAGGATCAAACTGGTAAACTGTTCCACTCCTTCACGCCCTTCCCAGTGAATGAAAATATACCCCAATCGCTTCTGCTAAAATTCCTTCTAATTTTATACTTGTGGTCAGTTCTGCCGATATAATTATTTTCCAACTGAAGCCTCTCACGGATTTCTCCCCATGCTTCTTCTCCTGTATAGGCTCTATATAATCCTATAAGTCTAGTTTTCTCCCTTGTCTTACTTAAAGTTCCCCACCCAAGTTCCTCTAACATTTCTGATACACTACTTTTTCTCCTGAAATCCCCTGTTACAAACTTGCTGCTTTCCTCTGCACACTATCTATTTCTTTTATTAGGTGTTTTTGGTGAGGATCCCAAACACTGTTTACATATTCCAATAATGGACGAACCATACTTAAGTAACATTTTTCTTTTAATTCTTCGTTGCATCCTTTAAGTCGCCTCATTATGACATGTAACGATCTGTATGCTTTCCCAACAATGTCATCAACATGAACCTTCCAGTGCAAATTACTTTCCAAACTCACACCTAAGTATTTGCACTTGCCATCTTTTGGGATAACTACCTCATCCAAAGTATATTCAAAATCAGTTTTAAAGCTCCTGTTTGTAAAAGTTGTAACAGTTGATTTGCCTCCATTAACCTTCATATTATTTTCTTCAACCCATTGTTGGATACTTTCAAGGTCCCTTTGTAATTCTGAACAATCCTCAACGCAATTTATTTCCCTATAAACAATTATGTCATCTGCATACAATCTTATTTTTGATGTTATATTGTTCCCTATATCATTTGCGTATATTAAGAAAAGTAACGGACCGATTATACTACCCTGTGCAATTCCCTTCCAAACTTTCTCTTCCTGTGATATATTATTTCCTACTTTGACTTTCTGAACCCTTGAATTTAGAAATGTTCTTATCCAACGTATAACCCTTACGTCCAATCCGATTCCCTCCAATTTCTTGAATAATATTCCATGTTCCACTCTATCAAAGGCTTTGGAAAGATATCTTATAGTACATTTTTTGTTAAATTATGAGAAAATTGTGCCTAAAAAGCGTACATGAAACGAAATTAATGGTACAATTCCAGTCGGATCTTCATAGTGTAACTTTGTGGTGTGATGTGAAGAAAATATATATATTATAAATGTTAAGAAGTGTAAATGTATACGACTAAGCAGAGCTAGACAACCACTACGTAATAAACCATCATCTTCCAACTCCATCCAACTGCTCTATATTCATACTACGGACAATCTAAAATTAAATAAGCACGTGGAGGATGTGAGGTGTAAGGCATACAGGTTTTCTCCGCAGATGTCTCTCCGGGGAAAAGAATTAAAGCCCTACGAACGGTGTGGCCCATACTACTACATGGTCTTCCTTCCTGGTATCCAACGACAGCGGGAAATATCAGTGAACTAGACAGTGTTCAGTGCATAATAAACAAACACGTCCTTTTGAACACAGCCAGGTCATTGCCACCAGTGAACTCGTTATGTAAACAAATAGACGTAGCGTTCCTTAAGAAATCCCTGACTGACGACACACACCTCTCCCCTGTTAAGAGAGGCCAAGGAGTTAATCTTGATCCCCACGCTCGCCAGAATGCTCATACTTCACACGGAGTGCACGGCATTTGAATCTTCTAGCACCTGAATGAAAGTGCTTTCTCCGCGCAGTGAAGCAAATGTGATGTATAGAACTTGTATATTACTATTTTATTAATAACTAGCTGCCGTACCCTCGCTGATGAGATAATCATATAGAATCTGCAACTCGCCAGCTACTTCCCGCCAATATTCAGCCAAGCTGTTTTACTCGGGACGCAGGAGCGATCCCATCTATCGGAGATGAGTGGCAGCAAGCAACAAACAATGCTGAATGTAACGTCATTTCTGATCAGTTTTATCATCGCCTTCATAATATACAGGCCGTACTGAAGAAAGCTCGCCAAGCCCATCAGCTGGTGAATTGAGGCGAGCTAAGCGAGTGGGTAAAAGTCCAGCCGTGTTCAAAAAAGTTTTTATAAGGAGGTGATGTAGAAGAAAGCATACGAAACTTACGTGAAATTCCTTTTAGACAAGAGATGTGCCCATTGGCATGCCCAGGGACCCACCAACCCACCTCAAGAAGTACTTTTATAACCCTCTGAAGAGTAGTGCACGCCATTTTACATTACTGGAATGGCTACGCGCATTGCTATTGGCTGTCATAAAATGCTCTGTTACGTCATTGCCATTAGTGATTAGAAGCACATAGCGTTGTCAACTCGCGAAGTAAAAAGAAGCACAAGTAAATATAACCTGGAAGTGAAGCAATGTTTATAAATGAAACTGACCTTAACGTAGTGGAGGATTCGGCGAGGTATCCAACAAAATGATGCCTTCTCCTGCCGAACCCTGGAACCGAGTAGCTGCCGTGCTTTAGGTGCCTCCACCTGTTCTCCATATCCTGAGTACCAGGTGAGTTGGCCATGTGGTTAGGGGCGCGAAGCTGTGAGCTCGCATCTGGAAGATAGTGGGTTCGAATCGCACTGTCGGCAGCCCTGAAGATGGTTTTCCGTGGTTTCCCACTTTCATACCAGGCAAGTGCTGGGCCTGTACATAACTTGAGGCCACGGCCGCTTCCTTCCCAGTCCTACCCCTTTCCTGCCCCATCGTCGCCGTAAGACCTATCTGTGTCGGTGCGACGTAAAACAAATAGCAAAAGATATCCTGAGTGTGCACAGCTGGCCTGTCTTTTAGCGTGACCACTCTCGCTCGTGTCGACGAACTGAATAGTGGTTCACGCGAAGATGCACAAATCCCTCGTGCTCTAGGCAGTCGAAGGCCTGTTCCTGGTAATATCCACTCTTTGATCACTGCCAGCAAAGTCTCTCTGTCTATTTTCTCCACTGGTACTACGAAGAAGTTCTTGTGGTTATCTCTCTCAACCCCTACGAATAACCATTGGCCTTCGATATGCCTGCCTCTAAGGTATTTCGATTTGCCGAATTTAGACTCATCAATTTCAACAAGAATGACAGGTACACCATTTTTTTTCTTATTGGCGTCACACCACGCCTCGCAAACTTAGCGACAAAAGTTGCACCAATCGACGATAGTAGTGTAAGAAAGGCCCAATTCGACCTTAATAATAGCAAATACAGTAGAGACAATACGCGATACTCTGCGAGATATCGATGGACAGCGATTAGAGCTCTGTCTAGCGGAGAGACATGAGAGTTACTGATTCTGTCATAAGAGCACGTATATTTGTTTGTGAAGTTTTTGGGGTTATTTATGCGTTTGCATTAAGTTGACATAAGTAAACAGTAGCGTGTGTTATTCCTTTATATCTCCTGCCAATATGAGTGGAAAAGTGTGTGCTGCGTTTGGCTGCAATAACTATGAAGTGCAGAAGGATTCGCGGTCTTTCTTCCGTTTCCCTCTTGACAAGGAAATGTAAGTAAATACTGTGTTTGCATATAATATTCTTCCAGTTATAAATATATTTTTATATAAGGCCTACTTCCTAAACGTCTGACCTCCGCGACCCATATTTTAACTGGCTTAAAATATAATAATAAGCTTATTTTACTGTATTAGTGCAGCAGTTAACCTTCAATACCGATGTGTTGTTGTAGGTGTGATCTATTGGTTTTGATTTAATTCAGGAAAATACATTTATGCATATGTGTGTAGCTGGTTGTGTTCCACATTACCCCATTTGGAATGCCGTAAAGCGTTGTCGAGCACTGAAGAAAATATGGGTGATTTAAGAAATGTGATAATGATGCAAATTTTATTTACACTACTGTAATGGCAAGAATTGCTTATAGGGAAATTTTGAATGTTTTTGCGGCTAAATTTATAGATTTTCTTTCTGTTAGTAGGCTTCAAGTTAAAAGGAAAATTGTCCAGCTTTTAAATGTAAATTCATTGGATCATGTGTGTAAGGAATGTGCCGATATTTTTATTGACAAATGTGTTAATGTGATTACAATGCTTTTAAATGAGAAAAAAAGACAAATCTAGCCGTGGAAGTTCAGGCAGGTATGCTAAAGCTAAAGAAGTAATGCATAAATGAAAGATCAAGCCCTTTCACAGCAGTCCATTTCACATTTTGATTATATGTCTAATTTCAGTCTTTAAATAATAACCTGTTAAATAATTCTTCATTCATGTATCCAGAATTGCTTTAGCAACTTTGAAGTTAATATTTTAGCAACACTTTCTTTCTAGACGTAATTTATTTAATCATTTCCGTAAAGGCTATATATTTCCACTGATATTTTAATTTAGCGCGAATTTTCAGGTCACGCGAATTGTCTCCGATTTTAACAACGCTAAATCCGGAAGTGTCGTGTATTGTCTCTACTGTATTTGAGAATAGGCCCCAATAGTTTAGGTAATATACAGCAAGGGACCACAAAAAAACTTATTTGGTACAAGTTCAATACAGAGTCACCAAAGAAAGTACTTTTTCGAGCACTGGCATACCAACCACATTCCCGACCTGCTTGTACTCGGCGACGACACGGAACAGCTACACGATTGAGCTTGTTATTCACTAATAATTTAACCTCACGGCCACACTTTTCACATACTCTGCTATTTGAAAGCAAATCGTGACGTAGATACAATTGCACTAAACCATAAAGTTGTTCTTGTAATTAGATGAAAATCCTGTAACATTAATGAGGCATCCACCGCACGAAGCCATGTCAATAGAATTACATACGTATTCTGTATCAACAATGGACAGATGCACTGCTGTCTCGATCTGGAGGCGCTATGTAGCAAGAAAAACGTAGTAGGCTTTGCTACTATCAATCGTTCTTGTCACAACTAGCACGAAGAAGGTATTTCATTTTCTAACCACTAACCCACATGGAATGCCCTGGTGTAGTTAGGTGAGAAAGAAGATAATTTTGGTCCAAGGCTCACTACCCTAACGAATCCAGACCAATGGTCTTGTCCAGGCCCTACCCTAACCAGTGCAGAGGTAACTAGAGGCCCAAGGTCGCTTCGCGGATCTAACCTTTGCTTGTCCTCTTATCACTGGTCCGCGGCTCTAAACTGCTCACTGATGGTCTAGTTTGTAAGTAGGGTGGCTGGCAGCGTTGTGCTTTGACGTCGGCGAGAATAAACATACACCAGTCATACCGCGCGTAGATATTGGCGATGCAAGCGGTAACCATGGTACTAATTTTGCGTGAACACCACTAGATTTATATATTTTATCAGCGAATTTTACAAATTGTACTTGTGAATGTAATCCATAAGGATTGGGGGCATTCTTAGGACAATTGTAACTGTTGAGAGACAGAAATTTATATTTAAGTATATTGCATGTTTGTTATTTAAATTTATCATATCAGGCTTTACGTAACCAGCTGTTATTAAGATAATGATACCTCATAGTTTAGGTTAGGTATGGTATCTTCACGTGATGAGTAATGTAATAATTTCGTGTGGCTATTTCTAGACGAGTGCAGCTCTTGTAAGGCAGACCCTCCGATGAGGGTGGGCGGCATCTGCCATATGCAGGTAACTGCGTGTTGTGGTGGAGAATAGTGTTATGTGTAGTGTGTGAGTTGCAGGGATGTTGGGGACAACACAAACACCCAGCCCCGGCCCAATGGAATTAACCAATGAAGGTTAAAATCCCCGACCCGGTCGGGAATCGAACCCGGGACCCTCTGAACCGAAGGCCAGTACGCTGACCATTCAGCCAACGAGTCGGACGATGATTAATGTAAATTCATGGGATGTAATATTTCTCGTGGAATTTATTCATTTAGTTGTTATCGTATAACACGTTTTTGTGGAAGTATAATGTGTTGCCAATTTAAATACAGTGGGCCGATTGCAGAAACGATGACTAGTCTTAAGCCTTAGGCATCGTCTACCTAAACAACGTCTAAATCATTCACGGTCTTCCATTGCATAAACAATGTTCAGTCGATGTTTAACTAGACATCCCTTAAAGTTTCAATTTTGGTTTGAAAATGGAGACTGAAGTATCTTTCATGTAACTCTTTGCTTGTCGCAACCAATGAAATTCGTCGGTGCGCGCGCCGAACGCCAGTCAGCTGTTTGTCTTCTACACATTACTCAAATATGGCTGAGCATGACTTGCCCACAGATAAGAGTATCGCTTTCGGTGCAAATTAAATCTCATAATATTATCGACACTAAAGCGACACGCCACCGTACGGGGAAGTGTAGCTTTCATTATAATGTTACAGTGAGTGCAATCAACTCATAAATACGGTAGCTCCGACGAAGGGAAGATGAAGCAATAGTAATGTGTAACCGAGTGTGTTGTACGGGCCATATAGATGTAGATGTAGCTTGCATTCTGGAGATCGTAGATTCGAAACGCATCATCGACAGCCGTGAAGATTGTTTTCCGTAGTTTCCCCATTTTTACACCAGGCAAATACTAGGGCTGTTATTATGGCCACGGCTCTTCTTCCCCAGTCCTCTTTAAACGATAATCACCACCACTTGCCTTTTCCTATCTGATAGTTACCGAAAACCTATGCGATTATATATGTAAAAATCCCATACAACCTACTTTTTAGTTTTCACTATTATGTGTGTTTACTTGGCAGTAAATATAAGTGAATCTCTCCCGGTTGATGTATGTGACAGCCCTCAGACGATCGGGACACGTAATTGTGATATGTATGTAGTCGAAGTGACCTATAATTCCATGGAAATTACCCCATGTATATAATAAAATATATCGATTGCCAAGAATTGTATTCAAGTTGACAGTTACCGGCCTGTCACTTTGTCAGTCTCAAGAAACAAGTCTCTCGTAAAGCGGAACCTAATTTTTTTATTATCTCCCCGTGCATGTCAAACGAATTGCTGCGATTTAGCAGCGGGCGACCCACAGAGAGGCCGTCGGACTAACCTTTCTTCCCGGAATCGTCTCAACATGATAATACAAATTACATATTTCACGGTACATAACCTCTGATTGTGATTCACTCCTGTCATTTGAGGTTAAACAGTGCTCTCGGCAGTGTTTAAACATGACCGGTTGAACATCGGTTTTAGACAGTGTCTAAGTGATAAATAACGTCTCTGCAATGTGGCAGCCATACTTAGGCATTGTTTAACCGTAGACATCGTCTAAATGCCGTTTCTGCAATCGGCCCAGTGTGTCTGAAAATTCGCAGTTGCCACAATGCTAAGAACTTGTTTGTACCACGGTGAAAATACAACTATACAAATAAATATACATTAATATTTTCATTTTCTTCGTATGTGGGCGGGTTAGCTTTATGAAAAACGAAAATCCCAACCGAAAAAATACCTATTGCGAAGAATAAAGGAGTATTTTCCACCTATTTTCCAGAGCTGATGATGAGTTCTGCTTTTGACTTTCTTGTTACACAGATTTACAGCAGGCCGTGTTATTGTTGATACAGAACAAGCATAAAAGTGGACAGTAACCAATCGAACCTACATATGGTTATTTCTTCGGTTAGTAATGTTGGGGCCGATGACCTTCGATGTTAGGCCCCTTAAAACAACAAGTAATGTTGAGTACGCGCTGCCTTTTCTCACCAAAACTAATGCGAATAAAAGTAATTCCTCGGCAATTTCCGTGAATGTGGGAAGTAACCAATATATCTCGCTGATCAGTGCATTAATATTTGGGAGAAAATTGGGTTATTCTTTAAAACAAATTATAAAATTGTTTGTATGCAAGAAAGGGTCTCAATAAAATCTTCGAAGGATAATGCCAGAAGTGTCAAGAACCCAAGGAAGCTACTGTATTTATGGCCATATAGAGGTATGGAAGTAAAGATTATTATTATTATTATTATTATTATTATTATTATTATTATTATTATTATTATTATTATTATTATTATTATTATTATTATTATTATTATTATTATTATTATACGTTTGTTGTCTGCATATTTGTATTCATGCATAGTTATTATTTGTTGAGTATATTGACGAGTAAAACACTCAAGCTTTGACCGCGTAGATCGCACTTCAAACCTGTATGTATGTTCAGTCCGTCAGCGATTCCGCTGCTGGGATCCTCAACCGCTCTGCCATCAGCTGTCATAGATGGTCTAGGCATCACTGAAGAGGCGTACTAGGGAAATGAGGAGTGAGGTAGTTTCCCATTGCTTTCCTCATACTTCAAACCTACTTCTGCTAAAATTACATAGACCTGTCTTACGAATTACGATGCGATTAAAGGTGTGAGTAATCTCACCTGTAATATTAATACAGCATTTGTGAATATTTCGTAATTACAATGTACAGACGTATCATGTTACATTGCACACCATGATGAATATACAGTACATTAATAATTACAAATTTCGCAGCTAACATGTTGAGGATTGTTTTAAATATGTTGAGTACGACTGTTATAAAATATCTTTTTTTACGAACTCGCATATACGGAATATTAAACAAATAAACTCACTCAAACTGTCCGCACTGGCATTGGGGTACCTGCCATTAGGCCTATACAACTTATACACAAGTCTCAGTGAATCCTAACCTAAATCTAATATGTTACCCTACGAAATAACATACACCATCATCCATAAGCAAACATTATCGTCAAACATGCCACGGGTCAGAAATAAACCCATGACTCTGGTCACATCACATAAAATGGCGGTTGGATCAGAACCAACGTCATTCAGAACACAATCAACAAATAACACACATGACAGAACCAATACACAAACAAAACAAAAAATACACCGAATACAACTGGTTGCCGTGGGAAAACCCACCCGCTCTTGGAGGATGCCAACGAGATCCGAACTCACTTCCTGCGACGATTGAAGATGGGACTGAAATCCCTAACTACACAAAATAATAATAATAATAATAATAATAATAATAATAATAATAATAATAATAATAATAATAATAATAACAACAACAATGTACTCCTCAAATGTTGACTGACCTCTGTCGGTAATTAACTTCAGCTGAGATAGATGGGTGAATGATATTCCATAATGAAACAATTCTAAAAAGTTGTCGTGTTACTCAATAATTGGGACACTATGTCCTCGGCATTTAGCCTGTCACAAAACATCCTCCGCCCTTCCCCGGTAACAAAAAATACGCGCGGGCCTCTCTCTCTGGGTTACAGCGGGGTTCCCTGCCACAAATTCATTCTTTCTTGGGAAGTTTTTCTGTTCCTTCCTTAATACGTCGCCTCTTTAAATCTTTAATGACACTTTCTAGACTTCAATACACATAACTTAATTCGGTCACTCATTTCAATGTGGCAGCACACCTCATCTCATTAATAAGGCCCTGAATATCTCGACCCACACATGGGTTTTATCCTTCCAACCAGGAGTCCTGGCTTCAATACCTTCTGTCAATATGGACTAACTCGTTTACAGCTGACGAGATGGTAATTTCTCTTCAGCTCACATAACACAGCAACTCGATAACCCAAAAGGAACAAAAATATACGATGGCTAAGCTTCTTGTTTGTTATTTAAAACGGGCCTAAAACTTACATCATCCGCCAACATGATACCAGTCCTACGTGCTGATCTAAATCCATATGTATAACCAATTCTAAACAAGTATGGAAATGTGTGGTCACCTAAAGAAACAAGGGCCTATCTATTATTCAATGTAGGACGTCGGTTGGGATCTCCAAAGATTCACTACAGCACTACAGTCATCCGTGATGATAATCCACCTGGTTGAGTACCAATCAATTAAATGAAAATTCCACTGGAAACTATTGGCACTAACCATTCTACACAAAATCAAACTACGGAAAAACCGATTCGAGAAAATTCCCGAATATATAATAAAAGAATAAAATTCCAAAACAAATCTTCCTGTATTTTCAAAAATCGAATTCACTCAAACTTGATACTAACTTAATACTGTGTCCTTAGTTTAGCTCATTTACATTTTAAACAAAAGAGATCCTATCAATTTCTATTTACGAATTAATTAATTTTAAATGGAAATTCCGTTTATATACGAGTCATGCCATGTACTCAGCCTCATTCTCCAAGACACCTCGGGTAACACCGGGGAACTCCTCCAGGTAGACCGCTGTGATGATCCGATGCGAACAGGAACTCCTAGGATGAAACTCCATAATCCTTGGCACTGGAATCTCCTCTGTTAACTACGACACACACAGTTAAGCCCGTCATGCGCGTCTGCTTCGAATACGCATTTTCCGGCCCGATTTTCGATCCATTGTCCCGGGATCACAAATACTGACACGGGGTTATTAATTAAACACCCACATTTAGTTTAGTAGTTTAGTTTAATAGTTTATCTCTGCTCACTATATTAATTCTTATGTTGGTTCCAATAGCTCCTTCTTTATTTCTGATAATGGAGGTAATAATCATAACAGTTCAAGTTCGTGCTCTAAATGACGGCCAAATAACGCGAACGCACACTCTATTAATTCAGCAGTATGAGTTCTTCTCATATACCACTTGAATTAACTCATTTCCACTATTATTTAAATTAAAGTTCACGCACAAAGGAAACTGTAACACGTCTGTCCCACACAAGATGAAAGCGAAGGGTGACGCTTCCCGGACCTTGGATCAACTGGAAAGATTCTCCCTCTCAAAATGTCTATAGGCCTACACCCTATTCTCGGGATGTTAGAGGCGCAATAGTGCGACAAGGTGGTTAAGACTCACCTGGACGAAATCTGATGGCAGAATCCAGAGTAATAAATTAATATCTGCCCTCATTTTCAACTACTCAACGGACTTCCCCCTGTCAAGTGGATGGCGAGAAATTGAACACATGGCCGCTGTGACTTTCGACTATTACGTAACCACATATTCCTTCTTTTGCAGGCAATTATGGCCGTATATACCCTAATGAAATTCACTGATAATGAACAGCTCGTATAGATCCCTGTCCGATGCAATATTATCAACATCGTTAATTTCCTTGATATGAAAAACGAAGTTGGCCATTTTGATATGGCGCCGAGTGTACGTGCCATAATAAAACCACGGTTTAGGAGGAATAACAGGTTGTAATTGATGATAAAAACATCCTTTTTCTGGTGACGATTCATTCCAATCGGACTGCCATTGTTGATACGATATAGCCCGCAAATGTGAGTCAATGGAGTGTTTAACTTAAGACCTTATAACTACATTCGGTGTGGAGATTTTCAAAAAGTAAAAAAACGCCTGAGGTTATTGAACCAAGGAACACACTGCAGAAAGAATTATGTAAATAAGTCATTTTGGCTAGGATTTGAATAAGAAAGAAAACTGGTAAAGAAACAAGAGATTTTAGGCGGTTTTTCCGGAACTGCATTTAGGTCGGAAGTGATTTTTCGATTTTTTTTTTAGTTTGATAGAGCTATCCACGACTCGCAATTAAAAACCTTCTCGTGTCCTTTAGCCCATCAACTTTCGGCACAATTGAGGAAATTACTTAAGTTGTGTTTTTCGTAGTATGGGGACTTTGTCAGCTAAGAAATGGTTTCAATATTTAAATAATAATAATAATAATAATAATAATAATAATAATAATAATAATAATAATAATAATAATAATAATAATAATTGTTACCGGGTTTTTGTGGTAGTTAAGCATGAAAGAAGGTGCTGGGTGGTGAATAGGTCTCAAGCTACTAAAGAGAAATTAAATTTTAAAATTTAACAAGGTTATATTTTCTTTTCAAAATTAGGTAACAACAAATAGAACAGGTACTTAGTAGCCGAAATACAACTTGAAATGTACAATTACAGGGATTAAAGAATTTGGGCTTCGAGCCCTGAAAACACAATTCTTGAGCAACTAGCTCAACTTTACGATATACCAATTTCAACAAAAGGGGCAGAAGACCCCAATCAAACCCTGGAGCCCTTGCTCCAAATTACACAGCAAAGCCTCCTCGAGGCATACAACTCTCAGTCTTAGAAAAGAGCCACTCGCTCTTAAAGTTAAGCCTCTCCCAGGCCACACCAAACTCAACTTTCAAGTTGTCCTCAAAGGACATATACACAGGGGTAAAATACCCAACCTACTGAGGTCTATTAGGTGAGAAAAGATTAATACATGACCTCAAAATACAACTTGAGAGGAGGCGAACTTGCACTCCTAATACACTTTGCTTAAGACCTACTTGGCACTAGGCCGTTAATACAAGGGCTAATCCCATACTACAGAGGTGACTTAATGGCAATTTACATTACATTACGGGAGAATTGGTTGAGAAAAATAAGTTCACCTCAAGACGATGTGAGTGGGAACTCGAGAGGGTTAGCACTCTCTATCCCATAATGTAGCTTTACAAGAGAATAGAAGAAAAGAGTAGTTACATTTTAGGAAAAGGTTACATGATGGAAAACGCTTCGAACCCGCCGCGAGAGTTAAACTGCCGACCTAGCAAGAAAAGAAGATATTAATAGGCCATTACCTGGTAGTAGATCGCTGCCGAGGAAAGAGGCGCTTCCCGCCTCCTGCTATGTACTTAATACACTGAAAGATGGAACAGAAGTGGCCCGGAGACCCCAAAATCAGCAGTTTATAACCTCTCGCGGAAGATTCTAGGCGTTAGGGGAAATAAAACACCCTCCCTCAAAGTTTTTATTGGTTCGGGAAAAGAAACCCCTACATAGAGGAAAAGAAACACATTATTGGTGGAAAATTAATTAAAGAAATTCGGGATTGGCTAGATCCAAAATAAGGGGAAAAAGAGGGGTATACAGCCAACTTAAACCATGACAGAAAGAAATTTAACAAAGAACAAACTCTTGCAATAAAAATTTCTCCAACAAAATAGTTCTTTGATTTCGCACTAGGTCGCACTATTGTTGATCTTCAGTAGTGTCCTCTAGAAGAGAAAGTTCACACTTCTTACTTCAAGCGAAACAAAAACACATCAAAAGTGACACAGTTCAAAAACTCAAAATTTTCCATGTGGTGACATCTTCTGAGAAAGTAGAGAATTAATAGAATAGATAAAGTTCAACCTTCCTCCAGAAGAGGAGTTTCAACTGGCGCAACTTTTAAATAAACGGTGTAGAGGTGTACCGCCCGGTACAGACCTCCCCCCCCCAAAAAGTTCCTCCAGGGGTGACACATGAAATCAGTTTGAAACAAAGTCCAAGAAATGATGTTGATACGAAGGTAGATAGCAGAAGCATTTACAAGATTTCTTAATTCAGTTTCAAAATGTTGTTGTTGCAGGTGAATGAAAGTCTTTATGTTTGTAGAATTTGAATTTGTGAAGATAAACTTTTAATACTTAAAGGTGAAGAAAAATTTGGCAATGTCCACCAAATATTGTAGTTGAATTCCCAAGTATAGTTATTGCTTATGGTGACTGTCCATATAGCTGATGTAGATTAAGAAGGATGGCCAGACCGGCCGTTGCAGCTTGCGTCCAAGGGAGGCCGCTCGGACCCCTTAAGTACCCTGAGATACCGCTCGCCCGCACTATGAGGGGAGCAGAGGTGTTGAAGTACGCCGCGCCCGCGGTGAACAGATACAGGCTGCGGGCATGTAGCAGGTCGTGCGCCGCACATCAGCCTTGGCCGGGAGGTGAGCTCCGGCTCGCCGTGCACATGTCGTCCTCGCTGGAGAGGAGGGGGCCCATCCCCCTCCCCAGTCGCTGCACGGCGCTGCGCGGCTGCGGGGGCGCTGAAACATTAAAGCTAGGCGGCAGAATTGTGTTGGACTATCATCTTCTTTGAGGGTACAGGCTTGTGGAGAGGTTGAGGGGCCAGCGGCGTGTAGATATCCATGGCATTTACTATTATGAAGCCACAGTGTAAGGTGAAGCAGGAGACGGGAGCGTGGTAATGGCCGTGGCAAGAACAGGATGGCAGTTTAACGGGTCGGGGCAGGTTTTACACAAGGCTTACATCTAAAACCAAAATATTACAGAAGGGGCAGAATGCCTTAAAGTGAAACTCAAAAAAAAAAAATATAACCTTCACATCCTTTCAAAATAATATGAAGCAAGTTAACACAGAAATTACACCGGTTTCACCTGGGACAGGTGAACTCTAAATATCCTCTCGGTGGCTGGATTACTTAGCAATAAGGTAACCGGCGTAAGAAAATCGAGAATGATACAAGGCCCATGAAATCTGGGGGCAAGCTTGCCCGCGGGAACAAAATTTTTGACCATAACCTGGTCACCTACCTTCAAAGTGGTGGGTCTCCGTCCACGATCATACCTTTCCCTAACCTTTTCATGAGACACTTTAAGATTGGCTTTAGCCTTCTTCCAAAGGTCTTTAATGTTATCCGGATCTATTGTCTCGGGTAGAATGTCATTCAAAGACCAGAGGTTAGAGATCGGCGAGTTGGGAACAAACTTGAACATCAAGGAAGCTGGAGTAAACTTGTGAGATTCATGAACCGCCGAATTCAAAGCAAAAGCTATCCAATGCAGGGACGTGTCCCACCTGGAAGGATCTTCATGATGATAGGCAATGAGTGCGGACCTGAGATTACGGTTAACCCGTTCAGCCAGAGATGGTTGAGGATAATAAGCAGATGTAGTTACATGAGAGATGGACAAGTCAAAACAGAATTTACGAAACAGATTTGATGTAAAAGCTTTAGCATTATCAGATACAATGTATTGGCACGGACCAAAAGAAGCAAAAATAGAATTTAGGCAAGTAATGGTGGACTGAGCGGTAGCCAGCTTAGTCGGAAATAACCAGGAAAATCTTGTAAAACCCTCTACACACACAAAGATGAACTTGTTGGCATTACCCTTTGACTGGGGGAAGGGTCCCACATAATCGATATACAGGCGTTCCATGGGGCGCGACGCTTGATGAGAAGACAAAAGGCCTACTTTAGTGGACATGGTGGGTTTACTGATCAAACAAGATTTACAAGCTTTTACAAGTTCCCGAATTTCACCGTCCATACCTTTCCATATGAACATTTCACGAATCTTTTCACGAGTTTTAAAGATTCCAAGATGCCCCCCCAATGGGGTCTCATGATAGTATCTGAAGATCATAGGTACAAGAACCGCTGGAACAACAACTTTCATCAACTTATCATGCCTCGAAGGGCAACATAGAACACCATTCCTTAGAACATAAGGGGCAGCATGTTCCCCAGAAGAAAGGGTTTCCATTATCGGAGCCAGCGTCGGATCTTCACGTTGGTATTTCTCAATATCCCTAAAAAGCATGGGAGCATCTGTTAAGATGGCATTAGCACCAGATAGTATGGACTCGGAAGGTGATGAACTGTCGACCGGTTCGTGGGTCTCTACGTCGTTATGAAACATACGGCTGAGTCCATCGGCAACAACATTTTCAGTACCTCTGATATGCCGTACATCGAATTGGAAGGCAGAAATACGGATGGCCCAACGGGCTATACGACCTGTACGACGCGGCCTACCTAAGACCCAGCTTAAGGCTTGATTATCTGTCTCCAGATCGAATTTGACGTGTTCCAGATAGAGACGGAACTTTTCTAAGGCGAATAAGACCGCCAAACCTTCAAGCTCATATATGGAGTACTTTGCTTCTTGAGCTGACAATGTCCTAGACGCATAGGCGATGGGTCGCCTCCCTAGTTCAGTCTCTTGAAGAAGAACTGCAGCTACTGCTGACGACGATGCGTCGGTTTGGACGATGAATTTCTTCGAGAAATCAGGCATAGCAAGTACAGGGGCATTACAGAGAGCTAATTTCAGATCTTCAAAAGCGGCTTGTTGAGAAGGTCCCCACTCGAATTTGATGCCTTTCCTACGAAGAAGGTTTAAGGGCGCCGCTCTATTAGCAAAATTAGGAATGAACTTCCTGAAGAAATTCACCATGCCAATGAACCTGGCGATACCTTTAATGTCCTTGGGAGGTTTAAAATCACGGATGGCCTGTGTTCTAGAATGATCGACTGCTACACCATCAGGTGACACAATATGCCCTAGGAATGACATAGAGGGCTTAGCAAAGGCAACCTTGGACAACTTAACAGTTAACCCAGCCTTACGAAGGCGATTGAGAACTTCTCGCAAATGATCTACATGTTCTTCAAAGGTTTCGGAAAATACGACGACATCATCCAAGTAGTGATATAAGTACTCAAATTTGATGTCGGAGAAGACCCTATCTAGTAGCCTAGTGAGCACAGCTGCCCCCGTGGGGAGCCCGAAAGGCACGCGGTTGTATTCATATAAATTCCAGTCCGTGGCAAACGCTGTAAGATGTTTAGACTCTTCGGCAAGGGGAATTTGATTATAGGCCTGATTCAAGTCCAAGATGGTGAAGAACTTGGCCTTACGAAACCATGAAAAGCAAGAATGAAGGTCGGGAAGGGGCACAGATTGCAACACCACCTTCCGATTGAGAGCCCTGTAATCAATGACAGGCCTGAAGCCTCCTTGAGGTTTCGGTACTAGAAAAATAGGCGAAGAATACGCTGACTTAGAGGGCCTAATAATACCATCCTTCAACATCTGATCGATGATTTCTTTCAGAGCCTTCATTTTAGGTGGAGATAGCCTATACGGTGGAAAACGGACAGGAATAGAATCCGTGACCTCAATTTTGTATTCAACAAGGTCAGTAACACCAAGAGTATCAGAGAACACCTCGGGAAACGACTGACACAATTTCCGAATACTATCAGCCTGCTCCTCAGGTAGATGTCTAAGGTCTAACAACATCTCATCCTGGGTAGGCGAAATAGATGAACATGATACAGAATTACACTTTAACAAGGGAATTCTACAATTGGACGCAAATTTGAATGTGCACGACCTACTCTGGAGATCGAGCACAAGACCAGTGTGAGAAATGAAGTCCGCTCCCAATATGATGGGGCAAGACAAATGCTTGGCCACAAACAATTTGATTTTCCATGTAAATTTAAAAACACGAATTTTGACATGTAAGGAACCTAGAATTTCTAATGGAGATGAATTAGCCGAAACATATTTAACAGGAGATGAGTCAAGGTCAGGGAGTTTACAAACAGATTTCAATTTAGAATACCAATCAGCCGAAATAATGGAACAAACACTGCCTGAATCTAAGAGAGCTGTTATAGGCTCGTTATTTAACTCAATCTTAAGAAAAGGAACAGGTGCGGGGGTATCCGCCGCAATCCTAAGACACTCTCTGGGGCATTCAAAAAAAGAATTTGAAGATTGCTCATTCCCTGAATTCTCGACCCTTTTGCCCGGGGCTGAGCCTTGGAAAGCAGAATTAGTCGACTCAGCCGAAGCCGCTAGTCACTTTTTATTATTGGCATGGGTGGAATTTGCACCAGAGCAGGAGGGGGTGCTATTTGAGTTTGGGCAATTCTTGGCGATATGTGAGAAAGCCCCACATTTAAAGCAGCCTTGTGATGACCCTGCTCCATTCCTTGTCCCACTTGACTTGATCAGAGGACACTTATTCCGCAGATGGTCAGGCGACCCGCAAGCATAACATTTACGGGGATTGACTGGTCGGCGAGGTGGAGGCCGAGTGTTACTAAAGGAAGGCGGGGGTTCTTTCGCGACACGCAAAGAATCGGCGTATCTAACTCCTTCCGCTGAGACTGCCAATGCTTCAAGTTCCGAGAACGTTTGCGGGCACGCCGCGAAACACAAATATGACCTATAGGATGGTGAAATACCTTCCACAATAGCTTGTACAATTTGATCCTCAGGGAAGTGAAGAGCAAACACCCTAGTATAAAACTTAATATCTTGGATGAAGTCAGCCAAGTTTTCATCCAAGCGCTGTACACGGTAATAGTACTTCTGAATCAGGGAGGACCTGGCCCTAGCCGGGATGAAGTTAGCTAACAAATGGGCATGGAAATCCTCAATAGATGATTGCTCGGCAATGGCTCTTACGATTTTATCAGAGAGAATACCAATAGCATACGGATAGATAATTTGCAAAATTTGACATGGCGAAAGAGAAAAAACAAGAGCATGATCCTGAAATTCCACTAGAAATCTTAAAAATGAAATTACGTCACTGGTGGTATTAACGGAAAACTTGGATATACCTCTGAGCAACATTGCCAATGGATGAGGCAAGCTGCTAAACCCGGGCGACATAGTAGGTAAAGGTTTCAATGGCAAGGAAGTTAATTCAGCACGTACATTGTTCAACGATGTGCGGCGTTCAGACTCGTTGTCCAATGGGGCAGAGATAGTTTGAGCAGCAACGGTTATCCTATTGCCTTCTCCCTTAGCAGGTTCTTCCTCACTACTTACATTCACAACGGTGGGCTGATCAGATTTGGGAGGAACTTCCCCAGTTAACAATTGAGTGACTTTACTAGACAATTCAGAGATAGTTTCAAGGAGCGTATTAGCTTGCTTCCTCTGAACGTCATTCACCTTCAGAGACAACAGATCATTAACTCTATTTGAAAAGTGATATAGCCTGCCTTGCACACGCTTAATTTGATTAGGAGACGGATCGTTTTCATCAAAAAAGCTGACTACAGATGCTAGCCCAGTAATATTCTCGACGATCGTGGAAAGAGACTCATCAATTTCTTTCTCTCCCAAATTGGGGATGGAAATGGGCAAATCAAGGGACTCTCTAAGCTTGTTGGTGTCGATTGCAACCGTGCCTCCAGATTGCACATTTCTGATAGTTAACTCGTATATCAACTCCTCTTTGCGCAAATAGTTAAGGAGGAGAACATCGCGAGGGCCGGGCATGATGACAGAACAATTTTGAAAAACTCAAAAAATTCCAGCAACTGAGACAATTATTAGAGTTCGAATCAAAGCAATGTTTAGCCGTCAAAAGGGGCTAAATTGAGACCCATTCAACCACGCTCTGCTACCACTTGTTACCGGGTTTTTGTGGTAGTTAAGCATGAAAGAAGGTGCTGGGTGGTGAATAGGTCTCAAGCTACTAAAGAGAAATTAAATTTTAAAATTTAACAAGGTTATATTTTCTTTTCAAAATTAGGTAACAACAAATAGAACAGGTACTTAGTAGCCGAAATACAACTTGAAATGTACAATTACAGGGATTAAAGAATTTGGGCTTCGAGCCCTGAAAACACAATTCTTGAGCAACTAGCTCAACTTTACGATATACCAATTTCAACAAAAGGGGCAGAAGACCCCAATCAAACCCTGGAGCCCTTGCTCCAAATTACACAGCAAAGCCTCCTCGAGGCATACAACTCTCAGTCTTAGAAAAGAGCCACTCGCTCTTAAAGTTAAGCCTCTCCCAGGCCACACCAAACTCAACTTTCAAGTTGTCCTCAAAGGACATATACACAGGGGTAAAATACCCAACCTACTGAGGTCTATTAGGTGAGAAAAGATTAATACATGACCTCAAAATACAACTTGAGAGGAGGCGAACTTGCACTCCTAATACACTTTGCTTAAGACCTACTTGGCACTAGGCCGTTAATACAAGGGCTAATCCCATACTACAGAGGTGACTTAATGGCAATTTACATTACATTACGGGAGAATTGGTTGAGAAAAATAAGTTCACCTCAAGACGATGTGAGTGGGAACTCGAGAGGGTTAGCACTCTCTATCCCATAATGTAGCTTTACAAGAGAATAGAAGAAAAGAGTAGTTACATTTTAGGAAAAGGTTACATGATGGAAAACGCTTCGAACCCGCCGCGAGAGTTAAACTGCCGACCTAGCAAGAAAAGAAGATATTAATAGGCCATTACCTGGTAGTAGATCGCTGCCGAGGAAAGAGGCGCTTCCCGCCTCCTGCTATGTACTTAATACACTGAAAGATGGAACAGAAGTGGCCCGGAGACCCCAAAATCAGCAGTTTATAACCTCTCGCGGAAGATTCTAGGCGTTAGGGGAAATAAAACACCCTCCCTCAAAGTTTTTATTGGTTCGGGAAAAGAAACCCCTACATAGAGGAAAAGAAACACATTATTGGTGGAAAATTAATTAAAGAAATTCGGGATTGGCTAGATCCAAAATAAGGGGAAAAAGAGGGGTATACAGCCAACTTAAACCATGACAGAAAGAAATTTAACAAAGAACAAACTCTTGCAATAAAAATTTCTCCAACAAAATAGTTCTTTGATTTCGCACTAGGTCGCACTATTGTTGATCTTCAGTAGTGTCCTCTAGAAGAGAAAGTTCACACTTCTTACTTCAAGCGAAACAAAAACACATCAAAAGTGACACAGTTCAAAAACTCAAAATTTTCCATGTGGTGACATCTTCTGAGAAAGTAGAGAATTAATAGAATAGATAAAGTTCAACCTTCCTCCAGAAGAGGAGTTTCAACTGGCGCAACTTTTAAATAAACGGTGTAGAGGTGTACCGCCCGGTACAATAATAATAATAATAATAATAATAATAATAATAATAATGTAAGAGTCAGAAGAAGAAGAAGAACATACTACATACATGTGGTGAACATGTTAATAGTCTGTTATCAATAGGATCCTAGCTGTATTAGTTTGAATTTTCCTAATGCAAGGTGCTGTGTGGGACTAGTTACGTGCCTTCTGCCCATAATGGAGGCTAAGACCAAATAGGTTATAACATATTTGCTGAGGCTGGCTGTGGCTATTAGTAACCGAAGGGGTGCTGGGGACGGACATTTTGTGGTGATTATTATTTTTTAATTCAATTTTAGCCACTTGACTTCTTTTAAGTTTAGACATACTGATGATTACAAAAAATCGCGTGAAACTAGGAACATTGTACAAAAAGCATTTCGTACAATCGCTATTGTTTTTTCAGCTAATTCCTTCCTTTACTTTCTTTAATTATTAAGACAAATACTTAGCGGAAATACTCGCAAAATGTCGTTCGCTGCGGCTAACGCAGCAGCGTGTGGGTTGTGCTGTGAGGAAGGGGACCAGGGGTATATTCTTTTTTTATTTTTCTTTTTTTTATTTGCCAAGATCATGGACACAGGTATGATTCACCGTTTTGCCGCTCGAATTCGATAGTCTGACAGTCTCATTCAGTAAATGTGTCTGTTCTTTGTTAGTGCAACCTTTAGGTCAGAGAACATTAGAAACGGTTCTATTTTTTTCAAATGTTATGCCCTACACCCGCCGATCTGTTTTGCTCTAGCTCTAACACCCGTCTACATTTTCCTGTCTATAAAGTTTTGTGTCCCCCCTCCCCACTTCGCCGCTACTGATACTCCATGCTCTACCATATTTGCCTGGAATCACGAAAGAGAGGTGTCGATTGCGCGCTGGGCGGCGATAGAAACAGTTTTACTTCACTCGACACCTGGATGACTGTGTGGACGAGCACATTCTTGTGGTGTCCAATGTAGCTTAATTAACCGAGCTGACATAACGACGTAACACGAAACGTTGTGTGGGGGCCGCATATTGCTGGTCGCTTCCTACTCAGCAGCCTCAGTTGTATTTATTAATGTTGGAAACATTTTTCTCAGCAGAAAAAGTCGGGGTCCCCATACTATGAAAAACGTAAACTTAAGCAATTTCCTCAATTGTGGCGAATGTTGAGGGGCTAAAGGGCCGGGAAGGGTTTCAAATTGAGGGTCTAGCATAGCTCTATCGAACTTTTACAAAAATTGAAAATCACTTCCGGCCTAAATGCAGTTCCGGAAAAACAGCCTAAAATCGCTTGTTCCTTCACTCGTTTCCTTTTTGATTCAAATCCTAGACAAATTAACTTATTTACATAATTATTTTTGTAATGTGTTCGCTGGTTCAATACCCTCACGATTATTTTGAGTTTTGAATAAAGTCCACACCGAAAGTAGTTATAAGGGCTTAGCCCTACGTGAAATTCTGCATTGACTCACATTAGCGCTCGTAGTGGCAGAAAAAGGCAAACTGCTAATCTACCGAATAACGATGTTTAAGAAAAGGGTTGTAATTTTTAGGAATAAATAAGGAATTATATTCTCATAAAAAGCCAAAACCAAAGCCCATAGCACTACAGCCCTTGAAGGGCCTTGGCCTACCAAGCGGCCGCTGCTCAGCCCGAAGACCCGCAGATTACGAGGTGTCGTGTGGTCAGCACGACGAATCCTCTCGGCCGTTATTCTTGGCTTTTTAGACCGGGGTCGCCATCTCACCATAAATTGTAATCGCGTAGGCTGAGTGGACCTCGAACCAGCCCTCAGAAGCAAGTGAATATCCCTGACTTGGCCGGGAATCGAACCAGGGCCTCCGGGTAAGAGGCAGGCACGCTACCCCTCCACCACGGGGCCGGCATCCCCTAGGATGTTTTCAACATTGAGTTGCTTGCCTTAAGGGCTAGGAACTGTCGATTATTTTTGGACTATTTAGCAAATACGAGGGTTGGAACTTAAATAGTGGCAACACTGCTATGCAACGGAATCTAATACTGTCGCTGATAGCACACGTTGGTTACATACCTACCTTACCTCAGAGCAAATGGACTCACCCTTCCCCCCACCTGCGTGCGCACAAGCGAGGGAAACACAGTCACTTGTGAGCTACCGGTCTAACGTAACGTTGTCACTATGTTTTCCAAACAGGAACAACGAAGTTGGATCAAGATTCAATGTGCCAGAGGTCGTACAGCACGACAGTGTCATCAAGGTCTTCAAGAGGCTTGCGGGGAATCTGCATTGCCTTACAGAACAGTGGCACGTCGGGTAAACGCCTTCAACGATGGTCGACTAACTGTGGCGGACATTCATGGGGCAGGTCGTCCTACGAGGGAAGAAGAAGTGCATGCTCTTGTCGTGTTACTGGACAGTGATCGAAACCAGACGATTCGTGAGTTCAGAACTGTTGTAGAGATTCGACAGGCAGTAGACCGCACCATCAACAGACAGGCTCTGTTAAAGGTATACTACGACTTACACATCGCTGGCAACGGGTTATATACAACGCTGGTGACTACATTGAAGGACAGTAAAGGTTGCTAACATGTAACTCTCTTGTATCTGTTGTAAATATATAGTTGCCACTATTTAAGTTCCAACCTTTGTTTTTATATAGAACAGGAGGAAAAGGAAATCAACAAGGAATCAAGGGAATCGCAATCCAAGGAGAAGAAATGAAAACTCTGATATTTGCCGATCATATTGTTATTTTCTTCGACTCTACAGAAGATCTGGAGAAATTGCTGAATTGTACGGGACTCAGTCTTGCAGGAGAACAAGATGAAGATAAACAAAATAATGGAGTGCATCGAACGAAGTCAAGTGATGCAAAAATATTAGATTATGAATTGAAGTCTTAAAGAAAGTATATGAATATCATGGTGTAAATCAGGACGACTTAACATGCAGACCAGCACAAGCAGACCAGCCTTTCTTAAGAAAACGGAAATTTGCTCAATTCGAACATCGATAAAGGAATTAGAAAGAGATTTTTGGAGGTTTTTGTATGGAAGTGAAACATGGGCGATAACTAGCTCAGAAAGAAATAGAATAGAAGCTTTTGAAATGTGGTGTTACAGAAGAATGCTGTAGGTGAGGTGGGTAGATCGAATTACGAATGCTGAGGTACTGAATCGAATTGGTGAGCAAAGATCGATTTGGCGAAATTTGGCCAGAAAAAGAGATAGAGTGGTAGGACAAATCTTAAGACAACCAAGACTTGTTCAGCTACTTTCTGAAGGTGGAGGTAGACCAAAGTACGACGTATTAGAGCAGATGTAGAATGTAGTAATTACGTACAAAAGGTTAGGACAGGATAGGGTGGCATAGAGAGCTGCATCAAATCATTCTAAGGACTGATGGCTCAAACAACAACATTTAGCAAGTAACTGCTAAAGTGTCCGCCTCTCTGGTGTAGTGGTTAGCGTGATTAGTTGCCACCGCCGGAGACCCGGGTTCGATTCCCACCTCAGCCATCCTCGGTGGTTTCCCACTTCTCCTCCAGGCAAATACCGGGATGGTACCTAACTTAAGGCCACGGCCGCTTCTTTCCCTCTTCCTGGTCTATCCCTTCCAATCGTCCCATCCCCCACAAGGCTCCTGTTTGGCATAGAAGGTGAAGCCGCCTGGGCGCGGTACTGGTCCTCCTCTCCAGTTGTATCCCCCGACCCGATGTCTGACGTTCCAGGACACTGCCCTTGCGGTGGTGGAAGTGGGATCTGTCGTAGAGGAAAACACCGACCCTGGGAGGTAATGGATTATGAAAGAAAGAAAGAAAAAAAAGAAAGAAAGAAAGAAAGAAAGAATAATAATTATTATTGTTATTATTAGAGCCTCCGTGGCTCAGACTGCAGCGCGTCGGTCTCTCACCGCTGGATACCGTGGTTCAAATCCCGGTCACTCCATGTGAGATTTGTATTGGACAAAGTGGAGGCGGGATAGGTTTTATCCGGGTACTCCGGTTTTCCCTGTCATCTTTCATTCCAGCAACACTCTCTATTCTCATTTGATAGCATCTATCAGTCATTAATATATCACTTTGGGAGTGGCGACCTCATCGTACTAATACCGTATATATGCTTCATTCATTCCATTCCTGACCCGGTCAAAGACTGGAAAACAGGTTGTAGGTTTTCATTATTATTATTATTATTATTATTATTATTATTATTATTATTATTATTATTATTATTATTATTATTATTATTATTATTATTATTATTTGCCTTTGCTGGCAGGACCTAGTGTTTACAGTGCACTATGCCTTCTGGTATAGGCTAGAGCAGTACTGTTACTTTCATTGATCTGTCTCTGTCTTATCCTTGGCTTTGACAATATGAAAGTGACTGACGTATGAGCGATGCTACTAATGCCATTCCTTCTGCAGCCAGTCCCTGCTATGAATGGTGTGAAAATGCTGCTCATAGGGTCGGTTGGTGCATGCATTTCAGTGGGCTTGGCAGACTGATATGTAATAGCAACTTTTGGCTCGGTGAGGAAAATAACGGGAAGCTACCTCACTCCTCGTTTCCCTAGTACGCCTCTTCAGTGATGCCTAGGCCATCTATGACAGCTGATGGCAGAGCTGTTGAGGATCCAACCAGCCTTAGGGCTGAAGACTGAACATACACATTCATTAATATAATCTCCATATTGTTACATTATTTTAGTCAAGGTTGTCTGTTCTATATTTTCAACCTCTGTAAGTAGGGTAAAATTTGTGTAATGGTAATATATTTTATTTATTTTGTAATCACTGGAAATGTGTTAATTTTCCTTCTTTGTACTGTACAATATGTAAGTATGTAGCCTATATCTTTCATTTTTAATGTCCTTTTAAAAAGACATTATACAGTACATCTTTGAGTGCTTTCCTAATTACGAAAACTGTGGAACGGTATTTATTCCCACAGCCTGTGCACTTGCTGCATTATCACTAGGGCCCGGATTTAAAAAAAAATGCATATGCATTGGCTGAATGGTCAGCGTTGAGGCCTTCGGTTCAGATTGTCCCGGGTACAGTTCCCGGCCCGGTCAGGGATTTTAATCGCCTCTGATTAATTCTTCTGGCTCGGGACTGGCTATTTGTGTTTGTACCAACACTCTCCTCTTCATATTCAGACAACATACCACACTGCTAACCACCACAGAAACACGCAATAATGATTACATCCCTCCACATAGGGTTGGCGTCAGGAAGGGCATCCGGCTTAAAACAGGGCCAAATCTACATGTGCGACACAGTTCACACCCACGACCCCACAATGTGGGAAAAGGGGTGGAAGAAGAAGAAGAAGAAGAAGAAGAAGAAGAAGAAGAAGCGTGATCGGTTACCTAAGATTTCTGAACGAAATGAAAAAACCTAATGAACTTTATATATTGTACATCCCTTGGCAACACGAGAAGTCTTCCCTGATCGAGGAAAGTGCTCTCAGTGTCGCAGGCGGATAATGACCCTGTTCACAACAACTATTCCCTTCTTTCTAACATTTAATCCATAAGCAACTACATAAGTGGAATCAGGCAGTCTTTGCCAGAAGAATGTTATAAGCAGTCAGTGCCAGTGTACTAGTATTGCCCAGTTACGCTCGTCAACGTAGAACGATCATTTTCAGCGTATAAATTAATTCCGTCTCGCAACAGAAAGGCACTGACCCCTAAAAACATTGAAAACTGTTGATAACCTACTGCCATGCATCGTTTTGCAAGAAATGAAACATGATTATCAATTTAACACTGAGTTAAAATTGAATAATGGCTTTGGCATGTGCATTTTGTTTCATTTTTAGTGCATATTTTCGTGCATATATTTAACATTTTGCATATTTTTGGAGTTTTTAGTGCATGTGAATCCGGGCCTTAATCATCACACCCACATGTTTTGATCGCTTAAAATATGGCGACGCGGCGTTCAAGTAGATTCAAATATGGCGATCCAATAGCCACTCTGTTGTCAACGAACACAGAATAGCATACCGCAATGCATTCGCTCGCTGAGGCCAAGATTAGTTCCCGACGCCATATTAGCAACATTGTCTGTGCCATCCAACGAACATATACAAGATACGATAGAGCATCTCAACAATGTGCTGCCAACATTGAAGCCAACGGACACGCGTGACCGCCATATTGTTTGGGCTACAATACAGTTAATGAAATAAAACACATGATCTGTTGTGGTAATAGAATGTAATATTATGTCAACAAAACACTTGAAAATACATCACACAAGGAAATTGAATTAAACGTTCCTTGGAACAACACTGCGCGTCGAACTGTTAAAAAGTCGTTCAAAGATCTTCGTCATGGAGACAAATGTACTCATAACTTTTCTCACAATCTACCAATCCAAGTAGTTATTGCCTCAAAAGAAAGCGCTTGATCCACTGAGTGTTTTAGACCAAAACGAACTGCGTATCTCAATTAGAACGAAAGATATGATTGCTTCAATGAGAAAAAATGTTGAAGAACTGAGACGTCAAATTGAATGTGCACTCATAACTTTCCTCAGAATCAACCAATGTGAATATTTAAGAGCTGAAATGAAAGAGCTTGATCCACTGAGTGTTCTTAAGCCAAACCGAACTCCGTACCTCAATTAGAACCAAATATATGATTGCTTCAAGAGACAAAAAATTGAACAAATCAAATAATTTGCGGAAGGCGGAAGTTAAGTGATTTATAGTACCTGATGGCAACTCTGTGCATGAATACCTTTCAGTTAAAGAATGAAGGAAATCGACCGGATAGAATGGCCGGACTGACTGACTTTAGTTTTCATAAATTGTTTAATATATAGATAATTAAAATAAATACAAGGATTCAATATTATTATTATTATTATTATTATTATTATTATTATTATTATTATTATTATTATTTACAAAATTTTAATATGATTACAGCCAACCCAGTAGATTGCCAAATAAAAATGCCTATGTTTTACGTTTCTCTTTTATTATTATTACCAGTATGTAAGCCTGTCTTTCACAGTAAAAATTAGTATGTAAAATGTAATTGGAAATTTGAAACGAATATGTTAATACTGTATATCTTAGGAATAAAAGTTACACTTTACACGTCAATTGTATAGAATCATAACAGGGATTATGAAATTTCGTCATGAACCGTATTAAGTGCAGTTGTAGATGGGAGTTGTACTTCGACGTGAATGGATATGGGAGTTCTTGATGAATCTACAGTACATAGGCCTGTAGTTATCCACGGGTAAACACTGGACAGGAGAGATTCATCCCAAATCTATGTAAAATTTGGTAAATCTCGTCCCTGTGCCTTGTTGCCAGTGACAGAGAAGGCTAAATTTAGTGCGTACTGCCCCCGCTTAAGAATCAGTGGTACGTCAAAATTTCCAAAACCTATTTGTTGTAACCAAGGTTGAAGTTTACAAGACACAACTTTATTTGCTTCACTTTATGATATTTACACAAATAACTGAAATTTATTTTGAAGCAAAAAGGAATATTGAATCTTGAGAAAAGTCTGTCTTTATACAATATGTACAGGTTTGCAGTCTTTATGTACACTTCTATCTCGAAAAGATAGTCTTTGTGAATTGACACGTTGATAGTCGAGAACTATCTGGCACACTAACATAAATGTTCATGAGAGTCCTTGTTTGTTGAAGTGCCTGAATTCCTAAAAAGCAAGTTCAATTGATTGAAGAAATTCCACCTAGCGAAACTAAGGGAGCTTGCATAAGTTAGGGAATGAAAATGGCTTGTAAAAGAATTACGGGACTTAGGCAGCGGAAACAGGTAAGGGAGCGGTGACCAGAGGTGAAACCTCGTACTGCCAGAAATTCAGTCCACCTGGTCGAAGCACATTTTCAAGAGGAGTAGCCTCCGTGCTCGACGTAGGGTGTATTCTGGAGCTGGACACCGGGGCAAGTGGGCAAGTGAGCAGGCAGGGAGCTCCTATTTATAGTACACTCGATGGTCAGGCACGCGCACTGAGGGCTGCGCGTCGAAGCTAGCAGAATGATACACAGGCGCGCGTGCAGCTGGCTGGCGGAGCGAGAAGGGAGCGCCGGACATACAACACCCTCCCCTCCTAAATACGCCGGTACGGCGTGAAACGGCGGCGGCGCTGGCGGCGACTGCGATGCTGGGGCGGAGCTGCTGATGTCTCTGTTGTATTGTCCGGAGCTGGAACTGGGCGGAGTGGCGCTGTCTCGTCCTGAAAGGAACCCATTGTTATTAAATGATCTAAAGCTCTTTCTGCAATAGATTTATCTGGTTTAGCAATAGCATCAATAGCTGGACAGGGGCGGTAGCGCAGACGTATCTGATCTTGATGGCGGCAGATACGTTTCTCCGTAGTCTGTATCTCGTAGAGACGATGACCCAAAGATCTGCAGATGACTCCAGGTATCCAGAGTGGGTTGGATTTGAATGTCCTGGTGTAGACCTTGTCGTTGAGGGAGAACTTCGTTGGTGAGGTCTTATGCTGGGCCGGAAGAGGCTGTAACAGAGAAAGTAAAGTTCTGTGAGGTCGTCCATGGAGCTTCTGTGCAGGAGTGATATTATCAGCGCCGGGTAGAGTTCTGTAGGTGTTTAAGAGTTGGAGCAAGGCTTGGTCTTTAGTTAAGCCTGAAGAGACAGCTTTCTTCATACTTCTTTTAAATGTTTGTACGAAGCGTTCAGCTTCACCATTAGATTGAGGGTGAAAAGGTGGTGCTAGGATATGACGAATGCCATTATGTGTACAAAAGTTCTGAAAAGCAGTAGCTGTAAATTGAGGTCCGTTGTCCGAAATGAGTACTTGTGGTAAACCTTCTGTAGTAAAGATTTTCTGGAGAGCACGAATGGTAGCTTCGGTTGTAGTAGTCGAATGCATATCCACGACATATGGAAAGTTTGACAGTGAATCGATGACTATTAACCACATGGAATTGAGGAAAGGACCTGCGAAATCGATGTGAACTCGTTCCCATGGAGTAGTAGCAGGAGGCCATGAAGCAAGATCAGAAGACGGGGCGTTCTGATTCGTTTGACATTGCTCACAATGACGTATTAGCTTTTCGATGGCGGCATCAATACCGGGCCAGTAGCAGTGTTGACGGGCGAGTTGCTTTGTTCTGGAGATACCCCAATGGCTTTGGTGTAATAATTCGAGAACTTGTTTCTGTAGGCTAAGTGGGATAACCACTCGGAAGATGGTGCCTGCTTCTAGTAGTACAACTCCGGCACGAGTCGTGAGACGATGCTGCATACGATGATAAGGTGCCAGGTGGGCAGGAAGTGTGCTCTGAAGAGGCCAACCGTTGCGGATGTAAGTACGTACAGTAGCAAGTGTACTGTCCTTATCCGTAGCTTTAGCTATGCAGGTAGCATCAATAGGAAAACTGGATACAGTATCTTCAAGTTCTATGTCCAACTGAAGACATTCAGATTCTTGAGAATCGAAGGCAGTATCAGGACCAACGGGGAAGCGGGAGAGGGCATCAGCATTACAATGCTGGGATGTGGCTCGATATACAATCTGATAGGAATAATCAGAAAGGAACATGGACCATCTTTGAAGCTTTCTGAGGGAATTCTCTGGGATCTTATTACCAGGATGGAATAAGTGTACGAGAGGCTTATGATCGGTAATGATCAGGAAATGGTTGCCATAAAGATATTCATTGAAACGGCGAATACCAAAGATGATGGCTAAAGCTTCTTTCTCTATCTGGGAGTATCGACGTTGATGGTCATTAAGTGTTTTCGAAGCGAAGGCGATGGGGCGTTCTTGTCCATGATGATCCTTCTGGGAGAGAACGGCACCGACACCATAGTCTGAAGCGTCAGTAGCTAGCGTGATGATCTTGTCGGGCTGAAAATGAGTGAGTTGTATAGCTTGAATTAAGGCGTTGTTGATTGTTTTCCATGCCTGTTGGCATTGCGGAGTCCACTGAAACTTAACACCTTTTTTACGTAGAGCGTTTAAGGGAGCTGCCACTGTAGCGAAGCGTGGAATGAACTTATTATAATAGTTCGCTTTTCCTATGAAGGACTGAAGCTGCTTGAGGTTCTGAGGTGCTGGCATGTTTACTATCGCGGAGACATTCTGCATACTAGGACGAATTCCATTCTTATCAAGTATATGTCCGAGGTAGTGAACTTGAGGCTGAAAGAAGGTACATTTAGCGAGATTCGCTCGTAGGCCATTGTCTTTCAATTTCTGGAGAAGAAGGCGGAGATTGGTTAGATGTTCCTGATGATCTTTTCCAGTAACAATAATGTTGTAACCAAAGTTGAAGTTTACAGAACACAACTTTATTTGCTTCACTTTATGATATTTACACAAATAACTGAAATTTATTTTGAAGCAAAAAGGAATATTAAATCTTGAGAAAAGTCTGTCTTGATACAATATGTACAGGTTTGCAGTCTTTATATACACTTCTATCTCGAAAAGATAGTCTTTGTGAATTGACACGTTGATAGTCGAGAACTATCTGGCACACTAACATAAATTTTCATGAGAGTCCTTGTTTGTTGAAGTGCCTGAATTCCTAAAAAGCAAGTTCAATTGATTGAAGAAATTCCACCTAGCGAAACTAAGGGAGCTTGCATAAGTTAGGGAATGAAAATGGCTTGTAAAAGAATTACGGGACATAGGCAGCGGAAACAGGTAAGGGAGCGGTGACCAGAGGTGAAACCTCGTACTGCCAGAAATTCAGTCCACCTGGTCGAAGCACATTTTCAAGAGGAGTAGCCTCCGTGCTCGACGTAGGGTGTATTCTGGAGCTGGACACCGGGGCAAGTGGGCAAGTGAGCAGGCCGGGAGCTCCTATTTATAGTACACTCGATGGTCAGGCACGCGCACTGAGGGCTGCGCGTCGAAGCTAGCAGAATGATACACAGGCGCGCGTGCAGCTGGCTGGCGGAGCGAGAAGGGAGCGCCGGACATACAACACCCTCCCCTCCTAAATGCGCCGGTACGGCGTGAAACGGCGGCGGCGCTGGCGGCGACTGCGATGCTGGGGCGGAGCTGCTGATGTCTCTGTTGTATTGTCCGGAGCTGGAACTGGGCGGAGTGGCGCTGTCTCGTCCTGAAAGGAACCCATTGTTATTAAATGATCTAAAGCGCGTTCAGCAATAGATTTATCTGGTTTAGCAATAGCATCAATAGGAAAACTGGATACAGTATCTTCAAGTTCTATGTCCAACTGAAGACATTCAGATTCTTGAGAATCGAAGGCAGTATCAGGACCAACGGGTAAGCGGGAGAGGGCATCAGCATTACAATGCTGGGATGTGGCTCGATATACAATCTGATAGGAATAATCAGAAAGGAACATGGACCATCTTTGAAGCTTTCTGAGGGAATTCTCTGGGATCTTATTACCAGGATGGAATAAGTGTACGAGAGGCTTATGATCGGTAATGATCAGGAAATGGTTGCCATAAAGATATTCATTGAAACGGCGAATACCAAAGATGATGGCTAAAGCTTCTTTCTCTATCTGTGAGTATCGACGTTGATGGTCATTAAGTGTTTTCGAAGCGAAGGCGATGGGGCGTTCTTGTCCATGACGATCCTTCTGGGAGAGAACGGCACCGACACCGTAGTCTGAAGCGTCAGTAGCTAGCGTGATGATCTTGTCAGGCTGAAAATGAGTGAGTTGTATAGCTTGAATTAAGGCGTTGTAGATTGTTTTCCATGCCTGTTGGCATTGCGGAGTCCACTGAAACGTAACACCTTTTTTACGTAGAGCGTTTAATGGAGCTGCCACTGTAGCGAAGCGTGGAATGAACTTATTATAATAGTTCGCTTTTCCTATGAAGGACTGAAGCTGCTTGAGGTTCTGAGGTGCTGGCATGTTTACTATCGCGGAGACATTCTGTATACTAGGACGAATTCCATTCTTATCAAGTATATGTCCGAGGTAGTGAACTTGAGGCTGAAAGAAGGTACATTTAGCGAGATTCGCTCGTAGGCCATTGTCTTTCAATTTCTGGAGAAGAAGGCGGAGATTGGTGAGATGTTCCTGATGATCTTTTCCAGTAACAATAATATCATCCAGGTAGTTAGCACAACCGGGAATTGAGGCGGTGAGTTGAGCCAAATAGCGCTGAAAAATAGCCGCTGAGGATGAAACACCGAATGGGAGCCGCTGGAGCTGGAGCAGTCCTTTGCTGTTCCGAGCTGAGAGTCGAAGACTTCAGGAAACTGCGCTAGGAGAGCGGTAACGTCAGAAGTAGGATGCAATGTAGATACGACGTTAATGTTGTCATGTATCTGGAAACCAAATAAGTTAAATAGATCCATGCCCATAATGTTTGATGCAGTGTAGTTGTTAACTACGAGAAGAGGAATGGCCTTCTGAATTCCTTTATAACTAGCCTGAAGCTTAATTTGACCTTTGATGTCAATTTTCTTCTTGTTAAATGTCACGAGCTGGATGTCAGCTGGAGAGCATGAAGGTGAACCTAAGTCGTGGTAGGTAGTCAGGTTAATAATAGAGACAGGTGAACCAGTGTCTAATTGAAAATCGACAGATCTATCAGAGAATGAGAGAGGAATGATGATTTTGTGAGAATCCTTTGTGGGAAGAATAAGATTGATCTGATCAACTTCCATGTCTTGGCGGGGCTGTATATGCTTCCGGCGCGCTGCAGTAGTCTTAGCAGGGCGGAGCGAACTTTGACAGACAGTCTGAATGTGTCCAAGTTTATTACATCGTTCACAAGTAGCTTTGAAAAAACGACAGTCACGACGTTCATGATGCTTGAAACAACCTCGGCAGGAAGGCAGGAGTTTCGAGGTGCTTTTAGAATTGGGCTTCCGTGTAGCATTACGAGAGGGAACCTGGCGAGAATGCTTGGTGGAGAGCGCCTTATCCATACGGTTCACTGTAGCAGAGGACTTGCGGGCCGGAGGCGAGACTTGTGCAACTTCGTGTGGAGAAGCTATGGCTGCGGCAGTCTTGGTAGTAAGCTCATAAACCGTAGCAATACGCTGGACGTCTTCTAAAGAAGGGTTACTCTGCTTGACAGCGTCAAAACGTATTTTGTCTTCAGGAGTATGTAAAATTATCATGTCCCGAATGAGAGAATCAGTGTAGGATGAACCACAACCGTCCTTGGAGCAGATGAACTGGCAGGGTTTAGCTAGACCACGCAATTCAGGTATCCATTCAGTATGTGTCTGATGGGGTTGCTTTCTGCTCTGAAAAAATTTATAGCGAGCAGCCACTATGTGAGGAGCTTTGGCATAGTGTTCCGTGAGACGGGCTAAGAGCTGCGTGAAGGGTACCTCAGATAAGTGTTCTTCTGGACTTAATTTACGTAGTAATTCACACGGAGCATTGCCAACCGAACTAAGAAATAGTGCGCGGCGGCGTTGATCATCTGTGACAGAATGGCAGATGAAATGCTGTTGCAAGCGGGCTAAATAAACTGACCATTCTTCCTTAGCCGGATCAAAAGCAGAGAACGGAGGAATAGCTGATGGCTGTGTAGAGACAGAAATAGCTTGAATAGCCTGAATTAATGCTGCCTGTTGATGTTGCATAAATTGTTGTTGTTGCTGCTGTAAGGCTTGGAAGACCGTAGCGAGTTGTTCCGCAGTAGCCATTGCGATATGCGTGCAAGAAATAGTAAGGTAAGCTGTGTGTCAGAACTGGTTGGAGTGTCGTTGTTGTTTAAGAGTTGGCAACTGGGGCCGAAGAATTGTAGTTTGTTGCTGTTTTTACCTCGTCGCCATAGAGTTGTGTTGTAACCAAAGTTGAAGTTTACAGAACACAACTTTATTTGCTTCACTTTATGATATTTACACAAATAACTGAAATTTATTTTGAAGCAAAAAGGAATATTAAATCTTGAGAAAAGTCTGTCTTTATACAATATGTACAGGTTTGCAGTCTTTATATACACTTCTATCTCGAAAAGATAGTCTTTGTGAATTGACACGTTGATAGTCGAGAACTATCTGGCACACTAACATAAATGTTCATGAGAGTCCTTGTTTGTTGAAGTGCCTGAATTCCTAAAAAGCAAGTTCAATTGATTGAAGAAATTCCACCTAGCGAAACTAAGGGAGCTTGCATAAGTTAGGGAATGAAAATGGCTTGTAAAAGAATTACGGGACATAGGCAGCGGAAACAGGTAAGGGAGCGGTGACCAGAGGTGAAACCTCGTACTGCCAGAAATTCAGTCCACCTGGTCGAAGCACATTTTCAAGAGGAGTAGCCTCCGTGCTCGACGTAGGGTGTATTCTGGAGCTGGACACCGGGGCAAGTGGGCAAGTGAGCAGGCCGGGAGCTCCTATTTATAGTACACTCGATGGTCAGGCACGCGCACTGAGGGCTGCGCGTCGAAGCTAGCAGAATGATACACAGGCGCGCGTGCAGCTGGCTGGCGGAGCGAGAAGGGAGCGCCGGACATACAACAAATAATATCATCCAGGTAGTTAGCACAACCGGGAATGGAGGCGGTGAGTTGAGCCAAATAGCGCTGAAAAATAGCCGCTGAGGATGAAACACCGAATGGGAGCCGCTGGAGCTGGAGCAGTCCTAGAGGAGTGTTGAGTGTGAGAAATTTCTTAGATTCTTCGTCTAAAAGTAGCTGGAGATATGCTTCTTTAAGATCAACTCGAGAGAAGAATTGTCCACCAGAGAGACGACGGAATAAATCTTCTGGACGTGGAATAGGAAAGATATCGGTTTCGAGTTGTGCGTTGACTGTAGATCGAAAATCGCCACAAAGTCGAACATTACCATCAGGTTTCTTGATTACCACGAGTGGAGTAGCCCATTGACTAGAAGTAACTGGGACTACAATTCCAGTTTGTATCCATCTTTCTAATTCTTTCGTGACCTGGTCTTGAAGTGCTAGGGGTACTGGACGTGCTTTGAGGAAGCGAGGCTTAGCTCCGGATTTCAGCTGTATGTGAGCTGTATAGTCTTTTGCTGTTCCGAGCTGAGAGTCGAAGACTTCAGGAAACTGCGCTAGGAGAGCGGTAACGTCAGAAGTAGGATGCAATGTAGATACGACGTTAATGTTGTCATGTATCTGGAAACCAAATAAGTTAAATAGATCCATGCCCATAATGTTTGATGCAGTGTAGTTGTTAACTACGAGAAGAGGAATGGCCTTCTGAATTCCTTTATAACTAGCCTGAAGCTTAATTTGACCTTTGATGTCAATTTTCTTCTTGTTAAATGTCACGAGCTGGATGTCAGCTGGAGAGCATGAAGGTGAACCTAAGTCGTGGTAGGTAGTCAGGTTAATAATAGAGACAGGTGATCCAGTGTCTAATTGAAAATCGACAGATCGATCAGAGAATGAGAGAGGAATGATGATTTTGTGAGAATCCTTTGTGGGAAGAATAAGATTGATCTGATCAACTTCCATGTCTTGGCGGGGCTGTATATGCTTCCGGCGCGCTGCAGTAGTCTTAGCAGGGCGGAGCGAACTTTGACAGACAGTCTGAATGTGTCCAAGTTTATTACATCGTTCACAAGTAGCTTTGAAAAAACGACAGTCACGACGTTCATGATGCTTGAAACAACCTCGGCAGGAAGGCAGGAGTTTCGAGGTGCATTTAGAATTGGGCTTCCGTGTAGCATTACGAGAGGGAACCTGGCGAGAATGCGTGGTGGAGAGCGCCTTATCCGTACGGTTCACTGTAGCAGAGGACTTGCGGGCCTGAGGCGAGACTTGTGCAACTTCGTGTGGAGAAGCTATGGCTGCGGCAGTCTTGGTAGTAAGCTCATAAACCGTAGCAATACGCTGGACGTCTTCTAAAGAAGGGTTACTCTGCTTGACAGCGTCAAAACGTATTTTGTCTTCAGGAGTATGTAAAATTATCATGTCCCGAATGAGAGAATCAGTGTAGGATGAACCACAACTGTCCTTGGAGCAGATGAACTGGCAGGGTTTAGCTAGACCACGCAATTCAGTTATCCATTCAGTATGTGTCTGATGGGGTTGCTTTCTGCTCTGAAAAAATTTATAGCGAGCAGCCACTATGTGAGGAGCTTTGGCATAGTGTTCCGTGAGACGGGCCAAGAGCTGCGTGAAGGGTACCTCAGATAAGTGTTCTTCTGGACTGAATTTACGTAGTAATTCACACGTAGCATTGCCAACCGAACTAAGAAATAGTGCGCGGCGGCGTTGATCATCTGTGACAGAATGGCAGATGAAATGCTGTTGCAAGCGGGCTAAATAAACTGACCATTCTTCCTTAGCCGGATCAAAAGCAGAGAACGGAGGAATAGCTGATTGCTGTGTAGAGACAGAAATAGCTTGAATAGCCTGAATTAATGCTGCCTGTTGTTGTTGCATAAACTGTTGTTGTTGCTGCTGTAAGGCTTGGAAGACCGTAGCGAGTTGTTCCGCAGTAGCCATTGCGAGATGCGTGCAAGAAAGAGTAAGGTAAGCTGTGTGTCAGAACTGGTTGGAGTGTCGTTGTTGTTTAGCACGTCGCCGTAGAGTTGACAACTGGGCCCGTTGAATTGTAGTGTTGGTTTCGTGTTTACCTCGTCGCTATAGAGTTGGCAACTGGGGCCGAAGAATTGTAGTTTGTTGCGTTTTTACCTCGTCGCCATAGAGTTGTGTTGTAACCAAGGTTGAAGTTTACAAGACACAACTTTATTTGCTTCACTTTATGATATTTACACAAATAACTGAAATTTATTTTGAAGCAAAAAGGAATATTGAATCTTGAGAAAAGTCTGTCTTTATACAATATGTACAGGTTTGCAGTCTTTATGTACACTTCTATCTCGAAAAGATAGTCTTTGTGAATTGACACGTTGATAGTCGAGAACTATCTGGCACACTAACATAAATGTTCATGAGAGTCCTTGTTTGTTGAAGTGCCTGAATTCCTAAAAAGCAAGTTCAATTGATTGAAGAAATTCCACCTAGCGAAACTAAGGGAGCTTGCATAAGTTAGGGAATGAAAATGGCTTGTAAAAGAATTACGGGACTTAGGCAGCGGAAACAGGTAAGGGAGCGGTGACCAGAGGTGAAACCTCGTACTGCCAGAAATTCAGTCCACCTGGTCGAAGCACATTTTCAAGAGGAGTAGCCTCCGTGCTCGACGTAGGGTGTATTCTGGAGCTGGACACCGGGGCAAGTGGGCAAGTGAGCAGGCAGGGAGCTCCTATTTATAGTACACTCGATGGTCAGGCACGCGCACTGAGGGCTGCGCGTCGAAGCTAGCAGAATGATACACAGGCGCGCGTGCAGCTGGCTGGCGGAGCGAGAAGGGAGCGCCGGACATACAACACTATTCTTGGCATAAAACACATTCTTCCTGAAGCTGAGCCCATCAGAATTTCGTCCCACCATTTATATATAGATTTCTGATTTCTTCCCTAAGTCCGTAACTTCATTTTTGTTGCAACTCCTTTCAACATCTCATCAAACTCAAATAATAATAATAATAATAATAATAATAATAATAATAATAATAATAATAATAATAATAATAATAATAATAATAATAATAATAATAATAATAATAATAATAATAATAATCCCAAACACCATGTCAAGCTTCTTTTGGGTGACTTCAATGCCCAACTAGGTCGTGAACAGAAGTACAAGAAAGTTATAGGAAATTACCCTGCTCACAAAAGAACCAATCCCAATGGCAAAAGACTGGTGTCCATTTGCGAAAATCACAACCTGCAGGTCATGTCGACCCACTTTCGCCATCTACCCAGAAAGCAAATGACTTGGCGTTCTCCCGTCCAAACTCTCGGAGAGTTCCAAATTGATCATGTTGCAATCTCCAGGAGAAACAGCCCTGAGATTATGAATGTCAAGGTAAAGAAAGGCATCACCGGGCGAGTTGGCCGTGCGCGTAGAGGCGCGTGGCTGTGAGCTTGCATCCGGGAGATAGTAGGTTCGAATCCCACTATCGGCAGCCCTGAAAATGGTTTTCCGTGGTTTCCCATTTTCACACCAGGCAAATGCTGGGGCTGTACCTTAATTAAGGCCACGGCCGCTTCCTTCCAACTCCTAGGCCTTTCCTATCCCATCGTCGCCATAAGACCTATCTGTGTCGGTGCGACGTAAAGCCCCTAGCAAAAAAAAAAAAAAAAGGCATCAATGTGGCCTCAGATCACTATATGTCTCTTATCAAATTCAAACCAGTTTCCGCAAACACAATGAAGACAACCAAACAGATCACAAGCTTCAACAATGATAAACTTCGGCAAAGGGTCGAGGAGTTCCAGGAGAAGGCTAGACCAAATGACTGTGACTTTAACAACGCCAAAAATCTCCTTGTTGAGGCCGCCAAAGACGTTGCAGAAATCAAGAGAAGCAAAAAGCATGCCTGGTGGAATAGTACCTGCGAATCAGTCCTCCAAGAAAGATTCAATGCGTGGAAACAGTACTACTCTACGAAATCAGAAAATGATTGGGAAACCTACAAAACCCAACGTGCCCAAGCAGCTGGGGTGTTCAGAACTGAGAAACGTAAATACAAAAAATCTCTCATTGAAAAGATAGAACAAAACTTTAGGAAGAATGAAAGCAGAGAGTACTACAGGGCCTTCAAACGCAAACTCACTGGCTATAAACCACCATCTCTATGCTTTGAGCGAACGGACGGCACTCTGGCGACGTCAAATGAAGAAAATTGCAGCATTCTAGCAGACTACTTCAAGAATTTACTTAATTGCTCTAAACCGCAAAGCCCCATTGAGTACAAGGAACCCTTACTCAGGTACCCAGATTCCAGACCACCCGACAGAGATGAAATCAAGCGCCACATTGCCCGTCTCAAAAATAACAAAGCGCCGGGGGAAGACTCAGTAGTAGCAGAACTATGGAAATATGCCCCAGAGGAATCACTTGATATCTTGCAAAAGCAAATAGAAGAAATTTGGAACAAGGAGACCCTACCCGAAGATTGGAAAATAGCTTTGATCCATCCATTACAAAAAAAAAAGGCAGCATGAAGAACATCAACAACTACAGAGGAATATCTTTGCTACCCGTGACTTACAAAATTCTATCACTTGCCATCCTGGAGCGTTTGGAAGCACAAGTCGAACATCAAATAGGTGAATACCAAGGAGGGTTCAGAAAAGGTCGCTCAACAGCCGAACAGATCCAAAATCTCAAAACGATCATCAGATATTGTACACTAAGGTCCAAGCAGTATGTGTCTGTCTTTGTGGACTTTAAGAAAGCGTACGACTCCATTGACCGGGAAGTCCTGCTAAACATCTTAAATGAATTTGGAATTGATTTGAAACTGCTGGCATTAATTCGAGCCACCCTGACCGATACAAATTCAAGGCGAAGTTCCACGGATGTCTCTCGCATTCCTTTGACATCAAAACAGGAGTCCGACAAGGTGATGGGCTATCCCCGATACTCTTCAACTGTGTTCTTGAAAAGATCATCAGAACCTGGCGGGTGAGATTACAGGAAACCAACTACAGTCCATTGAGAATAGGAACCAAATCCAAGGGGATCGCAACAGACTGCTTAGCATTTGCCGATGATATTGCTGTTCTCTCAAACGACATAGAAACCGCTAGAGCTCAAGTTGAAATTTTAAAGGGAATTGCCGAACAAACTGGTTTGCAGATATCGTTTGAGAAAACGGAAGTAATGACTAACATCAAAGAGGCTCCACCAAAACTCCATACGAAATACGGGGACATCACCCGAGTAGAAAAATGGACTGGACAAAGAAGCGCTTCAGGAGCGGGTACGCAAACTGGAAATAGCCTACCAAACATCCCGCACAATCTACAACAAAAAATGCCTTTCCCAAAACACCAAGATACGTCACTATGAAACAGTTCTGAAGCCAGTAGTTCTATATGCAGCCAAAACCCTGTCTCTAAATGCCAACAAAGGACCCCTTGAAGAACTGGAGAAAAAAGAACGCAAAATTGTGAGAGGAATCTTGCGTTCAAAGTACAGAAATGGAATCCATCAAAAGAGATCCAACGGGAAGTCTACAGCAAAATAGAGAAAATTACTGACACAATCAGAAAAAGACGGCCACGGTTTTACGGTCATCTGAAAAGAATGGACGGAAGAAAGTTAACTAAAGAAATCTTTCACTTTTTTGATTCAAACCCCAAAACCACAATTCCCTGGTTTAGAAATACCAAAGAAGACCTGCAAATGCTACATATCTCAACTGAAGACGCCCTTAACAGAGATCTCTTCCGCAAGAAAATATTGACGAACGGGCTAAACCGAGACGAGCAACCGAAGAGAAGACACGGTGCCCCTTGGACAGAGGAGCGCAAGCAGGCCCACTCAGAAAGAATGAGGGAAATTTGGGCTCTAAAGAAGGCCAAGTTCAGTGTCAAATGCGACAAGACTTAACGTGGTCCTTGATGGCCCCAGCGAATTATATAATAATAATAATAATAATAATAATAATAATAATAATAATAATAATAATAATAATAATAATGTTATTTGCTTCACGTCGTACTTTTACGGCTTTCGGAGACGCTAACGAGCCTGAATTCAGTCCCAGAGGATTTCTTTTATTTACCAGTAAATCTACCGACACATGGCTGGCGTATTTGAGCACCTTCAAATATCAGCAAACTAAGCCAGGATCGAACCTGCCAAGTTGTGTTCATATGGTCGGCGCCTCAACTGTCTGAGCCATTTAGCACAGCAGTTGTACTTTCCCTTAAAAATAATCACCACCGTCATTAGTGTTAATAGAGGATGGCTGTGCGGTTGTCCTTCATCTTATAACAATAATCACCACTACTATTAGTGTTAATAGGGGATGGCTGTGCGGTTGTCCTTCATCTTATAACAATAATCACCACTACTATTAGTGTTAATAGAGGATGGCTGTGCTGTTGTCCTTCATCTTATAACAATAATCACCACTACTATTAGTGTTAATAGAGGAAGGCTGTGCAGTTGTCCTTCATCTTATAACAATAATCACCACCACCATTAGTGTTAATAGAGGATGGTTGTCCAGTTGTACTTCCTCTTAAAACAATAATCACCACCACCATTAGTGTTAATAGAGGATGGTTGTGCAGTTGTACTTCATCTTAAAACAATAATCATCACCACCACTGCTGTAGCCTGACGTGTACTAGTCAAAAGTCGCAATGGTGTCGATAGATCTGTCCGTGTAGCGTAGCTACGACATAACGTAAACACTATTTTTGGCTGCTCTAAGGACTCTTCATGCACAGCACATGCAATGGAAAGATTTGAATGACAACACAACGAAGTGTTTACACGCTTGTCATTTCAATTGAGTCTCATTTTCCTTTATTCCTTGAAGAGTTCTCCTTTGCTTCGTGAAGGTCGGTTATAAGGTATTCCGTTCTGCATTCCTCGCCGTTAATTTAGAACTACTGTTTCTTTACAGGTTTTGCTTTTCATACTGTAAATGCGTACTAACATTTCTTTTATATATATATATATCTTCCTCCAGCCTACAGTCGTTGAAATTAAAATGTAGTGTGTGCAATCGTCTTGTTGCTTTACTCTGTCCAGATAGGAACAAGACACCAGAACCTGGACACAATGCCGGACTTAACGAGGGGAACTCTGGATCCCAAGAGGAAAACACAGGGGTCCGTTTGCAATACCTTGGCTGTACTCTACTGCTCTCATCCACAGAATGTTCACAGAGCCGAACTTGTTTTCCACATTTTATCAAGATAATGTTGCGAGACTATTGCTTGCGTGGTGGAGCACTTGTAAGGCGGTGGATGTTGTTACAGACACGCAGTCACCAAGCGATTTGAGATCAAAGTCTCTGACACGTCCGGGAAACGAACGTGGAAACTGACCGTTCAGGCAACATTCCATAGTAATACCAGAGAACTGAGTCTAGTAAAAATCTTCAGGCTAGCACTCAGTGTTGAAAACATCCGAGGGATATGAATTACGAATTTTCGGTAAATAAAATATAATAAAGTGCGGGAATATATTATTTTTTATTGCTAAAATTTACAATCATTTTCTTAATCATCGTTATCCTGTCCATTAGATTAGCAGTTTGCCTTTTTCTCACATTACGAGTGCTAATGTAAATGCAGAGTGTCATTTAAGCCCTTATAACTACCTACATTCGGTGTGGACATTTTTCAAAAAATAAAAACCCTAGAGTATTGACCCAAGGGACACATTACAGAAAGAATTATGTAAATAAGTTAATTTACGTACTATTTGAATAAACAAAGGGAAGGAGTAAAGATACAAGCGATTTTAACCTGTTTTTCGGAAATGGATTTAGGCCGGAAGTGATTTTCGAAATTCTTTTAGTTAGATAAAGCTTTCCAAGAATCACAATTTGAAAACTTTCCGGTCCATTTAGTCCTTTAACTTTCGGTACAATTGGGGAAATTCCTAAATTTTACGTTTTTTCGACATTAAAAAAGTTGAAACGTTTTCTGACATGGATACGTTTGAAAGCGTAAAATGCTTAAAATATTGTAAAATATTAAATTACTAGCTGATGTACCCGTGCTTCGCTACGGGATTGGATTCTCAGAGAGACTGACCTTGTGGTTTTCCTAACTGAAGTCAACATAGGTCATTACAAAGATACCGGTAGGAAAGTAGCGATTAAAAGCAATGATATCATATAAAATACTCGATCAAATGAAAAACCGCACATTTTCTCACTTTTAAAGAACAGGACTTCGCTGCCGATCTAACAGTCCAAAGATCCAGAGCTGGAATGATCAAAGCCTCAGATAGCCGTGATCCGTGAACACCCTTCGTCTTTTTTCGGCAGGGAGGGGGTCGAATAGTGGAGACTCCCACGTCATAAACTATGCCCTTCTACTAATCTTTTTCCTAGGAGTGCCCGATGAGTCGGAAAATCTTAATTCACTACAGTGGCGGCGGAAAAATCTATCTGACTTGGAGACAAAGTTTTCCTCCAAGCAAGAGTAGAATCCCACTCTTCACTGCTAATTTGGAATAAAATGAATGTAGAATTTAATAAAAGTAAAGAGGAAGAAGCTTTAATTAAGAAACGGCTCATTTCAGGGTCGAATTTTGAGTTATTTAGTGAATTGTGGTGCTATAATTTGGAATAGGCCTAAATTGTTATTCTATACCAGGCCATACTACTACTACTTTAATAAAAGTAAAGAGGAAGAAACTTTAATTAAGAAACGGCTCTTTTCAGGGTCGAAATTTGAGTTATTTAGTGAATTGTGGTGCTATAATTTGGAATAGGCCTATTCTTAAATTGTTATTCTATACCAGGCCATACTACTACTACTACTACTAATAATAATAATAATATGTGAGCCTCTGCCTTAAGTATGCACACTGCTCATTCAAAACAGCGCGTCAGCGTGAGGATCGAACAGCTGGAATACTACAATGAACCGGTGTGTTACGTACCAGCTGTATCAGAAAATGTATGAACCAGAGGAATGGCATGCCAAAGAAGAAAGTTTTCTAACTCCCCGGCTATTTTCCGCCAGTAATCAGTCAGGCTATTATACACGGCACGCAGGAGTAATACCATCTATCGGAGTTGAGGGGCAGCATAAGAGATAAAGAACACTCCCACTAACAATGGTCAATGTAATGTTATTGTTTATCAATATTATGCGCTTTCGATATTGTAAGCCTTCACATTTAGTTTTCTTCCGACTCTGAAATACCACTCTTACCATAGTCGGTACGGTAAAACTGATTAAAACATAAATGATCGGAAATTGTATTCAATATAACTTTTGTTATGTAATACTTTTTGATAGCACCAATAACATACGTATTTAAAAATTACATTTTAGGCGCCTTCCCCTAAACAGCAATTCCATCCAGGGTGAATAAATTTGTTTATAGCTTAGACTGTTGTTTCTCATTCCCCGACTCTATATAACGATTTTCATTAAATTCTGTTAACCCATTTTCTCGTGGCTCGGCGTTGATATGGGCTTAGCAACAAAATTACAATTTCATGAATATCTGTTTTATCACAGTCGGTACGGTAAAAATGTACAAGATATAAATGGCCGGAAATTTAATTCTATATAACTTTGGTTATGTAGTATTTATCGATACGACCACTAATAATTTAAATATTTGAGAAAAATTTTAGGCCTTCCCCTAAACTACCATTTCACTCAGTGTGAATAGAATGATTCATAACCTAGATTATAATGGCTCATTCTTCAACTACACATGCCAATTTTCATTGAGATAGGACCACTCATGACGTAAATATTCAAGAATTAAATTTTTTGACCTTCCCCTAAACTACAATTTCACTCAACGTGAATAAAATTATTTATAGTCTAGATTGTAGCGACTAACTCCTCGGCTTTGGATACCAATTTTCGTTACGATAGGACCACTAATAACATAAATATTTGAAAATTAAATTTTAGACCTTTCCCTAAACTACCATTTCTGTCGGCGTAAATAAAATTATTTATGACCTAGGTTGTGGCGACTTATTCCCCGACTTTACATACCGATTTTCAATAAGTTCTCTTCAGCCGTTTGCTAGTGATGCGTGTACAGACGGACAGACAGACAGACAGACAGACAGACAGACAGACAGACAGACAGACAGACAGACAGACAGACAGACAGACAGACAGACAGACAGACAGACAGACAGACAGACAGACAGACAGACAGACAGACAGACAGACAGGCAGACAGACAGACAGACAGACAGACAGACATCACGGAAAAGTAATAATTGCATTTCCTTGTTACTGTGGATACGACCGATACAGAAATACCATTCTTTTCAAATTCTGAGCAATGTACAGATATAGATGTGAATAGGCTATACTTAAGGTTTCCTCAGATATGTAGGCTACTGCAGCCGTAAGTATGGGCAATTATGAAAAATTAAATATAATTTATTCACCCCAAACATCCTAATCCGTGAACAAGTGACAAAATACCAATTAAACAAATATCTCAGTCGTACAACGTCGTCGTAAGAAGGTAAATGTTTGCAATGACACCTTGTTGTAGTATACTGTATAGACATGTTAATAATAACTAGATGACCCGCGCTGCTCCGCCCTATTCGCTATAAATAGGTCAGATATCTCGTCTTGATATGCCTATCGTGCTCATATTGTTTTGCCTGCACTTTTCAACATTAATAAGAAGCGCGTTGAGGTATGCCGCAGTTAGTAGTCAGAATTAATCAGTTCTGACATCATCGTGCCGTGTGTTTGGTGAAATATCTATGCACGTATTCGCTGTTTTTATCCTGCAATTCTTGATGTACAGCTTGGTATTGTGTCGTAGAAGGCAGTGGCATTTTTAATCATAGTTCTTCCATTTAGAACGGTTGTCTTGTGAGCTCATAGGTTAGTCTCGAAGGAGCGTATTTTGCCAGGCAGAGAACTTTTTAAAGATACATTGCCTTCACTCTTTCTCGTGTAGCAAGGTTATCCTTCCATAGGTGTTCGCAAATAATGTCTAAGACGTAGGTCTATATCATGATGGGATCTACCTGTACATAGAATTTTTCTCTTAGCAACACGTAAATTATCTATCAGGAATGCTCTGCCATCTGTTGAATATATTTGGAGGCTGGGAAAGATTATATAATCAAACGTTATTTAGCAGGGAATAGTATTATTCCGTGATGAGAGGAAGTGTATACTCTCTGACTTGACAAGTAGTGATAAACATCATATCATCAAACATAAAAAATAATATGTATCAGAATATTGCGAAATTGTTGGTCGCTTAGCAATCTGCTAAGTACAGAATGTATTGCTGGTTAGGGTAAGCCTTCTCCTGCAATTATTTCACTGATCATTTAATGATTTGATTTTATGATTACTCAAAGCTGGATGGACGTAGAGACCTGTCAATGTCTCATGATTCACTGACAGGTAATTCCGGAGAGATTAAAGCAACAATGAAGCAAATAGTCCAGTAGAACTGGCAGACGGATTTGCCAAAGTTATTTTTAGCAAACTCTTTCAATATATAATAATATAAATAATAATAATAATCTTACGTCGGAATCTAATTCCTAACATGAAAACAAACAATTTCAAAACACAATGGGAAAGCCGCTCAAAGAAAGCACTAACCCAGGTCACAGCTCGGGAGAGAAATCGACCATTGCGTGGTGTTGGTGGTGGTGATGATGATGACGATATTGTTTAAGGTCCCAGCATCTTCAATAAGGATGAGCTAGACTCTTGTTATCTCTAATTGGTTACCATGTCAAGACTAATTGTTGTGACTACTACGTAATTGGGAAACTGGTTTCTAATTGGTGAGATATTATCCTAGCAACGCTATTTTTCTTATAAGCATTAATCTGGTAAACTTTTGCGTGTAAAGGCCTCTGAAATGGCGACGGATAGGCAGAGGGATTTAAATTTAATTGTCATCATCCTGCGTCATGTCCGTGCCGATCTGCTTGCGATCGGCGAATTGCTGAGGACTTACAATTTAAACAACGACCAACTAGATGCCTTGGCACGAATGAATTCATCCGTACGATACAGAATGACTATGGTTGAAGATATGGAGAGGAGGCTTGAAGAAATTCGAGGAGTGGTACAGGAGGTACTGGCGGAACAAGCGGAAGCAACGGAAGGAGTGGAACGAAGGGATCAGGGGCAACAGACCGAGCCGGTCAATCCAGCAGAACCAATGGAACCATCGTAAAGAAGGTACCCAATGGTTTACTGGATCATCAATTGTACTGCTTCGAGGTATCCAACGGATAAGGACGAATATATTCACAGTGTCGGAGTTATAGAACAATATATCTCGAAATGCGAATATGTGAAGTTATAAATATTTATGTGATGTCATTTAAAGACATATTGTAAATATTTTAATGTAATAAGATTTGACTGCTTATCTATAAAAAAAGATCCATTGTTGAATGCGTTTGTGAATGTTCGGCTGTTGAGAGTGCTCTTTCATTATCTTTGTTATGAAGTAGTTAAAACCTATTTAAGTAGTTTAATTTTGTGTGTGTTTGATCCACTAAGTGGTGTTTAGTGCTTGTTGGTAGAAACTGGGAGTAGTGACATCAAGTAGTTCAGTTGGTGTTCAATAGATTACGTTTTCTAGGTTAATTAGGCTAGCTATGCATACTTTGTTTCGAATTTAGGTTTAGGAAATAATTTAGGTGGTAATATTAACTTTTCTAACATTTAAATATCTGTAGGTTTGTTAGTATAATACTAACAAAGACAGATTATCATAAGGAGTTCTAACTTCGAGCAGACAACAGACACGGTATTTCGTATAGATATCCGTTCAAACTATCTCGAAGGTAATAATTTATTCAATTAAATAACACGATACGCCTGTAAACTTTCATTTAAAAAACAGAAGGGAATGCACGGTATTTCATTGGAGAATTACTCAACAGTCTTTGGATTGTTGGCTGCTTTCCGACGAGATCAAAGAGTAGAGGGTACCGCCACAGAGAAAACAACAAGAATCAGATGATCACTGTAGTTCCAGCATACTTCGAACTTTGCACTGGCGATTATTCATGTTTGCGAAATTAATAACTGGTGCGATAAAAAGAGTTCGGGTTTAGGAAAGGTTATTCCACTGAAGCTCAACTTGTAGGATTCCAGCAAGATATAGCAGATATCTTGGATTCAGGAGGTCAAATAGATTGTATCTCGATTGACTTGTCTGAGGCATTTGATAGGGTAGATCATGGGAGACTACGGGCAAAAATGAGTGCAATTGGACTAGACAAAAGACTGACTGAATGGGTGGCTATATTTCCAGAAAATAGAACTCAGAGAATTAGAGTAGGCGAATCTTTATCCGATCCTGTAATAATTAAGAGGGAAATTCCTCAAGGCAGTATTATTGGACCTTTATGTTTTCTTATATATATCAATGATATGAGTAAAGGAGTAAAGGAATCGGAGGTAAGGCTTTTTGCGGATGATGTTATTCTCTATAGAGTGATAAATAAATTACAAGATTGTGAGCAACTGCAACGTGATCTCGAAAATGTTGTGAGATGGATAGCAGGCAATGGTATGTTGATAAACGGGGTTAAAAGTCAGGTTGTGAGTTTCACAAATAGGAAAAGTCCTCTCAGTTTTAATTACTGCGTTGATGGGGTGAAAGTTCCTTTTGGGGATCATTGTAAGTATCTAGGTGTTAATATAAGGAAAGATCTTCATTGGGGTAATCACATAAATGGGATTGTAAATAAAGGGTACCGATCTCTGCACATGGTTATGAGGGTGTTTAGGGGTTGTAGTAAGGATGTAAAGGAGAGGGCATATAAGTCTCTGGTAAGACCCCAACTAGAGTATGGTTCCAGTGTATGGGACCCTCACCAGGATTACCTGATCCAAGAACTGGAAAAAATCCAAAGAAAAGCAGCTCGATTTGTTCTGAGTGATTTCCGACAAAAGAGTAGCGTTACAAAAATGTTGCAATGTTTGGGTTGGGAAGAATTGAGAGAAAGAAGAAGAGCTGCTCGACTAAGTGGTATGTTCCGAGCTGTCAGCGGAGAGATGGCGTGGAATGACATTAGTAGACGAATAGGTTTGAATGGCGTCTATAAAAGTAGGAAAGATCACAATATGAAGATAAAGTTGGAATTCAAGAGGACAAACTGGGGCAAATATTCATTTATAGGAAGGGGAGTTAGGGATTGGAATAACTTACCAAGGGAGATGTTCAATAAATTTCCAATTTCTTTGAAATCATTTCGGAAAAGGCTAGGAAAACAACAGATAGGGAATCTGCCACCTGGGCGACTGCCCTAAATGCAGAACAGTATTGATTGATTGATTGATTGATTGATTGATTGATTGATTGATTGATTGATTGATTGATTGATTGATTGATTGATTGATTGATTGATTGAGGACAATGGTTTGACGATAAACGGGGTTAAAAGTCAGGTTGTGAGTTTCACAAATAAGAAAAGTTCTCCCAGTTTTAATTACTGCGTTGATGGGGTGAAAGTATGTGCCTAGGTGTTAATATAAAAAAGGATCTCCATTGGGGTAAACAAATAAATATGATTATAAATAAAGGGTACAGATCTGTGCACATTGTTATGAGGGTGTTTAGGGGTTGTAGTAAGGATGTAAAGGTTTTGAAGTTGCCTAAATGTCCCCTAATATAAGTCTCTGGTAAGACCCGAAATAGAGAATGTTTCCAATGTATGGGACCCTCACCACGATTACTTGATTCAAGAACTGGAAAAAATACAAAGAAAAGCAACTCGATTTGTTCTAGGTGATTTCCGACAAAAGAGTAGCGTTACAAAAATGTTGCAAAGTTTGGGCGGGGAAGACTTGAAAGAAAGGAGACGAGCTGGTCGACTAAGTGGTATGTTCCGAGCTGTCAGTGGAGACATGGCGTGAAATGACATCAGTAGACGAATAAGTTTGAGCGGTGTCTTTAAAGGTTTGAAAGGTCACAATATGAAGATAAAGTTGGAATCCAAGAGGACAAATTGGGGGCAAATATTGGTTTATAGGAAGGGGAGTTAGGGATTGGAATAACTTACCAAGGGAGATATTCAATCGAATTTCAATTTCTTTGCAGTCATTTAAGAAAAGGCTAGGAAACAACAGATAAAGAATCTGCCCTGAATGCAGATCAGTGGTGATTGATTCCTAGAGTGCGGTACATAAGCAAAGGAAAATAAACACAACAAATATTGTTGTGATAGACTGATGCCCGGTTTCTGGAACGTGAGATATCGAACCTATAGCGGTATCGAATGGATAACTCGTGTTTTGGCGTTGCACGAACGTCAGCTACATCTATCGATTCGATAAATCTCCTGCTAACTTAGAGGGCCCTGAGCGTGAGATATCTATTTGTTAACTTGGTTGGCAGTTGCGCAGTACTTCAATATCGGCGAAGGTATCGGCAGCTAATATTGTGTTAACGTTTTACATGGCTTTCTCATCTTCTTCCGACGAAGAAATTATAGAAGCTGTCAACATTTTAGAACGACCACGATTATATCATCGTCGGCCTAATGTTATGACGATATACAGTGAAAGCGAATTCAAAGACAGATTCAGATTACAGAAGGATACTGTCATGCATTTGGTTGAGGTTATAGGCAATAATTTGCGTCCTGTGTCAAACAGAAGTTTTTCAATTTCCCCTCTTGAACAAATATTAATAACAATACGTTTTTATGCTACTGGTTCTTATCAGATTCTTGTCGGTGATTGCATTCGTGTCCATAAAAGCACAGTTTGTAGAGTAATTAAGAAGGTAACTCACGAGATTGCCAGTTTGAGGCCTAATTACGTACGAATGCCAGAATCAAGGAACGAACTGTTAAGGGTAAAGGAAGGCTTCTTTTCTATGAGTGGATTCCCTAATGTATTAGGCTGTGTTGATGGAAGTCACATTCCAGCTCAATCACCGAGCAAAGATATGGGTGAACTTTATAGAAACAGAAAGGGATTCTTTTCCATTAATGTCCAAGTTGTCTGTGACCATTTATTGAAGATTAGGGATATTGTCGCACGATTTCCTGGGTCTGTTCATGACAGTACAGTCTTCAACAGTTCCCATATCAGGGCTAGGTTTGAAGCTCAGGAGTTTGATGGCACTTTACTTGGTGACAGTGCTTACCCATGTCGTCCATATCTCATGACCCCATTTCTCAATCCTAATACTGAAGGTGAAGTGAGATATAATCATGCTCATATTAGAACAAGAGTATCAGTGGAACATACATTTGGTGTCTGGAAAAGGAGATTTCCTTGTTTATCTTTAGGCCTGAGGATTAAATTGGAAACAGCACTTGCTGTAATTGTGGCTACTGCTGTTTTACATAACCTAGCAATAGATGAACATGGACAAGAGTTTGACATTGAAGCTATTCCTGAAGAAAATAACATTGACCCACCTCTGCCAGACAATGGGTCCGGAAATGCTGTGAGAAGAACACTGGTTACCACCTTCTTCAGGTAAGAATGAAATATGATTTAATAAATGAAATTGTACAACACTACATTTTAATGAACAATATAACACACAATAGTAGAAAAAAAAATATTTTACGTTGTTTCCCTGCTTCTAAATATCAATGTTGCACTTTAATTGATCATACTGTGCTTGCTTTATTTTAAGTTCTAAGGTTTTAAGTTCATTTTCTATCTGAATATTCTCTAACTGGTTTAATTTCACTTGTCGTTCCAATCTTGCACTCTCCAGTTCTATTTCAAGTTTATTTTCAATTAGTTTATGGCATCTTTTCATATGGTCCAACACTAAAATACTGGTTTCCTCCTCCCTTGCCTTTACTGCCTCCTCAGTAGTCATTATTTTCAATTTTTTTTCATGAATTTCATGGTCATATTTGTCTTTAATATTTTTTCTTTTTATTACTCTGTCTGCCATGCACTCTGCTGCCCTCTTCCTTCTTATAACATTACCATTACCATTACATTGGTCACTGTTTATTGCAGCTGATCGACTGCATGTGGGCGTTGGGGTGACCACTTCTGGTGCCCTATGGACATCAGGGACTGCCTGGGTGACAACTTCTGGTACCTTATAGACTATAGGGGCTGTTTGGGGGACGACTCCTGGTGACTTTTGAATCTCAACTTCAAGGGCTGTTTGGATGACCACTTCTGGTGCCTTTTGCAGATGATCATCTGATGGATTAATCACATCTAGTACAACATCTGAAAAATATAATAGTATTTATTAATATAAAATAAAAAGGTCATAGTTAAGTTATAGTACTCATTCTAACAAAATAAATTAATAAATTATATGACAGAAAGGAAGATAACAGATGAAGATTAAATTAGATACCTCCAAGATATTCTGCACATGAATCGTAACAATTCCGCAGAGGCTCAAGCTGAGGTTTCACCATTGCAATGAATCTCTCATCTATATTGTCTGTTTTTGGAGTAAATGTTCCACCTCCTGTTTTGTAATGCTCCACCTGAAATAATAAATACATGCATGTTTACCAATAATCATAAAGCAATAAATCTCATTGAATCCTAAAGTAATTCACATAATAGCTAAGCAAACCAGCAAACCTCCTATCCAACAGACAGACCACTGAGGATAAAAATGGAAGAGAGGTATTATTTTATTCTAGCCTTGCATATAGACTAACCTATTCCTAATTATGTAATATTTACAGTTGTTATCCACATGTTGCATTATTATTTCATTACTGGTATATTAACAATAATTAATATTAAAGATTCATAACTGATAATTATTGTAGTATTCAATTACTAGCTGCCATGAAACGTTTTCATACCTTCCTGTGTCATAAACATATAGGCCTACTCAGTACCTTGTATGTATCTTAAGAATAGTTGCCTAAATTTGGACAAAACAAGTTCTAGCTCTTATTCAAATGAAACCACTGCACTTGCATTTCATTTTCTTATTGTCATGTTACTGTTTTTAATAATATCAGTTTGACTGCATGATAAGATTAGTAGATCTTTTATTATTATTATTATTATTATTATTTCCTCCAGGGAACAGAAGTAAGATTTTAATCACATAGAAATTAACTTATTGTTTTCTTTAGTTATTGCAAAGATAGCTATTTTAGAATTTGAGAAAATAGTCTGTGTACCTTTCAAAGTGGTGGTGGTGATTACTGTTTTAAGAGGAAGCATTTATCTTTCAAAGACAAAGAACAAGCTTGGAAACAACCAGCTGATAGTTTCAATGAAATATGTGACTCCCAAGAAACATAAAACATCTGGGCCTCTTTAATTAAAAATCTTGCTGAGAGCTGTTGTTTATGTTACCTTCTTATCTGTGTCAACACACTTCACACCCTTCAGGAATATTAAGTGGCCTTGGTTAGCTCCCTACATTCAGCTGAAATTCTCAAGTGGACTGCTAAACCTCATGTCATGAGTTAAGAGAGGGATTTGGAGGTATTAACAGGTAAGTACGAAAACAGATGCTTCTTTTATGTTAACTTTAATTTTTTCCTTCATTGGTTCACCAACAAATCATAAAAATACTGGTGGATAGGATAGTTTGCTTGATATCATTTTCTGCCATATTTGGGAGATTGTTAATTCCCTGAGGAAAATTGTGCAGTGTGTTAGTGACTTCAAACTGGTCATCAGTAACAGGAGATATGCTTTCTTAACCTAAGTTGTACATTGAATCATTAGCCTATCTTCATCAATATCAGTCTATCATCAATAATTTCAATTAATTATTTCATTTTCTAATGCCAATAGGCCTACTGTTTTTCAGCTGTATTAAAAAGTGTAGTGTTTGAGTAAATAGTTCAGCAGCTTGTTATTCAAATCTATGGTAACCTTTTTACTAGGAAATTCCCAGATACATTAATACAAACTGGGGGAAAATGGGTTTAGTTTAAACTCAGAATTAAGTAGTTTTGGGAGGATGGTTGTCCAGCTGTACTTCCTCTTAAAACAATAATCACCAACCAGAAATGCTAAACTGCAGCAGTTTCAAATAAATGCACGTTTAAACTCATTTGGAGGAAATGACCCTAAGCCTAGGAATTTCTTTCTTTCTTCATCTTCCTGTTTTGCTATTTGTTTTACATCACAGTGCCAGATAATTCTTATGCCAATGATGGGATAAAAAAACTACGACTGGTAAGGAAGCAACTGATGTGAAAATGGGAAACCATCATCAGTGCTGCTGACAGCTGGGTTCAAACCCACTATCTCCCGAATGCAAGCTGGCAGCTACGTGACAAACCGCGTAGCGAACTCACTTGTAGGCATTTCTATTGTAAGGTTTATATGGATAGCCTAACCTACAATATAGTAGGAATAGATAGAAATATTTTTATTGAAAAATCTTACCTTATCATCTGCAATATGCTGCCGAGCCTTCCTCTTCAATGTGTCGTACAAATAGTGCAGCTGTTTCGGGAGCCTGGGTCCTGATTGACAATTAGCATTGTACAATTTGGTTATCTCCTCCCAAGCTGTATTCTTTTCTTTCACACTCGTTGCATCAGTGCTTTTGTTCCCTATAACACTTATGAACTGCTCTACAATATCTAACAATATATTTTTGTCTTGTTCAGTGAAGTTTTTTGCCCTTTTGCTATCCATGATGTTACCCTCTGCAGAATTTAGCAATATTATTCAGCGAAATGTACCGTATCTGTATTTGTGATGATGACTGGGACAGCTGGATAATAGCCAAGACTGTGAATCACTGCCTATTGGATTCTGCTCATATTATGCATAAAAACAAGGTAGTACTAGCGGAGGCATCTAGTGAGTAGTTACGAAACTTGATCAACGAGCCAATAGTTGACAGTTCGATAAGTTAGCTGCTATTTCGCTGTGCAACGCAGCGAAGATTTATCGATTCGACAGCTGTAACAAATCAATAGCTGTCGGATAGATATCTCACCATTCCAGAAACCGGGCATGAATATCTATGTGCGGCTAGGAGGCGTGGCCAGTCTTAAGGAGAATAATGGATGACAAGGGAATTGTGGCATGTAACCTTTTGCCCAAACAGCGACGAATTAACAGTAACTGGACATGGAAAATGGCTACGACTGTCTGAAGTGCTAACCAATGCAGCTCAGAAAATATTTGGGCTAGCTGAACCTGAGAGGAAACCATGGTGGAATGAAGTATGTGAAGATGCATTAACGGAAAGAACGAATCAATGGAAAAGGTGGAAATCCTCTATGAACTTTTCAAACAACAAGGACAACCCACCGCAACAATAACGAGGTGAGTAAAGGGCTCTCATGACTGAAACGCCGCGATTTTGACCAAAATATCGAATTTTCCACTTTAATGATAAATACGCAATACACAATTTTTCCCGTTATCAGTTTTTCCCTAGCCCCATTTTTAAGGAGTAAATGCCGGGTTTATTGAGCACATAGAGCGAGAGCACGCGCCTTTCTCTCAGACAAAATTATCTTCAAAGTCCTTTCGGACTACCATTTCAATAATACCGCTGGATTATATTTACCTTGCAGAAGGCCTACAGCGTGCGTAACAGGAGACGGGTAGTAATTTACAGTCCAGGACAGTTTTAAAGCAAGTAGGTTTCAAAACATTTTCAATTACATTTCATCATCATCATCATCATCATTGTACAGTTCCAGTTTCCCGGGTACTGTTAATGAGCCTTTTCCACTTCTTCCTGTCCATATACAACTTGTCATGGAGAACATCATCCACTTCCCATCCTCTGGTAACTAGATCAACCTTGATCATGTCCTTCCATCGGGTTTTAGGTCTTCTTGCAGGTCTTTTCCCTTCCACCTGTCTTTCCAAATTTATTCTGGCCTCATCGCATGCCGTACCACCGTAATCTGGATGTGCCGGTTCTGTCTAATTGGGATATCTTTATTCCGGCTTTCTTTCCACACTTCCTCATTCCTTAACTTGTCCATCTTGGTCTATTGGATGGTGGATCTATGAAATTTCATCTCTGATGTTTTGCAATCTTGATGAATCTCTTTTTGTGAGAGTGCACGCTTCAATACCAAAGGTCAATATTGGTATGAAATAGCTGTTAAACATCATCAGTTTGGCCAATTTTGGAATCATGTCATCCCATAAAAGTGTTCTTACATTTATCTACCTTAAATTATGCTCAGCTCGTTGACATAAATAAATTGCTCGTTGTGACAAAGTTCTTATCGGATTCACCTGAAATTTTCAGAGAATGTTGGGAGGGAGGAGAGAGAAAATCCACAAGCAATAGTTGTGCTGCCGTATTGTAACAGCTCCAAATAGGTAGTAATTTTCATAAGTTACTATTTATCTTAGGATAAAATGAGCTTACATATTTTTCAATTTTGAAATTCCTCTGTTGTACAGCCATCCCCGATCAGGAATACTTTATTTTTCTTTGCGTATAGCATATAAATGGTGATTTACCACTGACAATGAATTACGTAAAGCATCTAAAAATATATTTTACAAACGAAACAGCAATACCAAAACGAAGGAACAAATCAACTGAAAATGTTGTGACAGATCCTCGTTCACCTCCCAGCAACTGGTGGGTACGTGATACCAGGACGAATAGGTGATACTTTTAATCACTGCCTTCGTAATGCTCAGGCCGTACTGTAGAAAGCACACCAAGCTCATCAATTGAGGCGAAATAAGCGAATGTTACAAATTGAACTTCTGAATGTTATTTTTAAGGATTGAGAGAATCCTCTGGATAATTGCGACTGTTGAAAGGCAGAACTTTACAATATATTTAAGTATATCGCATGTTTATTCTTTAAATTTATCACATCACGATTTACGTAAACAGCTGTTATTGAGATGATGTGACCTCATAGTTTAGGTTAGGTATGGTATCTTCACGTAGTGAGTAATATAAATTCAAGGGACGTAATACTTCACGTGGAATTTATTAATTTAATTGTTATCGTATTACACGTTTTTTGGAAATATAATGTGTATACAATGTGTGAAAGTTCTCAGTTGCCATAATGCTAAGAACTAGTGCGTACCACGGCAAAAATACAACTATACAAGTAAATATACACTAATATTTTCATCTTCTTCGTATGAGGACAGGTTACCTTTATGAAAAACGAAAATCCCAACCGAAAATGTACCTGTTACGAAGAATAAATGAGTATATTTCACTCACTTTCCAGAACTGATGACGAGTTCTGCTTTTGAGTTTATCGTTACACATATATACAGCAGGGCGTTTTATTGATGATACAGAACAAGCATGAAAGTGGACAGTAACCACTATATATGGTTATTTCTTGGGTTAGTAATGTTGAGTACGCGCTGCCTTTTCTCCTCAATGCGAGTAAAAACAAAACCCAGTCTAAAGAAATGTAGAACTAAATGCAACTTATAAAACCTAACCTAATCTAACGTAACCTAATCTAACCTAACCTAAGCTAACCTAACCTAACCTAATCTAACCTAACCTAACCTAACCTAACCTAACCTAACCTAACCTAACCTAACCTCCTGCTAAACGATTTTAGCATTTTTCTCCATACTTTTTAAAATTTTTAAATTAATCCTTTGCTAGTAGATAGCATTTAGATGTTGGAAGCAATGCACCTTAATAATTGAGTAATTAATGCTTAAGTAGTAATTAAGGAATTATTTCTCGGCAATTTCCGTGAATGTGGGAAGTAAATAACAGATCTTGCTGCTCAGTGCATTAATATTTGGGTAAAACGTGGGCTATTCCTTAACAAAAATGATACAATTCTTTGTGTGGAAGAAAAGGTCTCAAGAAAGTCTTCGAAGGATAGCGCCAGAAGTGTAAGGAAAAACCCAAGGAAGCTACTGTATTTATGATCATCTAGAGTTAAGGAGGTAAAGTCTATTATTATTGTTATTATCACTGTTGTACGTTTGCTGCCTCCGTATATGTAATAATTAATAATAATAATAATAATAATAATAATAATAATAATAATAATAATAATAATAATAATAATAATTTGTCGGGTGTATTGATGAGTAAAGCCCTCAAGCTCTGACCGCGTAGATCGCACTTCAAACCTACTTCTCCTAAAATTACATAGACCTGACTCACGAGTTACGATGCGATTACAGGTGTTAGTGATCTCACCTGTAATATTAATACAAAATTTGTGAACATTTTATTATTGCAAGGTACAGATGTATCAAGTCTTTGCATTGCACGAGTCGGACGGAGGAAACAGTTCGTCTCTTTACGTGACGTCATTGAAGCTACAGTACGGCCTGTACATCACGAAGGCAGGGTTCGTAGTGTCTCTTCTTTTCAGAATCAACTACTTTGGCCTGTGAACAGTTAGTCTAACAACACCGATGTTTCTCTGTCTGCACGTTTACGGGATCCATCTCTAGAGACACAGTGCACTTCTTCAAACACTTCAAATCAGCCAGATGTTGTGAGAATTTCTGCAAGACTGCTCCTGACCCTACGGTGCATGTTATTTCTCAATAGTTACTCTTTCGAGCAGAAACCAAGAACATGAGGGAGGGTTTCTATCTCGTTGCAATGATAGCAGCGGTTTCCTTGCACGCTTCGGACTGCTATCACATTGCAATTCATTTTAATGGCATTAGTCCATTGGGAAGTTGAAAGTCCTTTCTTTGTAGTAACCCAGGTGTTCGATTGTGTCTATTATGAAAAATGCAAGACACCTTTTCCACGGAGTGGTAGGTTTTTTCGCTGTTTCAAATTGCAGATTTCTCGGTTTCTTCCGAACAGTCTGTACATTAGGTTGATCATCAGGAGCGAAGCCAAGGCTTCTCAGAATTAAAAGTATCTCTGAATGTTATTATCATACCTCCATATATTTAGCTCTGAAAGAACACGAAACTAGAGTTTTGCCTTTTGAATGAATAATGAACTACTGAAAAAATATCGCTAATAGTTTATACCTGACTGCAAAACCCGGAGTTGTTCTTAAATAAATGAATGTTTTTGACAAGTTTGCCAAATTATAGTCCAATAGAATGAAAACTGTGCCACGAGGAGCAATTTTCCGTTCAATATGTAAAAAACATTTATCAATAATACCCAACATTTCTAATCGGATTTTAGTGTTGAAACCATTTCTCGGCAGACGAAGTAAGACTCCCCAGTTTATGAAAAACGTAAAAATAAGCAATTTTCTCAATTGCGCCGAAAGTTGAAGGGCTAAAGGGCCGGAAAGGTTTTAAATTGTGTGTCTTGGATAGCTGTATCAAACTTCAACAAAACTGAAAACACTTCCGGCCTAAACGCTCGTTCCTTTACTTGTTTTCTTTTTGATTCAAATCGTAGCTAAATTAACTTAACTCTTTCTCTAATGTGCTCCTTGGTTCAATAACCTCAGCCGTTTTACGATTTTTTGAAAAATGTCCGCGCTGAATGTAGTTACAAGGGCTCGTAGTGGTTCTTAAGTGAAACAATGCATTGACTCACATTAGCGCTCGTAGGGGTGCTTAAGTGAAACAATGCATTGACTCACATTAACGCTCGTAGTGGTTCTTAAGTGAAACAATGCATTGATTCACATTAACGCTCGTAGTGGTGCTTAAGTGAAACAATGCATTGACTCACATTAGCGCTCGTAGTGGTGCTTAAGTGAAACAATGCATTGACTCACATTAGCGCTCGTAGTGGTGCTTAAGTGAAACAATGCATTGACTCACATTAGCGCTGGTAGTGGTGCTTAAGTGAAACAATGCATTGACTCACATTAGCGCTGGTAGTGGTGCTTAAGTGAAACAATGCATTGACTCACATTAGCGCTCGTAGTGGTGCTTAAGTGAAACAATGCATTGACTCACATTAGCGCTCGTAGTGGTGCTTAAGTGAAACAATGCATTGACTCACATTAGCGCTCGTAGTGGTGCTTAAGTGAAACAATGCATTGACTCACATTAGCGCTCGTAGTGGTGCTTAAGTGAAACAATGCATTGACTCACATTAGTGCTCGTAGTGGTGCTTAAGTGAAACAATGCATTGACTCACATTAGCGCTCGTAGTGGTGCTTAAGTGAAACAATGCATTGACTCACATTAGCGCTCGTAGTGGTGCTTAAGTGAAACAATGCATTGACTCACATTAGCACTCCTAGTGGTGCTTAAGTGAAACAATGCATGACTCACATTAGCGCTCGTAGCGGTGCTTAAGTGAAACAATGCATTGACTCACATTAGCGTTCGTAGTGGTGCTTAAGTGAAACAATGCATTGACTCACATTAGTGCTCGTAGTGGTGCTTAAGTGAAACCGTTGCCTACGCTAAAATACAAGGCCTGGAAACAGAGCCCGTAAAACGTTATCGAAGTGGTCACACTGAAGTTCAATGCCGGGCCGCTAGGATCGCTTTTTTGCCCCCTATCTACCAGGTTCGCGCTTTTGAACGTGCTTATTAACTGAGTTGGTTGTGAATGTATTATGTATTCGTTTGATGTTGAGCATTCGCAGTTCCAGTCATGGTTTATTCACGAGAAATTAAAGGTAGTGGAATTTCGTTTCACAAGTTGCCAGCGAATGTTCATTGTTCGAAACATTATACAGAGGAAGTATTACGCATGAGATACGACTTCAAGCTGACGAAATTAGGTCTCTGTTCCTAAGTTTTGATCCGAGTTACGTCATCAAAATCGGGCGATCCCAAAATTTGTCACTGGACATTTTTGTAAACAATATTACCGTGATCGGCGATTATTTGAGAGGTCTCTTCAAACTCAAAAATTTTAAATTAGTAAACCAACCAAAAAAAAATTTGTACAACAAGTTTGGAGAAAATGAATGTAGCAAGAGCTAAAAATATTGTATTTTCCCCTGAAACAATCTCTGGTTTGAAAAGTATGGAGATGGTTTGTCCCGAGATCATTAAATACAGTTTAAAATATACCATTTGTTTTATGGAGCATTTTATGAAATTGTTCGATGCGCATGACGTTTGCAGCACCTCACATGGGACATATTCCAGTAATGAGAACAAACGAGCATCTTTTAATGCTGAAGATGAACGCCTCAGTTGGTTAATTAATGATTTCCTGTCATATATTAAGAACATCCAAATGCATTTAGGGAAAGTAAAAAAAGATTCATGAGGGAAATGTATCAGGCATAGATCTTGACTACCCAATCCACTGTGGTCTGCGTAAAATACCTCATAAGTATACATTTGCATTATGCATTGACGAGGAACCTAATAAGCGATAACATCGAGCTCTTCTTCAGCTACCTAAGACTCCAAGCGGAATACAATGACATTATGGTTCGTGTGGCAAAAGAACAAATAGACTGTAAAGACTGTTTAGAACATATCCCTTCTCCAGCTACTCAAAGTCCAACATTGTGTCTTATTCGTTTTCAAGATCGAGGAGCCCTCAGATACCGAATATCATCGTCTGTGGCACTTCTGCTGTGAACGACGGAATTTGTCACCTCCGCTACGCAGTACTTGCCCCGAAGAGAGTTTCTAAAAGGTGTAGGTTTTTTTTCCGAAAGACATGTTCAACAGTGAAATTAAGTGTAGAGACGACAAACCACCTCTTTTTCTACTATAAAAATTTCTGAGACCTCTGTCTGTCTGTCTGTCTGTCTGTTAGGTCATCAGCCCAGAGGCTGGTTGGATCCTCAAATAGCACCACCAAAGGTTATGCGGTTATAAGGAAACCCCAAAAACCAATTCTAGCACCAAAATGAGGCGTACTAGGCAAGATGAGGAGTGAGGTAGTTTGCCATTGCTTTCCTCACTGGGTCAGAAAGTACTATTGCAGCACGACTGACCCTATGAGCAGCACCTTTCACAACACTCAGATGCACTAGTCATGCTCTGAATGTCATTACTCAGCACTACCCATACCCCAGCAACTTCCATATTGTCACAGCCATGGATGTTGACTGGGACATCGGTGGAAGCTACACTTTACTCTGGCCTGTGCCAAGAGATGGATGCAAAAGTACTGTATCCATCAAGAAATGACGTCAGGCAGCTGAGACCTCTATTAGACAACATTGCTTCGAGCCACTCAAGTAGAAGAGAGAAAGTTTTGAAACTAGATAAGAAGCCCCTCAGAAGGAAAGTTTTGAAACTTCAATGACATATCCAAGCCAATGTAGCACCGCTCTTTAAATACTGTCAATACTCGCAAAAACATTCAGTTCTTTTTATTTAGGATACAATTTACATATTGACATATACGGCCATGCGAATATAAGGGGGCAAGAACGCGATCCTAGCGGCTGAATGGTGAACTAGGATGCCACCCGTTTCCATGAGTGCATTTCAAGGCCTTGAAACAATGCATTGACTCCAACGACATGAAAGATATATGCCCGGTTTCTGGAATGGTGAGATATCTATCCGACAGCTATTGATTTGTTACAGCTGTCGAATCGATAAATCTTCGCTGCGTTGCACAGCGAAATAGCAGCTAACTTATCGAACTGTCAACTATTGGCTCGTTGATCAAGTTTCGTAACTACTCACTAGATGCCTCCGCTAGTACTACCTTGTTTTTATGCATAATATGAGCAGAATCCAATAGGCAGTGATTCACAGTCTTGGCTATTATCCAGCTGTCCCAGTCATCATCACAAATACAGATACGGTACATTTCGCTGAATAATATTGCTAAATTCTGCAGAGGGTAACATCATGGATAGCAAAAGGGCAAAAAACTTCACTGAACAAGACAAAAATATATTGTTAGATATTGTAGAGCAGTTCATAAGTGTTATAGGGAACAAAAGCACTGATGCAACGAGTGTGAAAGAAAAGAATACAGCTTGGGAGGAGATAACCAAATTGTACAATGCTAATTGTCAATCAGGACCCAGGCTCCCGAAACAGCTGCACTATTTGTACGACACATTGAAGAGGAAGGCTCGGCAGCATATTGCAGATGATAAGGTAAGATTTTTCAATAAAAATATTTCTATCTATTCCTACTATATTGTAGGTTAGGCTATCCATATAAACCTTACAATAGAAATGCCTACAAGTGAGTTCGCTACGCGGTTTGTCACGTAGCTGCCAGCTTGCATTCGGGAGATAGTGGGTTTGAACCCAGCTGTCAGCAGCACTGATGATGGTTTCCCATTTTCACATCAGTTGCTTCCTTACCAGTCGTAGTTTTTTTATCCCATCATTGGCATAAGAATTATCTGGCACTGTGATGTAAAACAAATAGCAAAACAGGAAGATGAAGAAAGAAAGAAATTCCTAGGCTTAGGGTCATTTCCTCCAAATGAGTTTAAACGTGCATTTATTTGAAACTGCTGCAGTTTAGCATTTCTGGTTGGTGATTATTGTTTTAAGAGGAAGTACAGCTGGACAACCATCCTCCCAAAACTACTTAATTCTGAGTTTAAACTAAACCCATTTTCCCCCAGTTTGTATTAATGTATCTGGGAATTTCCTAGTAAAAAGGTTACCATAGATTTGAATAACAAGCTGCTGAACTATTTACTCAAACACTACACTTTTTAATACAGCTGAAAAACAGTAGGCCTATTGGCATTAGAAAATGAAATAATTAATTGAAATTATTGATGATAGACTGATATTGATGAAGATAGGCTAATGATTCAATGTACAACTTAGGTTAAGAAAGCATATCTCCTGTTACTGATGACCAGTTTGAAGTCACTAACACACTGCACAATTTTCCTCAGGGAATTAACAATCTCCCAAATATGGCAGAAAATGATATCAAGCAAACTATCCTATCCACCAGTATTTTTATGATTTGTTGGTGAACCAATGAAGGAAAAAATTAAAGTTAACATAAAAGAAGCATCTGTTTTCGTACTTACCTGTTAATACCTCCAAATCCCTCTCTTAACTCATGACATGAGGTTTAGCAGTCCACTTGAGAATTTCAGCTGAATGTAGGGAGCTAACCAAGGCCACTTAATATTCCTGAAGGGTGTGAAGTGTGTTGACACAGATAAGAAGGTAACATAAACAACAGCTCTCAGCAAGATTTTTAATTAAAGAGGCCCAGATGTTTTATGTTTCTTGGGAGTCACATATTTCATTGAAACTATCAGCTGGTTGTTTCCAAGCTTGTTCTTTGTCTTTGAAAGATAAATGCTTCCTCTTAAAACAGTAATCACCACCACCACTTTGAAAGGTACACAGACTATTTTCTCAAATTCTAAAATAGCTATCTTTGCAATAACTAAAGAAAACAATAAGTTAATTTCTATGTGATTAAAATCTTACTTCTGTTCCCTGGAGGAAATAATAATAATAATAATAATAATAAAAGATCTACTAATCTTATCATGCAGTCAAACTGATATTATTAAAAACAGTAACATGACAATAAGAAAATGAAATGCAAGTGCAGTGGTTTCATTTGAATAAGAGCTAGAACTTGTTTTGTCCAAATTTAGGCAACTATTCTTAAGATACATACAAGGTACTGAGTAGGCCTATATGTTTATGACACAGGAAGGTATGAAAACGTTTCATGGCAGCTAGTAATTGAATACTACAATAATTATCAGTTATGAATCTTTAATATTAATTATTGTTAATATACCAGTAATGAAATAATAATGCAACATGTGGATAACAACTGTAAATATTACATAATTAGGAATAGGTTAGTCTATATGCAAGGCTAGAATAAAATAATACCTCTCTTCCATTTTTATCCTCAGTGGTCTGTCTGTTGGATAGGAGGTTTGCTGGTTTGCTTAGCTATTATGTGAATTACTTTAGGATTCAATGAGATTTATTGCTTTATGATTATTGGTAAACATGCATGTATTTATTATTTCAGGTGGAGCATTACAAAACAGGAGGTGGAACATTTACTCCAAAAACAGACAATATAGATGAGAGATTCATTGCAATGGTGAAACCTCAGCTTGAGCCTCTGCGGAATTGTTACGATTCATGTGCAGAATATCTTGGAGGTATCTAATTTAATCTTCATCTGTTATCTTCCTTTCTGTCATATAATTTATTAATTTATTTTGTTAGAATGAGTACTATAACTTAACTATGACCTTTTTATTTTATATTAATAAATACTATTATATTTTTCAGATGTTGTACTAGATGTGATTAATCCATCAGATGATCATCTGCAAAAGGCACCAGAAGTGGTCATCCAAACAGCCCTTGAAGTTGAGATTCAAAAGTCACCAGGAGTCGTCCCCCAAACAGCCCCTATAGTCCATAAGGTACCAGAAGTTGTCACCCAGGCAGTCCCTGATGTCCATAGGGCACCAGAAGTGGTCACCCCAACGCCCACATGCAGTCGATCAGCTGCAATAAACAGTGACCAATGTAATGGTAATGGTAATGTTATAAGAAGGAAGAGGGCAGCAGAGTGCATGGCAGACAGAGTAATAAAAAGAAAAAATATTAAAGACAAATATGACCATGAAATTCATGAAAAAAAATTGAAAATAATGACTACTGAGGAGGCAGTAAAGGCAAGGGAGGAGGAAACCAGTATTTTAGTGTTGGACCATATGAAAAGATGCCATAAACTAATTGAAAATAAACTTGAAATAGAACTGGAGAGTGCAAGATTGGAACGACAAGTGAAATTAAACCAGTTAGAGAATATTCAGATAGAAAATGAACTTAAAACCTTAGAACTTAAAATAAAGCAAGCACAGTATGATCAATTAAAGTGCAACATTGATATTTAGAAGCAGGGAAACAACGTAAAATATTTTTTTTTCTACTATTGTGTGTTATATTGTTCATTAAAATGTAGTGTTGTACAATTTCATTTATTAAATCATATTTCATTCTTACCTGAAGAAGGTGGTAACCAGTGTTCTTCTCACAGCATTTCCGGACCCATTGTCTGGCAGAGGTGGGTCAATGTTATTTTCTTCAGGAATAGCTTCAATGTCAAACTCTTGTCCATGTTCATCTATTGCTAGGTTATGTAAAACAGCAGTAGCCACAATTACAGCAAGTGCTGTTTCCAATTTAATCCTCAGGCCTAAAGATAAACAAGGAAATCTCCTTTTCCAGACACCAAATGTATGTTCCACTGATACTCTTGTTCTAATATGAGCATGATTATATCTCACTTCACCTTCAGTATTAGGATTGAGAAATGGGGTCATGAGATATGGACGACATGGGTAAGCACTGTCACCAAGTAAAGTGCCATCAAACTCCTGAGCTTCAAACCTAGCCCTGATATGGGAACTGTTGAAGACTGTACTGTCATGAACAGACCCAGGAAATCGTGCGACAATATCCCTAATCTTCAATAAATGGTCACAGACAACTTGGACATTAATGGAAAAGAATCCCTTTCTGTTTCTATAAAGTTCACCCATATCTTTGCTCGGTGATTGAGCTGGAATGTGACTTCCATCAACACAGCCTAATACATTAGGGAATCCACTCATAGAAAAGAAGCCTTCCTTTACCCTTAACAGTTCGTTCCTTGATTCTGGCATTCGTACGTAATTAGGCCTCAAACTGGCAATCTCGTGAGTTACCTTCTTAATTACTCTACAAACTGTGCTTTTATGGACACGAATGCAATCACCGACAAGAATCTGATAAGAACCAGTAGCATAAAAACGTATTGTTATTAATATTTGTTCAAGAGGGGAAATTGAAAAACTTCTGTTTGACACAGGACGCAAATTATTGCCTATAACCTCAACCAAATGCATGACAGTATCCTTCTGTAATCTGAATCTGTCTTTGAATTCGCTTTCACTGTATATCGTCATAACATTAGGCCGACGATGATATAATCGTGGTCGTTCTAAAATGTTGACAGCTTCTATAATTTCTTCGTCGGAAGAAGATGAGAAAGCCATGTAAAACGTTAACACAATATTAGCTGCCGATACCTTCGCCGATATTGAAGTACTGCGCAACTGCCAACCAAGTTAACAAATAGATATCTCACGCTCAGGGCCCTCTAAGTTAGCAGGAGATTTATCGAATCGATAGATGTAGCTGACGTTCGTGCAACGCCAAAACACGAGTTATCCATTCGATACCGCTATAGGTTCGATATCTCACGTTCCAGAAACCGGGCAATAGACTGCTCAACATACTCGTTACAGCGCCCCTGGTTGAAGCACAGCGAATTAACTGTGACTGTCATGGCGGTTGCCACTTCTTGGCCTTGATAGTTAGCCCTATTATCAGTTCAATGAGTCGATGAGATTATATGTCATTGCAAATTATATTTTTATTTAAAAATAAGCACGACATTTTCAAACACTCTTAATGTTGCATTAATGCTATAATGAAATAAGCGCAGTGAAGATGGTAGGCATTTGCTTGGCTACCTTAAAACAAGAATCACGTATGTAGAAGGATCATACACTAACAATAAAGTCATTCACTACAGGAAGACACGTTACACGCACAGCAGTTCATTGAGGTATTCACACGCGCAGAGAAAGATACCACTGCCTTTTGACGACATACCTTTACTTTATAATTTTTTAAATTTTGCTTCTTGGTCTAGTTTCTTAGGTTTTATGCATTTTGCTATTTATGGCTACCTTTTGAGAAATTCTGTGCAACAAACAGCACATACACCCGTTGGTTGCGGCGTAGAGCATCTCTACGGCATCCTCAGCCTGTCGTAAGGGGCCACTAAGCTGGGTAACCCCAGATTCTAAACTTCAGACCACCAGAACCATAGCTGAGTGTAGCATTCCTTCCACATACGGTGCTATTCTACCAGCTTCACCGCTTTAATGTGGTTGGCGTGCTGGCGTTTGGTCTTAGGGTTCCCGGGTTCGATTCCAGGCAGGTCGGAAATTTTATACATAATTGGTTAATTCCCCTGGGTGTATGTACCGTCTTCACAATAATGTCATCCTCATCACGACGCGCAGGTCGCCTACGGGAGTCAAATCAAAAGACCTGCACCAGGCCTTTCCGGAGGACACACGGCATTTTACATCGCTTTGATATTTCTATCGGACGTCTCTCGGTCAATCCTCTCCTACATTTATTTATTTATTTATTTATTTATTTATTTATTTATTTATTTATTTATTTATTTATTTATTTATTTATTTATTTATTTATTTAATTTATTTATTTATTTATTTATTTATTTATTTATTTATTTATTTATTTATTTATTTATTTATTTATTGTATGCCTTCTTAAAGACCGTGCTCCATCACACAAATTCTACAGATCCTCTCTGTGGGAGATTCAAAGGAAATAAGCATATGACATATGTTTTGCCTTCAAGTGTCATGGCCGCCAGTGGCTCAAGTTCTTCTTCTTCTTCTTCTTCTTCTTGAAAGGTGTGGTTGGACTCATGTGTTATCGTCCAGTCACGAAAACATTAATTACTTAACACTGACACATGTATCACTCGTATTGTACTTTAAAAAGTAATTGATAGAAAAAAAAAGGAAAAAAAAAAACATTCTATAGGAGTCACACAAGAAACGATGATAACATATAGACAGAGGGTAAAGAGATTTATATCCTACCAAAATTATGATAAACATTTTGCAATGGAAGAGAGAGCATAAAGAGACTGTCAGATGATTATAATATAATATGTGCTTCATCAAGAAACTGATTTATGCTGTTCACAAGAGTAGGAGTTAGAGAGGATAATAAACACGAAATACTTGTGGGGAAGGGGATGCCCATGTTAAGCAAAAAGGATAGGAAGCGCTGGCGGGGAACATCAAAAGCAGGACATTGTAACAGAAGGTGATTACTGTCAGTATCAGACAAGCCACAAGCACAGGAAGTTGGGGGAGGAAGATGAAAACGATTTTTATATTGGGGAGTAAGGGCATGATTAAAACGTAGACGTATAATAGATGTGATATGGCGTCGAGAGTACGTACCATAATAAAACCACGGTTTAAGAGGAATAACAGGTTGTAATTGATGATAAAAACATCCCTTTTCTCGTGACGTTTCATTCCAATCGGACTGCCAATGTTGATATGCTATATCCCGCACTTCATGAATGAGATCAGAAGGGGGGATCGCAAGAAAAAGAGAGGGGGATTGTTGTGATGCTCGTTTAGCTGCCTGATCAGCAGTCTCATTCCCCATGATACCAGAGTGACTGGGAACCCAAACTAGAGTTATATAAACACCAGAACGAGTAAGGATATATAAGAGATACTTAACGCTATATAAGTACCAATTAGGGGAAGAGAGAGGCGAGCATAAGGCATGCAGAACATTTTGTGCATCCGTGAAAATCGTAACCTTATCATAAGCATGTGACCTGATGGTAATGAGGGCTTGTCGAATAGCAAACAATTCGGCGGTAAAAACAGAAAAGGCAGAAGGGAGGGAAAACTCAGAGAGAGTATACGGTTGGGGGATATAAAAGGCTGCTCCAACGCCGTGTGCTGATTTTGATCCGTCAGTAAAAATGCTTACTTCCCTTATGTAGAGGGAAAGTCGAATACGTTTAGTTGCAAGAGGGGAAAGAGGAGTAGAATGTGTTAGACAAGAAAATGATTCAGAAGAAGATATAATTACTTGAGGACAAAAGGACTGACTGTCATAAGGGATAGAGTATAAAGGCAATGTGGGTAAACGGAGGAGCTCATCTTCTCTTGGTATAAGAGAACGAAATGCGGTATATAAAGCAGGGACACGGTTTCCACGGGGAGATTTGGAAGAATAATAAGAATGTAAAAGTCGTAGCTTGGGGATAAGCTGAGACCGGGTGACAGTAAAATGTTTGAGGACATACTTAGCGGCTATAGTCTGTCGCCGAATCTTTAAAGGCTGTTCACCGGCTTCTATTAATAAGGCATTGGTTGGTGTAGTTTTAAGTGCTCCTAAACAGACACGTAGTGCGCGGTATTGTATTGTATTTAAACGTGCAAGGGTAGTAGCAGAAGCGGTGTCGATAAAAAGAGCACAATAATCTAGCAAGGATCGAATAGTTGCTCTGTAAAGGAGAATAGCTGTAACGGGGTCAGCGCCCCAACTTCGACGGGTGATCGTACGTAAAATAGAAATAAAACGATCAGTTTTACGTTGAAGAGAGACCACATAAGGAGACCATGATAATTTGTGGTCCAATATGACTCCAAGGTAGGGATGCTGATTAACAAAGGGGATAGTAAGACGATCAAGAAGGGGAGGAGAACGGTTAGGTGCGCGAGTATGGGTAAATAGGATTGCAGCACATTTGGAAGGCGAGAGTGAGAAACCATGTTCATGTAACCAGAGACCAACCTCATGAAGGACACATTCTATTTTTCTCTTACACACATCAACACTATCATGTGATACGTATAAAACATAGTCGTCTGCGTAAGCTAAAACTCGTGCGTTCTTTGTAATTATACGTTCTAAATCTCGCATATAAAGCGCAAAGAGGATACCGCTTAGTATATCACCCTGTGGGACTCCATGCGAAACGTGTCTTCCTGGAAACGGGGGGTAGGGGGATTTGAGAATGAGAGTGCGAGAAGTATATAGGCGTTCTAATAGAGAAATAAAAGCAGAGGGAAAGCCAAGCGAATCAAGGCACGACCATAATAGATGTAAAGGAACGGAATCATAAGCGCCTTGAATATCAAGAAAAACAGTAATAGTGCTATGTTTACGATGTCTAGCTAGTAGGAGATCAGTCAACAAAATATTGAGTGGATCTTGTGTGCTACGTCCTTTAAAAAAGGCATACTGATATTTAGGAAGGATCTGATGTTTCTCCATAACCCAGAGAAGACGCCGTAGTAGAATTTTTTGAAAGAGTTTCCTAACACAGGAACTTAAAACAATGCCACGATAACTTAAAGGAGAAGAGGGATCTTTTCCAGGTTTAAGAATTGGGACTAAATGAAAGTTGTTCCACTGTGCCGGTACCTGTAAGGTGAGAAGGATATTATTAAAAAGAGAAAGTAAGACAAGAAGACCGGTATGGGGTAAAAGTCGGAGCATAGTGTAAGTGATACTATCAGGACCAGGAGATGTACGAACTACTTGTAAAACGGACTGTAATTCGGACAGTTGGATGGGTTGAAGTAAAACAGAAAATTGGGGGGATATGGGACGGAAAGAAGAAAAGGGAGGCGGAATTGTGAAGTCAGGTGTTATAGTATATAGAAAAGAAAGAAGGACATTAGGCAGAATAATCGAATGCGCAGGGTGTACAGAAGTAACACGGGTAAGTGCGCGAATGGCGTTCCAAAGGGATGTTGCAGATACGCGATGATTAAGAGAGGAGATGAAGGCCTTCCAAGACTCGCGTCTCTTTGCATTAAATATGCGTTTGATACATGCATTATGACGTTTCAATGTTAAATAATTAGCTAGTGTCATATTCTTACGATACAATTTAAATAAAGCTGTTCACCGCAGTATTAACTTGTGACATTCGTCGTCCCACCAATGTATTTTCTGATAAGGACGGGGGCAGAGGGAGGGGATAAATTTGAATGGATGGAAAGTCTCAACATATGAGGAGAGAATGCGTAGAAGGGTAGGATAGTCTAAGGTATTGGGCGTGTATTGAAGGAAATGGGTGTGAAGGAAACTACAATACGATTGTTTATCAAAATTTCGGAAAGACCGAATATTACTGAGCTGAGAGGGTGGGGATGAGGAAAAGGGTGGTTTACAAACACCAAAGGAAATAATAATAGGGAAATGATCACTCAGATGAGTGTCACTGAGTATATGCCACACGGTATTAGGAGTCATGTGGTCATGGCAGAGCGAAAGATCAACAGAACTAGGGAGTGAACCAGGAGGGGTGAGTCGAGTTGGGGACCCGTCATTTAAAAGGGTAAAGTGATGGGATTGAGTTGCCGTAAGAAAATTTGTCCCTTTAGATGTATCTTTAGAACTACCCCAGGCAGTATGGGAACAATTAAAATCACCAAAGAGAAAAACATTGTCTATGGAATCAAATTGGGTAAGGAAGCGGGACCAGTGAGAGGTAGAGATATAAACATCAGGAGGACAATACACATTGATGAAATATATATTTCGCACGATAATACCTAAAGCAAGAGTATTTGGAATGCAATGCGTCAGAGGAAAGGGGACATATGGAATAGACTTATGAATAAAAATGGCAAGGCCTTCACTTCCATTAGTATCAAGGCGTTCGACACGAAAATCAGGAAGATGAAAAAGGGTGTCTGCATAAAACCACGTTTCTTGTATTATAATGATGTTAGCACATGTTTCCTGAATTAACAGTTGAAGTTCATGTTTTTTATGAAAAAGACTTCTAGCGTTCCACTGCAAAACGCGTATCATATAGGGTAAGGATATGAGCGATGCGATCTCGTAGTTGATAAATTACCGGTGAAATGGGAGACTCTCCTCCCACATTCTGAAGAAGCAAGAATAAGATTTGTTGGATTTCGTGATGTACTTGGTTTCTTTGCATTAACAGTTGAGAGTCGTGGGATCGGGGCGGGTAACTAGGACCCGAAGTAGAGGGAGGTGATGCTGTGGGAAGAGAAGATGATGTTGTAGCAGGCGGAGGAGAAGATAATGGAACCCGGCCCGTAGAACCAGGGTCAGGGCGTACCAAGGCAAGATAACCAGTTCTATCATAACCCGGAGTCAAAGGCGGAGGGGCAGATTTCTGGATTACTTGTGTAAATTTACGTTTTCTAGAAAAATCTTGAACAGGGGAAGAAGAGACTTGTTCTGGTACCAGGGGGGGAAAATCCTGGGGGTGTTGAGACGGATGATAATGAGGGAGGGAAGTCTTGTTCTTAGCATCTTGAAATGAGATATGTTCCGTGCTCATGACCTTCTTTATCTCTTGTTGGTATTTGTGTTCCGGACAAGTTATTGCCCCTGTTGGATGTGGGCCTTTGCAATACACACATTTTGCAATTTGAGATGTACAATGATCGGTGGCGTGCTCCATTGAGCACTTTCCGCAGCGTGCTACCTGTGCACGACATTGGGCCTGTGTACGACCATATCGGAGGCATTTTCTGCAAAGAACAGGGGAAAAAATGAAAGGCTCAACATGCAAGTAGACTTGGAAAAGAGACACTTGTGTAGGCAACTTTTGGGCTCGAAAAGTAATTTTAATTGACCCAGTGGGGACATAACCAACACCATCATTGGAAACAATGCGACGATTGAGACGTTGTACTGCTTTAACCGGTACGGTTGAAGTAAGATAAAGTCGAATGTCGTCTTCAGAAAGGTTCTTATCCACATCTCGAATAATCCCCACACGAAAAATATTAGATGACGGGATGTATGCCTTAAGATGTAGAGATGTGAGCAGAGGGTGGCACAGAAAATCGTTGGCTTGGCCCGCATTATTAAAAATTATTTGTAGGCGATTACGACCTTTACGGGAGATAGACTGGACGGGAATATTACGTTCATAAAAATGTCTCCCAAGGGCCATAGGATGGAGTTGCCCTAAATTTTTGTTTTCCAGAGATTCAACGTACACAATATAAGGTCCAAGGTGTGAATGGGAATACTGTTCACGTTCCATAGGCGGCAGTACATTGACACCATTAGAATTAGAATTTTGTGATAATTGTGAGTCTGTCAAAATTGATTGAGTTTCCAGGTTTCCAGAAGATTCGTCTTGCATCCGAACTTCTTCCTCCTGCGCAACAACTAACTTATCTCCTAACAAAAGGCTTTCACCTCCACTGGAGGCAGCCATAATAACACACGGCACTAGCACTTAAACAAGAAAAAAGAATCCTCACAACCAAATACTGAAAACACGTAGCACACGACTAAGCGTATCGTAATGTGTAAGTATTAGGTAGCGACTGGAGGCACAAAGTTCTTCAAAATATACCAGTAAATAAACTTCAAACTATTTGCTGAAGTTCAAACAACACCTCTCACGGTTGCCAAGGAAAACAATGTGTGCACTTATGAGTGGCTCAAGTTGATTCAAAAATGGCCAGCAGATTAGCAGTCTATATTTTTAATATCGTTGATTGACTCACATTAGCGCTCGTAGTGGCGCTTAAGTGAAACAATGCATTGACTCACATTAGCGCTCGTAGTGGTGCTTAAGTGAAACAATGCATTGACTCACATAAGCGCTCGTAGTGGTAGAAAAAGGCGAACTGCTAATCTAATCGACCGGATATCGATGATTAAGAAAAAATGTAATTTTTAGGAATAAATAAAGGATATATTCTCATACTCATGTTCATAAAAAACAGAGCACGTTGAAAGACTAGGGATAGGAAGTTCATGTTCACGGGACCCGTGCGTAAGTATGTTCTGAAGAAATGATTAGCATTTGAACCATGTCGGTTCTCAGGTTCAAAGTCTACATCTCGGTGCACCACCACCGACTGGTAAAATGTGCCTGCGGTTCTCATTGTCGCTATAAACCGAAGGTAATGGATCAGTGTGACTTGAGAAGACGTGCAGGATGCCTCGCAGATTTATGCGAGAAGCGTACCGTCAAATGAGTGAGTTTGAAAGAGGGCGCATTATTGGCATCAGAGAACGTGATGCAACTATCTGAGAAATTGCTGCTCGTGTGGGACGAAGTGTGTCAGCAGTCCAACGGGTGTGTACAGAATGGTTCACAGAAGGCCATAGAACACGACGAGATGGGTCTGGTCGCACCCCCCAGATCACCCCTCCCCCCCCCCCCCCCCCCCGAGAAGATCGACACCTCATCCGAATGCCACTGCAGGACAGATCTGCGTTCTCCTCGGCTCTGGCACAACAGTGGAGAGTGTAACACATCGTACACTATCAGGAGTGACAGTCCGTCGCCGTTTATGAAGGTCTGTTTTACCGGCGCGTCGTCCACTTCTCCGCATACCTTTGACTAATGTGCATAAACATGCTAGACTGCAATGGTGTAAGGGACGAAGTCACTGGGGACAGGAATGGCAGCAGAAAGTGTTTTCGGGTGAATCCTGGTTCTGTTTGTTTGAAAATGATGGCCGCATTTTGGTTCGCCGCAGACAGGGGAAGAAGCATCACACTGACTGCTTTCGCACAAGACATACAGCGTCAACTCAAGGCCTTATGGTGTGGAGTGCTATTGTGTACAACCACAAATCACAGTTGGTGCGTGTCCAGGGCTCTGTGACCAGTTTGTCCTACGTGAATGATATTCTGCTACCCGTAGCCATATACCCTTTCTGCACGACACCTCAGACGCCATATTTCAGCAGGACAATGCGCGACCACATGTTGTTTCTTGTTGCCTTAGGATGTCAGATTGTTGCCCTGGCCCGCCCGATCACTGGAATTGTCGCCAATCGAAAATGTGTGGTTTATGGTGAAACGATGGATTCGGCGCTGTGACGCAATGCCAACCACCAATGATGAACTGTGGAACCAGGTGAATGCAGCATGGATGGCTATACCCTAGGACGCCATTCGCGCCTTATACGCGTCGACGCCATCACGCATGGAACAAATTATCAATGCCCATGGAGGACCCACTGCCTACTAGACAACAGGACACACGCTGAACCTAGGTGACTGAAGTGCTAATCATTTCTGCAGAACATACTAATGAACATGTCCTGTGAATATGAACTTCCTAACTCTAGTTTTACAAGGTGTTCTATTTTTTATGAACATGAGTGTATTTTATTTACCTAAAATTCGTAGCTCACATCCCCAGGATGTTTTAACATTGAGTTGCTTGCTTGAAGGGCAAGAACTGTGTTTGTTTCGCTGACTGATTTAATAAGAAATGTACTAACTTTATTGAAAACTAGAGAGAATCCTTACGTTTCGGAACCAAATCTAAGCGAACGGTAAATAGAATACAAAGAAATATGTTATATATCTGGTCTTTTACCACGTACACATAAAGGCCATTTTCCAAAGGATGTGAGAAATAAATGCATTTCCAAGAAAGTAAAAAATGTTTATTTGCAGAATATGAAGACAGTGTAAATGTTTTGAATTCTTGGTGCGAGAAACAGCAGTGTTTCGAGCACTGCGTAGAGACAGACCACTGTTTGAACATACGGAGCAATCCAGAAAGGAGTGAGACAAGGCTGCAGTTTGTCCCTTCTCCATTTCAGTGTTTATATACAACCGACGGTGAAGGAAATCAAATAGGAACTTGGAAAAGGAATCACAGTCCAAGAATAGGAATTCAAAGCTCTGAGATTTGCCGATGATATTATTTTATCTGAGTCTGCAGAAGGAATTGCTGAATGGTGTGGCCACAGTCTTGGAGAAGCAGTACGAGATCAAAAATAAATCCAGGACTAGAGTAATGGAGTGCAGTCGAACGAAGTCAGGTGTTGCAGGAAATGACGTCTTAAAGGCAGTAGATGATTATTGTAGAACTACTAATGATGGCATAAATAAGGAGGATATTAATAATTATTTTTTACAATTTGCTTTACATCGCACCGACACAGATAGGTCTCATGGCGACGATGGGATAGGAAAGGCCTAGGAATGGGAAGGAAGTGGCCGTGGCCTTAATTAAGGTACAGATCCAGCATTTGCCTGGTGTGAAAATGGGAAACGACGCAAAAGCATCTTCAAGACTGCCGACAGTAAGTTTCGAACCCAGTATCCCCCGGATTCAAGCTCACAGCTGTGCACCCCTAACCGCACAGCTAAATCGCCCGGTGGAACATAAAACGCAGACTAGCACAAGCAAGGGGAGCGTCTTTCTTAAGAAAAGACATTTGTTCACTTCGAACATTGATATAGGAATTGGAAGAGTGATTTTGGAGACTTTCGTCTGGATCGTGGCATTGTATGGAACTGAAACTTGGACGATAACTAGCTCACAAAGAAAAAGAGTAGAAGCTTTTGAAATGTAGTGTTACGGAAGAATGCTGAAGGTAAGAATGAAGAGATACTGAATCGAACTGGCGAGAGGAGATCGATTTGGCTAAATTTGACGATAATAAGAGATAGAATGATAGGACAGATTTTAAGACTTATTCAGTTGGTTTTGAGGGAAGTGAAGGCGGTAAGAACACTAGAGGTAGGAGCAGATGTAGGATGCAGCAGTTACGTAGAAATGAAAAGGTTAACAGTCCGGCTCCATAGCTAAAGGGTTAGCGTGCTGGCCTTTGGTCACAGGGGTCCCGGGTTCGATTCCCGGAAGGGTCGGGAATTTTAACCTTAATTGGTTAATTTCGCTGGCCCTGGGGCTGGGTGTATGCGTCGTCTTCATCATCATTTCATCCTCATCACGACGCGCAGGTCGCCCACGGAACTGCACCTGGCGAGCCGAACTTGTCCTCGGACACTCCCGGCAATAAAAGCCATACGTCATTTCATTTCAAACGGTTAACAGAGGATTGGGTGGCATGAAGTGTTGCATTAAATCAGTCTATGGACTGATGACTCGAACAACAACAACATAAACAACATATATCTTAGACAGTTATTATAACAGACCTGTTCTTGTATTAGAGTACTGAATTTTACGCACATCTTCATTATAGACTGTTATGCCTTTCAACGTTCAGTCTGCAAGCCTCTGTGAATTTACTAAATGCTGCGACAATCCTCTATTTGTAACTAGTTCTGTGCCCTTGTTTAGCTCTGTATCTCTTATTTTAATCGTTAGAAACCGAGTCTAACCACCGCAGCTTCCCATGGAATTCTATTTCGTTCTCCAAGTTGTTTCCAAGAAGTCCCTCGCCTGTCAAATGGGAGTGGGGCTCTGTTAAGACCACCATACATAGAAATCTACGCTATGCTACACAACCCAACGAAAAAAATAGCTCCAATGGAGTTATATGGAATGCCACACACGGACTGCTATGCAAAGCAACGCTAACCTAAGCCATGCCAAGCTAAATTTTACATATCGGTAAGGAGGCGATTATCATAGCGCATGTATACAATCACTTTTTTTTTTTTTTTTTTTTTTTTTTTTTTTTTTTTTTTTGCCCGGCATGGCCGGCATCTAGCAGTCGTTTTATGTGTGTTCGTGTTGCTTTCGTGAATTACGTCAATACAGCAGCTATTATATTGCTTAATTTTTTCTGTGCTTGTTCAATATGATGGAAGACAGACCAAAGGATAAAAGACTGATTGAAGAGATACAAAAATATACTTGTCTGTCAAATTATTCAAGAGATATACCAATGAAAGACAAACTGTTGGTAAGAAATAAATGAAACTCTGCAAATTGATTGTACGTATAATTTATTGTTTTTGCATATCGTATCGTGCATTCTATAATTTGGTTGCTTCATATTATTTTTTCTTTATATCATCCTCAATGATAATGTCATTTGTTTTTACGTTCCACGAACTATATTTTTTACGGTTTTCGGACAGGCCAATGTGTCGGAATTTAGTCCCACAGGAGTTGTTCTACGTGCCAGTAAATCTACCGATACGAGTCTGTCCTATTTGACCAACTTCAAAAACCACCGGACTGAGCCAGGATCGAACCTTCCAAGTTGGAGTCAGAAAGCCAGCGCCTCAACCGTCTGAGACACACAACCCGGCCTGAATCATTTTCACGAAACTGTTCCTGACTTAGATGAAAAAATAATTGTTCATCATTTCCATGCAATGCTTGAATCAAATGATGAGATTCACCATGAATTATTCTCCTTCCAGTTTCACGTACCGGTATGCAGAATATTGCCCTCTTTCTGTTTCTTTTCCTTTTTTCATGTTCCACGACAGCGACTAATAAACAAAGCTCCTCTGCAGTTAAAGGGCCATCTTTGACGGCTGCTTAGCCGACTTGATGCGTCGCTCTAGGTGGCTCCGCAGCGAGGGATCTAGTCGGCCGTGGTCTGTCTCACCATGTTGGAGAGTCGGAGCTTCACCCTCTACTATGACTGCGCTCGGAGTATTGAATCTGTGCGAGGTTTGATTTTAGGAACGCACTCCCTACATGAACATCTGCACAAAAATTAACGTTGCTCAACTTACGCAGTTTGGAAGAAATTTAAGAAGCCTAACGTATGATGCTTTTTCTCATTATTAGCAATATAATTTGAGTATTCCTTATCCTTCCCACATGTAGGTACATCTCCAGACAGAGGGAGGCAAGTCACTTGACGGAAGAGTTTGCCGGAAGTGACGATCCGTTTGGCAAACATGGTTCTTTGAGCCCAGTAATTGATCTGAAGCACATGTGTCCAGTTTACTTGTTTGCTTTTCCTAAGTTCATTGTGTGTGTGTGTGTGTGTGTGTGAGAGAGAGAGAGAGCCGTAATTGTAAACTATTTGTGAACCAGATCAGTCTGTGAATAAACAAAAAAAAAGGGAAAACCACTAACGTGTAGCGAGAATACGCGTGTGTTAAATATGTTTTCCAAATTTCGCGGAGAGAATTCTGCAAGTACTCTGGATGAAGTAACATGGGCAGTGGCCGATGTAACAGATATTTCTAAGGCGAGCATTTACCTTGCTAGGAAAGAATTTAAGGTTGACAGGAAACAGGTTAAGCCTAAGAAAACACATAAAGCGACAAAGCTAAGTGAAAATACAACAATTTTACGAAAAACATTATCCATAAAAAATGCATGACTTCTTTTTTTAAAATGAAATCTAATTCTTAATAAAATATTAATTCAGTTAATAGTGACGATATGTTGCCTTCCTTTTCTTGTGCAACTCTTCACAGACTTTTGAAAGTTATAAAATTATAAACGAGCATAATTTCTCTTTTCACCCTGTCAGTGTAAATGATGTAAAGCGTATTTTGAATTCAGTTAAGTCACAAGCTAAAGGAGCAGATAACATCCTAATAGGCTTTATAAAATAACATTATTGGCGCGGTCCTACCAATTATTACCCACATTGTAGACCACTGTCTCACCACAGGTACGTTTCCAACTGCATGGAAGGATGCTCTAGTAATCCTAATATTAAAGCATACCGGTACCACAGCAAATGCGCCATCTGATTACAAGCCTATTTCGATTCTTTCCCCACTCTCGAAAGTTCTAGAACGAGTTGTACAAGAGCAGCTAGTAGAATTCTTAACCAGGCATTCTCTTTTTGACCCATTGCAATCTGGGTTCAGAAAGGGACACACTACTACGACTGCACTTCTTCGGGTAACAGATGACATAAGACTAGCGATGGACAAACGGCAGGTGACGATACTGACACTCCTTGACTTTAGTAGTGCGTTCGACACGGTAAATATAGACATATTGTTATCCAAGTTCCGCTCTCTACATATCGGCCCGATAGCCCTAAATTTTTCAAGTCGTACTTTACAAATGGTCGCCAGTGCGTAGTTGTAAACAATCAAAGATCCCAATGTACTGTAAAATCATCCAGTGTCCCTCAAGGGTCGGTTCTAGGGCCCCTATTGTTCGTCTTGCATATCATTGACATATCCTCCTCACTTCAGTATTGCAACTACGACTTATATACTGATGATCTGCAGATATATAAACAATTTACATGAAACAGTTCAGCATATTAATTCGAATATTGAAAGGCTTACCACCTATTCTAAAAGCAACCACTTAATCCTAAATCCTCTTAAAACACGAGGTATTATCATAGGAAACTCTAAATTATTACATGTAATAAGTAATACCAACCCTGCTCCAATCATAATTAATGACATTGCTGTACCGTACCTTAAAGATGTAACTAATCTTGGAATCTCCATCAGTGAGAATCTGACCTGGAATGAACACGTAACAAATGTATGTAGAAAGGTTCATGCGGGCTCTGTATCCCCTGAAACGTCACAAGAATTATTTTCCTCAAAAACGTCAATGAAAATTAATCCAAGCACTGCGATCATATTCCCAATTTTAAACTACTGTGATACGGTACTAGTCAATCTAAATGCTGAACACGCATCCCTGCGACATGACGCAGGCTACGCACAAATGAACGAAGGAATTTTCACCTAATGACACTTGTTTTCCAAGAGCTCTCGACGAACTCTCCTACTTACCTATCTTCTAATTTTCGTTTCCTTCCCTCATTCCGTGAAATTAGTACCCATTCTGGGTCCCTACTTGAAATTACAGTAAATCGAACGAATTCCTACAATCATTCCTTTTTAGTTACTGCATCGAGACTCTGGAATACACTCCCAATGGACATTCGGCACCTTCTTCTCATAAATTCAAATCTGCCTGCCGGAAGTTTTTCCTGGGAACATATAACTGAGTTGTGTGAATGGCTTTTCTTCATCTATTATGCAGTTCAGTCATTATTCTTATTACTATATTTCCTATTTATAGTCTTATTAGTATTGTCACACTAATTATCGTACTGATATGTAACTTGGTCTTAGAATTATATGTCCGTAATATTATTTCTTTGTGGAATTTCTATGTCTTACTTTTATGTTTAAATTTTTAAATGTTATTGTTTATATTGGTTAAGTGAGCCCTAACTTCGCCACAAATGTTAAGTCAAGAATAAATAAATAAATAAATTAAGTGTCTCGAAATCGCCAGTGGGCAGTTATTGTAAAGAATGAGATAGTATTGTGAAGAAGAAAGTATTTACGTCATATTAAAAATTTCGTGAAGAGAATAGATCTATGTCTTTCCCTGATGAAACATGTGTAAATGCAGGGCTCGCTACTACGAAAATTTGGAAAGATGAAACTATAAAATCTAGTAAAGATGGATTTCAGGGGTAGGTTGAAATCTCCGTCTGTCCGTTTTCCACGTAGGAAATGAAAACAGTTTGCTCGAAAGATAAATATTTTGGAACAGGTAGTACTTCAGAATGCACGTGCTTGAGATTACTTTCTTCGACTCTCAAACATAGTGGGACAGACTGTAGTTTCGATTAACTTTTTATTCTTGATACAGCACGACATAGCTTGGCATTACTTAGCTTAGCGTAGCTTGTCTTAGGCCTGAGGCTTGCTTAAAACGTTCTTAGCGTGCTCTGTGAACATTCTTTGAAGAAGGATGCTATCTTACTTACACATAGTCCAAGAGAGAATCTCTCCTCTAACGGGTTGGGGACAGCCGGTGGATTGTGTAGTCCTAGCCGCCTGACTCAGAATATGTCCGAGATACCTACTGGTATCGCGACTCTCAGGACCACTTACTAGGCCACTCAGCCGTTGCCCACGGTTCACAAACTAGTAACCCACACAACCAACCCTCGTAATGTTACTATAAACATTATGCTTGTTGTTCAAAGGGGCCTAACATTTAAGGTCATCGGCCCATTTCCTATAAACAAAATAATTACAATAGGTGTCGTCCTTGTGCCTACGTCCTGTGAGTGGAGGCGATAGAATTCATCCAGGCGACCACGAGTCCCTTAGGTGAGCCCGGCACTGTTTGCCTTTCTTTGGCCGATACCTTCATTCTGACCTCTTACAGCTTCTCCTCCAATTAGTGCATGATAGCACACCCCCTCAGCTAGCGTGTCCGTCACTCTTCCGAATGACAGAGAAATCAGAAACCCATTACGTGAGTTTCAATTAACCTTATCGGTGGAACTGACTTGTTTAATTAACAACGAAAGCAATTCCGACTTTGTAGGTCCAGTAAGCGACTGGATTTGGGCTCCATTGTCCCAGGTGCCAAACGGATTATCCGGCCACTTGTGGCTTCCTACCTCAGACACACACCTGTTTCCTTAAATCTCTCCGCGTGGAGGCGGTCCCGTGCCTGCTGTAAAAGGCTTCAAACTTGGTAAGGGTGGGTAGGCGACCACCGGTCCGCGAGCCGACTCTGGCTTTGTTTCCAAATATCTGTGATAGGATCCTCGCTTTTATGTCTCGTATCTGACCTTCCGTGGTCAACACTTACATTTTCCGACCCCTACGAAGGCTAAAGAGTTTTCCATTCTCGTGCCGTTCGTACGCCTTCCATTTTATTTGTCAATACCATCATATTTTGAAATATACTAGCTCTTCCACTTTCTCTCTCATTAGTGAAAATAGATAACGATTGCCCAGTCATAGATTTTCTTAAAAATATAATCAGCTCTTTATTTAGTGTTATTAGAGGATGATTGTACAGTCCGACTCGTTGGCTGAATGGTCAGCGTACTGGTCTTCGGTTCAGAGGGTCCCGGGTTCGATTCCCGGCCGGGTCGGGGATTTTAATCGCTTCTGATTAATTCTTCTGGCTCGGGGACTGGGTGTATATGTCCGTCCCAACACTCTCTTCAACATATTCAGACAACACACTACACTACCAACCACCACAGCAACACGCAATAGTGCTTACATCCCTCCATAGAGGGTTGGCGTCAGGAAGGGCATCCAGCCGTAAAACAGGGCCAAATCCACATGTGCAACACAGTTCGCACCCGCGACCTCACAGGTGAGGGAAAAAGCGGCAGGAAAAGAAAGAAGAAGAGGATGATTGTACAGTTGTGCTTCCTCTTAAAACAATAATCACCACTACTAGTGTTAATAGAGGATAATTGTATAGTTGTACTTCCTCTCAAAGCAATAACCACCACCACTATTAGTGTTAATAGAGGATAATTGTACAGTTGTACTTCCTCTCAAAGCAATAACCACCACCACTATTAGTGTTAATAGAGGAAAATTGTACAGTTGTACTTCCACTTAAAACAATAATCACCACCACTATTAGTGTTAATAGAGGAAAATTGTACAGTTGTACTTCCTCTCAAAGCAATAACCACCACCACTATTAGTGTTAATAGAGGAAAATTGTACAGTTGTACTTCCTCTCAAAGCAATAACCACCACCACTATTAGTGTTAATAGAGGAAAATTGTACAGTTGTACTTCCTCTTAAAACAATAATCACCACCACTATTAGTGTTAATAGAGGATGATTTTACAGTTGTACTTCTTTAAACCACCACCACTATTAGTGTTTATAGAGGATGGTTGTACAGTTGTACTTCCTCTTAAAACAATAATCACCACCATTAGTGTTAATAGAGGATGGTTGTCCAGTTGTACTTCCTCTTAAAACAATAATCACCACCACTATTAGTGTTAATAGAGGATGATTTTACAGTTGTACTTCTTTAAACCACCACCACTATTAGTGTTTATAGAGGATGGTTGTACAGTTGTACTTCCTCTTAAAACAATAATCACCACCACTATTAGTGTTAATAGAGGATGATTTTACAGTTGTACTTCTTAAAACCACCACCACTATTAGTGTTTATAGAGGAAAATTGTACAGTTGTACTTCTTAAAACCACCACCACTATTAGTGTTAATAGAGGAAAATTGTACAGTTGTACTTCCTCTTAAAACAATAATCACCACCACCGTTATGGTTAATAGAGGATGATTGTACAGTGTACTTCCCCTTAAAACAATAATCACCACCACTACTGGTGTTTATAGAGGATGGTTGCACAGATTCGCTAATTATGGTATTATAGACTGATAACTCTTGATATGAACATAACATTTTTTGTATAGTGTTAATTTGGTTGTATTAACAACTATACATTGTCAGTTTTAGTCCGACCGGGCGAGTTGGCCGTGCGCGTAGAGGCGCGGGGCTGTGAGCTTGCATCCGGGAGATAGTAGGTTCGAATCCCACTATCGGCAGCCCTGAAAATGGTTCTCCGTGGTTTCCCATTTTCACACCAGGCAAATGCTGGAGCTGTACCTTAATGAAGGTCACGGCCGCTTCCTTCCAACTCCTAGGCCTTTCCTATCCCATCGTCGCCATAAGACCTATCTGTGTCGGTGCGACGTAAAAGCCCCTAGCAAAAAAAAAACGTTTTAGTCCGTGGCTGAAGATGACCCATAAAGGGGTCGAAACGTGTTCCATTGTAGAAGTGATTTGACATCATATTAAATGGTATTGAATAAGTGGAGCTTCATTTTAATTTCTTATTAATGTGAATGTTTGTCAATACGGATCATGTCGTACGAGGTTCCACACGAAATGTTCGCACCTGATACTAAATCAATCAAAACAGAGCCAGCTATTAACTCGTCAGTCTAACAATGGCAGAGCTGGGGGATCTACAAATACTCACTACATCAGTATTATATTTTGTTTTACAGAAAGCCTCAATGAACGACATATTTGTAAGGACTGTGTGTTTCTGTCCCACGCCGGCGGTATCAGATGTGTAAGGTCCACGGCCTTTCGTGAACCTTGTTTCTATTTTGCCCATAAATTAATTTTTCAGAGTGTCGGTTCACTTCCAATTTTTCCTCTGACTACTCATAACACAGGATGGTTCCCTCTTAAAGGAATGATCGCTAGAGCTAGGATTTTATTCCTTGCTGTGTAAATGTTGGAACAAGTTACACGTTCACGAACCACTAAGTTCCGATTGCTGTTATTGTTTGACTCATCCCTCCATACATTGGTTTGATGCAGCACTCCATGCCACCCTAACCTGCGTTAACCTTTTCATTTCTACGTAACTCCTGCATCCTACATCTGCTTGTCATATTCATACCTTGGTCTACCCGTATCGTTCTTACCCCCTACACTTCCCTCAAAAAGAAACTGAACAAGTCGTGGGTGTCTTAAGATGTGTTCTATCTCCTCCCACCAATTCGATTCAGCATCTCTTCATTCGATCTATCCATTTCACCCTCAGCATTGTCCGTCTCCGTAGTGTTATTAGCTGCCGTCCTCGAGGTTCCTGGTTCGATTCCCGGTACTGCCAGGAATTTAAGAATGGCATGAGGGCTGGTATGCAGCTGAAATGGTACATGCAGCTCATCTCCATTGGGGGTGTGCCTAAAAAGACCTGCACCACCTCAGGATGAGGGCACGAGTTTACCTTTACCTTCAGAATTGTTCTGTAACACCACATTTCAAAAGCTTCTTTTCTCTTTCTTTCTGAGCTAGTTTTCGTCAATGTTTCTCTTCCATACTAGCCTAAGATAAGCAATGCCAAGCTACGATGTTCTATGTCACGAATAGAAAGCTAATCTAAACAATGCTAGGCGGACTCAAGAGGAGACTTTTTTATTCGCTGCTGTCGTGAAAAGTTGAAGAAAGAAAAGAAACAGAAGGAGGAGAATATTCTGCATACGTGAAACTGGAAGGAGAATAATTCGTGGTGAATCTCATCATTTGATTGAAGCATTGCACGGAAATGATGAAGAATTAAATGTTTATTTCATCCAAGTCCGGAACAGTTTCATGAAACTTCCCTCTATCATTGAGAATGATTTGGACGGGCTGAGTGGCTCAGACGATTAGGCGCTAGCCTTCTGATCCCAACTCGGCAGGTGCGATCCTGCGTCAGTCCGGTGGTATTTGAAGGTGCTCAAATACGTCAGCCTCGTGTCGGAAGATACATTAGCACGTAGAAGAACTCCTGTGAGACAAAATTCCGACACCCCGGCGTCTCCAAAAACTAGCGCGACGTAAATCCAATAACACAATTATTAGAGTTAATTGCTTTTATGCTAGCCACTGAAATATTGAAGAGTCCAAACTGTTGTACTTCCTCTTAAAATAGTAATCATCAGCACCGTTAGTGTTTATAGACGAAGGTTACGGCAGAGCACGTTCTGTACGAATGCTTAAGAGCTAGGCTCGTTTAACTACTTCCTGAGCCAGCTCTTTTGTCTCCAAGTGGTGCTTCAAGTTCTCCTTTCACGTCCAGCGCGCTGCAGCTTGTCGCAGTCACTCTCACTGGATTCAGGATTACAGCAGTCGCATTGACCATCAGGAATTCCAACGGGCCTGTGTACCTAGAAAGTGACTGTGCTCGGAGTGGACTCGAACCCCAACGTCGGCAACCCTGAAGATTGTTTTTCGTATTTTTCCATGCCACACCAAGCGGTCGCTTCCTTCCGACTCCTAGCCCTTTCCTGTTCCATCGTCGTCGTAAGACCTATCTTTGTAAAGCGGGTTATAAAATAATGTACAGTTGTAGCCTTTCAGGCAAGCAACTCAATGTTGAAGCTACGAGTTTTAGGTAAATAAAATATAATAAAATATGAGAATATATTCTTTATTTATTCCTTAAATTTACAATGCTTTTCTTAATTATCGTTATCCGGTCGATTAGATCACCGGTCTTGACAATCGGGTCCATGCATGCACTGTAATCGGAGTAGTTACACAGCTCGACACGTGGCGCTCGCGGCCTATCTATTTGCAGTAGAAATGCATACTTCTTTATGTAAAAGATATTGACTTTGATTGTCGATTTATCGTAATTTAGAATTATGAAGAATGTTACATAGGTTAATACTGTTAAAATGATTAATCCTAAAGGCTACTTTCGTTGGTATTTGCCAAAATAATGTCGTGAAATGAAACTGCGGAGAGATGGAGTAGTCCAACTGACGTTCCTTTAACTATGAGGAATAATAGTAATCGCTTTTATTATCATGGCATTTAGATACAGAGCAGAACATACCACAATACTTTTGTCTTCTGATGATAACCTTGAGATTAAGAGTCATTGTTCAATTAGAGTTTTAAAATTCTTCAGGTGCTGCTCTCAGGAAAAGGGCTGGACAAAACATAAAAATGCTCGGTTTTTCTACATTCGTTGTATGGTTAACATAAGTGACTCAAACATGTTTAAATTTTAACTTCAATATAGGTATATAGTTTCACATTACATTTCATTCATATCTTTCATTAGAATTTTAAATACCGGGCGAGTCGGTCGTGCGGTTAGGGGTGCGCAGCTGTGATCTTGCATCCGGGAGATAGTGGGTTCGAACCCCACTGTCGGCAGCCCTGAAGATAGTTTTCCGTGGTTTCCCATTTTCACATCAAGCTGTACCCTAATTAAGGCCACGACCGATTCCTTCCCACTCACAGCCATTTCCTATCCCACCGTCGCCATAAGACCTATCTGTGTCGGTGAGACGTAAAACAAATAGCAAGAAAAGAAGAAGAAGAATTTTAAATAAAAATTCAGTGAGAGAAAAGTATTTTGAGTAAATATACTGTAAACTGTTCATTGCGCAGGTAACAACACTCCATACGTTGGCTTTACCGTCATAACCGTAATGGTTCTTACTTGTCAGTGTTTAAATGTTAAAGTTCAGATTCTCTTGGATAAAAATGTGTTGCTGTCATATGGCAAATACGACTCCGCCTAAATGACTATCCAATGAAAGAGAGTTTAGGGATAAAAAGATACCTAATTAGCGTAATTAGCTGCTACCCCCGAAGGCCCGGGTTCGATTCCTGGCCCTGCCACGAAATTTTAAAAGTGGTACGAGGGCTGGAACGGGGTCTACTCAGCCTTGGGAGGTCAAATGAGTAGAGGTGGGTTCGATTCCCACCTCAGCCATCCTGGAAGTGGCTTTCTGTGGTTTCCCACTTCTCCTCCAGGCAAATGCCGGTATGATGTACCTAACTTACGGCCACGGCCGCTTCCTTCCTCTTCCTTGTCTATCCCTTCCAATCTTCCCATCCCCCGCAAGGCCTCTGTTCAGCATAGCAGGTGAAGCCACCTAGGCGAGGTACTGGTCATCCTTCCCAGTTTCATCCCCCGACCCGAAGTCTCACGCTCCAGGACACTACCCTTGAGGTGGTAGAGGTGGGATCCCTCGCTGAGTCCGAGAGAAAAGCCAACCCTGGATGGGGTAAAGAGATTAAGAAAGAAAGAAGAGAAATACTCGAAAAAGAAATGGAAAACTAAGTTGAAAGTGCTAACTGCTTTGAGCCACTTCGTAGTTTTGCCCTGGTCCAACAGAGAATTCGTGAAATGTTAGTGTCCCTTTGCTCTTTTTTTCCTGTTCGAAATACAAAAAGGCACACATTAATGTCACAAATTCCAAGAGTTGTAAACACAATTTAGAAAACATAAACACCACACTACTTAATAAAAAATTAAACTCACTAGCGCATAACTATCAGCTCAAATTATCAAGCCAACAAGCATCTTATCGCGAACACATTGCCAACATTTACGACAGCAAAACAATATAAATAAAACTGGAAATGCGGCAATTTGCGGTGTCACTGCCTTCGTAATATACAGGCCGTACTGTAGAAAGCGCGCCCAGCCAATTAGCTGATCGATTGAGGCGAGCTAAGTGAATGTTACAAGTTGTACTTGTGAATGTAATCCATAAGGATTGGGGGCATTCTTAGGATAACTGTGACCGTTGAGAGACAAAAAATTATATTTAAGTATATTGCATGTTTTTTTTCCTTTAAATTTATCACATCAGCATTTACGTAAACAGCTGTTATTAAGATAATGAGTCCTCATAGTTTAGGTTAGGTATGGTATATTCACGTGGTGAGTAATGTAAATTCAAGTGACGTAATACTTCTCGTGTAATTTATTCATTTAATTGTTATCGTATAACACGTTTTTGTGGAAATATAATGTGGTACAAATTTAAATACAGTGTGCGAAAGTTCGCATTTGCCACAACGCTGAGAACTTGTGCGTACCACGGCGAAAATACAACTATACAAGTAAATATACATTAATATTTTCATTTTCTTCGTATAGGGGCAGGTAACCTTTATGTGAAACGAAAATTCCAACTGAAAAAATACCTATTACGAAGAATAAAGGTGTATGTTTCACACATTTTCCAGAGCTGATCATGAGTTCTGCTGTTGAATTTCTTGTTTCACAAATTTACAGCAGAGCGTTTAATTGTTGATACAGAACAGGAATAAAAGTGGACAGTAACCAATTGAACCTACATATGGTTATTTCTTGGGTTCGTAATGTTGAGTACGCGCTGCCTCTTCTCCCCAAAATTAATGCGAGTAAGAACCATTCCTCGGCGGTTTCCGTGAATGTGGGAAGTAACTAATACATCTGGATGATCAGTGCATTAATATTTAGGAAAATATGGGCTATTCCTAAACAAAAAACGATACAAATGTTTGCATAGAAGAAAGGATTTCAAGAAAGTCTTCGAAGGATAGTGCCAGAAGTGTCAAAAAAACTAAGAAAGCTATTGTATTTATGGCCATCTAGAGGTATAGAACTACAATTTATTATTGTTCGTTTGTTGTCTCCATATTTGTATTAATGCATAATAATTATTTGTTGGGTACATTGACGAGTAAAACACTGAAGCGTTGACCGCGTAGATCGCACTTCAATCCTACTTCTTCTAAAATTACATAGACCTGACTTACGAGTTATGATGCGATTGCAGGTTTTAGTGATCTCACTTGTAATATTAATACATTTGTAAATATTGCATAATTACAAAAGGTGCATTACACGGGTCGGACGGAGGAAACAGTTCGCCTCTTTGTGTGACGTCATCGGATGTACAGTACGGCCTGTACATCACGAAGGCAGTGGCGGTATACAGCTTCCTGTCAGTGAGTAGGGGGCCAGCGCTCCAGCGGCATTATGGTGAAACTTTCCAATTACAGCTTTATGCTGGGCTTCACAAGCGATTGTCAAGGCCGGTATAAGGAGCGTAGCGAGGGATCCAGTCGGCCATGATTAGATTAGCAGTTTGCCCTTTTCTACCGCTACGAGTGCTAATGTGAGCCAATGTATTGTTTCACTTAAGCACCACTACGAGCGCTAATGTGAGTCAATGCAGAGTTTCACTTAAGCCCTTATAACTACATTCAGTGTGGACATTTAAAAAAAATGAAAAAACGCCTGAGGGTTTTGAACCAAGGAACATACCGCAGAAATAAAAATATAAATAAGTTAATTTAGCTAGGATTTTAATAAAAAAGAAAACAAGTAAAGAAACAAGCGATTTTAGGCTTTTCCGGAACTGCATTTAGGCCGGAAGTGATTATCGAATTTTTGTTTGATTGATAGAGCTACCCAAGGCTCACAATGTGAAACCTTTCCGGACCGTTCAGCTCTTCAACTTTCGACACAATTGAGGAAATTGTTTAATTTACGTTTTTACTTTGCGAGGAAACGTTTTCAACATTAAAAATCTGTGCGCCAGATTTTTGAATTTCGCAAAACTAAGGTCACCAGTTCGATTTGAAGGGGTTCACGTATGATGTGGCAAGCAAAGACTCATCTAGCCTCATAGAGCGCTGATGGTGAACACATTCGCTCATCGCCATGTGGTGGGTGCGGCAACTTCAGCGTTGAATGCATGGTTAGCGCGTAATAATGTTTACAGCTTCTTGCGTGCTTTCATATTGAATCGTATAGGTTAGTGGATGTGAAGGAGTGATAATATATTGCCAGTTGATTTCAGTGAATAAGAGCTTTTGCCGTAGTTAAATTGATGGGCAATAACGGGAGTTAAGTTAGGCCTTGAGTCTGGAATGGAAAATTATTCAAGGATGGTGAACCCTATCGCTCATCGGTTGGTGCATGCATTTCAGTGGGTTTGGCAGACTGATATGTAATAGCAACTTCTGGCTCGGTGAGGAAAGCAACGGGAAACTACCTCGCTCCTCGTTTCCATAGTACTCCTCTTCAGTGATGCCTAGGCCATCTATGACAGCTGATGGCGGAGTTGTTGAGGATCCAGCCAGCCTTAGGGCTAAATACTGAACATGTATATAACTTTACAGTCATCGCATACATTATTCAAGACAATGACTATACTATTTTATGCCACATGTATTGTAATATAAAATAATGTCATTGTAGGCCTGGCTACCTACACAGAATTTCTAAGCTCTTCAATGATTGTGACTAGTAGGCTTCTACCACGTATAAATATAAGTTTTGAAGTCTTACGTCAGGTAGTCAGACTAAATATAACTGATAGGCCTGCACACCTAAAGTTCAAGCAAAATAAATAACACTGAACTCATCTATTCTTTATTGAAACAGTAATAATACGTATCACTCTCCTTCAGCTATCAGCTGATTGAGTACTTGTCTAAAACATTGCGGTTGGGCTGGACTTCGCCACGCTGTACATACAGTCACTGTTGTAACCGTCCAGGCTTCTCCAGCCCTACTAATTTAATAACATCATTTTACGCGATATCATTTGATATCAAGTTTATCCGCCATCGGCAATTATTCGTAATAACATATTTATTCAACGTCAATCATTTGTAATCAAGGCCTTTTGGAATCATATTGTATATATGATAACATTGTTTTATTATTTAAATTATTATATTATGTAGGATAGAAATTCATTATGTTGTAAATACGGTCAATATGTTGAGACATAGTTGTTTTCATTTCATCTCATATTTGTGTATACGGAGGGTTATTCTTGAAGCTGGGGATTTTGCGTGACTCATGGGTTTGGCGAAGGCAGTAAACAGCGACCCGCGCGCGAGGATTGCAAGCTGGACAGAGTACATCATCGCCACGCCTACTGGACATCAAGAAAGAAGAGAAGGGGAGATGATAATGCGATCTACGAATCAGATGTTTCGTTATATAGAGATCTGAGATTAAGTTGTTACCAAGAGTGGGGGAGCCCGGTGATATTATCAAGTGCGGAGCGAGATACTTGCGGATACTCCATCACTACTACTTCTATTGTGAACATCTACTTTGAACGACGTTATTTGATTTTTGAAACAGTGTGTGGTCGCTCCGCGACATAGTTAATTTTTGTACAATGTGTTGTCGCTTCAATACAGTACTCAGCTGCGGTAATGTTATCGGATCTGCGTGAGACGAAACAAGCTTACGGCTTGTGTTATATTCAGTAAATATTCTGGGCGAAGAACTATGTTTAGTTCAAGTCTACGGAATTTGGTACAAGTCTGTACCGTATAAATAGTATAGCTCAGTTGGATTGAGATTTCTACTAATATGGAAAAATTCATATCTCTGAATTTTCTCCTCTTACGATCAACGCTGATCAGTTTTTACAAGTATAGGGCCAATGTCTAATTTAGAGACTAGGCAATTAGGAAGTGTTAGTCCAGATAGCCCATACTACATCAGAGAAGGAAGGAAGGATGTCCATGGAGCAAATTCTACATTGAGAAGAAGAGAACGAGTAACCACGGAAACCAGATGACTTCAACGAAAGCTGCAATTGGTGAGCTTCAATTAGATAAAGTAAGCAATAGTAAATTCAGTAAAGTAAATTATAAATTCCTCCACGCTTTAAGGAACTTTTCCGATTCATCTCATTTTTTAGTATAATAAATTCATTTGTATTTTATATTGCGTTAATTTTCTTTCTTAAGCGATTTAAAATCCTACCCCTGTGATTTAAGTATAAGTCTCTATGCTAGTAAATATAAATTTTGGTTTACAGTTTTGTTTAAAACTGTAACCCTGGCGCCCAAACATCACATAGAGAAATGGGAAACCATGGAATGTTAATTCTTTCTATTTGCGTGACAATTTGCGGGCAAGCCACAAATAGTTTATTTGATATTCATGTGTCCCAAGATAATAACTTTCATCTCCCCAAGTGTTTTGATGAGGGGTGAACAGTTCCATTTGGCGCCCAATGTGGGGCTCGAAAACCATTAAGTATTCGTGGAAGGAAAGCAGTAAAAGTAGAATCTGTGTTTGTGGGGGTTAAGTGAGTGTCCATATAATTTGTATGTGTGATTTTGGGGGAATCATGGCTGCACAAGGTGAAAAAGACATGAAATTACGTAGCGAAACTTAGTAAAGGGAGGCGAGACGCTGAATTCTAGGAATGTTGTTGATGAAAGCATTGAAGTAGATAAAACTGTAAAGAGTGGTGGGAGCATGGAAAATAGCACAGAATCTGATGTAGCTAGGATAGAGGGCGAGAAAGAAAGTAATACGAATAGTGATAAGAATATTCAACAACTGTTTTTGATGATGCAATGGATATTAGAGAAAACGAACGAAATTAGTAAAGAAACGAATGAAATTAGGAAAGAAACGGGTGAAATTAGGAAGGAAACTGAAGGGATAGATGAAATTAGGAAGGAGACGTATGAAATTAGGAAGGAAACAGATGAAATTAGGAAGGAAGTAGAGAGAACGAAAACCGAAATTAGCAGAGAAATAGAACAGACTAAAACCGAAATTAGCAGAGAAGTTAATGCTAGGATGGATGCTTTCAATAGTAGTAGTACTCGAGAGCACACAAACTATCAACCACCACCCAGAAGACAAGAACACAATCACCGTGGTCAGTTTCAACCGAGACAACAACCTGTAGGTAATCAGTCACACCAGCAAAATAGGAATGTTCAGAGGGAACGCAATGTAGAGGAAGGTACAAGCCGAAATCAGGATACAAGGAGACAAAGTAATTTAAACTGATAGTAGACGGTAATGAGAGATCAGATTATCAGTCTTCAGTACATGTTGCGAGAGATTGTGTAATGACGCACATGGATTATGATCTCGATGTTAGAGATGAGTTATTACGGGAGGTGGAAATGGATCAAGTTGTAGTTGGTAGTAAACGTGAGAACCCCGTTGTTACGATCGTTATATGGAGGGCGCAGTATCAGGTTTTATTGGATTCAGGCAGTCAAAGATCATGTGTAAGTTCGAAGTGGTATGAGGACAGAAAGAAGGAGAATATTGAGATTGAGGAAATGCCTGTGAAATCCACATATATCGTCACTGCTGTAGGTAAAAGATCCAAGCAAATATGTAAACAAGTTGCCAACCTATTTGTATTAACGGGAAGTCGAAAATTCAGATCTGTCTTGTTATTCCGAATCTTATATTTGATGTTATCTTGGGATCTGACTGGCTAAGTTTATGCTCAGCTCGGTTAAATTACAATGAGGCGATAGTATATTTAAGGTGGGATAATGAGGATGTTAAAGTCACGTAGGATGCCGAAGTTCAGACGAAAGTGGAGGTTTGTAACATGTGGTGTGTTAATGAGGTTTCAAAAGATGAAGAAGAGAGAGCAGATTTTAAGTTGTGTGAAGTGTGGTTAGAGGAGAACCACGATGATGCTTTGAGAGAAGCGGTAGATAGTAGCAATTTGGAAGAAGGTCAGAGGGACCGATTGTTGTATGTGTTGAGAGAACACAAGGAAGTATTTTCATCGAAATCTGGCAAAACACATGTGTATAAACACTCATTTTCAGTGCTGGATAAAAGTATATTCGCTGGACCGAGATATCCGATACCACATAAGTATGCTAAAGCAGTAGAAAATCAAATTGAAGCTATGTTAGAGGATGGTATTATTGAAGTTTCGAGTAGTCTGTATGTCAATCTTTTATTGTATCCGATGAGAAAAGCGACAGGTCTTAGTTACAGTAAGATTATTAGTGACAAGTATGTTCAGGAATTAGGTACGCCTAGTAGGTTATTATCTGATAGCGGATCTCAATTTACATCGAAGAAGTGGAAGGCTGTGATGACAGAGTTAGGTATCACACATGTTTTTTCCTCAATTAGGAATCCGCAAGGGAATATGTGTGAACGCACGATGAAGGAATTAGGTAGGATGTCTAGATCTTTAGTTCATGACAAGCACACTGCGTGGGTTGGTTCTTTAGCGTTGATTGAGAAATGAATTAACATGGTTCAGCATGATAGTACGAAATTCACCCCATTAGAGGTTCATTTCGGCAGCAATCCAAGGAATGAGCTGACAAAAGTACTAGGTATTACACAGGAACCTCAGCGGGACTCTCAGATATATGTCAGATTAGCGAGAGAGAATTTGATTAAAGCGGCTGAGAAGCGTAGCAGACAGCAGAAACGTCAGGTGTTAGACGAATTTCAGGTAGGAGATTCTGTTCTGTTACGTGTTCCCATGCTCTCGTCCAGTGAAGAGAAGGTGACGAAGAAATTCTTTTTGTTGTATCAGGGTCCATTCCAGATTCATTGTCGGGTTGGTCCTTGTGCATACAGATTGAAAGATGGTAAGTAGTATAATGGGAGAGTTCGGCCGCCTCCTCCTCCTCCCGCGGGAAATATGAATTCTGGCGGGAAATTTGAATTTTGGCGCGAGATTTGAATTGGTAAACAAAGCCACGTGCTTTCTGACAGCTGTCATCGACAACAACGCATCGCTAACCTCACTGCTGCCATCTTGACGGGCCTAAACCTCAGTAGTGCCAACTTAACCTAACTAGTGCGAGGTAAACAAAGCCACGTGTTTTTTGACAGCCACGTGCTTTTCGACAGACAACAACGCATCGCTAACCTCAGTACTGCCATCTTGACGGGCGTAAACCTCAATAGTGCCAACTTAACCTAACTAGTGCGAGGTAAACAAAGCCACGTGTTTTTTGACAGAGATAAACAAATCCACGTGCTTTTTTGACAGCTGTCATCCGCCATCTTTAATCCAGAGAGCACCGTGTTGCCCTCTCTAGCTACTTACCTTTGAAATGTGGTACGTCACAGCTGTCATCCGCCATCTTGCATCCGAAACCTCAGTGCTGCAGTCTTTAGCTAGATACCTTTGAAATGTAGCGGTGGCAAATTCTTTATGCTCTTGTTTGGAAACAAAGCCACGTGCAGCTGTCATCCGCCATCTTTAATCCATAGAGCACCGTGCTGCCCTCTTTAGCTACTTACCTTTGAAATGTGGTACGTCACAGCTGTCATCCGCCATCTTGCATCGCAAACCTCAGTGCTGCACTCTTTAGCTGAAATGTAGTGGCGACAAATTCCACGTGCTCTTGTTTGGAAACAAAGCCACGTGCAGCTGTCAACCGCCATCTTTAATCCAGAGAGCACCGTGCTGCCCTCTTTAGCTACTTACCTTTGAAATGTGGTACGTCACAGCTGTCATCCGCCATCTTGCATTGCAAACCTCAGTGCTGCACTCTTTAGCTAGATACCTTTGAAATGTAGTGGCGGCAATTTGAAAAATTCTTTATGCTCCTGTTTGGAAACAAACCTATGCGCTATTTTGTCAGCTATCATCCGCCATCTTTAATCTAGAGAGCACCGTGCTGCCCTTTATGTGGTGGTGGTAAATTCTACACGCTCTTGTTTGGAAACAAACCCATGTGCTTTTCTGACAGCTGTCAACCGCTAGAGAGCACCGTGCTGCCCTCTTTATGCCGGTGGCAATATCTACGTGCTTTTTGACAGGTGTCATCCGCCATCTTTAATCAAGAGAGCACCGTGCTGCCATCCTTAGCTAGATACCTTTGAAATGTGATGGCGGAAAATTCCACGTGCTCTTGTTTAGTAAACAAAGCCACGTGCTTTTTCTTGACAGCTATCATCCGCCATCTTTAATCAATAGAGCACTGTGCTGCTATCATGCGGGTAATTTCGTCAGCTGTCATCCACCATCTTTAATCTACAGAGCGCCGTGCTGCTCTCTGTAGTAGCGGGCAATTTGAAAAGTTCTGTTACTTGTCATCCGTCATCTTTAATCAACAAAGCATCGTACTGCTATCTTTAGCTACATACATTTAACATGTGGTGGCGGATAATTTGAAAATAAAAAACCTTCCGTTAGCTATCATCCGCCATCTTTATTCAACAGAACATCGTGCTGCTATCTCTAGCTACATACATTTAACATGTGGTGACGGTAATTTGAAATTCTATCTAGATGCCATCTTTAATCAACAGAGCACCGTGCTGCTATCCCTTTGAATTGTGGTGACGGATAATTTGAAATTCCGTTAGCTATCATTCGCTAACCTAACCTCTCATCTACTATCTTGAAGGAGATTATACGACACCTCCTCTACCTCCTGCTCCTCCTTCTCCTCCTCCGCCTCCTCCTCCGCCTCCTCCTCCTCCTCCCCTACCACCTCCGCCTCCTCCTCCTCTGTCAAGACATAACTTTATCGAACACGCATCGCGAAGGCAAGAGTGTGCAGCGATATGCATGTTTAGACTTGCGGATTACGAAAGAAACATAACAAGACTTGAAACGAACACTGCACTCGATGTCGTTAACTTCAACATGTGATTAAAACATTGTCTGGTGTGTTCAGAACACTACATAAGTAGAATCGAACGCTGTACAACATGTTAGGGGATACCTTTGTTCTAAGAAGATCAGATTGAAACATAACAAGACTAGAATTGAACACTGCACTCGATGTTGTTAACCTTAACATGTGATCAGAACATTGATTGATGTGTTCAGATCACTAAACAAGTAGAACCGAACACTGTACAACATGTTAGGGGATACCTTTGTTCTAAGAAAATTAGATTGCAAAATAACAAGACTAGAATCGAACACTACACTCGATACAACATGTGATCAGAACATTGATCGATGTGTTCAGATCACTAAACAAGTAGAACCGAACACTGTACAACATGTCAGGGGATAGCTTTGTTCTAAGAAAATTAGATTGAAACATAACAAGACAAGAACCGAACACTGTACAACATGTTAGGGGATACCTTTGTTCTAAGAAGATCAGATTGAAACATAACAAGACTAGAATTGAACACTGCACTCGATACAACATGTGATCAGAACATTGATTGATGTGTTCAGATCACTAAACAAGTAGAACCGAACACTGTACAACATGTTAGGGGATACCTTTGTTCTAAGAAGATCAGATTGAAACATAACAAGACTAGAATCGAACACTGCACTCGATGTCGTTAACCTTAACATGTGATCCGATACAACATGTTAGGGGATACCTTTGTTCTAAGAAAATTAGATTGAAACATAACAAGACTAGAATTGAATTACTCTTTTTTTTCTCGAAACACACACACACACACACGGATAAGAATGTTCCGAGATACTACATACTTACATGTTTTTAAAAAATAGGGGGATGAAAGATCATAAATTATATGTACACATGCTGTCTCCTCCAAGTTGTAAGACGAAATAGACGCAGTACTGCGAGTTTCCGCTCTAGCTGGCGAACGGAAGTAGCATGGTATCTCAGCAAAAAATATACACTGACTGACAGAGCAAATGCAACACCAAGAAGGAGTGGTTCGAAAGGGATGAAAGTTGGGGAAAAAACAGAGACGGCACGGACGAATAATTGATGTTTATTTCAAACCGATATGCAGGTTACACAATGCGCACGGCATCGACTCAGTAGGATGTAGGACCACCGGGAGTGGCGATGCACGCAGAAACACGTCGAGGTACAGAGTCAATAAGAGTGCGGATGGTGTCCTGAGGGATGGTTCTCCATTCTCTGTCAACCATTTGCCACAGTTGGTCGTCCGTACGAGGCTGGGGCAGAGTTTGCAAACGCTTCCAATGAGATCCCACACGTGTTCGATTGGTGAGAGATCCGGAGAGTACGCTGGCCACGGAAGCATCTGTACACCTCGTAGAGCCTGTTGGGAGATGCGAGCAGTGTGTGGGCGGGCATTATCCTGCTGAAACAGAGCATTGGGCAGCCCCTGAAGGTACGGGAGTGCCACCGGCCGCAGCACATGCTGCACGTAGCGGTGGGCATTTAACGTGCCTTGAATACGCACTAGAGGTGACGTGGAATCATACGCAATAGCGCCCCAAACCATGATGCCGCGTTGTCTAGCGGTAGGGCGCTCCACAGTTACTGCTGGATTTGACCTTTCTCCACGCCGACGCCACACTCGTCTGCGGTGACTATCACTGACAGAACATAAGCGTGACTCATCGGAGAACACGACGTTCCGCCATTCCATCATCCAAGTCGCTCTAGCCCGGCACCATGCCAGGCGTGCAAGTCTATGCTGTGGAGTCAATGGTAGTCTTCTGAGCGGTCGCCGGGAGTGCAGGCCTCCTTCAACCAATCGACGGGAAATTGTTCTGGTCGATATTGGAACAGCCAGGGTGTCTTGCACATGCTGAAGAATGGCGGTTGACGTGGCGTGCGGGGCTGCCACCGCTTGGCGGCGGATGCGCCGATCCTCGCGTGCTGACGTCACTCGGGCTGCGCCTGGACCCCTCGCACGTGCCACATTTCCCTGCGCCAAACATCTTCGCCACAGGCGCTGCACCGTGGACACATCCCTATGGGTATCGGCTGCGATTTGACGAAGCGACCAACCTGCCCTTCTCAGCCCGATCACCATACCCCTCGTAAAGTCGTCTGTCTGCTGGAAATGCCTCCGTTGACGGCGGCCTGGCATTCTTAGCTATACACGTGTCCTGTGGCACACGACAACACGTTCTACAATGACTGTCGGCTGAGAAATCACGGTACTAAGTGGGCCATTCGCCAACGCCGTGTCCCATTTATCGTTCGCTACGTGCGCAGCACAGCGGCGCATTTCACATCATGAGCATACCTCAGTGACGTCAGTCTACCCTGCAATTGGCATAAAGTTCTGACCACTCCTTCTTGGTGTTGCATTTGCTCTGTCAGTCAGTGTATATATATATATATATACGCGTGAGCTTACATACACGCAAGTCAGACACAATGATGGATACCGCGATTCAAATCCTGGCAACGTATGCTGTCAGGAAGGGCATCCGGCGAGCATCTAGCTGTAGATCCCCGATTCTCGTGTTAAAAAGAGCATCTAGTTGTAAAACAGATTCTTAATCCTAGTTCTTTGACGTCAGGAGGGGCAACCGGCCGAAAACAATAGTGTATGATGTAAGAGGCTAGATACTGCCAGTTTTGTGTCAGGAAGGGTGACTAGTCTTAAAACAAATTCTTGCGATTTAAAATCTCGCGTCAGGAAGGGCATCCGGCTGTAAAACAATAGTTCATGATACAGCGATTTAAAATCTAAGAAGAGCATCTAGCTGTAGATCTCCGATTCTCGTGTTAAAAAGAGCATCTAGTTGTAAAACAGATTCTTAATCCGAGTTCTTTGACGTCAGGAAGAGCAACCAGTCGAAAACAATAGTGTATGATGTAAGAGGCTAGATACTGCCAGTTTTGCGTCAGGAAGGGCACCTAGTCTTAAAACAAATTCTTGCGATTTAAAATCTCGCGTCAGGAAGGGCATCCGGCTGTAAAACAATAGTTCGTGATACAGCGATTTAAAACCTAAGAAGAGCATCTAGCTGTAAATCCCCCATTCTCGTGTTAAAAAGAGCATCTAGTTGTAAAACTGATTCTTAATCTGAGTTCTTTGACGTCAGGAAGGGCAACCGGTCGAATACAATAGTGTATGATGTAAGAGGTTAGATACTGCCAGTTTTGCGTCAGAAAGGGCAACTAGTCTTAAAACAAAACAGATTCTTAATCCTAGTTCTTTGACGTCAGGAAGGGCAACCGGTTGAAAACAATAGTGTATGATGTAAGAGGCTAGATACTGCCAGTTTTGTGTCAGGAAGGGTAACTAGTCTTAAAACAAATTCTTGCGATTCAAAATCTGAGTTCTGCGTCAGGAAGGGCATCCGGCCTTAAAACAATAGTTCGTGATACAGCGATTTAAAATCTAAGAAGAGCATCTAGCTGTAGATCCCCGATTCTCGTGTTAAAAAGAGCATCTAGTTGTAAAACAGATTCTTAATCCGAGTTCTTTGACGTCAGGAAGAGCAACCAGTCGAAAACAATAGTGTATGATGTAAGAGGCTAGATACTGCCAGTTTTGCGTCAGGAAGGGCACCTAGTCTTAAAACAAATTCTTGCGATTTAAAATCTCGCGTCAGGAAGGGCATCCGGCTGTAAAACAATAGTTCGTGATACAGCGATTTAAAACCTAAGAAGAGCATCTAGCTGTAAATCCCCCATTCTCGTGTTAAAAAGAGCATCTAGTTGTAAAACTGATTCTTAATCTGAGTTCTTTGACGTCAGGAAGGGCAACCGGTCGAATACAATAGTGTATGATGTAAGAGGTTAGATACTGCCAGTTTTGCGTCAGGAAGGGCAACTAGTCTTAAAACAAAACAGATTCTTAATCCTAGTTCTTTGACGTCAGGAAGGGCAACCGGTTGAAAACAATAGTGTATGATGTAAGAGGCTAGATACCGCCAGTTTTGTGTCAGGAAGGGTAACTAGTCATAAAACAAATTCCTGCGATTTAAAATCTTAGTTTTGCGTCAGGAAGGGCATCCGGCTGTAAAACAATAGTTCATGATACAGCGATTTAAAATCTAAGAAGAGCATCTAGCTGTAAAACCCCGATTCTCGTGTTAAAAAGAGCATCTAGTTGTAAAACAGATTCTTAATCCCAGTTCTTTGACGTCAGGAAGAGCAACCAGTCGAAAACAATAGTGTATGATGTAAGAGGCTAGATACTGCTAGTTTTGCGTCAGGAAGGGCAACTAGTCTTAAAACAAATTCTTCTGATTTAAAATCTCGCGTCAGGAACGGCATCCGGCTGTAAAACAATAGTTCATGATACAGCGATTTTAAATCTAAGAAGAGCATCTAGCTGTAAATCCCCCATTCTCGTGTTAAAAAGAGCATCTAGTTGTAAAACAGATTCTTAATCTGAGTTCTTTGACGTCAGGAAGGGCAACCGGTTGAAAACAATAGTGTATGATGTAAGAGACTAGATACTGCCAGTTTTGCGTCAGGAAGGCAACTAGTCTTAAAACAAATTCTTGCGAATTAAAAATCTTAGTTTTGCGTCAGGAAGGGCATCTGGCTGTAAAACAATAGTTCGTGATACAGCGATTTAAAATCTAAGAAGAGCATCTAGCTGTAAAACCCTGATTCTCATGTTAAAAAGAGCATCTAGTTGTAAAACAGATTCTTAATCCCAGTTCTTTGACGTCAGGAAGGGCAACCGGTCGAAAACAATACTGTATGATGTAAGAGGTTAGTACTGCTATTTAAAATCCTAGGAGAGCATCCAGTTGTAAGACAGATTCTTGTGATTTAAAATCTCGCGTCAGGAAGGGCAACCGGTCGAAAACAATAGTGTATGATGTAAGAGGCTAGATACTGCTTTTTAAAATCCTAGAAGGGCATCCTGTTGTAAAACGGATTCTTGTGATTTAAAATCTCGCGTCAGGAAGGGCAACCGGTCGTAAAACGAATTCTTGCGATTTAAACTCATGCGTCAGGAGGAGGCACTCGGCTTTAAAACATATTTTTTATCCCGGCCCTGCTACGTTAGGAACCACATCTAGCTGTAAAAACAGGAGCTTCAAACATTTACAGTTTTAAGCTTTAGGAACGGGTTATGGGTTACATTTTTTGTTCTACTGCATAGAACACTATCTTTGAAGTTGTATCGGCGCAGTCATTCAGAGCGAGGTATGGAATGCTTGTGTTGGCTGAAATTGTACACTCGGCTTCCGGCTATAGTAACCTTGAACGAAAACACTGCATGCTGATGGGCGACTTGTAACTCACGTAGCCCGTGTAAGCTCCTAACATAAATTATCATGATTGTACGGAGAGGTTAAAACACACAGTGCCAGCATATAGCCCCCTCCTATAGAAAGAGCCTGCACGGCGCCGGCATGTAGGCTACTCCAGTTGAAGGAGCCTGTACAAGGTTTAACACCCCTCCATCAACAGCCCTTACTTAACGCTAGCTTTTTTTTGGCACACCCGCCTCTTAGATTATACACCATAGTTTTACGACCGGTTACCCTTTCTGACTAGGATTTTAAATCGCAGTATACGCGATAAATTTGTTGTAGCGGGTTTTATAACTAGATGTCCCGGTACCGGCACATAGCCTACTCCTACCGAAGAAGAGTGCACACAGCTTATTGCCTCCATCCGACAAATGAATCACCCTCAACGTCTTGTACTCAAAATCATTTTCGAAGGAGTCTGCACAAGGTTTAACGCCCCCATCAACAGCCCTTACTTAATGCTGGCTTTTTTACACACCACGCCTCTTAGATCATACACCATAGTTTTACGACCGGTTACCCTTCCTGACTAGAATTTTAAATCGCAGTACACGCGATAAATTTGTTGTAGCGGATTTTATAACTAGATGTCCCGGTACCGGCACATAGCCTACTCCTACCGAAGAATCCTGCACAAGGCTTATTGCCCCCATCCGACAGATGAATCACCATCAACGTCTTGTACTCAAAATCATTTTCGAAGGAGTCTGCACAAGGTTTAACGCCCCCTATCAACAGCCCTTACTTAATGCTAGCTTTTTTGCACACCCCGCCTCTTAGATCATACACCATAGTTTTACGACCGGTTACCCTTCCTGACTAGGATTTTAAATCGCAGTATACGCGATAAATTTGTTATATCGGGTTTTATAACTAGATATCCAAGTGCCGGCACATAACCTACTCCTACCGAAGAAGCCTGCACAAGGCTTATTGCCTCCATCCGACAGATGAATCACCATCAACGTCTTGTACTCAAAATCATTTTCGATCCTGTTGAAGGAGCCTGTACAAGGTTTAACACCCGCCATCAGCAGCCCTTACTTAATGCTGGCTTTTTTGCACGCCCTCGAAACTACCTAAGAATGTAATATACTACCGCAGGGAGAGGGTAAAACCCAGTGCCGGCACATAGCCTACTCCTACCGAAGAAGCCTGCACACAGCTTAACGCCCCCATCCGACAAATGAATCGCCCTCAACACTCTTGTACTCACAATCATTTTCGAAGGAGTCTGCATAAGGTTTAACGTCCCCATCAACAGCCCTTACTTAATGCTGGCTTTTTGCACACCCCGCCTCTTAGATCATACACCATTGTTTTACGACCGGTTACCCTTCCTGACTAGGATTTTAAATTGCAGTATACATGATAAATCAGTTGTAGCGGGTTTTATAACTAGATATCCCAGTGCCGGCACATAGCCTACTCCTACCGAAGAAGCCTGCACAAGGCTTATTGCCTCCATCCGACAGATGAATCATCATCAACGTCTTGTACTCAAAATCATTTTCGAAGGAGTCTGCACAAGGTTTAACGCCCCCCTATCAACAGCCCTTACTTAATGCTGGCTTTTTACACACCCCGCCTCTTAGATCATACACCATAGTTTTACGACCGGTTACCCTTCCTGACTAGGATTTTAAATCGCTGTATACGTGATAAATTTGTTGTAGCGGGTTTTATAACTAGATGTCCCGGTACCGGCACATAGCCTACTCCTACCGAAGAAACCTGCACACAGCTTAACGCCTCCATCCGACAAATAAATCACCCTCAACACTCTTAAATCATTCCCGCTACTTCGGGAGATAGCAGGTTCGAGCTTTTACTGACGGAATCCGTACAAAAAATAGCAAATGCCAGGCGAGGGACCTGCGCGATCGTCATAACATGATCTAGCCGGATGCCCTTCCTGACGGCATAAGTTGTCAGGATTTGAATCGCGGTATCCATCATTGTGTCTGACTTGCGTGTATGCAAGCTCACGCGTATTTTTTTGCTGAAATATCATGCTACTTCCGTTCGCCAGCTAGAGCGGAAACTCGCAGTACTGCGTCTATTTCGTCTTACAACTTGGAGGAGACAACATGTGTACATATAATTTATGATCTTTCATCCCCCTATTTTTTTTAAAAACATGTAAGTATGTAGTATCTCGGAACATTCTTATCCGTGTGTGTGTGTGTGTGTGTGTGTGTGTGTGTGTTTCGAGAAAAAAGAGTAACGTGTATCAGTGTTCTAGTCGTGTTGCCATTACTAAGCGAGTGACCCGAGCGAGTTGGCTACGCAGTGTGCTTTCTTGATTTTCGTATGACATATATCAGTGTATTTGCAATTACTAAGCGTCTTAGCAGTGTGATGAACGAGTTAGCTACGCGGTATAGATTTTTATTTTCGTACTAAGCAAATCATTTGAAGTGTTGCCGAGTTAGCTATGCAATATGTGCACAGTGTGTTTTTGATTTTCATACTAGGCAAGTGATAGGCGAGATAGCTATGCGATATGTGCACAGTGTGTGTTTTTGATTTTTACACTAGGTAAATCATTGAAGTTGTACTTTTGCTCTGAACACATCAAACAATGTTCTTACAGTGTTCGATTCTAGTCTTGCTATGTTTCAATCTAATTTTCTTAGAACAAAGGTATCCCCTAACATGTTGTATCGGATCACATGTTAAGGTTAACGACATCGAGTGCAGTGTTCGATTCTAGTCTTGTTATGTTTCAATCTGATCTTCTTAGAACAAAGGTATCCCCTAACATGTTGTACAGTGTTCGGTTCTACTTGTTTAGTGATCTGAACACATCAATCAATGTTCTGATCACATGTTGTATCGAGTGCAGTGTTCAATTCTAGTCTTGTTATGTTTCAATCTGATCTTCTTAGAACAAAGGTATCCCCTAACATGTTGTACAGTGTTCGGTTCTAGTCTTGTTATGTTTCAATCTAATTTTCTTAGAACAAAGCTATCCCCTGACATGTTGTACAGTGTTCGGTTCTACTTGTTTAGTGATCTGAACACATCGATCAATGTTCTGATCACATGTTGTATCGAGTGTAGTGTTCGATTCTAGTCTTGTTATTTTGCAATCTAATTTTCTTAGAACAAAGGTATCCCCTAACATGTTGTACAGTGTTCGGTTCTACTTGTTTAGTGATCTGAATACATCAATCAATGTTCCGATCACATGTTAAGGTTAACAACATCGAGTGCAGTGTTCAATTCTAGTCTTGTTATGTTTCAATCTGATCTTCTTAGAACAAAGGTATCCCCTAACATGTTGTACAGCGTTCGATTCTACTTATGTAGTGTTCTGAACACACCAGACAATGTTTTAATCACATGTTGAAGTTAACGACATCGAGTGCAGTGTTCGTTTCAAGTCTTGTTATGTTTCTTTCGTAATCCGCAAGTCTAAACATGCATATCGCTGCACACTCTTGCCTTCGCGATGCGTGTTCGATAAAGTTATGTCTTGACAGAGGAGGAGGAGGCGGAGGTGGTAGGGGAGGAGGAGGAGGAGGCGGAGGAGGAGGAGGAGGAGCAGGAGGTAGAGGAGGTGTCGTATAATCTCCTTCAAGATAGTAGATGAGAGGTTAGGTTAGCGAATGATAGCTAACGGAATTTCAAATTATCCGTCACCACAATTCAAAGGGATAGCAGCACGGTGCTCTGTTGATTAAAGATGGCATCTAGATAGAATTTCAAATTACCGTCACCACATGTTAAATGTATGTAGCTAGAGATAGCAGCACGATGTTCTGTTGAATAAAGATGGCGGATGATAGCTAACGGAAGGTTTTTTATTTTCAAATTATCCGCCACCACATGTTAAATGTATGTAGCTAAAGATAGCAGTACGATGCTTTGTTGATTAAAGATGACGGATGACAAGTAACAGAACTTTTCAAATTGCCCGCTACTACAGAGAGCAGCACGGCGCTCTGTAGATTAAAGATGGTGGATGACAGCTGACGAAATTACCCGCATGATAGCAGCACTGTGCTCTATTGATTAAAGATGGCGGATGATAGCTGTCAAAAAAAGCACGTGGCTTTGTTTACTAAACAAGAGCACGTGGAATTTTCCGCCATCACATTTCAAAGGTATCTAGCTAAAGATGGCAGCACGGTGCTCTCTTGATTAAAGATGGCGGATGACATCTGTCAAAAAGCACGTAGAATTTGCCACCGGCATAAAGAGGGCAGCACGGTGCTCTCTAGCGGTTGACAGCTGTCAGAAAAGCACATGGGTTTGTTTCCAAACAAGAGCGTGTAGAATTTACCACCACCACATAAAGGGCAGCACGGTGCTCTCTAGATTAAAGATGGCGGATGATAGCTGACAAAATAGCGCATAGGTTTGTTTCCAAACAGGAGCATAAAGAATTTTTCAAATTGCCGCCACTACATTTCAAAGGTATCTAGCTAAAGAGTGCAGCACTGAGGTTTGCGATGCAAGATGGCGGATGACAGCTGTGACGTACCACATTTCAAAGGTAAGTAGCTAAAGAGGGCAGCACGGTGCTCTATGGATTAAAGATGGCGGATGACAGCTGCACGTGGCTTTGTTTCCAAACAAGAGCATAAAGAATTTGCCACCGCTACATTTCAAAGGTATCTAGCTAAAGACTGCAGCACTGAGGTTTCGGATGCAAGATGGCGGATGACAGCTGTGACGTACCACATTTCAAAGGTAAGTAGCTAGAGAGGGCAACACGGTGCTCTCTGGATTAAAGATGGCGGATGACAGCTGTCAAAAAAGCACGTGGATTTGTTTATCTCTGTCAAAAAACACGTGGCTTTGTTTACCTCGCACTAGTTAGGTTAAGTTGGCACTACTGAGGTTTAGGCCCGTCAAGATGGCAGTACTGAGGGTAGCGATGCGTTGTTGTCTGTCAAAAAGCACGTGGCTGTCAAAAAACAAGTTTCTTTGTTTACCTCACACTAGTTAGATTAAGTTGGCACTACTGAGGTTTAGGCCCGTCAAGATGGCAGCAGTGAGGTTAGCGATGCGTTGTTGTCGATGACAGCTGTCAAAAAGCACGTGGCTTTGTTTACAAATTCAAATCTCCCGCCAAAATGCAAATTTCCCGCCAGAATTCAAATTTCCCGCGGGAGGAGGAGGAGGCGGCCGAACTCTCCCATTATACTACTATGGTAATCGTGTCATTTTGGGCACTTATAATATTCGCTCTCTGAGACGATATATTTCTGCGAATTAAGTGTAATGTCTCCCCAATGTTGTTTTGACAACATTAAATGTACTTGAGTTAGAAAACGTGAATTCATGTCTAGGTTGTGAACCTAGACCTGACACCATTGTAGAAGCCATGAGTAATTTGGGATTTTTTTTGAAACTGCAGAAGGAAATTAATGCTATAATTTTCTAACTAGTAATATTTTTTGCAATGAAAACAGGAAATTGCTTGCGGCCATCTAAGAGAGGTAAGCCACGTGTGATTACGTATGTGTGTGGTGTATATATTATGATAACCTGGAACTGCCGAACACTTTGATGGTGAAGTGCAAAGATAGAGTTATTTACCTGTTGTTATGTTGTAAATATTATGAGTGTTGCTGACAAACTTTCGCAAGAAAATCGGCAGGAATTATTATTAATGTTACCTAGTATCGTTGAAACAGACACTCTACAGTGAGATACAAGGTTTGATTATGTATGTTTTTATTAAGTGTTTGTAAGATGGAATGATGTATATATCAGCCATTTTGGTGTAGTGTGTTATTTTCATATATGTTATATCTGTAAATAACAGGAGGGCGTAAAAGTTCAAGCAAAATAAATAACACTGAACTCATCTATTCTTTATTGAAACAGTAATAATACGTATCACTCTCCTTCAGCTATCAGCTGATTGAGTTCTTGGCTAAAACATTGCTGTTGGGCTGGATTTGGCCACGCTGTACATACAGTCACTGTAGACCTACCTGTGTCGGTGCGACGTTCAGAAAATTATAAAAAACTTAAGTACAGGGAATCTCGTATATAAATATTTACCCCCATTGACCGTCATGCCTAGACGGGTTTCAGGTAAGGCTTTTTGCGGATAATGTTATTCTGTATAGAGTAATAAATAAGTTACAAGATTGTGAGCAACTGGAAAATGACCTCGATAATGTTGTGAGATGGACAGCAGGCAATGGTATGATGATAAACGGGGTTAAAAGTCAGGTTGTGAGTTTCACAAATAGGATAAGTCCTCTTAGTTTTAATTTCTGCGTTGATGGGGTGAAAGTTCCCTTTTGGGGATCATTGTAAATACCTAGGAAAGAACATCAATGGGGTAATCACATAAATGGATTATTGTAAATAAAGGGTACAGCTCTCCGAACATGATCATGAGGGTATCCGACTCGTTGGCTGAACGGTCAGCGTACTGGCTTTCGGTTCAGAGGGTCCCGGGTTCGATTCCCGGCCGGGTCGGGGATTTTAACCTTAATTGGTTGATTCCAATGGCACGGGGGCTGGGTGTATGTGTTGTCTTCATCATCATTTCATCCTCATCACGACGCGCAGGTCGCCTACGGGCGTCGAATAGAAAGACCTGCACCTGGCGAGCCGAACCCTTCCTGGGATATCCCGGCACTAAAAGCCATACGACATTTCATTTCATCATGAGGGTATTTAGGGGTGTAGTAACGATGTAAAGGAGAGGGCATATAAGTCTCTGGCAAGACCCAATTTAGAGTATGATTCCAATGCATGGGACTCTCACCACGGTTACCTGATTCAAGAACTGGAAAAATATCCAAAGAAAAGCAGCTCGATTTGTTCTGGGTGATTTCCGACAAAAGAGTAGCGTTACAAAATGTTGGGAAGACTTGGGAGAAAGGAAACGAGCTGCTCGACTAAAAGGTATGTTCCGAGCTGTCAGTGCAGGGATAGCGTGGAATGACATTTGTAGACGAATAGGCTTGAGTGGTGTCTTTAAAAGTAGGAAATATGAAAATAAATTTTGAATCCAAGAAGCAAATTGGGGTAAATATTCGTTTATAGGAAGAGGAGTCACCGATTGGAATAACTTACCAAGTGAGATGTTGAATTATTGTTATTATTATTATTATTATTATTATTATTATTATTATTATTATTATTATTATTATTATTATTATTATTATCTTTTAAGAAAAGGCTAGTAAAACAACTGCTAGGGAATCTGTCACCTAGCGTCACGGTGATGACTGAATTTGAACTCAACGTGAGCATCGCCCTGGTACATTGAAGCAAATAGTACAATGTGAGGAATCTGGTTGCGCAATTTAAATTAGACACGAAGGACATTACAGTGAAATTATGCCTGAGGGTTATGAGATCGAAAACCTGAAACACGGTGACCTAAATTATAGCACAAAAATGTGACTTGCTAGTTTGCCCTTATTCTCAGGAACGAAACTTGAACAGGGCGAGTAGACACATGGCGTGGTTACAGGGACGAAGCCCAGCTATTACTGGAATCCCCGGGATGTCTTGATTAGCAATACCTCTCCACCCCATCCTCTTCCTAGCCCACCCCTCCCAAAACTCAACGTCACAGATGTAGACATCTAAATTTATTTCAGGGATAATTATCACTTATCTTCCACTCCCTCAGGCCAGAAAATTGTAGCCCTTTCATATACCTTCAGTATGGCCTCTCCCTTGTGGTAGGCAACACTTTAAATGCTTGAGGGCTGTGTACTCTCTCAGAAACTGTCTCAACTTTCTGTACTGTACTTGATTTTCTTCTTTGTTAACAGATGCCACTACTTTTCATTTTGGAGTGCCACCTTGGAGCTTGGATTGTTTTCGATTTTGGGTTGGAGAAAGAAGAAAAATAATATTAACTGTTTTAACTTTAAATATCCTTAGTTTTTTAGATAGAATACGTAGAAAGACGGAATATTATAGGAGCTGTAACTTCCTCGGCCAATAGGCACGGTATTTTCGTACAGCGGGATCCATCTATCACGAAGGTACCGGTAATAATTTAATTAATTGAATAACAGGATACCTTCTTTAATTTCCTTCAGGAATATATTTAAGAGACAAAATACTTAGCAGTTTTTCTATTGTTATCGATTATTGCCGCTATCCCTATTCGAATATTGCATTTTTGACACACGGTCGAGAACAAGTGGTAGGTATAACGTAGTCGCATCACTAGTTTTTAGCTTTCTGTTTGTTTGTTCCACTATCGCGGGTAAACGGCTGAATAGATCTCGAACAAACAACATATTTAGAGTCTACTCCTCCAGGAGAGGTTTTTACATGCATATCATTTAAAAATCATTGAATAAACTGGGGATTTATGCGAAGCAGAAGAGGTTTTTTTTTCAGTTTTCTCTTACACTATTGATTATATCTCAACCAAACGTCAAATTTACAGTCTACTCATCCAAGGTGAGGTTTCGATATGCATATCATTTAAAAATCACTAAATAAACTGGGATTTATACGAAGACCACTATGTGTATGTTTAGTCATCAGCCCTAAGGCTGGTTGGATCCTCAACAGTTCCGCCATCAGCTGTCATAGATGGCCTAGGCATCACTGAAGAGGCGTACCAGGGAAATGAGGAGCGATGTAGTTTACCGTTGCTTTCCTCACCGAACCAAAAGTTGCTATTACATATCAGTCTGCCAAGCTCACTGAAATGTATGCACCAACCGACCCTATGAGCAATAGTTCCACACAATTTATAGCAGGGACTGGCTGCATAAGGATTGGCATTACTAGCATCGCTCATACTTCAGTCACTTTCATATTGTCAAAGCCAAGGATAAGACAGAGGCAGATTAATGAAAGTAACAAAATTGCTCTAGCCTATACCAGAAGACATAGTGCACTGTAAACACTAGGTCCTGCCAGCAAAGGCACACGAAGACCAGAAGAGGGTTTGTTTTTTCAATTTTCTCTCACACTATTGACTACGGTATATGTAAAAGCTCTAGACTCCGTGTGAAACGCCCCTTCATTTTAAATAATTGTTGCTGTGTACATAATTTCGCCTACTCTTCAAATGACGGAGAAAATTACGGTTTTCTACGGGCTTCACGCTTTGCAGCCAGTGACGAACACCCTCGCAGACACACAGTTATCTGAAGGCTCCATAACAGGAGAAAAGCTGAAGAGGCATAATATTTCGCTCGGTTTGCACATTAACCCCACCTAAAGTAACTTTTCCCTTTGGTGTCAGTGTGTCTGTCTCGTTATCTCTCTGTTTGTATCTTCCTAAAAGTTGAAAACTCCTGGACTTACTTCAACCAAACTATTTATGAGGAATCTGCTCACTCAGAATAAATGTGTTATCAGGTGCATATAATGTCATGGAAATCACATGGAGTTGGTATTTATAGGAAGATTATTCTCAAATATTTTCGTTAACATTAGATCTATCAAAAGACTGTTTACAACAAACGTTTAAGAATATGTTATTTCCGTTCCTATATGCCATGTACTTATTTATCGTACGACGGACAATAACGCAGATGATTAAGAAATATTGGATTTTTAGTCTAAGTCCCATGATACATGTTTATGCCACTTCGAGTTGGGCAACGGGAAAAACTATTTTTCTATTTTTCGATAGGGCAGATGTTAAGGGAGATATCATCAATGTCACAGCGCCACGCCAGTGGTCAGAGATACAATATGCAACCTGTGAACCATGGAGAATTTTGCAAAACTTCGGACCAGGAACTGTAACGTATAATAAATTAGGAAATTGTCCTCATTCTCTCTCGACTTTGTTCACCTTCATCATATTTCACGTTACTGCCACGCGCTTGCGCAGGAAAATATAATTTTAATATGACGCATTAAACGTGCGAATAGAGCCATAACGTGTACTCCACTGCAAATTCCCGCGCAGTGAACGCTAGTGTTAAACCATCTACATTAACAGTTTCCTTCAGTCGTCATCTGCTAGGAAACTGTGCGAAAATGGCTGTTCTCAAGACGAAACGAATGGTCCTCAATACGGTTCATGAAAAGAAGTGTTACAAAACTTCTGATTTATCTACACTGTATCGGTATTCTTTAAACGAAGACGGATAAAATGCCAGCACGAGGATCAGCTGTTATCGAACTGAGTCACTCACTGCCTGTTTTCAGAATATTAATTATGTCAGTACACTGTTTCTCGCGCATCGAGAAAGCTGACATACAGTTCTGTTCCCCATCGAACGATACGGCCTGCGAGGCAATAAAATGAAAATGGATGGGTTTGACTTCCTTTCTTGACTGAAAGATTCAATTTTTGAAAACAAGTTTTCATTCCTCCCCTGAGGGGGCGAGGCGGGCCACCTAGAAGGTAACGCCTTCTCACCGACCAGGAGATTCAGCGGGTTAAAGCTTAAGTGAGGAATATAGCAGTTGGATAAGGGATGTGCGGAAATAAGGAGATGGAAGGGGTTTGGCCTATTTTATTTTATTCTGTATTTTTATTGCTTTTATTGTTATTAAAAGTCCATAGTTCGGGATATTTACAATTTAAGTTTTTATTTTTATTGCTTTTATTGTTATTAAAAGTCCATAGTTTGGGATATTTACAATTTAAGTTTTATCAAGATCTTGTACATAATACATATTTGGTTTTAAGTGTCTTTTTACATTATTTACATACAACGTTCCCCATAACAGTTGATTCTGTGGATCACATTGTCCATTTTTTCTGTTTTGTTGGGAGGAAAGCAGGGTTTAGGGCATTCCATCATAGGTCACAGTTAAGCATCACCTTGAGTTGGGGGAAGGGACCGGTAAAGATGTAGAGGAATTTGGATAAATTGTGGCGAAGGGGGACGCGGATCATTTAGGAGTTGGTTAAGGGAGAGGTGGTCTCGTATGAGGGCTCGAGAGAAGGCCGTTGGAAGTGGATTAGGACAAAGGAGTCGAGTTTAGGGAAGGGACAGATATCATATAAGCCGGAAGTGTGAAAACGGAATGGCGAACGGTACGGTGATAGATTTTGGGGATGGAATGAGCTATGGCTCCTATTCGATCACGAACGCTACACGGTCAGCTGTTTTAGTGGAGGTTACACTGAAACTCAAATAACCAAATTCAAATGGATAATACTGTCGGAGAGTTGTAAATAATATTCTCAGTCCCCACGAAGAAATATCTTTAGACTTTAGTAAGAGAACACACGAGTTAAAATGGAACATTACGAAAGGCGAATGCAATATCGTCCTTTACATACCAAAAAAATACTTTTTAAACAGAGCAAATAAAACATTAAACATTCCGTGTTCTTCATCTGCCCCTGCGGGAAATTAATCCTACATCTGATTGAGGAAAGAGACATTTAGCTCGCATTAAATTACGAGTTGCATTCTTCAGTCGCCTTTTGATACTCTTGCGTTTGGGCATCGGTAAGAGAATTAGGTTGACTTTGAACCTCACCGCTCACTGTTGCCATCACTGCTTCACTGACATCGTAATTCTTGTTCCTTATCCTCTTGATGCTGTCTTCGTTCCTTTTCCTACTGGCTGACTTTCACGATTTTACCGCAGAGTACAGGTATTTCGATCAATTTGGATAAACATGAGGCACGGTTCCTGGTTTTAATTCTCACCTCACACGAGAAAGTTCAACAGTTTTACCGTTCACAACGAAACAGTCCGCCTTTATAAGAAGATTAAATCTGCCGAAAAATGCAGGTCACATATTCTGCTTTTGGCTGGCAATTGCTTATATTTCCGCGGAATAACTCTCGTCCACTTCGCAAACAGGTTATTTTCTTTGGGCGGTCGTCTACCTTCCGTAACCAGATTTACAACCAACAGCGAAATAGTACGACATTTTCTCGAAATAATAGAAAACTAGTTTGATTGCGCACACAAAGCACTGCACAGACTTTCGGAAAATATCAAAACAGACAAATTCCCTCTATAGGAGTTAAAATTGTTACCATGACTTCACGCACGCACGCTATTGCATTTTGGCGCACGTTTTGTTGCAGCTGGTGCGTTGCGACTGCAGCGCCACACTCCGGCGAGGCCACTAACGAGACTATTAAGAGAGCGGAGTGATCACACTACTAGGGTTTCCAGTTCCAAGTGCACTGTTCTCGCCGGCCAACAGGCATTCTTCTCACACAACCACCCAATTAAATATAAATCAATATAAAATCAACAATTGCATGCAGGCAAAAAAGCAGTTTTAATTTTAGCCTAACATTCTCATGAGCATCATAAAAAGCCGAATTTTTACGGCTATGATCACCCAGTAATGAGAAAATGTCGTTTCACCAAATTTACAACAGCCCTTTTCAAAAGTATCAGATTAATTAAAAACTTGGTATACGGATTAGCAGTGAGTTACTATAATGTGTATTAAACTTTGGAAACGATCAGATTGATACTTTTAAAGTTATGAATATTCAAATTGAGCACTGCGTTGGAAATACCGGCACTTTTTCTTTGTTTAACCTGCGTTAAAGTTTAATTGGGTACGATAAAAATTTCTACTCCGCATAATTGAACATAGAATAAAATATGCTAAATTTTGACGTAGTTTGTTTCTGTGTGGGGGTGTCTATACTTTTTCCACGACAGTAGGTATCCATTCGTCATGGTAGTAGTAGTACGGGCAGTTTGGTGCGTTCCTGGCAAGCATTAAGGAAAGATGTCTCGTCTGTGGTACTTCCACATATCGCTTTACATGTTTTCTCTATGTGTATTATGATTCTCAGGTTCGGAAGCGCCTCCATCAAACATAAATAATTCGCACAGCTCATTTCGAAAAGATTATCAAGTATATTAAAGCTGTGTATTCTTTTGGTAACAAAACTGCGAACCGTATATTATTTTGCTTCTCTCAACGTTGTGTGTGTTTGTTTGTGTGTTTGTTTGAATGTGTGTTTGTTTGTGTTTTTGTTAGTTTTGTTTGTGTGTGTGTATGTATATTTGTAGGAAATCAAACTGTAAATGGAGTTACACGAAAATTTGGCCTTGGCACAACAAATGAAGCTGGACAGAGACTCCTAGAATTCTGTCAAGACAACTCCTGGTCATTACCAACACACTGTTTCAATTGCCCAAACGACGCCTATACACCTGGACGTCGCCAGATGGTGAATGTCGGAATCAGACTGACTACATACTTTGTAGTCAGAGGTGGAGTAGCGCTGTACAGTCATCCAAAACAAGGCCTGGGGCTGATTGTGGATCAGATCACGAACTCTTAATTTCCAAATTCCGGCTCAAATTAAAAAGGATTGACAGAGCCAAACCATCAAGCAGATATGACCTGAATAGCATATCTGTTGAATATACAATAGAGGTTAGAAACAGATTTAATGGATTAGATTTAAGAGATAGAGTCCCAGAAGAGCTATGGTCAGAAGTACGCTGTGTTGTTAAGAAGACATCGGAAAAGCATATTCCCAAGAAAAAGAACAAGAAGAAGGTCAAGTGGTTATCGGGTGAAGCACTACAAATAGCAGAAGAAAGAAGGAATGCAAAAATCAAAGGGGAAAGATCGAAGATGTCTAAATTAAATGCAGAGTTTCAGAAACTAGCTAGAAGAGATAAGAATGCCTTTTTGAATGAACAGTGCAAGGAAGTTGAGGAAAATAACAGACTGGGTAAGACAAGAGATCTTTACATACGAATTGGAGACATCATAGGGAAATTTCAGGCGAAGATTGGAATGATAAAAGATTAAAATGGGAAAGATCTTACTGAAGCAGAAGAGATTAAAGACCGAGCTCGATAGCTGCAGTCGCTTAAGTGCGGCCAGTATCCAGTATTCGGGAGATAGTGGGTTTGAGCCCCACTGTCGGCAGCCCTGAAGATGGTTTTCCGTGGTTTCCCATTTTCACACCAGGCAAATGCTGGGGCTGTACCGTAACTAAGGCCACGGCCGCTTCCTTCCCAGTCCTAGCCCTTTCCTGTCCTATCGTCGCCATAAGACCTATCTGTGTCGGCGCGACGTAAAGCCAATAGCAAAAAAAAAAAAAAAGATTAAAGAAAGGTGGAGGGAATATGTAGGCAATTTGTATAGGGAAGATCGGAATACTCCTGATGAGGAAGCTACTCTGTTGTCAGAGCCAGAACCAGATATCCTAGAAAGTGAGGTCAAGTGGGCCCTAGAAAGTATTGCAAACAATAAGGCAAGTGGTTATGATGGAATCGCAGCAGAACTGTTTAAAATCCTAGGAGAGGATGCTGTGAAAGTGCTACATTCAATAGTCAGCAAATATGGAAAACCTAGCAGTGGCCAAAAGATTGGAAAAACTCAGTGTTCATCCCAATTCCAAAGAAGAGCAGTGTTAAAGAATGTTCAAACTACCGAACAATCGCACTTATATCGCATGCTAGTAAGGTTATGCTCAAGATCTTGCAAAATAGGCTTCGGCAGTATGTAGATCGAGAACTACCTGAAGAACAAGCCGGTTTCCGCAAAGGCAGAGGAACCAGAGATCAAATTGCTAATATTCGCTGGATTATGTAGAAAGCAAGAGAATTCCAGAAAGACCTATACTTATGCTTTATTGACTATGCTCAAGCCTTTGACTGTGTTGACCACTATAAATTGTGGCAAGTACTCAAGACTATGGGAGTACCATATCACCTTATTTGCCTTATGAGAAATCTCTACTCTGACGAGGAATCTACGGTGAGAACCTTATATGGAACAACTGAATGGGTCAAGATTGAGAAAGGTGTACGTCAAGGATGCATATTGTCACCTTATTTATTCAACTTATATGCAGAGTATGTGATGAGGAATGCCAAATTAGATGAAACAGAAACTGGAGCCAAAATTTGTGAGAGACGTATAAATAACCTTAGATATGCTGATGACACCACCCTGTTGGCAGAAAGTGAAGAACAACTTAAGTATCTACTAAAGAAAGTGAAAGAAGAAAGTGCAAAAGCTGGACTAAGGTTGAATGTCAAGAAAACAAAGATCATGGCAACTAAACCTATCACCTCCTGGCATATAAATGGTGAAACAATGGAGGTTGTTCCTAGTTTCATCTACTTGGGCTCCAAAATAACTGCTGATGGCGATTGCAGCCATGAAATTAAGAGACGCTTGCTCCTTGAGAGGAAGGCAGTGGCCAACCTTGATAACATTTTCAAGAGTAGACGTAACTTTAAGAACGAAGATTCGTATAGTGAAGGCTATGGTCTTCCCAGTAGCAATGTACGGAAGCGAGACCTGCACAGTAAGAAAGGCTGAGCGTCGAAGAATAGATGCATATGAACTATGGTGTTGGAGAAAACTCCTCAGAGTTCCGTGGACTGCGAAGAGATCTAATAAGTCCATATTACAGGAAATCAACCCAGGCTGTTCACTGGAAGGTCAAATACTCAGACAAAAACTAAAGTACTTCGGTCATATTATGAGAAAACATGATTCACTGGAAAAGACCTTAATGCTGGGGAAGACTGATGGTAACAGAAGAAGAGGGCGATAACGGATGAGGTGGATTGATGGCATCAAGGAAGCCACGACTCTCAATTTTATTAAGACTTCGGAAAATAGTATACGACAGGAAGAAATGGCGCACTTTGGTCTATGGGGTCACGGAGAGTCGGAAGCGACTAAACAACTAACAACAACGTTTATATTTGTATATATGAGTGTGTATTTGTGTGAAATATCTGAGGCCATCTCTTTTCACTTTCGACTCGTTCATCTATACTTTTTAGACTCCTCAGTCTGCAGAAACTAATTTTGAGTTAATCAATTTATAAAATACCAGAAAAAGAAAACATTAGTGACAGCATTAAATTTAAAAAAAGAAACAACTTACTTAAATTCATGGGTGATTCGAAATAAGAACGGGAGTACCACAGGGGGGCGTGTTCTTCAACTGTGCGCTTGAGAATGGAACAAACATATAAAGAGTGGAATTAGACTGGGTTGCAAAAAAAAATGAAGACAAACAACAAATACCCATCACTGGGTAAGTAAGTTGGAATGCTATGGAATTCAAAGCAATGGAATCCAGGAAAAATAAACTTGAACCGTCTCTCCTAGCAACAAAGGATGCATACAATAAGAAATCCCTTTCATTATAAACATTAAAAAGCAGTGATCAAACCAGAAGCACTATACACACCACAAACACTGAACATGACTTTCAAAGCCCAGATGACGAAACTCGAGCTAAAAGAAAGGAGAATTTTAAGAAAGATCATAGGCCCGAAACTTCCGGATAATAAGATAACATGCATCAAAAATGAAACACTCCATAAGACAACTGAAAAACTCTCAGGTAGGCCTACTGAGTGGTCATCTTCTGAGAATGAACTCTAGTAGATTAACAAACAAATCTTCGACTTTTTCCGCAACCGCAAAACTAAACCCAACTGCTTTAAAGAAGCCAAAAAGACCTAGTAGAATTAAAAATGACAGAAAATTCACTATTCGATCGAATAGCTAAAGTAATAACTAAAGACGAAAATATAAGCCAAACTTATTTATTATCTGGGAAGAAGAGAGGAAATGACGATCAGAGAGAATGAACAAACATCGGGCACTAAGAGAAGAACAACACACAGAGAAGTGATTGATTCAACGCGAGCCAAAGAGCGTGAAAAGAAAGAAGAAAAAAGAATGATGCGTTTCGTCCTTGAAATAACATCGTCAGGTTCTCTCAAATCACACTCCAGAAATGCATACACATTTCCCTTGAAATGTTGAAATTAGAAGTCGAATCTTTTCTCTCAATATTTATACATTTCTAAACATTTTGAGTGTGATTTCGTAGAAACTGATGGTGTTCTTTGAAGAACGAAACATGTCATTCTATATTAATTATGTTGCCTCTTCTCTCTAAACATTAACACCTGGAGGCATTTCCAAAATGTACGTGATAAACAAAGTGTCTTGTCTCTAGATTGACAAAGCGTTGTGAAGATTATCAAGAGCCATCTTATAACAGAGTACGCGTGTGACGTCGTATATCTATATATATAAAAATAAGAGTTTTGTATGTACATTGCTCAGAATTTGAAAAGAATGCTATTTCTGTATTGGTCATGTCCACAGTAACAAGGAAATGCAATTTTTACTTTTCCATAATGTCTGTCTGTCTGTCTGTCTGTCTGTCTGTCTGTCTGTCTGTCTGTCTGTCTGTCTGTCTGTCTGTCTGTCTGTCTGTCTGTCTGTCTGTCTGTCTGTCTGTCTGTCTGTCTGTCTGTCTGTCTGTCTGTCTGTCTGTCTGTCTGTCTGTCTGTCTGTCTGTCTGTCTGTCTGTCTGTCTGTCTGTCTGTCTGTCTGTCTGTCTGTACACGCATCACTAGGAAACGGCTGAAGATAATTTAATAAAAAGCGGTATGCAAAGTCGAGAAATATGTCACTACAATCTAGGCTATAAATAATTTTATTCACGCTGAGTGAAATTGTACTATGAGGGAAGGCCTAAAATTTAATTCTCAAATATTAATATTATTAGTGGTCGTATCGATAAATACTACACAACGAAAGTTATATAGAATTAAATTTCCTACCATTTATGTCTTATACATTTTTACCGTACCGGCTATGATAAAACAGATATTCATGAATTTGTATTTTTGTTGCTAAGTCCATATCAACGCCGAGCCACGAGAAAATGGGTTAACAGAATTGCATGAAAATCGATGTATAGAGACGGCGAATGAGAAACTACAGTCTAAGCTATAAACAATGTTATTCAAACTGGATTAAATTGTAGTTTAGGGGAAGGCGCCTAAAATTTAATTTTTAAATACCTATGTTATTGGTCCTATCGAAAAGTATTACATAACAAAAATTGCAGAGAATACAATTTCCGACCATGTATATTTTATTCAGTTTTGCCGTACCGACTATGATAGGAGTAGTATTTCAGAGTCGGAAGAAAACTAAATGTGAAGGCCTACAATATCCAATATCGAAAGCGCATAAAATTGATCAGCAATAACATTACATTGACCATTGTTAGTGGCGGTGTTCTTTATCTCGTATGCTGCCTCTCAACTAAGATAGATGGGATTACTGCTGCGTGCCGTGTATAATAGCCTGACTGATTACTGGCGGAAAATAGCCGGGGAGTTAGAAAACTTTCTTTTTTGGCATGCCATTCCTCTGGTTCATACATTTTCTGATACAGCTGGTACGTAACACACCGGTTCATCCTAGTATTCCAGCTGTTCGATCCCCACGCTGACGCGCTGTTTTGAATGAGCAGTGTGCATACTTAAGGTAGAGGCTCACTTATTATTATTATTAGTAGTAGTAGTATGGCCTGGTCTCGAATAACAATTTAGGCCTATTCCAAATTATAGCACCAGAATTCATTAATGACTCAAAATTCAACCCTGAAAAGAGCCGTTTCTTAAGCTTCTTTCTCCTCACCTTTATTAAATTGTGCATTAATTTTATTCCAGACTGGCAGTGAAGAGGGGGTTTCTCCTCTGGCTTGGAGGAGAAATTTGCCTCCAAGTCAGATAGAGTTTTCCGCCGCCAGTGTTGTGAATTGATATTTAACGACACATCGTGTACTCCTAGGAAACAGATTAGTAAAAGGGCATGATTTTTGCCCTAGGAGTCTCCACTATTCGACCTCCTCCCCGCCGAAAAAAAGGACGAAGTGTGTTCACGATAACGGCTGTCTGGGGCTTGGTCATCCCAGCTCTGAAACTTTAGACTGTAATATTGGGAGCTTAGACCTGTTCGTTAAAAGTAAGAAAATGTGTGGTTTGTGATTTGATCGAGTATTTCATATGAAAGCATTGCTTTTAATTGCGGCATTCCTACTGACGTCACTGTAATGTTTGTTCATTTCAGTTGGGAAAACCAGTAAGACAGTCTTTCTGAGGATGAAAAAAGGCAGATGGAAGTGAGCGTCTACCATTAAAATGAAAGCTTCCCAACATTATTATGCAAGCGGGTCTACCATTACAGTGAAAATTCCCTAACTCTGTCTTCATATGAGAAATGATGTTTGGTGACATCGCCGTCGCGTTTCTAGGGTAAGGTTAAGAGCTTTGCAATTTAACACAATCTTGCTCACAACGTGTACACTCCCTGACCTACAATTCTGTGTACAATGTAGAATTCCGTAGCGAAGCACGGGTACTTCAGCTAGTAAAATATAATAAAGTATGATAATATATTATTTATTTATTCCTAAAAATTACAATCCTGTTCTTAATCATCGTTATCCAGTCGATTAGATCAGCATTTTGCCTTTTTCTGCCACTACGAGCGCTAATTTGAATCAATGCAGAGTTTCACGTAAGCCCTTATAACTACATTGGGTGTGGATATTTTTTCAAAAATAAAAAAATCGCCTGACGGTATTGAGCAAAGGAACTCATTACGCAAATAATTAGGTAAATAAGTTAATTATGATAGGATTTGAATCAAAAATAAAATTAGTAAAGAAACAAGTGATTTTAGGCTGAGCGGGCAAGTTGGCCGTGCGGTTAGGGGTGCTCAGCTGTGAGCTTGCATCCGGGAGATAGTGGGTTCGAGCCACACTGTTAGCAGCCCTGAAGATAGTTTTCCGTGGTTTCCTATTTTCACACCAGGCAAATGCTGGGGATGTACCCTAATTAAGGCCACGGACGATTCCTCTCCTCTCCTAGGCCTTTCCTATCCCATCGTCGCCATAAGACCTATCTGTGTCGGTGCGACGTAAAGCAAATTGTATTTTAAAAGGTCGGCACTTTTTTTGAAACTGCATTTAGGCCGGAAGTGATTTTCGAATTTTTTTTTTTTTTTTTTGATAGAGCTATGCAAGACACACGACTTGAAACCCTTCCGGGCCCTTTAGCCTTTCATCTTTCGGCACAATTGAGGAAATTGCTTGTCTGCTAAGGAATGTCTTCAACATTAAAATTTTGTACGTAGGACGTGTTTTACGTGGTGCAGTATTGCACCTCATTTTCAAAGGCAAAATTGAGGAGTAGGAAGAAAAATAATGCAATGGCTCAAGAACATTCAAGATTGGGTTGGAACAACTCCACCTTGATGCTGAAGATAGAAAAACACTGCCCATATGATCGCGAACATCCGGAAGACTGCGCACGGCGTATAGAAGAAGAAGGATATCAACAAAGTTTTCTGTTCCAATGACCTATCCCCTGCATGGAGGCAGTCAGATGTGTAATCGAGGGTAACATTTAGACAGGTGCAGGCATTTCGATTGAATCAACTAGAAATGCATGCGTTTTGATCGGGGTGGGAGGTGGTGACGCCACACATGACAATGGAAACAAAAGACGAGCGAGGAGTGGATCGTGTGTCAGATGGCTTTGACGGCACCATTGTTGTGCCCGTGTGTTGGAGTGGACTCTCGACTAGCCAGGTCTGCCAACTGTTGGAAAGTATTTATATACAGTACTACAGCTAATAGAAAAACTCTTCATATCGCTGTGGTGTCAAAACCAAACACTTTGCTTCTCATAGACGCCCACGCACAGATGATTTCATTGAATGTTATCATTTCGTCTTAAAACTCGCACATCCACTTCTGTTCACCCACTTCTGAATGACCTCGGGCGATTCACAAGTCTGCCTAGCAGGGGCGATTTCAGGTTTCCATAAACCTCAGCTTTTTTCGTACATTCCCGATTATTTTACTCATTCCATAACTTTCTGTAGCTGGCGTCTTGTTTTGGACGTCTGTATGAGGCTAGGAATCGTCAGGAGCAGGTTTCGAGGCACATTGCAAACCTACGGAAGATTAAATCGTACAGTAGATTTGTGCTGAGCGCGGACAGGTGGGGGGACGGGGCTCTGCCATCAGTCACTACTGATCTGCATTTAGGACAGCCGCACAGGTGGTAGATTCCCTATCTGTTGGTTTCCTAGCCTTTTATTAAATGATTACTTGAATCTGGAAATTTATTGAACATCTCCTTTGGTAAGTTATTCCGAACCCTAACTCCCCTTCCTATAAACGAATATTTGCTCTAATTTGCCTTCTTGAATTCCAGCTTTATCTTCATATTGTGATCTTTCCTACTTTTAAAGACACCACTCAAATTTATTCGACTACTGATGTCATTTCAGCCATCTTTCCACTGACAGATCAGAGCATTCCACTATTAGTCGAGCAGCTCGTCTCCTTTCTTCCAAGTCCTCCCAGCATAAATTTTGCAACATTTTTGTAACGCTACTCTTTAGTCGGAAATCACCCAGAACAAACCGAGGTCATTTTCTTTGGATTTTTCCAGTTCTTGAATGACGTAATCCTGGTGAGGGTCCCATACACTGGACCCATACTCTATTTGGGGTCTTACCAGAGATTTATACTGCATGCCCTCTCCTTTACATCCTTACTACAACCCCTAAACACCCTCATAACCATGTGCAGAGATCTGTACCCTTCACTTACAATCCCCTTTATGTAATTACCCTAATGAACATCTTTCTTTGTATTAACACCTGGATACATTCAGTGATCCCCATAAGGAACTTTCACCGGGCGAGTTGGCCGTACGGTTAGGGACGCGCAGCTGTGAGCTTGCATCCGGAAGTTAGTGGATTCGAACCCCACTGTCGGCAGCCCTGAAGATGGTTTTCCGTGGTTTTCCGTTCCTACACCAGGTAAATGCTGGGGCTGAACCTTAATTAAGGCCACGGTCGCTTCCTTCCCACTCCTAGCCCTTCCGATTCCATTGTCGCCATTAAACCTATCTGTCAGTGCGACGTAAAGCCCATTATTTAAAAAAAAGTAACTTTCTGCACATGAATGCAGTAATTAAAACTGAGAGGACTTTTCCATTGATAAAGGCTTGTCAAACTCCCTCACATGGTTACCATTATAAACCTGCAGAAGGAACTAAAGGAACATCGGTAAGTACTTCGTTTCAAGTAGGCTTTTGTTATAAGTAGTGTGAATATTTTAATTCGGCTTATGCGATCTGATGTGCATAAAAGCGCACACACACGGCGCAGCAAGTAGTATCTTGTCTTCGATAACAAAGTACTAAAGCACGGCCGACTGGATTCCTCGCTGCGCTCGCTAGCTATAGCGACGCATCCAGTCGGCCGTGACTAAATGATTATTAATATGAAATGCGCACAAATGCACGTATAGATATGTAACATAATATGAATTATACTACTGTTCTTTACTGTATTCTATTAATGATTTTGTTCTGCTAGTGCAGACTCTGCACATATCCTCTGGCACAATTTGCATTCACATTGCAATGTAGGGTCATGGTAACCTTGTCGCGTACATAAGGTGAACAGCCAATCAGGTCACAGCACTGCGTAAGTCTGTTTGCTTCGATCATTGCATCTGTGCTGTAGAAATCCAACCAAATTTCATTTCTCTTTTGGATTCTATTCTTTAGTAGGGTAACCTCCTGGCAAGTAGATGGCAGGTGTAGTCTTAGCCTCAGATCTTCTATAAGGAAACATTCGTTTGCCAGCTCGTAAGTCAGTCTTGATAGGGTTGTCCTTGAGACACCCAAGACCCTTTTGAGAAATCTGGCTTTAACACTTTCAATAGTGGAAAGATCGGGCACTGTTAGTTTTTCCCAGATAAGTTCTATGCCATACCTCAGCACTGGCAATATCTTCGTATAGAAAAGTGCCATGGCACTTTGAAGGGCTATCTTAGTCGGATCCTTTATATCACATATCCCTCTGATGGCTGCAGCCGCTCTTTCTCTTACGTGCATTCGGAATGATGAACCGGTCAGTTGTAGGAAGATATCAGGTATCTGGAGGAGTTTACTATTTTTAGTTCGTTTGAACCCTAGAAATTTTGTCATTTTCATATTTACTTCCACCTTTCCTGATTACCATTTGAACCGACTTGTTTTCATTTAAAATCATTCGATTTTCTTCAACCCTCGAACATAACCTGGTCAAGGTATCTTGAAGAACCTGTCTGTCATCGGAGCCGATTACGTCGTCTGCATATAGATACATTGATAACGATTTTTGTTTTACAATGTCCGTGATGTCTGCCATTACCAATATGAATAAGTGGACTTATCGGATCACCTTGTAGAACGCTGTTTGTTTGATGATGATGTTATACCATCCGTAATTTGAACCATAATTGTTTTGGAGAAGATTTCTTATTGAGGCTGTCATCGGGTTCTTGTTTTCCAACTTGGACATGTGATGTAGTGTGGCCGTGACTAAAGTGTTGTCGTCAAGAGATAGCAGCACTCGTCATGCTATTATCGCCTTTGCCTCTTGACAGATCAGGAAATTCCCGAACATTTTCCTAGTGTGGAGTGAAAGTGCACGATTTCTTTCTTAATTTGAAACACGAATGGTAGTTTACCGTCTTACTCAGGTACAAATATTTTGAGTTTTTACATGTTCAAACCCCACTTACCCCTTGATCATTTTGTTTTTCACTTACAGGAAAAGTCCTCTCAGTTTTAATTACTGCATTGATGGGGTGAAAGTTCCTTTTGGGGATCATTGTAAGTACCTACGTCTTAATATAAGGAATGATCTTATTTTTTTTCTATTCGTTTTACGTCGCACCGACGCAGGGATAGGAGGAAAGGCCTAGGAATGGAAAGGAAGCGGCCGTGGCCTTAATTAAAGACCTCTCTCCCGACCAACTGACCCCGAGCTGCCTTCCACCCGACCTTATATAGGCAAGGGTGGCTTCGAGTGTAGGCGAGGCAGCACGGGCGTTAGCCGCGAGAGAGGCAGCGAGGGAGTCCCAGTAGGGTGCCGACAGTGGGCTTCGAACCCACTATCTCCCGGATGCAAGCTCACAGCTGCGCGCTCCTAACCGCATGGCCAACTCGCCCGGTGGAAAGATCTTAATTGGGGAATTACATGAATGGGATTGTAAATAAAGGGTACAGATCTCTGTAAATGGTTATGAGGGTGTTTAGGGGTTGTAGTAAGGATGTAAGGGAGAGGGCATATAAGTCGATGGTAAGACCCCAAATAGAGTATGGTTCTAGTGTATGGGACCCTCGCCAGGATTACTTGATTCAAGAACTGGAAAAAATCCAAAGAAATGAAGCTCGATTTGTTCTAGGCGATTTTTGACAAAAGAGTAGCGTTACAAAAATGCTGCAAAGTTTGGGCTGGGAAGACTTGGCAGAAAGGAGACGAGCTGCGCGACTAAGTTGCATGTTCCGAGCTGTCAGCAGAGAGATGGCGTGGAATGACATTAGTAGGCGAATAAGTTTGAGTGGTGTCTTTAAAAGTAGGGAGGTCTATAACATGAAGATAAAATAGGAATTCAAGAGGACAAATTGGGGCAAATATTCATTTATAGGAAGGGGAGTCAGGGATTGAACTTACCAAGGGAGATGTTCAATAAATTTCCAATTTCTTTGCAATCATTTAAGAAAAGGCTAGGAATATGTACAACGCATAGGGATTCTGCCACCTGGGCGACTGCCCTAAATGCAGATCAGTAGCGAAAGATTGATAGGAGCGTCTCTCACAGGAGCACGTGAAAACCCAGACAATTACAGTGTACACGATACTCTTCTGTGATGACAACAAGATGTATTTACGAAGTTGTAAGTGGCGATTAGAAAGAAATAGAGTTAGAAATGGTTGCGGGAGTTAGGAGAGATTGAAGGAGCTCACTAGGAAATTAAATTCAGAGAAAAAATCAGCTAAGGATAACATGATGGCAAACATGATTGGCAGCCACGTGAATTTGATTGAGCAACGGAAGGACATGTATACATACTTTAAGTAAGAAACCGGTTCCAGGAAGGACATTCCGGGGATTATTAATTAATAAGGGGAGAGTATATGCGAGGACTTACAGAAGGTAGAAGTATTCAGTCAGCAATACGTAAAGATAGTTGGATATAAGTATAATGTTCTGATGGAGGAGGCGACTAATACTGACGAATTACTGAAATGTACTTATGATAATAAAGATATTTATAAAAAGATGCAACGGTTGAATGCTAGAAAGGCAGCTGGTACTGATAACATTTCTAGGGATAGATTAAAGGCTATATATAGTGCCATATCTGAGATAGTTATTCGATTTCTGTTTATGAACGAGTTATACGAAATGAATGGAGAGTTGCAATAGTAGTCCCAGTGTAGAAGGGAAAGGGTGACAAATATAAATCGGATAATTACAGGCCAGTCAAATCGACCTGTGTTGTTTGTAAACCCTGGGAAAACATGCTTTTTATTATACTATACACGTTTACGAAATTACTAACTGGTTTGATAGAAGGCAGTCCGGGTTTAAGAAAGGTTATTCCAGTTGGATTCCAGCAAGATACCAGGTGTTCGCATAAGTTGTTGCCGGTTTTTGTGGTAAAGAAACACGTAATTTTCAAGAGAAATTCATTGTTGTTTATTCAAATATTGGCCAACGGCTTCCACAACATTTCACCCATCTTTCAGCCAAGTTATGAATACCATGCCAGAAAAACTGCTTGTCTTCTGTGGCAAACTTTTTGTCGAGCCATTTTCCAACTTCTTGGAAATTGGTGAAATGCTGCTCTGCGAACGCGTGCCCCATAGATGCGAAGAAGTGATAGATGGTGCCAGGTCGGGGCAGTACGGCGGGTGCGGAAGGATGTCCCATCCATGCGATTTCAAGGTGCCTTTCACCGGTTTTTCTATGTGAGACAGCACATTGTCATGTAACAAAATCACTTTGCCATGTCCTCTGGCCCATTCCGGTCGTCTTTCGATCAATGCATGATTTAAATTAATCATTTGTTGGCGATAACGTTGTGCATTAACGGTTTCGCCGTGCTTCAAGAGTTCATTATACTGCCTTTCACATTGAGATCACCACATTACGTTGTCGAAACCATGTCTCACACGTTCTTATCGATGGAGCGTGTTCACCACATGTTTCTAGCAGCAAACGATAACTTTCCACGGTCTCTTTTTTTACATTAAATAAGAAAAGCAATGCGCGCCGCAAATGTTCTTTTTCAGGCACACACGTCGACATGATCACTGAACGATACAACACAGACGCTAGTGTTTGGCGGACTCAACTTGGTGTGTTGGTTGGTTAATTTCAGGCGAACAAACTGACGTGCGTGTACTGCGTACTGTTCGCTGGCGCCATCTCTTAGTGAAACCGGAAAAAGACTTATGCATACACCTGGTATAGGAGATATTTTTGATTCGGCAAGTCAAATGGACTGTATTGGTATTGACCTGTCCAAGGCTTTTGATAGGGTGGATCATGGGAGATTGCTGACAAAAATGACGGTAATTGGACTAGATAAAAAAGTGGTTGTTGGGTGGCTAAATTTCTAGAAAATAGAACGCAGAGAATTAGAGTAGGTGAAGCGTTATCTGAATCCATAATGATATTAATAAAGAACCGGAATCACAGGTAAGGATATTTGCGGATGATGTTATAGTGTATGGAGTAGTAAATGAGTTCCAGGATTGTACGCGACTGCTAAACAATGTAGTGAGATGGACTGCAGACAATGGTCTGGATGTAAATGGGATGAAAAGTCAAGTTTTAACTTCCATCAAGATGAAAATTCGTCTCAGTTTTAATTATAGCGTTGATCTTCATTATAATAAATAATAACGAAATTGTTAAGAAAGTTTACAGATCTCTTCACATGGTCACGAGAATATTTAGGGGTTGTGATAGAGACGGCGTGTAAATCTCTGGTACGACCGCAGTTAGAGTATGACTCCAGTGTATGGGACCCTCAGGAGATACGAGAACTGGAAAGCAACACGATTTGTTCTGGGGGATTTCCGACAAAGCAGTAGTGTTACTAAAATGTTGAAAACTTTGGGATGGAAAGAATTGGGAGTAAGGAGACGAGATGCTCGACTACGTGGTATGTTTGTAGCTTTTGAAATGTGGTGTTACAGAAGAATGCTGAAGGTGAGGTGGCTAGATCGAATGAAGAGATACTGAATCGAAATGGTGAGAGGAGATCGATTTGGCTAAATTTGACCGGAAGAAGAGATAGAATGATAGGACACATCTTAAGACACCCAGGACGTGTTCAGTTTGTTTTTGAGGGAAGTTTAGGCGGTAAGAACGGCAGGGGTAGGCCAAGGTATGAATATGGCAGATGAGGTAGAAATGGAAAGGTTAGCACAAGATACGATGACATGAAGGGCTGCATCAAACCAGTCTATGGCTACAGTCCAGAAAGTAATCTGCAGGTCTTCCGGCTGAACAGCGCTGACTTGCTAGATGAAGGCCCATTACTGGTTTCTGCATATTGTTCTATTTTTATGCTTAATGGGAGTGGGGGGCTTGATTATACCAGTGGCTTTGGTACTGGCTATGCACCCAGAAGGCTGGCTTTCGAATCTCGCTCGATCTTGGGTCGAGGTATTCATCTCAAGGATTACGTGGCCTTCCGGGGTTAAATCTCTGGCCAAATATCAAAATGGGTCTGGATAACTCCAGCGACCCCAGAAATAACTGGGACAAACTGAATAAAGTGTTATTATTATTATTATTATTATTATTATTATTATTATTATTATTATTATTATTATTATTATTATTATTATTATGTTCCACACTCTTTGGGGTACGTTGAATCAATCACTTCTTAGTGCCCAGGATTTGTTCATTCCTTCTGATCCTCGTTTTCTCTCATCTTCCGAGATATAGTAATTTAGGGATATCTCGACACGCTAAGCAAAAACCTGTAATTTTGATCATGCTTTATTTGCAAAATATTTTAATTATTTCCCAGGTGATTTTGTACGCAGTTAGTTCATGTTTTCTATTATTTATAGCAAAAATAACATTTCATAACATGTTAAATTATCAAATAAATAAAGGATGCAATAATGTCCACTTCTCCCGCACTTAGGGAGAACCTGACACTAGGTAGTTACGCAACTATTGTACACAATGGGTACATATAAACTGCTCATCGTTTCCATTTTCCACACACATCTCGTGGAACCAATTCCTGCATTCCCCACTACATTGGACCCATGCCTCAGTATGGTTATAGTCACATACTGCGCAGTAATTCTCAGATCAAAGAAGACTGCTTGAGAAACTAGCTTCCCCGTTGCGCACGCCGAGTTTTCGTTGTTGTCCTTCGATTTGAAGGATTCTTTTTATTTTCGCGTTTCCTATTCCTTAAATTTTCCCGATAATCCTGCGAAGTCACCGCGGCGGGTGGGGGTGGGGGGTGGGGAAACAACGCATCCCTATTCATACAGCTTATGCCTTATCAAGCACATCCGGATCTTTGCAGTGCGTTGAGTGTCCGTCGATTATGAACCGATTTCTGCCCTGAGGTTTGTAACGGTTTAGGTGATCAAGGAATAATGATTCGGACATTTTAACAACTGATCCACTGGGCATTCCTTTTGAGTGTATCTTTGCCTTACCCCTTTCATTATAACAAAGGGTGGGATAGCATATTCAATAGCATTACCACACACCATTACCGTAGATCCCTTTTCTACCGTGGTGTTGTGAAACACGTTTTACTTTCCTTTTTCACTGATAATCTTCCCTGCCTTAAATATGAGCTGAACACCAGTTTCATTGCCATTCAAAATATTACCAGGCTCTTGAAAAACCCAGTCATATACAACCATTGCCTTTTGGTTTTTAAATATGCTTCCTCTCCGAGTGAACCTAAAAGCCAGTTCTAGTAAGTCGGTCACTGTGCGCCTAAACCCTTTAGAATCGGGATGAAAAAGATGGTTGACTAACTGGTCCTACATAGCTTTGTCAATTGTTGCTCCTTTTTCCAGTTTTCTATTGGTAGATATACAAGATGGTATTCTGGATCTGAGTGTATTCCTTGGAATACTGAAATACTTCGCAGCTGTTGCTAAAGTAGTTCCATTTTCTTTCACGTCCTTAATAGCAGCAGCTATATCTTCTGCATTACATCGTCCAAGCAGACCTTTGCACACATTTCCGTGGCATCCTCCACCTATAACCATTTGGATCCAAAACTATTAATGCGAAACTTCTACTTTATCATCAGTCTCCAACCCTCGTAATTTGAGTTTAACTTAACAATACAAACATTATTATAAAAATTTCGCATTAAAAAAATATTATACATATCCTAATATACTACATTGTCGTAATTTATTACTCCTACTAAACTGTAGAATTAACGCATCATTAAACCATGTCCCCAAAAATGTATCCCGGTTTAGAGATTCAGGGAGATATCGACAGTGTCGAGATCTCCCAACTTGTCTTGTCTAGATCTCCCCGAGTTTCATTGGCAGGCAAGAGGTCGCAACACTTACCAAGCTGAAGGTTTGGCGATTTGGAAATGACATTACCGCTTCCCCGAAACTTGCTTAGTGCGCCTAACCTAAAACATTATCTTAAAAGTATCGCATATCTACCTATTTCGTTACACAACCTACTCATCATATTATAGCAAGTTACTTTTAAATCACATATCACTTACTTACTCGCCTTCAATTGTTCATATGCCTTGTATTTATAGTGATAATCTTCAGCTAACAGGATGACCATGAGCACAAAACCATACGGCTCCAGTAAATGTAGTTGCAAGTTTGACCTGTGCAGTACTGTGGTTACCAGAGGCGCTAAGCTTAAAAGTGTCGAGTTCTCCCTCATGTCGGACTCTCCCTATGTTACCTTAATAGATTTGGTTTTTAATGTAGATTTGTCTTGGAGCCTTACATTTTCTCTTTAGTTATTACTTTAGCTGTTCTATCGGTAATTTTTCATTCTTTAAACCAGTTGGCTTTTGCTTTGTGATTACGCAAGAAGTCAAAGATTCTGAGAAGACGACCGTAAAAAATATCCTTCTTTTTCTCATAGTACCTTAGACTCTTTCCTGATCTATATTATTTTATTATTCTGAAATTTTGGTCCTACGATCTTTCCTTTCTAAGCTCGGGTTTCTCCATCTGCGCTTTGCAAATCATGTTTAGTGTTTCTGCTGCTCAACTTTATCTCTGTTTTATAATGTTTAATTTTCGGCCCCCGTGGAAGGGATTTCTTCTTCTATGTATCTTTTGTTGTTTGGAACGCTGGTTGAAGTTTATTTTTCCTGGCTTCCATTGCTTTCCATTGCACAGCATTCCAACTAATCCATTCTCCGAGATATTTGAATTCTTTACTATTTCAGTCTTTTCTTTCTGGACTTTGAGGTATTTATATGAGTGTTTGTTGTTTGTTATGGTTTGATTTCCTAGGGAGATGTGAAGACCTATTTTAGCTTTTTTTTTTTTCTCCAGTTCAAGGATTTTCTCCCTTGCTTCTTCGATTGTTTCAGCAAACGAGGCCATATCATCTGCAAAACAATACAATTGATTTTAAGGTTCTTCTTTTTGCAACGCAGTCTAATTCCGCTCCTTATATTTTTGTTCCATTCTCTAACAATATTCTCAAGTGCACTGTTGAACAACAACGGTGAGAGCTCGTCCCCCTGTGGTACTCCCGTTCTTATTTTGAAGTAATCTGATAGTTCACCCATGAATTTAACTTTTGAAAACGTATTTGTGATAGTAGCTTTTATGATATTAGGTGTTTTCTTATCGAAAGTATTTCCTCGACGACTAATAAAAGGGATTGTCTATCAATCGAATCATATGCCGTTTTGGAATCAATGAAGGAGAAAGTAGCGTAGTCAGGATCGACCGATACTTACAAAATGATGATAGAACACAGTGCACTGGTACAAGTAAATTATGTTGATATTCTGATTGCACTACACTACAAAATCTTACATTAAAACACACAACAAGAAAAATACGATCAAGGTCAACAGTTTTACAATGAATGGTGTGTTCAGTTTACAATATAAAATCCAACTTTCGAGGCTCTTATGAAATACTGTAGATTCAACAGATCTGTTGGTTCCACAATTATGTTTCTGAATGTGTATTTAGTTTATTCCCAGTTTCTGTTTACTTTCTTTTTGTAAAATTTCCATGGAGGAGGGGCTCTAGTCCCCCCAGTAACCCCCAATTGGCTTCGCCCCTGGAAGGAGATTACGTACGTGTTTGCCCTTGGTTTTTGGCATGCCATAATATTTTTGTTTAGTATGTGTTTAGAGGATGGCCTACACTTTTTAAAACCTCCCTGGTATTCCCCAAGTTGTGGGTCCAATCGTGGCTCTGTCCTATTTAAAAGGACTTTAGAAAGAATCATGTATGTTACGTCCAGAAATTATTATTATTATTATTATTATTATTATTATTATTATTATTATTATTATTATTATCATCATCTCTATTTCTATAAGGCCAAGTAAGGACCACGATATTGAACTTTGATGTTTGCCCGGTACGTGCGCATTCTCTGCTTGTGTTCTTCCATCCTCTCCTTTCTTGCCTGCTTACGGGGTGGATTGTCATGGAACCTCCTTTGTCTCAGAATACTTCTGCATGCTGAGCAGTCTCTGATGTCACTTTCAACTATTCCTAGTTCTTGAAGATGTTAGCCACTTCCGTTAACCACGGGGTCTTCTGCCAGCAAGACAGAACACGATTGTTCACCCTGCCAGAATTCATCGCTGATACGTGACCTAAAACGTCACACGTCTATTCCTGACCACATCTCTTATTTTTTCTGTGTAGTTTTAGAACTCCTGTTTGTGTCACCTCCTGTATTCACCCTCTATAGTCTGGGCCTATTACCTTCCTGTGAAACTTCGTTCCTTTGATCTCTAGTATTTTAACTAGACCTTTTCCGTTAAGGATTGCCTGGTTAGTTTCTTAACAATCAAGCCTTACTTTCCATCTTTCCAGTCTGTCGAACAGCCAAGTTCAACATAAATATTGCACTATGACATTCCTCTAAAAGGACACACTCATAAACATAAACACTTTTAATACAGTGCCCTTTTTTTTACAGGTATGTTATAGTGTATATCGAACTTGTGTGTTCGACAGACTGTAAGGATCTTAAGTTACATTTAATGTGAATTCCAGAACACTTGAGCTGCACATACCTGAATAGAGATATTAAAATCCAGTTTTGATTTAAAATATTCCCCAGCTGAGATTGTCACGTGCAGAGATGCCAGTCCGTGGCGAAATCATGTACAGCGACAACTTCTCCAAAAATACTGTTATACTCAGAACCAGCCAATATAAGGCACATTGGAAATAAAAGCATAGGCACGTCACTGTATAATGAACACAGTTTTCAGATTTCTATTAACATGGGATATAAGACGTATTAAGTATTAGAAAAGCTATCAACTATGAAAGCAAAATAATCCATAGTTATATGAGCTACGAATTTTACATAAATAAAATATAAAGAAACATAAGAATATAATCTTTATTTATTCCTAAAAATTACAATCCCTTTCTTAATCATCGCTGTCCGGTAGATTAGATTAGAAGTTTGCGTTTTTCTAACGCCGGCCCCGGGTAACGTGCCTGTCTCTGACCTGGAGGCCCCAGGTTCGATTCCCGGCCAGGTCAGAATTTTTTACGTGCACCTGAGGGCTGGTTCGAGGTCCACTCAGCCTACGTGATTAGAATTGAGGAGCTATTTGACGGTGAGATAGCGGCCCATGTCTAGAAAGCCAAGAATAACGGCCGAGAGGATTCGTCGTGCTGACAACACGACACCTCGTAAACTGCAGGCCTTCGAGCTGAGCAGCGGTCACTTAGTAGGCCAAGGCCCTTCAAGGGCTGTAGTGCCATGGGCTTTGGTTTGGCTTTTTCTAACACCACGAGCGCTAATGTGAGTCAATACAGAGTTTCACTTACGGCCTTTTAACTACATTCTGTGTAGACATTTTTTCAAAAATCAAAAAACACCTGAGGATATTGAACCAAGGAACACATTACAGAAAGAATTATGCAAATAAGTTAATTTGGCTGGGATTTGAAATAACCAGAAAAAGAGTAAAGAAACAAGCGATTTCAGGCTGGTTTTCCGGAACTGAATTTAGTTCGGAAGTGGTCTTCGAAATTTGTTTTTTTAAGTTTGATAGAGCTCTCCATGACTCTTATTCTTCTTCTTAATGTGTTTACCCTCCAGGGTCGGTTTTTCCCTCGGACTCAGCGAGGGATCCCACCTCTACCGCCTCAAGGGCAGTGTCCTGGAGCTTTAGAATTTGGCCCGGGGATACAACTGGAGAGAATGACCAGTACCTCGCCCAGGCGGCCTCACCTGCTATGCTGAACAGAGGCCTTGTGGAGGAATGGGAAGATGGGATGGGACAGACAAGGAAGAGGGAAGGAAGTGGCCGTGGCCTTAAGTTAGGTACCATCCCGGCATTTGCCTGGAGGAGAAGTGGGAAACCACGGAAAACCCACCTCTACTCATTTGACCTCCCGAGGCTGAGTGGACCCCGTTCCAGCCCTCGTACCACTTTTCAAATTTCGCGGCAGAGCCGGGAATCGAACCCGGACCTCCGGGGGTGGCAGCTAATCACGCTAACCACATGGCTCACAATTTGAAACGTTCGTGGGTCCTTTATCCCTTCAACTTTCGGCACAAATGAGGAAATTGCTTAGTTTTGGATTTACGTCATTTTGGAAATAAGCTCTTGTAATGCTGAAGAAAACATCCGAAATGTTAAATGCATGTTTAAAAGTAGTCGCTGGTCGATGTGCACTAAGTAAGTGCCTCAGACAAACATAAGTGTAGAGACGAACGACGCTAATTCAAGTGCGACAGTGCGAATGCAGTGAGCTGTTCACCACAGTACGGCGCGGAAAGGGAAATAGAACAAGGCCGAATCTCTTCGTCCGTATCCCAACATCCGGAATGGAAACAGACTAATCTGAATGTCCCTAAAGTTAGTTCCTACTCAAGTGAAAAAATACATAAGGTACATAAGGTATAAGGAGTCGCATTTTTGAAGGACAGAACAAACTCCATGTCGTACGATGTCGATCTCTGGTGACACATTTGGTGTTTACCCGACAAAATTCATTAAACCTCAGCCGTAGACGCCCAAGAGAGTTTCGGTTTACTCGGTCTGCTATCTAGTGGGGCTGGAGTAAACCGGAACGTCGAAATTGACGAGCAGACAGCCAGATGGCGTCAAATTATAATGTCTGCTGAGCCCATGCGATTATTGTTATTATTAGTATTATTATTATGATTAATATTATTTATTATTTCATACGTTTACGAGATCCCAATAAGCAACATTTACACTTTTTAAAAGCTTTATTTGCAGCGCGGTATCCTTGCATTCTCTCTCTTTTGTGCAATCCAGGCGCTATTCTTCTTCACGAGTACCTACTTGGTTCTGTTAACAATGTCTTCACGATTTAGTCCAATATTTTTCAGATCCTTCCTGACCCTCCCCTCCCCCCTCCCCCCACCCACCCTGAACCACATTTGTTAGGAAAATGTTATTCTTCTTTTCTTAATCTGTTTACTCTCCAGGGTTGGTTTTTCCCTCGGACTCAGCGAGGGATCCCACGTCTACCGCCTCAAGGGCAGTGTCCTGGTGCGTGAGGCATTGGGTCGCGTGGATAAAACTGGGGTGGAGGACCATTACTTGTCCGAAGCGGCCTCACCTACTCCTTGTTGGGCGGGGGAGGGGGGGGGTAAGATTGGGATAAACAAGGAAGAGGGAAGGAAGTGGCTGTGCCCTTAAGTTAGGTACCATCCCAGCACTCGCCTGGAGAAGTTGGAAACCACAGAAAACCACTTCGAGGATGACTGAGGTGGCAATCGAACCTCCTGAGGCTCAGTGGTCCCCGTTCCAGCACTCGTAAAATTTTTCAAATTTCGTGACAAAGCCGCGAATCGAACACGGGCCTCCGGGGAGTAGCAGTTAATCACATTAACCACTACATCACAGAGGTAGACAATAATAATAATACAAAATAACCGCATTAGAGTGCAAGCGTAACTTTACAGACTCACATGCGAACATCGTACGACAGCTTAATGAACTATTTCACTCTTCAAAACAACACTTGCATGTTTCTTATATTTTTTTTCTATCAGTTCTCCCGCTCAATTTTTTGTGAAATCCTGCCAGCACTAAAATTTAACACTGAACCTTCGAGAAATGACAGAACCCAACAAGAACCGAACCCTTGAACTAGACCCCAGGAAGCGTGCACTGAACTGTCAGGTGACCTGCCTTACCATTAGCTGGCCGGGCTGAGTGGCTCAGACCGTGGTTTTCTGAGTCCAAGTTATGTGATGTTTGAACGTGATTACCGACTCGTAAAGCAACTCCCGCGGGACAAAATTCCGGCACCTCGGCGCGCGTGTTCCAGAAACCGTAAAAGCCCGTATTCACCAATGCGAGTTTAATTCTACGTAAACCAAGATAACAGTTCACTTTTTATTACCCAACAATATTATCTGGGTTTAAAATTTTAGCGGAGATTGGTTGGCCGCTAAAATGGAAAATCTAAGATGGCTGCTCGTAGACGGCTGGAATATCTGATTGAAAGAGAAAATCACAGCGACGAGTAATTTGACCAAGAGTATGCAGTTAATAAACGTCCTAGGTGGGTAAAAGAACGTGAGACTACGACACTGACTTTGAAACTCCTGAACGGTATCTAAGGCTTCGACACTATCAGTGTTATCCATGAAATACCAACACATAGGTAGACCTAAGATTAATTTTCGATTATCGCTTATACCTTGTACACTACACGACTGGGTGGCATTTTAATGAATAATTAAGGAATACTGCGTTATTTTCTGAGTGAAATACACAATGCGTGGGCTATAATTTGCTTTCTTATTCTCTATGTTGTTAATGCTTTCGACTACCAAATTCAATGACAACTCACTTTCTTGGAAAGTCATATTAGGCTTCTTTCTTCCTTTCTACTCAATATCTGACATGATTTGTGCAAATTCTTTGCAAAACACGAATGGAATAAAAAACTTGTTTACATTTCGATAGTGTCGGCCATGTGGAGTCATTTGTTTTCCCTGCGTCGGTATTAAAAATTTACGATTCAAACTCAAATTGAAACGAAAACTTAGTTTTGGTAAACCAAGATAATAAGTTATGTGGTGAATACAGAAGTGAGTGTTATCCGAAATAACGACATTATCCCAGTTTTTGAAATCTAAGGTCACGGTAAAAGTAAGTGACGTGGCGAATACTGGCCTAAGTAGCTACTGGGGGCGCGGCAATGTGAAATGTCTGATTGCTGGTAAATGTGTCCGTGTAATGAGGAAGTGTCTATTTCCTTGCTGATAACGTTATTTATGGAGAGTGTGGTCAACTCTGCTCTCTGCTGTGGGAGAGGCTCTTCCTGCGGCCCTTTGTCGAGACTAACTTGATATGGAGAGAGGAGGGCCTGGTTAATAGCCTTGTCCTTTACAGCCGGCAATGATAATAATCGATATATTAAAATGGTTTACTAAAAACAACTTTGGCTGTTCTGCTGGAACGATTCGCTTCATTTCTATTCTAATCTCTCCGGAATTACCTGCCAGCGAATCACGAGACGCTGACAGGTCTCTAAGTCCAGCCAACTTTGACTAATCATAAAATCAAATCATTAAACGATGACTCCCGTAATACTTGCTGTACTTAGCAGGTTGCTAAGCGACTAACACTTTCATTAATATTCTGATATATTAGTAATATCATTGCATGCAGCCATGTTTGATTACTACCTGTGAAGCCAGAGAATATACATTTCCTCTGATCACGGAAGAATGTTATTCCCTGATAGATACTCTTTGATTCTCTAACCTTTCCCAGCTTCCAAATATATTCAACAGATGGCAAAGCGTTCACAATAACCTACATGCTGCTGAGAGAAAAAGTCTACGCACAGACAGACCCCATCATGACATATACGACTTAGACATTATCTGGGAACACCTATCGAAGGATAACCTAACTACACTGAAGACCATGTATCTTAACAAAGTTCTCTGGCTGGCAATAAACGCTCCTTCGTGACTAACTTATGAGCTCACAAGACAACCTGCGATTAAAAGTACCATTGCTCTCTACGACACAATATCAAGCTTTACATCAAGAACTACAGGATTAGAAAGCGAATATGTGAACAAATTTTTACCAAACAGATGGCATTATGATGTCAGAATGGATGAATTCTGATTACGAACTGCGGCATACCATAAGTCACGTCTTAATAAATGTTCAAAAACCATTGAAAAGTGGAAGTAAACCCATATGAGAACGACGGGCATATCAAGACGAGTTATCTGACCTGATGCGGAGCAACACGGGTCCTCTAGTAATAATAATAATAGCAAACAACTGTTACATTTCTCTACCCAGTCTCTGATCTTGCACCACCTCTAAGTGGGGGTGGAATCCCCTGCCTGTCGTAAGAGGCAACTCAAAGATACCCCCAGGGTCCCTTAACTTGGGAGCGTCAGTTGGCGCCCAAGGGGCCCTTAGCTGAATCCTGGCGTCACTTACCCTTACTTGTGCCAGGCTACTCACTTTCATCTATCCTATCCGAACTCCCTTGGTCAACTCTTCTTCTTTTTCCGACCCCGACTGTATTAGAAAATTCGAGGTCTAGGGAGCCTTTTTTTTCATGCCATTCGTGGCTCTTGTCTCTCTTTGGCCGATGCCTTTATTTTTCGAAGTGTCGGACCCCTTCTATTTCGTCCCTCTGGTTAGTTTTAATAGAGGATGGTAGCCCAGTTGTTCTTCCTCTAAAAACAATAATCACCACCACCTCTCTGATCTTGCGCTTATTATGATGTTCACATGGAATCCTCTAAAAAGAAAATCTATTCTCCCGCTAGTTCCTTGCGTGGCGCTTCTCTTGATCAATACCTGGTCAAGGAAGCATAGGGAAATGACGAGAAAGGACACTTGAAGTAGTTACAAAGAAGGGACTTCTGGCGCAGGTTAAAGAGTGGAGCTAACTTTAGGAACCTGGTACTGAGCTACGGAACTTAGTTAGCGGTACTGGACAAGTTGGCCACTGCACATTGCTCTTATGGAACTAACTCTGGGGAGCTTGCGCAGTGGCTGAAGCGTGCATATTCCTCTTATGGGACTAACTCCAGGGACCTGATACACGGCTACCTAAGTGTCTCGAAGCTAGGCTAAGAATACTGGACAAGATGGTCGCTATACATTGCTCTTATGCAACTAATTCTGGGGAGCTTGCGCAGTGGCCGAAGCGTGCATATTGCTCTTAGAAGACTAACTCCAGGGACCTGGTACAGGGCTACCTCAGGGTCATAGAGTTGAGCTAGGATTTCTGAACAAAATGTCCGCTATTCATTGCTCTTATGAGACTAACTATGAGGAGCTGGCGCTATGGCTAAAGCGTGCATATTGCTCTTATGGGACTAACTCTAGGGACCATGCACAGGGCTCTAAAGGGCTAAAATAGACTAAAATACCAAAAGGCTCTAATGGGCTAAAGGACTTTATATCGGGTAAAGGGCTAAAGGGCTTAAATGAATTAAAATGCTAACCGGCTTTATATGTTAAAGGGGATTAAGAGCATGTGGGCTAAAGGACTTATGTAGGCTAAGATGCTAATAGGTTTGAGCTCTAAAGGGCTCTAATAACCTAAAGGGCACGTATAGGATGAAAGGTACCTATATGACAAAGGGATAAATGTCACTTATGGATAAAGAGGCTGAAAAGCTTTTATGAAATAATAGGGTAACAAGGGTTCGTCTGGGTTACAGATTTGAACTCTTCTGCCTCAGAGACGTAACGCTTTGTACTGTCTTATTAGCTTCTACTGTTAGGCTACGTAGTTCAGGAGGCAGATATCTAATTAGCGGGTTTGACCTCGCATCATTCTGTTGGAATTTGTTGGATCGAAGTAAGTGGTCTCGTCATCTAGATGAACACTTAATGGGAGAGATCCTTAATCATGCGAGCGCTAGCCCGCCTGAACTTTCGGAGGTAGATTATGAATGCAGTTAGAATCACGATATCAGAATATGTGAAGAGCTGCTTGCTTTACAAGGTCGTTGTAATACGCGCTACCACGTGCCAACTTCAACAATCTGCTGACTACAGTCTAACGTACGTTCCTCACTGTTAGCATTCAGAGTTATTATTCTCAAAGCAAGACATGCACAGCTTTCTTAGAACGAGCTTTAAGTCTCTATATTCAGAGTCCGATTCTTAGTAGTGCTAGGGATATTTATCTGGAAGGAGGCATTTATTCTTAATATGAATGTGTCATTGACGTAGCTCGGACCGTGATGTGAGTACTTACATCATGGCTCGGATGAGGCGGACTGAGTAGTCAGGTGGAATCACGTCAGCGATAGAGTTACGCATTCCATGCTAGAGTGGAGAGCAGTGATGACTTCATTAAGACAAGTCAAGGATTTAAATAGAACCTGATGATGTTCTGTCAAGAGCGAAACATGCAATTAAGTTGCCTCTATAATTCTGTTACCATATGTTGTATTTTCTTTTTTAAATATATGAAATGAATGTTTTTTGTCTGTCTCGAAAGAACTAAAAAACTGACCGATTCACTGAAAAATTCACTATTTGGTCTTATTAATCCTGCAAAGGGTTTAGAAAGTGGTTTGGACGAAATCCGGCAGGTAGTGTTTATGATGAGTAATTTTCTGTAATTAATTTAACTGCAAAGCCGCACCGAGATTGGATCCACCTTGATGAACTCTGTACCGTGATAGAAATGCTGCATATAGGAGGATGGGAACACACCGCCATGTTTTATGAAGTACCTTCCCACATCTCCTCCCTAACCACTGGAATAATTTCAGCCAAATTTGATACACTTATGACTTACTATTTTACTATGGGGGTAAACCATCCCTAGCTCCCCTAGAGGGTAGGAGAAGGAGGGGGTGGCATATAAAAATAATCGAAAATAGTGCCGAAACCATAGTTTACGGGGTAGCTGAGATGAACAGTGTCACTATGGATGCCGTTTAAGTCGAAGTTCATCCCCCGTCAACATAGGAGGTAAGAAGAAAATGTCCAGAAATGAACTACATTATGGATTTATGTGTGTATGTTTCAGCATAGCTCTCAACCAAACTTGGTACACACATGACTTACTGTCTGGAAAAAATACTGTGGGGGCAAGACACCCCTAGAGGAGAGGGTGAAATGTAAAAATAAGCGAAAACGACCGATATTAGCGTCGAACCCACGGTTTTCCGAGGAGCTAAGATGAAATTTGCCACTCTCGATGCAGTGTATTTCAAAGTTCAGCCCCGTTGGGAATGGGAGTGCCCAAAGTGACCGAATCAATCAATCAATCAATACTGCTCAGCAATAATTAGGGCAGTCGCCGAGGTAGCAGATTCCCTATCTGTTGTTTTCCCAGCCTTTTCCTAAATGATTTCAAAGAAATTGGAAATTTATTGAACATCTCCCTTGGTAAGTTATTCCAATCCCTAACTCCCCTTCCTATAAACGAATATTTGCCCCAGTTTGTCCTCTTGAATTCCAACTTTATCTTCATATTGTGATCTTCATCTTTCCTACTTTTATAAACGCCACTCAAACTTATTCGTCTACTAATGTCATTCCACGCCATCTCTCCCCTGACAGCTCAGAACATACCACTTAGTCGAGCAGCTCGTATTCTTTCTCCCAATTCTTCCCAGCCAAAAATTTGCAGCATTTTTGTAACACTACTCTTTTGTCGGAAATCATCCAGAACAAATCGAGCTGCTTTTCTTTGGATTTTTTCCAGTTCTTGAATCAGGTAATCATGGTGAGGGTCCCATACACTGGAACCATACTCTAGTTGGGGTCTTGCCAGAGACTTACATGCCCTCTCCTTTACATCCTTACTACAACCCCTAAACATCCTCATAACCATGTGCAGAGATTTGTACCCTTTATTAACAATAATATGTATGTGATTACCCCAATGAAGATCTTTCCTTATATTAACACCTAGATACTTACAATGATCCCCAAAAGGAACTTTCACCCCATCAATGCAGTAATTAAAACTGAGAGGACTTTTCCTAATGACATCTTTTGGTGCTAAACAAGTCATCCAAGAGGGCTTTATGCCAATTTTCAAAGTTCAAAGTTCAAGGTCAAATTTATCATTCTATAGGCAATCTATTGCCAAATGCTCTTCAAGATCCTGGATTTTTGCAGATTTACTTTGTTGATGAAGATGAAAGATAAGCACTAATACGATGTTCTAAGACACCAGACGTTAAACCGGCTTTGGTTAAACAGTTGCAAAAAAAATGATTCATGATAACTGTTATGTGAAGAACTTGAAAACAGCTCTTGAGAAGGTGCCTTCAGGATGTCAAGATTTTAAGCTAGTTATTCATGCTAACAGAAAGCCGGCTGACGCTCACAGTGGACGACATAATGCTCCAACATCTATTGAGGTTGCTTTAGTAATATTGTTGGCGAACAATTTGAACAACGAGATATAGTTATTCAGAGCCACAATTATAAACTTAAACGTATCAATGAAATTCATCTGTCTTATGATCCACTTCAATATCCTACGATGTTTGTTATGGTGAAGATAGTTATTCAGTAAATATTCCTCAACGTCATCCTCATAGAAATATATGTTTTTCAAGAAAAAGGTATCAGCGGCGACTTTCGAATAATGGTGCGAGAGGGCGAAGATAATTCACACTTATGTTTTAGTGCTTTGTTAAATCAATATTTCGTTGATATGTATGGAAAAATAGAAACTGAGAGGCTAAATTTTATTCGCAACAATCAAAAGCAGCTAAGATCAGAAAATTATATTCATTTAAGAGATGCAATAAGCTGGCAAGATATAACTGCCGATTAACTTGGACAAAGAGTAATTCTGCCTTCATCATTTACCAGAGGACCTCGATGCATGAACGAACGCACGCAAGATGCAATTACATGCGTACGTCATTACGGAAGCCCTGATGTTTTATTACATTTACGTGCAGTCCCAAATGGATTGAAATTTCGGAAGCAATCTGGAAAGGGCAAAGGCAGAACATTCGTCACGATATCATTTCAGGGTATTCCAATTGAAGGAGGAATTTTCGGTAATGTGCGTTGTTACATGTACTCAGTCGAATGGCAGAAACGTGGACTGTCTCACATTCTTATATTACTGTGGTTGGTGGAAAGCATACCGTCTAACAAGATCGATGACATCATTTGTGCCGAAATTCTTGATCCCAATAAAGATCCTATTTTACATGATATTATCAAGTCTACAATGATTCATGAACATTGCGATAGTTTGAATCCTAATGAACCTTGGATGAAAGATGGACGTTGCAGTAAGATATACCCACGACCACTTCTTTATCAAACACAAATTGGCCATGATGGTTATCCGCTGTATAAAAGATTGGCTCCACAAGATGGGGGACTCACAGTTCAGATCAACGGTGTAGAGCTTGACAACAGATGGGTAGTGCCTTTCAATCCTGTTTTATCTCGCTTATTAAAAGCTCACGTTAATGTGGAACACAACAGATCTGTTAAGTAGGTTAAATATGCATGCAAGTATATCAACAAAGGCCGCGACCAAACAGATTTTTCACTTCAAAACGGAGCACTTGATGACGTAAAATTATATAAAAGAGGAAAGTATGTTAGTAGCTCAGAGGCATTGTGGCGAATTCTGGGATTTCCTATTCATGAAAGACATCCTACAGTTTTCGATCTCGATGTACATCTTGAGAATGGGCAACGTGTCTACTTCACTTCGGATAATTTGACAGAAAAAGTTACGAATTCTCCAAGAACAACTCTTCTGGCTTTCTTCGATTTATGTAATACGGATTCTTTTGCAGAAACTGTCCTGTACCATGAGCTTCCATCATACTATGTACGGCAGAAAAAATATATTCGTAAGAAGAAAACGAGGCGATGACGTTGAAGGTTGGCCAGGAGTTAAAAAGGATTCTGCATTAGCAAGGGTATATACTATTCATCCAAATAATACTAAATGCTACCACCTCCGACTCGGTCTGCACGAAGTTCGAGGACCAACATAGTTTTACTTAATAAAAACTACATCCTTCATTCTAAGGTGCATGTAAAACTCTGGGATTATTAGAAAATGACAGAAATTGGGAGTTAATTCTTGAGGAAACGGCTTTGAGTAAATATCCTTATAAAGTCGTAAACGTTTTGTTGTTACGCTAGCGTTTTGTAAATTTTCTGATCCCGCTAATCTTTGGGAAAAGTTCAAAGATTTTTGTCAGAGGACATCTTACGGCAAACAGAAAAGTAGGTGGAAGATTGTACTCTAAATCACAGTGAAGTATACAGCCAATGTCTATTATTAATCGAAGACGCAGTGTTATCTGTAGAGGACAGAATTTAAATCAGTATGGCTTACACCAACCCGTAAGGTCAGGAAACGGAAAGAATAGAGAATACTTAAATGAAACGAATTATGATATTCAATCTTTGGAACGACTGATAACTACCAGCGAAAAATCTTTAACTACAGAACAACTTGCATTATGTCGTAAAATCTTGAGTAGCGTTCTGTCTGAACGTGAAGAAATGTTCTTCTTAGATGCTCCAGGTGGTACGGGAAAAACATTCCTTATAAATTTGCTATTGGCAAAAGTCAAAAGTACTAAAAATATTGCTGTAGCTGCCGCATCGTCTGAGATCGCCGCAACATTACTGGAGGGAGGTCAAACAGCGCACGCAGCCTTCAAGCTGCCTCTTAATCTTACTCGCACTGAGACTCTAAACAATCTAACACGGCCCAGGTTTTGCGAGAGTGTAAACTCATTGTCTGGGCCATAAATGCGGATTTGAGGCTCTCGATAATACTCTCCAAGACTGAAGGAGTAACAAAGATTACTGTGCTACTCGCTGGAGATTTTCGTCAAACTTTACCAGTGATACCAAGAGGGACACGTACTGACGAGGCAAAGGCATGTGCAAAACTGTCATACTTATGGTCTAAAGTTCACGAACTTACTTTGAGAAAAAGTATGAGGGCCCATTAGAGTGGTGATCTTTTGGCTGGTGAATTTTCGGAACGTCTTCTGAAAATCGGAAATGGAGAATTATCACAAGTCGCTGGGAAAATGTTTATTCCTGAAGGTTTAGGTTCAGTAGTAAACTCTTTTAAAAGTTTTATTCCAAAGATATATCCCATTGTCGCTAATCTAAAAGACAAATCTATGGACTGGCTATGCGAGCGAGCAATTCTCATACCAAAAAAATGAGACGGCTATTGAAATAAATGAAGCATTGCTTACATATGTTGATGCAGAAGAAATAGCGTATAAATCAGTCGACACGGTCTTACAAACGGACGATGCTGTGAATTATCCAGTAGAATTCCTAAATACTCTTAATCCTCCACGATTCCCATCTCACAAACTTCGTTTGAAAGTGGAAGCACCTGTAATGTTGTTACGTAACCTCAAACTACCTGTTGTGCAATGGTACTAGATTACGTGTGACGGGTTTAAAAAAAAAATAGAAGCTACTGTTATTACAGGGTGTGCTCGAGGAAAATCAGGGTTCATTCCACGAATACCACTTATACCATCATATTCTTCGTTTGAGTTTAAATGACTGCAATTTCCAATTAGAGTATGTTTTGCTATGACAATTAGTAAATCCCAAGGCCAGAGTTTAACATTTTCAGGTATTGACCTACGCGAAGACTGTTTTTCCCACGGACAATTTTATGTTGCCTGCTCCAGAGTAAGTTCTACAAGTAGCTTAATCCTTTTGGCACCAGAAGGAAGAACTGACAATATTGTGTATAAAGAAGTTCTAAGCTGAATAATTGTATTTAATATTCCTCTTTCATTTGTTGTTATGTGATACGTATGATTTTATGTTACATATTCATTGATTAAGTATATTAAAGTTCATGTTTTCTAAAAATATTTAAGTTATTTGATGGTTAGGTTTTAGATATAGTTGAGTATAATGCGTTTCTTTAAATCTTTATGAATTTAGTTCAATATCAACTACTTGTATTTAAACTCTGTATTTTGATTTCATAATTAAAAGTTAATTTTTAAGATTAAGACGATTTAATTAAGGTCATTAATATGTTTAATATTTCGTTATTTCATTCCATTCATAAAGCAGGCCAAGAAATTGTTACGAAAGAAGTAATGTAAAATATTAATATTTCGAGATCACAGGGAATTTTAAATTTCATTTAACCGCGAACTCGGAATGATCATTGGTACCAAAATATCTATTTATGTTATAAGTGATGCATAACATCATTTACGTTCACGTCTTACATTTCTAATGTTTGGTTCAGGGGCATTCAAAAGAAAATGGGGAATAACTGGACACAACTACGACGCGAGTGAAGCCACGAGCAAAGTGCTAGTTGTGTATATTTGTGTATGTTGTAAATATGTATATATCTTTCATTTGATATTAAAGCGTATTTTACATAGCTCGGATATTTGTAATTCGGCGTTGCTGATGCTGAATGAATGAATAAATAAATAAATAAATAAGTAAATAAATAAATAAATAAATATGTGTATGATCCAGAATACCCCTCAACCAAACTTGGTACACGCATGACTTACTGTCTGAATAAAATACCGTGAGTACCCCTAGGGGAGGAGTTGATATGTAAAAATTTACTCAAAGTTACTTTCATCAGACTGAAGAACTTAATGGTTGAAGTGAAAAGAGATGGCCTCAGATATCACACAATATTTGAGAAACTATCCTGCCTGATGACCTGAGAGACAGACGATGAGTGCGATCCTCGTAGAAAGCACGTTACAATCGCCAGTTTTAATCTACGTTATAGGCCGTGAAAGAGTGCAGTTTGTCCTACGGCTCTCTGGAGACTTTCTCTCGGCGGGAGCATCTGTCTCTAACGAACTGCAATATGGGAAATGCTCAAGCAACAGTTTTTAGGGAAATTTTAAAAGCATTGATGGTTCTGAGAATTGCGGCATTATCTGCGCAATCTGGTGATAACTCAAGACAAATATACGCTCCCTTGTGAGGGTTATAGCTAGAACATCTCGATGATTTAAGCCCACTGGCGTCATAAATGTAATGTTATTGAATTCCACTCTATCGATTTCAACACAAGAGGTTCTGAGATGGGTAATTTTAGCAAACTTCACAGCGTCATACATCCTCCTTGCCTGTAAGCCTACACTAATGGTACAGTACAACGTTACTCTCTCTCCCCTGTTAATACTGAAGGTAATGGGTTCGATTAAGTGTTGCTAACCATACAATTTAGGGATCCTACTTGCCTATACGATGTCCTACAGTCACTGTTGATCCTGCATGTTGGCACTATGTAGTCATGCTTTTCTCGTGTCTTCCGAGAATTACGCATTGCCAATGCCGTGTTGTGAAAATCACTAGTGTTACATTTGCGGGTATAAGTTAAGCATATTTTCTTTTTCTGTGGGATTGTAAATCTGTTTGGGTAATTCCTGGTAAGTATAATTGTGGCATTTAATAACGCAGTTGGTATCAAATGAGGAGCACAGCATTTCATTAATGCGGTCTTATTTCGTCAAATACTTGCGTACAGAGTTCGATTAGAATGTCTAAGAAGTCAGCAAAATCTGCAAGAACTCCTTCGAAAAGTTCACTTCAGTTGAAATGGAAGAGAATTTCGTTATCCACCTAACCTTGTCTTGTCACTACTTGGTTATGGTTTGCAGACTTACGGCATACGTACGTGTAATATACTTGCCTGTGCGTGTTATCAGTGCGTGGGTTCACAAGTAGGTCTAATAGCATTACACCAGGCAAACACCGATGAATACGGTGATAGTAATGTTTATATCAAAATAAAGGCAGAAATATAAAACATTAAACTGAGTGAGGTTGAGTGTGTGTGTTTAATTCTTCATTGAACTTGAAAGCCGACTTAATTATGAATATCTTGATTGATCATTTACTTGGGTAAGGGAACCTGCATTGTTGATACTTACATTGAGGTTAGCTTGTTGATGGTTATGTCTCGTGATTTCGATATGTAACTAGTCACGTTGGCAGCAGTGATGAGCCATTAAAAAAAATAGGATGGTGATATGTGCTTCTTATTAGTGTATACAAGACCGACTCCAATTCTCAGACCGTAATATTAAAAAAACATGGCGGCCGAAGTAGCCGGATTGCTGGTATTGGCTAACACGAAAATATCACGTACATATTATACAAACGGCGGTAATTTAATATGATAAATGTAACATCATAGGGAAAATCACTTTTACACGTATGAAAACGCTTCGTCAACAAGTACGCACCACATATAATCAACTAGAATCACATATATTCTATTAGAAAAGAGACCAACAAGTTGATTATTTAGACATGACAATTAATCAAATAATGTTTTCTCGTAGATTTCCTCGATTTATTCGCTCTCGTGAGAACTATGAAACATAACTTGTTGCCTTGAAGAGGTGGACAATTTCTTAAATTCACTACCCAATGAATGGGAAGTACAGCCGAAATAATAATGTTATTGGCTTTACGTCCCACTTGTCTTTTATACGGGTTTCGGAAACGTCAAAACGCCGAAATTTAGTCCTGCAGTAGTTCCTTTACGTGCCAGTAAATCTACCGACACGAGGCTGACGTATTTGAGCACCTTCAAATACCACCGGACTGAGCCAGGATCGAATCTGCCAACTTTGGATCAGAAGGCCAGCGTCTTAACCGCCTGAGTCACTCAGATCAAGTACACCCGAAATGATTATGTTAACCTAACGAACGGCCCTGGTAGTGTAATTCGGCTTCTCGCTGTTTTGGTTTCACAAATAAATAAATAAATAAATAAATAAATAAATAAATAAATAAATAAATAAATAAATAAATAAATAAATAAATAAATAAATAAATAAATATAATGTTGACATATGGCATAACAGCACTTCACACAATGATACTGACCTTAGTAATGAAACGTTCAGACACTAAAGATATACCTAATAGGTTTTTACCCATTAAAGGTGTCCGATTCGTTGGCTGAACGGTCAGCGTACTGGCTTTCGGTTCAGAGGGTCCCGGGTTCGATTCCAGGCCGGGTCGGGGATTTTAACCTTAATTGGTTAATTCCTAAGGCACAGGGGCTGGGTGTATGTATTGTCTTCATCATCATTTCATCCTCATCACGACGCGCAGGTCGCTTACGGCCGTCAAATAGAAAGACCTGCACCTGGCGAGCCGAACCCGTCCTGGGATATCCCGGCACTAAAATCCAGACGATATTTCATTTACCCATTAAAGATCATGAGTGCAAAAACTCTATTGACTAAACATTGATATTTAACCACATGCTCGAGCTTCAGTTCGGCGCAGTCTGCTTGATAACAGATGGCCACTGCATGAATCGGAAGATGTTGGTGGTGTAAAACCCTACGTTATAAACTCAGCCAATCCTTCTGTCACTATTTCTTTTGTGTAACAGTATACAGATTGTTCCATCTGTCACACTTATAAGTTTTGTTGTACTCCAAGATCCAGCCAAACATTTCCGCAGGCAAACACAGATTATTGTAAAATACACTTGCATCTAAATCACTAGACACTTCGAAGCACATAGATACTGACGGAATAACACTATCAATTATATTCCATCTAAGTTAATATTTTTCGAGAAATACGAATAGTTTGGAAGTAGAGAACTGGCTTTCCTAACCTCAGACTCATTCTCAAAATGATGTATGCACGCTACAGTTTTGTCATGGACTTCAAAGTAATCACGATGTATATTCCTAATCGATTTCTCTTCTAATGTTCTATTCCGTAGGAAACTTAATAATAGTTGTATGAGAGGCATTGCCATAGTTAGACTAAAAACTGGTCCACCTAGTGCACTCATGTTCTTTAATGGGTAAAAACACGATCAAAACAAGCACATTCTCACATTACTGCGTATAATTACAGATCCTATGTATCCACTTACTCATATAAATACACTCGTACACTGATATTCTACAAAGAAACTAACATTTATCGTCAACTTTCATAAAATTACACCGACTACATACGATAACAACAAACCAAAACATCCACATTTCCAACAATTCCGGCTACTCGATTCGCCATCTTTGAACCATCGAGAGTAGCAAGGTCTGAGGATTGGAGTCGGTCTTCGTGTATAGCCTTATGATGAGTACTATATTTCAGGTTATATTTGAGTAGGGTTTTATATTCCCTGGAATCGATTGTCAGTGTTTTTTTTTATTTACACATTTTGGCATTTGGTCCGTAAGACCATGCAGCCAGCTCTGTACATTTAGAAAACAGGAAGGTCAAAGGACCTTTCATGGCATTGTGACTAATTGGTGATAGAAAGCCACGGTGCAGGAACTTGGGTTGTATGAGGACATTTTAAATAGAGACTATAGAACAAACGTATCACAGTGTTAAATTGGCTTCACATAAAAATTTGGCTATTGCTTGATATATACGGATGTGATAGCTGCTGAACAACGACGAAACGGAAGTGGAACTTCGAGTTGTATAAGCGTTTGATATAAATTGGTTACTCGTAGTTTGTATCTAGTGCATCCTAAAATTGTATGGTTGAGGTCTGCTTCTTGATTGGGGTCAGAGGGACAATTTGGGGAGTCTATGACTTTGAGTCTGAACAGATGACTGGGATAAGATACATGTCCAAGTCGCATTCTGATAATTGATGTGATATGGCGGCGAGTTAGAGATAGTAGATTGAACCATGGTTTCTGTGGGATGTCTCTGGATAGCGGCTTAATGCTTGCCTTTCATGAGTTGAGTTGTTGCCCAGTGGTTTGACCATTCTTTGTAAGCATGTTCCTTGTTGTGGCGTTGGAAGTCCGTGTATGGTAGGCGTAGTGCTTGGAACTGGCCTTCTGTAATGCTCTGCTTTGCCAGTTCGTCTACGGTCTCATTGTGTATAATTTCAGTATGGCCTTTGATCCACATAATATGAACTTCTTTTCCGTTTTCTATAGCTTGGTATATGCTACTTAGGATGTCCATGATGTATTTATTCGAACGAGTGTTCCTGCATGGTTGTTCTAGTTTTTGAAGTGCACTCTTGGAGTCCGTGAGAATTAATATTCTGCTGAAGTGCTGGACGCCGTACGTGATGGCTGATTTAATGGCAAGTATTTCAGCTGTGAATACTGAAGCTTCGTGAGGAAGGGAGAACATTGTGCAAGTGTTGAGTGCAGGGCAGTAGTACGCATATCCGACTCCTTCGGTCTTAGACTCATCTGTGTATATTTCAGTATAACTGCCCCAATATGCATCGATGAAATTTGTTACTTTTTCGTTAATATTTGCATTGCATATTATAAAATCTGGAAGATAGAATGTGGATGGTTGAAATACTGAAAGTTCATACCTCTGTCGAAATACTGGAAGCGATGTATCTTGAAGAGTAGTGGGTATTATGTACTGTAATTTCTTGATGCTTTTGACCAATAGAGGTGTCCGTAGTCTTCTGTTTGTTCCTCTGTCACACAGTGGAAGGAGGTGGCGCAGGTTAGATGTGAGAGGGTGGCTAGTTATGGAAGAGCGTTGCAAAAGAATGTTGTTGGCAAGCAGATCTCGTCTTATCTCAACGGGCATTTCTTTAGCCTCTACCAGTAGTGCGTTAGTAGGACTTGAATTCATATTGCGGTGCGTTGCCGAAAAAATGGAACCATAATCTAGTACAGATCGTATTAACGATCGATATAATAGTAGTAGAACGGATGGGTCAGCTCTCCACCAGACTCGACATAATGCTCTGATGATGTTTAACGTTCGGCCCACTTTAGTTGCCAGGTACTCGACGTGGGTTCTCCATGTAAGTTTGCTATCGAGGTATAAGCCTAGTAGCTTGGCTGAAGTCCTTAAGGGGAAGGAATATGGCCCAAGATGTACAGATGGTGATGTTGACTGGAGTTTCTTTCGAGTGAAGACAATAATAGAGGATTTTGTTGGGAATAAATTAAGTCCTGTTTGAAAGATCCAGGTGTGGAGTTTCCTTGCAGCGCCATCTAGCCATAACCATGTTAACCAAAGTGACTGAGATGATGCGTAGATACATACGTCATCTGCATACTGTAGAACTTTGTTTGTCTAAACATCTGATCGAGATCTGCAGTGTAGATGGCGTACAGTAAAGGACTCAGTATAGCACCCTGAGGGAGTCCTTTTGTTACTAGCCTGGGCCCATACAAGGTGTTATCTTGGGTTCGAATATAGATTGTCCTCCTGAAAAAATAAATTATATATACCTCGCACGTATATTTCGGGAAGACCTAGGTCTTGTAGCTTTTCAGAAAGTATTTGTATAATAACGCTGTCGTATGTCCCAGATATATCGAGGAATATGGCGGTAAGGTAACCATGGTTTAGAAATGTACGTTCGATGTCCGTAGTCAGATTGCTGAGATGGTCGTAAGTAGATCGACTTTTGCGGAACCCATATTGAGAGCGAGGCAATAAATTGTGAAACTCTAACCACCACTCCAATCTTAGTTTCAACAGCCGTTCAAAAGTTTTAGCGATGCATGAAGATAGAGCGATGGGTCTGTAGGAAGAAGTTTCGTTCGGATCTTTACCTTGTTTTAAAATTGGGACAATAATCTGCGTCGTCCAGTCGTCGGGAAAATTGTTTTCATTGCAAACATAGTGCAAAGTAATAGCAATATTTCCTTGGCTTTGCGAGATAAGTTAGAAAGCATGCAATAATGCATATGGTCATATGCAGGCGCAGAGTTAGCAGTAGTTTTTAAAACTTGTTCTAATTCATGTAGCGTGAAAGGTGATGTAAGAATATCCTGCGTAGGGCGGGAACGTTCCAACTGTTGTCCCCCTGTGGGTGGGGGCGGTAGAATAACATCCACGGTATCCCCTGCCTGTCGTAAGAGGCGACTAAACGGGGCCTCAGGGGCTCTGAACTTTGGAGCGTGGGTTGGCAACCACGGGGCCCTTAGCTGAGTCCTGGCATTACTTCCACTTACTTGTGCCAGGCTCCTCACTTTCATCTATACTATCCGACCCCTCTTGGTCAACTCTTGTTCTTTTCCGACCCCGACGCTATTAGGTTTGCGAGGGCTAGGGAGTCTTTCATTTTCACGCCCTTCGTGGCCCTTGTCTTCCTTTGGCCGATATCTTCATTTTTCGAAGTGTCGGACCCCTTCCATTTTTCTCTCTGATTAGTGTTATATAGAGGATGGTTGCCTAGTTGTACTTCCTCTTAAAACAATAATCACCACCACCACCGTTCCAACTGTTGACGCTGTTTTGGGGAAAGCGAGGTCGTAGGTGGAGCAATAAGATCTGAAAACTCTTCTGTCCAACATTGAAGTGCTTTAGGGGTTGGTGGTTTTTTCTTCATTTTGTTCACCATTGACCATATTTGCGATAGGGGTGAATCCTTGGTCAGTTTTTCACAATAAGATCTCCAGCTATTATTCTTTACCCTTTTCAGAAAGCGATTGACTGACGCATCTATATTCTTGTAACTGAGGACATTTTCCATTGTCGTTGCTCGTTTTAACTTGCTGAGAGCCTGATTTCTCTTCGCTATCTGTCGACTGCATTCGGAATTCCACTATGGAGTAGGGAATCTTTTGAGATGCTGGTTTGTTTTCGTTCAGGAATGGATATTGCGGCAGCTAAATTAATGGTGTGTACGAAGGCGTTGTATTTATCAAGCGTGGTTTTTGATGTAACACAGAGTGTATATTTTTGCTTCTATCGCCCTTCTGTATTTGACCCAGTCAGCGGTTTGAACGTTCCATTTAATAGTGGATTTGACCAGTGAAGGACGAAATGGTAAAACAGGCGAAATGATGATAGCATAATGAGTAGAACCCATTGGATACGGCAAGAGTTTCCAATGAAAATCAGATGAGATATTAGAAGAACAAATGGTTAGGTCGACAGCGGAGGGACGTTGTCCCGGTACTGGTAACAGGGTAGCCGATCCATCGTTTAACACAAATAAATTGAACTCATCTACTGTTTATAAGACAGCCTCGCCATATGTTTCATTTATCACGCAACTCCATGTTGTGCTATGTGCGTTATAATCACCACAAAAGAGGAAAGGTGGCTGTATCTGCTGCGTAAGCCGATACCATTCTAGAAGTTGAATTTTTGTTCGTGGTGGGCTATATAATGAGACCAATGTAATATTTTGGTTGTTAATGCGAACTCTTGCGGCAACGGCCTGAAAACTTGCAATCTGCGAGTGATCAATAACTGCTTCTAGGTATGGAATTGTATTCTTTATTAATATTGCTACCCCTCCATAACCGTCTTCTCGGTCCTGTCGCATGGCATTATAGCCAGGAATGGTTAGATTAGAATCGTTAACCCAAGTTTCACTCAAGGTTGCTAAATCAGTATCTTCAGTGTATAAAACTTCCCGTAAGATCTATTTATTCGCAAATACGGATCGTTCGTTCTATTGTAGTATTTTATTCATTATCTTAAGTAAATATACTTGCGTTCATGTTATGTATTATGGCGGGGTTAAATGCCTCGGGTGTTGTAGATTGAGCTTAAGTAATGAGGAGCATGATACGGTTAAATATCTTTCCCAGCAGATGCTCATAATTTTGGGAGGCGGTTGTCATGATGTTATGTGATTGGGTGGGGGGGGGATAGGGATTGTGGGATATTGGTGTTACAGGCAAATGTGGTGGAATATACTGACGTTGTTGAATAGATGGATAATTCAGTTTCGGTGTAGATGGGGGAGGAGGTCTCTGGGGCCGATGCAATTGCTGTCCTGTGCGAGGATGCACTCTCATCGGCGTTTGTTGTCTTTGAGGAGGCATTATTTGTTGTTGATGCTGCTGTGAGATTAACGGCGAGTTGGTCAGATTGTTTACTTGCTGAGAAACCTGTTCTGGATGCTTCCCTGCTTTGTCAATTGAAAGACGGGCCATTACAGCAGTAGAATAATTCCTGTTATGGTACATATGGATTGCTACTTCTTGAGATACATTATTCTGAGCCATAAAGTATTTGATTTCGGACCATTTCTTGTACTCGGGACACTCCCTATCCGTGGCTAAGTGTGGACCGTGGCAATACATGCATGTTGGTGGGGCAGTGTCAGTACAAGTTCTTACGTCGTGGGGTCCCGCACACCTACTGCAGCGTTGTTGTCCTCTGCATTGCGATACTGAATGGTTATATCTCAAACATCGGTGACATTGCATCACTGGAAAGATGTTTGAACTTCGCATTGTGTTCCTAGGTTATAAATATGTTGAGGTAGGTGCTGGGCACGAAATGTTGTGAGGCAGACTGGAATTGGTCGCATATCTCCATTGGGAAGCTTCTTTGTAAATCGTTTCACCTGGGAAACGGGAATAGCACTCTGAATTTCCTTTGGAATTTCATCTTCACTAAATGTCGTGTCGACATTTCTGATAATTCCTAGCCTGTGCACAACACTACTTGGAATATAGACATCAAGGTGTTTTTCCTTCAAAAAGTTGGATTCAACTAGCTTGTTTGCTGCCATTCCGGATAAAGTCCCGATACGAAGTCTATTCTTACCAGAAGGTTTAATGTCCAGAACTTGTTGACGGGGAATTAAATTTTCACTAAAGATCAGTCGTCCTATTGACATCGGATGTACGTTCCCTATATTATCCTTAGCCCCTTCAACAACAACAAGGAACGGTCCGTTATCAGTATTATTGCACCTATTATTTTGACTGAGACGGGATGACGGCGGTGTACCCCCGGTAGAAGTTGCTGGTGCAGCTAATGGGGTTTTAACAGAAAGTTAATTTGATGCATTTGTGTCATTAGTTGTGTCGGAAGAGTTATTTTCAATCTCAGTATCCATATCTATTGAATGTTCCATATGTAAATTGGGATCGGCACGAAAAGGCTTAGTTTTAGGGTCGAAATTATACTTCATATTAGAACTATTATGACTATGAGTACCTGTACTTGATCCTCGTTCTGTTGATAAGTTGTCGGTGCTGACGTTGCTCTCTTCATGACGTCTAGTACCTAAAGGGTGATGTGGCTCCACTGGGAGGGCTGGTTGCTGTTGATCTTGAATATCTGATTGAAAATTAAGAGGATTTATTCGTAAAGATGTTGTAGCTGGATCTGCGTAACAAGTCTGCAGGGCAGAATTAATAATCTGCCCCGTATCGGGCGGATCATTCATAGTCAAATTGATAATGTTAGCTGCAGTTCAAAGAATATAAATACCTTACACTAACACTTAAGTCCGTACGACTGGAACACTAGGTTATGGATGAGTACGACGTAGCGCTCAAGAAAGTGACTGCACTCCACGAAGCTAGCCGTTATATATTGTATATCAGTGTAAATGTCTGTGTGAACACAGTATATTCACAGTATATTCGCACGGATTTTTGTTTATTGCATTGTTCTCTCCGACAGCGAGAGTTTACTGCATATCCGCTGCCGCCATTTTTCAACAAACTGATTGTCAGTGTTCTAACAATATGTAGTGCAACTAGAATGGGAAGTCCCGCGGTGGTGGTGGAGGTGAATATTGTTTAAAGAGGAAGTACAACTAGGCAACCATCCTCTATATAACACTAATCAGAGAAAAAAGGAAGGGATCTGACACTTCGAAAAATGAAGGTATCGGCCAAAGGAAGACAAGGGCCACGAAGGGCGTGAAAATGAAAGACTCCCTAGATCTCCATAGCTAATACCATCGAGGTTGGAAAAGAACAAGAGTTGACCAAGAGAGGTCGGATAGGATAGATGAAAGTTAGGAGCCCGGCGCAAGTAAGTGGGAGCAACGCTAGGACTCAGCTAAGGGCCCCGTGGTCGCCAACCCACACTCCAAAGTTCAGAGCCCCTGGGGCCCCTTTTATTCGCTTCTTACAACAGGCAAGGAATACCGTGGGTGTTATTCTACCGCCCACATATCAACTGCACTGAAATGATGCACAAATTAATGGTGTTTTCAAAAGTCTGTGTTTCTTATCGACAGACGGCATTGTTTATAGCTTTTCTCGCTCCCGTTGTTAGTTATCGACTATCTACTGTATGCTATTCATCCATGGCTAAATAGTTAGCCTGCTGGCCTTTGGCCACAGGGTTTCCGAGTTCGATTCCCGGCAGGCTCGGGAATTTTAACCATAAATGGTTAATTCCCATGACACCACAACCCGCGGGTCGCCTACGGGCGTCAAATCAAAAGACCTGCATCTAGAAAGCCCAACTTGTCCTCGGACACTCCCGGGATAAATACCATTCCAACAATCTAAGCTGAGATAAACTAATAACTAGTGTATACTCTGCGAGAAGCTGACCCCTGATCTACGATGTACCGTGAGGAGAATGATTACCTTTTAACAGAAAGTAATTAATTGGTGCGACATCCACACCGGTAGTGACGTCACGAGCTTTGAGTGCGTGCGAGAACACAAACATCGATAGGGCGTATATAGAGACACTTCTCGTAGATGTATTGTATGATCAGCAACATGCAATTACCATACGAGTAAAAATATATCCCGTGGTTTCATTTTGGAATGGCGGTGGTGATTATTGTTTTAAGAGGAAGTACAACTGTACAATAATCCTCTATAACGTTAATGGTGGTGGTGATTATTGTTTTAAGAGGAAGTACAACTGTACAATAATCCTCTATAACGTTAATGGTGGTGGTGATTATTGTTTTAAGAGGAAGTACAACTGTACAATAATCCTCTATAACGTTAATGGTGGTGGTGATTATTGTTTTAAGAGGAAGTACAACTGTACAATAATCCTCTATAACGTTAATGGTGGTGGTGATTATTGTTTTAAGAGGAAGTACAACTGTACAATAATCCTCTATAACGTTAATGGTGGTGGTGATTATTGTTTTAAGAGGAAGTACAACTGTACAATAATCCTCTATAACGTTAATGGTGGTGGTGATTATTGTTTTAAGAGGAAGTACAACTGTACAATAATCCTCTATAACGTTAATGGTGGTGGTGATTATTGTTTTAAGAGGAAGTACAACTGTACAATAATCCTCTATAACGTTAATGGTGGTGGTGATTATTGTTTTAAGAGGAAGTACAACTGTACAACCATCCTCTATTAACACTAATGGTGATGGTGATTATTGTTTTAAGAAGAAGTACAACTGGACAACCATCCTCTATTAACACTAATGATGGTGATTATTGTTTTAAGAAGAAGTACAACTGTACAACCATCCTCTATTAACACTAATAGTGATGGTGATTATTGTTTTAAGAGGAAGTACAACTGTACAACCATCCTCTATTAACACTAATGGTGATGGTGATTATTGTTTTAAGAAGAAGTACAACTGTACAACCATCCTCTATTAACACTAATGGTGGTGATTATTGTTTTAAGAGGAAGTAGAACTGGACAACCATCCTCTATTAACACTAATGGTGGTGATTATTGTTTTAAGAGGAAGTAGAACTGGACAACCATCCTCTATTAACACTAATAGTAGTGGTGATTATTGTTTTAAGAGGAAGTACAACTGGACAACCATCCTCTATTAACACTAATGGTGGTGATTATTGTTTTAAGAGGAAGTACAACTGGACAACCATCCTCTATTAACACTAATAGTGATGGTGATTATTGTTTTAAGAGGAAGTACAACTGGACAACCATCCTCTATTAACACTAATGGTGGTGATTATTGTTTTAAGAGGAAGTACAACTGTACAACCATCCTCTATTAACACTAATGGTGGTGATTATTGTTTTAAGAGGAAGTACAACTGTACAACCATCCTCTATTAACACTAATGGTGGTGATTATTGTTTTAAGAGGAAGTAGAACTGTACAACCATCCTCTATTAACACTAATGGTGGTGATTATTGTTTTAAGAGGAAGTACAACTGGACAACCATCCTCTATTAACACTAATAGTGATGGTGATTATTATTTTAATAGGAAGTACAGCTGTACAACCATCCTCTATTAACACTAATGGTGGTGATTATTGTTTTAAGAGGAAGTAGAACTGTACAACCATCCTCTATTAACACTAATGGTGGTGATTATTGTTTTAAGAGGAAGTACAACTGGACAACCATCCTCTATTAACACTAATAGTAGTGGTGATTATTGTTTTAAGAGGAAGTAGAACTGGACAACCATCCTCTATTAACACTAATAGTAGTGGTGATTATTGTTTTAAGAGGAAGTAGAACTGGACAACCATCCTCTATTAACACTAATGGTGATGGTGATTATTGTTTTAAGAAGAAGTACAACTGGACAACCATCCTCTATTAACACTAATAGTGATGGTGATTATTGTTTTAAGAGGAAGTACAACTGTACAACCATCCTCTATTAACACTAATGGTGATGGTGATTATTGTTTTAAGAAGAAGTACAACTGTACAACCATCCTCTATTAACACTAATGGTGATGGTGATTATTGTTTTAAGAAGAAGTACAACTGTACAACCATCCTCTATTAACACTAATGGTGATGGTGATTATTGTTTTAAGAAGAAGTACAACTGTACAACCATCCTCTATTAACACTAATAGTGATGGTGATTATTGTTTTAAGAGGAAGTATAACTGTACAACCATCCTCTATTAACACTAATGGTGATGGTGATTATTGTTTTAAGAAGAAGTACAACTGGACAACCATCCTCTATTAACACTAATGGTGGTGATTATTGTTTTAAGAAGAAGTACAACTGTACAACCATCCTCTATTAACACTAATAGTGATGGTGATTATTGTTTTAAGAGGAAGTACAACTGTACAACCATCCTCTATTAACACTAATGGTGATGGTGATTATTGTTTTAAGAGGAAGTAGAACTGGACAACCATCCTCTATTAACACTAATGGTGATGGTGATTATTGTTTTAAGAAGAAGTACAACTGGACAACCATCCTCTATAACGTTAATGGTGATGGTGATTATTGTTTTAAGAGGAAGTGGAACTGTACAACCATCCTCTGTTAACACTAATGGTGATGGTGATTATTGTTTTAAGAAGAAGTACAACTGGACAACCATCCTCTATTAACACTAATAGTAGTGGTGATTATTGTTTTAAGAGGAAGTAGAACTGGACAACCATCCTCTATTATCACTAATGGTGATGGTGATTATTATTTTAATAGGAAGTACAGCTGTACAACCATCCTCTATTAACACTAATGGCGGCGATGATTCTTTTGAAATGAAGTACAAGTGGACGACCATCCTCTATTAACACTAATAGCGATGGTGATTATTGCTTTAAGAGGAAGTACAACTGGACAACCATCCTCTATTAACATTAATGGTGCTGATGATTCTTCTAAAAGGAAGTACAACTGGACAACCATCCTCTATTAACACTAATGGTGTTGATTATTGTTTTAATACGAAATACAACTGGGCAATCATCCTCTATTAGCACTAATAGTAGTTGTGATTACTGTATATGCAGCAATAGTCCACGTTTCTCAGCCACACTCTACAGTAGACATAGCACTTAATAAATCTGTTATTAGTCTTCACATTTAGATTCCTTGATGTAAGTGTCGCCCTTTTCTAGTAATAGGCGATATTTGTCTGTGCAATTCTGCTCTTTATGACGGCTGAACTTTTTTCAGGCGATTTGACAGGCGAAGTACTTAAAGGGGAAGAGTTTCTAGTACTGTAGCACATCACCTTCCGAAGAGCGTATGTGTTTTTTAATACCTAATTTCATTACTGATGACGGGAACCCATATATTGACGCAGTTGGAAAACGTAAATTTATTACTGCTCGTTCTCCAAGTATTTACAGTTGTGTATACATTGCACTGGCCTCTGTTAGCCACGTCTTTGGATTACACTTCAATTGTCTTTTTCCAAAGAATCCCTAAGTCACAGGCATCTGCGCTGTGATCGTTGAAGACGATGTTCTTACAACCCAATGTGCCCCACAAGCCGCTTGTCTTAATTTCTCGGGGCAGTGGAGATTGGAATAAATATGGCCATCCTGTGGAGCTTCCATGTTTGCAAGGAATCAGGCCCGAGAGATACAGAAAAACTATGGTAGATGCTGGGAATGAACAGTTTAGTGGCAAGAATGAAATTCTGGGCAGGGTGCAAAAAGGATCCGACTTCTCTCATCAAGTACGGAACACGGTATGAGAGAAGGAACTTACTCGAAGGGCTAAACAGACCCTATTTTTAAGACTTATCTCCTGCCCATCATGACGTACCTTATAGTCTGGAGAGTTGCGTCACACACAGAAGAGAAGTAAGTCAACTGCAATCTGTTGAAATAAAGTTCCCATGATCAGCTGATCAGGGCAGAATGATCAGATACGAAGGGACCTACAGATCAACCTGAGTGTTGCAAGGTTGAAGTGGCTATGACACGCCAAGCGGTTGCAGGCAACTCGAACTCCAAGGAAGTATTTTGAGAAGATTGTTCCGGGACGAAGACCCATTGGACACCCCGAGAAGAAAAAAGGTGGTTAGATCAAATAAGGGAAGAGAGGAGAAACATGAGATGTTCTACAGAGAGAAGAGACATATCGAGACTGTCACAAATGCAGGCACATCCTACCCGGCTGGCTGGAAGGAATCCTGCCTCTTGGTGTACGATGCATTCCAAATGTTGGTGTAATATTAATCCGATAGCTTCCTGCATCTTGTTATTGTAATTGGACTGTAGAATATAGTATCCAGATAAGAAGCCGCTCTTTCAATCCCTCGAGGTCCCGCGCGTCCAATGAGTTTGCGTTATCTTGTTTAGATGAATGGATTCTTTTTCTGACTGCAAGAGCACGTGGATCCGTTGTGCCTCTAGCAAGTAAAGCCAGGGGCGGTGCATTCCGCGTGTTCACTTCAAACTTGGCGTTTACGTCTTTACTGTAAACCGTTCACAAGTGGGTTCTTATGAAGCTAATGGATTTGCTCATGGAGGTTAAGAGAAGGAGTTGAGAGGTTTAAAACTCGACGACGTCACGGAGCTTCTTGCAAATGGAGGATTGTGGAGGTCCTTAATTAATTTTCGAGCATAGTATACAATGAAGGTTTATGCTAGTTCCCATCTATCTGTGTGAACAATCAGGTCACACTAATCGTAGGTGTGTTACTTCTGCCTTATGCATCACCAGTGGCGTATACTGAGGGCTGCCAAGGCTATCGGCGAAGCCCAAGCCTCAAATGAGAATGATGGAAGTCTAAAGCACATTATAATATAAGCATCTGACATATTGTTCCATTTACGAAACTTGAAAGCGATGCCAAAGAACGTCGCACGTATTTCTGAAAGCAAGACATCGGAGACTGATATTGAAGTCCAAGCGCTGCGTCCCTCTCACCTCGATCCACCTCGCGCGGCTTGCTGCTGAATGCCCAATAGGTGCGGAGACCGGAGAGATAGGTGCACTAGGCTTCGCTCTGTCAGGCACATCATTCTAAAACATCCTACCCGGCTGGCTGGAAGGAATCCTGCCTGGTGGTGCACATTGCGTTCCAAATGTTGGTGTAATATTAGCCTAATCTAATAACTTCCTGCATCCTGTCATTTCAATTGGACTATAGAAGATAGTATCTAGATAAGAGGCCGCCACTGCTAACAAACAACAATGCGTTACTTATCGTATATACTTCCTCACCTCATGCTTCTGACTTAATTATTTAGATAACAGAGTGATGGTATTTCACTCCCGTTTACTTCTACATCCTTGTAGGAAGACACTGCAGGGCTGCTGTTATACGGGTAATATAGTTATATATAATATATATATATATATATATGTAGATCTGCTAAAATGCAATCTTTCAGGTTAGTGTTCTGTTGGTTTGAATAGAACCAGATATCATGGGTCGGACACTAAGAGGAAGCTAATAAACCAGTGATCGATGGACCCGGCCGCTGGTAATGTTGTACAATTCAAACTTTTAATTTAATAATAATAGAAGAGGAAGAATAATGGTGTATGGCATCTGTATAGGCTGGGTAGTGACCTAATAAGGATGAAATGAATGGCGAAGACGTCATAAATACCCAGTCCCCAAGCGAGGGGAATTAAGACTACGAGGGGTTTGATTCTGAGAACTGAACCGGAGCCATCGGACCAAAGGCAAGCATTCTATCCATTAATCCACAAAGCTGGACTTTAATTTGCTAAACCTTAGGCTACCATCTCCACTGATCAGGTGTTGAGTATTGACAGTGAAACAGCCTTGACAACACAGCAGGCTACTCCGTTCGCTATTGGCTGCAGCTCAAACACTTAAGACGTAACGTCCACTGGACCAACTATCGAAAAGGCGTAACCTCAGTCTAAAGGTAGCCCACGTCTGGATCCCAGCATACGCCACCGTGCATCACAGTTTGGGAGTGGAGCAAAGTGGGAAGATAGAACAGTGTCAGTCCGGACCTGCAATGTATCACTGTTTCATGCTGACAAGTCCATTAACTTTACCAGAGAATAAACTGTAATGTGGTCTGACTAATAGCTTGAGTTATGACGCAATCAATCAGATGTAATGCATTTCTGATTCTCTGTTGAGCAGTAATTCACGTCCCGCCATGCAATATGGTTAATGAAAATATTTCATATTTGCTTTCGGTAAATGAATACGGCTGTAAATCGTATTGAGAACCATGATGAACTGGATGGGAGACGTCCACGTTCACATAGCATGATCGTAGCACCGTCGCAGTGCTCAGCGCCAGTGGTGACTTCAGTTCATAGTATCCGGTGTTCGGTTTCTGGCTGGGCCGGGAATTTTATCGCAGCGTCTGGTTCAGGGGCTGTGTGTTCGAGATTGTGTCAGTACACACGATCATATACCAACATCCCCCACATAGATTTAGCATCAGGAAGAACATATCTTGTGCGTTGCTGATAGAAGTCGTTCCCAACAACTCCTCGCCGCGTTACATGAGGCTCACTCATTAATAGTCTCATATGACGTCATTTCACACAGACCTGGACCCTGGTTCATAAAACATTCTTCACCAATATTATTAGTATTACGTTTCATAGATCTATTAGCTAATAATCTATATATTTACAAAGCAGTTTTGACAAGTCCGTTCTATTGGACCATTTGCTTCATTTTTGTTTTGTTTTTCTCCCTAGAATCACCCATTGGCGAATCATGAGACCTTGATAGGGCTCTAAGTTCAGCCAACTTTGAGTAATCCTAAAATCAAATCACTCCAATACGTAATTGCAGCCCGCAATACATTCCGGGTTGCACATAATTAAGAAGCAATATATTTACGTAAAGATTTCTGGTACACATGTGACATGAGAAACGCTGTCGGAGGACGATAAACCTAGCATCCCTAGGTTTTCGGGGTCGTTGAGATGAATAGTGATACCCCAGATGCCACCTTCGCCGTGGGGGATGGGAATGGGTGAAAAATAAATTGTCCAAAATGACAGAAATTATGTAGCCTATATATGTATGTTCCAGCACAGCTATCAACCAAACCTGATACACAAATGATTTACTTTCTGGAGCAAAACACTGTGCCGGTAAGACACTCCTACTACCCCTATGGCTGGGAATTGGGGGGGGGGGATGACATGTAAAATAAAAATCATAAACACGACCGATATTATTTTCGAATCGATACTTTTCGGGGTCGCTGAGATTTACTCTGAATGGCGTTTTTAAGTCCAAGTTCAGCCTCCATGTGCATGGGGCGTGGTCAGAAAGATTGGAAAAGGAAATGTCTAAAATGATGGAGGTCAGTGTTGAATCCCTAGCCTGAGTAGTGACAGTCTGATTGCCAGTTAGAATCGTCAACATCATATCTATAGGGCGACAGGTAAATACAGGGATCAAATTCTTCCCAGAATATATGGGCTGCAATAAATAGGTAACGTTTAATTAATCGCACAACAATAACTCTAAAACTACAAAACAGTTTGCAAATTATCAATCAACATCACAATAAAAAATCTACAAAAAATCACTTGACACATAATTGAGGGAAAATAAAATTCTTGAAAGTAGACATTTTAAAAGTACCCGGGCTGTTACCTGACCGATTTATAACGAGCTCTACGGACCCATTTATCAGTCAAAATTATTACTAGATGTTCCTAATAATTTTAGTAAATCGTTTCATAGACAACATGACTAATAAAAGTTACTCATAAGCCATATTTCTAGTGAAACCAAAGTGAGTGGTATTGTAATATTTGGCATAAAATCGTGAAGATCAGTGAAATTATGAACTCTGATTCAAATAGTGATGAGGAGCAAATGTAGGTATTCACCGTTGAATGTATTTTAGCCTGTAACAAACATATGATTACAATGAGAGATTTAGATTAGATTACAGAACTTCTGAGTACTTGCTTGACAGGATTGGTAATATCTTATAATGCCCACTGCGAGGAATGAAGCACTCCACTGGTTAGGTAGTGTTGCACGGTATCATCGTGTTTCTGATATCAAAAGCGACGTTCTGCAGAATTGCGACATCCTTCTTCAGGATGTTGCATGTTGGTCGGCTGACTTTGGTGAAGTCACGGAACTTGGACGGTTTGTGGACTACTTGCTGGAACGCTCAAAAATGATGCACCAAGTGCGTATGAACCAGAATTTGTTGATCGATATGGGAAATATTCCATGAACGTAATGCTCATATGTGCGTCAAATGTAGAAGTCCACCATGTTTATGTGAATTAGCCTGGTAGTTGTGAGCTATGCCAGGATGACTTGAACAATAAGATGGTGCAGTTCTGCTCGGACACTTCAACTGTCCTTGAAAATCTTGGCTTAAACCAAGATTTTGCTATTCCATTTCAACAGAGATTTTTAAGAGGACAAAAAACAAAAAGTAAAAAGAATAAGGAGGGTCATAGGACGTGCAATAGGCTGCGAATAATTTATTCAAACTCAAGCACTTAAATCAAATAAACTTTTTCTTTCACATTATTTTCACTTCTTTTACCCATTCTCATATATGTATCAAAATCACAACAACGAAAATTCGAATGAGCCTATCGATCATCGAAGTTGTACTTCATCTTAACTACTGCTAGGAACAAACACAAACCAAGAACCACTGCCTTCGTAATATACATTATAAAGACAGTACAAGAACATAGGCAACAAACCGATTCTAACTGACATTTCTATTAGCTGGCCAATGAACTAATATTATGAGTGAAGACATTTTATTAGCCACATCTTTATGAAACGGTATTTGGTTGACTATTAATTCTTTTTTCAGTTCCTATATTATTAGATAGTTTTATGAAACAGGGCACTGGAGGCGTAATTGCTGTCTAAGTTTGAATCGTGCAGTTGAGAGAGCAATAAAACGTCCTTACTAATAGAGGACGGTTGTCCAGTTGTGCTTCCTCTTAAAACAATAATCACCACCACCATCAGTGTGAATAGAGGATGGTTGTCCAGTTGTACTTAGTCTTAAAACAATAATCACCACCACCATTAGTGTGAATAGAGGATGGTTGTCCAGTTGTGCGTCCTCTTAAAACAATAATCACCACCACCATCAGTGTGAATAGAGGATGGTTGCCCAGTTGTACTTACTCTTAAAACAATAATCACCACCACCATCAGTGTTAACAGAGGATGGTTGCCCAGTTGTACTTAGTCTTAAAACAGTATTCGTCACTAACCTTTAACGAAACTTTCGTCAGTTGCTTTATCGCTGAGAACTGGCTATCTGAAGTCACTGAATCTTCTCGATGAACTGGTTTCAGTTCTTCTAAGAAAGTGTCATATATTTCTCCGACATTGAGAAAATGTGTAGCCTCCGGGAGGCCTTTTGCTTTATCCTTTCCTTGGATGTTCCTTGAGAATTCCTGAGATAATAATAATAATAATAATAATAATAATAATAATAATAATAATAATAATAATAATAATAATAATAATAATAATAATAATAATAATAATGATAATAATCTGTTTTCAGGAGCGAGGCGCGCAGCCCCTAGAGCCGAGATGGCGCCAGATGCTGCCAAGACGCGTACACCGACGCCCCGCGGCATGGCGGATGGCGAAGAGCGCGAGACATGGGGCAAGAAGGTGGACTTCCTGTTGTCGGTGATCGGCTTTGCTGTGGACCTGGCCAATGTTTGGCGCTTCCCCTACCTGTGCTACAAGAACGGCGGGGGTGAGTACCGAGCTATGAGAGCTGCATCTTAATAAACAAACTGCGGCTAACAAGCTGTCACATCTACCGACCAGGTTTGGCTAGAAAGAGAGATATGAACTCGGGAGGCGGCAGGGTGAGCGCAAGAACGGTTTTCCATTCTCCTCACTAAGCCGAATGCTTGGACAGTTCCTTTTAAAAGCCATGGCCGTTTCCCTCTCAGCTTCTTTACGCCTCAATCGGTCACTACTGATCTGCATTTAGGGCAGTCGGCCAGGTGGCAGATACCCTATTTGTTGTTTTCCTAGCCTTTTCTTAAATTATTTCAAAGAATTTGGAAATTTACTGAACATTTCCCTTGATGAGTTATTCCAATCCCTAACTCCCCTTCCTATAAAAGAATATTTGCCCTAAATTGTAACCTTGAATTCCAACTTTATCTTCATATTAAAGACACCATTCAAACTTATTGGTCTACTAATGTCACTCCACGCTATCTCTCCGCTGACAGCTCGGAACATACCGCTTAGCCGAGCAGCTCGTCTCCTTTCTCCCAACTCTTCCCAGCCCAAACTTTGCAAACTTTTTGCAAGGCTACTCTTTTGTCGGAAATCACCCAGAACAAAACGAGCTGCTTTTCTTTGGATTTTTTTTCCAGTTCTCAAATCAAGTAATCCTGGTGAGGGTCCCATACACTGGAACCATACTCTAGTTGGGGTCTTGCCAGAGACTTATATGCCCTCTCCTTTACATCCTTACTACAACCCCTAAACACCCTCATAACCATGTGCAGACATCTGTACCCTTTATTTACAATCCTATTTATGTGATTACCCCAATGAAGATCTTTCCTTACGTTAACACCTAGGTAGTTACAGTGATCCTCATAATGAACTGTCACCCCATTAACGCAGTAATTAAAACTGAGAGGACTTTTCCTACTTGTGAAACTCACAACCTGACATTGCACCCCTTTTATCATTGCCTGCTGTCCATCTCACAACATTGTCGAGGTCATTATGCAGTTGCTCACAATCTTGTAACTTATTTACTATTCTATATGGTATAACATCATCTGCAAATTGCCTTATCTATGATTTCGCATCTTTACACACAGCATTGAAACATAAAGGTCCAATAATACTGCCTTGAGGAATTCCCCTCTTAATTATTACAGGATCAGATAAAGCTTCGCCTGCACTAATTCTCTTGGATCTATTCTATAAATATAGCCACCCATTCAGTCACTATTTTGTCTAGTCCAATTTTGCCCTCATTTTTTCCAATAGTCTCCCGTGATCTACCCTCTCAAATACCTGACTAATATTAATAAAGGTTGGTTGCCCAGTTGTATTCCCTCTTAAAACAATAATCACCACCACCACCACCTAAATAGTAGACAAAAAGGTAATGTGATTACCACATTATGTTGTTTCCGGAACTGTTCTAACTTATGCGGCTCCTTTCTTTTTATTTCTTGTCGATCCCTGTTCATGACTTTTTCAATTATGTCCTTAAATAACTTCCTACTATGTCTATCATTAACGTCAATATTTATTTCTTTGAGCTCAGTTAATGTCTGTGTAATCCATGCTCTTTGTATGTGCTTTATGTTTTTATTAAAAAATTGTTTTGTCAGTCTGCCATTATTCATTCTGTTCAAATGTCTGAAAATCTGTAATCTTCTTTTGCACAATGTGTGTGGTATGTTCTCCACGTGTAAGTAAATTTCCTTATTAAATCGTGGCCTTTATACTGCTAACCAGTCTTCCTTCTATGTTCACGATGCTGCTTACTTCACCTCTTCGCATTAGTTTTAAGGCTTGGTTTCTCAGAACCGACGCATGCGAGGTGCGAGGTGCGAGGCCCGCCTCGCACAAATCCGGACTACACGAACTTATGCAAGTGGTTTCTCAAGCTGCGCGGTGCGCAGTGTGTGCAACCTCGCAGTGAGACCTCGCAGCGTCACCGCGCACTGATTCGTCCGGCCAGATTTGTGCGAGGCGACAGCAGTGCGAGGCGACATTGTTTCTGTTCTTGTTTTTACTGTTTTAAGCAACACGGTAATCTTTACGGACGAAGTGGACGAGGAACTGATTGAAGAAGTTCGAATGCACCCAGTGTTGTATAACTTACAACACAAGAGCTACAAAAACAACGTTGTGAAAGACAACTTATGGAAAATGATATCACTGAAGTTGGATAGAACAGCTAATAAATGTTGCTAGTTTTATGTATTATACGAAGATCTTGAGAAGGAAAGAGTTCGTAAAAATAGAAACTCCAAAAAACGGAGGTACCAGACGATTAATGTTAATTTACTGTCATTTGGAACCTCCGTTCTTGGGATTCTTTACTTTTACATTGATGTGGTAGCTGCCTCTGTGGATTGGTGGTAGGGTGTCTATTATTATTATTATTATTATTATTATTATTATTATTATTATTATTATTATTATTATTATTATTGATGTTACTTATAACAAATATAATGAGTTCAGTTTCAAAGGATTAAATAATTAACAGATTTAGAAATGATATATCAACCAATAAATCCATTACCGGTACTTTAATATCAAATATGCCAATATATATCATTTTACAAAATTTGACTTCAGTATTGTTCATTTCATAAAATCACGTGTTTTATTTTAATAACGGTGTTCATTCTGTTATTATGCTAATTGGGTCACAGAAAAAGTAAACTATAGGTAAACAAATACATGTTTGTCCGTTAGAAAAAAAACTTTCACTCCACCCTGTTAGCATATTCTTTGTCATACCGATTCTCTCTCCCTGCTACAAAAATATTTCTTGAAGCTGTCTCTTATCATGAAAGCATCATGTGTAGAATTACCTCCGTTGTCAGCTGCCAGAGGAATCATATTTTCTTCTGTTAATTCCAAATTGACAATAAAGTGTTCATTTGGGCAAGGAATTCGCTCATTGCGGAGAAGGTTGTGGACGATACAGGCTGACATCACAAGATCATCAACAGTTTCCATTGATACTGCTATAGGGGTGAAGAAAACCCTCCAGTACTGACACATAATCCGCTTCCTCTTCCAACATTAGCGCACAGGCTGCGAGACATGTGCTCGGCAACTGATCCGCTTCGCAGCCTGGGAAACCACGAGCCTCGCAGCGTCATTGGGACGAAAGTACGCAAAGTCGGCCTCGCACCTCGCATGCGTCAGTTCTGAGAAACCAAGCCTTTAGTGTTTTGGTTCCAGAGAGAGTGTCAGGCCTCGCACTGTATTGTACTGTTTAATTTTGCTGTCTCATGACAATGGATTTTTTGTCTTTTGTTTTTTGTATACATTTCTATTGACCTGGAATGCTTGCGTTCATCAACTTTGCTCTTACCTGTGAGCTGTTTTTTGCGGTTTTGTTTATCTTTATATATTGACCTAAATATTTAAAGGGGTTTGCCTTTATGATTTTGTTTTGATTTACTATTATTTTATTAGGACAATCTTTAACGTTTGTTACAAATAATAATGGTCCAATAATAGTGCCTTGTGGAAACCCCATCTTAGTAATAATAATAAAAATGGCGTATGGCCTCCGGAGAGGCCTGGTGCGGGTCTTTTTCTCGTAGACGGCCTATTAGGCGACCTGCATGTCTTTGAAGATGAGGGCCCTGCCTAGGATGATTCCTAATGTTGAATACGCCATACAAACCCCCAGCCCTCGAGCCACTGGAATTAACCAATTAAGGTTAAAATCCCCGACCCGGCCGGGAATCGAACCCGGGACCCTCTGAACCAAGGGCCAGTACACTGATCATTCAGCCAACGAGTCGGACAAGCCCCATTTAGTCATTGCATATGATTGACGTTTTGCAATTCTCCGAGTGATATTCTCTAGAAATGTAGACTGAGTAACATGTTACGAAGTAGCAGATTTTTGAGTTTCAGACCATTAGATCCACGGTATCTATCTAGGGGTAGTTGTAACTTTAGACTACAAGTTGATGGTGACGATAGGCGAGTACCAACCGCTCCAAGATCACACGTTAAAAGCTATTGATGACATTACATGTTGAAATGTCACTTTCACAGCGATACACAGTCAATAATAATTAACAAACGAACCAGTCTTTATGAAAACCACGCAATAACGAACGTAATATGAATATAATTGAGTTCATTCAATAAACACACTTCAGTGCTCATTGTTTTATGAACGTACGCGTGTGGAAACACCCAGGATAGAAAACTACGGCCGTTGTAGATGGTGGATCATCAGGCTATCAACGTGGTGATTACTGTTTTTAAAGAACATGGAAAAAGATAACCATTCATTCTTCTCTTCTTCGTCTTTCTCCTCTGGATCTGGCCAGTAGAATACACCTTTTCGTAAGAGCGACAAAAAAGGGACCTTGGGAAAATTGGTCTCTAGCTCAGTCTGGCATTGTTCCTGGTCTTTATCTTTCCTGTGTGACCTCCCTTGGCGAGTTCCCGTTCTTTCCCGGACCCGCCGGTTTTATGTTTGCGAGGTGTAGGGAGTCTTTCATTTTCACGTTCTTATGGTCCTTCGTTATTTATGTTTTCTCGATACCGCCCTTCTGATTAGTATTAACAGATATTTTGGATTCTGGAGGTCAAATGGACTATATCGCGATTGACCTGTCTAAAGCATTTGACTACTGGCAATGAGTGCAATTGGACTAGACAAAAGAGTGACTGAATGGGTGGCTATATTTCTAGAAAATAGATCACAGAGAATGAGAGTACGTGAAGCTTTATCTGACCCTGTATTAAGAGGGGAATTCCTCAAGGCAGTATTATCGGACCTTTATGTTTTCTTATTTACATATAAAAATGATATGAGTAAAGAAGTGGAATCAGAGGTAAGGCTTTTTGCGGATGGCGTTATTCTCAATAGAGTAATAAATAAGTTACAAGATTGTGAGCAACTGCAACGTGACCTCGATAATGTTGTGAGATGGACAGCAGGCAACGGTATATTGATAAACGGGGTTAAAAGTCAGGTTGTGAGTTTCACAAATAGGAAAGGTCCTCTCAATTTTAATTACTGCGTTGATGGGGTGAAAGTTCCTTTTGGAGATCATTGTAAGTATCTGGGTGGTAATATAAGGAAAGATCTTCATTGGGGTAATCACATAAATGGGATTGTAAATAAAGGATACAGATCTCTGCACATGGTTATGTGGGTGTTTAGGGATTGTAGTAAGGATGTAGAGGAGAGGGCTTATAAGTCTCTGGTAAGACCCCAACTAGAGTATGGTTCCAGTGTATGGGACCCTCACCAGGATTACTTGATTCAAGAACTGGAAAAAAAATCCAAAGAAAAGCAGCTCGATTTGTTCTGGGTGATTTCCGACAAAAGAGTATCGTTACAAAAATGTTGCAATGTTTGGGCTGGGAAGACTTGTGAGAAAGGAGACGAGCTGCTCGTCTGAGTAGTATGTTCCGAGCTGTCAGCGGAGAAATGGTGTGGAATGACAGTAGACGAATAAGTTTGAGTGGCGTCTTTAAAAGTAGGAAAGATAACAATATGAAGATAAAGTTTGAATACAAGAGGACAAATTGGGACAAATATTCATTTATAGGAAGGGGAGTTATGGATTGGAATAACTTACCAAGAGAGATGCTCAATAATTTCCAATGTCATTGAAATCATTTAAGAAAAGGCTAGGAAAAAACAGATAGGGAATCCGTCACCTGGTGGACTGCCCTAAATGCAGATCAGTAGTGATTTGATTGATTGATTGATTGATTGATTGATTGATTGATTGATTGATTGATTGATTGATTGTTTGATTGATTGACTGATTGATTGATTGATTGATTGATTGATTGATTGATTGATTGATTGATTGATTGATTGATTGATTGATTGATTGATTGATTGATTGATTGATTGATTGATTGATTGATTGATTGATTGATTGATTGACACTCCGGTACTCCTGCGGTTGAATATTGTCATCGAGGGGTACAATTTTCTTAGTACTGTGTAAGTTTAAAAATGTCCTTTGAGTACCCTGGACAAGGCCGTTGGGGATCTCTGGTGACGAGTCTGAAGGCCGCTGGCGGCGCTGTTATCATCTCGAGCACGTCAAAACGGGGAGTGATGAGTCACGTCAATGCTGAGAACGTGTGTATACAGTTCCCTGACATTAGCTGCAACGATTGCCAAAGCGGTCTGACCCTTACTGAGAAGGCTACATAACAGCCCTTTCCGATGCTAATTATAGCTATTCTGCCATCCAAGGAATGTGCAAGAAGTCTGATTTCCTGATAACCGACTGGGCTTAATTCGATGAGGGGAAAAAATCAGGCAAATCGACGATCAGCCACCAGCCGTGCACCAGAAGTGGTGAGGAAAGTGAAGGTCCTTGTCTCAGGTGGTAACCCTGCTCCCAAAGGACGATCACACGTAAGTTGGGGATGACTTTTTCAATAGTAACACCCTAATCCACAAGGACCTGCAAATAGAAAAGCGGCATGAGCGCCGAGTTCACAAGCTGTTGCGTCGTCACATTTCGGAACGTTGCACTAACGCAAGAAAGCTGTATGAGAGCTAACTGGCAGGGGACAGATGGAAAAATGTGGTGACTTTAGATGAAACATATGTGTACCTAAGTGTCTGTAACAAACCCTGATCGATTTACTCGATTTATCAAACATTGTATAAAGAATGCCAAGAAAGTTTCCTTAGGGTTTCATGATCACCGCTAGAATGGCAAGTTAACCATTCCCCGTGTCGCTAATAATATGCAGGTGAACTCTACATACTCTCAGCAAGAGCTTTTAACACCCATTTAGAACACAGATATCCCAACACTGTACGGAAGGGCGAAAAATGAGGTGTTAGTATATCAAGATAAAGCCTCCAGCCGCACCTCTTGTTCCACTCATCTGTTCTTAGAGAAAATGGAGATGGAAACTCGAATCCGTGCAATTCCTTATACTGACATTCCGGAGTGGGCACGCGATGGGTCACCTATGGACTTCTGTGTATTTGGACTCCTAAAAAGGGCCTTAGGAAATAGACGTCCACGCACTATCAATGGACCCTCGAAAGCCTGTCAGGAGGAGTGGGATAAGATAGACATACTAGCTCTGCTGCAATGGACATTACGTTGTCAGGCTACAGCTAGAGCAATTGAGCATGATCGTTGGTGGAGACATGGCTTTTCGAGCATCGTCCCCAGATATCCCGAACGACTTCGTATTTTATTTAATCCTCAAAAACAATTGCTAAAGATATCTCTGAAGTTTAAGGTTAATTTCTCCAGATACCTCCGTTATATTAGACGTTTCAAAGGAAATGGATGGCAGTCAATAGTCGTCCATGAGAACACTGGCATCACGGTTTCGTTTTTTAACGTACATGTAACATCTATCTCGTTCAAGAAGTTTTCCAGCGGATTATATTATGCCGTAACATGGAACATGCGCTTCCCGGCCAACTGCACCAACAGCAGGTTACGAGGTGCATAAACAGTAGGGAAGAACGGAAGACAAGACTGCACGGATCATGTTTGTGAGGAACTGTCAAAAGTGTTTCAAGCCCGGAGAGTTCCTGTGTGTTGATGAGCAACTGACTGCATTTCGTGGAAACAGCTCCATAAAGCAGTTTATAAAAATAACGTGATAAAATGTGTGACGTCAGATTAGTCGTTACCGTAGGCCTTGGTCGCCAAAGATGCTGCGGCTGTGGATTTGTATAAATAGAGTGTGTTGGAAAAGAAAGTGTACCGTCAGTGGCGTCACATTAGTCGTTACCATAAGCCTTGGTTCCTAAAGATGCTCTGTGAAATGATGCAAATAAACCGTTCGTTAGCAGTATTTGAGTTTCATTTTTTGAAAGACATGTCCATGATAGTTAGCTTTTCGTAAAGGGAAAAATTAATTTTTGATACGCTTTGTGTATTAGAATGGGCGCTTTCATTTTTTTAATAATAATAATAATAATAATAATAATAATAATAATAATAATAATAATAATAATAATAATACGTACTTTTTCTATAAATAAACGATACTCTTTGCAAAGTCTGTGTATCGTGTTAAAAATTCTAATCTGAAATAGGGCATAATAATGACCGGCAGTCATTATTTCCATGCTTGTAATCTGATTGAACCGCATATGAGGAGCATCGTTTCAAATCATATTAAGTTCATACATTAAATTTTTACAGGGCGCTATAAAAACGGTTTACTTCCTAATTCAAAATTATAAACGGGAAGTTTATGTTCCGAAATCAGTCATAACTGAAATTATTTCCCAATACACGAAAGCGCAGTTCTACTGCAAGTGTAAAATTTCACTTAATATGTGTTAAACCAATTCACTGAACAAAATAGCATTCGATACAATGATTTTTTCACATAATTAGATTGAAACGCTTATTTGATTCCACGGTATTTTTATTGACTTTATTGTTAGATACAACGCATCATGTACAGTAAATAAAGGTATTATTACCACATTGTTGATGTTAGGCATTACCTGGAGGAGAAGTGGGAAACCCCCTTACAGGTTGCCAGCGGATACGCGCGGCCGCCATATTGTCTGTTACTGATCAAATTACGGCACTGAAAGTAAATACAAGAATTCCATATTATTATTTGAGTTTACTGAGCTGCTGAAAGACGTTGCAACAAGAAAGAAATCAGAAATGTACATGCAAAGGGCGGGGAACTGAAAATGACAGACAAATTAGCTGCAGAAGTTTTGAAGCACTTCTAACGACTTCAAATGTCATTGACAGAAGGATTTCAAATCTCCATTGTTCCTGACATTTTAGATCACTCTATTCAATGGTAAAAAATTAAGATGTTTAAACCAAAAATATTGTCACTGCTACTGATCCGTGCCATAGTGAATGGCTTCTAAAGCTCAGCAATGGAGAACTAGGTGAAAATTGCTTCGAGATTTCACAAAACCTATTTTTTTTAAAAATCCACAGGTCCTTCAGTCAAACAACTCAACGTTGAAAATAGTTTAAGTAAATAAAATATAATAAAATATGAGAATATATTCTTTACTTATACCTAAAATTTACAATCCTTTTCTTAATTATCGTTATCCGGTTGATTAGATTAGCATTTTGCCTTTTTCTACCACTACGAGTGCTAATGTGAGTCAATGCATTGTTTCACTTAAGCACCACTACGAGTGCTAATGTGAGTCAATGCATTGTTTCACTTAAGCACCACTACGAGTGCTAATGTGAGTCAATCTATTGTTTCACTTAAGCACCACTACGAGCGCTAATGTGAGTCAATCTGTGGTTTCACTTTTTTTTTTGCTAGGGGCTTTACGTCGCACCGACACAGATAGGTCTTATGGCGACGATGGGATAGGAAAGGCCTAGGAGTTGGAAGGAAGCGGCCGTGGCCTTAATTAAGGTACAGCCCCAGCATTTGCCTGGTGTGAAAATGGGAAACCACGGAAAACCATCTTCAGGACTGCCGATAGTGGGATTCGAACCTACTATCTCCCGGATGCAAGCTCACAGCCGCCCGCCTCTACGCACACGGCCAACTCGCCCGGTATTGTTGTTTCACTTAAGCACTACTACGAGTGCTAATGTGAGTCAATGTATTGTTTCACTTAAGCACTACTACGAGTGCTAATGTGAGTCAATGTATTGTTTCACTTAAGCACCACTACGAGCGCTAATGTGAGTCAATGCATTGTTTCACTTAAGCACCACTACGAGTGCTAATGTGAGTCAATGTATTGTTTCACTTAAGCACCACTACGAGCGTTAATGTGAGTCAATGCAGAGTTTCACTTAAGCCCTTATAACTACATTCGGTGTGGACATTTTTCAAAAATCAAGAAACGCCTGAGGGTATTGAACCAACGAACACATTACAGAAAGAATTATGTAAATAAGTTAATTTGGCTGGGATTTAAAACAAAAAGAAAACGAGTAAAGAAACAAGCCAGTTTAGGCTGTTTTTCCGGAACTGCATTTAGGCCGGAAGTGATATTTCGAAATTTGTTTCTCTAGTTTAATAGAGTTATCCAAGACTCACAACTTGAAACCTTTCTGGGCCCTTTATTTCATTCACTTTTGGCACAGTTGAGGAAATTGCTTAATTTTGCATGTTTCGTGGTATGGGAACGCCTACTTTTCTCCTAAGAAATGTTTTGAACATTAAAATATTGTGCAGTATTTAACTGGCAATTCTTCGCCTTCAAATGAGAATTCCATTCCTCTTTAAAAATAGTAGGAAAAATTAACATCACAACCAACAGGTTCTAAACATTGTAAACGGTGACAAAATAACGTAGGCTTCCATTAGAGCTGATTTCACCTCTGTCACAGGCAACAAAGACAAACTGTACATAGGTAGGAAACAAAGCTCCGGGACAAACTTTACGTAAATTTGGGATGGATCTCTCCACTCCATTGTTTACCTAGGGAGAACTATAGCTTCCCGATGAGTTCGCAGATCCATAAGTCAAAATGCTACTCCCATCTACAAATGCACTCAATATGGTTCATAAGAAAAGATTATGAGTCTATACAATTGACATTTATGTAACATGGGAAGCATAACTTTTATTCCTAAGACATATTAACATATTTATTTCAAATATGTAATTACATTTTACATACTAATTGTGACCGTCGGAGACTTACGTACTAGTACATTTCATTTATACTGGTAAATTATACGCAACGTTCATTAACCACAACATTCCAATAAAATGACTGGCAATTAAGATATTATGCTTGTCTGAAATGGATATTTTTATTCGTGGACTCATCTAAGACGCAGCCGCGTGTGTTATGGGCTAGGTTAATAGCCAAGCGATGGCAAGGCACAAGTTTCAATAAGCCATCAGGATGTAATCATGTCGCAATAATGACGTTAGCGCGTGATTGCAGTCTCATTACAGCTCACTGTCACAGATACAGGAGCCCATGGCACCATACACTCTCATAACCTGGTCTTCTTTTGTTTAAACTCGAGGAGAAATTGATGTTCTTGTCGAAAATTATACAGAAATTCTGCATAAGTAGGCTATATCTGAGCGCTAATTTATCATATTCTCACGTCTCCACAGCAACAATGTCTTTCTGTGGATGCCTTCCCATTACTGGATGATGCCTGGTTATAGAAAAGACGGAAATGCTTTCATATAATCACTGAAGAGTTTAAAACATCCACAGATCTACGAGCTACGAATTTTAGGTAATTAAAATATTAAAAAGTATGAGAATACATTATTTATTCCTAAAAATTACCATTATTTTCTTAATCATCGTTATCTGGTCGATTAGATTAGGTCTTATGGCGACGATGGGACGGGAAAGACCTAGAAATGGGAAGGAAGAGGCCGTGGCCTTAAATAAGGTACAGCCCCAGCATTTGCCTGATGTGAAAATGGGAAACCACGGAAAACCACCTTCACGGCTGCCAACAGTGGGATTCGAACCCACTATCTCCCGGGTGCGAGCTCACAGATGCGTGCCCCTAACCGCACGGCCAACTGCCCGGTATTGCTTTTTTCTACCACTACGAACGCTAATGTGAGTCAGTGCACTGTTTCACTTAAGCATCACTACGAGTGCTAGTGTTAGTCAATGCAGAGTTTCACTTAAGCCCTGTCCGCCTCCATGGCTAAATGGTTAGCGTTCTGGCCTTTGGTGACAGGAGTCCCGGGTTCGATTCCGAGCAGGGGTCGAGAATTTTAATCATAATTGGTTAATTCCTCCGGCACGCAGACTGGGTATATGTGTCGCCTTCATCATCATTTCATCCTCATTACGACGCGCAGGTCACCTATGGGAGTCAACTCAAAAGACCTGCATCTGGCGAGTCGAACTTGTCCTCGGACACTCCCGGCACTAAAAGCCATATGCCATTTCATTTTACCGAGCTCGATAGCTCAGTCGCTTAAGTGCGGCCAGTATCCAGTAATCGGGAGATAGTGGGTTCGAGACCCACTGTCGGCAGCCCTAAAGATGGTTTTCCGTGGTTTCCCATTTTCACACCAGGCAAATTCCGGGGCTGTACCTTAACTAAGGCCACGGCCGCTTGCTTCCAATTCCTAGACCTTTCCTGTCCCATCGTCGCCATAAGACATAACTGTGTCGGTGCGACATTAAGCAAAAAAACCAGCCATTTCATTTCATTTCACTGATGCCCTTATAACTATGTACATTCGGTGTGGACAATTTTCAACAATCAAAAGACGCTTGAGGGTATTGAACCAAGGAACTAGTTAATTTGCTCAGATCTGAATCAAAAAGAAATCGAATAAAGAATCAAGCGATTTTGGCTTTTCCGAAACTGCATTTTAGGCCAGAAGTTCTTTTCGAAATTTGTTTTAGCTTGATAGAGCTATCAAAGTCTCACAATTTGAAAATTTTCTGGGCCCCTTTAGCCCTTCAACTTTCCGCACAACTCAGGAAATTGGTTAATTTTACGTTTTTTGTAAGTTGTGGATCCCTACTTTGTCCGTTTTCAACATTAAAAACAATAAGACTGAGTGTACTGAGATGACTGCTGTCGGTACACTTCTTCCTGAGTTTCATGGGAAACAGGAAGAACAGTCTCCAGTAAGGGCAAAGAGGCACGCGCCCCTCCAGCTAAGTAACAATTATTGTACTATTTTAAAAGTATCGGCGCCAGACGCAGCTTGGAGCTAGTCGGGCAATGTTTTCATCTGACGCTTAGTTCGCTTGCTCCGACCTCCTCGCCGGTCAAGCTGAGCCACTGCTACTGCTACTAGAATGTTTTCAATTCTCCCCTGAAGGGAGAGGAGGCCTCTTAGACGGTAACGCCGTCTCTCAGGCCGGAAGATTTGTTACGATGAAGGAGATACCAGGAGAAGGTGTGGGGCTGGCGGCCGTGGCCTGTACTTGGAGCTGTCCCGGCATTCGCCTGAGTGCAGGGGAATAGAAAACCACAGAAAACCATTCTCAGGGCAGCCGACAGTGAGGACCAGCCGTGAGGTGCAAAATCTTCACTGACTTTGGTTAATATTTTGGATTTTTACAAGCTGGCATTTAGGTTAGAAAAAACTGACAGGAAAGTGAATTTTAGTAAAATTTTAGTCAATGTTTGCTAGTTCAAAACACATACCTACTAAAATTCTCCAGCACCGTGTGTTTTCCCTTTCTGTTCCTTCAGGGCTTCTTCTTGTAGTTTCAAGACCATGGTAGTCACTACTTCGCACAGTTCACACAAATAGAAGTTACTTTACACGATGAGATCACGCATTGCTGCTGCTCTCTGAGAGCCACTTCTTACGTATTCACTACTACAACAACTTGTATTGGCAGTCATTTATGTATACATAACACAGCTGCTATAAAGGTAAAGAAAAAGGCAAACTTTCTCCAGTCTTTTCTGACTAGGAATCACTACATGTCAGCGAAATGCAAGGCGCGAACATTGCAACACAAAATTTCACTCATCCCATAAGTGGGACTCTAAATAAAGGATACAGATCTCTCTCTGCACATGGTTATGAGGGTGTCTAGGGGTTGTAAAGGAGTGGAATCAGAGGTAAGGCTTTTTGCGGATGATGTTATTCTCTATAGAGTAACAAGTTACAAGATTGTGAGCAACTGCAAAATGACCTCAATAATGTTGTGAGATGGACAGCAGGCAATGGTGTGATGATAAACGGGGTTAAAAGTCAGGTTGTGAGTTGCACAAATAGGAAAAGCCTCCTCAGTTTTAATTACTGCGTTGATGGGGTGAAAGTTCCTTTCGGGGATCATTGTAAGTATCTGGGTGTTAATATAAGGAAAGATCTTCATTGAAGTAATCACATAAATGGGATTGTAAATAAAGGATACAGATCTCTGTACATGGTTATGAGGGTGTTTAAGGGTTGTAGTAAGGATGTAAAGGAGAGGGTTATAAGTCTCTGGTAAGACCCCAACTAGAGTATGGTTCCAGTGTATGGGACCCTCACCAGGATTACTTGATTCAAGAACTGGAAAAAATCCAAAGAAAAGCAGCTCGATTTGTTCTGGGTGATTTCCGACAAAAGAGTAGTGTTACAAAAATGTTGCAAAATTTGGGCTGGGAAGAACTGGGAGAACGGAGACGAGCTGCTGGACTAAGTGGTATGTTCCGAGCTGTCAGCGGAGAGATGGCGTGGAATGATATTTGTGGACGAATAAATTTGAGTGGTGTCTTTAAAAGTGGGAAAGATCACAATATGAAGATAAAGTTGGAATTCAAGAGGACAGAATGGGGCAAATATTCATTTATAGGAAGGGGAGATGTTCAATAAACTTCCAATTTCTTTGAAATAATTTAAGAAAAGGCTGGGATAACAACAGATGGGGCAGACTGCCCCAAATGTAGATCAGGATTGATTGATTGATTGATTGATTGATTGATTGATTGATTGATTGATTGATTGATTGATTCATTGATTGATTGATTGATTGATTGATTGATTGATTGATTGATTGATTGATTGATTGATTGATTGATAAAAAGAAAAGTCAAAGAATTGAAGTTCTCAGGTGAAACAATACGAAATGACTGATTCAGCAAACCATTCTACGCTACATGAAACATGTTTTGGTTTGAATTTATTTAATTCAAATAATGAATGAAGCATCTGCTTTAGATTGTGGATGACACTGGTGTGTTCTGTATTGACCAGACTTTATTTTCCTAAAGGCGCGTCCAGACTTGTAACAGAACATCGTAACGTAACCGCGTCGCGCTCCTGTCTGGACGGTACTGCGTAACCTCGTCGCGCAACCTTAGCCCGCAACATGAACGATACGGAACGAGGTTCGCTGCGTTCCACTGCTTGTCGGTTTTCCCGCGTCACATCAAAGAGCTGCGCGCGCGGAAGTTACAGCAAGCTTGGACGTACACAGGACCTCGGCGCGTAACACACATTCGCCTCTGTCTGCTTGATCAGTAAAAATGTTGTGGACCGAGCAAAACACACTGCATTTTATTGAAATATACAGAGCTAAGGAAATGTTGTGGCTAACTGGCCATCCCAGGCATTTCAACAAAATTTTAAGGAATGACCACTTTTCCCATCCACTCCATTCTCCGGTTCACTCTACATATTCCCAATATCCCCATTATGCTGCACAACATAATGTTCATCAGCTGCCGAACCCATCACATTTTCAAGGTTACACCGTTTTAATACCCACTCCTTCAGCTTCCTTATCCTCGCCGAATACTACTACTACACCCAATTCTCCTCACTCCAAATCCAGTCTGTCCACTGAGTGAAATACAGTAACCAATTCCCACGATGTGGATATGGATTTTCAGGACTTGATTAGACTTACAAAGTAGTGTTTCTGTGTTGAATAAGCAATTAAAATAGATAATGTTTGATGTATGAAACATAGACTATCCCTTACTTACGTTTATATTTTCGTTTAGTGCTTCAATCAGAGCTTGACACATTCCGGTACGATAACACTAATCGACTGTTTGGATATTTTGAAAAGATACTGCAGACTAGTATTTGAATCACCGGTTGCTAGAAATCGTACTGTCACTGCCAGTCTCTCTTGCACCGAGAGAGCCTCTCTGAATGTGGTATCCTTCTTAGCAACTTTAGGCCCTATCAAATTGATGAGGTGAGATCTCTCGCTGAGTCTGAGGGAAAAGCCAACTCCGGAGGGTAAACGGATTAAGAAAGAAGGAAAGACATGTACTATTATTATTAGTATTATTATTATTATTATTATTATTATTATTATTATTATTATTATTATTATTATTATTATTATTATTATTATTGAATTTCTAATATGTTTTCATGTAATAAGATACGTATTTCCGTTTCATTGCTGTCATTTTTATTCAATTAATGCGAGTATAGCTATGAAGTATAACTTAACCTCTACAAATGATGTTATGGCAGTAAATACATTGCAAAAATTATGCTGAAGATAACTACATTAATATTTTGCCCATGTAAATTGTGATTTATTGCGCGTTTCTCTTCGTTTTAAGACTGTACCCCGCTGCTAGTCCAACAACTACAACAGCTGTTTGCCTTTCCTTTATGTTAAAACTAAATGCTATCAAACCTTGCCAAATCAATTCAAATCTTATCAAACCTTCAGCAATGTTGAACAGTCTTTGACAAGATTTGACAAATTTCTTGTGAAATGTTGAACTGACAGGAAAATGTAATGGTGTACAACACGCATAAGACAGTGGTATTTCCTGCCCCAGAAGTTCAGGCGTTGTAATAGATTAAATTTATGAATTACATATAAGTTTGCACATTCCTGAATGTAATAGAAAGGCATGGAGAGGAAAAGAAAAAGAAAAGTCTGCAGAGAATTACGACTTTCTTTCAAAGACGAAATGTGTATTTCGGTCAGTTCAGTCACTTCACCGTTCTGGTAGGTAAGGGTTATTCTGCCCGAAGGCAGGTCCGAACCTCCGCAGAGGTGTTCCTGAGCCGGAGTTTACGTGTGGTAGGGTGGCCAGTTCCTTTCCGCTCCTCCATTCCCTTACCCCCACCCCCACCAACAGCGCGTGGCGACCCATCCACCTCCTGACCACGCCCAATGTTGCTTAACTTCTGAGATCTTACGGAACCCGGTGTTTCAACACGGCTACGGCCGTTGGTTTATATACTGTAATAATATAATATTGTAAAACTAAAGTACAGAAAACCGTCGTCAGGGCTGAAAATCGCTGAGCAGGGTCGGCTACAGTCAATCACTTGTTTATTTTCACTTGATGAAAAACGTGTTTAATAATTAATTACTATGCTTTCACTACCCATATTACCGAGCGAGTTAGCCGTGCGGTAAGGGCGTGCAGCTGTGAGCTTGCATCCGGAAGATAGTGAGTTCGAACCCCACTCTCGGCAGCCCTGAAGATAGTTTTCTGTGGTTTCCCATTTTCACACCAGACAAATGCTGGGGCTGTACCTTAATTAAGGCCACGGCCACTTCCTTCCCACTCCTAGGCTTTTCCTATACCATCGTCGCCATAAGACCTATCTGTAAAAAAAACCTACCCATATTGAAACATTTAAACCTCCGACTTGATTGCCTAAGCAATAATACCCTGGCGCGGAACTCGAAAACAAAAATCAACACAAAGCGTTGGAAACGGAAACAACGCCTTGGTCAGGTTTAGCAAGTAAAATGTTTATAATGCCCACTAACTGTCTGAAACTTCATGTCAGCCAGCAAATTTGAACCACCATGTGTAGTTCTACATGAATATAGCTGAGTTTGCCAACATAGCCTATGTTTCCGTTTAGTTGCATAATGCAAATAAATATAGGCTGCTGCAGCTAAATCCATCTTTCAAAGCTGCACTGTCTCAACTGGCGGAACGCTGGTAGGTTACGCGTTACGACCTGCGGCGCGGGGTAGAAAAGTTTACCTCGCAACCGCGGTGCGTAACATTGCCCCGTTTAACCTTGGCGCGCGACGTGGTTACGTTACGGAGTTAGGCGCGCATGTCTGTACCCGCCTTAAGCGCGTAACTCACATGTGTGTATTGTTAGCGAGTAAGTTCTCTTTAACACAAATTGCTGTGTAAATTCACTGCCAATAATTCATGTACAACAATGTCCGCAATAACACGCAAGACGAACTGACTTGCAACCAGATTTAACAACCAGCTGATGTACCCGTGCTTCGCTACGGGATTCTCAGAAAGACTGTCTTTGTGGTTTTCGTAATTGAAGTCGACTTAGTCCGTTACAAAAACGTCAGTAGGAATGTAGCGATTAAAAGCAATGTTATCATATAAAATACTCGATCAAATAAAAAACTGCACATTTTCTCACTTTGAACGAACAGTACTACGGTGCCGATCTAACAGTCCAAACTTCCAGAGCTGAAATGACCAGGCCGCGAAGAGCCGTGGACACTCCTCTGCCATTATTCCGTTAAATATGCACACTGCTCATTCCAATCAGTGGGGACTGAATAGCTTGAATGCTTTGATGAACCCGTCTGTTACGTACCAGTAGTATCAGAAAATTTATGAACCAAGGAATGGCATGCTAAAGAAGAAATTATCTAACTCCCCAGCTCTTTCCCAGCAATATTCAGACAGGCTGTTATACTCGGTCGACTGGGAGAGTTGGCCGTGCGATTAGGGGCGTGCAGCTGTGAGCTTGCATCCGGGAGGTAGTGGGTTCGAACCCCACTGTCGACATCCCTGAAGATGGTTTTCCGTGGTCTCCCATTTTCACATCAAGCAAATGCTGGGGCTGTACCGTAATTAAGGCCAGGGCCGCTTCCTTCCCACTCCTATCCCTTTCATATCCCTATCTGTGTCGGTGCGACGTACAGCAAATTAAGAAAAAAATACTGTATACAGCAGTAATCGTATCTATCTGAGATGAGTGGCAACAGAGACACCAAGCACATTACAACAAACAATGGTCAATGTAACCACTGCCTTCGTAATGCAACCGGCCATACTGTAGGAAGCGCGCGAAGGCAATCAGCTGATCGATTAGGGCGAATGTTACGAGTTGCATCTCTGAGTGTAATACAAAGTGTTTGAAAGCTTTCTGTGAATAATAGGGGTTATTGAAAGTCAATTATTGATTTTTAAGTACGTTAAATGCCTTTTCTTCTAAATTATCGTAATTCATCAAAGCAAGATCCACATAAGTAGCTGTAATTGAAATAGTGAGACAAGGTTATTTAGGTTAGGTATGCTATCTCCTCGTGGGGAGCTGAGTTAATTCAGAGGATTTATTGCTCCTTGTTAAATACATTAATTGAATATTTTCTGATCTGTGTTAATACAATGTGTTGTGAGTTGAAGTGTGTGTGAAAAGCGATTGCCACTATGCCAAAAAGTTGTTGTGTGCCAGGATGCAAATCCAACTACACAGGTGAATATACACCAGTATTTTCATTTCCTTCGGATGAGGAAAGAATTCATTTATGGAAGAGAAAAATACAGAGGGAAAATTTAACAATTACAAAGAATACGGGAGTATGCATAATTCATTTTCCTGAAGACCAGATTGTGAGAGAAATCAGAGCAACCCATGCTGATGGTGAGTCCTGCTTTTGTCTTTCTTCTTGTTGTACAGATTTATAGTAGTGAGTTTTGCAGAATAAGCCTACAAGTAATTAAATGGGCAATAACTGAGCCTGAATTTGTGATGTTTCTTGGGTAGGGAATATTGAGAATTAGCTGCCTTTTTTCCTCTGATGCTAAGTAAGATTAAAACACAGCTTAAAATGTAGAAATGAATGCAGTTTATAAATCCTAATCTTTGTTAAATGATTTTAGCATTATTATAACAATGAAAAATTAAACTATTGCTAGTATGAATGATGTTTATCTTGTAGACAACAACAAATGGGCCAATTTTTTTGCTTAGGTACTGAATTGGTGGTACCACGCAAGAAATTGGAACTGACAAGTGATGCCGTACCATCAATATTTCCAAATTTACCAAAGTATCTTACTTCAGACAATCGCGTTTATCGTAAAGATCCAGAGGAAAGAAGAAAAACTTATATCGAGAATGAAAACAGGAAATATACTCAGTGGTTGTCAGAAGATGAAATTTCAAATTTAGATCAGGTTTTAAATAATGAATCAAAGTATAATCATTTAGATTGGATAGTCAAAGGTAAAAATGAGAAATTGTATTTTATGAATGTAGATTTCAGTGATTGTGCATCCCTTAAAAGAACTGTGACCATTGATAAAGAGTTAAAAGTAAACATTTTTGTTAATAGTATAAATATTGAGGTAGGGCAGTTTATATATTTTAGGCCCAGAGCTATTATGCAACTCTTACTCTAAACTGGTTAATTTGTTAACGGCAGTAAACAACCTTGAAAGTAAAGATGTTACAATTAAGGATAAAATTAGACATATCCAGGTTGTTCTTAAAGAGTGTAATGATGTTTGTGAGGAAAGCAGAATAAAAGCTGCTCTGGATTTCATTAGTGAACAGCTTGCACTTTTATTTTCCAGTCAGATGAGGTATTCTGTTGATACTTTAGTTTTCGCCTGTAGCTTTTTTTATTCATTTCCTGCTGCTTACAGATTTCTTAGGAATTTGGAAATTCTTGTGTTGCCACATCCCTCTTATCTCAAAACATTCACTTTATCTAGCATTAGTTCTGATGTTAATGTTTCACTTAAGAAGTATCTGAAAGTAAAATGTGATGCGCTTCCTGTTATATTAATGCAACCAATCGTTAATATTTCGTAAATAAAAGACAAATTATATCGCATTACAACGATATGTGCATGCATTGCGCGGGTCGGACGGACCTAGCCGACCGCCTCTTTGCGTGACGTCACAGAAGTTACAGTACGAAGGCAGTGATGTAACGTTATTGTTGATCAATGTTATGAGCTTTCTGTATTGTAAACCTTCACATTTAGTTTCCTTTCGACTCTGTGATATTAGGACGTCTTACAAAATTATTTATAGCGTAGACTGTAGTTCCTTATTCCCAGACTTTACATACCGATGCTGGCCATCCAAGGACCACGGAAACTAACCCTGTGCATTCATCTTAATCCTTCTTTTCTTGACTTCTAATAGTTCTTCATCCTTTCACTTTACTGTTTCCTCCTCTCTTGTGTCCATATGTTATTATTACCTTTCCTCTTTTCCTTCTGGAAACCATTGAAATGTTGTGTCAATCTTCTGAAAGTTGTTCTGTCTTGTATTATATGCCGATTTTCATTAAATTCTGTTTACCCATTTTCTCGTGAATCGGTGCTGGTATGGACTTACCAACAAAAATCCAAATTCATGAATATCTCTGTGTTTGTTTGTTTGTTTTTTTTTTTTTTTTTTTTGCTAGTTGCTTTACGTCGCACCGACAAAGATATGTCATATGGCGACGATGGGATAGGAAAGGCCTAGGAGTTGGAAGGAAGCGGCCGTGGCCTTAATTAAGGTACAGCCCCAGCATTTGCCTGGTGTGAAAATGGGAAAACACGGAAAACCATCTTCAGGGCTGCCGACACTGGGATTCGAACCCACTATCTCCCGGATGAAAACTCACAGCCGCGTGCCCCTGACCGCACGGCCAACTCGCCCGGTATTATCTTTGTTATGATAGCCGGTACGGTAAAAGTGTATAAGACATAAATGATCGGAAATTTAATGCTGTATAACTTTAGTTATGTATTTGTCGATAGGACCACTAATAATAATAATTTCGTGTGGCTATTTCTAGCCGAGTGCAGCCCTTGTAAGGCAGATCCTCCGATGAGGGTGGGCGGCATCTGCCATGTGTAGGTAACTGCGTGTTATTGTGGTGGAGGATAGTGTTATGTGTGGTGTGTGAGTTGCAGGGATGTTGTGGACAGCACAAACACCCAGCCCCCGAGCCATAGGAATTAACCAATGAAGGTTAAAATCCCCGACCCGGCCGGGAATCGAACCCGGGACCCTCTGAACCGAAGGCCAGTACGCTGACCATTCAGCCAACGAGTCGGACGATAGGACCACTAATAACACAAATATTTGAGAATTAAATTTTAGGCATCCTCTAAACTACCATTTCACTCATCATTAACAAAATTATTTATAGCCTAGATTGTATCAACTTATTCTCCGATTTTACATACCGATTTTATTTACGATAGGACAACTAATAACAAATATTTGAGAATTAAATTTTAGGCCTTCCCCTAAACTACCATTTCTCTCAGCGTGAATAAGATTATTTTTATAGCCTAGATTGTAGCGAGTTATTTCCGGACTCTGCATACCGATTTTCATTAAATTCTCTTCAGCCGTTTTCTCGTGATGCGTGTACTTACAGACAGACAGAAATTACGGAAAATTAACAAGATAACTCAACTTATCTTGTTCTCATCGCAGACTGTATTGTTTTCTTGAATAGTTCGGAAGTAAAACGTTGTTATTTCTTCAATATGATGACAAAATGAGTAATGCTGTTAGTGAGCATTGACCTTACTGGGTTACATCGTCTTCATTATAGACTGTTATTCCTTTCAGCGTTCAGTCTGCAAGCCTCTCTGAATTTACTAATCGCCGCCACAATCCTATATTTGTAACTAGTGGTGTGGCCCCATTGAGTTCTATACCTCTTACCTTTAAATCGTCAGAAACTGAGTCTAACCATCGTCGTCTTGGTCTACCTCTACTTCCCTTACCCTCCATAACAGAGTTCATTTTTCTCCTAGGTAAACTATCCTCCTCCATCCGCCTCACATGACCCCACCACCGAAGCCGGTTTATGTGTACAGCTTCATCCATCGAGTTCATTCCTAACTTAGCATGTATTTCTTCATTCCGAGTACCCTCCTGCCATTGTTCCCACCTGTTTCTACCAGCAATCATTCTCGCTACTTCTAACTTATGAATAATATATACTGAGTGCACTCAGCTTTCACTGCAGCAAAGTTGGTCTGAAAACAGACCGATGTAAAGATAGCTTCGTTCGGGAGCTGACTTCCTTCTAACAGAATACTGTTGATCGCAACTGCGAGCTCACTGCATTAGATTTACTACACCTTGATTCAATCTCACGATATTATCATCCTGTTCGAACTTTGAATCGCCAACTTGACATTCCGTTCTCTTGGATTTCTTACCTACGACGTCAATTTAGTCTTCGAAAGGCTAATTTTCATACCATACTCATTGCACCTATTTTCAAGTTCCAAGATATTAGACTGCAGGTTTTCGGCACAATCTGCCATTAAGACCAAGTCTTCAGCATAGACCACACTGCTTACTACATTTCTACCTGACTAAATCCCTCCCTGCCACTTTATACCTTACAGCAGATGATCTATATAAATTAGGAACAATAAAGGTGAAAGATTACAGCCTTGTCTAATTTTTTTTTTAATGATTAAGTTACTTATCTCGTTTTTCACCGGCATATGGTGTGTGATTGGTGTGAAGATGGTTGTGTTTGACGGCGGAAGAAGTCAAAAACTATCTTTGGCAGCTGTCAGTTTGTCACGCCCCTTCGTGTAGTCCATATTTCAAATATATTTTGACATATGTGTACATCGAATACAGCAAAATCGGTTTGGGATCTAGAAGTAAGCACTCCAAAGGTCTGAAACAGCCATTAAACCTATTTTGAAAAAAAAAAAAAAAAAAAAAAAAAAACTTGAAGGTTTAGAGTGGAGTCTCCCCTTACTGGGGGAAGACCCACGTTAGGGGAGGCAATCTGTCCAGCGAGGACGGCGGGAGGATAACGCGCAGAGCTGGGGGGGGGGGGACCCAGTCAGAGGCAGGCTTTAACCACATCACATGTAATATTGCTTTCACAGTGTACGTAATGCAATTTGTTGGTGTTAATAGCTCCTTCACTTCATTGTTTGGGGGAGCCTTTGATATCACAACTTCTGCTTTAAACCACTCCAACTCTCGAAGACTCGAAGACTCCTAACTTCTACATTCACATTTCCGGGACATTATAATCCATAACGTGCAGATACATCAACATCCGGTCGATCCCAATAGTTCAGGGAAATGTGAGATATCGGAGGATTCGGAGTGTCTACGACAACAAACACCATGAGGAAATGCCTGAATACAACGTTGTTCGCTATTCCTACACAAAATTTCTGAACATACTAGCTGATGTACCCGTGCTTCGCTACGGGATTCTCAGAAAGACTGACTTTGTGGTTTTCCTTACTGAAATCAACATAGGTCATTACAAAAACGTAAGTATGAATGTAGCGATTAAAAGCAATGCTATCGTATAAAATACTCGATCAAGTGGAAAGCCGCACGTTTTATCACTTTTAACGAACAGTGCTGCGGTTAGATTGCGGTGCCAATCTAATAGTCCAAAGTTCCAGAGCTGGGATGACCAGGCCGCAGATTGCCATGAACACTCATCTGCCATTATTCCGCTAAATATGCACACTGTTCATTCCAATCAGTGCCTCAGAGTAGGGATTGAATAGCCCGAATGCTATGATGATCCAGTGTGTTACGTACCAGTAGTATCAGAAAATTTATAAACCAGGGGAATGGCATGCTAAAGAAGAAAGTTATCTAACTCCCCAGCTACTTCCCATCAATATTCAGGCAGGCTGTTACACTCTGTACGACTGGGCGAGTTGACCGTGTGGTTAGCGATGCGCAGCAGCGAGCTTGCATCCGAGAGATAGTGGATTCGAACCCCCATTGTCGGCAGCGCTGAAGATGGTATTCCGTGGTTTCCCACTTTCACACCAGTCAAATGCTGGGCCTGTACCTTAATTAAGGCCTAAGGCACTCCTAGCCCTTTCCTATCCCATCGTCGCCATAAAATTATCTATGTCGGTGCGGCGTAAATTAAATAAAAAATACTCTGTACGCAGCAGTAATCCTATCTACCGGAGATGAGGGGCAACAGAAGACACAAAGCACATCACGACAAACAATGGTCAATGTAATGTTATTGTTGATCAATGTTATGAGCTTTCTATATTGTAGGCCTACACATTTAGTTTTCTTTCGACTCTGTGATTTGTAAAATATTTTATACCGTAAACTGTAGTTTCTTATTCTCCGACTTTACATACCGATTTTCATTAAATACTGTTTACCCATTTTCTCGTTACTCGGCGCTGATATGGACTTAGTAACAAAAATCCAAATTCATGAATATCTTTGTGATCATAGCCAGTACGGTAACAATGTATAAGACATGAATATTAGGAAATTTAATACTATATAACCTTAGTTATGTAGCATTCATCGATTACACCTCTAATAAGAAATATTTGAGAATTACATTTTACGCCTCCCCCTAAACTACCATTTCACTCAGCGTGAATAAAATAATTTACAGTCTAGACTATAGCGACTTATTTCCTGACTTTGCATACCGATTTTCATCAAGATAGGACTACTAATAACAACAATATTTGAGAATTAAATTTTAGGCCTTCCCTAAACTACCATTTTTTTCAGTGTGAATACAATTATTGACAGCCTAGATTGTAGCAATTTATTCCCCGACTTTGCATACCCATTTTCTTTCAAATACGACCAATAAAAACATAAATATTTGAGAATTCAATTTTAGGCCTTCCCCTAAACTACCATTTCACTCAGTGTGAGTAAAATGATTTATAGCCTAAATTGTAGAGGCTCATCCCCCGACTTCACATACCGATTTTCATTAGACCACTAATAACATGAATAGTTGAGAATTCAATTATAGGCCTTCCCCTAAACTACCATTTCACTCAGCGTGAGTAAAATGATTTATAGCCTAGATTGTAGAGGCTCATCCCCCGACTTCACATACGGATTTTCATTCAATTCTCTTCAACCGTTTTCTCGTGATGCGTGTACATACATACATACAGATAGACAGACAGACAGACAGACAGACAGAAATTACGGAAAAGTAAAAAGTGCATTTTCTTGTTACTATGGACATGACCGCTACAGAAATACCATTATTTTCAAATTCTGAGCAATGTACAGACAAAACTCTTATTTTATATATATAGATAACAATGTTATGACTAGCCGTGAAAGGAACATACCTCTTTAAAAAGGCGATTCAAACGAGCCTAATCAAAATATCTTCATGCGATGAGATTGCAGAATGACAATGTTATTATTGTGTTATTGCTGGGTAGCTCAATAGTTGTTGTTGCCGGTGCCAAGCCTGGGGAAAGAAGGAGGGTTGGCTCAATGCCGTAAAATGGCAGCCAGAGAACATCTTGAGGCAACCTCTATGGTTCACAACCATAGTTGTAACTTGGAGCTTGCTCCATCGAAGGCTATATGCCTTTGACAGTCAAGAATGGACGAAAATCCTTTCGGGAAATTATTATTATTATTATTATTATTATTATTATTATTATTATTATTATTATTATTATTATTATTATTATTGTACCGGGCGGTACACCTCTACTCTGTTTATTTAAAAGTTGCGCCAGTTGAAACTCCTCTTCTGGAGGAAGGTTGAACTTTATCTACACTATTAATCTACTAATTCCTCAGAAGATGTCACTACCTGGAAATTTTTGAGTTTTTGAACTGTGTCACTTTTGATGTGTTTTTGTTTCGCTTGAAGTAAGAAGTGTGAACTTTCTCTTCTAGAGGACACTACTGAAGATCAACAATAGTGCGACCTAGTGCGGAGTCAAAGAACTATTTTGTTGGAGAAATTTTTATTTCAAGAGTTTGTTCTTTGTTAAATTTCCTTCTGTCATTGTTTAAGTTGGCTGTATACCCCTCTTTTTCCCCTTAGTTTGGATCTAGCCAATCCCGAATTTCTTTAATTAATTTTCCACCAATAATGTGTTTCTTTTTCCTCTATGTAGGGGTTTCTTTTCCCGAACCAATAAAGATTTTGTGGGAGGGTGTTTTCTTTCCCCTAACGCCTAGAATCTTCCGCGAGAGGATACAAACTGCTGATTTTGGGGTCTCCGGGCCACTTCTGTTCCATCTTTCAGTGTATTAAGTACATAGCAGGAGGCGGGAAGCGCCTCTTTCTTCTTCTGCCGTTCAACACCAGGTAATGGCCTATTAATAACTTCTTTTCTTGCTAGGTCGGCAGTTTAACACTCGCGGCGGGTTCGAATCATTTCCATCATGTAACCTTTTCCTAAAATGTAATTACTCTTTTCATCTTTTTCTTGTAAAGCTACATATTGGGATAGAGAGTGCTAACCCTCTCGAGCTCCCACTCACATTTGTTTTGAGGTGAACTTATTTTCTCAAACTATTCTTCGTTTATGTAATGTAAAGTGTTCTTCTCTAAGTCACCTCTGTAGTATGGGATTAGCCCTTGCGTTAGTGGCCCCAGAGCCAGATTAGGTTTTAAAAACAAAGTGTATTAGGAGTGCAAGTTCGCCTCCTCTCAAATTGTTATTTTAGAGGTCATGTAATCAACCTTCTTTTCATGTAATAGACCTCCGTAGTTTGGGTATTTTACCCCTGTAAATACGTCCTTAGAGGACAGCTTGAAGGTAGAGTTTGGTGTGGCCTTGTGATAGGCTTACAATTTTGAGAGCGGATCGCGCTTTGAAATTTGTTTCTGTATGCCTCGTGCAGGCTTTATGTGTAATGTTTGGGGCCAGTGCTCCTGGGAATGAATGGGGTTTTCTGCCCCTTGGCTAAAATTTTTTTTGGAGTAAGGCGGGGCTGATTGCCCAAGAGTTATGAAGTAAGGACACTGAGCCCGAACCCAGTAATATTGTACCTACATTTTTGCTACTCTGTACCTGTTATGATTGTTATCTCTTGTTTTTGAAAAGAAAATATAACCTAGTTAAATTTTAAATTAATTTTACCTTGCACGTTAATTTCGTAGCTTGAAACCCATTCACACCCGCACCTTCTTTCACCTCTACCTACCACGGATATCTCCGTAACAAGTGGTAGCAGAGCGTGGTTGAATGGGTCTCAATTTAGCCCCTTTTGACGGCTAAACATTGCTTTGATTCGAACTCTAACAATTTTCTCAGTTGCTGGAATTTTTTGAGTTTTTCAAAATTGTTCTGTCATCATGCCCGGCTCTCGCGATGTTCTCCTCCTTAACTACTTGCGCAAAGAGGAGTTGATATATGAGTTAACTATCAGAAACGTTCAATCTGGAGGCACGGTTGCAATAGACACTAACAAGCTTAGAGAGTCCCTTGATTTGCCCATTTCCATCCCCAATTTGGGAGAGAAAGAAATTGATGACTCTCTTTCCACGATTGTCGAGAATATTACTGGGCTAGCATCGGTAGTCAGCTTTTTTGATGAAAACGATCCATCTCCTAATCAAATTAAGCGTGTGCAAGGCAGGCTGTATCACTTTGCAAATAGAGTTAATGATCTATTGTCTCTAAAGGTGAATGACGTTCAGAGGAAGCAAGCTAATACGCTCCTTGAAACTATTTCTGAATTGTCTAATAAGGTCACTCAATTGCTAACCGGCGAAGCTCCTCCCAAAACTGATCAACCCGCCGCGGTGAATGTAGGTAACGAGGAAGAGCCTCCTCAGGGAGAAGTCAATAGGATAACCGTTGCGGCTCAAACTATCTCTGCCCCATCGAACAACGAATCTGAACGCCGTGCGTCATTGAGTAACATCCGCTCTGAATTAACTTCTTTGCCATTGAAACCTTTAACGACTATGTCACCTGGGTTCAGCAGCTTGCCTCATCCATTGGCAATGTTGCTTAGAGGTATCTCTAAGTTTTCCGTCAACACCACCAGTGACGTAATTTCATTTTTAAGATTTCTAGTGGAATTTCAGGATCATGCCCTTGTGTTTTCTCTTTCCCCATGTCAAATTTTGCAAATTATCTATCCTTATGCTATTGGTGTCCTATCTGACAAAATAGTTAGAGCCATCGCCGAGCAATCTTCTATTGAGGATTTCCATGCCCATTTGCTAGCTAACTTCATCCCGGCTAGGGCCAGGTCCTCCCTTATTCAGAAATACTATTATCGGGTACAGCGCTTGGATGAAAACCTGGCAGACTTCATCCAAGATATTAAGTTTTATACTAGGGTGTTTGCTCTCCACTTCCCTGAGGATCAGATCGTGCAAGCTATTGTCGAAGGGATTTCACCACCCTACAGGTCATATTTGTGTTTCGCGGCGTGCCCGCAAACCTTCTCTGAACTGGAAGCATTAGCCGTCTCTGCGGAAGGAGTTAGGTATGCCGATTCCTTGCGTGTGGCGAAAGAACCCCCGCCTTCCTTTAGTAACACTCGGCCTCCACCTCGCCGACCAGTCAATCCCCGTAAATGTTATGCTTGCGGGTCGCCTGACCATCTGCGGAATAAGTGTCCTCTGATTAAGTCAAGTGGGACAAGGAATGGAGCAGGGTCATCACAAGGCTGTTTTAAGTGTGGGGCCTTCTCACATATCGCCAAGAATTGCCCAAACTCAAATAGCACCCCCTCCTGCTCAACTTCTGGTGCAAATTCCAGCTATGCCAATAATAAAAAGTGACTAGTGGCGTCGGCTGAGCCGACTAATCCATCTTCCCGAGACTCAGCCCCTAGTAAACAGGTTGTAAATGCAGAGAACGACCAGCCTTCAAATTCATCTTTTGAATGCCCTAAAGAGTGTCTTAGGATTGCGGCGGATACCCCCGCACCTGTTCCTTTTCTTAAGATTGAGTTAAATAACGAGCCTATAACAGCTCTCTTAGATTCAGGCAGTGTTTGTTCCATTATTTCGGCTGATTGGTATTCTAAATTGAAATCTGTTTGTAAACTCCCTGACTATGTCTCTTCTCCTGTTCAATACGTTTCGGCTAATTCATCTCCATTAGAAATTCTAGGTTCCTTACTGGTCAAAATTCGTGTTTTTAAGTTTACATGGAAAGTTAAATTGTTTGTGGCCAAGCAATTGTCTTGCCCCATTATATTGGGAGCTGACTTTATTTCTCACACTGGTCTTGTGCTCGATCTCCGGTCTAGGTCGTGCACATTCAAATTTGCTTCTAGTTATAAAATCCCACTATTAAAGTGTAATTCTGTATCATGTTCATCTATTTCGCCTACCCAGGATGAGATGTTGTTAGACCTTAGACATCTACCTGAGGAGCAGGCTGATAGTATTCGCAAACTGTGTCAGTCGTTTCCCGAGGTGTTCTCTGATACTCTTGGTGTTACTGACCTTATTGAATACAAAATTGAGGTTACGGATTCGATTCCTGTCCGTTTTCCACCGTATAGGCTATATCCACCTAAAATGAAGGCTCTGAAAGAAATCATCGATCAGATGTTGAAGGATGGTATTATTAGGCCCTCTAAGTCAGCGTATTCTTCGCCTATTTTTCTAGTCCCGAAACCCCAAGGAGGCTTCAGGCCTGTCATTGATTACAGGGCTCTCAATCGGAAGGTGGTGTTGCAATCTGTGCCCCTTCCCGACCTTCATTCTTGCTTTTCATGGTTTCGTAAGGCCAAGTTCTTCACCATCTTGGACTTGAATCAGGCCTATAATCAAATTCCCCTTGCCGAGGAGTCTAAACATCTTACAGCGTTTGCCACGGACTGGAACTTATACGAATACAACCGCGTGCCTTTCGGGCTCCCCACGGGGGCAGCTGTGCTCACTAGGCTACTAGATAGGGTCTTCTCCGACATCAAATTTGAGTACTTATATCACTACTTGGATGATGTCGTCGTATTTTCCGAGACTTTTGAAGAACATCTAGATCATCTGCGAGAAGTTCTGAATCGCCTTCGTAAGGCTGGGTTAACTGTCAAGTTGTCCAAGGTTGCCTTTGCTAAGCCCTCTATGTCATTTCTGGGGCATATTGTGTCACCCGATGGGGTAGCTGTCGATCATTCTAGAACACAGGCCATCCGTGATTTTAAACCTCCTAAGGACATCAAAGGTATCGCTAGATTCATTGGTATGGTGAATTTCTTCAGGAAGTTTATTCCTAACTTCGCTAATAGAGCGGCGCCCTTAAACCTTCTTCGTAGGAAAGGCATCAAATTCGAGTGGGGACCTTCTCAACAAGCCGCTTTCGAAGATCTTAAATTAGCTCTCTGTAATGCCCCTGTACTTGCTATGCCTGATTTCTCGAAGAAATTCATCGTCCAAACGGACGCGTCGTCGTCAGCTGTAGCTGCAGTCCTTCTTCAAGAGACTGAACTAGGGAGGCGTCCCATCGCCTATGCATCTAGGACTCTATCGGCTCAAGAAGCCAAGTATTCCATCTATGAGCTCGAAGGGTTGGCAGTCTTATTCGCCTTAGAAAAGTTCCGTCTCTATCTGGAACATGTCAAATTCGACCTGGAGACAGATAATCAAGCCTTAAGCTGGGTCTTAGGTAGGCCGCGTCGTACTGGTCGTATAGCCCGTTGGGCCATCCGTATTTCTGCTTTCCAATTTGATGTACGACATATCAGAGGTACCGAAAATGTTGTGGCTGATGGACTCAGCCGTATGTTTTCAAACGAGGTCGAGACCCATGAACCGGTCGACAGTTCATCACCTTCCGAGTCCATACTATCCGAGGTTAATGCCATCCTAACTGATGCTCCCATGCTCTTTAGGGATATTGAGAAATACCAACGTGAAGATCCGACGCTGGCTCCTATAATGGAAACCCTTTCTTCTGGGGAACATGCTGTCCCTTATGTTCTGAGGAATGGTGTTCTATGTTGCCCTTCGAGGCATGATAAGTTGATGAAAGTTGTTGTTCCAGCGGTTCTTGTACCTATGATCTTCAAGTATTATCATGAGACCCCATTAGGAGGGCATCTGGGTATCTTTAAAACTCGTGAAAAGATTCGTGAAATGTTCATCTGGAAAGGTATGGACGGTGAAATTCGGGAACTCGTAAAAGCTTGTAAATCTTGTTTGATCAGTAAACCCACCATGTCCACTAAAGTAGGCCTTTTGTCTTCTCATCAAGCGTCGCGCCCCATGGAACGCCTGTATATTGATTATGTGGGACCCTTCCCCCAGTCAAAGGGCAATGCCAACAAGTTCATCTTTGTGTGTGTAGATGGTTTTACAAGATTTTCCTGGTTATTTCCGACTAAGCTGGCTACCGCTCAGTCAACCATTACTTGCTTAAATTCTATTTTTGCTTCTTTTGGTCCGTGTCAATATATTGTATCTGATAATGCTAAGGCGTTCACATCAAATTTATTTCGTAAATTCTGTTTTGACTTGTCCATCTCTCATGTAACTACTTCTGCTTATTACCCTCAACCTTCTCTGGCTGAACGGGTTAACCGTAATCTCAGGTCCGCACTTATTGCCTATCATCATGAAGATCCTTCCAGGTGGGACACGTCCCTGCATTGGATAGCTTTTGCTTTGAATTCGGCGGTTCATGAATCTCACAAGTTTACTCCAGCTTCTTTGATGTTCAAGTTTGTTCCCAACTCGCCGCTCTCTAACCTCTGGTCTTTGAATGACATTCTACCCGAGACAATAGATCCGGATAACATTAAAGATCTTTGGAAGAAGGCTAAAGCCAATCTTAAAGTGTCTCATGAAAAGGTTAGGGAAAGGTATGATCGTGGACGGAGACCCACCACTTTGAAGGTAGGTGACCAGGTTATGGTCAAAAATTTTGTTCCCGCGGGCAAGCTTGCCCCCAGATTTCATGGGCCTTGTATCATTCTCGATTTTCTTACGCCGGTTACCTTATTGCTAAGTAATCCAGCCACCGAGAGGATATTTAGAGTTCACCTGTCCCAGGTGAAACCGGTGTAATTTCTGTGTTAACTTGCTTCATATTATTTTGAAAGGATATGAAGGTTATATTTTTTTTTTTTTGAGTTTCACTTTTAAGGCTTTCTGCCCCTTCTGTAATATTTTGGTTTTAGATGTAAGCCTTGTGTAAAACCTGCCCCGACCCGTTAAACTGCCATCCTGTTCTTGCCACGGCCATTACCACGCTCCCGTCTCCTGCTCCACCTTACACTGTGGCTTCATAATAGTAAATGCCATGGATATCTACACGCCGCTGGCCCCTCAACCTCTCCACAAGCCTGTACCCTCAAAGAAGATGGTAGTCCAACACAATTCTGCCGCCTAGCTTTAATGTTTCAGCGCCCCCGCAGCCGCGCAGCGCCGTGCAGCGACTGGGGAGGGGGATGGGCCCCCTCCTCTCCAGCGAGGACGACATGTGCACGGCGAGCCGGAGCTCTCCTCCCGGCCAAGGCTGATGTGCGGCGCACGACCTACTACATGCCCGCAGCCTGTATCTGTTCACCGCGGGCGCGGCGTACTTCAACACCTCTGCTCCCCTCATAGTGCGGGCGAGCGGTATCTCAGGGTACTTGAGGGGTCCGAGCGGCCTCCGTTGGACGCAAGCTGCAACGGCCGGTCTGGCCATCCGACTCAATCTACATCAACTACATGGACAGTCACCATAAGCAATAATTACACTTGGGAATTCAACAACAATATTTGGTGGACATTGCAAAACTTTTCTTCACTTTTAAGCATTAAAGGTTTATCTTCAGAAATTCAACTACTACAACAGAAAAACTTTACTGCACCTGCAACAACAAAATTTTGAAATTGCAACCAACCAAATTACTAAAATCTTATAAATGCTTCCGCAATTAATCTTAATATCAACATCAAAACTTGGACCTTATTTTGGAAACAAAGCTTATGTTCTTCTGTGTTACCCCTTGGAGGAACTTCTGGGGGGGGAGGTCTGTACCGGGCGGTACACCTCTACTCTGTTTATTTAAAAGTTGCGCCAGTTGAAACTCCTCTTCTGGAGGAAGGTTGAACTTTATCTACACTATTAATCTACTAATTCCTCAGAAGATGTCACTACCTGGAAATGTTTGAGTTTTTGAACTGTGTCACTTTTGATGTGTTTTTGTTTCGCTTGAAGTAAGAAGTGTGAACTTTCTCTTCTAGAGGACACTACTGAAGATCAACAATAGTGCGACCTAGTGCGGAGTCAAAGAACTATTTTGTTGGAGAAATTTTTATTTCAAGAGTTTGTTCTTTGTTAAATTTCCTTCTGTCATTGTTTAAGTTGGCTGTATACCCCTCTTTTTCCCCTTAGTTTGGATCTAGCCAATCCCGAATTTCTTTAATTAATTTTCCACCAATAATGTGTTTCTTTTTCCTCTATGTAGGGGTTTCTTTTCCCGAACCAATAAAGATTTTGTGGGAGGGTGTTTTCTTTCCCCTAACGCCTAGAATCTTCCGCGAGAGGATACAAACTGCTGATTTTGGGGTCTCCGGGCCACTTCTGTTCCATCTTTCAGTGTATTAAGTACATAGCAGGAGGCGGGAAGCGCCTCTTTCTTCTTCTGCCGTTCAACACCAGGTAATGGCCTATTAATAACTTCTTTTCTTGCTAGGTCGGCAGTTTAACACTCGCGGCGGGTTCGAATCATTTCCATCATGTAACCTTTTCCTAAAATGTAATTACTCTTTTCATCTTTTTCTTGTAAAGCTACATATTGGGATAGAGAGTGCTAACCCTCTCGAGCTCCCACTCACATTTGTTTTGAGGTGAACTTATTTTCTCAAACTATTCTTCGTTTATGTAATGTAAAGTGTTCTTCTCTAAGTCACCTCTGTAGTATGGGATTAGCCCTTGCGTTAGTGGCCCCAGAGCCAGATTAGGTTTTAAAAACAAAGTGTATTAGGAGTGCAAGTTCGCCTCCTCTCAAATTGTTATTTTAGAGGTCATGTAATCAACCTTCTTTTCATGTAATAGACCTCCGTAGTTTGGGTATTTTACCCCTGTAAATACGTCCTTAGAGGACAGCTTGAAGGTAGAGTTTGGTGTGGCCTTGTGATAGGCTTACAATTTTGAGAGCGGATCGCGCTTTGAAATTTGTTTCTGTATGCCTCGTGCAGGCTTTATGTGTAATGTTTGGGGCCAGTGCTCCTGGGAATGAATGGGGTTTTCTGCCCCTTGGCTAAAATTTTTTTTGGAGTAAGGCGGGGCTGATTGCCCAAGAGTTATGAAGTAAGGGCACTGAGCCCGAACCCAGTAATATTGTACCTACATTTTTGCTACTCTGTACCTGTTATGATTGTTATCTCTTGTTTTTGAAAAGAAAATATAACCTAGTTAAATTTTAAATTAATTTTACCTTGCACGTTAATTTCGTAGCTTGAAACCCATTCACACCCGCACCTTCTTTCACCTCTACCTACCACGGATATCTCCGTAACAATTATTATTATTATTATTATTATTATTATTATTATTAGCACATCTATCTATAAGCAAGGGAACAGGAACTATTGCAACAAGTATCGAAGTATCTCACTGATCAGTGTTCGAGGCAAAGTGTTCACTGGCATCTTGGAAGGGAAAGTGCAATCAGTGGTTGGGAGGAAGTTGGTGAAGACCATAGGGGGGCTGTCAGGATCAGATTTTCAGTATGCGGTAGGTAACTGAAAAATGCAATGACAGTAATAGACAGGTATGTATATGGTTCGTAGATCTAGAGGAGGTATATGACAGAGTAACGAGGGAAAAGATGTTCGCCGTACTGGGGGACTATGGGATCAAGGGTAGAATATTGAAATCAATGAACGCCATTTATGTTGCAATTGTCCTGCAGTGAGAATTGATGGTAGAATGAGTTCTTGGTTCGAGGTTCTTACAGGGGTTTCACTTCTGTTGTTCATCTGCTTAAAGGTCTAAAGTGGCAGGGAGGGATTCAGTTAAGTGAAAATGCGGTAAGCAATTTATCCGTCTGCGACGTTTTCGTCTTAATAGGAGATTATGCTGAAAGCCTGCAGTCTAATATCTTGCAAGTTGAAAACAGGTGCAATGGGTATGACACTGATGACAGTAAGCAAGAAATCCAAGAGAATTGAATGTCAGATTGGTTATACAAAGCTACAACAGGTTGACAATTTCAAGTGTTTAGGATGTGTGTTCTCCCATGATGGTAAGATTGAACCAAGATGCAGTAAAGCTAATGCAGTGAGCTCGCAGTTGCGATCAACAGTATTATGTAAGAAGGAAGTCAGCTCCCGGACGAAACTATCTTTACATCGGTCTGTTTTCAGACCAACTTTGCTTTACAGGAGTGAAAGCTGGGTGGACTCAGGATATATCATTCATAAGTTAGAAGTAACAGACATGAAAGTAGCGAGAATGATTGCTGGTACAAGCAAGTGGGAACAATGACAGGAGGGTACAAGTCATGAGGAGATAAAGGCTAAGTTGGGAATGAACTCGATGGATGAAGCTGTACGCATAAACCGGCTTCGGTGGTGGGGTCATGTGAGGCGAATGGAGGAGGATAGCTTACCTAGGAGAATAATGGACGCTGTTATGGAGGGTAAGAGAAGTGGAGGGAGACTAAGACGTTAGCCTCAGTTTCCAACGATTTGAAGATACGAGGTATAGAACTAAACCAGACCACAGCACTAGTTACAAATAGAGGATAGATGTACATGTGTATTATTATTATTATTATTATTATTATTATTATTATTATTATTATTATTATTATTATTATTATTATTATTATTATTATTATTATTATTATTATTATTATTATTATTATTATTTCATGATTTCGTTGTGATTCCTCTTCCTCTCCTGGAACTTTTCATTTTGCTTTTCCTGGAACTTTTTGAATTTATAAAGATTTCTTCTGGATTGATGCTGACTTCCTCCATGTCTTTCCGTGTTTTTTGTACCCATTTAGTAGTTGCTTTTAATATGATGATGTGATGAAATGTTTTCTTTGTTAGTCGACTCTCGTTCATTCTTGTGATCTTCTCTGTCTGTATAGATCTTAATTTCTCCTCTTCCTCCTTTCTGTTTTTCGGGTCCTAAGATCTTTCTCAAGATGTTTCTTACTTTCTTCTCTAGCTCATCCATTTCCCCTTTCTTATTCAGTATCAAACATTCTGAGTCCCTCTACCTTTATAACCGTGGTACTGTGTCTGATCTTAACTCTGTATGATATCGTTCCTTTGTTGTATCTGGGTATTCTCTTCTAATCTATAGGCCAACACCATCCTTGTGGCCCTTCGCTTATTTGGTTCTTTATCACGTCGATGCGGCTGGATCCATTCACCAAGACATTTAAATGTATCTGACCTCTTGACTTTCCCATGCTTTGTTTCCAGATACTTTTCTTTATTCTATGGACTTTGTCTTTTCATATGAGAACCTGAGTCCTGCTTTCTCTGCAATTTCATGTAATATTTCAAGCATTATTTGGGCTTCTTCTTTATCTCCTGCTAACAATGCCTTGTCTTCAGCGAATGCTAAGCAGTCCACCTTCACATTCTGCGTCTCTGTGTCTAAATAGATCCCTTCCATTATTATTATTATTATTATTATTATTATTATTATTATTATTATTATTATTATTATTATTATTATCTCGATTTTCGCCATCTTAGGACCACATAAAATAAGCCACTTCATTCATTTCCTGTTTCCTTTCTTACTTTCCAATAGTTCTTCATTATTTCACTGTGTTTTTCCCTCCTTTTTTGTGTCCAGATATTATTCTGTTCTTTTTTTTTTTTTTTTCATGATTTCTCGTCGAAAGCCTTGGAGTGTACAGACCAAGAAAGGGTAGCGCAGATCCTGATACAGAATGATTTGATAAGATAATCAGCTATGTGGGAAACGATAAGGAAAGGAACGTGATCGTAGCGGGTAATCTCAATTTACCAAATGTCAATTGGGAAGGTAATGCGAACGACAGGAAGCATGACCAACAAATGGCAAATAAGTTAATATGGGAAGGGCACCTGATTCAGAAAGTGATGGAACCAACTAGAGAGAAGAATATTCTGGATGTGGTGCTGGTAAAACCAGATGAGCTCTATAGAGAAACCGAATTAATAGATGGTATTAGTGATCACGAAGCTGTTTTTGTGGTAATTAAAAATAAATATGAAAGAAAGGAAGAGATTAAAATTAGAACTGTTAGGCAGTACCTTATGGCTGATAAAACAGGCATGAGGGAGTTTTTAATAAGCAACTATGATCGGTGGAAAACGGTAAATAAAAATGTAAACAGACTCTGGGATGGGTTTGAAGCAATTGTTGAGGAATGTGAAAATAGGCTTGTACCTTTAAAGGTATTAAGGAATGGTAAAAATCCACTGTATTACAACAGGGAAGTAAAGAGACTAAGAAGGAGGTGCAGGTTGGAAAGAAATAGAGTTAGAAATGGCTGTGGAAGTAAGGAGAAATTGAAGGAACTTACTAGGAAATTGAATCTAGCAAAGAAGTCAGCTAAGGATAACATGATGGCAAGTATAATTGGTGGCCACACTAATTTTAGTGAAAAATGGAAGAGTATGTATAGGTACTTTAAGGCAGAAACAGGTTCCAAGAAGGGCATTCCGGAAATAATTAATGAACAAGGGGAGTGTGTATGCGAGGATCTTCAAAAGGCAGAAGTATTCAGTCAGCAGTATGTAAAGATTGTTGGTTACAAGGATAATGTCCAGATAGAGGAGGCAGTATTATTGGACTTTTATGTTTTCTTATATATATATCAGTGATATGGGTTGGGATATAGTACCATATCTGAAGTACTTGTTTGATTTTTGTTTGCATGAAGGAACTTTACCAAATGAATGGAGAGTTGCTATAGTAGCCCCTGTATATAAAGGAAAGGGTGATAGGCATAAAGCTGAAAATTACAGGCCAGTCAGTTTGATATGCATTGTATGTAAGCTTTGGGAAAACATTATTTCTGATTATATAAAACATGTTTGCAAAATTAATAATTGGTTTGACAGAAGGCAGTTTGGGTTTAGGAGAGGTTATTCCACTGAAGCCCAACTAGTAGGATTCCAGCAAGATATAGCAGATATCCTGGATTCAGGAGGTCAGTTGGACTGTATTGCGATTGACTTATTTAAGGCATTTGATAGGGTAGATCATGGGAAACTACTGGCCAAAATGAGTGCAATTGGACTTGACAAAAGAGTGACTGAATGGGTGGCTCTGTTTCTAGAAAATAGAACTCAGAGAATTAGAGTAGGTGAAACTTTATCTGTCCCTGTAAAAATTAAGAGGGGAATTTCTCAAGGCAGTATTATTGGACCTTTATGTTTTCTTATATATATCAATGATACGTGTAAAGAAGTGGAATCAGGGATAAGGCTTTTCGCAGATGATGTTATTCTGTACAGAGTACCTAATAAATAAGTTACAAGATTGTGAGCAACTGCAAAATGACCTCGATAATGTTGTGAGATGGACAGTAGGCAATGGTACGATGATAAATGGGGATAAAAGTCAGGTTGTGAGTTTCACAAATAGGAAAAGTCCTCTCAGTTTTATTTTTTTAATTTATTTTTTATTTGCTTTACGTCGCACCGACACGGATAGGTCTTTTTGCGACGATGAGGAAGGAAGGGGCTAGGAGTGGGAAGGAAGCGGCCGTGGCCTTAATTAAGGTACAGCCCCAGCATTTGCCTGGTGTGAAAATGGGAAACCACGGAAAACCATTTTCAGGGCTGCCGACAGTGGGGTTCGAACCCACGATCTCCCGTCAGTGTTAATTACTGCGTTGATGGGGTGAAAGTTCCCTTTGGGGATCATTGTAAGTACCTAGGTATAAATATAAGGAATGATCTTCATTGGGGTAATCACATAAATATGATTGTACATAAAGGGTACAGATCTCTGCACATGGTTATGAAAGTATTTAGGGGTTGTAGTAAGTATGTAAAGGAGAGAGCATATTTGTCTCTGGTGAGACCTCAACTTGAGTATGGTTCCAGTGTATGGGACCCTTACCAGGATTACTTGATTCAGGAAGTGGAAAAAATCCAAAGAAAAGCTGCTCGATTTGTTCTGGGCGATTTCCGACAAAAGAGTAGCGTTACAAAAATGTTGCAAAGTTTGGGCTGGGAAGACTTTGTAGAAAGGAGACGAGCTGCTCGACTAAGTGGTATGTTCCGAGCTGTCAGTGGAGAGATGGCGTGGGAGGAAATCAGTAGACGAATAAGTTTGGATGGTGTCTTTAAAAATAGGAAATTCACAATATGAAGATAAAGTTGGAATTCAAGAGGACAAATTGGGGCAAATATTCGTTTATAGGAAGGGGAGTTAGGGATTGGAATAACTTACCAAGGGAGATGTTCAATAAATTTCCAATTTCTCTGCAATCATTTAAGAAAAGGCTAGGAAAACAACAGATAGGGAATCTGCCACCTGGGCGACTGCCCTAAATGCAGATCAGTAGTGACTGATAGTGATTGATTGATCGAATTTCCTATCAGTCTCCTAAAAGTTGCTCTGTCCTGTTATTTCCATCTCTTTTTGTACTCTGCGTTCATTCTCTTACTCTTATAAACATGATTTAAAATTATTTTGTGAGTCTGGCATTATTACGATGGTAGTGTAGTGGTGCCTAACTTCTTTACTAAATTTACAAACATACTAATCTTAATGTCCGCCTCTGTGGTGTAGTGGTTAGCGTGATTAGCTGCCACCCCCGGAGGTCCGGGTTCGATTCCCGGCTCTGCCACGAAATTTGAACAGTGGTACGAGGGCTGGAACGGGGTCCACTCAGCCTCGTGAGGTCAACTGAGTAGAGCTGGGTTCGATTCCCACCTCAGCCATCCTGGAAGTGGTTTTCCGTGGTTTCCCACTTCTCCTCCAGGCGAATGCCGGGATGGTACCTAACTTAAGGCCACGGCCGCTTCCTTCCCTCCTCCTTGCCTATCCCTTCCAATCTTCCCATCCCTCCACAAGGCCCCTGTTCAGCTTAGCAGGTGAGGCCGCCTGGGCGAGGTACTGGTCATTCTCCCCAGTTGTATCCCCCGACCAAGAGTCTGAAGCTCCAGGACACTGCCCTTGAGGCGGTAGAGGTGGGATCCCTCGCTGAGTCCGAGGGAAAAGCCGAACCTGGAGGGTAAACAGATGATGATGATGATGACTAATCTTAATTTAAATTGAAAATTATGAAAATTAATATTCATTAAATAAAATACACAATCGTCGGACCTTGTACTCACACTTAGTTCTTACACGTTATTTGAAGGGCGCCAGCTATAACTCAGTGCAGCAATAAGAGAGTGAGATTCTTGAATATCTCTAGCGTGTGGGGTGATAAGCTTACTTGTGACAACATACCATATAAGTTCTGGGAAAAGGAGATTGGCGTTCGGTTTCCCCATTAAATTTCAGGTTAATAAATTTTACTGTTGAAATAAAATGGGGCTGCCTGGCCGAGGCGGTAAAGGCGTGCTCGGTTCGCCCGGAAGGACATGGGTTCGAATCCCCGTCAGGAAGTCGTAAAATTTAAGAAACGAGATTTCCTCTTCCGGAGGTGCATATGGCCCTGAGGTTCACTCAGCCTACACCAAAAATGAGTACCAGGTTAATTCCTGGGAGCAAAGGCGGCCGGGCGTAGTGCCAACCACTCTACCCCATCACGTGCCGCAGTTAACAATGGTGGAAGCCTTTACCTTCCACTCCTCCAAGGGCCTTCATGGCCTGTACGGAGGTGACTTTGTCTTTGTTTAAATAAAACGATAAATAAATTTAATAGAACAAAATATATTATTGAGATAATTTCAATAAAACAGTGAGAACTGCTGTGATTAAAACAGATGAGAATATGAAATTAGGCCTATGACATTGCAACGGAAAGAAAATAGGCATGAATTTGAATTCTTCTTGACCGGACATTTAACAATTATACACAATTATACACTGGTTCACTTGACGGTACCTTCAACACTTTAAGTGTAATAACGACGTATTCCTTTGAATTGGTATTTGCTGTAGATGTATCAAACCTAATTTGGTGATGTATCCTTTTTGTTTCACTGACGACTAAATATCCATGTGACTGCTTCTTCTCCATCTCACTGACTGACCAACTGTGGCCTCTCCTTCCAATTGACTCCTTCACTGTTCACGTATCGATTTGACTTCTTCACTGTTCACCATCCACTTGACTAAGGACTAATGACCGACTGAGACCTCTCCATCTCGTTCACTTCTTGACTCTCCAACCAACTGTGGCCTCTCCTTCCAATTGAATGACTCACGCTCCAATATACAGCCACCTTATATAGACATTGGTTGACACACGTACGCAATCTCCAGGAATAACTATGATCCACTCCCACCTCGCGACAAATGTTACACCCTATGGTGAAACCGCCGGCGGCACGCTGGGTATCTTGAAGAAAGTGAGCTCACCGCTAAATACGCACGATGACGTAGCAATGACTCAGCAATAACCCCAGCAGTATTTCGCAATGTTACACACTACATCCACGTCTGATATACAGGAACTCTTACTGTACATGTTTTTAGTGTCAATCTACACACATATATATAGGTAACAATTTGATTACAATCACGCAAGCGACAAGCATTGCAGAATTGAACTGAACAATAATAATAGTTACAATAATAGTAATAATATCACAGATGAAATAATAATAATAATAATAATAATAATAATAATAATAATAATAATAATAATAATAATAATAATAATAATAATACAAATACCGATATCGTCTTGCAACGGGATTTGAACCGTTACAGTAGATAGCGGAGGAAGTATCGAGGCAGGGTTGCTCTCTCTCACCGTACCTTGTATTCATTGAAGAAGCCATACATACAAATACTAAAGGAGTAAAATTAAATGGGCACCATACCCAATGCATTCGATTTGCAGATGACGTAGCAATTTAGCAAACTGCCAGAAAGAGTTGTCGAAGATGCTGAATGTATTGTTATTAGCGTTGTCCTGAACGAATTCACACCAATATCAAGTTTAGTGACAAGATAGTGGAGCAAGTCACCAGTTTCCCTTATCTAGAAAGCCTGATGACCAATGACAACAGGTGTAGCAAAGACATAGAAAAAGGGGCATAGTAATAATAAATCTTTAATTCAGTGCAAATTTCCATTTTCGAATTAGGAAGACATTTGTGATTTATTTTGTATGAAGTGTGCTACTGTATGGCTGTGAATCTTCGACTACTGGAAGCGTTTGTGATGTGGGTCTGGAGACGAATGGTAAGCATTAAATGGATTGAAAAGAGAACAAAGAAAAGCGTTGTGCAAGGAATTCAAGGCAAGAGAGAACTGATGTTAGCGATTCAGGGAAGAAGAGCTAAATTCACTGACCAAATCTTGCAACATAATACCTTTCTTACCAATCTGCTGGAAGAGAAAGTCACCGAGAAGAAAGGCCGAGGACGACCGAGAAACTTCATTAGGTTTCTTATTATGAAATGAAACAGGCATTGCCTGTAGACACTGTTCCTCATTCTGTGACCAAGTCTCCTTTTTCTGATGGTATCAGACATTCTTTCAGTTTATTTTCCTAGAGGTCTTCATTCTTCTTAGGTCAGTAATGGGCTCCAGATTTTCCTTAGAATTTTCCTTCCCTTTTTCCTTCCCACTCCTAGCCCTTTCCTGTCATATCGTCGCAATAAGACCTATCTGTGACGTAAAGCAACTTTAAAAATATTCTCTCTCTTCTATTTCTCTTGTTTTCATATGATGATGGGGTTAGTAAATAGACAGAGGCTTGCAGACTGGCGCTGGAAGGCATAACAGTATTTAACGAAGATGTACAGAAGGTCTTTCGGGATCTCTGGGGGAATTGAAGGGTAATTAGCATAGGAAAAGCCATATCTCCACCAACGATCATGCTCAATTGGAAAGTCAACATTTCTACCTATAGGCCATTGCAGCAGACTTTTTATCCCACTCCTCCTGACAGGCTTTTCAGAGACCATTGATAGTGTATGGACGTCTATTTCCTGAGGACGTCCAGAAGCACAGAAGACCATGGGTGATCCATCGGGTACCTTCACTGGAATGTCAGTAAAAGGAATTGCACGGATTCCAGTTTCCATCTTCATTCTCTCTAAGAACAGACGAATCGAACGAGAAGTGTGGCTGGATGTTTTATCTTGATGTGCCCATACTTGAATTTCGCTCTCCCCTACAGTGCTGGGATATCTGTGTTGTAAATGAGAGTATATAGAGTTCAGCTTCACATTATTAGCGACACGGGGAATGGTTAACTTGCCATTGTGGCAGTATCTAGCGATGACCATGAAACCTCGTACGAAACTTTCTTGGCATTCTTTATACAAGGTTTAATAATATTTTTTGTCTGTAGGGCGGCAGTAAGTCGAGCGGGGTTTGTTACAGTCAATAAGATACACATATGCATCGTGTAATGTCACTACATTTTTCCATCTGTAGCCCTCACACAGCTTTCTTGCGTTAGTGCGACGTTCCGAAATATGACGAGACAACAGCTTGTGAACTCGGCGCTTATGTCGCTTTTCTAATTGCAGGTCGTTGTCGATTATGGTGTTAACTGGTGAAACAGACATTCGCAACTTACGTGCTATAGCCTCAAGTTGGATTCCAGATAGCTTTTTAGAAGACGAAACTTATGACTACAGTGTTAATAACAGATTATGCATAAATCGACAGGTTACAAAAGTGTAAGTACTTAGGGGGAAATAATACAAATTAATGGTCTAGACAAAGAAGCATATACATCAAGAACAAGGAAAGTGGTACAAGCTTACCAAATGACTAGGGATACCTATAATAAAAGAGTCTCTCCATCAAAACTAAAATCAAGAACTACAACATGGTAATTAAACCAGAATGTATCTATGCTACAGAGACATAATAATAATAATAATAATAATAATAATAATAATAATAATAATAATAATAATAATAATAATAATAATAATAATATAGTATGTACATAGATACATACAGAGGGACGTTTGAGTTCTCTGGTGACGAGTTTGAAGGCCGCTGGTGGCGCTGGCACGTCAAAACGGGCAGTGATGTTTCAAGTGTGTGTAGACAAGTACAGTAGAGATAATACGCGACACTTACGGATTTCGCCTTGATAAAATGGGAGACAATTCGACGGTGGCGCTCCTAGTGACTTGACCTGAACAAATCGCGCTAAATTCAAATATCAGTGCAAATGTATATACGGAAATGGATAAATAAATTACGTCTAGAAAGAAAGTGTTATTGAGATATTAACTTCGAAGTTGTTAAAGCAATTCTGGATAAATGAATGAAGAATTATTTCAAAGGTTAATATTCAAAGACTGAAATTAGACATATAAACAAGAAGTGAAATGGACTGGTGTGAAATGGCTTGATCTTTCATTTATGCATTACTTTTTTAGCTTTAGCATTCCTGCCTGAACTCTTATGGTTGGATTCGTCTTTTTTTCTCATTAAAAAATTCTTTTTTAGCTTTAGCATTCCTGCCTGAACTCTTACGGTTGGATTTGTCCTTTTTTTTCTCATTTAAAAACATTGTATCATCACATTAAGACACTTGTCAATAAAAATATCGGCACATTCCTTACACATATGATGCAATGAATTAACTTTTAATAGCTGGACAATTTTCCTCTTAACATGAAGCCTACTAACAGAAATACATTCCTTACACATATGATGCAATGAATTAACATTTAATAATAATAACAATAGTAATAATGTTTTTTGTTTTACGTCCCACTAACTACTCTTTTACGGTTTTCGGAGACGCCGAGGTGCCGGAATTTAGTCCCGCAGGAGTTGTTTTACGTGCCAATAAATCTACCGACACGAGGTTTACGTATTTGAGCACCTTCAAATACCACCGGACTGAGCCACGATCGAACCTGCCGAGTTGGGGTCAGAAGGCCAGCGCCTTAACAGTCTGAGCCACTCAGCCCGGCGAATTAACATTTAATAGCTGGACAATTTTCCTCCTGACATGAAGCCTACTAACAGAAAGATAATCTATAAAATCCCGGCTTTAATCTGAGAAGAGGGATAAAGAAAGAAAAGTATGAAAATGTTGTCGATAGTGATGCTTTAAGGAATATTTACGTACAATTAGAGTAAAAATGTAACATACCCTTGGCTGTATTGTCGAGGATTTCTAAAGTCGCTGGCCTGGAAATGATCTGAACAGATCTTATAATTCTTATATAAGCGTAACGTCCCTTCTTTCTTGTTCACCTTATCCAAATCGCTTCTGTGACATTTCAATACCCACAGATCACACCTACAACAACACATCGGTATTGAAGGTTAACTGCTGCACTATACAATAAAATATGCGTATTACATTTTATGCCTGTTAAAATATGTGTCGAGCAGGTCAGAAGATTATGAAGTACTATAAAAATATCTGTCACTGGAAGAATATATATGCAAACACAATATTACTTACACGTTCTTGTCACAAGGGAACCTGAAGAACGACCGCGCATTCTTCTCTACTTCATAGTTACTGCAGCCAAAAACAGCACATACCTTTCCCCTCATGTTGAGAGGAGATATCAAGGAGTGACACACGCTACTATTTAATTATGTCAACTCACTGAAAACGCATAAATAACACCAAAAACTTCACACAAAAATACACGTGCTCTTATGAGAGAATCAGTACTGTTCAGGTCTATCCGCTAGAGTGAGCTCCAGTAGTTGTCCCTCGATATCTCGCTCAGTGTCGCGAATTATCTCTACTGTATTTGGTGTAGACTTCCCTGACATTAGCTGCAACGATGCCAAAGTGGACTGACCCTCACTGGGAGGGCTAAATATAGCTATTCTGTGATCCAAGGAATGTGCAAGGAGCCTGATTTCTTGATATCAAAGAACGAGATCAGTGCTGCACTGAATAAAAAAGGCACAGGCCGACTGGGCTTAATTCCAGAGGGAAAATCAAGCGAATCCACGAATAGCCACCAACCATACACCAGAAGTTGTGAGGAAGGTGAAGGCCCTTGTCTCAGGCCCCCAACTTTCTCTAAAATTCCTTTCAAAATATTTACCTGGATAAGCGCTGTTTGTGTATATCGCAAAGGATTGCAACACCCCCAGCGAAGGCCAAACAATATATATAACAATAGCCTTTAAATTTCGACCTTGGTCTTATCTCATGGTGGATTCCTCTTTCCTTCAGCTTTTCTTCCCAAACTCTCACTACCTTTTCCAAGAATTGTTGTCGTCACTTGACATGTTCCCAGCCGAATACTGTACATACAGTCTTCAACTGACTGGGGAGTGTTTCCTGTTCCTGCTCATAATCCCTTTCCTGACTAAGATACAACAGCTCTTCTTGCGTTACACCCAATTGTACTTCCTCTTAAAACAATAATCAGGCAGTGAATTGGCTAAATTCTCTGGACATTAAATTATAAGTTAATTACCATCGATTGATCCTTTGTCCGATTGTTGTTTCTATCTACTTTAAGTGTATATAGTTTTAAGTATATATATATATATATATATATATATATATATATATATAGTTTCTTTGTCCAGTTGTACATCTTCTTAAAACCATAATCACCACCACCGTTAGTATTAATACAGGATGGTTGTACTTCTTCTTAAAACAATAATCACCACCACCATTATTGTTAATACACGATGGGTGTACTTCTTCTTAAAACAATAATCACCAACACTATTATTGTTAATAGAGGATGGTTGTACATCTTCTTAAAACCATAATCACCACCACCGTTAGTATTAATACAGGATGGTTGTACTTCTTCTTAAAACAATAATCACCACCATTATTGTTAATGCAGGATGGTTGTACTTCTTCTTAAAACAATAATCACCACCACCGTTAGTATTAATACAGGATGGTTGTACTTCTTCTTAAAACAGTAATCACCACCACCATTATTGTTAATACACGATGGTTGTACTTCTTCTTAAAACAATAATCACCACCACCATTATTGTTAATACACGATGGTTGTACTTCTTCTTAAAACAATAATCACCACCACTATTATTGTTAATAGAGGATGGCTGCACATCTTCTTAAAACAATAATCACCACCACCATTATTATTAATACACGATGGTTGTAGTTCTTCTTAAAACAATAATCACCACCACCATTATTGTTAATACACTATGGTTTTACTTCTTCTTAAAACAATAATCACCACCACTATTATTGTTAATAGAGGATGGCTGCACATCTTCTTAAAACAATAATCACCACCACCATTATTGTTAATACACTATGGTTTTACTTCTTCTTAAAACAATAATCACCACCACCATTATTGTTAATACACGATGGTTGTACTTTTTCTTAAAACAATAATCATCACGATCACTCTCCTAGCATTTCAATCTGGGTCACAATTGCTTCCCCTCTCTTTGAACTGAGACAGTAGGAACAGAAAACTTAGCTTAATTTTACGATTTGTTTGGGGAGAATTGCGGGCAATTTCCTGACTGGTTGGTCGGCGCCCCGCGGGCTCCGCTGTGGAAGACAAGACTATTTGCCGCCTTCTACTTCAGAAGAAGCTGCTCGGAGAAACAGGAAGTTCAGAAGCTTGCCGCTGCGTCTGCCAGGATCGGAAACTCTCCATCTGTGATACGCGAATTTTATCATCGTTGATTCGATTGCGCTGTCGCGTATTTGAATTAGGAAGAAGAGAAAGTCGTCTTCATTTTCAACTGTTTCAGTTTGCAAGCCTCCTCCATAATCCTCTCTTTGTTATCAGTTCTGTGGCGTCGTTCAGTTCGGTATATTTCTTCAGCTTATCCGGAATTTCTGGGTGGGCGTAATTTCAGCATTTTAACTGGAACAGATTTGGAGCACCTCTCAAATTCACGGTTTCTAAGCTCCACTCGGATTTTGGAAACTGAAAATAAGTGAGTACGTTTATGAAAGAGATGTTCTTATTGAGCTTTGTAGTAGGTAATGTAGCACGGTCTCAAGTTGAGCTTCATTCCACCGCCAATTTCCCTTTCTTTAGCAAATCTGCTGCTCTAAATCCACATTCCTCTGCTACCTCCGTACAGTCATTGAACAATATTGAGTAAAATTCTTCAGTTGTAAAAAGATCGTAAAATTTCAAGTGTGTTGTTTTTCGGCGATTTTACAACTCGTAGCTCAGACTGTTGGACGAGGTTCTTTGATAATGAGTCACGTTGCGTTAGAACTCGCCTGAGTAACAATAAATCAAATAAAAAGTTGAAATCCTCCATGATTTTTAACAGAGCATTGGTTTGTCTACCGCTGGCAATGTCAATCAATCTGCAAAAGTATCTTGTAATGCCGAAAGGCTAACTTCAAACTTATCGAACAAATATTACATACCTGTTCATTGGTAAGTAAAATGAATACAGTAGTGAAGAATGGGTTTTCGTTATTATTGACATAATTCAACAAACTGCGTATAACAGTTCGGTTCTTGTTCTGTCCAGAGCATGAATCCGAAAACAACCTCAGTTTCCTTGGTTTGTCAGGATCGTGTTTAAACTTGTTTTCAAGAACTTAGAATCTTAGAACAGCCGCAATGGTGCGCATGAGCACAAGACTTAGAGCTGTTCCTCTTCCACTGACTTAGCGCTCTTTGGCAAACATTTCTTACTTCATGATTTACACTGACTGACAGAGCAAATGCAACACCAAGAAGGAGTGGTTCGAAAGGGATGAAAGTTGGGGAAAAAACAGAGACGGCACGGACGAATAATTGATGTTTATTTCAAACCGATATGCAGGTTACACAATGCGCACGGCATCGACTCAGTAGGATGTAGGACCACCGCGAGCGGCGATGCACGCAGAAACACGTCGAGGTACAGAGTCAATAAGGGTGCGGATGGTGTCCTGAGGGATGGTTCTCCATTCTCTGTCAACCATTTGCCACAGTTGGTCGTCCGTACGAGGCTGGGGCAGAGTTTGCAAACGGCGTCCAATGAGATCCCACACGTGTTCGATTGATGAGAGATCCGGAGAGTACGCTGGCCACGGAAGCATCTGTATATCTCGTAGAGCCTGTTGGGAGATGCGAGCAGTGTGTGGGCGGGCATTATCCTGCTGAAACAGAGCATTGGGCAGCCCCTGAAGGTACGGGAGTGCCACCGGCCGCAGCACATGCTGCACGTAGCGGTGGGCATTTAACGTGCCTTGAATACGCACTAGAGGTGACGTGGAATCATACGCAATAGCGCCCCAAACCATGATGCCGCGTTGTCTAGCGGTAGGGCGCTCCACAGTTACTGCCGGATTTGACCTTTCTCCACGCCGACGCCACACTCGTCTGCGGTGACTATCACTGACAGAACAGAAGCGTGACTCATCGGAGAACACGACGTTCCGCCATTCCCTCATCCAAGTCGCTCTAGCCCGGCACCATGCCAGGCGTGCACGTCTATGCTGTGGAGTCAATGGTAGTCTTCTGAGCGGACGCCGGGAGTGCAGGCCTCCTTCAACCAATCGACGGGAAATTGTTCTGGTCGATATTGGAACAGCCAGGGTGTCTTGCACATGCTGAAGAATGGCGGTTGACGTGGCGTGCGGGGCTGCCACCGCTTGGCGGCGGATGCGCCGATCCTCGCGTGCTGACATCACTCGGGCTGCGCCTGGACCCCTCGCACGTGCCACATGTCCCTGCGCCAACCATCTTCGCCACAGGCGCTGCACCGTGGACACATCCCTATGGGTATCGGCTGCGATTTGACGAAGCGACCAACCTGGCCTTCTCAGCCCGATCACCATGCCCCTCGTAAAGTCGTCTGTCTGCTGGAAATGCCTCCGTTGACGGCGGCCTGGCATTCTTAGCTATACACGTGTCCTGTGGCACACGACAACACGTTCTACAATGACTGTCGGCTGAGAAATCACGGTACGAAGTGGGCCATTCGCCAACGCCGTGTCCCATTTATCGTTCGCTACGTGCGCAGCACAGCGGCGCATTTCACATAATGAGCATACCTCAGTGACGTCAGTCTACCCTGCAATTGGCATAAAGTTCTGACCACTCCTTCTTGGTGTTGCATTTGCTCTGTCAGTCAGTGTATTTTACAGTAGACTTAGCTCGTTTTGACGGGTAACACTATGAGAATCGTGTAAAACTGGATTTAAATCTTCTGTATCAAGTAAAATCTGAAATCTGAAAGAAATTGACTTAGCGCCTATCGGAATCCTCCTCTTCAATTAAAAAATGGCACTCCCACTGACAATTAACAAACGACAGACAAGTTTCTACCTTTCCCAGTTGCACCAACTTATATCCAAACGCTACGGATTACTGCACCAACATTTGAATGTCTTTGTTACTTTTCACATTCAACGTGACACCTGTGAACAGAAATAATAAGAGCAACAGTAACAAAATTAAACAAGGAATCACATTTTAAAAAACAGGCTTCAAAATGAACTCGCCTCCATCTTGACAAAATGCAGGGTACGGTGAGGGTGTAGAGAGGCTAATGAACACATTGCATTCTTCCACACGTGAAGAAAAATCCGTCAGGCAAAAATAAGACAGAAATATATATCAAGTCTCGAGAATATACCGGGCAGCATATTGGACCCCTGAGGAGAGTTCTTTACGCGCCAAGGAACACGAAAGCGTTCAGGGAGGGGAAGCTGAAGAAGTCATAGGAGGGCTTCGCTTCCTCCCTTTCCTAATTGGTTATTTCCTCTCAGGAGCAAGGAGGTACAGCTTCTCACAAATTTGTCCTCGCGCACTGTCGAATACTGAGTCAATAGAAAGTTCTACCCTACCCATAGTCATATCTTACCTCCTCTACCATTATAATATTCCTATCTTGACCACATCTACCACTGTCATATTGTTATGTTGAACTCCTCTACCGTTGTCATATTCATATCTTGGCCTCCTCTACCACTGTCATATTCGTATGTTGACCTCTTGTACCACCGTCATATTCATATCTTGGCCTCCTCTACCATTGTTATGTTCATATGTTGACCTCTTGTACCACTGTCATATTCATATCTTGACCTCCTCTACCATTGTCATATTCGTATGTTGACCTCTTATACCACTGTCATATTCATAACTTGGCCCCCTCTACCATTGTCATATTCGTATGTTGACCTCTTGTACCACTGTCATATTCATATCTTGGCCTCCTCTACCATTGTCATATTCGTATGTTGACCTCTTGTACCACTGTCATATTCATATCTTGGCCTCCTCTACCATTGTCATATTCGTATGTTGACCTCTTGTACCACTGTCATATTCATATCTTGACCTCCTCTACCATTGTCATATTCGTATGTTGACCTCTTATACCACTGTCATATTCATAACTTGGCCCCCTCTACCATTGTCATATTCGTATGTTGACCTCTTGTACCACTGTCATATTCATATCTTGGCCTCCTCTACCATTGTCATATTCGTATGTTGACCTCTTGTACCACTGTCATATTCATATCTTGGCCTCCTCTACCATTGTCATATTCGTATGTTGATCTCTTGTACCATTGTTATGTTCATATGTTGATCTCTTGTACCACTGTTATGTTCATATGTTGATCTCTTGTACCATTGTTATGTTCATATGTTGACCTCTTGTACCATTGTTATATTCATATCTTGGTCTCCTCTACAATTGTTATGTTCATATGTTGATCTCTTGTACCATTGTTATGTTCATATGTTGACCTCTTGTACCATTGTTATATTCATATCTTGGTCTCCTCTACAATTGTTATGTTCATATGCTGATCTGTTGTACCATTGTTATGTTCATATGTTGACCTCTTGTACCATTGTTATATTCATGTCTAGGTCTCCTCTACAATTGTTATGTTAATTTGTTGACCTCTTGTACCAGCCATTGCTCGACTCGAAGCGATTAAGATGGGGATGTCCTCCTGTAGGGATCATATTTCAGAAACAATAGCTGATGGATGTACTGGTGTTGGGAGGAGAGTAAAGCTCTTAAAGCGGCCATGTCGCTGTTCCGGGCTGTGCGCTGACTGATTGATGAGCTCACAAAAGAGTCGACCAGCCGACTTAAGAGTATACTCAGTGCGGTGTACCGATATCGTGACCTTAAAATGTTGGCAGCACGTCAACAAGGGGCATAAATCAGTGCTGAACGTTTGTTAAAATGGAAATGCATGTCAGAAGTTAAGAAGAGAAAGGGTTTTCCCCCCTGTTGTTTCTACTGTTTTTTATAATGTTCCCGTCATCTCCTGGCCCGTCCTTCTTTTTCCCAATTCGGATCTCCATATTCATGCATCTGTTTTTCACTTCTACTGTCTTTTCTTCGTTACTCTTACCTTCCATTCACCGATATACCATTCTACGAAGGGAGGGATCTGTTCCTTTTCCCTTCCGGTTACCGTTAAGAAAGCACAGTTGCTCATTTGTACCCCACTTAAAAGAATACAATCTCTTCAGGCAAGCAACTCAACGTTGAAAACATCCTGGGGATATGAGCTGCGAATTTTAGGTAAATAAAATATAATAAAGTATGAGAATATATTCTCTATTTATGCCATACTCATCGTTATCCGGTCGATTAGATGAGCAGTTTGGCTTTCTCTACCACTACGAGTGCTATGGGGGTCAATACAGAGTCTCACTTAAGCCCTTATAGCTACATTCGGTGTGGACATCTTTCAAAAATTCCAAATTCGCCTGAGGGCATTGAACCAAGGAACACATTACAGAAAGAATTATGTAAATAAGTTAATTTGACTAGGATTTGAATCAAAAAGAAAAACGAGTAAGGAAACAATAATTTTTAGGCTGTTGTTTTCGGAATTGCATTTAGGCCGCAAGTGATTTTCGATTTTTTTTTCATTTTGATAGAGCTCTCCAAGACTCACAATTTAAAACCTTTCCACACTTTAGTCCTTCAACTTTCGGCACAAATGAAGAAATTGCTTAATTTTACGTTTTTCGTACTGTGGGGACCCTCACTTTGTTAAGAAATGTTTTCAACATGGAAATAATAAAACACAAGTCCAAAAAATAACGATTGTTGTTAGAGCCAAGAAATTAGCCAGCCCAGACATCCTCAAGGAACTGGTCCACTTTAGGTAGCTGTGCTCCCGAGCTATGGCTAAAACTGTAATGAAGAATTTGTCCCATTTGAGGAAGGATCCCTTTGTCTCGTTAGAAGATGAGACAAGGATCCACTCCAATGTGGAGGCGAGACGTGCTGCAGATTGAAGAAAATAATTCTTCAAATGTGGTGCTGGCAAAGAATGTCATGCCTCTTCTTCTTATTATAAGACGTGATCAAAACGTTTCCGTTTTAGGGCGTTGCTGCAGCGGACATGTAACGTGGCGCGACTCCGATGCGGGTATATAAGCACGAACATGTAGGCAAAGGGATTAGTGTGGCAGTCGTGTCGTGGCAAGGTGCGGTCATGTGAACTATGGCGACGTCATTACCAAATGCGTCCAAACAGGACCAACGTGCAGTTATTCTGTTCTTGGCTGCCGAAGGACAAAATACCGGTGGACATCCATTGGAGAATGAAGACTGTGTATGGGGCAACATCTCTGTCTAAAACCACCGTTGTAGAATAGTGCAGCAAGTTCTGTGCGGGTCGCGTTTCGACACAAAGCGCCGGTTGATCTGGACATTACGGACAAGAAAAGCCGGCGGTGGATGAGGCCTATAGTCACGCCTTCAGTCCGCTGAAAAACGCCTTCAAGTATCGACGCAAAATAAATGCTTTTTTTCTTTCTTGTATATTTAGTTGTCTGTTTAATCTAAAAGTGTATCAGCATGAAATAATTCAATTATATAAAACAAAACATACATATATATTTCTATTTCTATGATATATTAATATTTTATGATACTAACGTATGTGTGATATGTAGTACCGTACCTAGATCTATTCATGTAATCAAAATTGATTACTGGACTGTATTAATTTACTTTATAAATAATCTGTAGCCATGATAATATTAGAATGTGCTGCAACACAGTGAGCTTTAGCTCAGGCGCCTCTCCAGAAGTACTCGAACGATTTGCAAAGTAAGCACATCACTGAATTTGTCGCTCTATTCTTGGTTGTTATGTTGGGTGAAATTAGTATAGGGCCTAGTCCCGTTTAAAAGAACGCAGTTGGTATCTGTTTCTCGAAAATTACATGTGATCGAGAGGAATAGGACAGTACTTTATAAGCTCCTTCATACAATTTAAGAATTTTGAAACAGAATGTATATATCTTTAACGGATCAGAAAATATTTGAGGTGGACAACTTAGCTGAATTACCAATGGTGGACTCTCAGGTCGGGAGGACGGCCGCAGTACTTGTCCACCCATAAATCTTTGTTTGCTATTGACCAATACCAAGGTAACTAGAATATAAGGTAGGCTACTCCGGCGGTTGAAGCATCCATTGGCTGGAGCGCTCTGACGTCACGCGGTATGAACGATAGCGAGTAAGGAACACAGTCGCAGTACAGCAAGCCTGTGAATTCTCGTGTCTGTGAAACATCTTCTCAATCTTTCATCAAATAATAGTCTGGTTTAGTCCGATTCGATAAGTAACGGCACTTCCAATAGATTTAAAAACGTGAAAATGCGTTAAATTTCGTCACATGCTGAGCAAGTAGAACATCAACTATCAAATACATGACATATAATACGATAAGAAATAAAATATTGCCATGCAACTCAAAATAATTAATTTGTTTCCTGATGAAGTAAACATTTAGATTAAATGGCATAGGAAAATATGCATCATATCGACATCTTCATGGAATTATATTAAATTATTAAAACGTACGTGTCAGGAGACTTAATTACTTGATGAACCAGCCCAAAGCTTAGCTTTCTTATTGGCATATTTTCTCAGTGCTAGCTCCTTACTCTTTGCATTAAAATGCCATATCCTAATAAATGTCCTGGTCCTTACGTAGAGGCAAATTATTTTGTAATGGAATACTGGAAATTTTGACTTAATAATAGAAGTAAGAGTTTTCACTTTTTTGCATCTGGATACAGTCTTACCGTGAAACACACCAAATGAAATTTCGAACTGGGCTATATTTTTAACCACTCATGACTGGGATGTGTGAGGCCCCCTTTTGAAATAACCAAGATCCAGTAACAGGTCTCTTCTCGCACGACATTTTTGTCTCTTTCTTCGTATTTACTGTATATACTGTATTATTTCACGAGCTTCGGAATATATTCAGAAATATAAGTTATTAGAACATAATAATGTTAATGTTATTGGATTTTACGTCCCGCGAACTATGTTTTTGAGCACCTTCACCACCGGACTGAGACAGGATCGAACCTGCCGAGTTGCGCTAAGAAGGCCAGCGATCTACCATTTGAGTTGTTACTCAGCCCGGCTATTAGCACATAACAATAATTATAGAAAATATGATTTTCATTCAGTCATTTATATCTGACACCTTTTTACCGTACGAGCTGTAATAATGGAGATATTTAAGTTTATTACAAAGTGTTTCAATAACCAAGCATTGCTGACGAGGAAGCATTGTTATGCCATCACAGTAGCAAACTAACTGGCTATGATGGTTGTTGTCGTTATTGTCTTTATAATATGCGAAATAATAATAATGTTATTTGTGTTACGTCTCAGTAACATTTACGGTTTTCTGAGACTCTAGGTGCCGTAATTTTGTCCCACGGGAGTTCTTTTACGTGCCGACAATTTATAGCGCCACACACGTTTCCATAATATGTTGACTGCATTTTAATCAGTATAGTGGTTCTACTTCAGATACTGACAACACGAACACTGTTCACGTAGTGAACCACTATAAAATTACTATATATCCGTGATCCGATATACAGTAAATACGTAGAAAGAGATAAAAATGTCGGTCGGTCGGTCGGTCACTTGCTTTCTTGGCTTACGCTGCGTGAACCATCAACGATAGACCCCAAGTGTAAGCGTACGAAATGTAGAGCATAGAATCCTCTACAAAAAAAGTCCGCGATGGCACATACCTATTTCCAACCGGCTGCCCTCTAGAAGCGATTTTATGCTACAGTCCGCGGTAAAAAATATTACTCCTTAAAATTAAATAAATATTTCTATATTATCCTCGAGTTCCTCATCAAAATAAATTGTTTGACCTCCTCCAGTATTTTATAAGGATTACAATAACCTTGTCAGGACATTATTTGCATGAATGGTTCAGAAGTTATGACCCTTTTAGACTGTAGTGGTAATACGTGTCAGCAGGACGGGCGACCGCTGTCTCATACCACATGACGTCACGCAGAAGGCGGACAGGGAGAGAAACAAGTGAGCGCGATTCGGGAAGAGACCCCTGTGGACCAATACCACCGCACTTATTCAGTCTTCCGCGCGAAAACAAACTAATTCACTGCTGCCAACCGTCACAAAACGCGGGATGCATGCCAGACGCCCAATTTTAATAATCATTCTCTACTTAGATTAATTCATTATTTAGATATTTCTTTTTAAAATATAAATAACAGGGCAAACAAGGCCATAAATTTAATTTTTATTGTATGAGACCATGGACATTTGGCTGGCGCATGTTCATGTAGGAGACTTCTTTACTGCTACAGTGCTATGGACTCTGCCCACGTGAAAGCGTCTTCCGGCACCCTTCCTCTCCCCCGAAACCGTCAACTAGCGAGCTCCCCCCTTACATCTCAACCCCCTGAGCCACACTACATCATCGGACGACAGCTCGAGAGTAGATGCCGTATCTTCCACCTGAACTGCGTGCCGAACAGTCTTCCTTATTGATGAGAATTTACAGTTTTACAATGAAATGTAATTTTCTTAGCATTATTCGAGTCCAGTATTTGACTTCAAATGTTGAGAGGAAATAAAAGAACCGTTTCGGTCTCTAGGGAGGACATCGTCCGTGAGTCCTTAACCCGCTACTGCATAGTGTTGCCATCAGACAATATGCAACTTTTCACCGGTGTAAATGGATACAGATTGTGGAAAGAGGTACTTTTACGGCACACCTTCAACTGTACAGTCAGTCCAACACATATGCAAGTGTTGCCGTGTTTTTCTTACATAACAGATAACGAAACAGCCCTACAACCAAAGGTACTCCTTCCACCTCGTTAACATCCACGCGCACCAACCTCCGTTTATTTTATGTGTGCCCTCCCCATCACATTACCACAGGGTTAAGGAGCACCTCTGGCTCAGCATCAAAGACATTACCAACCTACGGCCGTGCAAGTATACATGCGCCTTGCAATACGTACTCTTGGCCAGTAGGCAGTAATATTCGGTCTTTGAATTTTAAAAGGTAAGGTAAGGGTTATTCTGCCCGAAGGCAGGTCCGAACCTCCGCAGAGGTGTTCCTGAGCCAGAGTTTACGTGCGGTAGGGTGGCCAGTTCCTTTCCGCTCCTCCACTCCCTTACCCCCCACCAACAGCGCGTGGCAACCCATCCATCTCCTGTCCACGCCCAATGTTGCTTAACTTCGGAGATCTCACGGAATCCGGTGTTTAAACACGGCTACGGCCGTTGGTTTGAATTTTAAAAGCTTGCATTGAAAAGTAATTTTCTTGGCATTATTCGAATCCAATGTTTGAATTCAAATATTGACAGAAAATATAAGAACCTTTTCGTTCTGTAGGTAGGACACCGTGCGGGTATGGTGTTGCCATCAGCGAACGCCACCGTAAAACTAGGTATAAAATAAAATAGGTTAGTTCTATTCTTCCCCAGAGGTGGGGAAGCGGGCCATCAGCTCAACGATGGAGCTCTTCGGCCAGAGAAGGAGTAAAGTTGGAGAGAAAAGTAAGTATAGATGGTATGTGTTGTACATAACGAAAAGAGAAACAAGAAATGAATGTGGCGCAAGGGGACCACCACAGCAAGCCGGACCCCAGGGAAGACCCGCAAAGCACCCCGCACAGGCAAACCCCCAGAAACACGAGGAAAAGAAATTTATTTTATAGCGAGGCATCTCGGGCGCGCAGTACAGAGAGGAGAGTGACTACACTGACTGTGAAAAGCACTTTACAAAACATATTACATCGAATGAGAAGGGAGAATATTGGAGTGCGGGAGGAAGTGTGCGTACTGAGTAGGATAGTATTGGAGGAGAAGGTAGTAGAGTGTAGTGGTCATATTCGTGACGGAAGTAGCAAAGAGACGAAGGAGATCTAAAATTTGGAGAGGGGATAATAGGAAGTAAGGTTGTGGAGCGGGTAAGTTGACAGGTGGCGGAATAGGTAAAGGACTAGGAGAAGGGTTACGAGAAGGAGAAGTGGCGGCACGAGGTGGGGAACGAAAAGGTTCGACGCGATAAGCTCGCCTACGGAAACGGACGCCGGTGGAGGGGAGACGGTCTACGTCGGCAGCTGAGGGCAGTTGAAGTCGAACCATGTAGGTCGGGCCATCGTCATTGAAAATACGAATTGCCCGACGGGCTGGAACCCCTGCCATGTAAGATATCCCGGTCAGGGATGGCAGGGTCAATGCCATGAACGACACAGCTCAGATATGGAAGAGGCCGCTGGGCTGGATTTGAGACATCTACTTGGCGATGAGAATCCGACGATGAGATTGGGGTTGGTGGCAGAAGATTGGAGGGAACTAGGAAGGGGGGCAGGTAAGGAAGTGAGGGACGGAGTCATGATGGGAGAGGGGTGGGTAGTAGTAGGAAGGACGGAAGAAGAGGAAGTAGTATGGGCAGAAGTAGTGAAGGTGCTTGTAGTAGTAGTGGAGGCGGGAAACGAGGTAGAGGTGGGGAGCGGGGGAAACATTTTGGGTGGATAAGGAAGATATGGAGAATCGAGAGCGAAGAGGTCGTAATCAACATTGGTGAGCATGTACTGAACACTATCTTCAGGAAGGGCCACCATGTCATAATGTCGTCCATTGATGCGTGCTCCATTGGTTTCCAAGGCGAACGCAGAGTCCATATTACGACATATGGCCAGGACTTGTGTTGGTTCTCGAGTGGTGCGGTCCAGAAGCCGTTCAGCACAATAAATTGGAAGGGCGTCAAGAATTGTGTCAATATCAACATGGAGGTCCACGCCTAAGATGAGGCGGTATAGCCGGATACGGTCTGCCCTGGTCGTCATGATGAGAAAAGGGGAGGCGACAGCCAACTAGGCGTCTGCCCGTTTGCTTATTCTTGGGCCGGCTGAGGATGCGAAGAGGTGAGCGCAACCCAGCCGAAAAAGTGCATAGACATACGAAGAGAGAGAGTGAGAGTGTAAAACTAGGTAAAATTTGTATCTATATCCCACTATGACAAACCACATCACATACAAGTTAAGAATTGTTGGTACGTCTAAAACACTGAACGTAAGTTGAACTTTAAAGCTTGAAATTTTCTTCGCCAAAAGGATACGAAAAATATTTCATGCAGTAGAGGATTAAGGAGCGGCCGCTACTGTAAATCGCCCTGCATTTAAAAAAGGAGCATTGTACTCTGAGAGCTTCACGAGAAGCAATTCTGGACGAGATTCGAGCGTTTTAATGGCTGCTTCATAAACAATATTAGATATGCAGATGACACGCTACTTATATGACACCATTGAAGGTTTTCAAGGACTGCTCAGTGGTTTAAAATATGGTCTAAACATCAATATCACAGAAACCAAGTTTATGGCATTTAGCAGAAGCAACCATGAAGGTGTCTTCATTTCATTAAATAATCAAAATTGTTACCGCTACTACAGTGGTTACACAAAACAAAGCACTAAACACAATAAAGAAGGGGGGAAGTAAGAGCAACTACACAATATCAGAAAATACTACACACTCAGCGAAACATCAGCTGCACTACACGGATCTCCGCCAACAACAACATAATGCGTAAATATCAGTAGGGCCAACTAGTGGACAATAAACCAGAAAGGTGGAAGGAACTACGACCTATCGAGGGCATGGACATGGCTTAGGTTGCGGTTTCCGAAATAATTCGCCGTGATCCTTAAATTTGAAAAATATTATTTACAAGTGAAATTTTACAAATACATTCCGAACAAAAATCGCCAACTTGCGACTTACGAACTATATTCTCCGTGATACCATAACTTAGAGGGTCTTTGATAATACCTTGGTACAAGTTCAATATTTCAAACCAGCTATACATCTAGTTACAAATTCAGTTGCACAATGCCATTTACAGTGAAGTAAACGTACTCTCCAAAACTCTAGCATACATCAAGTGACACTAAACTACCAGAGGCAAACTGCAAGGTAAATATATTAAACTACAATCTACATATTTAGTGAAACAAGAAATGGGAATGCCTCGAAACCAACAGGCAAGCCCAGCTGAAAAGCTAAGGCGTCATAAATAATTAATTTGGCGAATCTAGGTTACGCTAGGGCAGACTCCTATACGAAATAGCAACCGAGCATTACGGAAATTTTAGCCGGAACGGAATGTAAGAGTGCTTACCCGAAGGTGGGCCATCCCGGTAGCGAGGCGTCGCACACGACCCAAAACTACAGACCAACACAGACTAAGGCAGACCAGGCCAAGACAAGACAAGACAGACCGAATTATCACGAACGCTGCCTCGCTCTCTATATATAGGTAAACCCTGGCCTTGGAGTAGCCAATCAAAATGCACGAGTCCGCCTATGCCCACCTAGGTTCACCAATCACAATTCCTACTACAGTCGCGAACTTTAACTAAGCTTCTCAAATACGCACGTTTGCGAATCTTCCATTTCCAGAATACTGTAGTTAGAAAATGCCTTCTAGAACACATAACCAACAAAAGGCAACACACCCTGTTCAAAAATTCATGTAACAATTTTCTAGATATTTCCAGTAAGTACAGAACTGAAATCTACTATTTACAAATACATATGTTACAAATATTACACTGTACAGGTTAGGTTGTTACAAATAAAACATATTGCCACACTTTACAAATAAAGACTTCAATGAACACTTTCCACTTTCAACTACATTGTTCACCTGTGACAAAAATATTGAACGAGTAAGTCAGTTCACATGTCTTAGGAACACCTTAACAGACATCTGGACCCTGAGAAAGAGATCAGACGCCGTATTGAGATCCCAGATCATCTTTCCAAAAGATTGCGTCATGATTTTGTGATTATAATCCACTAATGCTCCCAACTATCTTTATTCATGTTTTTTCTTACCTCTCCTCCTGGCATGACCACAATACAAGTTGTGGCTAATCTCTCTTGCCATACCTGTGAACCATACTGCTGTTTACAACCGCTTCTTCATAATCTCTGAGTCCAGGTCATGGAATTCGCTACCTGCGAACATTACAGGCAATCTCTCTCATCGCTAGTTTAAAGTGGCTTGCCGCGAGCATTTGCTGGGTAGATCGCGCTGACTTGGTGGATGATTGGTGAGTGAATGAAGGAATGAATTACTGTAGTCACGACATTTAAGAGTGTTTTATTTTGTGTATTTTAAAATTAAGGATTCTATTATTATTATTATTATTATTATTATTATTATTATTATTATTATTATTATTATTATTATTATTATTATTATTAAGCAAATTTTCATTCCTCCCTTGAGGGGTGAGGTGGGCCAGCTAGAAGATAACGCCTTCTCTCTGGCCAGGAGTTTCAGGCGGGTTAAAGCTGAAGTGAGGCATTTAGGAGTTAAATAAGTGATGTGTGGAAGTAAGGAGATGGGAGGGGTTTGGACTAATGCCTAATCGTATTTGTTCTTTTTTAGTTTAGTCGGTAATTTTATGTTTTATTTGTTATGGTTAATAGTTGCGTCTGGCTATTTCCAGCCGAGTAAGGCTGAGTGGACTCCGGTCCAGCTATCGTACCACTTTTCAAATTTCGTGACACAGCTGGAAATCGAACCCGGGCGTCCGGAGGTGGCAACTAATCACACTAACTACTACACCACAGAGGCAGTCTGATTATTATTATTTTTTTTTTGCTATGGGCTTTACGTCGCACCGACACAGATAGGTCTTATGGCGACGATGGGATAGGAAAGGCCTAGGAGTTGGAAGGAAGCGGCCAGGCCTTAATTAAGGTACAGCCCCAGCATTTGCCTGGTGTGAAAATGGGAAACCACGGAAAACCATTTTCAGGGCTGCCGATAGTGGGATTCGAACCTACTATCTCCCGGATGCAAGCTTCACAGCCGCGCGCCTCTACGCGCACGGCCAACTCGCCCGGTATTATTATTATTATTATTATTATTATTATTATTATTATTATTATTATTATTATTATTATTATTATTATGTATAATTCGCCGGGGCCATCAAGGGCCACGTTAAGTCTTGTTACATTTGACACTGAACTTGGCTTTCTTTAGAGCCCAAATTTCCCTCATTCTTTGTGAGTCGGCCTGCTTACGTTCCTCTGTCCAAGGGGCACCGTGTCTTCTCTTCGGTTGTTCGTCTCGGTTTAGCCCGTTCGTCAATATTTTCTTGCGGAAGCGATCTCTGTTAAGGCCGTCTTCAGATGAGATATGTAACATTATTATTATTATTATTATTATTATTATTATTATTATTATTATTATTATTATTATTATTATTATTAGGCAAGTTTCCATTCATCCCTTGAGGGGTGACGTGGGCCACCTAGAAGGTAACGCCTTTTCTCTGACCAGGAGATTCAGGCGGGTTAAATCTGAAGTGAGGGATATAGCAGTTCGGTAAGGGATGTGCGGAAATAAGGAGATGGCAAATTGGCTAATCGTGTTTGTTCTGCTTTTCTTTTATTCAAAGTACAGAGTTTGGTATACTTAGAATTTCATTCTTTCAAATATTATACTTGATCTTTCCAAATATTTATGTAAAAACAAATGTTTTTATTTTGAGCTGTCAAAATGTTGAGAGTACAGGCAATACTGTACATTTCTGCACTTCGGAAGTGAATCCACACTTGTAAACCTGTAAAGAAAATATAACAAGAAGTACATTTTCCTTGGCACATACGCAATGCTGTGCATTTAAGGGCTAGGTTTTATCAAGGTAATACTTATTTGGTTTTAAGTGTCTATTTACATTATTTATATGTAAAGTTTCCCCTGACAATTATTGTTTTTGTGGAACATATTATACCGGTAAAGTTGTCGGAGGTCGCACTTTAGATTTAAAGAGTTCGCTCTGCGGGGTGAATGAAATCCTCCCGCCACACGTACGTGGCGTGAACTCACTTTAAGCGACAAACGCACTTCTTGGGCGCTAATACAGCAGAGTGCGCAATTGACAGAAAATTCACAGACCGTGCTGTAACAACAACAGATTACTGAAGCGAGCTCTGAGGATTACGTATTAATTAAAACGGCGGTCGTGGTGTCGTGTTTGGGGCGCGCAATATGTCGGACTGCTTGTGACGTCAGCCTTCACCCCTGGTGGCAGAAAATGAAACATCGTGCGATTTCTAAAACGGGCGAAATTTCTAAATATTGCAAAAGTTGTTTATTGACCCGTAATTACCACACACGAAAAGTATTGCACGGAAGACACTCATGGGTGTATGGGACCCGGTTTCGAAATTTTCTCACGGACAGCAGAATGATTGAAATAAAATAATAAGCACAAATATTTTTTTAAGTGTGCTTAATTTATTAGTAATTTAACATAATATTATTTTAAAATATTAATAGTTAGGATTTCGAGGAGATATTTAAAGAAATGGCTACACCAATAATTCACTCCTTCGGAAAAAAATTGCTGCTCCTAAACCTGTTTGTGTTTCCTTACAATATTTTAGTTCTTTAAAGTAATAATAGGTATAAAACAGAAAATGCACTTAATTGTCACATTAAATGAAAAACAAAAACAACCGCAGCCTTCTTTTAGCAGATAAATATGAGCTGATGCGAATGGAAGGGTACCACACAATAATTACCAATAACAGAGTTTGCTAATTTCTCTGTTGTCTGTTAACATTCGAACTAGCCTATTCTTTGTAGCATTTTGGACACACTACATGGCCACGTTTACCACACAGCAAACTCTTGCACTTAGAAACAAGAATTTCGATCTTTCACTGAAGGGAAAAGTGAACTCATTTTCACTTTCTGATGCACTTACCAGGTGTATGTATAAGCTTTTGCCGGCTTTTGTACTAAAGAAAACACGTAATTTTCAAGGAAAATTCATGTTTTCTTTATTCAAAATATTGGCTATCGGCTTCTACACACTTTCAGGTAAGTTATGAATACAATGCCAGATAAACTGCTTGTCTTTTGCGGCAAACTATTCGCGGGGCCATTTTCCAACTCCCTCGAAATTGCTGAAGTCTTGCTCTGATGCGAAGAGGTCGCCAGGTCGAGGCAGTACGGCCGGTGCGGAAGTATTTCAAGGTGTCTTTCACCGGTTTGCTGTGTGATACGGCGCATTGTCGTGTAACAAATTCACTTTGCCATGACTTTTGGCCCATTGCGGCCGTCTTTCGATCAATACGTAATTGAATTTAATCATTTGTTGGCGATAGCGTTGTGCATTAACGGTTTCGCCTGCAATTGCTCTTCTTCGCACTTTTGTGGTCTCTGTCCTTCACATTGAAATCACCGCGTTTAAATTGTCGAAACCATGTCTCACATGTTGTAATCACCACATGTTTCTACCAGCAACCCACGACTTTCTACAGCCTTTTCCTTTTGATTAAATACGAAAAGCAATGCATGCCGCAAATGTTCTTTTCCAGGTACACACGTCGACATGATCACTGAACAGTACAACACAGACGCTAGTGTTTGGAGGACTCAGCTTGTGGGTATTGGTACGTTAATGTCAGATGAACAAACTGACGTATGTATACTGCGTACTGTTCGCTGGCGCCATCTCTTAGTGAAACCGGAAAAGACTTATGCATACACCTGGTATATCTTTAGTATCACTGGGCGTCTCATGTAAAATTTCCAGGATTTGTTCATGATCGAGATTGCCCGTCATAACTAAAAAAACCAACTAAGCACATTTAACAAAAGAAGTTACACTTAAGACGCACATGAGTTCAGAGGACACGACGACAGTTATTTATAGCAGACCGACAATGAACTGAGCACAATGGCACCTCAAAGCTAACTGAAGACTGGGATCATGCATATAGTTTCCTTTCTATGACAAACTCATAGATGACTTGACAGTGAATGGGGCCAAATTGCTACGAGTACAAACAGCTGATTCCCAACAGACAAAACGAACAGAAATACATTTACTGGAATATAAGTCCAGAATCAATTATTATTTGTACAAAATGAATAACTCGCATATGATGAACAATAACACATAACGAATTTAGGTCAAGGCTTTAAGATAAAGAAAAGATCAATGCTGAAACAGATGAAACGCGAGAAAATGAAATGGAATTTCTACTCACCATTTAGGAAAGCTCGCGTTGCTGACAGATTCAATTTCTCCTAAGGGAGGAAATAAATCCTACAAAGGGAACACACCACTCATTTCTGAGTCACTATCGGCATTTTCATCGTGTGTTGAGGTTTCACTCTGTTGGCTATAACATCCACCACGTAAGCTGGGTGCTAGGGCTTTTTGTTTCAAACGGTGCACGAGTTACCCCCTTCCTTATGCTATTGCGAACCAAAATATTGCGCTCCTTCAACCGCTCAATCAACTCATTCTTTCTAGCCGCCAGTGTTGGTGCTTTGTCAAGAAAGACCGAGTGAAATGACAAAGACCGCTGAAAGAACTGAGCACAATACAACACGCAGCTGATAGCACGTGGTTACAGAAAACAACAGATCGACAACACTGGTGACCGGAACTAGAGTTTAACGCGCTGTATCGGAGCAATCGGCTGCCTATGATCGGATGTTTATTAATTCACTTAGACTCCGCCAAAAGGCAGCGCTCAAATGTCAAGTCGGAAGTCAGGCTACCATCTGCTCAGACAGGAAACGGAAAACAAATTTATCTCAGGTCCGCTGGACCCATGTGGAGCAGTTACGGATTAAATTGTATCTCTGCCACTGCAGATTGCTATAAAGGATACCATTTTCAATAAGAAGGAACTTATAATATAATTGTTATGCTAAACTCCTTGATAAATCTCAGTCTAATCCTAGTTTCATACTTATTTATTTCATACTTATTTATTTCATACCACCAACAGAGATGTTTCTCCAATTACAGGTGGCTTAGTTATTAATCATCATCACCTTCTAAAGGCTAAGCCATACGTGTCTATCTTGAGCTTTTCAACTTAACGTAGGTCTTGCATTTCATCCTCTGAAGCAGGTTCTTAAAATAAGACACTCTAAGTCGCCCTCTTCCTATTTCCCCTGCAATTCTTCCTTCAATGATGTCACAAAGAAACTCCTCATGCCGCAGAATATGACCAATAAATTTTATTTTCCTTTTATTTTCAATTTCAGTTACCAGACTCTATTTTCTCTCTATTGCTCTTCATTTCAGTCCAACTAACCCTCTGCTTTCTTCTCGACACCCACATTTCAATTGCTTCTAGTCTTTCCTAATGCCCGGCTTTCGCAACCGTACAGAACTACGCTCCATACAAGGCCTTCCGAGTTTGAATGTCCATATGTTTGTTGTTAATTATCTTGCAAGGCTCTTTTTGCCAATAGTATCATTTTCGTAACTCCTGATGCACTCGTGATCTGGGTTCCTAGGGAGCAAAACTGTTTCACTTGTTCAATTTTATCACGGCCAATTTTGAAGTGTGTTATAGGCGCTTTCTTGAATTTTCATATTGTCATTGTTTTTTATTTCCTTCCATTAATTTTGAGGTTTCATTTGCCTAAAGTTTCTGCTAGTATGTTGATCATTCTCTGCGTAATTTTGCCTGTTTCTGCCAGAATGGCAATATCATCAGGAAATCTTATAAAATGTATTTGTTAATTTTGATCCCAGCTGTTTTCTCTTTCATGACTGTGATGGTTTCTTCGATGAATATATTCCTACTTTGGTATTTCTCTTTGTCCCATTGATTTCAAAATCAGTGTTCTGCGTTGTGTATAAGGCGCGCTATCTTTCCAATCAATTCCTGCCTTTTTCATGGTAAGGAAGAACTATTATTAATAAGTAGCAATATAAACGCCCGCCTGGTGGCCGTGGTCGATAAGGCGTGAAGTCTAACCGGCCTGATACCGAGGTTAGCCGGTTCGAGGAAAGGAAGGAGGAAAGAAAGGAAGGAAGGAAAGGAAGGAAGGAAGAAAGAAAGGTAGGAAGGAAGGAAGGAAGGAAGGAAGGAAGGAAGGAAGGAAGGAAGGAATAATGGAAGAAAGAAAGAAAGAAAGAAAGAAAGAAAGAAACGAAGGAAAAGAAGGGAGGGAGGAAGGAAGGAAGGAAGGAAGAATAGAAACGAAGGAAGGAAGAAAGAAAGGAAGGAAGGAAGGAAGGAAGGAAAGAAGGAAGAAGGGAAGAAAGAAAGAAAGAAAGAAAGAAAGAAAGAAGGAAAGAACGAAGAAAAGGAAGGAAGGAAGGAAGGAAGGAAGGAAGGAAGGAAGGAAGTGGCCGTGGCCTTAAGTTAGACATCCGCTTGGACGAGAAGTGGGAAAGCACGGAAAACCACTTTCAGGATGGCTGAGGTGGGAATCGAACCCGCGCCTCCGGAGATGACATGTAATCACAGTAACCACTTCACTACGCAGGCGGACAAAAGTCTATATCATTTTTCAAAACTGAATTTATTTGGGCCAGGAAAACTGCAAACAAGAGGTGCTACTTAAATTAAACTCTTTTTAAGAGTAGTGGGTCACCCTGGATTTCGGGACTTAATTGCCTGCCTCTTACTCGGAGGTCCCGCATTCGATTCCCGGCTAGGTTAGAGATTTTTACCTGGATCTCAGGGCTGGCTCAGGTCCAGCCTACGTGATTACAATTGAGGAACTATCTTAGGGCAAGATAGCGAACCCGGTCTAGAAAACCAACAATAACGGCCGAGGGGAATCGTCGTGCTGACCACACGACACCTCGTAATCTGCAGGTCTTGGTGCTGTTGCGTCATGGGGTTTGGGATTAAAGGGGACTTGGTACTCATCAAAAATATTGTTCAGGTTATGCACGGTAGTTGGTGACTAAAGCTGCAGTGTGGATTAAATTTACTCAAACTCATAGAAATCACTTCAGTCAAGCAACTCAACGTTGAAAACATCGTACGGATATGAGCTACGAATTTTAGGTAAATAAACTATAATAAAGTATGAGAATATATTCTCTATTTATTCGTAAAAATTGCAATCCTTTTCTTAATTATCGTTATCCGGTCGATTAGATTAGCAGTTTGCCTTTTCTACCACTACGAGCGGTGACGTGAGTTAATGCATTGATTCAGTTAAGCCCTTAGAACTACATTCGGAGTGGACATTTTTCAAAAAATAAAAAAATACGCCTGGGGTATTGAAGCAAGCAATACATTACAGAAAGAGTTATGTAAATAAGTTGATTTGGCTAGGATTTGAATAAAAAGAAAACAAGTAAAGAAACAGGCGATTTTAGGCTGTTTCTTCCGGAACTCCATTTAGGCCGCAAGTTATTTTCAAAATGTTTCTTTTTAGTTTGATAGAGCTATCCAAGACTCACAATTTGTAACCTTTCCGGGCCCATTAGCCCTTCAACTTTCGGCACAATTGAGGAAATTGCTTAATTCTACGTTTTTCGTAGCATGGGGACCCGTACTTTATCTGCTAAGACAAGCTTGCTGTTAGAAAACAAGAAGGAGCAGCCAGGGCTGGTCTTGACTGCAGCTTATTGCGTTGGTGAGTTCAAGTAAGGCAATGAAAGTATTTTCAGCCGGGTTGAGTGGCTCAGACGGCCTTGTGACCCTAACTGGCGCAGTCCGGTGGTATTTCAAAATGCTCATATACGTCAGCCTCGTGCCGGTAGATTTACTGGCTCGTAAAAGAACTTCTGCAGGACTCAATTCTGGCACCTCGGTGTCTCCGAAAACAGTAAGGCCACGGAAAATCATCCGTCTGCATGCACATAAAGTTGCATTGTGCTCGTAGCAATGGCAAATATTCAACCAATAACATTCGTATACACTTTACAGGAATATTCTCTTCTGTTCTTAAGTCTCGGACGGATGGTCTATTTTCACACCGGGCAAATGCTGGGGCTGTACCATAATTAAAGCCATAGTCCTTCTTTCCCGCTCCTAGCCCTTTCTATCATATCGTCACTGTAAGACCTATTGTTGGTGTGATGTGAAACGAAATAGCAATAAATATAATGTATTTATTTCTTGGTACCTCCTGCGCATTACTTCTAATTTGGTTTGAGTTACGCCTAATGCCAAATCGCAAAGCTTCGGACATTTCCTTCCGTGATTTATTAAAGAGGGCAGTCTACAAATTTTGAATATAGCCTACAAAAAAGGAAGGTTATGGAAGTGCAGGCCGCCCCCTAGTTGACTTGGCTGAATTCAGAATTGAAAATAGACGATCTTTGCGGAGGAAAATGGTGGCAGAAAACCAAAGATGGAGTGAGTTGTTGTGAATTGTTTTTTGTATATGTGTGTATAATGATAATTTATGTCCGACTCGTTGGCCGAATGGTCAGCGTACTGGCCTTCGGTTCTGAAGGTCCCTGGCTCGACTCCCGGCCGGGTCAGAGATTTTAACCTTAATTGCTTAATTCCAATCGCACGGGGTCTGGGTGTATGTGTTGTCTTCATAATTTCATCCTCATCACGACGCGCAGGTCGCCTACGGGAGTCAAATAGAAAGACCTGCACCTGGCGAGCCGAACCCCTCCTGGGATATCCCGGCACTAAAAGCCATACACCATTTCATTTCATGATAATTTATTGTGAACTAAAATTAAACTTTAGCTGAGCTGGATTCTGTGTGTTGTGTACTCCACTACAAAAGTACGTTTAACGCCACGCATTTGTTCTACTTTCATTTTCGTGTCATTTATCATTTGAGTGCACATTCTTCCCACGCATAGCTTGTACTTTGTTTTAAATGATCTCAAAGCTTCGGATTTTCCCTTCAGAGATTGATCACACAGGACAGCCCGCATAGCATGGTATGCTTTGTTTCATCTCACTCTCATTTTCATATTATTTATCTTTTTCGTTATCGTACACGTTTCTATCTTCCACAGAATATTCCTTGTAATTTGGTTTAAACTAACTCTAGAGCAGCGGCCGCTCTGTGACGCAAAGTCCATTGTGATAAATGTAATAGACAAATCTGTATTCGTATTTTATACCCACTGAGCTCCTCCAACGCTTTACTCCATGTCCTATCACCTCTGCAGTTCCCCAAAATGTACAGAAATATACATGTCAGTCTGTACGACCCCGATTTCGAGGGACATCGACGATATTAATAACTGACCTGTACAAAAACAAGAGTTCAAACGTTGCAAAAAACCCTTTCTTCCGCTTATCGAAAAAATGTCGATCTAGTATCGACACACTCATATTTACAAAGGTTCCGATATTTGGAAGCTGGCTTTCTCAATACACGTGGAACATAATCTGATGGTACCAACGTTCCTGTTTTCATCTTCATGACTACCTAGGTCGGAAGAATTCACTACCAGTTCGAAGAAACATATTCATGATTACTTGTAAGCCTATGAACTCGCTCATTCGCTGCGAACGAGAGAGAATGTTTTCGCTCGTTGGATAGAATGATGCTTAAGTCCTGGCCATTTACTCAAAAGATAGAAGAATATACGTACCCCACCCTTAAATTACGTTGTCCGTAGACTTAACATGAGCAGTAAATACTTTGTGTTGATTAATCACAACTGAACACCGTCCATGCTCTATTTTAAACTATGTGGGCTTTCTACTGAACAGTAGCATCACAAGTATACTGCAGTATCTGAGAATGTAGACATGTAAGAATTTTAATCCATATCCACACAGTTTTAAAAGTTCTCTATTTACACTGATGAGTACAGCTGCAGCTGAGGGAGCTTTCTGCCAAACAGTTGAGATTTCAACATTCTCTGCTCGGTGCAGTGATTCTCTCGCACACGGTGGAGCTGGTGCTACCTCTAGTGTATTATTTACTAACTCTATGGTCTCAGCGACACACATGCGAATAGGCCAGCTGGGCTGCAAAGCGTGCAGTTCATACAGAACCTTATGGGCGACTCTTAGCCACCTATCGCAGAAAGCTGTAGTTAATTGCGCTCTCCTCATGTTCTGTCGTTCACAGTTCCTAACAAGGTTGCTAGATCACCAGTATCTGAATGGGTATTGATCTTTGGCTCGATATCAACACTCAATATGAAGGATTTGATCGCTAGTAGCTGTATATTATCAAATACAGCAGAGACGATACGCGACACTTCCGGATTTAGCCTTGTTAAAATGGGAGACAATTCGCAAGTGGCGCTCCTAGTGGCATGACCTGAAAATTCGCCTAAATTCAAATATCAATGGAAATGTATATTCGGAAATTGATAAATAAATTACGTCTAGAAAGAAAGTGTTGCTAAAATATTAACTTCAAAGTTGCTAAAGCAATTCTGGATACATGAATGAAGAATTATTTAACATGTTATTATTTAAAGACTGAAATTAGACATAAAATCAAGATGTGAAATGGACTGTTGTGAAAGAGCTTGATCTTTCATTTATGCATTACTTTTTTAGCTTTAGCATACCCGCCTGAACTTTCACGGCTAGATTTGTCTTTCTTTCTCATTTAAAAGCATTGTACATCACATTAACACACTTGTCAATAAAAATATCGGCACATTCCTTACAAACATGATTCAATAAATTTACATTTAAGAGCTGGACAATTTTCCTTTCAACTTGAAGCCTACTAAAAGAAAGAAAATCTATAAATTTAGCCACAAAAACATTCAAAATTTCCCTATAAACAATACTTGCCATTACATTAGGGTAAAGCAAATTTGCATCATCATCATCACATTTCTTAAATCACGCATATTTTCTTTAGTGTTGACAACGCATTACGGCATTCCAAATGGGGTAACTTGGAACACAACCAGCCACACACATATGCATGTGTATTTTCCTGAATTAAAACCCACAGATCACACCTACAACAACACATCGGTATTGAAGGTTAACTGCTGCACTAATACAGTAAAATAAGCTTATTATATTTTAAGCCAGTTAAAATATGGGTCGCGCAGGTAAGAAGTTTAGGAAGTAGGCCTTCTATAAAAATATCTTTGTAACTGGAAGAATATATATGCAAACACAGTATTTACTTACATTTTCTTGTCACGAGGGAAACGGAAGAAAGACCGCGAATCCTTCTGCACTTCGTTATTGCATCCAAACGCAGCACATATCTTTCCACTCATATTGACAGGAGATATAAAGGAATGCCACACGCTACTATTTACTTATGTCAGCTTAATGTAAACGCATAAATAACACCAAAAACTTCACACAAATACGCGTGCTCTTATGACAGAATCAGTAACTCTCAGGTCACTCCGCTAGATAGAGCTCTAATCGCTGTCCCTCGATATCTCACAGAGTGTCGCGTATTGTCTCTACTCTATTTGGTATTATCTTTCATTCTGGAGGTTCTGCTGCTCTGCAGATCATATTATAAAACCGCGCCTGCTATAGAGCGTCGGATCTGCGTCCGAGACTTAAGAACAGAAGAGAGCATTCCTGTAAAATGCATACGGATTTTATTGGCGGAATATTTGCCATTACTACGAGCAAAATGCAACTTGATGTGCGTGCAGATGGAACGGAAATCGAAAGTGAGTAGTTGAGGTTACTCCTACTCAACACGAGTACCTACTCAATTTCAAATGACTCACATGGGGTGCGCTTGAGTATCTCAGGTACTACAGGGTGACCCAAAAGTTCTTTAACATTTGACGAGGCAGTACTTAATTTATTTGTTTATTTATTTAATAATAATAATGTTATTTGTTTTACGTCCCACTAACTACTTTTTTAAGGTCTTCGGAGACGCCGAGGTGCCGGAATTTAGTCCCGCATGAGTTATTTTACGTGCCAGTAAATCTACCGACACGGGGCTGTCGTATTTGAGCACCTTCAAATACCACCGGACTGAGCCAGGATCGAACCTGCCAAGTTGGGGTTAGAAGGCCAGCGCCTTAACTGTCTGAGCCACTCAGCCCGGCGTTTATTTATTTAAACATTGCCTTTTACACAGGTTGCCCCAATTACAAAAGGCGGTACATAGTGCATACATAGAAAGTTTAAATACAACATAAATAGTTTTAAAAGGTTGAAGAAAATGAAATAAAAGAGAAGAGAATAAAACAAAATGAGTCTGTCTCGCTGACAAACAGAGCATCTTCGTGTACAACCATAATGAATATTATCAGTGAAAAAGCATTACATTAATAGAAGATACTCTATTAATAAGACAAAATTTACAATCAAGTGATATACAGTATTGGAAATATATTGGGAATATTTAGTAACGACAGCTTTATACTATCCATAAAGAAATTTCAAAAATCAGATATGTGTAAACCAATGTGAAACAGAAATTTGCAAATTCGCATTGCAAAATCAATATTATTAACATTCAAGGCTGTTTGATTAAACTGTTCACGTATTCTAACCAATGGCGAATTTCTTTGACTAATTGAGTTGGAAGGTGCACAGTAGAATGGTTGCCGTGTAAGTCTTTATAAGACACTCTTTCCTTTAGAGCCGAAATTTTATGGCTTTTATAGTAGACAATTCTAAGAAATTTCTTCTGAACCTTCACATAATATTGGACGTACAGAGGTAATAATTGACTCACATGTTTGGCATGACATGGGCTTTTATTGACATCAAAATAAAGTACAAAGTATGCAGGTATCAAGTAACTTGGATTGCAGTGAATGATTGCTCTTTCCAAACTTCCAGGACATTCGGAACTAGCGGATGTTCATAGCTAAACATTCCATCTCCTGAAACGTCCCACCACACACATACGTTTCATACCAATGTCACGGCACTGCGGAACACTGCTGCTGCTGTACTATTTCTCTACTAAAATGACATCTTGTATAATCTCTCATTATCACTCTGTTACAGAATTAATTAAGAAAGTTAATTAAAAAAGACAAGCTGCTCCCGATCCCACAAGCAAGCAAAAGCTACTTTCTCTAAGAGGCTGGAAAATACTCTCAGATTATCCGGGAGTAGAGGAAGGGGATCTTGGGAGTCTGGCCAACAAGTTCCCATCATATGAATGGATGAAAACCATAACGGTATAAGTAGCATTTTGGTCATTCAGAGAAAAAGTCATTTAAACATTTTAACACTCGTATAAAACATGCTATTTGTAGTTATACCACCCATCACTAGAGCGCAGAATATTACCGCTATCACTTATATCTCTTTGCTTGTGAAAAGATACATCCTCCCGAAGTTACATCCTGCACTTAACTCATTCTTTAAATGGCACTTATACCGTTGGCAGATGCCGCCCACCCTCGTCGGAGGGTCTGTCTTACAAGGGCTGCATTCGGCTAGTAATAGCCACACGAAATTATTATACTTATACCGTTATGGTTTTCATCCACTCATATGACAACTACCCGGTAATATTATAGTAAGAAATTAAGGACGCCAGGTCTGTCACGATTAATCGAAATTTTCCTGCGGATCAATAATACTGTAACCACCTTCTTATCATAACTTCTGCAATGAGACATGGAGTAAAAACAATAGGAAAAAACCTAAACTACCCCCTGTGGGTGGGGTGGTGGTGATTATTGTTTTAAGAGGAACCTGTGGGTGGGGGAGGCAGATGAAGAATACACCCATAGTATCCCCTGCCTGTCGTAAAACGCGACGAAAAGGGACGACCAAGCGATTATTGAATTAGAACCATGAAACTAGTTGTAATTAGTGCCATCACGCGGGGAACACGATGGGTTGCCTTTACTTGCGAGTAGTACCACTATGTTAAGTACACAACAGGTTTGGGATTAGTAGCAGCAGAGAGTGGTTCACTGTGGGTTTAGAGTACCTGTGATTAGTACACCTATGTGGGGAGCACCGTGGGTTTGGCTTGCCTGTGAGTGGCGCCATTATGTGAGTAACACCATAGGTCTGCGTTACCTGTGCAGTAGTGCCATAATGTGTGGAACACCGTGAGTCTACGTTACTTTTGATTAGTACTCCAACATTAGAAATACCATGGTTCTACTATCCTAGCGATGAGTACCATTATGAGGGGCCGTTGACCTGGATTTTGGACCCCTTTAGACAACAAGGATCATCGATTCGGGAAGCAGCCCCTTGGTCAGTAATACTGTTGTTGAAGGTGAGGCATTGCGGGTCGAATCCGCTGATAGTTTTTAGTTCATAATTCTTTGAATTCTGGTCAGTGGATAAATTTTGGACTTTTAAAGTGCCATTGTATTTCGTCTCATTTCGTACCATTAGGGGCCGATGACCTAGATGTTAGGCCCCTTTAGACAACAAGCATCATCATAAAAACATGAAGTATACTGGAAGAGGAAGCAGTAAAAATAGACCGTAAAAACTAAATTTATGACAGATATCAAATCTACTCCACATGAACTTACCTTTGATAAGAATAAAATTGCAAGAGTAAATGAATTTAATTACTTAGGTTCATGGATCACTAAAAATGGCAATGAAAATAAATCAGTAGCTTCAAGTATTCAGAAAATGGAAATTGCTTTTCAACACACAAAGAATGTTTATGACAAACAATACTTGTCGTGGAACAGTAACAGTGGTCAAACCTGAAGCTCTTTATGCTTCAGAAACCCTCAATTTACATCACAAACATTTAAAGGAACAATTAGAGATTAAAGAAAGGAAAATCTTGAGAAAATCTTTGGAACAAGAATTAAAAATAGAACACATTACCCCAAACCCAACCCAGAAATATTTGTAAAAATATCTAAATTTACTGATACAATGAGAATACGACTGATTCAATTTATAAGACATCTGGAAAGAATGAATAAAAACAGACTTAATTATCGAATACTCAATTTTTTCAACTCAACCGTACGAGATCAAAATATTACAAGCAACCAGAGAAAGACATCACTGAATTAGGGTCACCAAATCTGAAGGATAGAAATGTAATCAGGAAAACTGTCCACAGAAGGGGATTTGAGGAAGACGAGAAGAAACCAACACGATGCTCTTGGTCGGAGGAGCAGACATCACTATTGGGCGAGGAGGAAAGCTCAACACATGTTGATTCCGGGTGGTCCTAAGTGACTCATTTGTGCAGAAGAAGTAGAATGAGAAGAATATCACTTGTCAACCGTAACTACATCCCTCCGTCACTGGTTTAAAACAAATCCATTTTTGTTTTACAATCTCCTCCTTTTTAAATGTATATGACTCTTTCTAAGCTTTTACGTACATTAATTGTAGGGACAGCACTTTCGTATCTCGGTCAAGTTCAGCGCGAAATCTTTAGCCCATTGATATGAGACACCCACGTGAGAGGTGGAAGTTGTAAAGCGTTCGTGATGAGGGTGCTAAAGGGCAACAGCTCGCAGGCGAAGGCGCGGGGCTATACGTCACTCATTAGCCCAATCCTGGAATATGGAGCAGCCGCATAGGGTCCATACCAAACAGGACTTGAGATGGTACAGCGAAAGGCTGCAAGACTCGCACTTAACGATTTCAGTCCTAGAAGTAGTGTGACGAGTATGATAGAAGAACTTCGGTGGGAGACATTGGTGACTAAAAGCAAACCAACATGGTTATGTGCCGTGTACGAGCTTGAGGAGAGTTGAACAGTCGACTAGAATATCCGTGTTACATAGGCAGTACAGATCATCCACATAAAGTAAAAGGTAGATTGTAGGAAACTAACTATGGTAAATATTCGTTTGTAAATCAGGGAATTGATGACTGGAGCCTGTTCATAAAAATGTAAGATGCTTCAAGAATAGACTCCAGCATTCTGTAAATTGTGTTTAAATTTCTATGTGATGGTGTCCTTTTTTTTTTTTTTTTTTTTTTTGCTAGTTGCTTTACGTCGCATCGACACAGATAGGTCTTATTGCGACGATGGGACAAGAAAGGGCTACGACTGGGAAGGAAGCGCCCGTGGCCTTTATAAAGGTACAGCCCCAGCATTTGCCTGGTGTGAAAATGGGAAACCCCTGAAAACCATCTTCAGGGCTACCGGCAGTGGGGTTCGAATCCACTATCTCCCGAATACTGGATACTGGCCGCTCTTAAGCGACTGCAGCTATCGAGCTCGGTAGTGTCTTATTTTAATACAACGCTAAATCCACAGTAAATTTTAGTATTAAGCCATCTGAATTATTTAAGGTATGAGTGGATTTTTATATGAACGTGTATTTAAGATAATAGTTAGTAATTGGACCGTCCCATCTAGTGTAAGTCATAGTGTAGAATTTTGAATTGGTTAAAGTACGTGTGAATTTGTATATGATGATGCTGGATTTAGAATGTTAAACTAGTAGTATCTCTTGTAATATTTTCTCTCCATGGAATTGTTTGTTGTACTGTTGTTGCGTAATTAAATCTTAACTTTATTATCAAACTAGTTGCTGTACCCGTGCTTCGCTACGGGATTCTCAGAAAGACTGACTTGGTGGTTTTCCTAACTGAATTAACATAGGTCATTACAAAAACGTCAGTAGGAATGTAGCGATTGAAAGCAATGTTATCATATAAAATACTCGATCAAATGAAAACCACACACTTTCTCACTTTCAACGAACAGTACTACGGTGAAGATCTAACAGTCCATAGTTCCAGAGCTGGAACAACCAGGTCGCAGACAGCCATGCACACTCCTCTGTCATTATTCCGTTAAATATTCACACTGCTCATTCCAACCAGTGCCTCAGAGTAGGGATTGAATAGCTCGAATGCTATGATGAACCAGTGTGTTACGTGCCATTAATATCAGAAAATGTATGAACCAGAGGAATGGCATTCTAAAGAAGAAAGTTATCTAACTCTCCAGCTACTTCCTGCCAATATACAGGCAGGCTGTTACACTCAGTACGACCAGGCGAGTTGGCCGTGTGGTTAGAGGCGCGCAGCTGTGAGCTTGCATCCGGGAGATAGTGGATTCGAAACGCACTGCCGGCATCCCTGAAGATGGTATTCCGTGATTTCCCATTTTCATACCAGTCACACCAGACTATACCTTAATTAAAGCCTAGGCCGCTTCCTTCACACCCCTATTCCTTTCCTATTCCATCGTCGCCATAAGACCTGTGTCGGTGCGACGTAAAGCAAATTAAAAAACCTCGGTACGCTGCAGTAATCTTATCTATCGGGGATGAGTGGAAACAGAAGACAGAAAGCACATCATAACAAACAATAGTCAATGTAATGTTATTGTTGATAAAGTTTATGAGCTTTCTATATTGCAGGCCTTCACATTAGTTTTCTTTCGACTCTGTGATATTAGGGCGTCTTACAAAATTATTTATATCGTAGACTGTAGTTCCTTATTCTCAGACTTCACATACCTATTTTCACTAAATTCTGTTTACCCATTTTCTCGTGACTCGGCGCTGATATGGACTTAGTAACAAAAATCCAAATTCATGAATATCTCTGTGGTTATATGCGGTACGGTAACAATGTATAAGACATAAGTGATCGGAAATTTAATAACTTCTTATATAACTACTACTAACTTACGACTTAAGTAAAGTTATGTTAGTTGTATAGTATTTATCGATACGACCACTAATAACATAAATAACTTATTTGAGAATTACATTTCAGGCCTTCCCCTAAACTACCATTTCACTCAGTGTGAATAAAATTATTGAAGACTTAGATTATGGCGACTTATTCCCAGACTTTGCATACCAATTTTCGTGAATATACTACCACTAATAACTTATAATAAATATTTGAGAATTAAATTTTAGGCCTTCCCGTAAACTACCATTTTTCACAGCGTGAATACCTTATGTATAGCCTATATTGTAGCAACTTATTTCCCATCTTTGTCTACCGATTTCAATTAAGATACGACCACTGATAATATAAATATTTGAACATTAAGTTTTAGGCATTCCCCTAAACTGCCATTTCACTCAGCGTGAATACAATTATTTATGGCATATATTATATCGAATTATTATACCGACTTTGCATACCGATTTTAATTAAGACACGACCACTAATAACATAAATATATGGGAATTAAATGTCAGGCCTTCCCCTAAACTACCATTTCACTCAGCGTGAATAAAATAATTTATAGCCTAGATTGTCGGGGTTCATCACCCGACTTTACATTCCGATTTTCATTAAATTCTCTTCAGTCGTTTTCTCGTGATGCGTGTACCTACATACAGACAGACAGATAGACAGACAGAAATTACGGAAAAGAAAAAAGTGCATTTTCTTGTTACTGTGGACATGACTGATACAGAAATACCATAATTTTCAAATTCTGAGCAATGTACAGACAAAACTCTTATTTTATATATATATAGATACTGAAATGATCATTGCCACCAGGATATTTCCCGATTGCGATGTATTTGTTAAATATAATAATAATAATATTAATATTAATAATAATAATAATAATATAAATCAAAAAGATAAATAATAAATAAGATAAATAAGATAATAATAAATCAAAAAGATCCGCATTCCTTATAGAAATTGCTTGTCCAAAGACCTCCAATCTGCAAACAACAATAGCCTCAAAGATATCAAATTACACAGAACTGGCAATAGAAATACAACGCCTGTGGAAACTAGAATCAGTCACCACAGTTCCAATAGTAATATCATGTACTGGTGTTATTGCTCAGCTCTCTGGCCGCATCAAACCTGTATCATCACACCTACGTTCAACTACAGAAAGCACCTGCCACATTGTGAGAAAGTTTCTAGGAACGACCTTTCCTCTGACACACGCCAAACAGCATGAAGTTCTAGGGCGCAGTTCCAGTAATACTGAAGAACAGATTCCCAAATCGGGGGGATAAAAAGTTGTTTAGCGACATCATCTGTGCATATTTATTGTATAGATGTATTATGTTGTAAATATTTGTAGATAGACTGTATGGACCTATAGTTTCATAATCAACAGGGTGACTCCTTGCTTAGGCCGAGTCAGCCGAGTCTTCGTGAATAATAATAATAATAATAATGATAATAATAATAATAATAATAATAATAATAATAATAATAATAATAATAATAACTGATATTCCCACTCTGGTTTTTGTGTCAATCATCCAACACAATACAACTTTGTGAAATATAAAAGACTCCGAAATAAAACGACGCAGATGATAAGATGCTTACACTCGATTCATTCCAAATGTTCCACTCGACTCCCACATCAGCCCATTCCTCCTGGTTAAGATTAAGTACCATGCTGTTTTTCTTCATCATAAAATTCTTCAAACAAGCAAACCGAATTATTTCAGAATAGATTTCAACTAGCTCGCCCCCTCAAAGTCATCAATACGATCCTTGCAGTCCATCCCCACTCATCACAGTAGTACGTATAACAACGCATTTGTACCGGGGGCCATACGTTCCTGCGATTCTATCCCGGCTGAAATTAGAGACATACAGGCTCTCTCATATAAACCCGCGGTGTTTGTACTCTGGGTTACGACGGCTGCAGATGAGCGCAAAGTTCCTGGCCTTGCAAGCAGCCTGCAAGTGTTCGACCTGGCAAGGATGAGTCGCCAGTATGTAAAAGTTCTGTTTTATCTTGATGGTCGTGTAACTCTCGTTACTGGTGTGCTGTTAGTGCAAGACGAATACTTGGGCCTGTTGTTTCCGAGACGGCCGTAACTGAAGAGAGATACCAAGATAATATTTTGACGCAGTTCTTCCATCAGTTAATGGAAGCAGGAAAATCGTGTGGGTGGTTTCAACAAGTTCAACCTCTGCTCATAGAGCACAATATTCTCTTCTTACAATATCGGAAGTGTTTGTGGACAGAGTGATCAGTGCTGGTCTATTGCCCCCTCGTTCTCCAGATCCTACAGTGTGTAAGTTTTAATTGTAGGATAAACTGAAAGAAAAGGTGTATCTAACAACTCCACACATTGGAGGAACTGAAAGAAAACATTACGAATGAAATCAGAAACATCACAGTGGTAGAACTCACTCGTGTCAGCCGGAATGTGGTTACCAGATACAATGCCTGTATAACCCAGGAAGAACGACACTTCCAGCATCTTTTATAAGGTAAAATTCCATTATAAGATTGTATACACGCGTAAAGCAGGGCGGCCGCGCGCAACATAAGTTAGGCTGAGGCAGCTGCCGTAGCGCACAGTACAAACACCGCGAGTTTATATGAGAGACTCTCTAAGTAACCTAAAGCTATTCAGAATAAAGTGCTGGAAGTTGTACCTACATTGAGAGCAATGTAACTAAGAAGCATCCTCAGAAGTTAGATTATTAAAATGAATATTATGTAAATGTAAAGTTAGTAACATTATAGCTTACAATTTTCAAGATTTAGTTGTTAGTCATAGTAAATACTGCACACTCGCTCAGTAATTTTAAAAATAGTTTTATTATATTTTAAATATCAGTTAAATTACAATTTACGTTAACTTTAAATTATTTTACATTTATTTACTTTTAGTTTTAAGTAGTTATAATCATCATCATCATCATCATCTGTTTACCCTCCAGGTTCGGTTTTTCCCTCGGACTTAGCGAGGGATCCCACCTCTACCGCCTCAAGGGCAGTGTCCTGGAGCTTCAGACCCTTGGTCGGGGGATACAACTGGGGAGTATGACCAGTACCTCGCCCAGGCGGCCTCACCTGCTATGCTGAACAGGGGCCTTGTGGAGGGATGGGAAGATTGGAAGGGATAGGCAAGGAAGAGGGAAGGAAGTGGCCGTGGCCTTAAGTTAGGTACCATCCCGGCATTCGCCTGGAGGAGAAGTGGGAAACCACGGAAAACCACTTCCAGGATGGCTGAGGTGGGAATCGAACCCACCTCTACTCAGTTGACCTCCCGAGGCTGAGTGGACCCCGTTCCAGCCCTCGTACCACTTTTCAAATTTCGTGGCAGAGCCGGGAATCGAACCCGGGCCTCCGGGGGTGGCAGCTAATCACGCTAACCACTACACCACAGAGGCGGACAAGTAGTTATAATGCTCAATATAATTATTATGTTTATGGAGGTGTATAATGATACGGTTTGGCTCAATAGCTTGAGCCCCACCAAGTACAGACAATCATTAATAAAATAAATAAATACCTCCTCAAGTTAAAAATTAAAACACAAAAAAAAAATTTAAGTGTTGATGCAAATGGTTCGCCCGGAAGGACATGGGTTCGAATCCCCGTCAGGAAGTCGTAAAATTTAAGAAACGAGATTTCCATTTCCGGAGGTGCATATGGCCCTGAGCTTCACTCAGCCTACACCAAAAATGAGTACCAGGTTAATTCCTGGGGGCAAAGGCGGCCGGGCGTAGAGCTAACCACTCTACCCCATCACGTACCGAGGTTATCAATGGTGGAAGCCTTTACCTTCCACTCCTCCAAGGGCCTTCATGGCCTGTACGGAGGTGACTTTGCTTTTTCTTGTTTTGTTTTTGTTTTTTGCTTTTTTGATGCAATCGTCCGTGTATTGTGTTTGGGTCTTTAGACAATACAAAACAAGAGTTTTGTCTGTACATTGCTCAGAATTTTAAAACAATGTATTTTTGTATGAGTCGTGACCACCGTAACGAGGAAATGCACCTCTTTAATCGCTCTATGTATGTACAGGCATCACAAGAAAGTGGCCTAAATCTGGTAAATCAGGCGCTACAATCTAGGCTATAAATAATTTTATTCACGCTGAGTGAAATGGTAGTTTAGGGGAAGGCCTAATATTTAATTCTCAGATATTTTCTTTATTAGTGGTCCTATCGATGAATATTACATAACCAAAGTTATATACAATTAAATTTATGTTCATTTATGTCATACATTTTTACCATAGCGACTATGATAATAAAATTCATGAATTATTACTTTTGCTGCTAAGTCCATATCAACGCCGAGCATTGTGAACATGGAAATATTGTTTAATAGTGCTAATTGGCGATGGTTTTTGTCATGATTGTCCTAAGTCGTAAACTGGCGTGGTCATCGGTCTGTATCGACAAGGAAAGCTGTGAAGATGATCATAAAATGAGAAAAAAAATATAGGAACGATCACTTGAAGAATAAGAAGGAAGTACTCTCTTTACATTACATACATACATACATTATCATTAAAGAATGGTATGCCTTTCAGTGTTCAGTCTGCAAGCCTCTGTGAATTTACTAAACGTCGCCACAATCCTCTATTTGCAACTAGTGTTGTGGCCTCATTTAATTCTATACCTCTTATCTTTAAATCGTTAGAAACTGAGTCTAACCATCGTCGTCTTGGTCTCCCTCTACTTCTCTTACCCTCCACAACAGTGTCCGTTATTCTCCTAGGTAATCTCTCCTCCTCCATTCACCACCTAAGCCGGTTAATGCGTACAGCTTCATCCATCGAGTTCATTCCTAACTTAGCCTTTATCTCCTCATTCCGAATACCCTCCTGCCATTCTTCCCACCTGTTTGTACCAGCAATCATTCTTGCTACTTTCATGTCTGTTACTTCTAACTTATGAATAAGATATCCTCCACCCAGCTTTCGCTCCCGTAAAGCAAAGTTGGTCTGAAAACGGACCGATGTAAAGATAGTTTCGTCTGGGAGCTGACTTCCTTCTTACAGAATACTACTGATCGCAACTGCGAGCTCACTGCATTAGCTTTACGACACCTTGATTCAATCTTACTTACTATATTACCATCCTGGGAGAACACACAACTTAAATACTTGAAATTATCGACCTGTTCTAGCTTTGTATCACCAATCTAACATTCAATTCTGTTTAATTTCTTACCTACTGACATCAATTTAGGCTTCAAAATGCTAACTTTCATCCCATACTCATTGCACCTATTTTCAAGTTGCAAGATATTAGACTTCGAGCTTTCGGCACAATCTGCCATTAAGACCAAGTCGTCAGCATAGGCAAGACTGCTTACTATATTTTCGCCTAACTGAATCCCTCCCTGCCATTTTATACCTTTCAGCAGATGATCCATGTAAACTACGAACAGCAGAGGTGAAAGATTACAGCCTTGTCTAATTATTCTAAGTACCCTGAACCAAGAACTCATTCTACCATCAATTCTCACTGAAGCCCAATTTTCAATATAAGTGCCTTTGATTGATTTTAATAATCTACCTTTAATTTCACAGTCCCCAGTATGGGGAACAACTTTTCCCTCGGTACCCTGTCATATGCTTCCTCTAGATCTACGAAACATAAACACAACTGCCTATTCCTCTCGTAACGTTTTTCAATTACCTCGCGCATGCTGAAAATCTGCTCCTGACAGCCCCTCTGTGGTCTCAAACCACACTGGTTTTCATCCAACTTCCTCTCAACGACTGATCGCACCCTCCGTTCCAAGATGCTAGCGAATACTTTGCCTGGTATACTAATCAATGAGATACCCCGATAGTCGTTGCAATCCTTCCTGTACCGAGCTCGATAGCAGCAGTCGCTTAAGTGCGACCCGTATCCAGTAATCGGGAGATAGGTTCGAACCCCGCTGTCGGCAGCCCTGAAGATGGTTTTCCGTGGTTTCCCATTTTCACACCAGGAAAATGCTGGGGCTGTACCTTAAGTACGGCCACGGCCGCTTCCTTCCCACTCCTAGCCCTTTCCTGTCCCATCGTCACCCACCATCTATCTGTGTCGGTGCGACGTAAAGCAACTAGCAAAAAAAAAACCTTCCTGTTCCCTTGCTTATAGATAGGTGCAATTACTGTTTTTGTCCAATATGAACTTACCTTACCAACACTCCATGCTAATTTGACTACTCTATACCTCTTATCTCTCTTATTCCTGCCTTCCCACTATACTTCACCATTTCAGGTCTAATTTCATCTATTCCTGCTGCTTTGTGACAATGGAGTTTATTTACCATCCTTTCCACTTCCTCAAGCGTAATTTCACCATCATAATTTTCCTCCTCCCCATGAGCTTGGCTGTTCGCAACACCTCCAGGAAGATCTCCTTTTACGTTGAGAAGATGTTCAAAATATTCCCTCCACCTCTCCAGAGATTCCCTGGGATCTATTATGAGTTCACCTGAATTACTCAAAACACTGTTCATTTCCTTTTTCCTCCCTTCCTAAGATTCTTTATTACTGTTCAGAAAGGTTTCCCTGCTGCTCGACCTAGCCTTTCCAGGTTATTGCCAAAAATCTTCCCACGACTTCTTTTTGGATTCAACAACTATTTCTTTCGCTCTCTTTCGTTCATCTACGTACAAATCCCTGTCTGCCCCGGTCCTTGTTTGGAGCCATTTCTGATAAGCCTTCTTTTTACGTTTACAAGCTGCTCTCACTTCATCATTCCACCAAGATGTTCGCCTTTTCCCATCTTTATACACAGTTGTTCCTAGACATTCCCTTGTTGTTTCTACTACAGCATCCCTGTGTGCCACCCATCCTCTTTCTATAACCTGAACCTGCTTACTGTCCACTGTTCAAAACTTCTCATTGATCATATCCATGTACTTCTGCCTAATTTCCTTGTCCTGGAGATTTTCTACCCTTATTCGTTTGCAGACAGATTTCACTTTCTCTACCCTAGGCCTAGAGATGCTTAGTTCACTACAGATCAGATAGTGGTCTGTATAATAAAAAAATCCACGGAAAATTCGTACATTCCTAACAGATTTCCTGAATTCAAAGTAGGTCAAGATATAGTCTATTATGGATGTGGTACCCCTAGCCTCCTATGTGTAGCTGTGCAATCCTGTTCAATCCTGTGCAATCCTTATGCTTGAAGAATGCATTCGTAACTGTTAAGCCCATACTAGCACAGAAGTCCAGCAAACGCTTCCCTTTCCCATTAGCTTCCATATCATCCCCACATTTACCAATTACCCTTTCGTATCCTTCAGTTCTATTTCCAACTCTTGCATTGAAATCGCTCATTAGCACCATCCAATCCCTGCTGTTGACCCTGACCACGATGTCACTCAAGGCTTCATAAAAAATGTCAACTTCGTCCTCATCTGCACCCTCACATGGTGAATACACTGAGACAATTCTTGTCCTAATCCCTCCAACTACCAAATCTACCCACATCATTCGCTCATTTACGTGCCTAACAGAAACTACGTTGCGTGCAATGGAATTCCTGATAAACAGCCCTACCCCAGACTCTGCCCTTCCCTTTTTAACACCCCTCAAGTACACTTTATAATCTCCTATCTCTTCCTCGTTATCTCCCCTTACCCGAATATCACTTACTCCTAGTACATCCAGATGCATCATCTTTGCTGACTCAGCCAGTTCTACTTTCTTTCTTCCATAAGCCCCATTAATATTGATAGCTCCCCATCGAATTCCATTTCGTTCGCCAAGTTGTTTCCAAGGAGTCCCTCGCCTGCCAAATGGGAGTGGGACTCCGTTACTCCCATAATTCGGAGGCTTGCTTAAAATGTTCTGAGCTCGGTAAATTCATGAAGCAGGATGCTACTCTACTTACACATAGTCCAAATGAGGATCTCTCCTCTAACGGGTTATGGACTACCGGTGGATTGTAAAGTCCTAACCGCCTGAGCACAGAATACTCAGAATACGTCCGAGGTGCCCACTCCCATTTCATAACAACGGTATCGCGACTCTCAGAACCACTTACCAGGCCACTCAGCGGTTGCCCATGGTTCACGAACTAGGACGTGACTACAGTAACCCACACCATGAACCTAATATCACAGAGAATGAAATATGAAGCCGTACATCGAAATTACATAAAACTGATCAACAACAACATTACACTGACCATTGTTGTGATTTTTCTCTTCTGCTGCCACTCATCTCCGATAGATGGGATTACTGCTGCGTTCCGAGTAAAGCAGCCGGCCTGTATATTGGCGGAGAGTAACTGTGGAGTTAGATAACTTTGCACATGTTATGATAGTTCCGTCACTTAACTACGAACTTGCAGTTTGTTGTATAACCAAGACTTACCTGATAATCAGACCCTGGCGACAGAGTTTGTTCCAAAAATTGGTGTAATAATGGCGTGAAATTGGTGCAAACGTGGTGTGTTTGTGGTACTAATTTGGTGCAAAAGTGATAGTGGACGCACCAATTTAACACCAACGAAAAAATGCACCAAAAATCGCACAACAATTACACCAGATATTTTTCACATTAATTTACACCATTTTTACACCAACAAAGTTGGTGCAAGAGAAGTAACACCTTACACCTTAAAAAATGAAGTACATTAATCATACAATTTCTGCGCTAAGTTCGCGCCACAAATACACATTTCCTTTCAACTTCCTTTATTGTCAGCAACACTCTTGCACCAAATTTGCTTCAAATATGCTCCAAAGTTACTCCAAGGATTTGCGTGCAATTGTGGAATCACTTTGGTGTCATTTTAGTGCAAAATTTGTGAGTTTTCTTCGTATTTACCCCATAAATGTAATGGTTCAAAATTGGTGAAATCTTGGTGTCAAGTTGGTGCATTTTCGGTGTAGCTTTGGAAGCAAGCATTTGTGGGGTGATGTTTGTGCCACTTTATTGCAAAATTAGTGCACATTCTTTCGCATTTACCCCCTCCCCCAAAAATATAGTACAAAACAACAGCAACAACCTCTGTGCTACACACTGACTCACGCTCGAACGTGATTTGTTTGTTTCACTTTTTAAACAACAAAAATTTGTATCCTTAGGCATTTAAATTTATTTAACTTTAATTTTTATTAACCTCTTTAGTCCCGGGTCCCCTGGGCATTTGCCCTCCCCCTCTGTGCCCCGCTGGTCACCGGCCCTGGCGGGTACTACAGATAATTTAATTTGACACAGAATACGCTCGCTGGTTTCGTCTATATAACATGTGCTGACTGACTGACTGATGCATCATCGCCGAGCCGAAACTACTGGAATAAAGACATGACATTTTGGAATACATTTATACTACAATGTAAGTGCTCACTAACGAAGGAATTTTGGATATTCCGTCACTAAGTCGGTGAATTTTTAAAATGACTAGATCTATACCTTAAAAACCGTAACCTTTAAAGAAAGTGGCCAACGGCCGTAGCCGTGTTAAAACACAGGATCCCGTGAGATCCCCGAAGTTAAGCAACATTGGTCGTGGTCAAGATTTGGATGGGTTGCCACGCGCTGTTGGTGGGGATAAGGAAATGGAGGAGCGGAAAGAAACTGGCCACCCTACCGTACGTAAACTCCGGCTCAGGCACACCTCTGTGGAGGTTCGGACCTGCCTTCCGGCAGATAACACCCTTACCTTAAGAAAGTGAAAATTGGTATTTGGAATCTCCTTTAAAAATAAAGAAACATGTACTTTTTTGTTTTCAAAAATCTACTTAAGAGGGCTAAAAAATAAGTGAAAAGGGTTTGAATCCTTTTTGTGAAGATATATCTCAAAAACTGAAGATGTTCCAGACTTGAAAATTGGTACATGGAATCTCCATTAAAAATAAAGAAAAACGTATTTTTCTGTTTCCGGAACATCCATTTAAGGTCGGTGAAAACAAGTAAAAAATATGGTAAATTTTTAAAATGTGTATATCACAAAAATGTAATATGTTACAGGCTTAAAAATTGGTATTTAGAATCTCCTTTAAAAATAAAGAAACACATTTTTGGTTTCGGAAAATCCACATAAGGACTGGAAAAGTTGTTGAATTATTTAATTGGGAATACGTTACAGAAGTGAAAATTGGTATTTGGAATCTCCCCTTAAAGATAAACTTTTTTTTTTTTTTTTTTTTTTTTTTTTACGACTTAAGAGAGGACTATTCTGCATCGCATGATCCAGAGTTAAGGTTTATGAAGAATTTCTGGAGTAAATGAAACTATTTTTTTCGGCGAGTTTTTATACTTCATGGATTTTCGGATAATGTCTTAGTGCAGTACCGAAGAACGATTACTTTTCATCAAATTACGAAAGCCACGCGAGCGAAGCCTCGGGTAACCTCCAGTTTCGAACATAAACGAAATTACGTATTCAAGGATACCGTTGTATAGAAAGGCTTTATGGGACCCTCCTCCCGAGTCCTGCGGGCCCGTTAGTTATGCTCCAGGCTTCCGGGACTCAACGATTGTTACGGAGTCCTCAATCGGAGCGCTGAGCATGCTGGGACGTGCTACCGTCATGTCATTCCGCATCAAAGAAGTCAATCTGAAAAGAGAATCCTCTGAACGTGACCATTCCCAGTGTAGAGCCGCTTATGTGGATAGGTGATTGAATCTGCTTCCTCCTGGGACCAACGAGTCAGCCGTACCATGTGTGATTGCGTCTCTCGTCTTCGATATTGTCTCTCGGCTCGCAATCCCTTGCGGTACGAGAATGTAGTAATTTAGAACAGGTGAATTTAGCCAGGATACGTCAGGCCGAACTTCTAAAATGAAGAGACGAACGTTCTATATTATATAAAGCGCTAACGTGTATGTTTCATAAAACTCAAGCTCTTAAACCAGGTGCGGCTTGTACCAAAATCTTTCAAATCGTGTCAATAGCATAGGAAAAATATTGCATTTCTTGAAAAGTCAATGGAAACATATTTATTTTATGTACTTCATTTAATTACAAAGCCGCACCAAGATTTGGTTCGACCTTGATGGACAGATTGTCGCTAAGCGACAGCGACTTATTCTGTATCATTATAGTCCGATAAGAAATGCTGTATATAGCAGAATGAAGTCCTAGGAGGTTCATGGAACTAGGCAACTCATTGCCTGTTATTTGGAAAGCAATCCAGCATGCCGTGTTCGAGATGTACTTTCATGTAAGTAGGCAACTCATTGCCGAGGAATCTGTTATTTTCGCACCAGATGGAAAAAACAAAGAATGCCATGTACCCATTCGCATTGCAATGAACATCATGCAAATAAATCGTCATTTATGTAAGCATATAGAAATAGTTTGATCAAATTAATAGACATAGAAAATAGAACACATTTACAGTAATTATTTTTTGCAAGTCAAATTACAATTAAATGTAATAAGAAAAATATAACTTAAAAAACCAAACTTAATTAAGAAAAATAAAGCATTGCATAAAGTAGAATTAATTTAAAACAGCGAACGCCGGGTATCAACTATTTACTTTGATTAGTCTGGCACACAAGAGATGCAAACACGTCGCATATTTACAATTGTATATACTCCTGGTTGAAACTATGTTTACATCGGTCAGTGATGGTAGATGAGATTGTAAGCTTCACCAAGAGTCGATTGCCGTGTGGATGTACGCCGTGCCACAAATGATGATGATGATGATAATGCTTGTTGTTTAAAGGGGCCTAACATGTAGGTCATCGGCCCCTAATGGTACGAAATGGGGCGAAATATAATGACAAGTTATAAGTCCAAAAATTCATTGACCAGAATTCAAAACGTGATGATGCAGAATTAATGGATGGATATGAATTTAAAATAATCAGCGGATTCAACTTACAATATTGAAAGTTACAAATAATTCCAAAATTAACCCAGTGACTAGAATTCAAAAAAGAGATAATGAACAGTGATTATGAACTTAAAACAATCACTGGATTCGACCCGCAACTATCTGAAACTATTCTAAACTATCTGAAAACATATATACTGACCAAGGGGCTGCTACCAAAGCACGATCCTGAATCGATGATGCATGTTGTCTAAAGGAGTCCAAAATCCAGGTCAACGGCCCTCATAATGGTACTTATGGCTAGGATAGTAGAACCATGGTATTTCTCATGTAGTGGTACTAATCATGAGTGACGTAGACTTACGGAGTTCCACACATTGTGGTACTACGCACAGGTAACGCAAACCTATGGTGTTTCTCATATTATGACGCCACTCATAGGCAACGCAAACCTGTGGTGTTCCTTTACATAAGTGTACTAATCACAGGCAGCGTAGAACCACGGTGTCGCTCATATAATGATACTAATCACAGGTAACTGTAAAACTCGTACTGATTCACGCTCTGTTGCTACGAATCACAAACCTATTGTGTACCTCACACAGTGGTACTACTCGCAAGTAAAGGCGACCTATGGCGTTCCCCGCGTGATGGTACTAATTACAACTAGTCTCGTGGTTCTAATTCAATCATCCCTTGGTCACCCCTTTTAATCGCCCCTTACGACAGGCAGGGGATGCCGTAGTTTAATTCTTCGCCTGCATTCCCCACCCGCAGGAGGTTGTGTGTTTGGTCCGCGAGAGCTATTTTATTTCGCTCAAGGGTCAGATATTGAACTGGACTAAATAAAGTTGTTAAATTCAAGTACCTTGTTGACATACTTCAGTGAAACGGGCTCGATAAAGAAGAAAGCCGTGGCAGAGCCAGAAAATTGGAACTTGCGTTCCACCTTACGAAAAATCTGTTTCAATTAGGACTTAACTACAACACTGAAAATGAAAACCTACAACCTGTTTTCCAGTCAATGACCGGGTCAGGAATGGAAGGAATAAAGCCCCCATCTAGTGGCGAGGATAGGAACTGTGCCTGCTGCCGAAGCCTGTCGCACTCCTCTGGGGCAATAATTAATGACTGAAAGATGAAATGAAAGGGTATTGGAGAGTGTTGCTGGAATGAAATATGACAGGGAAAACCGGAGTACTCGGAGAAAAACATGTCCTGCCTCCGCTTTGTGCAGCACAAATCTCACATGAAGTGACCGGGATTTGAACCATGGAACCCAGCGGTGAGAGGCCTATGCGCTGCCGTCTGAGCCACGGAGGCTAGTAACTACCACACTATCAGACAGTAATCCAACCGGAGTGCCTGTATGCCTCAGAATGCCCAGGATTAACAATCAGATAGGACACTGAAGAAATCTAGAAGAAAAAGAAAGATTTAAAAAAATTCTAGTACTAAAAAGAGATGCTGACACATACCGATTACGCAGTAACAAAGAAGTATATAAAGCATGCAGCAAGATTTCAGATACAATACGCAAACGAAGAATATCCGACGACGGACTCACTAACAAAATGTTCAACCATTTCAACAAGCCCAACAGGAAAGGCAACTCTTATGACACCAAGAAGGATCTGCAAGAAATGAACATCATGTATCAAGACATGCAGAGAAGAACCACTTTCAGAAATAAGATAGGGCCTATACCAGTAGCGTATGCTGGGATGAGGCGTGGGCTACCACCAGATTTAGGTTACCCCTCTTCGATGGTTGGTTTAGTGAACGTCAAGCCTTCAGCGTTTTGAGCTGCAGCCGATAGCGAACGGAGTAGCCTGTTGTGTTGTCAAGACTGCTTCACAAGCTACTGCCCTGGCCTCTGCTACTGTCAATACTCAACACCTGATCAGTGGAGATGGTATCTAAGGTTTAGCAAATTAAAGTTCGGCATTGTGGCTAAATGGATAGAATGCTTGTTTTTGGTCTGATGGCCCCGGTTCAATTCTCAGAATCAACCCCCACGTACTCTTAATTCCGCTGGCTAGGAGACTGGGTATTTATGACGTCTTCGCCATTCATTTATCCTCAATAGGTCACCACCAAACCATGCACAATTATTTATTTATTTATTTATTTATTTATTTATTTATTTATTTATTTATTTATTTATTTATTTATTTATTTATATTCGTTTACGGCTATTAGAGACCACGTTAGATAACAATTACATGTTTCTGGAAGCCTTCCTCACAGCCCAGAACTTCAGCATCCTCTCTCTGGCAGCCTGTCTTCTTTCGTCCGTCCACCCACGGTTAAGTTTTGGTTCGTCATGGAATCCCTGAAATCTGTCGATCACTGACCTAAACTTTGTTCGGTTTGAGATGTCTTCCGAATTTAGTCCCACCTGTCTGAGATCCTTTCTCACCTCCCTGAACCATTTGTCCGACACTTTAGGTCTGCTGTCTAGTATTGTGAAAATCCTTTTCGTTAGTCTCTTCTCATCCATTCTAAATAAATGCCCATAGAATTTAAGTCTCCGATTTATTTATTTATTTATTTATTTATTTATTTATTTATTTATTTATTTATTTATTTATTTATTTATTTATTTATTTATTTATTTATTTATTTTACAAGCCAGTGGACCACTAAGTATTACGCTACAACTTCATTTCTTGCTCTTCGTGCGGAGTTTTCTCTGTGTCCAATACTCCTTCATGCGTTCGCTGGCCTGCTTCCGTTGTTCATCTGTCCAGGCTCTTCCGGTCTTCTTAGTTTTTCCTGCGGCTTGAATCCCTTCCAAATTCCTCACTGTGTTCCTAAACGTATTCGTTTCCAACAGCTGGACTTTCGAGATGCTTAACCTTTCCATACCTTTCTTTGTTTCTTTAATCCATGCTGTAGTGGTCTTTTTTCTCCAGAAGTAATCAAATATCTATTTAGTAAGTCTGTTTGCATTCATTCTGTACAGATGTCCAAGAAACACCAGCCTCCTTTTCTTTATGGTCTCTGAGATTCTTTCCACCTTCTGGTAAACTTCTTTGTTGCTCCGAAGTTTCCATCCGCTTTCCGTTTAGAAAACTTCCATATTTTTTCTGAGGATTCTTCTTTCCAGGACTTCTAGCTTCTCCAGCTTGTAGTTCATGGACAGGCATTCTGTTTTGAGCACGGTGTTGTAATGTTTTAATTTGGAATTCTTATTGTAGATGTTTTTTTTGTCAAGCCGTATGCTCTCTCCATTTTTGAGATCCAATGTTCTACTGCAGCTTTTCTAGTGCATTCTCCCATATCGTCTCATCAAGGTACTTGAACTTCTTGACCCTTTCTATTATTATTATTATTATTATTATTATTATTATTATTATTATTATTATTATTATTATTAAATAACAAATTGAATTTTACAGCATTACCGGCGGTCTTACCAACGTTCACTGGTTAATTAGCTTTCTCGGGAGATCAGTGGTGGTGTCCGACCCATGATCAGGGGTTATATTCCAACCAATAAAAGAGAATACTCAACCTGAAAGATTGCATTTTTTAGCAGATCTACCTATAAAAAGAAAACTATATTTACTTATATAACAGGAGCTCTACAAGGATGTAGAAGTAAACGGGAGTGAAATATCAGCACTCTGTTATCTATATAATTAAGTATATGATGAGGAAGGCATGGTTGCTCGTTAACAGTGGCGATCTAACGGAGCGAAGCCTAGCACACCTATCGCCTGGTCCCCGCACCTATCGCACATAGAGCAGGTGAGGGGAGAAGGACGCAGAGTCTGGGCTGCAATAGCACTCTCCGATGCCTTGCTGTCAGAAATACGTTGCTTACAAGTTTTGTAAATCGAACATCTGTCAGATACTTACATTATAATGTGCTTTAGATTTACATCGTTCTCATTTGAGGTTTGGGCTTCTCCGAAAGCTTTGGTAGCCCTCAGTGCACGCCACTGAGATACACACATCTGAGGGGTTCCTAGAGCCAGGAACAGCGACCAAGAAGAAGGAGCATTGGATGGCTGAAAAGAAAGAAGCTGTAAGCAAGAGAAGGAAGGAACGCTGGCCCCAAAGGAAACTGAAGTCATGAAGAGTAGGTAATTTACATAGCAGGCCAATTATTATTATTATTATTATTATTATTATTATTATTATTATTATTATTATTATTATTATTATTATTATTATTATTATTATTATTATTATTATTATAGAAAGGAAGGAAGGATTTAATTGTAACGTTCTGTGCACTTCTCTTATCGGTCTCGTATTAATATGTAAAGTCATTCAGTATTCACTTTAAACGAAACGGCAGGAAAGAAATCCAATAACAATAGGGAAAGGAGGAGGGGCGACTAAAAGAGGGGAAGAAGGAGGTTGAGAAAAGCTTTTATCGTATTTCCTTGTTCTCCCCCGCCGTCTTCTGAACTCACTCTGCCGCGCTCCGCTGCTCCGAGTCAAAGAGTCCCAATTACTAGGCAATTTGTCTGAGCTCTTTGCCAGAACAATACCGACTGAGTCCCCGTCACATAATTACGACTGGAGGAAGATTACTCACCTATTAGGGGACGTTATTATCTCATATGACCATGTTGATTTGTTCCCTTAATAATAATAATAATAATAATAATAATAATAATAATAATAATAATAGTAATAAAATCGTCCTAGACAAGGTTATAGAAGAATGGGAGAAAGAAATCAAGAAATGTGAGTTAGAAGCCAATCCGACTGGGCTTTCCCGAAGATAACCTCTACATATCATACCTCACTTTTACAGATGATCTGGCGATACTAACAGAGGATGAGGAGACTGCCGTTAAACAGCTCCAGATACTTAAAGAAATTGCAGAAAAGGTGGGACTACAGATATCGTTCGAGAAAACTGAATTCTTATGTTCAAAAACAGATATCAAGAGCCTGAGAACAAAATATGGCACAATTGACAGGGTCCAGTACTTTAAATGCCTCGGACAATTTATCGAACCGACAGGCCTTGAAAAGATCTCACAACAAAGTGGTCTCCAAAAAATTAAAAAAGCATTACAGTTAGTCCAAAACATTTATAATAAAAAATCCATGTCAAGACATACGAAAATTCGGCATTACAACAGCCATTTACGCAAGAGAAACACTGGAACTCTAAAGAAAACAAGAACTTGAAGAACTCAAAAAAGAAGAGAGGAAAATCTTAGGAGCAAGATACTCCCAAGACTGTTACAGGCAACAAGCAATCAAAACAACAGAAAAGTTGTCAAACATCGAAATTGACATTATGAGAAGACGAATGAAATTCTTCGGTCATCTCACTAGATTACCAGAAAACCAATTTATAAAAAGGAAAATAGATTGTACATGTAACCTCACTTAAGAACTCAACACCCTGGCTTAACGAACTTCGACAGGACCTCAAAAACCCAAACATAAATTCAACAGATATTCTAGCAAGAGACATCTTTGGACAGAAAGTTAACAATGGGGAAGCTACATCAGAGCAAACACAACAAAAACAGTACAGACCAAAGTGATCGGCAGAAAGGAAACAAGCCTTCTTGAAAAGAATGAAAGCTTATGGAACAACAAGAATAATTGATTGAGTTATTTGCTTAACGTCTTCCAACATCGGAAGAATTCGTTGCTGCTACTACTATTAACACTAATTTTAACTAAAGATACAGTGCACAAATTGTACACAGAGATTAGAACAAACTAGAATTATCATGTATACTGTCATCACTCACTTTTACAAAAGTTCACAATGTCAGATCTCCGATTTGTACAAGGGGAAGACGGAGGTTAATCCTAGGTAAATCTTGTCACTAGCCGCTTCTCTGCCTCCTTTCCGAAACGTAATGTTTACAGTTTCCTTGGTGTTGATTTTCATCTTGTTATCTTGTGCCCATCTGCCTAGATTGTCAATGGATTTTTTTTTCAATTCAGGTAGGGAACTCGAACCAATGACCATATCATCTATGTGCAAGTATATTTTAATATTTACTGTTACAAGCTTAGTTGTCATCACCAGGCTCTGTATCGCTATGTTAAAGACCAGGGGGCTGAGTGGGTCGCCTTGCAGTACTCCTTTGCTTTGCGTTATCAGATTAATAATAATAATAATAATAATAATAATAATAATAATAATAATAATAATACTAATAATAATAATAATAATAATAATAATAACAGATATTGGTCAAAGAGAAAAGGTAACGAAATTAAAATATTTCGGTGAGACAATTCAAGAAAATGGTTTAGAAAAATCTGCTGTAGAGGAGAGCATACAAAAGACGGAAAGAGCTTACGGTATAACTAAGAATTCTAACAACAAAGAGTGCTTATCAACAAAACTTAAAATAAAGCACTACAACACAGTAGTTAAACCATAATGCATGCATGCCAGCGAATGTCTAGCACTGAACTGCAAGCTTGATAAATTAGAAATTCTAGAAAGAAGAATTATAAGGAAAATATTAGGTTCTCTAAGAATTGCAGAGTTTTGGTAATTAAGAAGTAACAATGAAATTTACCAGAACATAGAAAACATATCAGAAACAATAAGAAAAAGGAGATTGCTATTTCTTGGACACATTTACAGAATGGATGACAATAGACTAACTAAGCGAATCTTCTAGTACCTTTGGGAAAAGAAATCAAACACCACCTGGATTAAAAAATTCAAGAAAGACCTGGAAAGGAACAACATACCAGAAGAAGAATTATTGAAAAGAAAGATTTTTAGGAAGAATGTCTTACAAATGGAATGATCCCAAGGGAGGAGCGAAAAGAAAACAAGCACAAAGTGGTCCGAAGACAGGAAAAGAAGCACAGTGAAACAATAAAAGAATACTGGAAGGGAAGGAAAGAACAATTAAGGAGGAAGAATTGAAATTGTAACGTGGTCCTTAGAAGGCTGGAACGCAATAATAATAATAATAATAATAATAATAATAATAATAATAATAATAATAATAATAATAATAATAATAATTTGAAGATATTGGGGAAATCAATTTCCATGTTACCACTAAGGTACTGAGCCTTTAGAGATTGCTTGAAGATGTTTTCTGGCTGTTAATATACGTCTTTAAGCCAACCCTCCTCCTTGAATCGTGAAGCAAATAAGGAGAACAGACTCACTTGGAATAGATAAACAAAAAAGTAATATTCAGGAACGCAAAATTAAAACATTACAACTCATTTATCAAAGCTGAAGCACTATACGCCGTGGAAATCTTGATCAACGGAGGCAGATCACTTATCAAAGATATAGTGAAACAGAAGAGAGAAATATTGAGGAAAATCTTTGGTGTAGTCTACTCAGAGGGAATCTGGAGCTCGGGAGCTTTATCACCGACACCACATTGTCAGAATAACCAACGACAGTCTCTCAACGAAAGTCAAGAACAAGTGGCTTAGTGAAATAGAAAAAGACGTTCAGGAAATTGGCATTCCACAAGAAATTATTCAACATCGACTCCAGTTTCAAAAAAACAGTCAATAACAATCATTTTGCTGAGAAAATAACAACCAGGACATGGACTGCAGAAGTTCAGTGACCAGGTGAAGAGATTTTGGGGCAAGAACAAATGGACATCGGCCAAATAAGTTCTATCGCGCAGCATAACAACCGAGCTCGATAGCTGCAGTCGCTCCAGTATTCGGGAGATAGTAGGTTCGAATCCACTGCCGGCAGCCCTGAAGATGGTTTTCCGCGGTTTCCCATTTTCGCACAAGGCAAATAATGTGGCTGTACCTTAATTAAGGCCACGGCCACTTCCTTCTCACTCTTAGCCCTTTCCTGTCCCATCGTCCCCATAAGACCTATCTGTGTCGGTGCGATATAAAGCAACTTGTATCTAAAAAAAATAATAGGCTTCCTCAAACACACAAAGAATGTTTATAATACCTGTCCTGCAACAGTCATTACTTAACAGTGATCAAACCTGCTTCAGAAATGCTCATTTTACATCATAACGATTGATTTAAAGGAACAATTAGAGATTAAAAAAGGATAATCGTGAGAAAAATCTTAGGAACAAGAATTAAAAATAGAATACATTACCTGGAACCCAACTGGGAAATATATTTTAAAATATCTAAACTTACTGATACAATGAGTCTGCGACGAATTTATTTTAGAAGCCATTTGTAAAGAATGAATAACAACGGACTTACTTCTCGAATACACACATTTTTCAAATCAACCGTACGAGATCAAAATGGTATAAGCAAGTAGAGACAGACCTCACTGAATTAGGAGCTCCACATCTGCAGGATAGGAACGTAATGAGGAAAACTGAGCACACGAGGGGATTTGAGGAAGATGGGAAGAGACCAACACGACGTACTTGGTCGGAGAACAGAAATTGCAACAATCGATGAAGATGAAGAACTAGGTACTGGGGCAAGGAGGAAAGCTCAACAAATGTTGATTCTGCCTGGTCCTAAGTGACTCATCCGTGCAGAAGACGAATACCCTTTCTCCATTCCTCTTTAATTGCATCCTAGAAAAGGTAAATCGAGAATGACTGAAATGAAACTCAGAATGGGATAAAGATAGGTTGTGGGAACAATGCTCTCATGTTGGACAGTCTAGTCTTCGCAGATGACGTCGTTCCGATAACATACAATCTTCACACGCTAAAAACCAACGGGAAGAATTACAAAATCTTGCGGTCAAAACAGGGTTCAGAATTTCCTTTCAAAAATACCATTCATACACTCAGAAAAAGCAGACGACACTGGCAGGGACGTCCACCGCGTTCATAAATTTAAATACCTGGGATAAATTCTCACTGCCAGTGGAAATGGAAAGGAGGTAATAGAAGACAGGGTGAGGAGAAAGGAGATGGCCTTCAGGCTATGCCATGGCACCTACAAGTCCAAATCCATCTCCAACTGAAGACTAATTAGACGAAAGAAGACCGTATTACTAAAATGCTACATTCGTTAAACAAAGAGATGCATAACCCTACCAATTTTACATAGGCCCGCAAAAGCAACACTAGTGATTTTCATAATACGGCAGTGGCAGTACCGTTTAATCTCGCAAGTCACGAGTGTGTAGTGCCAACGTGCCAGATTAACAGTGACTGTAAGACGCCGCATCGGTCGCTGTATGGTTAGCGACACTGAATCGAACACAACAGTTAGAAAAGATCTACAGTCGAATCCTGGTATCCAGAACTAACTTAAATTTCCCGGCCGTTTGTGCTATTCTTCACGTGTATTTCTTTCTCTTACACTTCGGTTACACGAATTTCTCGATTTCTCCAAGCAAACCTTTGCTCTCTTGAAGAAAAAAATACCCTGTAACTCGAATTTTGTTCAACATTAACTGTGCAATAAGGCACTCGTGGTTTGTGAGGAACAGTTAACACGTAAATTAAGCATTACAGTGCTGCTCGGAGCTCATATGACGGGAACCGAAAAACTAAAACTTGTAGTGATCGGGAAATCGGCGAAGCCTCGCTGTTTCTCGGGTGTGAATTAATTACCAGCAACCCCCGAAGTCGCGGATGACAAACTCAATTTACAAATATTGATTGCGTGGTATTGGCAAGAAGTTTTAACGTGAAGGGAGGAAAGGTTAGCAGTAACAAACAGAAGAGAATAACGATTTTTTTTTTTTTTTGCAAAGATGTTAACGGAGGTATGTTTCTTGTTTCACTGCTGTATGTACTGTATCCTGTCTTCTAAAAAGTTACTGTAATAAGGGTTATAATTAATGTAATGCCATAAAATGAGGTTTGTTTCTATATTTCTAAATACAGTAAAACCCCGTTTATCCGAAATAAAGGGGGCGGAGCCACTTCGGTTGACGCGTTTTTTCGGATGACACATAGCAAATATTTTCGAAAGTTCAATGTCGAAATAAAAATGCATAAACTCTTTTAAACAAAGGTTCACACTGTATATCAACATAAAATGTTTACATAATGTCACTCATTGTATAAAATCAGTGATTTTCTTCTGAATCTCCGTGGTGCAGCTTTGTCGCTCCACCGTTTGATCAGCAGTACATCAGCTTGTGTAGATTCATCGCTTTGTTCAACAAAGCGCAAAGTGATCTGAAATAATGAAACAATTTTTTATGACTTCTGAACTGCATATAGTAATTTTATTACAGTAGTGTAATTAAAGCGTGTGGTGCTGTATTTTAATAAAAATTCGAAACCAATCTTACCTCCAATGCATTAAATCCATCATCTGCTGTAACTCAATTCTCAGAACTGCTATTGTCAAAGTCGGAGTCGTTTGCATAATATTCATGACGATTAATACAGTAATAATAATAATAAAAAATAATTCCTGCTTGTTCTAGAAAAATATATCATGGAACGAACTAGAGGGTAAGAAACTGTTTTGTTTTATGCCACACGTACATTCTGGTATAAGTCATAATATAAAAATAGGGTTAGCCTAGTAGCTCTCAGCACATATAGCAAGAGAATTACTAATATCGACGGCTAAACACGAGAGGGTAAAAACAAAATGTTAACATTTTGCTAGAGCTTTTTGGTTAAGCGGGGTTCTACTGTATTGTTAAAAATAACGCATTCAGTATAAGCCCGTAGATACATATGATTCAATTATGTGCTATACATGCTCAGAAACGGTATTCTCTATATGTCAAAATTCCGGTCACTCGAAATGAAATGTAGCTGGCCAGGTAATTTGAGATATGGAGGGTCCACTGAATCACCAGGGGAGAAAGAGTGGCTTACGTGACATGGAGTATAGACAGAAACAATCGTCTGGTGTCCTTCACAAAGGAAGTGCGCCTCCAACGAGGCCAGTACTACCGCTCCACCTGTTGGCTCGTTCGCAACAGGTTGATAGCAGATAGCGGACTTCACCCTTTCCTTGAGGTCACCACAGCTGTCACAAGATTAAGAAGTAACGGTCCTGTTGATTCTGTTCCAAACACGAGGATATTTTTGTGAGCTGTGGATACCCAGTGGCCGGAGAGGTGATACCTGGAATCTTACGACCTGCATTGTCCTACTCGTTGGCTTATAAGCGGTCGGCGTACTGGCCTCCGGTTCAGAGGGTCCCGGGTTCGATTATCGGTCTGGTCGGGGATTTTAACCTTAATTGGTTAATTTCAGTGGCTGGGGGGCAACATCTGTCCCCAACATCTCTGCAACTCACACACACTCACATAACACTATCCTCCACCACAATAACACGCAGTTACCTACACATGGCAGATGTCGCCCACACTCATCGGAGGGTCTGCCTTACAAGGGCTGCACTCGGCTAGAAATAGCCACACGAAATTATTATAATTTAGAACCTCCATGTTGATCCTTTTTGAAAGAAGAAGGTCTTTTTCTCTGCGATAAACAATTTTGGAATTATCTTCTTCTCAATGGACGAACGCCATAAAAGGAAATGCAATGTTGCCGCGAGTGCAACGAGACTGAAATTCTTCATGCTCTTGGTTTCTACCCAAAAAGTGTAGCTCATAAGTACGGCTCGGAAGGTGAGGGAAAGCCCCTTTTTCTTTCTCCAGTATCCGAATATTAGGCCCAACATAATATATGTTCGCTCTGGGGCAGTATAAGCTACAAAATGGAGGGTTTTATTTGTCCGTTTTAGCCTTTGTTTTAAGTCTTAAATGCCTTTTTCGTTTGCAACTTTACCTCTTTCGACTTCATTTGTACTGCCCATTCTCAATTCCAATCGTCATTAGTTCATCCATCATCTCTTAAACATCGTTTCTGTAGTGAGAGAGGAAATCAAACTAATACTTGAAAAAACATATATATCAAATTATGTGCAAGATAAGTGAAATAGTGGCCGGATAAAATGTTGATGAGAGTATTTTTGAAGAGGAAGATCTCACTTCTTATGAACCCTTAACACCGTTCATGTGGAGAGAAGTTTCTCGATGTTCTGTCTGAAAACTGACGATCCTTTACACCTAAGAACCTGGAGATGAATATTGTAAAGGTAACTGAGCTAAGTTTTCTGAATTCCAGTTTCTAGGTGACTCTAGTGTGATTAAGCCAAATGTGATTCCATTCATACTCATTTAAAATTCTTTCTCCAGGATGTCCATTGCGGGTTCCCTGAATTCATTCTAGGTGGAAAAAACGTTTCGTTCTAAATTCTACAGTACTTTTTTTAACAAACACGTAATTCCTTTCTTTTTTTTTTTGCTATGGGCTTTACGTCGCACCGACACAGATAGGTCTTATGGCGACGATGGGATAGGAATGGCCTAGGAATTGGAAGGAAGCGGCCGTGGCCTTAATTAAGGTACAGCCCCAGCATTTGCCTGGTGTGAAAATGGGAAACCACGGAAAACCATTTTCAGGGCTGCCGACAGTGGGGTTCGAACCTACTATCTCCCGAATACTGGACACTGGCCGCACTTAAGCGACTGCAGCTATCCAGCTCGGTAATTCCTTTCTTAACTAAGTTAATTAAAAATATAACGTCTGTAATAACAAGTATTTGACTCATATATTTTTTGCACTATATGTTGCATACCAACAGAATTTTGCATTTTTAAACTTTATATCCCTTTATTAAATATATAATTAAAACTAACATTATGAATAAATTTTGGATCGCATTTTAGGTCTTTTTTGCCGCTTTAGGTCCTATTTGGATATTTTAGATATTATTATAGCTCTATCATTATGAAGCGTCTCTCTTATAAAATCAAACTAAACGCACGGTGTTTGTACTGTGCGCTACGGCCGCCCCGCTTTAAGCGTGTAGGCCTATACAGTGTTACCTACTAAAATATGCTGCAAGTGTCGTCCATCCTGGGTTATACAGGCATTGTATCTGGTAACAACATTCTGTCTGATGCGAGTGGGTTTTCCCAATGTTATGTTTCTGATTTCATTTCCAATGTATTATTTCACCTCTTACAATGAGTGAGGATTTGTTCGATACCCTTCTTCTTTCACTTTACCCCACAAGTAAAAATCGCACACTGTTAGATCTGGAGAACGAGGGGGAAACAGACCAGCACTGATCACTCTGTCTGCAAACACTTCCGAGATTGTATTCTGCTGTATGAGCAGGGCTTGAATCTTGTTGAAACCACCCAACTATTTTTTTCTTCTTCCGTTAACTGATGGAAGAACGGCGTCGAAATGTCATCTTGATACCTCTCTGCATTTACTGCGGCCTCGGAAAACATACGCCCAATTATTCTACTTGCACTAACAGCACACCAATGTTCCTATCACAGTGAGAGACTTCATAAACACCATTAGGAATTTTTGCTCACCAATAGCGAGAGTTATGACTGTTCACATGACGATTAGGATGCTACTTGCTTTACGTCGCACCAATACAGATAGGTCTTATGGCGACGATGGGACAGGAAAGGCCTAGGAATGGGAAGGAAGCGGCCGTGGCCTTAATTAAGGTAAAGCCCCAGCACTTGCCTGATGTGGAAATGGGAAACCACGGAAAACATCTTCAGGGCTGCCGACAGAGGGGTTCGAACCCACTATATCCCGGATGCGAGCTCACAGCTACGCGCTTCTAACCACACGGCAGACTCGCCCGGTACGATTAGGATAAAACCACAACTTTTACACACGAAAATACGGTGTTGCAATGATAACTGTCTCACCATGTTAACAGCTGAGTTTCAGACTGGCGACTCATGCTTGCCAGGTCGAACAGTGCGAAGTCAAGAACTATGCGCGCGCCTCCCATAGTGGAGCTGCCATGACGCAGAGCACAAACACAGTGCGATCGGTTTGGGTTCCCTGTAGTTCAGATGTCAATTGAAAAACATTTTCTTTCTACCCTGAATGAATCACCTTATGAGGTATACACTGAGTGTAAGAAGTATTCGAACATTAACTATCTGTACTAAAAAGGCTATTTTAGCCACTGGTACCATATGCCATATAGATGGCACTTGAGCTGGTAAGTGAGGAGTTGTTAAGAGTCAGTGTTTGATGGGACGTGACGTACTAACTTGTTGTTTAATGTTGCAGGAGCGTTCCTGGTCCCGTACTGCATCATGTTGTTCGTGGGAGGCATCCCCTTGTTCTACATGGAGCTGGCACTGGGACAGTTCCACAGGAAAGGCGCCATCACGTGCTGGGGTCGCATCGTACCGCTCTTCAAAGGTCTGTCGCAAACATATTGCTCTTTAGAAATACACCAACAGCAAGAAGAAGTCATGAAAACCGTCTGAAAGGGCGTCTTTAATGTTATTATTATTATTATTATTATTATTATTATTATTATTATTATTATTATTATTATTATTATTATTAATGGGGCCTGGGTGTTTATAACCTAAAAATTTTAGAAATATGTAAGCATTTATAGCCTAAAACGGATTAAATCATGACTCTTACCGCTCTTTAAATTAACATTATATTGAAAATATACTTTTAAAATCTGACATATTCAATAATAATAATAATAATAATAATAATAATAATGATAATAATAATATAAGTTTTTTTTTGCTAGTTGCTTTAAGTCGCACCGACACAGATAGGTCTTATGGTGACGATGGGACAAGAAAGGGCTAGGAGTGGGAAGGAAGCGGCCGTGGCCTTAATTAAGGTACAGCCCCAGCATTTGCCTGGTGTGAAAATGGGAAAGCACGGAAAACCATCTTCAGGGCTGCCGACAGTGGGGTTCGAACCTACTATCTTCCGAATACTGGATACTGGTCGCACTTAAGCGACTGCAGCTATCGAGCTCGGTTTTTTTCTTATTAAACGGTATTTCGAATTAACTCTCGACTCCCCACAGATTGAAATAAATGTCACATTTTGATGGGCGATCAGAAAGAATTACAATAGCAAATTACGTACATTTTATAGTTTTCACATAGGAACGATCTCCTATTTTGACGCAACATTGACTTGTAAGGGGAAAGAGATCGCTCAACATCGTAGGATGTTATTGGGGCATATTTGAAATACGTCAAATTGAGGCTCACCTTTCTGTCGCTTTCTATACAGTTCACCCTCCTAATTCACATACATACATATTTCTAAGAAAGATAATTGTAAGAAATTACAGAGAACAATCAGGAGATGTGAATAATTCGTTTTTGAGACGAGTGCAATCAGGTATGCAAAAAAGAAATAATCAAGATAAAAATGTGACAAAAATAGGAAAATTCACGGGGAAACTTGACCATAATGTAAAAATTACCGGAAAATTACAAAAACGTTAAAAAAGTCAAAATATGACTTTATATACCGGTGAAAATTGGATAATTTTATTAACCGTAGTTAAAATCACGCTTAACTTGTATTTTCCGTGGAAAGAATAAAGAAAATAATATGACGTGTCATAAACATCTGGGCCCTAATAATAATAATAATAATAATAATAATAATAACTAGTTGAAACCCGTCAAAACATGGCGGTCAATGAGGTCATTCTTTATTTGTTGGCAGTATTGGAACTTGAAGGACGTCACATTGCAGCATATGCCATGGCTAAAACTTGCATATTCCAGTGTTTCCCCTTGATCGTGATACAAAATGCCAAGCGAATTGGAAATTGGTGCCACTTAAAATAAAACTGAAGTGGTTTATCTGATGGATATAAATCACCTCGAAGAATTATAGTTCTCTGCCTATTTTGAATTTACAGTGCACTGATCAACCGTTGGGAAACAAAATGATGGCTCTTCCTGTCCACGCTACTACTATTCAAGCACTTAATCGGCATGTACATTAAGTGGCCAAAAGTCACGAGAAGGGGTGTCCCGTTAGAAAATGTGCCGTGTATGATCCCTGAGCAGTCTGTCACAGACACCACTATCGAACATGAGATGATCATCGGCGCACCACGCGTGAATCATACATTACGGGGATTACACTTGAATTCGGGTTTCTGAGGTCAACAGTGTCGAGGGTGTCGTAGAGAGAATGTTACGACCAGCGTAAACCACCGCACGGGAAGACCACAGGTGTTTAACAAACGGACATCACGTTGCCTCCGCAGAACCATACTGTGAGTCAGGTCACCGCCCAGTTGAACGTTGGAGTCAGGAACCTATTTCTACCAGGACTGTAAGGGTGGTGGGAGGGGCAACTGCCACGCATAGGCTTCACCAGCCGACAACCAACTCGTGTCCCTTTGCTGACACCTCGACACAGAGCTCAACGACGTGCATGGACCCGCGAACATCGGCAGTGGACCATGGAACAGTAGCGGCGTGTGGTCCCGGTTCCAGTTGTATCGAGCTGATGGGCGCGTGACAGTGTGGCGTATGCCTCGTGAAGCTATGGACTCTGCGTGTCAACAAGGTCGTGTCCAGGCGGGAGGTGGCTCAGTTCTGATTCTCATGGTCTCATGTCTGCCTGCAGGGAGCGCTAACATGTGGGATCTTCATCCCTTTCTGCCCTAGAGTACACTGATGACAGTGCGCCATGTCATGGTTAGAGGACACTCCAAAGAAGTTACGACCATGGATTGCCTCCAGATCTCCCCATCTTAATCCAATCGAGTAGTAGTGAGATGCTCCCGATGTTGGTGTACGATCCATGAACCCGCACCAACTACGCAGGACCAATTCTGTGGGTCCAGATGCCTCCAGAACACCTTGTAGAGACGATGCCTCGCCGTAGTGCTGCTCGCGGAGGAGAAACTCGTTATCAACATCACATTCAGTGTCTTCCCATGACTTTTGGCCACTAACTCTGTATACTGTATGTTTTTTCCAGTGTGCACGGGATCATCGATGAAAAATGAATTCTTGACATTTGTGTTGTTTTGTTGGGACACATCAAGGATTTCCTTAATATAATAATTGAAAGTTGTTCCTGGTTTGCTATGAGCACAATGTCGGCTAAATAAGAATTGAAAATTGGCACATTACAGCTCATTAAGGGCAGGAAGACAATGGACACGGATACAGCAGAATACAAAAATCTTAACCAGACCATTCGCAAGGAAATAAGAAAAGATCTAAGAAAATTTAATAATAACATGATCATGCAGACAATTGAAGAAAATAAAAAAACATGAAGATTTTAAAGAACAACATGTCTACAGGAAGACCAAAAATTACAAAACTTAAGAACCAAAATAGAGAAATAGTCACAGATAGGCAAAACATTACTGAAGTTGTTGGAGATTTCTACTACAAGCTGTATACATCAACCCTTAATAAACCACCCAGTGATGAACAACTAGCCCAGAATTATACACATGAAGTAACACCGGAAGTAACCACTGTTGAGATTGAAAATGCACTTAGACAACTAAGGAATAAAAATCCCCTGGGGAGGATAAAATAACTAATGAAATGCTGAAATTAGGTGGAAGAGATCTGCTAGAAGCCGTGAGAATACTCATCAACAAGTCTGGAAGAATATCAGAAAATTGGAAAAATGCTGAAGTGATACTTCTCTTCAAGAAAGGCGATAAGGAAAATTTAGAGAACTAACGTCCTGGAGTTTGTTATCACACCTTTACAAGCTCCTGACTAAAATTGTAACCAACCGCCTCACAAGAGAACTGGATTTTTATCAACCTGCCGAGCAAGCGGGATTTCGTAAAGGTTTCTCAACTGTTGAACACACCCAGACCATTCGTCTTCTTCCTGAGAAAACCACTGAGTATAACATCAAGATTCATCTGGCCTTCATTGATTATAAAAAAGCTTTTGACTCAGTGGAGATTTGGGCAATCATTAAGGCACTTCAAAATGCCATGATAAACTCAAGATATATAAAGCTCCTGGAAAACATTTATGATCAAGCAACAATGGTAGTCAGAGTGGACGAAGACCTCATCACCAATAAAATCCTAGTTGGCAAAGGAGTTCGACAAGGTGACACAATCTCTCCAAAGCTGTTTACCCTTGCCTAGGAAGATGTATTCAAAACCCTTCATTGGGATAATAAAGGAATAAAAATCAACGGGTTATATTTGAAGCACCTGCGTTTTGCCGATGACATTGTGCTCATAAGTGAAAATCTAGATGAGCTAGAAAGCATGATCCTAGAATTAAAAACTGCCTCTGCTAAGATTGGTTTGGAAATGAACATTAATAAAACAAAAATACTAAGCCCAGACAGTCAATCGCTTAAAAAGGGGAAACCAATATATAGAAGCTGTCGATGAGAACATCTATCTTGGACACAAGATAAAACTTGGAAAAGACAACCAACGTGCAGAAATTCCTCGCAGAATAGGTATGAGTTGGACAGCATTCCGAAAACTAAGATTTATCCTCACCAACAAGGATGTTTCAATTAACCTGAAGACCAAGGTTTATAATACGTACGTGCTGCCAGTTGTTACTTACGGTCTGGAAACGATGACTCTGACGAAGGAAAGTGCTCGCAAGCATCAGCGAACACCACGAGCCATGGAGCGACAGATGCTAGGGATCAGCCTTAGGGATAAGATCCGTTCAGAGGACATCAGGAGAAGAACGAATGTAACAGACATCCTAGAGAGAGTAGTAAGACTAAAATGGCAATGGGTAGGACACGTAGCTCGACAAGACTACAACAGGTGGAACTCTAGGATTGTTCACTGGAGACCATGGGAATATAAGAGAGGCATTGGAAGACCCCAGAAGAAATGACTCGACGACATAAAGCTGTTGGCTGGAACACGCTGGTTCCAAGTGCCTCAAGATCGAAGACGATGGAAGCATATTGAAGAGGCCTATATCCAGCAGTGGATTGAAATAGGCTAGAAAAGAAGAAGATAAGGTACAAACCTTCGGTTTCGATGACAGTAAATTATGACACGAAGGATCGACTCACTTTCCTAACTACCGGACATTTCTCCGACTCATTTCAAGCTAGCAAATATAGAGAGAGCTACAGAGAGACAATAACATTATGCTGAATAGCTTCTTCTCGATTAAGGGACTCCGCAACACAACACAGAGGGGAACAACTGGCCAGAAAGGCATCCAAATACGCATGCGGGCCTAACCCTTTCCACCTCCCCTATGGTGCCTCATGCAGAGCGCTCTCACGGTTCAGGCGTTGTCTCAAACTCGCATTCACAATAACAGCTTAGTGTTTAAATATATAGATAATAATAACAATATTAATAATAATCATAATCATATACATAGAAGGATCTTCTCGATGCTTAGAAAAACAACATCTAGTAAAACAGTTTGGCAAAATCCCTCAGGTAAATTATTTCAAATAGTCAGGGGAAAATCATCCAACCATCCGAATTAAATCGTGAAATAAACAGATAGAGAATTTCTAAATTACAAAAAGCCTAAGTAATCACGTGGGACAGGTACAAGAAGAAAATAAGTATCTCGGAACGCTAAATTAAAACACTATAACACGGTAATTAAGCCGTTTCTTTCTTAATCCGTTTACCCTCCAGGACTGGTTTTTCCCTCGGACATAGCGAGGGATCTTACCTCTACAGCCTCAAGAGCAGTGTCCTGGGGCGTGAGACTTTGGATCCAGGGATACTACTGGAGAGGAAGATCAGTACCTCAGCTACGCGGCCTCACCTGCTATGCTGAACAGGGGCCTTGTGGAGGATAAGAGGATTGGAAGGGACAGACAAGGAAGAGGGAAGGAATCGGCCGTGGGCTTAAGTTAGGTACCATTCCAGCATTTTCTTGGAGGAGAAGTGGGAAACCATGGAAAAACACTTCCAGGATTGCTGACGTGGGAATGGGACCCCTTCTGCTCAGTTGACCTCCTGGGGCAGAGAAGGACCCTGTTCCAGCTATCGTACCACAGTTCAAATTTCATGGCAGAGCCGGGAATCGAAGCCGGGCCTCAGGGGGTGGCAGCGAATCACACTAAACTCTACATCACAGCCGCGGCGGTCTGAAGCATTGATCATTGGAGGCAGACCACTAACTAAATATATAGGAAAACAAGAAAGGAAAATCCTTAGGAAAATGCATAGGGAGGATGTGGATGTAAAGGACCTCTCATCAGTTATACCAGGATTTTGACAAAATGTGAGACACTATTAGAAAAAGACGGTTGAAATTTTATAGCCATATGCAAGGAATGAAGAATAATTACCTACCCCATGGCGCAACCGCTGCTCGGACCGACGGCCTGCACGTTACGAGGTGTCGTGTGGTCAGCACGACGAATCCTCTCGTCCGTTATTCTTGGCATTCTAGACCGGGGCCGCTATCTCACCGTCTGACAGCTCCTCAATTGTAATCGCGTAGGCTGAGTGGACCTCGAACCAGCCTTCACATCCTGGTAAAAATCACTTTGCTAATAAACACAAGATGAGAACCAACAGTGCGTGGACGGAAGAAGGGAAGAAAAAAGTCAGCGAGAGTATAAAGATATTCTGGGAAGAGAAGATATGTGCCAAATAAGTTCAACTGCGCGCCTTATAGTTGGACATAACGTTGTTAAAAATCCACAGTTGTAGCGCTTGAGCAAGCAACTCACTGTTGAAAACATCCTATGAGCTATGAATATTAGGTAAATAAAATATAATGAGTATGAGAATATAATATTCTTTATTTATTCCTAAAAATTACAATCCTTTAATCATCGTTATCCGGTCGATTAGATCACGGCCGACTTGATGCGTCGCTCTAGCTAGGAGCGCAGCGGGGGATCCGGTCGGCCGTGATCAGATTAGCAGTTTGCCTTTTTCTACCACTAGGAGCGCTAATGTGAATCAATGCATTATTTCACTTAAGCACCACTACGACCGCTAATGTGAGTCAATGCAGAGTTTCACTTAAGCCCTTATAACTACATTCGGTGTGGACATTTTTCAAAAAATCAAAAAGAGCGTGAGCGTATTTAACTAAGGAACACATTACAGAAAGAGTTACGTAAATAAGTTAATTTAGCTAAGATTTGAATCAAAAAGAAAACGAGTAAAGAAACAGGCGATTTTAAACAGTTTTATCAGAACTGCATGTAGGCCGGGAGTGATTTTCGAAATTTAGTTTTGTAGGTTCACAATTTGAAACCTTTCCGGGCCCTTTGCCCTTCAACTTTCGGCACAAAATATTTCTTAGCAGACAATTTTCAATATTAAAAGAAATATAAAACGATGCTGCCCGTTATCGTCATTATTATTGGTTTCTAGTTTTAATACTGATAAATTGTCATAAACATTTCCAGAGTATCGCGTTATTGGTTCTCTGTGATAGAACTTTAGGATTCGTGTAAGGAAGGTACTTGTTTCTCTGTCAATGAAGGCTTCTGTCACTGTTCTAATGAAACTGAAGTGCCGTAACATGCAAGATGTCGGTTCTGGATTGTGCGAAGGGATGATATACGTCGGTTCACAGTGTATAGCAACATGGTGTTTGACGTATTATTTCTCCACGTCACGCTTATCATCGCGCGATAGCTTCATATTTCGAAGGCTTACAAATCGTTATTTTCATATATATTTAGAGCCTCCTCTCAGAGGTATACAGTGTAAATATCCATACAGATTAATGTCGGAGGGAAAGACTAAGTTGAATGGTACACGGGTGATAAGCGGAGCACCTTCCGTCCTGTGTAATCTTGTTCTGAGTCATCAAACATTGGGAATGTCGACACTGTCATGCATTTTGGCTTTTACGTATTTATATTCGTACCGTATTTTTGCACAGTTGATTACATTCTTGTCAGTATTGCCTGTAACAAAAATGACCTGAACATATGCGAAATTGATTATATATGCATGTGCATTCCATTGCTTTTAACTCGTCTCTTCTCAGAAGATCGGCTACCATCATACAGATTCTTGCTTTAGATGATGCACCGCGAAAGAGCTCAATAGTGGAACAGTTGTATCAAGTTTTCTGATTATCTGTCCAAGAAATGCGTCTTCTTCCTGGTCTTCTTTTGCACTGTATCTTCCAGCTTCAGTAGATCATATATTTCTCACATCACATGGTCGAGATACTGGAGCTTTCTGATTTTGACAGTATTTAATATTTGCTTTGTGTTTTCCATTCGCCTCATTACCTCATCGTTTGTGACCTTATCTGTCCAACTCAACCGCAGTATCCTTCTGTAATTCCATAACTGAAATGCCTGTAATCTGTCCGTTCTCTTTTCTTTATGGTCCAGGTCTCAACTCCAAAGAACAAGGAGGAGAAGACGTAACACCTCAGAAGTCTAATTTTTAGATGTAAACTAAGGTCTCTGCTACAGAACACTCTCCTCATTTTATTGAATGTGTTTCTGGCTTGGCCGATCCTGGATTTTATCTCCTCAGTACAGTCAATATTGTAGTTCACATTTGTTCCTAAATGCTTGTATTTTGACACTTGCTGTACTGCCTCTCTGTTGGTCATCAAGCTCTCTTGGTGCTCTATTCGGGATACTACATAACACGTGTCTTACTTATATGAAGTGTTAATCCCCACTGGTCACTTGCCTCCAAGACTCGGCTGGTCAGTCGCTGTAAATTTTGTACGCTTTTAACTCGTAGTCTCGTGTGTTGTGGAGGTTCCGCCATCAATGCAGTAAAATCGTAAAATAGAATTTGGGAGAGAGGATAACTTTTTCTTACTGCTTTACTGGTAGGGAGTGGATTAGTAAGGTCTTTTCAAAAAAGTAAAACTGCATTTTTTGCGGTCCTGTGTGAAAGAAGCCACCCCTATATTCCTTAATACTGAATAATGTGTGTCACTATACATTATGAAATACCTTTCCATAGTAAATGAAGCATAGGGAAAAGGGAGGTAAACTCGTGATAAATCTGTGAATAGGCGCATGTGTCCACTAGAGCCCGACCCATCCATTGTGTTAAATTCGAAAATATCGAAATCTTACGTTTATTGTTTGATAGAACAATTAATTTCCTTTATAAACGTGTTAAAATGTGAAATTTTATTTTAATTCCGGGAGACAAAAAGTAATTTACGGTCTTTTGCAAATAATCAATCACCGTTGTTTCAAATGATTAATCTTCGTTTATTTTTACAAGTCAATAAAGTACACTTTATGCTTAAATGCATGTTATCATGAGAATGTTAGGTGGGACACGTTGCACCTGCCTGAGCCTGCTGTTCAGTCATTCATGCCCGGGTGCGTCATCCTCGGTTACGACTTAACTGTGGCTTATCATGGTTACGTTCAATTTCTGTGGCTTCAAGCCCAGTTTTGGAATTTGTGACGTTTACCGCGGTTAAAAGTTAACCGGTTGTGAGCATATAACCTCACATTACATGCATCCAAAGTGCCGTGATGTTATCGGTAAAGTGGATTCGAGGATAATGAACAGACAGAAAGAGACTGTGGCGTCCTTGTTATACAAGTAACAGGTGACCAACTGGAGTTCCTAACTCACAGGAATAATCCTGTTTCGCCAAGAAGTTTATTGTTTGTGAAGTAGTATAATTGGACAGTTCTGCGGCCACCGCCACCGCGGGCTCCCAGAGGCCACCTCCACCACCACCACAGCCAGAGGCCTCCCAGATGCCTCCTCCACCACCACCACAGCCAGAGGCCTCCCAGAGGTCTCCTCCACCACCCGCGGTAAATTTGAATTTGTAAACAAAGCCACGTGCTTTTTGACAGCTATCATCGACAACAACGCATCGCTAACCTCAGTACTGCCATCTTGACGGGCCTAAACCTCAGTGGTACCAACTTAACCTAACTAGCGCGAGATAAACAAATCCACGTGTTTTTGACAGCCACGTGCTTTTTGACAGACAACAACGCATCGCTAACCTCAGTACTGCCATCTTGACAGGCCTAAACCTCAGTAGTACCAACTTAACCTAACTAGCGCGAGATAAACAAATCCACGTGTTTTTTGACAGCCACGTGCTTTTTTGACAGCTGTAATCCGCCATCCTTAAACCACAGAGCACTGTGCTGCCCTCTTTATCGCAGTAGCTGCAAATTCGTCACCTGTCATCCGCAGTGCTGCCATCTTGACAGGCCTAAACCTTAGTGCTACCAACTTAACCTCACTAGCGTGAGATAAACAAATCCACGTGCTTTTTTTGACAGCTGTCATCCACCATCTTTACTCTATAGAGCACAGTGCTGCCCTCTTTAGCTACTTACCTTTGAAATGTGGTGGCGGATAATTTGAAAAATGCTTTTTGACAGCAGCCATCTTTAACCTAGAGAGCACCGTGCTGCCCTCTTTAGCTAGATACCTTTGAAATGTGGTGGCAGGCAATTCCACATGACAGCAGCCATCTTTAATCAAGAGAGCACCGTGCTGACCTCCATGTGGTGGCGGAAAATTCTACATGCTCTTGTTTGGAAACAAACTCACGCGCTTTTTTCTGACAGCTGTCATCCGCCATCTTTAACCAACAGAGCACAGTGCTGCCCTCTTTAGCTAGTCACCTTTGAAATGTGGTGGCGGCAATTTGAACAATTCCACGTGTTCTTGTTTGGAAACAAAGCCATGTGCTTTTTGACAGCTGTCATCCGCCATCTTTAATCAATAGAACACCGTGCTGCTATCATGCGGGCAATTTCGTCAGCTGTCATCCGCCATCTTTAATCCACAGAACACCGTGCTGCCCTCTTTATGACATGTAGTAGCGGGCAATTTGAAAAGTTCTGTTAGCTATCATCCGCCATCTTTAATCAAGAGAGCACCGTGCTGCCATCTTTAGCTAGATACCTTTGAAATGTGGTGGCGGCAAATTGAAAAATTCCACGTGCTCTTGTTTGGAAACAAACTCACGTGCTTTTTTGACAGCTACCATCCGCCATCTTTAATCAACAGAGCATAGTGCTGCCCTCTTTAGTTGAAATGTGGTGGCGGCAAATTCCACGTGTTCTTGTTTGGAAACAAAGCCATGTGCTTTTTTTGACGGGTGTCATCTGCCATCTTTAATCAACAGAGCACCGTGCTGCTATCATGCGGGTAATTTCGTCAGCTGTCATACGCCATCTTTAATCTACAGAGCACCGTGCTGCCCTCTGTAGTAGCGGGCAATTTGAAAAGTTCTGTTAACTGTCATCCGCCATCTTTAATCAAGAGAGCACCGTGCTGTCATCTTTAGCTAGATACCTTTGAAATGTGGTGGTGGATAATTTAAAAAGAAAAATTCTACAGCAGCCATCTCTCGACGCTAATTGCATAAGATGGTGGCTATTCATGACTCCTTAAAGGTGCTTACGCAAGATGGCTGCTATACATAGGTACTTATGAGACGCCCTTGGGATGCTTGCACAAGATGGCAGTTATACATGACTCCTTATGAGATGCCCTAGGGATGCTTGCTCAAGATAGCGTCTGCTCTTATAGGACGGCTTAAGGGTCCTTACACAAGATGGCTTGAGACGCCTTAAGGATGCTTGCGCAAGATGGCGGACACAAGATGGCGGCTATACACAACACTTTATGAGACGCTTTAAGGGTGCTTGCGCAAGATGGCTGCCACTCTTAGCTTAGAGGCTAACATGTCGTGCTAGTTCGATTAATTAAATTTAGGGCTTAAATGCAAAATGGTAAATATCTCGAAAACGGTGCACCTTAGAGCAAAACGGACAAAATGTTCCCGCCTAATACGTGGGTTCGCAGTATGAGGAACAAGAAAACCATAGTCTAATGATGGGATTAACGGTTCGGTTTCTACTTAGGCCCTTTGGCATTTGCTCTGTTTTAGCTTGTATTGAAGCGAGTCTTCGTAACATGATCAGGTCTAGCTATGGTAGAGAGTATAACGTACCGTGCTGGTTCGATTCATTAAATTTGGAGGCTTAAATGCAAAATGTTAAATATCTCGAAAACGGTGCACCGTAGAGCAAAACGGACAAAATTTTTCCGCCTAATACTTAGGTTCGCAGTATGAGGAACAAGAAAACCATAGTCTAATGATGGGATTAACGGTTCGGTTCCTACTTAAGCCCTTTGGCATTTGCTCTGTTTTTGCTTGTATTGAAGCGAGTCTTCGTAACATGATCAGGTCTAGCTATGGTAGAGAGTATAACGTACCGTGCTGGTTCGATTCATTAAATTTGGAGGCTTAAATGCAAAATGTTAAATATCTCGAAAACGGTGCATCGTAGAGCAAAACGGACATAATGTTTCCGCCTAATACGTAGGTTCGTAGTATCCGGAACAAGAAAAAAACATAGTCTAATGATGAGATCAACGGTTCGATTCCTACTTAAGCCCTTTGGCATTGGCAGCTATCTATTTCTACAAGATGGTGGCTGCTCTTATGAGACACAAGATGGCTTGAGACGTCGTAGTGATGCTTACGCAAGATGGCGGACACAAAATGGTGACTATACATAGCTCCTTATGAGACAGCCTAGGGGTGCTCGCACAAGATGGCGGCTACTCTTATGAAGAAAGCTAGCTTAGAGGCTACTGCGCAAGATAACAGCTGCTGTTATGCATGCGGTGGAGGGCAATTTGAAATTCTATGTGCTTAATCAACAGAGCACCCTGCTGCCCTCTTTAGCTGAAATGCGGTGGCGGATAATTTGAAAGATTCTTTTGACAGCTGTCATCTTTAAACAATGGCGACTATACATAGGCTGTTAAGGCCTTATCATTCTCCTCCTCCTCCTCCTCCTCCTCCTCCTCCTCCTCCTCCTCCTCCTCCTCCTCCTCCTCCTTCTCTACCTCCTCCTCCTCCGCCTCTTATGTCAAGGCATAGCTTTATATCGAATAAGTTTAAACCTGCATCGCGAAGGTAAGCGTGTGCAGCGATAACATTATTGTGCATGTTTAGACTTTCGAAACATAAGAAGAGTAGAATCAAACGCTGTACTCGATACAACATGTGATCAGAACATTGATTGATGTGTTCAGAACACAAAATAAGTGATCATGACTAGAATCGAACACTGTACTCGATACAACATGTGATCAGAACATTGATCGATGTGTTCAGAACACAAAATAAGTGATCAAGACTAGAATCGAACACTGTACTCAATACAACATGTGTTTAAAACATGTTAGGGGGTACCCTTGTTCTAAGAAGATCAGAATGAAACATAACAAGACTAGAATCAAACACTGTAATCGATGTTGTTAACTTCAACATATGATCAGAACATTGTTTGATTTGTTCAGAGCAAAAGTACAATTTTGATGATTTGCTTAGTGTAAAATCAAAAACTATGGAAACACACTGTACAGATATCGCGTAGCTAACTCGCTCAGTAAGCAATATTGCAAAACTACAACTTCAATGATTTGCCTAGTGTAAAAATCAAAAACACACTGTACCCACACTGCGCAGCTAACTCGCTCGGTAAACGATATAGCAAAAGTATAACTTCAAATTATTTACCTTCCATCATTCGTCTTGTGTGAAAATCAGTCGAACAAGTTATCGCATAATCATGTAACATGAAATATCAGTCAACCTGTTGGCATGGGTTACAAGCATGTAACTTATGCGGGAAGTAAAATTAAACAGAACGCTAGGGCTATAAGAAATACTCTGCTTACATTTAAGTCCCTAGCTGTTGAACAAGTTATTACATAAATATGTAACATGAAATATCGGTTCGGAAACATATTCTTTCAATCTGTTGACATAGATTACAAGCATGTAGCTTGTGCAGGCGAGGGCTACTATGCAAAATGCTAAGCCGAAAAAAAAATCGTGATAGGGTATGGAACCCAGGGGTTACATCTTATCAGAAGGGCAAAAAGGATGAAAGGACTCTTCCTCCTCCTTACCGCACATTCCTTGTAGGGCTAATTGGCTAAAGGGCCAATGGGCAAAAGGGCTAAAATGCTAATAGGCTAAAGGGCTAAAGGGCTAAAGGAGCAACAACCTCATCGATCGCTATCAGCAAGAACGCTTGTACTTTGTTAAGTGAAGAAAATTAATCTTTATTGGTAAATGGTTCAATGTTCAGAACAAGGAATGGAACTTAGGGGTTACGTCTTACCTAATAAAATCCCCGAGGTGCGATGAGTTACGTTTTTCTAACTAGTGTTTGGAACACTGAACTTTTCAAGATGGCAAGAGTGAGGTTAGCAATGTTCTGTTGTTGGATCTTAAATTCTACGCTATAACATGCATAAGGTGGCAGCCTTGAGGTTTACCGCCGCAAAGATGGCAAGAGTGAGGTTAGCAATGTTCTGTTGTTGGATTTTAAATTCCGCGTTATAACATGCATAAGGTGGCAGCCTTGAAGTTTACCGCCGTAAAGATGGCAGCAGTGAGGTTAGCGACGCTCTATTGTCCTCCAAAGTGAGGTTAGGGTTCGTCAAGGAGACAGCTGTTAAAAAGAAGAACCTAGCTATGTTTACCAAACAAGAGCACGTGGCTGTGACGTCACGGTAACGTAATCAATCCTTAGCTCTACGTCGTTAAGAGCAGCATTAGGATTAGCTATGTTTATAAAACTTGTGAACAGAGCAGCAGTATGAATAGCCATGTTTTAAAGCGTGTACACATCACGTATCGATTTTACATGCATCGACTATCGTACTAAACTTCTTCCGCTAGATTGTGCTGCTATCTTAGCATAACCTATACCCATAAACTTAAAGTACAAAGAATAGCCATGTTTCAAAGCGTGTACACATTACCTATCGATTTTACATACACCGACTCTCGTACCATACTTCTTCCGCTAGATTGTGCTGCTATCTTAGCATAAAGTATACGCATGAACTTAAAGTACAAAGAATAGCCATGTCTCAAAGCGTGTACGCATTATCTATTGATTTTGCAAGAATCGAATATCATACTAAACTTTTTTCACTAGATTGTACTGCTATCTTAGCATAACCTATACGTATGAACGCAAGGTACAGAGAATAGCCATGCTTCAAAGAGTGCACACATTACCTATTGATTTTACGTGAATCGACTATCAAGCGTGCACACATTATCTCTTGATTTTACATGAATCGACTATCATAGTAAACTTATTCACTAGATTGTACTGCTATCTTAGCATAACCTATACGCAAGAACTTAAAGTACAAAGAATAGTCATGTTTCACAGCGTGTACACATTACTTATCTATTTTGCATGCATCGAATATCATACTAAACTTCTTCCAAGGGATTGTGCTGCTATCTTAGCATAACCTATACGTATGAACTTAAAGTACAAGGAATAGCTATGTTTCACAGCGTGCACACATTACCTATCGATTTTGCATGCATCGACTCTCATACTAAACTTCTTCCGATAGATTGTACTGCTATCTTAGCATAACCTATACGCATGAACTTAAACTACAAAGAATAGCTAAGTTCAAAGCGTGTACACATCACCTTTCGATGTTGCATGCATCGACTTTCGTACAACGATCGCATATGTGTATCGCTAACGTATGTGTATAAAGTTAAACTTCTCCCCCTAGAGTGTACAACGATCAAAATTGTGTGCTGCTACCTATGTGCATGAATTTAAAGCATAAAGAACAGCGTGTACACATCACGTATCGATGATGCATGCACCGACTATCGTACTAGGCTTCTTCCGCTAGAGCATGTAGCAATTGCTTTTGTGTATCCCTAACCCATGTGCACGAACTTAAAGCACAAGGAAGAGCTATGTTCCAAAGCGTGTACACATCACCTATCGATGATGGATGCATCGACTATCGTACTAAACTTTTTCCACAACAGCGTGCGATCATCGCTTATGTGTGCTGCAATCTTAACATAACCTATGTGCACGAAGTTAAAGCACAAAGAATACCCAAGTTTAAAGCGTGTACACATCACCTATCGATTTTCCATGCATCGACTTTCGTTTTAAACTTCTTCCACTAGAGTGTGCGACAACCTTATAAGTATGCTGCTAACTTAGTATAACTTATACACATGAACTTAAAGCATAAAGAATAGTGATGTATAAAAATCTTGTGAACATAGCAGCAGCAGTAAGAATAGCAATGTTTTAAAAGCGTGTACGCATTGCCTATCCATTGTACATGCATCAACTAGAGTACAAAACTTCTCCCGCTAGAGTGTGCTGCTATCATAGCATAACTTATGTGCACGGATTTAAAGCACGAAGAATAGTTAAGTTTCAAAGTGTGTACACAACACCTATCGATTTTGCATGCATCAACTATTATACTAAACACATCCCGCTAGAATGTACAACGTTCACATGTGTTTGCGCTGCTACTTTAGCATGACCTAATCGAACGAACTTAAAGCACAAAGAATAGCGATGTTTGAAAATCTTGCGAACATAGTAGCAGTAAGAATAGCAAGGTTTAAAAGCGTGTATATATCACCTTTTGATAATGCATACATCAACTATCGTACTAAACAACTTCTACGCGAGCGTGCGACCATCGTTTGTACTTGTGCTGCTATCTTAACATAACCTATGTGCAGGAACTTAAAGCATAAAGAATAGTTATGTGTAAAAATCTTGTGAATGTAGCAGAGTGTTAACTACGTAGGTGTAGACATTGAACTATGCATGCTGAAGCAGCATATTACGTGACCGTGACGTCACAGCTACGTGCTCTTGTTTGGTAAACATAGCTAGGTTCTTCTTTTTGACAGCTGTCTCCTTGACGAACCCTAACCTCACTTTGGAGGACAATAGAGCGTCGCTAACGTCACTGCTGCCACCTTCACGGCGGTAAACCTCACGGCTGCCACCTTATGCATGTTATAACGCGGAATTTAAAATCCAACAACAGAACATTGCTAACCTCACTCTTGCCATCTTTACGGCGGTAAACCTCAAGGCTGCCACCTTATGCATGTTATAGCGTAGAATTTAAGATCCAACAACAGAACATTGCTAACATCACTCTTGCCATCTTGAAAAGTTCAGTGTTCCAAACACTAGTTAGAAAAACGTAACTCATCGCACCTCGGGGATTTTATTAGGTAAGACGTAACCCCTAGGTGCCATTCCTTGTTCTGAACATTAAACCATTTACCAATAAAGATTAACATTCTACACCTAACAAAGTACAAGCGTTCTTGCTGATAGCGATCGATGAGGTTGTTGCTCCTTTAGCCCTTTAGCCCTTTAGCCCATTAGCCCTTTAGCCCATTAGCCCTTTTGCCCTTTAGCCCTTTAGCCAATTAGCCCTACAAGGAATGTGCGGTAAGGAGGAGGAAGAGTCCTTTCATCCTTTTTGCCCTTCTGATAAGATGTAACCCCTGGGTTCCATACCCTATCACGATTTTTTTTCGGCTTAGCATTTTGCATAGTAGCCCTCGCCTGCACAAGCTACATGCTTGTAATCTATGTCAACAGACTGAAAGAATATGTTTCCGAACCGATATTTCATGTTACATATTTATGTAATAACTTGTTCAACAGCTAGGGACTTAAATGTAAGCAGAGTATTTCTTATAGCCCTAGCGTTCTGTTTAATTTTACTTCCCGCATAAGCTACATGCTTGTAACCCATGCCAACAGATTGACTTTTATTTCATGTTACATGATTATGCGATAACTTGTTCGACTGATTTTCACACAAGACGAATGATGGAAGGTAAATAATTTGGAAGTTATACTTTTGCTATATCGTTTACCGAGCGAGTTAGGTGCGCAGTATGGGTACAGTGTGTTTTTGATTTTTACACTAGGCAAATCATTGAAGTTGTAGTTTTGCAATATTGCTTACTGAGCGAGTTAGCTACGCGATATCTGTACAGTGTGTTTCCATAGTTTTTGATTTTACACTAAGCAAATCATCAAAATTGTACTTTTGGTCTGAACACATCAAACAATGTTCTGATCATATGTTGAAGTTAACAACATCGATTACAGTGTTCGATTCTAGTCTTGTTATGTTTCATTCTGATCTTCTTAGAACAAGGGTACCCCTAACATGTTCTAAACACATGTTGTATTGAGTACAGTGTTCGATTCTAGTCTTGATCACTTATTTTGTGTTCTGAACACATCGATCAATGTTCTGATCACATGTTGTATCGAGTACAGTGTTCGATTCTAGTCATGATCACTTATTTTGTGTTCTGAACACATCAATCAATGTTCTGATCACATGTTGTATCGAGTACAGCGTTTGATTCTACTCTTCTTATGTTTCGAAAGTCTAAACATGCACAATAATGTTATCGCTGCACACGCTTACCTTTGCGATGCAGGTTTAAACTAGTTCGATATAAAGCTATGCCTTGACATAAGAGGCGGAGGAGGAGGAGGTAGAGAAGGAGGAGGAGGAGGAGGAGAATGATAAGGCCTTAACAGCCTATGTATAGTCGCCATTGTTTAAAGACGACAGCTGTCAAAAGAATTTTTCAAATTATCCGCCACCACATTTCAGCTAAAGAGGGCAGCAGGGTGCTCTGTTGATTAAGCACATAGAATTTCAAATTGCCCTCCACCGCATGCATAACAGCAGCTGTTATCTTGCGCAGTAGCCTCTAAGCTAGCTTTCTTCATAAGAGTAGCCGCCATCTTGTGCGAGCACCCCTAGGCTGTCTCATAAGGAGCTATGTATAGTCACCATTTTGTGTCCGCCATCTTGCGTAAGCATCCCTACGACGTCTCAAGCCATCTTGTGTCTCATAAGAGCAGACACCATCTTGTAGAATTAGATAGCTGCCAATGCCAAAGGGCTTAAGTAGGAATCGAACCGTTGATCTCATCATTAGACTATGTTTTTTTCTTGTTCCGGATACTACGAACCTACGTATTAGGCGGAAACATTATGTCCGTTTTGCTCTACCATGCACCGTTTTCGAGATATTTAACATTTTGCATTTAAGCCTCCAAATTTAATTAATCGAACCAGCACGGTACGTTATACTCTCTACCATAGCTAGACCTGATCATGTTACGAAGACTCGCTTCAATACAAGCTAAAACAGAGCAAATGCCAAAGGGCCTAAGTAGGAACCGAACCGTTAATCCCATCATTAGACTATGGTTTTCTTGTTCCTCATACTGCGAACCTAAGTATTAGGCGGAAAAATTTTGTCCGTTTTGCTCTACGGTGCACCGTTTTCGAGATATTTAACATTTTGCATTTAAGCCTCCAAATTTAATTAATCGAACCAGCACGGTACGTTATACTCTCTACCATAGCTAGACCTGATCATGTTACGAAGACTCGCTTCAATACAAGCTAAAACAGAGCAAATGCCAAAGGGCCTAAGTAGGAACCGAACCGTTAATCCCATCATTAGACTATGGTTTTCTTGTTCCTCATACTGCGAACCTAGGTATTAGGTGGAAAAATTTTGTCCGTTTTGCTCTACGGCGCACCGTTTTCGAGATATTTACCATTTTGCATTTAAGCCCTAAATTTAATTAATCGAACTAGCACGACATGTTAGCCTCTAAGCTAAGAGTGGCAGCCATCTTGCGCAAGCACCCTTAAAACGTCTCATAAAGTGTTGTGTATAGCCGCCATCTTGTGTCCGCCATCTTGCGCAAGCATCCTTAAGGCGTCTCAAGCCATCTTGTGTAAGGACCCTTAAGCCGTCCTAAAGAGCAGACGCTATCTTGAGCAAGCATCCCTAGGGCATCTCATAAGGAGTCATGTATAACTGCCATCTTGTGCAAGCATCCCAAGGGCGTCTCATAAGTACCTATGTATAGCAGCCATCTTGCGTAAGCACATTTAAGGAGTCATGAATAGCCACCATCTTATGCAATTAGCGTCGAGAGATGGCTGCTGTAGAATTTTTCTTTTTAAATTATCCACCACCACATTTCAAAGGTATCTAGCTAAAGATGACAGCACGGTGCTCTCTTGATTAAAGATGGCGGATGACAGTTAACAGAACTTTTCAAATTGCCCGCTACTACAGAGGGCAGCACGGTGCTCTGTAGATTAAAGATGGCGTATGACAGCTGACGAAATTACCCGCATGATAGCAGCACGGTGCTCTGTTGATTAAAGATGGCAGATGACACCCGTCAAAAAAAGCACATGGCTTTGTTTCCAAACAAGAACACGTGGAATTTGCCGCCACCACATTTCAACTAAAGAGGGCAGCACTATGCTCTGTTGATTAAAGATGGCGGATGGTAGCTGTCAAAAAAGCACGTGAGTTTGTTTCCAAACAAGAGCACGTGGAATTTTTCAATTTGCCGCCACCACATTTCAAAGGTATCTAGCTAAAGATGGCAGCACGGTGCTCTCTTGATTAAAGATGGCGGATGATAGCTAACAGAACTTTTCAAATTGCCCGCTACTACATGTCATAAAGAGGGCAGCACGGTGTTCTGTGGATTAAAGATGGCGGATGACAGCTGACGAAATTGCCCGCATGATAGCAGCACGGTGTTCTATTGATTAAAGATGGCGGATGACAGCTGTCAAAAAGCACATGGCTTTGTTTCGAAACAAGAACACGTGGAATTTTTCAAATTGCCGCCACCACATTTCAAAGGTAACTAGCTAAAGAGGGCAGCACTGTGCTCTGTTGATTAAAGATGGCGGTTGACAGCTGTCAGAAAAAAGCGCGTGAGTTTGTTTCCAAACAAGAGCATGTAGAATTTTCCGCCACCACATGGAGGGCAGCACGGTGCTCTCTTGATTAAAGATGGCTGCTGTCATGTGGAATTGCCTGCCACCACATTTCAAAGGTATCTAGCTAAAGAGGGCAGCACGGTGCTCTCTAGATTAAAGATGGCTGCTGTCAAAAAGCATTTTTCAAATTATCCGCCACCACATTTCAAAGGTAAGTAGCTAAAGAGGGCAGCACTGTGCTCTATAGATTAAAGATGGCGGATGACAGCTGTCAAAAAAAAGCACGTGGATTTGTTTATTTCACGCTAGTGAGGTTAAGTTGGTAGCACTAAGGTTTAGGCCTGTCAAGATGGCAGCACTGCGGATGACAGGTGACGAATTTGCAGCTACTGCGATAAAGAGTTCAGCACAGTGCTCTGTGGTTTAAAGATGGCGGATTACAGCTGTCAAAAAAGCACGTGGCTGTCAAAAAACACGTGGATTTGTTTATCTCGCGCTAGTTAGGTTAAGTTGGTACTACTGAGGTTTAGGCCCGTCAAGATGGCAGTACTGAGGTTAGCGATGCGTTGTTGTCTGTCAAAAAGCACGTGGCTGTCAAAAAACACGTGGATTTGTTTATCTCGCGCTAGTTAGGTTAAGTTGGTATCACTGAGGTTTAGGCCCGTCAATATGGCAGTACTGAGGTTAGCGATGCGTTGTTGTCGATGATAGCTGTCAAAAAGCACGTGACTTTGTTTACAAATTCAAATTTCCCGTGGGTGGTGGAGGAGACCTCTGGGAGGCCTCTGGCTGTGGTGGTTGTGGAGGAGGCCTCTAGGAGGCCTCTGGCTGTGGTGGTGGTGGAGGTGGCCTCTGGGAGCCCGCGGTGGAGGTGGCCGCAGAACTGTCCAATTATACTACTCTGTGAGCATTTCAGTTTCAAATGCTCTAAAATTTGGCGTTCTCGTTCGCCCTTCCTTTTCGATATCGGATGATACTGATAACCTAAACTAAACAAACCTAATGAAGCAAAATTAATTCATCTTATAAATAAAGGTCTGCAATAGAAAATAAGATAAAAATGACTACAATGATGCGGACAAGGAGATTATAAAACTTTTTTATACAAGTGTAAAATAATTTAATTATTATTAGTCCTAGAAATAAAAAGACAGCTGACGATTCCTCACAGAACGAGAACAACTCGATAAGTTAGAGACACATGACTGTCGAAAATATCTCTGCCTTCTGAATTCTACTTTGAACCACTTCCGAGGTGAATAATAGCGATGAAAACGCTCGTCAAGAAACCAAGCATTTGCAACGGTGCAACAGGTTAATGACAAAACCACGGTAAGAGTTTTACCACAGTTTCGTAACGCCTGATATTTACCGAGAATGGTGCATCCACGCATTACTGCAATGTTTTATTCTACCAGGTCTTTTTCAGTTTATTTCAATTAGTTGGGTTTTGTTTTGCTTAGTCTATTAGAGTTCAATATGAGAAGATAACCGTAAAAATGTGCCCTTCCTTTTCACAGAGTTTTTCAATTTTCCTGAAATTTTGGTCCTATGATCTTTCTTAATATTTTCCTTTCCTCTAGGTCAAGTTTCTCCAACAGACCTTTGAAATTCATGTCTAGTGTTTTCTGCTGCGTGCAGTCGCTGTGGTTTAATCATTGTTTTATAATTTTGGACCCGCATGAAAGGGATTTTTTGTTGAATGTATCTTTTGTTAGTTGGAGAGCCACTTCAAGTTTATTTTTCCTGGTTCCACTGCTTTGCATTCCACAGCAGTCCAACTAATCCATTCTCCGAGGTATTTGAAGTCTTTTACTATTTCAATATTTTGTTCTTGGACTTTGAGGTATTTATTTGGTTGTTGTATGTTTGTCACGATTCTGCTTTTTTCGAAGGCGATGTGAAGAGCTATTTTAGCTTCTTGTTTCTCTAGTTCAAGGATTTGCTCCCTTGCTTCCTTCTTTGCTTCAGCAAACAAGGCCATATCATCTGCAAAAACAATACGATTGATTTTATTGTTCTTCTTTATGCAACCCAGACTAATTCTACTCTATATTTTTGTGTTCCATTCTCTAACTACTCAAACGCACAGTTGAACAACAACGGTGAGAGCACGACCCCCTGTGGTACTCCCGTTCTTATTTCGAAGGAATCTGATAGTTTACCCATGAATTTAACTTTCGAAAAATGTATTTGTGATAGTCGCGTTTATGATATGAGTTGTATTATTATTATTATTATTGTTATTATTATTATTATTATTATTATCCTCTACAGCCTACAAGAGGATAAAACACAAAGGCAAGCCTCTAGCTTTCGACGATGAATAATTGAGGAGCTCTCTTAAATCCGGAATTGTTCTGCTGTAGCTTGCAGCTGGAATGAGGTTTAGCGCGGAAGTGTTTTATCTGGATTAGTTGAGTCGTACGATACTCAGGGCTGTATGCCTTCTGATTCCTTGCGTACCATCTTCTGCTTTGGTTTCCGTCAGTGAGTAAGCTCGTAATCCCGAACATCGAAGGATCAGTTTGATGAATACCATCAACAGTCATCAGGTCGTCACGGTTCATTCCTCACATCTCCAGCCTTATTGATTCAAATACTCCATCAGAAAGTAGGAATCCCCACACTACGAAAACCGTAAAATTAAGCAATTTCCTCAATTGAGTCGGACGTTGAAGGGCTAAAGGGCCCAGAAGGTTACAAATTGTGAGTCTGTCAAACTAAAAAAAACAAATTTCGAAAATCACTCCCGGCCTAAATGCAGTTCCTAACCTTTTTTACTCGCTTCCTTTTTGGTTCAAATCCTAGCCAAATTCATTTCTTTACATAATAATTTCTGTAAAGTGTTCCTTGGTTCAATACACTCAGGGAATTTTCTATTAGCGCTCGTAGTGTTGCTTACGTGAAACAATTTGTGGGGATCATTACACTTGCCAGCTACAGTAAACACGACATTAAATAGAACTACTGCACTTTTATCTGTACGTAACTTAACATTGTTGTTTCCTACAGTACCTTCCATAGATAACATTATGTAGTAAGGCACTCGATGTATTTGTTTACTATCAGCCATCTTGTTTTAATTATGCTGCCATGGAAATGGATGTGAACGATTGGCTGTTGAAAGAGCTCTTGCATTATTGTAGTGATAAAGTAGTTAAAACCTATTCACATTGTTATATTTAGTGTCTGTGTGGTCCATTTAGTGCTATTTATATGTTGGTGTTTAGTGCTTGTTGGTAGAAATTGGGAGTAGTGATATTTATTTGAATTTTATAAAAAGTAATTCAGTTGGTGTTCAGTAAATTACGTTTTCTAGGTTAAGTAGGCTAGCTAGATGTACCTTGTTTCGAATTGAGGTTTAGTAAATAATTTAGGTAATAATATTAACTTTTAAAACAATATTTTTAAATATTTGTAGGTTCGTTGGTATGATACTTACAAAGGCAGATTATCATAAGGACTTGTAACTCATTGCAACTTCCGCTGCAACTTTTCCGATATTTCGTATAGATATCCGTTCAAACTATCACGAATGTAATAATTTATTAAATTAAATAAAGCGATACGCCTGTAAACTTCGATTTAAATAGAAGTTAAAGAGAATGCACGGTAATTTCACTGGATAATTACGCTACTGAACAGTTTTTGGATTGTTGACGATTCTATTAGAGTTCTATTAGAATTGTTGACGACTATTGCTACATGCACATGGTAGTTGTGTAAATAAATACAAAATCAGCTGATTACTATATTGCGATAATTTGTAGTCTTAGTTTCCTGCATAGTTTGTACTTTCCACCTTCGTTTATTCATCGAGTAAAAGTTAATAATCAAATTCCTATATCCCAATAATATTGCAGTTCAAGCCGGCGGCGTAGTTTTTACAGAAATTATTATAGACAACCTCCTATTTTTTATCATTTAAGGACACTTTTATACTCCGTCCCGCTTAGTAGGGAAAATAATAGTAATCCACCAGCGGTAAAAATTGCATATAACCACATTTCAGCTGAGAATTGTAGTGTAGATACAGTACATTTAGATAGTACCGTATCTTGCCTGTACGGTACTTTCGTGTGTATCTTTCGTGTGTTAGAGCATAGTACTAATAAGAACCTGTATAAGCATTTAGCTTTGTTGGTAATCTTTAAGTACAGTAGTTCTTATAAATTTCAAACTTGCAATTTTCATTTCTGTTTGTGGTTAGTAGTGACATACTGAACCCATAATTCTACGGTGAGAAAAATATATTTTTTTCTCAATATTTATTTGGTATCAACAAGCTACTTTTATTTTTGAGGGCAGCCATGTTGCGCTCCTAAGAGCCCCGATGTCGCGTGGGAAACATCTCACTCACGGCAAGCTCGTGAAATACCGTGACACCACGGCGAACCTCGAGTGCCCGATAATTCTTTAAATTCATGGAATTCTATATAACGAGGGATTTTGGCAATACAGTAAAGAAAGAAAGAAATAAGTTAAATTATTCGTAAACCCTACGTGAAGACAGAACCCCCAGGGAAAAACATAAATGCCGTTAAGCCTAAGTACATGTCAGCATCAGATCAGTGAACTAGCTCCACGTGCCAAGGTCAAGGGATGAAGAAAACTCGCGAAACGCACGGGCAGAAATAATTTATTTCCCCTGTTGTGAGTGTGGTAAAATTATAAGAATAACATCTAAAATAATTGCAAGCCTGTCCGGAAGTCTGGGACAAGTCTCATCAAAATCGGTCTATTGGACGCAAAATTGGCACATTGCGCAATCAAGCTTAATAGTGTGGGTAGCGTCCCTCCTGGGATTATAAAAGGAACCCCCACCGTATATTTTACAGTGTCGATCTGGATCTTGAAGCCGCGGGAGCTTCCGCCCGTCGTCAGTGGAAAATTGCGCCAGATTGATCTACAAGTAACTAAATACATGTCCGTGGCTGAGGTCCACATACTCGGTTAGGAAGAGAAGGTGATTGAAAAAGTTCTGAACGTTTGCCGACGAACTATGAAAGTGTAGGCGTTGGTTAAAATATACACAGCAGATATTATTATATCATCCCATGTACGTTTGAAAGTGGTAAGAGAGTTGGGGAAGCTATTCAGAGTAGTTCTGCTCCCTTTATCTGTTGAACACCTGTTTTATTGGAGTAACAGAGAGAGACAACGTTGGGAACGAGCCAGACAGTCGCAGTTGACTGCAGAACGAGGGAAGTTCGTGGTGTAATTTATAGAGAAAAGTGCGTGATTTGTGTGGTAATTTTTGTATCGTGTGAAAAAGGCAGTGTTTGTAAGAGTGAGATGTTGGAAATGAAAATGTTATTTGTGAAAATGTACGGCTAAAGTACGAGGTCAACTGGCGACGATGTAGCCAGAATACTGGGAATGACTCCATTGTGCAGGTCTGTCTATATTTGTATTATGTCGTAGTTAGATTTTATTGTTCTGTCCCAACAAATTTTTCAAGATGATTGTCGGGTTGATATTTGTAATTATCAGGCGAAAGGTGTTGTAATTTTTGGTCAGCGTGTGAAAATTTTAGTGTGTAAATTTCACGTCAAGAAACTGTAAAATGCGACGTTTAAATTTTGGTGTTAATGTACAGTGAGATATTGTCCAAAGCGTGGAATTTTGGAAAGTTACAAGTGTAAATTAGTCGTGACGAATATCTAAATTTCAAAGATCAGTTGAATTCGGAAATGTTTGATAATAATAATAATAATAATAATAATAATAATAATAATAATAATAATAATAATAATAATAATAATAATAATAATAATAATAATAATAATAATAATGTCTACCGCAGGATAAAGAAATTTTTTCTGTGTTAAAAAGGTGCATTTAACCTGTATATTTTACAAGGATCGCAGGCATATTAAGGAAATTTCTGTGAAATTCGATAGAGTCACATTTATTCATGGGAAGTAAAATTTCGAGACATCGTGTATATCAATGATACGAAAATTCGCGGTGTGGTCTTGGATTCTCGAGGTCCGAAAGTCATAATAACAGTAAAGTGAGAAATGTGTTTTATAGTGGTTGTTGTTTTCACCAGAGGATTGAATTATGGAAAAGGGTCTTGGAAATATAAGAAAAAGGGATTGAGAGCGGAGAATTTATATGTATGTGGAGATGAGAGGGATAGGAATATTGAAGATGAAATGAAGCCTGGATTTTAAGTGATACCGCTGGAATAAGGCGAGGAGAATGAGTTTGAGACAGGCTATATTTTACCGAGGAAGTATTTAGGAAACAGGCTGTATTGAGACAGGCTGTAGTGTTTTCCGCTACCAATCCGAAATTTGAGACGACTACTGTGTGAAGCACCGTAGATTTCTAGTAAGATCCCAAGTGAAAACGACTCTAGAAAAGGTGAAAAATCTTGGTAGTAAACGTTCAGTGATTTGTTACGTAAAGCCCGTATGAATATTAAGATAATGTGACCTCAAGGATAAAAGAGCACTTAAGGACACATGGTTGGTGTTGTATTGAATTTCGTTTCACTGGATATGTCATTGATATAAATTGTTGAAATTGACGATAGGCGATTTGAGAGTTTCTAAGGCGGTAGTGATGATTATTATTTTGAAGGCATCCACTATGGTAGACGTGTGTTGGGAATTATCATTGCTTCCCTAAAACTTCAGTGCACAGACTGAGATTGTGTTTGAGGTGGAGAATTGTTCGTCACGTATATTTATTTTCGAATTCACGTATTGTAACGATATAGAGACTTACTGTATTTTTCGACTTGCATTCGTTTAATAGTAAGAGACGTTGTTCCGTTGTGTGTTATTAGTCTGACCAGGTTTAGTATTGAAATGTACGAGTTTGTTTGAAATTGCTAGTTCGCCTGATATGTTAAGGGGTGCGTAGTGCGACCCATTTTGACGCCCGACGATAGATTTAGGACGTCACATGTTATCCTTGCAGTTACTGATGATGAGACGTCCTAGTTCACGCCCGACGATAGAATTTGGAAGGTATCATGTACATAGAGATTAGTGTTAGGATGTACAGATTTTAAGTGAGCCCGACGATAGGTCTGGGATGTCAGCTGTACACACTCAAGTCTCAGATATAATAATAATAATAATTGCAAGCTTTAATGACTTCGATATGTAATTTATTTTACGGACTTAATTGTTTTGTCGTTCTGACGTCCGTTTCGTTTTGATAGTGTACATATTGACACTCAGTGTATTAGTGTGAGACTTGAGTTGCGAATGCGGTTTCGATTCGTCAGCCAGTAACAATATTTTATGTTCAATCTTTGTCGTACTTTCATTTTATTCGTAGTTGAATTTAATTAAGTAATCACTTTATAAGTAGTGTGTTGGGACAGACAATAAATAGATAGATCTGTAATGGTAGTCATTGTTTTTCAAGGGAAAGAATTCCTTAAAGTTGTAATATTTTTCGATGTGGATTGGTAATTTTATTAAGCGTAACAAAACCATTTCTAACCTGAAAATCGGTTCAATAATAATACCTTTCAAGTGACTTTCCACTTTTTAATTAACTTCAGTGTTTGGCATTTCTTCTAAATGCATGATGAATAAGTGTTTCCTGCATTTCGCAGATTTGTTCCTTTAGAACGACATAACGTAAGATCCTCACGGACCATGTTGTTGTTGGTTCCTTCCGAACAGCTGTTTTGGGTGATGCACATTTAGCAACGGGATTACCTTATCACTTAAGGGTGTCATGAATGACAAATACATGGTGGAATTTTATTTCAATTGTGAATGATGCTGTTAACTCGTAGTGAACACCATGCTTTCCCATAATATTTCGCAACCTATCTAAAGCAACTGATAGTCAATTTGGTTCGATTAAGGGTCCATTCGGCGGGTGTTCCGTATCCGTAAAGGGTATTCGACTGGTGGATAACCTTAATTGAGAGAAAATCAGGCGTTCTCTTTGTTGAAAGTCAGATTTTCCACGGATCGTGTGGAATAACTCTCAGTTCTCGTTTGGAATAATAGGTGCCCGGTTTTCAGGTCTTCCTTTTTTTCATTTTTTCAGTTTCGCTGTCCACTAATGTACTCACTTCTCCGAAGTAAATCTTCGATATTGTAAGAAATAAATCAACGCTATGCAATGTGACTGTGTTTGAATCATTCAAAAATAAATAATTCATTTTTTATATATTTCAAGAATGTATATTAAATTAATAACGTTATCGTTCTATTTCGATTTAATAAAAGTTAGTAAGCACATTTTGCTCCTCATTTCAAGTAGTTAGGCTCTCTTCTGAACCCCATCGTTTGGTTAAGATCGTGACCGAATTTATTCCCGCAACGACCCATGATTTAAGAGTTCTAAATTGTCCTACTGTAGCAGCCGTGGCCGACCAACGATGGAATGGTAAGTTCAAGGGTTCAATACGGTACCGGTATTGTATTTAGGATACGCCTGAACGTAGTTTAAAATTATTGTAGTGTACTGTACAGTAGTATACGAGTAATATCTTATTAGAATTTAGAGTGCTTATTTTATTATTGTAAAATATTTGTGTAGTACCGACATAGTAGAGGTATCCGTAGAAACTCTCTTACTAAAATTCTGTTGTAATTAGGATAGGATTAATTGTAGTTTAGAATTGTGTAATTCTTGTGTATTCCTTTCGGTATTCAGAAATTAACAGCAGTTTTTATCCTGTTAGTGTGCTGCAGGATAAAAAGAGAGTTCGACTAAGTAGTATTGTAGTGTAGTCGTATATTAATTACCTTATATTCGTGTGATCTTTGAGTACTATCCCAGACAATGTATCCCACCGTTCATTTTTTGCACATAAGTTATTTTATTTTGCCTTTTCTTTTCATTTCATTTTTTCCGTAAAGAATGGCTAAGGAGTGCAAGTGTAGGAACTGTGGGTGTGGCGGGGCATTGAGGTGTATGAGGGAGGAATTGGGGGGAGATAATTCGGATTCTCGCAGAAGACAGGAAGGAAGATAGGCCTCCCTCAAACAATGTACAGGTTACAGTATGTGTACAAGAGGGGGAGGAAGGAAAGGGGGAAGCTGTAGAAGACAGGTGGTCTAATGTTCTAAGGGGAAAGAGACTGCAGGCTAAGGGCACTATTCAGGATCAAAATTCAGGACAGGTGGATGTGCGAAATCGGTACGAATCACTTCAGGTAGAACAACGGAGGGAAGATGAGGAACAGGGAACTGTCGTTGAGATGTGTGGAAGTAGGAGGAAGGGAAAAGGTAGGAAAGAGAAATGTAGAGTAGAGGATAGGAAAAGACAGGTGAAACAGGGTCATGGGAAGGAGAAAAGGGAGGAGGAAGTAGCTTCTGCAGCTATCAGGAAAGATAGGGCTGACAAGGAGGGGAGGGGATCAAATGTGGTCGGTAGGATTGAGGCTCTGGTCATGGGGGATTCCATCGTTAGACATGTGGGGAAAGTGTGTGGAGGAAAGGGAACCGGGGTAGAGTGTTATCCAGGAATTAGGTTGAGGCAGATGTTGAGGAAAGTAGAAGAGAGGGAGGAGGGGAAGGAGACGGTGGTAGTGTTTCACGTTGGTACGAACAACGTAATGCAAGCTATAAGTACTAAAGTAGAACGCAGCCCGGAAGGCGGTTTGAAGAGGGTTGCGCAGTAACATTCGCGCGATTTGTAGTATGACGTGTTTTCCGTTGAGCCAATAGAATCATTTCAGTAAGAGATGCCTGTTTGTGCGGGTCACGAGTGAATGTTTCGAGTTTTATTTGTAAATATCATAATCAACGAATTTAGGGAACTATTTGCGTGTGTACGGTAGATCCAGGAAGAGCAAAAAGACAAGTATTCCGTCGACAGGCAAGGGGAAATAGTATTTAAAGTGTATTTGTATTTTGTGAGCATGCAGCAGCAGGCGTTCATAGACGGAGAAGGTGAGAAACGCCATGTTGTCACGATTCAAAAGAAGACAGCACTCGCGTGTGGTATCGGCCTGCGAACAGTACGGAGGATAAAAGAAGCTTCGGAAATAAAAATAATGCCGTATTCAGGTCGCCAGAGAAGAACCCTTAGAAGAAGAAGCCAGTGACCTCGATGATTTCAATAAAAATGTTCTGCGTACAACAATATTTAATATGTATAAAAACGGCGAATATCCTACGGCATGGAAACTGGACCGTCCATTTACCTTCCTTAATATCTCGAAAATTTTCCTCAACACTTTCGCGGGGTTTGATGTTAAAAATTAATTTCGACTTTAAGGAAACAATTAAACCCACGAAAAATACAGGTTATCGCTTTGAAATTCAAGATATAACTGGAAGAAAAAATGTTTACACGTTCATGCTGTTATGCTCTCTGCACTTCGCCTTCATTTCTCTCAACTTCCACTTAACTTCTTTAATATCTCGAAAATTTCCCTCAACACTTTCTCGGAGTTTGATGTTAAAAATTAATTTGGACTTTCGCGAAACTTTTAAGCCCACAAAAAATATAGGTCATCGCTTTGGAATTCAAGATATAACTGGATGAAAAAATGTTTACACATTCATGTTGTTATGTTCTCTGCCCTTCGCCTTTCATTTCTCTCACCTTACATTTACCTTCCTTAATATCTCGAAAATTTTCCTCAACACTTTCACGGGGTTTGATGTTAAAAATTAATTTGGACTTCAAGGAAACGTTTAAGCCCACGAAAAATATAGGTCATCGCTTTGAAATTCAAGATATAACTGGAAGAAAAAAATGTTTACACGTTCATGCTGTTATGCTCTCTGCACTTCGCCTTCATTTCTCTCAACTTCCATTTAACTTCTTTAATATCTCGAAAATTTCCTTCAACACTTTCTCGGGGTTTGACGTTAAAAATTAATTTGGACTTTCAGGAAACTTTTAAGCCCACAAAAATATAGGTCATCGCTTTGGAATTCAAGATATAACTGGATGAAAAAAATGTTTACACATACATGCTGTTATGGGTAGCCAAATTGACATCACCGCACCTCATACTTCTGTCTCTCTCTGCGCAACGAAACCGCCTTCCGGGCTGCGTTCTACTCTAACATAGTTGGGGATGTGTGGGATCTGGTAAATACAGCTCGGGTGAAGTTTAAGAAAGCGGAGATTGTTATCGGTGGAATTCTGTGTAGGAGGGATACTGACTGGATGGTGATTGGGGATTTAAATGAGACTATGAAGTGGGTATGTCTGAAACTGGGGGTGAAATTTCTAGATCCTAACGGGTGGGTAGGAGATAGGGATCTGCGCTCAGATGGCCTTCACTTAAACCGCAGTGGTACATATAAGTTAGGAAATTTGTTTGGGAGGGTAATAGGGTGATACATTCAGGGAAACGGGGTTGTCTAGGGAACGGCGATAAGTGTACAGAGATCTGGAAGTCAAGTATGGATGACATAAAAATGTTAGTGTTGAACTGTAGAAGTATTGTAAAGAAAGGCATAGAATTAAGTAATTTAATAGATATATGTTTACCACATATTGTAATAGGAGTTGAATCATGGCTGAGAAATGATATAATGCATGCACAAATTTTCTCACGGAACTGGAGAGTGTATCGTCGAGATAGGATAGGAATGGCGGGAGGGGGAGTATTCATCCTGGTGTTGTTGTTGTTGTTGTTTGAGTCATCAGTCCATAGACTGGTTTGATGCAGCTCTCCATGCCACCCTATCATGTGCTAACCTTTTCATTTCTACGTAAGTATTGCATCCTACATCTGCTCTAATCTGCTTGTCATATTCAAACCTTGGTCTACCCCTAGCGTTCTTACCATCTTCACTTCCTTCAAAAACCAACTGAACAAGTCCTGGGTGTCTTAAGATGTGTCCTATCATTCTATATCTTCTTCTCGTCAAATTTAGCCAAATCGATCTCCTCTCACCAATTCGATTCAGTATATCTTCATTCCTGATTCGATCTATCCATCTCACCTTCATCATTCTTCTGTAACACCACATTTCAATAGCTTCTATTCTCTTTCTTTCTGAGCTAGTTACCGTCCATGTTTCACTTCCATACAATGCCACGCTCCACACGAAGTCTCCAAAAACATCTTTCTGATTCCGATATCAATGTTTGAAGTAAGCAAATTTCTTTTCCTAAGAAAGCTCTTCCTTGCTTGTGCTAGTTTGCATTTTATGTCCTGCTTACTTCTGCCATCGTTAGTTATTTTACTACCCAAGTAACAATATTCATCTACTTCCTTTAAGACTTCATTTCCTAATCTAATGTTTCCTACATCACCTGCCTTCATTCGACTGCACTCCATTACTTTTGTTTTGGACTTATTTATTTTCATCTGATACTTCTTACCCAAGACTTTATCCATACCATTCAGCAACTTCTCGGGATCTTCTGCAGTCTCAGATAAAATAACAATATCATCGGCAAATCTCAAGGTTTTGATGTCCCCTCCTTGGACTGTGATTCCCTTTCTAAATTTCTCTTTGATTTCTTTTACTGCCTGTTCTGTGTAAACATTGAAAAGGAGAGGGGACAAACTGCAGCCTTGCCTCACTCCTTTCTGGATTGCTGCTTCTTTTTCAAAGCCCTCGATTCTTATCACTGCAGACTGATTTTTATACAGATTGTAGACAATTCTTCGTTCTCGGTATCTGATCCCTATCATCTTCAAAATCATAAATAGCTTGGTCCAATCAACATTATCGAATGCCTTTTTTAGATCTACGAATGCCATGTACGTGGGCTTGTCCTTCTTGATTCGATCCTCTACGATCAGACGTAAAGTCAGGATTGCTTCACGTGTTCCTACATTTCTTCTGAAGCCAAATTGATCTTCTCCCAACTCAGCTTCAACTTGTTTTTCCATTCTTCTGTAAATAATACGTGTTAAAATTTTGCAGGCATGAGATACTAAACTAATGGTGCGGTAGTTTTCACACCTGTCAGCACCGGCTCTCTTGGGAATAGGTATAACAACATTCTGCCGAAAATCGGATGGGACTTCTGCTGTCTCATACATCTTGCACACTAAATGAAATAACCTTGCCATGCTGGTTTCTCCTAAGGCAGTCAGTAATTCAGAGGGAATGTCATCAATTCCAGGTGCCTTGTTCCTATTTAGGTCACTCACAGCTCTGTCAAACTCTGACCTCAAAATTTGGTCTCCCATTTCATCAGCATCAACAGCCTCTTCATGTTCCAGAACCAAATTACCTACATCTTCACCTTGATACAACTGTTGGATATGCTCCTGCCATATTTCTGCTTTGTCTTCTTTACCTAGAAGTGGCTTTCCATCTGAGCTCTTAATATTCATACACCTAGATTTCCTTTCTCCAAAGGTTTCCTTGATTTTCCTGTATGCAGCATCTACCTTTCCTACAACCATATAACCTTCGACATCCTTGCACTTCTCCTTCAGCCATTCTTCCTTAGCTTTCCTTTAATCGCCTGTATTCTTTTCTGCCCTCTTCATTTCTAGCATTCTTGTATTTTCGTCGTTCATCAGTCAGGTCTAGTATCTCCTGAGTTATCCACTGATTCTTAGTTGATCTTTTCTTCCTTCCTAACATTTCTTCAGCAGCCCTACTGACTTCATTTTTCATGACTCTCCACTCTTCCTCTACAGTGTTTCCTTCAGCCTTTTCATTTAGTCCTTGTGCAACACGTTCGTTGAAACAATCCCTCACACTCTTTTCTTTCAACTTGTCTAGATCCCATCCTTTTGCATTCTTTCCTTTCTTCAATTTCTTCAACTTCAGATGGCATTTCATGACCAACAAGTTGTGGTCAGAGTCCACGTCTGCTCCTGGGAAAGTTTTGCAATCCAACACCTGGTTTCTGAATCTCTGCCTAATCATAATGAAGTCTATTTGATACCTTCCAGTGTCTCCAGGTCTCGTCCACGTATAGAGCCGTCGTCTGTGGTGTTTGGACCAAGTATTGGCAAGGACTAAATTATGATCAGTGCAGAATTCAACCAGCCGACTTCCTCTTTCGTTCCTTTGTCCCAATCCAAATTCTCCTACTGTACTACCTCATCTTCCTTGGGCTACCACTGCATTCCAGTCTCCCATCACAATTAGATTCTCGTCACCTTTTACATATTGTATTAAATCTTCTATCTCCCCATATATTCTTTCTATTTCTTCATCATCCGCTGAACTAGTAGGCATATAAACCTGCACTATTGTGGTGGGCATTGGTTTGGTGTCTATCTTGACGACAATAATTCTTCACTATGCTGGTCGTAGTAGCTTACCCGCTGCCCTATTTTCTTATTCATTATTAAACCAACACCTGCATTTCCCCTGTTTGATTTTGTGTTGATAATTCGGTAGTCGCCCGACCAAAAATCTTGTTCTTCCTGCCAACGTACTTCACTTATACCAACTCCATCTAACTTTAGCCTATCCATCTCCTTTTTCAAATTCTCTAACCTACCACAACGATTCAAACTTCTAACATTCCACGCTCCGACTCGCAGAATGTCAGTATCCATCTTCCTGATGATCGCCCCCTCTCGTGTAGTCCCCACCCGGAGATCCGAATGGGGGACTAGTTTACCTCCGGAATATTTTACCCGGGAGGAAGCCATCATCAGTACACCATTCATACAGAGAGAGCTGCATGTCCTCGGGAGGTAGTTACGGCTGTAGTTTCCCGTTGCTTTCAGCCGTGTAGCAGTATCAACACAGCTAAGCCATGTTGAGTATTATTACAAGGCCGTATCAGTCAATCATCTAGACTGCCGCCCTTGCAATTACCGAAAGGCTGCTACCCCCCTTTCGATGAACCATTCGTTAGCCTGGTCTCTCAACAGATAACCATCCGATATGGTTGCACCTGCGGCTCGGCTATCTGCATCATTGGTACACGCAAGCCTCCCCACCGCGCCAAGGTCACATGGTTCGCAGAGGAGGCATTCTGGTGAAAGAAGAATTTGTAAGCTACGAAAAAGTAAAAGATGAGAAACATGAAATTCTAGGTGTAAGGCTCATTTCTAAAGATAATAGGCAACTTGATGTCTTTGGAGTGTACAGACCGGGAAAGGGTAGCGCTGAAACGGTTTCAGAATTATTTTATAAGATAATTAGCTGTGTGGGAAACGACATGGAAAGGAATTTGATTGTAGCGGGAGATCTGAATTTACCAAATGTCAATTGAGAAGAAATGCGAACGACAGGAAGCATGACCAACAAATGGCAAATAAGTTAATATGGGAAGGACAGCTGATTCAGAAAGAGGTGGAACCAACTAGAGTGAAAAATATCCTAGATGTGGTGCTGGTAAAACCAGATGAGCTCTATAGAGAAACCGAAGGAATAGATGGCATTAGTGATCATGAAGCTGTTTTTGTCGTAGTTAAAAATAATAGTGATAGTAGGGAAGGTCTTAAAAGTAGGACTGGTAGGCAGTACCATACGGCTGATAAAGCAGGCATGAGGCAGTTTCTAAAAAGTAATTATGATCGGTGGAAAACGGTAAATAAAAATGTAAACAGACTCTGGGATGGGTTTAAAGCAATTGTTGAGGAATGTGAAAACAGGTTTGTACCTTTAAAGGTGGTAAGGAATGATAAAGACCCACCTTATTATAATAGAGAAATAAAGAGACTAAGAAATAGAGTTAGAAACGGCTGTGGAAGTAAGGAGAAATTGAAGGAACTTACTAGAAAATTGAATCTAGCAAAGAGGGCAGCTAAGGATAACATGATGGCAAGCATAATTGGCAGTCATACAAATATTAGTGAAAAATAGAAGGGTATGTATAGGTATTTTAAGGCAGAAACAGGTTCCAAGAAGGATACTCCAGGAATAATTAATGAACATAAAGAGTGGGTATGTGAGGATCTTCAAAAGGCAGAAGTATTCAGTCAGCAGTATGTAAAGATTATTGGTTACAAGGATAATTTCTAGATAGAGGAGGAGACTAATGCTAAAGAAGTATTAAAATTTACATATGATAACAATGACATTTACAATAAGATACAAAAGTTGAAAACTAGAAAAGCGGCTGGAATTGATAAGATTTATGGGGATATACTAAAGACAATGGGTTGGAATATAGTACCATATCTGAAGTACTTATTTGATTATTGTTTGGTTGAAGGGGCTATACCAAATGAATGGAAAGTTGCTACAGTAGCCCCTGTGTATAAAGGAAAGGGTGATAGACATAAAGCTGAAAATTACAGGCCAGTAAGTTTGACATGCTTTGCATGTAAGCTTTGGGAAGGCATTCTTTCTGATTATATTAGATATGTTTGCGAAATTAATAACTGGTTCGATAGATGGCAGTTCGGATTTAGGAAAGGTTATTCCACTGAAGCTCAACTTGTAGGATTCCAACAAGATATAGCAGATATCTTAGATTCAGGAGGTCAAATGGACTGTATCGCGATTGACCTGTCTAAAGCATTTGATAGGGTTGATCATGGGAGACTACTGGCAAAAATGAGTGCAATTGGACTAGGCAAAAGAGTGACTGAATGGGTTGCCATATTTCTAGAAAATAGATCTCAGAGAATTATGGTAGGTGAAGCTTTATCTGACCCTGTAATAATTAAGAGGGGAATTCCTCAAGGCAGTATTATTAGACCTTGATGTTTTATATATATATATATATATATATATATAAATGATATGAGTAAAAAAGTGGAATTAGAGGTAAGGCTTTTTGCGGATAATGTTATTCTGTACAGAGTAATAAATAAGTTGCAAGATTGTGAGCAACTGCAACGTGACCTCGATAATGTTGTGAGATGGATAGCAGGCAATGGTATGTTGATAAACGGGGTTAAAAGTCAGGTTGTGAGTTTTACAAATAGGAAAAGTCTTCTCAGTTTTAATTACTGCGTTGATGGGGTGAAAGTTCTTTTGGGGATCATTGTAAGTATCTAGGTGTTAATATAATGAAAGATCTTCATTCTGGTAATCACATAAAATGGGATTGTAAATAACGGGCACAGATCTCTGCACATGGTTATGAGGTTGCTTAGGAGTTGTAGTAAGGATGTAAAGGAGAGGGCATATAAATCTCTGGTAAGACCTCAACTAGAGTATGGTTCCAGTGTATGGGAACCTCACCAGGATTATCTGATTCAAAAACTGGAAAAAATCCAAAGGAAAGCAGCTCGATTTGTTCAGGATGATTTGCAACAAAAGAGTAGCGTTACAAAAATGTTGCTGTTTGGGTTGGGAAAATTTGGGAGAAAGAAGACGAGCTGCTGGACTAAGTGGTATGTTCCGAGCTGTCAGCGGAGAGATGACGTTGAATGACATTAGTAGACGTATTTGAGTGGCGTCTTCAAAAGTAGGAAAGATCACAATATGAAGATAAAGTTGGAATCCTAGAGGACAAATTGGGTTCAAATATTCATTTATAGGAAGGGGAGTTAGGGATTGGAATAACTTACCAAGGGAGATGTTCAATAAATATCCAATTTCTTTGAAATCATGTTAGAAAAGGCTAGGAAAACAACAGGTAGGGAATCTGCCACCTGGGCGACTGCCCTAATTGCAGATGAGTATTGATTGATTATCATAAAGAAGACACGCACTCTACACGCTTTCACCGGCGTTGCCTAGTGTGGCGAGTTCCAGCTGCTGCCCTCTGGGTTCCTGTGGTGGAGGGATAACGTAGTTTCGCCACACCAGCGCCCCCCCCCCACGGGGTCGAGATAGTCACGGCTGAACGTAGTCCGGGAACCTAACTCTTCGGCCGGAGCGAGTTCTAGGTGCCAAGTCAGGGGAGTGTGGCGCACTTTAAGGTGCCGGTGATGCTGCGTCTGTGTCATTGTGCAGAGTGTTCTCTGGGCTGATGCGATAATCTTGAGTGGTATTTTGTCCAGGTAAGGGTGTGTTATCAGCCAGGAGGAAAGCAGGTTTTATGCGATCAATGCTGACGCGGACCGGCTTGCCTCTTATTTGCACAGTCAGTGTCCTATCACTTCGATCTAACACTCGATGTGGGCCAGTGTATGACGGATGTACGCGCCGCGGATCCGTGTCATCGCGTAGGTAGACATGAGTACAAGTGTTCAAGTCCCTGAAGATGAAAGTGGAGTGTTAATCATGCCGTGATGCTGGCAAAGGACGCAGTCGATTCATTTGTTGGCGGAGTCTGACTACGAAGCTTGAAGTGTCCCCGAGGCGGTTGTCTGTCGTGCCACAAAGCATTTCTCCTGGAAGTCGAATTGGTTCTCCGTAGACTAGCCCTGCCGAGGAAGGGCCAAGATCTTCTTTATGCGCACTTCGGATACCAAGTAAGACAATTGGTAAGGCTTGCAGCCAAGACATATCAGGATGGCGCATCATGGCTGCCTTGAGATGACGGTGGAAACGTTCTACCATTCCATTGGCACAAGGATGCCAGATGGTTGTTCTGGAGCGTCAGGTTCCGGTGAGAATCCCCAGATTTCGGAACAAATGGGATTCGAACTGTCTGCCTTGGTCGGTCGTGATAGGGTGTGGTGATCCAAAGCGAGAGCTACTAAAGCTTCAGCGACGTTTTTGGCTGTGATGCGTTCCAGTGGCCAGACTTCTGGCCAGTCGGGTGAATCGATCCTCTGCTGTCAGACAGTATCGGTAATTTTGAGCAGGAGGGAGTGGGCCGATGATGTCTAGATGGACGTGCTGGAAGCGAGCAGACGCCGGCGTAAAGTTGCCAATTGGAGCGTTGTTACGGCGCGTGATTTTCGAGCGTTGACATGCCTGGCAGGCTCGTGCCCATGTACGGCAGTCTTTTTGCATGTGGGGCCATACGAAGCGTTCTGATGCTAAACAGGCGGTCGCTCTGGCACCAGGATGACTTACACTGTGAAGAGAGTCAAAAGCTTGTCTGCGGAAAGGTGCAGTGATAAACGGTCCGAGTCGACGCGTTGAAGTGTCACAGAACAAAGTGATGTTCGTTCATGGTAACTACTATCGAAGCAAACTTAGTGGATTAAAATAATGTATTACTTCTTTTTCACCTTAAAATGCCTTCTATATGCCTCCCTTACGCTAAACTGAGGGAAGTAACTGTAGCTAACCCACTAATTTCAGGAGTGACAGTTGCCTGGCATACGGGATTTGTAATGCTCTGGTTGAGAGTCTTCCTCTTCCGCTTTTCCCACACCTGTTCGGTCGCATGTCGACTTGATCCTATTTTACGGGCGGATGCCCTTACTGACGTCAAAACTACATTGAGGGATGCAATAATTATTGCGTGTTTCTATGCTGTGTTGTCTGATTATGAAGAGCAAAGTTTTGGGAATTAATTAGACACGATTAAAATCCCGTCCAAACCGGGAATCGAACTCTGAACCGTTTGACACGAAAACCTCAACAATGAGCATTGAGCTAAGGATTCGTACACCATGACTTAGAGTATACGCGGTGAAAACGTTCGGACTACAGCACTGACAATAATTATTTATCCCGTGTTCATGTGAAACACTGCTTGGGTTCTACAGGACAGATTTCAGTGAATCAAGTAACACATCGTAAATTTAAAACAATAATGATTTTGCCGTCCACGATAGTGTCATAATTAATACTAATAAATGCTGCTTGTTTGATGGCCTTGTAGTTGTCGCAATCGTTTCAAAGATTTTAATGCTTGTGTCAGGAAACGGACTCCACGGTAATTACAGCACGCAGCTGGATCACCCTTCTTCTTGAAACCTGGGATTGTGCGACGTGTTACCCAGTGTATGGGGATGAGACCAGCATCCAGAATGCCATTGAAGAAGCTCTTTTGCCATTACATTGCGGAACTGTTTCATTCTTCGCTCTTCCAAAGATCTGTCGGAAGTTCGTCTGGTTGAAGAGCTTTCAGGACTTCATTTCTTTCTGCATTTTCTTATTTACTGATGGCTGTGGAATTCCTCCAGGAATTGAGCGACCCTCAGCAATTGGTGAATGTGTGAATTCAATATTCGACATCTCATCGAAGTACTCCAAGAAAAGAAATCTTCTTGCAGCGAAATGAATTATATATATTCGCCATTCTGATATGTGCATCTACAGTGTGTTTCTCTCATCGGTTGGCCGGCAGGCGCGCCCGACCTACCTATCTGCCTTCCGTTGACTCAGCGTTTCCCGTTACACAGCACGGGAATGCCGACACTTCGCAGTTCTGGTCCGTGCTTACAACGTGTATTAAGTGTTGTTCTCGAGTTGTGAAATGTTACTTCGGGGTATAATTCTCATAATGCCTTCACATGTGTACACGGTAGAGGAGAGGGTACTTATGTACGATACTTATGTGAAAACAGAGTCTTGCAGAGAAGTCGTTAGGCGATTTGTAACACAATTTTCAGGTGTACGCCCTCCACATAGAGACCGTGCGGAAACTCGTAAACTACACGGCCAGAAAAAAATGAGTACAACTGTTGTAACCAAGGTTGAGATTTACAAAACACAACTTTATTATTCGCTTTAAATGCAAAATACACTATTTACACAAATAAAAATGAAATTTAACTTGAAGCAAATGAATTAGGAATCTTGAGAAAGAGTCTATCTTTTGTACACTATATACAAGTTTACAGTATTTACATCCACTTCTATCTCGAAAAGATAGTCCTTGATATGAAAAGTCGATAGTCGAAAACTATCCGAAGTACTGACATAAATGTTTTGGAAATTCCTTCCTTGCTGAGTTCATAAAAGCAAGTTCAATGTTGGAAGAATTCTTACTTGGCGAAACCAAGGGAGCTTGCATTAATTAGGGAAATATAACGGTATGTAATAGTATGACTGGATATGGGCAGCGGAAGAGGAGCGGTGACCAGAGGTGAGACCTCGTACTGCCAGAAATTCAGTCCACCTGGTCGAAGCACATTTTCAAGAGGAGTAGCCTCCGTGCTCGACGTAGGGTGTATTCTGGAGCTGGACACCGGGGCAAGTGGGCATCTGGACAGGCTGGGAGTTCCTCTTTATAGTACACACACGACTGTTCAGGCACGCGCACTGAGGGCTGCGCGTCGAGGCTAGAAGAATGACACTTGGTGCGCGTGTAGCTGGCTGGCGGAGCGAGAAGGGAGCGCCGGACATACAACACCCTCCCCTCCTAAATACGCCGGTACGGCGTGAAACGGCGGCGGCGCTGGCGGCGGCTGCGATGCTGGGCCGGAGCTGCTGATGTCTCTGTTGGATTGTCCGGAGCTGGGACCGGGCGGAGTGGCGCTGTCTCGTCCTGAAAGGAACCCATTGTTATTAAATGGTCTAAAGCTCGTTCAGCAATAGATTTATCTGGCTGAGCAATAGAATCAATAGCTGGACATGGGCGGTAGCGCAGACGTATGTGGTCTTGATGGCGGCAGATACGTTTCTCCGTAGTCTGTATTTCGTAGAGACGATGACCCAAAGATCTGCAGATGACTCCAGGTATCCAGAGTGGGTTTGACCTGAATGTCCGGGTGTAGACCTTGTCGTTGACTGAGAACTTCGTTGGTGAGGTCTGAGACTGGGCCGGAATAGGCTGCAACAGAGAAAGTAAAGTTCTGTGAGGTCGTCCATGGAGCTTCTGTGCAGGAGTGATATTATCAGCGCCGGGCAGAGTTCTGTAGTTGCTTAAGAGTTGGAGCAATGCTTGGTCTTTAGTTAAGCCTGAAGAGACAGCTTTTTTCATACTTCTCTTAAATGTTTGTACAAAGCGTTCAGCTTCACCATTAGATTGAGGGTGAAAAGGCGGTGCTAGGATATGACGAATGCCATTATATGTACAAAATTTCTTAAAAGCAGTAGCTGTAAATTGAGGTCCGTTGTCCGAAATGAGGACTTGAGGTAAGCCTTCTGTAGTAAATATCTTCTGTAGAGCACGAATGGTAGCTTCGGTCGTAGGAGTCGAATGCATATCCACTACATATGGAAAGTGCGATAGTGAGTCGATGACTATAAACCACATGGAATTGAGGAAAGGACCTGCGAAATCGATGTGAACTCGTTCCCATGGAGTAGTAGCAGGAGGCCATGAAGCTAGATCAGAAGACGGGGCGTTCTGATTCAGTTGACATTGTTCACAATGACGGATGAGCTTTTCGATGGCGGCATCAATACCGGGCCAGTAGCAGTGTTGACGTGCTAGTTGCTTCCTTCGGGATATACCCCAATGGCTTTGGTGTAATAATTCGAGAACTTGTTTCTGTAGGCTAAGTGGGATAACCACTCGGAAGATGGTGCCTGCTTCTAGGAGTACGACTCCAGCACGAGTCGTGAGACGATGCTGCATACGATGATAAGGTGCAAGGTGGGAGGGAAGATTGCTCTGAAGAGGCCAACCGTTGCGGATGTAAGTACGCACAGTAGCAAGTGTACTATCCTTATCCGTAGCTTGAGCTATGCAGGTAGCATCAATAGGAAAACTGGAGACAGTATCTTCAAGTTCTATGTCCAACTGAAGACATTCAGATTCTTGAGAATCGAAGGCAGTATCAGGACCAACTGGTAAGCGTGAGAGGGCATCAGCATTACAATGCTGGGATGTGGCTCGATAGACAATCTGATAGGAATAATCAGAAAGGAACATGGACCATCTTTGAAGCTTTCTGAGGGAATTCTCAGGGATCTTATTACCAGGATGGAATAAGTGTACGAGAGGCTTATGATCAGTAATGATCAGGAAATGGTTGCCATAGAGATATTCATTGAAACGGCGAATACCAAAGATGATGGCTAAAGCTTCTTTCTCTATCTGCGAGTATCGACGTTGATGGTCATTAAGTGTTTTCGAAGCGAAAGCGATGGGGCGTTCCCGTCCATGACGATCCTTCTGGGAGAGAACGGCACCGACACCGTAGTCTGAAGCGTCAGTAGCTAGCGTGATGAGCTTGTCGGGCTGAAAATGAGTGAGTTGTATAGCTTGAATTAAGGCGTTGTTGATGGTTTTCCATGCCTGTTGGCATTGCGGAGTCCATTGAAATTAAACACCTTTTTTACGTAGAGCGTTTAATGGAGCTGCCACTGTAGCGAAGCGGGGAATGAACTTATTATAGTAGTTCGCTTTGCCTATGAAGGACTGGAGCTGCTTGAGGTTCTGAGGTGCTGGCATGTTGACGATAGCTGAGACATTCTGTGCACTAGGGCGAATTCCAGTCTTATCAAGGATATGTCCTAGGTAGTGAACTTGAGGCTGAAAGAATGTACATTTAGCGAGATTCGCTCGTAGGCCATTGTCTTTCAATTTCTGTAGAAGGAGGCGTAGATTGTTTAGATGTTCCTGATGATCTTTTCCCGTAACAATAATATCATCCAGGTAGTTAGCACAACCGGGAATGGAGGCAGTGAGTTGAGCTAAATAGCGCTGAAAAATAGCAGCTGAGGATGAAACACCGAATGGGAGCCGCTGGAGCTGGAGCAGTCCGAGAGGAGTGTTGAGTGTTAGAAATTTCTTAGAGTCTTCGTCTAAAAGTAGCTGGAGATATGCTTCTTTAAGATCAACTCGAGAGAAGAATTGTCCACCAGCGAGACGACGGAATAAGTCTTCTGGACGTGGAATAGGAAAGATATCTGTGTCGAGTTGTGCGTTGACTGTAGATCTAAAATCGCCACAAAGTCGAACATTACCATCAGGTTTCTTGATTACCACTAGTGGAGTAGCCCATTGACTAGAAGTAACTGGTACCACAATTCCAGTTTGTATCCACCTGTCTAATTCTTTCGTGACCAGGTCTTGAAGTGCTAGGGGTACTGGACGTGCTTTGAGGAAGCGAGGCTTAGCTCCGGATTTCAGCTGTATGTGAGCTGTATAGTCTTTTGCTGTTCCGAGCTGAGAGTCGAAGACTTCAGGAAACTGCTTTAGGAGATCGGTAACGTCAGAAGTAGGATGCAATGTAGATACAACGTTAATGTTGTCATGTATCTGGAAACCAAATAAGTTAAATAGATCCATGCCCATAATGTTGGATGCAGTGTAGTTGTTAACTACGAGAAGAGGAATGGCCTTCTGAATTCCTTTATAACTAGCCTGAAGCTGGATTTGACCTTTAATGTCAATTTTCCTTTTGTTAAACGTCACAAGCTGGATGTCAGCTGGAGAGCATGAAGGGGAACCTAAGTCATGGTAGGTAGCCAGATTAATAATAGAGACAGGTGATCCAGTGTCTAATTGAAAATCGACAGATCGAGTAGAGAATGAGAGAGGAACGATGATCTTGTGAGAATTCCTTGTGGGCAGAATAAGATTGATCTGATCAACTTCCATGTCTTGGCGGGGCTGTATATGCTTCGGGCGTGCTGCAGGAGTCTTAGCAGGGCGGAGCGAACTCCGACATACAGTCTTAATGTGTCCAAGTTTATTACATCGTTCACAAGTGGCTTTGAAAAAACGACAGTCACGACGTTCATGATGCTTGAAACAGCCTCGGCAGGAAGGCAGGAGTTTCGAGGTGCTTTTAGAATTGGGCTTCCTTGTAGCATTACGAGAGGGAACCTGGCGAGAATGCTTGGTAGAGAGCGCCTTATCTGGACGGTTCACTGTAGCAGAGGACTTGCGGGCCTGAGTCGAGACTTGAGCAACTTCGTGTGGAGAAGCTTTGGCTGCGGCAGTCTTGGTAGTAAGCTCATAAACCGTAGCAATACGCTGGACGTCTTCTAAAGAAGGGTTACTCTGCTTGACAGCGTCAAAACGTATCTTGTCCTCAGGAGTATGTAAAATTACCATGTCCCGAATGAGAGAATCAGTGTAGGGTGAACCACAACCGTCCTTGGAGCATATGAACTGGCAGGGTTTAGCTAGACCACGCAATTCAGTTATCCATTCAGTATGTGTCTGATGGGGTTGCTTTCTGCTCTGAAAAAATTTATAGCGAGCAGCCACTATGTGAGGAGCTTTGGCATAATGTTCAGTGAGACGGGCCAGGAGCTGTGCGAATGGTACCTCAGAAAGGTTTTTTTCTGGACCTAATTTACGTAGTAATTCACACGTAGCATTGCCAACTGAACTAAGAAATAGTGCTCGGCGGCGTTGATCATCTGTGACAGAATGGCAGATGAAATGCTGTTGTAAGCGTGCTAAATAAACTGACCATTCTTCCTTAGCCGGATCAAAAGCAGAGAACGGAGGAATAGCTGATGGCTGTGTAGTGACAGAAATAGCTTGAATAGCCTGAATTAATGCTGCCTGTTGTTGTTGCATAAACTGTTGTTGTTGCTGCTGTAAGGCTTGGAATACCGTAGCGAGTTGCTCAGCTGTAGCCATTGCGAGATGCGTGCAATAAAGAGCAAGGAGAGCTGTGTGTCAGAACTGGTTGTAGGCGCGACCTGGACCGGTATATGCTGGGAGTGAGAGAGAGAGCAAGCAAACACGCTGGAGCGTGCCACACAGGTGGAGCGCACGTCAGAGAGCTGTGGAATGTCTGTTGAGTGGGCGACACACTGGGCACTGATTGACTTCGTCGCCAATGTCTAAGTGTATGAGGGCACTGAGTTTGCTGTACCTCGTTGTGAAGGAGTGGATGAATAGCAAGTTATTATCTTGTCGCCACAGAGTTGGTGACTGGGGCCGATGAATTGGAGTGTTTGTTGCGTTCCTTTTTTTTTTTTTTACTTCGTCGCCATAGAGTTGTGTTGTAACCAAGGTTGAGATTTACAAAACACAACTTTATTATTCGCTTCAAATGCAAAATACACTATTTACACAAATAAAAATGAAATTTAACTTGAAGCAAATGAATTAGGAATCTTGAGAAAGAGTCTATCTTTTGTACACTATATACAAGTTTACAGTATTTACATCCACTTCTATCTCGAAAAGATAGTCCTTGATATGAAAAGTTGATAGTCGAAAACTATCCGAAGTACTGACATAAATGTTTTGGAAATTCCTTCCTTGCTGAGTTCATAAAAGCAAGTTCAATGTTGGAAGAATTCTTACTTGGCGAAACCAAGGGAGCTTGCATTAATTAGGGAAATATAACGGTATGTAATAGTATGACTGGATATGGGCAGCGGAAGAGGAGCGGTGACCAGAGGTGAGACCTCGTACTGCCAGAAATTCAGTCCACCTGGTCGAAGCACATTTTCAAGAGGAGTAGCCTCCGTGCTCGACGTAGGGTGTATTCTGGAGCTGGACACCGGGGCAAGTGGGCATCTGGACAGGCTGGGAGTTCCTCTTTATAGTACACACACGACTGTTCAGGCACGCGCACTGAGGGCTGCGCGTCGAGGCTAGAAGAATGACACTTGGTGCGCGTGTAGCTGGCTGGCGGAGCGAGAAGGGAGCGCCGGACATACAACAACAACCTCTTAGAGTGTTCCAATTCGCTCAAGATTTATTGTTGAAACAGTGCATATAGAGTACATGAAATAACTACATTTTCAGATCAATAGCTCAGGCGGTACTGAGGTACCAGGTGTCGAACCATGCTGAAACACCCATATTAGTACGTAGTGTATCCTCCACAGGTGGCAATGCAGGCGCTGATTCTGGCATCCATTCGATCATACAGATGGCGAATACCGTCTTGGGATACATTACTCCACGCCTGTTCGACCTGTTCACGTAGTTCTGCAAGAGTTGTGGGTTGACGAGTCGCACGTGTCAGTGCTCGATGGGAGACAAGTCCGGAGATCGTGCTGGCCAGGGAAGGTGCTGCATGTCTTGCAGAGCAAGTTGAGTTTCACGCGTAGTGTATAGGCGAGGTTTATCCTGTTGGAACAACACATCACCTTCCTGTTGCAAGAATGGCGAAAGAACGGATCTTACAACATTCTGCACGTACCGAGCACTGGTCAGCGTTGTCTCCATAAATACCAAAGGTGAACGACAGTTGTACCTTATTGCACCTCAGACCGTAAGGCCTGGGCGTGGGGCCAGTGTGTATTGGGCGAATGCACTCTACGAGACAGCGCTCGCCAGGTCAACAACCATCACTTGCGTGCTGGCAGGATCTACTTTCATCTCTGAAGACCACGGCCCGCCATTCCATCTTCCAAATGATCCTCTGACAGCACCAGTCGAGCCGTGCACGTCGATGCTGTGGCGTGAGTGGAAGATGGGCTAGAGTAGTCCCACTGCTAGTAACCGGTTGGCAACAGTTCGTGTTGACACTTCTGGGTTCACAAACCCTCTTATCTGTGCTGTGGTAGTTGTACGATCCGCCACTGCTGCCCTTGGCGGACGTCTGTCCAGAACCTCGTCTACGGATGTGAGAATGTTCATGTGACCAGCATCGCAGCACGTCCAACTTGTGTGGCAATTCCCGCGTCACTCGGAAGACCACAATCTGACCCCTGGCATGGCGCCTGTTTGCTTCACACGGCGCCGTATGGCGCTCGGGCAGCTACGTCACTACGCTATCTGTTGACGCACGACGTTGAAACTATTATCAGCACATCGACTATCCCCCAGGTGGCAACTGGCGTCATCGGGTCAAAATTGATGTCGTCTTTCCAGGTGTACTTTTTTCCGGCAATGTAATTGAGAGGAGCAGGTTCTTTACTCGGTAAGAAGCGAAGTGTTGAAAAACGTGTACTTAACGACGAAAACTAAAAGAAATCGCAGAAAGATGAACATACGCCTACAAAGTCCCTAAGAAAACTTGGACAAGAGGCCGAGGTTTGGAAGACTCAGCATGGCGGAGCACGAAAATGTTAAAATCCGGAGAGAAGCAAGCTCAATTACGGAAGAGGAACTTTATGCGTATGAATCTGAGTTCCCTAAGGCGATGCCAGAAATGTATACATGCAGGAGGAGAACATTTCTAACATCTCCTGTCATGAGGTAAGAGCTTATTTTGATTGTTATCTCATGTCATGCACGGATAAAGTGAGCGAAGTGCTGTGGAGCGGGAAGTGATGAGTCAACGGGACGCAGATAAGCTGGGCGCGCCTGGCGGCCGAACGATGAGAGAAACTCACTGTATAAGCACAAGCTAACACTCTCGCAGCTGACTTCTAGATATACCCTTGGTAGAGATATAATCGGGTGAGGTGAAATTTCGGATCCTTGGTCTTTCCCGATAAAATGCCTCTCATTCACCGAGGTGAGATTGTCAATTTTTCACGTAGCAACATTAATATCATGTACTGGTACAAGAATAAAGTCTTATTGACAGCTTTGAACATTTCTCGTATAGAGAGCGATATCAAACACATGACGACGGTTATGTAGTAAGTTTCCTCTTCATTTATTCGTACAACAATGAAAGATGTAATACATTAGTTGGAATCCGCTGATCACGTTCTTTTCAAGTTCTTTTCCACATAGTGATTTCTAATGTCAGAGACAGGCTTACGCTAGTCTATATAAATAAAATTTTTAGGGGGTCCGCTGTCTGTAATTTCGTTTATTTTGTCAAATTTACAGATATTTATCCGTTTTATGCCAACTCAAAACCGTATCAGTGGTTTTTAGCTTTAGTGTCTGTTTGTCCGGCTGTTCCACCATCACAGCGAACCGTCTTGATAGATCTCGACCAAACTTCATACTTAGAGCATGCTCATGCAGGGGTAGGTTTGGATATGCAGATAATTTAAAAATAGCTGAACAGACCGGCAGTTTATACAAAAACAAGAACTGTGTTTTATACTATTGATTTTCTGTAAATGAAATGTCGTATGGCTTTTAGTGCCGGGTTATCCCAGGACGGGTTCGGCTCGCCAGGTGCAGGTCTTTCTATTTGACGTCCGTAGGCGACCTGCGCGTCGCGATGAGGATGAAATGATGATGAAGACAACACATACACCCAGCCCACGTGCCGTAGGAATTAGCTAATTAAGGTTAAAATCCCCGACCCGGCCGGGAATCGAACCCGGGACCCTCTGAACCGAAGCCAGTACGCTGACCGTTCAGCCAACGAGTCGGACGGTGAAATCCGAAGACAGTATGTGAAACTTCTCTTCATTTCAAACAACTTTTCTTATGAACATAATTCTGCTTACTCTTCAAATGACGAAGAAAATTACTATTTTCTGCGGGTTTCATGCTCTGCATTGAGTGACCGACAGCGAACCTTCCGGTTACCATGACAACGTCTCTAGCTGTTCGCCAGCAGGGAAGTGACGTAATGCCCTTTTCGTCATAATTCCTGTAAACTCGCCGTTTCGTTGGTTAGAAGGCCAGAGTGACGTCAAGCTGCCATTCTTCGGGATATTTGCGGGATACCGCTGGGGGTTACAATCATCTTCGAATAGTACTAAGGGAGGCTGTATGCGGACTGTAGGCCGTTACTTCGCACCTTGAGGTGTTTTTTTGGCATTTGCTATAAAATTTACTGAAATTCTCTTCTACTTCCGTTTTCTCCTTTTATTCATTGCCACTGCCTTGGCTCAGGCTTAAATAGTAATAACATAAGATATCTTCTTATCTAAGAATCCCTGCGCCTAAATTTCTCTTCTGTTACATCTGTCATAAATCCGTAACCCATATCATCGCAATTTAGTGAGGGACATTTCATTTCTACACTACAACCACTTCGTTTTTTACCTTTAGATAGAGCTGCATTTCTCGCTTATAATCAAAACAACCGAACTCGATTTTGACTGGCATTAGGAAAAGGGGCCTGTCTTTATAATGAAAACTCCACATCTCCATTGTGAATGGCAGTAGGCAAGTGAGCCTGCTTTTATAATAGAAACTTCTGAACTCGATTTTGAATTGCGGTAAGTATCGTGGCCTGCCATTTGCATCAAAACTTCCCAACGCGCACCTTAAATCTCAAACAACGTATGGGGTCCTCCCAGTGGTGTTTCTCGGATAACGGTAAGAGACGTGCAATTGAATGTAACGTAACTCACTGTGTGTACAGCACTTTACGTACAAATCCGTACACAATGTGGAATACCGTAGCGAAGCAGGGCACATTTACCAGTACAGAATAAATCGATTGATTTCTTAGATATAAACCGACTGTACACCACGACTGCTATTATAAAGTTAAGTAAAGAACAGTATATCCCTTGATCTTTCACCTGAAGAATAAATCTCGAAACAGCGACGGTGTAAGCCGTGACGACTTGGAGTCGGCCAATTACAGCCCGTGTCCAGCGGAAACTGTCCGCCATTTCTCCAGAACTTGAGCATAAGTGCTCTTGTTCGCCTGGAAGGAGAGAAGAAAAGGGAGAGATGGAGGGGAAGTGTGGTATTAGCAGAAAAAAGAGGAGGGCGGGCCACATCAATATACTCTCTCTGGAACACTCAAGCCTCCGTTGATCTGTGGCCCCACAGCCTTTCCACTCCATTTCCCGGATTATAACAATGACTACAGCTCCTTGCGGTTCGCTCCACACTCGAGACTGACTTTATCTTGACTGGAATTCTAAGTGCATTTCTTATTAACATGTGCTCGTATACACACGGTACGCTGATCTAATCCGCCGCTCTCATTCCTAGTGTAGATAAGTCATTTATGTTTCTATAGAAACCCCTAACCTGCAGTTTCAGAGCATTTTTTGTAATCTAAAATGTGTTTTGATACACGCGTTATTTTCCTTAGTATTATTTATCTATGGCCCGCCTCTGTGGTCTAGTGGCTAGTGTGATTAGCTGCCACCCCCGGAGGCCCGGATTCGAATCCCGGCTCTGCTACGAAATTTGAAAAGTGGTAGGAGGGCTGGAACGGGGTCCACTCAGCCTCGGGAGGTCAACTGAGTAGAGGTGGCTTCGATTCCCACCTCAGCCATCCTGGAAGTGGTTTTCCGTGGTTTCCCACTTCTCCTCCAGGTAAATGCCGGGATGGTACCTAATTTGAGGCCACGGCCGCTTCCTTCCCTCTTCATTGTCTATCCCTTCCAATCTTCCCATCCCCCACCAAGGCCCCTATTCACCATAGCAAGTGAGGCCACCTGGGAGAGGTACTTGTCCTCCTCCCTAGTTGTACCCTCCGACCCAATGCATCACGCTCCAGGACACTGCCCTTGAGGCGGTAGAGGTGGGATCCCTCGCTGAGTCCGAGGGAAAAACCAACCCTGGAGAGTAAGCAGATTAAGAAAGAAAGAATTATTTATCTATTACTACATTGTTGGCCGACGGCGGTAGCCGTGTTGAAACACCGGAACCTGTGAGATCCCCGAAGTTAAGCAACAGTTGGCGTGGTCAAAATTTGGATGGGTTGCCACGCGCTGTTGGTTGGGGGTAAGGGAATGGAGGAGCGGAAAGGAACTGGCACACCTCTGCGGAGGTTCGGATCAGCCTTTTGGCAGAATACACCCTTACCTTACCTTACTATATTGTTGTACGTTGGGTATTCAGCCCGAAGGCTGGTTTGATCCTCCACTGTTCCATCAACAGCTGTCAAATAGCCTAGGCATCACTGTAGAGGCATACCAGAGAAATGAGGAGTGAGGTGGTGTGCCGTTGCTTTCCTCACCGAGCCAGAAATTGCTATTATATATCCGTCTGTCAAGCCCACTGAAATGCATACACCGACCCTATGAGTGATATTTGCACACCATTCATAGCAGGGACTGGCTGCATACGGAATGGTATTACTAGCATCACTCATACCTCGGTCACTTTCATATTGTCAAAGCCAAGGATGAGACTGAGAGAGGTCAATGAAGGTAACTCTAGCCCATACCAGAAGACATAGTGCACTGAGAACACTACATGTCACCAGCGAAGCTAAATTACTACATTAAAAATTACAATTAAATGTATCAACTATTTCAAATGAATATGTAAATTGTCATTTTAAATGTTGAAAACATGTCTTAGCTGACAAAGTAGGGTCCCCATACCACGAAAAACGTAAAATAGAGCAATTTCCTCAATTGTGCGGAAAGTTGAACGGCTAAATGTTTCAAATTGTGAGTCCTGGAGAGCTCCATCAAATTTTAAACAATCGAAAATCATTCTGGCCTAATTCAGTTCCGGAAAAACTCTAAAATCGCTTGTTTCTTTACCCGTTTTCTTTGTGATTCAAATCCTGGCCAAATTAAGTTATTTACATAATTCTTTCTGTAATGTGTTCCTTGGTTCAATACCCTCAGGAGGTTTTTTTTCTATTTTTTGAAAAATGTCCACTCTGGTGAAACTCTGCATTCACTCACATTAGCGCTCGTAGCGGTAGTAAAAGGCAAACGGTTAATATAATCGACCGGATAACGATGAACAAGAAAAGGATTCTAATTTTTAGGAATAATAAATATATATTCTCGCACTTTATAATATTTTATTTACCTAAAATTCGTAGCTCATATCCCCAGGATGTTTTCAACGTTGAGTTGCTTGCCTGAAGGGCTACAACTGTGGAATTCTAACTTTCTTTATTTATTTATTTATTTATTTATTTATTTATTTATTTATTTATTTACTTATTTATTTATTTCGTCCTAGACGTTAACACAGTTATATAGTCCAGGACAAACATGAATCTCACCCTCCCTAAGTTGCATTAGTGCTTACTTTACTGTCATCAGTCTTTACAGAGTTATCCTACAATTACAACATATATTTTCAATGAATGAATTCACATGGAATTTAATAATGTAATAAAGCAATAATAATAACAAAATTAAGGGAAAAATAATAACAAAATGACAATGCAACAACTTTTCTATTGCTATATCTATATATTAAAGGAGTTTACTAAAAACAGCTTTGTCCGTTCTACTGGAACTATTTGCTTCGTTAATTTATTATTCTCACCAGAATTACCTGCCGATGAATCACGAGACATTGACAAATCTATAAGTTCAGAGAACTTTGAATAATCCTAAAATTAAATCCCTAAATGCCCACTCCAATATCAATCAAATAAATCAATCAATCAACACTCATCTGCATTAATTTTAGGGCAGTCGCCCAGGTGGCAGATTCCTTATTTGTTGTTTTCCTAGCCTTTTTTTAAATTATTGCAAAGAATTTGTAAATTTATTGATCATCTCCCTTGGTAAGTTACCGTATTCCAATCCCCAACTCCCCTTCCTATAAACGAATATTTACCCCAATTTTTTCTCTTCGATTCCAACTTTAATGTTCAACTTTTAAAGAGACCACTCAAACTTATTCGTGTACTAATGTCATTCGACACCATCTCTCTACTGACAACTCGTAACATACCACATAGCCGAGCAGCTCGTCTTCTTTCTCCCAAGTCTTCCCAACCCAAACTTTACATTTTCGTAACGCTACTCGTTTGTCGAAAATCGCCCAGAACAAATCAAGTTGCTTTTGTTTATGTTTTCCAGTTCTTGAATCAAGTAATCCTGGTGACTGTCCCATACACTGCCCTCTCCTTTACATCCTTACTACACCCCCAAATACCCTCATAACCATGGGCAGAGACTTGCACCCTTTATTTACAGTCTCATTTATATTATTACCCCAATGAAAAGCTTTCCTTATATTAACACCTAGGTAATACAGTGATCCCCATAAGGAACTTTCACCCCATCAACCCAGTTATTAAGACTGAGAGGACTTTTCCTATTTGTGAAATCCACAACCTGACTTTTAACCCCTTTTATCATCTGTTCATCTCACAACATTGTCGAGGTAATTTTGCAGTTGCTCACAATCTTGTAAGTTATTTATTACTCTATACAGAATAACATCATCCGGTGAAAGCCTTATCTCTAAACACAAAGGTTCAGTAGTACTGCCTTGAGGAATTCCCCTCTTAAAGACTGCAGGCCAGAATAAGCTTCACCTACTCTAATTCTCTGAGTTAATTGCAGGCGAAGGCTTACCCTAGCCCGCAATACCTTCTGGACTTAGCAGGTTGCTAAGCGACTAGCATTTTCATTAATATTCTGATATATTAGTAATGTCATTGCGAGCAGCCATTACTACCTCTCGAGCAGGAGAGTCTACACTTCCTCTGATCATGGAAGAATGCTATTCTCTAATCTTAGCCTACAATGAATACAAAGCCTGCCCAATAGCCACTCATAGCTGTCCGCCTTGTGGATGCTATATTTGCCGCTAGAGGCGCTGCAATTCAACCTCACATGAACACCTCGGTTGGCGGTATATCTACACGTTGTATGCTTACTGGTGACGTCTACTACGAAAGTTGAATGTTAATACCGATAGAAATAATGAAACTCAATAATGATTTTGTTTAGTTCGAATCATTGGCTGAATGGTCAGCATTGAGGCCTTCGGTTCAGAAGGTCCCGGATTCGATTGCCGGCCAAATGGGTGATTATACTCACGTCTAATTAATTCTTCTGGCTCGGGGACTGGTGTTTGTGCTTGTTCCAACACTTCTCCTTTCATATTCAGACAACACACTACACTTCCAACCAGCACAGGAACTTGATATAGTGATTACTAGACCTCGGACATTTAATATGCATTATTTAAAATACCATGTTTATTTTGCTCAATTGATTATAATTCGTTACGGGGAAATATAAAACAAGTTTCCCTCTCATCTTTGCTGCAAACGTCACAGAATATAATTTTACCATCCAATGTGAAATGGGGAAACTCTTGTAAATTGAGGACGACTCGGAACCTGACACTTTCGGCTTAATCCACACATTGACCAAACGGGAAAAATGTATTGTTAAAATACGTCAATTATATTATAATGGTGTACTGCTGTGTACCGTTTTTTAAACAAGGCTCTAGAAATAAAGTTTTCCATGAATTCCCTTGCCAAGAGCCAACTAGGGAATTGTGGATTAAAGCAATAAACAGACAGTGTATGGTACAGAAAATACGCAGACCCTGTGACGGCAAACATTAGGTTACTTATTATTATTGCTCCTGTTCTGATAATAATAATGTCCTTATTCTGTTGTGTAGGTGGTACCAAGTACCAAGGGTAAGTTATGGAACACTAGTGACCGCTCCGTCGAGTGCTGCAATGGCATATATTGGAGGGTACTTGGTAAGAGTTGTCGAAGACCACATGCCATGTCAAGAGTGTGTTGATAAAATTAGTAGTATCCAGAGTCCATCTTCACTAACGTCATTAATAAAAATCAAAGCAGAGGTGGTCTCACGTCTCAGGTATCCAAAGCCAAGTTTTGTTTCACTGCTGATGAAACTGAGGCAAATAAGGGACGAAATGTTATCGGTAACGCTGGACAGTCCAAAAATAGCACAAACATTAACCGAAATACTGTTGCCACGTGTTGCTAAAAATCCTATTCTACGGTGTGGGAAAAGTGATCATCCTGAGGAACTAAGCAGAATAATACTGCAGAAGTATCTACGCCCCTCTGTCACTAACTACGCTAATGGCATGACAGATGAGTATCGCCGAGAATACTTCTTGAGAAGAAAAACGATTTATGAGGAGAAAATATCAAGGAAAATGGTTAAAGTCGTTCATTTTCACTGAAAATCTAAAGTGCGGTATTAAAAATATCTAGTGTAGACCTTATGTCCTTTTAAATGCCAGACACATATTTCGACAGTTATGTGTGTTATCTGAAATGAAAATCCACAGCTAGGGGTAAAAGGTGAACATTTATTATTTTCTACTTCATTCGGATCAGTAACGTATATAATATACAGGAAGTGTAGTGTAGAGGTAAATTTGTGCTAGTTTCAACTCCCGTTATCAATGCTAGTGAGTGCTGATGTGAGGTGGTATACTAGCGCTGCAGTGGTCAAGACCCGCACTGCCAGGCGAACACTGTTTCTGAAGGGTGCACTGCGAATGAGCAGGCTTTGTATTCCTTGTAGGCTAAGCTCTAATATATACTCTTACCTTCCCCAGCTTCAAACTATAGTCAACAGATGGCAGAATGTTCCTAATAACTTACAAGCTGCTAATATGAAATAGTCGACGTACGTACAGACGGGAAGGTATCGAGTCAATTAGACTTCTGTATGACCAATAATGCCCGTCTGATGGCCAGCATCCCTAAGGCGCTAAAGTCTCAAAGGTCTGACACCAAAGTTAGCCGGTTCGAGTTCCGTTGGTCGAAAAAAATGTCGCCATCAGAATGCTGGCCGGCAGGGTAGGGGAGGTGGTGATATACAATCTCTAATGACTAGATTGCGCGTTAAAAGTCTGGATTAAATTCCAAACCTCTCTCATATGGAGCGAGGTCATATGACGCTGTTGATGGTGATTCGTACGTCAGATGGGGACGTTAAGCCTTGAGCAGACCCCTTAGTGCTATTCGACAGGAGTAGGCTACGTGCCGGCACCGAATTTCACCCTCTCCCTACCTAGTATCTATACCACGTCATTGATTTCATGTCATTAATTCCTCTGATGAGGTTGACGTCAGGAAGGGTATCCCATCGTAAAAACCCGCCACGAGAGCCTCTGTACAGTCATTTGACCGGGTCAGTAATGGAATGAATGAAGCGGCGAGGACAGGAATTGTGCCGGTTGCGGAAGCCTGTGGCAATCTTCTGGGGCAATAATTAATTACTGACAGATGGGATTTCATTTCATTAGTCACACGAACTTTTCTCCTGCACAGTTCTATCTCCTACTTTGCGTTAGTAAGGAGCTTCTTTTTTTGTGTGTCCGTGGTGGTGGTGATTATTGTTTTAAGAGGAAGTACAACTAGGCAACCATCATCTATATACCACTAATCAGAGAGAAAATATGGAAGGGGTCGGATACTTCGAAAAATTAAGGTATTGGCCAAAGAAAGACAAGGGCCACGAATGGCATGAAAATGAAAGAGTCCCTAGGCCTCCATACGTAATACCGTCGGGGACTGAAAAGAACAAGCGTTGACCAAGAGAGGTCGGATAGGATAGATGAAAGTGAGGAGCCTGGTACAAGTAAGTGGAAGCAATGCCAAGACTCAGCTGGGGGCTCCGTGGTCGTCAACCCACACTCCAAAGTTCAGAGCCACTGAGGCCCTTTTTAGTAGCCTCTTACGACAGACAAGGGATACCGTGGGTGTTATTCTACCGCCCCCACCCACAGGAGGAATTTTTTTGGTGTCAGAATGTTTCCATCAGTTTGAGAAAGACAGTGACAATATCCGTATCACTTTTCATGTCCCATCTTCCGACTTGGTCACAAATAGGCCGACGTTGGCAGTTGATAATCGAGCCGCACTGAGAATTAACAGTAACCAGTTTGGGCTATGCCGAAGATTTGGACTTAATGGCAGACTATGCTGAAAGCGTGAAGCGTAATATCTTGGAACGTGAAAATAGGTGCAACATCCCAAAGTCTTAACGTGAAGTCAGTTGGGGAAAAAACTTAAGTGGACTGAATATCAGGTAGGGAATACAAAACTCCAACAGGTAGTTATCAGTCAATCAGTGCCGTCGCCCAGGTGGTAGATTCCCTAACATATCTCTACCCAGTCTGTTCTTAAATGATTTCAAATAAATCGGAAATTTATCAAACATTTCGGTTGGTAAATTATTCCAATCATTAACCTCGGTCCATATTCAGTGGCCTTTGTTTCATATTTTTATATTATAGACGTGTATTTGGTATTTTGCCGTGTCAAGGAAACAAGGTGAAACTCTTTACGTTCCTCAGAGAACTTTGCTTCGCGTCTTCAGTAGAAAATCTCGAGGAAAACTTCTCTCTCCTGGAATGAGGACATTTCCAGAAGAAAGTGGTGAACAAAATTCCTTTAGTCCTCAGATTGTGAAGATTCTCAAGTCTCTGTACTCATCCTCACTTGAAGTTGCAATAATATCCAACAGTACACCCATAAATGCTTCAAAATCCTCAAACATGTAAGACAATTACTCAAAAAGTATAAAATAGTCTGATAAATTTCATAAAATGACCAAATAATGAGGTATAACTTTAGAAAATGATATGAAAATACAAAATGGCAAAAAATGGCAAAAAATGGCCTAATAAATTAGCATTCCTAGGCTGTGGGAACTATGATCAGCATTTCTGTACAAGTTAGCAATGTCTGCTGTGAAGTAATTAAAGATGACATGTAATCTACATCCTAGCACTGACTCACCGAGCAAAACATGTCACCTATTGCACATGCGCAGATGGATCGTTAAACCTGTACAGATGGCGCAGCAAACGCGTCCCGTGGTCAAGCACGCGCATAAGGCAGTAGCGATCTGTACGTCAACATAGTAGATGTAAGGATGTGACAGTAAGGGGCGATCGTGTTTGGCCGTGCCCGTGGCTGGATTGTTGGTGTTTAACAACGGACAAGCAGTGCTGTAAACACGACGTCACGTCCTGACTGAGAGGGACCGGAGACGCGTTTCACGGCTTGTAAATCGAAATCGCCTCCACATCCGACTGAAATTGCTGCAGTCAGTGAGAGAAGATCCATCCCAATCTGTTCGCGCGAGAACATTGCGACGGTAACTGCATGCATTAAACATTTGGAGTCGGTCACCTCGCAAGAGGCCATTGCTCACACAGGCACATAAAGTTGAGCTAGATCATCCAACGTGCACAGTATCTGACTGGTGGAATGTACTGTGGTCTGAATCCCAATGATGAACTTCGTCGAGTGCACCGAAGGTCAAATGAAGCATTTCATCCTGGATGTGCGCAAGGTCAGGTTGAAGCCGAAGGTGGGGGTGTTTCTTGTATCACGGGACCCCGCTCGCTGAGGTCAATACTAACACGAACCAGCATCCTGGATCATCAGGTGTTGCCTTTCAGTATGCTATTGGTACACCGAGTTTTCAAAATGACAACAGCAAAGTTTATCGGGCTTGGCGCATATGTGACTGGTTTTCATCTCAATTGGCCTCCAAAATCACCTGACTTGAACCCTATTGTAAATCTAACGCCGACATCAGCATTCCCGCCATTTGGTGGAATTGCGCGATCAAATCCTCAGTGATTGCCTTAACCTGGATGCGACTTACCTACACAACACTGTGGACTCACTTCCTAATCGAATCCAGGTGGTTATCAAGTCCAGAGGTGAAGTGATGCTTGTAATAATTTTTCCAGGGTTGGCTAATTTTTTGCCCGGTGAGCTTAAGTGTGTATTTCTAATAAAATTTGCCCTACAGTGTGTGTATCTAACACTTTTCAACTGACCATTAAAGTAGACTGAAATAGATTATATAGATATTTGTTTATACTTCGGTGCAAAAATGGCATCTTGCATATTTCTAGAAAATCAATGTATTCATGTTGTTGCTTGTGTGGCTGCACACTAATCTTTACACGTTTAATCAGGCTGGATAAACGATAGAATGAAATGCCATGTCTAAATTTTTACTTAGTTTTTCTGTGCCTGCTAAAAATTTCATTTTAAAATGTGAGTTATCCCCTTTTTGCACCGAGGTCTTTAACTGTAATTACTCTATTCAGTAATGCAAGTCCGATTGTCCGTGGAACTGTAGCGGAATGTTTCCAGTACTAACCTGGTCCCCGTTTGGTTACAGGAATCGGCTACGCTGTGGCACTGATCGCCTTCTACGTGGACTTCTACTACAACGTGATCATCGCCTGGGCTCTGCGCTATTTCTTCGCCTCCTTCACCAGCCTCCTCCCGTGGACCACCTGCGACAACTCTTGGAACACCCCTCTCTGCCGACCGGTGAGCCACTTCCACCTTCCTCACGTGCTGAGTTTTCAAATCCCCCCGCTCTTCCGTCTGAATCAGACGCCAGTACGTTGAGCCAAGGAATGTCCATTCTAGTTGGAAACGCATGACGGACCGTGACATATACGGGAAGAGAGGAACACTTAAGAACATTATTAGTATCTATATATTAAAAGAGTTTACTAAAAGCACCTTTGGAAGATCCGTCCGTCCGTTCTATTTGCTTCATTTTCGTGTTGTTCTCTCCGGAATCAAGAGGCATTGATACTGTAGGTCTCTAAGTTCAGCCAACTTTGAGTGATCATAAAATCAAATCATTAACTGATCGCTCCAATAATTGCAGCCGAAGGCTCGCCCTAGCCCGCAATACATTCTGTACTTAGCAGGTTGCTAAGAGACTAACACTTCCATTAATAATATGATATATATGATTTTCACCCTTAGTAATGTCATTGCACGCAGCCATGTTTGATTACTACCTGTCAAGCCAGAGAGTATACACTTCCTCTGATCAAGGAACAATATTATGCTGCGCTATATCGTTGCCTACGCTATAATACAAGGCTTTGAAATGCACTCGTGGAAACGGGTTGATTCCTAGTTCACCATTCAAACGCTAGGATCGCGGTCTTGCCCCCTTGTATTCGCATGGCCGTATATGTAATAAGTAAAGTATATCCTAAATAAAAAGAACTGAATGTTTTTGCGAGTATTGACAGTACTTTATTTATAGAGCGGTGCTGCATTGGCTTGGATATGTCATTGAAGTTTCAAAACTTTCTCTCTTCTACTTGAGTGGCTCAAAGCAATGTTGTCTAACAGAGGTCTCAGAAATTTTCATAGTAGAAAAAGAGGTGGTTTGTCGCCTTTACACTTTCCATACTTAATTTCACTGTTGAACATGTCTTTCGAAAAAATAAACGTACACCTTTTAGTAACTCTCTTCGGGACAAGTACTGCGTAGCGGAGGTGACAAATTCCGTCGTTCATTGCAGAAGTGCCACAGACGATGATTTTCGGTATCTGAGGGCTCCTCGATCTTGAAAACGAATAAGACACAATGTTGGACTTTGAGTAGCTGGAGAACAGATATGTTCTAAACAGCCTTTACAGTCTGTTTTTTCTTTTGCCACACGAACCATAACGTCATTGTATTCCGCTTGGCGTCTTAGGTAGCTGAAGAAGAGCTCGATGTCATAGATCGTTAGGTTCCTCATCAATGCATAATGCAAATGTATACTTATGAAGTATTTTACGCAGGCCACAGTAGACTGGGTAGTCAAGATCTATGCCTGGTACATTTCTCTCATGATTCTTTTTTACTTTCTCTGAATGCATTTTAAGTTTCTTAATATATGACAGGAAATCATTAATTAACCAACTGAGGAGTTCATCTTCAGAACTAAAAGATGCTTTTTTTTTTATGCTAGTGACTTTACATCGCACCGACATAGATAGGTATTATGACGACGATGGGATAGGAAAGGCCTAGGAGTTGGAAGGAAGCGGTCATGGCCTTAATTAAGGTACAGCCCCAGCATTAGCCTGCTGTCAAAATGGGAAACCACAGAAAACCATCAGCAGGGCTGCCGACAGTGGGACTCGAACCCACTATCTCCCGGATGCAAGCTCACAGCCGCGCGCTCCTAACCGTACGACCAACTCGCCCGGTTAAAAGATGCTCGTTTGTTCTGGTTCCTGAATATGTCCAATGTGAGGTGTTGCAGACGTTATGCGCATTGAACAATTTAATAAAATACTCCATAAAACAAATGGCTTATTTTAAACTGTATTTTATGCTCTCGGGACAAAACCACCTCCATACTTTACAAACCAGAGATTGTTTCAGGGGAAAATACAATATTTTTAGCTCTTGCTACATTCATTTTCGTGAAATTTTTTGGGCAAATTATTTTCCTCGTTGGTTTCCTAATTTAAGATTTCTGAGTTTGAAGATGCCTCTCAAATGATTGCCGGTCACGGTAGCATAGTTTAAAAAAGTCCAGTGACAAATTTTGGGATCGCCCGATTCTTATGACGTAATTCGGATCAAAACTTAGGAACAGAGGCCTACTTCGATCAGCTTGAAGTCGTATCTCATGTGTAATATTTCCTCTGTATAATGTTTCGAACATTGAACATTCACTGGAAACTTGTGAAACGAAATTCCACTACCTTTAATTTCTCGTGAATAAACCATGACTGGAACTGCGAATGCTTAACATCAGACAAATACATAATACATTCACAACCATCTCAGTTAATGAACACGTTTAAAGGCGTGAGCCTGGTAGACAGGGGGCAAGATAGCGATCCTAGCGGCCCGGCATTGAACTTCAGTGTAACCACTTCCATAGCGTTTTACGGGCTCTATTTCCAGGCCTTGTATTATAACGTAGGCAACGGCTATATACTCGTTGATTGTCTGACCTTCCCCAGCTTCTAAATATGCACAACAGACGGCAGAACTTACATGTTGCTAAGAGAAAACATCGTCGTACCCACAGACGGGAAGGTATGAAGTCGACTAGCCTTCTGTATGACCATTAATAAAGCGCAGGGACAACCTTTTGATAAAGTGGGTGTCTACTTACCCGAGCCATAGCCAATTGTATCTCGGGCAAGATTGTTTGAAAATGTGAAGATCCAGATATGCCCGAATGGTGGAAGCACAGTGAATACTGTGTGGAAAGAAGTGTTATAAACTACATTAGCGGTATTAAATGTTGATAAAACTAATGAAAAGGTCAGGCAATACAATATGACTACGACGGGCGTACCAAGACGAGTTATCTGACCAATTTATAACTAATGCTGTGGAGCAACGCGGGTCCATCACAAAAGCAAATCATTAAATGATCACTCGAATAATTGCAGGAGAAGCCTTACCCTAACCCTAATAATAACAATAATATTTCTTTGTTAGTATCGGCCTACCAAGGCTTTGATCTTTGCCCAGTGCTCCATCATTCGTTGCCGGTGTTGCTCTTTTCTTTCTTCCGTCCACGTCTTTCCCGTCTTTCCCTTTGGCCTTTCCTGAAAAACCTGGTGGCCTTTTAGTTTCCTCCTGACTGGGTTGCTTTCTTGTATATCCGCATCTCCTGTAGGTCTCTTTCCACCTCCTTATCTTTAAAATGGGTAAAGATGTGCTTCATTCTTAGCAAGTGGCCACAAAATGCAATTCTCCTTCTCCGCATTACACCAGAGATCTTCTGGACACGACTATACAGATCACGGTTATGCCCACGTCGGAATTCATCTTTGTCTTTAATGGGTCCAAGAATTTTTCCTTAAAATATTTCTTTCATTCTTTAATTTCCAATTTTCTATCAGGCCTTTCTTATTCATATCAAGGCAGTCCGCTCCATACAAAGCCTGTATTCCTATGACAGTGCAAATAATGTCTTAGTTTATCGTTCAAGTATATGGACGTTTTGTTTTCAACGTCTTTGGTCAGTTGATAAGCCACTTCCATTTTATTTACGCGCGACGCGAAAGCTCCTTTATCAGAGACGTTTTGTTCTCTCAACTCACCAAGGTATTTAAACTTATCTGTCCGTTTGACTGCCCCCTGGTTTACTTTCAGCATTCTTGGTGCTGTCTTGATGTTAGTTATGAATTGCGTTTTCTCCAAAGACTTCTGGCGGCCTGCTTTTTCCGCTGTGTCTTTGGGTTGTTAATTTGCTTTGTAGCCATGTTTAAAGAATCAGAGAAAATTGCTAGATAATCTGCAAAAAGATAGGCAATCAATTGAAATATTAATATTGTTGTAACCCAGTCTCACAAAATTTTGTGTTGATAATTTCCTGGCGGCACTCACGGATGACATTGTCAAGGACGCAATTGAAGAGCGAAGGTGAGAGCCCATATCCCTGCCTAACTCCTGTCTTTATCTTGAAAGCGTCTGAAATTTCTCCTCTGGACTGTTTCTCCAGTAGGATCATCTAGGGACAACGCTTCATCCTTTGTTGTTACTTCTTGTCCCTCCAATACTGCATGGTCTTTCACTCAAAGTGGGGCCACCGGGAGAGTTGGCCGTGCGGTGAGCTCGCATCCGGGAGATAGTGGGTTCGAATCCCACTGTCGGCAGCCCTGAAGATAGTCTTCCGTGGTTTCCTATTTTCACACCAGGCAAATGCTGGAGCTGTGCCTTAATTAAGGCCACGGCCGCTTCCTTCCAACTCCTAGGCCTTTCCTGCCCCATCGTGGCCATAAGACCTATCTGTGTCGGTGCGACGTGGGGCCGGCGCAGCGCAGCGGGTAGAACGTGAGACGAGCACAGCTGGGGGCCGGGAGAGCGTATGGATAACAAGCACACATAATAACGCATAATCAAAGTAAAATCATTTCTCACCTTGTCACAGAATATGTTGAAAATGTCTTCCACCTGCATTTACACATTTCTGGCTTCATCTAAGGAAATTTTCATTCATACCCATTAGTTCATCTACCGAGATGGCCTCAATTTCTGTCGTGATATTTTGAGTTCATCTAGAATTGAAAATGGGAGTGTTGGCGGCAGACAGGATAATAGAGCCTATAGTTTTTGAAACCACAATCACTGGGCAGAGATACAGGAATGATATTCTCGTGCCATGTTTTCACAATTGACAGACAATTAATAACAGTCTGGATATTTCTAGCAAGACTCGGCAACCACGCATACAGCTAATGATTAAGTTTAATTGACGAAATTTTTGACAACAGAATAATTAATAAAACATTGTTGCCAGCAAGAACCCCAGATCTTACGATTTGCGATTTTTGTTTATGGCGATAATTGAAAAATGACGTTTATGCAACAAACCCTCACACTGAACTTCCGGGCTCTAGTTATAACAGTCTAAAAGAATCGTCAAAGTATATCAGAACAAAGCTCGAAGGAGCACCTGTTGTGTTCTCCACACCTATTGGACATGCAGCACGAGGTGAGAGGCCTGCAATGTCAGTCTCCGATGTAATGTGTCAGATGCTTACATTATAATGTGCTTTAGATTTCCATCGTTCTCATATGAAGTTTGGGCTTCACCGATAGCCTCGATAGCCCTCAGTGTATGCCACTGAATGCAAGATTCTGTTTCGGCTTCTACCGGGTGTCCACAATTAAAGTTATTGTATTCTGCACGGTACAGTACGGGCTGTAATGATGGTAGGTAGATATGGTAACTAAGCAGTGCGCTCGGGAATTATGCCACAAAAAATGTTAGTTCCAAGTTTTGCCACCAGACGAAAATATGGCGCTGTAAACAACGGTACGGGTCACAGAAAAAAGTCAGGACAGATCAGACAGATGATAACGGTGGTTCTGGGAGATTTATTAGCATTTATGTTTACAAACACTGTTCAGTATGGCCTCCAAACTCAGCAACATGCTGCAGCCATAACACGGCATGGTCGACAGTTTCCCGATTCATATCGGGTGCCTTTAGATCAGGCAGAGACCGGACACGATCTTTCAAATATCCTTACAACCACAAGTCACATGGATTTAGATCGGGGGACCTCGAAGGCCATGCATCCGGAAAATGCCTAGAGATAATGTGGCCGTTACTGAGGTTTCCTCGAAGCAATTCTTTCCCCTGGCGAGCGATATGTGGTGTTGTCCCATCTTGCATGCTAATATGGATGTGGTCACAGTTGCCTTCCTGCAAAGCTGGAGTCACGTGTTACACAACGAGGTACCTATAACATGCAGATGTCATCTCCTCAAAGAAAAACGGGCCGAGAATGAAAGAGCTTGTACAGCCACATCAAGGAGTCACGTGCTTGTTCCTGCACAACGTTTCTGTGCATTCACTGCACCCTGCATTCCCCGGCCACATGTTGTCCACTTCCACGCGCGCCAGAAACTGTAGGGCAAAGTCACGGCGTTGTGCAACATCTTGCGGTTTCAATTTGTGAGCAGTATGAAGTTTGTAGAGATACTAGTGTAAAATGTGCCGCAAAATCTTGTGAACTGTTGACCGGGGTAGCGACAATTCACGTGACACAGCTGGAGCACTGGTTACAGAATAGGGAGAATGTGCTGCACGGTCTGCTACAGCTACAGCAACTTCATCAATAACATGCATGGGAATGGGCTGCTGTCCTCTCCCTGATGTGACATCTATTTCTCCTGTTACCTCGAGTTTCTTAATCATTTTGCTCGGCCCATTATTTTTCACGGGACCTCTTCTCTGTTGTTTCTGTCGGCGATATTCCCGCAATGTAGCGTTGCTATTGCTGTCATTCTGATAAAACAGTTTCACTAGTAGTGCTCGGTCTCTCTTCCCAATAGGCATTACGTTTCGCACGGAAGAGTTCAACTTTCCTACGTTACAACGAAGATTCACTTCACAAAAGGAATCAATATGCGTCACCAAGCAACAACCAAGAAAGTGACAAAACTCAGTTCTACCGCAAGAACGTTTTGACATCAGAGTTACGGAATATTGCACGTTCATAGGTTCCCCATCGTTGAATTACCACTTCCACTCTACAGGTGTCCGTGCACTGGAATAGCTAGGAGATAAGCCGGCAACTTGTCCGTCCACGCTGTTAAGTAGCTATGCATACCTTCCAGGCGTTCTAAATTGCTATCGAACTAGCTGTTACCCGCGTGGAATTCATAATTCGTAATTTGATGACAGTAATCATTCCTCGGTACTATACTAAGACATTATCTGAAAATCCCTAAAGTATAAAACCTCACCGAAAAATTTAGTTTCATTTACCCCGCAAACCACGCTTGTAGCATTGCCTTTTGGGGCTAAGATGTCCAGGCTACTGCCAGAGCTAACTCTGGAACATGCGATATAGAACTGTACGTGTGAGAAACAGTCCTCTCTGAAGTCGGAAACAGAAAAAATACGTATTTCTTTATTTTTAAAGGAGATTACAGATACAAGTTTATACGTCTGTAACATCTTCAGTTTTTGAGATACAATCATTTAAAAATTAACCCTATTTTTTACTTTTTCACCACCTCCCTTAAATGGATCTTCCGAAAACAAAAAATGCGTGTTTAGATTCCATATATTAGTGTTCACGTCTTTGAACTGTTCAGTTTTTGATACATAGATATACTCATTTTAAAATTTCACCCCCTTTCACCCGCCCTTAACGATGAAATAAACAAAAATCCTTCCTTAGTGATCACCTACACCGCAAGCTGCCTCTGTGGATCAGTGGTAGAGTGTCAGCCTGCGAATCCCAAGATAGCGGGTTCAAACCTGGCAGACGTAGTCGGATTTTTGAAGGGCGGAGAAAAGTCCATTCGACACTCCATGTCGTACGATGTCGGCATGTAAAAGATCTCTGGTGACACGTTTGGTGTTTACCCGACAAAATTCATTAAATCTCAGTCATAGACGCCCAAGAGAGTTTCGGTTTACTCGGTCTGTCATCTAGTGGGCCTAGAGTAAAACGGAACGTCCAAATTGACGAGCAGACAGCCAGATGGCGTCAAATTGAAATGTCTGCACACGGTAGCTGAGGCCATACGATTATTATTATTATTATTATTATTATTATTATTATTATTATTATTATTATTACCTACACCGCAATATAAACGTATCCTCAAAATTTCGTTTCTTTTTGCCCAATAGTTTTCGCTCGGCGATGATGAATCTTTCGGTCAGTCAGGACACATATAGATAGGAACTTCTAGGTACCCACAACGAACATTATGTGTATAGGTTCAAAAAAGGGTAGTTGAGAGGAACTTCTTTTGAGCGTTTGTAGGACGATCTGGTATAAGTCGATAATCTGTGGCTGTCTGTTCCAGCTTGACATGAACGTGTGGACGATGGGGGGCAACTTCAGCCAGAACAGCCCCATGGAGCAGTTCGGTCCACACAACACCAGCGAGGAGGCTCTGCTCAACAACCAGACCCGCTACACATCGGCCGCCTCCGAGTACTTCAAGTGAGTACCTCTACACATAGCTACATGAGAATTGCTGTTTTTAAATGGAAGAGATGGGAAGAGTAACCGATCCGCTCCACTAGTGTCCGGCCAAGGACAACACTTTCATCTAACATTTAAATGAGTTGGACTGCACAAACACGTCAGTTCACCCGCGATTTCATTGCGTTGAATTGTGGATTTACGTATTTGCAATGTTATGGAACAGCCCAGGCGCTGCTGTACACGGTATAGGGGCTCTCATATCAACTAACACCGAACGCACGATTTTGTACTCCATAGACAGAGTGATCCGTGCTGGTCTACTTCCCCCTCGTTCTCCAGATCCAACAGTGTGCGATTTTTACTTTTCGGGTGTCCGCCTCCGAGGTTAAATGCTTAGCGTGCTGGCATTTGGTCTAGAGGGTCCCCGGTTTGATTCCCGGCTGGCTCGGGGATTTTAACCTTAATTGGTTACTTCTGATGGCACGGGGACTGGGTGTATGTGTCGTCTTCATCGTCATTTCATCCTCATCACGACGCGCAGGTCGCCTACGAGAGTCAAATCAAAAGACCTGCACTTGGCAAGCCAAACATGTCCTCGGACACTCTCAGCACTAAAAGCGATACGCCATTTCATTTCAGTGAACACTGGAGGTAGATTATTATAAGTACCACTAGGGCTGGATTAAAACTGAACGTTGAAACTGACAAGCAGGCAGCCAGAGGCGTGAAATTAAAATGCCTGCACACATTAGCTGAGGTCATACGAATATTATTATTATTACTATTATTATTATTATTATTATTATTATTATTATTATTATTATTATTATTATTATTATTCAGTTCTCTCCCTATCAGCAGGTTTTCGTAAGCCTTTTCCAAGCAGATCTGTCTTCTCCTATCCTCTTAGTCTTTCAGTGTGTTCCATTAATTTCCACACTGTCCATGATCTGATTCCTCTTTGTTCCTCTCAACCTTCTCCCTGCACTTTTTCCTTCCAATACTTGTTTCCTTCGTAAACAGTGAGCTGACCAATTCTTCTTTCTCTTAAATGGTTTCCAGTATTGTCGTCCTTTCTTCACCTACTCTTTCCAATACTGCTGCATTCCTTAGTTTGTGTTGCCAGTTAACCTTCTCCACACCCACAATTCAAAAGATTGCAATCTTCTTTCTTGCTCCCTTCTCAAAGTCCAAGTCTCAGACCCATAAAAAGCTTACCTCTTCCTAAGGTCCATATTCCTTGGCCATTTGCGATCCTGCTCTCCACCTCATCATCACTTCTGATTGTGCTTCCTAAATACTGAATGCAGATACTCGTTCTATTTCTTCACCTGAGAGAACTGCCTTTGCTATTACATCCTTCTTCTTACTCATAACCGTTGCCTTAGTCTTCTTTCTGCTAATTTTCATACGAAAGTTTTCACATGATCTGCTCAATTTTTTCATCATGATATTCATCATTTTCTCAGTCGTCAACAAATTTTCTTTCCTCCCACATTAACACTTTGCTTACCTTGATAACAGCTGCGAATTATTTCCTTAAGGTATATATTAAACAAGGTTGGTAAAATACACCAACCTTGTCTAACGTCTTTACCAATTTTGATTTCTTCCGACCGGGCGAGTTGGCCGTGCGGTTAAAGGCGCGCGTCTGTGAGCTTGTATCCGGGAGATAGTGAGTTCGAATCCCACTGTCGGCAGCCCTGAAGATGGTTTTCCCTGGTTTCCCATTTTCACACCAGGCAAATGCTGGGGCTATACCTTAATTAAGGTCACGGCCGTTTCCTTTCAACTCCCAGGCCTTTCCTATCCCATCGCCGCCATAAGACCTATCTGTGTCGGTGCAACGTAAAGCAAATAGCCAAAAAAAAAATCTTCTAACAAGTTCTGTCCTACTTTTACCCGAACTGTTTGATTTACATACAGATTCTCAATCAGTCTTCTTTCTTTCCAATCTACTCCTTTTTTCTTCAGTATGCCCAATTATTATTATTATTATTAAATTGGGCCTCTATGCACTGCATGTTTAACAACCAATCACATTGTCTTGTTCGTCTGCCGGCTTTGAAATCCTGTCAGTATCTCTTGAGCCCGTCGATCTGCGCTTCCTTCCGTTTCCCTGTCTTCTCCGTCTTCTGGGTTCTGTCTCCACCATAAAACCCTGACAGCTCTTCACCATCCTTCTGAAACTCACCCTGTCATTGATTTCATTCTCCGCAATGCGCACCTCGCTCAGATATTTCTCGCACTCTTGGAACCATCTTAACTTAGATGCCTTTGGTTTTAGAAAATTCCAGATTTTCTTTGTGAGCCGGTCATTATTCATACGGAAGATGTGCTGATAAAACAGCTATCGCCTCTTTCTAATTGTTGTTGTTATTGGTTCCATCTTGCTGTTTACTTCTTTGCATTTCAGTCGAACCTGTCCGTCAACCCATCTGCTACCCAAGATCTCCGTAGTAGCCTGCGTTCTCTTTTAAGTAGTTGATTCACTATTCCTTTTCTATTCATGCACAGGGTCTCCGAAGCCTTCCGGCCTAACAACAGTGCTGTAATGTCTTAATTTGGCTCCGGAACTCAGCATCTTATTATGGATGTTTTCAGTCAACTGGGACGCTCGCTCTAATTGGTAACTTCTTGTTCTAGCCCATTCTCTTGAATTAGTTCACCTAGATCAGGCTCCATGGCTAAATGGTTAGCGTGCTGGCCTTTGGTCACAGGGGTCCCTGGTTTCATTTCCGAGAGGGTCGGGAATTTTAACCATAATTGGTTAATTTCGCTGACACGGGGGCTGGGTGTATGTGTCGTCTTAATCATCATTTGATCCTCATCACGACGCGCAGGTCGCCTACGGGTGTCATCCCTGCACCTGGAGAGCCGAACATGTCCTCGGACACTCCCGGCACTAAAGGCCATACGCCATTTCATGTTATTTTACTTCACATGGGTTATTAAATTTCTTAACTCTTCCAATCTTTCCATGGTCTCTTAACATCCATTCTGGACTATCACTGATGTTTGTCTTCTCAAAGGAGACTTGTAGTCCTAATTTCTCTGCTGTTTCTTTATTATTGTTATTATTATTTTGTTTCCAAGCCGCGCCATCCTGGAGCTGCACCAGAGCGGTGGCCTGCACGACTTGGGCGCCATCAAGTGGGACATGGCTCTCTGTCTACTCGCTGTGTACATCATCTGCTACTTCAGTCTCTGGAAAGGAATCTCTACTTCGGGCAAGGTAAGTGCACGTATTTCACCTGTTCCTGGTGCGAAGTACAGAGCATTGGTCTCGACGAAATTAGGCAGGGAGGAGAAAGAGGAAAATGAAGCACCGAGGAGAGGAAGAAGCGAAATGGAACATCACGTGTTGAGAGGCTATATGATGTTATTGCAGTGTGTCTGCTCATAAACCACGTATTCTCTCTAAAATAGATCTCACAGCATACCATCAGGTGGAGGGGTCTTACACACATTGTATGGTTGTAGTAGACCTACGTGAAGGTGACTTCTCGAATATAAATGTCCCAGATATTCAAACATTCTTCAGACAGTGGACTTTTGAAAAATTTCAAGTCCCTTACGTTTCATTCTACATATATTCTAGGTGAAAAATGTACAATGGTTCCAAAGTTTCGTACATAAATGAAAAATGCCAGGTAGGATGTTGAACATACTTGAATTTTCCATAATATTATCATATTATCAAAGCGAAGCTAACGTTTTATTTCCTACCTTTTTTTAATTTGTGCCCAACTTTTGAACCGTACAAATATTCTTATATAGAATGTAGTCAGAATAAAACATAACGAGGAAGAGAAATGAAAAGAAACCCATGCACGCAGCTGGAGTTGAACCGGCGATTCCTCAATGCATCGACTTCAACGTTATCCACTGAACTACGCGCTCATTTGCTACCTCTTTAACGTTCAGTTGATTTAAGGAACTGCATATTTATCGAAACCAATTTTTTCGAAAATGCTTGCTACCCCAATGGATTTAGGACATTAATATTCATATACGAGGAGACACCTTCACGTTCTACACAGTATAATCATGAAAAATAATCCGCGACCCATCCACCTGAAGGCCTCCTTGCCAGTAGATTTTCATACATGAACAAATAAGTCAGAAGAAGGTGGTCTCTGCCGCATACATAACAATTAGTACAAGTAAATTACCAACCAGTATTAATGAGCACATGTAAGCCATTTAAAGGTGTATTGAAACACCTATTCCTTCATTCCTTCTTGGCGAAAAGGAAAGAACTTCACTCAGACACTTCGCATGTATTCTCCATTCTGCCACTTTGCTAAATACAGTGTGTCGCGCTGTCAGCGGCGCCGGCAGTCGACATGCACGCTCCGAGCGGTGTATTCATAACTTCATGCTGACTCACGGCATAGCCACGAGGCGTGTGTGTCGTGGGAAGCCGTGAAGTGATACGTTTGTTGCAAGAACGCTTGTCTCTGATTTACAGTAGAATTAATCGGATTAATTACATTATTACACCATTGAAATGCCAGTGAAATTCATGCTTGAACAAAAAGTTTTTATGTATGACACATATGTAACAATCGAGTCATATTGAGAGGTTTGTAAGCGATTTCAGGAGAGATTTCCTGGGGTTCCAGTTGCAGTTAGATGCCTCGTGAAGAAAATAAGAACAACGAGATCACTTAATGCGGTAATTCCTAAACCGAAACGAAGGGTTCTGTTGAAAGAAAAAATCGACGACATTAACACATCATTCGTACGTAATTACGACAATTACGCAACAGGAATGTAGGCGTGTGAATATCACATTAGAAGATGTCAGGAATGTTTGAATGCTGAAGGACACGCCTTTCAACACCGCCTCTGAAAATAATTAATACTCATGATAAAAGTTATTGGCTGCATGATAAAGGCTATTGGGTGATAAATAAGCAATAAATGTAATAGTATCGGTAATAGAATACGCGGGAGGTTATGAATATAGCGCTCGGAACATGCAGGTTGTCTCCCGGCCCCGTTGGGAGTGGGACACACTGTGTATAATGCGCATAAAACAAGAGAAACCAAAGCTTGACTTAGTTCGGTAACTTGTTTACAGTGAATCTGTAGTGACGTAAGATGGCGGCAGGCGCAAGCCTCCGGCTTCACTAGCACCAGTGCTACGAGATGGAGCTCTGCCTGTATATCTGTGGTTCTATCTTATGCTGTTTGTGACCCATGTTCCAGGTGGTGTGGTTTACCGCCCTCTTCCCCTACGCTGTGCTGCTTATTCTGCTCGTACGGGGCGTGACGCTACCGGGATCTGCCGAGGGGATCCGGTACTACCTCAGCCCTAACTTCTCGGCCATCACCAAGGCAGAGGTAAGTCTAAAGATCTCCGAGCGATACATTCAGAATGTCAATTTTGGTTCTTTTTTCGGGGGGGGGGGGGGGGATTTCATGGCAGACTTCTCTGGCTCCAGCGTGTTGGACTGCAGACCTCCGCCCAGTCCAGGAATTCATACCGGTACCATAAACGGTTAATTTATTTGGCTCGCGGACTGGGTCTTTGTGTTGCCCGAAGACACCGCATGACCAGACGTCCCGTTTTTTTAACGGAATTGACTGTCCCATCTCCGGTTGCCGTGACAAAAACTTAACAGGGCGTGTAAATATGACAAGTTCCTCTTTTTTCCTGTCTGCATCGACCGTAGAATAATAATAATAATAATAATAATAATAATAATAATAATAATAATAATAATAATAATAATAATAATAGTTTTACGTTTCACTGACTACTTTTTATGGTTTTTGGAGACCTTGAGGTGTCAAAATATTGTCCCACAAGGGTTCTTTTATGTGCTGGTAAATCTACCAACACGGGGTTGACGTATGTGAGAACGTTCAAATACCACCGGACTGAGCCAGGATCGAACCTGCCAACATGAACTCAGAACGCCAACGCCATTAATGTGTTGTTAGATACTTGTAAGTACCAAGATTATTTTTCTCAATAAAGTCCTTTATTTTCAGCGTTTTGAGTTCAAAAACTGTTGACACATATCCGTGATACCTAAGATAACCTAACAAAAATGTTTGATAATACTGTATTAATATTATCATTGATAATTTAGTACTGAAAGTGTCAAACCCAGTTTACTCGGGCCACGCTGTCACGATATGCTCTTGGCGCTGAACTGCAGCATCACATACTCATTCTCAAGCTCCGAGCTATCCGCCAGGCCAGTCACGTGACCCGCTCCAAATGGACGGCTCATGTTCGCCACATTCACAAATCAACCGCCAGATGTCACACTCGGCTGCTCTAAGAGGACTTCCATGTGACGCTCTTTCGTTGGAGAATATTTATCGCTTCGCAGCGGATGTAATTCTTATGACGGAGCTCACTTTATTCTCACGGATGTAAAAGGATAAAATATGGAAATAAAATCCTTCAAATAACTTCGAGAAAACGTTCGAGTCAGTCATTGTTATGACCAATGTGGACGCGTGGTGTACAGAGTGCACCATTCTCGGTAAATACCGGGCGTCACGAAACCGTGGTAACACTCTACCACGGTATTGTCGTTTACCTGTTGCACCATTGCAAATCCTTGCTCTCCAAGCCGTGGCTTCTTGACGCTCGTTTATCTCGCTCTAATTCAAAGTAGTATTCAGAAGGCAGTGATGAGTTCGACACTCACTTGTCTTTAATTTATCCAAAAGGCAGCGACAATTTTGACAGTTATGTGTCTCTGATTTATCCAGTTCCCGGTTGTTTAAGTTTTTCTGGAATAGTCGGCAGTTTTTTTTTTCTAGGACGAATATTATTGAAATTATTTTACAATTGTATAAACAAGTTTTATAATCATTTTTTCTCCTTGTCAGCATCATTGTAGTATTTTATATGAACTTTTTACAGCTCTTTATTTCCATGATGAATTAATTTTGTTTCGTTACTTTAGTTTATGTTATCAGTTTCATTTGATGTGGAAGAGGAAGGGCGAACGAGAACGCCACATTTCAGTGCATTTGAAAGTGAATTGCTCACAGAGTTTTTAGATTACTTCTTGGCGAAACAGGATTATTTCAATGAGTTGGGAATTCGAGCTGGTCACCAATTAATTGTAACAAGGACGCCACTGCGCCTTTCTCTCTGTTCATCCTCAAAATATTGTACCAAATCCATTTCAAGGATAACATCACGGCACTTTGGACGCACGCAGTGTGAGGTTATATCGCTCACTCGCGACCGGTTAACCACCTGTGGGTGGGGGCGGTAGAATAGCACATACTGTATCCCTTGGCTGTCGTAAGAGGCGACTAAACGGTGCCCCAGGGGCCCTGAACACTGGAGCGTGGGTTGGCGACCACGGGGCCCTTAGCTGAGTCCTGGCATTACTTCCACTTACTTGTGCCAGGCTCCTCACTTTCAGCTATCCTATCCGACCTCCCTCGGTCAACACTTGTTCTTTTGCGACCCTGAAGCTATTACGTTTGCGAGGGCTAGGGAGTCTTTAATTATCACGCCCTTCGTGGCCCTTTGTCTTTCTTTGGCCGATATCTTCATTTTTCAAAGTGTCGGATCCCTTCCACTTTTCCCTCTGCCTAGTTGTACTTCCTCTTAAAACAATAATCACCACCACCACTCACGACCGGTTAAATTTCAACTGCGGTAAAACGTCACAAATTTAAAAACCGGGCTTGATGCAACAAAACTTCAACGTAACTATGGTAAGCTATAATTTCACCGCGGTTAAGTCGGAACTGAGGTTGATGCAGCTGGGCATAAAGTTCAAAAATTTATCTTACGACAGTTTCAACCCAAGTGTTAGAATGGCCGAAGTTGTTCTGTTTGTGGAACAGTTCCGGTTGTTCCTGTTCCGGAAAAATGGTATGTTCCAAAAGAACAGTTCCAAGGTGGGGGAATTAGAAAATATCAACAAACCTCGAGTTCGTGTATGCTAATTCCAAAATCGTTTAGTCACTGCGAGTTTCATGCTTTCTTTAGGGTAGCTGAGCCTAACAAGGTTAAGTGGTACCTATCTTTATCCAGGGGGTACTAGGAGCAATATGAGTAGGATCGCTGGAATTCGGAGCGAACAGTTAGCTGATGACTTGATGACTTGAAGACACTTGCTAGACGAAGCTGAATCTGCATTGAGTGACGTAAATCTTTTACATAATTACCTTTATTCATCTGACTGTTTTTATTCATTTAATATAATTGTTAGAATATATATTGCTATACCTCTAATTTACAATGAAAGGAATTCTATGATAAGTAAGACTTTCCACCTTACTGGTACTATGTATTTGCTTAAAACAAGCTATCTGGTAGTACATGTTTCGTTCCTTAGTAACATCCTCAGCTACTTATTTCATTACTTAGGTCAGCCAATCCCAAACTCTGGTCCAAGAGGTCAGCAATAACAATGTAACTTGTAAGGATTTAAAGAACGAAATTTAATTGTACAGACACAATTCATAGATCATTCTGATGTACCCGTGCTTCGCTACGCGATTCTCAGAAAGACTGACTTGGTGGTTTTCCTAACTGAATTCAACATAGGTCATTACAAAAACGTCAGTAGGAATGTAGCAATTAAAAGCAATGTTATCATATAAAATACTCGATCAAATGAAAAACTGCACACTTTCTCACTTTCAACGAAGTGCATCTAACAGTCTAACAGCCGATCTAACAGTCCAAAGTTCCAGAGCTGGAACAACCAGGTCGCAGACTGCCGTGAACACTCCTCTGTCATTATTCCGTTTAATAAACTGCGGACACGACCGATACAGAAATACCATTATTTTCAAATTCTGAGCAATGTACAGACAAAACTCTTATTTTATATATATAGATTTAGGAACATACAATAAGTCTTCACTGTTGTAGGCTATAACTTACATGCAGTATATGTAATTCTTGGCCGATAAATGGTACAAGTTGGCAATATCTTGTGAACACCTTCTTGTATCACAACTCCACGTCTCTGATTGACTCTTGAATCCATGACATCCCCTATACCCTATACCCTACAATGTTTCGAAAGGAAATACTGTGTTTAATGCTTTTCGTGTCAACAAGCCTGTGTGAGTGTACCTTTTCTGCTCTCACACGAGTGAAAACGAAGTACAGAAACAGAGATAATGTAGAGGCTGATCTTCAGTTCGAGCGACTACGGTTGTAAAGCACCGTCTGTCCCATTGATCCAAAAATCACACCCAGTAAATTTTCTCAATTAAGTTTCCAGATCCAGACTGTTGTGATTATCAGCCAAGTGTCACACTGGTTTATCATTTCTATGCATAGGCCTATATAAAATATATCTTTATGTAAATGAAATTTACAGTAAAGGTACCGGGCGAGTTGGCCGTGCGGTTAGGAGCGCGCGGCTGTGAGCTTGCATCCTGGAGATAGTGGGTTCGAATCCCACTGTCGGAAGGATGGTTTTCCGTGGTTTCCCATTTTCACACCAGGTACCTTAATTAAGGCCACGGCCGCTTTCCTCCAACTTCTATCCCCCTGTGTGTGGGAGCGGTAGAATAACACCCACGCTATCCCCTGTCAGTCGTAAGAGGCGACTAAAAGGGCCCCAGGAGCTCTCAACTTTGGAGCGTGGGTTGACGGTTACGGGGCCCTCAGCTGAGTCCTGGCATGGTTTCCACTTACTTGTGCCAGGCTCCTACCCTTCATCTATCCTATCCGACCTTCCTTGGTCAACTCTTGTTCTTTTCCGACCCCGACGCTATTAGGTTTGCGAGGGCTAGGAAGTCCTTCATTTTCATGCCTTTCGTGGCCCTTGTCTTTCTTTGACCGATATCTTCATTTTTCGAAGTGTCGGATCTCTTCCATGCTTCCCTCTGATTAGTGTTATATAGAGGATGGTTGCCTAGTTGTACTTCCTTTTTAAACAATAATCACCACCACCACCTTCCAACTTCTAGGCCTTTGCTATCCCATGGTCGCCATAAGACCTATCTGTGTTGGTGCGACGTAAAGTCACTAGCAAAAAAAGTAAAAGGTGAATATTAGTCCTAAATTATAGAAATACAATCAAAACGGTAAAATTACAAAACAGAGCTTAAAGTGAAGCATCTCATTTACACTGAGAGGATGTTCGTGCGATTCGAATTATTTTGAAAGTTCACATTTAAAAGTAAGTGAAGTAGAACTGGCAGGAATTTGCAAGAGGTTGCCGCCGCGGAGACGGGGACATTATGCGGAGACTCTGCTGCGATTCTCGTTCCAAAGCTCTCTCGGCGTGACAGCTCACATGCATTCTAAACGCACTTTTAGATTTCGTATATGTTTTTATAAAATGATCTTAAAATTCATGGGATTGGTCGTGACATTTCCCACCATACGGTTTTCAGTAGGACGTGCCGGCAGAAAGGAAGTGCTTGTCTATTTGTTATACAGTACATTGATTTTAAAATAAATGATATCCCCGCGTCAGTTATCATCTTCTCAAAGGTACTTTCAAAACATTGCATTATTTTCACAACAGATGATGATTTTGCTCGAAATGCACCGCCTTCGTTTGAGTATGCAATTGTGTGGAAGCAGGTCAGTTCCTTGAAAAAATAAACTTCACCAGATAAACAATGTAAGTAAGATCTAGTAAGAACAGAGTTTGGTGTAGAAAATAATATGTATAATTGTTTCTTCTTCAAGGGACTGGGTAACTCAGACGGTTGCGCCTGGCCTTATAAACCCAGGAACGATCAACTGCTATCAAACATAGCGTTATTCTAAATTAGTTTCCCAAAGTCATCATCATCATCATCATCATCAATGTCCCACTCCAGTAGCCCAGGTGTGGTTAACAAGCCTCCTCCACTCCTTTCTGTCCTTCCACTTTTCCTGCTCCATTACTTTCGCCACATCTAATCCAGCTTCTCTAATGTCCTTCCAAATCTGCTCCATCCACTTTCTTCTCGGTCTTCCACCTGGTCTCTTTCCCTTAACTTCTCTTTGCAATTCCCTTCTTGCTACCCGTTCCTTTCCCATTCTTTTTACATGTCCGAACCATCTCAGTCTTGCCTTCCGTATGTTCTGTACTAACGGTTCTATATTTAGCTCTTCTCTGATTTTAATATTTTTAATTCCATCTCTTCTTGTTTTTTTAACCGATGTTCTTAAAAATTTCATTTCTACTGCTTCGATCTTACTATCTTGTCTCTTATTAGTTGCCAGCGTGCCTATTCCGTATGTTACGATTGGTATGAAATACTGTTTATATAATATTAATTTCATTCTCTTGGGTACTTTGTCATCCCATAAAAGCTCTCTGACTTGATGATAAAATGTTGTACCTTTACTTAGTCTGTTATTAATTTCAGGGTTGATTTCAGTACTTCCATTAATAATGCTACCCAGATACGTAAACAGATCTACATTCTCTAGCCGTTTTCCGTCTATGTTCATTCGGCTTTTCTTTTTCTCTTTTCTACAGTGCATGACTGCAGTTTTCTTTTTACTAATTACCATTCCAAACTCCTTCAGATTTTCAATTCAAATGTCCAATCTCCTTTGTACTTCCTTCTCTCCCTTTCCCCAAATCACCACATCATCTGCAAAAGTCAAAGCATTCACTTCATCACTAATGATATTCTGTTTTACACGTTTTATGATTTCATCCATCAATATAATAAACAATACTGGCAACAGTGCAGTTCCTTGCTTGATACCTTTTTTTATATAAAATGTTTCAGAGTCACCACTCCCCACTTGTACACTGCTTTTACTCTCATGATACAACATTTTTATCTTGTTAGTTAATGATTTTGGTGCATTGCTTTTCAGTAGACATTCCCATACATGTTTTCTCTTAACTGTGTGGTAAGCTTTTTTCCAAATTCAAAAATACGAAAGTATCAGTGAATAATTTCGAAACGACTCATCGAAATGTATTTGTTTGTCAAACCTTGCGCGATATCAACAAGTTTTAGGCCTGCCCGACAGACTTCGCCCCCTCCACTCTCCTCGCTGGTCTGGCGGGAAATGTGCTGCAGTCTAGAGATGGGCGAAGTGACACTACTGACTGTTTCGAAACAGTCGATACGGCACAGCGAATTGCTGCGAAGTAGTGTGTCGACACACAGCGCACTTCCGCCTCGGACTGCAAGAGAAACAGTGTTTCGCGATGGCGTGGTGAAAGATGAACCACGCTTCATAGCTAAGTTCAATTCACTGAATACTCGTTGGCCGAATGGTCAGCGTACTGGCCTTCGATTCAGAGGGCCCGGGTTCGATCCCTGGCCGGGTCGGAGATTTTAACCGTAATTGGTTAATTCCAATGACTCGAGGGGTGTGTGTGGCGTATTCAACATTAGAAATCATCCTAGGTAGGGCCCTCATCTTCACAGACATGCAGGTCGCCTAATAGGCCGTCTGCTAGAAAAAGACCTGCACCAGCCCTCTCCGGAGGCCATAGAATTATATTAATTCGCTGAATAAATTGTTCTAATTTTTGATAACAATGAAATATGAGGTTCATGAAATATTTAATGAACAAGTGAACATAATGCAGTATGATAAATAGATGGTATACAGTATACAGCAATAAACTGCGTTCGCTTCTCCACTAAGCGCTTACAATGATACTAAAAGGAATCGGTTTTAACATTAAAAGTACAACCTAATTTGAATGATTATAAAATTATTAATGACATTTAAGAGGAGTTAAAAGATATTCTCTGTCGGTACAATGGCTGGAATAAGCTGAAGAGAGTTTGTAGCACAGTTTGGTGTCTGAGGACTGCCTAGTGCGACTGGTTTCTTTTACATATATCATGAGAAGCATGTACAGTAAGTAAGAACATGATCGATGTTGTCACGAGCTTTCAAAACTCTCATACGTTTTGTCGTTATCGCAGGCAGTTTGTTCTTATTGAGGGTGTTAACGTGTTTTGGTGGATCAGCAGAGGTGAAGGAAGGTGCGGGCTGGAATGGGTCTAACTAGAAGTCCGAAAGATGCATTAAAATTTCAATAAAGGTTATATTTTCAAAACTTAACAATGGTGACAGAATTTTTGAGCATACAACAAATAACAACAAGTTAAATCAGGTACATAATCAAGAAGTCCGAGATTAGAGAACAACTTAATGATCTGGGCTTCAAGCCCCACCGCATACAACTCTGAGCTCTCAGCTCACAATCACCAAATACCAAGGGTCAGAAAACCCTTAATTACCTGGAGCTCTTGCTCCCGCTTAATAATACCAGAAAGAGCGGACCTGCCCTCAATTTTACAAGCCTATCAAAGGCCACAACAAACTTCACTACTAACTGCCCTCAAGGCACACAAAGAAACAGGGGTATTTAATACCCAACATACAGGGCCTTCGCATGAAGAAAACAAGACATCAGGTTAAGTTACTGGCCCAAAGTACAGCAAGGACTGGAGGCGTGAACTTGCACTCCTAAATATACATTTTAAAACCTAAGTGGCTCTAGGCCGATACACAGGGGCTAATCCCAAGCTAGGGAGATGACCCGTATGAGAAAACTTTAATACATTGAAGAAGAGAAGAACGGTTATGAAAACGTAGTCACCTCCATTTCAAAAAGAAAGAGAGCTCGAGAGGGTAAAGCACGCTCTATCTCCGACTTGAAGTTCAAGAAAACAGAAGTTTAGCAAGAAAAAGGGTTTACATGTTTAGTAGTTTACATATTAAAGGTTTCGAACCCTCCCCGAGAGTTACACTGCTGAGCTAGCAAGAAATAAAGATGTTAAAAGGCCATTAACTTGTAGAAGAGCTGCTGCTTGAAGAAAGAGGTGCTTCCCGCCCCCTGCTATATATCCACACACAGAGTAAGATGTTATACGAGTGGCCCCGAGACAAGAAAATCAGCAGTTTTTATACCCTCGTGGAAAATTCGAGACCTTTCAAGAATGAGTAGACACACCCCCTCAATTTTTATTGGGTAGCTAAAAATTACACATCAACATCGAAGAAGAAAGACACTATTGGTCAAAAATTAATTAAAGAAATTCGGGATTGGCTGAGTTCAAAACTGGCGGACTGAAAGATTAATATTGCCAACCCCAAAAATAAAAGAACAAAATTTAGTAAAGACAAAACTTAAGAATACAAAATGTCTTCAAGAGAATTCATTCCATTGCGCCAGAGTGTATTACCATAGTTTTTTTGGTAGAGACATCTGTTATAGAATGTTCACACTTCTTGATCAATGAAAAACAAAAGCAAATCAAAAACACTCAGTGACCTCTTCTGACAACTAGTAGAGTTAGTTCAGTGGTTAAAGTTCCGGGTTTCTCCAGTAGAGAAGTTTCAATTGGCGTAAGATTTGAACTTGCGTCGCGTAGAGGTGTACCGCCCGGTACAGAGGGTTTTGCTCCAATTTGATTCTGTAGGTTCTCATTTTGTCTGAGACCAGTTTTTATTGTGAAAGCTTTTGACACTTCTCCCCTGAACTTTACCTTCAAAATCGTGTTGGTTAAAGTTAGTATGATGAATTTCATTAATTTGAGATGAAGACCGTATGCTCTGAGGAATTTTAAAAGTGTGGGTCTATGGATACTATCACTCGCCTTCTTGGAATATATGAATGAGATAAAGAACTGTTTAGTTCTGCGCTTGTAATGTTCCATTGCTGCAGTACGCGTTGTTCTTGGGATAAACAAGTTATCGAACTCTCCAGCTACTTTCCGAAAATATTGAGGTGTGCTGTTTTACTCAGGGCGTAACAGTAACCACATCTATCGGAGATGACTGGCAGCAGAAAAGACAAAACAAATCACATCACAACGATGGTCAATGTGATGTTATCGTTGATCAGTTTTATGAGCTGTCGATATTGTATACCTTCACGTTTATTTTCTTCCGTTTAGTTTTTTTCTGCCTCTGGGATATTAGAGCATCTAATGTAAACTACTCCCTCCTGTCTTATACTACAAGCAATCGTTCCTTTACGTTTGTCCATTATTCATCATTATCTTCACATTTTTCCATGTCGATACGGAACGATGACCACGGGGTTTTACATCTCAAGACAATCATTACATAAACAATCGCCAGTAAATATTATTAAACAATATTTCCATGTTAACAATGCTCTGCGTTGATAATATGAACTAAGCAACAAAAGTCTAAATTCATGAATTCTTTATCATAGTCAGTAGAGTAAAACTGTATAACACATAAATGATTGGAACTCGTATTCTCTATAACATTTTTTACGGCATGTAACACTTTTCGATAGGTTCAATAACGTAGGTAATTAAAAAATTACATTTTAGGCACCTTCCCTTAAACTACATTTCAATCAGCGTGAATAAAAATTATTTATTTATAACCTACACTGTAGCACCTTATTCCCAGACCTTACATGCCGATCTTCATTAAATTCTGTTCACCCATTTTCTCGTGGTTCAGCGTTGATATGGACTTACCAACACAAAATGTAATTAATGAATATTTCTGTTATCATAGCCGGTACGGTAAAAAAAATGTATGACTTAAATGATCGGAAACCTAATTATATATAACTTTATATGTAGTATTTATCGATAGGACCATTAATAACAAATATTTGAGAATTAAACTGCAGGCCTTCCCCAAAACTACCATTTTACTCAGCGTGAATAAGATCACTTCCTTTTTAGTGTGGACACGACCGATAGAGAAATACCATTCTTTTTAAATTCTGAGCAATGTTCAGACAAAACTCTCATTTTATATATATGTAGATTAGTTTCAGGCTGAGAATATGGTCTGGGCAGCTTCTGCATGGACAAAATCCTCCTTGGTATTCTCCAATTTGTGTTTCCAGAGTGCTTTTGATCCTGTTGCAAATTATGCGAGGTGTGTGTGTGTGTGTGTGTGTGTGTGTGTGTGTGTGTGTGTGTGTGTGTGTGTGTGTGTGTGTGTGTGTGTGTGTGTGTGTGTGTGTGTGTGTGTGTGTGTCAGAAGGGTTATACAATCTGTAACTATCTGGTTTGGTTTTACTCATTTTTTAAATAAAGTATTTAACAATTTAACTGGACACATTCTTGCAGGTGTGGGTGGACGCTGCAACTCAAGTCTTCTTCTCGCTGGGGCCTGGTTTCGGAGTGTTGCTGGCGTACGCTTCTTACAACAAGTACCACAACAATGTTTACAAGTGAGTAACAACGACCAGTCTTTTGTTTTACGAAGCCTCTTATGACGACGATGTGATGGGAGTAGGGAAAAAGAGCTATCGTTGCCTCAGTTAACTAAGGTACAGTCTCAACAAAGCCGGTGATAGTAACTCCGTAGCTTGTCACAGTCTTAATTTAAAAAATAATAAGAAGTGGTATTTTTTATTAAAAACGATTTTTTAACCTTTATGCACAACACGAATGTCAGACGTCTCAATCAATCAAATCAGTGATCCATTTAGAACCGTCACCGTGTTATCAACTATTTACCAATTTTAAATGTTTTCAAAGAACTCGGACATTTTAAAATCAGCTTCAGTATTTCAGTTATTTTCCATCGCGTGAACTCCACACACGTTGTCACGAATAAGTCTTGAGCACAAATTCCATGTGTTAATTATTTACATTGTTTGCTGTAAAAGTTGTTGCTAACCCATTATTTGAAAGGTGTATTAGAGTGTTAAACAGATTATTCCATACATTATATGCATAAAAGTAATATGACAAGTGCCAAGTGTGGGTCTATGGATACTATCATACGCTTTTTTGAAATATATGAATGAGCTGTTTATTTCTTCACCTGTAATAATCCATTATTACTTTCAGGCTGAGAAATTGGTCTGGGCAACTTTTGTATGGGCAAAATCGTCCTTGGCATTTTCCAAGTTGAGGTTCCAGAGTGGTTTTGATTCTGATGCAAATTAGGGAGAAAAATGTAATATTAACAGAAAACTATATCAAAATATTTATTTACAGCATTTTTCTTGTTTTTATATGTGCAAATTTATTTAAAATCGATAGTGTTTAATGTGTAATTTGCTGTAAACGACCTCGAAAAGGTGTTTGATCGTGGATCACATTGCACGATCTGCCGTGCCCTCCATGGTCATGGTGTCCCTGAAGAACTGATAGATAGAGTCAAACTGCTCTACCACAACCGAAAGAGCCATGTTAAATCAGTGGCTGAATTATCGGGTGATTTTCCGTTTTCTCTTAGTGTACCTCAAGGATCTCACCTCACTCTTCACTACTGTTACAAGAGATCTACAGGAATCTGTACCTTGGACCTCGCTCTATGCTGACGATATACTGTACTTTTGTCCTCTGAGGATAAGTCTGACATACAACTACAATTTCACGCATGGACCAACCACCTCGCAGAATTTGTATTGCGGATGAACGTTAAGAAAACTGAATACTCCCATGTCCTAGTTCTGGATCGCCTGAAGCTGGGGAGATAGTGATACATGCATAATAGTGTTACAATTATTTTCTCTATTGCCACCTTAAATATTATAATCTATTACCACCTTAAACATTACAATTATGCCTACTCACTATTTACACCCGATCTCTAAATTAAAGTTTCTAAGATTTTTAATTTTGTATTTTTGTCCTAGATGTAGCATTGTTATATAGTCCAGGACAACACTTATCTTACCCCTATTAATCCGTGTTAGTTCAAGTATTTCAACAAAACAACCATAATTGTACCAATTAACTTTGTACTTTTGCCACATATTTTTAATATCTCGAAAAAAATTGCTCTTCTGCCCGGTGCGATCAATTCTTTGTTTAACAATTGTATAGGTGTCTAAATATGAAACGAGATTTCCACTCCCGGAGGTGCACATGGCCCTGAGGTTCACTCAGCCTACACCAAAACTGAGTACCAGGTTGATTTCTGGGGGCAAAGGCGGCCGAGCGTAGAGCTAATCACTCTACTCCCTCAATGAGCCGGGGTTACGGGTAGTGGAAGACTTTACCTTCCACCACTCCAGGGGCCTTCATTGTTTTACAATCACTACCCAGCTACTTGATCCTAATTGATTCTGTTTCTCACATACTCTCAACAAGTGTGTGACTCCTGCATTGGTTCTCCACATAACAAACAACTATTTTCTTCAATGTTGTCTCTTGGATCCTTATTCCTATACGTACCCATTAGCCACCACAACATACCTCTTATTTATTAATAAGTCTTTCTTCCTTTATCGGATGCTGAACCCACTCAAGCAATCGCGCGATATGACTTGCCATAAAACCTATTGCTGGAAGTTTACTGGACAAAAGGAAAGAAGAAAATTTAGAAATTTGGAAAAAGTTTCATCATCAGAAATGTAAAGTGAACAAGGGTCCACACTCGTACGTACTTAAATTACAAGACACCCGCTTGGAAGGGTACACGTTACATGCTGGAGGGGAACGACTTTTCCCATCGCCACACGCAAGTAAGTTCACATCTTAGCCGTCTACCTCAGAAGCGGCACCAGCACGCCTGTAGCCTTATGCGAGAACCTTACAGTCCGTCGCAGAGATCAAGATCGACACGTAAGGTCCAAGTTTGCTTCTATTTACGGGGACGAGCTGAGTGATGATCGGTTGGTTTAATTTGAAATCACAGTAGTGTAGGTTAACCAGACGTCCTTTATTTTACGGTGGTGGTGATGGTGGTGGTCTTTTAAGAGGAAGTACAACTAGGCAACCATCCTCTATATAACACTAATCAAAGAGAAAAATGAAAGAGAATCCACACTTCGAAAAATGAAGGTATCGGCCAAAATGACGAGAGTGGAAGTAATGCCAGGACTCAGCTAAGGGCCCCGTGGTCGCCAACTCACACTCCCAAGTTAAGAGCCCTGAGGTCCCTTTTAGTCGCCTCTTACGACAGGCGGGGGATTCCGCGGGTGTTATTCTACCACCCCACTCACAACGGGTACTGATTTTAAGGGATGGCCCTTATTTCTCTAAGGTGCTCCGCTGTCCAGCAAAAAAACACAGGTCGCATATTGTCCCGCTTTTCCTGAACCGTCCTGTATATTTTAAAATACCGCATTTAAACTTTATTTATCACGTGTATTTCTGATTGTGTAAAGTGATCACCGTTTGTTTGGTTGGCACTCAATGTAAGAAACCGGTGAGATAGTGGTGGTGGTGATTATTATTTTAAGAGGAAGTACAACTAGGCAACAATCAGAGAGAAAAGGCTAAGGTACCAGACACTTCCAAAAATGAAGGTATCAGCCAAAGAAATGCAACAGCCATGAAGGACATGTAAATGAAACATTTCATAGGCGTCGGGGTCAGAAAAGAACATAAGTAGGATAGATGAAAGTGAGGAGCCTGGCACAAATAAGTGGAAGCAATGCCAGGACTAAGTTAAGGACCCCATGGTTGCCAACCCACGCTCCCAAGTAAAGAGTCTCTGGGGACCGTTCAGTCTCCTCTTACGATAGGCAGGAGACACTGGCGTAGCCAAGGGGGGACCCAGTGGGGCCGCCCCCCCCCCCAAAAAAAATATTTCCTGAAACTAGAGCGAAGATCAGCCGTTGTTTTACGTACGGTACGAACAACTTAAAAACGCACGCCGAAATGTTAAGTTAACGGAGCTACAAGAATCTACTAGCAGGGCTCAATAGGGCCATACCTAAATCTCCATATTTGTACTGCTTGAATGAAAGGAAGACACTTAGGATTGTGATGCGCGGGGATATTTCCCTGTAGAAGCCTCAGTATTGGGAATGTAACCGTGTGTTGACAAATGTTAAGGCATGAAGAAAGGGGCAATTAGCAGGGGATTACTCAGTAGGGGGCCGGAACGTGACCACCGAGATAACGGGGGGCCACGTCCAAAAACAGTTGCAGGCTTACAACATCGTGTCAGCTTTTGCATATCGGTTCCAGGAAACAACAATGTCCTAGAGATCCTCGGGTTGTACCGTGATTGAGAGATGTGCTGTGTTTAAGTTGCAGCGTTGGGCAGACTGTGACAGGATTGTGAGCTGCACGTTAGTTCCTCATTTTGTGCCATATAAGTAACTTTTTTTGAAGAGGGACCGTTTTGTCACTGAGAAGCCCACACTATGTGCATCCTCCGTAAGTTATGAAAAAGTTTTTATTTATTTTTACAGTAGCAAGACAATCGCGGAGTCGAGCCTAAGTTCGATAGGTAGGCCTATATATTTTGTCAAATGCCCGGGGACTGATTGGAACCTCAAATGGCACCATCAAAAGTGCGGGTAGCTATTTTGTAATTGGCGGACGTGATAACTCAGTTCCAATGGTTCTATCTTCTCATCAGGACGGCCCAGGCTTGAATCGCAGTCGATACATAAAACATTTTTAAAATGGGAAGTCACGTTCTATTGATACGGATTCTACTTAAAACACTAGATCCCGTCCCTTACCTTTCCTTACACTTTTGAGCCAGAACCGCATCATTTATGGTGGCGTATTTTGAGTATCCAACCATTCTTCGGGCTTACCTTGTACCTTAAATGGGGAGTGGATGCAGTGGTATACCCACAAAATAATTTCAGGCCAGTAGTGTGGATACAACTTTTCTTTGGAAGGGGTTGTGAAAAGATTTTTTGTTTTTTATTTAGAATTTGCTTTACGTCGCACCCTAGGTCTTATGGCGACGATGGGAAAGAAAAGGGCTGAGAGTGGGAAGAAGCGGCCGTGGCCTTAATTAAGGTACAGCCCCAGCATTTGCCTGGTGTGAAAATGGGAAACCACAGAAAACCATCTTTAGGGCTGCCGATAGTGGTGTTTGAACCCACTATCTCCCGGATGCAAGCACACAGCTGTGCGCCCCTAACCGTACGGCCAACTCGCCCGGTGGATATAAAAAGAAAGCCGGTCCTACCGAGTGCGGTGACGGATCTTCAGTAGATATTGTTGGTTTTGATTGTTACCATGTACAATTACAGCTTCTGTACTCTTAACATACACCGGCTGCATTATTGAAACTGTTCGTAAAATTGATAATATCGTTCTTCCTTTGTGAGGAAGTAGAATCTTTATCTTTGTCTTCTTAAAAAAGGAACCACTTTGGTACTTTGGTACTTCACTCCGTGAAGGTGACTACCTTCCAGGCCGTAGATATTTCGATTACGGGAGACTCAAGGAAAACTCTACTGCACCCAAAAACAAGGCTGTATCCTCCCCATCCCATGCCTTTCTTTACTCTGTCAGTGTCGGGAATCGAATGCAGGATGCCTTAAGTCACATTCGAATAAAAGGAGACCTAAAAATAACCAGCCGGCCCTACAGTGTAGGGGTAGCGTGCCTGCCTTTTACCGGAGGCCCCGGGTTCGATTCCCGGCCAGGTCAAGGACTTTTACCTGGATCTGAGGGCTGGTACGAGGTACACTCAGCTCACGTGTTTATAATTGAGGAGCTATCTGACGGTGAGATGGCGGCCCCGGTCTAGAAAGCCAAGAATAACGGTGGAGAGGATTCGTCGAGCTGACCACAAGACACCTCGTAATCTGCAGGCCTCCGGGCTGAACAGCCGTCGCTTGGTAGGCGATGGCGCTGCGGGGCTGTTACGTCATGGAGTTTGGTTTAGAAAAGTGAACAGAGAAGGAAGTGACACCCCAGAAAGGCTTCTTAGCTTCCAGCTAGTTCTTCTGTCCGGCCTCGTGCATTTAGGACAGAAAGGAAACGTACGCCTTAATAAATGCTCCTCATAAAACCTTTGTAAAAATACTAATTGCATCTATTCATAACAATAATCACAAACGCCTTCTTTTCATGTGGCTCAGTAGGTTGTGTCTCTGTCCTTCTGAGTCCGAGTTCGCAGGTTCAAATCCCGGCTTGGATCGGTAACCCTTAAAACGGTGTTGAAATGGCAACAGCTCAGTGTCGTTGGTTTCTGACACGTTAATAAAAACTATACATACGAATATTAGCGTCACAAAACTCTAACTTTATACTACTGTATTCTGTATCCCAGGCTTGTGAGGAAAGTAATTAACAATTTACGTCGCACCGACACAGATAGGTCTTATGGCGACGTTGGGATAGGAAAGGCTTAGAAGTGGGAAGGAAGCAGCCGTGGCCTTAATTAAGGTACAGCTCCAGCATTTGCTTGGTGTGAAAATTGGAAACCACGGGAAAACATTTTCAGGGCTGCCGACAGTGCGGTTCGAATCCACCTCCCGGATACAAGCTCACCGCTGCGTGGCCCTAACCGCGTTGGAAACTAATAGGACAAGGTAAACCCTACATAGCATGTGTTGTAACGCGTATTTTTCTTTACAACTAACAAAAGAACTATACCCATACGCTTTACATTATATATGTATTTATTTGTTTGTTTATTTATTAGTGCCTTCAGTACAGTGGCGAAGTTAGGGCTCCAGGCCCTCTCGTGCACTTAACCACATACTAATCAGAATCTTAAATAAAATACTGAGATACTTAAAATAGTTAAAACTGCATAAATTAATAGAATTGAAAATAAATTTTTAAATAAATTACTTACTGCATACATACATACATACATACATACATACATACATACATTATCATTATAGACTGTTATGCCTTTCAGCGTTCAGTCTGCAAGCCTCTGAGAATTTACTAAACGTCGCCACAATCCTCGATTTGTAACTAGTGTTGTGGCCTCATTTAGTTCTATACCTCTTATCTTTAAATCGTTAGAAACCGAGTCTAACCATCATCTTCTTGGTCTCCCCCTACTTCTCTTACCCTCCATAACAGAGTCCATTATTCTCCTAGGTAACCTAGCCTCCTCCATTCGCCTCACATGACCCCACCACCGAAGCCGGTTTATGCGTACAGCTTCATCCATCGAGTTCATTCCTAAATTAGCCTTTATCTCATCATTCCGAGTACCCTCCTGCCATTGTTCCCACCTGTTTGTACCAGCAATCATTCTTGCTACTTTCATGTCTGTTACTTCTAACTTATGAATAAGGTATCCTGAGTCCACCCAGCTTTCGCTCCCGTAAAGCAAAGTTGGTCTGAAAACCAGTGGCGGCTCGTGGGGTGTAAGTTTGGTGCAGCCCAACTCGCGCCTGTGCAGTAAATGTGTACATTTTGAATAGGTGTGTTGGATAATCTAGCTAGGAGGAAATAAGGTATCGGGGTGATGTTTTGGGAAGATATTGGGCTACAAATATGCGCTGTATAATTTTCATGCACTTACTTTAAAAAGCACAATGTAATTAAATTAAATTAACTAAAAAACAAATATTGCTCACATTCGGTAACATCTATTGCTTGTATGTTAAATCTATTCTCTGGTCCTTTGAAGCAGCGAACTTGGCAATAATGTCATCGTAAAAGGGCATTCTATGCATCAAGTCGTTCAGCAGTGACTTCTCCAGGGATATGCTTGCCAGCGCACTCAGCCTCTCCTGGGATGTTGAATTCTTTCAGTAGGTTTTTATCCGCTTAAGACACGAAAAACTTCTTTCTACTGATGACCTAGCAGACGGTATGGTACGTATTAAACAAAATAATTGATACGCTTCTTTGAACAAGTCCTGAGTTCATTTTTTATTGTGCGACAGAATTATATTCTCCAAACTGGTATCTTTGTAGGTAGAATCGGAATAGATGTACTGAAGTTCATTTTTTTAACCGGTGTACGTCAAATATCCCGGTCAAGAAAGCCGAGAATAACAGCCGAGAGGATCCGTCGTGCTGACCACACGACACCTCGTAATCTGAAGGTCTTCGGGCTGAACAGCGGTCGCTTGGTAGGCCTTGGCCCTTCGGGGCTGTTGCGCAAAGGGGTTTGGTTTGGTTTGGTGTGTCAAATATCGTGGGATAAGAGATTTTTAAGTTCTCTAGAGCATCAAAAGGGATATTTTTTGAAAATTCTTCAAACGTAGAGCTATATCCTAAGAAAAGAAATTGGAGCTTCTGCATATCTTGAAATCTTGTATCAGTTTCCACGGAGACTACATCCAGTATCTGAAAATAAAACACCCCATACTTTAGAAAAGTCACTTTCTGTTTTTAAACTAGAATTTTATTTTTAGTTCAATTTTGGTTTTCTTCTCAGCTGTATGAAAGTAGGTTTTAAATGTTTTTTCATTCCATTTACCTAGTATCAGTTGCCGTGTGGTGCTTATTTTTGAGAGGCAGAAGTAAACGCCCAGAGACTTCTTTTGGAGCACGTTAAATAATATATTAGCAAGCTCAAAAAGTCATTGAATACTATTGATAAAAATGTGAACTGGAAGCTATTGACATTATTAAACAACCCCTCTGATTGACTAACGTTTTCTTCGTCTGACTGAGGATCGTACACACGTTTTTCAAATAGTTTTCTTTCAATCCCTCCCACTCCTCGACAACCACGTTCAAAAGTTTCCTATGTGACGACCAACGTGTATCCACACCAGATAGTATTCGCTTCGCAATTACTGAATCAGCGACAAAAGTTCTTTTGGCTGGTAAATGAAAAATGAAGGAATACCACCAAAGCTCGCAAAAAAAATAAAAGAACGGCACTCTGATAATATGTTGGTAATAATTAGCTTTACCACTATACTCGGTGTGCGAAACAATGTACAAATAATGCTTGAGGGGCACCTTCCTTGACCTTAGTTTGAAGACCATTTATATGACCGCCATGACACTACCTCCGTCATAACACTGGGCAATCAATTTAGTTTTGTAGAAAAATTCACTCAAAGCAGTATGCAGCAAGATGGATAAAGTAATCGCAGTACAGTCCGAACTAACGTCAAAAAACCGAAAGCGTTCAACTACTGCACATTTGTGGGTAATACGTATACCGAAGTATCGCCGAACACTGCGATTTCTTTGTATCGTCGACCTGACGTGAATAGAAAGAGGTTTCTAAAATTTCTTCTTTCGCAGCAACCCTAAAGGAGGTATAGATGCAGTCTATTAACTCACATTGTATAGTTTTCGATTCTCCGCTATAAACCTTTACAGAAGCATAATGCTGTTGCATTTCTAATGAGCTGCTGGAAAATAGAAGTTTCAATCAACAGTTTTTTTTAAATTCCCTTTATATAAGGAGGAGTCGCTCTCAGCATACCCTCTAAATGCCATTTCCTGCTTAGAAAGAAATAAAAACTGCACCGGTTGGTAATCGCATGGAAAGTCTGTTAAGCCTCACACTCTCATTAAATGTTGTGATGTATAGACGAGCATTTTCTCTTAAAGCGTCAGCAATTTGATTCTGATTCTTTTTTTCTTTAAATCCCACGGCATTTTTATATGCTCCGAGGAACCTTCGTGCTTTTGGAAAGACCTTGTAGCACAGGACATATTTTCTAATCCTGCGTGATTCCAGACTGTCTGTTTCACTCCAACAATAAGACAAGGCCAACAAAAGAGTCTCTGCAAATAATGAATACCGCATAACCACGGATATCAAGATACCTGGAAATTTCGTGTGTACATCTGTTCGGAAGCAGAACCAGTTATTTTCTGATAAGTCAAAACTGGTTGGGGACGATTTCTTGATAAAATTTCTTTTTTGTCCTCCTCCTTCCATTTCGAAAATGGAGTCTCTTAAAATACAAACTGAATGCACGGAGGGTTCCATGTTAAAACACGCCTTGGAAGAAACACTATTCTTTCACACTACAAGAAAAGATTTCAATACTATATATAAGTACGGCCTCGCACGCTACATATTTATATCCCTAATGAATTTCAACCGCACTTCCTTTCCAAACATCCATACAGTTAAAATTGAAATAATTGATAAATAGATTCAACCTATTCAATACAAAAGAATAAGAAATGTAGTAAATTACATTCCCATTTAATAATTAGAAATGGTACCGGTTTCAGTGTTTTTCATGTTTTAATCGGCTGACGATGACCTGGACTAGGGTCGAAACCGGTACCATTTCTAATTATTAAATGGAAATGTAATTTACTACATTTCTTATTATTTTGTATTGAATAGGTTGAATCTATTTATCAATTATTTCAATTTTTAACTGTAATATTCTTCAATACGAACAATTAAATTTTTAACTTTAAACATCCATACAACAATAATTGTGCTACGCTTCACGCAGTATATATAAAAACGCCAAGAGCTCACTCTTTGAGCTGTGCTACTAAATGCTCTTCAAAAGCGCGTATTTTATCTACAGTTCACTCACGATTAATCCGCCACACGGTCACGATTCACATTATAACAACGGACATTTACTTTCACTATAAAACAATACTCCGAGCACCACACGTTCAAATTTATAACAAGTTTCTTGTTACAGGTGTTGTAACAGTAGCCACAACTCTCGCGACAAAATATAATAGTAAATGTGTCTTGTTTGTTCGATTGTGTTTCAGTGTGAGATTCAGATACGAACATGGCAGCAAACTAAGCAGAGAGGCCGCGTTACATACTCGGGTGTGTTCGGATAATATCGTCCCAGCTCGTGCCAAGCAGCCGAATATCCCAGTGTCTCAATGGGCTGCACCAACGAGCTAGAATAACATAGAGAGGCGGAAGCGCTGCCTGGGTGAACCTAATAGAACGAACGCCCGCCATGTTTCCTGTTGTCACACAAGCAAGGGGGCATGGCCTTTAAATGACGAAAAGTGTAGAAAATGCGCATTTTAGAATCGCTGGGTGAGAATTAAAGTCCGTTGCCGAAAGCTTGAAGCATGAAAGCGAATACCGCCACTTCATCATATTGCGGCACGAGGCCAACATCACGATCAGTTGATTGTAGGGTAGTTCGAAATCATCGCACAGTGACATACGGATAGGCCTCGAAATCGGAACAAGAGCGTTACCCTGCTTGGCTGTTGTGGTTAAGCGTAAATTAGAATAAAAACTATGGACATAAATATTTATGACAGGAAACCTTAAAATCATAGGGACCTATAATAGGTTACAACCTCATTCTGTTAATATTTTTAAAATTATTGCATCCTCATGAGTACTGTGTTCCTTTCTTAATCTGTTTACCCTCCCGGGTTGGTTTTTCCCACGGACTCAGCGACGGATCCCACCTCTACCACCTCAAGGACAGTATTCTGGAGCGTGAGACATTGGGTCGGAGGATACAACTGTGAGGGAGGGCTGCACCTGCTATGCTGAACAGGGGCCTTCTGGGGGGGGGGAGAAGGAAGCGCCCGTGGCCTTAAGTTAGGTACCATCCCGGCATTTGCCTGGAGGAGAAGTGGGAAACCACGGAAAATCACTTCGAGGATGGCTGAGGTGGGAGTCGAACCCACTTCTACTCAGTTGACCTCCCCAGGCTGATAGCATCCCGTTGCAGCCCTTGTGCCCCTTTTCAAATTTGGTGGCGGAGCTGGGAATCGAACCCGGGCTTCCAGGGGTGGCAGCTGCTCACGCTCACCAGTGCACCACAGAGGCGGCCCATGAATACTTTACCACAATAATCGTTTAGTGTATTTATTATTATTAGCTTGAAAGTTGTCCATTATGAAGTGTGGCGTAGTTTTAAAAACCAAGGGAACAGACATCTACAATAAAGGCTGTATACATTTCAAAAATAGCAGTAAAATGCTATATTTATCATACTTGGTGTACGTTTGAACGAAATAAGTGATTTTTTGTGGTTACGTTTTCTTGGTGGTGGGCGTTCCATTTCCTTTATTTGTAAATGTGAATGAAAATTAAATAGGGCTGGAAATGTACAGAGCATAAGCAACTGAATTGAGTGATCTCTTTTCGCCCTCACAACGCATTGTTCAGTTAATTCCTTGTTCTTTAAACGAAATCTGAAACAAAATTCGACAAATAATTACCGTGGCTATCCGTACTTTCGCTAAGTAAACAATAAAATGGATTTAATTACAAACAGAAATTACAAAAAGGAATCTCGGCTATAATTCAGTAATACTTACTTAAAGTACGATATATCCTTGGTTTTATTACTCCGATTAGTACAACCATACGCTGAGCTTACGGCTGGCATTCTTGAAAGCGAGAATCAATCTTTTCACTTCTTAAAACTTAGGGAATTAAATTGGCATGCACGATCTCCCTGTCACCTCAACATATGCTCTCGCGCCAATTCGCTTTGTTTTGACAACCGTTAACATGGCTGCCCCTTATCAACTTGCTTCAAGCAGGGAGCGCTGATGTCAGGTATACAGCCCCTCTATGTTATTCTAGCTCGTTGACCAAAACCTTCCCATGACTTCTTTTTGGATTCAACAACTATTTGTTTCGCTCTGTTTCTTTCATCTACGTACCAATCCCTGTCTGCTTCGGCCCTTGTTTGGAGCCATTTCTGATAAGCCTTCTTTTTACGTTTACAAGCTGCTCTCACTTCATCATTCCACCAAGATGTTCGCCTTTTCCCATCTTTACACACAGTTGTTCCTAGGCATTCCCTTGCTGTTTCTACTACAGCATCCCTGTATGCCACCCATTCACTTTCTATATCCTGAACCTGCTTACTGTCTACTGTTCGAAACTTCTCACTAATCATATCCATGTACTTCTGTCTAATTTCCTCGTCCTGGAGATTTTCTACCCTTATTCGTTTGCAGACAGATTTCACTTTCTCTACCCTAGGCCTAGAGATACTTAGTTCACTACAGATCAGATATTGGTCTGTATCATCGAAAAATCCGCGAAAAACTCGTACATTCCTAACAGATTTCCTGAATTCAAAGTCTGTTAAGATATAGTCTATTATGGATCTGGTACCCCTAGCCTCCCATGTGTAGCGGTGAATAGCCTTATGCTTGAAGAATGTATTCGTAACAGTTAAACCCACACTAGCACAGAAGTCCAGCAAACGCTTCCCATTCCCATTAGCTTCCATATCTTCCCCACATTTACCAATCACCCTTTCGTATCCTTTAGTTCTATTCCCAACTCTCGCATTGAAATCGCCCATTAGCACTATTCTATCCTTGCTGTTGACCCTGACCACGGTGTCACTCAATGCTTCATAAAACTTGTCAACTTCATCCTCATCTGCACCCTCACATGGTGAATACACGGACACAATTCTTGTCCTAATTCCTCCCACTGACAAATCTACCCACAGCATTCGCTCATTTACGTGCCTAACAGAAACTATGTTGCGTGCAATAGTATTGCTGATAAAGAGCCCTACCCCAGACTCTGCCCTTCCCTTTCTAACACCCGTCAAGTACACTTTATAATCTCCCACCTCTTCCTCATTATCTCCCCTTACCCGAATATCACTTACACCTAGCACATCCAGATGCATCCTCTTTGCTGACTCAGCCAGTTCTACCTTCTTTCTTTCATAAGCCCCATTAATATTGATAGCTCCCCATCGAATTCCATTTCGTTCGCCAAGTTGTTTCCAAGGAGTCCCTCGCCTGTCAAATGGGAGTGGGACTCCATTACTCCCATAGGTCGAGGCTTGCTTAAAATGTTCTGAGCTCGGTAAATTCATGAAGCAGGATGGTGCCCTACTTGCACATAGTCCAAGTGAGGATCTCTCCTCTAACGGGTTATGGACCACCGGTGAATTGTATAGTCCTAGCCGCCTGAGCACAAGGAGGGCCATGACTCAGAATATGTCCGGGATGCCCATTCCCATTCCATAGCAACTGGTATCCCGACTCTCAGGACCACTTACTAGGCCACTCAGCCGTTGCCCATGGTTCACGAACTAGGACGTGACTACGGTAACCCACAAACATGAACCACTAAATGAACTAATATTAAAAACTCTTAAAAAATGGCTAATCCTCAGGAACGCACACATTCATACTTCAACCATTCAGTCAGCTGTCCTCAGCAGGTAGTCTCGGCAGGTGACCTTAAATCGTGATTTAAAAAAGCTAGTTTCTCTGACCTGAACTGGCAGGGAATTACATAATCTGGCGACAGTCACCACAAATTATCTACTAATTTTATTTGTGCGGTGCAGTGAAATAGAGAGAATGAATCTAGAAAGTGTATTTAAGTTGTGAAATGATGATAAAAAGATGAATTTGGAAGAAATATACATTGGCAGACTTTCAGCTACCACTCTGATCACCATCGTTAAAGTGTGTAACTGCCGACGTTTATCAGACATCAGCCATGTGACAGCCTGATGGTATGGGGTGATATGAACATCGTACCCGATATTGTAAATAAATCGCAGGCAGGAATTCAGTGCTCGTTGAAGTTTGAGTGTTTCTTCTCTCGTCATGTCAACTAAAACAACGTCACAATAATAAAGAATAGGGAGATTGAGTGTTTGTATTCGTCTGGCCTGTAGCTCAAATGGAAATACATCCCTCTGCCGTTTAAGAGGGTGAAGAACTCCAAAAATCTTTTTACGTATTTGTTTCGTGTAATCACACCAATCAACTGCTTCATTCATCATTACGCCGGGATTTTAAACCGTTTTACTGTAGGAAATAATTCAGTAGGATAGGCGGGATTGTGACATTGTTTGAACAGCTCAGTAATTTTCGTGATCCAATTATAATTGTTTGATATTTTTTGCAGTTTAGTATAAGAGAGCTTCGTTCTGCATATACACTGAGTCGTCGGAGGTCCCTGTTAATATCTTGTTTTGAAGTGTCTATATATTTGAAGATCGTCAGCACAGAGGTCATGTGTGTTATTTCCTGTCACAGATGGTATGTCATTGATAAAAATACAGAAAATTAGGGACCGTAGAATACTTAAAATGCGGTTAGATTCGAAGTCTGTGTCATCTAGGGTTTGTTTATAATGTCGAAATAACGAGTCACGGTGGGCCATCATTCTCTTGCCTTCATCATCTAGCCATGGACAAGAAGGGCGAGAAACCTGTATTCGACGCGTGTGTGTGTATATCTTTGTCGCATTATTTGTATAAAATGTCACTTCTTTATTGCTTATCACATAACCATTATTATAATAACATTACCGTATTTATTCTAAACCAGAATATTGCACCCTTACTCAAACTGTTTATTCTTGCATTCATTTCACTTGTACTCGGAATATATGAAATGCTGCAGTTATGTTGGGATGGGAGTAACAGATGTAGCCGGGGTCCGGGGGGGGGGGGGGTGTCGTACAAGCAAGTCCAGACACCCCAGGAGTTTTAACGAATATACTTTTATTGAGCATTTTATATATAATGTGCATTAATATTAGCTTACGGAGTCAGACTCATTGGCTGAATGACCAGTGTTGAGGCCTTCGGTTAAGACGGTTCCGGGTTCGATTCCCGGCTGGGTCGGGAATTTTAATCGCGTCTGATTAATTCTTCTGGCTGGGGACTAGGTGTTTGTCCCAACATATTCATATTCAGACAACATACTACACTACCAACCACCAAAGAAACACACAACACTGATTACATCCCTCTATATAGGGTTGGCGTCGGGAAAGACATCCGGCCGTAAAACAGAGCCAAATCCGCATGTGCGACACAGTTCGCACCCGCGCCCCCACAGATGTGGGAAAAGAAGAAGAAGAAGAAGAAGAAGAAGAAGAAGAAAAATTACTATTAGCTCCGGAATCCGCACGAATCCACCACTCTTACTTGGATCCAAGGACACCCATTTCCTTTTTAGGTATTCTACACCACCTAAACTATGGAAGTTTGGACACCTATCAAAATAAAATTCTGGATGAATGCCCCCCCCCCAAACTGAAATCCTGGCTACGCTACTGGCAGGAGAAACCGAGGATGTTATTCTACCGCCCCCAGCCACACGGGTAAATCAATGAGACGGACGTATATAAAAATTGTAACATAATCCTGCATAGTGAAAACAGTGTTTTGCAATAATAATAATAATAATAATAATAATAATAATAATAATAATAATAATAATAATAATAATAATAATAATAATAATAAGTGCTGGTTTTATATGAATACATAGTACTATTTTCGAGGTCTACGGTTCGTATTAGGAAATTCTAATCTTAAATAGGGCCTAATAATCAACGGTATTCGACGTGTCTCGTCTGCTCACCCTACAGTAGTGGCAACTTAGAAACAGATGAAATAAGCTATCGAGTACCAACCCCCAAACAATTACAATACTCTACTAAAGAATATAGGCTATATTCCAAGCTCCTACTACGTGACACTCCAAACAAAAACTAATTGCATCTGTTAATAAACTTGTAAATTATGTGGTCCATTAAGTTCAGGTTGTCTTCATGAGACTTCACTGCTCTCAGACGTTACAATTATTATTATTATTATTATTATTATTATTATTATTATTATTATTATTATTATTATTGTTGTTGTTGTTGTTGTTTTTGTTGTTGTTGTTGTTGTACCCCTGCGTAGGTTTACAAACATCCCCACAGGGGAAGGAATGAAGGAAAAAGCGCACGGGCCTGGGCCTGTTTCAAACTAACATTCCTTTTAGTAAATAACCACATTTATTTTCAATACAAATGCCCTTAATGGGTTTTCCTTTTAGCGTGTTAACACGTACAATATAGTTTAAATCTCAAAACAGCCTCAGGCTGTGAACTAAGTACATTCATACTGGGCATTGAGCCAGAACATTAAAAACAAAATTCAACCATTCAACTGCCCTCCGTTAAAAAGCACTCAGTACATACAATAGCAGAGAATCTATTATCCTTAACCAATGACGATGGAGGTGGCAGCTAATTTTGAAGGTGCCTGCCCGTATACAATAACATTAAAAGGCACTGGGTTACACTCATATCGTAGGACTGAATATTTCGGAATCCCAATAGTGAGATCCTCCCTTCGTTCTACCCCGCGCTAGTACATCAGTTTTATCTTGTAGAAGAGCTTACCTCCACACCGAGGACAAGACAAGGTTCGAAACCCAAACGGACTAGCCGCCGTAACTCAAGGCACCGAGTACATCTGCCGCTGCTGGGTATCAGGCAAGTCCAGTCCCTCACCTCTGTCCGTAGCTCGACAAGCGAGCGGCGGACGGGAGGGAGGGGAGGAAGGCCAGCCTAATTGGCTGGAAAAGCGGGGAAGGCACGTTGCCATAGCAGCGCGGCGGCAGGATGAAGGGAGAAAATCAACCTTTAGAAATACGTCGAAAGAAGTTAAATATTAACCCATAAAAGGCCGAACATAGCTATTAATAGTAATAATAATAATAAATGGAAAAAACAAACGTCAATCTTAAAGGCGCAACCAGGCAGCCAACAAAGCCCAAAGGGGGCAGGAGAATTGCCTAAAACATACGGCACAATTATTATTATTATTATTATTATTATTATTATTATTATTATTATTATTATTATTGTTGTTCGAATGTGTGTGTTCCAGGGACGCTCTACTCACCAGTCTCATCAACTCATGCACTTCTTTCATCGCTGGTTTCGTTATCTTCTCGGTACTCGGGTACATGGCGCATGCGTCAGGCCGCCACATCAAGGACGTCGCCACTGAGGGTCCCGGACTTGTATTCATCGTGTATCCGGCCGCGATAGCAACCATGCCCGGCTCCATCTTCTGGGCGCTCATATTCTTCATGATGTTGCTCACCCTGGGACTGGACAGTTCTGTAAGTATGTCGCTCGGTTTTATCTTCCTGGGCCCAGTTAACACTGCTGTAAAGGAGACTTAAAACATAATTTTACAAAAGGGCCGTCTTATCAGGAATTGTTAACTCTAACAAATTGTTAATACTTGTGTTAAATTAACATGGCAGCTGCCCTGTGTTGAACCTCTCTACAGTTGTTAACATTTCAAAATGGTAGTATGTAGAAGCTTTACTGCTGTATGAAGACTATTTATAAACTGACGACCCATACTAAGAAACAAACGAGTTTTTGGAGTTGTCAGAAGAAACTTTGTGCAAAGATACCTAATTTTATCAAAGCCATAATGAACAAGCTACGGTACTAAAAGAAATTGAAAGTAGTTTCCTGCAGATTGAAACTTATCAGCGTCTCTAGTGCAGCAGATACCTAACACCATGAAATAAGGAATGTAGAATACGGAAATTTTGGCAATATATTTGTCGAGGTAACATATTTAATTGATTAAAGGTACAAGACTCCGCGCGAGAAAAGCCATCGCAAATGTTACATGCTAGACCATTAATAACCGGTGTAATCGCATGACTGTTGAATGCAGACATGCAAGCGTGTATGCATTGTGTTGTACAGATGCCGGATGTCAGCTTGTGGGATAGAGTTCCATGCCTGTTGCACTTTGTCGGTCAAAACAGGGACTGTTAATGCCGGTTGTGGATCACGCTGGAGTTATCAACCAATGATGTCCCACACGTGCTCGATTGGGGACAGATCGGGGGATCGAACAGGCCAAGACATGTTGATACTCTGTAGAGCACGTTGGGTTACAACAGTGGCATAGGGGTGTGCATTATCCTGTTGGAAAACAACCCCCGGAATGATGTTCATGAATGGCAGCATAACAGGTCGAATCACATAACAGACGTACACATCTGCAGTCAGGGCACTTGGGATAACCACGAGAGTGCTTCTGCTGTCATAGGCGATTGCTCCCCAGACCAGAACTCCCGGTGTAGATCCGTGTGCCCACACCACAGACTGGTGGAATGCAGGTGCTTACCTGGCCTCCTCCTAACCAATACACGGCCATCACTGCCACCAAGAAAGAACCGGCTTTCATCGGAAAACACAACGGACCTCCCCTCCATCCTCCAATGAGCTCTCGCTTGACGTTGACGGTGGTGGTTTTGGGTGAGTGGAAAGCACGCCGCAGGGCGTCTGGCTCAGAGCTGTCCCTCAAGTTGCCGATTTCGAACAGTTCGTTGCGTCACTGTGGTGCCAGCTGCCGCTCCAATTGCTGCTGCAGATGCCAAATACGGCGGTCCTCCCTCTCGGTGGTGCCACGGGGACTTCCGGAGCACAGCCTCATTCAACCGCAGTGAGCTGTTGATACTGGCCTCTTCGTCGTCGTAAATGCATTCTTGACCCGCTGAGTCACTCCGTCCAATATCACGGGTAACAAACGCTCTCGCACAGTACAGCCCGTATTTAAGCAAAGCTGATGTGCAACGTCATGGGGCCGCTACTAGCGCCACGTTAATGCGATTTGCGGGAAATTCTAATCAACGTAATCTTTCAGATGTATAAACACGCCTACCAACGTTCGTTAATCTAGCATAACTCCCACTTGGTGTTTGGATATTTGTTTTCCGCCAGTGTATTATGCTTCAGATTCTTTTCATGTAATTGCAGGCGACTATGTTCACGAGTGCGAGACAAGAGTGAGTAGAATTCTGCCAAGAAGTCCTGCTGCCTTTGCAGCATTATACTACCTACATTATTTTCCCCACAGTACAAGAACTCCCAAAAATCATTTAAGACATGTCAATTATATTTTCCGGTGAAGTAGAAGCCTTAGATTGCGCTCGTATACAAATATATTGAATGCTGTGATGTAACAGTCCGTTCTTTCATTTTTCAAACACACCCATACTTTAAAATTAAATCTATGACAACATTTGTCTCACATTCATCATAATAACGCTTTTGTTGCCTCTTACTTGACACGTTTACGTCTTAACGGTCTCCGCTAACTATAACCTATAACAACGTTAACTATGTGTGACAAAATACTATTCCAACGTACCGCTAGGAGCACTTTATGTAAATAAACAAAAGACGCTCACTGCCAAACGCGTTCAGAAATCTCACAGAAACGTGTTAATTTTTCTTTAACAATTGTTTCGTTTCGTACACCGGGGTAAGTGGAACCGCATATTTATATAGTTGACATTCATTTGCAAGTGTACATTGATTTGACATTCAATTTTATTAACATTGTATATACTGGTTCAGAAATAAATGCTCTAAGTTCAGATGAATTATAATGCAGACATATTTTAATGGTTTCCATTCTGGAACGCAGAACATAAATCTTGGTCAGCGTTTACACTTGCCCCGATGATTGGGTAAAGTGGAACCCAAGGACTGTTCATTTATCATATATCAAAGAAATATCACTAGGGTAAGCGGAAATAATTCAGTGTGACATACAATACTATCAGAAATGTAATTTCTCCTTAATTTACACACATTTCATACATTTAACCAACATTATAAGAATCAAATGAGATATCAAATTTGAATGTGCCTCGCTTCTCAAATGCTGGAGGTGGTAGATATTGAAAAAATTTCCTCAGGTTGAATTATACTCTTGTCCTCAATGTTGGGCCAATGAAATGTTGATGTTGAGCAAATAATTCGAGCAAATTTCACTTCCAGACCTGGCTCCTTTTCCGTCAGCTGTCCAACATATATTTTGATTTTTTTTTCTTATGACAAAATTTTGTAAGAATCCAATCACCCATCTGCACTGTTGATAAATCTCTCTGCTTTACATTTGTGAAGTTATGTTCTTCATCCATTTCTTTGATCTCGTCTTCCAGTTCAAAATCGTCCAAGTCATTCGTGCATTCCTCAGCATTATCTTCATCACTACTTTCCTTTTAATCCACTGCTGTCTTTTTGGGGTTTTTCACTTGCTTTTCAGATTTTATCCTTTCACTTTCTTTTAGCTTTAGAAATGCATCCTCTGGGGTGACAACTTCTGCCCCTCTACAGATTCTTTTTCTTCCATGAGTGACTCTTGCTGCTTGTTTTACTTGATCTAGAAGCAACTCTTCAAATGAGACCCTTTGCGTGCTTGTTGATGCTGGGGAAGCAATATCATTTGAATCAGATGTTGATGGCCGAGCTGGGGGAGTTTCTTCATTAGATGCTGATAATGGCAGAGCTTGGGGAATTTCTTCACATGACATATTTGATGGCAAAGATGGAAGAGCGCTTCTGTTGATGACTGATGAGTTACATTGCTTTGACCGTGTTGCAAACCAAACCATCTCCTATAGGCTTACTGCACTGCAATATGGAAATACCCCAGCCTTTTCAAATTCACTCCGTAGAATAGAAGGATCTAGTTCTGACCAAATTCTTGACATGATGGATGCAAACGTTGATTTTGGTAACTGATGACCATACGTTTTTGTTGCCATTTTATAACTTCTTTGTCCCACTTTAATTTCAAGGGCCTGAATGCACTTGAGTCCATTTGCTGGAGAACATGGCTTGTGTGTGGTGGTAACCTCAATATCACTCCATTCTCTAGTTTAACTCTTTTAACAAGCGATATACCAAGGTGTGAGCTATGGCCATCATAGATCAAAATTACTGGTCTTTCAGAGGGAGTATTCTTTAAGAAATTGTTCTCAAAGAAGTTCTTGAATGTGTTAGTTTCATTCCATCCATTTCTTGTAGCTGCATAAGTCATGCCAAGATATCTTCTCCTTCTTTTGCAATCCATGAGCCCCATACATTCTTCCCCTTGAATACAATTAGTGGTGGCAATTTCCCTTCAGCAGCGTTTCCTCCCTTTAACACTGTGGTATTTTCTTTTCCGGGACTACTTGTTACCCTATGGGGAGCAGCTCCGTTTTCTCCTACGACCTTGATTCTATTTGGGTGCAAACAAAAACTAGTTTAATCAGTGTTATAAATCTGCGACGGAGGAACGCCATCGGTGACTTCTTTCAGGAGTTCAAAATAAGTTGAAATGACAACAGGGTCCATACTTTCTTCTTCCAGCTACTTCTACACTTTGAAGTTTCTTCTGGCTCAGATCAAATGTCTTCTTGAACCTGTTGAAATAATCGTCACCTGGTACTCCATTCTTGAAGGGGGTCACAATATTATTTTCATTTACATAGCGTCCTATGGCGTCTAAAACTTCTCTTTTTTTGAGAGACCAAAACCCCACTTCTCCATTGTTTTGATACCATCAGCAATTATCTTCTCCTCTTCATAAGGGATAGCAGTAGGTCTACCCGTAGTCACACTTTTAACACCTCTTTGTCCTTTGACATGTTTAAATAATGTTGGTTTAGGTATTTTGTATGTTTTTTGCAACCCTATGTAATGTTAACTGTCCACTTTTAACTAAGTTCCCAGCAATTTTCAAATCGTCCTTGGAGTATGATGGAGGCTGAGTTTTACGAACTTACGTGCGCACCATTTCTGGAACAAATGGTTTGATTACTAACTTGATGGGGGAAGGCGAACCTAATGGGTTGCACTTACCCCAGTTACAATTTAGTCTGGGGGCAAGAGGAGCCTATACTGATTTCACTCATAGTAACCAGATTTCATCTACCACACTATTACAGCATGTTAAGGTATTATTTAACTCATACTTACTTATTTAACCTTAATCAGAACTCTATTACATTTCTTGCCGTAGCAATCGTAAAACCATATGTCACACTAGCTCACACTAGGAGCGAAAGGGTACGTTTATGCTGCAGCCTGGCTGCTGGCACATCGCTAAGCCTCGCTGCTCGATGTTAGGCGATGATGAAACAAACCAATGAATCTCAATCAGTGCATTTACCCTGGAGCCCGGCTCATAGCTGCGCTGCTGGCTGCTATCCTTGCCACATCCATGGTCTCAAACACGTTTGATTTTCGAGCCTGGCCCATCGCTGGCAATCCTGTAACTTGGACTGTGATTGGTTCTTTCAAGGTCACCCGCTCTCCCACTCTTCCTCTCTTCGCACTCCATACACACGTTCAGTGATCACTCGCTCACTTGCTATCTGAACCTGTCTTCGAACGCAATGCGATTTGGAGCCAGCGGCATGCGGATCATCACACGAGTTTCATATGAGATAAAAGGAGTGATGAGATGACGAGCGGCCAGTAGACATTTTCCTACGTTTTATGAGAGAGAGTGGCTTGTTTTATCGTGTTTAAAAGTAAAGCAACTATTTGTGTTTTAATTGGTTTATTGTTAACTACTATTTTACCCTACCGGGCGAGTTGGCCGTGCGATTAGGGGCGTGCAGCTGTGAGGTTGCATCCTGGAGACAGTGGGTTCGAACCCCACTGATGGCGGCCCTGAAGATGGTTTTCCGTGGTTTCCCATTTTCACACCAGGAAAATGCTCGGGTTGTACCTTAATTAAGACCACGACTGCTTCTTTCCTATTCAGAGGCCTCTTCTAGCCCATCGTCGCCATAAGACCTATCTGTGTCGGCGCGACGTAAAACAAATAGCAAAAAAAGAAAACTATGTGTTTACCTTTGTGTATTTTTAATTGGAATTAAATATATTATTTTACTTCAATATCAGTGCATTGCGAATTAGATCCACTGCTTATTTTAAATTCATAATAATTTTCCTCATCATTACCATTTTTCTAATCTACCGAGTTCGATAGCTGCAGTCGCTTAAGTGCGGCCAGTATCCAGTAATCGGGAGATAGTGGGTTCGAACCCCACTGATGGCGGCCCTGAAGATGGTTTTCCGTGGTTTCCCATTTTCACACCAGGAAAATGCTGGGGTTGTACCTTAATTAAGACCACGACTGCTTCTTTCCTATTCAGAGGCCTCTTCTATCCCATCGTCGCCATAAGACATATCTGTGTAGGTGCGACGTAAAGCAAATAGCATTTTCATAATCCTAGTCAGTGGGTTAATTATAACTTTTAATCCATCTCGTCTCATCTCGTACCATCGGGGCCGATGACCTACATGTTAGCCCACTTTAAACAACAAGCATCATCATCAAACTATCGGATGACGTGGCAAAATAATGCGGAACGATTACATCAACTTTGTTCTTTTAATCTTGCCATTTTGGGGACCTCTATTTTTACAAGCAGGTGATTTATATGAAGTACCTCGTTTTTCATGGAAATTTCGACAGTTATTTTTTCAAACTGTAAACACATTTTGTTAAGGAGACCTAACTAAAGTCAAAATGACATACTCCATAACCCCCTATTTTACATTATTTAAAAGTACACTGTTAAATTACGAAATGAAGCATTTGTAGCTTCATTCTTCAATCAACTCCCGCAGTAGAAATGCACTGAAAAATCCAGGCGAAGCATTTTACACTTTATATTTCACATTCAGTACACCAAATTATTGTAAGATACACTCGCCAACAGAACTGCGACTCTCTCGTTAAAAAAATCTCTGAATTTATCCCGCACTTCACAAGCTTCAGCTGGAGCTGTGTTGTTTCTCCTCGACGGGGTAGCTCTTGGAAGTACGTCTTCGTAGTCTAAGAGGTGTTTTTTATTTGCTTTACGTCGCACCGACACAGATATGGCTTACGGAGACGGTGGGATAGGAAAGGCCTAGGAATTGAAAGGAAGCAGCCGTGGCCTTAATTAAGGTACAGCCCCGGCATTTGCCTGGTGTGAAAATGGGAAACCACGAAAAAACATCTTCAGGGCTTCCGACAGTGGGGCTCGAACCCACTATCTCCCGATTACTGGATACTGGCCGCACTTAAGCGACTGCAGCTATCGAGCTCGGTAGTCTAAGTGTTCTATATCTATAATCAAATTATGCAAAATACAAACCGCCTTAACTATCAGTTCCTCTGTTTTGAATTTTCGACTACAGCTGAGAGCTGCCAGCAGCGTGCGCGCGGGGCTGCTGCAGGGTAAAAGCTCCATGGCGAGCAGCCAGGCTATAGCCAGCAGCGAAGTGCTAGGGCGAGCATCCATGAGCCAGCAGCGAAGCTGCAGCATAAACGTACCCTAAATGACGCACATCGAAAGAGTAGCGTATTACAGCTTTACTGCCGAGAGTTTTGGGTATGTAGCTATTCTCGCGTGTTATCAAAAGTAGCAAGATGAAATTCTCGCAAGTAGCGCCACTTCATATAATATATTATTCATGCGACAATAGCCTTGGGTTCCACTTCTCCTGAATTTACACTTACCCCGGTAAAATGTGTTCGTGAAACAGGGTACTTTTAGCCGGTGTTAAATAAATAACAATTGTTAGTTAACATTTGTTAAGTCGAGAAACCGGGCTCTGATCTCGTATACCATTGCTCACACGTTTAAAACTTTAAGTCCAGTACTCTCGCTACTAATCCACATCCACCCGCTGTTCCTTCTCGTTAAAATTATCGTTCGAGATGTTACTGCGTTGGTGCATATCACTTATATTTTTTAATTAGTGATTATGTAGGTACTCATGCATTTGTCAAATAACGTTATTACATTCAACGTTCTGATCGTTTCGGCTTATATAACGTCATTCTCACCTGAAATGTCGTTACGTTACGTCACTCCCTTCAAAGGTACGAAAATGCAGAAGACATATTATTTATGTATTTATTTATTTATTTATTTATTTATTTATTTATTTGATGCAGCCTATGGATGGCCATTTTATACTAATTAAAATAACAAGTTTAAATAAGTATAAAAGATAACAACCGGTATAAACAACAATATTTAGTATCAACAGTAAATTATTAACAATAACAATGTAACAACAACTGCCAGGATAACTGGCAAGGGTCGGTTACAGAGTTAGGAAGAAGAAAGGTCGTGCGTTGGATGAACGGAAGAAAACGGAAACCTGGAGAGGACGTCAAAGGAATCTTTTAATTTTGTGTTTGAAGGATGCAAAGGGTGTGAATATGTTAATATCGGGTAGTGAGTTACCAAGGGTAGGGTGACGGTGGAACATATTATTATTATTATTTAATCTCCAAAGTGCTGTGAACCCTATTTTACCATAAGGTATGTTAGGGTTGTAATTTATACAAAATATACAATTTTTCTGATAAAATTCAAAATACATAAACAGCAAAATAGACATGAACAGAAATGGAAAAATAAAAGTATGTTATATGATATATATAATCCTTAATACTAAGAGTACCGTACTAATATTTAAAATATCAGACATACAATATATATACAATATATACAATACATATGTTAAGCAGCTAGTAAGCAGACAGTATCAAATTATATATGTTTAAATACATAGTCAATAAATTCTGAAAACTGAGAAATGCAGCATTTTTTGTAAAAAATGAAATTTAGTGGTTTTTCAAAATAGCAACTGCAAGTTAACAAATGCATCTTAAGTTCAAAACGTGCTCTCTCAAAAGCAGGACAGTTGAACAGAATGTGTTCTACAGTTTGAATGTCTTCAGTGCAGGTGCACAGTGAGCCATTTTGTGTTGGAATTTTGAATCGCTCGAAGTAAGCATTGAATTTACCATGACCTGATAGCACTTGAGTTAAATGAAAGTTGCACACTGTATATTTACATCCCAGCCTACTATATACATTTGGAAAAAACAGGTCTTTGGTTACTGAGCCATTCTTACTTGCTAACCACAGTTCATTCCAGCGAGAGAGTATTTCATCCTTTACGGTTCTTTTGACAAAAGAAATTGGGCATCTAGTATAACTCTCTAACAAGTTAGAATTACAAGCTTCTTTGGTCAATTGGTCAGCTCTTTCGTTCCCTTTTATTGCGGAATGACCTCGCACCCAACCGAAACATATATGTTTATTGTACTTTGATATATTCTCTCTTACATATACTGCCAAATTGTGTAAGTTGTATTTATCTTTTATGGAGTTCAGTGCCACTTGTGAGTCACATACAATATATATACAATACGGTGGAACATAGAGCGTTGTTGTAACGTTAGGCGCAGACGGGACACACGATGAGTATGCCGGTTGCGTGTTGGGTGGACAGGGGAGGGAGGGAAGTGTACAGGAAAGTATCTTAGAAGAGTATTGCATTTGGTGTAGCTATTGATTACTTTATGTAGGTAAAATAGATCGGAGAACTGTAAACGCTTCTCAGAAGGTAACTGTCCATAGTGTCATATCGAAACCAATAATGAAATTTGGTAGAGTGTATGAGGGGTCCTTAAGAAAGCAATGTACAAAAATTCAGCTGCCATTTCGATTTTTAAGGTCCTGAAATCGATCACTACAATCACTCATTACTGATCTGCATTTAGGGCAGTAGCCCAGGTGCCAGATTCCCTATCTGCTGTTTTCCTAGCCTTTTCTAAAATGATCGCAAAGAAATTGGAAAATTATTGAACATTTCCCTTGGTAAGTTATTCCAATCCCTAACTCCCCTTCTTATAAACGAATATTTGCCCCAATTTGTCCTCTTGAATTCCAACCTTATCTTCATATTGTGATCCTTCCTACTTTTAAAGACACCACTCAAACTTATTCGTCTACTGATGTCCTCCCACGCCATCTCTCCTCTGACAGCTCGGAACATACCATTTTATCGAGCAGCTCGTCTCCTTTCTCCCATATCTTCCCAGTCCAAACTTTGCAACATTTTTGTAACGCCACTCTTTTGTCGGAAACCACCCTGAACAAATCGAGCTGCTTTTCTTTGGATTTTTTCCAGTTCTTGAATCAAGAAATCCTGGTGAGGATCCCATACACTGGAACCATACTCTAGTTGGGGTCTTACCAGAGACATATATGCCCTCTCCTTTACATCCTTACTACAACCCCTAAATACCCTCATAACCATGTGCAGAGATCTGTACCCTTTATTAACAATCATATTTATGTGATTACCCCAATGAAGGTCTTTTCTTATATTAACACCTAGGTACTTACAATGATCCCCAAAAGGAACTTTCACCCTATCAACGCAGTAATTAAAACTGAAAGGACTTTTCCTATTTGTGAAACTCACAACCTGACTTTTAAGCCCGTTTATCATCATTCCATTGTCCACCGTCCATCTCACAACACTATCGAGGTCACCCTGCAGCCGCTCATCGATACGGAAATGTCTAATAGTGTATAGCTCGACGTGGACAACCGAGCTCGATAGCTGCAGTCGCTTAAGTGCGGCCAGTATCCAGTAATCGGGAGATAGTGGGTTCGAGCCCCACTGTCGGCAGCCCTGAAGATGGTTTTCCGTGGTTTCCCATTTTCACACCAGACAAATGCCGGGGCTGTACGTTAATTAAGGCCACGGCCGCTTCCTTCCAATTCCTAGGCCTTTCCTATTCCATCGTCGCCATAAGACGTATCTGTGTCGGTGCGACCAGCTGAAGCGACCGGGTTACCTTCAGCTTTCTGCGCTAGCCAGTTGACACATGTTCCTTTGAAAGAGCAGTCATCAATCCGGCTAATGTTCTACGTTATTTCCGTGAAATAGGTTTCTCCTCTTCCCGTGAAATAACTTCGGATAACTTCTGAAGAAGGCAGATGGGTCGACGTGTGATCAAACTAATTGAATATCATCCCACGGGTGCCAGCATCGTCTTGGAGTCGTCTCTGGAGAGAAATAGTGACAGTGGAAGTGATAGTGGAAACAGCGACAACTCATCTACAGTATCTGAAAGAGAAGGCGGCACGACAATGCCAGGACCAAGATGTGTTACGGATCCGATTTTGAGCCCCGAGTCTGATTCCCGTCAATCCAGTGAAGAGACACCGCAGTCACTTAGCAAATCTACTAGTTAAGCTATGCTTCCAGTCCACAGAAGAAAGTAAAACAAACTGTAGATCTTGAGTACAAAAGAAAAGCAGTAAATTTATGGTTAAATAAGGGGGTAAGAAGCGGCTTTCCTTAACCACTGTTCGCAAAAGTTGTCGTAAGGTGACGTCATACGACAACTGTACAAGTGGAAGAACCAATTAAAATCTACATCAGTAAGCCCCACTGAACAAATGAAATTGATGTTTGTTTGTTTGTTTGTTTGTTTGTTTGTTTGTTTGTTTGTTTGTTTGTTTGTCCAGCCCTTGTCCCGTTTTCCTACGGGGTCGGTTAAGAGGTGAGATGAATCTGTCGTGGCGGGTTTTTATGACCGGGTGCCCTTCCTGACGTCAACCTCATCAGAGGAGTTAATGAGATGAAATGAATGACGTGATATATGATAGCAAGGTGAGAGTGAAACCCGGTGCCGGCACAAAGCCTTCTCCTGTCGATTAGCACCAAGGGGTCTGCTCAAGGCTTAACGTCCCTACTCTGCCGGACAACATTCTGATGGTAAAATATTTTTCGACCAGAGGGACTCGAACCGGCTAACCTCGGTGAGTTCGAAGTGCCTGCGAAATCAAACAAGTAAAGAAAACTTTGAAGAACAATGTGGCATATTCGTTGTGCATGGTACCAAAAATATTTGTGTTTTTATCATGCCCCTGGTTTATGTTTCACATTCGTTCCATAACAATAAAGTGACCTTGGCGCACAGCAGCCTACCAGTTCGCTCTCTCTCTCTCTCTCTCTCCAGCACAACTGCAACTCCACTTCGCAGTGCGCCGCGTGAGCCGGCAAGAAGCAAGGGTTGTCCAGTAAGCTGCGATGTCACACGGATTTTGTATCAAGATTTTTGAAACCTTCCAGTTCAAAATGGCTGCTAAATTTTTGTACATCGCTATTTTATGGGTCTCCTCATGATCTCTGCGAAATTTCATTGTCGATTTCGATATAACGGTATGGACAGTCCCTTTGTCAGGTCAAGTATACCCAGGTAGTTCAAAATTTCAGATTTAGTTTTGTTCCTTAAAAAAACTGGATTGCGAGTCTTAACAGTGAACGTGAAAAAGTTAAAAATACTACTAGTGGACCCGCGCTGCTCCTAGTTATAAATAGGTCAGATAACTCGTATTGATATGCCTGTCGTATCCATATTGTTTTGCCTGCCCTTTTCATTAGTTTTATGAACATTTAATACCGGTACATAATAACTGATTCACTCGTAATGTAGTTCATAACACTTATTTCCACACAGTATTCACTGTGCTTCGACCATTCGGCCGTATCTCTATCTTAACATTTTCAAACGGTCTTGCCCGAGATAGTGCAACATACAATTGGCCGTGAATGAATACTAGTTCGGGTAAATGGACACCCCCGTATGTGCGCACGTCGATGTTTTCTGTTAGCAGCATGTAAGTTATTAAGAAATTTAGAAGCTGGGGAAGGTCAGATAATCAAAGAGTATCTAGCACAGAATAATATTCTTCCATGATCAGAGGAAGTGTGTACTCTTTGACTTGACAGGTAGTAATCAAAGATGGCTGCATGCAATGACATTACTGAGGATGAAAATCACATGTATCAGAATATTAATTAAAGTGTCAGTCGCTTAGCAATCCACTAAGTACAGAATGTATTGCGGCTCTTGATTATTTAAAGTTGGCTGAACTCAGAGATCTGTCAATGTCTCACGATTCACCGGCAGGTGATTCCGGAGAGGATAAAACAAAAATGAAGCAAATCGGTCCAGTAGAACGGACAGACGGATTTGTGAAAGCTGTTCTGTCACCATTACCTTCCCTGCTCAAGATTTGACCTTCGCCAACTTTCGTGGTGGTGATATGGTTTGCACCCATTCCATCGAAGTTCTCTTTGTTTCGGGTGTGAAGTGGTGGACCCCCGTTTTATCCCCTGTGATGATTCACCGCAGAAACTCACTGCCCTCCACAGAACACCGCCAACATTTGCACCGGTACTGGACGTTGTCGGCCTGCCTTCGCGATATTCGTCCACGAGATCCGTGCGTCCGGCATCAAATTGCTTACACCACTTTACAATACCTGGGCGAGAAATTGCACGCTCACCATATACAGCAGTGATTTCACGATGAATGTCCGTGCAATTGAGCCATTTAGCCCAAAGAAATCTAATCGTTGCACGCACCTCCAATTTGAAGTGAAGATCCAGTTGACGCGCCATTGAGCCTACAACACGACGGCATACCGCACAACGTGTCAGCTCCGCACTGACCACGGTCACGACACACAGCGCGCTCTCGCGACGAGCTAGTGTAAGTTACTTTTTGATTCGCTCTTGTATAACAGCTAGGTCTCTTACCTGAGAAGCCGATTGCAGTGTATTTCCTTGAATGGTATAGGCATTGCTCATTCCTTGCTTTAACAATGAAAAAGATATAGTTACAATTCTTAAGATTGGGAGAAGGATTCCATTTCTTAAACCAGTCAACACCTAGAACTGATTTGTTGGGGAATAACAAATAACTTCGGTGATTATGTCACAGAGTGTAATCTTTATCTTGACTTGTTTGTCTGTTCACAGTTCGGGGGATCTGAGGCCATCATCACAGCACTGAGTGACGAGTATCCCATCATTGGCAGGAACAGGGAGATATTTGTGGCCTGTCTGTTCTCCCTCTACTTCGTGGTGGGTCTGGCCTCCTGCTCTCAGGTAAGTGGCTCACACTCACGGGGTCTAGATTCTAGTCATCCTTTACTTACCACCTTTATTGTGTTGTATTATGATTAAGATTTCTTCTACCGAGCGTTTGTCAACAACAAAATCGGACGATAATAGCTGGAAGGTGATCAGGATCAGGTACCGAGAAGGAAGCATGATCTTCAGTCTAGAGCACCTGAACACCCTGGTAATCCTAAAACTCTTGAAATTTAGACGATACTAGGTGCAGAGCCCATCGTTCGCGGCACAATCATATAGAATGTGCAACTCCCTAGCTACTTCCCGCCAATATTCAGGCAGGCTGTTTTACTCAGGACGCAGCAGTCATCCAATCCATTGGAGATGAGTGGCACCACAAGAGACAAATCACACCACAACAATGCCAATATAATGTTATTGTCGATCAGTTTTATAAGCTTTCGATACTGTAGGCCTTCACATTTAATTTTCTTCCAACTCTGGGATATTAGAGCATCTAATGTAAAGGCAGTCCTTCTTTTCACGACTCCCTCTTGTCTTATTCTTTAAGTGATCGTTCCTATCCTTTTCTATAATCATCTTCATATTTTTCCTTATCGATATGGACCGATGACCAAGCCATTGTACACCTTAAAACAATCACAACAAAAACCATCGCCAGATAACACGATAAAAGAATATTTCCATGTTAACAATGCTTGGCACTGATATAGACTAAGTAAGAAAAGGCTAAATTCATTATTATATTATAAAACTGTATAAGACATAAACTATTGGAACTTGTATTCCCTATAACTTTTTTACGCTACCGTATGTAATACTTTACGATAGAGCCAATAACATAGGTATTTAAAAATTAAATTTTAGGCACCTTCCCTTAAACTACGATTTCATCCAAAGTGAATAAAAATTATTTATAACCTAGACTGTAGCACCTGATTCCGACAATGTATATACTGACTTTCATTTAATTCCGTTCATCCATTTTCTCGCGATTCGGATTGAATATGTACTTAACAACAAACATCGAAATTCACGAATATCTCTGTTATCAAAGCGACTAACGACAAAAATGTATAAGACATAAATTATGAGTTATATACTATTTATCGATAGGACCATTATTAACAAAAATATTGCAGAATTAAATTTTAGGCCTTACCCTACACTACCATTTCAGTCAGCGTGAATAAAATTATGTATAGCCTAGATTGTAGTGCATCATTCCCCGACTTTGCATACCGATTTTCATTAAATTCTATTCAGTCGTTTTCTCGTGATGCCCGTGCATACATACAGAAATTACGGAAAATGAAAAAGTGCATTCCCTTGTTACTGTGCACACGAACCATACATAAATACCATTCCTTTTAAATTCTGAGCAAGGTACAAACAAAACTCTTATTTTATATATATTGTATGATGAGATTCATTAGAACCATGAACCTAACAACCAGAAAGGACAAGATCAGAAATGTAGTGAATAGGAAAGTAGCTGGTATTGAGGTTCCTATTATCAGTGTCATAAAGAAACGCAGGCTTCAGTGGTATGGGCACGTAATGAGAATAAACAGGGAAAGACCTGCCAGAAAATATTTCGACCTTAATCTCGTAGGAAGAAGACCACAGGGAAGACCAAGAAAACGTTGGATAGAGACTGTAAGATCAGATGTGGAGGAGAGAGGACACAAACGGGAGGATGTACTGGATCAGAAGATGTATGAAGACAGAAGGAGATGGCGAGCGCTTGTACACCACACCCGGGAAACTGGAGTTGGGAAATGATGATGATGATGATGAAAACAAGAATTCTGTACGTTCTGCCACGGACTACGCGATACGTCTTGGGATTTGAAAAGAACTTTTAGAGAAGGCATTGAAAACGGGTCAGCGGTCCGTAATCCACCGCCTTCTCCATATGAAGTAGCCGTCGTATGGATATCGAGTAGGCAGTGCCATGATCACACAGTAAACTGTGATCACTCATATTCGCCATACCGACAGCGTTACCCTCCCTTGGTCAACTTGTTCTTTTCTGACCCCGACGCTATTAGGTTTGCGAGGGCTAGGGAGTCTTTCATTTGCATGCACTTCGTGGCCCTTGCCTTCCTTTGGCCGATAGCTTCATTTTTCGAAGTGTCGGACCCCTTCCATTCTTCCTCTCTAATTAGTGTTATATAGAGGATGGTTGCCTAGTTGTACTTCCTCTTAAAACAATAATCACCACCACCATCCACGATACTCCCCTTGTGACTTCCACTTGATTCCTAAGATGAAGGGACCACTTCGTGGCATTGGCTTCACACCCGCACTTGCAGTTCAGGTCCGTGCTTAGAATGTGTGTTAAGTGTTGTTCTCGAGTTGTGAAGTATTACTTCGGGGTGTAATTCTCATAATGCCTCCACATGTGTACACGGTAGATTTTCTTTTTGCTAGGGGCTTTACGTCGCACCGACACAGATAGGTCTTATGGCGACGATGGGATAGGAAAGGTAGAGGAAAGAGTATTTATGTACGAAACTTATGACAAAACAGAGGAGCATTTTTTAAACGGAGAAGTCATTTCTCCTTTAGCAGGTTAGCAAACTTGATTTGCTAACACGGCGGGGCCACACAGTTTGGTCTGCCACTGCTAAGCAGAGTCCTGGAGGGGCGTGCCATTCCAGCTGATGAGTCCAAATGGCGCGTCTGGACGAAACTCTGCATAATGCACCACGGCCTAACCACCCAAAAGCTGGTTCTATTCCTGTGATTTTTAGATCTTCGGCCGTGAAAGCCTTTTTTGATACTTACATATTGCAATCACGACGCGTAACCACCAACAAACTAACCTCAAAATAAATATCAATAATGGAGGTTCCCGAACCCAAGTAAATGATCAATAAAGATATTCGTAACTGACTCTGTTTTCAAGCTTAATGAGGAATTAAGGAAATAAACACACACTCACTCTCACTCAATATAATGTTAATTTTGATGTACGCATTACTATAACCATATTCTTCGGTGTTTGCCTTGTGTAAAGAATTCATCTCCTTTCGTTACTTGCGGGACTGAAGTGGAACCACGCTGTAATAATACACAAAAGCAAATATACTACATGGACATATGCCTTAAGTCAATAATACACAAAGGCTAAGTCTGCAAACCGTACCAAAGTCATGAAAAGACAAGTTTAAGGTTGATAACGAGATTTCCTTCCATTTCAACTGAACTGATCTTTATAGGGGACCTAATGTTGCTTTCCTTTTCGGAGGAGTTCTTGCAGATTTTTCTTGCCACTTAGACATCCTAATCGAATTCTATACGTAAGTATTGGACGAAATAAGAGCGCCATGATGCGATCGTCATTTCACACCAACTACGTTATTAAATGTATTATTCGAACATGCCACAATTCTAACTACTTGGTGTTACCCAAACAGATTTACAATCCCACAGAGAAAGAAAATATGCTTTACTTATACCTGGAAATGTAACACTAGCGATTTTGACTATACGGCAGTGGCAATGCTCACAAATCAGAAATAAACCATGACTGCGTAGTGCCAACGTGCCGGATTAACAGTAACTGTAAGACGTCGCATCGGCAAGTAGGGTCCCTAAACTGTGTGGTTAGCGACACTGAATCGAACCCAACAGTTAAAAAAATAACTAAAAACAAGAGAGAAAGAGTAAGGTTGTGCCCTGGGAATATATATGAGTATTTTTGACAAGTCTGTCAAATTGTAGCCCAAAAATAATGAAAACTCTGCCTCAAAGAGCATTTTCATGCAACATATAAAAAATAAATATTATTTGTTAATAAGTTGGCAACAAATTAACTAATCAGCTTCAAATTTTGTATGGTGTTCTATCTTATTAATATATGCTTGTATTTTAAATTTAGTTGTGATGAGTAGTAAACTGTACAAGTTCAGTCATGACTCTCCTTACATAATGAGATTTCGACGGCATTGAATTGTGACCGAGTTGTGTTATCATCATCATCATTATCATCGGTTCTCACCCTGTCAGCAAGCTGATCTGTCTTCTACCATCTTTTTAGTCTTCCAGTATCTTCCACAAATGTTAACAATGTCCATCATCTGATACCTCAACCTTCTCCCTGCAACTTTCATAAACAGCGACCTAACCAATTCTTCTTTCTCTTTAGAATGGTTTCCAGTATTGTACTTTCTTCATCTACTCTTTCTAATACTACTGCAATAATTAGTTTGTCCTGCCAGTTAATTTTCACAATTTTTCTCCATACCCACATTGCATTCTTTCTTCCTCCCACCTCAAAGTCCAAGTCCCAGACCCATAAAGAGCAACGCTCCATACAAAGCACTTAACTAGCCTCTTCTTAAGGTCCACATTCAGTGGTCCAGTCATCAGTAATCTTTGCTTCATGTATGCTTCCTTGGCCATTGAGATCCTGCTCTATAGATCACTTGTGATTGTGCTTCCTACATGGGTTGTTTTTTAATTGTGGTAACCGTGCTATAATAATGCCGTGGTCAGGCAGTATAATGTATACGTGAGGTAGCTTAGATACCCACCCTTCCTCACTGTGAGTGAACTCAACCTCCACACGCCATGCACGTGTGCAGCGACAACAACAAGAACTCAGTTTTGAGCGCGCGCTCGTGGAGTACCGTACACTGTGATGATTTCGAAGCAAGATCAGAGGAGCTGATTGAAAGTTTAATGCGCTAGAGGTCGCAATGCAAAGCAGTGTTACAAAGGATTGCAAGAGGCTTGCGGTGAAAGTGCATTACCATACCGTACTCTAGCACGATGGGTCAAGGCCTCCAAAGACGGACAGACATGCCGCGGCCTGGTCATCCTGCAGTAAGTGATGACGATGTGCAGAATGTGAACCCATTAGTGCTGGCGGATCGGAACACCACGATTCGTGAATTTGCGAATGATACAGGGCTGGCGCCTTCGACTATCTTGAAATTCCTGAAGAAGCGGTCGGGAATGCGGAAAATCGCCTCCAAATTGGTTCCACATGATTTGACGGAACATCAAAAATGGCTGCGATATGGTACAGGTCGTACGCACTTGGAGCGCTATGAACGCGAAGATGAGGCCTTCTGACGGCGGATAATGCCATTGTCGAGACCTGAGCTACAGCTTATGAACCGCAGCTGAAACGCCAATCAAACGAGCGGCATCATCACGGGTCACCGCGAAAAGTAACGGTTCGGCCGATCGGAACCAATGTGAAGGCCATGCTGACCGTTACCTAGACTGGAATGGTGTTATCTTAAAACACACCGTTCCCCGAGGACGCACCGTTAATGCGGAGTATTACTGCGCACTTTTCAAACGAACCTGATAGCAACTCTAAAAAGAAAACGAGGACACTTCCTGAATAACCCACCCATCATTCTGCATGACAATGCAAGGCCGCATGCAGCAGGAGCTGTGATTGAGCTGTTCACTCGCTGGGGCTGGGAAGTACGATGAGGGATCCACTTCCAGACATTCTTCAAGCCACCGACTGCCCCGTCCGCGACCTCCGGAGATCATGGTTTCCACATCGCTGGGAACGAGTGCTACACAACGGCGGTGATTACTTCGAAGGCCTGTAAAACGCCTAACGTTGTAAGTATGCTATGTATCTAAATAAAAAATAGTTGTCACTATTAAAAAATCAAGCCATGTACAGTACATATCTGAATGCAGATACTTGTTCTATTACTGAGGGAACTATCATTACTGTTAGATCCTTCTTCCTACTCATGATCATTGCCTTGGTCTTATTTCTGTTGATTTTTCATACCAAAGTTTTCACACGATCTGCTCACTTTTTCCAGCATGATGTTCATTATTTTCTGAGTTTCTGCTACGACCAGCATGTCGTCAGCAAATCTGATGCATTCAATTTTCTTTCCTCCCTCCTTAACACCTTGATAACAACTTCGAATTTTCCTCGGGGTACCGTATATATTAAACAATGTTGATGAAAGAAAGAATGAAGACATGAAACAAACAACATGGCAACCGAGTAAGAGAGCATTAGTGGTTAGTCTGAAGATGTATTGTGTTCGTATGGATATTAGTAATTCTTCGTGACTAAGTTATATGTAACAACGACTTGTGTGTGTGAAAGTTTTCACTGGTGAATAAGAAATATCATTTATTTTACGTGAACTAAGTGTGGAAGAGTGTTTCAGATCGGAATTTTTGTTTGAGGTTATGTCCAAGAACAAACAAAAGAGTCGCGGTAGCAAGGAGATGGCAAGCTTGGAGCAGCAACAGCCTCAGCAGCGCAGTGCAGCGGATGGGAATGTGAGGACTCCACCTAACATAAACAGTCGCTCAGAGGATCTGTCGGCCGCGGTGAATAAAAAATACTTCGTGAGCCAACATTTTTAGATTCAATCATGGATCGATTAGTTGACAGAGTTATTGACAGGCTGAAGGAAAGTATTGATTTCAATACTAAAGTAATTGAAGACTTAAAACAGGAAATTAATAAACGGGATGAAAGAATCAAGGAACTTCAGCAGGAACTTCACAAGATGAAGGCCGATTCCCATGACTAAGTGGAGAATGTTAACCAATACCTAAGGAGAAACAATATTGAAATCCATGGCGCAACAGAACTTCCGAATGAAGACGTTTATAGTGTCGTGACAAATATTGGTAAAGCTATTGGATTTGAATTAAATAAGTGTGATGTAGACATTGCTCATAGAATTCTCTCGGCAAATAAGAAACTATCTTGACCCATCATTGTCAAATTTGTGAACAGATGGAAGAAACAGGAATTTATGGCAGCAAAGAAGAATGTCCGGCAGATATCATCTGTAGCAGTGGGCTTCAATGCTTCAGATCATATGATCATCTTACACCCAGAGCCGAAGTTCTTCTTAAGAGGGCCAAGGATTTAAGAATGAAAGGTTATTAGTATGTGTGGACACGGGAAGATAAGATTTTTGTTAGGAAGGAGGACAACTCTAATGTGATAAGCATACGAAATATCGAAGATGTACTTAATCTTGAATCAGCTTGAATTATGATATGGAAATCGTAGAGGCTCAGTTAACAAACTTAAGACAACTTAAAACCAGAGATTGCCATCTGAGAATTTTTATGCTAACTCGCAAAGTATCCGTAATAAATGGCTAAACTTAACCAGTTTAATTGTAGATGTACAGATGCCAGAAATCATTATTATAGTAGAAACATGGTTATTTCCACAAGATGAGAAATATTATAATCTCAAAGGTTATGAATGTTATTTTTGTTCCAGAACAAAAGATAGAGGGGGCAGGATTGCTATATACATTAACGAACACTATATAGCTAAAATATTAGTTTCGATTAACACTCCTGGTACTCCGTACAATTTTTTATTGGTTAAAGTGAGCGGTCTGGAGAGGGATATTCTTACTTTTGGGAGGTTATAACCGCCATTTGAAGAGTGTCTTAATGTACTTGAGGGTATATGGAATAAATCAAACTGTATAATACAATTAATGATTATAGTGATCATAATTTATTAGTCTGCGATATAAATTTGTTATCGAAAGTGAGAACAGAAATTTCATACTTGAAACCAAAAACATGCAATGTGAAGAACATGAATGCTTATATGTCTATCAATCCTCTGATCATCAGTGAAGGTGATGGTTATGATGTGATAGAAAATAAACTTAACAATTATCTGCAGGAAGCCAATAGTAGCAGTAGGCCTATAAATCAGAATTATAAAGCAAATAATAAGACATTCAAAGGTAGGCAATATTGCCCATGGATGAATGGGACACTTTCCAGCCTCATTGATCAAAAGAATAAAATTTACGGTAAAATAAAAAGACAACAACTTAGAGTAAAAATGGGCTGTGATTATGCATCACAGCAATTGATAAATGACTATAAACTATTATGTAATCAGGTAACTAAACTTAAAAGACAGTTGGAAAATGCATATTTCATACATAGATGAAGTAATGCCAAAAACAATCCTTGGAAAATCGTCAATGAAATCCTAACATCAAATCTTAACAAAAACAGGAATTTCCAACTCAAAGTTCAAGATAATATTGTGACTTGTCCAGTAGAAATATCAAAATTATTTAATGACCATTTTATTAACATAGGAAAAAGTTAGCTATCAATAATACTCCTACCCACAAATCACCTAATATTGAAAATGGGCCGAGTAATTCACTGTTTTTGAAACCTACTAATGACCTTGAAGTTGCGGAAATAATAAGAAAATTTAAAAATAGCTGCAGTAGTGATGTGTACGGTATTAGTAATAACCTACTTAAGAGTCTAGCTGTGCATTTAATTCCATGGATTACAAAGTTAATCAACAAATCGTTAAGTGAAGGTATTGTTCCACGTGAGTTAAAAATTGCCAAGGTCATTCCTGTGTATAAAGGGTCTGATAAATTTGATCTTAATAACTACAGACCTATATCAGTCCTTTCCATTGTGTCAAAAGTCCTAGAGATAGTGGTCAAAGATAGGCTATTAAAATACCTACAATATAATGACTATTTTTATCCATATCAGTATGGATTTTAACCTAACTCTAGTACCTACAATGCTGTGGAAGACATTATTATTAAGTTACAGGAGTCGTTAGACTCATGTATGGTAGCATCAGGCTTCTTTATAGATCTTCAGAAAGTATTTGACACAGTTGACCATAACATTTTGCTATTGAAGTTGGAAGGAGCAGGGGTTAGAGGTTTAGCACTTAACTGGTTTACAGATTATCTCAGAGACAGGGTACAGCTCGTTAGATGTATGGGAGCAGAAAGCAAGTTGCAGACTATAACAGCTGGTGTGCCTCAAGGTTCTGTTCTAGGACCAATATTATTTCTTGTATTTGTCAATGATATTGGTAACTTGCCACTGTTCGGCAAATTGTCATTATTTGCTGATGACACAAATATTTTCTATACAGGGAATTGTATTTATAATCTTGAAGAAAAGGTGCAACATGACATATCTTTCATTCAGACCTGGCTTACTACCAACTGACTAAGAATTAACCATAATAAAACTAACTATATCATATTTCACAAACCATTATGTACATTTCCTCTGGACATCAACTTAAGTTTCTATGACCAAGTGGTACCTCGTGTTCAATCAACCAAATTTCTAGGACTTAGCATAGATGAGTCGCTAACTTGGGAGAATCACATCACGTTGCTGTGTGATAGAATGACTCCTACTATTGGTGTATTCAGCCGATTAAAATACAAAGTTTCTCGTGGACTGTTGAAGAGTATTTATCATGCACTAATTGAAAGCCACCTGAATTACATGATTCATATCTGGGCATGTTGCAGTAAAGAACAATTTGAAAAGATCAGTATCTTACAGAAAAGAGCACTGAAAATACACTTCAACTTACCCACCTTAACACCAACCATACAGGTCTACCAGTATTGTAATGTGCTGTCACTTGATGGTCTTCGTAAAAAGAAGCTTCAGCTATTATGTTGTATAAATTGAAAAATGGACAAACTCATTCGAACACACTTTGCAACTTGAATTATGATATACGTTCATTCAGTACAAGAGGATCTACTAAATTTCACTGCAAATCATCAAAGTCTACTAAGTATGGCACTAATTCTTTATGGCATTTCTCTGTAAATTTTTCAATAGCTTTCCTGAGCATATTCGAGAAGCCGCTAAATTACCCATCTTTAAAACCAAGCTTGTTAATTTTCTAAAAATGTAAAAATGCCAAGCCGATAGAGTACTGATTTAGTACACTATATCACTGCTGTTCATATTTGGTTTCTATCACTAGGATACATTATTATTATTATTATTATTATTATTATTATTATTATTATTATTATTATTATTATTATTATTATTATTATTATTATTATTATTCGTTGTACAGTATATTATATTTTTGTCCTAGAAGCTGATGTTCTCAAATCTCATCTTTGTTGCCAAATGTAATTAATTGTACTGCACCATTATGAGCCTTGGCTCAGGTGCCTCTTTTGAAATAAAAAAAAAGACAAGAACCTTGTGTAATCCCTTTATCAATTTTGCTTTCGTTGCAAAAATTCTGTCCTACTCTTACCCGAATTGTTTTATTTATGTAAAGATTCTCAGCAGTCTTCTTTCTTTCCAATCTACTCCTTTTTATTTAGTATGTCCTTTAGTTTCTCCCGTTGTACTCTGTCAAAGGCATTTTAAAGATCAATACTGTGCCCTTGTAAAGGCACCCAAATGCGGTGGTCTTCTCTCTTGAAATGTGCGCCGGCTGCTCCTGTAAATAATGACATTTTAAAATACCTACCGCTTCATGTAGACTCTTCTTCCTCAAGAGTGGTGCGTCCTTCGTATCCCACGGTTTGATGGGCCACACGTCGATCGGGGGGGTGAGGAAATGAAAGATGGGGTAAACTAAACTATAAATGACGGTACCCAAAGACTGAATTAAATTTAAATAAATAAAATAGTTTATTGGACAAAGTCGGAAAGTGTGTAAAATAAAATGAAGTTAAATTGGATTAAATAAAGAAGGTTACTGAAAAAATATTACAATTCAAAATCTCCTCAACAAAACATTAAAAACATCTGCCAAATGAACTCGACTGAAGGTCAACAAATTTTAATAACACATCATCACCATCGAACTGGTGTCTCTTATGTACGTGACACAACCACAACAGACTACAGATCCATAAATATACTGCATTTTGAATAAAGCACTATGAACTGCATTTAAAACATATCTCAAGTGACTGGACTTGCGTGACATTAAAATAATTAATTAATTAATTAAATGATTCCATAAAGTGGATGTCCTAGACTTGATGACACAAAGTTCAATTTAGTTGATAACTGCCCAACTGTAAAAATATAATTGTGTACAAAAGCCCTGGTTAAATAAAAGATAATCCATGAACATGGTATTTCACCACCATTCTATTTCTTAACCACAAACTAAAGAAACATTGGCTGAACCAAGAAAAGTTATCAAATCATTCCTTAATGACGAATAGTTACACATTTAAATAATTTACACACTACCAGCTGTGATAGCCTGGATCCTTTTACCAATGAAATAGAACAAATTTGGCCATGTGCCTCAGTTTTACCTTATTAAATGAATTCGACCCCTTTACAAATTAATTTATTTTACCTTGCCGTTGTCTGTATTTGCACAGAGAATTATTGAAATTATATGGCATCACCATCGATGGAGGCAGATTCCATCTTGTCTACGTATTTTACGGCACTTATGACACAGCTATTTATCAAGGGTCGAATCATTTACCTAATTTAACTTTTGTAGTGGGGTTCAAAGGTTTTGTGATTTACGATGTCCTAGAGCATAAACGTTTACTTTGATATTGGCTATGAACGATCTGTGGTCTTGCTAACCTAACACAGTGAAATTATTTACAAAATGTACATGACAATGGAGTAACCACAATGCTCCAACAGAAAACAAATAAATTCAAAAATACCCTAACTACTCCTATCTTATTTACATCAATCAAATCATGAACAATCTTTCACGTACCTTCAGTTACTGCAGAAGAAATATTAAAACACCGTGCTCAAAATAAAAATTCCGCGCAAAGCAAAAGAAACCATATAAGGAAAATCACAATAAAATGGACGTGATCACTGCCTAACAGAATTTAAATAAAAAATACGCACAGATCCAGATGCAGAAAAATTTTTATCAAACAGATTTAAAGTAACAATCTCGTGATATCAGGCGTAAATGACCTCTCACAACTTTCAAGGATTCTAACTAGGAATATTACATGTCAATTATGATTATCATTGCTTTTCAAAAATTTCACACATTGCTTGGTCAGTCCGTTCCATGTTTCAACTCGGTCTTTGATTTGCGTATTTCCGAGTGATATATTCATCCCTGGAAAAATTATAAATATGTATGCCTTCCACCTTCAAATGTCACATATATCGTCGAAGATTTAACTATCCTAGCTAAATTGTTTTCCTCTCAATTCACATTCACCTCATTATTCTCAAAGTGGCATTTCTTTGCCAATGCAGCCTCGCTCATTTGAATACGGGCCAATCATAAATAATACATTGTGTCGTACGCATACACATATTACGACACCATTATACAACATGGTCCTCAAGCTTCATATTCTTCATTTTTCAATTGTTATCATCAGGGGTATTACCATTTCATTGCTCATTAATTCCACCTTATTTTCACATGCACATGCCATGGATTATCAGATTTGACCTGCAATGGTTTCCCTATCCTTCTTTATTGACTGTTACCACAAGATTTGCCTGACAAATACCCAGTTATCGAAAATGTGAAACCACGTACACAAAAAAATAAAATAAAAAAGTATTATTATGAAATGAACACAATACCGCAAATAACATGTAAGATCTCCAATGAAATCGATCAATAAAAAAATAGTGCCAAGTGGATAAAAAATTGGCTGCGCTATAATTACAGTTATTAAAAAAATCCAAAAACAACTCGGCAACGTCCACAAAATCAAAAAAATCACTAAAACACCGTACCATAGTTTTAAAAAATCAGAACTTGAACTGGACATAAAATATCTACAGAAATCCTAGATTCACGTCCCGGTCTCACATCTAACTCTAACTACAAATAACATCGAAGAATGTAATTATTCCATCCGGTACGTAAAATTTATAATTATTAATCCTACATAAATCGCTACCCTAAATTTGACCACTGATTGTTCATAGCCCTTAAGTAAATTATTACATGATTATAGTATGCTCACATTACCTTTGTGCTGGAAGGCGGGTTAAATCCTCACAGTCCCCGCTACATGATTTTACTCCATCTTCTTCATCTTGCGGAGGCTATTCGACACTTCATACACACGAATTGGATCCATTCTCATGCTTGCGTTGCACACGTAAGATTATTTCACACGCCTTTTAACCATTATATGAAGAAAAACATAAATTACACTGCAATAGCTCTCGAAGAGTTGACGTGCGCTGGAAGAAAAGATCTACCTGGCGATTCTCCTCCTGGTCGTCTCCGTTCAGCACTCTCCTTCTACCGCCTGTTTACACAAGGGATTATAGCAGCCATCGACCTCTCTCTGACAAACGAAAGTGGACACCAGTCCCTGTACCGTTAAGCTCCACTAGTAAACAAAGTCTCCCCTGCAATTAGCTCACCTAATGTTTGCTCCCAAATGTCTCAGATGAAATAACCATTTTATAGACTGTTCACGTTTAATTGTAATGTTCCCATGTAAGATATGGAGAAATGTTTATGAAAATACCGTCCTCCAAAATAATTCTTCTCCACTAGAATCGTGACGTGCAAGCTAAGTGTGAGCTAAGAAAAGTTGTATAAATACAGATCAAGCAAACTCCTATTGTCCGTCTCCGTTCAGCCAGCCTCACTGCATTAAATGTTCATTTATGAAAGTTTGTATTACGACTACCACTGTCATTTTGCTAGGATAATTGTTTGACTGATTCCAAAAATCTGATATCATTTTAGAGTTCTCCCTAAGTGTTCTTTGCTTGGCTAAGTCTCTACTCACACAAATGTTAAGTTGTCTCTTGATGCTCCACTCACTGTAGAATCACCTGTCTGCACTAAAATTTCAAGTAGGACTGAGGTATCACCACACTGCTGCTACTGCTTTTGTAAATTCTCACACCCCCACTTCAAAATAGTCCGATTGGAGGGGATGCTGCGTAGTGATACGGTACCTTGGATCGATTTTCCACTTGTCCGTAGGTTAAAATGTTCGGAAATGCACTCTAAATACTCCAAAATTTGGTTTGCTTTGAGTGTTGCACTGCGTTATCAGTAATGATCGTAGCTTAATTTTTAAATTGAAAAGCGTCATAGGGCCTATTTACACTGGGAACATGGCGCTTTGCCGCCATGACACTCCGCTCTCTGGGCGCAACCACTCTTCCAAACAATGTTGAAAACTCGTTTTTGAGAAATATTTAACCACGTATTTGCGTGAAATATTCGTTAAATATTATTTGCAGTCTAGGACTGCGTATTCCACTATTACATTCGACACCGAATCACGGAAAACTGGATACAGATTCCCGCTAGGACATGACACTTAAATTTCGTAAATCGTGATTGGTTGAAATTTTGCCGCTCCTCGTAGCTTGGGCTGAACCACGTTCTGGCGGGGGATGACGGGTATTATTTGTTTCTCACTTGCACCTCTAAGTAGGTCAAATTCCAATGGTGCGGATTTCCCGTGGGAACTGGCTAGAAAGTTTCCACTTCTTGTCGGCATCATAAACATTATTGGACGTACCACTTAGGCCAGCTATATGCCGTTCGTGCCTTAAGTTGTATCCGGTGGATATTCTGGCCGTCTGAACGGCGCCTGAATGTTGCTTTGTGAGACTGCAAGCTTTTCCAGCCTACTGCTGGATTCTAATATGTGAATTATTAAATATTTAATATATGCATTTATTACGCGCATTCGCTTATGGGTGCAATACAGACCACAAACACCAATGTTCCTTTTTCAATATATCTTTCTCCAGTGGTTCTTAACCCAATACCATCTCTTTTCCCAGCTGCCTCTGTAGATCAGTCCATTCGACACTCCATGTCGTACGATGTCGGTATGTAAAAGATCTCTTGTGACACATTTGGGGTTTACCCGACAAAATTCATGAAAATCTCAACCACAGACGCCCAAAAGAGTTTCGGTTTACTCTGTCTGCCACCTAGTGGCCTAGAGTAAAATGGGACGTCGAAATTGTCAAGCAAACAGCCAGATGGCATCAAATTGAAATATCTGCACATGGTAGCTGAGGCCATGCGATTATTATTATTATTATTATTATTATTATTATTATTATTATTATTATTATTATTATTATTATTATTATTATTATTATTATTATTATTATTATTATTATTATCTTTTGTCCCTTTTCCTTTCCTAAATCCATACTGTTTTTCCATAATGAATTCATCTGACTTAAAGTATATTCTTGTGTTGAGTAAACCATTTATTTTTTCAGGGTGGTTTCTACTTCTTCCACTTGCTAGATCGCTACGCTGCCGGCTACTCCATGCTGTTTGCTGTCCTCTTTGAATCCATAGCTATCTCCTGGATATACGGTAAGACACAATTACTTCTGCATATTTTTAGTTAACACAAGAAGGATATGCTATGTATGTAGGAGGTCTGTGAGAGAACAAGACAAAGCACTGACTGGCTCTTCAGCCTGTGATAGCAAAGCGCGGGAGACTTGAAAACTGGGCGACTAGCCACGGGTGCAAGCTAAACCTTACAGGCTTGGATTCAGAACCATGCTTATGCTGATGACAGGGGCGGTAACCTTACAGACCTAAATTAGGTGCCCGGGCAAACCGTACTCATGCAAGCTTAAACTTACAGGCTTGGATTCAAAACCTGACCTAACCTGTCATTCAAGGCAAGAGACCTGTTATAACTTACACTGTTCTTTTGGAGAGTAATATAATACTCTAGTGTTTAGTTTAGTTCAGTCTTAACGAACTAACTTTGGGGAGCTGACGCAGAGCTACTAGCCAAGAAGGCTGCTATATAATACTCCTATGAGGCTAACACTGAAGAGATACCTCAGGGGCTCACAATTTGTAACTTACAACTGGTTGGTTTTATCACACTAACTTTGGGGTGCTGATGCAAGGGTTACCAGTCAAGATGGCTGCCATACATTGCTCTTGAGCGACTAACTCTGGGGAGCTGACGCAAGAGCTAATGGGCAACATGGCTGCTAAACATTACTCCTATGGGACAAACTCTTCAGAGCAACCTCAGAAGTTCTCAACCTGTAACATAGGACCTATTAGTGTTAATGGACTAACTGTTTAGTTTAGTTTATTGCCCTTCTTGTATGGCGGGGCTCAGGCTATGAAGCCTGCTATAATGCCAAGCCATATTATAAAACAGCTTTATACAATTTACAGAATAATGCACATAAAGTCATTTTTACACATATTTCTAAAAATCACTAAGATTAATTTACTTAACCTCTATAATTTTGTATCCTTATTGATAATTAAGAACTAATTATTACTTTTCTACGTTAGTGAGATCTACTTTTTACATATTTGAGTACCACATTAAACATTTCCTTTTCAATAGCCTCGGATTGCCTATGACTCTAATTTCAGCTGGGATTGAGTTTCAGGAACGTATGGTAGCAGGTATCAATGAGTTGTTGTACGAGTTACTGTGGTGAATGGGAATGGACAAGAGGGAACGTGTGGATGACTTTGAGGGAGCTCTATCGGAAGGGGAGAGGTATTTAAAGTCTGTTCTAAGATAGTCTGGTTTGCTTGTTTGCAGAATACTGTGGAGAAGGGAAACAGCGTGGTATTTAGGTCGTTCAGTCAATCTTAGCCATGACAGCTGAGAGAGGAAAGGGCTAATGTGAGTTTGGATTGGGATATTTAATACGAATCAAGGACAAGCATTGTACGCTCGCTGTAGTTAACATGAAAGTGTTTTGCTCATACTATTATAAACTACATCTCCGTAGTCAAATATTGGAAATATTAGACCCTGAACTAATAAATTTCTTGTGTTTCTTGGAAGGAAGTCCCTCATCCTTTTTGCAGAATGTAATGAGTAGAATACTCTTTGACAAATTTTTGTGACATGTTCCGACCAACTTAAATATTTATCAAATAGTACTCCAAGGTTCTTTTCACGATCGCTAAATGTTACTGGTATTCCACTGAGCGTAACACTGGGTAGAGATGTGTTTTGTATTTTAGCATGAAATTTATACGTGCCAATTATGATGGCCTGTGATTTTGATGGGTTCACTTTCAGGCGATGTCTGCTAGTCGAGTCATTAACATTTGCTAGGTCTTCGTTTAACTTAGTGATTGAATTGTTTAAGTCATTAGGCTTTGTGTGAATATATAATTGAATATCATCTGCATAAAGGTGATATTTACAATTGGTCAGCATCTCCAGTAGCGGCGACAAAGGGGGGTGAGGTGGGACAGTCGCCTCCCCCCCCCCTTCCACTTTGTGGAGAAAACATTATTCCATTCTAGCCGTCTGAAACTAGGAATATAGGAGTAATTATTTTATAAAAGCACTTTGTACAAGCCCTGTTTTCTTATCAGTTAATTCTTTACTTTATTTTCGTTAATTATTAGTGGAAATACGCACAAAATGTCACTCGTCGCAGCTAACTGATTTGCATAGCGCCACAGCAAGTAGTGAGGATTTTGCATATGCTGTGAGAAAGGGTACCAGGGGTATAATGTTTTGCCAAGATCATGGACACTGAGGTATGATTCACCGACTTGCCGCGCACATTCGTCCATCTAGCAGTCTCTTTACTGTCTATGAGTTTCTTAGTGTATAGCCCTAGTCAAATACTAAATGATTTTAACTGCATAACAACGCCGTACTTCTATTTAATTGTAATAGATGTATATACTGTTCCTTTGGTGAAAGTTTTATTGTACAGTCTATTATCTCAAATTATTGCCACACTTAAGTTGGTAAAACATTCACCTCTCTGTGCAAATTAGCTCAGAGAGCATAAATAATTCCCACTTTGAAGGGGTTTTTTCAGTTTACATGCATACACCACGCCGTCTTCCTCCCTCCCCTTCCCCGCTATATCCCACTAACCCATGTACCCCCCACCCCCCGCTCCACTTTTACTTCCCAATCGCCGCTACTGAGTATCTCAGATAAGTCATTCATGTACAATGACAGCAGAAGTGGTGACAATACTCTACCCTGAGCCACGCCCATCTTAGTGTTTTGCCACGAAGATGTATCATTTCCCGCAGATACACGCTGCTGACGATCACCAAGATAGGATTGTACCCAGGTTAAAGTGCTGTAAGAAAATTTCAGCGCCTTAAGTTTAGCAAGTAATATGTCTCTATCTACACAGTCGAAGGCTTTGCTTAAGTCCAAGAGAACAAGTACCATACCGTATAGTCATTTGTCCTCTATCTATCGCTGGTTGCATGTCATGTGTCACTTTAACTAATGCCGTGGTAGTGTGGAGAGCTGATTCAAGGGCTATTACGCAATATAACTTCTAAGTCTGGAGATCTATCTCAGGGGCTCACAACATGTAACTTAGAACATATTAGGCTTATCGGAGTAAATTTGGGGAGCTGATGCAAAGGTTGCTAGGCAAGATATCTGCTATACATTACTCTTATGGGACTAACTCTGGAGAACTATCCGAGGGACTCACGAGTTGTAACTTAGGACCAATTTATCTTATTGCTGTAACTCTAGAGACATGGCAAAGGCTAACCTCAGAGTCTCGGTGCTCAGCTAGCACTAGTGAACAAGATGCTCACTATACATTGCTCTTACCAGACCATCTCTGGAGAGCTGGCACAATGACTAATGGTGGTACATTGCTCATACAGACTAACTCTAGCTGAAGTTCAACAGTTCAGTTCTTGTAACCTTCAGATAATTCAGTTACTGGTAGGGACTCTAGTTCAATATTCGGCTTAACTAGTGCATATGAGGCTGAAGGACACGTATAGGCCAAAGGACTAAATGGGTTCGAATAGGCTAAAGGGAAAAGGGCTCTAATGAGGTAAAGGAATTAAGGGCACAGTTAAAAGGGCTTTAATGGGCTAAAGGGTTGGAGTGGCTTAAAGGGAACAAAAGGGCTAAAAATGATCTAACGGGATAAAGATCCCATATGGGCTACTTGTTGCTTGTTGTTTAAAGGGGCCTAACATCTAGGTCATCTACCCCATATGGGCTAAAGGGCTTGAATTGGACAAAGGGATCGTATGGGTTGAAGGGTACTAAAGGGCCATAAGGGTCTAAAGGTCTCATATGGGATAAAAGACTGTAATTGGGTAAGGACTAAAATAGATCATTTGGGCTGAAAGGCACTAAAGGGTTAAAGAGATCATATGGGCTAAATGGTTCTAAATATTTGAAAGGGTCATTCAGGTTTAAAGGGTCTAATGGGCTAAGAACTAAAGGGCTTTAACTGGCTAAAGGGCTTGTGTGTGGAAAAGGATATAGGGTAAAGTGCTCTAATGCAGTAAAGGACTCTAAAGGACTCATATCTGCTAAAGAGTTCTAAAGGGCTCATGCAGGGAAAAAGGCTAATAAGTTAAAGCTCTAAAGGTCTCTGACAGTCTAAAGGGCACGTAAAAGCAAATGGATCCTTAATGTACTAAGAGGGAAATGGGTGTTCGTCTGGGTTTCCAATATGAACTCGGAGACCTGTTTCTTTGTTAGTACTAGTTTTACTGCTTGGCTGAGTAGCTCAAGCGGTAGAGCGCAGCCCTTTGCAGTTCTTGTTAGCGGATTCGATTTCGGCTCTGTCTGGTGGTACTTGAGGGTTTGAACTTAGTGGTCTCTTGTCATACACACAAACTCTTATCTGGGGAGAACATCAATCGTAGGAGAACATTCAGAGATAGATTACTGATGCAGTTAGTATCAGAATATGTGAACAGCTGCTACTCGGTACCACTTTTAACAATCTTCTGACCCACAGTAACAGCAAGGTCAAAGCAACACATACTTAGGATTAAGTCCCTTTTTCGATTCTTAGTAGCGAAGTTCAGATGCAATAATTTAGTCGTGAATAATGTTTGAGGACTACGTAGCCGAGATGGTAAAGGTACACTAGGTTCTCGCACTAGGACATAGGTTTGAGACCCCGTCAGTATAACTGATAGCGAAATTTGCTAAATATTCTGGGGTCTTTACCCGTGAACCTGTATCCTCTCCTCCTTTATCTGGACTCGAGACTGAATCTACAGCTGGAGGCACGGTTGGCAACCTGAAGTGGAGGAAGCTTTCTCATTTGCTTTATGTTGCTCCGAAACAGATAGGTCTTATGGCGATGACGTTATAGGAAAGGTTTAGGAATAGGAAGGAAGCGGCCGAGGCGTTAATTGAGGTACAGCCCAGCATTTGTCTGGTGGGAAAATGGGAAACAATAGAAAACCATATTCAAGGGTGTTGACAGTGGGATTTGAACCCACTATCTCCTGGATGGAAGCTGCGCGCCCCTAACCGCACAGCCAACTCGCCCGGTGGAAATTATTAAGGAGTTGTTATCATCATTGATTTTCTGCTCCAGCAAGCCAGGTGCGAGTGTTTACAAGCCTCGTCGAGTTCGTCCTGTACATCCACAGCTGATGTGGCCAATTTACATCACGTTTGGCAAGGTCTTCGAAAATTTGCTTTTCCCAACTATCGCGAGGCCTCTCTCTGGGCCTCTTACCAACAACGTTCCTTTCATAGTCCTAATCAGAGCCATCCTTCTCATATGTCCGTACCATCATAGTCTGCTTAATTCTAAGGTTTCCAACAGGCTCCTGTCCAATACAAGTTGTTGCCAAATACTTTTATTCCTTATTTTGTCTCTCCTTGTCTTTTGGAGAGATGACCGAAGGAACTTCATTTAAGTGGCCTGTAGGCGACTTGGTACACATCTAGTCAACGTACAAATATGTTTTGTACAGTGTGAGCTTGCAAGCTTGGGGAAAAGAGTCATCCCAAAGTAATTGACGAATGGAGTGTTAGAATTTTGATGCAGCTTGTATTCTACTGCCTATTTCTTGGTTTGTGGTATTTTCAGAAGAAACGAAGCTCCCTAAGTATTTGAAGTTATTGATAATTTCTACTTCTTCATTTTGCACTCGCAGGTGGACTGCTTCAGGACTGAACCGGCAGTTTTAGTTTGGCTGATGATCATTCACATTCATTCAAATTCTTCTTGCCAAAGATCTAGTTTAGCTTGAACTTTTGCTTCTGTCTCACCCCATAGCATAACGTCATCAGCAAATACAAGTGCATTTGTTGTCTGATCCTTCATTTTCACTGATTTTATAACCTCATCCATTATAGTAATGAAGAGAAGTGGTGATAGACAACTTCCTTGTTGGACTCTGCTCTTGGTTTCGAAACAGTTTGACCTGCCTCCTTGTGCACACAGCTCTTTGTCTCTCGATATAGTTGTTTTATGATATAGATGTTGATGTGACACAGCATTTGCCAGACCTGAAATATTTGTCCCGAATGAGTAAATTTATATTGGTATTATAGTTGTTTTACTCGAGCTATAATCTCATGCCTTCTCAATATCCAAGAGTACAACTATAACCATTCTATTCTTATCCTAGTATTTTTCAAAGAGCATTCTTGTCAAGAAATGAGGTCTGTTTGCTCTAAATCTGTGTTGTTCTTCCTCAACAAACTTTCTGATTTTTCTCTCCAGGATGGTCTCATATATTTTTAACCCATGACATAGAAGGCTTAAGCCTCTATAGTGCTACACTTCTTTCAGTCACCTTGTGAAATAATCACTCCTTGGCTCCTTTCATTGGCAATTTGATTTTCTTTCCAAATTTTATTCAGTACTCTGTACAACCATTGTATTCCAGGTTCTCCGAGTACTTTGATCATATCCACGCTGAACTCATCCAGTCCTGTAGACTTGTAGTTTTTCATTTTACATATTACTATTTCCACTTCCAATCAGGTCAAAATTTCTATATCATAAATTATAGTGTTTGGAGGGTCATCTTGTGTGTCATCAGTTGTATTACAGTTCAGTAAGTGATTGAAATATCTACTGAACTCCTATAATATTTCATTTTCATTTCTAGTTACCTGCAACAATATAATCTACTATATGCTACAGAAAAAAAGCTTAGGTATAGGGGTAAGAATATAAGAAGGTATTCAAAGTGCTGTACAATGAGAGATATAGCTTACAGGTGTGGTCTTTAAAGCGCTATAATACCCATATGACATAATTCTTTCTCTATTTCTAGAATTTCTCATTCATACTCCGTGTGACCAGCTTCTTGATAGTTCTTAGATGTTGCAGACGTTCTACGAGTAGGTTGGGATTGTTCTAATGTTGGGCAGCAAACCCTTGAAGATGGCGTTGAGACTACGTACATACAGTTGATGTGTAGGAAATGGTAGAACTTGTTTTAATATAGTACATGTTTCTGCAATAGCATTTGCAGGTAAAAACTCCTTTTGCTTTGATGGTAAATGGACGTTTGCATGGTTATCCACTTTTCATCCAGACAAATGCTGGGATTGTACCTAACTTAAAGCCACTGCTGCTTTCTTGTCTCTACAAGGCCCCTCTTCAGCATAACAGATGAGGCTGCCTGCCCAGTTGTGTCTCATGCTCCAGAATACTGCCCTTGAGGTGGTAGAAGTGGGATCCCTTGCTGAGTCCGGGAGAAATGCCAACCCTGGACGATAAACGGATAAATAAATAAAAATCTAGTACAGCTACCACGTAACAAAAATGTTCTAACTGAAAATATTTGTTTGCAGGAACACAACGATTCTGTGATGACATTAAGGATATGATTGGCTTCTCCCCGGGCCTGTACTGGAGAGTGTGCTGGAGATTTCTGGCTCCCGCCTTTCTCATGGTGAGTGATTATCCAAGCAAGCAACGGGACTCTTCATTTTAAAACCCATATCCACTGACTAGAATTTAAGAAGGCAGTGTCATGGTGATTAAATACGCTAGTGGAAATATCTATTCTGAAACCTCAATAAGACACTGTACAAGAGAATAAGCGGGAAGAAACTAAGCAATATAATTACATAATTTTTATGTTTCTCATTCTAAAAGAGATTGTGTGCTAGCGAAAGTCGATGTGATGTGGACCACCTAACTTTAAATGTCTACAACTCTATTATACACAATAATTAGCACAATGTATCAAATGATTCACTGAAAATAAATTTTCATATTATCTTTAGGATTTGTTTAAAAGCAGTATTTATTCTAAAATTTGTTATCATGTAATTTGGACTGGTAAATTTATTGTATTTATTGTGAAATCCTAAGCAATAAAATATGGCACTATGAATTGTGGTTGTCACTTTTGGGATGTAGGACAGTGGTAAAAGAATTCATCGTCAATTTTGGCACAGTTGTCATGAGCCCACTTTTTGCAACTATTGCATTGAATCCAGTCATCATCATACTTGTCACATACAATGCAAACTGTTTATGATTTATTTTCTTGCATCTGTAGTGAACAGTTTCTCGACCGTTGCTCAGCTCGAAGACCTGGAGATTATGAGGTGTTGTGTGGTCAGTACGACAAATCCTCTCGGCCATAATTCTTGGCTCTCTAGGCCGGGGCCACCATCTCACTGTCAGATAGCTCCTCAATCGTAATCACACAGACTGAGTGGACCTTGGACCAGCCCTCAGATCCAGGTAAAAAATGCTAACCTGGCTGAGAATCGAACCCGGAGCTTCCAGGTAAGAGGCAGGCACGCTACCCACACACCGCAGGGCCAGCCACAAATTATAAAACAAGTTCTTTTAGAACCACCAGTCAAACTACGAAGAAATATATTACAATTGTTCAAATGGTCCAAATTACAAGACATGCAAAATTTTAAACAAAAACTAAATAATATGCAAAGTAGTTAAAAATTTATGAATGAAATTATGTTAAAACTTACCTATTTAGATATTTGATCAGTACTTATAAAATCTAAACAAATCTTGCTGAAATAACTACTACTACTACTACTATTCTCGTTTTCATTCCCTACCCTGAAGGGGTGGGGCGGGCCACCTAGAGGGTTACGCCCTCGCTCTGGCCAAGAGGTGTGGGCGGGTCAAGGAGATGTGTGGAAAACGGAAGGTGGGTAAACGGAGTGAGAAATGATAGGGTATGGGTTCGAAGAGGAAAAGTTAGATAGATGGGAAGTAGAATTGTGGAATAGGGAGGTGCATGTGGACAGTTTTAACATAGGACTTAAGAGAGACATGACAGAACTGAAGGAAGCGAAGTTTTAAGCAAGGGGGTGATGAGGGAGTTGAAGAGCAAGTATATGAAACACAGACGAGAAGGTAACAAGAGAAGTGAGTAAGAGTCGGAACAGGTCAGTGGGGGACGGTGGTGGCGAAAAGAAGAAATTAGTTGGAGGAGGGGTTGGATGAACGGGTTGAGGGTGTGGAACCGGAGGAGGGACTGGCCGGGGGCGACGGTAGGTGGTGTTGGATGAATAGTGAGATGGTTGAGGTGGGGAGCGAGAAGGCTCCACTCTGTATCGATGGCTGTAGATGTTGACACCAGTGACAATGAGGTTGTGGACGCCGTCTGCAGTCGGTAGAAGTAGGCGTACCATATACGTCGGGCCTGTACTTGTCTGAATTCTAAAGGCATTACGAAAAGGGACGCCAGCGGCGTGAAGTTCACTGAGGATGTCCTGGTTGGATATCGAAGGGTCGATGCCACGGATCACACAGCTGGGCAGACCGTGGGACGACGTGGGGAGCTGCGTGGACGGTGATGACGTTGCTACTGTTGCGGTGTTTTCTGGATGCGATGATGGAGGCGACAGTGGCGTTGCGGCGGTGGATGCCGAGGGGTTGTCAGGGAGTGGAAAGGAATTAACTGTCGTAGGAAGTGTAGAAGTGGGTAGGGAGGAGGTCGTAATTGGAGATGGATGACAGGTCGTGACAAAAGTGACAGGTGTATGAGAGGAGGAATAAGCTGCCGTAGTAGAGGTCGTGGTGGTGACAGTTGTCATAGGGGATAGAGAGAAGGACAGCGATGTAGGTTGTTGCAGGGTCGTGGTCGGTGGCGTGTGTACTACAGGGAGGCGAGTGGGATCGGCGGAAAGTTGAGCAAGTATGGGTTGAGGAGTGGGTTCCACGATGTAGTAATGATCATGAATGGACACGCCGGCATTGATGAGATGCTTCTGGTCGTCCAACGTATGTAAGTAGAGAAGAATCTGCGTAGATGGTAAGCAGCTGGTGCCATCCAATAGCCGGTATGCATCATGGAGTCTGAAGCCGGCGGAGCGGATTGCGATGCAGACGTCATCTTCTGATATGGCTGGAGTGATCTCTGGGATGACACAGGTGAACATGGTGATGGGGAGGCCGACTGCCAACTAGGCGTCAGCCTATATGCTTTTTTGGGGCGGCGAGGTAGCTGACTAAAGATGATGGCCACCCGGCCGCAAAAAAAGAGACGGAGAGATGCGTAGACGTACAACAGTTTCTGCTTTAGAGAGGTCCTTGTGTCCCGCGATAAGCGATGTGATGTGTGTGTGTGAAATAACTACTTCACAGAACACTTACTTGTCCTTGTATAAGCGTACAAGGAATGTGAGTATTAAGATTGTTTCCCTCTTCCCCTTTCAACCTTAAGTCCATTTGCAAATCATCGTCCAGAGAGAAAGCTACCCTCAGCTGTCTTCCTGACCTTGCCTCAGACAGGGGTCGACCAAACTTGTAAATACTAAAAATATTATTGGTCCGAATTACAAAAACTTCCCCTAACACATCACATATTGAATACAGTACACCATATTGTAGATCAGAAGGCTGCTAAGGCATTAAAACTGGAGAAGGTGGCAGATGAAATGAGATTAGAAAGCAGGCATTCCTTCAGAAAACTACATTTCCCAGTGGAGACTGTTCAGGCGGTCTATCTGGTGGTAGAGCTTTTCACATTTCGTAACATGAAATGAACAGCATACAGTAACGGGACATTTATTTAGAAATGTATTTTTGAAGCAAGTTGATTCTACTCTTTTTACTTGGGATTAATTTTGATAGTTTCGTACATAAGTCATTCCTTCAATATACACGGTCTTTCGGATAAACTCAGACTAAATGCACGGTGTTTGTACCCTACGCTACGGCAGCTGCTCCAGCCGAAATTAAATCGCGTGCGGCTGCCCTCCTTACAAAAGATGCTGGAAGTGTCGTTCTTCCTGGGTTATACAGGCACTGCATTTGGTAACCACGTTCTGGCTGACGCGAATGAGTTCTGCCACTCTAATGTTTCTGATTTCATTCGTAATGTTTTCTTTTAGTTCCTCTAATGTGTATGGATTTGTTCGATACATTTTTCCTTTCCGTTTACCCCACAAGTAAAAATCAAATACCTTTAGATCTGGAGAATCAGGGAAAAATAGACCAGCACTGATCACTCTGTCTGCAAACACTTCTGAGATTGTAAGAAGGGAATCTTCTGCTGTACGAGTAGAGGCTGAATCTTGTTGAAACCACCCTCGTGATTTTTCTTCTTCGGCGCCAAAATGTCATCTTGGTACATCCCTACGTTTACTGTTGTCTCAAAAAAAGTACTAACAGCACACCAAACACCAATCTTCCTATCATAATGAGGGACTTCATAAACACCATTAGGATATTCTGCAATAGCAAGAGCAAGAGTTATCACTGTTCACACGACCATTAAAAAGAAACCAGAACTTTTACACATGAAAATACTGTGTTGCAATGATAACTGTCTCACCAAATAACATCTAAGATTCAGACTAGCAACTCATGCTTGCTAGGTCGAACACATGCAGGCTGCTTGCAAGGTAAAGAACTATGTTTACTTGTGAATATTATTGAAAAATCCTAACATAAGATTCACTTAAAATGTATTTGAGAAACAACCTCTATTATTATTCTGGATTCTTTCCTGTTTGTTTGTGGATATTGTTAATATATAGAAATGTTTGCATGATTACTTGTTCATCATTTCACATCCCTATGTTCATTTCAATCATGCTCTCCACCCCCACCCCAATAATTACCTGCCTGGTGACAGCCCTAAATGACAATGAGCTGTAAATAATTAAATTTAAAAACTTGCCTGGAAAAAAAATTGTGTAAGTTAGTTGTAAGAGAAATTGTACATTCCATTGTTGAGATGCAATTAAATGTGGGTAGTACTGATACAATGTATTGTCTGTCTCAGCTGATCATCGTGTATGGCCTGATTGGATACGAGGCACTCACCTATGAGCAGTACGTGTACCCTGTGTGGGCGAACGTCCTGGGTTGGTTCATAGCAGGCTCCAGCATTGCCATGATACCAGGAGTGGCCATCTTCAAGCTCCTCACCACTCCAGGAACCTTTGTCCAGGTGAGCTGTGATCAACGGCAAGTTAAAGTTAGATTTAGAAAGATTGCAGCCATGCTCTTAAAAGCTCCACTCACAATGGAAACATGACCGTAAAGTTAACGACATAACGTAACCTTAAAATTAAAGTAAAATGTGTGGAGGGACATAGGGGACTGATAATACACTGCCTGACAAAAAAAGTTAAGCACCCAGAAGGATTGGTTGAAAGTGAATGAAACTACATATGCTGAAAAACCATGTGCCCTTATTGAACTAATTACAATATGGGATGAAAGAGACAAGGCCACTGACACACAGCATGGCATTACGCAGTTCAGAAAGGTGTCAGTCAGCCTTTTGATCCTCTTCTGAAGCAAGTTCATCCACAGTTGTTGCAGCTGTCCCTCCAGATCCGGCAGCTTGGTACTGGGTTGGAGTCACCTTTCAATGTCATCCCACATGTGTTCAATGATGGGGAGGTCCGGTGATCATGATGGCCATGGGAGGACCTTAACATGCTCTAGGGAGTCCATAGATACATGTACTGTGTGCGGACGTTCATTATCTTGTTGGAACATTGTCCCAGGGTATTGTGCCATAATTGGTAGGACATGCGGACGCAAAATGTCTGTGACATATCGCTGTGCCGTCAAAGTCTGTCGAACCACTATTAGAGGTGACCTGAGCACATATCCTATGGCTCCCTACACCATGAACTAGGGATTACACCTGTGTGTCCACAATATGGGCAGGATCTGCCCTATGACCTCAACGCCGGCAAACCCGCACACCATGGTCATCGGAGGTTATGGAGAAGCCGGACTCATCAATGAACATGATGCAACTGGGCAAGGCACCACTCCAAACGCAGGCGTTGGTGTTCTAGTGTCAACAGCAACCAATGCATGGGGAGGTAGGACCACAATCCGGTGGGTGCAAGTCGTCCAGACACTGAGCGGGAACTCACAGGATGTCCTAGAGTCTCCAGTATACGTTTGCGGATGGCGGGTGCCGAAGTTACGGGATTCCGCAATGCTTGGCGCACCACACGACGGTCCTCCCTTGGAGTGGTGTTTCTTGGTCGACCCAAACCTGCGATGTAGCCACCGAGTCCAACATCGGGCGACTGTGACATCGGAATGGCCCACATGCCTGGCAATTGCACAATACGACCAACCAGCCTGGTGCAGCCCACAATGCGGCCTCTGTCAAATCCTGTCGGTTGTTGGATAGACTGTCTAACGCGTCTGCGAGGCGTCGCGGGTGATTCGCACTGCACGTCTGACTCACGGCAGTTGACTGGTAACAACAGGACGATGCCATCAGGAATGCACTCTGGTGAGCGTTCTACACATTACAGACCCTTGTAAATCTAATCATTTACTCACACATCAATGGTGTGCATGCACACTGAAATGGGATAATATTGGACCAATCCTTCTGGGTGCTTAATGTTTTTTGTCAAGCAGTGTATGTGATACGAACGTGAATAGGATAAATAGCTAAGCAGAAACAAGCTTGTTGGGAATAGATGGATGTGAAGAGAATTGGGATTGATGAGCAGAGAACTTATCCATTCCCCCACATTGTGTTTATGCTACACTGTTATGAAAAACTTAAGGATGAAAGTAACTTTCACATGTTGTGTCACTGCCAAGTGACATAGCTCGATGAAACTTGAACCATACATAGGAAGAACTGCTACAGTACGGTATGGTAGGCAACAGAAAGTAATATGCGATGAGACAAACTACAGATATAATAAATTACACTTAAGTCACTGTGATTCACGATGGTTCCCTGGACATCACAAAGGAAGGGACATGGTTGTTACAAGGAAGTGTGATCACCATGGACAGAACTGCATGCTCTACAATATGTTTGCATACTGACCACAAGATTGGTAACGAGTCCTTGTGGTAGGGCGTTCCATTCCAGCGTGGTTGACAACTGCTGGATGGTTGGTGCATGTGGACGTGCTCCAAAACGTCTGCCCAACATGTCCCATACCTGCTCAATGGGATTTACATCGGGGGAATGGAAAGACCAGTCCATTCGCCGCCGAATATCCTCTCGTTCCAAGGGCTCCTCCACTTGTGCTGTTCGATGTGGTCGTGCATTGTCATCCATAACAATGAAGTGAAGGCCAAATGCACCCCTGAAAAGACGCACATGGGGAAGGAGTACACTGTCACAATAATGTGGACCAGTGAGTGTACTCTGTAATGTGGCGACAACTAATAAATTAATTGATCAACCATGGACGTCAAACATGAATATACAGGAAATCAAAGTGATGTGGAAGGAGCTACCCATAACTTCTCCAAAAATCTGTAAGATCCTTGCGTGATTGCCAACTTGCTGGCCAAACTACATAATAACTCAGAAATAAATTATAACAATGCTTTAATAAAGGAAAATATAAATACAAAGAGATACATAAAATCAATCCCATGAACCCCTATTTGATATACCCCAATGGCCATTGGCTGCTTTATTTGTTATTAAGCATATAAACACAGGAAGGAGAATATTTATGAAGGAATTAAGTTTTTTTTAACAATACCAAGGATGGTTAGTTAGGCCAAAATTGAAATTAAGTTAGGACTTTAAAATGCAAAACTTCATTAATTGAATTCATTTACAGTGGATATTTAAATTAGACCAGATTTTCACTAGGTTAAAAACCAAAGCCTGGAATGTAATAAGTTTGTTATCAGTTGATTGAATAAAAATGAAAATCCAGAGCCTGTTTCCAGTCATTCGACCGGGTCAGAAATGGAACGAATGAAGCCCCCATCTAACGGCGAGCATAGGAATTGTGCCAGCTGCCGAAGCCTGTCACACTCCTCTAGGGTAAAGATTAATGAATTACAGATGAAATGAAATGATATTGGAGAGTGTTGCTGGAATTAAATATGACACAAAAAACCGGTGTACCCAGAGAAAAACCTGTCCCACCTCCACTTTGTCCAGCACAAATCTCACATGGAGTGAGCGGGATTTGAACCATGGAACCCAGCGGTGAGCAGCCGGCGCACTGCTGGCTGAGCCACGGAGGCTCTTAGTTGATTGAATATAGTAATAAATTTAAATTATACAGAATTACTCGGAAGCTTTGAACTGAAACTGAAGGAAGGTTACACTTAATTAAAGATTAAAAACACCAAGTCAAAAAAAAGTACCAAATATAAAAGAAGGTGCCTTCATGGCTCAGGTGGCAGCACACCGGCCTCTCACTGCTGGGTTCCGTGATTCAAATCCCGGTCACTCCATCTGAGATTTGTGCTCGACAAAGTGGAGACAGGATAGGTTTTTCTCTGGGTACTCTGGTTTTCCCTGTCGTATTTAATTCCAGCAACACTCTCCAATATCATTTCATTTCATCTGTCATTATCATTGTCCCAGAGGAATGCGACAGGCTTCGGCAGCTGGCACAATTCCTATCCTTGCCGCTAGATGGGGGCTTCATTCATTCCATCCCTGACCCGGTCGAATGACTGGAAACAGGCTGTGGATTTTCATTTCATAAAAGAAGGTATCAGATACATAGACCCAAAAGGGTCAACCTGGAGCAAAAGCCCCAATATATAAATAATATCCTACATAATACGTCTGTAAAGGGGACCGTCTCAAGCCATACTAACTCTCAATGGCTGATAACACACGGCACGGCGCCTCACAGGTGTCCACAGCGAGTCAAACACTTGCCTCAAGGCTGCGTATCAGACAGGAAGACTATGGAAAGCAAGGCAAGAAATACAAAAAGTAATAAAATAAATAATAAAATCACAAAGATCCAAACAAAATAGATAGGTTACAACGTAATAATAATAATAATAATAATTTTTTGAAAGAACAATATGTATAAAATACTGTTACAACCCCATTCAAAAATTTTGGGGTTGGTACACCCATGCAACATTATGCCTCTGTACACTATAACACTTGGACCACCAAAATGATCATGTTCGACAACATTCCTGGGTGAATTACGTGTTTCCACCTCTCGCCAGATGAAGGTACGCCTAGATCACTAATCAGACTGAATCTGATCTTATCTGAGAAGAGCACGCGACCCCACTCCTCATCGGTCTAGACCTGATGCTCTTGGCACCATAGCAAACAGTGCCGTCGATGTACGGGTATCAACAGAACATAATGTAATGACTCGTCGGGCAAACAGACCACCCCCCATCCAGTTGTCGTGCCTTGCAGTCCTGTTAAATGTGGTTGCAATTGCACCCACTGTTTGACGTGAGTCTCTTCTTTCCTGTTGCGCAATGTAGCGGTCATCTGTTGCTGTCCTTCTCTCCTTCGTGCAGCAGTGCCTGTGCTTTGGAATGCTCTGCATGCACGTGAAACTATGCTGTGAGCAATACCAAACTCCTGGGCTACACTCGTCACATTCCGTCCTTCTTCCAGTTTCCTGATGATTCTTCCCTTTGTGAAGTCATCCAAATGTTGTCTCCAGGCCATGTTGTAATGAATACCACCACCACAGTGCACCATAACAGCTCGTTGATTGACTCACACTGTATTGTCCCGTTCCTGCAACTACCTCGTTTTGTGGGGCCAGATCCATTTGGCGTTATAGTCGCGCTGACCTCACACCAGTGTGGGAGACCTCTGGCAACATGTTACCGCGCTTTCATTCATTTCCGCCGAGTAGTTGATATGTAATATTGCTTTATCTATCTCATCCTTCAGTTTTCCACAGCAGTGTACAATTGAGTGTTCCTTTGCACTACATTTTATGATGTGTGTGGTTCTCTTCACGTGACTTGCATGTGTTTACCCAATGATGATTAAAATCACTCCTCTGTACAGCGAATGAAGTTCCTGACCACACCATGGCGAGATCAGCAGATGGCGGCAGCAATGAACGGCGTGCAGGCGGATCCAACGCAAGTGAGACTAACGGCCAACACAGAAGCTGATAATGTCTGAGGGGAAGGGCATCAGCTTAGGTTCAGGGATCAAAAGGTGAAACAGAAGGAACAAACACGAGACCAATGAAGCAAATCTTCTTATCTATTTTTTGTTTATCACTTTGACTATATATTTTGTATATCCAGTGCAGAGCCACCAACAGTTCGCAGTACTTTACCACATCAATGTATGTAAATATTTATTACTTTGTATATACGTATTGTCTAGTTCCATGACATAAGATATTCATATCACAACCCATACCACTGTGGTATTTTAGAGATGGGTTGTTTAAGTCCTCGATGTGTATTTCATTGTAGCCACGTAGATGTGCCACATATCATCATTGACGTCATATAGAGTAACTCTTCTCAAAGTAAACGTTAGGAATTGTAAATCGTATTAAAACTAGAAGTTGCAAGCAATCATACGCATTTTCCATATTGATGTTATACACTGTTAAAAGAAGTAAAAAAAACACTACAGTTCCGCCTGATCAATACTGTTTATTTGCCTAAGGCAAATTAAAAACTGTAGGACATGTTTCATCTATTCTGTAGAGATCTTCAGCTACAAATGTTTAGACGTATTGCATAATTAACAAGGACACATTCTCACTATCTTAATGTTAAAAGGACGCATTAAAAATATTAAAAACATTTTAACTTAATTACATTAAAAAGTATGTGTAAAACAAAGCTAAAGGTTTCCACCTATTCAATACTATTTATTATAACCTTAAAAAAGTTACATATATTTGTTGAAACTAGTTTCTATCAGTCAAAATCAAAGTTAAGGCAAGACATGAATATGGATACAATTTATGAACCAAGCATAAAATTCAATGCAAGACAAGTAAAGATTTCGAAAACTCTCATCACAGTCACATGACCCTCCAATTTGAAGAATGCACCTCACAGAAGACCGAACCCAGTTTCAACAAATATATGTAACTTTTTTAAGGTTACAACAAAGAGTGTTGAATAGGTGGAAACCTTTAGCTTTTGTTTTACGCTACACTGCTCTTCAGTAGGGATTAATATGAATTGTATTACCTATGATAAAAAGTATGTGTCATGGAAAAAAAGGGGAAAGGGGGAATATGGTACCGGTACATTAAACAATTCTCCCTGAAATATTTTGTTAATATAGCTTTGTTTAGCTTTAAGCTATTTTTAGTATAATTAATTTTTTAAACATGTTTAACGTTTTTAATGTGTGTTTTAACATTAAGATAGTAAGAATGTGTCTTTGTTTATCCAGTACGCCTGAACATTTGTAGCTGAAAACATCTACAAAGTAGACGGAACATGTTCTACAGTTTTCAATTTGCCTTAGGCAAATAAAGAGTATCAATCAGGTGGAACCGTAGTGGGTTTTTTTTTTTTTTTTCACTTCTTTTAAGAGTTGAAACTAGAATTTGGGTTCATGCTGTGCCCACGTCCAGCGTCAACGAACAGGATGTAAATTAGTCTCTCCAGCAAAACAGAGTGCGCAGTATCGTAATTAAGAGTTGAACAACTTCAGAATAATATATTATTATAAATAATAAAATTTATACTAACAAAACATGTCTATGATAGAGACGTATGTTAACTTATTCATTTGCATTCCCTGTACAGTATTTTTTCCTGGGTCACTCTGTATAAAAATAACATAATATAACCTTACACTTAATTTGAATCTTGTACAATATGTTGCAGGATTTTGTGGTGAGGGAAATAAAGAACATGAATGGTATCACCACATTTGTTGATGATAGGGTTTTCTTATTGTATAGTCTGGTAGGGGACACAGGGTACATTGTTGTCAGTGTTGCCAAATTTTCCTTTACATGCCATTTATTTACTTATTTTTATAGCTTTGATGAACTAATTTTTCTTAAAGTAATTTCACCAGAACTGCATGGTTCAGACCAGCTCGTAGCACACCTTCGAACACCCTGCAGCTAATATGCTTACAATATTGTGTTTTTTTTATTCCACCTTTTCAACACAATTGATTTTATGTTGTTAGAAAATCATAATGCTAGAACACTATTTTATAGGGACATGTTTCGCTTGATTTCAAGCATTCTCAGCCTATGTAATCACCTCAAGGTTAAGACCTGTCATTGTTAATTTGTTTGGACAAATTTGTGCTTAATTATAATTCTAAAATTAAGTAGTAAAGTACATAAACATAGGAATTTGTGAACACATTGATAGTTTAACAATATGAATGACTATACTAAAATTGGAATATCCATTAATTCTAAAGACATTGACGTCCAAAACACTGTAATATCTTCAAAATGTTGAAAATTTGGCTAAAATTTTTTCTCCCAAAGTTCTAGTTTATTAAAAACAATTGTAAATTGACTTCTTATGTTAAAATTTGAGTCGTAAATTTGTTAAAACTTATTGGTGTCTGAAAATTAAAATCTTGGATACGTTTGAATTCTGCTTCAGGTATTAATTTTGAGGCATGCTACTGTAATATATTAGTTTTGAACAGTAAAATGCTGAATTAGGTAGTTTCATCGAACTAGTCATGTTTTGACGATCAGATTTTACTTTGGTAGTAGTTTGTATTTATGAGGGTTTAGTCAAAAGGGACATCAATGTTGATTTGTTTCTTATTTCACAATATTTGAATGATGGTGCATCCCTTTGACTGCTACTACAAAACCTCGTATTGTATTGAAAAGGTGGAATAAAAAACACAATATTGTAAGCATATTATAGCAAATTTCAATACGGGTCTAAACATGAGATTAATTACATGTAACCCTGCAGGTTCTGGTCGAGTACCAATCTTTCATAGGCTCCTGGTAGTGCTTTTTAAAGCACGCCCTATTCATTGAAAATGTCTGACTCATTGGCTGAATGGTCAGCGTTGAGGCCTTCAGTTCAGAGGGTCTTGGGTTCAATTCCTGGCTGGTTCGGGGATTTTAATCACGCCTGATTAATTCTTCTGACCCGGGACTGGGTGTTTGTGTTCGTTCCAACATTTTCCCCTTCATATTCAGACAACACACTACACTACCAACCACCACAGAAACACGCAATAGTTATTACATCCCTCCATATACGGTTGGTCAGGAAGGGCATCCGGCCGTAAAACATGGCCAAATTCCCCTGTGCATGTGCAACATAGTTCGCTCCCCGCAAACCCCACAGATGCAGGAAAAGCGGTAGAAAAAGAATCAAGAAAGATTATTATTATTATTATTATTATTATTATTATTATCATTATTATTATTTGTCATTTGTGCCTATTGAGGTCCAGGGGGCTCGTATCTTCTTGTCACTTGGGCCTTCTATTTTCTCCTCTTCCAGTATTTTTTCATTTTCTGGCTGTGAGCCAGCTTTCTTTCCTCCGTCCACAAAGGTCTGCTGGTTCCTGTGTTTTTCCTACTCGTAAGTGATGTTGGAAAATTTCCAGGCTGGATGGCTTGCCAAAGCTGTAGGCGGTCGTGTACTATATGGACTCGTGCTGGATCCCCAGTTGTTCCAGAACCGACTTGACAGAAGAGATCCACTTGTTCCTGGATGCCTTCCCTCTACCTGCCACAGCGAAGGTCCTGTTGGTAAGTCTGTTCGTGCGGGTTACGTGCCCATAGAAGACCAGGCGCCTTTTTTCTTATACACCTGACGATGTCTTCCTGTTGTTTGTATAGCTCATCATTGTGCCGAATTCTGCAAGTGCCTTCCTCTTCTCTTACGGGTCTCAGTATTCTCCTCAGGATCTTCCTTTCTTTGGGTTCTACTTTCCTGAGAGGGCCTTTCCTGGTCACCACGAGACACTCAGAGTTGTAGAGAACAGATGGTTTTACTACCGCATTAGAGTCCCTGAGTTTGAGGTTCTTGGAGAGGTCCTTTGATGCATAAGTGATTCTGCAGGAGTGAAAGGTCCTCTTAAACTTGGTGCCCCTGGTGTCTATGCTGGGTTCTCACTCTGGTTTGCAAAAATCCACTCTCCTAGGTACTTAATCGCCAGGACCTTTCTGATAGAGATGTCTTCTAGTGGTATTGTGGAAGGGCCTTCCTTGATATTTGTCATGAATTCAGTCTTCTTGAAGTTGATCTTCAAGCCAGCCCTAGTCGCTACAATATGAAGGCTCTGCAGATGGTGGATAGCCTCCTCTATACTGATAGTATGGTGAGGTCGTCGGCAAAGGCTAAGGTTGTCTTTGTTGTACCCTAGCTTTAGTCCAGCTCCTGGTGGTAACTGTACTTTTTTTTTAAACATAATTATGTCCTATTTAGGAGCTCAATTGAACCAGCTTAGCTGATGTGCTGGCCTTCTTCTCCTTCCAAAATCTTGTCATCCTCTCACTGAGCTTCTTCCTTCATTCTTCTGTCCAAGTTATAGTGGCTCTGGTGTTAGGTTTGCCTTCAAACTGGTGGTTGTCGATTTCAGTTCTGAATTTACATCTCTCCTGTACAATGCCTTCTGAGGTGTTGATTTCCTGGAGATCTGTTTCAATTTCAAGAAGCCAGCTGTTCTTGGTTTTAGATGAAAGGGCCAGTTTCAGAATTCTTTTAGTTAGTCTATTTCTGTTCATTCTGATAATGTGTCCATAAAATTTCAATTGTCTTTTCTGAAAAGTGTCAGACATTTTTTCAGAATGACAATATATTTCCTGGGAAGATTTTTTCCTCCATTTTCACTCTATACAAATAGCCTCCTTGGCTCAGGTGGCAGCACCTCGGCTTCCCACAGCTGGGTTCCGTGGTTAAAATTCTGGTCACTCCATGTGAGATTTGTGCTAGACAATGTGGAGGCGGGACAGGTTTTTCTCCAGGTACTCTGGTTTTCCCTGTCATCTTTCATTCCAGCAACACTCTCCACTATCACTTCATTTCATCTGTCAGTCATTAATCATTGCCCCACAGGAGTGTGACAGACTTCGCAGCCGGCACAATTCCTATCCATCCCTGACTGAGTCACTGACTGGAAAACAGGTTGTAGGCTTTTTTAATTCCCTCTATACAAACTGGGATGAAAATTTTTCTTAAAATTTTCCTTTCCTGTTTTGCTTTCCGAGATATTGATTTTTTATTCTACCTGTTCCAAGTGATCCCATAAGCTTTCTGTAATTTGGAAATTCTTTATTTGCTTTGCAGTTTAAACCAAAGAACTGAATAATTTCTCCTTGATATTGCTCATGAATTTATTATTATTATTATTATTATTATTATTATTATTATTATTATTATTATTATTTCTGATAACCATTTATTTTACTATCCTAAAATGAGATTTATTTTTAAAACTCTTATGTGAAAGTTTGGTAACACAGACCATTGTTGGAAAGTTAATGTAGCAGCTATTTTTAGGAATGTAAAAAAAATTAGATAGGGTATGTGTAAAATATCTACAGTATCATTGTTTTCTAGTGAGTATTGTACTTATGAAATGGTAAAAGAGAATAGTGCTTTAACTCAGAAAATTGTTATATTAAAAGCCTCCCCTAGAATATTTGTGTGCAACCTGCATTAGAAATGCTCTGGGACTCTCATTGTAGAAAACAACCTGGCCAGTATTATAACGTAAATACTGAAGCCTTCTGTAGCTTTGGAACCAGCTCAAAAAATTAAAAATCGACAAATTTGACCATTATCGGTCCTTAATTGGTCCGTATTGACTTGTAACAATAATATACAACGGGTGATTGTTTAATCTGCCCTGTCGATATATTATCAATGTTTGATTTTTTACAATGTTTGACACGTACATGTTTCGGAGGCGTTAACTCCCTTCATCAGTGCTTTTCACATCAATATCAATCTTCCCCAAATCCCAAGATCTAACATCACTCTGTTTTACATCAAACATTGCCATCTATAATATTAACTCTAACCCATATGTATACACTGTTCATTTCTTGTTAATCACCTGTTGTACATTATCAAAAAATTAAGCTCATTTTTTTTACTGCCTTTTGTGTTAGTGCCATGTCAGTACAGAGTTCTTGTTTTACAGTTTACTTTCATTGCATTGCATACTTGAATTTATTTACTTGACAAATTTTTCCAGATTTGGTGATTAAATGTTGTGGTTGAATCATGATTTAGTTCTTCACACACATCACCACTTTTTGTATAAAATTTGTAGTCTGGTTTTTAGCCACTATTTTATGAAATTTTCCTATGGACATCATAGCTTCTTGTCCATTCTTAGAGAGGATTGCAGGGCTATCTACAAAGGCTCAACTCAACAGATTATTAGACAAAATGAAAAGGCATATTGAAAACATACTGAAGTTAAGATAAATATGAAAAGACAACAAGACAATATATTTTGATATTCATGTAACTATTTTCATTCACATGTATTTTGTCTCAATTAAAGCTAATTAACCAGTTATTATTACTTTATTTTCTTTGACAATGTGAAAAAAAATAAAACTCACAATCAACACATTGAAAATGTATTAAGACTCAGTATAACATCAGAGAAACTTACTAAATTATTGTAGACAAATGAGGTAATCCATCTAATCAATACAATATAAAATTAGTATTTCATTTTATTTTAATCACGGTACTAGTGTCAGCCTATTGATATTAGGTCATCATCAGTCTTAAAACACTTAAAAAACTAATTGCCTTACATATAACAAAAATAGATAGGATAATACTTGAACATAGTTCTGATCCAGTATTCAATATCCATGAAAATAAAATCACTGTCTTTAAGATCTATAAATAATTTTTTGAATACTTGTATAAAATTAAATTGATTATGCTATGAAACAAAGGTAAATCTACTTTAATATCAATCTATTCCATCTTAATTTTTGACAAATTGCTTTTAATTTTATTTTTGTTGTCTGCAATCTCAAGTCCACGTGCTTTGAAATCTTGCTGAATTTTGTGGATCCATTGTTCTTGTGTCTTCTGTCCAAGATTTCTCATCACTAGTTGTAGTAAAAGCCGATTTTCTGGCAGTCACAAGATGTGAAAGAAATACGAGATTCTTTTCTTCTTCATTGTGCTGGTGATTGGATCAATCTCTCGGTAGACAGTTCCATTAGGAAGGGTTCTCCAGACTCCTTCGACATGTTATTTTTTATTTATGCAAGTTATGATGATTCTTTCTTCAGTTTTGAGGAGCTGATCAGTTCTTCTTTCGCTTTTAATTTCAAACAGGGTTTTACAAGCAGGAGAGTAACAGTTTTATAGTGTCTATTGACAGACATTCCTTATTATACGTTCAGCAGGTTAGAAATTGGGATTTTTTCATTTTGTTAGTTCAATTTATACATGTTTCTTCCTCTTTTAAATTGTGTGTGATGATTTTTTCAAGATATTTAAATTATAGAACTATGTTAAATTTTTTATCATTTATGAAGACTTTATTTATACTGAGAGGTTTCATGGGCATGATCTCAGTTATCCTATCGTAATATGTAATCCTATTGTTACTATTACTATGATTATTATTTTCTTTTAAAAATGCGACGGTACTCATCCAAACATCTCCATAAACTGAATCTCATACTTTGTTCTCTTCCAAAGGTACCTATTGATTTTACTACTGCCCCACCCTGAAGAAATCTTGACTTCTATCTGTTTTTCCAGTACTAAACTTGTAAAATCTTGACACACCTTACAAGCTAGCATTTTACTTTTTGCATAAAGCTTCTCTTGAAGAAATCATTTTGCTTAGTTAACATCCAAGGGGTGTACAACTACAACGAGGTAATCATCCTCTCTGAACAGATTAAGTAGAAAAGAAATTTAAAATAAAACAAAATTATTTACTCAACAAAGGAATTTCGAAACAAAGTACAAAATAAAACAAAAAACGTATTGAACTAAGCCAAATCACTAATGAATCAAAAGGGACCACATAAAGCGGATAACGAGATCAGCAGTAGTGGTGTCATTGGCTAGCATGCGTTCGAGTGTTTCCTGCAGGCCGAGGCTCCGTCTTAGTCCAGAGAGGTCGGCTCACTCCGTGAGGATGTGGGCCGCTGTGAAGTCAGCACCACAAGAACCACAAGGAGATAAGAGTGTGTAGATCATCCATGACCTATCCTCAGCCTACACAATACCATGGCCTCTCTCCGTGAAGGTCGGAAAGAGGACCGCCACACGGTAGTTGTCTTCTTAATTGCTCTCAGCTTGTTGGGAGTTCGGATAGCCAGGATGCCAAGATGGCTCAACATAACTGAGAATAAATATCGTTAGCAGGTACATTCACAGGTCTTGGAGGCAGAAACCATTTTCTCATGTGTACCGCTTTGTTAAGTTCTCTGCAGTATATTGAAACCCATTTCTTGCAACACCCACTGGTGCAGCAGACTCATGACCTTCTAGCCAGGTTAAGTGATGCTGGCACCAGAATCACTTTCACGTGGCTTCCAAGCAGATGAAACTGGACAGGAAGCGGTACTTTCACCGTCAAGTTAACATCCAACAATCAGGCCCATCATGGTCAGAAACATTCCCTCTTGAACTGCAGTAAATCTGTCACTACTTGTGATGTTTACTTCGCATTCACTTGATTTATTGTTCACAGGTTCAGGAGAATCATCATGCTTCCTTTTATTGTGAATTGATAAAATATAATTAGTTATTTTCTTCATTTCACTTCTCTAACTTGTGAACCACTTCACTCTTACTAAATAACTATGAACTTCCTCGCCTCGGTAGCACAAAACAAGTGTTTTATGCTTTTCAGGTAATTTAAAAACAATCGTTGCAATTAAATGTAAACATACATTAACCCCACATTAACAGTATTTGCTGCTACATTGGTATTAACGACAGTTGGTGTAATACGGATATCTTTACATTAGCCTTGACAAGAGCAGTTTGCTGAAGGGTGACAAAACCAGCCCCCTGCTCTGTTGTATTCCAGTAGGGTGGAGCAACACAAAGATTATCTTTAACTCCGAATTGATGACCTGAAATGGTTAATAGGACAAGAATGATAATTTTGGAATGAAACTTCAATCATGTGTTCGACGCATTAAATCTATAGACACAGGAAAAGCAGAAAAAAACAAGCTTGATTTTAAGCCATAGGAAATGTGATAGGAATATTCTGAATAATATCCAATTCATTTCTTTTGTTTCTTTTGAGAAAAAGGGTGCTGGTACTGTGCACTGCCACAAAGAGCGCTGATTACTATTATTATTATTCACTAATCGGCCAACTAGGCACCACAAAATGTTTCATTATACATCGTGGCGTTTGCTCAGTTTTCGAATGATCCAGTTGGTCTTCATTAGCTTGCTGTGTCGAGCACAGCGTTCATCCGACCACTTTTCACCAGTTGTCACTTCGCATCCCGGAAAGTCCCAAAAGTCACAATGCTCGTTCCGAAAAGATCCTCTTTATGCGCATCATCTGGCTGTAGGCCCATTTCTTTGAGGTCTTTCTTGACATTAACATAACAGAGAATTGTTGTTTTTTGTTTTGACTCAAAATTCTTTAAAATGCGTTTTGTCCATTAAGAGTCGTCCATCCGTCGTAGGTGACCGTAGAAGCACGCCCTGCATTTGTGCATTGTGTCTGTGATCTTCTCTGTCTTAGAGTAGATTTCTTGTCTGGATTTTCTTATGTACATACTGTTTTTGTAGTTTGGGCCAAGAATGCTGCAGGGAATGTTTCCCTCTTTTTGCTCTAACTTAGCAAGTGCACATTTCTGACAGAGGATAAGGCATTCTGACGAACAGAGAGAAGCCAGCTTGATGACATAGTTATAATGGTGAATTTTGGTATTTATAGAAAAGTGCCCTTTGTTATTTTTCTATTCCGAGTGGTTTGAAAAGCAAACTTTGTTTATTTCGCTCTAGCCGCTAAGGCTAGTCTGTTTCATTGGATCCACTCACCAAGGTATTTAAACTAATGCGTGCAGTTTATTGTTCCACATTTGGTGTTCAGTTGGGTCATGTTGTCTTTGATGTTTGATATTACTTCAGTCTTTTCAAAGGATATCTGCAATGCTGTTTGTTCTGCTATCTCTTTCAGCACATTAATTTCTTCTGTTTATTATTATTATTATTATTATTATTATTATTATTATTATTATTATTATTATTATTATTATCATCATCATTATTACAACATACCCCAACAATGAATAAGACAAAACACTAAGGAAATGTGAGAGTCCCAGAACATACCTGACTCGAGTGTTGTACTCACAGTGTAAATGAGCATCACGTTTAATATGAGTTGCCTTTGGCATTAGGAGGGTAGAGTGTGTACACATATCTTAAGTGATGTTCATATTTTTGTAAATAAATATGTAGACGTAGGTCTTAAGAAGGAGTCTTACAACTACTACTCAGTGTACAATTTGTCAAGACATTCTCTACGACGGGCAGGACGAGTGGCACAAGGCCGTCTTCTTCATTTGACAATGGAGAGGCATAGACAATGCCAAGTTACTTTAACCAACTGCAAGATCAAATCCTGGTCATTACTGAAGGGTGCTTACATGCAACACAGCCATGTCTAAAGATTTACTGGCCTGTTAAAGAAGTGTTTTCAAAGAGCATTATTGTCACACCAGAAGCCACTGAATTCACTATGGGTTAACTAGTTATGTTGGTGCATCTGCCTAGTCAATGGTGTACCATATCAATTGTGTAAAAGATTTTTATTTCATTATACACTCAAAGATATTAGATATTGTTATTTTATCTGAGCCTGCAGAAGATCTGGAGAAATTGCTGAATGGTATGCACAGAGTCTTGGGTGAGGAGTACAAGATGAAAATAAGTTCTAAACAAAAGTAATGTAGTGCAGTCATACGAAGTCAGGTGATGCAGGAAATATTACGTTAGGAAATGAGGTCTTAAGGGAAGTAGATGAATACTGTTACTTGTGTAGTAAAATAACTAATGACGGCAAAAGTAAGGAGGACATAACATGCAGACTAGCACAAGCAAAGAAGGCCTCTCTTAAGAAAACAAATTTGCTCACCTCAAACATTGATATAGGAATTAGAAAGACGTTTTTGAAGAATTTCGACTGCAAAGTGGCATTGTATGAAAGTGAAACATGGACGATAACTACCTCAGAAAGAAAGAGAATAGAAGTTTTTGAAATGTGGTGTTACGGAAGAATGCTGAAGGTGAGATGGATAGATTGAATTACGATTGAAAAAATACTGAATGGAATTGGTGAGAGGAGATCGATTTGGCTACAATTTGATGAGAAGAATAGATAGAATGATAGGACAATATGGGTAGACCAAGGTATGAATACGACAAGGAGATTAGAGCAGATGTAGGAGAGCCGTGCCCCCCCAACTGCTCAGTTGGCCGGTCGGAGTGCAGAGCTGTTGGACCACGCCGAGACCCACTCTGCAAGTCAAGGATTATCCTGCCAGGTTGAATAAAACAACTTGCGTTCTGTAAGAATGAAAAATTATATACAAGGTGTGTTCCATAAATAATGTGACCAAATTTATAAAAAATCATTTATTGAATATATTCGTACAAATAATCAAAAATCCTCAAAATAGCACCCTCTTGCGTTGATACACTTCTGGAGGTGGTGTTTCCATGCCTGGAAGGCCTTTTCCGGAATGTCCTTTAGAGCCGATGAAACATGTGTCTGGATTCTTTCAATCGTGTCCCAATGTTTTCCTTTCATGACTCCTTTTAACAGGAAACAAAAACAAGTCAGCGGGAGCCAGGTCAGGACTGTAGGGAGGCTGGGGAACCAATGGGGTGTTGGTCCTGGCCAGGAAATCGTTGACAATGAAGGCGCTGTGACTCGGCGCATTGTCGTGATGAACTTTCCACGTGTCCTTGATGTCGCTTCGGCAGCGTGAGACCCTCCTTTTCAGTTGCAATGCGGAAAATGGTTGTTTTTGTCATGTTTATAGTTTGTGCTATCAATTGAAGGCTCGGCCGTCTGTCAGAGATCAAACAATCGCGCACACGCGCCACATTTTCGTCGACTCGTGAGGATGATGGCCGTCCACTGCGAGGTTCGTCGGTGATCTCCTCTCGGCCCTCCATGAACGACTTGTGCCATCGGAAAACTTGTGATTTGGACAAGCAATCAGTCCCAAAGGCCTGCTGAAGTAATGGAAACGTTTCAGTGGTGGGCTTCCCAAGTTTAACGCAAAATTTGATAGCGTAACGTTGCTCTACAGAAAGATTCATTGTTACATGAACTCAAAACAGGCTTGACGGAAACACACGTCCTGACTCTCCGGCAGCTCGCTGCCAAATGAGACAAAGAGCGTTTGAAGCTAACACCCCCCTCCACCTAGCCCAGCAGGTTAGATCACGCTGCGGTGTACAGTTGCGTCAGAAAAAAATTGGTCGCATTACTTATGGAACGCATATTGTATTGGTGTGATTGCAAAATGTAAAGTGTAATGGGGGCTCTGTCCGTGGAAATAAGAAGTGTGTTTTTGCTACAAGAAGGACACATTTGATGCCACACCAAGTTAATGCACCACAGTAACTGTAGAATTATTAAATTACAATTAGATTTTATATGAACACGACAAGATTGGAAACGTGATCCAAGACATTATGATCCAACTTTTCATTTGTGTCATTGTACATCTTTACAGTTTTAACTTTTAGGGGAGCCCTCCTCCTTTTTTCTACAAGGTGTTCATATAAATATCTGATTTTAACCTGTACAGCTGAAGAAGAGAATCCGTTCATATTCTCGAAACATGTACTATCTATTTTCGAGTGTATAATGAATTAAGTCTTTTACTCAATTGATTTGGTACAGTGTTGATCAGGCGAATGCACCAACATAACTAGTTAATGTGATTAAGTCAATACGGACTCATCGCTGCCCATCAAGATTATAAATAACAGATTGTGGTTTCATAGCAAGATAACAGTACAACATGATGTTTTGTCAAAATAGGAGTTTAATTCTCTCTTCATCAAGACAAATCCATTGTTTTGTAATTACATGATTATTACTGTTCCTAGTCACGGTGTCAACTGTTAATAACAGATTATTTAACTGGAATCTTACCTCAAAATATCTTGATTTAAGTTCTGGTTTTGTAAGTTTTTAAAGTACCTAGTTTTAATGTTGAAAACTTTTTTAGCACACAAAAAATGTAGAATTAAGCAATTTCCTCAATTGTGCCAAAAGTTGAAGGGTAAAGGGCCCAGAAAGGTTTCAAATTGTGAATCATGGATAGGTCTACCAAACTAGAAAAACAAATTTCAAAAATCACTTCCAGCCTAAATGCAGTTCCAGAAAAACAGCCTAAAGTCACCTGTTCCTTTAATCATTTTCTTTTTTATTCAAATCCTATCCAAATTAACTTACTTACAGAATTCTTTCCGTAACGTGTTCCTTGGTTCATTACCCTCAGGCATTTTTTGATTTTTTCAAAAATGTCCACACCGAATGTAGTTATAAGAGCTTAAGTGAAACAATGCACTGACTCACATTAACAGTCGTAGTGGTAGAAGAAGACAAACTGCTAATCTTATCAACTGGATAAAGATGACAAAGAAAAGGATTGTAATTTTTAGAAATAAATAAAGAATATATTCTCATACTTTATTATATTTCATTTATCTAAAATTCGAAGCTCATATCCCCAGGATGTGTTCAACATTGAATTGCTTGCCTGAGGGTTTTTTTCTTTTTTTTTTTTTTTTAAAGGTGAAGATGTTCCAAAATGGAATGAAACATGTTGTAATATTTAGCTAGAATTTAAGCTGATACATGTTTGCATATGCATAAAAATGAACTATAAGAATAAAATAAGTATTGGAAGGTAGGAAAAATTCCTTTGACCTTAGTCATATTTGGCACTAATTTATATTTACATTTATGGAATACTGTAACACAGAATGGAATATTACCATTCTGTAATCAACTGATTAACTTGAATAGTTAAAAAATTATGATTGTTTATCCAACAAATAACAATGTTTAGGGAAATAAGCTTCATTTTTAGCATAGAACTAAGCAATGCATTCTAAGAGTTAAAGACAAACCATGCCACTGTCCATGCATCATGATGGGCTTCCAAGATCCAAATGATGTTCTGCCTCGTCCCAGGGAATATCTACTGAATTGCTGTTACATAACATAAATTAAACTTGTTTTTTATAGAAAAACTAACATAGATTTTAAATAAATCACGTGTTTTTAAATGTTAGTTTCCAAGAATAAAATATTTACTAAAAATGGATATTTGTAGATATACTATTAAGTGTTCAGAGTTAATATAAATTATATTTAATCCTAGAGAATTTTGTAATAGTTTATAACGTTTTATATATAATGAAAGTCAAAAGCAACCAAGACAGCCATTTGGTTGGTTTTGAACTCGTAGTATGTATATGTTGTTGTCTGTTTCTTGTAAGATAGCAGCGCTTTGTTACGGAGATGTTGTTAAAGTGTAATTGACTTTTGACCTGACAGAAGTGTAAATGAAAAGAGCAGTGCACAACTGTTGTGTTCTTTGTAATGGAAATGGAGGAAAATAACAGCAACAAAAAATATATTTTTTATTGTCGCTAATTGGTCTCGTTTCTCTCTGTCTTGTTTCCTCATTTGTACCCCTACAATTTAGTGTTTACAGAATTTTAACACTTTCGCTATCAAGTGCCTGAACAGCTTGCCACTGCTGGCCCCAATGTGATGTTAATAACAAGGTTATTAATGTTTTAAGAGGAAGTACAACTGGGCAACTATGTAACACTAATCAGAGGGAAAAAATGGAAGGCATCCGACACTTCAAAAAATGAAGATATCAGCCAAAAGAAGATAAGGGCCATGAAGGGCGTGAAAATGAAAGACTCCCCAGCCCTCGCAAACCTAATAGTGTCAGGGTCGGAAAAGAACAAGCGTTGACCAAGAGAGATCGGATAGGATAGATGAAAGTGAGGAGCCTGACACAAGTAAGTGGAAGTAATGCCAGGACTCAGCTAAGGTCCCCGTGGATGCCAACTCACGCTCCAAAGTTCAGAGCCCCTGGGGCCCGTTCGCCTCTTATGACAGCCAGGGAATACCGTGGGTGTTATTCTACCATCCCCACCCACAGGGGGTGTTAATAACGAGTTGCTCCTCCGCGAGCCCTCAAAACATCAGCAATAAGGTGAGGCATCTACTCTACAAGGTATTGGAATCGTTCTAGAGGGATCTGGAACCGTGCATCTTGCACTACTACCCACAATTGGAAGGTCACATGCCAAATCAAACCAAGCGCCAAAATTGGATTTTTTCGTAAACTGGTATAACATGAATTTAGATAGTAATATCTTTCTTGTGCCAAAGTGGTCTAAAGTTAGCATGAACCACGAGGAAGTTGTTGTGGCATAAGGTTGGTTATACTGATTTCATTCTGCCAGAGTGAACCAAACACCGAAAGAAGATGGCTTCGGAAGGAAATGGTCCACGAGCGAGACATTTAATTTCATCCAGAAACATCACAGAAATAACAGCAGATATCCAGAGTGACTTCAGTTCTGGCTCCTCAGACCTGTTTGACACTGAGGAACGGGAAGAATGTACGAGTGGAGAGAAGTTTTGCAATATTTTTACAATAAATATGATTGGTTTATTTTGAGGTTAGTAAGAACAACTCTTCGTTTGACAAAATGGACCATGCTTTTCGCGCGTTTATACTTGAGAGTCATAGCTACTCTTTTGTTCTGCGAGCCAGTGTTACCATACTCAATTCATTGTATCCAAAGAATAAATACAGTAGTTTAGTTTCATAGGTTGCACGAGTTCACAAATAGAGGTCGTAGTGGTACTGTCTTTGGAGTTGGTCCGCTTTGGCAAGTATTTCTAATGCAAAATTGTATCACTTTCAGATATTTTTCTATTAACTTTCTATTAACTTTTTCAGAGCCAAATACGGATGAAGAACAATGTAGCACAAACAAGAAAAGGAAATTAACCACATTCAGTCCCATTAAAAAGAAGAAAGTGGAAAAAAACTGTTAGGAAGGTCAACACAACTAAAGGAAAGGCATACACAACTGTGAAAGGAAGACTAGTTCCTGAAAAACACTTCATAGATCATGAGTGTAAATATTTAAAGAAGTGTCATACTAAAGTGTCGAAAGACGATAGGAGAGCATTTTTTGGTCTGTTTTACAAGTGTGATTCTTGGACTACACAAACAGCACTGATTGTTGGTTCTATAAAATGCCACAATATCAGCCACAGGCAAGTGAAAAACATAGGCATTTCTCAGCCGAAAATACTTCATACGTTCATCTAGAGATGGGGACACTGAGGTTTGCAAAGACATGTTTATGAAGACATTGCAAGTAAGCAGTGCTAAAGGCTGAGACAGGTACAATACAAGACCAACGAGGGGTGCATGAAACTGTACTGTAGACCTTATTAGAGACTGCAGTTTATAGCCACTACACCAGGAAAGATTCAAATAACAAGTACTTGAATACTAACTTAAATTTGAGTTTAATGTACAGGAGAAAGTTAAACAAGAAGGTCGTGTTCAGAAGATGCCTTTCAGTCGCTGTATGACAGAGAGTCTTCAGGCGTGACTTCAATATAAGCTTCCGTCTGCTGAAAAAGGACACATGCCACACACGTGATTGTGTGAAAATTCATGTGCAGTCGGCTGAAGCCAGTAATCTTCCTCATCATGTGACACAGTTGAAGGCAAAGCTAGAACTTCGTCACCGTAAAGCAGAACATGCAAGAGATGCTATGAAGAACGATGAATTGAAGAGCAAATCTGAAGATGGACCCAGCGTGATGTCATTCGACATGCAGAAGATAATGTCTTTACCTCGCTTAACCACGAAAGAAGTCTACTACAAAAGACAGGTTTTTGTTTCAATGTCGGAATCCATAATTTCTGCTCTAATAAAGACACTATGCATCTTTAAAATGAGAGTGTGCCATCCAGAGGTGCACACGAGATAGGATCCTGCATCTTAAAATACCTGAAGAGTCATGGAACTAAAGAAATGCTAAAGACAGCTGCGGTGGTCAGAACAGAAATTCAAGATGGCTTGTATCTGGATGTTTGTGGTCCAGTCTTCAGAGATAAGCAGTAAAGGAGTTATCCACAAGTTTGCTGAACCAGGACATTCTTACCTACCTAATGACAGCGCATAAGTATCACCCAGAAGTCTATGCTCCATCACAGTGGCGTGACATAATTTCATGTGCAAGAGTAAGGAAAAATGCTTTTGAAATAAGTGTAATGGAAACAAAAGATTTTTAAATGCACTGAAATTCTGTAGCAACATCTTGTTAACTGGAAAAAGAATGATTCAGCTGACAATGTTGAATGGCTTAAGATCAAAGAAACGAGATTTACAAAAGGAAAGCCTGGCATAATGGATTATAAATACCCTCACAACGAGGACTATGAATACTTTTCAGCGAACTTCAATAAAAGACTAAAGGGCAGACCAACAAACCTTGGTGAACTTGATCTTCCAACACTCTACCCTAAGTGTAGACCTCTGAGTGAAGACAAGCACAAAGATATGAAAAGTCTACTGAAATACGTCCCTCCAGTATATCATTCATTTTATGAAAGGATCACAAGTGCTAGTGTACATGACTGCTCTGACAATACCTGTGAGGAAATCGGTACTGAATCTGCATGAAGTATGATTTTCAAAGGTATTCCTATGCAATTTAATTTGAATTTTATTATACCAGGGTTATCAGTTATTGTATTTTGTTAACTTTTATTTGTTCATTCATCTTTGTTTGTAGTGTCTAAATGTGAATTAAGAATAAATCAAAACACTTTGTATGGCAAAATGGACTATATCCCAATCGTCTGGAAAAAGTAACATACTTCAGAACGGAAATGTGCAGCATGGTACCCGAAAGTATAAAAAGAAAAGTATAACTGTGTAACTTGTCGGTACAAAATATTAGAAACCAGAGTAAAGAGCAGATTTTTCAATTTAACTGTAACGTTGAGCCTTAATTTCTGAAAATGTTTCTTTTGGCACTTAGTTTGATTTGGCATGTACAATTGGTCTTGTGTAGTTGGTGCGGGGTTCATGAAGCATACACCAGCATTGACAGAATCCCATAAATGCTTGATTGGATTAAGATCGGTGGATCTGGAGGGCCAATCCATGGTCATAACTTCACTGGGGTGCTCCTCCAACCACCTGCGTGCCTCTGAGCGCTAGTTCAAAACTGCCCACAGAACTTAATAGCACAGATTTAACTTACTAAGGTCCGGCTCCATGGCATTGACCACAGGGGTCCCGGGTTCGATTCCTGGCAGAGTCGGAATTTTAGCCATAATTGTTTGATTTCGCTGGCACGGGGCTGGGTGTATGTGTCGTCATCATTATCATTTCATCCTCATCGCGACGCGCAGGTTGCCTACAGGAGTCAATCAAAAGACCTGCATCTGGCGAGCCGAACTTGTCTTCGGACACTCCCGGCACTAAAAGTCATTTCCATTTCAACTTACTAAGAAGGTATCGATTCTTCAAAACCTGTACTTTTGATTGTTTAATTTTAAGTCTGTATGCATTGTTTAATTGGCATCAGAAATCTCCTCTACAAATACCAGCCTGTGTGTGTCTCTCTCTCATTTTATGCTTTTTGACCTTTCCACTTGTTCACGTATTTAACAATTTGACCAACCTACAAATGGTGCCGTCAACTTATGGTCACATTGTAAATCTTTATTTTAGCTTCTTGGTATAAGTGAATTGTTTCTATAGCCAGTATAATGGAATTCATTGTTTGGTAAAATGTCTTGGAATAATCTCAAACAACCATTAATTTAAGACATGGGGAGGAAAAGCCTGGGTATATTGTCAAGTTGCTGAGGGCTGACCGGACAGACCATACGCCCGCCTACACTCTTCCTTCTCCTGACAAGCCGATATTGTCCTTCCAGAATCCCACCCCACACACTTGCTAAATTTAGGGACCTACTCAGGACTCTCCTACCACAGCCCAAGCGCCTCAAGACCAAAGAGAAAACATTGTGCTTGCTGGACAGTAGCCTCAGTCTGAATACCTTTGTCATATATTTGAAAATGAAAAAGTGAAATGTTCACATCTAATATAATAAAGACAAAATTGTAAATTGAATAGCACACCACCATAAGTCCATCCCTTTATGTAATCAGTTACACAGTGAAATTATGTTAAGTGTTTTTGAAAAGGCGGCGCCCAAAACCAGTCCATGCACCAATCGCCACTGCTGAGTTCTACATTATTGCATATTAAAGAAATATTACTGAAAAAAAAATATTTTCGAAAGACATAACATCATTTTACTCAGTGTTTTTATTTACATTCATACGTACGTCAAATATAGGAGCCGATGGATGACAAAAAGGAAGGTCGACATTGTTCCTGTCCACATTACTATTCATCCTTCCAGCCCTTTCACTGTGCTCACTTGCACTATCTCAAGCTATCAGATCATCACCTATTGTTATTGTGCAAATAACACACATTTCTTCTTCTGGAATTTGTATTATTACTACAAAATTTACTCTTTTGAAGCTTTGTCTACTGGAACCACCATCACTTGCAGTTTCAATCAGTTTGAGAAGCACCAAAATTGCTTTGTAAACAACGAGTAAACAAACACAACGGGAGGGTTGTACAGTGTCAAGAAAAGAGGATACTCAGGTCATCTACTGGAAGAAAAACAAACTTCTATGCAGAACTCTTCTGGTCTCCAGAAACACAAGCACATCGGAGTGCGCTACACTGAACGAGCGCTAAACGACTTTACTGCTCTACGGGCCACAGAAGACAGTGTAGTTCCACAACCATACTCTTGTATGGGAGCGAAGTTCTTAAGGGGAATATGTAGGTTGTTTTGGGTTGAAAATACTTATTTTTACATTTATATAACTGGAAGTCCATTTTATAATGTGCACTTTTTTCTTTTCTTTTTTGCCGATAAAGTACCCCAAACACCTTTCAACGTCTATTTACAGTGAGTTTCTCTCATCGCTTGACCGGCAGCCGCGCCCGACCTATCTGCCTCCCGTTGACTCATCGCTTCCCGTTACACAATGCAGCGACAGCACGGGAATACCCGCACTTCGCAGTTCAGGTTCGTGCTTAGAGCGTGCATTAAGTGTTGATCTGTCCCTCCAACTGTTTACGAGTTGTGAAGCGTTACTTCGGAGTATAATTCTCGTAATGCCTCCACATGTATACACGCTAGAGGAAAGGGTATTTATGTGAGAATGGAGTCATCTTGCAGAGAAGTCGTTAGGTGATTTGTAACATAATTTCCAGGTGTACGGCCCCCACAAAGAGAGACTGTGCGGAAATTGAGAGGAACTGTTTCTTTACTCGATAAGAAGAAGTGAAGTGTTAAAAAAAGTGTACTTAATGAGGAAAAAGTAATAAAATCTCAGAAAGATAAGAACATATGCCTATAAAATCATTAAGACAACTTGGATAATAAGCCGGGGTTTCGAAGAGCTCTGCATGGCGGGCTATGAAAATGTTAAAATTGAAACCATCCTAAGATGATGCGAGAAATGTGTGGATGCAGGAAGACAACATTTCCAGCATCTCCTGTCATAAGGTAAGAGCTTATATCCTTAATTCTGAAATTTTTTAAAATGTTAATTATTATCTCATGTCATGCAAGGATAAAGTGAGCAAAGCACTGTACTTGTTGCTGTAAATGTCACGTGATATAAGAGGGCCACGCCTCCTTTCTAGATATATTCCTTCAGGCCTGAGAATTGCAGCATTTTCTGTTTTCTAGATTAGTTTATTTTTCTTTTGGGAGTTTTGTTTGTTGGCCAGCCTGATAAACAGATGCTATGATGGATTCTGTTCTTCGTTTGGCAGCTCAAGTGCTGGTCAAAGTTTGTTTATTATCCTCTCGTGGTTGTATGATTTGCATTGTTACGAATAAAACTCCGACTATTTTATTACTTTCATTTATTTCAGGATGACCCAATAATTACACACACAAGTCTATTCAGCTATGAATGGCCACACTTGCAAATTGGTGTCTATTTACAAGCCTCTTACGGCACAGGAGGTAGTCCAGCCCGTTGCTCTACCTTAATCCTTACTTTCACTTCCCCAAGTCCAGTCACCTCATACAGCCGCTGTGTGCATACTGCTGGGTTTGAACACAGGGCTACGGGCCACTCGACACACGATAACTAGTCCTTGGTTCAAATCCAGAGACAGTCCAGTAATTCACACAGTCACACATGCAGTGAACAATCAATCAGCAGCAGGGCAATACTCACAACAGGGAATATTAACACAGGTCCATTTATCCTCACACTTAAAAGAGCAGCTGCATTCCCTGACTCATGGCGATCCACAGTCCACACAGTACTCTCAGGTAATACACAGTCTTCTGTTCCGCATATCATCGTCGCTCCAGCTACTCACTAGACTCTCCTACACCATAACAACAGCTCCTTGTTCAGACCTCAGTGAGACACTAGCGACAAGCAACACCTCTCTGATATAGATGTTGATTCCCATAGGGAACCTGAAATATTTGTCCCGAATGAGTAAATTTATAACACCAATATAATTTGAAAATGAGACAGTCTCTCATAGTGCATTGGCACTGCCGGTGGCTCGAAGCTGGCTACACAGTGGCCTCCACGGTATGCACTAGCCATGCGTCTTGGTGGGTGTGCTATTTATTAAGTTATGAACCCAACTTAGCACACTGGGGCAAAACGCTGGCAACCAGGAATGAGTTCGCTGGAAAATTTATAATGTGCAATAATGGACCACCAATATTGGTATTATAACCAACACCTCTGTCGCCCTCAGCCCAGCTGCCGAACACCAACACGCTGAGTCTCACACTCACTCCACTATGGACCCCAACGCCGACTGACTGTCCGCGGCTAGCCTCCCTTTTTATAGCTCGGATATAATGAACAAGGATATTGCCAAGGTGCCTACAGGCGGAACATTCTCATTGCATCTCCAAGAAACTCACAGGTAAGCCAGCCGACGAGAACAATATATTTACCAGCCAAGCCCTCACTAATCCCTTCCAAGAAGTACTGAAACAGACTACCACATAACAGTATGTAATAAATGATCATGTCCAGACCAACAAGCATCTTCAAGAAAAGAAAAGTTCAGAAAGGGGGTATCCTTGGGGTATCAGATACTGATTCAGGGTGTAAAACAGCTATGTAGGAATGCACTAAAGATTTTCCAAAGTCTCGACAGGATGAGGGTTGCTAAACAGTGGCGCTTGGCTCCCAGGAGCACATGAACACCCAGTTCTAATGCATATTCAAGCATTCATGGATAATTCAAAATTGTTTCCTTTGTTTCACAATTGATCAAAAGTTTATAGGAATTGAGCTAAGATTTGTTATGATATTAAAATTTATGGAACAGTGGTTAAAAAATATGATATTGGGAAGTACAAGCATATGTTAAAATTATTGTAGACTAATTTAAAATCTTGTCTAAAAAAGTATTTGTATCCATAAAAAGTTCTAAAAACGGCGTGTGTCTGGAACTGGAATGGATCCTCTTCGTTGTGAAAATCAGCAGATATTTGCTGCGGTAGCTGCTAACGTAGGTCAGAGGGTGAATTTTGTTTATATTATACGTTCCAACATTAAAAGATAGGTTAAAAAAGGCGAATGTTATGATGTATCTTCAGTAAGTTGATTGGTTTAAGATACTCTCTGATACACCCCTTGCAAAATTGTACTGGTTGGAGCTGCTATGAGGAGAGATTATATCAGTATATGAAGGTTATACTTGATTTTCACATAAAAGTGTAGTCTTCTAGAAGATGTAGGAACCTCGATGAATAGTGTCATTAAACTGCAAAAGAACAAAAAGACGTATTTGACGTGTGTGTTTAAAACATATGTAATTGTCCAGTATTGTGTGTTATGTAAAGTGGGTACTTACTCAAAGGCCGTATGTATATCTATCTTGTTGTGTTAGCAGCGTTGGTCTGTCTGGAGTTCCTACTTTGCGTGTTGTAAGGGTGTAGATTCACAATTAAGTATTTATTTATTTTCCACCTAGTCGATACAATGATTGCTTAAGGCAATTTTTAATGGTCAAAAGTGGTACATGTTTCGTATATTATCAACATCTTCAGCCACATAACACTGTTTAGATGAAAAATATATAAAATTGACAAAGTAATGCTTTAGAGGAAGTGTCCTTAAAATGAACATAAGATTGACAAGATTAAAACAAACAAATAACTCAAGAGAAAATATATAAATTATTTCTACAATAGAAAGCAGTCGTCAAGGAAACACTTGTACAATATTCCATAGAGAAATTTTTGGAACATGTGAATGCTGAAAAACATAGAAGATTCTCAGCAATGGGATCACACATGACTGCCACAGGTCATAAATTTACCAACATAGAACAAGACCTGACCATCATAAAAAAGTTGAAAAAGGGCAGATTAATGAACACATATGAAGACCTGTACATTCATCTAGACCAACTTGTAAAGAAAAATGATAACCTTAATGAGGCTGTAGAATATAAGAATCCATTATATTATCAAATTCTAGTATATTTGAAAATGCTTGAGAAGGATCACGAAAAAAGAATTGGAATTTCTCCACCTACAGATAGCCCTACAACTTATTCCTGCTCAGTTGAAGCTATAGGTGACAGCAAGGAAGTTCTTGACACACCTATATCCCCTGCTTCTCCACCTCCTCAGGTGCAAGAGCAAGGAAGAACGCATCATCAATATTACACCCGGCGCAAAACTGTGAAAGAATGACAGGAGTTACTGTTCCAAAGGAAAGCAGGCTTAATAAGATTTGACAACTAGGAATTAGTTATATTTTCATCTACATTAATAATAAGAGCCGCACTGTGATATCAGGATTTCTTCATTTCGATAATTACTTATAAATTGTATAATTTTTATTTTATAAATTGATCTTTTTTCATGAATTATTAAGAAAAGAATATTTATTAGGACAATTTCTCTATGGAATATTGTACAAGTGTTTCCTTGACGACTGCTTTCTATTGTAGAAATAATTTATATATTTTCTCTTGAGTTATTTGTTTGTTTTAATCTTGTCAATCTTATGTTCATTTTAAGGACACTTCCTCTAAAGCATTACTTTGTCAATTTTATATATTTTTCATCTAAACAGTGTTATGTGGCTGAAGATGTTGATAATATACGAAACATGAACCACTTTTGACCATTAAAAATTGCCTTAAGCAATCATTGTATCGACTAGGTGGAAAATAAATAAATACTTAATTGTGAATCTATTGAAGTGCGATACGGACCATGAAGCTGATTTTATGTAATTGTAAGGGTGTGACGGAGGGAGGGGGGCATGCTGAGGGGGAGCAGAATTGGGCGGAACATTACATGTCGGTATCAATGTGGGAGGGGGACTGTTTGGAGGGGCAAGTGCAGGCTTAATATTCGGGGGAGATAAGTGGAGTTATTGATATGACGAATTTAAATGTTTGTGGGATCTTGTTTTGCTTTCGATTGACTGTTCCTAATAACTTAGGCGTGAACATATATAAGGGACTCTTAACTTCCGTATGATCGTTAAGGTTGCGATCTTTATTAAATGTTTTGTCCAGAAAAATATATATATTCTCTAATTCATTTAGAAGTTTACCCTTATTAGTATTCCTGATTATTGAGAGATACTTTTCTATTGAAGTAAAATGGTAACCTGTTTCCTTCATGTGTGTGCTCATTGCCGAATATTTATTGTGCTTATCTGCATTGAAGTGTTCCATGTATCTTATAAGGAAGCTTCGTCCAGCCTGTCCAACATATGAAAATCCACACTGGGAGCATGTTAACCTGTACACTCTTGAGCCCGAATATTTACTGTTATTATTATGATTATTGATTTTATTATAATTGAAAAATATGTTTTGTGTTGTGTTGGTTGTTCTGAAGGCTATGTTCGAGTTATATTTGTTGAAAGTGTTAGCAATTTGATGGATATCTTGGTTACTATATGTAAAAGTTGCGTATTTAGTTCTTTTAGGTTTGTCTGGTATAAGGTTTGTGGATAACTTGTTTTTAATCTTATGAAGTAGGCGGTTTACCATTTTGATCTTATAACCATTAATTTTGGCAAGATTCCTTATGTAATTTAATTCTGTTTTTAAGTTTGTAGGGGATAATGGGATTCTTAAAGCTCTATATATCAGACTGTAAAAAGATGCCTGTTTCTGAGAACCGGGGTTATGGTTACGGACGAGTGTGTAGGCTTTCTATGAATCTGAAACTCAAAGGACTTTTATGTCTAGGAAGTTTAAGTGAGCCCTTGCCTTCGTCTTCCTTAGTGAAATTTACGTTAGGGTTGATGTTATTTAAGCTTTCTAATACTTCGTTGCTCTTGGTGACATTCTAATCAATTATTACAAACGTGTCATCCACGTACCTCAACCACAAACAAATCCCTTTAATATTGGTTATGATTTTTGTGTGCTCAATCGTGTCCATATAAATATCAGCTAGGATGCCCGAAATTGGGTCTCCCATCGCTAGGCCGTTCTGTTTATAGATTTTCTTATTAAAAGTGAAGTTCTTCTTCGTTTTGCGTCATTACTGAGGCGTCGTGACTATCATAATATTCAGCCCTCTAGCCGATGAACCATACTCCGCCATTCTTCCCTATCTAAAGCTTTAAGTGAAGTAGTTATTGTCTGAAATAAAATTTAATAGTGTCATGAATTCGTCGATCTCGATTTTACTGAGGCCACTATGTTTACAGATGTTATTATAGATAATGTTGATAGTGTCTCTGGTCGGGATGTTTGAGTACATGTTAACCACGTCACAAAAATCAATGGAATTCTTTAAAGGCTGCTTGTTATTAAATGTGTAATGTCTTTTAAGGAAGCCATGAATATATTTCGAAACTTTATAGGTCAGACTGTTACGGCAGTTGATGATGGGACGTATTGGAATGTCAATTCTTGTGTGTTTTAGGAAGGGCCCTTGCTACAGGGATGCTGGGATTCATGTTTGTGAGTCTTTGCTGTTCTTGTTCGTTAAAAAGAAATGTAGATTTCTTTAGTAATGTCTTTAAATTAAGTTGTATTTTGGCTATTGGGTCCTTATTAACCAACGTGTAACTATTACTATTATAAAAGTCTTCTGTTTATTGAATATATGTTTCTTTATCTAGTAGAACTATTGAGCCTCCTTTGTCGGCTTTAGTTACAATGATGTTATTATCTATCTTGGTTTTCATGTTTTGTATTAATGTGTGTTGTTCAGGATCAAATTTAGTGTTCAGGTCTTCCGCTAATCTTGGAAGTTTTTTCTTTAAATCTGTTCTTATGTCGTTTTGTATTTCATAAGGTAGTTTGGAAATCTTGGTTTCTATTTCGGCTACTGTATTTATGATGTCTGTCTCTTTATCTGAAAACTGTGTGTCCGTCAAATTTACTACTGTAGGAGTGTTGGTATGTGATGGTTTTATCTTCTATTTGTCTGTATTTTGTTTAGAATGTTGTGTTCGGGATATTCTTAATTGCATTAGTTCTTTGTCTAGTGTTGCCTGTTTCTTATCTATCAAATGCGTCAGTTTGTTGTCTACATGTTGTTGGAACGATTTCCATTCTAATGGGACTAATTCTTGGGCTACTATTAAATGTGTTCTATATAACTGTAGGTTCAATTGGGCTTTCTTTTGGTACTTTATTTTGATTTCATTCTTTAACCAGATGTTGTTTACTTTATTTTGAACTCTGTGTGCATTTGTATTATTTAATTCTTTCTTTGTGTTGTTTTCAAGGATTTCGGGATCAATTTCAATTTCAGACAGTTTTTTTGGAAAGCTATATCCTTGTTTAATTCACATATTTTTGTTTTAAGATTGAGGAATTTGCTCAGTTGATATTTTGCCTGGTTGGCTACTACATTACAAGTCATCACTTTCATTTTTAGTCTGTATTGAAAATAGCGATCTCACTTAATTTACAATATTCAGATCTTTTATGTCTAACCACATAACATGGTACTGTATGTATTGAATAGGATGAATAATAAATGTATACCTTTTGTAAATTAAGTGAAGTAAAGACATTATTGACGACAATCGACGAGCATGAGCGATGCACAAATCAACACTGCTTACTACTGCGAGCTGTTGAACAAAGCGAGGGTTGCATATCGCCGCAAAAGACGAGACCAACCAATTCGACAGGCCATCCTCTTCCACGACACTGCACGGCCCCATAATGCAGCTCTGTCTCCAAGCTACAAGAAATGCACTGGACTACACTTGATCATCCTCCTTACAGCCAGGATTTATCACCCTGCAATATCCATTTGTTCGGACTGGTCAAAGAAGCTCCAGGAGGGCAACAATTTGAAGATGATCAGTGTGGAAGACTTCGTGCGCAACTGGCTGGTGACACGACTCTGTTCTTTTTATGATGAGAGCATCAAAAAGCTGTCCATATGCTGGGACAAATGCATTTCTTAAGCAGGAAACTCAGTGGAAAAATAAATTGTAATTGCCTTGTGTTTTTCAATAAATGAAAACTACTCCCATACAGATGTCGACCACCTCTTACTAGACTATATTCTCATGCCAACTGGGAAAAGTACACTACAGTCATTCCATGTTAAGAAAACAGTATTGCTCTTACGACAACAGGATTGCCATATCGAACAGCTCTGCTCAACAGAAAACGGTGCACGTAAATCTGTGAAATTCGGTATTTAAGTTCAAAGGGGGAAGAACATAAGGTGCAAATTAAGCACAGTTTACTTGTGTTTCTTCCTCAGCCTCAGTTAAGAAATAACTGTATTATTATTAAAGAAAGAAATCACACATGTAGCCTAATTAATCACATAACAGTCACTCAACACAAGTAGAAGAGTAGAAAACAAAAGCAACGCATAAACAGACGACTTCTCTTCAACAGTAATAAGCTGCCTGTGATTCACAGAGTAATGGATTACGTGTTACATGTACCAGAGCGACACAGAAGGAAAATGAAGGAAGGCAACAATGTGATGGCTGCTCCAGGCATTGCACTTCCTCCCTGCGAATGTATTTATGAAATAGAGAAGTTTCAATAGTTATTTTAATAAGGCATCAGCAAAAAATGTTTCATACTTTTTTCTTTCTTTCACAATAGAATATAAAGTACATTACATTCCTTAATCACAAGGAATTGTGGGTGTCTAGGAGGGGACGTGTTCACTCCTTGTACGTCCATAAGAGCAATACTGTTTTCTTAACGTGGAATGAATGATCTGTAGTACCCTAACTGATCTACTTAAAGACACACCCCTCCTTCTTTAAAATAGAATAAGCAATCACAACTGCTGACAACAGTAGCGGCGATTAGGGAGGCAGTTCCCCCCCCCCACTTTTTGGAGAATATATTACATTTTTATTCACATTTTAGTCGGCTGAAACTAGGAATTATTTTAAAAAAGCAATTTGTAAAGGCCCTGTTGTCTTTTCTGCTAATTCTTTCCTTTAATTACTGTATTAACAAAATTTTTGCGGACATACACACGGAATGTCATTCGTCCCGGCTAACCGATTTCTATAGCACCGCAGCAAGTAGTCGACACTTTGCACGCGCTGTGAGGGTAGCAGGAGTGTGTATACATTTATTTATTTTGCCAAGGTCATGAACACTGATGTATGATTCACCTGCTTGCCGTGCTCATTCGTCAGTCTGGCAGTCTCTTTAGTGTCTGTTAGTTTCTTAGCGTGTAGTCAAATACTACATGATTTTAATTGTATAATCATGCCGTACTTCTACTTAATTGTAATAAATACGTAATATTGTTCCTTTGGTGAAAGTTGTATTGTGTAGTATTGGATCAAAATCTTAAAAAACTATTCTTTCTGCACTTAAATTGGTAAAATGTCAACCTTTACCTCTGTCAAAATTTGGTCAGAGAGCATAAAAAACTTACCATCTTGTAGCTTGTTTCTTCAGTTTTAATGTATATAATCCCCTGTCCGCTATATCCTACAAATTACAAGTAATAAAACTCATTGTAGACCGTATTGGACATCAGATTATGAACATTAAAATAAGAATAATAGTTAACACCACCTTTCCAATACTTATCTTTCCTTATATTTAGGATATAAACATTACAACAGGCATTGTAAGATGGGACATGTTTCGCTTAACTGTCGTAAGCATCATCAGCCAAAATAAATCTTAGCCTAAAGTTAGGTCAGGCCCCCGAACCTAGTGTCCTTAAAATATATGGCACCCTAAGAAGCAACATTTACATTTTGAAAATCAAATAGGCTTAAATCTAGTGTGAAAAAAACATAGAATGTTACAACATGGCTAAGAGAAAAAAACATAATCGTGTTGAAACAGGGGTTAAAAACAGAAAGTACCATACAGAACTGGTAGTGAAATAATTAAAATCATTAGGATATCATTGCTACCAGTCAGTCAATCAGAATGTTCAAACATAAAGGAGTGAAAAATATATAAGAGTGTTCATCATGGCTAAGTGAAAAGAAAACATGTAATCGTGCTGCCAGAGGTTAAAAACATAAGGTACAACACAGAGCTGGCAGCGTAATACTCAAACTCATTGCTACCAGTCAGTTAATGAGAATGTTCATACATAACAAAAGTGATGATTATATTCATTTGAAGGAAGAAATCATTAGATCCCAATCTTGAATGGATACGTGAGTCAGGCAAGAGAAATCACATATTGTAGAAGACATGGAGTAGTAACACTTCAAACAGGATTAATCACACCTGAAGCCGCTTATAAGATAGAGGCCAATATCCACTTCATCCGAAACAATGGTTAAAGCCGAATAACTGGGAGTTCAAGACCAAAACGGAATAAGATGCAAAATGCGTGAATTGAAGTCTGAAAAATGGAAAAAGATGTACTCGGGCCTTGAAAATAGGGTGTTCAAAATGAGAGTCTAAGATCGCTTACCTCTTATGTTGGATTGACTGGAGACATTAGCCGGGGGGTCTGTTAAACGTATGCCCATTGCTGCGTGTGTTGTATCTGTGTGCTTGCTTAGGCGGAGAGTAAGTTCGGAGGGGTAGGCGCAACAATGAGAGTGCTGGAAGCTGGCGGCGGAGTTGTATCATGGGGAGGGTGTAAGGTGGAATCTGTTATGACGACCGGAGGGATATTTAAAAGTTTATAATTGAAGATTTTTGTGAAATTGTTATGATTTATATTAAATCAACAGTTTGTTGTCTGTATATTTTTTGCCCCCGCACTTTTAATCCCCAATCGCCGTTACTGGCTGACAACCTACACATACCATGTCACTCATACTACCCTCCCGAACCTCTGATGCCTACCAAAGCTTTAGTTTCTCCAACAAGCACATGATGATTATTATTAGAGACGAGAATTATAGGCACTAAAAACAGTTAAAAATAGGCAGGCATATAGGTTCTTAAATTAGCCAAAATAGGTATTGAAATAGGCACTAATGTGTAAAATAGGCATCAAAGAAATACCTATGAAATGTCGTATGGCTTTTAGTGCCGGGATATCCCAGGACGGGTTCAGCTCGCCAGGTGCAGGACTTTGTATTTGATTCCCGTAGGCGACCTGCGCGTCGTGATGAGGATGAAATGATGATGAAGACAACACATACACCCAGCCCCCGTGCCATTGGAATTAACCAATTAAGGTTAAAATCCCCGACCCGGCCGGGAATCGAACCCGGGACCCTCTGAACCGAAGGCCAGTACGCTGACTGCTCAGCCAACGAGTCACCTATAAACACACTCAATTACTATAAACGGAATTTACAAGCAATGTTTCAATGTTTTCCGGTAACAATCTTGTTCCCCTCTCATGCATAATATTTTTGTACTGATAGAAAGATCTCTCAACATCACATGAAGTGATTGGACAAAACTTCAATGAAGTCACTTCATGTGGTTTTATTTCGCTGACAGCGGCTGCCTTCCCAGAGGTTCGGTCAAAACTTCCTCTGAATTCTTCCACAATCCTAAATGACTAAACCAGGTGCATGCCACTCTTCTCCAACTTGGTAATTGCTCCCGGCAGCTTGTTGAAATTTGAAGATGCCCTGGTTTATGCAGGGGCATATTAGCTCCCAACATTGCAGTGCATAGGTCTGAAGACAATGGTTGTTGGTCGCTGCCCAAAGTGTATTAGTAGAAAGGCTGCGTTGATACAGATTTCTGTACTCATATCAGATGCATCACAGTATTTCTAAGTTGATCTATGTAAAATAATAAAATTGACATTAATTACATTGTCCCCATATCTTAAATTTCTACAGTTGGGCTAATTGCCAATAATGCTTAGTATATATCATGCATATGTTTCATATTAAAAAAATAAAAAAAGACTATTATAGATAATGTTTCTAGAAGTACAAAAATGTAAAGTAGGAACAAGGGAATTAGTAATTTACATGCAAATATGTCCTCAAGGATTTTCAGTTATAATTTGGCAGTATTGTGTTGAGTTCACCGGGTGAAAAATACAATAAAAAATACTGAAATGATACCAGAGTAGCGAAAAGGAGAGATCCGTCCTTTTTGCTTGCCAAGGACCCACCAAGTTGGCCCTAGCAGTATTCTTACTTATATAGAAGAATGAAAATGGAGGCACTACAAATCTCAGATTTGTGAACATTTTATTTGTTTCTATTCGCCGGCTTTGGTCAGCCGGGTCAGCTGTCATGAAGACTACTTTCCATTGCTTGCAATAGATCCTGCATCGTGTGCACACAAGGCCGCCACCCTCGTTCAAAAATTAAAAACCGCGTAATTTGAAATTGTCGTGACATGCGCCCATAAACTTATTTTTGTCACAATTTAGCAAGACTCTAGAGGGGATGCTAGAGGCTTGCTAACCTGGGAGCTTACGCCCCTAAGACTCCCTTTGCTTCCCCCTCCCAAGCATAACGGTTACTAACCGGTCCTCACCAATCCAGACCAACGGTCTTTTCGCTGGTCTGGTCTTGTAAAGATAGTCTTAGCAACCTTGTAAAACACACTGTGGCATTGTCCTAGCTGGACTACATTGGCTCTGCAACCTGTGCTTCGCGAAGGCTTAGCGGAAGTGTAATAGAATTCACGATTTTAAAAGGGAGTTTTAAAAATTGCATTTCAGTTGTAAATCTCTATTTTCACAGGAAATGAGTCACAGTTCAAAATACCGATTTAATTTTCATCCATTATGTGATAAGAGACCACCAGCGTTCTAACTCCTCGTTCAGTAATTTAATGATTATTTACATTTTAGTAATATAAATTATTGGAAGTTCACGACTAACACAGCATTGCAACAAAACAACTCGACACAATACATAAATTAATAGGCCTATATATGCTACAATGAAATGCGATCATAGTTCTTAATCATAAAAAAGAGAAAAGGAACAAACGAACTTACCTCCTAACAGCAACCTTGACAGATCCGTAGTGAAATTGGGATCCCCTGTAATCCACTGCTTCGGCCAGTAGAACTTCGATGATTTTTCTTTGGGCATCGCCACAAACACACTTCTTCTCCCACTTCACAATAAAAGACATTACATTCTGAACATAAAGCGTGCACGTACAACAGTTCGCATCGAAAGGGTGGTACAGAGCATATGGGTTGTGCAACACAGTTCGACATTGACTTGTTCTCCTTGTTTCTCCTGATGGAAATTTCCCTAGAACTATTTCTGGTTTAAAGTTAAAAATTTCATCACTGATCCGTATTAAACTAATAATTACAATGCTAAAAAGAGAAAGATGTTCCACCTATTCAGTACAATAATATTGTTGCACAAATTAATGTAGCAACATATTTAATATGTTATGGGACCGTTTTCGACATATGTCCATGTCATCATCAGCTGACACAAAAATGGCAAGAAGTCAACACAATTGTAACATTTATGACACTCTACATGAACTTCTATTTTGAATTGTTCTTTTTTTTCATTTTTTGTAATTCCACTCCGAGAAAACCAACTTTCTCCACCTGTCTTGTAAAAGTTCACCACATTGCCTGAGAAGGGAACAGAAGACTCCAATGATCAAATAACTGGGCTATCACCAAGCAATGAAAATGCCAGGAACAGTTCTCCGGCTATTGCTCACCACTCACTTCAGGACTTCTTCTATAAACTTTACTCTGAAGGAGTTACGAGGCTTCCCTTGCCCAGCTATGACCATATACGTTATTGTAATTATTGGGGAAAGGAATGGTGTAGCTGCTTGCCAGTCATCCCGGCAACCGTGGTTTGATTCCCGCTGTCGCTGAGGTGGATTTTCAATTGAAAGGAAGGGCATGTGACTTTCAATCCCCGGCCACAACTCTTTCGTGCCCCAGAACGAGCCGAGACCCTGAGCAAGCGGGATAAGCTGCGGAAAATGATGAAGACGATGATTACAAGTAATATTTGGATTCCAGTAACCAATCGTTTGTTATTTCTGGTACAATTGCAGTATACTTGTACTTCGGGTGTGCAAAGGTAAAACAATTCGATTTTGGGGGTATGCCAACCAAAAAGTTTGAATCCTATCGTCGCCATAAGACCTATCTGTGTCGGAGCGATGTAAAACAAATACAAAAAAAAAAAAAAAAAAAAGAAAAAAAAAAGAAACAAAAAAGTCTCTAGCACGAACGTGCTCATCATACTCTGAGGATAGCTTCGTACAGGCACCTCCTACGACCACCTAACTCCTACTGCAGTCTCAACCCCAACCTCAATGCCTCAACAACAACCACCTCAAATCACGCAAGTTATTCCAAATTTTCAAAGTATGTCTAGCTTTCCTAATATTCCTTTCACCTCCCCCTATCATTGAACATTCAGCCTTTCACAGTAAAGCTGATATTCTCTATGCAGGGCAGCTTTCGAAGTCCATTTGGGTTCAAGGTATTTTTTTATGTAGTTGCTCGGCAGTAGTGTGATTCTAACTTCGGAATCTCGTTGAAGAACGCAACCAAGCTCGGCAGTAGTGTGATTCTAACTTCGGAATCTCGTTGAAGAACGCAACCAAATGAGCTTCGTGTTCTGCGCTCTCACTTTTGTTCTTCAGATGACGTTCTGGTCCTATTGTTCTCGGACATACCAGGGGTTCCTTAACCAAAGCATGTTCGTCCCCATTTCTATCACCTTCTCCAGTTCGGTGTTCTTTCACCCAGATATGCACTGACCATTCGCCAATACACAGGGTATTTAGAAAGTTTTTTACATACCCTTTTCCTGACTCCATTTTGTTTTAGATGGAAGTAGAAGCTGTTTGATCTTTGAGGCTCATCATTCTTCTGATGTTTCTTGTCCTTCGGAGCCTGTGCATCTACAAGGCATCTTACCATTCCCTTCTTTTCTTTCCACGAGCAATCTTTCCAGAACTCGTCGAAGATCTGCTTTCTGTCACCTTCCATGAAACTCCTGCAATGCACATTGGCTGACTTTGTACTCAAAGTACAATTGCAGTGTGGTTTCATTTCCCTAGGCAGTCTTTCCACGTCGTATTCCCAGCTCCCGTCTGTGGATTTCCGTGTTCCCTTGTATGGATTCTCCATGCATTCTATTAGTTTTATTTGCCAGAGATGTCCATTCAGGGACCTTTGATGATCTTTTATTTTTTCTTCCACGGCGTGCACTGTTCCCATTACTGTATACACTGTCATGTTCATTGGTTTCATTTGGGGGTTTTGAGGTATTCGCAGAGCTAAACGTTTGGTCCAATACCATTAAAGTTGTTTGTACTCTATTTTCTTCCCTTCTTTTGAGCCTCAATTACATCTTCAGGGCATCGTATTTCTTCAGCTCTATTTCCTGTAGGAGAACCAGAAATTGGAAGGGTTTGGTCTGATGTTTCTTTACCGGCATGTGCAGTGCTGTTGTTTTCCTCTACAGACTCATTTACGGCTTGAAGACAACCAGTGTTATCAACCACAAACTCTCCCAAAGATATCACAGTGTTTTGAACAACATCGAAATCCATATACAATTCGCTTGCCTGAGTTTGTGAATAAAATTCTTTTTCATCAATGTCATAAGAAACCGTCTCTTCTTCACAGTCGGGGTCATATTCTTTGTAGTCTTTCCGGTCATCTGTTTCTTTTACGCATTTCGCATGTGCAGTTCTTGCACGTTCCACATCAATACCCAACATACCCAGCATTCTCATAGTTCTCCAACTTATTTTCTCTGAAATGAAAAGACAACGAAGGAATGTTTACCTCCGACTCGAAGGTCATACGACAATGAGAAAATTATCCGTACGAGAGTGCCTAGAGAAGACCGCTGATTTATGAAAGATATGTTAAATTATTTCTTTGACCATCTGACTGCTTTACAATTTTCCCACGGGCACCTTAGTTATAGATAGGTACTTACCGTGTACGTGGAAATGCAGGTGGCGAACGACAGCTCACATTCACAGGATAATCACTGACATTACATAGCTTTGCTAGCAATAGGCACTAATAGCAACTCATCAATTAATACTTCACATGTATTGTAACACCACACTAACCTTAGCACAGTACTATTTGAGTTGATTCAAGAGTCGTTTACCTACCATTCCCGCGAGTACAACAGAGGTCGACTGATGTTTAATTCATTATTAGCAGTGGCGGACAAACGGGCAGCTCTATTAAGAGCAGAGTTACATGGTCTTAGGTAAACTTCATGCCATCGCCTGAGATATAAAAACATGTATGTCACACCAGAAGACTTACAAGGTTTTATAGTAACATTCTAAGGTCGAGAATGATACGAGATTTAATTTATTTTAAATAACTCTTTAAACATCCAAGAAAGATTTACGAGGTTTTATCCAGCAGAAACAGTGAACATAAATCCATATAATGCGCTCCAAACCTAAAAATCATGAAAAATCGGACTTACGAGGTTTTAGAAGTAAGCAGATGATATGGAGGAAGAGAAATGAACATGATGTTATTTGCAGATGATATTGTGATTTGGGGAGAAGACGACAGGAAGGTTCAAGAACAGTTGAATGCGGTGAATGGGAAGATCGAAGAATGTGGATTGAAAATAAGTGTAGAAAAGAGTAAAACTCTTGTTATGACTAGAGGGGAGAAAGAAGGGAAAGGTCAGATTAGTCTTGCAGACAAGCCCCTGGAAGTAGTGGAAACGTTTAAATACCTGGGGAGTGAATTAATAGAGGATGCTCGACTGGATGCTGAAATTAGTAAAAGGATTCAAGCTGGAAGTTGTTTCTATCATAGTGTAAGAAACATGTTATGGGACAAGGATGTGCCAACGGAAGCAAAGGATACTATGTACAAGATGTATTACGTACCCATAACAACTTACGGAGCAGAAACTTGGACAATGACAAAGAAGGATGAGAGTCAAATACAGGCAGCCGAAATGAAGTTCTTGAGGAGTATGATACAGAAGAGTAGACAAGACAAAATAAGGAATGAGAAAATCCGGGAAGAAATTGGAGTGGGAAAAATGAATGATAGAATAGAGAAGAGCCGACTTAAGATGGTTTGGGCACATAAAGCGAATGAGCGACGAAAGAATGCCAAAAAAATGTGATGGAAATGCAAATCCAAGGAAGGAGAGGCCGTGGACGACCACGATTGAGATGGAAGGATACCATCCAATGCAGCATTATAGAAAGAAACCTGGAATGGGACACAGTGTTGGAGGAGGAGTGGTGGAAAGACCGAAGAAAGTGGAGAGGAACCATATTTGCCCCTACCCGGCTACAGCTGGATAAACAGAAATGATGATGATGATTGTAGCGATAGACCCTGTAAAACCCGAGGAGTAGCTATTGCCGTCGATAAACAACTCCCATCTCGTCAGATCCAGCCCACTCGTTTTATCCATCTCCTAAAACTTTATCTGTGATAGTTTACCTCCCTAACACTTCGGTTCTAATATCAACTGCGTGTACTCCTCGTGAACCAATTCCCATTGAATTAATAGATTATCTAGATATTAACTTTAAGAACTACCTTTTTATTGGAGACATCAACATTAACAGTCTCACTGCTAGAGACAAGAATAATCTTACATCATTTTCTTTTGTCAATGAACGGAGAACGATTATATATACCAGATTTTACAATTCCAACTAGCCAGAGTACACCTGAAATTGCTCTAAGCTCTTCTTCAGTATCTAGAAATTACTCTATGAAATTATTGGACCCAGTTGGTAGTGACCATCTCCCCTTCCTACTTAAGCTTCCTGCCCTCTGCTTACCTAATCCAAATCGCAATAACCCTCCTTTTAAGCAGAGAAACTTTAACCCTAGACCGGGCACGCTGGTTGTTTTTGTCAACCAGAGCACTATTTTACACCGTAATTCCTAGAACTGTCAGTCTTTCACCACCTCGCAACTAATACCTTTGCTCTAACTCTTGACCTTTAGTTCAGTTCAGTTTCGGCAACAGTGGAAGGGATACGAGTGTAATTATTTCGAGCGAACTCTTGGAACCCAAAGCTGGTTGACAAAGTCAACCGCGCCTGATCATGTAAGTAAAATTTATTTCTGTAAAATTTCCTTTCCTCTGTACTTTTCGGGTACTTAGGCAGGGTCACGCATAATTACATGTAGTATATTTCTATTTTAGGTCTCATTTTGTCAATGATGAAGACATATCCGACATTTTGAGCCAGTTGTCCGATGAAATAGAGGACACTGCCTCGCATTTTTCGGATGGGGAGGAGGAAATTATAAACGTATCGGATCAGGATCATAACAGTGATATGGAGCAGGAGGCCTATTCGGACAGTGAGATCCATGAAGACTATAACGAAAGGGAATTTATCTTCGGGAGACATGGACGAACAATGTGGTCCACGACGGACTTTTCAAAACTTACTTCGAGGGTAAAAGCAACGAATATTGTAAAAATTCTGCCAGGAACGGAAGGGAAGGCGAGGAAGGTCTCAATCAACAGAAACTGACTGTTTCATGCAGTTGATAAACGCTGAGATGGTCGATGAACTATTATACTGGACTAATTTGTACATTTTTAGGAAGCGGAACTGAATTACGGCCGTGAGCGCGATGCTAAATTAACGAACCACAGTGAAATTATGGCAATGCTTGGGGGATAAGGTGTGAAATATTTCATGGACATGGCAACAAAGTTCATTTTTCATCCAGTCATTTTTTTGCTGTTATATCTGATCATTTCACTGTATAGTTGTGCAAATATTAAATTATGACAATTATTTTAATTTAATCATGTATCTACTGCTTAACTCATTTTAAATAGGCGCAGTATTCATGTCCCCATCAGAATCAGTTCACGTGTTCATGATTATCCATTTTAAGTATATTCATATTAATCACTAATACAAGTTTTTAATTTTATTTGGAGAACAACATTGAAACAAAAGATAAAACGCCGTTAAATGAAATGTTTTTGCGATTGGAAGCCTGTAAACGTAACTGCTTGACAAAGTCAACCGCGCGCCCGGTAGTGTGACAGAAATTGGTGCGCCCAGTCCAGGGTTAATAAAACTAACTGGGAACAATATCGCCATTTTATAAACGAGTCCCTTCATAGTGAGACTCTCCCGCACGACACCAAAGATCTTACCAATAAAACTGCATTGTTGGAGTCAACCATATATCATGCAGATGAACTATATATTCCTAGATGTACATTTACTCCCAGTAAGCCACCACTTCCTCCTAAAGATATTCATTTACTTAAAACTCTCTCGAGATCTATATAAGGCTTACTGCAGACAAACTCAACGACATGCAAGGTCCTATATAAAAGCAATTAAAAAGAAACGATGGAATGATGTATGTAATAAGCTTGCTGGACTGTCTTCAGCGCATCCATACTGGAAAACATTCAGAGCACTTACAAGCCAAACAACCATGTAAAATGCCTATCCTATCGACTGCTGGACATTTATTCAGACTAAGACAAAGCTGACTGTTTTGCTCAATATTTCACCAACACCTTTTCTGATGGAATAGATGACAGACATGACTAAGGTGAAATATCAAACAGAGCCAACCCTAGCCTTCCCCTCCTGACGCCCAGTTTCGACCACCTTCCGACTGCAGATCCCGAAACACCACTAAACGATCCCATCACGGTTGACGAAATCAGGGACTAGTTACACAGACGACGAAACACAACACCTGGGACTGACAATATTACATACCGGCATATCAGAGGCTGCATTCATCTTCCTATATTTCCTTTTAATAGTCCATACGTTTATTCTATACACAGGAAACTTCCCTTCCCATTGGAAGAAAGCTAAAATCATCCTATTTCCAAAAACTGGCAAACCCCCATCCCTCCTCTCTTCCTACCGACCTGTAAGTCTTCTGAGCGTGTTCTCTAAAATATTTGAAGCCATACTAGCTGCTAGATTATACAAATATCCACACACTAAAAACATTATTCCCCCCACCCAGGCCGGCTTCAGAGCGGCCCACTCTACTCACACACAACTCTTCCGTCTAGCAGCTCTAGTAACAGCTCACATAAACAGAGGTTCTAGATCTCGATCTAGAAAAGGCCTTCGATAAAGTATGGCACAAAGGTTTAATATTCAAATTAATGCAGCTAAATCTGCCATCAACAATGACTCACCTCATTAGTAATTTCTTCAATATCTTTCGGCCTTTATTCAAATCAGATCTGCCACGTCCCATTCCTTTTCTATGTACTTTGGTGTTCCATAAGGCAGCCCAATTTCTCCACTGCTGTACATCGTATATTGCTACGACATGCCCCCTCCCCCACAACATTCCCATGCCAACGACACAGCAATTCTTTCCCTTTCTGACAACCTAAGTACCCTCTCCAAACGAATGCAATCTTACCTAGATAACCTTACAGCCTGGTTTTCGAAATGGCATCTCTCTATAAATGTCTCCAAAACACAACTAATCTTATTTGGTTCCCGCTCTTCTTACAATCAATACCATCCTTTCCACATCACACTTTTCGAAGAAGTCATTACCCCTTCCCATCAGGCTACATATCTAGGTGTTCGTCTTGACACCTTGCTTTCCTGGAGACCCCATATCCTGGAGATGACTCAGAGCGCGTCAACGTCTATCCTTGCTTCGATGTCTTCGGGGGGTAACGTGGAGATTGAACCTACACCAAATTATAAATACATACAAATCCTTTGTCAGACCATTACTTGACTATTGTCCATTGGCCTGGGTGGGAGAGACTGTAACTCAGTATAATCTGATGATGATGATGATGATGATGCTTGTTGTTTAAAGGGGCCTAACATCGAGATCATCGGCCCCTAATGGCACGAAAATTCAAAAAATCCACTGACCAAAATAAACAAAATGTCATGAAGAACGAATGGATGGACATGAAACCCAAAAAAATCTAAACAAACAAAATACTGGATCCGACTCAAAAAAAGTCATAAATAATAGTATTATTGACCAAGAGACCACTTATAAAGCACAATGATACTTGCTGTCTAAAGGGGTCCATGTCTAAGGCCCCACGGAATGGTACATATCGCGAGTAAAGTAGAAACATGGTATTTGTCATGCTGGGGTATAATCAAAAGTAGCGAAGACTCACGGTGTTCCACACAAGATGGTACTACTCACAAGTATTGTACTTCATACAGGGAACGCAGACCTATGGTGTTTCTCACACAATGGCACCACTCACAGTCAACGCAAACCGATGAGGCTCCTCACCTAGGTGTACTAATCACGGGAGCCGGTATTCCCGTGGTGTTCCTCAGATGGTGGGCACCAATCACAGGCAACGCAGACCGACGATGTCACTCATATAGTGGTACAACTCACAGGCTACGCCCACACCCGCGGTGTTGCTCACATGGGTACGACGCACGGGTACTGGAAACCCCCAGGCCAGCCTCTTTACTGCTACTAATCACAAACCTATTTCGTACCTAATAAAGTGGTACTACTCGCAAGTGCAGGCAACCCATGGTGTTTCCCGCATGATGGTACGAATCAAAAGTAGTTTCATGGTTCTAATTCATCATCCCTTGGTCGCCCCTCACGACAGGCAGGGGATACCGTGGGTGTATTATTCCTCTGAGTCCCCCACCCACAGGGGGTAAAGAGAGAGAAAAAAGAAGAAAGAAGGGATCCGTCACTTCAAAAAATGAAGTAACAGACGAAGAAAGGCAAGGGCCACGAAGGGCTTGAAAATGAAAGACTCCCTAGGCCTCGAATGCTCTAATACCGTCGGGGTCGGAAAAGAACAAGAGTTGACCAAAGGAGGTGGGATACAATAGACAAAAGTGAGGAGCCTGGCACAAGTAAGTGGAAGCAATGCCAAGGCTCAGCTAAGGGCCCCGTGGTCACCAATCCAATTCCCAAGTTGAGAGCCCTTGGGCCCCTTTTAGTCGCCTCTTACGACAGGCAGGGGATACCGCGGGTGTGTTTTTCATGTGCGTTTGGTCTGCGAGAGGGATTTGATTTCCTTCAAGTCCGCTGGCAAGCCGATTAGGACCCCCCTATCCACCACCTGGGAGTATCACCCCTCCCCCTGCTACGCCAGCGTAGTACGTTCGTGGTCAGTATAATCTACTCAACTCCATCACTTAAGATTGCGTACAGAGTGCCCATGTGGTCCGACAGTCACATGCTTCCCTGACCCAAGAATACCCCCCCACTCCCCATTCCATCCCTTGCACAAAAATCTGCAGGCGATACATTCAGTCTAAGTTCGCTGTAAGCAGCCAATAACCTATGGGCTGCTTACCACTCCAGTCACCTGCAGATAGAAACGCAAATCTAAACATCTCCCACAAATACTAGCCCTAGACATCCTCCACCACAATATTCACCCCGACAAATCCTACATCATTCCGCCTGACACACTTCCTCCATAGACAGTGAGCACAGTGGGCTTCCAAATTCTTAGTAAACAATGTATATCAACCGTAAATCGCCTCCAATTTTGCAAATCAATGTGACAATATCTAACCTGACATCGGTCACATCTCAAGACAGAAGATAAAAGTGCTAGGTAAAGCAGAAGATAAACAAAGAAGAAAGAGTGCATTTTAAATCATCATTCATACAACAATAATATGAACTTTGATAATATATTTTATATATGAAATGTAATCTGAAAAATAAACATGGTCATTTTCAGGGGGGGAGAGAACACCTGGGGTACCGGCCTTGAAATAACGGTAACCCAACAAATAAATGGACCCTCAAATATAACCTCTATAAATTCAAGCTCCAATTAACAAAACCCAAATAGCTGAAGAACGCCATAGTAGCGATGGCGGCCTGCCCTCTTCAGAGTGAATGAAATAACCTCTTACTTGACTTGGCCTCCACAGTATGCACTAGCCAGCATCTTGGTAGGTGTGCTAGGTACCAACTGATGAGCCCAACCTAGAACACAAGGGCAAAACGCTGGCAACCAGGAATGAGTTAGCTGAAAAATTTATAATGTCCAATAACGGACCATTTATATTGGTCGTACACCTAACTGTCGAAAGAATTGGAGCAAACTCAAAGCATTTTATTAGATTACACATTCCACTCATGTGTAATGGTGGTCACATATGCAGCAGGACGCATCTTGCCTCGTCCCGAGTTCTAGTATCCAGGTAGGTGTACATACAGTAGCCGTGAATTTCTGTACTTAGCCTATTCATGTACTTACCACTGCATACAATGCCAGAATGCGTATCCTTTATAATTATGTTATACAGCGTCAAAATAGACCTCTGTAGAAATGACCGCCCTAGTCGCTTGTCGACATGTATTTACGGAATGGAGAAGGCCCATGGTTGGCTATTCGCATAGTCGGCACAAACAACATTCAGCTCCGACTACCTGCAGGCCTACGACACGCTGCTCACCGCACAATTCAGGGACAAGGCTCGAGATCTCAAATTTCTCGCGAGAAATAGTGCCTGCGCTAGTCTCGAGAAATCCCGAGACCTAGTCTCAGACTGCCCATCACTATCACCACTACCACAGACTATTCATTCTGATGGTGGATTTACATTAATACAAACGGACCAGACCTTGATAATCAGTGGGTGGTGTCGTAACCCTGCCTTGTCCCGAAACTTCAAAGTCCCACGTATGTATGTTCCACATTAACACTAAATTATGAAATTCTGTAGGGTTGATATATGTTAACAAGGACAGCTGTGTTTGATTTGGAGAACGAATGGGATGAAGTTACCATGTATGTGACAGGGCGCTGTATCAATAGTTCTGAAGTTGTTTGGAGTCGTGTTTCCCTATTCCATGAAAGATATACCCGTCGTGCATCAGTCTGTCCATCTTGAGATCAATCAAAGAGTTTCTTTTACAGTTGATAAGGATGCAGATAAACTACAAAACCCTCCAGAAACACTAGCATTTTTTTAACTTCCAAGTACATGCTTTTGCTAGAGGTCTTCTCTCTAATTATGTTCTAGCACACTACGTTTGGAAAAGTAAGTTTATCCGGAGGAAGATGGGAAAGGCCGTTCCTGGACATCAAGGAGTAAAAGAGGATGAAGTGATTGGTGAAGTGTACAATGTACATCAGAACAATGCTGAATGCTATTACTTGAGACTCCTTCACGAAGTTTGAGAGCCCACTGTCTTTAACAAACACTCAAGAGACAAGGCCCGAACAGTAAGACAAAATGGCCAACCATTGCAGGCCAACTGGAAGTACTTTGAGAATTTATTTCCACAAATAACATTGCTAATATTCACCTTACCTTCACAAATTCAATGAGTAAGGTCAAAAACATGTCTGAGTTGTTCACCTCGCCATGTGGCAATCAGCGAACAAACTATCAGTAAATGACTCAACATGCTGGAGCCACACACCTCACCGGGAATCAAATTGGTTTTGTATTAGACCCCTTTTTCCCCCAACTTTTACAGCCAAAACAGTAAAGGGAGATCCAATATGTGATAATTTCAAATTTTGTATAGTGAACGCATGACTTCTATGCTATAAAGAGCTATAAATTGTACATGTAAACATTCCACACTGTTTTTTAACAAACTTATGAATGTATTTGAGTTATACTGGCTATTTTCGTTGGAAGGCAGTATTTCTCAATGTAAAAAGTCAATAAAGGATGAACATTATTTTTAGACCTACATAATATAATCCGTTTTAGATACTCGTATCAAGTCGTTCATTTCCTCTCGTTAATTCCTCTGATGAGATCTAAGTCAAGAAGGGCATACAGTCGTAAAATCTCACTACGAAGAATCGTCTCTCTTCATACTCGACCCCATAGAGAAAAGGGATAAGGTCAGTCATTTGTCCGTCACTTGAGCATTAGGCCTACCACACAGAAACGTGATCACTGCTTTCATTTAAATTGACTTGCAGCCAACTTCCCTGTTCTCTGCTACCAGCGTGTCGTCATTCCACGTGACATCTTCACTGAAATAGACCAAAAGCATTCAGAGGTCCCATATTTTTGAACCTTTTAAAAATAGTTTTGTTCCAGACTATAAAGATCAAACTGTGTGAAGCTATTCCAAATTGTTCCTGGAAATGGTCTCTGATATTCCCACTCTCGTTGATGTTTCTCTGAGTAGTTGCTGCTCTGCAGCGAACCAGTTCGGTTGTCTTGCCTAGTGTCTCCGGTTGGAGAGTTACATACGGGCGAGTGTGGTATAGTGCAGTAAGTGATATAGTGCCGTGTTCGTAATACGGCAGAGTTCAGTGGGGGTGATGAATCACCTGATCCATTAAAGCTACCGGTTGAACGAGAAGTAGTAATTCGTATGGATGAAGATGATCCATTACCTAATTCTGAGCAACAGAATAGTTCTTCTTCTCAAGGAAAAATCAAATAATCCACCCAATTCGGATTCTACTACGCCTGTTAGCATTGAAAAATATCCTGCTATTCATTATGGCCCCTATATTGTGTTTGTGGAGTCTATTAATTCGCAAAACCTTAGTCATTTGCACCCAACGGCGTTAGGACGCAAATTTCATGATACTAATCTTAGTGTCGAGTCTATCACACGCAAAGGGAGGAACCACCTTCAACTGGAATTTTCCTATGCAGCACAGGCAAATGAGTTCTTAACCAATCCTCTGCTCAATACTTTAAAAATTAAAGCATTCATACCCAGCTCTAATATCATGCGTGTGGGAATTATTCGTGATGTCGACAAAACCCTCACTGAATCGGACATTCTCAAAAACTTAAAATCTTGAGTCCCTGTCAAAGCAGTTAAACGTCTCAATCGACGAGTTACACAAGACAAAACAGACTATTTACCTATGGGTTCTGTAAAAGTAACATTTAGAGGACAGGCATTACCTCCACATGTGTCACTCTATAGCGTGTATATGGAGGTGGAGCCGTTTATTTTTCTACCCATTCTTTGCCGTAAATGTCATAGATACGGACATCGAGATAAAAATTGTAGAGCCAACGTTACTAGACGTGGTCAATGCTCATTGAATCATCCTACTGCAGATTGTCAGGAAACTTTTTTCAAATGTGTTCTTTGTAGTGGACCCCATTTGACTGGCTCCGATTCATGTCCCGAAAAACAGTATCAAACCCAGATCAAAAAAACTCATGAGCACTGAAAACATTTCATTTAATGAAGCAGTGTGTAAACTTCATCCTCCCAGCTATTTTCCTGATCGGAACCCGCAACAATTTCCCCCTTTAACAGAGCCGGTAACCCCATCGACTCCTGTGCTTCCAAGAAAGCAAAAATTTACCCAAATTATCACTCCTAACCCTCGGCCGGTTCCTGTACCCGGCTATGATCACAATGGCTATTTAAATCTCATTTATGCTCCTTCAGCACCAGCATTTCAGCCCCTTTCCGGAGTCCTTACTACACACTTTACTGCCCCATCTGTTCCTACCACTTCCAGTAGCCAGTCCGTTCAAGGCAGTGTATCCCAGCCCCCGACGGTAGATAATCTCCAACGGCAACGTTTATATTTGCAACAGGACATTCGTAGTAAACTTTCCCAATTAATCCAGTTTCTGGGTGATAATCAACTTGTATCTCATGTACTTTATATGTTAAAAGATAGTGTACATTCGATGTTCTCCTTCTATGATCAGTCTCACACAATGGAATGCTAGGAGCATCCTAATTAAGCAGCATGAATTAAAATTACTGATACAACAAACGCAATCTCAGTTTGTTGCTTTACAAGAAACCTGGTTTTTTTACCGAGTCATTGCTTTTCTGTTAAAGGTTACAATATTGAACGATATGATGGACAAGGATATGGCGGAGTAGCATTCCTTATTCACCATACTATCTCTTATCAATTAGTACCTGTTTCTACCCAATTGCCTTCTTCTTATAGTATTGGTATCATTTATCGTGATATCTACATTATTAATATATATTGCCCTCCCGACATTTATTTTTCGGAAGAACAATGGTCGTCTTACTTTGCTCAATTTGATCATACCTCAAAAATACTTATTCTTGGTGATATGAACCGTCACCATACAGTATGGGGTAGCGACTCTGATTCGTCCAAAGGAACTCATTTGTTAGATGCGGGATACCGACAATTTATTAATACTTAATGATGGATCTCCCACACGGTTGACCCCCCCTGGTTCCCCGCCTAGTGCGGTACATCTCTCCATATGTCGTAGCTCGATGGCAACATTAATAACCTGGCATACATTAGTGGATAATTTTACCAGCGATCATTTTCCTATACTTATCACCTATGGCCTGAGTCGACCGCATCAGTCTATGCTTGACACTCGCTCTTCCCCTGCCATCCGATCGCTTAAAAATTTTGATGCGAATAACTTTCGGAAATTTATTGAGAATCAACTTTCGTCTATGCCAGCACATCTGCTTACCTATGACTTTCTCCTACAGATAGTTTATCGATATATTAATATTTATCACCCCTGCTCTTTGCGATGGTGGGATGCTGAGTCTTATAATACAAAAACGTAAAAGACTTTCGCTTGTATAGGATCAATTTATCTCCGCATAACTATTTTACCTTAAAAGAACATATTGCTTACTCTCGCAGAGTTTTTAATGCTAAGCGTTGGGAATCGTGGAAGCGTTTTATTTCCTCACTTACAGCCACAACGCCAATTACGCAACTCTGGAATGCTGTTCGTATTTTGACACGTGTTTCTCAGCATGCTGCTACTGCGTTAATTCCTACTGATGTGCTTCAGAAGTTTTTGCATTCTCTTATCCCGGACTATGTTGTTCCTTTCAATATTTTTTCCCAGTCTGAAAATAGTCACTCTTCTGTTTTATTACAGCCTATCACTCTTCATGAACTCGAAGCTGTCCTTCCTACAGCCTCTCAATCAGCACCTGGCCCGGACTAACATTACCTATAGTATGCTGCACTTATTGCCTTCCAATGCTAAGCACGTTATCATTAACTACTATAACAACATATTATCTTCACTTACAACCCCCCGTCAATGGAATGATTTTTTTTCTTGTACCCCATTCTCAAACCGAAGAAGATACCTACTGATTTTCATAGCTACCGTGGAATTGTTCTTAGTTCATGTATGAGAAAAACATTTCTAAAAATATTACTTCAGAGATTCCTTTGGGTACTCGTATATTATAATCTGACTCCAAAAAACCAATATGCATTTCTTAAAGGACGTAGCACTCAGGACGCTATCAATACCTTTGTAATTGACCTACTTTTGGCTAAAGCACGTCGTCATAGTACTATTGCTACGTTCCTTGATATTCACAGCGCTTATGATTCAATTCCATTGCATATGTTATGGGACTGCCTTTCAGCCAAGAATTTTCCCCCCCAGCTTTATTGCCCTTTTGCAACAATTATTTACCTACCGTACTCTTATAATACAACTGTATCAAAACCATATTGCCAGTCAACAGGCGTCCCGTGGTTTGGCGCAAGGGGACATTTTCAGTGGAATACTTTTTGCACTGAACACGAGCGATTTTGTTAGCCTAGTAACGCGTTCTGCTCAAATAATAGCTTATGCTGATGACCTTGTTCTTTAATTTCCTCATCCACATGTTGATACATGGCGTGAAACAGTGTCGCAACTCCTCCCTCAAGCTTTTTCGTGGTTAGCATCTCATGGTTTTCAACTTGCCATTTCTAAATGTTCGACGATTTTTTCACATCACCGTAACTACGATCGAACCCCTCTTTTATGCGACAAGTTTCCTATCCCGTTATGTACGAATCACAAATATTTAGGCATATACTTAAATCATAAACTAAACTGGAATCAGCATATCAAATATTTGTGGTCTAAAACTACCTCTTATTTAAATCTCCTCCGCACTGTTACACGTAGGAATTGGGGTGCAGATCCGGCCGTCGCTCTTTCCTTACATAAGGCTACTATTCGTTCTCAATTGGAGTATGGTGCCCACGGATTAGATATGGCGTCTACCACAACTGTAGCACAATTAAATACAATTTAGCGCTCTACGGATTTGTATAGGTGCTCTTCGTACTACGCCTGCTAATGCCTTACTCGTGGAAGCTCGTGATCCTCCCCTACAAATAAGGCGTCTTATGTTAACCTCAAAATATCTCCTTAAAAAATTTGCCGTAATTGCTACACCTCTCATTCCCAAATTACAACTATTGTTTGAAATTTCTAATACCTTTCGTCATAGTCTTTAAAATGCCAGCCCTGTATCATGCATATAACTATTTACTTGAACGAGATTCTATTTTACGCATGCCCAATCTGCCGTATTATTCCTTTTCTTATGCATGTTTTATTCATCGCCCGTATATTATCTTACCTCCTGCTTCTAATTATAGCCAAGATGTTTCTTCGCACAGTACTCACGTACGGCTTCACAAAAAATTACGTGTTACCCCCTCTCCTAGTTGTGTAGACATCTACAAGGATGGTTCGAAGACATTATCTGGCGTTGGAGCGGTTTTTTTTGCTGTACAACCACATTTTGTCCAACAAATTAGATTACCCAATTATTTTTCTATTTATTCTGCTGAACTTTTTGCTGTAAGACAAGCCCTCCTTTATGTTATACAACATCATTATGACAAAGTAACTATTTACACTGATTCAATGAGTGTATTACAATCACTCTCCTCCATTTCTTTTTCACTCAACTGGTATTTACATAACGTCAAACATTTAATTTACACCCTTGAATGTTCATACGTCTACCTTACGTTTGTTTGGGTCCCCGCTCACATTGGAATTTATGGTAATGAACGAGCGGACAATGCTGCTAAACAAGTGTCACGTCTTCCCCTCCCCGCTTCCCCAGTAGCTATTCCACCCACTGATTACTTTATTCATGTTAAATATAAGGCTTGTGAAGATTGGCAAATACAATGGCAAAATACTGCAAGCTACAAGGGTAGATCGTACAACCAACTTCAACCTCTCATTCCCCTACAACCGTGGTTCGTATCAGGTCGGTATTCCACACGACACATCATTACTATTATTCGTCTTACGTTTAATCATGCGCTTACACCACTGTATAAATATAAATTTCATCTGTCAACTCACCCACTTTGTGTTTGTGGTTCTCCTGACGCAGATGCTAACCATATCCGTTTCAATTGTCCGTTATATCGTTCAGCCAGACACCGTTTTTTACATCGCCTTGTTCAGCACAAATTTCCCTTGCTGTCTAGTACATCTTGTTTACTTCACAATTTGACACCTACTGTCATTTCATTAATTACCACGTTTCTTGATGACGTTCACTTAACCTAATAATTAGCGTCTACACCATGCTTTCATTGTTTTTGTTGCTTAGTGAGTTGGTTATGTTCCTAGCTTCCTTTGTGTACATAGCATTTCGATTGTCCTTTTTTGAGGTGTTTTTTTCATATCTGATTTTTCAGCTCCTTTTGTTCCCTTGAACCTGACCTACCTTCTATATGAAATTTTAGCACTTGCTTTACTTATTGCTCCCGCTATATGAGTTTACCAAGTGTATGTTGTGTACATTCTCGTGTGTTTTTATTCAGCGTTTCATATGGTTAGGTGTGTATATAGTTCTTGTTAACTACATAAGAATAATGACTGGGCAAAAATTATTAAATAAGGAGCCCAAAAAACAGTTCAAGAAGAAGATAATCCCAACTGGTATATGTGTAGCAGAAGCCACTCCTGAATAAAGCTGTGTTGTTGAAAGCGTGACAAACCACCACATGATAACAAGCGTATGTTACAAGTTGTATTTCCAAATGTAATACATAGTCACTGGTAGCATTCTTTTGATAACTGCAGCTGTTGAAAGCCAGATCGTTATTTTTAAGTATATTTCATGGTTGTTCTCTATATTTATCACATCAGGATTTTCTTAAACAGCTGCAAATGAGATAAGAGATTGCATTGTTTAGGTTAGGTATGCTATCACCCGGATAGTGCCAAAAGTTCGACGACTGAAAGAATAAAAATTGGCGTTCAAATGGCGTGGTCAAAAGAAAAGATCTCGTGGCAAATCTAACGAGCTGTCTCTCACTGATGCCGAAAAGCAAACGGAAGTACCGGGTAAGTCAGAAGAACGTGGCCATGGAACAACTAACTACCCTTCGTAAGGGTCTATCAACCTTAGATGTGGATGTCGCATGTGCTGCACTGGTTGATTCTTATAACGCCTGGGTTTTTTTTTTTAAGTAAGGACCATTCTGTTGTAGACACTAGTAGTTTGCACGTGCGTCGCAACAAAAGCATCTGCCGGCATGCCACAGAAACAACAGTGTTCAGTTGCAGCTCTGTAGTGATGGGCAACGCTCTCGCTCGAGACTGACGTCGCAGATCTCGAGAAAATCCCGAGACCGATCCTCCTGTAGCGCAAGCTGTGCGACATACCAGTAACAACAACTGTTAACTTGATAGTATATCATTGGCAGTTACTGCGTGAAATAACGTTCTCCTATGAAAACGTGTGAGCAATACATTTTGTCAAAAGCCTGGAAAAGTACCGCATGTTCAACTATGAACTCCTTAATACCATTAACTAAAGTGGAAACAGAATGTAAGTATCTTAAACTGTTCACGAGTTATTTGGGATGGACATCTTAGGTGAATAACAATGCATAATTTGTGAATAACTGTAGATAGGATGTACACCTACTTGGATACTAGAGGTGTGCATGATTCGAATCCGAGACGGGAAAGATGTGCTTTGCTACATACGCAACCCCCATTACACATGAGTGGAACGTGCAACAGGGGTGACGGGCAACGCTCGAGACCGATTCTCGTGTGCTGCGAGCTGTGCGACATCCCAGTAACGAGTAAGCTTTATAGTTATCATCAGCAGTTCTCACATGGAAATGTGAGAGACGATAAATTTGGTCAAAAAAGGACGTGGAATATATTATGGTTCATATAACTATATGCACACTTGATCTACGGGTGTTGGCACTGCATGTTGAACTGAGCTCCTTACCATTAACGAAAGTGAATACAGAATGCCAGTATCTTTAACTGTTCACGAGTTATGTCAGGTGGACCTCTTAGCTGAATAACCCGTATAATTTGTTAATAATTGTTATTAGGATGTAATCCTACCTGGATGCCTCACAATCGTCGGTAGGGTAGTTTCTTGTGATTCAGACCGGGCCGGAAGTGTTCTGTGACGATTCCTCTACATTGATATTATGCGTTTGTAAGTGCCGGATCATCTACGAAGTATTTCTGCCGATGTATTTTACTTCTTTTGAATAAGCAACACAGTGGGCTGTGCTATGTGACATCTCTTAAAAATAACCAACATCCACGACTTACGTTGCGTTTCGGACGTAGTCTTCAAGTTGTCGCGCACAATTCGACAGTTCACATTGCACCGTCATATCGAAGTACCTACCTAATTATGACGCGAATACTCTATAGCAATTTAGATTGCACATTCCACTCATGCATAATGGTGGTTGCATATGCAGCAAGGCGCATCTTGCCTCGTCTCGAGTTCGAATAATGCACGCCTCTAGTATCCAGTTACATGTACCTACAGTAGCCGTCATGTTCTGTACTTAAACCATTCATTCGTGTACCTACCAGTGCATACAATGCCCAATTGCGTATCCTTTATAATTGTTATACTTCGTCAAAATAGACCTTGGTGTAAATGAACGCCCTAGTCGCATGTTGACATGTATTAACGAAAATGAGAAGGCCCGTGGTTGGCTATTAGCATATTCGGAACAAACAACATTCAGCTCTGACTACTCCCAGGTCTACGACACGCTGCTCGCCGCACATTGTGGGGACAACGATCGAGATTTCTCGCGAGAAATAATGCCTGTGCTAGTCTCGAGAAATCTTGTCTCAGACTGCCCATCACTACAGCTCTGTTCCTAACCTGTACGGTACTGTTCTGTGCTTGCTCAAATGTTCAACCCATGCGAGGTTCGGTCAGCGATATGGTTTTTTGTCAGCAAGGAACCTGTCACAAACATTCACTGACAAATTTACGAAGTTTACAGTCTAATGCCACGAGTGAAGGCAAAGTGTGTAAGTGTGTATGAGACTTCAAAGATGGCTGTGACAACGTCCATGATGAGGCCCACTCCGGTTGGCCATCTCTAATCACAGACGATTTGGTGGCTTCAGTTGAAGTGCAGATTCGTGAGGACAAGCGCTTCATATAACGGCTCTCTCAAACGCCTTTCCTGACGTGTCTAGGTCAGTGCTTTACAACATTGTTTCTGAAAACCTAAACTTTAGGGACCCAGCGGGAGCACAGTTTCCTAAACTCCTAACCACCCCGGTGAATGTTTAATGGGACTTATAGTTCCAATATGTAGCTAACTTCAGGTAGTTTCCATCTCCGATTTTAGATGGTGCTGGAGGTCATTCATAACGTGTAGATAGTTGTATACAGGTTCTGTAGATGGCATGCAAGTAGGCATGAAATGAGCGATAATAATTAAAGGCAGTTTGTCTTGAAATGAAGTATTTGAAGTCTAACCTCAATCAGTGAGCCCTTCTAACAAAGAATTAGTTGTATCACGTCAAGTATTGTGGAGATAATATTGCTGGATTGCATCGAATCCGTCTTTACCCAATTGATTAACCTTGTTCGAACTTATATCTATTTTAAGCGATAGTTCCCATGATGCTACAGTATTTGTGTTGAATTCCAAGTAGCCATGTGCTTGTGCTGTAAAACTGTTTCTTGTGCTTGTTTATTAGAAATATATCTTTGCCAGTCCTCCTGAAATCCTATATTTCCTGTTTGAGTACACCTCAGGGGCTGAAAGCTGAATGGTTCTATTAATGTAGTTCTATAAGTTTCCTGTCTCAGTGCATTTAACTCTGTTATTTGTATTTTCATGTGATACTTGGATATTGATGCAATACCCCATTCTCTTGCATATGGTTGCATATGGTGTGCTCTGCTGTCTTGCTTTTAAAGGGATTTCTTACTTGTTATAATATCAGCTTTGGGTTAATGTGTCAATCATTCATTTGGAAGTTAAAAGCTGCTTTGAGGCATGAAGGTTACGTTCTCAGTAACATTGTATGCCATACGAACTAGGAGTATCAGATCATTATTTACAACATAGTAAGTACTTGGAAATAAAAATATATGAATTACAATGTATTGGGCATGGAAGTAGTAGAACTGCATTATTATCGACGGGTGGGGGGGAGGCGAGGGGAAGGGAAAGGGAAAAGAGGGGAAGGAGCTGTAAGCATAACCGGATGTGCATCACTGCGCCGGATGCTACTTCTCTGCGCTATCTGTTGATAGCAGTAAGGTATTGCACAAAATGCGCACTGTGGCGCTATCTCTTATCGGAGACAAACTACTAGTGCCTAGTGGCTTGGTACTGAAATTTATCATTGAGTACATCACTATTCTATTCTATCCTCTTTGCTCCTAACAGAGGACCAAAAAAACAAAAGATTTGAGTGTTCGATGATGTTTTTGACTCATTATGCCGAAGAAAGTGACGACGTTGAGTCAGATCGTAACGGGAAAGAAACATAGTTTTCACATATCACGCCCTCATCGAAGCAACAGAGCACAAAATGGAGACACACATTCGCCTGTAAAGGTGAAGGCCAAACAGACACTGTCCCAGCGCAAGATCAACTCTTTGTTATCAGAGCAGGCGGCAAGTTTCTGTGAAGAGTGATTAAATAATCAAACTTTTAAAGACTACTTGGTTGAGCTTCCCACTGATCCCAAATACCGACGGTGCATCTATTGGCAGTGCAATATACATGCGCAACTGTTCAACATTATTTCTTTCCGCACTTACCAAAAACAATGAAATCAGTAATGAAAGTGAAAATAACTTTCGAAATAGATTTGAAAATTTCCGTATGTGCTTTTCTGCTGTGAACTGCCAGCATATACTGTACTTTGAAAAACAATGGTACCATGTAGCTTCAGACGAAACCACAGGACCTCAACCCAGCACATCTGCTTCAGAGCATATGCGAGGACGGTTTGAAAAGTTTTCGGAATCACCGCTAGATGTCAGTGCTAGAGCAACGAGTTTCCCGCGCAATAATCACACATCCTTTGTGAGTGAACACATGGCGCATCAGTGTTCCAGCTGCTGGAGTGTGGTAGTGACAACTCTTTGTTGTTCCCGCGAAGTGATTTGTGACAATGGAAAAAACTGAGATTCGAGCAGTGATTAAATACTTTGTAAAGAAAGGTATGAAAGCAAAGGAAATTCATGCCAACTTTCAGAACACACCGGGGGACTCTGCTCCTTCATTTTCAACTGTTGCCAAGTGGACCAGCAAGTTTAAATTCGGTCGGGAGAGCTTGGATCATCCGCGTAGTGGACGGCCAAAAAGTGTAACGACCCCAGAATTTATCCCAAAAGTTCATAAAATGGTCATGAAGGATCGTCGACTGAAAGTGTGGGAGATTGCTGAAGCTGTAGGGAAGTATTCTGAACGGATACATTATATTTTAACCAAAGAATTGGGTATGAAAAAATGATCCGCAAGATGGGTGCCGCGGCTCTTGACATTGGACAATAAACGCACCAGATTTGAAATGTCTGAACAAAGACTGGCCCGTTTTCAGTGCAACCAACAAGATTTTTTGCGCTGGTTTGTGACTACAGATGAAACTTGGGTCCACTACTATACCCCAGAGACAAAACAGCAGTCAAAGCAGTGGAAACATGCCGATTCACCACCACCAAAGAAAGCAAAGGCAGTGTGTTCGGCCGGAAAGGTCATGGCCTCAGTTTTCTGGGATGCAAAAGGCATTCTGCTGAATTATCTTCCTACTGGCCAAACAATTACGGGGCAATACTGTGCAAACCTCCTAGACCAACTACAGGGAAAGATACGCAAAACAAGGACTACGCTCCGCCGCACACAAGTGTTATTGCCATGGCAAAACTCCATGAAATGGGGTATGAATTGTTGCCACGTCCACCTTATTCACCAGATTTGACACCATCAGACTTTCATCCATTCCCCAAGCCGAAAATTTTCCTTGGTGAACGGAGATTTTCTACAAGGGAAGAACTGACAGCTGAATTGGAGAGGTATTTTGCAGGCCTGGAGGAATCTCATTTTCGAGATGCGATCAAGGCATTGGAACATCGCTGGACCAAATGCATTAGTCTACAAAGAGACTATGTTGAAAAATAAAAGCAGTTCCACCGAGGTAAGATATTTAATTCTAGTACATTCCGAGAACTTTTCAAAGCACCTACGTAGTGCGGGGAGAAGATTAACTCCTGTTCTGAAACTAGCGAGTTTTGAGTTAATTTCTTTAACCAAAATAGCTAGTATATGCTATTTTTCTTCAGTCCGAAATTTAGCGGAGGAAATATTTATGGGTTGGCAACACTGATGTAGAATCTGCAAATATATGTGGTGTTTGAAAATCGTATGTCCTCAAGTTATTTGAAACAGCCCTTACTTGAAAAACACGCCTCGTATTAAAGGTGCACTTTTGAGATTTCTGTTCAACATTATCACACCAAAACCGGCAACAGCCTACCACAACAGCCTACCATTTTTCTTTACCCAATCTGTTTATTTTGGAATGACTGAAAATGCTCGGGTTATCTATATGTATGAGCTAAGAATATTACACTCATATTCAACACAAATTGGTATTAAGAATATTTACTTTATAACATCTTTCAATACAAATTTTGTCAATGAACTACTATACACTTATAAGACAACCTAATACACTACTCGATGACCTCACAAACTCGGGAGAGACAATTCAGATTACACGGGAGTTCAGTCACGAAGAGATCCGCTTAAGACTCCATATTGAAATTAATATATATATTCATTAAACGGAAATCTACATAAGGAATTAAAAAAATTAAGGCTAGCAAGCTCTTAATATTGCAAATACTTGAAACAACAATCCACTGAAATTACAAAGGTCCATTTCTCAGTACTTTACTGATGCAACCAACACCATACTAACTTATAGCAGGGAAGACATTAAAAATTTAAAAATAAGTCTGAACACACACATTTAAAAAACTTCCAACACATTTATAGATTTGGTGAATCAGTAACCTATATGCATCAGTGATTTCATTACACATAACAGTAAGAATATAAATTAGAATCTGGACCACAGAGTCAGCAAAAATGAAGATACATTCATATATTTATCCACTCAGAAAACCACTTTTGCACATGACCATTAGGACAGGAATGTCAGATGGCAAGTATTCAATTCCAAAAAAAAAAAAACTATACTGTATCTTTTTCTTTTAAAAGCTACAATGAACGGGAAGTAATGGCACTTTACTTCAAGAATTACCACACACAAAATTCGTCACACACATTGTTTATATAAGTCCATGTTGTGTCAGTATTCACTATTCTTTTCAAAGTGGGGCACATCTGCACGATTATCTGTGTCCATCTCTTCAAACCCAGTCGAGCTGAGGCCAACGTCTTCAAAGGTAACATCTCGCCACAGAGGTTAAATCAATGATAAAAAAGTATCTATTATATTTTAAGATATTTTTTCCTCCTCTTCTTTCAAACACTCAACACAAAGTGCAGACTCTGTCAAAACTGACGAGTGCACGTGTCTCTTTCAAAACAAACACGGCAACACCCAACAAAGCCCTCTTTCATGATGGAAAATATGCAAAAAATTTATCACATAACCAACCAACAAGTGTTTTTTCCAATGTTCTCTGCATGAACGCCTGCACACTTTTGTAAAATAGTAGCCATGATTATGCAGGTTTCTGAGATCCCTTCTTGCCAATCAGCGACTTGTGGATGTGCGGGATGACACCTGTGAACAAAGCAGTATAGGTGTGAAACCAAGTTAAACACTGTTGTAAATATTTATGAAGAATGCATGAAGAGATATGGAGACACTGCTGCAGATGTTCCATTAAATGTCTGAACATTGGGTTAAAAGATAATTCTTGTTGTTTAAAGGGGCCTAACATCTAGGTCATCAGTCCCTAATGGCATGAAATGTAATGACAACTTAAAATTCCAAAATTCATCCAATGACCAGGATTCAAACCTTGATGAAGAATGAATGAATGAATGAATAAATATGAATGTAAAATAATCAGCAGATCCAACTCACAGTAATAAGTTTTAAAAATTCCAAAATCAATCCACTGGGTAGAATTTAGAAAAGACGATGGAACAATTTTTATGAACTTGAAATAATCAACGGATCCGACCCGCAACACCCCACCTTCCCAGAAACTAAATGGTATGTACTGACTGACCAAGGGGCTGCTTCCAAATCACTATCTTGAACTGATGATTATTGCTGTCTAAACAGATCCAAAACTCCAGGTCAATGGTCCCTTCATAGTGATACTTATCACTAGTAAAGTAGGACCATGGTATTTATCATGTAGCCATACTAATCACAAGTAACATAGAATCATTGTGTTCCTCGCACTGTGGCACTACTCAAACTCAGTATTGTGGTGTTTCTCACATAATGGCACCAGTCATAGGCAACACAAACCTATGGCGTTTCTCACAGTGATGCTCATCACAGGGACCCGTACTATCCGTACGCCCAGATCCGTGGAGTTCCTCAAAACGCAAAGCGGCCACAACCAGATGCTGAAACACCCCAGTAATAGCCTCTCTCTTTTTCTCCTTGGGGTGTTCCAAACGAATCTGGACAGTGCAGCCTACAACATAATGGCAGATACTACACACAAGTACTGTAAACCCATAGTGGTATAGTACTAATCTCAAGAAAAGGCTACTCATGGTGTTCCTCACATGATGGTACTAATCACAGGTAATCCCACTGTTCAAAATTCACGATCCCTCGGTCAGCTGTTTTAGTTGCCTCTTACAACAGGCAGGGAATACCGTGGGTGCATTCTCCGCCTCAGTCCCCCACCCACAGAGAGCTGTATTTTTTCGCCCAAGTTCAGCGGCAAGCCGGTTAGGACACCAATCCACCACCTGAGACGTGCCACGTGGGAGTATAATCTCTCTCCCTCCTACAGCAGCGTAGTAGGTTCGTGGAACATTGGGCTAAAGTCTAATGAAGGACAAACTGAACCAACCCGTGTGTTTTGCGAGATGCGCTCTGTCCACTCTTCTTTGCAAATGGCTGTCATGATAGGTAAGGGAAGGGAACAGAAAAGCACTGAACCAAAATTTAGCAACATTAACACTTGATTGTATGCTGCTGGTCAATGTAGTTATGAAAGGCAAGCAGGTAGCATAGCAACTTCTCCTACCTGTAAAAGTGTCCCGGATCAGAAACAAAGAACCGGTAATGGCAGGGCATAAACCTTTGAACTCTTATTCCATTACACTATTCTTTTCAGGTTACAGCCCATGTACCACACCAACTCAGATGACAAATTTTCGTCAGCTGGGTGGCAGGAATGAGTAGCCAGGTGGGAAATACTATGTAATAAAAATGAATATAACTTTTCAATTTAGTTCCCTCAGGCCATTAACAATGATATTAATTCAAAACTGAACTATTTTAGTGTTATCAAGACATAACAATATTTTGAATGACTAGTGTTCTACTGCTCGTTCACAATCATGTAACACCGGGGGCTTTCCACTCTGTTGCTGTCATAGGCCTTTTCGATGTCAAGGAACAGTAGATATAAAGGCTTCTCTTTTTCCCAATGTTTTTCCATCAGCATCCTGACAGCAAATATAACATCTGTTGTTGATCTTCCAGGCCTAAAGCCATATTGTTCCTTCTAAAAAAGGTTCTACAATTGCTCGTAGTCTATTCTCTATAGTTTTTTCCAGAATTTTTAGTCCATGAGAGAGTAGTGATGCCACGGTAGTTTGTACACTTCCGTCTGCTGCCTTTCTTGAATACAGGTACAATTATACCTTTCTTCCACTCTTCTGGGATGGTATTTTTCTGCCATACTACAGTTAGGAGTCTATATAGCCATTGGATTGCTGGGGTTCCTCCTGCTCTTCTATTCCAGCAGCTTTCCCTTTCTTCATACTTTTAAGGCTCTTCTCTATGTTCAGCCATGTGACTGGTGGCTCCATATTTTTACTGGGCTTTTCAATTTTTCCAGATTCTTCTCTGTTTTGAATTACATTTGATGCCACTCCATTCAGGAGCTAGTCAAAGTAGGTCTTGATTTCTCCCGATTCCATCTTCCTCTTGTACTACTGATCCACTGTCCTGCTCTATTACCTTGATGCCTTCTAGGTTATTTTGCTTGTTTTTAATTACTCTGTAAAGAAGTTTCTTGTTTCCTCTGCTATCCTCTTCCAACTTTTCCACAAACTCATTCCATTTTTTCTCTTTCTCTTCTCTTACTATCCTCTTAACTGTAAGTTTGTTTTTTTCCCCCCCTGTAGAGTTCCTGCAGTTTAGTTATTTCTTGGCCACCTGGATCTTATGCATCTCTTTGCTTTTCTTTGTCTAGCATCTTTTTTTGCCCAATTTCTCTCTTTTATAGCCAATCTGATCGTCATTCCACCTAGGTGTCTTTCTTTCATGGTCGATCCTGTTACTCCACACAGGTCTTTAGCTTCACCCACCAAAGTATCCTTAAAAACTTTCCATTCTTCTTCTACTGTATTCATTTCCCCTTTTGGTAAGTGACTCTGTATCCTTATTTTATATTCTTCCTTCAGCTCGGCTTCTTCTAATTTCCAAGTCTTCACTTTACGTTTTCTTTTTCTTTTCTTCGGGGTTGTGTTAGCCAGGTGTTAGTCAGGTCTGCAATCAATCTATGATCACTATCCATACACTCACTGGGGATAACTTTGACATCCTTTGTTAGTGATGATATAGTCTATGAGCGATTTATGTTTTCCATCCCAGCTATATCTTATGTGACTGTCTTGTTTTTGGAAGAAGGTATTTTTGATGATCAATCCATTTCTTCTGCACAAATCAAGCAGTTGTTCGCCTTCTGCATTTCTGTTCCCAAACCCATGTGGTCCAATGATTTCCTCATAACCAAGTCTTCTGTCCCAACTTGTGCATTTAAGTCCCCAATGATGCCATTTTCTTCATCAATTATACCTTCTAGATCTTGACAGAATTGTTCCTTCTCTTGAGCACTACATCCAACCTGTGGTGCATATACCTGCACTACCGTGTAATTTGTCGATTCCAGCTGCAAGATAATTTAATAATCCTATCATTCTTATAGGATACTTCGGTAATGGCGTCAATGTCTTTTGTTATTAGGAAAGCTACACCATTTCTGGCCTCTTCCTCGCGTCCACTCCATACTAATTTGTAGCGATCTCCGAGAATTTTGCTACCTGCCTTTCTCCATTTAGTTTCACTCATTCCCAATATGGATAGATTTTCCTCTTCATCATATCGATAAGTTCTTCAGTTTTACCGGTCAGGGTCAAAATATTCATAGTCCCAATTCTTACATTGTTCTTCGGACATATCTGTCTTCCATAGGAGCCATGTTGACCGTCATACCGGCCAGATCTGCTCGAAGACTGTCAATTTCAGTATAATTTTTTATCTCCATCCGAGGCTTGTTTGATTGATGAAAGCAATTCGAGGACGCTGCCACTGGCTTGCTAGGCCTACCATGGATCTTCGCGTTGATACTTTGTTATGCACTATATGGCCAGTGCCTGACACACATTTCCTTATGTCAGTTAAGTCTATGGTTTACCAGCCAATACTCGGGAGGCTGATCACAGTGGTTGCCCACTGGGCGATGGGGTCGCCACATCTCTACGCCAAAAGCAACTCTTGAAATCATCAATAACGGGAGAAATTCTAAAAATGTACAAATATCTGCTATCTTGACAACTGTTTTAACAGATTACAAGTAAAATTAATGCCCCTAGAGAGAACTGGACTATTTGAAGTAGATTTTATGAGAAAAAGAGCAAAGATGCACATCATTACACGGGCAGTAAACGCCCAGCTTTCCCCAGGGACCTCTAGTTCCTCTGACAGTACACTAAAATTAGATGGCAAGAGAATTAAAATAAACAGTGAGTACTGTTAGAAAATGCATCTTTCTTGCACTTACAACACAGAAGATTTAAATGCAATAATGAATTCCATCATTAATATATTAAGACTAGAGAAAAATGGTTTACTGAAGATGGCAAATGTGACAGGGGATGTATTCATCACAAAGTCCAACCTTACCAACATAGTAAACCATTGTTTTTTTTTTTTTTCACAATTTACTTTACGCGACATCAAAACAGATCTTATAACGATGGGATAGGAAAGTGCTAACAATGAAACAGAAGCGAACACTGCCTTACGGTACAGCCCCAGCATTTGCCTGGTGTAAAAATGGGAAACCTCCAAAAACCATGTTCAGGGCTGCCGATGGTCTGGTTTTGAACCCATTACATCCCAAATGCAAGCCGATTTGTTACAAGACCCAAACCACGCAGCCACCTTCTCCACTGTAAAACCTTCATGCATTGTTTTTCAAGAGAAAGAAGGAAAAGGATCATCTTCACAATAACTGGTATGCTTCGACAAGACTCGAATTTTGAGCTCAAGGTCGTCTTCTTCCCCTTCCTTACCACTCCTCCCCAATATCATCTCATACCACTGTTTCCACTCTTCATGTGACCAAATCAGAACTGACCAGCAACTAGTCTTCAAAATCCAAACCGTCATTTACACCCATAAATTGTTCCCAATCTTCATGAAAGGCAGCATCATTATCACCATCTTCACCAATAGCACTGCATTTTCAGCAGGATGTATTTTCGTTGCGCATAGCTGCAACTACCTTTACAGCAGCAGTTCACTGAAGTAGTTTGGGTAACCTGCCACCGTGAAATGGATCACTTGTACATTTAACTTCCACATAACAAAGTTATGACGCGTCCTGGACAAACAGCACATTTATCCACAAAGAGCACAGATTTCCATCCTTGCGTATAGAGGCACTGATAGATCTTAAAAATTGTGGATAAAATGCAGGTCATTCAAACCTTTTTCTTTCATGGGTCATTTCAGTGTGTTGACATGGTTTTGATGAGTCTAACTGCCAGATTCACTTATCACTGCCATCACTTGAAACAGCAGAATGTCAAGTAGATTTTTCAAACTTTCCCCCGTGGCAATGTCTGCGTTATATACACCACCATAGTATATGGAAGGAGAAAATACTCTCGCATTTAATAGGCAGTGGCAGCAGACCACACTAGTGTTTCTATGGCTGGACATTTGTACGCGAAACAAACTAAGACGTACATCTTATTTCCTTTCATGTGTCGTTTGCACACTCCCAAAATATTTGAATAGAGGAAACTGGTTAATACTAATTTACTGGCTTAATGTTACCCTCAGAGAAGATAAGAACATCAGTAATTCTGAAATTACTTTAAACCACTGTGCGTTTCAGAACTGCTCTCTTCGCACAGCACCCTGAAAGGAAGTGGTTCACAGAAAAGGTAAGCCTTTCAACATCAGAGTGTACTTGAAAGCATCAAAATGATGGCAGATGAGACTCCAGTAGGAAGCTTGTATGGTAGAAGCCAGGAGAATAATCACTGCAGGCGTGCCTGGGGTGAGATTGAAACTTTGGGACAAGATCTCTGCTACTGTCCATTCGGCTCATCGCTTAAGAATACTTGCCATCAAACACAATTCGCGGCTTTATTGCAAAAGCCTTTCACGATAATGAATGGGAAGAAGTGAACTGCTTAGCTGAAAACGGTAGCACGAGAAGAGTAGATATAGCCATAGATAAACAGAGTGATCATCCTGCAATACTGGACCCAACAGTACGAGAACAGCCGCACGATGGGCACTCCGAGAAAGAGGCAATCTACGTTCCAGTATCAAATTACATCATGGAGAAATTAGTGAACTCCGTCACCGTTTACGAGCTATGGAAGAGGTTTACCCTCAGGGAAAGCTACCTACTCATGATCGGCCAGGCGGCTGTGCACGGGTCCGTGCTTATTTTCGAAGGGGTGTCAGAAAATAACTGGAATGATAGTGTTGTGTTGCAATAATCCCGTGCTGGAGTTTGTAGGTGGTAGTACTGGAAAGGTCTGACTGACTGCGAAGCACGTCACTCGCCTCAGGCTTCTCAGCTGCAGGGGAGCTGATGAGGAAGGAGGCCGTGTTCACTGCACCCAACACGGATCTCAAGTTGCAGCAGCGCGCTTCGATTAGATTTTGTGTTGTTCTCGACAAAACTCCAACACAGTGGAAATGTTGCAGCAAGCTTACAGAGAAGCAGCCATGAGAAAGACGCAAGCTTTTGAGTGGCACGAACACTTTAAGGAGGTTAAAACTGATCTTGAGGATGCTCCATGCCCCAGTATTGTGTATGATCAAGTAGTGAAAAAGCAACATACTGTTACTGCTGATTACTATCGTGAAGTGTTAAAAGGGCCACTGAAAACAAAAAATTGCATATGAAAGACCAAACTTTGCTCAAACAGGATGGATCCTGCACCATGACAACGCACCTGCACATCAGGCAATCAAGACAATAACCGAATTGGGCACTGAGGTGATGCTACATCCACCTTATTCACCGGATCTAGAACAAAGTAACTTCTACCCATTTCCTGCAGTGCAAAAAGGAACTTCAGGGTTATCATTTTCAAAGTGATCGAGAAGTAAACAATGCAATTTCGGATATACTCAACAGACTATCAACAAAAGGCTTCGGGGAGTGTTTGGAACAGTGGGCTGAACGCTGGAACCGTTGTATTGTGTCCGAGAGAGAATACTTTGAAGGTAAGTGAATTTGAATAAACATAGCCAGTATTTTGCTGTAATAAAATCAAAAAATCAATCGCAATCAAATTGGAAAGAAGAAAAAAAGAGATGATACTCCCACATGGCGCGTCCCAGGTGGCGGATAGGGGGGTCCTAACCGGCTTGCTGGTGGACTTGAGGGAAATAAAATAACTCTTGCGGACCAAACACACACACACACACACACACACACACCCTGTGGGTGGGGGAGGCAGACGAATTCACCCACGGTATCCCTTGCCTGTCGTAAGAGGCGACAAAAAGGGGTGACCAAGGGATGATCCAGTTAGAACCATGAAACTACCTGTAGTTAGTATCATCACGCAGGGAACACCATGGGCTGCATTTACTTACACGTAGTACCACTGTTAGGTACGCGATAGGTTTGCGATTAGTAGCGACAGTGTGTGAATCAGGAAGTGGATCCTACAGTACCTGTGGTTCGTACCCCTATGAGCGACACCATGGTTCTGCCTTACCAATGCTTGGTTCCCACTATGTGAGGACTTCCACGGGATAGTAAGAGTCCCTGTGGTTAGTCCACTTATAGGTTTGCGTTGCCTGCAAATAGCGCAGCAATGTGTGAAACACCATAGGCCTGTGTTACATGTGCGCATTACACTACCTGTGAATAGCACCATAATGTGTGGAATACAGCGAGTCTCTGCTACTTTTGATTAGTACCGGAACATTACACATAGCGTGGTTTTACTTTCCTAGCGATAAATACCATTATGAGGTGCTGATGACCTCGATTTTGGACCCGTTTCGACTATATGCATAATTGATTCAGCATCGTGCTATAGGAGCCTATTCAATTTTACCGGGGAAACTTCGTCAGTTTCCTCTGAAAAGTTTGTCATATTCCTTTGAAAACTTCTTTCAGTTCAGCAACTTTGATTAGCTGGACTCTTCGAAAAGTTTAATACCCGCAACGCCAAGCCAAAGAACAATCGACCACAAGTAGTTTTTCATTCTCTAATCTAATAAAATAAAGCATATTAGATACAAAAGCGTCCAGCATGATGGCAAAATACTTTTTTTTTAAATCTTCCATTGTAATTTGGTCACCGGTATACTGTACCTAGTCGGTTTATGGAACTTTGTACCGTGTAAATTAGGCCTACATTGACTTTTAAAGATTATGCTGAACACGAGAATATGGTTTCGAAAGTATCAGTCCTCAAGTTCTCGAATGCATTATATTTTGTTCTGCCTTGAATTAATTAGGTGCCGTTTTCTTTATGTTGCTCATTCGTTTTCTGCCCTAACTCATTCATTACGTGATATTTATTGGTCCAGGGATCATGCTATTTTTCTTTCAACAAAAAGTAATGTTACAAGTAACAACTCTCATTATTGTTCAGTATTGAAGGTGACGTTAGGCAAAGATATCAAGGATAATTTAATAAAAACCACCTATTCAATACCTGGAAAGGTGGTTTTTTATAAAATTATCCTTGATATCTTTGCCTAAAAAGTAATGTACCGTACAATCTCGAATACCACCCGCCACCGAATAAGACCCACACCCTTATTGTGAAAGAACAAAATTTTTTTTTAAGTGAAGTCAAATTTACAATCTTTACTAACACACATAAAATGATTAGAAAACACAAATAAAAGTAAACAAACATTTCCACAACGATATCCGAGTCATCATCAGTACCAATTTCGAAACTTTCATCACCATCACCTTCCCACAAAGCGTCATCGTTGCCATCCATAGCATTAGAAATGCTACATTTCCTGAAGCTTTTCCGTGCGAGGTCTCCAGAGATACGATTCCATACCGTCAAAATCCACCCAGCAGATGAACTTCCAGGCCCTGAATGAAACCGGTTGGCATCAGTGTATGATTATCAGCTGCCATCCATTCTGTATAGAGCTGTTTCAAGGCTGCTTTAAATGAACGGTTCACGCAGACATCCAGCGGCTGTAGCACAGACCATCATCCCGCCCGGAATGACTGATTGGTCAGTTCTCCCATCCTTGATGTTTCTTCACAGCGTCTGCTGTGTGACAGCGGTAACTGTTGAGAACAAGCAAGCTCTTTTGTCCCACCAATGCACCAGGGCGACGTTGCGAGACACACTTTACCCAGTCTTCCACAAGTGAACTGCCCATCCAGCCGGAGTTCTGAGATTGACGTTAACACCAGCGGGTAGATTTTTAGGAAGTGTCTTTTGCTTGAGAACAATGTATGGCAGCAATTTGGTTCCGTCGGCAAAAATACACAACATTACCATACACTGTTGTTTTTCATTGCCACCTGTTCTAATGATAACACTTTTCGCACCCTTAACATTCACAGTCCTGTCCACTGGCATTTCAAAGTAGACTGGCGCTGTCCACTGTCATTTCAAAGTAGACTGGCGCTGTCCACTGTCATTTCAAAGTAGACTGGCGTCTGATCTGCAATGTCAATTTGGGAAAGCAAATATGCATTTCCCATCCGCAACCGAATTGTGACACTGAAATGACAACTTCTCATCATAGGCACCAGGAAAATGCTGTGAAATTGAGTTACACTTTTGTACGCTCAACTCATTTCTTTTATAAAAAATTACAAACCCATCATCGGCTTGCCTTAAACCCTTCTGATGAAAGTTCCTTTGCGACCTCTAATGCCTTCAGCCGACACATTTCGGCTGACGAACCATATCCCAATTCCTGCCTTTCTGTCACATATTTATAGTTTTCTTTTTCAATTTTTGGAAACTATACACTCAGTCCACGAAAAGCTCTATCACCACTACATGTTATAGGTCTTTTCTACTCTGATGGCAGGCAACCTATATGCTGTCAGGGGAAGTGGGGTGCGGGCAGTATGTCACTGCCCACTTCAGGTAAAAGATTGCCTGGCAGTGGCGCTGAGAAATATTCAGTCTCATGGGAAGTTTGCCGTGCTCACTTTGCTCTCCGAACTGCTGTGTTGCCGAGTAGCCTTGCGGTGTGCGTGTGGGTATTACAAGGGGCTTGCTTGACGAGTTTGTTTTAAGATAATTCTTGTTTTATGAGTAATTCTTGCCGCGTCCTTTACTGCATTATTCGATTAGGCGTGCTCATGACACGTGTGACGTTAGTTTGTTTCTATTTGCATTGCTCAATGTTGCTATATGTAATAACTGCACTATATATATCTTACAATGGCGAAGAGGAAGGAGATAAGGAGCCAGGGTAGAAAAGTGATCAGTAATGTTCATGAATATTTTCAAAAGGAAGCAGAAAATAATGGCCCTTTAGTCAGTGTATAAAGTGCAGCAGAAAGTGTCGGAAGCTTGTCAAGTTAGTACGCGAACCGTTCAGTGTATAGTAAAGGAAGGTAAAGACATTACCTACCCAGTCATCTGGTTCCATCTCGTTTCAATCACCGCGCAAACGAATCAAAAGAAACTGTATAAAAAAAGGCAATCGACAGATTCCATAAAGATGTAATAAGAAGAACTCTCCTCAGTATTACATAAAGGTGAATACCCGACACTGAATAAATGTGTTGGGTAACTCTGTACTTTTGAACGAATTATTTTTCGGTCTGTTACTGCACTTTTTATATGCATTATTCATTAACAATTTTCATGCCGTTTTCTATTTCCAGCTGAAGCTTTTCGTAGAGCGTCAAATCACTTTCCTGTATTTGTAGGCTTGACTTTCATATTTTGTTCTTCCTCTTTGTCATTTTGTTTACCATTTAATCTCTAAAATTAAAGAAACAATCTGGTTCTTTATCAGGACTTTGCTCGGACTTGAAAGTGTACGCTTTATTTCATCATCGAACGCCAACGTCACATTGTCACTATGAGGATTTCGTACGTAGCATAATACGCCAATCAACTCATTTCTTCAGCAATCTTTCATGCGCGTTTGTAAATGTATTTTGAATTTAGAAGCCAATTCGGAGCTACAGTCAAATAACTGCTTAAAAAGAAACCTAAGGGCAGCATCAGCTGCACATAAATTCGCATTAGTGCGAATTTGACTTGAGAAAAGACTAATAATTTTAACAATGAGCTCGAAATCAGACTCTTCCAACTAAACTGGATTATTTAAATCGATATAGCGCCTTTTTGACATTAAATTTCAAGAAGGCATTCACGCGTCTCACTTGCACGGGAGAGGAAATGTACTATGCACGCATTGTGGTCAGACTTTCACGCACATAGGGGATGAACAATATAGTTATGCGCTAAACGAGAACAGGCATTTACACACCGAAAAGACGCATAAATAACGCACCATGAGTTTCGCTTCATGCAGTCTATTTTGCAAATTTTTAAAAATTTTGTCAATCCTGAAAATTCCGGGATCCCAAAAAATTAATCCTGAAAACTATGGGATTGAAAAGCGGTCGGGATCCTGAAAACCAGGATCCCGGGATCAAATCCTCTACCTCTCTCTTCCTACTGTCATTACATCATTCATCTCATTAACCCCTCTAATGAGGTTGACGTCAGGAAGGGCATCCGGTCATAAAAAACCACGACAGATTCATCTCGTCACATACCCGATGCCACAGAGAAACAGGACATGGGTTAGACAACATTGCAATTATTTAAGAAAAGATCATTAGTTCAGCCCGTGGGCCACCATTCACACAGACGCATAACGACTGCCGTTTACTCGCTCGCGGCCTTCTCGGAAAGGATGTTCTGCAGCAGTGCTCAGTGCTGCCAACCTCTGTACTTAGGAACTATGCTTCGATTGTTCCCCATTCTTGCCGTGCAGACTGTTAGGATTAGGATAGGATCTGGGGCGTTCCACGAATGAACTTTTCAACTTTGCACTTTTCAATTCTTCCAAAGTGCAAAGACTTTCTGTTCCACCATGTTCTAGGTTGTACTTTTCAATTTCTTCGCAAAGTGAAAAGTATTTGCGAATGAGTGATCCGATCGAGTTTATTCCATGAGCAAACTGTATAGGCCTAATACGGTACTCTTATGATTTTAATGCTTTATTTTAGCGGCAAATTTGACAGTATAATTGTGGTACCATTATCATGGGAAAGAAAGGTTATTACAAGAAGCTGGCTGTGCTGGAAATTGTCGAAGAGAAACGTGACATCTTTTTTGGCAACTTTAAAAATAACCTCTCAAATGAAGACACACTCCAATATTTTAACGAGAGTACAGTCAACACATCCACATACAGAAAGAAATTCACCCTTCATTAGAAATCCCATTGCTTTATTATGTGGATTATTAGACCAACGTAATGTTAGGAAATATTACATTTACTATAACATCTACGACTTTGGTAACAATTCTGTAAATAACCGATTCTGAGGTCCCCCTATTTACTAACCAATGTAAGCATATAACAACTGTTCTTTTTCGGAAAGGAATTGTCTTCTTTTTTGTTGCATGTTTCAATAAATGACCGATCGTTTCAAGAATATAGTCAGCCTGTGTTGGGGTAATATGAAATCACTCGCGTATTTCCATCAAAGTGAGGTTATGAAAATTAATGCTGTCTTTGTACCTTCTCTTCTTGGATTCTTCATCACTGTCCTCACTTGATGCTAACAAAAGCTCTCATCGTAGTGTGTTTATATCACTAAACACAATTCTACGGCAAGAAACTAGTGTACATGCTTGTTAATTTACAGATGAAAAGGGAATCCTCTCTTTGCAAGATTTATGAAAATTTTTCATTTCATTTCTTTGCACTTTGCATTTCTGTACCGACGGAGGAACGTAACAGGCTTGAAAAGTTCCCTAACTTTTCACTAAAAAAGCTAAATCTGAAAAGTAATGGTGGAAAAAAATCTGAACTGGGAAGTGCAAAGTTTGTTCGCGGAACAGGCCCCTGGACAAGATTGGTCTGGACGGTTAGGATTCTTGCCGTGGACAAGACCATGGGTCTGGACGGTTATTGTTTCCTTCACGTTACATTTAATTGCGCTTTTATTGTGGTGCAGTTGGTAACGGAATATGATCAAGATTCTTCACGGGAAGATCACGTGCCACTTTACAGTGGCCAATAGGAATACAAGTAGCTACCTCAAAAATGACAATGGCGTGCAATAATCTTTATTAGGTTATAAAAGTAAATGTGCTTCTTGGGGCAATGAACACATCTCTCCTCTGAAACGCTCTCCAGGTAAGATTTCACTAACTCCACTTGTAACATTACAAATATGATGGCCCACGGGCTGAATACCAAGAAAAGACTAGGAAAACAACGTTATTGGGTTGATCTACCACAAACTACTTTTGTGGTTTTCAGAGACGCCGAGGTGCCAGAATTTAATCCCACAGTTGCTTTACATACCAGTAAATCTACCGACACGAGGCTAACGTCCTTGAGCCCCTTTGAATACCACCAGACTGAGCCAGGATCGAACCTACCAAGTTCGGGTCAGAAGGCCAGCGCCTCAACCATCTGAGCCACTCACCCCAGCTAAGTAAATAACAGATAGGGAATGTGACACCTGGGCGACTGCCCTAAATGCAAACCAATGGCTAATTGAATGCATTCGGCTTCCACAATACCATTTCCATTTAAACACAGAATTGATTTGTGCCCTGAACGAAGAACTATGTAGCTGCAAATAACAGAATGTAATACTCATCATTCCTGGGGATGACGTCAACACTTTCAGTTAGCCAACAGCAATGCTAGTAGCTACTTCAGCAACAGAGAATAGTGTGTGATTGGTTAGGTATATAAACACACTTCTGGAGGCGGTCTGGTGGGTTCCTGGGCGTTGCAATGAACACATTTCTAATCTGAAAAGAATTTGAAGTAGCATGGCAGGGATACATTTTTCCAAGTATTTCAACTTCCAAAACTAACAGAAGTCTGATTAAAACTATATCCCGTGCCACACGACATTAGTACCAGGAGTCACCACTTGTATCGCAAACGTCTACGCGTAGAATGATTGCCGTTTGTTTCCTCATCGCGGACGACGTGATTGGGCAATGCACAAGGCTGCCAACCTGTCCACTTAGGAACTAATAAAAGCACTAGATGACTATCACCTTCTTGCCATGGGGACAGTATGCTCTGCGACCATCGATAAAACCCTCTCGAAGGGCGGGACTTCTCAGGACAGTCGTTGGCCTCTGGGAATAGCACTGCATGCCGTGTGGATTGGTGGTGAAAAACTGAATTAAGACCTTTCTTTCTTGCCGTGCGGCCAGTATGCGCAGCGGCTGTAGATAAAAGCCTGAGGATTGGTTACGTGCAGCTAATGACAAAGTGTCACATTACTTTGGATAGGTAGTGCACAGCCAGGTCGAGAGTGCAGTGCATTCATGTCACAAGCCGCCTTTAGAAACCCATAAGGCTTGTAAATGTGGAAGGCTGGAACATGGTTGCGAGACACACAAAGTCCATAACTGACGCTTGGGAAAAGGAAAGTATCACAGACGATTATGTTGGAGTGGAAGTTAAACCTCAACAGAGAAATGACCGACTTATTTCCTTCGTAAGTTTTTTCCTTTCTTTGGGGAAAATGAACCTATCAGCAATGAGAGTTCTATAGTTCAGTTATTATGAGTTTCGACTTGACGTTTGAGCGCTGCCTTTTGGCGGAGGGTAAGTGAATTAATCAACAGCCAATCATAGGCAGACAATCGCTCCAACAGAGCGCGTTAGTCTCCCGTTCTGGTTAGCGGTGTAGTCGATCAGTTGTTTACTACAACCATGTGCTATCAGCTGTGTGTTGTATTGTGCTCAGTTCTTTTCGCGGTCTTTGTGTGTCTTTGTGCTAGGTTGTTGTTCATTTATATTTCGTAGTGTAGAGTGTATAAATGAATTGTTTAGTATTTTTAATAGTACAGCGTGTTATATTGTAGTGAATAGTGTGTAACAGGTGGTGTAGTTTATATAGTAGCTTAGTTTAATATTTCGTTCGGTAGTAATATAGTAGGTTAATTTTAGGCCCGTGTGTGAATTTGATATTCAGTCATGTCGACGCCTACGTCTAAGGATGAAGCTCCCAAGAAAAGAAAGCCCTTCGGACGCGGTACTCCACTAAATTCCCCGGGAAATTGTTTGTAATGTTAGAGTCATTCTTGACAAAGCACCAACAATGGCGGATAGAAAGAATGAGCTGATTAAGTAGGTATGAAATGTCATATGGCTTTTAGTGCCGGGATATCCCAGGATGGGTTCGGCTCGCCAGGTACAGGTCTTTCTATTTGACTCCCGTAGGCGACCTGCGCGTCGTGATGAGGATGAAATGATGAAGACAACACATACACCCAGCCCCGTGCCACCGGAATTAACCAATTAAGGTTAAAATCCCCGACCCGGCCGGGAATCGAACCCGGGACCCTCTGAACTGAAGGCCAGTATGCTGACCGTTCAGCCAACGAGTCGGACATTAAGTAGGTGAAGGAGCACAATATTTCGGTTCGCGATGACATGGGGAAGGTGGATCTTATCCATCTCTTGAAACAAAACAAGCCCCTGTGCCTAGTTTATGTGGTGGTTGAAACAGCTAGAAGGAACGGGCATAAAGTAGTTCACCTTCCACTATACCATTGCCATTTTAACGCCATAGGACTGATTTGGGCCAGAGTGACGAATTATGTAGCTGATAATAACCGACTCTTCACAGTTTCGGAAGTTGAAAGACTTATTTTCGAGCCTGTATGACGTATAAGTGCGGAGGACTGGGGCAACGTTGTGAGACACACGAAATCCGAGGTGATTGAAGCTTGGGAGAAAGGAAGTCTCACAGACAATTATGTTGACTTTATTATCTCTTTAGGGTGAAGCAAGAGTGAAACCTCAACAGACGATGATAATGCCGATAGTGACTCAGAAATGAGTGGTATATTCGCTTTGTAGGAATATTTCCTTCGTTACGGGAAACTGAATCTAACAGCAACGCGAGATCTACTATTAACCGACAACAAACAAAAGAACCCTCGGCTACTTCGGTTCGCGCAGCTTGTTCCGGTTCATCCCGATGTTACCCGACGAATCAAGGACAAGCACACGCGCGCAACTGGCTGGCAGACATGCCGGCTGTCAAGCTGCCGTTAACACATACTGCAAGTAGCTGCACTCAGGCTCTTCGATTGAGGTTGTTCTTTCAATAAAGCCGGAAACGCAATGCAATTAAAAGAATGAAAGTAAATACCCAAGCTCTAAACCATATTTTTAAAAACAAAAAATAAAAGTATACTGTTCCAATAAGCGTACACACAGAGGACATAATATGAACACAAATTAACCGTCGAAGATACTCTCTGCTACAGTCAAGTATTTTTTCCGATTTTAAAACACGCTTCAATTTGTCCAGTGTAGGTACAGTTTTTTCATCACGTAAAATTCGCTTATTTTCCGACGTATCACATCTTTTGTGAAGTCGTCTGTTTCGATCCTTTTCTTGTGGATCGTTTTCTTCCCATCAGGTGTAGAAAAATGCAAACGACCCATGGCCATAGACGTCTTCCCTTCCGCTAAAATAAGTTTCACCAGAGACTTTGAAACACCTGTTGCTTCACTTGTTAAACCAACTACATTATAATTCAGTTTATGATCTGTTTTCTGTTCTCGTAAGTGAGCCGCTACGTTATATACTATTTCTCTGGCTTGTCCCCTTACAGGCTGTCTAGATTTGCTACCAGACTTCAAAGTAGCAGCCAAAACTACTGTACATTTAAATGAAACTCTCACTAGAATAACATGGTACACAACACTATATAGCTGAAAGACTGGGCTGCCATCAATTATTTCGCTGCTGAGCGGCTTTAGATGTGTGTGTGTGTGTGTGTGTGTGTGTGTGTGTGTGTGTGTGGGCATACCAGTTGCACAACTGCCAATACTTCTAATTCTGTTTTTTACACAGTCAAGAATTTAGTTTATTCACATGCTTAATGTGCTCCGTAATGAGTAATGACCCTTGAAGATCGCTAGGTAACACTGTTCAACACTATAGTTCCGTTTTTGTGAGTTTCGACTTGACAGTTAGCCGGAAGTCAGCCGGTGGTGCCAAATTGTCACGAATACAAACAGCTGATTTACGATACAAAACACGAACAGAAATGTAAATACTGGAATATAAGTCCATAATCGGTTATTCTTTGTAGCAACATACATGATTCACGTAAGATCAATAATGCACAACACATTTAGGATAAGGCTACAAGATAAAAATATGTCAATGCTTGAACAGATGAACCGTGAGAAAATTAAATTAAATTTCTACTCACCATGTAGAAGATCTCGCGTTGCTGTTAGATTCAGTATCCCGTAACGAAGGAAATAATCCTACAAAGCGAATATACCACTCATTTCTCAGTCACTATCGGCATTGTCATCGTCTGTTGAGGTTTCACTCTCGCTTGACCCTAAAGAGATAATAAAGTCTTCAACATAATCGTCTGAACTACTTTATGTCCGTTCCTTCTGGCTATTCACCACATAAACTGGGTACTGGGGCTTGTTTTGTTTCAAGAGATGCATAAGATCCCCCTTCCCCATGTCATCGCGAACCGAAATATTGTGCTTCTTCAACCACTTAACCAACTCATTCTTTCTAGCCGCCATTGTTGGTGCTTTGTCAAGAATGACTCCCTAACATTACAAACAATTTCCCGGGCCCGGCTCCTTAGTGGAGTACCTCGTCCGAAGGGCTTTCTTCTCTTGGGAGCTTCATCCTTAAACGTAGGCATCGACATGACAGAACATCAAATTCACACACGGGCCTAAAATTAACCTACTATATAACTACCGAACGAAATGTTAAACTAAGCTACTATATAAAATAGATCACCTGTTACACACTATATACTACAATATAACGCGCTATGCTATTAAAAATACTAAACAATACATTTATAAACTCTACACTGCTAAATATAAACGAACAACAACCTAGCAAAAAGACACACAAAGACCGCGAAAAGAACTGAGCACAATACAAGACACAGCTGATAGCACGAGGTTACAGTAAACAACAAATCGACAACACTGCTAACCGCATCTGGAGTCTAACGCGGTCTATCGGAGCGATCGGCTGTCTATGATTGGCTGTTGATTAATTCACTTACCCTCCGCCAAAAGGCAGCGCTCAAACGTCAAGTCGAAACTCATAATAACTGAACTATATATACATAAAAACATTTACCAATACAGTACACGCTACACGTGAAGGAGTTATAGGACTATAATACAACTAAAGAAAGAAATGCGAATAAAACTGACAAAAAAAAAAACAAGAGCGCTAAAACGGATACAGAAGTGACAGCGAAACTCTTGTGTAACCGCGCTTCACAGTGTGCACAGTACGGTGGCCAGGCAGCATGTGACCCCCTCCACTACTCCCTATGATGTCAGACGTCCACTCAGAGAGAATGTGCGGAGAAGTGTGCTTTGCGCAGGTTCTTTTGTTAGTTGCAGGGTAATACATGGTGAGTAGAAATTTAATTTAATTTTCTCACTTTTTATCTGTTCGAGCATTGACATATGTTTATCTTGTAGCCTTATCCTAAATGTGTTGTGTATTATTGTTCATCTTATGTGAATCATGTATTTTGCTACAAAGAATAACTGATTATGGACTTATATTCCAGTATTTGCATTTCTGTTCGTGTTGTGTATCGTAAATCAGCTGTTTGTATTCGTAGCAATTTGGCACCACCGTCTGACTTCCAGCTAACTGTCAAGTCGAAACTCATAAAAACGGAACTATAAATGGTGAGTAGAAATTCCATATCCTCACATTTGATCTGTTCGAGCATTGATCTATTTTCATCCTATCACCTTATCCTGAATGTGCGGTGTTATTGTTCTTGTGAGAGTTATGTACGTTGCTAAAAATAGTACTGATTCTGAACATAAAAGAGAGTATCTACATTTCCCTTTGGGTTGTGTATTGTGAATCAGCTGTTTGAATTCTCAACAATTTGGCACCACCTGTCTCATTGTCGAGAAACTCTCAAAAATGGAACCATAGAAGCGACAAGTATGTACACAAGGGTCACAGTTTTTAAAAAAGTTCCTAATAAGCAACAATTGACTGCATTTCCATTATAAATTTGCCACACACTGCACAAATCAAGAGACTTAAATCTGGCAAAATTACAGGTGTAAACAAGTGTCATGACAAGCAATGCATCCTATCAAAACAAGGAAATGCAGTGTCCACTAAACTGGTATTTAAAAAACTGTAATATGAAACGAATGACTTAACTACAGCAGAAAGTAAAGACAAAACTAAAATTACAATCCTACGAAAAAACTTACCACCACCGGCGATGGTTGCCTTAATCAAACTGTCCAATTCTTCATCTCCTCGAATGGCCAGTTGGAGATGACGAGGTGTGATACGTTTCACTTTCAAATCTTTCGAAGCATTGCCAGCCAATTCCAGGACCTGAAACACCGGGACGAACTTTAGACCGCGAAACGGGTAGTACAAAATAAATAACATCTTCACTTACCGGGGGGAAAAAATCCCGCCAATATTTAAACCTAGTAACAGCGCTACTGTTTTAATCTTCAAATTACCAGCCCATTACATCGTGACATGTATGTAAACAGCGACACACACGATAATGAACTTCTAGAGTCACAAAAACGCTTAAACAACAGATGTAAGCAAATTCCATTACACAGAGTTCGTAAAATTCAGACGCTACTCCCAACATAATGCACGTAAATAGAAGCAGCCATCTTGATTATGTACTCACCTCGGCAGTTAAATATTCCAAAATTGCTGCACTGTATACAGCTGCAGTGGCTCCAACACGTCCGTGGCTCGTTGTCCTATTCTTTAAATGTCTATGTATTCTGCCGACTGGAAACTACATAAGGAAAAAAATTATTTAAAACCAGAATCACGGAACAAGTTCAAACTATGCAATGTCAGCATCAACTGAATTTCTGCATTCTGTTAAGTCTAATGTTACATTTCTTTACTAATGGACCAATAAAATATGCATAAAATATAATACCCCTAATTTCAAAATGCAAGAATGACTTCTTACCTGCAATCCTGCTCTCGCCGAACGAGAGACAGCTTTCGCCTTAGCCTTCCCCGAGTCCTTACCCGCTTTTCCACCAGCCTAAAAATGACGAAAAATATGGTTAATTTTTGAGCTAGGACCACGAAACTTGGCCAGTTGGTAGAATGAAACATGCCAATTCCGGATATGTCAAAACGGTAACCCGATGACACATATTTACCATATAAACTTTCGGATACTTACCATCTTTCACGTCTTCGTAGGACAACTTGAACCAACGCTATGCGTACCCGCCAAACAAACCTTAGCGAGAAAGTATGAAAGGAGTCACGTGATCGTATTCAACCATTAGGGAAGACGCTAGTTTAAAATGTCTGGCGCGGGAAGCCCGCCATCTATCGATCAAAACTGAGGTTACTTGTCTGTCCGCTTGGCTTGGGTAGATAGCACAGGACAGTCAATATGGTGGTCCGGGAAAAGAGGGAAAATAAATTTTTCTGTTGGCACAGGGCCATGATTCACTATATCCCTACAGAGCAATACTTTTTCTTTTTCGTCAGTGCGAGCAAAATTTAGTTTTAATAACATCCAGATATATGCGCATCACTTTCAGTGCGTTTCTATGCACACTGATCAAATTACAGAGCAATACTCGCAGCTTGGGTCCGTGAGCCAACATGAGGAGTAGACTCTAGTGTGATGTATTTTGCATAATTAGGCCTAAATAATGAATCGTTTCAAGAGCCCATTAACCCATATCTAAAAATGTTTAACAATGTCATATCTCATCATAAATGTCCCGCAAACTGGTCTAAACAATAAAAATAACAACCGAGTGTACGTCATTAATATTGAGAGATAAACCCTCATCAACAGTGGAGAAAAAAGTTGTAAAATGTTTAGACCTAAGCTCATGTAGTCACGCATCGTTAAAGAAGGTAAAACGCGCTATAAGGAGGACCAGTTATAATCAGGAAAATAAATATGGTCCAAAATTCGCGCATGTTTTCACCCCCTTACCATTCACACACACATTACCCTTGGGAGTGGAGTCTTTATTTACAGGAAGCTAATCCTTTATCCGTGATAAACCACTTCCTTCATAGCGTAATTCGAAATAAGCTACCGAGCGAATTGGCCGTGCAGTTACAAGTCGAGAGAGTAGGTTCGAATCCCACCATCGGCAGCCCTGAAGATGATTTTCCTATTTAGGTGGTGGTGATTATTGTTGTTTTACAACGAAGTACTACTGTACTGGGCAATCATCCTCTATTAACACTAATCATAGGGAAGGGATCCGACACTTCGAAAAATGAGGATATCGGCCAAAGAAAGACAAAAGCCACGAAAGGCGTGAACGCCTCGTAAACCTAATATCGTCGAGGTCGGCCACACCACGGTCCCCCTTTTAGTAGGTTTCCACTTTTCACACCAGGCAAAACAAGGCTTTACTTTCTCACTCCTAGCCCTTCCCCGATCCCTGCGTCAGCGAAAAACTTCCAGGTGTTAGTGCGACGTTAAAAATACGGTACTAGCAAAAATGAATTTACTTTCGTTATTATTATTATTATTATTATTATTATTATTATTATTATTATTATTATTATTATTATTATTATTATTATTATTATTATTATTATTATAGCGTAATGTAGTTTTAAAGAAAGTAATCTGAAAAGGTTTTAAAGAATCTCCTCTGATTTTTATATCGTGCATTATTATTATTATTATAGCGTAATGTAGTTTTAAAGAAAGTAATCTGAAAAGGTTTTAAAGAATCTCCTCTGATTTTTATATCGTGCTTGTTGCTCTCAAGCCGTCCGTAACGAGGGTGGGGCGAAGGGTACGATTACAGCAATTCGCAGCGCGTGATAAAAATCGAGAAGGCGGCAGACTTTAAACACGCGATAAATTGCTAATTATGCGCCCTTCTCCTGTAACGTGTCTTATTCTAGACATATTTCGCCGTTACTTTTTCAGTTTCATTGGAGGAAGAGTGGTGCCTCGAGTTGTGTTTGTATTGTTAAAGGTACGTCATTAGCATAACGAGCGATAATTACTAAAAGTTGACCCTGAGCTATAACTTGGTACTTCGCTTAAGTGATGCTTGATTCTGGCTTGAAAAGCTGCAGTTCTCTGTATAGGGAGACATACAGTATGGATTGCGACATCCACATTGAAGACTGATAATGTTGTCTGAACTACCTTCAAATTGTTTAAGAGGCGCCGGAGCATCCGAATTGTTTCTCCAATTAGTGCTTTAATCAGTGTTGCCAAGAAGTAAGCGCCAATTTCCACTATATCAGTACTCAAAATCCACTAGGTCTAGAATGATGCTTGGTGTTTAAAGGGGCCTAACATCTAGGTCATCGGCCCAAGGCCTAGAATCTCGCTAGAAATAATCTGACTCCCCTCACCATCGCATTACAGCCCTTTTAAGCGAATACCAGAACATCACAAGACATTTAATGAGAATGACAGAGAAATAATGCCGGCCCCGTGGCGTAGGGATAGCGTGCCTGCCTCTTACCCGGAGGCCTCGGGCTCGATTCCCGGCTAGGTCAGGGATTTTTACCTGGATCTGAGGGCTGGTTCGAGGTCCACTCAGCCTACGTGATTAGAATTGAGGAGCTATCTGACGGTGAGATAGCGACCCCGGTCTAGAAAGCCAAGAATAACGGCCGAGATGATTCGTCGTTCTGATCACACGACACCTCGTAATCTGCAGGCCTTCGGGCTGAGCAGCGGTCGCTTGATACGCCAAGGCCCTTCGGGACTGTAGTGCCATGGAGGGGGGGGGGGGGGGCAGAGAAATAAAATTACTTATTCCATTGTTCAATACTGATTTAATTTTTCAAATCTCTTTAAACCTATCTCCTTTGGTGAAATGAAATGGCGTATGGCTTTTAGTGTCAGAGGACAAGTTCGACTCGCCATATGCGGGTAGTTTGATTTGACACCCGTATGCGACCTGCACGTCGTGATGAGGATGAAATGATTATGAAGACGACACCCAGCCTTCGTGCCAGCGAGTTAAATTTCCCGAGCCTGCCGGGAGTCGAACCAAAGGCCAACCATTTGGCCATGGAGCCGGACATCTCCTTCGGTAAGAAGATGCGAATGTCTTAATACAAATATTTCTTAAGGGACTATTGGCCCTCGCTGCTAATGAATTATGACAATGTACTTACATAACTTACGAGCAGAGGCATAACGCTAAGGCTGCAGCCCTTTAAGGGGCCCCACACACTCTTGTCAAATAAATAAAAATAATATAAATTTCCGGTCCACCTCTGTGGTGTAGTGGTTAGTGTGATTAGCTGGCACCCCCGGATGCCTGCGTTCGATTCCCGACTGTGCCACGAAATTTGAAAAGGGAGGGCTGGAACAGGGTCCACTCAGCCTCAGGAGGTCAACTGAGTGGAGGGGGTTCGATTCTCACCTCAGCCATCCTCGAAGTGGTTTTCCGTGGTCTCCCACTTCTCCTCCAGGCAAATGCTGGGATGGTACCACGGCCGCTTCCTTCCCTCTTCCTTCCGATCTTCCCATCTCCCCCCCCCCCACACACACACAAGGCCCCTATTCAGCATAGCATTTGAGGCCGCCTTGGCGAGGTACTGGTCCTCCTTCCCCAGTTGTATCCCCATCCCAAAGTCTTACGCTCCAGGACATTGCCCTTGAGGCGGTAGAGGTGGGATCCCTGGCTGAGTCCGGAGAAACGAACCCTGGTGGGTAAACAGATTAAGAAAGAAAGAAAGATAAAAATCTGGCCTAATATTAACTCTGCACATGCATGATTTGTAGAATCAGTTGATTTTTTTTTAATTTGTACATTGTTTATTGTCTATTGTGTACCGAATGTAACACAGCACAACTGTAAATTGTTTCTCGCTGGGCTGAGTGGCTCAGACGGTTGAGGCCTGACCCCAACTGGCTCAGTCCGGTGGTATTTGAAGGTGCTCAAATACGTCAGCCTCGTGTCGGTAGATTTACTGACACGTAAAGAACTCCTGCGGGACGAAATTCTGGCACCTCAGGGTCTCCAAAAACCGTAAAAGTAGTTAGTGAGACTTAAAGCAATAAACTGTCTCTCGCAAACCGCGACACCTCCTTACAAAAGACCTGCATCAAATCACTGAAAAAATAATTGTTTTTTTGTTTGTCCAACCCTTGTCTCATTTCTCTACGGGGTCGGGTATCAGGTGACGTGAGATGAATCTGTCGTGGAGGGTTTTTATGACCGGATGCCCTTCCTGACGTCAACCTCATCAGAGGAGTCAATGAGATGAAATGAATGAGGTGATATATGATAGTAGGAAGGGAGAGGGTGAAACCCGGTGCCGGCACATAGCCTAGCCTACTCCTGTCGAATAACACCAAGGTGTCTGCTCAAGGCTTAACGTCTCCATCCAACGGACGAATCACCATCAATAGCGTCATATGCCCTCACTCCATTTGAACACTGCGGAGAGGTTTGGAATTTAATCCAGGCTTTTGGCACGCAATCTAGTGATTAGGAATTGTATACATCACCTCCGTTACCCTGCCGGCCAACATTCTGATGGTGAAAAATGTTTCGACCAACGGGACTCGAACTGGCTAACCTCGGTGTCAGACCATTCAAACTTCATTGCCTTAAAGACCATGGCCATCAGGCGAGCGGGCTAAATCACTGAAAAAGTTATTACAGCAATGGAAATTGATACCAAACTATCATAATTTCAGTTAGAAAATACTTTGTTGATGTGTAGTACACTTGAGATCGTATTATGCACAAATTTCGCTGAACATGTAACTTCTGTCACACATTTGTTGGACAACAGTGTATAATGCCAATATGAAGTTGGTGTTTTAGCAATCAACCAACTCAGTTTCGAAAGAAGATTTTAAAATTTAATTTTGTTCTTTTTCTTTTTTTTTTCCCCTTGTAATCGAATATATTATAACCGAGACTTCGGTACTGGTTACAGAGTATAATTCTGTAGTTACTGAAAAATGAAACCAATTAAATTTAAGTTCGAACATCTACAGTAAGTCGTGTGTATTCTTAATATAACGAACAATCCCTTTGTTCATAACTTATAACTTGACAATATATTGCAGTACTTCTATGTACTGTAGGTAATTAAATTTATATTAAGTTATTCATAGGTTTTTACATTTTATTTGGGTGGGGGATGGGGGCGTATAGCATTCGTTACACTCCTTCTTACGAGGGCCTAAGTCTAATAAATAGCGATTATGTTTATGGTCCATCCGTGCTCTTGTGTTGGCAAGACAGAGAGTTTATCGTGCACTGTATCTTCTGGTACGGGCAAGAACAAAATTGTTACTTCCATTGACCTGTCTCAGTCTCATCCTTGGCTTTGACAATATGAAAGTGACCGAGGCATGAGCGACGCTGGTATAATGCCATTCCTTATGCAGCCAGTCCCTGTAATGAATGGTGTGGAAGTGTCTCTCATAGGGTCAGTTGGTGCGTGCATTTCAGTGGGCTTGACAGACTAATGTGTAATAGCAACTTCTGGCTCGTTGAGGAAAGCAACAGGAAACTACGTCACTCGTCGTTTCCCTCCGTGATGTCTACGCCATTTATGACAGCTGATGGCGGAGCTGTTTAGGTTCCATCCAGCTTTCTGGCTGAGGACTGAACATACAATTTATTTTACGTCGCATCGACACAGATAGGTCTTATGGCAATGGAACAGGAAAGGCCCAGGAGTGGGAAGGAAGCGACCTTAATTAAGGCCCAGCCCCAGCATTTGCCTGTGTGAAAACGGGAAACAATGGAAAGCCATCTTCAGGGTTGCCGACAGTGGGGTTCGAATCCACTATCTCCCCGATGCAAGCTTACAGCTGCGCGGCCCTAACAGCACGGCTTATTCGCCCGGTGGACTGAACATAAGTACCGCTTCAAGCACGATACACTTCTAGTTGGATACAGTTTCGCTGCCATCCACAATCATTGAAGTGACCATTATATTCACCAACTACAGTCGAGCCTCGATATCTCGAACCTCCGTTACTCGAAATATCCTTATCTCGAAGTAATTCAATTTCCTGGTCGTCCTATTCTTCCCGTGTATTTATTTCTCTCTTACCCAAAATTCAATTATACGAATTTCTCTATTTCTCGAAGCAAATGTTTCCTCCCCGAGACAAAAACCATGCAGAGATCATGAACACCAAAGTCAGGAAAAACAGCAGGATGGAGTCCGACCACTATCTTACTGAAATCAAATGTAGATGGATACCAAACAGAACTAGGAGAAACACGAACACAAACTCACACCAGATCGACAGAGAACTGCTGAACAAAAACCAAGATCAGTACATGAAGAACCTGACAGTGGAGAGTAAATGGGAAAACTTAAAGGATAAGGTTAGAGAAGAATCCAAACGATTGGCCACTAATAACAAGAGAAGGAAGCATGAGTGGTGGACAGAAGAATGTGAAGAGGCGGTAGAGTACAGGAGGATGTGGGTAAGGTGGCAAACTACCAAGAAGGAAGAGGACCTGTCAACTTTCGAGACAGCGAGAAAGATGGCTGCCAAGACGATCAGGAATGCCAGAAGGAAAAGGTGGAATGAGAGGCTGGAAGAAGCTGATCATGCGTTTAAGAAAAACAAATCACGATCCTTCATTAAGGAGATGAAGAGCAGGATAAAGGGTTATGAGGCGAGAGAACCTTTTGTGAAAGGACAAGATGGCGAGTTGAAAATAGGAGAAAAAGATGTATGCGAGGAAATGGCAAGATATTTCAAAGATCTACTGAACACAGAAACACCCACAGGGAGCATTACTCTACAGTATAGCAGAGACATCAACCAAGGACGAGCACCCACCAAAACAGAAGTTGTGAAGGCAATCAAGGATCTCAAGAACAACAAAGCGGCTGGTAATGATGGTATATGCGCCGAGGAGATCAAATGGGGTGGTCCTGCAATGGAAGAAAGCATGTACAGAATAATAATGGACATCTGGATAAATAAGAAGATACCTAGCGACTGGAAAGAAGCCATAATTATACCAGTACATAAGAAAGGAGACAAAAGAATACTGGATAACTACAGAGGTATCTCACTGCTAAATATTGGGTACAAGATACTCTCGAGATTATTGCTGAACAGAGTGGAAGCACAGCTTGAATCGACCATAGGAGAATACCAGGGTGGTTTCCGGAAAGGGAGAAACTGCGTAGAACAGATCTTTGGACTAAAGAGAATCATAGAACACAGACACAGGAAAGGAAAAGACACAGTAGTTACATGTGTAGACTTCGCAAAAGCCTATGATTCAATAGACAGGAACACACTACTGAACATCCTACGCGACAGAGGATTGGATTCTACGACACATGGATTGGTGGGGGAAACATTGAAGGATACAACTGCTAGAGTAAGATACCGGAGTATGTTGTCAGACAGCTTTGAAATTAAGACAGGAGTCCGACAAGGGGATGGGCTGTCGCCAATATTATTTAACCCAGTTTTGGATGAAGTGGTGAAGCAGTGGAGACAGTTGAATAGAACCATGGGAATTGAAGGTGTACATATTGGATATAAGATCAAAAACAATGTCATAGTGGATTGCCTTGCCTTCGCAGATGATATGGTGTTATTACATAAGAAGGAAGAAGAAGCAAAGTTGGCACTAGCAAATCTAGCAGAAACTGCAGCAAAGGTTGGTCTGAAAATAGCCTACAACAAGACGAAGGTACTGAATACGAAGACCGATTGGAATGTAGAAGGCCAAGTGGTAGAGAGAGTCGACAGCTTCCGGTACCTAGGTGAGAACATCACGGGTAAAGTACAAAGCAACAAAAGTACCACAGACAGAGCTCAACTGCTGCTGAAACTACGATATGCAGCCATGACTACATGTGGAAAGAAGAAGCTCTCGAGGAACGCCAAACTGCGACACTACATGATAACCATCAGGAATGCTGCATTATATGCAACTGAAACGCTGACATTAGGCAAGAGAGCTTGCATACAATTGGAGAAGGAGGAAAGAAGAATCTTGAGACATATATGGGGCACCAAAAAGCAAGGTGAAATTTGGGTACACAGATCAAGGCAGGAACTATATGCGAGTATAGAACCAATCTCGAGTGTGATAAGAAAGAGAAGGTTAGGATTTGTTGGACATCTCATGAGGATGGATGACAGTAGGCTGACGAAGAAGATATGGAATGCAACCTGCTTAACTGGAAATAAGTGGATGAAGGAAGTCAGAGAAGATTGGGAGACTATTGGCATAAAGGAAAAATATCCACTGATGACAGTACAGGATAGGTCCAAATACAAAAAGCTCGTGGAAGGTCACAGATGGACAGACACCAGGATCCAGATTCAGATCACGGAAGCCGAGAGAAAGAGGAGGAGTGAGAGAATGAAGAGGCATTGGGAAGAAAAAAGACGTACCGAACAAGTCACTCGTGATCCTCAGGGGTCGTAACGAACCTAATAATAATAATAATAAATGTTTCCTCCCCAGAAGGTGAAAATATTCTTTAGCTCGAATGTTGTACTGCAATAACTGAGCAAGACAACATCCAAGGTTTGTGTATTGTTATTCCACTACGGGTACAGTACCAACATCTTCCCGGCCGACCTCGGTATGCTTACAACTGTCCACCCCTGGTGGGTTGACCACAGGCAGCTGAAGCTGCATGAGCCTTCTCCTGTATAAGCGTTAAATGCGGTGGATATTGTACGATCCTGCATACCGACAGTCTTCTTCTTCTTCTTCTTCTTCTCCTTCTTCCTCTTGATTCTTTATTGGGCTCTGCTTGCGCACTGTACTCATTCACCATGTGTTGTAATTGGTTGTTTTAATTTTTTATCTGGTCGCTCTGTATTGTCCGGCTCCATGGCTAAATTGCTAGCGCGCTGGCCTTTGGTCACAGGGGTCCCGGGTTCGATTCCCGGCAGGGTCGGGAATTTTAACCATCATTGGTTAATTTCTCTGGCACGGGGGCTGGGTGTATTTGACGTCATCATTATCATGACGCGCAGGTCGCCTACGGGAGTCAAATCAAAAGACCTGCACCTGTCGAGCCGAATATGTCCTCGAACACTCCCGGCACTAAAAGCCATAAACCATTTCATTTACCCTATATATTTAGTTGAGTGTTAGCGACGGTACACATTCCAATCTGCCTATATTGGTTTTACGTTACTTCAATTTATCCTCCATAGATTTTTCATTAAGTACTAGTAGAGTTCCGCCTCTGTGGTGTAGTGGTTAGCGTGATTAGCTGCCATCCCCGGAGGCCCGGGTTCGATTCCCGGCTCTGCCACGAAATTTGAAAAGTGGTACGAGGGCTAGAACGGGGTCCACTCAGCCTCGGGAGGTCAACTGAGTAGAGGTGGGTTCGATTCCCACCTCAGCCATCCTGGACGTGGTTTTCCGTGGTTTCCCACTTCTCCTCCAGGCGAATGCCACGGCCGCTTCCTTCCCTCTTCCTTGCCTATCCCTTCCAATCTTCCCATCCCTCCACAAGGCCCCTGTTCAGCATAACAGGTGAGGCCGCCTGGGTGAGGTACTGGTCATACTCCCCAGTTGTATCCCCCGACCAAGAGTCTGAAGCTCCAGGACACTGCCCTTGAGGCGGTAGAGGTGGGATCCCTCGCTAAGTCCGAGGAAAAACCGAACCTGGAGGGTAAACAGATGATGATGGCTAGTAGAGTTAGTGGCTGGGAAAACCGCACCAGCGAAGCCCATTAAAATACTACGAAGAGAAGAAGAAGAAGAAGAAGAAGAAGAATTGTTTATCTCTTTGCACATCTCATCTTTGTTGTCTGCTATGTTTATTGTACATTGATAGTACCTCCTAGAGGCGGCAAACTATCGATAGTAATCGCCATCGATATTTTCCGATATTATGAGCTCTACTATCGATAGTAATCGATAGTTTTAAAAAAGTGGAACAAATCGTATCATTATGCCCGAAAATAGAACTTTTATCGAACGTAATTCACAAAAATCAGTAGAAAGCACAACTATTTCGTGCTATGTAATTTCTGAAATTCAAATCGGAATCACTCATAAATCTCTTCAGTGGCACGTCCGAGAAATTCTCGGGCTGCACGCGCTTGCCCATAGCGTGACCACCCGAGAAATACTTGTTCAGCTGCAATGTTCATTTTGCGATCTCCCGACATTTTCTCGGGTATTGTAATATCCTTGGAAAAATGTTTTACAGCATTCTCAACAGACGAGAGGAGAATTTTCAGTTGCTTTCATGAAGTCTTTGACCTAAGATGTGCCTTATCTTTTCTCGCCTACAAATAGTCTCTGACAACATATAAATCTCATTGTTTGTCCCGTATTGGCATCAACTGAACTAAGGTTGAATGGAGAATCCCACCTTCCAAAATGCTAAATAGTCTTTCGGCTGGCACAGAAGTCACAGGTACGCAGAGATACTTAAATGCACACCTATGAATCAAAACGAACTGCTCACCATTTAACTGCAAACAGCTGTACAATTTCTGTTAGCGTGAAAAATGAGCCCATGAGGGGAAAAAATACTATCGTTGACTATCGATAATGGGCAACTGACTATCGATGTATGACTATAGTGGTCACTATCGATAGTACTATCGATAGTTTTCCGACTCTAGTACCTCCTAATTGTGTTGTTTTTATTTCCTACTTGTGTTCTTTTTATTTGAATGTTTTAATATTATTGTGTATCAGACTGATGTTATTTAAATATTATTGATGCCTGGGATGGAAAATGATTTGTTTTCGTTCTTCTGAGATCGTTAGGGGCGCTTTGCTAATAAAGAGACCAAAGTTTTTTCAACATAGGTTAAGTTGATGATGAAAAGGGTTCAACTGCAATTGTCTAAAAATTCTGTTATTATTGTAATCTTGGATACTGTAGGAGTGGATACCAGACAAGCTATATTGGTTGGTGGTTGGTGGTGGTGGTGATTATTGTTTTAATAGGAAGTACAACTAGGCAACCATCCTCTATATAACACTAATCAGAGGGGAAAAAATAGGAGGGATCCGACACTTCGAAAAATGAAGATATCGGCCAAAGGAAGACAAGGGCCACGAAGGGCGTGAAAATGAAAGACTCCCTAGCCCTCGCAAACCTAATAGCGTCGGGATCGGAAAAGAACAAGAGTTGACCAAGGGAGGTCGGATAGGATAGATGAAAGTGAGGAGCCTGGCACAAGTAAGTGGAAGTAATGCCACGATTCAGCTAAGGGCCCCGTGGTGGCCAACCCACGCTCCAAAGTTCAGAGCCCCTGGGGCCCCTTTTAGTCGCCTCTTACGACCCGCCCTGGTGGAGGGTGTATTATTAACGATTAATTCCTTATAGAATTTCGTATGTTGAGGCTCATAAGTTGGACATGAAAAGAATAAGTGATTTGCGGTACCAATATCCTGCTGGCATGGCCACATGTTTGTTTCACTAAAATAAAGTCTAAATTTGTGGTCCGGTGTAAGTGCATGATTAATGATTGGGTTATGTGCTTTCTACAAAGCAGGATTTCTGTAATGGTGGTGTCTGTATCTGGAAATAATGTTTACCTTTTTTTTTTTTTTTTTTTACTTGTTTCTTCCCTCATGCTGTGCCAAAAACAAATAAATCGGTATGGGGGAGTCGAATGTAAATGAGTGTTTTTTACAACAATAACTGCTGTAAAAACGGAAGAAACAAATAGATCTTTCCCAAGGTGTTAATAAGTATTGTAATTCAAATCTTAAAATACTTCGAGTCCATTTTTATAATTGTTAGATAAGTAGGCCTACTGTATCAAGTCGTAGATACATTATGATTCGGTTATACAGTACATGCTCAACCGAGAATTCTCCATATCTCGAAATGTCGATAACTTGATATTATATTTAGCTCCTGAGGTGATTCGAGATAACGAGATTCGACTGAATAATACCAATGATGGGTATTTAAACCAAACCACCAGTTGTGAACGATTGTATTTGAAAAACCACCATAATTTCCAGTTTCTAAAATAACCAACCACTCCATGACCTCGAATCTGTCGTCCTAGAGAATATGTTTCTATCGCTCGTGGACTGCAATAATGGCACAACTCAAACAATGCGAATTTGGAGTTAATACACTTTCCAGCATTACAGATTAGTTTTCCTTGCAGCAGCAACAGCGGCATATCTTGTAGTTTAATATTTCACCAACAGATGGCAGAAGTGCTGCTGTTATGTTGTTTACACTCGCTGGAATCATGGGTGTAAATTCAGGCGTGGCAAGGGTTCGCAGTTGCCATCCCAATATTTTGAAGGAAACCAAGTTTTCGTGATATTACAGACTTAGAAATACATTTTTTAATGCCGGACTGGGTGGCTCAGACGGTTGAGGGGCTGGCAGGGATGTAGCCAAGGGCGAAGGGGTTACTGGGAATTAGAAACACTCTCCCCCACGAATTTTTAGAAAATAAAATAAACAGAAATTGACAATACGCAAGTGAAAGTCGACTCAAAGTGTTGGCTCTTTTGAATATTCACAGATACACAATTGCAAAACTAACAGATCTCTTGAATCTATTTTCTAGGAAGCCTCGAAAGATGGATTTTAGATTATAATCTGAACATACCATTCGCCGTATTGATCATATTGTCCAGTAGCGGCTCGTAGCTCAAATGGCAGGTGGGACTAATGTGGGTATTATTATTATTACCGGTATTATATTAATGCAGTTTTTAGATAGATAGATATATTAACTACCAATAGGCTATTCTAAATTAGAGATGGCGTTGCTTCTGCTGTGGTATATACACCCATTACATTTGTATTGGCAATATCAGTACAGTTAACATGCATACTAATAATAAAATACCTTAAAAGTTACCTCAATTGTAAAGGAACTGCGCTCGTCGATTCTTCTGCGGTAAAAACTAATCACTATTTTAAGCACTACATACTAATCACTGTTAAGCAAAAACTATCCAGAACGTATGCTCTCCACGTCCACCTCTGTGGTGTAGTGAGTAGTGTGGTTAGCTGCCACCCCCGGAGACCCAGGTTCGATTCCCGGCTCTGCCACGAAATTTGAAAAGTGGTACGAGGGGTCAACAGAGTAGAGGTGGGTTTGATTCGCGCCTCAGCCATCCTGGAAGTGGTTTTTCGTGGTTTCGCAATTCTCCTCCAGGCAAATGCCGGGATGGTACATAACTTAAGGCCACGGCCGCTTCCTTCCCTCTTCCTGCTCTATCCCTTCCATACCCCCACAAGGCCCCTGTTTAGCATAGCAGGTGAAGTACTGGTCATCCTCTCCAGTTGTATCCCCCGACCCAGAGCCTGAAACTCCAGGACACTGCCCTTGAGGCGGTAGAGTTGGGATTCCTCGCTGAGTCCGAGGGAAAAACCACCCTGGAGGGTAAACAGATTAAGACATGCTCTTCACTCCGCAACTGCTAAAAGCGAACTGTAAACTAAAATTCGAAACGTGCCGAAGGCCTTACTCTGTGAATGATCACCAAAACATGTTACATGCAAAAGTGAGTTTGCAGTAACATGGCCATAACACCTGCCGTTACAGCTCCGTCTATATTGTCCTTTTTTATTGCGGACATGTCAAAGCTAGCTCCTAGCTTGACATTTTAAAATGCATTGAAACTTCCACTCCCTCAACGATTTACTAACCTTCAAAACAGTTACCAATACTCACTGTGAGGGCTGAGAGCGAATTAGCCCCAGTGTCGGTATAAACGTAGAAAACATGTAATACAATCATACGTTCATTTTTTCATATCATTAATTACTTCAGAACAGTGATACTTAGATATTAATTTGGCCTCATTAAATTAATTACCAGTATCTAAAATATAAATAATGTGACATTTCTGAACTATTATGTACCGGGCGAGTTGGCCGTGCGGTTAGTACCGCGCGGCTGTGAGCTTGCATCCGGGAGTTAGTTTGTTCGAACTCCATTGTCTACAGCTCTAAATATGGTTTTCCGTGGTTTCCCATTTTCACACCAGGCAAATGCTGGGGCTGTACCTTAATTAACGCCACGGCTGCTTCCTTCCCGTTCCTAAGCCTTTCCACTCCTATCGTCGCCATAAGACCTATCTGTGTCGGTGCGACGTGAAGCAAGATAACAACAACAACAACAAAAAAAACTCATGTCAGAAAATCAGGGGCCTGTTCCACGAACGAACTTTGCAACTTTTCAACTTTTCACTTTTCACTTTTCAAATTTTGCAAAGTGCAAAGTCTTTCTGTTCCACCATGGTCTAGGTTGTACTTTTCAATTTTTTCGCAAAGTGAAAAGTCTTTGCGAATGAGTGATACGATCGAGTTTATTCCATGAGCAAACTGTATAGGCCTAATACTCGACGATTTTAATGCTTTACTTTTCGCGGTGAATTTGACGGTATAATTGTCGTACAGTTTACGTTTTTATCATGGGAAAAAAGTTTATTACAAGTAGCTGGCTGTGCTGGAAGTTGTCAAGGAGAAACGTGACATACTTTTTCGACAACTTTAAAGATAACCTCTCAAATTATGACACATGAATATTAACGAGTGTAGGCTGCCGTCAACACATTCACACACAGAAGGAAATTCACCCTTCATTAGAAATGGATTATCAGGCCAACGTACTGTTAGGAAATATTACATTTACCTATAACATCTACGACTTTGGTAACAGTTCGCAAATAATTGTTTTGATGTCCCATACATTGGTGTTACACCGTGCAGCTGGGCACCATTTACTAACCAATGTAAGCATATAAGAATTTGTTCTTTTCCGGAAAGGGATTGACTTCTTTTTGTTACATGTTTCAATAAATGTCCGATCATTTCAAGAATATAATGAGCCTGTGTTGGGGTAATACGAAATCACTCGCGAAAGTCCGTCGAAGTGAGGTTATGAAAATTAATCTCGTCTTTGTACGTTCTCTTATTGGATTCTTCATCACTGTCCTCACTTGATGCTAATAAAAGCTCACGTCGTAACGTGTTTATATCACTAAACCAAATTCTACGCCGAGAAACTAGTGTACATACTTGTTAATTAACATATGAAAAGGGAATCATCTCTTTGCAAGATTTATGAAAACTTTTCACTTCATTTCTTTGCACTTTGCATTTCTGTACCAATGGAGGAACATAACAGGCTTGAAAAGTGAAAAGATTCCTAACTTTTCACTTTTCACTTTTCACTTTGCAAGTTAAATCTGAAAAGTGATGGTGGAACAAAATCTGAACTGAAAAGTGCAAAGTGAAAAGTGAAAAGTTGCAAAGTTCGTTCGTGGAATAGGCCCCTGGTGGGGCTAAGCCCCTTTAGCCCTTAATGACGCACCGCCCCTGATATTATCAATGATCTGTATTTTAATGTAAGGTTTTGTAATGTACCGATACTGCAATATGAATATTACCATCATTTACCTGTATCAGTGTACTTATGACACTTGTGCATGCGCGCACCACACACGCACACGCACCTTCATCATATTCTATCATCATTTCGTAGTCCGACTTGTTGGCTGAATGGTTCAGAGGGTCCCGGGTTCGATTCCCGGCCGGGTCGGGGATTTTAACCTAGGTTAATTCCAATGGCCAGGGGATAGACGTTTGTGCTGTCCCCAACATCCCTGCAACTCACACACCACACATAACACTACAATCCACCACAATAACACGCAGTTACCTACAATGGCTGATAACCCCCCCCCCCCCTCTCATCGTAGGGTCACACTTACAAGGGCTGCACTTGTCTAGAAATAGCCACACGAAATTAAAAATCATTTCGTTACAAAAAGTTATCCTTCCACTCACTACGGGCGATCCTGGCTACGCTACTGCGCGCTGGCCTTCTGACCCAGGTTCGATACTGGCTCAGTCCAGTGGTAGTATTTGAAGGTGCTCAAATACGCCAGCCTCGTGTCCGTACATTTACTGGCACGTAAATAACTCTTGCAGGACTAAACTTCGGCACCTCAGCGTCTCCGAAAACCGTAAAAGTAGTTAGTAGGACGTAAAGCCAATAACAGTATTACATATTTTACTAGTACGCTTTTCGTTACTCTGTTTAATTTAGCCCAATGAAACAAAATATCGTTACAATATTGGGCTACCTATATAGGCCTAATGTTGATAGAAATAATTTATATTATTGTTCAATTTTACCTTCTCCCAACGTTGTAATTAAAATGCCGGACCGAAAACCATATTTAGGGCTGCCAATAGTGGGGTTCGAACCCATTATCTCCCGGATGCAAGCTCACATCTGCACACACCTAACCGCACTGCCAACTCGCCCGGTCATTTTCTGTTTAATCTGGCCCCTGTGGTGTAGTGGTCAGTGTCATTAGCTGCTACCTCCCCGAGACCCGAGTTCGATTCCCGGCTCTGCATCGAAATTTGAAAAGTGGAACGAGGACTGGAACGGGGTCCACTCATCCTCTTGAGGACAACTGAGTAGAGGGGGGGTTCTATTCCCGCCTCAGCCATCCTCGAAGTGGTTTTCGGTGGTTTCCCACTTCTCCTCCAGGCAAATGCTGGGATGGTACCTAACTTACGTCCACGGCCGCTTCTTTCCCTCTTCTTTGCCTATCTCTTCCAATTCTCCCATCCCCCACAAGGCCTCTGTCCAGCATAGAAGATGAGGCCGCCTGGACGTAGTAATGGTCCCCTTTGCCAGTTGTATCCCCGACCAAAATATCTCACACTCGCTCCAGGCGGTAGAGGTAAGTGGGATCCCTTGCTGAGTTCGAAAAAAAAAAAAAAAACAACTCCGGAGGACAAATTAAAAAGAAATGTTTAATGTGTGCCACTTTGCGTTAATGTTTATTCTAATATTTTAAGTCAAAATGTTATCTTTATTTAGACACGTTTTTATACTTGAGTAACACTATTAAATTGGCAGTGTTGCTCTGAAGCTACAAAAATGCTACCGAAATTACTGATTGTTACTTTTCCCTAATTTCTCTACATAATATAAATTAAATGTTTGTCAATACATCAGAGCATTGAGAGAGTCTATTTGGTGTAATAAATATCCTTTAAAAATGTTTCCTTGAAACTTTATGTGACTGCTACTTAAAGGGTTGATTTTACCTGTAAATTAAAAGGTATTTAATATTTGTTAGATACGTAACTTTGAAGTCATTCTGTCGACTCTGCAAGTAATTTTGCGGACTGACTCTGACTGCAGTAGACAAGCCAATGCTCCGTTAAAACATAGAGGATTTCAACTTTTTATTTGTTTGACTTTGACTCGGAAGAGTTCTAAAGCAATGTGACTTATTAACACCATACAGTCCAGCAATGTGACAGGACAGGACAGGACAGGACAGTTGAAGTTTTACGAGAATGATCTTTTAGAACTGTAGCAGAGCTGCCAAAAAAAGGTAACAATCCGCTGAAAATTGACGGTGGGAGTAAAGCTCCATCTGAGACAGTGCAACAGCATCACAAAGCTAAAATGCTGTTATTGACATTAAGATAGAGACCAGGCTTCAAGAACATAACTTGGTTGTTGTCGGCCATGGAAGCGAAGTGGATGTGGTCAGTGTAAAATACGTTAGTAAGTTTTCCACTGTGGACAAGACACTTCTTCTGTATGAGCTGCAGTGGTTTCTTTTTAATTTACAAAATAGAAGAATCAAAAAACAAATATATTCAATAAGAGCTGCCGTTTTTGTAGAGAAGTATTTGAAATGCTTGCCGGCGTTTACAAACATACTGCAGGTTGTTCAGGGGAGATTATCCTATTTGGCTTTTTGACTATCAAAAATAGTACTGATGTTGCCATTTCAAAAGTCATTAATAATTTTCATTCAAATCGAAAGAGAGGACATTATTTTGTGTAAAAATACAATGTGATCTGATCATATAAAATAAAAAAGTCTTCAATATTGTCTGCTTCATTTTTAGTTTCATGGATAAAAACAGGCCAGGTAAGAAATGCATTTGAATTAGGTCTACGGTACTTTTTAATTCTGTGTCAATGTTATTTAGGCTACTTCACAGACGTTTGGTTATTGAATTAAGAGTTATTAACATAGATTATAAAAAGAAAGAGAATATTAACAATAACTTTGTGGTCGCAAATTGCTCTCAGAAGGGAGGGGCCATGAACTCCCCGATAATCTCTGCAAACAAAATGCTCAAATTACGCCTATGGTTGCAATACAGGCGCTTCTCTTGCAACTCGGCAGTCGCGTAGCGTAGTCTGTCCATCGATAGCGACGCACTGTTTAATAAGTTTTGCCAGTGTTGCAGAAGAATTTCATTGTTGTGTGCAGTCCGTCAGCTTCTTTTTGTTGTTGTGTCACTATTGGTCCGCTTCTGTGGAGTAGTGGTTAGTGTTATTAACTGCCACCCCCAGAAGCCCGGGTTCGATTCCCGGCTCAGCCACGAAATTTGAAAAATGGTACGAGGGCTTGATAGGATTCCCTCAGCCTCGGGAGGTCAACTGAATAGAGGGGGTTTTGATTCCCACCTCAGCCATCCTGGAAGTGGTTTTTCGTACTTTCCCACTTCTCATCCAGGCAAACATCGGGATGATACCTAACTTAAGGTCACGGCCGCTTCTTTCCCTCTTCCTTGTCTATCACTTTACTTCCCTCCACAAGGCCCCTGTTCAGCATAGCAGGTGAGGCCGCCTGGGCGAGGTACTGGTCATTCCCCTCTGTTGTATCCCCCCGACCCAAAGTCTCACGCTTCGGGACACTGCTCTTGAGGCGGTAGAGGTGGGATCCCTCGCTGAGTCCGACGGAGTAACCAACGCTGGAGGGTAAACGAATTAAGAAAGAAAGAAAGAAAGAAAGAAAGAAAGAAAGAAAGAAAGAAAGAAAGAAAGAAAGACCGCGAGCGATGTCTTTGCCGGCGATGTCTTCTGCTATGGGCTAGAGCAATTTTGTTACTTTAATTGATCTGTCTCAGACTTATCCTTTGCTTTGACAATCTGCAAGTGAGTGAGGTATGCCATTCGTTATGCAGGCAGTCTCTGCTATGAATGGTGTGAAAATGTTGCTCATAGGGAGGGTTGGTGCATGTATTTCAGTGAGCTTGGCAGACTGCTGCCTGATATGTGTTTGCAACTTCTGGCTCAGTGAGGAAAGCAACGTGAAACTACCTCGCTCTTCATTTTCCTAGAATGCCTCTTCAGTGGTGCCTAACCCATCTATGACAGCACTGCCTTCGTGATGTGTGCACGACGACGAAAATCCAACTATATCGTACACCACTATTCACATTTCCTTCGAAGGACGGCAGGAGACATTTATGGAAGAGGAAAATCCTAATCTAAAAGCTATTACGAGCTTCACTCATTTCTCCGAGCTGGTGGTGAGGTTTTTAAATTTTCTTCTTCTTATAGGTAGGCCCTGTAACCTGACAAACCCCGGTCAGATATTATTATTATTATTATTGTCATTATTATTATTATTATTATTATTATTATTATTATTATTATTATTATTATTATTATTATTATTATTATTATTATTATTATTATTTATTCATGTGTATATTTCATTTATGTGTGTATTTAGCCGTCGCGGCTCAGTAACTCTTTTTGGAACTCTCGTTATTATGGATACTCTCTATATTTTATTTGGGACTAGTGTGTTTCGATCACTCAGTTTATCTCCCGGTTGTGTACGTGACGAGTCTCCGAGCGGGGGTTTACGTGTTGACGGAGCTGAGGTGGAAAATTCCAGGAACTGGGCTATTTTAAGATGCTGTTGTGTTGGCTTGGGCTAGTGTGGTGCAAGCACGCGTCGAGAGTTGGAAGTTGCAGCTTGCAGTGTGCAGATGTGATACTGGTGGTAATCGGAGAGGTGTTTTGTACGAGTTGTGGGAAGATGTCCCATGCCATGTTGGGAGTTCGAGATCTGCTGTTGAAGGAACCAGGGAGAAAGATGCTGGAGTGTAACAACATTCTATGGTTATGAATGTTAGCCATATATAATTCTACGGAGAGTCTACGTAAGGTAACGTGTTGGGCCTTTTCAAACTATACCAACGCCATCAGCAAAGTTGAGTCCATTCTTGAAAAATGAGTCATGACTGCGTGTGAATATTTTGCGTTGCGGAATAAACTGAGTACCAGTTATTGAGAGAGAGTTATTTCATAAATTAAGACATTTATTATTTATATCAATATTCTCTTTATTTTGTTATATATGTTCAAGGGTGTATCACGACGAGCTCTGCTCGGATTTCTAGGTAAATACAGGTTTAATTGACTAAGTATATTGTATGAGATTAATATATATTCTGTTTAATTTCTATGGGTGGGGGAAATTACCAGATGGACTCCTTTTCCAATATTAATTTTTTAGGTATCAAGTGATTCAGATCTCCTTGTCACAAGGCAACGACCCTGAAGATGAGTTTCAACAGCCGGCAAAGTTTAAGAATTATTTATTTGTATATTTATGGCTCCCAAATTCCATTAATTATTATTATTTATATTTATATTTAATAGAGAGATTTCAATGTCGCTAGCAACGTGGGGCAAGACTGATCTGAGTCACGATAGGGTATGCACACAGAAATGGTATAGTTGCTCTCAGATTTCATGATATGTACAGTTGTGGAGATTTCTTGTTCGCTGTGGAGTGTATAATATGTCTTGTGGAAATTTTGCGTATGTGGGAAACGCAAGGTGATGAGTTGGACGAGAGAAAATATTAATCTGTTAAAATTAAGAAATAGGAGTGTGGAAAGGAAAGTGCATATTAATTGTAGTACAGGGGGAGCAAACTATACCGTTGACATGATTAATTCAGAGAGTGAAGCCACAATGGGCGATAATAATTTAAATGTTGTGTTAGATTCGATGGTAACCGGGGACAATGCTTCATCATCTCTATCAGAGCAGAGTAGCGATAATAGTGACCAGCAGCTAGACCAATTAGTTCATATTTTGAGTGAATTTACTAATAAACTTGAAAGTAAACTTAGAGAGCAGAATGATGAGTTAACACAGAAACTTGAAAGTAAACTTGAGGATAATAATCAGAAAATGGAAATTAATGTTGCTAAAATTGAAAAACAAGTTCAGGAAATTAGTGATAGGATGGATAATCAAGTAAAGAGGTTAAGTGAGAAAGTCGATTCAGGTATTATGGAGATGAGGAAGGAATTAAACTATCAATGTGTAGAAATTAATGGTAAATTGTCTGAGCATGATAGGCAAATTGAAGAAATTAGGGGTATATCTGAATCAAATAAAAGTGAATTTAACCGAGTAATTTGTAACGTTGCTAATATAATCTTGAAGCTAAACTTGTTGAAAATAATTCTAAATGTCAGGATAAAATTTTAGATAACTTTAACAGTATTCACAATGTGATAAGTAAACAAGGTGTAATTGAACATCAGGTCAGAGAGAACGCTAGTCATATTGATGTATGGAAGGCAGATGTATTACAGAGGGTTGACGAAAAGATTCAATCAGTCAGGTCCTCAGGTGATGTTCAGAGTTCTAGCATACAAAGGCATATTATTAAGGAAATTGAGCTGCCTAAGTTTAATGGTAAGCAGTTTAACCCTCTGGAATTTCTCAAGGTAGTGGAGAAACGTTTTACTAGGAGCTTGGAAGAAGGTGTGTTAGAGTGGGACTTGGTAGATGATATGTTAGCAAGTGCGTTTACGGGTGAAGCTAGGAGTTGGTATGATGTTTATAGAGGTCATATTAAGGGTTTAAGGGGATTCAGGGAGTTGTTTATGGATAAGTTTTGGGATGAGGAGATTCAGGGTAGGGAAAGAGATAGGATTATGGCTGGGAAGTATAAGGGTAATGAGGGTATTTCTCGTACGGAGTATTTTCTTGTGCACGTGGCTATTAGTCAGAACTTAGAAGAGAGTTTGCCAGAGCAGGATATTGTTAGGAGGATGGCTAGACATTTTAATGAAGATATTCAGTTGGCCATGTGCATCCAGCAGGTTAAGACCATTAAGGGAATGGAAGGGCTGTTGCAACGTTTCGATTCTTTGGGAGAAAGCCTGATTTTGAGTTGGCCAAGATATTGAGGTTGGAGAGCGTGGAGGAGGTTCCTCAGGATCTATTTGTACAGCTTGCTAGGGAGAAGCTGGTTAAGTCTGGTCAGAAACGTGCTAGGATAGTTCAGAATAGGTGCTCTGATAGTTTAGAGGTAGGAGATGAAGTATTGTTGCGAGTGCCTCACCCATCTAACGCTGAGGATAAGACCATGTCTAAGTTTTTTCAATTGTTTAAGGGTCCTTTTATTGTTGCGAGAAGGATAGGGAGGTGTGCATATTCCTTAATTGATGCTAATAGGAAATGTATTGGAACTTATAATGTGTTCAATTTGAGGAGATACCATCGGGATCCCTAATGTTGTATATTGTATATTTGATGGGTAGTTTTAGGAGCTGTCCTTGGGCCATCAGCCACCTGATTTGTGTTGTTTTGCCAACATTTGCATCTGTTGGAAAACAAAGGGGGAGTATTGTAACCTGACAAACCCCGGTCAGATATTATTATTATTGTCATTATTATTATTATTATTATTATTATTATTATTATTATTATTATTATTATTATTATTATTATTATTATTATTTATTCATGTGTATATTTCATTTATGTGTGTATTTAGCCGTCGCGGCTTAGTAACTCTTTTTGGAACTCTCGTTATTATGGATACTCTCTATATTTTATTTGGGACTAGTGTGTTTCGATCACTCAGTTTATCTCCCGGTTGTGTACGTGACGAGTCTCCGAGCGGGGGTTTACGTGTTGACGGAGCTGAGGTGGAAAATTCCAGGAACTGGGCTATTTTAAGATGCTGTTGTGTTGGCTTGGGCTAGTGTGGTGCAAGCACGCGTCGAGAGTTGGAAGTTGCAGCTTGCAGTGTGCAGATGTGATACTGGTGGTAATCGGAGAGGTGTTTTGTACGAGTTGTGGGAAGATGTCCCATGCCATGTTGGGAGTTCGAGATCTGCTGTTGAAGGAACCAGGGAGAAAGATGCTGGAGTGTAACAACATTCTATGGTTATGAATGTTAGCCATATATAATTCTACGGAGAGTCTACGTAAGGTAACGTGTTGGGCCTTTTCAAACTATACCAACGCCATCAGCAAAGTGGAGTCCATTCTTGAAAAAAAGTCATGACTGCGTGTGAATATATTGCGTTGCGGAATAAACTGAGTACCAGTTATTGAGAGAGAGTTATTTCATAAATTAAGACATTTATTATTTATATCAATATTCTCTTTATTTTGTTATATATGTTCAAGGGTGTATCACGACGAGCTCTGCTCGGATTTCTAGGTAAATACAGGTTTAATTGACTAAGTATATTGTATGAGATTAATATATATTCTGTTTAATTTCTATGGGTGGGGGAAATTACCAGATGGACTCCTTTTCCAATATTAATTTTTTAGGTATCAAGTGATTCAGATCTCCTTGTCACAAGGCAACGACCCTGAAGATGAGTTTCAACAGCCGGCAAAGTTTAAGAATTATTTATTTGTATATTTATGGCTCCCAAATTCCATTAATTATTATTATTTATATTTATATTTAATAGAGAGATTTCAGCCCTATATATTTATAACAGTGCGTTTTATTATTGATACACAACAAGTCTATTCAGATGATTAGTAACCCAGTGAACCTACATTTATGTTATATCTTGGATTAGGTAATATTGAGAACGTGCGAAGTCAAAGCAAGACCCAGTCTAAAAATGTAGAATTGAATGCAGTTACAAAAACCAACCTTCTTTAAATGATTATTATACATACACTTTAAACAATTTAAATTAAACTATCGCTAGTAGACAATATTTAGGCGTAAGAAGCAAAGCAACTTAATTCCTTGACGGAAGGTATTGTGACAAAGTCTCATTATTATTATTATTATTATTATTATTATTATTATTATTGTACGCTCGTTGTCTCCATATTTTTATTAATGCACAATAATTATGAATTGTTGGGTACATGGTGGAGTAAATCAATCGTTATGCATTGACCACTTCGATCACATTTGGAACCTGCTTCTCCTAAAATTACCTGGACCTAACTGAAAAAATGAAATGGCGTATGGCTTTTAGTGGCTGGAGTGACCGAGGACATGTTCGCCTCGCCAGGTGCAGATCTTTTTATTGACTCCCGTAGGCGACCTGCGCGTCGTGATGAGGATGAAATGATGATTAAGATCCAGTCCCCGTGCCAGAGAAATTAACCAATGATGCTTAAAATTCCCGACCCTGCCGGGAATCGAACCCAGGACCCCTGTGACCAAAGGCCAGCCATTGGAGTCGGACATTTCTTAACTACAAGGCACAGACGTATAATGTGCTTCCATTGTGCGGGTCCGCCTTTTTGCGTGACGTCATCGGAGCTACAGGACGGCCTGAACACCACGAAGGTACTGACGACAGGTAATGGTGGAGCTGGTGAGGATCCAACCAGCCTTCGGGGTGAGGAATGAACGTAGTACGTACATACATATATAATAACATGTTATCCCTTAGTTAAGCATAATACTATGGCAATAAACAACACAATACACTGAATGTATTCATTATTAAGTCACTAATATCAAAACTGCTATATAAGATGCAGTGGCGAAGCGTGGTGTTTCTTTGTAGGGTAGACTGAGGCTCAATGAATCTCAAAAGTAACGTACTCTATTTCTCAAAATTCACTTTCAGAAGCTAGACTTTACGGAAGGGGTTATGTATTTTAAAGCAACACCCAATGAGACTATTATCTTAAATGCATTTTTTGCGGGTGTTTGGGTGCTATTCAGTTTCATGTCATATGTTCAATAAATTTACATGTCAGAAGACAATGCTGTCTTGTATTAAATATCGTTGACAACTTTGTATCCCTTATGTTTCATCATGTACTGTACTGTTTTCATTCTCCCTAACACCCACACATTGCAGTAGCTACTGACAACAGCGTTATGGGTTTCTTCCACCACAACAACCAGTGCCGCTAGTGTAGTAGTTGCTACTGCTTGTGCGCGCAGCGGACTGTGTGATGAATAGCTATTGGTTTTACAAACTATCCGCTTCATGTCCGTATCGATATGACAATCTAACAATCAAAGAAATATTTAGCCACCTAATCGATACGGTACCTTTATTTGCCAATGGCAATTTTACAAAATAATTAATGGTACATGTTTCGACTGCTTCGCATTCATCATCAGGTACATTCACGTAAACTTAGGTGTAAATAAGGTAAAAGTATGCATAATATATGTTCTCATATTAGCCTTGATAACTTCTTATGGATTTTTGTCTACTGGGGGAGGACAGTGGCAGTGAGAAGGCTTGCTCGCCTTCAAGCACAAACATGAATGGGACTTAACAAAGAAGATTTTAACTCCTCGACTCGAAGCTCACATATATTTCTGTTAGTATTATAGTTAAGAATAAGTTTTAATTATACTTTAGATATCTAAAGTAGTTAGTTGGTGAAAAGTTAAACAGTGTTTATTTTTCAAATTCGCTTCCCAACAGAAGCCAAAAAAGAGACTTCAAAGACATTTTTATCTTTTTATTGGAAGAAGATAATTTTTTACAATATTTTTAGTTAAGGACAAGTTATTAATCACTTTTTAAGCATTCCCCCCTCCCGCTCACTACCACTATCCTCCCCCAATAGACAAAAATTTTAAGTTTCCCATGATAAGTTATCAAGGCGAATACGAGAACATATATTGTGCATACTTTTACCTTATTTACACCTAAGCTTACGTGAATGTACCTCATGATGACTGCAAAGCAGTCGAAACATGTAGTCTACTATTAATGATTTCGTAAAATTGCCAATGACAATTAAACATATCGATTAGGAGGCTAAATATTTGATTCTTAGATAGCTACTGGTTGTCAGAAGAGATATGTGCTAGGCAGCACGAGCCGTATTTGAAAGAAGACATTAAGAATGATGATAAAAGCACCAATTCTGAGATCTAACAGGAGAGTAAGAAATGAACTTCGCATTCCGACTGTTAGATCCCGGATAAATAAAATAGTAAAGATGACCAAAGCTAGAATCATCTCTAGCCTCTCAACCGACCATGGCCTACTCTTAAAACAGGGCGTGAGAGCCAAGAAGCCGCAGACTCGTCTGAAGCATCGTGGCCCTTGGCTCCCTTACGATCTGTTTTAATTAGAAATAAGAACATGTTTCGACCTTCTCCAAATTATTAAACACATCTCTCACTAAATAACTTATAAATTAAACCCATGAAGGGGGCCGTTTGTTAACAAGGAATTATCCCCGCAAAAAATAGCTCTTCGAATCAAAATTTGATTTTTCCCATAAGCGAAGAGGGGATTTCTACCGCCTCTCAGCGAGGTCGTTCTTCCCCGCCAGTGGAGCACCAGAGACTTTTTCCGACTTATCGGCGCTCCCAGAAACAGATGAGTGGAGGGGTATAGTTTTGGCCCCGGGAATCTCGTGGACTTGCCGTCAACAACAACAACAACAAAACAGCAATAGAAATAAGTAGTATAATGGGAGAGTTCGGCGGCCGCCACCGCCACCGGGCTCCCAGAGGCCACCTCCACCACCACCACAGCCAGAGGCCTCCCAGATGCCTCCTCCTCCACCACCACCACAGCCAGAGGCCTCCCAGAGGCCTCCTCCACCACCCGCGGGAAATTTGAATTTGTAAACAAAGCCACGTGCTTTTTGACAGCTGTCATCGACAACAACGCATCGCTAACCTCACTGCTGCCATCTTGACGGGCCTAAACCTCAGTGGTACCAACTTAACCTAACTAGCGCGAGGTAAACAAAGCCACGTGTTTTTTGACAGCCACGTGCTTTTTGACAGACAACAACGCATCGCTATCCTCGGTACTGCAATCTTGACGGGCCTAAACCTCAGTAGTGCCAACTTAACCTAACTAGCGCGTAGTAAACAAAGCCACGTGCTTTTTTGACAGCTGTCATCCACCATCTTTAAACTACAAAGCACTGTGCTGTCCTCTTTATCGCAGTAGCTGCAAATTCGTCACCTGTCATCGGCAGTGCTGCCATCTTGGCGGGCCTAAACCTTAGTGCTACCAACTTAACCTCACTACCGCGAGATAAACAAATCCACGTGCAGCTGACATCCGCCATCTTTAATCTATAGAGCACAGTGCTGCCCTCTTTAGCTACTTACCTTCCACGTGCAGCTGTCATCCGCCATATTTAATCTATAGAGCACAGTGCTGCCCTCTTTAGTTGAAATGTGGTGGCGGATAATTTGAAAAAAGCTTTTTTGACAGCTGTCAACCGCCATCTTTAATCACCGTGCTGCCCCTCTTTAGCTACTTACCTTTGAAATGTGGTGGCGGTAAATTCCACGTGCTTTACAAACCTATATGCTTTTCTGACAGCTGTCATCCGCCATCTTTAATGCAGAGAGAACAGTGCTGCAATCTTTAGTTGAAATGTGGTGGCGGCAAATTCCACGTGCTCTTGTTTGGAAACAAAGCCATGTGCTTTTTTTTGACAGCTGTCAACCGCCATCTTTAATCACCGTGCTGCCCCTCTTTAGCTACTTACCTTTGAAATGTGGTGGGGGTAAATTCCACGTGCTTTACAAACCGATATGCTTTTCTGACAGCTGTCATCCGCCATCTTTAATCCAGAGAGAACAGTGCTGCAATCTTTAGTTGAAATGTGGTGGCGGCAAATTTCACGTGCTCTTGTTTGGAAACAAATCAACATGCTTTTTTGACAGCTGTCAACCGCCATCTTTATTCACCGTGCTGCCCCTCTTTAGCTACTTACCTTTGAAATGTGGTGGCGGTAAATTCCACGTGCTTTACAAACCTATATGCTTTTCTGACAGCTGTCATCCGCCATCTTTAATCCAGAGAGAACAGTGCTGCAATCTTTAGTTGAAATGTGGTGGCGGCAAATTCCACGTGCTCTTGTTTGGAAACAAAGCCATGTGCTTTTTTTGACTGCTGTCACCCGCCATCTTTAATCACCGTGCCGCACTCTTGCGTCAGCTGTCATCCGCCCAGCAATTCTCTTTCTATATAATAATTTCGTGTGGCTATTTCTAGCTAAGTGCAGTCTAAAAAAATAAATCCTAGTCTTGTTACATCAGGAAGGGTAACTGGCTAAATCCTGGTCTTTCAACGTCAGGAAGGGCAACCGGCCATACCGTGAAACAATAGTGTATGATGTAAGAGGCTAGATACTGCCTTTTAAAATCTAAGAAGAGCATCTAGCTGTAAAACCCCGATTCTCGTGTTAAAAAGAGCATCTAGTTGTAAAACAGATTCTCAATCCGAGTTCTTTGACGTCAGGAAGGGCAACCGGACGAAAACAATAGTGTATGATGTAAGAGGTTAGATACTGCCAGTTTTGCGTCAGGAAGGGCAACTAGTCTTAAAACAAATTCTTGCGATTTAAAATCTTAGTTTTGCGTCAGGAAGGGCATCCGGCTGTAAAACAATAGTTCGTGATACAGCGATTTAAAATCTAAGAAGTGCATCTAGCTGTAAATCCCCGATTCTCGTGTTAGAAGTTGTAAAACAGATTCTTAATCCTAGTTCTTTGACGTCAGGAAGGGCAACTGGTCGAAAACAATAGTGTATGATGTAAGAGGCTAGATACTGCCAGTTTTGCGTCAGGAAGGGCAACTAATCTTAAAACAAATTCTTGCGATTTAAAATCTTAGTTTTGCGTCAGGAAGGGCATCCGGCTGTAAAACAATAGTTCGTGATACAGCGATTTAAAATCTAAGAAGAGCATCTAGCTGTAAATCCCCGATTCTCGTGTTAGAAAGTGCAAGTAGTTGTAAAACAGATTCTTAATCCTAGTTCTTTGACGTCAGGAAGGGCAACCGGTCGAAAACAATAGTGTATGATGTAAGAGGCTAGATACTGCCAGTTTTGCGTCAGGAAGGGCAACTAGTCTTAAAACAAATTCTTGCGATTTAAAATCTTAGTTTTGCGTCAGGAAGGGCATCCGGCTGTAAAACAATAGTTCGTGATACAGCGATTTAAAATCTAAGAAGTGCATCTAGCTGTAAATCCCCGATTCTCGTGTTAGAAGTTGTAAAACAGATTCTTAATCCTAGTTCTTTGACGTCAGGAAGGGCAACTGGTCGAAAACAATAGTGTATGATGTAAGAGGCTAGATACTGCCAGTTTTGCGTCAGGAAGGGCAACTAGTCTTAAAACAAATTCTTGCGATTTAAAAATCTTAGTTTTGCGTCAGGAAGGGCATCCGGCTGTAAAACAATAGTTCGTGATACAGCGATTTAAAATCTAAGAAGAGCATCTAGCTGTAAATACCCGATTCTCGTGTTAAAAAGACCATCTAGTTGTAAAGCAGATTCTTAATCCTAGTTCTTTGACGTCAGGAAGGGCAACCGGTCGAAAACAATAGTGTATGATGTAAGAGGCTAGATACTGCTAGTTTTGCATCAGGAAGGGCAACTAGTCTTAAAACAAATTCTTGCGATTTAAAATCTTTAAAACATATTTTTAATCCCAAGAGAATCGAACCCGACACTACCGGGTGAGAGGCAAGCACACTAAACCAAACTGTAGGCTATAGGTTACATTTTTTTTCGTTCCACAGTCTTTGAAGTTGTATCCGCGCAGTCATTCAGAGCGAAGTGCGGAATGCATGTGTTAGCTGAAATTGTACACGCATCTTCCGGCTGCACTAACCTTGAACGAAGACACTGCGTTGTGATAAGCTACTTGTAACTCACAGAACGTCTTCTTAGCTGAGTAGCATTCAGCCTATGTAAGCTCCTAACATAAAATATCATGATTGTACGGAGAGGTTAAAACACAGTGCCAGCATATAGCCCACTCCTATCGAAAGAGCCTGCACGGCGCTGGCATGTAGGCTACTCCTGTTGAAGGAGCCTGTACAAGGTTTAACACCCCTCTCTCAACAGCCCTTACTTAATGCTGGCTTTTTGCACGCCCTCGAAACTACCTAAGAATGTAATATACAATAGTAGGGAGAGGGTAAAACCCGGTGCCGGCACATAGCCTACTCCTACCGAAGAAGCCTGCACACAGCTTAACGCCTCCATCCGACAAATTAATCACCCTCAACACTCTTGTACTCACATAAGGTTTAACGTCCCCATCAACAGCCCTTGCTTAATGCTGGCTTTTGGCACACCCCGCCTCTTAGATCACACACCATAGTTTTACGACCGGTTACCCTTCCTGACTAGGATTTTAAATCGCAGTATACGCGATAAATTTGTTATAGCGGGTTTTATAACTAGATATCCCGGTGCCGGCACATAGCCTACTCCTACCGAAGAAGCCTGCACACAGCTTAACGCCTCCATCCGACAAATGAATCACCATCAACGTCTTGTACTCAAAATCATTTTCGAAGGAGTCTGCACAAGGTTTAACACCCCCCTATCAACAGCCCTTACTTAATGCTGGCTTTTATGCACACCCCGCCTCTTAGATCATACACCATAGTTTTACGACCGGTTACCCTTCCTGACTAGGATTTTAAATCGCAGTATACGCGATAAATTTGTTGTAGCGGGTTTTATAACTAGATATCCCAGTGCCGGCACATAGCCTACTCCTACCGAAGAAGCCTGCACAAGGCTTATTGCCGCCATCCGACAGATGAATCACCATCAACGTCTTGTACTCAAAATCATTTTCGAAGGAGTCTGCACAAGGTTTAACGCCTCCTATCAACAGCCCTTACTTAATGCTGGCTTTTTTGCACACCCCGCCTCTTAGATCATACACCATAGTTTTACGACCGGTTACCCTTCCTGACTAGGATTTTAAATCGCAGTATACGCGATAAATTTGTTGTAGCGGGTTTTATAACTAGATGTCCCGGTACCGGCAAACAGCCTACTCCTACCGAAGAAGCCTGCACAAGGCTTATCACCTCCATCCGACAAATGAATCACCCTCAACACTCTTGTACCCGCAATCATTCTCGCTACTTCGGAAGATAGCGGGTTCGAACTCCTACTGTTAGAAGCCGTAAAAATAGCAAATGCTAGGCGAGGGGGGCCTGCGCGATCGTCATAACGTGTAACTACATGATCTAGCTAAAAGTAGTTTTAGCTCAATACCTTTAAGTGCCTACAGGTAAGGAATACCGCGGATGTTGCTTAGTACCCTCCCGTTTAAGTCCAGAAGTCGAGGATCGCGCGCTAACATTCCAAGGCTCGATCCGCGGCAGAACTCTTAAATTCTGGCACCTCGGCATCAACAGCAGGTTCGATCCCGGCTTAAATATGTCAGCCTGCGGGACTCAGTGTAAGACCTTCAGGAGAGCTCTTGTTGCATAAACATTTAGTTCCGACTGTACTGCAGTTGTCAGCGATTTTCACATCCGCTTGGTAACAAGCAGCATATTGACTCGCTGCAGTCTGCGTGGGGCGCTCACAGTTCTCTGTATGCGTTTATTACGTACACATCTCCCGTCTAAGTACTGTCTGCTGTGAATATTATTCTTCAGCCTTTATCTTAAGGTAAGCTAGAACTGTTAGTTACTGTTTGCAAAGCAACTTCTACGCTAGGTAATAGGCATCTACATTCATATATGTTTGTTCTTTTCTTTTTTTAGGTACCGTTCGAGTTACAGGCTTGAAAGTACGCATTTTATTCATCCGAGTAACAGTCTGCAGCACGTGCATTTTTAAGGTATGTTTTCGAACTTTGAGTTGTAAAGATAACTAGGCTAGCTGATACACCCTACACTACATTCATATATGTTTGTTCTTTTCTTTTTAGATTCGACCAGAATATTATCATTCGAGTTTCAGGCTTGAATGTACGCATTTTATTTATCCGAGTAACAGTCTGCAGCACATACATTTTTAAGGTATGTTTTCGAACTTTGAGTTGTAAAGATAGCTAGGCTAACTGATGTACCCTACACTACATTCATATATGTTTGTTCTTTTCTTTTTAGATTCGACCAGAATATTATCATTCGAGTTTCAGGCTTGAACGCACGCATTTTATTCATCCGAGTAACAGTTTGCAGCGCGAAGATTTTAAGGTATGTCTGACCTCTATTCGTTGAAACATGGTTTCTTCTGAACATCGTAACTTTAAGCTAATCATAAATAGTTGTTCTCTTTAATCCTCATGCTATACACGAGGTTAATTTTATAATTTCAAACACACACATAGCTATGTCTGACCTCAACAGGCTGAAACTTGGTTTCTTCTAAAACATCGTAACTTTAGTCTATAAATAGTTATTTTCTTTAATCTGCATGTCATAGAAGAGGATAACCTTATAATTTCAAACGCATAGCAATGTCCGACCTCTATACGTTGAAACTTGGTTTCTTCCGAACATCTTAACTCTAAGCTAATCGTAAATAGTTGTTCTCTTCAATCCTCAAGCTATAGACGAGGTTAATCTTATAATTTCAAACTCACAGCAATGTCCGACCTCTATACGTTGAAACTTGGTTTCTTCCGAACATCGTAACTTTAGTCTATTGATAAATAGTCGTTCTCTTCAATCCTCATGCTATAGACAAGGTTAATCTTGTAATTTCAAACTCACAGCTATGTCCGACCTCTATACGTTGAAACTTGGTTTCTTCCGAACATCGTAACTTTCACCTAATCTCTATTGGTTGTTCTCTTTTCAGATGTTCTCCTGCTCGCAGTGCGATGTAACTTTTACAAGACGAGATACCCTTACGCGTCATAAAAAATCGAAACATCGTGAGGCGTCTGATACGTTCAACTGCGAGCAGTGTAAGGCATCGTTTACGAGGGTAGATGCCCTTGCGCGACATAAAAAAGTAAAACACCCTAGCATAACATCCACTTTATGTCAAGTTTGTGGGGTGTATTTCGCTAATGTAGAGCAATACCAGGCTCACTTAGTAGAGGTACATCAAATATCTACTTGCCCTCAGGTAGTAGTAGGGAAAAAGCGTGCAGCTACCGATGTAGCTGTAGAAAGTACTAGTAGTAAAAAACCTAGGAAAAATGAACTTCAAACTATTCACTGCAAGCACTGTAACACTGATGTACCATCTTCGCATTTTCAGGGACACTTACGGAGTAATGCACATAAAAATAATGCGTGTAGAAGTGGTAGTAACGCAAACATCGAGGAAATTAATACAGCATTTAAAAGTAGGATTGCTAGTTACAGAATTCACACCAGTCAAAAGTTTCAGAGCACTTCAAACTTTTTAAATTGCGTTCAACCGGATGTACAACAGCTTCTTGCTAAATCTTTGTCCAATCATAGTTTATTTAAAGTTAATTTTGAACTTTTCGCCGTGTACATTAAAAGCACGGATGAATCCGAAATAACAGACATTAAATCATTTAATACGAAGAATTTTGTCATAAGTGAGTCGACTAATTTTGGTGATGTACTTAGGGATGTCTCTAACATTATTTCAACTAAGAGCGAGGAATTTCAGGAAAAGGAATCAGGGTGGGCTTTAGTTGAAATAATGTATCTAGAAGTTAACATCAATAAGTACAATCCCATGCGAGGTTCATCGTACATCGAGCTGCCGACATGGATTCAGCGAAAAGAAGCTGTTGTAAACATCCAAAACAATGACGAAGCATGTTTTGCATGGGCGGTGATGTCGGCTTTAAATCCTGCTAAATCAGACGTAGCTAAGAGAACATCATCGTATGCACACTATTCAACGCAGCTAAATTTTGATAGTATAGAATTTCCTGTGCAGATAAAGGATATTAAGCGCTTTGAGGAACTAAATAACATTAGTATTATTGTGTATGGTGTAGAGAAAAAGTCTGTAGTAGGTCCTCTGTATTATACATGTCATAAGAAGAGTACTCATGTTAACTTACTCTATATTGAAAACAGTGAAAATAGCCACTTTTGCTGGATTAAAAATCTGAGTAGACTTGTTGGTAGTCAGTTGTCAAAACGTAATGGTAAAAAGTGGCTATGTGATGGATGCTTGCAGTATTTTAGAACTGAAGATCAGTTAACGAAGCATTCCAAGAATGACTGCAATCATGTACGTACAGGGATACCTACTACAGGCAATAATGTTTTAAAATTTACAAATTTTCACAAGCAGATGTGGGTACCGTTCGTGATTTATGCAGACTTTGAAGCTATCCTCACGCCATGCAACACATGCTTACCTAATCCTGACAACTCTTTCACTAATACTACGCACATGCATATCCCGTATAGCTTCGCGTATTACATCAAGTGTAGTTACGATAGTACGCTTAACAAGTTAGAGCTGTATCGAGGACATGATGCTGCTAAAGTATTTTTAGAAAGACTTGAAAGTGATGCAGTTCGTCTTGGTCGCATTCTAAATAGTAATATTCCTATGAAGCCACTCACCGAAATTCAGTTAAATGATCATGAACGTGCTACAAAGTGTAGCATTTGTGATGGGGAATTTTCCGAAAATGACCCTAAGGTTTTTGATCATGATCATTTAACTGGTTTCTACAGATGTGCCGCTCATTATAGCTGTAATCTTAAGTATAGAGTTCCTAAATTTATCCCTGTAATTTTTCATAACTTATCTGGTTACGATTCTCATTTCATCATTTCACAATTTGGAGCTTCAGATGAAAAAGTAGATATAATCCCTCAGAATAAAGAGCGGTACATTGCGTTTGCAAAGTCTGTAAAAGTAGATGCAGAGCATTCTATAAAACTGAGATTCCTTAACTCGTTTCGCTTTATGGCGAGTAGCCTCGATAAACATTCTAGTCATTTACAGCCTGAACAATTTACGGAAATTCGACGCGTTTTTCCCGAAGAAGCGCAGTTTAATTTACTTCGGCGTAAGGGTGTTTTTTGTTATGAATATCTCGACTGCTTAGAACGCCTCGAAGAACGTGCCTTACCATCGAAACAATCCTTTTACAGCTCGCTGAATACAGCGGATATTAGTGATGATGACTATTTACATGCACAACATATCTGGGAGCAGTTCCACATTCAAACGCTGGGTGAATACTCCGATTTATATTTAAAGACAGATGTACTTTTGTTAGCTGATGTTTTTGAAAATTTTCGCTGTGTTTGCAAGAAAACCTACAGCCTTGACCCAAGTCAGTATTTCACCGCACCTGGGTTAAGTTGGGACGCGGTGTTAAAATACACGCAGGTGAATTTGGAACTGCTAACTGATATTGATATGGTGCACTTTATAAAATCATCTATTCGAGGCGGTCTAAGTCAGTGCAGTGGGCGGTATTCCAAGGCAAATAATAAGTACATACCGAGTTTCGATTCTAGTCAGGAATCTCAGTATATCGTTCATCTCGATGCTAATAATCAGTATGGGTGGGCGATGAGTCAGCATCTACCGGTGAGTGGTTTCCGCTGGCTAACGCAGTGCGAAATTGATGCTTTACAGCTGCACGCCCTAGGCGATGAAGCTGATAAAGGCTATTTTTTCGAAGTTGACTTACAGTATCCTAAAGAGTTACACACTTCTCATAATGACCTACCGTTCTGCCCTGAAAATATGAAGCCCCGTACATCGCATCAACGACGAAAATGCTAATTGCTAATTTATGCGATAAATCTAAGTATATCATTCATTACCGAAATTTAAAGCAGTGTTTGCAGCATGGTTTGAAGTTATCCAAAAATTCATCGCGTACTTGAATTTAATCAGTCACCGTGGCTAAAGCCATATATCGATCTGAACAATAATTTAAGAACGAATGCGGTTAACGAGTTTGAAAAAGATTTCTACAAGCTCATGAATAACAGTGTGTTTGGTAAGACTATGGAAAATGTTGACAAACGCGTTGATGTAAAATTGATTACAAACTGGGAAAATATTAAGAAAAGGTATTTGAGCTATTTAAAGCTATTTAATAAGTAAACCAAATTTCCACAGCTGCACGATCATACATGAGAATTTAGTTATTATACAGATGAATCGTGTTAAGGTTAAGTATGACAAAGCTACCTACGTCGGCTTCGCAGTACTTGAATTGGCTAAAACACTCATGTATGAATTCCATTACGATTATATGATGAAGAAGTACGCGCATAATGCGCAATTGCTCTACACAGATACCGATTCGTTTATTTATCAAATCAAAACTGATGACTATTGCAATGATATAAAGCCAGACTTGGGTAGGTTTGATACAAGTAACTATCCTGCAAATAATCAATATCATCTACCGCTAGTGAACAAAAAGGTTCTAGGTAAAATGAAAGATGAATGTGCTGGGAATATTATCGATTCATTTGTAGGTACTAAATCCAAGTCATATTGCATAAAACTCTTAAATGAATTACAAATAAAGAGATTGAAGGGGGTTAAAAAGAATGTCGTTCAGAATCAGCTAAGTTTTGAAAACTATAACAATTGAATTAAAAGTAATCCACCTGTTTTGCATAAGCAAATGTCTGTCATTAGAAGCAAGAAGCACCAGTAGTACACTCATTTAATTAGTAAGGTAGCCCTTAATAGTGATGATTGCAAACGGTTTGTCATTCCAAATTCTACCAACGCTCTAGCCTGGGGGCATAGTAGTATTGATAGGTACTACTTTACATAAAGCAGATGCATGTGTAAACATTATGCTAGAGGTGTGTACTTACGTTACGCTGTCTTACATCACAATTCACTGTACATATTGTAGGGAGAGGTATGCTGAGAGCGTAGTACGGCAAGTTTAAACTTGTACATACAAGAATTGCATCGAGAAGTACGCGAACATCACTAGGGTAAAATGATTCGAGATAAAACTTGTACATACAAGATGTAAATAAATAATGTAGAATTGGCATATTCTTTTATTTTAGGTTAGGTATTACCTTCCTCCCGCTCCTTATTTGCAAGATAGAGTTTTTGTTTATTACTCAAAGAAGAAAAGCAAGAAAGAAGGTGTTGAGCAGATTCGTAAGTATGTTATTGTCTAGCTCATGTTGAGAAGAGAATTCTTTTTCTTTTTCTAAACAGTGTTTGATTGCAATGCAGTGTTCAACAACATCGAGCTATAAACGGTAGTATGTGTTCAAGTCTAAAATTGCAATACTCTTGCTTTTGCAATGCACGTTCGATAGAGATGTAGCTTGATAGAGGAAGAAGAGCAGTTAGTAAGTATTTTGAGAAGATATTTTGTTTTTCTTTCTAAACAGTGCTCGATTCTAGTTATACAATGCAGTTTTCAACAACATCGAACACTAGTATGCAGTTCAAGTTTTGAACAGTAGTATGTGTGTGTTCAAGTCTAAACATGCGTCACTGCGGGTATGCGAGCGGATGACAGCTAACGAAATTGCCCCGCATGAGGGTAGCACGGTGCTCTGTTCATTAAAGATGGCGGATGAGAGCTAACGAAATTGCCGGTTTGTTTCCAAACAATAGCGCGTACAATTTACCACCACCACATTTCAAAGGTAAGTAGCTAAAGAGGGCAGCACGGTGATTAAAGATGGTGGATGACAGCTGTCAAAAAAAAGCACATGGCTTTGTTTCCAAACAAGAGCACGTGGAATTTGCCGCCACCACATTTCAACTAAAGATTGCAGCACTGTTCTCTCTGGATTAAAGATGGCGGATGACAGCTGTCAGAAAAGCATATAGGTTTGTAAAGCACGTGGAATTTACCGCCACCACATTTCAAAGTTAAGTAGCTAAAGAGGGGCAGCACGGTGATTAAAGATGGCGGTTGACAGCTGTCAAAAAAAGCACATGGCTTTGTTTCCAAACAAGAGCACGTGGAATTTGCCGCCACCACATTTCAACTAAAGATTGCAGCACTGTTCTCTCTGGATTAAAGATGGCGGATGACAGCTGTCAGAAAAGCATATAGGTTTGTAAAGCACGTGGAATTTACCACCACCACATTTCAAAGGTAAGTAGCTAAAGAGGGGCAGCACGGTGATTAAAGATGGCGGTTGACAGCTGTCAAAAAAGCATGTTGATTTGTTTCCAAACAAGAGCACGTGGAATTTGCCGCCACCACATTTCAACTAAAGATTGCAGCACTGTTCTCTCTGGATTAAAGATGGCGGATGACAGCTGTCAGAAAAGCATATAGGTTTGTAAAGCACGTGGAATTTACCGCCACCACATTTCAAAGGTAAGTAGCTAAAGAGGGGCAGCGCGGTGATTAAAGATGGCGGTTGACAGCTGTCAAAAAAGCTTTTTTCAAATTATCCGCCACTACATTTCAACTAAAGAGGGCAGCACTGTGCTCTATAGATTAAAGATGGCGGATGACAGCTGCACGTGGAAGGTAAGTAGCTAAAGAGGGCAGCACTGTGCTCTATAGATTAAAGATGGCGGATGTCAGCTGCACGTGGATTTGTTTATCTCGCGGTAGTGAGGTTAAGTTGGTAGCACTAAGGTTTAGGCCCGCCAAGATGGCAGCACTGCCGATGACAGGTGACGAATTTGCAGCTACTGCGATAAAGAGGGCAGCACAGTGCTCTGTAGTTTAAAGATGGTGGATGACAGCTGTCAAAAAAGCACGTGGCTTTGTTTACTACGCGCTAGTTAGGTTAAGTTGGCACTACTGAGGTTTAGGCCCGTCAAGATGGCAGTACTGTGGATAGCGATGCGTTGTTGTCTGTCAAAAAGCACGTGGCTGTCAAGAAACACGTGGCTTTGTTTACCTCGCGCTAGTTAGGTTAAGTTGGTACCACTGAGGTTCAGGCCCGTCAAGATGGCAGCAGTGAGGTTAGCGATGCGTTGTTGTCGATGACAGCTGTCAAAAAGCACGTGACTTTGTTTACAAATTCAAATTTCCCGCGGGTGGTGGAGGAGGCCTCTGGGAGGCCTCTGGCTGTGGTGGTGGTGGAGGAGGCATCTGGGAGGCCTCTGGCTGTGGTGGTGGTGGAGGTGGCCTCTGGGAGCCCGGTGGCGGTGGCGGCCGCCGAACTCTCCCATTATACTACTGAAATACACTGATAAGAGCGGAAGGAAACTAATCTGGAGATTTAAAGGTAGGCTCAGCCTTAGACCCTTAAGGGCCCTTCGCCCCTGATTAGATGTTTTCAACAGCGACGTAGTTAGGTACTCGGAGGGGCCGCTGCAGAATGGGGCCTAAATGCGATTGCCAAGCGTGAAATCAGGAGTTTAAAATATAATTCATGTACGCATTACATTACAAATTACATATATCAGAAATTTGTTTATTTATTTATTTATTTATCGTATGGCAAGAATACAAAAGAAAATTTACAATATATACAAGGACAAGAATGTTGGTAGTGTTCACATTTACAAATCAATGTCCAGTTGCTGTTGTCATTCTAAGGAGGGACATCTCGGGCTGGTCCATCATACTTCCTCAGAGGGCACTCCTCAATAATGTGCTGCACTGGCTAGAAGGGGGCTCCGCAGTCACAGGCAGGGGATTCTCGAAGTCCCCACTTATGTAGCATGGCATTTACATCTAGCGTGGCCTGTTCTTAAACGGTTGAGTTTAGACCATTGGTGTCTCTTCAGGTGAAATCCTGGGAGTCCAGTTGTGGGGTCACGGATTCCTTGGTGTTTCGCACGTGCAGAGCTACAGCTTTGACGCCATTTTTTTCTGAATATTAAAGCCAGTTATGTTCCTTGACTTAAGACGAGAAGGGGGCAGGTCAGTAAGTACCTCATGGATTGGGAGATTCTGTGGATGATCAGGATGGTGTAACTTTCTCCACTCGCGTATAGTTGGTTCCAGTCGTCTCAGTTCCGGAGGTGGTATCTTACTGTTAGTATGGAGCCACGGGACTGGTGTGGATTTTAGTGTGCCTGTTGTGGTTCTCATACATCCGTTCAAATGGACGTCGTTCTTCCTAGTATGAGCGCTACGTTGCCACACCGGGGCACAATATTCAGCCACTGGATAAACCATCGTGAGGGCAGTAGTGCGTAGTGTGGATGCATTAGCTCCCCATGTCGTACCAGCTAGTTTCTTCATGATGTTGTTTCGTGACTCAAGTTTCTGATTTGTATTTTACAGATGCTTTTTGTATATTAAAGAACGGTCTAAGGTGATGCCAAGGTACTTGGAGTTGAAATTATGTGTAATTCTTGGTTGGCAGAACACAACGTTGAGCTTTTGATAGATAGATAGATAGATAGATAGATAGATAGATAGATAGATAGATAGATAGATGGATGGATGTCTTTATTTTTCTTCCAGATCTACAGCAATGAAGCCTTATTGATCTATTAAGGGAGAAAAATAATAATGTCTCAACCTAGGCAGCATAAGCTGACATGCACATATAATAACTCTCGTAAAGTAAACATAACTAACAACAAACAAAGGAAAAAGGCAACATTAATGTAAATAATAATAATAATCAAATGGCAATGGTGCAGTGATATCTTTTCAGATATAAAACAAAACCTCAAAAAATCTCAATATTGCTATTTAGAAAAGGGATAGAACGAAAACAAATATACTACTGCAACAAGGTATTCTTATCTGTTGGCAATATGGCAGTAATGGAGAAAGAAACTAAAACTGGCAACGTATTACTGAGCCGAGTACAATGTTGTGTCCGACTGTATCTGCAATTTAGACAGAGAGTATGTCACTTCCGGCCGGGTTCGCACTCAGCGCATTCTTTCTTGAGCACTGCCCTCTCTTACATCCTACTTAAGTTGCAAACCTGGCTTCGTATTACCTCCATTGTAGTGCCGGTGTGCAATTTATTCACCTTACGTTGCGTTACTGTTGAGCACTATTCAGCCTCTGTTATTTCACAATATTCATTAACTTTAGAATCCAGACAACTCACCACCTTAAATGAAACCATATTCACTCACAGTTAACTAGGACCCTCAACTCATAAGCAAGCCATCCCCACATATTAGCGCTATCCTTAACACCTGTCCAATTTACAATCACTCTCTTCCTCATTCACTACGCATTTTACCGCCTGCTAATTTGCCTATTTAATCACTCTTATTATTTAGTCACTCTTGACATAGTTATGCGTAACACACACACACACAGCTATTCTCATATGTACAGCACTTTACTTTCTACTGCAAATTTCCTTTTTTGCTTCTTGTCACTATGCCTTCGTCCAATTTATTCTTTTTACCCCATATCTCTCTTAGGCTCAGACTTCTCCCTTTCGCCAGTGCACCTCTTGCTTCTTCTTCCTGTCTCCCAGCCGTATTTTCACTTGGTTTGTGCGCTCTTGTCACATCTTGAGTTTCCGCCCCTACAATCGCTCCCTGTATCTTCCTTTCTTCTCTCACATGGGACCCCGAGGTCAGCTCCTTAATTAGTGCCCTTGTCGCCCTGGTCTCCTTCCTTACTCCTTCCTCATCTCATTTACGAATTCGCTGGTTCCTTCTTCGATCGATTTGAAAATCTCATCTGTCAAGTTCATTACTTCTTGCTGCGAGCTTAGATCCAGTGCCTTGTTTTCTTTGGTTCTTTCCTTGCCTCCATGACTGTTTCCGTCCATTTTACTGTCTTTGACTTGCCTTTTTTCCACACTCTTCCCCCCTACCACTTCGTCCTTCCTATTCTCTTCCATTTCTCGTAATTTCTTCGTTGTCCACATTCTGGTCCAAAGTCCATTGGTTACTACTAATTGTTGGCCCTTAATATAGGCTTTCAACCCTTGCATTTTAGCCCGGACCAAATGCTTCTTCAGAGTGTTTATATTCTTTACCCCTTCTCTTCCCATGTCCCTTTTAATCCAAATTTTTGTATTCCATATATTATCTGCGCCTCTTAACACTATTTCCGCCATCAGGGTGGAAAAAAACTTCAGTTTTATCGGCCTATCACCCCGTTTTTTACCTATCCTTTCTACATCATCAATATCCACTTCACTGAAGTTAATTCTCATTATTTTCTGGATGACTTCCACCACTTTGTAGGTTGTCAGCACTTTATCTTCTCCTTTGTCTTCCGGCACTCCATATTGTGCCGTTTCACAATTCTTTATAAGAGCTAGAGCAACAAGATGGAGTCTTTGCGGTCAAAATCTCGAATAAAATACATTTAACGTCAGTACGGGCCAAATTATAAGTCTTTTCGTCAGTCGGTTACAGTAATAGCCGCGTTTAGAAGGCGCAGAAAAAAATGACAGATGGACATTATTTGAAACCATTATTCAAGAAAAAAGATGCTCATCTTTTACTATCTAATCTGACTTCGGTGTATTAACAGGACGAAAAACTCATTTTAAAGGAATCCAAGCTTATGGTTCCAAGCATTTAAATATACTTTCCATGAGTATAGTGACTTTAAAACGGCGTTCTTACAGAAATTTTGGAGTCCGGAGTTGCAGCAGAATTTACGCTTAGAGTTGTACTCTCGCAAGTATGCTACGAACGGTCAAACAGGGTTTAGTGATTATTTCGCTTTCCAGTTTCATCGTTTCCAAGACCTTGATTCGCCACCCAGTGAGCTTGAAGCGATCAAGACGATACAACGACAATTTCCTTCCGATATACAAAGGTTGCTGGCTACTGCTAACCCAACTACGGCAGTGCAAATGGAAACGACACTCAGACAGATCGATATGACTACAGCACCACACCCTCAAAGAATGATTAGGAATGCTTACAGTGAAGAAACGGTTAATGTGCTCACACAGGAAAACGTTGATGGAAATACCCCTGAAGAAAGAGTAAAAATGAACAGGAAGAGACAATGGGGAAACCAGGAGAATGGAAGGAGAGATGAAGAAAAATGCTATTGCAGGAAAGGGTCCTACAACCAAGAAGCATATAGGGAAAATAGAGCATATAGACCCAACATGCGGTACAGGAACCCGTACAGAGAAAACAGAGGAAGAAATAATTTTAGAGGAAGATATGGTTACGGAAGAAGAAATACGAGAGCTGACCAAGGAAGGGAAACTTATAATCGGAGACCTACACGCGATGTAAATGAGGACCGAAACGAAAAGATCAAGTGGGAAAAAGCAATTAGAGAACAGGACGTCAACGCTGATGTAGAGGGAGCGGAGAGTCTGGAGTTGCAAAGGTACAAAAGGAAGAAACAGGAAGAACAGATCCTCGATCCGAACGTGAGAGAATTCGAATGTAGAAGAGAAAGTGAAAAGATAACAAGCAAAAAAAAACGCCGATTTTGAATTAGAAGGTGAGGTTGAGAATATAAAGAACGCATTGGATTCCAAAATTTATAGTTATTTCATAACACAGGTGGATTCGTGGGAAATCGATTCGGAAGAACTGATGAAGGATTTGACAGTACATCACATAAAGAGAAAGTATGAATTGCCTATTATCGTGGCAAGAGTTGGAGAGATGAAAGTACGTTGTTTAGTTGATTCTGGGGCTAGCATCAGTGTGCTTTCGAAGGAATTATTCCAAGATATGAGTAGAAGAATGAAATTATTAACCATCCCAGTTTCGAAAATTAAAATAAGAGGGATAATTCCAGATAAAACAGTGGAATGCAATATACAAACATATTTGGAAATAAATATTGGAAACCGGCACTTTGAGCATCCATTCATAGTCATGAACAAGATTAAATATAATATTATACTAGGGATAGACTTCATGACGGTAACTGGAATGACGATCGATATGGAGAAACAAGAAATAAGGTTCCCTATATCTGACGAACACACCAGGGAAAACCAAGAACGGATTAAGATCAATGACAACATTATGATCATAGATAACAAGGAGGTATCGGGAGAAGAAAACGTACCATCGGAAGAGCATCCGAACTTTCACTTAGAGAAAGGAGAGATATCTCTGGCGGACGAAAACATTGTTGCGAGCATAGAAAGGGTAATGGCTATGGAGGAGGAAGAAGACATGCCGAACATAGCGGAAGCAGTGGCGAATGCTAAAATTTCCACAGTCGAAAAATCAAAACTTCATGGAATCTTACAGGAATACTCGGATTTATTTAAGAATAAACCAGGACAGATTCCAAATTTTAAATATAAATTAATAGTGAACGATTGGACGCCCTATAAAGGCAAACTCTATGGAATTCCGGAGAAACACTTCCCAGAAGTGAAGAAGATCATAAAGGAAATGGAAGACGATGGCATTATAATGAAGACATCAAGTCCGTATTTGAATCCCTTGGTAATTGTCGTAAAAAGCAACGTGAAACTCCGTTTGTGCCTTGACGCTCGTTTTTTGAACGGTCGATTGATTCCAGAGTATAATCAAACTCCAAAAATAAAGGATATTATTCAGAAATTCCGTGACATGAGGTATTTTTCAACCATGGATTTTACATCTTCATATCATCACATCGTTCTGGAGGAAAAATCCCGATTTTTAACCGGATTTATGTTTGATAATCAGACATATATCTACTGTCGTCTCCCATTCGGATTAAGAAATAGTTGTGCTGTTTTGGTGAGAGCATTAGACAGAAATTTAACGCCGGAAGTAAAGGAGTTTTTAACTTACTATGTGGACGATCTAATTCTCGCAACTAAAACATTTACGGAGCATTGTGACAAGCTCGAGAAGTTGTTTCGAAACTTAAGAGCCACGGGATTTAAGATCAACCTTTCAAAATCAAAATTCTGTCAAGAAGAGGTCCTATTCGTCGGCCACATGATAGACGGTACAGGAGTACGACCTAACCCAGTTAAGATCCAAGCCATATGCGATTTTCCCCGACCAAAGCGTATAAAGCACGTCAGACAATTTCTTGGGATGGCGCAGTTTTTCTCTAACCATTGTCAAGGATATACCCAGACCGCCGCGCCTTTGCAGGATTTGTTAAAGATCAACAACAGGTGGAAATGGGATGAAAAGGCAGAAAGAGCATTCCAAGAACTAAAGACCTTGTTAACAAAAAGCATTAAATTAGGCTATCCTAACTATGAAAAAGAATTTATAATACAGTCAGACGCATCTAATGTTGGCATCGGAGCTTGTTTATACCAAGAAGAAGAAGGAACACCTCCCAAAAGGATATATCTAGCATTCACTAGCCGAAAATTAAGGAGCCACGAGGTTAACTATACTACGACAGAACAGGAGCTATTAGCAATCATTTACGCCTTACAGCAATGGAGAAAAACTATTTATGGATACCCAATAACGGTCAGATCAGACCATAAGGCATTAACATTTGGACTGAAAGCTGCAATGACTAATGAGCGGATAACAAGGTGGATGTTGTTCACGCAGCAGTTCCAGATAAAAATAGAGTATTGTAAGGGAAAAGAAAACATCCTTGCTGACGCCCTAAGTCGTAACCCTGTGGAGAAAGAGGAAGTAATTCATAGAATTGAATTGGTCCCGGACGATGAAGAAACATTAGAGAAACTACAGAACCTAGTACACTTGCAGCGTCTAGACGAAAGGTTGAAACAAATTATAGATAAATTGGAAGATGAAAACTGTGAAAGTGAAACAAAATTGAGAATTACGAAAATCTACAGCTTAGAGCAAGGCATACTAATGGCTAGATCAGGTAAAGGTCATAAGAGGATACGAATAGTACTACCTTCGATGTTATACAAGGAAGTAATCTGGCATATACACAGAATTACAGGTCACGGTGGCGTGGAAAAGGTAACACAAGTAATACTCGAAAAATTTACTTGGAAAGGTATTCGAAGAACGGTGAGGAATACCGTGAGAACATGCGACATATGCCAAAGGGTTAAACATGGCAGTGGTACAGTAAGACACGAACCCAGAGCTATATTGCCTCATAAAGCTCGAGAACTATATGCTATAGATATCTTTGGTAGACTCCCAACTGCCAGAAGGGGACACAAGTACATAGTTGTAGTGATGGATGTGTTCTCTAAATATGTGTCGTTGCAACCAATTCAACGCGCCAACACAAAGCAGGTATTACAACGTCTAATCAAAAACACCTTACCTAACATGGGAAAGCCTGAGAAATTACTGTCAGACAGAGGGACACAATTTACGTCGCTTCAATTCAGAGAAACCATGGAAGAGTTAGGAATTAAACACATTCTTTGCTCGGTGAGACATCCAGCGTCCAATCCTGTTGAAAGATGCATGAAAGAAATAGCGAAATTCTGTCGAATCTATTGTCCAAACCAACACTGGAAGTGGTTAGAGGTAATAGGAATAATAGAAGACAGCATGAATAACACAATACATGAGTCCAGCGGACAGATACCTAAAATCATTCATCATAGTATTAAACCTGAAAGACCTTGGGACGCAATTGTTCACCTACCTGCTGAACCTGACTTAGATATCGACGAAATTAACAAACTGGTTCGCGAGAGGCTGTACAGACAAGCACAGAGAAGGTTAAGGAGGGTACAGCATAAGAAATTCAAACCTGAGTTGAAGAAAGGCGACCTGGTATTAATAAAGAAACCCGCAATTTCCAGTGTAACGAACAAAGTCTTTGCGAAATTCCTACATTTATTTGAAGGACCATTTAGGATTAACCGTTCATTCAGAAATAATGCATACGAAATTCACGACTTAAATGGAAACAGTAAAGGAGTACATAACAGTGCAAACATCAAGTTATATTTCAAAGAATAGGAAAGGGGCAAACCATCTCAAGTGATGACGAGTCAAAGAAGTACAGATTGAAGCCACTTACAGCATGAGTAAACAAATTGTTCCAAAGAAAGGAGTAATAATGCAAGAAGAGAACTCATAAAGAATAGTGAAAAGTCCCATTATAAAAAGGAAGACGAATATAATAAATATATAGCAAGCCATATATTTCTTTCAACGTAGGGGAAGTTAATGTGCCGTTTCACAATTCTTTATAAGAGCTAGAGCAACAAGATGGAGTCTCTGCGGTCAAAATCTCGAATAAAATACATTTAACGTCAGTACGGGCCAAATTATAAGTCTTTTCGTCAGTCGGTTACAGTAATAGCCGCGTTTAGAAGGCGCAGAAAAAAATGACAGATGGACATTATTTGAAACCATTATTCAAGAAAAAAGATGCTCATCTTTTACTATCTAATCTGACTTCGGTGTATTAACAGGACGAAAAACTCATTTTAAAGGAATTATTCAGCGGAGCGATATATTGGAGATTTGGAAACGAAGATTAGTTCCCGACTACACTCTATTTGGCAGAGATCAAGATTTAAACGCCGCGCGAGAGATTTAATACGAGAAACAATAAGAGATAAGATATACTACTGTGGAACTACGTCACGCAGTGACGCAAGCCCTTGATGAAATTTGCCCGACACCGGTTAACATTGAAAGACACTTACGGACCAGTAAATTAAATGCATTTAGGCTGATAAAAGACGGCGGAAAGAAATTTATTTTCGAATCAGAATATACTGAATATAAGTCTTAGACAATTCTGGACTATTTAGTGATCTAACTGTTTTCCAGTAAAAACCTGTACAATCTGAGCAACGCAAGAGCTATAGTACTTGAAAAGTGTCAGCAATGAGTCAAACATTCTATCATTGTTCTGTTCCATACGCACGAGTCTTCATCATGGGTTTGTAAGGAAGCAAGGCGATGCTGCTTGGATCCTGACGAGGCGAGACGATGTTGGCTATCCCGGATGACCAGTGAGCGATGATGAGAAGCCACGATGTACCCAACCACTTGTGGAGGAACCAGATGACCAGTTCATAGTCTCAGATGACCGGAGAGGAGGAAACGCCGAAACCATCTTGAGCAAAGTTAAGTCCAATATCCAAGTCGTTTTCGTAAGTAAGAAGATATTGTTTTCTTTATTTTGCTTAGTAATATTTATTGGTGCGAACACAGTGCGTAAACAAACATCTAGCTAAATTGATTGGAAGTAGGTACTCATCCGTACGAAACGTCAATTCCATTTGTAGGCGTGGTCACCAAGTGATGTTCGTTCGTAATGTTTTCCCAGAAATATGCGTGAAGAGATCGCTAAGATTATTATTATTATTATTATCAGTGATGTGTAAGAATAAAGTAGGCATTTTAGTAATGTCGCGGCACGTTCATGTGCAAGTTGAGGTAATGAGTTACGTAATAAAGTGATAGTGTGGTTATATGAAATAAGAGTAATAATTATCACGTCATGAATATGATATAGAGTTGTTGATGATGTATAATGGTTGTAGTTATTGTTTCTTCGAGAGAGAGTCATAGTTGCATGAAATAAGGTCTCGTGATTTCAAATGTTATAATGGAGAAGATCACTGATTTCTCGCCAATTCCACGCAATGATTTTTAGCCTACGCATTTTATCTAGCTCAGGACATGATCTCAGGACGTCGAGTGCAATGTTTCTTTATCCATATTAAGTTACTTGGAGAAGCAAATGTTTACTCTGGATAGTTTGGAGCCTTCACTGATTCGCTTAGGAAGATCTCGAGAACTCACTGAATAATTACACTTCTGTATGAATTTCAATCTATAGGCCGATCGCTGGTGACCTAGGGTTTCGAAGGAGAATCATTTTCTTTTAGCTGGAGATATTGTCATCCTATTAAGTAGATTTTCATTGGTAGCATGTGTTATTATAACCCTGTATGACCAGTGTGATGACGTTTCTTACTACTTCGTACGCACGTAGTCTATGTCAATAAGATAAGGTCATTTTACCTTAAATTCATGAATTAAATCTTGCGAAGATGTTACTTATTGGATGATTACGACTTACAATGGACGTAGCTTAGCTCATGATGTGTAACACAAGGAAATATGAGTGTCTAAAAAAGCAACTAAATAGGCAGAGAGCAATATTTAAGACGTAAAACGATATGTGTGTACTTGTCAGAATAACGCAAGAAGAGTTTAGAATATCCTCATTGATAGTCTTAAAGCTACGGACAGTCAATCAGTCAGTTGAATTTTAAGTACTGTGATAGTTTTTTTTAGAATAAATATCAAGTGTTAGTTAACATAGTCTGATGCGATGTCCAAGGACGGTTGACTTAAACAAATAGAACTCCATTTCTTGACTGAATAATGGCTCAGAAATCCCACATGTGTTTCTTTATTTCTCAAAATAATACAACTAGAAGGACTATAAATAGTAGTTGATAGGAGTTTTCTTTTCTTTTCTGTGGATGCATCCTATATTTTTAATGTAAATAATTTTCATGTTTTATTTTCTTGCCAAGAAGGCACTTGTAAATACTAGTAGCTGTATCCAATTTAATTTATTTAATCATCACCCGACTCGCTAGGTGAATTGAAAGAGAAGGATAGGGCATTCTATTTTTAAGAATCTTCCCACATGTGTCATGTCGTTTACAATATTAATTGATGATTTCGGAGATGAATGAGTACTGTACTAAGAAAGGAAGCTATGTAAGCCGAGAAGACATTCAATCACTTTGGGTGAAGTGAAAAGACGTAATTTTTCCAACGTTATCGACGGATATGGATTACTAGGTCGACGATGAGTCAGTCAATACTAAGGTTACTTCATTAGTAAAATTTTGAACTAATTGCTTGAATATTTGATTTAATATTTAAATAAATTTTGAATGGTGAAACCTAAAAACTCTTTCTCTGTGTTCTTAGCATAAGGTTTAGTTGTAAGATTGTAGTAGTAACGATCGACGACGATTTTCTTAAGAATTAATGAGAATGGTACCTAGCTAAATACGAGTAAGAGACGTCTTTCTGCGTTAGTTAGGGAATACCGTTGTTTGACCTGGTTGTTTTTCCGTTGCGGAACTCACACCCGTAGAACTCAGTCACCCGATTTATTGAAGTTAGAGCTAGTCTGGATCTCTTGTGTCCTTGCCTGGACGCGGGAACGGCGCAATATATAAATAAGCATTTCTTCCTACGTTCTCGGCTACTGTCTCCAATATCTGCTTTCATCTTCACCACCTTTTCCTCCATCTCCTTTATTTTTGCTTTGAGTAATATAATTTCTCTCTCTCTGCTTTCCACTTTGTTCATTGTCTCTTCTGCCTTTCCCTGTATCCAACGCCTCATATGTTCAAATTCCTTCACTTGTTCTTTGATCATAGTTTTGATCTGTTCAAACGGGCATACTTCTTCCACCACTTCTTTCACCACTCTTCTTATAACCTCCACGTCTTCCCAGTTCATGTTGCCACTGGGGGTTGGGCCGGGGTTAACCTCTACACCTCCTATGGTTAGAAGTGTCATAATCACAGCTGCCACCAGTATCATCTCGCTCATCATTCTTGTTTCCACTTTACCTCCTTTAATTTTGGCCGTTTCATTCTTCCATCTCCTCTGCCATCTTCCAATAGCTGCACGATATTGATCCACGCCTATCATCTTCCTCTTCCCTCTCGTCTTACTTTTCCACACATCGTTCACACTCCACGCCGGCTCTCCCGGCATCTCAACTCAATACGTCTGTCACCGATCGCTGACTAGGTTAGACTGTTGAGCTTTTGGTTAGCTATTTGAATACACAGATGGAATGAGTATACTTCTGTCTTAGCCGGATTTGGGCAAAGTCTCCACTTTGTGTAGTGTGCATTCAAGGTTCCCAAATCAGTGGAGAGAATGCTTTCCCCCTCTTCTAAGCTGACAATTTGAACAGCGATGGCTATGTCGTCAGCATAGCAGAACTTCTTGCTGATGATGTCAGGCATGTCACTGGTGTACAAGTTGAAAAGTAGTGGGGCTAATACAGATCCTTGAGGTAGTCTATTTTTTTAAATGTAAGAGACTTGCTTGTCTTTTGCTCTATGGTGACCTTGAAATGCCGATTTGCCAGCATGTTCTTTAGAAGGGCTGTAAGTTTTCGGTAGCGTGTATGCTTTTCAATTTTGAATAGTAGTCCATCCAGCCAAACTGTATCATATGCCGCTGTCCGGTCAACGAAAGCGACGGATGTCTTTAGCTTCTTCTGGAACTCTGGCTCAATATATGATGTTAATGCTAATACTTGTTCACAGCAGCTTCATTTGATTCTGAAACCCGCCTGGTATGTTGGTGTTATTTATTATTTCCTGGATTCGGTTGAGGATGAGGCATTTCAACAATTTGTAGCAAACACTCAGTAGTGCAATAGGATGGTAGCTTGAGGGATCATCTGCTGGTTTTACTAGTTTGAGGATTGCCATGGTGTGAGCCATCTTGAACTCTGAGGGAATGATTCCAGTCTCTAATACCTCACTGAAGAAGTTATTGAGCCATGTTTTTCCATACTTCCCAAGATATCTTATGAATTCAGGGAAAATACCATCTGAACCTGTGGCCTTCCTCATTTTTAACATGTTGATGGCTTTCTCAGTTTCTTCTTGGCCGAATGGATTAGCAAGAGTAGAGTCATTTTGGAGGCTATTGTCCAATTTCTTCATCTCTCTCTCTCTCTCAATGTGTTTCTTCGTTGTGGGGTCTATTGAACTTTAGTCAGCTGTTGATTTGATATGCAGTGCCATTTCATTTGGTGTTATTTCTAGCTCCTCTTTCTAGCGCCAAGTTTCCTAAGGAGGGTCCATGCTTTTCTGCTGGAGTGAGTAAAGCTCAGCTGAGAAGTTAGATCTCTCCATTTCTCTTTTCTTCTTTTACTCAGATCTTATAATATTCTTTTTCCCATTTCAGGATCACCAGTTTCCTGGTAACTTTCATACATGTTTGGGGTAGTTTTACCCCAGCACGGAATATACTGCTTCCTGAATCCCCGGGGGATGTTTCACTTAGCTGCACTGATGACTACGCCTATAAACCTCTCGTAGTTTTCTGCCTTCGGGGGAACCCATCTCAGATTACTATCTACTTCTGATCTATACTGGTCCCAGTTTGCCTTCTTGAAGTTCCATCTTGGTTGATGTATGGATCTGACAACTGGTATTTCAAGACCTATACTGAAAAGAGTGGGTCTGTGTTGGCTTCTTGGAAAATGTTGAAGGAGTTTTCTTGTGTGATCTAGGGGAGTTTTCTTTCATCTGTGGCAACAATAACCAGATTAGGGTTGGTGTCAGATTGCCATCTAGCAGAACGTAATGTTTTCTGTGCTTTAGCATCAAAACTGAGACACAGGTCTTGGCTATTACAACACATAGCCAGTTTTTCTCCATTTTCATCGTTGTTTGGGTAGCCCCAGGATGTGTGATGGCTGTTAAAGTCTCCTACGTATATGCAAGGAATGGGCAGTGGAGGCAGTGGTAGAGTTGGCTAGTTGACTGAGGTGGTTTGTAAACTGATGCGATAGTCAAATGATTTAGTTTGGCAGTGATTATTTCTATATATTTAACTCTTTGGGAGTTCACTTCTGAAATGTTGCAAATGTTACTTCTGGTAAACATGACTGATCCATGGCCAGGTGAGAAAAACTCGCTATAATTCTGTATCCTGCAATCTTACCTCTGCTTTCCAAATCTTCCCCTGTCAAATGAGTTTCTTGTATTGTCAGGATGTCAATTTTAAGGTCATCAGCTAGTTTACTAAGGTATTCACATTTGTCCTTTTTGACAGGCCTTCTGCATTTATCTGTAGAATGTGAGCGCTGGTTCCAAGCTTCCTTGTCAGTTGCCTCTGATAAGTGCGTTTGGTATAATAATAATTTCGTGTGGCTATTACTAGCCGATTGCAGCCCTTGCAAGGCAGACCCTCCGGTGAGGGTGGGCGGCATCTGCCATGTATAGGTAACTGCGTGTTATTGTGGTGGAGGATAGTGTTATGTGTGGTGTGTGAGTTGCAGGGATGTTGGGGACATCACAAACACCCAGCCCCCGGGCCATTGGAATTAACCAATTAAGGTTAAAATCCCCGACCCGGCTGGGAATCGAACCCGGGACCCTCTGAACCGAAGGCCAGTACGCTGACCATTCAGCCAACGAGTCGGACAGTGCGTTTGGTAGGTTTCATATTCTGATGTAACATTGATTGACTGCGAGAGATCCAGGATCTAGTTCGGTCGCCTATTTGTGTAGACTATCAGGCGTCCTGCATAAACAGTCCGTTGCCCAGGGTACACCACGAGGAGGTCATCTGCACGTCGCACCCCATACATCATAAAGTATGATAGGTACTGTAGTGACCCTACGGATAAGGCAGGCTGGGGACTTGGGTTCGGATTTTTCGGGAGCTTAATCTTAGAAATAACAAGATCACCTTTACACACACACACACTCTCTTCCTTTCACCTGTATTGATTAGATAGACAAATATTATACATTTACAAATTATACAATCAAGAAACCTGAAAATCTTTGTACAGATACACTTAGAGCTCTGGGTTAGATAGTCTCTCTCTTTCTGGCCTTCACTGCCCATTTCCTTTACACTCTGTAATACAATAAGATCAAACCCTACAAAACTTGGTAATTAGCTTTCGATTGAAGGTTACCTCTTCCATCGTCGTCTTCTCTCTTGACTTCTGATGTCTTCTTCCATCTACGTCGTCTTCTCCCTTGACTTCTTCTCTGCGTCCACGATTCCGTAGCCGCGTTGAGTGATGCGATGTTTAATTCAAGTGGATGTGTAACTCCGGGACTCGAATACGACACCCTCGAACTCCGTCGTAGAACAGATTCGTCTATCTCCCAACAGTTCTGACTATGTTTACTGATAGGCTAGGCTCGTTTTGACACTCGGCCTTCCTCACAAACATTTCGTTGTTCGTGCCGTTGCAGTCTTTGCACTAGCAGCCTCGCACTGTCTCACGTAACCCTTTACAGTTTCTAGACCGTCTTGCCTAGCCATATTTAACTGATTCTGCGGCTCACTGCTATGCACATAACCTAAAAATCCTGTACTATTCTGGCTCACAGCCACACACACGTTTTACTTGTTCGGAAGCTGGACGGTTTCTCTCCCTTGGTGGCGTACAGCCACACACATGTTGTTCGCACGGTAGTTAGACAGATTCTCCCTTTTGTCGAAGTGTCATTCCCTATATTTCCTGTTCGATGTTTCTCGAAGCTTTTCCCCTCCACTTCTGTAGAGGTAAGACGTTCACGAGTTCCTCCCACTAACTGATGCGGAGTGTCATGGAATTCACTCGAACAATCCCTTTCTTACTGCGTCAACAATCTGCGCGATATTTGCTTCTATTCGCTTCTAGAAACATTTCTAGAACCTTCTTTATCGTTTTCTGTTTTCGCCTGACGTCGTGTAGCTGACTATTGCACAACATTACACACAGTGAGCTGACTTGCACCAGCTTGCTTCAAGTAGAACTTGTATGAAGTCTTATGCTCTGATTACTTATAACTCTCTTCCACTTAATAAAATTATCACTCAACATTTGAAACACTATAACTTCTTGCCAACGTTACTGTTACAACTCTACATTAATATTCAATATCCTCAGTCTCGGAGGGCGCGGATTCGAGACTCGCTCGAGTCCGTTCGCTCGGCATTGAGACATGAAAGGGGGTGCGTCGCGACACGCGGTCATGACTGTACGTAATGCTTGGTTTTACGAGAAGTTGAGGAACAAAGGTATCAAATAATGAGATGTTAATTGTTTGTTTTAGATTTTTAATGTCTAAAAATTTAGGTACTCACTTATCGTAACAAAAAGATGAACAGGATCAGAACAGGTGTTATTTCTCCTCACACCTTCTATCAGACCGTCCATTGCAAGCCTGACGTTTCCCGTAGAATCCCATTCGATTCTGTTCCGCTAGATGTGAGCTGTCGATTGAAAATTTCGGCTGTTCGGTTCGATTCGATTCCACTAGGTGGGAGCGAGCCGTAACACTTTCATTAATATTCTGATAAATCTTATTTTCATCCTTAGTAATGTCATTGCACACAGCCATGTTTGATTACTACCTGTGAAGCCAGAGAGTATACACTTCCTCTGATACCTCTGGTAGATACTCTTTGATTCTCTGACCTTCACCATCTTCTGAATATGCTCAGCAGATGGCAGAATGTTCCTAATAACTTACACGTTAATAATAATCGTATGATCTCAGCTACCATGTGCAGACATTTCAATTTGACGCCATCTGGCTGTCTGCTCGTCAATTTCGACGTTCCGTTTTACTCTAGGCCCACTAGATGGCAGACCGAGTAAACCGAAACTCTCTTGGGCGTCTCTGGCTGAAATTTAATGAATTTTGTCGGCTAAACATCAAATTATTCACCAGAGATCTTTTACATGCCGACATCGTACAATGGACTTTGTTCTGTCCTTCACAAATCCGACTACCTCTGCCGGGTTTGAACCCGCTCTTGGGATCGGGAGGCCGAAACTCTACCACTGCTCCACAGAGGCAGCCTAATTACGACTACCAATACGTACAGACGGGAAGGTATCAAGTCGGCTAGCCTTCTGTACGACCATTAATAAAGCGCAGGGTGTCTACTTACCTGAACCAGTATTCAGCCGCGGCCAATTGTATGGTGCATGGGCAAAATCGTTTGTAAATGTTAAGGTCCAGATATGGCCGAATAGTCGGAACACAGACAATATTGTATCGAAAGGAGTGCTATATACTACATTACCGGTATTAAATATACATAAAAATATTGAAAAGGGCAAGCAAAACAATATGACTGCGACAGGCGTATCAAGACGAGATATCTGTCCTATTTACACTGACTGACAGAGCAAAAGCAACACCAAGAAGGAGTGGTTCGAAAGGGATGAAAGTTGGGGAAAAAACAGAGACGGCACGGACGAATAATTGATGTTTATTTCAAACCGATATGCAGGTTACACAATGCGCACGGCATCGACTCAGTAGGATGTAGGACCACCGCGAGCGGCGATGCACGCAGAAACACGTCGAGGTACAGAGTCAATAAGAGTGCGGATGGTGTCCTGAGGGATGGTTCTCCATTCTCTGTCAACCATTTGCCACAGTTGGTCGTCCGTACGAGGCTGGGGCAGAGTTTGCAAACGGCGTCCAATGAGATCCCACACGTGTTCGATTGGTGAGAGATCCGGAGAGTACGCTGGCCACGGAAGCATCTGTACACCTCGTAGAGCCTGTTGGGAGATGCGAGCAGTGTGTGGGCGGGCATTATCATCCTGAAACAGAGCATTGGGCAGCCCCTGAAGGTACGGGAGTGCCACCGGCCGCAGCACATGCTGCACGTAGCGGTGGGCATTTAACGTGCCTTGAATACGCACTAGAGGTGACGTGGAATCATACGCAATAGCGCCCCAAACCATGATGCCGCGTTGTCTAGCGGTAGGGCGCTCCACAGTTACTGCCGGATTTGACCTTTCTCCACGCCGACGCCACACTCGTCTGCGGTGACTATCACTGACAGAACAGAAGCGTGACTCATCGGAGAACACGACGTTCCGCCATTCCCTCATCCAAGTCGCTCTAGCCCGGCACCATGCCAGGCGTGCACGTCTATGCTGTGGAGTCAATGGTAGTCTTCTGAACGGACGCCGGGAGTGCAGGCCTCCTTCAACCAATCGACGGGAAATTGTTCTGGTCGATACTGGAACAGCCAGGGTGTCTTGCACATGCTGAAGAATGGCGGTTGACGTGGCGTGCGGGGCTGCCACCGCTTGGCGGTGGATGCGCCGATCCTCGCGTGCTGACGTCACTCGGGCTGCGCCTGGACCCCTCGCACGTGCCACATGTCCCTGCGCCAACCATCTTCGCCACAGGCGCTGCACCGTGGACACATCCCTATGGGTATCGGCTGCGATTTGACGAAGCGACCAACCTGCCCTTCTCAGCCCGATCACCATACCCCTCGTAAAGTCGTCTGTCTGCTGGAAATGCCTCCGTTGACGGCGGCCTGGCATTCTTAGCTATACACGTGTCCTGTGGCACACGACAACACGTTCTACAATGACTGTCGGCTGAGAAATCACGGTACGAAGTGGGCCATTCGCCAACGCCGTGTCCCATTTATCGTTCGCTACGTGCGCAGCACAGCGGCGCATTTCACATCACGAGCATACCTCAGTGACGTCAGTCTACCCTGCAATTGGCATAAAGTTCTGACCACTCCTTCTTGGTGTTGCATTTGCTCTGTCAGTCAGTGTATAAAAATGCTAAGGAGCAGCGCGGGTCCGCGAGTCAATTCTCAACTTCTGTCGTTAAGAAGACTTGGACGCCGTTGAATTTATGTTTTCTGTTGTGAAACTATATCTTTGATGATTTTTAAGGATGATAAATCTCAAGTAAGCTCTATTTTGAGTTAGTTCGGAATAAATTCGAAGATCGTAGTATATTCTGTGAAGAAAGGCAAAATCAACAATTACTAAAACCTATACCAAATAAATACGAAATGAATTTTAACAGATGTTATTAAAACAGTTCAGTAAATTACAGAGATTGTTAAACTACGATAATACGATGTGAACTTTTCCGAGTGCAAATAGATTTATAAGAAGGAATTAATTTGTTAAGATCAGAAACGTAATTCGCTGATGGTAATTAATGAAAGTTGTGAATTTAATCGAACGGTTAAGTTCAACCCGGTGTTAAAGTCAGATAAATATAAATGACAAGAGATAATTGATAGGTGTATTATAAACTTTTCATAGGATGATAAACTTAATTAGAAGACTTGATAGTGGAATAAACAATCTAGTTAAGACAAACTACAGTGAGTTAATTAACTTGATTTAATGAAGTTTTTAAAGTTAATTTACTACAGATTAATTTCGTATTAAAATTATTTTCTTGGTAATAAAGATTAATGATTATAATTAGTGACGATATAGTATGAAATTAATTAATTAAATTAAGGAATAATTTTAAATCAGGATAAATTATATAATGGATTTCAGAGTACGGATTGTAAATACTGTAAATAATTTTGATAAATCTTTATTTATTTATTTATTTATTTATTTATTTACTCTATGATTTACAAGAGGGCGAAATGACCCCAATTACAGTAAACCTACACTAATTACTTTTGGCTATACAGAATGGTGCGGGTAGTGTGGAATGAGGGGAAAAAGTACCAGAAGATTTGGAAGAAGGGTGTAATAGTACCCATCTTCAAGAAAGGAGACAGAAGAAAATGTCAGAATTACATAACCCTGGTGTGTCATTGTGCCAAGATATACGAAAAAGTCCCCGAAAAGTCCGGAGGCCCCAAGTTCGATTCCCGGCCAGGACAGGGACTTTTACATGCATCTGAGGGCTGGTCCGAGGTCCACTCGGCCTACGTGATTACTGATTATAATTGAGGAGCTATCTGACGGTGAGATGGCGGCCCCGGTCTAGAAAGCCTAGAATAACGGCTGAGAGGATCCGTCGTGCTAACCACATGACACCTAGTACTCTGCAGGCCTTCGGGCTGAGCAGCGATCGCTTGGTAGGCCATGGCCCTTCGGGGCTTTTGCACCATGGGGTTTGGTTGTTGGTGCTTGGGTAATGCCAGGTATGTAGGATTGTGGCATTTTCGAATAATGCATTTAATAACGTAGTAGGTGTTAAAGGACGAACGAAGTATTTCACCGAATGGGTTATAAAGATAATAACGGAAAGTAAGCGTGAAACTTATGACAGCGACTGTGGCTCACTCTGGAAGCTCGGAGTGTAGACGTAAAACTGGGCATCAACAGCTGTGAAGTAATTCAGTGATAAATGCTAATAATATTCAATTGTTTAAAGAAAACATGGTGGGAATATGCAGAATTTACGCTATACTCCAATTCAACATTGTAATTGTGAAAACAATTTTAACCAAAAAGTTTTAAATTGTAGTCTAGTTACTATGTTTTGGACGTCAATGTATTTTAGAATTAAGGGTTACTTCAATTCAACATTATAATTCATATTGTCGTACTTTTAATGTGTACCGTACCTAATTCCTATGTTTTTTACATATTATTACTAAACTCAAGCAAAAAAATTGTAAAAACAATCCAAATATGACAGGTCTTAACCTTGAGACAATTATGTAGGCTGAAGATGCTTGTAAATAAAGCGAAACATGTCCTTGTAAATTCGTGTTGTAGTATTATGAACTAGCAAAACAAAACCAATTTGTATTGAATAGGTGGATTAAAATAATCACTATATTGTAAGCATTCTCCGGTTTTCCCTGTCATATTTTCCAGCAACACTCTCCATTCTCATTTCATAGCATCTATCAGTCGTTAATAAATCACTTTGGGAGTGGCGACCCATCGTACTAATAGCCTATATGATTCATTCATTACCTACATCCCTGACCCGGTCAATGACTGGAGAACAGGTTGTAGGTTTTCGTTTTTTTTTTTCATTTTCAATTCTTCAAAATGTAATAGCCCTAAGCAGTATGGAAAACCCCTTCTCAGTAATTCTAATAATTCAGAAAAATTGATAAAAATTGAAAAATATCTAAGGCAGATCATTGTGTTAAACAGAGGTGCTAATAGTAAAACTCAACCCAATATGTATTCAAGGTTGGATAGATAATGTCACTGCCCTTAAGCTTTTGTTGTCATATTTCAATTTCTTTTCACAAGAAGACTGATACAAGATTGTCTGGAAAATGCATTAGCCACTGCCAGGGGTAAAGGGGGCAATAATGTCACTCCAGATGTATTTACATTTTGCAGTGCATTAAGAACTGTTGTGATAAATAACTTACTATCCCCGTCACAAGATAGCAATTATGAGGCTGATGCTGCAGTATTCCTAATCAAATACTATTATTTGAAAATGAGGTACACTGTGAATGAAATATTAAATATTAGTGATAAGAGACATTAGAGTTATGATGTCACCTGAACGTAATTCCCATTACCTGAAACTTCCTCATATTAGTGTAGAAATATGAATCAAGTAACATGATTTTCCCTATTGAATATTCTCACATGTTGTGTTCTAAAAGGTCCAGTGATTTTCAGAATAATGTAAATAAATGCATATCGGTATGTAAAAGCATTCAAGTTGTCAAAGACAAGTTAGTGAAGACCTTAATTGATGAATATGTTAGTGTACAAGGCATATGTGACAACTGTTATTCCTTGTTGGGCCAAAAGTACTCTGCAGTCCTCAATAAAGCTTTTGTAAATAAAACAAACGCTTCGGTTCCTACAAATCTCAGCAGAAAAAGAAAAATGCCAAATTACAGAAAGTAAAGCATATGTAATTTCATGTTCAAGTGCATTTGGATGTACATAATATAGTATCTATATATAAAAAATAAGTTTTTGTTTTTACATTGCTCAGAATTTGAAAATAATGGTATTTCTGTATCGGATATGTCCATAGTAACAAGAAAATGCACTTATACTTTTTCGTAATTTCTGTCTGTCTGTCTGTCTGTCTGTCTGTCTGTCTGTCTGTCTGTCTGTCTGTCTGTCTGTCTGTCTGTCTGTCTGTCTGTCTGTCTGTCTGTACACGCATCACGAGAAAACGGTTGAAGATAATTTAATGAAAATCGGTATGTGAAGTCGGGGATGAGCCTCTACAATCTAGGCTATAAATCATTTTACTCACGCTGAGTGAAATGGTAGTTTAGGGGGAGGCCTAAACTTGAATTCTCAACTATTTATGTTATTAGTGGTCATATTTTAAAGAAAATGGGTATGCAAAGTTGGGGAATAAGTTGCTATAATCTAGGCTGTCAATAATTGTATTCACGCTGAGAAAAATGGTAGTTTAGGGGAAGGCCTAAAATTTAATTCTCAAATGTTGTTATTAGTAGTCCTATCTTGATGAAAATCGGTATATAAAGTCAAGAAATAAGTCGCTATAGTCTAGGCTGTAAATTATTTTATTCGCGCTGAGTGAAATGGTAGTTTAGGGGAAGGCCTAAAATGTAATTTTCAAATATTTCTTATTAGAGGTGTAATCGATGAATGCTACATAACTAAGGTTATATAGTATTACATTTCCTATTATTCATGTCTTATACATTGTTACCGTACTGGCTATGATCACAAAGATATTCATGAATTTGGATTTTTGAGCATTGATCAACAATAACATTACATTGACCATTGTTTGTCGTGATGTGCTTTGTGTCCTCTGTTGCCCCTCATCTCCGGTAGATAGGATTATTGCTGCGTACGGAGTATTTTTATTTGATTTACGTCGCACCGACATAGATAGGTTTTATGGCGACGATGGGATAGGAGTGCCTTAGGCCTTAATTAAGGTACAAGCCCAGCATTTGACTGGTGTGAAAGTGGAAAACCACGGAATACCATCTTCAGCGCTGCCGACAATGGGGTTCGAATCCACTATCTCTCGGATGCAAGCTCACAGCTGCGCACCGCTAACCACACGGTCAACTCGCCCAGTCGTACAGCGTGTAACAGCCTGCCTGAATATTAATGGGAAGTAGCTGGGGAGTTAGATAACTTTCTTATTTAGCATGCCATTCCCCTGGTTTATAAATTTTCTGATACTACTGGTACGTAACACACTGGATCATCATGGCATTCGGGCTATTCAATCCCTACTCTGAGGCACTGATTGGAATGAACAGTGTGCATATTTAGCGGAATAATGGCAGATGAGTATTCATGGCAATCTGAGGCCTGGTCATCCCAGCTATCGCTACATTCATACTTATATATACATATATATATAATTATGATAAGTGCATGGATTTCAGTACATATGCTTGCCTGGCCTGTAGTTGTATGCAAACTGTTACAGAAATTTGTCACGACTAAACTTTAATTTGTAGAAAATAGCATGTGCACGGTAGGCTAAGTTATTTTTGAATGTACGTATGTGAAAATTGAAGACAGTAGGCTAATAAAATGACTAATGACATTTTATAACCCCAGATCAGAAATTTTGTTCTTGAAAAGCTTTTCCATAATTTCTTTAAAACTTAAAACCAATGAGTTTTCGTGTATAGATGAAATTTCGAGATCCCTGGTTCAGGTATCATGTCATAGCAGCCACAAGGAGCAGTCGACAGCTGCTCGAGCAGCTAGATAGTGCTAGTGGCGCTGTCTCGTCGGAAAGTTATGCACTTTCGAGAGAGTTTCCGATGTTATATTTATAACCTATTTGATTTTATTAATTATGGCCTTATTTCGTCCCATACTTACGTACCGGTATAGAACTCGACCAGGATGCCTAAGAAGCACGATAAATATGCAAGACCTACTATAAAAAGGAAAGGAACACCACCTCCTCGAAATGGAAGGAAATTTGCTATCAACCTTACTTAACCTAACTTTGCCTTGCCATGACTTTGGTACGATTTGCAGACTTAGCTTTTGTGTATTCTTATTGACTTACGGCATATGTACATGTAATATATTTGCTTGTGTGTATTATTACAGTATGGTTCCACGTAAGTCAGACAAACAATAGCGAATTTCAAGAAGCGACCTGAATCATTTACACCAGACAAACATGGAAGAATAACATTAAATTGAGTGAGGATGAGAGAGAGTGTGTGTGTGTATTTCCTTAATTTAAGCTTGAAAACCGACTTAATTATAAATATCTTGATTGATCATTTATTTATCATTTTCTTGGGTAAGAAAACATCCATTATTGATATATATATTGAGGTTAGTTCGTTGATGCATATGTCTCGTGATTTCAATATGTACATTTGTGAAGTTGGCAGCAGTGCTGAGCCATTAAAAAAAAAGAGAATGTGGCGGCGATATTTGCCTTACGCGACGAGTAGTATACGGTAGTCAGGACGAGTAGAAATGAATAGTGTGACGACTCCCTCTGAATCAAAAATTAACAGCACCGCCGTCTCGATCCTCCTATACTGCCTGCTCTATGCGAACCTTTTTGCGACTACGCTGCGACAAAATTTCTCCGCTAGATGGCAGACATAGACGCACAATGTTCTAAACTTATTCTAATGACGACAGCCTACAAAACACTATGCAGTTTGGTCATATGTTCACTAAAGCTCGTAAATTACATCAGTAATATTAAATGTCGGCAATATTACCTGCATGAAGTTGCAGTTGGCCTCTTCATGCACAATTTAAAGATTTTCCTGGACGAAGGCTTGGAGTGGTACCGTACTTTTTGTGTTCTTGCCAATGTAATATCAAATAATAGAGGTCTTACGAACTTGGTTAGGATAATATCACTAACAGTTTGCTGATGTTCTTTGACCTCACACTGTAACAAAACACATTCTGAAAGGTTTTTTTTTCTATTTGTTTTACGTCGCACCGACATAGATAGGTCTTATGGCGACTATGGGATAGGAAAGGCCTAGAAATGGGAAGGAAGCGGCCGTGGCCTTAATTAAGGTACAGCCCCAGCATTAGCTTGGTGTGAAAATGGGAAACCACGGAAAACCATCTTCAGGGCTGCCGACAGTTGGGTTCGAACCCACTATCTCCCGGATGCAAGCTCACAGCTGCGCGCTCCTAACCGTACGGCCAAAACGCCCGGTATTCTGAAAGGGAAGAGGTCGCAAGTCGTCGTATTACGATCGTACGTTTGAAGAACTTCGACAATAGGGCACAGCAGCTTAAACGAACTCCTACAGATGCTTTACCAGAGCGACAAACCAAGGTTTTGGGTATCGAACTCCTCCTCTGTCCTAATGCATAATTAGTTCTATTTAGCTGTGTCGAAGCCCTAGGCAGTGAGATGTTGCTGACACAAATGTCACACTGCATCCTCTCTTCTTCAACACGAACCGAGCACCCGCAAATTAGGATCTGATTTCCTGTTTCTAGTTTGATTAGAATATTATCGTCTGGATATCTGAGGTTGTCCAAAATGTCTAAACATGAAGACGTTTGTTGTCTGATTGCCCGTCACAATTCTTATCACAAGGAATCCACCATAGTCCACGGCTTTAATCACCTTCTGAAAAATAAAAAAGCAGCCTGTTTCCAGTCATTCGACCGGGTCAGGAATGGAGTGAATGAAGCCCCCATCTAGCAGCGAGGATATGAATTGTGCCGGCTGCCGAAGTCTGTCGCACTCCTCCCGGGCAATGATTAATGAATAACACATGAAATGAAATGAAATGGAATTATATTCGAGAGTGTTGCTGGAATGAAATATGACAGGGAAAACGGAAGTATCCGGAAAAAACCTGTCCCGCCTCCGCTTTGTCCAGCACAAATCTCACATGGAGTGACCGGGATTTGAACCACAGAACCCAGTGGTGAGAGGCCGGCGCGCTGCCGCCTGAGCCGTGGAGGTTCCATCACATTCTGAAACAAGGTGTAAAGGCACAGGTGCGAGAGTAATCTGAGAATATCCAATTACTTCCTTTATAAGGTCCCAGCCTAGATAAAGCCGACAGCCGCTTTTCTCTTAATTCCCGCCTAGACGGTATTTCGTGGAGTGGTATCTTCTTTGGCTGTGAACCACCTTGCCGAGACTGGCAAAATTGTACACAACAGTTGAATATTTCGGGGAAAGAATCTGAAGTTTCAGTTCTGCGAAAAATATACCTTGCACAAACGGAAAAAAAACAAGTACCAACACCTTAAAATCACTTTTGAAATATCTTTAAGCATAACATGATTAATTCATTTCACTGTTATATACAAAATATCGCTTGTACATTTACCCGTTGTACGAAATAACTCAGGTTTTCCACACATTCATGCACCAACAACACGGTGCAATCCCACCACATTGACAGCGAATATTGTGCGTCTACTGCTGCACTCTTACGGCGACTTGGAGAAATATTGGTAGTCGCGCCTTCCTGTGTTAAAATAGTGGCATAGAGCAGGCAGTATAAGAGGATCGAGACGGCGGTGGTTAATATACACGGTGTACATGTTCTCCGCCACTGCAGCGCTGCTGTCGATAAAAGGGCCAAGTACGCGCGCTTTTCGTCAGCTTACTGTGGAAGTGTGCAAACAGTTTGTGGTCTTTTTCAGTAGTTTTATACATTCTCCAGTTGTATAAGTTCAAAATAGCTGGCATTAACTCTTCATGAACTGAAAGTGAAAAAGATTATGCATTTGAGATGTAGGACGTATACTTTGACATATGCTTCAATTTACTAACGCATGTGAATATGCCTACAACTTGCAATGTCCCGGGTTGTAATTCGCGTTACAATAAACATTCGAATGATAAGCATCAATTTTGTTTCACCCCCAAAAGATCCCACTCTATTCTCAAAGTGGTCGAAGGCTATCTCACGTCAACATCTGCCTTAAAGCGGCCTTAAAATGATAGTGCCCTTAACATCATTTTTCAGTAAGATTAGAACCATGGCAAAAGCTGGTTGTCAAAGAGAATGCCAAAATCACAAGTACAGCTCAGGAAAAAAATTACAGCACGCTTACCTTTGATCAACCACAATTTTTTTTTTTTTTTTTTTTTTTTTTTTGCTAGGTGCTTTAAGTCGCACCGACACAGATAGGTCTTATAGCAACGATAGGATAGGACAGGCCTAGGAGTTGGAAGGAAGCGGCCGTGGCCTTAATTAAGGTACAGCTCCAGAATTTGCCTGGTGTGAAAATGGGAAACCACGGGAAACCATCTTCAGGGCTCCCGACAGTGTGATTCGAACCCACTATCTCCTGGATGCAAGCTCACAGCCGCGTGCCCCTAACCGCACGGCCAACTAACTCGGTCCACCATTAACAAGTTGGGAAGATGAACAAATAGCTCCTTTCACCAGTTCAAAAATTAATGTCATTCATCAGTTCTGTGGGTATATTGTTAAAGATGCAAGTGAAGTGATAGCCTGTACAGCATGTATTGATTCTATGCGAAACTATACAGAGGAGGAACCAACAAGTCTAGACGAATATTTTAACGCATCCAACTATCTTATTTATCCATCGAGTGAATTATTATTGATGTCTTCTCATGTAGAGGAAGTTGTTGTGAGAAATATTAGTGTACAAGAAGCATATGGGGTGAAATAATTCAAGAATGCCTGGATAGTTCACCTTCAATTACTGTTTCTTATAGACTGGGGTGCTGTACTGAACATGCTCAGGACTTGGTACCAAAATTGATTTTTCATTACATACGATGCCGATTTTATTTCCGAACAAAAGAAGTACGGAAAGAAATGCAAGCTTGTACGACCGCAAAACATACCCGGAAAATGTCCAAGGTGTCCAGTTAACTGACTGATGGGGTGAAGTGCTGATAAGATTCATTAATTTGAGCATGTTAATATATAATTTAACTTTTTTATGTAAGAATTACATATGTATGACATACCGGTACGTAACCTCATGTGGGTGCCTGCAGAGTTTTAATGTGTTTATATTACGCAGCATGTACACTAACAGTCGAACATGTGTTTTTTTTATAGGTTATAGCTGATAATTGCAACTGAGTTTGATTTCGTGGTGTATTAATGAAATAGCTATATACACACATACCCGTTTGACATATTCGTTAAAAAACTGACGAACCAATTTCAAAAGTAATGTCATTAAATCATTACTAAATGTAAAATATTTCCTACGAATTTGTCACATATTACTTTCAAAACAAGGAACATTATAATCTTAATTTGCACGAAACACAGATCGCACATAAACACAGTCATCAGTCAGTAAACAGAATGCATATTCCTGAAACATAACAATAATAAACACACGGTTTTAAATAATTTATTTAAACGATAAATTCCGAATTAATTCACATCAGATCTCATTTAAAATGACATGTTCAGGGACAGCTGATCCCTGTTTACCTACACCAGCGCCGCGTAGCGTAGGAACATATCAAACAGCAGAAGTCGTCACCCTATGTACTTCTATTCGTCCTGCGGTAGTCAAATACAGTCGAGACAATACGCGACACTCTGCGAGATATCGAGGGACAGCGATTAGAGCTTTCTCTAGCGGAGTGACCTGAGTGTTACTGAATACTGATTCTGTCATAAGAGCACGTGTACTTGTGTGTGTAATTTTTGGCGTTATTTATGCGTTTGCATTAAGTTGACATAAGTAAATAGTAGTGTGTGTCATTCCTTTATATCTCCTCTCAATATGAGCGGAAAGATATGTGCTGTGTTTGGCTGCAATAGCTATGAAGTGCAGAAGGATTCGCTGTATTTCTTCCGTTTCCCTCGTGACAAGAAAATGTAAGTAAATATTGTGCTTGCACATATATTCTTCCAGTTAAAAGGAGATCTTTATACTACTTCCTAAACTTCTGACCTGCGCGACCCACATTTTAACTGGCTTAAAATATAATAAGCTTATTTTATTGTATAGTGCAGCGGTTAACCTTCAATACCGATGTGTAGTTGTAGGTGTGATCTATGGGTTTGATATAATTAAGGAAAATACATATGCATATGTGTGTGGCTGGCTGTGTTCCAAGTTACCCCATTTGGAATGCCGCAATGCGTTGTCAAGCACTGAAGAATATATGGGTGATTTAAGAAATGTACATATTTTGTTGAAGATGGTGCAAATTTGCTTTACCCTAATGTAATGGCATTATGGCAAGTATTGCTTATAGGGAAAGTTTGAATGTTTCTGAGACTAAATTTATAAATTTTCTTTCTGTTAGTAGGCTTCAAGTAAAAAGGGAAATTGTCCAGCTCTTAAATGTAAATTGATTGAATCATGTGTGTGAGGAATGTGCCGTTGTTTCTGTTGACAAGATGGCGTCAGCGAAGGATGTAAGTGAAGATAGCTCCCAGTTCTCTTGCGAAATTATCGGGAATAAGTGTGGTGTAAATAAGAAGCGAGTGAAGAATGGTATCCAGTGTGAAAAGTGTTTCATTTGGTACTATTTTGAGTGTATATGTAGTGCTGGTTTCGCTAAAAATGAAGATACTTGGACCTGTTTGAGCTGTGGCGAGAGCAATTTGAATAGCGGTAACAAACCTAGGCCTACAACGGTCAACGAATCGCTGGCGTCTCATTCCTTGGAAGATGGAGGTAATGATAATGTACTTGTAATTCTCTCTTTATTGCAACAGGATTTACAAGCATTAAAAACGGAGAATGACTTTTTAAAGGAGAAGGTACGTTTATTGGAATCGAAAGTACCGGTACCAGTAAACACTCAGAACACATGTGGCTCCGTGAATTCTAGCGCGTGGTGTCAAGTTGCTTCAGATTCTAGGAGGAAAAATGTACAGTTAAATAAGGACAACTTTGTAATTGACAAAAAAATAGGTTTTCAGCCCTGAGGAAAGTAAGCGATACGCAAGGACTTATCCGTATGGGAAGCAGTCAAACGTATAGCGCAAAATCCGTTACGAGAAGCGGCAAAGTTAGGCCTAAAATCCCACACAGTGCACCGGCGAAAGTGTCGAACATTCTTATATTTGGTGATAGACAGGCAAAGGGGAATTGCGGAGAAAATGAACAATGAAGATATTGCAGCAGCAGCCGTCATCTATCCTAGAGCCCCAATTAGGAAGGTATTGGAAAACACCGAACAGGCAGCAAGAAATCTCGGAAGTCGTGATGCAGTAGTGATCATCGGCGGGACGAACGACGTAGCTCACAACGACGCTAAGAATGTCATTTCTCATCTTAAATGTACACTAGGTAAGCTGACTCACACTAATATCTTTGTAGTGAACGTGCCCCACAGGCATGATTTGATTAGAGACTCGTGTGTGAACATTGAACTGGACAAAGTTAATACGGATATGGTTATATTTTGTAAACATTTTCGTGATACACAGGTAATTGATAGCAGCAGTTTTGAGAGACACTGTTACACAAAGCATGGCCTTCATCTAAACAATTCAGGTAAACGAAAGATAGCAAATATTGTTCTAGATTTTATTAATCTTAAGATATGTACTGTAAACAAGGCAACTCCCTTGAGTTATAATACTGACCAGGAAAACTAGTAGAAAGAGCCAGCGGTACTTCAAGCTGGTTCAGTCAACTAGAAAATGAAACTCAGAAAAGTAAGGAATTTCAAGCTACCCAATTGTAACAGTCAAGTTTTAGGGAGGAAGGGGGTCTGAGATTGCTCTTGGTAAACTGTCAGAGTGTAGTAAATAAACAATTAAAATTTGGTACATTGATGGAATCTTATGAGACTGATGTGGTGATAGGAGTGGAATCGTGGTTGAGAGAAGGGGTGGGTAATAGAGAAGTATTTTCAGAAGGGTACACAGTCTATCGTAGAGACCGAGGAGATAAAAAGGGAGGGGGTGGGTGTTTATTCTGGTGAAGGAAACTTATAGTTCACATGAATGGTTTACCGATGAAAGGGATGAAATATTAGAGATAAAATTAGTTTGTCATAATATGAAGGAGGTGGGAATTATAGGAACATACAGGCCTGGAAGAGAGGAAAGAGACATGGAAATATTTGAGAAAATAATAGATTATACTCATAAAAACAATAATAATGATACGGTAATAATTGGGGGAGATCTAAACTTGCCTGAAGTTGAATGGAATGGAGCTGCAAGTGAAGCCCATGAACAGAAACTGGAAAATAAGTTAATTTTGGAGGGAGGATTTACACAGGTAGTACCAGAACCGACTCGTCTCAATAACTTACTAGATGTATTCTTGATTAAATCATGGGAAATTGTTGATAAAACTGAGGTAATTGAAGGAATAGGTGACCATACGGCTGTAATAATGGATGTAGGACTGGTACCAAAAAGGCTTAATAAGAGGGTCACACAAGAAAAGAAATTGTACAGAAAACTAAAGTTGATGAATTTGGGACTTTCCTTAAATCACAATTCAGTTGTTGTATAAGTGAAGGGAGTAATGTGGATACACTTTGGGCTAAATTTAAAGGAATCATTTGGGAACTGAGAGAAGAGATTTGTGCCTGTTAAGAAGGGTAAAATGACCTCAGACCCTGTTTATTATACAAGGTAATAAGGAAAAAAGAAAATGTAGAATAGTAAACAGGAAAATCAAAGAGGTAGGGAGAGTAGAGAATTTAGAAAACAGCTAATGAGGGGATTGAATAGAGTGAAAAAGGAAGCAAAAGAGAATTATATGAATGACATACTTCAAGAGGGTAATGACCACAAAGGGAAATGGAAAAAGCTGTATTCATATATCAGGAATCAAAAAGGAAAAGGAATCCAAATTCCTACAATGGTAGGAGAAGGGGTGATCACTATTTAACAGATACTGAAAAAGCAAACCTATTTAGTAGGGAATTCAGAGATTCAGTAGATGATTGTCAGGAGTTGGAAACCGAAACAGAAGATAGAGAGGGCGAGGCACAGAGGGAAACAAGAAACTTCTCGTTCACAAAAGAAGATATTTTCAGAGAAATCAAACTGCTTCAGCAAGGAAAAACAGCAGGAAGTGATCAAATTACCGGGGAGGTGTTAAAGACAATGGGGTGGTACATAGTGCCTTATTTAAAATTTCTCTTTGACTATGTCATAAATAATAGTGTAGTACCAAAGGAATGGAATGAATCTATAATAATACCAATTTATAAAGGAAAGGGTGATAAATGGAAACCAGAGAACTACAGACCAATCAGCCTGACCAGTATAGTTTGTAAAATACTGGAGAGTTTAATATCAAAGTACATCAGAGGAATATGTGATGATAAACATTGGTTCATGAGGAGCCAGTATGGATATAGAAAGAAATTTTCTTGTGAGGAACAACTGGTGGGATTTCAGCAGGACATATCAGATCAATTGGATACAGGAGGCCAGTTAGATTGCATAGCCATAGATCTTTCCAAAGCCTTTGATAGAGTGGAACATGGAATATTATTAAAGAAATTGGAGGGAATAGGATTGGACGTAAGGGTTACACATTGGATAAAAACATTTCTAAATTCAAGGGTTCAGAAAGTCAAAGTAGGAAATAATATATCGCAGGAAGAGATAGTTTGGAAGGGAATTGCACAGGGTAGTATAATCGGTCCGATACTTTTCTTAATATAGTAAATGATTTAGGGAACAATATAACATCAAAAATAAGATTGTATGCAGATGACATAATTGTTTATAGGGAAATAAATAACATTGATGATTGTTCAGATTTACAAAGGGAACTTGAGAGTCTCCAACAATGAGTTGAAGAGAATAATATGAAGGTTAATGGAGGCAAATCAACTGTTACAACATTTACAAACAGGAGCTTTAAATCTGAATTTGAATATACTTTGAATGAGGTAGTTATCCCGAAAGATGGCAAGTGCAAATACTTAGGTGTGAGATTTCAAAGTAATTTGCACTGGAAGGGTCATGTGGATGACATTGTTGGGAAAGCATACAGATCGTTACATGCCATAATGAGACTACTTAAAGGATGCAACAAAGAATTAAAAGAGAGAAGTTACTTAAGTATGGTTTGTCCATTATTGGAATATGCAAACAGTGTTTGGGATCCTCACCAAGAGTACCTAATAAAAGGAATAGATAGGGTGCAGAGGGAAGCAGCAAGATTTGTAACAGGGAATTTCAGGAGAAAGAGTAGTGTATCAAAAATGTTAAAGGAACTTGGGTGGGAAACTTTAAGTAAGAGAAGGGAGAAAAATAGACTTATAGGATTATATAGAGCCTATACAGGAGAAGAAGCATGGGAAGATATCCGTGAGAGGCTTCAGTTGGAAAATAATTTTATTGGCAGGACTGACCACGCATATAAAATTAGAAGGAATTTTAGCAGAAGCGACTGGGGTAAATTTTCATTCATTGAGGAGGATGTGAAGGAGTGGAACAGTTTACCAGGGGTAGTGTTTGATCCTTTTCCAAAATCTGTACAGATATTCAAGAAGAGAACAAACAGGAACAGAGAAAATAAATGAAATGTTAGAGGGCATTCGACCAGTGCAGGTTAATGTAAATAAAAAATGTGTGTGAATAAATTAGTTCTATCTCCTGGTCTAAGGAGTTTGGACAGCCAAAGTAGGGGACTGCCTGTACGGGTGAAGTACAGTGGGGACTTCGAGGGCCCTGGGACCACTACGGTAGCTGTGAAGGCCCTTGAGGAACTCTGAAAAGTGGTGGCAAAAGGCGCTCTGGTTAAGATGCAGCTGGTCATTATGCTACTTAAGTTCCAGAAAGGGTAAAAAAAAGTAAATAAATGCAATGTAAATTTTAATCTTATACCAGTTATATACTATCATTTGAAGTAATTCCACATTCTGTATATCAGTTGACTATATTTGTAAGTAGAACAGGAGATATTATAAGTAGAATTTTGTAAACAATATAAATTTATTAAGGATGAACTGTATGTTTAATAGAAAAAATTGTTAGCGTAAATTGTATAATATTGTATTATAGGAAAATTTTCTTCTTGTTAATTTAATATTTAGTGCTTGACAATAATGTATTTTAGCGTACCATTTGCCACCGAGGTAAACACCTCATTTGCAAATAAAGAGATTTTGATCTTGAAGTGTTTTAACGCAATGATACAATGCTTTTAAATAAGAAAAAATACTAATCTACCCGTGAACGTTCAGGCAGGAATGCTAAAGCTAAAAAATTAATGCATAAATGAAAGATCAAGCCCTTTCAAAGCAGTCCATTTCACATCTTGATTATATGTCTAATTTCAGTCTTTAAATAATAACCTGTTAAATAATTCTTCATTCATTTATCCAGAATTGCTTTAGCAACTTTGAAGTTAATATCGTAGTAACACTTTCTTTCTAGACGTAATTTATTTATCCATTTACGTATATACCTTTCCATTGATATTTGAATTAAGCGCGAATTTTCAGGTCACGCCACTAGGAGCGCCACTTGCGACTTGTCTCCCATTTTAACAAGGCTAAATCCGGAAGTGTCGCGTATTGTCTCTACTGTATTTGGTATAGTTTTCTCTTACAGGTGTATTGTAGATTGTCATGATCGATTTCGCCTTGCTGAATGGTTTCGCGCTTCTGATGATAGATCCTAGTGCTCGGTGCCCCCAGCTGTTATTTTTCTTACGTGCAAAGTGAAAGTAAAACCCCTGTTAAGCATCACTCCCAGATCGTTCTCTTCATTGATTTACCGTAGCTTGTTCCGTCCCTACCTGTACGGGAAAATGGTTTGATTCTTTCTCCTAGTGAAAGATATTGATACACATTTCAATAGGTACGTTAAATTTAAGTTTGTTTCTAAGGCGCCTCTGTACAGTATCATCAAGATCTCTCTGCAGAAACAAACAGTCATAATTTGAAGTAATGGGTCGGAATAGTTTAGTCATCAGCGAACAAAGAATTTTATATACATTTATGAAGATCAGGAATATGATTCGTCCCAGGTTCTTAGTTAATTCAGGAATATATAGGATGTTTGCTCAGTTTAGTTGAGGATAATATTCATGTGATAAAGGGGATGTTTCTTTTGAATTCTTCGGAATAAAATTTGAGGTTCAGTTAGGTTGATAACTTGACTGATTTGCTAATACTGAGACTCAGAAATTAATAGAAGGAAAATATCTTCTAATTACATTCTATCCTAGCTACGTATGATCATAAACGCCGAAATATTATATCTATTAAAATGTACAGTGTCGCAAAAAAATGTAATTGCCTCAAGTACAAGGTCATTTTATTCACAAGCGCTGTGGCAGATAGTTTATCATTGCAACAGTATATGATTATAAAGTCATACCAAGTGAAACACACGTCAGAGTAAAGCGTGCCCAGACAGTCACATCAATACACAACGTAACATCCCCCCTCCCCACACACACACTGACGGCAATGCAGCGCATGCAAACGATCATAAATGTGCCCTAGATGGTCCCAAGCATCTTGCACGTTTTGATGCAATTCGACAATGGTTCTTGCAGGCTCTGGAGAGCGCGTAAGTTCCGCTTCATCATGTCACATGCGTGTTCAATTGGCCAGAGATCCGGTGATCTTGCTGACCAGAAAATTTGTTGTACACCACGTAGAGCATGTTGCGCTGCAGGAGCTGTATGTGGACGTGATTTTTCCTGCTGAAATAGCTCATCACCTTCGTGTCGTTACCGTACAGAAACACCACCCTGTGATCCCGAGTTGTAACTGATGGCCCCCAACGTCATGAAATCTGGGGTGACACCTGGGTGTCGTGGATGAATGCACTCTAGAATAGGCCACTCGCCAGGTCCATCTTTTGTATACAGACAGAACCTAGTCTCGTCACTGAAGATAACAGAGCACCATTCTCCTCTCCAGTCGACTCTTTCACGACACCAGATTAGCCGTGCTTGGCGGTGCCATGGTGTCAGTGGTAGCCTGTCCAGAGGCACACGTGATCGTAATCCTGCTGCAAGCAGACGGTTCCCAATGGTCCTTGGTGACACAGCAGGTGCAACATGTGACCGGATTTCGTTCCTGGATGATGTTTGGTCGACCATCGCTGCTCGCACAATGCGTCGATCTTCACGTGTGTCTGTACTACGCTGACGTCCGGAGCCTGGACTACGGGTGTGGAAATCTTCCGCAGACCATTGCTGAAAGCCGATACATTGTGACCAACATCTGCAGCAATCCGTCGACACGTCCATCCAGCTCCCGGTAGGCTCACAAATGCGACCATGTTCAAATGGCTGCAGTTGTTTAACAGGAGCGCATAGTTGTCGGCGGGGCATGGTTGTACAAATACTGTTCACCACAGTTACTGCCTGCAGAGTCAAAACAGAGTGCACACGGAAAGGCCTCTTGATTGCCACCTGATCGCTGATGTCCGTTATAAATGAGTCACTAACACAACTACCCTCAGTATGCACATATTATACCCTGGTGCCAATGAACACAGTCCTTGAGGATGTTGCATGTGTTTTCTCCGGCAGTGTAATTTTGAGAGTGTTGATTTAAATTCCAAAGGACTATGAAACTCAATGCAGCATCAAAGAAGCTCATTTTGTTATTGTGATTTTGATATTTGATGTGCTTTGATAATAAAGGTAGTTCACTCTTGATTTTTATGTTATTTGCCAGACACCTTCCAAATCCCACACTTTAAAAATACCTCAAATGCCACCTTACACGAACGGTGCACCACTGGATTGCAGATGGGGTGCAAGTTCGTTTGGGGGCACTACTACATCCGCCCTAATCAGGGGCATACTCAGAAATTATTTTCGGGCGTGGGATATTAAATATTAAAATATGAGGACTTCTATAGAGTAATATAATAATATAAAGTAACTAAATTAAAACCTTTAAAATAACACGGTTATTTAATTAAGACACATTCGTATTCATGTTGATTACAATAGCCGAAGTCTCATGGATTATATTTTCTGCAGTCACGTGTTCTTCTTTGTGTATATACAAACGAGCTAACACATTCAATCCTTCCTGCGCAGTCATATTCTGCAAATAATCATTTAAATATTTCAAGGATGAAAAAGAGCATTCTGTGTGACAGCAAACAGTTTCAGTACTCGATGTATTGCTGGGAAAATATCACTGTCGAAAAATGTCAACTGCAGAAATGAAGTGATGTGAAGGATGATTGCTTTTCGAAGGAAAGCTCATTTATATTTATTAATGGAAGCATCAACACATTGTTCGCAAATAAGTAGTTCAAATTAGAAGCAAAACAATGAGACACCTAAAATCCTCGTTTATTGGTTGCCACGATTAAGCACAACTTCTACACTTCAACATTTCTGCGGGGGGAATTTAATTCCCCAATCTGCCTACGCCCCTGACCATATTCATACCTTGGTCTACCCCTGCCGTGCTTACCGCCTACACTTCCCTCAAAAAATAACTGAATAAGCCCTGGGTGTCTTAAGATGTGTCCTATCATTCTATCTCTTCTTCTGGTCAAATTTCGCCAAATCGACCTCCTCTCGCAAATTCTATTGAATATCCCTTTAATCGCGATTCGATCTACCCATCTTACTTTCAGCATTCTTCTGTAACACCACATTTCAAAGGCTTTGTTTGTGAGCTAGTAATCGTCCATATTTCACTTCCATTCAATGTCACGCTCCAGAAGGCGGTCTTCAGAAACTTCTTCTAATTCCTTAATATCTTTTCTTAAGAAAGGCCTTGCTTGTTTGCTTGCTTGTAGTAGTCTCCATTTTACGTCCTCCTTATTTCCCCCACAGTTACTTATTCAACTGGGGATCATCGTTGCTTTACGTCCGTAGGTATAACCTTAAAGTGTCCCTCGGGTGGTGCTAAGTAAGCAACAACATCGGCTGCTGGACCGAAAGAAATTTTCTTGCGGATATCCCAGCAAATAGAGGATACATGATCATGAGTACAAATAGTTCTTCTCAGAACCAAACAACAACAAAGGACTTAGCACATTCACTGACAATACTACAACTAAATGTTGAAGGCATACGCAAGGCAGTGAGGGATATACTTACAAGAGTGCTGAATGACTTGTTGTACTCTTACAAGAAACTCACTGTGAAGACCAAAGCCAACTCCTGTCCAGATGAAAACTGCCAGGATACAGTCTTTTCGCAGCAACTTTCCATGAGAGCTGTCCACGTGCCTCTTTAGGGGCTGCTTGGCCACGTTCCAACCACTCGCTGCTGTCCCGTTTGGTCGCAGGATCGTAACAATACACCCACGTTACATCTGCGGTGGTGATATTCTGCCACCAAGCATCACCTTCATCTTTAACACATTGCTTCTGCACAGTCGTGGTATCCATCGCGCACAAACACGTGACATGTGCAAATGCTGGGTTAGAAGTTGATGAGTGCTCTCGACTGATGTGTGCAAGCTGCCCAATAGTGAGAAAAGAGTCAGTACCGTACGAATAACGGCAGACCCAGTGTTGATCGTTTTCTCTCTTAAGGTTCCTTCTTCTCCGTGCAGTTCAGCGCTTTTCAGCCATCTTTGAATGCCTCATGCCATCAGAAGCAAGCTCGAGGAGACATAACAGAGACCGATCTCGCCGTCAGCATTCTTCTCTAATACCCAGTGGCGAAACTACTTGGAGTCATTTGAGGCAATGCCTACCCTATGAAATACGATTAAACATAAATATCGTAACAAATTTATCTGTTGTTGTTATTGTGTTAAATCAACAATAATCTCTTTTATATGTGCTACATGATGACAGCAGACGATGTGCTTCGCTGATCGCACCGCTGGATGGCGACAGCAGACCACTTGTTCTGACTGGGAGGCAGTCTGTAAGTTGTCTCACCCAGGATTTTTTGTTTTGTGTCCCTTCAGTCAGCTTGTGGACTGGCGCGGGGTGGTGGAGGGAAGATAGGTTTACCGCCCGCACTCCTATCTCCGCAACGTCTAGACCCCAGAGAGGCAAGCCTCATGTGTTATTTGAGAGCGTACGTGACAATGAAGTAGCGGTACCCTATTGTTAAGTGTGTGTTTTTCTTTGAAATTAGTGGGAAATCCGTGCATTAGGTTATTCGCTTTATTTGTAACAATTCAGACATGGACTGTTAGTTGCGTAAAACGAGACTGACATCATCCGGTTGAAAATTGCGTTGAAATGATATGTGATGTAGGCCCCTTCGGGAACTTAACGAGTCTTTTGAACTCTTCAAAACGAAAACCGTTCTTATCTTGGACTTACGAAGAGAAGTGTGGATCCAAATACAAAAGATGTATACCTAATCTGGTTATTAACTTATTAATTATTTTGACGTCCGACTCGTTGGCTGAACGGTCAGCGTACTGGCCTTCGGTTCAGAGGGTCCCGGGTTCGATTCCCGGCCGGGTCGGGAATTTTAACCTTAATTGGTTAATTCCAATGGCACGGGGGCTGGGTGTATGTGTTGTTTTCATCATCATTTCATCCTCATCACGACGCGCAGGTCACCTACGGGTGTCAAATAGAAAGACCTGGCGAGCCGAACCCGTCCTGGGATATCCCGGCACTAAAAGCCATACGACATTTCAATTATTTTGACGGTAAAGTAGCGAGGAAATTTCAGTTTTCTTGGTATACACGATATTCGTGATTAACAGCCTGTTCCGAAACCAAGAACCTTTTTCGTTATACGTGTGTTTTGTTTGGTGGTGACACCTTAATTATGCAAATGGAAATACGGTTTGGCGATTTTGAAAGCATCTGTTTGTTGAGTTGTTAGATCCAAATCAGTTCATAGTTTCCCTGCTATTAAACTGAGCAGTCTTATGAACATTTATCCCTTTTTAATAGGGAAATATTGGAAAATGAATTGATTAACATTTATTCCGATATAGAAAAACATTTGTCCCCTGAAAAATGTTACATTATATTGTTCTCAATGACCTTGAACCAGTTTTATGAGGAAATGTCAAATTGATTAATTTAATATTGACATTTCCTGCACCGGGCAAGTTGGCCGTGCGGTTAGGCGCGCGCGGCTGTGAGCTTGCATCCGGGAGATAGTGGGTACGAATACCAATGTCGGCAGCCCTGAAGATGGTTTTCCGTGGTTTCCCATTTTCATGCCAAGCAAATGCTGGGGCTGTACCTTAATTAAGGCCACGGCCGCTCCCTTCCAACTCCTAGGCCTTTCCTATCCCATCGTCGCCATAAGACCTATCTGTGTCGGTGCGACGTAAAGCCGCTAGCAAAAAAACATTTCCTGTGGCCACGGCTTCCTCTGTAAGGAGTATGATCACTCTGAAGAGGATAAAAACAATTCTGCATAATTCAATGAACATTGAAAGACTCAGCAGTCTTAGTACCATTTCTATCGAGAAAATGCTTGTGAAGGAATTTATGAGTGATCAAGAATTGAAGGACCGTGTGATTGACCTTTTTACAACCAAGAAAACTCGACTTATGGAACTCCTCGACAAGAAACTTTAAGGTAATATTTCCTGCCTACCCATTAATTAACTAATAGCTTCGCCACTGCTAACACCACATTTCAAAAGATTCTATTCTCTTTATTTCTGAGCTAGTTAGCGTCCATGTTTCACCTCCATACAATGCCACGCTCCAGACGAAAGTCTCCAAAAATCTTTCAAATTCCTATATCAATGTGCGAAGTGAGAACATTTCTTTTCTTAATCTTACCTGTAGAAAAGTGAATTGTAAGTACGTATGCGGGGTTTTAATTTGTGACATGACAAACGATGAACTCTTCCCTGCTGAGCTTTCCAATTTACCGTACAAGTTACGGCAACTCATTCTACCTGCAACCATACGCTCCTGGAATTCCCTTCCGACTGTAATTAGAGACATACATAGTAGAAATGTATTTAAAAAGATATGTTGTAAATGGTACATAGACTTCAGAAAGTAGTATATAATGTAATGTTTCCTTATACAAACTCTCTTTCGTTTATAACTATTATTTAAGTTTAATTTCGGAGACACGATAATAGGCATGCCGTGTCAAGAAAATAAATTCTTTACGTTTCGCAGAGAACTTTGCTCTGCGTCATCAGAAGCCTATATCATGTCTATAAGTACGGGCTGTGAAAGCATCAATGGCAACTTTAATTTCATAATTAATTGTATGCAATTAAGAACCTTAAGACACTGTAGTTTGTATATAGCACATATAAAATGGTTTGGCATAACAGCAGGCGTCATAGCCTGAGCCATGTCATATCAAATAAGTCAATAAATAATAAAAATAACCAACAGCCTCCGTGGCTCAGGCGGTGGCAGCTCGCTGGCCTCTTACCGCTGGATACCGTTGTTCAAATCCCGGTCACTCCATGTGAGATTTGTGCTGGACAAAGCGGTGGCAAGACAGGTTTTCCTCGAGGTACTCCAGTTTTCCCTGTCACATTTCATTCCAGCAACACTCTCCACTAACATTTCATTTCATCTGTCAGTCATTTATCATTCTCCCACAGGAGTGCGACAGGCTTCGGCAACCGGCACATTTCCTACCCTCGCCGCTAGTCGAACGACTGGAAACAGGCTGTGAATTTTCAATAATAACCATTTACGCAGAGGGCCAACAACTTTGCTACCTACTGTGTAAAGGCTTCATAAATAAATATTTCCGGTTTTTAGCAGATGAAACATACACAGTAAAAACCTACCATATTAATGGCCGTCGTTTTGAAATGGTTAGTTGTTGAAAAAAGAGAACAGAATAGGCCTGTGCTTGAAGTGAAGCAACAATCAAATGCGATGAAAGTTCAGCTGTAACCAATGCCTATTGTAGAAATTTTACTGCCCATAGCGGTAATTATACGCGTTAATGAGCCTAGATACATATTGGTATAATAAGGAATACTCAACTACAGTATAAATAATTATTATTCTGTTCATTTCAGCTGTCCTTACATCTACTTAACCCTTGAGCAATGGCGCTTAGTGTCTCAGACCCATGGCTCTTCGCACTCTCGGGTTCCGTGATCAGAAATAAAATAGGCGCTCGGGTCTGTCAGACTTGGTGCCAGTATTCGTGTTACACATCTACATGCACGCACAACGTCTACGCGCATTAGGGTTTTAAATAGAGCTGTCGATTTAATCGATTAATCGAACCGATTAAAATTTTAGTCACTGCCTGCTCGATCTGCATCCAATGGCTGCTTATACTGCCTGCTCATTACAACATTTTAACATGGCACTAAATGAAATACTACTTTTACAAATACGCACGGTAGGTGGCAGCACCAAATGGCCCCAGTGCTGGTAGAATGAATTACCGGAAAATAGGCTAGTAGTGTACTTCTTTTCAATGAAAATGGTGTATTATACGGGAATGTATTTGTTAACGGATTACTTCTCCAAAAGATCACGAGTATGGACAGAGATCAGAATTAATATAGTCACCTTCACATAGTTTAGATATGCAGGAGCGATGAAGTATTTCACCGCTAATAAAGGAAAAGATTGCACGCAGAATGATCTGAAGAAAGTTTGCTCTCTTATTTGCTACGAAATGGCAGTTAAGCAGCGGCTGCTCTGTAATAAAGAAGAGAACAGATTCTATGAAGTTGCCGAAGCAAAGGGAGTCTATGCGGAAGAAATTGAAATAAACCCTCAATTCGCCAACAAATTGCTGTGCTTTGTAATTCATGGATTGACGAAGAAATTTACGATTCTGCCTCCTACTTCATGGTGAAGGCATTACACCTGGTTCAGCAGGTTTTGAAGATGATTCTATGTTGTTCGTCTTGTGACGGACAAGCACAGAACAAATACTCCCATGTTCAAAAACATCAGTGACTGAAAATTAAGTCGTATGTGGTTCATCCATACAACTCCATGCGACAGTTTATGCCAGTACGTTGAAGAGATACACGAAGCTTCAAAGCTCCAAATAAAAAAAAAAAGACCTGCCAAAGAAATATATCAGGCTATTTTTATCACTGTCCGACTCCTTGGCTGAATGGTCGACGTTGATGTCTTTGGTTCAGAGAGTCGCGGGTTCGATTCCCGTCCGACACGGAGATTTTAAACACATCTGATTAATTCTCCTGAGTAGTATAATAGGCGGATTCGGCGGCCACCACCACCACAGGCTCCCAGAGGCCTCCTCCACCACCACCACAGCCAGAGGCCTCCCAGAGGTCTCCTCCAACACCCGCGGGAAATTTGAATTTGTAAACAAAGCCACGTGCTTTTTGACAGCTATCATCGACAACAACGCATCGCTAACCTCAGTACTGCCATCTTGACGGGCCTAAACCTCAGTGGTACCAACTTAACCTAACTAGCGCGAGATAAACAAATCCACGTGCTTTTTTGACAGCTGTCATCCGCCATATTAAACTACAGAGCACCGTGCTGCCCTCTTTATCGCAGTAGCTGCAAATTCGTCACCTGTCATCGGCAGTGCTGCCATCTTGGCGGATCTAAACCTTAGTGGTACCAACTTAACCTAACTAGCGCGAGATAAACAAATCCACGTGCTTTTTGACAGCTGTCATCCGCCATCTTTAATCTATAGAGCACAGTGCTGCCCTCTTTAGCTACTTACCTTTGAAATGTGGTGGTGGATAATTTGAAAAATGCTTTTTGATAACAGCCATCTTTAATCGACAGAGCACCGTTCTGCACTCTGGTGACAGACAATTCCACGTGACAGCAGCCATCTTTAATCAAGAGAGCACAGGGCTGCACTCTATGTGGTGGCGGCAAATTTCACATGCTCTTGTTTGGAAACAAAGCCACGTGCTTTTTTGACAGCTACCATCCGCCATCTTTAATCAAGAGAGCATCGTGCTGCACTCTCTAGTTGAAATGTGGTGGCGGCAAATTCTACATTCTCTTGTGTGGAAACAAAACTATGCGCTTTCTTTGACAGCTATCATCCGCCATCTTTAATCCAGAGAGCACCGTGCTGCAGCTACCATCCGCCATCTTTAATCCAGAGAGCACCGTGCTGCACTCTCTAGTTGAAATGTGGTGGCGGCAAATTCTACATTCTCTTGTTTGGAAACAAACCTGGGCGCTTTTTTGACAGCTATCATCCGCCATCTTTAATCCAGAGAGAACAGTGCTGCACTCTTTAGTTGAAATCTGGTGGTGGCAAATTCTACGCGCTTTACAAACTCATGTGCTTTTCTGACAGCTGTCATCCGCCATCTTTAATCCAGAGAGAACAGTGCTGCACTCTATGTGGTGGCGGCAAATTCCACGTGCTCTTGTTTGGAAACAAATTCTACGTGCTCTTCAGCTGTCATCCACCATCTTTAATCAAGAGAGCACCGTGCTGCCCTCTTTGTGGTGGCGGATAATTTGAAATATTCTTTTTTGACAAGCAGCCATCTTTAATCCAGAGAGAACAGTGCTGCCCTCTTTAGCTACTTACCTTCGAGGCGGTTAATTTGAAAAATTCTATTTGACAAGCTGCCATCTTTAATGAAAAGAGCATCGTGCTGCTATCTTGCGGGTAATTTTTACGTCACAGCTGTCATCCACCATCTTGCATTGCTAACCTTAGTGCTGCCCTCTTTAGCTACTTACATTTGAAAAAATTTATTTGACAAGCTGTCATCCGCCATCTTGCATCGCAAACCTCAGTGCTGCACTCTTTAGTTGAAATGTGGTGGCGGATAATTTGAAAAAATCTTTTTGACAAGCAGCCATCTTTAATCCAGAGAGAACAGTGCTGCCATCTTTAGTTACTGCCATCTTACATCGCTTACCTCGGTGCTGCACTCTTTAGTTGAAATGTGGTGGCGGTAAATTCGAACAAGTTTAATCATGCATCGGGAAAGCTAGAGTAAGCACGTGCTGCAGTGATGACGTCATCATGCATGTTTAAACCCGTTCGTTGACTAAAAGCTTTAGTCTTCGAGAAACAGTGATAGAGTGTAGAGTGCAAACATGACGAAAACATTAATAGTTGATGTGCAAGGCTTTAAAGTAAACGGAAACAAATTTGTGTTTAAAGAGGTGGCTGTGTTAGATTGCAGTGTGTTGTGGGCGCCAAAACTTGTTAGTTTAGTATTTAGTCCACCGTTCCCTTAATGTTTGCAAACAGATGAAGATAAAAAGCAGACTCAGTGGATTGAAAACAATTTAGGTTTGAAGTGGGAAGAAAAAGGAATACCTTATCGTTTGTTACCTTTAATGATGAATGCACATTTGTCAAGAGCAGATCTTGTTCTTTTAAAGGGTTGTGAAAAGAAAGAATGGTTGCGTGATTTTCTACCATCATCGTGTGAAATTATCGACATGCATGAATTAGGGTGCCCATCATTTAAAACTCTCCCGAAAGAGCATAGTAGAGAAACAAGTAAACAGTCTTTACAACATGTATGACCGGGCGAGTTGGCCGTGCGCGTAGAGGCGCGCGGCTGTGAGCTTGCATCCGGGAGATAGTAGGTTCGAATCCCACTATCGGCAGCCCTGAAGATGGTTTTCCGTGGTTTCCCATTTTCACACCAGGCAAATGCTGGGGCTGTACCTTAATTAAGGCCACGGCCGCTTCCTTCCAACTCCTAGGCCTTTCCTATCCCATCGTCGCCATAAGACCTATCTGTGTCGGTGCGACGTAAAGCCCTTAGCAAAAAAAAAACAACATGTATGCATGCTCTTTGATTGGTTGTGTCGCAGTGCATGCCGGGAAGTGAGCAACATATGTAAACTGCAGTGTCGAAATAACCTTAGTGTAAAAGAAACATTTGTAGAGTAAAGATATCATGTCATTTCTAACAGATACTAAGTGTAACGCAGTTGAAAAGGCGATCGTAAAGTTTTATGCATGCAAAAAGAAACTAAACACTTTTACTGAAGAAGAGTTAAATGCATTACCAAAGGCATTTTTGGTTAATGTAGCTGCGAATGCTGTAAAGAAGATTTGGGATAAGGTGCCTCGTGAGTGGACTCAAGATCCTGTTTTGTCAGAGCTTCAAACGTGTAGTTTACATCATGAACACGTGAGTTTAGGTAGAAGACCTTCTGTGAGACAGTGCCGTACATGTAAACTAATTAAACTGTATCACGGACCTAAAACTAACGAGTTGTCTTCGCTTATAAACACTTATCATGGCTGTGGAGAGAGTAAACAAGGAAAAGGTGAAGAAACGTGCTGGGAGAAAGATGAGGAAGCATGTTGGGCGTGGACTCATCAATAGAGTGATTGATCTTCTTTTCTTCGTGCTTCATCTCCCCTGCGGTCCTTGAACACGTTCGCCTGACACGTAGTTACATGCTGCCTGCATAGAGTATGTCGTGTAGCTGTTAAGATCTGCTTCGTAAAGTTATGCTGTGTGTGTGTGTTATTACCTAGTGCTTTAGCTGCTCAGAAAAATATAGCAGCAGTTGTCGTTGTTGGTGTAATAAAACGAAAACTGAGTGACAAAGACCGTAAAATAAACAAAGGATAAAAATGTATATATACATATTCTAAAATAAATATGAATTGTCAAAACATATTACAGGTGTTGTTTAATCCTACAGCATGTCCTAGTGACTTAGGAGAAAGGAAACGTAGAGGATTAAAAGAAAACACACATAAGATTTAAAGTACATCCTCTTTATTAATCCATGAAAGCTGTTATTAAAACCAAGCCATTTAACATACAGTTTATTGCCACGACGTCGAATAACACGTTCAACTAAATAGTGATCAGGATATTTTGTTTTCTGCAGTTCTTCGATGTAGAATCCTCCTTCAATAGGCTGTCCTCTGAGATCGCGAAGTAAATACGTAACTGGATTAGTAAGCTTAACACTTCTGATTTGAAAAATTTCAGTGCTCCAGTTAGGTGTGTATCCTTTTACAAAGATAGACTTGTGTTTGCTGATGCGAACAAAATCACCTTCTTTAAAGCGATGACGACGTGGATCAGCTGTTTTAATTACAAGATGAATAGCATTTATACGAGGTGTATTCTTTGTAACAAGACGTGGCTTTGTTCCGATAGTGCGATGAGGTGTATCGTTGTAGGTAGATAAAAGTCTAGGTAGCAGATCAATCCAACGATATGAACCTTGCGCTGTAAATTCTCGCCACATCATTGTTTTGAGTGTACGATTAAAGCGTTCTACAACACTTGCCTTGAGATTGTTGAACGTAGAGTAGTGTTGAATGTCAAGTAACTTGAGGTAAGAAGAAAAATCCCTGTTGTAAAACTCTTTACCTTGATCAGTTTAAAGAAACCTTGGGCAGCGTTTCGATTCTTCAACAAAATGTTTAAATGCTTCTTTAACTTGAGCTGCTGTTTTAGAACGCACGGGTTGTGCAAAAGCAAACTTAGAGTACACATCGATAACAGTAAGTAGATACTTATACCCGTTATTACTAGAGGCATATGGAATCATTTCTACTAAGTCTGCTTGCCAGAGATCATCTTTTCCTCGTGTAATAACGCGTCTGCGACAGTAGGTGCGACGTGCTGGTTTATGTAACTCATGTGCGATGTTTACTTTTACAGGTGAGATCTTCTCTTGACGAGCAATTACAAAATAATACCGGCATAACGTAGTTCTCTTTCTATTTCTAGAATTTCTGATCCGTGACCAGTGTGACCAGCCTCTTGCGATGCTCTTAAAAGTTGAATCGTTCAACGAGTAAGTTTGGGTCATTCCAGTATCTTACATCCACATACAGCAACAAAGGCTTGTAGATAACATCAAGACTACGTGCAGTCGGAAACAGCTTAGAAATAAACTCACGATACTTGTAACTCTTATTCGCATTTACAGCTTCTGTTCTCTTGTAATTACGTCGTGTTGCATCAGTAGCAAAAAGTATTGCTTTATATGTTTTAAGATCATCTTGTAAAATAATATAATTATTATATCCTTGTCAGGTATTCGTGAGAAAAGAAGTTCTAAAAGTCCTTTCGTAGGTTTATAGGTAACACCTTTTACAATGAGTTTGTTGTTATTAATCTTAACATTCGAATTTCCTATCCGGAAACAGTCATCTTCGTAGCGAATACCGTAGGTAGTGTCAGTTTGTCCTGTAAAATGTTTTTCTATATAAGGCGCAAAGAGAGATCCATAGGTATCTTGAATAAAAGTTCTAAACTGATTGCGATACTCTGGTGTAATCATAACCTCAGACAAAGATGGTAGATTTTGCGTCGATGTAGTAGGTGTTTCTGCAATAACATCTGTAGTTAAAAACTCAACACGCTTAGATGGTGATGTATCATTAAGTTATTCTTCTTCTTCTTCCTTATCTTCCCCTTCCTCTTCTTGATCTACATCCTGCTTCTTCTCTTCCTTATCTTGTTCATGCTTTTCTTCTTCATGCTTCTCTTTATGATATGATGTTTGCATAGAAGCAAAACTTGAAGTAGACTGCGGTAATGAAGTAGAATTAAAAATTTCTTTGAGTGGTGTACTTAGTTGTGTTTTTAAAAATAAATCCGTGTCTGCTTGAATACGTTTAAGCTCTTTAAATTTCCGTCGAATATTGTTTCGAGCTTGGATGATATGTTTTGTGATCTCCTTGCTAGATGTTAACATGATGATGGTTTTTAATCAAGTAGTTACTGTAATTCTGTGTTAATGCATATAAAATGATCGAAACCCATGCGATATCGTCCATGCTGTACATCACTTTCTTTATCAATAACTAAAAAACTGTAACGGTGCAATGACCAACATTTGGCACACATACGTTTAAAGTCATCGAATGTCATATCAGTGTTAACATGATCGTTATACACATGTCGCATGTTGCGCTCATCTTGCCGAAAAAGCACAATAACATTTGCGTTGTCGCGTATCAACTGCTTAGGCACACGAGAATAGGTTTGACACAAATAGATGCAATCAACATATTTATGCCGGCCCATACTAAAGAATGCACGAATAACGTTTTGCTGTTCTGTTGCGACATCATCAAAGATCATAAGAGAATTAGGAAGCACATCGTCTGGAGATGGTACTTGCTCATGCGAATTAAATTTAAAATATCTTATTCCATCTTTAACTAGATCGTGCATTACAGTTTGTAGAATAGTATATAGCGGCTGATAGAGTGACTTTGCGAAAACGTAAATATTCTCGAAGCGTACACCATTTACAGAAGTAATAAGTGTGAGTAAAAGATTTGTTTTCCCGCATCCCGACGGGCCTGATATAATACATCGAACAGTAAAAGGAAACAACGTTCCATGACGTTTTCTTGTAGTTGTACTAGAACTAGGTATGAGATGTGGTACAATGTCGGTAACAGGTAGCGTGTCTTGCTGCTTTATAATCTTCATGATAACTGAATCATAAAGTACGTAATAGTAATATATATATTAAACGAAACAAGAGGCAACGGTTAGTTTATGATTTGCTCTTGACTAGTAAAGTCGTGTCCAGCATGGTGAAACAACGATATCCAAACGACATGAAGAAGAAGAAGAAGAAAGTAAAAACTGTTGGATGGAAAGATGTTATAAAGGCTGCGCAAAAAGCTATTCGAGGGGAATACAATCCTCGTGTAGCTATTACTAAGGCGTTACGCGCAGCAAGAGCGAGAATTTCTCCAAAGTGCAGAGCAATATTTAGTAAACGTGCACGAATTATTCCTGTACCAAAACGAGGAGGATTTCTTCCTGCGCTGTTTGCTGGCTTAGCAGCTTTAGGGTCATTGCTAGGTGGTGCTAGTGCTGTAGCGAGAACTGTCAAAGCTGTAGAAGAAGCGAAACAACAGTTGAAAGAGAGTGAACGTCATAACAAGACGATGGAGGCAATTGCGTTACGAGGCAAAGGTGTGAACATGAAGCTAGCGCCATACAAGAAAGGGCTTGGTATCTACATTTCTCCAAAAAACGTCTACTGAATGCACTGCCATATCGAGCTCTAACGCATGATGAAGTTTTTACGTTTGCTAAACAACTAGGAATTCATTATTTTCGAGGAGTGTATATGCGCGATCAACTACCAGCGCGCCCACGTGAACGTGAAAGTGCCGTAATTAACTTGGACGACAGTCGTGGACCTGGAACTCATTACGTTGCTTATGTAAAACGTAAATCTAAAGTATGGTATTTTGATAGCTATGGAGACTTACCTCCTCCTTTTGAGCTCATACGTTATTTCGGAAGCAGTGCAGACATTGTTTACAATAAAAACCGTGTGCAAAACTTTAATACACGCATGTGCGGACGATTATGTCTTATGTTCTTATATCAAACCCAGACAGTAGAGAAAGTGCATTAGTGTCTACGTGATGACGAACAGTGAAAGAACGTTTGCTGTACGTGGAGAAGGACCTGAAACAACCGTCTATTTTAATCCACCAATCGAACTTAGCTATCAGCCGCATAGTCTTGGACTAGTATCGTTTGAAATCTACAATAAAATCTATAATGTGCGTGATGGTTTAAACAAGTTCTATTACGATGAGTATGTGCTAACACTACCCTCAGGTAGTTATACCGTAGACGATATTCACGACTATATTGAAAGTACGTTAATTGATCAGTTTGGGGAAGATAGTTTTAGTAATCATAATTACAAGTTCTCAATCACTATAAGCAACATTACACATAAATGTGTTATTGAATCATCATTTAAGATTGACTTCAAATCACAACCTGATTCGATTGGACCACTGCTTGGATTTTCATCGAGGGAGCTCCTACCGAATGTACGTTACGAGTCTGATCAACCTATAAAACTCTTCGATGATTATAATGTGAACATTACTTGTAATATTATTACAGACTTAAATAGTAATCTACAACCTTCGCACGTCCTGCACGACTTTATTGTTACAGAGGAACGTGGATATACTATTTGTGAGAAACCAGCAGTAGTTCTTTATCATCCTGTGTCTGTAAAACACATTAGCAACATTACTCTTAGACTTGTAAATAAACATAATCAGCTTGTTCATTTAGATCAGCACGCGTACGTAGCTTACAAACTACATCTTAAACCAGTATGAAAACAATCTATAAAACACGGTGTACATTCCGAAGACATACTAAATGTGTGCAGAGACTCATCGAGTTAACAGATACCCATAAGCAGATACTCCAAGATTTAGGATATACACTACTACAACAGAATGGAAGAAATGCTAGACATTACGAATACAGTAGAAAGTCGTGAAGGTGTAGTGAGCTTCATTCCTATCAACCTTTTACGTTTTGATTAAATAACAATGATGAAATTCATTTTATTATTAATCAGCAAGATGTATACACCTTACCACACGAAAGCTACCTCTATATTGAAGGACGACTAGAAAAGTCTGATGGAAGTGGACCAAGCACTTCACAACTAAACAACCATGCTCTAGCTTTTCTCTTTTCTGAAGCGCGATATGAAGTAAATAATGTTGAAATAGATCGAACGAAGAATGTTGGTATTACAAGTGCAATGAAACTCTACCCTTCTTTCTGTGATGAAGAAAGTAATCTTTTGCGGATGGCTGGATGGTGTCCAAAAGCTACTAACAACTGGATGATTAATGAGGATGGAACTTTTACGGGTATGTTATCACTGAAACATATTTTTGTATTCGCAGAAGACTTTACACGTATTATAATCAACGCAAAACAAGAGCTTATTCTAATCCGTGATCGAAGTGATTACAATTCTCTTAAAGCAGTAGAAACACCAGTAGAATCGAAAATAACACTGCATCGTATACTGTGGCGGATTCCACATGTAACCTTATCTGATCGTGAAAAACTTCGATTGCTCAATATTGTAGAAAATGATACACCATTACCTATACCTTTTAGAAGTTGGGAACTGCATGAATATCCTGTGTTACCACCTACAAACAAGCATAGCTGGGCTGTTAAAACATCACGTTTTACTGAGAAGACCTTGTACATTATTTTTGGATTTAAAACTGATCGTAAATTCAATCACGAAAAAGATAGCTCACTGTTTGATCACTGTAAATTAAGACACGTTAGACTATATCTCAACGGAATTACGTATCCCTACGAAAACATAGACATTAACTTTGAGAAAAGTAAGTTTGGGATGCTCTATGATATGTTTTGTAAATTTCAATCATCGTATTATCAGAAAGAAGATCGTCCGCTATTTACACCTCAAGAATTTAAAAATAAAGCACCGATTGTAGTTATAGACTGCTCTTATCATGAAGAATCTATAAAAGAATCTCTAGTTGATATTCGTTTAGAATTTGAAACATCTGAAAACATTCCTGCTAACACAGCAGCCTATTGTCTTATTATTCATATGAGTGATGTTACTTACCATCCGCTAACGAATATTGTTACGAGACTATAAATAAGAATAGATCTTTATCATTTTCATTAGTGTGTGCTTCGACATCGTACGCTATGGAACAAAACTGTAAATGTGCATGCTGTTTACATGCTCATACGCAACATCTTATTTATCTTACACGAGTGAGTGAGGCTATTAAGATGTTCTATAAACATAGATCGTCGATGCCGAAACATCTTATTCAATACTTACTACCAGGATTTTTATATACGTACGCTGCCTCTTACGTACATAATTTTGGGACATCCTTTCTCTACACAGTAAGATGTCGATCGAAGTAGCTTTATGCAGAACTTGTGAACGACATTACAAGCATCGAGGAGAAAATGGTGATGATGATTGGGATGGACCAAATCCGAGGATTGAACACTGTACACAGTGTATGAATGAACTTTCTCTAGTACCTCATGATGATGATGATGATGATTCCGAAAAGGAATAACAACAAGGTAAGAAGTATATGATCTTCTCTGTAAAGCATAACATACTTAGTATAATATATTTCTAAAGGTTTTGTTTAATTTGAATGTTGCAGGAGGCATTTCAGAAGCATACGTTGTTAAGAAGCACACCAACCTTGTCAGCAGCAAAAACGAACACTGTTGTAGTACATTTGTAAATAAATATTTGATCGCATTCAAAAATGTTGTACTTATTGCATTGCTTTACACCGACTTACTCTTAAGAAAAACGATCAGGTCTAAACATGCCCAATGACGTCATCACTGCAGCACGTGCTTACTCTAGCTTTCCCGATGCATGTTTAAACTTGTTCGAATTTACCACCACTACATTCCTTTACACCGACTTACTCTTAAGAAAACGGACAAGTCTAAACATGCATGATGACGTCATCACTGCAGCACGTGCTTACTCTAGCTTTCCCGATGCATGATTAAACTTGTTCGAATTTACCGCCACCACATTTCAACTAAAGAGTGCAGCACCGAGGTAAGCGATGTAAGATGGCAGTAGCTAAAGATGGCAGCACTGTTCTCTCTGGATTAAAGATGGCTGCTTGTCAAAAAGATTTCTTCAAATTATCTACCACCACATTTCAATTAAAGAGTGCAGCACTGAGGTTTGCGATGCAAGATGGCGGATGACAGCTTGTCAAATAAATTTTTTCAAAGGTAAGTAGTCAAAGAGGGCAGCACTAAGGTTAGCAATGCAAGATGGTGGATGACAGCTGTGACGTAAAAATTACCCGCAAGATAGCAGCACGATGCTCTTTTCATTAAAGATGGCAGCTTGTCAAATAGTATTTTTCAAATTAACCGCCTCGAAGGTAAGTAGCTAAAGAGGGCAGCACTGTTCTCTCTGGATTAAAGATGGCTGCTTGTCAAAAAAGAATATTTCAAATTATCCGCCACCATAAAGAGGGCAGCACGATGCTCTCTTGATTAAAGATGGTGGATGACAGCTGAAGAGCACGTAGAATTTGTTTCCAAACAAGAGCACGTGGAATTTGCCGCCAACACATAGAGTGCAGCACTGTTCTCTCTGGATTAAAGATGGCGGATGACAGCTGTCAGAAAAGCACATGAGTTTGTAGAGTGCGTAGAATTTGCCACCACCACATTTCAACTAAAGAGTGCAGCACTGTTCTCTCTGGATTAAAGATGGCGGATGATAGCTGTCAAAAAAGCGCATAGGTTTGTTTCCACACAAGAGAATGTAGAATTTGCCGCCACCACATTTCAACTAGAGAGTGCAGCACGGTGCTCTCTTGATTAAAGATGGGGGATGGTAGCTGTCAAAAAAGCACGTGGCTTTTTTTCCAAACAAGAGCATGCGAAATTTGCCGCCACCACATAGAGTGCAGCCCTGTGCTCTCTTGATTAAAGATGGCTGCTGTCACGTGGAATTGTCTGTCACCAGAGTGCAGCACGGTGCTCTGTCGATTAAAGATGGCTGCTATCAAAAAGCATTTTTCAAATTATCCACCACCACATTTCAAAGGTAAGTAGCTGAAAAGGGCAGCATTGTCCTCTATAGATTAAAGATGGCGGATGACAGTTGTCAAAAAGCACGTGGATTTGTTTATCTCGTGCTAGTTAGGTTAAGTTGGTACCACTAAGGTTTAGATCCGCCAAGATGGCAGCACTGCCGATGACAGGTGACGAATTTGCAGCTACTGCGATAAAGAGGGCAGCGCGGTGCCCTGTAGTTTAAAGATGGCGGATGACAGCTGTCAAAAAAGCACGTGGATTTGTTAATCTCACGCTAGTTAGGTTAAGTTGGTACTACTGAGGTTTAGGCCTGTCAAGATGGCAGTACTGAGGTTAGCGATGCTTTGTTGTCTGTCAAAAAGCACGTGGCTGTCAAAAAAACACGTGGATTTGTTTATCTCGCGCTAGTTAGGTTAAGTTGGTACCACTGAGGTTTAGGCCCGTCAAGATGGCAGTACTGAGGTTAGCGATGCGTTGTTGTCGATGATAGCTGTCAAAAAGCACGTGGCTTTGTTTACAAATTCAAATTTCCCGCGGGTGTTGGAGGAGACCTCTGGGAGGCCTCTGGCTGTGGTGGTGGTGGAGGAGGCCTCTGGCTGTGGTGGTGGTGGAGGAGGCATCTGGCTGTGGTGGTGGTGGAGGAGGCCTCTGGGAGCCTGTGGTGGTGGTGGCCGCCGAATCCGCCTATTATACTACTCTCCTGGCTCGGGGGCTGGGTGTTTGTGTCTATCCCAACATACTTCTCTTCAAATCCAGAAGAAAACACCACACTGACAACCACCACAGAAACACGCAATAGTAAATGAACATGCCTCCACATAGGGTTGGCGTCAGGAATGGCATCCGGCCGTAAAACAGGAGACAATCTACATATGAGTGACGCAGTTCGCACCCCGCAGGTGTGGGAAAAGCGGTGGAGAAAGATTATCTACTTCCTCTTTCATTGTTCATCTTCAGGGGCGGTTTCTCCGAGCATGCTACGCAATATTTTTCTAAAGCAGGCGAGTTAAAAAAATTACAATATGTACCGTATCTGCAATAGATCTGCATTATACAAATCGCGTGCTGCATTTATCTTGGCGAGTCCAGCGAGGCTAGCTCATATCTTAGGAGCTTCAGTAGCGCTGTCGACACAGCGAGAAATGTATGCGCGCGCAGGTTTCTTCTCTCCAAGGCCGGTTGCAAGCTGTCACGTTTGTAATGTGTGGTTGGAAGCTCTGGTCTGAGAGCTACAGATCTAGTGTGTTGTGTTAGTGAGTAGTGTACTGTAAGTTCCTGATCATCTATTCTGAATGATTTGACGTGCTGCAATGGGTTCCGAACAGTGCATTATTGACAGCTTGTTATCAAATCTATTTTCTCAGAGGACTATCCAAGAGAAAAGAGACATTATTAAGAATGGTAGGCCCTGTCCGGCGCTGCCAGATTTAAAGACACAGCACAGGGAGAAAAACAGAGAATATGTACGTTCGTTCTCTGTATCTCAGCTATGTTGTCGATTGAAAAAGGATTGCTTGCAAAAATTAGATTCCAGTCCTCTTTCTATGATGAAGTTATTGATGGTTTTGTAAAGAGAAGCCGCAGAGTAGAGTTTGTTTTCAAGTAGGAAGATCTAATAAATAGTTGCAGTTTTTCTGTGTACATAGTTTGACGTTTACTTCTTTAAATTATATAATCACTGGTTTGTCATGATTTGTTAATAATTATAAAATTTGTCTGATTGTTATTCTTTTGGCCATTATTGAAGGTGTGACGTAACCAGTTTGAATGCATGATTAAAATGTTCATGTGATTTAGCGATTTTTGGGTTTATGAATTTTATTCATTCAGAACTATGCATGTCCCACCCCACCAACTTTCACGAATGGAAGAGCAAGCCTGACTTTCATGACCAGCATTCGCCCCTGTTCATCTTCTACAGAATGTTGTGACACAATTTGTTGGCGAATTTAGGGATTATTCCAATTTCTTCTTCATAGACTCCCTTTGCTTCGGCAACTTCATAGAATCTGTCCCCTTCTTTATTACAGAGCAGCCGCTGTTTAACTGCCATTTTGTCGCAAATAAGAGAGCAAACATCCTTCAGATCATTCTGCTTGCAGGGGATCCATTCGAAGCCATATTTGCGGCTATAAGAATAGACATGACTGATTCACGGGCTGTTCAGAATTCCGTGAAGAGAATGCTGAAATCCGGTATTTTTTATGTCCAGCAATATACACAAGCATTTTACACCATTTAGCCGTCGAGCCAGACATAATTAAAGTGATGCCGTAAAATAGAGTTTGTTTGTACTATAACTTTCAAGTACTGTTAAAAGCCCGTGGATACATATGATTCAGTTATGAGCTCCACATGCTATTCTCGATATCTCGAAATTTCGATAACTCGAGATAAAATTTATCTCCCGGGGTGATTCGAGATATTGAGGTTCCACTGTAGTTGCGGAGTCTGGTTAGTGAACCTCGTATTGCGGCGATAGCGAAGTCCTGAAGTCGTATCCGGTTGAGGCCAAGAGACTCGTGGCAAAACTTGTGTATTGTATTGTTGTTTGCCATTTGGTGTGCAAGCCTCGGCCTCGGCTGACTGGTCATTAAAGAAAGCTGATGTTCATATCTTTCCTTCAGAAATGTAAAAGCTTTCTGGTAAAACGAGGTTTATGACCATTGCTTTTACATAGGCTACTATTGGAAAGGAAATGCCCGGTAGGCTATTGCAGTATATAGTGGATCTTTACAAAACAGAGTCCGGCGAAATAATGGATAGATGTGGGGAAGGTACACTAGTGTCCAAAAGTTAAGCATAAGTTACGAGTAAGCAGGGCAACAGGAAATCGCACGACCTATGCACCTACCAACCTTACGTGTTTGCTCTGTATAGGAAAGGAGTGCTCCCTGCTTTGACTAGCGGCGTAACTACAAGCTAAACACAGCCAGTGCCTGCGCCCCATATTCCCTCAGTCGTGTTTGCCCTGTTATAGTGTGCGGAGTGTAGCCTCGTGGTGAACGTGACAACATAATGGCACAACGACGCCATTTGGACCCCGTTTTGCAGGGTAGAATACTCGGCCGCTTGGAAGCAGGCCAGACACAGACAGAAGTCGCCGTATCTTTGAATGTGCAACAAAGTGTCATTTCCAGGCTTAGGAGACGATTTCGAGACACAGGAGATGTTAGTCGTAGGCCAGTACCAGGTCGACCAAGGGTAACCACCCCACTGCAGGACCGATATCTGACCTTAACCGCCCAACGAAATCGGAGGGCACCTGCAAGACAATTGTCGCCGGAGCTTGCAGTCGTCTCAGGGGCTGCCGTTTCCCGCATATTGTGTACCGGAGGCTCAGAACAGCAGGGCTGTTTGCTCGACGTCCAGCGGTGTGCGCCCCGCGTACTCCAGCACAGGGACGGGCCCGTTTACTGTCGAGCCGTCAACATCGAAACTGGGCCATGAATGAATGGAGGCATGTGCTCTTCACAGATGAATGCCGCTTCAGTTTGCAGAACGATTCCCGTGGCACATTAATCTGGTGGGAACCGGGTAGCAGATACGACCACAGGAACATCGTGGAACGGGTTCAGTATGGTGGTGGCGTCATGGTGTGGAGCGGCATCATGTTGAATGGCCGTACGGACCTGCACATCTTCATGGGTGGTCCGAGCAACACTGTTAACGCTCGGAGATAAAGGGATGAGGTACTGAGACCACATGTTCGACTCTTCAGAGGTGCGGTTTGTCCAGGCTTCCTCTTAATGGACGATAATGCACGACCGCACCGCGTTGCTCTGGTGGATGCATTTCTGGCTGGGGAAGACATTCATCACATGGACTGGCCAGCGAGATCTGCGGATCTGAATCCTATAGAACATGCCTGTAATGCATTCGGGAGGCGAATTGCATCCCGTCAGCCACCACAAAGGACCCTCTAAGACCTTTGCATTGCCCTTTCGAAAGAATGGGATCGACTGCCACAAGAGCTCTTGGACCACGTCGCTGCGGAGCATGTGCGGCCGTTAGGGGTAACCATACACCCTATTAACAGCATATTTTGTTATGGAAGACATTGCCAAGTTTTGTTAGTTGTTGTCAATGGTGTGCCTTAGCTATCAGAACCTTCCTGACACTGTTTTTTTGGACAAGTTGTGTGACATATGGTGTGTGATTCAGCTTCCGTTTGTTCAGCAATCCACCTGACATGCCTATCAGGAGGTATGGCCTCGTTTAGTGATTATGCTTAACTTTTGGACACTAGTGTACTTGAAGAGACTGTCCAAGTAATGTGCAAATGGACGGATACCAATTGCTGAGAAAACACAGTACAAAGTATGACAACTTAACCCTCAGTTCGTGTGTGATTGTTATTCAGAATTTGCAGTGTTTGGGAACTACAGTTACAAACATGGCTTTTGAATCGATGCAAGGAAATCTTGTTGAAATTTCCGGATTTAAGCAAAACCCACTTCCCACTTCTCCTCCAGGTAAATGCTGGGATGGTACCTAGCTAAAGCCACGGCGGCCTCCTTCCCTCTTCCGTGTCTATCCCTTCCACCCCTCCCATCCCTCTAACAAGGCCCCTGTTGAGCACAGAAGGTGGGGTACTGGTCCTCTTCCCCAATTTTCCTCCCGGCCAAAAGTCTCACACTCCAGCACACTGCCCTTGAGGCGGTAGAGGTGACTGGAGTAGTAGTCTGGCCAGGGATTGTTTTAACATTACACAGTCCAAGACCAACTAAAATTTTGAGACCACAAAACAGAAAAAAAACATGGCAGCGAGTGACCTAATATTGTTTGTGGGAATTTTATAGTACGAAAGTGTTAACAGATGGTTTTCAAAAAACTAATATTTGAACCGTAAAAAAGCAATGGTAATTTTTTCATGCACTTTACTTAGGTGAGCGGATTTTAAAATAATTACACCAAACATCAAGTTGCCAATACTTAACAAACTTCACTTCGTTTAAAACATGAATACGGTCTAAAGAAAAAAATCCGACACGAAACCAAACACAAAAATAATCAGTTTATGAACACTGTAACAGCACACCAAAACCAACACTGCACACATCCAACGAACAATTTAAAATGTTGTCACCAGAAAATCAACATTAGTTAATGGAACAAATAAAGTTTTTATGTTGATAATGAGGTTACTTGCTGCAAATCTTTCCTTAATGTGTTGTTTCCGCCCACGATTCTTTTAACGTTGAAAACATTTCTGAACAGACAAAGTAGGGGTCCCCATATTACGAGAAACCTAAAATTAAGCAATTCCTGAATTGTACCAAAAGTTAAAGGACCAGGAAAGATTTCAAATTGTGAGTTTTGGACAGCTCTATTAAAATAAAAATCAATTTTCGAAAATCACACCCGGCCTGATGCAGCTGCGAAAAAAACACTCTAAAATCGCTCGTATCTTTACTCGTTTTCTTTGTGACTCAAATCCGAGCCAAATTAACGTATTTACATAATTCTTTCTGTAACGTGTTCCTTGGTTCAATGCTCTCAGGCGTTTTATGTGTTTTGAAAAATGTCCACACCGAGTGCAGTTATAAGGGCTTCAGTGAAACTCGCATTAGCGCTCGTAGTGGTACAGAAAAAGGCAAACTGCTAATCCAATCGACCGGATAACGCTGATTAAGAAAAGGATTGTAATTTTTAGGAATAAATAAGGAATATATTCTCATATTTTATTATACTTTATTTACCTAAAATTCGTACATCTTATCCCAGGGATGTTTTCAACAATGAGTTGCCTGCCTGCAGGGCTACAACTATGGATACGGTATTTTTGGAGATTTTCTTTTGAGACCTTCGTATAATTGTTGGTAAAAATATTAGCCAGAATTTTTAAACCCTTCTTTATCATTTTTGTCATAGAAACAGCTTACACACATCACTTCAGTTATTAAAGCTACTACTGTATTAAGGCTTACTTCAGAAAGTTCAATTCACTTCTCTCTTCATAACTACTAAGATGACTTTTACCACAGTTTCAAATTTTCTTCATGCTACCGTAATATACGTATGCTACTCTTATGTGTGATCGGGGATGAGGTGAAATGATATGTTTTACGGCCGGATGCCCTTCCTGACGCCATCCTAATTTGAGGAGATAATGAAGATGAAATGAATGGTGGTGAATTGAGTGGGGGGGGGGGGGTAAGGAGGTGCAAGGTGGCCTATGAACAGACACTGTCCCGGCATTCCCCTAGAATGGGGAATCACAGGAAACCATTCCGAGAACAGCCCACGGCGAGGACTCGAGCACACTCACTCCATAGCCGTGCTCATTCTTCATATTCTAATATCAGCGTCAATATTTCTGCTAGTAAAGCAATATTTGTAAATACTATTGCACTTCTAGGACACTCGTTACTTTACCGTACGTCTTGAGAAAAATTAACATCGTCCACAATCACGTTGATCGCCAGTGTCTGTCTCATCTTCTTCACATCACTTTCTTCGTCTCTCTGTGGCAATTACTCTTCACGGTCTTTTGGCTACTTTCTTCCTTGCGGTAAATTAATATAGTTATGCGAAGGCTGAATGTCGACTATGTTGACAATTTAAAATATTTCTTAGGAATGGGAATTGGTTCACTATTTTCAACGGGAATATTATCTTTGCGAACAATAAGCTTACAGATGCACAGAACATTTTTTATCATTTACAGTAAAATTTTCGCGATGAGTCCGGCTCGATGGCTAAATGGTTAGCTTACTGGCCTTTGGTCACAGGGGTCCCGAGTTCGATTCCCGGCAGGGTCGGGAATTTTAATCATAATTGGTTAATTCCGCTGGCTCGGGGCTGGGTGTATGTGTCATCTTCATCATCTTTTCATCCGCATCACGACGCGCAGGTCGCCTTTGGGAGTCAAATCGAAAGACCTGCATCTGGCGAACCGAACTTGTCCTCGGACACTCCCGGCACTAAAAGCCATTCGTGTCGGCAGCCCTGAAAATGGTTTTCCGTGGTTTCCCATTTTCACACCAGGCAAATACTGAGGCTGTACCTTAATTAAGGCCACGGCCACTTCCTTCCCACTCCTAGCCCTTTCCTGTCCCATCGTCGCCGTAAGACCTATCTGTGTCGGTGTAACGTAAGACAACTAGCAAAAAAAAAGCCATTCGTTCTTTTCTCGCGATCAATGCACCGAATTTCTCTCGAAGACCCGATACTTCGATGAGGACAGAAATTGCCGATCTTGTACTTACGGAGAGGTACTGTACACGATCGATCCATAATATACGTACACTACAGTACATTATATAACAAAATCATTCAAACGCAATGATAAACAGACAACCTGTACGGCACTACGTGCAAACACGAAATAATTAAACTACAAGTAGTGTAAGCTTCCACGTAAAAGCACCTAGCGATTCAAATACGTCTTTATCAGTATTGAAAATCACAAGCAGATTCGAAATAATACGCTCATGTTCATAAAAAAGGAACACCTTGAAAGAGTAGAGATAGGAAGTTCATATTCACAGGACATGTTCATTAGAATGTTCTGCAGAAACGATTAGCATTTCAGTCACCGAGGTTCAGCATGTGTCCTGTTGCCTGGTAGACACTGGATCCTCCATAGGCACTGATAACTTGTTCCATGCGTGATGACATCGACGCGTATAAGCGTGAATGGCGTCCTTGTGTATAGCCATCCATGCTGCATTCACCTGGTGCTACAGTTCAGTGGTTGGCATTGGGTCACACCGCCGCACCCGTCGTTTCACCATATCCCACACATTCTCGATTGGTGACAAGTCCGGTGATCGGGCGGACCTGGGCAACAGTCTGACATCCTGTGACAACAAGAAGGCACGTGTTCGTGCAGCAACATGTGGTCGCGCATTGTCCTGCTGAAATATGGCGTCCGGGCTGTCGTGTAGAAAGAGTATGGCTACGGGTGGCAGGATGTCATTCGCGTAGGTCAAACTGGTCACAGTGTCCTGGACACGTACCAACTGTGATTTGTGGTTGCACCCACTAGCACCGCACACCATAAGACCTTGAGTTGGCGCGGTATGTCTTGTGCTAATGCAGTCAATGGATGCTTCTCATTTTAATTATTTTTTCATCAACCTCAAATTTTCCAAAAATCGTTGGTTACCAAAAATGCAAAAAATGTGCACTTTTTCCAAAAAATATTACCCCAAGAAAATTTCATCCTTTTTAACTAATCATTATAACACTCGCCAACAAATAAAACTTCATTAACTTCAAATTCCATAAACTGAAAATGATAAGTAATCTCTTCTCAATTTTTGATCCTACATCCCCTGTCTGTGGCGAACTAAAAGGCGGCCATCATTTTCAAACAAACAGAATATGGATTCGTCCGAAAACACTACCTACTGTCATTCCTGTCCCCAGTGACGTCGTTCCATAAGTTGCACCATTGCAGTCTGGCATGTATATGCACATTAGTCACAGGTAGGCGAACAAGCAGACGACGCGCCGGTAACCCAGACCGTAATAAACGGCGACGGACTGTCATTCTGACAGTGTATGATGTGTTACACTGTTCCACTGTTGCGCCAAAGCAAGGCCAACTAGATATACAGGCCATAAGGCTCCCCCTCCACTTCGGGCGCTACGTCACACGAGCCGCCAGCCGCTTCACTTCTCGCCAGTGACTTGTGGGCTGATCTGAACCTCGTAGCAGTGAGGCTATCGATGGTGTTGAATGATTTAAACGCGTGTGAACATTGTGAATTAAGGCCACGTCGTATTGTACACCTGGTTGTAGAATCAACTACAGTTCAAAACAGCCTAATATTTCAGTGTTTAAATTTCCTACTGGCTTGTTTCGGAAACAAAAGTGGATCATAGCCATCCATCGAACAGAATTCATCCCTTCAGCAAGCTCAGTTGTGTGCATAAAACACTTCGACGAAGTTTTGGTAATTAGGGACGATTCTGTTAAAAGACCTGATGTGTCTCTTTTAACTGTAAAACCTAACCATTTAAAACTCTCAAACGATGCTATTCCCAAGTTTGAAAATGTGCCTGCCTATCTGTCTAAAAATCTTCCAACACCGAGCAAAAATCCTATTCAAAGACAAGAAGAAATTGAAAAACGGGAAGAGGAAGGAAAGAAAGAAAGCTGAGGAAAAATATGACAGGATCAAGGGCTTCGATGACGTTCAGGGTAATTTCAGTATTAAACGCAAATTAGATTTGGACAAAGTTTCCGTCAACTTTGATGATGATGATGATGATGATGATCATCATCATCATCATCATCATTGTTGTTTTAAGGGGCGTAACATCGGAGGTCATCGGCCCCTCCGTCAACTTTAACAGACAAAGTCTGTATTTTCAAAATGTATATGACTGAGGAAAATATTCCGAAAATTGGTACTTCCTTAACATTAAACGAGGCTCTTGATTTTAAATCCATTAAACATGATATTTTCATGAGTGATAACCCTGATATACGTGCATTAGGTGACGGGGGCAAGATATTAAAATGGTCAAATTAGAAAAGTATTTGTAACTTCCTGTTTAGACCTGCTTGTAACTCAAAAGTGACTGTCCACGACAGAATAGAATCTGTACACAAAATAATCGATGAAATTGAAAGTGAAGTTGATGAGTGTATCATTACTGATAAATTATAATTTTATAAGGAACAGTTAAATATAGCCTTTGCAAAGAAAGTATTTTACTCCTGTATTCTAATAACATGGTTCACTTCAATATTTTTCGCATTTCCTGGGGCGTAAAAGAAGATAAGACAGTCAACGTTTCTTACAATGCCTCACCCGGCTATTCACAGTCTTTTACTGCAAAACTAGGCACGGGAAATTCGGGTATTGATGATTCACATTGGAATTACTTGAAAAAGAAACTAAAATTGTTAAAGGAGCATGAAATATTTTGTAACTTGTTGGATGGAGTCTACATAAAACGTGAGCTGAACTATAAAGGAGGAAAGGTTTTATTTTTGTTTTTGCTAGTGGCTTTACGTCGCACCGACACAGATAGGTCTTATGGCGACGATGGGATAGGAGAGGCCTAACAGCTGGAAGGAAGCGGCCGTGGCCTTAATTAAGGTACAGCCCCAGCATTTGCCTGGTGTGAAAATGGGAAACTACGGAAAACCATCTTCAGGGCTGCCGACAGTGGGATTCGAACCCACTATCTCCCGATGCACGTTCACAGCCGCACGCCCCTAACCGCACGGCCAGATCGCCCGCTAGGAGGAAAGGTAGAGGTAGTTGCTTCTAGTAGTAAAAGCGGAGAAAATAACACTACATTAGCTACAACTGCACAAACTTTTATGTTGTCATCCAGTTGAAAAAAAGTAAAGACGTTGTTGATTTGTTTCCATGTAAGAACCTAACGTGACATTTCTTGGAAGAACTAACTTTGCAAGTCTTTAAAGTATCAACAGATAGGCCTATAGCTTATAAGGTAGCATGCATAATTTCTAATAATAACAGTTTTAGTAGGAAAATGTTTGAAAAGCTGCGCAAAAGCAATTTTCAACCCACTTTTCAAAATCCATTTGACGAAACACACACACAAAAAGTTGTTTGATACTGGTCATTTATTTAAAATCTTAATAAATAACTGGCTTAATCAAGCTGACAACTTATCCTGACTTTGACAACTCTGAGTCAGACAAAAAAAGTCTATCTGAGTCTATCTAGGGCGGCCTTGGCTTGCTCCTGCCCTGGACCAAAAGGTTTTGTACCAGACACTTTTAGAGCTACAAAATTTAAACCTGTACACTAATGTTTTTACATGAGGATTCTCAGAGAAAAATTCTGATTTCGCTTGTCAACAATGTTCTGGAAAACGAAAACATGTTTAAACATGCAGTGATTAAGTAAATAGTTTTAAACATTTCGTTGACAAATGTATATAAATCTTTTGTAATATATTATTGAATAACAATAGAAAAGTTACCGTAGACAAACTCATGGCTGAGAAGAAGAAATCCTCAGGAAAATAAAAATGTATAAACTGAAACCTTAGGAATTGTTAGGTAAGTTTTAAATTGCAGCTTAATTTCTAAGAAAGGTTTCAGACTATTGTTGTGAATTGCCATCATGCATTTTCCTAGTAAGATTAAAACTTTTTGTATACGTATTACGCGTTCTGATCTTTTACAAGATATCGTGTTGAGTTACAAGTGACAGATGTCAGCATAATTTTACGCAAAGAAATGTACATGTACTACCCTGCCACTTTTCTCCCCGCATAAAACTCGTGTAGTATACAAGCCTAAGTAAAGCCACAATTGAAGGAGTGTTCAATTTTATCATTAAGGTTGAATACATGAACAATATCATGGTGAAAGTGAGAGCGGGCCCTACACTGCCATGCTGAACGCCAGCCACTCGCGTGACGTCACGGTCCGAGCCTTGTGGCCTGTCTATCTAGTGCGGCCTTGGCCAAAGCCGGGGAGGATGCAGATCTGTCCTGCAATGCTATTCGGATGAGGTGTTGATCTTCTCGGTAGGCGGTCTGGGTGGTGCGACCAGACCCGTCTCGTCGTGTTCCACGGCCTTCTGTGAACCATTCTGTACACACCCGTTGGACTGCCGACACACCTCGTCCCACTCGAGCAGCAATTTACCGCGTGAGATGGGCGTGCGGTTAGCGGCGCGTGGCTGTGAGCTTGCATCCGGGAAATACTGGGTTCGAATCCCACTGTCGGCAGCCCTGAAGATGGTTTTTCGTTGTTTCCCATTTTCACACCAGGCAAATGCGGGGGCTGTACCTTAATTACGGCCACGGCCGCTTCCTTCCCATTCCTAGGCCTTCCCTGTCCCATCGTCGCCATAAGACCCATCTGTGTCGGTGCGACGTAAAGCCACTAGCAAAAAAAAAAAAAAGAAACTCGAGCAGCAATTTCGCGGATGGATGCATCACGTTCTCTCATGCCAATAATGCGCCTTCTTTCAAACTTACTCATTTGATGGTACGGTTCTCGCATACGTCTGCGAGGCATCCTGCATGTCTGCTCAAGTCACACTGATCCATTACCTTCGGTTTATAGCGACAACGAGAGCTCCTGGCCATTTTATCACATAACGATACATGCCTACAGGTCTCATTGCATCATTGAATCATTTATTTGGCATTAAACAACAAGTGCAAGAGATACAGACATTCTCCATGTAAGCTAAACGCGCTTACTACAATAATAAAACTACATACACGTATATTTTTGTTTTCGGAAAATCAACTTGGGGAGGGGGGGGTAAGAACTGATAAAGGGGTTGAATTATTTACATGGGGATACTTATATCTAAAAAAAAGTGAAGATGTTACAGACGAGGAAATAGCTATTTGAAATCTCCTTTAAAAATTAAGAAACTCGTATTTATTTTTTTCGACGTGAAAGAGGACTGTTTCTCATATATACAGTCCTATGTCGCATGTTCCAGAGTTACTTCTGCCAGTAGCCTGATCATCATAGGCCCAAAAGACAACACCACAAACGTGGTTTAAAAAGATCTTCTTGGGTAAATGAAACTAAATTTTTCGGCGAGTTTTTATACTTTAGGGATTTTCAGATAATGTCTTAGTGCAGTGCCGAGCGAAGTTGCGGGGAACAGCTAGTTAGACAGACTTATGTTAAAACACATTCTGTTCGTGTTGTCCAATTAGCATCGGATATCTACTCTACCAAGCATAGAAAATTCTACACCGGCGTTTATGTGTTTCTCGCTCATTTTATGTCGTGCTTTGTGTCTGAAAGCCCGACCGATGTCCACGCAGGATCAACGACATTCATTGCCAAGCAAGACTAACAAAAGAACGCATTCCTTATTTCACATCCACACAGCCATTCAGCGTGCTTGTAAAGTGACTGACTGAATTTCCTAGTTTATGCAGTTTCATTCTTATAACCCTTCTGTTCTAGTGCAGTATCTAAATTCTGCGCCGTGGAGGCCCTAACTTCTTTAATTCTAGTCTATGTTCAAAATTTAAATTCCTGTCACTACGTAGAGTGCTGTTACAGAATTCATCTTCTTTGTTTTCTTAAATTAAGACCGTAACATTTAGTTTTGAGTTAGACAGATAAACACTAAACACACAAATGAATAGAAATCTCTTTCCGAGACAGAACCATCGCCTAGCGAAAATCAGGTAATACCCTCCCTCGAACTCAGGGAACCCACCTCTACGGCCTCACGCGCAATGTATTGGAGCGTGAGACTTTGGATCGCGGGATAAAACTGGTGAGGAGGACCAGTACCTCACCAGGCTGCCTCATCAGCTATGCTGAACAGGGGCCCTGTCGCGGGCGGGGGGAGGGGGGTGAGGATGCGAAGATTGGAAAGGATAGACAAGGAAGAGAGAAAGAAGCGGCCGTGGCCTTAAGGTAGGTACCATCCCGGCATTTGCCTGGAGGAGAAGTGGGAAACAACGGAAAACCACTTCGAGGGTGGCCGAGGTGGGAATCGAACGTCCGCTCTATTCAGTTGACCTCCCGAGGCTGAGGGTACCCCGTTCCAGACCTCGTACCACTTTTCAAATTTCGTGGCACAGCCGGGAATCAAACCCGGGCCTCTGGGGCTGGCAGCTAATCACACTAACCACTACACCACAAACACGGACTCAGCTAATATCACTAGACGAAAAAAGTGTAAACTTAAAGCCAATACAACACTTAAATGCTGAAGGTAGGATTTACAATGCTATTTGAACTAGTAACGTAGTTTTATCTACTGAAGAGTCGGGTTAGCGTGCCTGCCCCTCACCTGGAGGCCCAGGTTCGATTCCCGGCTCGGTCAGGGATTTTTATCTGGACCTAAGTGTTGATTCGAGGTCTACTCAGCCTACGTGATTACTCTACTACTACAAGTTGCTTTACGTCGCAGATAGGTTTTATGGCGACGATGGAACAGGAAAGGCCTAGGAGTGGGAAGGAAGCGGCCGTGGCCTTAATTAAGATACAGCCCCAGAATTTGCCTGGTGTGAAAATGGGAAACCATGGAAAACCATATTCAGGGCTGCCGACAGTGCGGTTCGAACCTACTATATCCCGAATACTGGATATTGGGCGCTATCTGACAGTAATATGGTGACTCCGGTTAAGAAAACCAAAAATAATGGCCGAGAGAATTCATCTCACTGACCATGCATCACCCCGTAATCTGGAGCAGCGGTCACTTGGTAGGCCAAAGTCCTTCTGTATTGCCAAATGTTAACGTGTGTATCATTCTTGTTAATGTGGCATTTGTTTCATTCAAATATTTGAATATTTACTATTTTAAATAATTTATTTAATATTTAGTGCACTTCTATGTCAAGACACGTTTTGTGCACACATCTCAGGGACTATTAACTCTAGAAGGCTGTGGTTTGGCGTGTTTTGAAGAGAAATATCTGTTTTATTAGTTGGTCACCCTGCTTGAGCTGCAATCGCAAGATGCAGTGTTGTTGTGGCGGTAGGTGAGCTTTACCAAAACTTTACTTTGCAATTTACTCAAAATCACTTTTTCCGAAACAAATGCTCCCTTCCCTCTCTTCAGAAATTACTGGTTGCATGTCCATGTAATGTTTAGCAAATAGGACTGTTGTGGATCTACTTTGATTGACATTTCTTAAATAGTTTATTTTTATAACAAAATATCTGCAGAAAAAACTTAAAATTGTTTTTTTAAATGATAACTTTCTTCGTAGCTCATATTTTAAAGCTATTGTATGCAAAAGACATGAATAACATTGTACGCTATTAAAAAGTCATATTCTATATTCAATGGCTACTGAGAAAAAGCTTCATTTATTCAGGTATTATTGACGACTCCCCTTAAGAGGCTGACTGCTACTACGGTACTATGGCACTTCACTGTTACACTAGTCACAAACGACAATAACGACATTCACGGAAAGTATCAGCACGCGCCCGAATTTCTCTCGTCTTGCTCAAATTTCGAAGCGTTGCCTACGCTATAATACAAGGCCTTGAACTGCACTCGTGGAAACAGGTTGCTTCCTAGTTCACCATTCAGCCGCTAAGATCGCGGTCTTGCCCCCTTGTATTCGCATGGCCGTATATGTCAATAAGTAAAGTAGCAGCCTTTCGGTTGTTGCAAGGGCGGCAGTCTAGATGATTGACTGATACGGCCTTGTAATAATACTCAACATGGCTTAGCTGTGTTGATACTGCTACACGGCTGAAAGCAACGGGAAACTACAGCCGTAACCACCTCCCGAGGACATGCAGCTCGCTCTGTATGAAAGATGTACTGATGATGGCTTCCTCCCGGGTAAAATATTCCGGAGGTAAACTAGTCCCCCATTCGGATCTCCGGGTGGGGACTACACGAGAGGGGGCGATCATCAGGAAGATGGATACTGACATTCTGCGAGTCGGAGCGTGGAATGTTAGGAGTTTGAATCGTTGTGGTAGGTTAGAGAATCTGAAAAGGGAGATGGATAGGCTAAAGTTAGATGTAGTTGGTATAAGTAAAGTACGTTGGCAGGAAGAACAGGATTTTTGGTCAGGCGACTACCGAATTATCAACACGAAATCAAACAGGGGTAATGCAGGAGTTGGTTTAATAATGAATAAGAAAATAGGGCAGCGGATAAGCTACTACGACCAGCATAGTGAAAGAATTATTGTCGCCAAGATAGACACCAAACCAATGCCCACCACAATAGTGCAGGTCTATATGCCTACTAGTTCAGCGGATGATGAAGAAATTGAAAGAATATATGAGGAGATAGAAGATTTAATACAATATGTCAAAGGTGACGAGAATCTAATTGTGATGGGAGACTGGAACGCAGTGGTAGGCCAAGGAAGAGAAGGTAGCACAGTAGGAGAATTTGGATTGGGACAAAGGAACGAAAGAGGAAGTCGGCTGGTTGAATTCTGCACTGACCATAATTTAGTCCTCGCCAATACTTGGTTCAAACACCACAAACGACGGCTGTATACGTGGACGAGACCTGGTGACACTGGAAGGTATCAAATAGACTTCATTATGATTAGGCAGAGATTCAGAAACCAGGTGTTGGATTGCAAAACTTTCCCAGGAGCAGACGTGGACTCTGACCACAACTTGTTGGTCATGAAATGCCATCTGAAGTTGAAGAAATTGAAGAAAGGAAAGAATGCAAAAAGATGGGATCTAGACAAGTTGAAAGAAAAGAGTGTGATGGATCGTTTCAAGGAACATGTTGCACAAGGACTAAATGAAAAGGCCGAAAGAAACACAGTAGAGGAAGAGTGGAGAGTCATGAAAAATGAAGTCAGTAGGACTGCTGAAGAAATGTTAGGAAGGAAGAAAAGATCAACTAAGAATCAGTGGATAACTCAGGAGATACTAGACCTGATTGATGAACGACGAAAATACAAGAATGCTAGAAATGAAGAGGGCAGAAAAGAATACAGGCGATTAAAGAATCAAGTGGATAGAAAGTGCAAGGTAGCTAAGGAAGAATGGCTGAAGGAGAAGTGCAAGGATGTCGAAGGCTGTATGGTCCTGGGAAAGGTAGATGCTGCATACAGGAAAATCAAGGAAACCTTTGGAGAAAGGAAATCTAGGTGCATGAATATTAAGAGCTCAGATGGAAAGCCACTTCTAGGGAAAGAAGACAAAGCAGAAAGATGGCAGGAGCATATCCAACAGTTGTATCAAGGTAACGATGTAGATAATTTCGTTCTGGAACATGAAGAGGCTGTTGATGCTGATGAAATGGGAGACCCAATTTTGAGGTCAGAGTTTGACAGAGCTGTGAGTGACCTAAATAGGAACAAGGCACCTGGAATTGATGATATTCCCTCTGAATTACTGACTGCCTTAGGAGAAACCAGCATGGTAAGGTTATTTCATTTAGTGTGCAAGATGTATGAGACAGGAGAAGTCCCATCCGATTTTCGGCAGAATGTTGTTATACCTATTCCCAAGAAAGCCGGTGCTGACAGGTGTGAAAACTACCGCACTATTAGTTTAGTATGTCATGCCTGCAAAATTTTAACACGTATTATTTACAGAAGAATGGAAAAACAAGTTGAAGCTGAGTTGGGAGAAGATCAATTTGGCTTCAGAAGAAATGTAGGAACACGTGAAGCAATCCTGACTTTACGTCTGATCTTAGAGGATCGAATCAAGAAGGACAAGCCCACGTACATGGCATTCGTAGATCTAGAAAAGGCATTCGATAATGTTGATTGGACCAGGCTATTTATGATTCTGAAGATGATAGGGATCAGATACCGAGAACGAAGAATTATCTACTACCTGTATAAAAATCAGTCTGCAGTGATATAATCGAGGGCTTTGAAAAAGAAGCAGCAATCCAGAAAGGAGTGAGGCAAGGCTGCAGTTTGTCCCCTCTCCTTTTCAATGTTTACATAGAACAGGCAGTAAAGGAAATCAAAGAGAAATTTGGAAAGGGAATCACAGTCCAAGGAGAGGAAATCAAAACCTTGAGATTTGCCGATGATATTGTTATTTTATCTGAGACTGCAGAAGATCTCGAGAAGTTGCTGAATGGTATGGATGAAGTCTTAGGTAAGGAGTACAAGATGAAAATAAATAAGTCCAAAACAAAAGTAATGGAGTGCAGTCGAACGAAGGCAGGAGATATAGGAAATATTAGATTAGGAAACGAAGTCTTAAAGGAAGTAGATGAATATTGTTACTTGGGTAGTAAAATAACCAACGATGGCAGAAGTAAGGAGGACATAAAATGCAGACTAGCACAAGCAAGGAAGAGCTTTCTTAAGAAAAGAAATTTGCTCACTTCAAACATTGATATCGGAATTAGAAAGATGTTTTTGAAGACTTTTGTGTGGAGCGTGGCATTGTATGGAAGTGAAACATGGACGATAACTAGCTCAGAAAGAAAGAGAATAGAAGCTTTTGAAATGTGGTGTTATAGAAGAATGCTGAAGGTGAGATGGATAGATCGAATCACGAATGAAGAGATACTGAATCGAATTGGTGAGAGGAGATCGATTTGGCTAAATTTGACGAGAAGAAGAGATAGAATGATAGGACACATCTTAAGACACCCAGGACTTGTTCAGTTGGTTCTTGAAGGAAGTGTAGGTGGCAAGAACGGTAGGGGTAGACCAAGGTATGAATATGACAAACAGATTAGAGCAGATGTAGGATGCAATAGTTACGTAGAAATGAAAAGGTTAGCACAGGATAGGGTGGCATGGAGAGCTGCATCAAACCAGTCTATGGACTGATGACTCAAACAACAACAACAACAACATCCTAAATAAAAAGAACTGAATGTTTTTGCGAGTATTGACAGTACTTTATTTATAGAGCGGTGCTGCATTGGCTTGGATATGTCATTGAAGTTTCAAAACTTTCCTTCTGAGGGGCTTCTTATCAAGTTTCAAAACTTTCTCTCTTCTACTTGAGTGGCTCGAAGCAATGTTGTCTAACAGAGGTCTCAGAAATTTTCATAGTAGAAAAAGAGGTGGTTTGTCGCCTTTACACTTTCCACACTTAATTTAACTGTTGAACATGTCTTTCGAAAAAATAAACGTACACCTTTTAGTAACTCTCTTGGGGACAAGTACTGCGTAGTGGAAGTGACAGATTCCGTCGTTCACTGCAGAAGTGCCACGGACGATTTTCGGTATCTGAGGGCTCCTCGATCTTGAAAACGAATAAGATACAATGTTGAACTTTGAGTAGCTGGAGAACAGATATGTTCTAAACAGCCTTTACAGTCTGTGTTTTTTTTTTTTTTCACACGAACCATAATGTCATTGTATTCCGCTTGGCGTCTTAGGTAGCTGAAGAAGAGCTCGATGTCATAGCTCGTTAGGTTCCTCATCAATGCATAATGCAAATGTATACTTATGAAGTATTTTACGCAGGCCACAGTAGACTGGGTAGTCAAGATCTATGCCTGATACATTTCTCTCATGATTCTTTTTTACTTTCTCTGAATGCATTTTTAAGTTTCTTAATATATGACAGGAAATCATTAATTAACCAACTGAGGAGTTCATCTTCAGTACTAAAAGATACTTTTTTTTTGCTAGTGACTTTACATCGCACCGACACAAGTAGGTATTATGGCGACGATGGGATAGGAAAGGCCTAGAAGTTGGAAGGAAGCGGCCGTGGCCTTAATTAAGGTACAGCCCCAGCATTTGCCTGGTGTCAAAATGGGAAACCACGCAAAACCATTTTCAGGGTTGCCGACAGTGGGATTCGAACCCACTATCTCCCGGATGCAAGCTCACAGTCATGCGCCCCTAACCGTACGACCAACTCGCCCGGTGAAAAGATGCTCGTTTGTTCTCGTTCCTGAATATGTCCCATGTGAGGTGTTGCAGACGTTATGCGCATTAGTGTTGGCTACTGAATGAATGATTCGAAGCAGTGTATCGATTCATTCAAGTGTCCGAGTGAATCGATTCACAGGAACGGCGAGCTCACTCCCAGCGGACAGTGCTGAGTGGTGCACTCACTGGACGTTGACGGGGAGCCGAGCTTTCGCCGCAGCGAGACAGTGAATCATGGCACATCGAAAGAATCGTGAACGAGCGCGGCTCAGTGAGACACATGATACACACGGCTCCTTATCGGCTCACTGGACACGCGGAGAGCAGAGCTGCCGCTGCAGCGAGACATACAGTGAGCCATGGCACACGGAAAGAATCGTGAACGAGCCGGCTCAGTGAGACACAAGATACGCACGGCTCCTTATCGGCTCACTGCAGCGAGACATACAGTGAGTGAGCCATGCTACACTGAAAGAATCGTATGCTATAATGGACTCTCGAGCTCAGCTCATTTGAAAATAATACCCATTTGCATTCACTGTCCTCTTCTTACAGGGAGGTTTAAATAATAGACGGATTTATTTGCAGTGTTAAAAAAGGTAGTCACAACATAATTCTGAAGTAGCTAGTAAGTAGGTAGGCTATTAGGTTATACTATTTATTAGTTTAATAAATCTTAGTATTATAACTTAGTTGACATTTGACAGTCCGCCTCTGTGGTGTAGTGGTTAGCGTGATTAGCTGCCACCCCCGGAGGTCCGGGTTCGATTCCCGGCTCTGCCACGAAATTTGAAAAGTGGTACGAGGGCTGGAACGGGGTCCACTCAGCCTCGGGAGGTCAACTGAGTAGAGGTGGGTTCGATTCCCACCTCAGCCATCCTGGAAGTGGTTTTCCGTGGTTTCCCACTTCTCCTCCAGGCGAATGCCGGGATGGTACCTAACTTAAGGCCACGGCCACTTCCTTCCCTCTTCCTTGCCTATCCCTTCCAATCTTCCCATCCCTCCACAAGGCCCCTGTTCAGCATAGCAGGTGAGGCCGCCTGGGCGAGGTACTGGTCATTCTCCTCAGTTGTATCCCACGACCAAGAGTCTGAAGCTCCAGGACACTGCCCTTGAGGCGGTAGAGGTGGGATCCCTCGCTGAGTCCGAGGGAAAAACCGAACCTGGAGGGTAAACAGATGATGATGATGATGACATTTGACAATTAAACTCGACTCTTTTTTTTGCTAGGGGCTTTACGTCGCACCGACACAGATAGGTCTTATGGCGACGATGGGATAGGAAAGGCCTAGGAGTTGGAAGGAATCGGCCGTGGCCTTAATTAAGGTACAGCCCCAGCATTTGCCTGGTGTGAAAATGGGAAACCACGGAAAACCATCTTCAGGGCTGCCGATAGTGGGATTCGAACCTACTATCTCCCGGATGCAAGCTCACAGCCGCACGCCTCTACGCACACGGCCAACTCGCCCGATAAACTCGACTCTAGCCTGCCCTATGACTATGAGTCATGCTCATGACCACTCAAAAGTACCTGTTTTATATTGGGAAGAACGGCTCAGTATTTTCTCAGTTCATATGTCACATCGTTGCACAAGACTTCAATCATATGTGGACAGACACAATAACAGTATGTTGAATCAGAAAACCAGCGGGCTACTGTACATCTCGGGTAGCCTATACAAAATATGACGATTAAAAAAAATCCTCGGCTGATAGAAAAATACATATTTTCAAAAATGACTGAGCGAGCTGTCGTGCGGTTAATATTGCGTGGCTATGCGCTTGCATTCGGGGGATGGTGGATTCGAATCCCACCGTCGGCAGCCGTTAAGGTGGTTTTCCGTAGTTTCCCCATTTTCACACCAGGAAATGCTGGGACTGTACCTTAATTCAGGCCATGGCTGCTACCTTCCTAATCCTAACCTTTCCCACCCTGCGTCGCCGGAAACCTTCGATGTATTAGAGTAACTAGCATTTCTTCTAAGAAAGGAGTTCATAGTATGAAGATCAGATGGCAGCTGCAAGCACTGAATGCTGTTGCTGCCGTCTTACCAGCACATACTACACAGATCAACGAGCTAGAATAACATAGAGGGGCTGTATACCTGACATCAGCGCTCCCTGCTTGAAGCAAGTTGATAAGGGGCAGCCATGTTAACGGTTGTCAAAACAAAGCGAATTGGCGCGAGAGCATATGTTGAGGTGACAGGGAGATCGTGCTTGCCAATTTAATTCCCTAAGTTTTAAGAAGTGAAAAGATAGATTCTCGCTTTCAAGAATGCCAGCCGTAAGCTCAGCGTATGGTTGTACTAATCGGAGTAATAAAACCAAGGATATATCGTACTTTAAGTAAGTATTACTGAATGATAGCCGAGATTCCTTTTTGTAATTTCTCTTTGTAATTAAATCCATTTTATTGTTTACTTAGCGAAAGTACGGATAGCCACGGTAATTATTTGTCGAATTTTGTTTCAGATTTCGTTTAAAGAACAAGGAATTAACTGAACATGTGAGGGCGAAAAGAGATAAATGGTATCCCACTCAATTCATTTGCTTATGCTCTGTACATTTCCAGCACTATTTAATGTTCATTCACATTTACAAGTAAAGGAAATGGAACGCCCACCACCAAGAAAACGTAACCACAAACAATCACTTATGTCGTTCAAACGTACACCAAGTATGATAAATACAGCATTTTACCGCTATTTTTGAAATGTATACAGCCTTTATTGTAGATGTCTGTTGCCTTGGTTTTTAAAACTACGCCACACTTCATAATGGACAACTTTCAAGCTAGTAATCCCAGTATGATATGGTAATGGGAGAAACATGATATCCCCCCTATATTATAATAAATAATTACACTAAACGATTATTGTGGTAAAGTATTCATGGGCCGCCTCTGTGGTGCACTGGTTAGCGTGAGCAGCTGCCACCCCTGGAAGCCCGGGTTCGATTCCCAGCTCCGCCACGAAATTTGAAAAGGGGCACGATGGCTGTAACGGGATTCTATCAGCCTGGGGAGGTCAACTGAGTAGAAGTGGGTTCGACTCCCACCTCAGCCATCCTCGAAGTGATTTTCCGTGGTTTCCCACTTCTCCTCCAGGAAAATGCCGGGATGGTACCTAACTTAAGGCTACGGCCGCTTCCTTCTCCCCCCCCCCACAAGGCCCCTGTTCAGCATAGCAAGTGCAGCCCTCCCTCACAGTTGTATCCCCCGACCCAATGTCTCACGCTCCAGAACACTGTCCTTGAGGTGGTAGAGGTGGGATCCGTCGCTGAGTCCGTGGGAAAAACCAACCCGGGAGGGTAAACAGATTAAGAAAGGAACACAGTACTCATGAGGATGCCATCCTCGAAGTGATTTTCCGTGGTTTCCCACTTCTCCTCCAGGAAAATGCCGGGATGGTACCTAACTTAAGGCTACGGCCGCTTCCTTCTCTCCCCCCCCCCCCCCACAAGGCCCCTGTTCAGCATAGCAAGTGCAGCCCTCCCTCACAGAATAAGGTTGTAGCATCATATAGGTCCCTATGATTTTAAGGTTTCCTGTCATAAATATTTATGTCCATCGTTTTTATATTAATTTACGCTTAACCACAACAGCCAAGCAGGGTAACGCTCTTGTTCCGATTTCGAGGCCTATTCGTATGTCACTGTGCGATGATTTCGAACTACCCTACTATCGACTGATCGTGATGTTGGCCTCGTCCTGAAATATGATGAAGTGGCGGTATTCGCTTTCATGCTTCAAGCTTTCGGCAACGGACTTTAATTCTCCCCCGGCGATTCTAAAATGCGCATTTTCTACACTTTTCGTCATTTAAAGGCCATGCCCCCTTGGTTGTGTGACAACAGGAAACATGGCGGACGTTCGTTCTATTAGGTTCACCCAGGCAGCGCTTCCGCCTCTCTATGTTATTCTAGCTCGTTGACACAGATGCAGTAGGAGTGGTGACCAATGAGCCGTGAATCGGATCACTGTATCGATTCAGTAACGTGAACGGAATCAAATGAATCGATTCAGTAAAATGAATCGAATGTCCCATCACTAATGCGCATTAAACAATTTAATAAAATGCTCCATAACAAATGGCTTATTTTAAACTGTATTTTATGCTCTCGGGACAAAACCACCTCCATACTTTACAAACCGGAGATTGTTTCAGGGGAAAATGCAATTTTTTAGCTCTTGCTACATTCATTTTCGTGAAATTTGTTGGGCAAATTATTTTCCTCGTTGGTTTCCTAATTTAAGATTTCTGAGTTTGAAGATGCCTCTCAAATGTTTGCCGGTCACGGTAGCATAGTTTAAAAAAAGTCCAGTGACAAATTTTGGGATCGCCCGATTCTTATGACGTAACTCGGATCAAAACTTAGGAACAGAGGCCTACTTCGATCAGCTTGAAGTCGTATCTCATGCGTAATACTTCCTCTGCATAATGTTTCGAACATTGAACATTCACTGGAAACTTGTGAAACGAAATTCCACTACCTTTAATTTCTCGTGAATAAACCATGAACGGAACTGCGAATGCTTAACATCAGACAAATACATAATACATTCACAACCAACTCAGTTAATGAACACGTTTAAAGGCGCGAGCCTGGTAGACAGGGGGCAAGATAGCGATCCTAGCGGCCCGGCATTGAACTTCAGTGTAACCACTTCCATAGCGTTTTACGGGCTCTATTTCCAGGCCTTGTATTATAACGTAGGCAACGTTTCGAAGCATGAAGATGTATTTAACAATTTGACCAACCTACAAATGGTTGCATATTAAATGTTTATTTTAGCTTCTTTTTAGAACTGAATTGTCTAGATAGTTTAATGAAATTCGTTGTTTTGTAAAATGTTTTGGAATCAAGTTATATAAACATAAATAGTAATATTCGTTACTGTAAGATTATTAAAAATAATGTTGGATAGGTTTTATTTTGACTGCCAGAGATCTGCGCATGACAGTGAGGCAGGTCAGGGCAGGGAGCATGCAGCCTTATCGAGAATCAGTGACGGGATGATGCATTGTTGTAGGTCGTGGCTTGCGAGTCGAGAGTTGGATGACAAGACACGCTGATTCAATCGAGGCTTGTCGTGTGTATCACTTTGTACGATTATGGGTAAATGGTTAGCGTGTTGGCCTTTGGTCACAGGATTCCCGGGAGGGTCGGGAATTTTAACCATCATTGCTTAATTTCGCTGGCACGGGGGCTGGGTATGTGTGCCGTCTTCATCATCATTTCATCCTCATCACGACGCGCAGGTCGCCTACGGGAGTCAAATCAAAAGACCTGCACCTGGCGAGCCGAACATGTCCTCGGACACTCCCGGCACCAAAAGCCATACGCCATTTAATTTATGATTTCCTTGTGAAATATTTCTTCTATTATAAGCTGGAAGGTGAAATCTGTAAAGCGATAGAAGAAATAAAGATTTGCCTATCAATCTATTTGACTGCCTCTGTAGTTTGGCGGCACAGCTGCTGATAATAGTGTACTTACCTTGAAGCGGCTGAGTGAGCTGCCAACCATGAACCACTGAAAAAAATGAAATATATATGGCTTTTAGTGTCGGGAGTGTCCGAGGACATGTTCGGCTCACCAGGTGCAGGTCTTTTGATTTGACGCCGTAGGCGACCTGCGCATCGTGATGAGGATGAAATGATTAATAAAGACGACAGATATACCCAGCCCTCGAGCTAGAGAAATTAACCAATGATGATTACAATTCCCAGCCCTGCCGGGAATCGAACCGGAGACCCCTGTGACCAAAAGCCAGCTCGGTAACCATTTAGCTATGGAACTTTGATTGGTTTCATTTTTCACTAACTACAGAACTATGCTCTCTAAATGATACCGATGCCTCGGTTAAAAACCAAAGAATATACGAACAAACTTAAATAAAAACTGTTCGAATGAAGTTCGAAAAATATCAAACCATATAAATAATAAGCCGCCGGCCCCGTGATGTAGGGATAGCGTGCCTGCCTCTTACCCGGAGGCCCCGGGTTCGATTCCCGGCCAGGTCAGGGATTTTTACCTGCATTTGAGGGCTGGTTCGAAGTCCACTCAGCCTACGTGATTACAATTGAGGAGCTATCTGACGGTGAGATAGCGGCTCCGGTCTAGAAAGCCAAGAATAACGGCCGAGAGGATCCGTCGTGCTGACCACACGACACCTCGTAATCTGCAGGCCTTCAGGCTGAGCAGTGGTCGCTTGGTAGGCCATGGCCCTTCGGGGCTGTTACGCCATGGGGTTTGGTTTTGACAAAAGATAAGTCTAGTCTATTATTAACTTCGTGTAGAGACATTTTGTTCAAAACTGAGTTGACTGACTGTTACTACAACTTATCAGCATTATATACATCCATCTCCAACATCCATTACTTGAATTTTCAGTTTCTCGAAGTAACTTCTATTTCCTGGCCGTTCGTCGTATTCTTCACGTGTTTTTATTTCTCTATTACTCGAAATTCGGTTGTATGAATTTCTATTTCTCGAAGCAAACGTTTCCTCCCTTGAAGCAAAAAATACTCTGACACTGACGGTGCAAGTTCGTGAGGAACAGTTAACAGTCACAGTGATGCTGGGAGCTGATATGACGGGAACCGAAAAACAAACTCCAAGTGATCGAAAAATCGGCGAAACCTCGTTTGTTTTTCCGGTGTGAATTAATTCCCGGAAACGTACGAAAGCAACCCAGGAAGTCGTGGTTGACAAGCTCCATTGGCTGTGTAGTTTCGAACCTACATACAGAGTCAGTCTATGTTTCCCACAGCAATAAATATTGTTAAAAGCTATGTGGAAGAAAAGAAGGTTAACAGTAAAAAACAGAAGAGGTTAACGATTTTTTCCAAAGGTGTTAATGGAGGTATGTTTCTTGTTTCACTACTGTGTGCACTGTATCCTGCCTTCTAAAAAGTTACTTTAATGAGCGTCATAATTAAAGCGATGCCGTAAAATATGAGTTTATTAGTGTATTTTTAAATACCGGTACTGTATTCAGTCTAAGCCCGTAGATACATGTGATTCAATTATCCGCTCTATATGCTCAAAAACGGTATTTTCTGTATCTCGAAATTTCGCTAACTCGAAATAAAATTTAGCTCCCGAGGCGATTCCAGATATTGAGGTTCAATGTTCAGCAAAATGTGTGCATAATACGATCTGAGGCGCACTACACATCAACAAAGTATCATTTCCTTACTAAAATATGCTATTTTGGTATCAATTTTTATTGCTGTAATTATTTTTCAATGATTTGGTGCAGGGCTTTAGAGAGGAGTTACAAGCATTGTTCTCAGCTGTTCTGTGTTACGCTCAGTATTACAAAAACTGCTGCTAGATGCAACGAATACTCCACAAAAAACTGTAATAAAAACAAACTAAAAAACCTATTTTGACCGATCCTACAAAAACCGCCCTGATCATATCCATGGAGAGTAACATTAGGCTAGATAAATGTGATGTGTATATTTTGCGAGGAGTCTGCGGAGCCCACACCCCTGTTGTATGATTGATGGGGGGAGAAGGAGCCTGGGTACATTGTAAAGTTGTTGGCGAAGTTGCTTTGAGCTCCGCTGGACAGCCCTCAAACCCGCCTGCTCCATTGCTCTCCCTGATAAGCCAATATCGTCTTTCCACGCTTCTACCGCACGCCGGCACATTAGCTGACTCAACGAACCTACTGAGGGCTTTACTGTCACAAGCCGAACGCCTCCTCAAGGCTAAAGAGAAAAATCGTACTTGCCTTTGTCATATCTTGAAAACAGGAAAGCGAGATTTTTACAGCCACTTTCCAGACACACTCCCACTGGAGGTGAGCTGCATGTACCATTTCAACCACATACCAGCCCTCCTGCCATTCTTAATTTCTGGCAGTACCGGTACCGTGAATCGAACACGGGCCCCCAAGGACGGCAGCTAAGAACACTAATCGTTACGCTACTGAGGCGGACGTAATAAAGATAACATTGTATAACTGAACAGCACATCACTTAAGTTCGACATGGCTGCAATTTTTTTTAAAGCAATCGCAGCCGCACCTTCATCCCTCCCTCCCTAAAGCTAAACTCACTCGGTAACTAAATAGAAATATAACAAGCAAACAGATCAGATAATAAATAAATAAAGAAAGAAAGAAAGAAAGAAAGAAAGAAAGAAAGAAAGAAAGAAAGAAAGGCCGCCTCTGTAGTGTAGTGGTTAGCGTGATTAGCTGCCACCCCCGGAGGTCCGGGTTCGATTTCCGGCTCTGCCACGAAATTTGAAAAGTGGTACGAGGACTGGAACGGGGTCCACTCAGCCTCGGGAGGTCAGCTGAGTAGAGGTAGGTTCGATTCCCACCTCAGCCATCCTGGAAGTGGTTTTCCGTGGTTTCCCACTTCTCCTCCAGGCAAATGCCGGGATGGTACCTAACTTAAGGCCACGGCCGCTTCCTTCCCTCTTCCTTGCCTGTCCCATCCAATCTACCCATCCCTCCACAAGGCCCCTGTTCAGCATAGCAGGCGAGGCTGCCTGGGCGAGGTACTGGTCATTCTCCCCAGTTGTATCCCTGACCCAAAGTCTGAATCTCCAGGACACTGCCCTTGAGGCGGTAGAGGTGGGATCCCTCGCTGAGTCCGAGGGAAAACCGAACCTGGAGGGTAAACAGATTACGAACGAAATAAATAAATAAATAAATAAATAAATAAATAAATAAATAAATAAATAAATAAATAAATAAATAAATAAATAAATAAATAAATAAATAAATAAATAAATAAATAAATACGATACCAATATTAAAGAACTTATTTATTATAACTCACTTGAATAAGAATATCTTCAAGCACATACTCACATATATTTCGTAAATGGTATTCACGGCAGTGACGGTAGCAAAACCGTCCCTGAAGTCCACACGCTTAATGAGCGTAGGTACAGCAACGACAAACACGACGTACACCACTGTTATATTCACGAAGAATACCGCACCACAGAACTCGCGAAAACTTCACCTAAAATCTAAGATGAACGCTGTACCCACTCGTACACGTAATTCTTGTACTTCTCGTTGTGTTCATACTGGGCAACCTAAATATTTTCCGCGAGCATCGAAAAACATACTCTACACGTGCAATCAATGAATCGCTACCAAAAACTTCATACATGCCGAAACCTCTGTGGTGTAGTGATTAGTGTGATTAGCTGCCACCCCCAGAGGCCCGGGTTCGATTCCCGGCTCTGCCACGAAATTTCAAAAGTGGTACGAGGGCTGGAACGGGGTCCACTCAGCCTCCGGAGATCAACTGAGTAGAGGGGGTTTCGATTCCCTCTTCAGCCATCCCGGAAGTGGTTTTCCATGGTTTCCCACTTCTCCTCCAGGCAAATCCCGGGATGGTACCTAACTTAAGGCCACGGCCGCTTCCTTCCCTCTTCCTTGTCTATCCCTTCCAAACTTCCCATCTCTCCACAAGACCCCTGTTCAACATAGCACGTGAAGTACTGGTCATCCTCTCCAGTTGTACCCCAGACCCGGAGTCTGAAGCTCCAGGACACTGCCCTTGAGGCGGTAGAGGTGGGATCCCTGGAGCCTGGAGGGTAAACTGATTACAAACGAACTTTTATTACAGTTCATTTTATAAAACGGCTATTTCTGTTTCTTCTTGTAGCCTCTTGTGTGTGGTGCTGAATACTTCGACTGTTAACTATAGCCAAGCTACCTGCTCCCCCGCAGTAAGACGCTGCGAATGTCGAGCGCACCAACAGCTATCTCCGCGCCTTCCAGGGAAAAGAGGCTAACAGCGCATCCATCAACCAAGCGACCTGAATTTCGCTAGGGTAGCTCTCGTTCGTGCCGGCAAAGAAACCCAGCTCGCTGGAGAGACCTGGACTGCTTTAGCGCGAGCGGTTTATCGTGACAACTGTACTTATCTTCACTTAGCTGTGTGCAGTTTTTAAACTTGATAAAGAAACGTTCCAAGGAATAATAAAAACATGTAAATACAAAATTCCTTACCCCAACAGGGCTGGGGTAGCGGGGGTTCAGTGCACGCCACTGGTTGGAAACAATTTCAGTGTCAGAATTTTGGCCAGCAGGTAATCACTAGATTGCGTGCCAAAAGCCTGGATTAAATTCCAAACCTCTCCGCAGAGCTCGTATGGAGTGAGGGCATATGACACTGTTGATGGTGATTTGTTCATCGGATGAGGATGTTAAGCCTTGAGCAGACCCCTTAGTGCTATTCGACAGGAATAGGCTATGTGCCGGCACTGGGTTTCACCCTCTCCCTTCCTCATCATCATCCCACATTCTGATGGGCGGGAAATAGAAAGACCTGCATCAGTCGAGTCGTGACAGATTGTACGTATGGCAAGGCAGAAAGGATTGTTACCTCTGTCATGGACAGGATCTGCAATATTCTCAGAAGGCCTAATATCAACACAGGCAATTGTTTGCAATCTGTCAAAGATCCTATTGGTTTAAACTGTAGTAAAATATATGATTCCTTGCTCCTGTGCATTGGTTTATGTAAATCAAACATGTAAGAAGGTAGCAAGAAGGGTTAAAGAACATCGCAGGCACGTCTTTGCCAGCCAGAGAAGTCTGCTGTGGCAGAACATGCCATGCATACTGAGTGGTCAATCATTTTTGATGCAACTTCTGTCTTTTATAAAGAGAAAAATTGTATACCTGGTTTCCTTTTTGCTAGTGGCTTTACATTGCACCGACACAGAGAGGGGAAGGAAGCGGCCATGGCCTTAAGTAAGGTACCACCCCAGCATTTTCCTGGTGTGAAAATGGGAAATCACGGAAAACCATCTTCAGGGCTGCCGACAGTGGGATTCGAACCCACTATCTCCCGGATGCAATCTCACAGTTGCGTGCTCCTAACCTCATGGCCAACTCGCCCAGTCATTTTATACCTAGAATCATTTGTGAGGCGCTAGAAATTGCTAAACACCTGAATCATTTTAACAAAGGTGACGGCTATATACTGAGTAGATCATGGCTACCCTCCAGAGTTAACTCGTCAACATCTTTCTCCTTGACTCTGGAGGCCCTGGAATGAACTATATTTCTACCAGGGTCTCTCTATCTTGAGTCTGGTTACTATGGAGTGACAGTTACCAGTACATTATTTGTTATTGCTCTTAAGACGATCTTGGTCGCAGGATCAAAACACAACCCTCCTACAAAGTGACAGCAACCAGCTTTAGTTGTGTCTGTGCACCGAGCACAGAATGTGGCTGCCTTGTGATGATCACAGCTGGCCAATAGCAACACAGGAAATGGATGCATTTTGCACATTTATACTGTCTCGGTTTAAATTCTTCTTCCTGAGGTGGGTTAGTGAATCTCCTCTCTGCTACTTCAGGTATCGTATAATGCAAGCCTTGACATACAGCGCCTTCTGTATCTGGACGCACATTCATTGCTCCGAGCTCAAACTAGGCGAGCAGTAGGTCATGGAGTAGCGGCTGCGAGTAGTGAGCATGCCTGAGCAAGTTCAATGCAGCAGCGTAGCTACGTCGTATAGTCGACCAGCTTCTCTGTGGGAAGACAAATATTTTGTTTCCGTTGCCATCAAAATGAAGTTAGAATTGTGGAGTCATAATCTTCAGTCCTGAAATCGAACGCATTTCAAAAACATGCAGATTGTAGCTTCAGATATCCAGGATGAAAATGTCACAAAATATATTAAAAGTCCCTCCCGTCTTTACAGTGAATTTCATCGACTGTTCACAGAGCTAAATTCTTTAGAAATAGACCTACTATTCTTGACACCATTTTCCTTAAATACTGATAACATCCCTGGCAGCGTACAACTGGGAGCCATTCATGTTATGTGTGATCTGACACTGAAAATATTTTTAGAACTTCAAGTAAAAGCATTTTAGAATTCTGTAAACAATTACTGCAAGACCACTTCCCTTATCTCCATGCAAAAATAATTTCTATGTTTGGAATGACGTACTCATATGAGCAACTTTTTTCAATCATAAAAATAACAAAGTCACGGATGCTATTGACACTCAGTAACAAACACTTGAAGTGCATACTGCGTTTAAGTGCAACCAGAATTTTATCACCAGACGTACCAAAAAAAAAAAAAAAAACCGCGTTTAGCACTGATTCACTTGTTTTGTACCTTTTGTAACAGAAAACATCTATTTCCACATAAAGTTGTTTGAAGTTGCTACAATTATAGTACAAAAATGTATGCAAATTTTGTTTTTTTTAAAACCAAAGCATTCATTACAGTTCTTTTCATTGTACATTTGTTATGTTTTGATTATTATTAAAAACTTAATTTATGTACCAGTAGTAAATATTTCAGTTCCTATTGTTCTGTGGTATCTGTGGAACGCAGAGGTGAAAGAAGGTGCTGCTTAGAATGGGTCTAACTACAATATCAAAAATTAATTTAAAACTTGAAATAAAGGTTATATATCTCTTCAAAAAACAAACTTACCAACTTTTCACTGAGTGAAATAACAATGACAAATTTGGGAATTAAAATAGGGAACCCCAGCATAGAGAATTTAACAATTTTGGGTTTCAAGTCCCAGATTTACAAGTTTACAGTTTTCACAAGTGGTATTATTTAGCCGAGGATAGAAATCTCCCAAATTCAAGAGCACTTGCTCTAGCCTTCCAGAGGCACTCCTCAATACTACAGTAGAATTTAGAAATCACAGAAAAGAGCTTACATGCTCTCCCACTTTAACCAATTTCTTACAGCCTATTCAAGGCAACATTACACTAAAATCTTATAAATTTCTGGCCTCTCTAGGCCTAACTTATACTTTGCAATTTAGTATACAGGGGTAACTAGTACCCACACTACTAGGCCCTCGTGGAAAAGAAAAACAGGTTAAATTACTGGCCTGCACACAAAATGAATGGAGGCGTACACTTGCATTCCTGGACAATTAAAAATCTTAATTGGGCTCTCTGCCCGATGATACAGGGGCTAATCCCAAGCTATTGAGGTGACTCGAAAGGAGGTTAAGTTAATGCATTACAGGAAAGAAAAACAGTTACGAAATTGTTGACGCCTCAAACCAAGTTGAAGGGGAACTTGAGAGGGTAACGCACTCTCTATCCCCAATTTACAGTTTTAAAAATTTATTAAATTTTACATTAGCCAAAATAAGGTTTACATTTTAGAAAATAGAAGGTTACATAATTAGAAATTTGAACCTTCCCCTCGTATAAGTCTGCGGAGGTAACTACAGAAAAATAACTCTGGTGGTCATTACCTTGGCTCTTGGTCTTCCCCCTGTCTTAATGCACACACCCACTCTCAGAAATACGGCGATCAAGAGACAAGGTAGCCGGAAAGGCCGCAGCTTATAAACGCGATGGGACGGTTCTAGAGGGTTCTAGACTAATCGAGATACACCCTCTCGATTTTATTGGCAGAATCAAAAGTTACACCCAACAAACCAACAAGAAGCCTGTGATAGGCTGAAAAATAACTACAGAAAATTCCTATTGGCCAGCTTCAGAAGTGGCGGAATGAGAAAGAAGTGTTGCAACCTTGAAATATATATATAAAAAAATAAATTAAAGTTAATTTACTTGAGAAAACCCATAAACACAAAATTTATTTCAATAACAAATTTTTTTATCTTGCACCAGAGTGCATGACCTCTGTTTTTGTAATGACATCTATGGAGAAACGTCCAAACTTCTTGATGTACAGCAAAACAAATCAAAATAAATCCAATCAGTTTAGGAAATTTAGAAATGACAAACTTCTCAATTATTCAGTGGTGACATCTTCTGATTAATGTCCCAATTCATGCCATAGCAGTTTCATATTTTGCTGGATAGAGTTCATTAAGGCGCTTCTTTTGAATGAGCGGAGTTGAGGTGTACCTCCCGGTACACCTATGAGTCTAAAATGCTTTCTCTTTACTTTGCATTTATTCCACATTCTGCGGTATGCTCTGTAAACCCATAGCATAATGACACACATGCTGTCGGATCACTTGCCCTGTTGCGGGTAGACAGTGCCCACTGCTGCTCAGCTGGACACGCTTTCATTGCCCACGCGCTGACCTCCGTTATATATGAATAGTTTCTTCAGTTTGTTGACCCTTTCATTACAGGATAGCGAGTACGGTGGTGTGACCCTCTGGACGCGAGCAGCGAGTGGCTGACCGAATCCGCTATAAGGGATACTTGTCTTGCTCTGTTCTCCCGTCTACATACGGCTCGTGACGCGAGGAGAGAACAGGAAGAGGTTAATTTTTTTAACTGTGGAACACCACCTGCAGCCACGTTCTGAGAAAAGTATCTATTAGTCTCCTCACACAGAATAGTTATGATGCTCATGCCCACTAAACTTTCCAGTCCAGAATTAGCTGCGTCGAAATTATGTTTCTTCAGATTCAGGTTCTTTTCTTTTTCCAATTTAGTTTTCTGTTCAGTGGTTCAGGCACCCGGTCTTCATCTTCAGTCGAATCATCGAAGTAGGCCAACTTTTTAGACAACAAAGCAGTAACTGAAGTAGAAAGCGTGATTGAAGTTGTTCCGTCACCAGAATTGGATGATAAATCACTATCATAGTTGTTAATTTTACATTAACCACGTATCAGTAAACGAAGGTTCATAGAAAAAATAAGTCGCATTTCGCTTACTTCCGTTATTTTATTCAAACTATGTGAACAATACATTACCATAACAACATAAACATAGGAAGCCATTTTTTACGCTGTCGCAACCCCTCTGCCAACCCTGTCCATCCACACTTCTCTTACCATAGCATGTGTACATTGAAAACACAACATCCTCCCACTTTGATTTGGTGGTTAACAAATAAAAAAACGCATGTAAAAATGTATATACATACAAGTCGGAATACATACAAAAATGAGGGATATATACAATACAATGAAAACCTACTGAACAATAAGCTCAACCATTACAAATCTAATCTTTCACGCACCTTTATCTGCCTGCCACTCCTGCTAGTCCTTGGCATTTCTACACTCTCAGAAGGATCCTGGGATTTCTCAGTTTTATCTGATGACCTAACTTCCTCTACCCAGTCAGCCGAGACTTCTAGAGGGTATACCCTTTGAATGGGCCTAAGTAAGACAGATGTTGCAGTCTGCAACCGTACTAAACGAGTGACATTGTCTTTACCCGGCAAAATTTCAATAACTCGTCTAAAGGGCCAATCTATACATTTGACATTATCGCTCCCTACGAGGACTATGTCACCTAGTTTGATTTTTCTCTCTTCTTTCTTTACTCCTGGCCTCAGGATTAACAGCCCTAAATACTCTGATCTAAACCTTTTACGTAGATCTGCCTGTACTTTCTGGCGATATTTCAACCTTCTGTTGAGAGACGTTCCTTCAATAAAATCACAATCCGGCATTTGAGTTTCTTTAACATCCTGCAAAAACAGTGAGGGTGACAAGGGAAGAAGTTCACCATCATTCTCAGAAATATATGTTAAGGGTCTGGAATTCACAAGCGCTTCTGTGTCGCAGAGAACCGTAGACATTTCTTCATAAGAAAGCAGGGCTCTGCTTAGGACTTTTCGGAGAATCTGTTTCATCACACCAATCAACTTCCACTCAATTTTCCTAACACTACTGTACTGCATGATTCTATTCCAATCAACTGCATCGAGCTCATTCGAGATTCCAGTAAAGTTCGGACCATTATCAGAGTACATTATTGCAGGTCTCCCCCGGCGTGTAATGAATCGTCTGAACCCCTGCGTAAAGTTCTCTGTTGACAATGCAGACAATAATTCAAGGTGTACTGCCCTATAGACGGCACATGTGAATAAACAAATCCAGGCTTTGGTAGCACCTTTCAGGTAGAATGGCCCTGCAAGATCAACTCCTACCACTTCAAATACAGCTGAATCCTTAATTCGGTCCATTGGCGGCGATGCTGTAGGGGCATTTAGATTATGTCCCACCTGTCTTAAACATACCACACATTTTGAGAGTACATTTCGGATGGTTTTCCTGGCTTTCAAGATCCAAAACTCTTCCCTCAAAATGTTAATAAGCGTTTGGGCTCCGACATGCGAGTTCTTCTTGTGTTCACTCATAATTAACCCGTGAACCACTGGATGAGAGGTTTGCAGGATCATGGGGGCACAAAAATATTTCTTATCTTGCCTATTAACTAGTTTTGTTTTAAGTCTCAGAATCCCTTCATCATCCTTAAATACCTTTAAAGCAGCGAGGCATTTGTCATCTTCTGCGATGAACGACTCTTTTTGTGTCAGACGTATTACTACTTTTTCCGCCATACGGATCTCTTCAACTGATAATTCTCCCCTCCTCATTGATCCTATTTTCTGTGAGTTATGGATGAACCTCCTCATTCACGCAATCATACGTACGATTCTATCGTAGCTTGAAAAATACCTACAGTACCAGCTAAAACCATGATACTTGCACTGATTGTTGTGTGTCTCCTTGGGTGGATGACACCATTCACAGACAACCGATTCTTTCATAAAACAGCTCACCATCTGTGTCGACTCGTCTATTTCTTGACGAATCACCTGCTCGTTCACAACTATCTCTCCCTAAGCCCAATCTCGTGGAGGTTCTTTCAGCCAATCTGGTCCCTCCCACCATTTCAAACTTAACAGTTTGTCTGCTCGGCACCCTCTCGAGACAAGATCTGCGGGATTCTGGTGACCAGGCACGTGTTTCCAGGATTCGAGAAGAGTCAGCCTTCATATTTCCTGAACTCGGTTGTTTACAAACACTGTCCAATTGTCTTGTTTTTGGATCCAGGTCAAAACCGTGGAAGAATCTGTCCAGAAATGCAAGTCAATATCCTTCAATGTAAGGCCATCTCGCACAGATTTACATAATCTGGCTCCTACCACCGCAGCAATCAACTCCAATCGAGGAATGGAGACAGCTTTAATAGGAACTACTCGTGCTTTGGCAGCTAGAAGACATACCTTCACTTCATCATTATTCTGTATTCTTATAAATACAACAGCTCCATAGGCTAGCCCACTGGCATCACAGAAGGTGTGGATACTTACTTTATTGTCCCTTCTTACATAAAAGAACCAACATGGTATCTTTAAGCTCCTAAGAAGTGAAAGATGTTGATACCACGTCGAAAATTCTGTTCGAGTATCAGCATCAGTGTCCTCGTCCCACGACACCCCATTCTTCCAAAGTTTTTGCAACCATAGCTTAGGAAGTAGTAATACAGGACTGGCTATACCAATTGGGTCGAAGATCTTTTGAGCAACAGAAAGGATAGTACGTTTTGTCACCTCACCTACTACAAAATTTTCCATCCATTCTAAATTTAAAGTCAGAGTATCCGAACCAGTGTCCCAAAACATTCCTAACACCCCAACTTTTGCAGTGGAATCAAAACTGTAGTGATTGGACTGCCATCCCCTTAAATTAAATTTCCCAAGTTTCGTAGTATCACACGCTTCACTGATGAACTGCTTTAATTCACTCACATTCAACACTAGTGACCACATTGTCAACATACAAGCTTTGTTTCAGTTTCAACAGATTCCATTGTTGTAGTGAGGGCTTTGCATTGTTTCGTTAATGTGATAATTGAGAACCGCTCCCAAGATGAATGGACTACATCTCAATCTAAACACCACCCGTTTGTGTCGAAAAACTCTAACCTTTTCTCGGTTTTCTTTATCCCACCAGAAGAAGCGGACATTTTCTCTGTCTTCTTTTCTAATACTAATTTGCAAGAAAGCCTTTTCTATATCCGCTGTTACACCAAACTTTCTTTCTCGAAATTTGAGCAAGACAGAGGGAATGAGTTCAATGAGATTAGGTCCACTTTCTAAACACTGATTGAGGGAGGTGTGGTAAGTAGTGCCCATAAACCATAGATACCTGAGGAGGAACTTCTTTGATTATTCCAAGCTGTTCCCACTCACTCAGGACATCATCGTAGAGATTAAATAATTCCTGGTCATGCAGCTTTCGAGTCTCTTCAATGCCAAATCTCGGTTATTTGGAAGAGGTAAATGCTCCTCCTTCCAAAGCAAAGGTACCTCATAGCGTCCATCGTCAGTTTTTTCAATGCACGTTTGAAAACTTGTTTGGATCTCAAATTCTCTCTCTTCTTTGGACTTCTGAATGGCTGAATCTGAGATACCGATTGTATCCAACTTCCAGAGGTCACTGACGTCATTGATGAACAGCGAGGTAACCTCTACTGCTAAGTTGTTCGCCGATTGGCACGGTACTTTACCCATCACCGTCCATCCTAATTTGGTTTCTATAGCCACTAGTCCCGAGTCTAACATTTTGAGTCTCCCTGTCATTAATTTACCTGCTACATCTGCTCCGATTAGTAAGTCGACAGGTCTATCCCTACCTTCTACATCAGTTAAAGAAATATTAGCTTGTAAAATCTCTGTCAACCACGGCCCTTCTTCGACTGAAGGAATACCATCACATATGACAGACTGATCCAGAGCTTCAAAATTACATTGAAATTCACCCTGCAAACTTTATAACATAAATGTTCTTTCACGTTAGTTTTTACACCCCCAAAGAGGCTGTGTTTAACAGTTTCATTCCTCAGTGGTGTGTAACCCAATTTTTCCATAATCTCTTTCCTGACATAGGATCTCTGTGATCCTGAATCAATCAGAGCTCGTGCTGAGACAGAAAATCTAGGACCCTTAATAATTACAACTAAGGTCTGCAAAAGAACTTGGCGGTTAGTGGTACTGCTTAGGGAGGTTGTTTTTGATTGATCTTTATGTATGTGATCTGAACTATGTGAGTCAGAACTATTTTTAGAATTTTTCTTTCCATTACTAGGTACATCAGGACACATTAAAACATTGTGATTCTTGCTACAAACCAAACATCTCACAGCAATTTTACATCTGTTTATGCAATGACCCTTCTTAAAACAACCACCCTTATCTTTCAGTAACCTTTGTTTATCTGGTAGGCTGAGCTTCTGGGCCTTAAAACAACTTGAAGCCTCATGTCGGCCATCACAAAAAATGCAACCCTGTCTTTTATCTTCTAGCCTGCTGTTTATTAGCAACTCAGTAGCAGTGCCAGGCTTATTACATGAGCGTTATTGTAACCATTATCGTGAATACCAAACCCTGCTACTGCTAACCTGATTCTTTCTTCAGATTCAACTTCGAGTTTCAGAAATTTCATAATGTTTTCTAACCTATCTTTACCATCACCAGTGGTTACAAAAGTACTGCTTCTTTGCCATACCCTCAGCAGTTCTTCAGGTAAGCATGATTCAACCAGAGGATATAGCATAGCAGCACACTTATCTGAAGTGACACCCAAAGTTTCAAGTGACCTAATTTGTGATTCTAGACTGTCATAGAGACTGCACAATGAAGTGGAATCATTACAGAGGAAGCATTCTTCAAAACTAAAGTCAACAATTCTCTAACATACATTTCTACAAGTAGATCATCTCTACCAAATCTATTTTTCAGGCTTTCAACAGCTTTAATATAATTTTCACCAGTAGGTGGAAAACTCTCTACCACTTCTCTAGCACGAGAACCTTCAACAGTAGCTTGCACTAGATACTGAAATTTATCCTCTGGTACAATGTCCGGGTCCTTATCTATCTTTTCAAATTGTCCCCAGAACTGTAACCATTGTTTCACATCACCATCAAATTTCCGTAATTCAAGCTTCGGGAGCTTGAATTTCTTCCTACTTGCGATATCAGCACCACTGTTGATACTCGAATCATCAAGTGCGTTCGCTGGGTGAGTTAATATTTCATTCACACTTATCTCGGCGTCAAGAAATAGTCGCTGGTAGTCGTCGGCCGCACGGCATTCATCTTCCAAGCCTTCGTGACCCGCCTCTATTTTCAAACTTAAGATCTTACCGTCCAGCGTCAGAAGATCTTTGTTCTTTTTTTGAAGCAAGGAAAAGGAGATTCTGACTTTCCTCCTTCTTTCTTCGTGATCTAATTCTTCGTTGTTCAGTTCGTCTTTGAGAATGTTCAATTGCCGTGTAAACCCTGAACGTTTCACCTTCCTCATTGTAATAGAGGATTCGAGATCCATATTTCACGATGTCTTCTTTCCATTCCCAACGCAATATTTAAATATCAGGATCAGTAAGTCCTGTCGCGGTCGCCACAATGTTAATTTTATGTTAACCACGTATCAGTAAACGAAGGTTCATAGAAAAAATAAGTCGCATTTCACTTACTACCGATATTTTATTCAAACTATGTGAACAATACATTACCATAACAACATAAACGTAGGAAGCCATTTTTTAGCCTGTCGCAACCCCTCTGCCAACCCTGTGCATGTGTACATTGAAAACACAACAGTCATCTTCTTCACAGTCACTAGCAAGAGCTTCCTCGACAGTATATCTTTCCTCCGTCATCAGGCTTTTCACAATTTAAAAGCGATTGAAAGCTAAATAAAGAAGCACAAGCACGTCAGCACAGGGGACCAACTAGGTGCGAAGTGAGTACCGAACATACTGCTTTCATCTTCAAACTGGTTACTCCTGTCATCTTGTGATCATAGCCGTAACTATAGACTTCTAAGTCAGCCATGAGACACCTCCAAGGCCAAACTTCCTCAGCAGTCTATTGTAGTGAAAGGGAAAAACACGCAACTGCTACAGCAATCGACTGGAGTGAAAGGGTTAAGTATGTGTCCCTACCAGGAGGTGCCACCAAACTGATTTGGAAGAGGACTCAACTAACTTGGGTCCATTTGGAAGCAGGAAGGCAATAATTTAAATACACAAGTATTTCTACATCTTTATTCTATTTCCTTTGAAGAAATTTATCAAAAAATACAATGAACATAGCAAAAACACAGACAGGAGGAAGAATTGGGACGAAGAAAGAAACAAGAATAAAAAAGTACACTATATTACATTTCTTACATTACAAATTCATTGGAACCTTTTATTCTACGTCTCTAACATTAATAATGGCAGTGATTCTGCTAAAATAAACTCAAAATATTTCTTGTTTTAGTAAAAAAAATCTTATTTCAAATCTGAAGCAATTTCATTTTTTATACAAAATTTTCTTCAGAAGAATTTCTAATTTGGCACGCTGAGAATTACAGTAAAAATAAATCTTACTTAATTACTTAAAACTAAAAATTAAAGGAAGTAGTGTAAAAATCCTACAAATTATTAGCACCATATTACTTAGTTCACCAAGTACAAGCTTGTCTGATAAATAAAAAAACACCAGTACATTATCAGAAGCTGCAGGGGAAAATGTGTTTTTTGTGTGTTTTAACGCCCTCTCAGCCTTCGTTCAACTCTTCACATCTCTCGTTGAGCTCATCCTGAAACAAAAAATTAGGCAATTAATCATTAGAATTATGGATCAAAGTTAGTCAAAGAAAAAAGGAACACTCTGGTGTACAGATGATGTCATGATATTCAACGACGACTTAACTGGTGGATAGAAGGATTCGACAGGTGTGGGTTTTAAAATACTTATTCCTTTAAATGGAATGTTATATGGTTTCCACCATTCAATACTTACAGAAGATATAAATATGTTAGTATATATGACAAGTTTATTCCACAGTTCTACTTGTATCAATCACGAACAACCCTCCATAAAATGAACTATTACGAGGGGTATTCAAATTAAACGGTATGAAACGACACTGTGGGTATAATTGGAATCGCGCTAGGCCTGAGCACAACTATCCCACTGTTTCACAAGCAGAAGGATTCCCTGCTCCCAGAATTCCTGTGGCAGTGTTCTTCAGTTCATCAATTGAATGGAAGCGCTTCCCTTTGAGGTGTTTTTTTAGCGGACCAAACAGATGGAAGTCGCAGGTCGACATGTCCGGGCTGTAGAGTGGATGTTCAAGCTGCTCCCACTTGAACTTGGCCAGTACACTTTGTGTGACCTTGGAGACGTGTGGACGAGCATGATCGTGGAGCACAATCAGCAATCCAGGCTGTCTGCTCTTGATGGACTTGCGTAGGCACACGTCATTGTTAACCCTTACCCCTCGTCTATCGGGAGAGCCCTGACATTACAATATTCCCTTTCTGGTCATGTGTTGGTCTGCCATCTCTTAGCCAACAAAATACACGATGCCTTATTGTACTGTCATCTTTTGGTTCAGCCTGGAACTTTGTGAAATCCAGATACTATTTGACAGTCAGTCAAAAATTTATTATTTAGATTTATTTATTTATTTATTTATTTATTTATTTATTTATTTATTTATTTATTTATTTATTAATTTATTTATTTATTTATTAGATACAGCCTATGGAGGGCCATTTTACACTAATAATAATAATAATAATAATAATAATAATAATAATAATAATAATAATAATAATAATAATAATAATAATAATAATAAGTATAAAAGATAACAAAGGTATAAACAACAATATTAAGTAACAACAATAGTTAACAATTTTAACAGTAACAATGTAACAACAATGAAAACGGTAACTGGGAAGTGTCGGTTTCAGAAATTAGGAAGAAGAAAGGTCAAGGGTTGGAGGGACGGAAGAAAGTGAAAACCTGGAGAGGACTTCAAAGGAATCTTTTAATTTTTTGTTTGAAGGATGCGAAAGGTGTGAATATGTCGATATCGGGTAGTGAATTACCAAGAGTAGGGAGACGGTGGAAGATAGAGCGTTGTTGTAAGGTTAGGCGCGGATGGGACACATGATGGGTGCGCCGGTTGCGTGTAGGGCGGGGAGGAACGTGTATAGGGAAGTACGCTGGAAGAGAATTACATTTGGTGTAGCCATTGATTATTTTATGGAGGTAACATAGATCAGAGAACTGTAAACGGCTTCTCAGATCAAGTATACCCAGGTAGTTCATAATGTCAGATTTAGTTTTGTTCTTAAAAACAGGATTGCGAGTCTTAACAATGAAAGTGAAAAAGTTAAAAATACTATTTAGTTGAGATATGTTTGTGATAGCAGATGAGGACCAAATAGGGGAACAAAAGTCAATAATGGGGAGAACATACGAGACAAAGTATAATTTTAAGGCGTTAATATCATTAATTTCAGTAAACCTGTAAAGAATGCCTAGAGTACGCATAGCACGGGATTTTATGGAGTGAATGTGAGCAGAGAAGGTTAGTTTACAGTCTATTATAACACCTAGGTCTCTTACCTGAGAAGCCGATTGCAATTTATTTCCGTGGATGGTATATGCAGTGTTCATTCCTTGCTTTAGCAATGAAAAGGAGATTGTATTGCACTTCTTAAAATTGGGAGAAAGATTCCATTTCTTAAACCAGTCACCACACGAATTGAGAACAGTCTGTAATTCATCACAGTCATCAGGCGTAGACACTTCCCTTAGGATTTTCAGGTCGTCGGCGTACAAGAGGAGGGAACTCTGACTATTTCGGGTGCAAAAAATTATGTCATCGCTATAGAGAACAAAGAGTAGGGGTCCCAGAATACTGCCCTGAGATACTCCTGATAACACAGATAACCATGATGAGGCAGATTCAGGGAGTACCACTCTTTGTTTTCTGCCGGAGAGAAAACTTGTTATCAATGACAAGACGGGGCCGTGGATATTAAATCTGGTAGCGAGCTTATGAAGAAGAAGTGCATGATCCACTGAGTCGAATGCCTTGGCCAGATCTATATAGATTGCATCTAACTGAGATTTATTTTCCATTGCTGAAATGATGTGGTGATTGAGAACAGTGAGGTTAGTGAGGCATGATTTTCCGGGAGTGAATACGTGTTGTTCTTCAGACATGTACGGCTGTGTGAAAAAGAGGAGTCGGCGGTGGATTATTCTTTCGAGGACAGTGGATAGTATTGGAACGATAGATATTGGGCGGTATGATGATATATCATATTTGTTGCCAGATTTGAAAATAGGTGTGATATCAGCTTGTTTCCAGCTGTCGGGGAATGTACCAGTAGCCATACACAGGTTTAAAATTGTAGATAACGGTGCACAGAGAGATGCAGAAGTATTTTTGAGGAATATAGGGCTAATATCATTGGGCCCGGTGGAGCGGTTTGTTGGGAGACTATTAAGAATATTTTGTACTTCGTTAGGGGTCGTTGATATTTGTGACAGTGAGTAACTGCAAACACTATTGATTTGTGGTAGTTCTGTGATAGGTGCAGGAGGGCTAAAGGTAGAGTGAAAGTACTCATTGAATTTTTGAGACCTTAATTCAGTTGGGACATCATCACTATGTAGTTTAAGATTCAGTGGTATCCGAGGTGACTTTCTGCGTGACGAAATTAGGGTCCAGAACTTTTTAGGGTTGTTTTTAAGGTTTCCAGTTATAGAAGTGATGTGCCGGTTGTAGTCATTTTTAAGATGCGATTTTGAGATTTTCCTGAGGTGTTTAAAAGTATTATACGTGTGTGAATTGGGGATAGACTTCCAGAGTGACCACGCACGGGTTTTGTTCTTTAGTAGCAATTTAGTTTCGACACTCAGCCAGGGGGGATATTTGTGTGTTCTGGGTTTGGAGAAAGGTACATGCTGTTTAATGGTGGTAAATATTAAATCCTCAAACAGGGAAACCGCACTGTTGACGTTACGCTCAGCTGATAACCAGCACCAAGGGAGGGATGACAAGTCCTGGTTGACGACTAGCCAGTCCACTTTACTCCAGAGCGGAAATGTTTGCCTCGCAGCGGGTGGGAAGTCTTTATGTTGACAAGCAGGTAGGCTGAGGGTAGCCTCGATTGAGTCATGGTCAGCACTAAGAATGTTTCTGCCAACAGATACACTAGCACTAGTTACTGTAGAGAAGAGGAGGTCCAATGTTGCCAGATTTCTGGTGGGTTTTAAGCAGAACTGATGTAGATGAAGACCGTTTATGAAATTAGACAAAATAAATGAGTCCACAGGGTCGGTTACTGTTCCAGTGGTTGTAGATTGCCAGGATATGTGCGAATTGAAATCACCGATTAGCACAATATCGTTGGATTTATTTAGAGCCAAAACCGTTGAATTAAAGCAATTTTCTAACGCTGTGATATCACCGGAGGGTGGGCGGTAGAAGCAGCCAACTAACAAGTTTTTACTTCTGGGGATCGTAATTTCAACCCAGGTTATCTCACATTCAGTTTCTAGGTCGGGCCTGTGACGGGCTTTAAGTTTATTACTTACTGCAATCATTACACCACCCCCACGCTTACCGGTACCTCTGTTTTTACGGAACACTGAAAAGTTAGACGAGAATGGAAGTTCACTGTCCGAGACAAAATCAGGTAACCAAGTTTCAGTGAAACATAAGATATCAAACTCGCTAAACTCAGGTTCACTGAGTACACAGTCAGTTAATTTGTTTTTCAGACTCTGGGTATTCTGATAATAAACATTAAGCGGTCCTGGATTTAAATGAACGTCACCGGAAAGTAGTAAGATAGCGAACACAGCACGTGAGGAAGCATGGCAACCTTTCGTCCTTTCGCTAGAAGTGACAGGGGCATGGCGAAGCACAGGGAGATCAGAGACGGACAAAGCAGAGAAAATATAATGCCGTTCAGCGAAGCACCATTGCAGTACTGAATCACACGACACTTCACTTGCTTCAGGGATGGTTGTAGATATGGAAGCACAGTACGACACACTTCTATACACAAGAAAGACTAAGAAAAGAAAGTAATATGTCGGAGGTACAAAAACACGCCCGTTCCCAGTTACCGCCATCATAGCCATCAGCTGTGTCCAGTCCACTGACGCACACAAGCTCAAGCGATAGTAAACAAACACGGTCGCCATGTGCTCTCCTTGTCATATGTAGTTTACTGTTCAATGTTGTATATGTCAGGTAACACACAAAACCACAGTATTTTCGCACCTCTACTCCTTCCGTGTCCCTAATGAATATATCTAATAGCATTTGACAGCACCTAAAAGTGAACTGGCAACGGTCGACTTCTGTACTGTAACCCAACACGTAGCTGATGCTGACGGCTGGTGCAATTACAAATAAACAGATTCCGATTTCAAGAAATCAGGCTACAAACCACCACAATGTATGAAACCAAAGACTGAATTAGAGTTTTTCAATTGTTTTTACCAATAATTTGTTCAGTGAAATTATTAACGAAACCAATCGGTATGCGATAATGATAGTAATAATAATAATAAGTAAAATAATATGTCTTAAATTGCACATATTGCTTTTATTTGTTCCAGTATAACTTACCGAAAACGTTAATAGCCTAAATAGATCATTTAAAAGCAAGTGCTACCTCCAAAATCATGAAAGATGAACACAGATCATATAAGATAGAATTCACATTTGAAATACAAGTAGTAGAGGCAACACAGAGAACTTTAATTTGAGGGGTAACGATTAATGACTTTTTCCGTGCTCGAGAAATTCTATGAGAATTGGATCTTGGACGTCGAAATAGACGGTGAGGATCACCTTGCATTATGTGAGAGCCCCGGTGCAATGCGCACCACCACGCCGGGCACTACACTAGATGTGCACTACGTTATCCTAAAGCAGCAGATTCAAATTTCAACCGGTTTGGTTTTTACGATGTTTTGTACATTTTCATTTGAACACCCCTCAAAGAAACATCACTCATTATCCGTTTAACCATCCAGGGTTGGTTTTTCCCTCAGACTCGGCGAGGGATTCCACCTCTACCGCCTCAAGGGCAGTGTCCTGGAGTGTGAGACATTTGGTCAGTGATACAACTGGAGAGGATAACCAGTTCCTCATCCAGAAACCTCACTTGCTATGCCTTGTGGGGGGATGGGAAGATTGCAAGGGACAGACAAGGAAGCGGGAAGGACGCAGCCATGGCCTTAAGTTAGGTACATCCTGGCATTGGCTGGAGAAGAAGTGGGAAACCACAGAAAACTACTTCGAGAATGGCTGAGATGGCAATCAAACCCCCTCTGCTAAGTTGAGGCTGAGTGGACCACACTCCAGTCTTCGTACCACTTTTCAAATTTTGTGGCAGAGGCAGGAATAGAACCTGGGCCTCCGCGGGTGGCAGCTAATCGCACTAACCACTGCACCACAGAGACGGGCAGATCAGAGAAATAACTCTGGCTATACTTCAAATGAAATTCCTGAACACACTGCTATCCTTTTTTGAAGAACTATTTAAAACACAAAAATTAATTTTCAGCAATCATAGAACATGATCCTCCCCTCCCCCTCACTATTCAATCACATTAATCCAACAACACATCTGCTTAGCAGTCCTGCATTTTCTATTAAACTTCTAATGACCACATGAAAGACATGTTTCTTTTTCTAAGGGATAGAAAATTGAACATTTCTCTGGAATCATCCATTTTATTGTTTTTTCTTTATTCAAAGACTATTTTAATTTCATTAATGTTAAAAAATTTTCTCAGAATCTTTATATATGTTTCTATAAAAACAACAAGTCCAAAATATAAATTTCATGTTTCCGTGTTGACACCTAAACTAATATTCTTTAAATCACTATAACAATGATTTATTGTTCAAAAATATCCTCCTTTTCAATACCTTATGGTTAATGCAAATTTAAAATACTTAAATTTCACATTCACCAGAACTATACATGTTACAATCCTAATAGAATAAGGAGGATATTGTTCAACAATAAATCATTGTTATAGTGATTTAAAGAATATTAGTAACAACAACTCAGCAATTAACATATTATATTCATTAGCTGAAGAAGGCCACGTAGACCAAAACATGTACTAATATACAGCCACTCCCATAAATATTCAGCAACAGAATGTGAAACCAAATGTGTCCAAGTAATGGAACTACATGTGGTTGGTTATGCCGAAGAGGAAAAAGGAGCACTGATGTACTGTATACTGTAAAAGAAAGGACATTGCGCACATGGGTGAAATGACATGCTTCAAATATATTCGGTCGCTGTGTTCATTCACAGCGACAGAGCAGGTAACGTTGCAAGACGTTCAGTTCAGTGGTGTGGTGCCGCAAGACACTTCGTGCTGCAGCGTTGTGGACTGGTATCAAATGGGGTGGAAAAATATCACGTTTGAAGAATGCCAGCTCGTGATATTCCATCATGCTTGAGGTAAATCGCATAGAAAGATGCTTAACATAAGCAGAACGACACTTGGAGATATAATAAGACGATTCAAACATTATGACAGAATTGTTCCAGGTTCCCAGACAGTCAGACCAAGAAAGCTGACAGAACGAGAGGAGCAGTTTGTGCTTTGGAATGTGAAATGAAATCTGAATATTAAAGGCCCGAAACCGGCAGCAGCTGTTTTAGAGGAGTATGGAAAGAATGCAGGTACTGAAACAGCGTGAAGAGCACTGCGAAGGAATGACTTCTTTGGGAGAAGAGCTAGGAGGAAACCATACATTAGTGCGGTAAATAAAAAGAAGCGGCTAGAGTTTGCAAAAACCTATGTAAGCAAACCCAGCCACACTTTCCAGGAAGTTAATGTTGGAGTGGAGACCAAACAGGACATTATTAAGGCAAGTTCTAGAATTTCACTCCCTAAATGTTAAACAGTGGTAAACATAAATATTGTTTCTAAACATTTGAGTCTGACTTGATAGAATCTGATGATGTTGTTTTAAGAACATGTCGTTCTTTGTTTGAGGCAGGGACCCACCAAAAATGTGATTTTTCAATTAATTTTCTTCATTTAAAATTGAACTCTAAACTTTATAACAGTATAAATTTTTTGTTAATATCTCCAATACAAACGAAAATTAAGAAAAAATAGACTACTTACTTGAAAATAACTTAACGAAAAAAATACGTATATTTGATGGACTTCACTGATTCTAGTACAAGCTGTAGCTATAATATTACTAATCATTTTAAAAAAAAGAATCATAGATAAATATTCATGTGTTTCGAAATGATCAGGGAAACAGGAAAATAGCGGCCATGATACACCGGCATTTTAAATAATTAATTAGAAAAGGAAGAGGATATCCAGGAACAGTAGAGGAGGTGGAACAATATGGAATGAAATTTAATGCCCAAAAGAGCGAGATAGTGATCACAACTAGAAAGAAGGAGAGACCTACGAGGACGGTTTGAAAAGTTCTCAGAATCACCGCTAGATGTCAGACCTAGAGCAACGAGGTTCCCGCGCAATAATCACACCTCCTTTGTGAGCGAACAAGTGGTGCGTCAGTGTTCTAGCTGCAGGAGTGTGGTAGTGACGACTCTTTGTTGTTGTTCCCGCGTAGTGATTTGTGACAATGGAAAAAACTGAGATTCGAGCTGTGATTCATGCCGACTTTCAGAACACACTGGGGGACTCGTTTTCAACTGTTGCCAAGTGGACCAGCGAGTTTAAATTTGGTCGGGAGAGCTTGGATGATGATCCGCGTAGTGGACGGCCAAAAAGTGTTACGACCCCAGAATTTATCGCAAAAGTGCATAAAATGGTCATGGAGGATCGTCGACTGAAAGTGTGGGAGATTGCTGAAGCTGTAGGGATGTCTTCTGAACGGGTATATTATATTTTAACCGAAGAATTGGGTATGAAAAAATTATCCGCAAGATGGGTGCCGCGGCTCTTGACATTGGACAATAAACGCACCAGATTGGAAATGTTCAAACAAAGTCTGGCCCATTTTCAGTGCAACCAACAAGATTTTTTGCGCCGATTTGTGACTACAGATGAAACTTGGGTCCACTACTATACCCCAGAGACAAAACAGCAGTCAAAGCAGTGGAAACATGCTGATTCACCAACACCAAAGAAAGCCGGAAAGGTCATGGCCTCAGTTTTCTGGGATGCAAAAGGCATTCTGCTGATGGATTATCTTCCTACTGGCCAAACAATTATGGGGCAAAACTATGCAAACCTCGTAGACCAACTACAGGAAAAGATACATGAAACAAGGCCTGGTTTGGCAATGAAAAAGGTCATCTTTCATCAGGACAATGCTCCGCCGCACACAAGTGTTATTGCCATGGCAAAACTTCATGAACTGGGGTACAAATTGTTGCCACATCCACCTTATTCACCAGATTTGGCACCATCAGACTTTCATCTATTCCCCAAGCTGAAAATTTTCCTCGGTGGACGGAGATTTTCTACAAGGGAAGAACTGACAGCCGAACTGGAGAGGTATTTTGCAGACCTGGAGGAATCTCATTTTCGAGATGGGATCAAGGCATTGGAACATTGCTGGACCAAATGCATTAGTCTACAGGGAGACTATGTTGAAAATAAAAGCAGTTCCACCGAGGTAAGATACTGAATTCTAGTACATTCCGAGAACTTTTCAAACCACCTACGTACGAGAGGGATAATGCTTGGAGGGGAACAGCTTAGGAAGGTAGAGAGTTTCAAGTACTTAAGAAGTATCATAGAGGAAAGCAGAAGAAATGCTAAGGAAATAAACGAGCGTGGAAGACAAGCAGGAGCATTCCTGAAAAGTGTCAGAAGCCTGGATTGGAGCAAGGATGTCCCTCAGAGAAGCAAAAGAGTGATATACAGGACGTACTATGTACCTATTCTGACGTATGCAGCGGAGACTTGGGTAATGAGGCAGAGAGCCATGAATAGAATACAGGCTAGTGAAGCAGGATAGGAGTGACAAGATGGGATAAGATGTGAAATGAGAAGGTTCAAGATATAGTAAAAGCCAATACAGAATAGGATAGAGGCATCTAGACCTAGAAGGTATGGACACATGAAGAGAATGACAGAGAAAAGGGTACCACGGAGGATGAACGAAATGGAGATAACAGGTAAACGACCAAGAGGAAGACCAAGAGACAGGTGGATAAAAGGAGTGGAAGAGTGTGTACAGAGAAGAGGAGAGGACTGGGAAAGAGTGATGAGGGAGAAGTGGTGGGAAGACAAAAGGAGATGGAGAGGCTTATGTTCCAAGCAGACCTCGCCAACAGCTGGAAACTGCAGATGATGATGATGATGAATGGCTTAGGTTTATATGATTTCTAAATATGTAATCATATTATTAAGGAATAATGTGTTTGTCATACTAAGTTTTGTTTTAGTATTCATTTCCATTGCTACGGGATAAAAGTTTAATATACCCCATTTTTCTATGTTAAAAGGTGTAGGTCTCCCTTAGTAGTGTGTACATTTTGGTCCCTTATTTAATAATGATTTTTCACAGCTATGTTGTAGTATATCCTGCGTGTTCAACAAACTGAGAAGCTTTTAAGTTATGAGTCGACAATGGAAAGTATGGCTTCCTTATTAACAAACAAAAGGTCATCAGACTCATCACAGACAATGGGAGGAATACAACAGAAAAAGGAAAACTAAATGCAACCAAACAAAGATAAGGTCATAAGAGTAGAACAGAGAAGAAATGAGAGGGCGTCTGGGGGAGGGGAGAAGATGGAAATACAGTAAAACCTGTCGTCAACAGAATCACATGCGACCAGGAAAAATTTCTGCTCAAGACAGTTTCTCTGTAATGAATGAGTGACAGAAAAGTGTACATTGGCTATTTATATGCACTAAATGGTATATCCAGTCAGGTATATCTGCTTTAACTTTGCCAAACCAGAAGTTCAAGGTCCACTCAATACAATGGTGAATAAATTCCAGTAAGTAGGCTCAGTTATTACCACCAATACAGCGATTGATGATGATATGAAGCATCGCGTCAATGTTGGATGGACCAAAAGACGTTTGCTGACAGGCATCTTATATGACAGCAGGATGCCTATAAAGCTCAAAGGCAAGGCATGCAAGACTGTTGTTTGACCTCCCCTCACTTACTGCTCCGAGTGTTGGACAAGGCAGAAGAAGCGTGGTCAGCAAATGCATGTAACAGAAATGCAGATGCTATGATGTTCAGCAAGTGTGACTCTCATGGATCAAGTGCACAATGAGCATAAATGAGGATCATTGAGTACAGCCCCTATCAGTGAGAAATTGGAGGCACAGCCAACCCCGAGTGATACTTGGGAGCATCCATTCTGGGCACATATATGGCCAGGGAAGAAGAAGGTCCTAAAGAGACAGTATGGAACCGTAAAGACAGACTGAGGTATAGCCTGACAATAAAGATGGAGCAGAAAAGTAAGCTGGAGGGAGAAAAAGAAGAATAAGAACTCTTGCTAACACCTATTGAAAGGTGAAATTAATAGGGGAAATCTCCAAAAAGTAGCTAAAGCTGCATATCTTAAAGTGTCTTGTAGAGATTACCGTATTTCTCCGAATCCAAGATGACATTCTTCTCCCCAATTCTCATGTGAAAAATCAAGGATCGTGTTGCATTCGAGACCTAACAGTAATGAACACCACTGACCGCTAGCACGGTAACAGCGCTGCTTCTTCTCTGCCCTCCCGGACGCGCGTGTGCACACACAAAAATTTAGACAAGAAGAAATATTTATTCTTTCAGATGTAAATAAGGACATAAATTAACATATAGAGATTAATTTAATATATTTCATTATTTAGGAAATTTCGAGTAAAATCTGCAACAAATGACATAGTAAATAGGAAAGGTGAAACTAAGAGAAATTGTTGTAACAATTTTCAAAATTCATATATACTTGTTATATTATACCATTGTACCATAGTCCAAGGATCAATTAATGTTTGGCACCGCTGAAGAAACATGTACATGTACGGTAATTAAATAAAATAAAATGTATAAAGTATTGGCAAGGCGGTGAAAATATTTTTACAGAAATTTGCACACACAAAACTCGTTATTATACATCACTAGCCGCGGCAACAGGTTGTGCAGTGCCTCTGTGTAACGTTACTGGATCTCGGGAAATAGTGAAGAGAGAATGACGTTCTATTAGCCTCTACAAAAACATTTCTCAAATCCGCAGAATGGCATCAAAACATGCGAACCTTCACATTCTTAGAAAGGCCACGGCTACTCAGTCGCAGAGTTATAACCGGTCTATTGTACTTGACGCTTAGTAAAATTAAGTTTTATAGACAGCAGGAATATTTTCATGATGGATCGTTGTATTGTAAAGACAGGTGGAACAGCTCTTGCCGACAAATTTTCAACAGGTTCTTGTCGATATTAGGATGCCAATTTTAAGATAATGGTTATTAAATACTCATAAATGTACAATAATTGTGCAGCCACAAGAAAATACGGCATAGGCCTAACTAAAGCCAACATTCGGCATTAGCATGAAGACAGATAGCTAAAAAATGCGTACTGTACAAAAAATACATTCAGTGGCTTCCAACAAGGACGCTTTAAAGAGTTGAAGATGAAATTGTGAGGTATGTGCACGAAAAACGCAAGGGCAGAATGGCCATACCACGGCGCAATAAACTTGTTCATTGACCTTCAACATCCGCATCATTTCTACGCCTGCACATAGCTTGCTGCTGAAGTTGGCAAGAAAGGAATTCCTGTGATTTTACAAAGCACTTTTTAAGCCAGACTTAATCTTTTTAAGTGGGGGTCATCTTGGATATTGGGCTTTGCATCTCTGTAAGCTCACTTCTTAGTCCAGATCGACCTCATGGCCACTACGCCACAAGTAGTATGTGGTTGGCCCTCACTCACCGTAGTCATACAGAGATGATTCAAGTAACACAGAGGAAATTATTATGAAAGATTCTCGACCTACATAAAAATATTGCCATATTTCTCTGAATCCCAAGACAACCCTCCACTTTTTCCTTTAAAAAAAAGAAAAATCAGGCTTAAAAAGTGCTTTGTGAAATCAGTACAGTACAAATTTTTAGACTATCTTTGTCTTCAAGCCAACGCCGAACAATGGCTTTAGTTATGCCTTATTTTCTTGCAGCTGCACAATTATTTTTTATTTCTGCAAGTTTCATAACCATTAAATTAAAATTGGCATCATAGTATCAAAGAGAACCCATTGAAAATTTGCCGGCAGTACCTGTTCCACTTGTCTTTACAATACAATGATCCGGCACAAAAATATTCCTGCTATCTATAAAACTTACTTTTACTAAGGGTCAGGTACAGTACATGTGTTATAACTTTGCCGCTGAGTAGCCGTGGCCTTTCTAAAAATTCAAAGGCTCGCATATTTTGATGCCATTGTGCGGATGTAAGAAACGTGTTTGTAGAGGCTAATACAGGGACTTTTCTTTTATCTATTCAGGAGATTGTTGCTTGTCCGGTCATCCGTGATGCAAGTCCGTTTTCGGGCAAGTAGAATGTCATTCATTCTCTCTTCACTATTTCTCGAGTACCAGCGACGTTATGCAGAGGCACTGTACAATCAGTGCCGCGGCTAGCGATGTAGCCTATAGGCCTAATAAACACCCGAACATTGAAGGTCGAGTTTTACGCACGTGCGGGGGATGAAGGGAAGCAGTGTGATTACCGTGCTAGCTGTCAGTGGTGTTTTTACTGTTAAGTCACAAATGCAAGACGACCCTTAATTTTTCACATGAGATTCTAAGAAAGAAAAGTCGTCTTGGATTCGGAGAAATACAGTATAGTCAAAATATTCTGAGAGTGAATATAGCCTGAGGTATGCAGAGCTTTATTCTAGATCTGAAAACCTCCCACTTGATATGCAGAACTACCATCTCGTGTTTTATGGTCATCTCTCTCAAACATCCTGGTGTGAATTCTTCATCTTTTTTTTTTTTTTTTGCTAGGGCTTTACGTTGCACCGACGACGTTGCGACGATGGGACAGGAAAGGCCTAGGAATGGGAAGGAAGCAGCCATGACCTTAATTAAGGTACAGCTCCTGCATTTGCCTGGTGTGAAAATGGGAAACAATGGTAAACCATCTTCAGGGCTGCCGACAGTGGGGTTCGAACCCACTATCTTCCGGATGCGAGCTCACAGCTGCGCGCTCCTAACCGCATGGCCAACTCGCCTGGTAATTCTTCATCTTCTCATGGCTTGAAGTGTACCACTCATCTGCAGTGAAGGAGGATCCAAGACACTGATTCAGGAAAGAAGTAAGTTCAGGACATGGGATAGAGGATCTTCCAGAATAAGTGAGAAGAAAACCTGGTGCAGAGTCGTCCGAAGGGCGGGGACCTGTGTTCTCCATCACAAGGATAGACAAGCGTTAACCGTGGCCATAAGTGGCCTCATTATTTGTAATTATAGTAACAACACTTACTGCATCGAGCTCCAAACACTTGCCCCACTCCTTCAACGAGATCCTGTGATCGTCGTCTTCATCACAGCCATCGAGGAAGGGAGCGATGCAGTGCTCCAGAGCTACGAGAGGGGCTCGGATGGGGAAGAGCTCGTGACGGGACACCGATCTGAAACAAAAATAATGAAATTCAAAGTTAATCAGCCAGTCAACAAGTGAAAATCAAGTCATATATAGGAATACATATTTCACAATTTAGGCGATGGTAACCAAAATTATTAAAATTATTCTACAGAAAGGAAACACTAGATGATTTATAATTTACGAGTAGTATAAATGATAATTTAAAATTGAGGGGGCCAGTGAAAAAGGAGCACATACCACCTGTGAAGTGCTTGTGTGATTTTGGTACAGGAAGACAGCTGATGCCATCTAGTATCATCAGTAGGAACTTGTATCACAATGGCATGAGCCCATTCTTTGAAAGAGAGCATTATATATTTGCTATTATTCATGACTGACACATTCCCAGGCCCATGCCATTAGATTATTTATGTCTTATGAGTCTATGCTTTTCATTGGTCAGTTTAGTTTCGGACAACCAGTCAGAAAGCATTTCTCAAATGTTGTTTATAAGTTTCTAAGATGGCAGCAATAGGTGCTCCCATTAATGTTCTTCAAGAAGAAAATGCAACAATACATGCAGAAAAAAAGACTTCATAATGAAAATGACTGGAAAGATAATGAAAGGAAGAGGTTAAGAAATACAGGTCAGGAATATAAATCTTGAAACAGTACGATTGTGCCTGAGAAAGTGTTTAATAGTGCCAAAAAATTTCTGTAAATACTCAACATTGAATAATGAACAGGAGGAGATATTTAATGAGTTTATAAGTTGGGAAATTATAATAAGCAAAATGCTTATTTATTTGGATTAGTGCAGCCTAATAAGTGCAAAAAAGCGTATCCAAAGAAAAGGAAGGTTCCAACAGTAAGCCAGAGGAAGGTTTCTTTCAGGCACTGCCTGCTCGATCTGCATCCAATGGCTGCTTATACTGCCTGCTCATTCCACATTCAAACGTGTAACAAGACTTACAAACAATCTGCCGCTAGATGGTAGCACCAGACGTACCCAGTTATTGCGTGAATACAACTAGATAAGCATACAAACAAAATTTAAAATCTGAAAGTAACAGAAAAATTAAAGAATTTTACGTATAAAGTGGTGCTTTTGAGGGTTATAGCTCCAGGACTTTTCGAGAAAGAGGTTTCGACGAACAAGAAAACCTGGAAACTTTGTATGTATGGTAGGTATTTCCCTACATTAATAAGTAGAGCAATCCGCCAACAAATACAATGCCGTATAATTATTTTTTTTTCAGACCATACTGGGCGCAGTTTCTGAAAGTTATTCACGTGATCTTGAAGATAAATGGCCTTTTCAACACCCTCACCGTCAACAATTTCTTTATAATGTTCAGTGGTTTGAGTTGAGTATTACAATTCAAGCTGTTTACTTGATCGGTGTAATTTTTCTTCCAGATTACTATTTTCTTCTTCATTCTCAATAGCGCAACACGAAGTGTTTTATTTGTTCTCTTTAGACATTCCATGCTGCTGTCATCCAACATATCAACTTGACAACCAACATCACACGGTTCATTGTTACTAGTATTTAAGCCTACATCTGTATCCATAAATGGAGAGTCGAATGGAAAGAGAAAGATAGAGAAACTGACATTAGTTTAGATATAACTGTAAAACCGAAACAACTAAAGAGGCCCTACTTGCGTAATGAATAATAATAATAAAAGTATATTGACACGATTTTATACTACTAATAAACGTTTTGAAATGGAATCTATGACAGCATATTATTCTGTGTTGTACCTTCACATCAACAGTACAATTGTCCCCAGAAATTATATTACTTAGCATGTAATACTTCAAACCTTATTACCATTTTCTGCAATGACATTTGAAGAGCTCTTGTTAGACGTCTCTGTGCTTGAATCCCTTCTCTTCCTCTTCGCTGAAATTAGGGGTTGTTTATAAGCCGGATAATCAGGGAAAAGGTTGGGTACAGATCCTGCTTTTAATTTTCGCATTTCGCTGGTCACTTTGAAATCATTATTTACGAAATGTAGACAGCAAACCACAGAATAGTCAGAAGGAATCCCTGATATAATACGCAACCTCTTTTGATGCAATTCTGTACTTGAAGGTATTTTCACGGCATTCTGGTTTCCCTTTCTTTGATTTGCAGAAAGGCACGCAGCAGTACACCATTTTCACTAAGTACAGTACCGGTAATACCCTATTTCCCGCTATTTAATTCTGACAGGCCTGGAGCCGGTTGGTGCTGCCACCTGCTGTGGGTATTTGTAAACGGAGTGTTTCATTTAGTGCCATGTTAAAATGTTGTAATGAGCAGGCAGTATAAGCAGCCATCGGATGCAGATCGAGCAGGCAGTGCTTTCAGGTATTTTATTCGTGACACTCCAGTGAAGTTGAAGTGTTTGAGTCTGCTGGTAGATGGCTCTTCTGTTGAACCCCATGGAAGAGACACATAAACTCTCCACTTCAAATCTCTCGTGAAGAGGATAATGATGGGTGTTCCTGAGCAATTCTCTTTTGCGGCAGTATCCTAACACATGATCAGGAGTTTCAGTCTGGATGATGGCAGCGGTTTGTACTGTTCAAACCGCTGAACGGTTGCACAACATTTTGACAGTTCTTTCCTGATACTTATCCAGGGTGATCGGCATAAACTTCAACTTCATCATGGGAAGGAATTCAACTTGAACACTCCTCCAAGAAATAATATCCTGTGTAAACTCTCTGGTACTAGATGGTGGAAAGAACAACTGCCTTAGTCCTCTGCTACTCCACTGCAGAACACGCACGTCCTGTTTGGTATACATCTAGTCAGTGTCTCCCTCGTGAGTTGTTCGTAACGGATGAAGCTGGCCTCCCAGGTCGACCGGCGTCTTCTGTTGAAACGTGACTCGCACAGAATTTGATACATCATTCCACAACGGTGGTTTTTAACAGACATGCTGCCCCATACACAGTCTCATTCTCCGATAGATGGATGTCCACCGCTGTTTGTCCTTTGGCAGTAAAGAATGGTATAACATCACTTTGGTCCTGTTTGGACCCATTTTGTAATAACGTCACCATAGTTCACGTGGCCGCATTTAATGCACGCACCTCGGCATGACATGACACGACTGCCACAGTAATCCCTTTTCCTACATGTCCGTGCTTATATATTTTATGTACCATATGTGTTTTAGTCTATAAGACAGGGATTATTCTTTACCATGCTTTGTCACCTGGTGTTGGCTGAAACAAGCCAAAACATGTACTGATCAATCGTAACTCACCATGACTGATACAAGAGTATTAATAACCCTTCAAGCCGGTATTAAAAGTTGGCCAAGTTTTATCCTACAGCGGTAATAAATTTTAGAAAAATATCATAATTTTACATGCTGTCCCAAACATTGCTATAACTTCTAAACAACTTGTCTGATTTTGTTCAAATTAAGTGGATATGCAGTTCATATTGTGTAGATGTAGTATCTACATACAAAAAAGGTGGCACTTTGCATGTAAAGTAAAACAAAACAAAACCAAACCCCATGGTACAATAGCCCCGAAGGGCTTCAGATTATGAGGTATCGTGCGGTCAGCACAACAAATCCTTTCAGCCGTTATTCTTGGCTTTCTAGCCCGGGCCAGTCATCTCATCATCAGAAAGCTCAATTGTTATCATGTAGGATGACTGGACCTCGAACCAGCCCTCAGATCCAGGTAAAAATCCCTGATCTGGCCGGGAATCGAACCCGGGGCCTCCGACTAAGAGGCAGGCACGCTACTCCCAGACAGCAGGACCAGCATTCAAAGTAAACACAAACAATTTAAAAAAGAATGCCTAATTACCTTCTTAGAAATCCAGTTCATTGTGGAATTTCTTGAAGCATGAAATTTCAAGATTAATTCAAATCTATCCAGTCTGATGGTCTGAGTGTTAGCTTCTGAACTGTGCTCATAAGAACAAGCCGAGAACTACGTAGATTTCTTCCCTTGTCACTTCTTTCTACTGTCTCATTCGGGACCTTTTATTGAAGGAACTGAATTCCTGAATAATTTTTTTGCATATCTCTTGATCTCTCTAACAATAACACCCACTAACACTTCATAAAAATACAATAGAAAGATCCCAAAACACTCATAGTTACACTAGTTGGGCCACAGTTACCCGTGAAAGGGATTTTTGTTGGAAGAAAATTCCAATCAACAGGTTCCCATGAGCACTCAGGTGAGCGTTCACTGATATTACTATCTTCATTGACTTCTGTAGAGTGAATGTGGATGGCTTTTTTCCTCATTTGAAAGATGGATGAAGCTCAGTGAGCTCTATTTGTCCTCAGGTGCAAAATTCAAATCCCCTGTGCAACCACCAGCCGCCACTGCTTGGTGTCTGCAGTCATGACGACCTTCTTGTCATACTACCAATATACGGTAGTTGGTCCGTTATTGGACATTATAAATTTTCCAGCTAACCCATTCCTGGTTGCCAGCGTTTCGCCCCACTGCGCTAAGTTGGCCTCATAAGTTGGTAAATAGCACACGTACCAAGACGCATGGCTAGTGCATACCACGGAGGCAACCGAGAATGGGTTAGCTGGAAAATTTATAATGTCTAATAATGGACCAACTATATTAGTATTATAAATTTACTCATTCGGATCAAATATTTCAGGTTCCCTATGGTAATCAACAAGTACATCATTGTTGTCATACAGCGGCTCCATTTACCAGAGCCTTGCAAGATTCAGTGTGAACTGTCAGAACTTGATCCATTCTATAGTCTTAAAAGTGAGGAAGTTGTCTGACCTGTCATGAGGATGACCGTCCAGGTCGCACCACTTCCAGATGGCAGCATTGGTCCAGCGCCGCGTCAAGTTTGTCTCGGCCTCGCGTTCCATCTTGAGGTAGTACGCACTCAGCTCCTGACGATCAGCCAAGTCCCTCATGATGTTGAACAGCCAGTCGCGCATGCGGCGGGGAAAGTCGGCCATCTCATCCTTGGTGCACTCCTGCAACAACAGTGTAAGCTCTGATTGGAAAACTAGTTCTTTGTTTGTATCATTTTGAATAAAAAGAAGAGCCATTTTACTCAGTAAATTAAATTCAACATCAATTTGACATTTCATGAATAAATTACTATTTTTCTTGAGCATGTGAAAATGAAAACCTACAACCTGTTTTCCAGTCACTGACCGGGTCAGGGATGTAATGAATGAATCATATATAGGCTATTATTACAATGGGGTCGCCACTCCCAAAGTGATATATTAATGAATGATAGATGCTACGAAATGAGAATGGAGAGTGTTGCTGGAATGAAAGATGACAGGGAAAAATGGAGTACCCGGAGAAAAACCTGTCCCGCTTCCGCTTTGTCCAGCACAAATCTCACATGGAACGACCGGTATATGAACCACGGTATCCAGCGGTGAGAGGCCAACGCGCTGCCATCTGAGCCACGGAGGCTTTCTTGAACATGTATTCCTGCAAATTATTTCCTATTTACTCCTTGCCAAATGGTCATTGATAATATTGCAATGTTGTCAATTTAGAAAATACAAATATGCTCATTTTTATGCTAAATTTATTGGATTAAGCAGCAGGTATGAGCTCAGAGAAATAGGTATGGGTGCAAGGATTTGGAAGGAATCGGTGTGGTCTATTGATAAGGTAAGGAGCAGAAATGGGACACCACAGAAAACCAAGCTTGCGAGATAGCTAACCTAGCACACCAAAGTGCATGGCTAAACTGGTTGGACAAATACTTGCATACTGCTAATAAAAAATAAAAACTATAAACCAAGCACGCCAAGATTTGCTCCAAGGCCATAGCGGTACGTTAGCATAGCAAAGTCAACAGCCCAGCAGTCCACTGGCCTGGTAGGAAAAGTCATATAACAACACCTGTTAGCGTTACTTTGTACGCCCGTGGCCTCAGGAGAAATTCACTCAGCGGTACATCTCTGGCAACTAAAGTAGAACCTCGATAATTCGAAACTGGTTAATTAAAAATCCCACCTAATTCAAAGAAGCTCTCGTTTCCGGAAACATGAGGTACGGTTTTGCACGTTATTTAAATTGTTTAATTCGAAATACCGATAATTCGTAGTTTGAAGAACAATGTCTGTCCCATGACCAAAATTCAGACTTTTAATTCAAAACTGCCTTGACATTTTTTTAAAACATAGTATTTTACAGAGTAATTTAAACTAGCAGTTTCCCGCTGGCTCCGCCCGCAATGTACAAAGTATGGTGTTGTTCGTTACTATCCTCACGGATGTATTTGCAAAGTTTCAAGTTAATGATCTGCTGTGGTAATAGAATGTAATATTATGTCAACAAAACACTTGAAAATACATCACACACAGAAATTGAATTAAACGTTCCTTGGAACAACACTACGCGCCGAACTGTTAAAAAATCCTTCAAAGACCTTCATCATGGAGACAAATGTACTCATCACTTTTCTCAGAATCTACCAATTTGAACAGTTAAGAGCTGAAATGAAAGAGCTTGATCCACTGAGTGTTATTAGGCCAAAACAAACTTCGTACCTCAGAACCAAAGATATGATTGCTTCAAAGAGACAAAGAATTGAAAAAATCAAATAATTTGAGGAAGGCGGAAGTTAAGTGATTTGTAGTACCTGATGACAAATCTGTGCATGAATACCTTTCAGTTAAAAAAAGAATAAAGGAAATCGACCGGATAGAATGGCTAGACTGACTGACTTTAGTTTCCATAAATTTTTTAAATATATAGATTAAAAATAATCCGCGTCATGATAGAACATGTCTTCCGGAATGTGCTGGGGAAAGGAGGGGGAGGGGGGAGCTGTAAGCATAACTGGATGTGCGTCACTACGACGGATGTTAGTTCTCTGCGCTATCTGTTGATAATAACAGTAAGGTAATGCACACAATGCGCACTGTGGCGCTATCTCTGATTGCAGACTGAAACTACTAACGCCTTATGGCTTGGTACCGAAATTCATCATTGAGTAACATCTCTATTCTATTCTATTCTATTCTATCTCTTTGAACAAAACATATCAACTACTCGGTGGAAATGAATGAAAGTGCGGTAACATATTGCCAGAGATCTCCCACACATGCATACAAACCTGGCCAGAGGTGAGCGCGACTATAGCGCCAAACGTGTCTGGCCCCACAAAACGAGGCAAATGAAGGAACGGGGCAAGACAGTGTGAGTCTGTGGTGAGGGACTTCTATACAATCATTCTATACAAGATCAAGCCAATTAGTGATCAATAGAAGTGCCTCACCACAGACTTTTAAAAGATGTTTTCAAAAATGTTTAATCGGAAGAATATGTTTTAACAATATTGTAGACATGAATTTTAAAATTAAAATGGGATAAAAGGAGGATAGTTAAAATTATCCTCCTTTTATCCCATTTTACCCAACCCCTACTCCATCCCCCCTCCGCCCACCCCCCTTTCATCTTTCAACATCACATTGTAATAGTTTTTAAGGTTCCCATGGGAAAAAATATTAAGGTTTTATAATGTGCTTACTATTCATGTATTATCATTAATTTTTGGGCGGATACAGCTGAAGATGACCACTAAGTGGTTGAAACATGTACTGTGATTGTTAATGTTTTTATAATTTTGCCAAAGGCATGTAATAAAGTATCGATTAGGTGGTAATTTAATCGAATAAGTTAATCAGAGCAGCACCATGAGTCCTCTTGCCAGTCCTGAAATGGCGTATGGCTTTTAGTACCGGGAGTGTCCATGGACATGTTCGGCTCGCCAGGTGCAGGTCTTTTGATTTGACATCCATAGGCAACCTGCGCGTCGTAATGAGGATAAAATGATGATGAAGACGACACATACACCCGGCCCCTGTGCCAGTGAAATTAACCAATTATGGTTAAAATTGCCGACCCTGCCAGGAAACAAACCCGGGACCCCTGCGACCAAAGGCCAGCACGCTAACCGTTTAGCCATGGAGCCGGACTAGCCAGTGCTGAGTTCACCATACAGGATTTGCCGAGGGAGTCTGCTGTCACTCACATGATGGATATGGCCCGCCCATCTAAGCCGATGACCAACGATGGTGGCTTTGATACTGTTTAGCTTTGCTTTCTCAAGAACTGCTATATTAGTTATATAGTCATCCCGTTTGATGTTCATGATGGAACATGCTGATGAAAGATTTCCAGTTTCTTGATGTCCCAGAGTAACGTAGAGTAACGTAGAAATAACAACAGCCCGATGGAGATACTGTAACAGGAAAACGACCAAGAGGAAGACCAAGAAACAGGCGGATAAAAGGAGAGGAGAAGAGGACTGGGCAAGAGTGATGAGGGAGAAGTAACTGTGACCCAACAAACACGCCGTATTAGTGGCAGTGAGACTGCTCCAAGACTAGCAAAAAATCTTGGGGCACAACTGCAAAATATCAACTTCATAATGACCATTCAATAACGGAAGATCCCACATTTATAACTGTCATGAGCCTTTATGTTTTCCAACAAAGAAATACTACGAGTCCCGTCAATTCTGCGACCTGCTAAGGAGAGTTTTAAGAACACTGTGCAATAAGAAGACATATTTACCCTTATTTTTTTATCACGGTGTATAAGTGTATACTAAGACCTTTTAGATGAACATTATGACAAACTGACACAATTTTTTAAGTTTTATAAGATTTTTTAAGTAGTCGAGTAAGTTTTTAAGATCAGCATGAGAAGACTATCTCTTTGTACATTTAATGATTTTTACCTAAACAAAGATACTTGTAGCTGATGATGTTTATAACAAAACGAAACATGTACTACTACTAATTTCTGAACTTGCTTAAGGCACACAACATATTGTATCGATAAGGTGGAACAATAATTACTGTCAATTTGTTAAATTGTGGTGGACTGTATCGAAAGCTTTTTCGTAGTCTATGAAACAAGCAAAACATTAACATCCCAGCACCGATGAATTTTTGCATTTCTGTTTTGCACTTAAAGGTCAAGCTTAAGACTAACTATGTACTGTACAGTCTAAAATGAGCCTACCTAAGTTTTGTTCTACCTCACTCAACTGATAGGATAATTCTTGGTTATGACGACACTATTCATCAGATCCCTTGGATGTCATTATAAGCAAGTACAATGGTATACCAGGTGTATGCATAAGTCTTTTCTGGTTTCACTACAAGATCGCGCCAGCAAACAGTACGCAGTACACATACACCAGTTTGTTCATCTGACATTAACCTACCAACACACACAAGTTGAGTCTGCCAAACACTAGCGCCTGCATTGTATCGTTCAGTGATCATGTCAACGTTTGTGCCTAAAAAAGAATATTTGCAGCATGCATTGATTTTCCTATTTAATCAAAAGAAAAAGGCTGTGGAAAGTCATTGTTTGCTGGTAGAAACATGGTGAACACGCTCCATCGATTAGAACATGTGAGACAATTTAAACATGGTGATTTCAATGTGAAAGACAGAGCGCGCTCTGGTAGCCCACAAAAGTGCAAAGACTAGCAACTGCACGCATTACTGGATGATGACCCAACTCAAACTCAACAGCAATTGACACAAGCATTGAATGTGACACAAGAAACAATCAGCAGATGTTTACGAGCAGTGCAGAAGATCAATAAACTCGGTAAATGGGTCCCACACAATTACAATCAACGGCAAATGAAAAATTGCAAAGTCACTTGTGAAATGCTGCTTCAACATCATGAAAAAAATAATTTCTGTACCGAATTGTGACGGGTGATGAAAAATTGATTCATTTTGAAAACCCGAAGCAGAAAAAAATCATGGCTATTGCCTGGCAAAGTTGGTCCTTCAATACCAAGGCCAAATTGCTTCGGCAAGAAGACCGTGGTTTGTAAAGCCCAGAAAAACCATGAATGCACAACGCTATTGCCAACAAATGATTAATTTAAATCACGCATTGATCGAATGACAACCAGAATGGGCCAGAAGATATGGCAAAGTGAATTTGTTACAGGACAATGCGCCGTCTCACATAGCAAAACCAGTGAAAGATACCGTGAAATTGCTTGGATGAGACATCCTTCCGCACCCGCCGTACTGCCCCGGCCTGGCGCCATCATTATCACCTCTTTGCATTAACACATTGGAGACGCCGCTCGTAGAAACTACGGGCGCGCTAATTCATTGCTGCTGATGGAGCTCGGAGAATCTACGGGCATGATTTCACTGTAGCTAAAAAATTGTATTTGCCGTCTCAGCGAGCTGTGACTTCAATAAGATACTGCTGAATGCTTCTATAAGCATAACATATACTAGTTATGAGCATAAGTCGAGAGCTCTTCTTTCAAGGCATTGATAACACAGCCACGTGCCTACATAACCTAAGGCTGCGTCATCGATGACTCCCAGCTGTGAAATGGGCGGGAAAGTATGTACGGTACATGCGGTCAGGAAGAGTGTGTGTTCGAGAGACAGGCTTGTTTGCGTAATTCTTGTGAATATTTAGCATGCCTAATTCAAGTGTACGAAATTTCGACAACGAATCCATAATGGATGTTCTTATGGAAGACACGATTTCTGAAAATGAGGATGAGGATAACAATTACACACTAAGTAAACATGATGATTCTGGTGCTTCAGGTTAGTAAATGTAGAAAATGAGCTCATTTCAAATTGGTGTGAAGTGTAACGTAGTTTTACATCGCTTCCTTGAAGTGGGTTCTGTAATACAATTTTATACCGCTTCCTAAAAATGTGAGTGTTTGCCGTGTACCTGCAGCAACTCGATACAATACCATTGTCAAACAAAGAACAGTGGGAATGCAAATTCCTTGTTGTAAACCAGAATACCGGTGTCAATTGACTAATTAGGTTAGAATCTGCATTAGTGTTTTTCAGTAGATGAGCCCACAAAGTCAAATTTTGAAATATTAACCAAACTGGCATCCATAGCTGCGTCAGATTTTTTTCGTTTGTAAAACATGTTATTTTCATAAATTTATATTTTAAAATCGCTGCACTATTATGATAATTAAAACTCATTTTTGTGTAGAAGAAAGTGTGATCTTGCTATGCATTCCAAAATTTCTTATAATCATGGCTTACCCTAGCATTGAAAAATTTTCACAAACCATTAAAAATACTGCGATTTTTGGAGGATATCACATTCAAAAATGGCCGTCTCCAATGTGTTAATGGGGCTCGCGCTCGCAGAGCAGCACTTCAGCAATTTCGAGGAAGTTGGAAAATGGCTCGATGAATGGTTTGCTGCAAAAGACAAGCAGTTTTCCTGGCATGGTATTCATAACTTAGCTGAAAAATGGACGAAGTGTGTAGAAGCCGAAGGCCAATATTTAGAATTAACAAAAAATGAATTTCCCTTAAAATTACGTGTTTTCTTTACCACAAAAACCAGCAAAAACTTGTGCATACACCTGGTAGTAATATTTATGGGTCAAATCAGGAAATGTTAACTTTCTCTATTAATATTAGGTGAATCAAAAATGTTTGCAAAATGCAATTTCTCAGATTTTAAGTCATGAGAGTAATATAACGAAGATATTCACAAATTACCGTCCTGGCAACGAGTTAACTGATGACAATTGGCCCACATTGATAAGGTAAGTGTAGATTAGTAGGATTAGTAGATAAGAGAAGATTAAAAGGATTGGAAGTTAAAAGAGTTAAAATCGTGCAGTGCCAATCCCCATTATCTTATATTGCTTCTTCAACTGCTTTTGTGAAAGACTCATTCTTTAATTTCTTATTTACCTATGCATTGTTTTTGCATTTTATTCGGCTGATGATGACCAAGATTGGGGTCGAAACCGGTACTGCCTGAATTCTCATCTTTAAGAAGTAGTGCACTGTGCATATACGTTTTTCATTTGTTTCCGGTATTGTGCTTTTTACCGTTTCTCTCTTCACAATTGTTTTTTACGTCAATTGTTCTAAAGAATCTACAAGATCCTAGTTATATACTTCAATTACATTAAATTGTATTATATATTTATATGTACATTTTCGCAACCGAAACAATTACAGACTGGATCATTAAGCTATTCGCCGAGTTCTGTCGGCATTTGAAAGCACAGTGCCGGACATTGAGTATGTTGCGCTGATCATCAGCCAAATAAAATGCAAAAACAATTCATAGGTAAATAAGAAATTAAAGAATCTTTCACAAAAACAGTTGAAGAAGCAATATAAGATAGGATAAGTTAATAAAGGAAGAGGATTAGTAGATAAGAGAAGATTAAAAGAGTTAAAATCATGCAGTGCCAATCCCCATTATCTTATATTGCTTCTTCAACTGTTTTTGTGAAAAACTCATTCTTTAATTTCTTATTTACCTATGCATTGTTTTTGCATTTTATTTGACTGATGATGACCCAGATTGAGATGCACCAAGATGCCCTTTATAAGTGGAAATATATTTCATCATCAGTGTGTGACTGTGGTGCATCTCAGCAGACGATCCCCCATATTGTAAGTGAATGTACATGACGTTCCTACACAGGTAGCCCGAGTGACTTTTTGGAACCAACAGAGGAAGCCATACCGTGGATCACCCAACTGGACATTCTGCTATAAAACATGTTTCTTGTCTGTGTATATTTGTAGATATTATATACTTGTATATTTGTATCTAACTTGTAGCCATACGCCAATAATAATACTGGAAAACATGTGTCGTATTCTTCTAGAAGCCTAGCCAGGCAATGTATATAAAGAGGCAGTCTTGAGGGTTGAGGGGAGTTGTTTTGGTAAGAGTTATGAGTGCACGTCATTAATCGAATAGATGAATTTGTGATGTGACTTTGTTGGGTTGGTAGTTAGTTGATATGCAAATGTGCAGTCTTCTTCTTATTCTTTGTAGCAGTGTTTTATTCATGATGGCAGTTTATTAGTTTGTGTATGTATAACGTGTAAATAAAAAGTGTACACAACTGACAACATTTTTTGTGCGCCTTTGTGGCTACAACAACACGGTAGCCTATATCTGGATTAGGAACACAATCGTGTGAAATTGACAAGCGTGGTGCATATTTGTCTTGTGACAGCCTAGTTATGGATACAGAAAAAGTCGTGAAAAACCTTACTAATGAAGACAAAATTAAAATCTATCAGAAAGTGGACTGGCGTCCGCATCTTAAAATGTGCATGTTGAACTCACATCTTCGAGTTGCGACTCGATCACTCGAGTTGGTTGAAGTTTTGTCGGATTCAAAATGGCGGCCAAGTCATTCCTCCTGGTCGCACATGGTCGAGTGTAACCTCCAATTCATTGTCTGATTGTGTGATCAGAATATAATGTTTAATAACCCACTGATCCAAAATAGAAGGCTTCTGCTAACATTTGTTTTAGAATGACTGTGATTGCAATAATATTTTGATATCTTTATTGGCCCCAGTGCACATATTTTCATATTTGTTGTCTGGTGTTTTTCACATCTTCTAATACTTTCCTCTCATCTTTAGAATTGGTAGATACAGTTTTCATTGTATCCGCGGACAAACGACATAAAATGCCCTCATTATTATTATTTATAAGTTTTTTTCCGTATTGATTGGATTCAATGTATAGATAAGAAATGCGTTCCACCAATCAATATTGATAAGTACTGATCAGTGGAACGCATTTCTTATCTATACATTAAATGCCCTCATGTCAAAAAAAAATCGTACCTAGTGTTTCCATATCCCTGTTGGATAGTTTTTGTTCTTATATTCAGCAAAACGTTTTCTCGCTTAACATTTTATTTTTCCTTATCCCCCGAAGAAACATCGTAACGAGGTTCTACTGTACATCTAAAAAAATTATTATTAAAATTACAGTTCTAATGTTCTCATTATTGTAATAATTTTGAGGGTCCAGATATGTATAGATGTTTTTAATATTTGTGATAGCTGACAAAGATAATGGTCCTTTCTCGAAACATGTAGGTTTAATGTAGACAACAACTTCATTGTTTAAGTATTGAAATGGCAGACCCAATAAAGACCCTTTGAGTATTATAGTTGTCATAGTCAGTATGGACCATATAGTAAGATAAAAGGTAAATTTGCCAATTCAGAGAATAATCGAGCTGGAAGAAATCAAAATTTCCCTGTGTGACAGGAGAAGGTAGACCTTTCTGGGTTCTTGTAGTCAAAAATAATATTATACTGGCTGATTATTGTTATGTGCTGTTCCTGTTAGTGTCACTCATCCCTACTGGAGGGCATTACTGCTGCAGAAGCTAAGCCGTCGATGGTGGGTACAACAGCTCCCCTCCAAGGAAGTAAACATAAACTAACACTTACCGGCATCTCACGGCACATTCCATAGTACTCTATGTGCACGTGTTTGTACCGGTCCCCTTTGCAGGACTCGAGCCCGTGGTTGCACCAGCACCTCATCTGGTACACCTCACAGTCTGAGCCCCAGGTCTCGTTGTGGTTGGAGCACACCTGTAACAGGCCCGAGAGAGAAGGAAATTAATACAATTTATTAACTTTCTCAAACATCAGGAAGACAGAATAACTGGAAACTAATCCAAGTGACGGGAGAAAACTTAGCAAGGACACCGGACAAAAAAAATATTTCTTGTATCAATTATTTCTATCAAGTGTAACAGCTGAAGAAGTTCTATAATAAGGATGAAACGTGGAGCAAAAAGTGTGTGATTTGTAACTGATGATGATGATTATTATTATTATTATTATTATTATTATTATTATTATTATTATTATTATTATTATTATTATTATTGAAAATGAAAACCTACAACCTGTTATTCAGTCATTGACCGGGTCAGGGATGGAATGAATGAAACATATATAGGCTGTTTTTACAATGGGGTCGCCACTCCCAAGGTGATTTATTAATGAGTGATAAATGCTATGAAATGATAATGGAGAGTGTTGCTGGAATGAAAGATGACAGGGAAAACCGGAGTACCCGGAGAAAAACCTGTCCCGCCTCCGCTTTGTCCAGCACAAATCTCACATGGAGTCACCGGGATTTGAACCACGGTATCCAGTGGTGAGAGGCCGACGCGCTGCCGTCTGAGCCATGGAGGCTCTATTATTATTATTATTATTATTATTATTATTATTATTATTATTATTATTATTATTATTATTATTATTAAAAACTGTGATTGAATTCTTTTTTTTTTTACAGCCCTCCAAATATTTAGGACTCACATATTATCTGTTTACATCAAATCAGGGTATGTTTCATTTCGATAGGAGATGATGGGCGAGCAAGTAAAGTCTATGCTCTTTTCTGATGACATTGTAGTTTCGGGAGATAATGAAGAGGAAGTACAGACACAAGTTGATTTATGGAATGAGGAGATAGAAATTTTGGAATGAAGATTAGTACTGTGAAAAGCAAGACTTTGATCATGACGAGAGTTAACAGAAAATCCAGGAGAGTGATAAAAGCAGGAAATTTTAATATTTGGGCAGCGTGATGTCACAAGATGGAAATTTGGATGGAAATTTCTACCAGTGTGTGATAGACATTGTACAGAACAAAGATGTGCCAATGAAGTGCAAGAAGGTTTTATACTCATCCTATTATAAACCTATACTGACCTATGCTTCAGCAGCCCGGACGTTGACTAAGTGGAACCAAAGTAAGATACAAGGCAGCTGAAATGAAGTTCTTGAGGAGCACACAGGGAAAGACAAGAGGAGATAGAATACAAAATGAGGAAATAAGGAGAAGGGTGGGAGTGTGTAAACTTCAAGAAGAGAGTGATATAGCAAAGATAAAATGGTTCGGACACATGATGAGAATGCCAGGAGAGAGAATACCAAAGAGAACATTCATTGGTACAGAGACTGGAAAGAGGCCTAGGGGACGGCCTAGAAGGAGATGGAGGAGCTCTCTTGTGGACTGTATTGCAAATAGAGGAGTCGATAGCAATAAAGTACTAGAAGAGGAATGGTGGTGAGATCGAGTAAGATGGAGGGCTTTGGTACACTACTCTGCCCAGAGAGAATCTTGAAAAGGATATGCATTAGGAAAAGAAGAAGAGACATCTTCATCTGAAATAAATATTTAAAATAAAACATACAAAGAGATACTTTAAAAAGTCCATGTTATTTTTATTATTATTGTTGTTTCATGGATCTGAGAATTGAACTTTGAGAAGGGAGGAAGAAAGAAGTCTGAAATCTTTTGAAATGTGGGTGTGGAGAAGATCAACTGGCAAGACAAATTAAGGAATGCAGTAGTATTGGAAGAGTAGGTGAAGAAAGGATGATAATACTGGAAACCATTCAAAAGAGAAAGAAGAATTAGTTAGGTCACTGTGTACGAAGGAAGGAAAGGAAGGAAAAGTTGCAGAGAGAAGGTTGAGGTATCAGATGATGGACAGTGTGAAAATTAATGGAAGATACTGGAAGACTGAAAGGATGGCAGAAGACAGATCGGCTTGGGAAATGTATGCAAAAACCTGCTGATAGGCTGAGAACCAATGATGATGATGATTCATCTAAAAGTCTAGCTAATTACTTCTCGTGCTCCTAAAACAACGTCATGTTACTAAGTAACGTGTATTTACAAACTTGCATGGTCTTCAAAGAAAATGCGACAAAGCCTGAGTTCAAACAGATTATAGCAATACAGGGCTTCAAACTGTCGTCAACAGATGGCAGTAGTTTACTGTATCTGTGATTCATGCACGTGTAACTCGACAAAGGATTTATTCAGGGAAGAAAATTAAGGATCTGTGCAGGATAATCTCATTGTCATGTGAGTTCTAAGGGTTAACAAACGTGCTGCTCACCTTACGCCTGGGGTCAGCTTCATCAGGGCAGGTCGGAATGCAGATACATTCTGCTTCTCCTTGCTCATTGATGTCACAAACCTGCCCGGCACCGCAGTGCTTGTCCAAGCATGGATCTGCAACAAGACATCACTTGTCATAGTCAAAAACTAAAATAACCAGCATCAGTGACTCCAGGAATTAAAAAAAAATGAGAGAATTTTCAGAGTGCATTTCTTGACAGTGGAGAAAGATTACATGTGATAAAAATCATCTTTTGGTCTGTATTGACTAGTTCTAGTTAAAAATAGGATTTAGTCCACCTTGTACAATAGACATTGTTAAGAAACTTTAAAGTTAATACATAATTATCAGCAGACATAATACAGAATGCAACATAAAAATACAGGACCACCAAGTTGAAGTAGTACACCAATTCAGATATTTAGGAAGCATAATGCTTAGTAATAATAGAGCTGAGATAGAAATACCAAAGTATCGTTAGACACCTACTATGGGATGAGAAGAACAAAACTGACCCTGTGCAAGTCATATTTCATTCCCATACTTACATATTCTCTGGAAACTTGCACACAAAGGATTGTAGTAGGATTCAAGCCTGTGAAATGACATTTCTTAGAACTGTCCTCCAAAGGACACAACTTGATCACGTGAAAAATCATGATATTAGAATCAGCCAGAATTTTCAACACAGTGATTTCGTCCTGTTTTTAGAAGTGTTATCTAACTAAAACTTTTCAGTCTAAGAGGTTCACAACCTCACTATTAGCATTTATTGTTTCGTTTCTGTCTGTTATCTTTTATTTTATTTACTTTTCTTAGGTTTAGCACATTTTTCGGTTTCAATTATATTTTATATTAACCCTTTGTTCACTGAATTTGTCTTAGCGAGTTATTTATTGCTCCATCTAGTGATGTAAATATTCTATATTGTTATTGTTTTTATTTCCATCTGTTTCATTTGTTCATTCATTATGTTTTTAGCACATTTTTAGCTTATATTAGGTAGATTACTTTAACCCCCCCCTATTTGACTGAAGATGGCTCAAACGAGTCGAAACATGTTTGAATTTTATTGCTCCATCTAATGATGGAATTATGTTTTGTATTGAATTAGGAGGATACATTTAATTTTTTGCTTTGTAAAGTGAAAAATCATGAGGTCAGATCTAACCTAGGTCTAAAGGAATCGATGGAGGTAAGACTTAGGTCACCTAGACGTAAATGGTTTGTGCATTTTAAATGAATAAATAGCACAAGGTTACCATGTGCTTATTTGGAAAAGAGAATAACAGGTAGAAGACCAGCTGCAAGACCAAGAAGAAGATGGATGGACCAACTGAGGGAAGACGTGGAGACAAGAGGATGGAACTGGGAATCTGTCTTGGACAACAAAATCTTTTCGAATAGACAACTTTCGAAGACGCTCGTTTTCAAACACCCTACCCAGCTAGCTGGAAGGGCAAATGGATGATGATGATGATGATGATGATGATGATGATGATGATGATGATGATGATGATGATGATGATGATGATGATGATGATGATGATGAGGCCATCATCAGTACAAATAAATTTTTTGGAACATTAAAATACTTTTGCACGAATGCAGGATTTACCACACAAATTGTAATGTACAGATGAGTGCTGTAGGATGCTGAGTAGATTTACCAGATGTAGGACACAAAGCAAGGAAACTGTGGGCCATACATAATGAGAGTACAATAAACCCTCAAAGTAGCCCCCTAGATTGTGCACAACTCATTGCCAATATGCTTTTGGGCTTTTAGTGCATCAAAAAACAAGGTGAAAATTTCACGTTTTGCAGAGAACTTTGCTCTGCGTCTTCAGAAGAAAATCTCGACTGTTCACGAGGAAGACTTCTACAATAGTGAGGGTTTGAATTTAAGAATGCGTTACCGTTGGTCTATAGTAAGTGGTACTCTCACTCGCTGTTAGCATTCTTAGTCTGTAACAGTGCAGGGATACGCTGTGTTTTGAAGCTCTCTCATAGTCTAAAACGTCTGGAAAAATTCATGGACAGCAGATTAAGAGAAACTGTAGAACCTTTATTGCAAGAGGAACAAAATGATTTTAGGCCTGGAAGAACAAGTGCAGACCATATCCTTGCTGTCAGGATGTTAATGGAAAAGCACTGGGAAAAAGAAACCACTTTTTCTACTATTCCTAGACATCGAAAAGGCTTATGATAGCATACCAAGAGAGCATATCTGTAAATGCCTAAAACAGCTGGGAGTTGGTGACAGTCTAATTCCAAAAGTGAAGATGCTGTATGATAAGACCAGAAGTTTTGTGCAAGTGGGTTGAGGGCTGTCCAAATGTCCAAATGGTTTGAAATGTAGAGAGGAGTACAGCAAGGCATTGCTTTGTCACCCATCTTATTTACCACTGTGATGGATGCCATAATAAGGCTATAAAAAGGAAGGAGCAGCAGGACTTGCAAGCTTTCATCTTTGGGCTGAAACCAGAAATCATGTGGAGAAAAATCTGCAGAAATGGAGTCAAGAGTTTAAAGACATGATTTAAATATCAACAATGCTAAGATGGTGGTGATGAAGTTACAGAGGGGAGATGACATACCAGAATCAAATCAGAATGAATGACACCAAACCGGACAGTGATGCAACGTTTAAGTACTTGGGCAGTATAGTATCAAAAGACAACCTTGCAAAGTATGAGATGGACAGTCAAATTAGCAAGGCAACTCAATTTTACCACCAAGTAAGACAACTGCTGTGGGATAAACAAGTGCTATTAAAAGCAAAGATGACATTATATAAATCAAGTGGTATAAATTAAAGAACTAATGAGTCCAGGAACTACTGTTGAGCCTGTGCAGGTTTGTTCTGGTCAACATTCCTTTCTTCCCAGTCACTATTAGTATCAACACCGTCACTTACTTGGTTATGTATTCCACGCAGGTAATTCATTGTCGGAGGCAAAATAGGCACTCAGTCAACAAGATCGGAATCACTGTCCATAAAGTCCGAGAAGTCACCAATTTACTCGCCAGTCCTGTTTATTTTCCCTGTCGTCATTTAATTGCCCTTACTTGTGTGATTGCTATTGTTGGTGCATTTTTCAATATGCTAGATTTTAGAATTTTGGATTTTTGACACCCCTCCAGATATTTTTAGAACAAACAAAATGCATTTCTTGGTTGTTGTATTATGTATGTGTGTCCTCCAGTGTTTATTTTTACTCCATAAATAACCAAATTTTCCTACTTTTATTTTACTTAATAAATTATTTTAATTACAGTCAAACCTCGATACCTCGAACCTCCATTACTCGATTTTTCAGTATCTCGAAATAACTTAAAATTTCCCGGTCATTTGTCATATTCTTCACGTGTATTTACTTCTCTATTACTCGGTTACACGAAGCAAACGTTTCCTCCCTTGAAGCAAGAAATACTCTGTAACTCGAACTTTTTGCAACATTAACTGTGTAATACGGCATTTGTGGTTTGTGCGGAATGGTTCACAAGTAAAGAAAGGTTTACAATGATGCTGTGAGCTGATATGAAAGGAACCGAAAACAAAAACTTCTAATGATCGTAAAATCGGCGAAGCCTCAATGTTTCTCAAGTGTGAATTAATTACCAGTCACGTACAAAAGCAAGCTCTGAAGTTGCGGATGAGAAGTTTCAAAGTGAAGGGAGGAAAGGTTAACAGTAACAAACAGAAGAGTCTAACGGATTGTTTCCAAAGGTGTTAACCGAAGTATGTTTCTTGTTTCACTACTGAATTAAACTTACCATAAAATAGAGTTTGTTTGTATATTTTTCAATGCTGTTAAAATTAATGTATTCAGTATAAGCCCGTAGATACATATTATTCAATTACAGTAGAGTCTCGTTAATCCGAACTCATTCGGACCAGAGTCTGTTCGGATTACGAAATTTTCGGATTAACCGGAAAATGTTATTGTTTTTACGTCCCGCTAACTACTTTTACAGTTTCCGGAGACGCCTAGGTGCTGGGATTTTCTCCCGCAGGAGTTCTTGTACATGCCGGTAAATCTATTTACACGAGGCTGTCATATTTGAGCACTTTCAAATATTACCAGACTGAGCCAGGATCGAACCTGCCAAGTTGGGGTCAGAAGGCCAGCGGCTAAACCGTCTGAGGAAAAGAGTTTCTACAATACCGTACAGAACATACTGTAATTTGAAATGTCCATTCTTTACCAGTTACATCAATAAAATACTTCATAAAATTGCAGTAGGGTAGTTAAGAATCCGTAGAGGAGAAAACGACAATGAAAATGACATTAGCGAGTGGATGACTGTCATCAGTTACAAACAGACCAAGAAATTGTAGCTATGGTGGAGAAAGAATCTGGAGTTGATGAGGAACAGAGTGACGATGACGAAGAAGACCACAATGAACATATAGTATCATATTCAGATGTCGCGACCGCCTCAGAAATTGCCGTATGCTGCGTCGAGCAACACTCCGCTGCTACGCCCGCTGATGTGATGTTTATGAGACGCTGGTTTAACACTGCATCTTCGAGTAGGTTCCAATCACTACGGCAAAAAAAACTAACAGACTTTGTAAAGATAAACGACCAGTGACTGATGGTTTATGATTTGTAATTATGTTTACATTAACTTATTCTAGTAAAATATGACTAATAAAATGCAGAGATAAGACATCTATTAGGTTCAACCTATTCAATAATAAAATGCAAGTAAATCTTCATTCTATAATATGTTCCTTCATTTCAGTTAGGAGAATTATTTTTAAAAATTGAATATTTCAGTTCGGATTAACGGGGCTCAAAAACAGTATTCTCTATACCTCGAAATTTCGATAACTCGAAATAAAATTTAGCTGCCGAGGTGATCCGAGATATCGAGCTTCCAGTGTAATTAATTAATAACACGAGGAATAAATGTCATCATAATCTGAAATTTATCCTGAATTTAGATGACTATGTTTTTCACTCCCTGATTAAGTTTCACTTTCATATCTTTAAAAACAGACGAGTTAATTTTTTTTTTTTTTCCGAAAGCCTACATTTTCCATTAAAACTGCCTGGCACTTTTAAACCTCACCTTTACATTTTCACCTGGCACTAAAAGGGTTAATTATTTGACAGTGATTTTCATTAGTGAATACAGGACACTCTGCTAACGAAAGTAAAGGAGACTCTTTAGCTTCTTAGGACACTTGCTGAAGGGCCAATTCTAACTCCTTGTGGCGTGCGAGAGTGAGGACTGTTAAACCAAGAAGGCAGGCACAAGTTCATGGTAGTAATGCCGGAATAAGTTAGCAACGCTCTATTTGCAATCTCCTGCTCTCAAAACGAGACCCCAGGATGGTCAGGTCTCCACTCAGGAGGAATAGAGATGGCACTTACCACGTATCACCACCTCATTGTCCTCCACCGGCTGATCCTTCATCATCTCCTCATCATCATCTTTCTCCTCCTTCTCGTCTTCCTTCTCCTCAGCCTTCTCCTCTTCCGCCTCGTCTTTCTCCATCATCGCGTACACATCCTTCTCATCTTCTTCGGAGGCAGAAACCTCCGCCTCCGACTCGGTGGTGGTAGTTGTGGTGGTACGATGCCTCCTGACCTTCTTCAATTTTCTCTGAAACAATAAAACATGAAGTTACATTTGGCTTCTTTTATCAGGAAAACTACTCGGCAGATTTGAACTGTTCTGGTCTGTGATGACAGAGGAAAAGTTTCAGAAGTGATTACTACTAAATGAAAGTGTGCAGCATTCTCGGAGGCCCAGCTTCAATTCCCAGGACTGCTAGCGATTTAAGAATCGCAAGAGGGCTGGTATGTCGTTAAAATGGTACACGAAGCTCACCTCCATTGGGATGTGCCTGAAAAGAACTGCACCATCTCAGGACAAGGACACTGCACACGTTTTGCTCGTTTAACGGTTTCTTCTTCTTTTGATCAACACAAATGGTTCATTGTCAAAACAAATTGTCATTAGTATAGCTCAGTAATTATATAACCACTGTACATTTTATTGTTATTTGGGTCATCAGTCTGTAGAGTGGTTTGATGCAGCCCTTCATACCACCCTCTCCCGCGCTAACCTTTTCATTTCAACATAACTACCACATCCTACATCTGCTCTAATCTGCTTGTCATATTCGTACTTTGTCTACCCCTACCATTCTTACCACCTACGCTTCTCTCAAAAACCAACTGAGTAAGTCCTGGGTGTCTTAAGATGTGTCCTATCATTCTATCTCTTCTTCTTGTAAAATTTAGCCAAATCGATCCCCTATCACCAATACGATTCAGTACCTCTTCATTCGTGATTTGATCTATCCATCTCACCTTCAGCATTCTTCTGTAACACCACATTTCAAAAGCTTCTATTCTCTTTCTTTCTAAGCTAGTTATCGTCCACGTTTTACTTCCATACAATGCCACACTCCAAACGAAAGTCTTCAAAAACAACTTTCTTATTCCTATAAAATATTTGAAGTGAGCAAATTTCTTTTCTTCAGAAAGCTCTTCCTTGCTTGTGCTAGTCTGCATTTTATGTCGTCATTACTTCTGCCATCGTTAGTTATTTTAGTACCCAAGTAATAATTTTCATCTACTTCCTTTAAGACTTAATTTCTTAATCTAATATTTCCTGCATCACCTGACTTCGTTCGACTGTACTACATTACTTTTGTTTAGGACTTATTTATTTTCATCTTGTACTCCTCACCCAAGACTCTGTGCATACCATTCAGCAATTTCCCCAGATCTTCTGCAGTCTCAAATAAAATAACAATATCATTGGCAAATCTCAGGGCTTTGATTTCCTCTCCAAATTCCTCTTTGATTTTTTCCCAACTGTTCTATACAAACATTGAAAAGCAGTGAGTACAAAATGCAGCCTTGCTCATTCCTTTTGGGGTTGCTGCTTTCTTTTTTTTTTTTTTAATGAAACAGAACAATCTAATTAAAAATGTTAATCAAATTAAAATTAGGATTAAATGTATAAAATTTGAGATTCAATTCAGAATGGGAAGCTATTCTAATTTCTTCTTCTTCTTCTTCTTCTTCTTCTTCTTCTTCTTCTTCTTCTTCTTCTTCTTCTTCTTCTTCTTCTTCTTCTTCTTCTTCTTCTTGTACAATATCCTTACTGGATGTCAGCTGTCATGTTCTCATCAACTCGGAAAAGACTTCTCATTGATTTCATAGCCATAATATTCTCCTTCTTCCCCTACTTCTCCTTCCTTCAATTTTACCCTGTAAGATGAGCTGAAGGAGTCTACATTTATCATTTCGAATGAGTTGGCCGAAGTACTCAATTTTCTTCTCCTTGATGTTGTGTATGACCTCTAGCTCTTCGTTCAGGTGTTGGAGTGCTTCACTGTTACGTATCCTGTTGACCCATGACATTCTGAGCAGGTGTCGGTAGCACCACATCTCAAAGGATCAAAGTATTTTGCTGGTGTTCTCCATTAGGGTCCAAGTATTGGCACCATACAGTAAGAGAATATAAAACACCAAAGTAAACAGAGATGGAGATTAATCTTAAAGTCCCTATTACAGAGGAATGTGCTCATTTTCTCGAATGCAGTCCTTGCCTGTTCAAATCAGGACCTAATTTCAACAGCATTGTTCCATTTGTGATTAAGTTTGTTGCTGAGATACTTAAAGCGTTGGACTTGTTCCAGTGGTGTGCAGCTGCTCTTAAGTTGACAAGTTCAAAGACATGTTTGCGTATGACCAATACTTTGGTGTTTTTCGTGTTTAAACGCAGACCTGCCGCAGCTCTCTGTTGGACCACACATGTCTGAAGATCTTCAGCACTTGTTGAAAGCAGAACAGTATCATCTGCATATCGCAGATAATTTATTGTAATCCCAATAGTAGTTATATGTATTAAATCTAACTAAAATTGAAACTGAACTTGTTGGAAAACAATTCCACCAGCGAAACACATTTGCAATTCATTAACAAAAATCATTGACAATGAGAACAGACAATTGCCTTAATTCACATAACAAGTATACATTACTTTCAACCAATTTAAGCCTTCAATAATAAATTTTTGATAATAATTATAATTTCGTGTGGCTATTTCTAGCCGAGTGCAGCCCTTGTAAGGCAGACCCTCCAATGAGGGTGGGCGGCATCTGCCATGTGTAGGTAACTGCGTGTTACTGTGTTGTGCATGTTGTGTGTGGTGTATGAGTTGCAGGGATGTTAGGGAAAGCACAAACACCCAGCCCCCGGGCCACTGGAATTAACCAATGAAGGTTAAAATCCTCAACCCGGCCGGGAATCGAACCCGGGACCCTCTGAACCGAAGGCCAGTACGCTGACCATTCAGCCAACGAGTCGGACATAAATTTTTGATAAAACCACATGAAGTAATTCTGTATCACTGTTATTATTACCAATATATACTAATTAAAGTAACTTCTTATTGCAAATTTACAATGTTCATTGTAATCCATGTACCATCTTGAACATCTTGAGAAAGCGCATGCTATAAGCACAGAGGCTATCATCATTGGCCATGATCTCAGATGGATAGGGCACGTCTGTCGCATGAATGATACCAGGCTCCCTCGACTCCTGTGCGGTGAACTCTGCTCTGGCACAAGAATTCATGCAGCCCCTTTAAGGTGTTTCAAGGATCACCTAAAGCACACTATGAAGACAGCAGAAATCAACACTCAAACCTGAGATACATGTATTCACAAAGTATTGCATATGTGGAAATGTAAACTGCTAAGGAATATGTTTACTCCAATACTTGCTTGTCACCAAAATGATTAAAAATTAAAATACAAAAAAAATGTCTTCTTATTCATAGTATATTGAATTATAAAATATATTATGCCAGGTGTTTTTTTCTGTGAACCGATTAAGACATTCGGTTAATTTGGTTAACAGATCAATATTTTTAATCGATCAACAGCTGTAGTAGCAACCATTTAACTCGATAATTACGGTATCCATCCGCCTCTGTGGTGTGGTGGTTAAGGTGATTAGCCGCAACCCCTGGAGGCCTGGGTTTGATTCCCAGCTCTGCCACGAAATTTGAAACGTGATACGAGAGCTGGAACGCGGTCAAATGAGTAGAGGGGTTCAATTTCCATCTCAGCCATCCTCGAAGTGGTTTTAAGTGGTTTTCCATGGTTTCCCACTTCTCCTCCAGGCAAATGCCAGGGCGGTATCTAACTTAAGGCTACGGCCGCTTCCTTCCCTCTTCATTGTCTATCCCTTCCAATCTCCCCACCCCCCCACAAGGCCCCTGTTCAGCACAGCAGGTGAGACCGCCTGGGCGAGGTACTGGTCCTCCTTTCCAGTTGTATCCCTCAACCCAAAGTCTTACGTTCCAGGACACTGCCCTTGAGGTGGTAGAGCTGGAATTCCTCATTGAGTACAAGGGAAAAACCAACCCTAGAGGGTAAATGGATTAAGAAAGAAAGAAAGAAAGTCATGGTATCCTAGTGTACGTCAATGGTAGCAACTAATATACTCTTCACTGTTATGAAACAAAAGAATGTCATCATAGAGAAATACTGTCCATAGATTATATGAAGGCTTTGTTAAGCACAAATGTTATTCCTGGCCTCCTGCATTTGTTATACCAACTTTTTAAATTACTTCCCATTGTCAATAGCAAGGGAGATAAAGGGAAGATGGAAGGAGTATTTTGATAAGCTATTGAATGTGAACAACTGTACAGTGGGGATAGAAGCAATACAGTGTGAGGACTCAACAACAGAGGATGATATAACCATGCTGGAGGTGGAGATAGCAGTACAAAACATAAAGATGGGTAGAGCAACAGGGATGGATGAAATCAGTGTGGAAATGCTAAAAGTCTGTTGGACCTGTTGGTATATAGTGGTTGTACAGACTACTAAATTGCATGTGGAAACACAAACGTGTACCAGAAGAGTGGAAAAAAGGAATAAGAATACCAGTGTTTAAGAAAGGAGGGGATAAGAAAGTTTGTGGCAACTATAGAGGAATCAAACTTATATCACTGGTAGTTAAAATATTGGAAAAGATATTAGAAAGAAGAATGAGAAAAAAGATTGGAGGAGAGTTACCAAAGGAACAATGTGGCTTCAGGAGTGGAAGATCTACAGTGAACCCAAACTTTAGCATGAGAAAACTGATGGAAAAGAACTGGGAATATAGAAATGATATGGTCATGACTTTCATAGATATAGAAAAGGCATATGACAGTGTACCCAGAGAGAAGGTTTGGGAAACCATGGTTATAAAGAAACTCGGAACAGAAATGTTAGGAATGGTGCAAGCAATGTACATCAACTGTGTTAGCAGGGTACTGACCTCAGTTGCAAAGACAGAATGGTTTAGGAATAAGACTGGACTAAGACAGGGGAGTGTGCTGTCACCTCTTGTGTTTATTATGGTCATGGACGAAATTGTAAAGCCTATGGAGATAAAGAGATGAAAATACTAGATGATGTTGTGATCTGGGCAAAGAAGTGCAACAACAACTAGATGTACTGAATGAAAAAATTGAGAACGGCATGAAAATCAGTACAGAGAAAAACAAGACTATGGTGATGTCGAGAGGGGAAAGGCAAGGAAAGGGCACTGTGAAAATTGGAAGTCAGGGTCTGGAAATTGTAGACAGCTTTAAATACCTAGGAAGTGAATTAATGGAATTAGTGGACATGGTGATTAGCAGGAGGGTACCAAAGTGTAAGAAAACTTGTTTGGAGTAAAGAAGTACCGAGGAAAAGTAAAGAGATAATGTACAAAATGTACTATGTACCCATACTGACTTATGCAGCTGAGATTTGGACTTTGACTAGCAGGCAAGAGAGTAGAATTCAAGCCAGTGAGATGAAATTCCAAAGAAGTCTGATAGGAAAGACAAGGAAAGGCAGAGTGAGAAATGAAGATGTTGGGAAGTTAGGATAGGAAAGCTAAATGAGATAGTTGAAACGAATAAATTAAGGTGGTTTGGACACATAAAGAGGATGGAGAAGAATAGAATTCCAATTCCAAGACAGATGCTGGAGGCAAAGTGCGAGGGCAAGATAGCAAGAGGAAGACCTAGAACAAGGTGGACTGAATCAGTGAAGAGCGGCATAAGAAGACGAAATTTAGACTGGGACAAGATCGTGGAAGAGGGAAAGAGGAAGATGGAGAAGTGCCAAAAATACCCCTACCCAGCAGGAGCTGGATAAGGGGAAATGATGATGATGTCAATAGCAACCAACAATATTAAGATAGGATCCACTTCCTTTACTAAAGACTACAGCATATTCACTACACGAAAGTGGAAAGCTGGACAGCATGGTTCAGACAATAGAGCCCTCAGTCCGGTGGTATATAAAGGTGCTCACAAAAAACCACCTTGTAGCTGCAGATTTATCGGCATGTTAAAGAACTCCTGTGGGACAACAGTTTTGGTGCCTCGATGTCTCAGAAAACCATAAAAGTAGCCACCGAGATTTCTTTTCTTTTTTTTACAATCTGTTTTACGTCGCACTGACACGGATAGGTCTGACGGCGATGATGGGATAGGAAAGCCCTAGGAATCGGCCATGGCCTTAATTAAGGTACAGCCCCTGCATTTGCTTGGTGTGAAAATGGGAAACCATGGAAAACCATCTTCAGGACTGCCGACAGTGGGGTTCAAACCTACTATCTCCCGAACTAAGATGTAAATTATGGTATTGTTCGTGTCAATTATAGTGCCAATTTGCCTCCCATATGTTAAAGTAGCTGTGTATATTGTTCTTCAGTCTAGAGCCAAACACAAATTGAAGGTATGATAATCTGGCAGAAATCTGATAGGCAAGCATAGAAAAGTCTATGAATAATAAAGAACACAAACTCACTGGTTTGTCAGTCAAGGCATCAACGATGACGAGAGAGAGGAGAACTGCTAACAGGACCAGTTGCAGTCTCATTGTTGCTGGTTGAGATCTGAAACAACAGAAATGTTACATTACAACAGGGTTGCCAGGTAAAGGGTGTAGGCAGTAATTATTTTATGGGGGGTATTAAATATTCAAATTTGAGGACTTCTATAAAATAATGTTGGGTGCACGTTGTGAAATTATAAACACTAAATTAAAACTTTCAAAAATAATACAATTATTTAATTAAGACACATTTGAATTCATATTGATCACAATAGTAGACCTCTCCTGGGTTTTTTGGTTGGTCATGGATTATATTTTCTACAGTCACATTCTTCTCTGTGTATATACAAAAGAGCAGACACATTCAATCGATCCTGCGCAGTCATATTCTGCACATAGCCTTTTAAATATTTCAGGGATAAAAAAGAGCATTCTAGTGTGGCAGTGTGACAGCAAACAGTTTCAGTAATCGATGTATTGTTGGGAAAATATCACTGTCGAAAAATGTCAACTGCAGAAATGAAGTACATTGATTCAGGATGATTGCTTTTAGAAGAAAAACTTATTTACAGTATATTTATTTATGCAGGGAGTATAATTTAAGACTTTCCTATTCTGCTCACAGGCCGCGTGAATCCCCAAGCAAGCTTGGCGTGATAAGAAGTCTTGACAGCTGATGCAGCAGTTCGCCAGAGGTTACTATCGCAATGGATAGGTACACTACAGTGCAGAGAATGTTTCTGGTCGAGTGTTATTTGCACAAGAAGAAGAAATCAGTTGAAAGGTGCCTTCGAAAATTCCATAGACAGTTTCCTAGTTCTACAATACCATCAAAACGTTACATGGAACAACTCGTTCACAAGTGGCGTAGTACTGGTACAGTAACTTAAAAAAAAAAAAAAAACAGGGAAGAGGAACAGCTCTCACACAGGAGACGTTAGAAAATGTGCCAGCAAGACTGCAAGTCAGTCTACATAAGTCGCTTCGGAGAGCAGCTTAGGAAACTGGTATTTCACATTCATCAGAATGTAATGCAACAAAAAAAAAAAGGAATCAATTTATGATCTTACTGGACTCATTCAGTGGTGAGTTCAGTTTCATTTAGTTTCTATACGTAATCTTTGAGATGATTACGTCCGCTCGCCATTGCGGGCACTGTGCTCACTGTCACCGCTTCTCTGCGCTCCTGTGCCTCGGTACTCTGCTACGAAGTCTTAAATTATACCCCCTGTATTTGTTAATGGAAGAATCAACATGTTGTTGGCAAATACATAATTCAAATTAAAAGCAAAACAGTGAGCTACCTAAAATCTTCATTTACGTGGTTGCGACAATTAATCACAACTTCTAAACTTCTAAATTTGGCCCCCGGCCAGGTATTTTAGTTTAGGTGGAGTTCTCCGGATTTCCTAGTAGAAAACCTGATTGCCTTTTAAAGTACCGGTACATCAGAACTACTAAAAATCATGATTTCAGCAAAAGTAGGTAATATAGGCCTATCGAGTAAGTCAATGTCTAGTGAAGGCAACATTTGGCAGCGAAAAGAAAATGCTGTACAAAAATCAGTGCTTCCCCGAGCAGAATGTACATATTAAGAAAGAGAGCTCCCTCTATGCATCAGCAGCAGTGTCAGCCTCCGCATCCCAAGATGATGGATTCGAACCCCGCAGAGGTAGATGGATTTTTGAAGGGCAGAAAACAATCCATTCGACACTTGATATCGTAGATGTAAAAGATCTCTGGTGACACATTTGGAGTTCACTGGACAAAATCAATTAAAACGCAAACATAGATCGGCCAACGTTTCTCTGCCATCTGGTAGACTCCAATGGAACATGAAAACTGACACACAGGGAACATTATTATTATTATTATTATTATTATTATTATTATTATTATTATTATTATTATTATTATTATTATTATTATTATCCCGCCTGGTGGCCATGATCTTCAAGGTGCTCAAGTCTAAACAGTCTGACACCGTGGTTACCCGTTGGTCGAAAAAAGTTTCACCATCAGAATGTTGGCCGGCAGGGTAGGGGAGGTGGTGGTATAAAATTTATAATCACCAGATTGTGTGCCATAAACCCTCTGCAGTGCCCATATGGAGTGAGGGTATATGACGCCGCTGATGGTCAATCGTCCGTCGGATTGGGACGTTAAGACTTGAACAGACCCCTTGGTGCTATTCAACAGCAGTAGGCTATGTGCCGGCACTGAATTTCACCCTCTTTCTTCCTACTGTCATGTATCACGTCATTCATTTCAGCTCATTAACTCCTCTGATGCGGTTGACGTCAGGAACCTCGAAGAGAAACGGGACAAGGGTTGGACAAACAAAATTATTATTATTATTATTATTATTATTATTATTATTATTATTATTATTATTATTATTATTATTATTATTGGGGACGTGGTTAGCTCACTGGCTTAGCTGCTGGATTCCTACCCGGAAGGGTGGGGTTCGAATGCTGGTCAATCCTGGATTGAGATTTTTATCTCAAGAATCACGAAGTTATTATTAATATTATTATTATTATTATTATTATTATTATTATTATTATTATTATTATTATTATTATCTTAATGAAGTCGTAATCCACAAAAAGCATTACCGGTAGTGAATTTATTTGATTGATTTCTCGGAAAGTCAGAAAAAATACATAATTTTAGTTCTACGTGGATTTTATTAAAATTACACATTTTCTTTCCTTTTATACAAGAAGTAAATGATGAGACACACGAGAATATCACCTTCTTCTTCTTCTTGAAGCGCCTTCTCCTAGCGGAGGTTGGCGGTACGTTATGTTGCAGCATGGAAAGCATCTTCTGAAGAGGCTTACTAGTTATAATTATAATGCCCCACCCCGGAGATCCGAAAGGGGGAATAGAAACTCTGGATAACAATTTTACGTTAAACAGAGCCACGCCATGTGAACTTAAAGGGATATTCTTCAGGATCTTTAATGCAGTGGTTTCCCGTTGTCTTCCGCATCCTAATGCCTTTGACCCGTTGTAGGTTCTTCCGCCTTTTGGAACCATTTCTTGTCCCAAGGACAATAGAGTGCCTATCACCTATCAATTGTTTTAAACGATTAATCGACACACAATCGATTTTAACCGATGGTTTGTGTTTGATTCTCTGCCATGTCACTATCGTAGTGGTCATGGAGGTGATGTGATGAATTTCCCATAGCTGAGCAGAAGGCAAGGAGCGCATGTGGGCCCAGGATATGACCTATTGCAGAGTAATGGCCGGTGACGTCATGGTGCATGATGTAAGACTTTCAGCTGCACAGACTCTCCCACAGCCACAGCCTTCTGCACTGTTCTCAAAGATATGGACCCGCTCTTTTTTTCTTCTCTTTTTCTTCCTTTAACAGGCGTTTTGTTTTACCAAGCTATAAATAAGCAGCATTGCAGGAACAGGTCAAATAGCGGAAGTGAAATGACATTAAACTTAATTCCTGGTACTGACAAGATTGCTCATACACACTATTTATAATGCAGATGTGCAATAAAGTTAAATTAACATGCATAAACAAAAGAAAGTAAGGCTAATGATTCCACTTATGAGAAATGGCAATCTATCTTTCCAAACACATGTAACAAATGCGTGAAACAAGAAGAGGTGGTGATTATTGTTTTAAGAGGAAGAGCATCTGGGCAACCAAATCAGAGGGGGAAAAGTCCGGCTCCATGGCTGGCCTTTGGTCACAGGGGTCCCGAGTTCAATTCCCGGCAGGGTCGGGAATTTTAATCAACATTGGTTAATTTGCTGGCAGGGGGGCTGGGTATATATGTCGTCTTCATCATCATTTCATCCTCATCACGACGCGCAGGTCGTCATTTCAAAAGACCTGCAGGTGGCGAGCCGAACTTGTCCTCGAACACTCCTGGTACCGGTACCAAAAGCCATATGCCAGAGCATTTTTTTAGAGGGGAAGAAATTAAGAGGTCCTACACTTCGAAAAATCATTGCGGCAAAAGAATGACAGAGACCACTAAGGACGTGAAAATGAAAGACTCTTAGGCCATGCAGTTCTAATACCGTCGAGGTCAGAAAAGAAGAAGCTTTTAACAGGCTAATACTAGAAGAAACAACTTGAAATAACTTTTTACTTAAAATGTTTATTCCATAAGAACTGAACAATAAATATAGATATTTCATAGTTGAGAACACAAGAGATGTCGTAAACTGATGGTGAAACATAGAAAATTGAGGACTGAATTTCCACAGGAAAAAGTATGAACATTAACTTCTACAATCTAACATGTTTCACATTATTTAAATGAATTAATCTCCTTAGCAATGAATTTCCTCAAAGAAATCATCTCTGAAACATAGCATGCTGGTGCTGTCGGTTCTATTTTTCACTAGTGATGTTTTTTCATAAAATGTTTGTTTTGTCTTAATAACATCATAAAATTTACAACATAAGTTTTGAATTTACTTTAATATTTTACAAATGTTCAACAGTACATACCAGAAGTCTACTACAGTAAAACTTGCTCAAAGCGGAACTTGAATAAAGCGGAAACTTTCCCGGCGAAGCTTATGGCGTTAAAATGTTGTTGTTTTCTACTTTTGTATAATGCGGAATCTCTTATTGCGGAAAATATTACGAACTGATATAGACCTAGTAGCCTACAACCCTCCTGGTATGATCACACTGAAGCACGTGTTTGCATATCTCTGCCATCAGAGCAGCTGCCTATTTCTTCACCGGGACACTTCAGCAATTTCTGTACAAAAAAGGCCAGTAATCCGTCTTCTAAGATAAACAGGTACAGTGATACAGATGATGGAACGAATGAAGCGCTTGAAAACGTAACGGCAATATCTGACCTGTGTCGAGCAAGAAACTTTCCCTGCGAATCAAGGAACTTTACTCGAAGTGATGAGCAACTTCCGACACACCAGATTTTCGAATCAGCTACAGCCCTTCTAGCAGTGAGAAAGATAAACAGACGGAAGAACGAGACGAGCAAGAAGATGAGGATCAAATCAAGGTTCGAATTCACGAACAGGTCCTAGGAGTGCATTTGTGACAAAACAATTCGCCATTACATCTAACTCTTCGACGCTTCTTGAACTAATGGAGTCATTTCAGGACTGAAATCAGGAAGGCATGATTAGAAAGAAAAGGGAAGACATTTCTTTGTTTGATCTGTGGAAGAAAGGTGGAAATGTTTTTAAGGAGCGTATGTCCGGTGTTGTGAAACAGTGTAATGTGCTGTTGTATGGCGCCAAAATGGTACGTATATGTATGTAATAATAAAGCGCAATAACAAATCAGTGCACTACCGTACTACGTACACCGATCTAAGGCTCATACAGGTACGCTCTAAATAATATTTAAAATTTCTGTATAATGTATCATGTTTTCTCTAGTGGTGATGATAATTGGTGTTTCAAGGCAAAAATGCGATATTTTGTGTAATGCGGAAACTTCGGGGGGGGGGGGGGGGGGGAAATGCGGTCTCTTGAGATTCCGCTTTCAGCAAATTTTACTGTATATCCTTCTGTGGCCCAAATATTCTCCATAATTGAAAAGAACTCTTCCGATAAAATTACCTTGCCGGCCGCAAACATTCAGCATCTATTTTCAAGTTCAGATTTCGAAAACCTCGGACACCATTGCAAAACAAGGATTGGCCGAGTTGAGATAACTTTTTGTTCCACCTGTACTAGTCACGTCTCGCTCCTGAGAAGAATGCAGAGCCTGCACCTTACACGATGAACGTGCCTGCTTGCACTCTTCATCCTGATAAGATCAAGTTCTCTACCGTCCAGGAGAAGACTCAGGTCGCATCATTACAGACAGGTAAATGTCCCTCGTGACAGTGACAAAACAACCGTATTTCTAGCAATACAAAGTTAAAGCTATATATTCTCTCAAGCAGCTGACACCGCGGACTCATGACTGTACAGGCCGAGATTCTTGTGTTTTAACCTATTTTTTTCCTTGTATTTTAAAGCAAGTTCCAATGTACATACCGTATCCATCAGATTCTCATGTGACAATCTTACTGAAACTAAAGCGGTCTAATGACCGGGTGCACCATTCTCGGTAGATAACCAGGCGCTACGAAACCGTGGTATAATAATAATTTCGTGTGGCTATTTCTAGCCGAGTGCAGCCCTTGTAAGGTAGACCCTCCGATGAGGGTGGGCGGCATCTGCCATATGTAGGTAACTGCGTGTTATTGTGGTGGAGGATAGTGTTATGTGTGGGAGTTGCAGGGATGTTGGGGACAGCACAAACACCCAGCCCCCGGGCCATTGGAATTAACCAATGAAGGTTAAAATCCCCGACCCGGCCGGGAATCGAACCCGGGACCTTCTGAACCGAAGGCCAGTACGCTGACCATTCAGCCAACGAGTCGGACACGAAACCGTGGTAAAACTCTTATCGTCGTAATCACGTAGGCTGAGTGGACCTCGAACCAGCCCTCAGATCCAGATACAAATCCCTGACGTAACCGCTCTCACACTACCCCTAGGCCACGGGCCCGGCTACTCAAACATTCTTAAGAGTAATTACTGTTATACTTTTTAAAACGCTGTCACTGAAATTTATTTTCTATAAATAATGTAAGCAATCAATTATATAAAAATAATTGCAATTTTCGTTATTAAACACCTTAAGGGCGTTTTACTGCTCTTAATGTCACACAATTTGCACATCCTATAAAAACACAAAAACGGAGAATACACACACGTGTACTTACTTTAAACGTATAATACTATTGTAACATCAGAAATAAGAACGAAAATGCTCAAAGAGGATTTATTTGGAAAAGTGAAGAAACTGGTACGAAATAGCTCTGTTTAAACAGTGCTCAAAATTATATTTTTTAAAGTGAAATCTTTTTTAATAATGTGATAGTAATACTGTAATTCTATTTTGATTCATTATGCCCTACTAAGCAGCGCATTTGAACTTGTTACCACTTTCTTATTCCTTTTCTCTTTCCAATATCTCCTCATCCTCTCGCTGTGTTCCTTTATACGTTCTTCAGTCCATCCCGTATTTAGTAGGGTGGGCTTTACAGACATTTGTGAATTAAGATTCTGAATTTTATTGTATTTGAATCGTTTTTTCAATAATGCCAATTTCATTGAGGTCTTCTCTAATTTCTTTTAGCCAATTATTGTGATTTTTCATTGATAAGCCTAAATTTAAAATTTTCTTTGTGAGCCTGTATTCTATATGTGACCATAAAATTGTGATCGCCGCTTCCTGATTGAATCTGTGATATTTTCTGTAACTTGACAGATTTCATATGATTTCTTTTTCATCCAAATTCCAGTTTCGCATTTTGGTCCTAAGATTTTCCTGAGGATTTTTCTTTCTTGTTTTTCGATCATCTTTAGTCGAGACTTGCCACCAATTGTAACAGTTTCAGATGCATAAAGTGTTTCTGTTTTAACTACTGTGTTATAATGTCGTAATTTTGTATTTTTGATACACCGGTAGTTATTTTATTGTATCTTTTCCAAGTAATTGTGTATGCTCTTTGAAGTGTTGCAGTTCTTTATTTGTTAACATGCTGATTTAACCCTGCTGATTCAATACATTCACCTAGATACTTAAATTTGTCTACCTGAGCTATATTTCCATATTTGGTGATTAACGGTTGACTGTTGACATCTGATCTAGCCCCGTTCATAAGAAATTTGGAGGTCTGTTTAGGCTGCTATTTCATGGAGTTTTTCTACAAACTGGATTGCTTCCTGTCTGCTGTTGGATAGGATCAGTAAATGCTTGTCAATTAAGGTGAATTTTGTTTTGGGGTACCGGTAGTGTTAATTATTGTTTTTATGATTTATTTATAAAAATAGTAACTTTTTAAATTCCAACTGATAAGTAAATACACTGGCATTATTAAATTAACATATTATTCCGTAATAAAACAAGAACAGTAAATTATTTCGTTTTTAGGAAGTTCAGTATTTTGCAGTGACTTCCACGCTTAACATAGGATCACAGTAATCCATCTAGCGGATGCATAACGAAATAAATCGTTGACCTAAGCCAGCGTTGCATTGAACATACTACGAAATGGGAACACTGGCAGGCCATCTGCTGACGTTTTCCAAAGCCTCTTTGAACAGTATTGATTACCATTCCAAAGAACATTTTGACCTGAGTGTTCGCCCCGACAAAGACGTAAATTATCCGGAGAGAGCCAACAAAGCAGTAGTAAATGATGAGGCGAGACGTTCAATGGGGTCTTGACCAAATAAGGTGGCGCCATTTGCTAAGCTCTTGCAGTCTTGGAGAGTTGCGAAACTGCCAACATATGTTCACTCGTTCTCTCCCAGCACGGACAGTTTGGTACAGTTTCCTTTGCTCTTGTCAGGAACTGTCTTTACCTTGATACAGTCCATCAATCCGTCTGTCTTTTTAAATTCATATGTGGGTTCATTAAGACAATTCCTTTGGGAAATATACTTTCTTCTTGTAAACTTTAATATGAAACTGTAGGTGTTAATCGGTGTTGATGTGGCAATATCTTGGGACAGTGTCGCCAACTCACGAACACAAAAAGTAGCTAAACTGTATTTAAAATATAGCTAAAAGTGGCTAAAATTACAGACTGAAATAGCTTAAAAAAGGCTACATGAACTTTCACAGTTATTGAAAAATATGGTCCCCTCATCACTCTTCATCTGCAACAGCACTTCTAGAGGTAGACGGTGGCGAAAAGTACACTGCTGTGGTGCCAATTTTTTAAGCACAATCATAGGGAGTTTGTATGAATGGCAGCAGCTATTGGTTCTTCTGGGGACAAAGCAGAATGGCATCTATAGTCCTCTCCGTGTAAGGACGTACCCTAAGGGTGCAACCTTACCCTTTCTCCCCTGTAATATTAAGATATTGATTTATGGTTACTTTTCTTGCTGTTGGGTCTTTTTCAGTGTCGGTAACCATACAGTTTGGGGACCCTACTTGCCGATACGACGTCTTACATTTACCGTTAATCTGGCACGTTGGCAACGTTCAATCACTGCTCTAGCGTGAAGTGCGTGTTGCCACCGTATCGCCGTTAAAGTCAGTAGTGATACATTTGCGAGAATATTTAAAGCATATTTTCTTTTTCTGTGGGATTGTAAATCTATTTGGCTAATACCAGGTAAGTAGGATTGTGGCATGTTCGGATAATGCATTTAATAACATAGTTTGTGTGAAATGATGAAAGTGCTCAAATACGTCAGTCTCATGTCTAGATCTACCGGTACATGAAATAACTCTTGCGGGACGAAATTTTGGCAGTAGAACTTATAACATTATTATTTTCAAATCCGCAGTGAACTTGAAAGCTGACCTAAATTCCGTTCACGGAGCTTGGCACATTAGTATTCCTATATGTTTCCTGATAAGCTTGAAGATATAACCAGCCTGCAGGCTGAAAATATGCCCAATAATCTCTCTCCTTACTGGTTACCGGTATTGAAGAGAGAAGGAAATATTCGCGCAAAAGAAAGGGAAGTCATTGGATGTCTGGAACTTTCGAAAATCACACTGCAAAGACTTATTAAATAAATTGCATCGTTTAACACGCCCCTCTTTTCAAGAATATGGTTATAGTACGCCTACTGTATATCAAAATAAAGACAGATAATTTAAGTGAGAAAGTGTGTTTATTTCTTTAATTCCTCATTGAGGAGATATTCATAATTATCTTGATTTATTTCATCTTATCTTTTATCATTTACTAGGGTAGGGAAACATTCATTATCGGTGTTTACATTGAGGTTAGTTTGTTATGGTTATGTCTGATGATTTTAATATGTAACCAGGCAGGTTGGCAGCAGTGATCAGCCATTACAAAAAAGAGAAAAGAAGAGCATCGGGCGGCGATATTTACTTTCTGGGGTATTTCCTTACGTGGCAATTACTATAATGTGTGTCATCATTCTCTTTCTTGATTTTGATTTTACAGTATTAACGTAACCAACATTCTCTTTGGTAACCAAAGTCTTCATAAAAGAGATGACCAGAATACAAGTTCTTGATAGAGATTTTTTTCACTGTCATCTACGCAATTCCAAAACTCCATTGTATTCAAGTATTTTGCTATTTGGTGTAAGTAATATTCAGTATTGGCGTTGGCGGGGGGGGGGGGGGGGGGGCACTTTGTGGAGAAAACAACTACATTTTCATTCCATTTTAGCCAACTAAAACAGGGAATTATAGCAATTTGTACAAGCTTATCAACTAATGCTTTCCTTTATTTTCTTTGTTAACAAAATTATTTGCGGAATACGCACAAAATGTCTTTGTAGCGTCTGTTAGTTTCTTAGTGTGTAGTCAAATACTAAATTATTTTTAACTGTATGATCACGCCGTGCTTCTGTTTAATTGTAATGCTTGTGTAATATTGTTCCTTTGATGAAAGTTTTACTGTATAGTATTGAATCAAAAACTCAAAAAACTATTATAACAGCACTGAAATTTGTAAACTCTCAACTTGTCGAAATTTGCTCACAGATTCAATAAATTCACCTAGATACTTAAATTTGTCTACCGGTACCTGAGCGATATTTCCATATTTGGTGGTTAACGGTTGACTGCTGACCTCTCATCTAGCCCCTTTCATAAGAAATTTGGAATCTTGTTTTGGCTGGTGTTTCATGGAGTTTTTCTACAAACTGGATTGCTTTTTTCCAATTTTGATGTTCCTCCCCCCTTCTAATTTTTAATCGCCGCGACTAGTAATATTTTTCCGCAGGGAAACCATTAAGTTTATATTATCAGAAACAACACCAAGGTCACGTGCGATATCAACAACTGACGGTTTCAGGATTTCCCCAGCAACAAGAAATTGCTTGTGATTTGCGTAGTGTATAGTGTATATCGTGTGGAAGGCGTGACCGCAGTTCATCGGTCAATTTTACAGTAAAATTTGTTCAACTTTGGCGTATGTTAAACTCAATGTTAGTTGCCTGGTCACTTGCGAGTTACGAATGTTCTGACACAAACGTTTATATTTTACCTTTTGCCTCACGTACGACCAATGGCTGTCGAAAATGAGTCTGTTGTTCGCTGACGCAGACAGTTGAAGGGATCGGTCGCTCTTTCAAAGGTTATCGCATTGTGCATATGATCGTTGATTTTATTTTACAATTGCGATACAAAAAATATCCATGAATCGTAAAGAAAAGTATTGAAATGGAAGAAAGCGAAAATTTCTCACGTACGGAAATTTATAGCCAAAAATGTAGCTAAGAGCCAAACTCAAAAATTATGTAGCATATTACTTTTCACAATAGCTAGAAGTAGATATAAAATGGATAAGTTGTCAACACTGACCGTGGTTCTTTCTGAATGTTTCAAGTTTCTTCCCCAAGGGGTCCACATAGATGTGTCTTTCACTTTCTGGTCATCCATTTTCAGTACTGTTTTCAGAGTGGTGCAGTTAATATTTACGTTATGTATGAGTTGCGTGTAGGCCTCATGATTATGTTATACCATTTACATTATTCGTAAGACATTTTTAATTGGAATGTGTTTTTGTTTTTTCGTTTATTGTATATTTTGCTTTTATTTCGTTATCGTAATATTTTGTCTTCGTGTATTTCTTTCACGAAGAAACGCCGGTCAGCAGTTTTAAAACAATGATAGGATACAAATCCTATAGCGGGCGATAAAAGTCAAATTAATATCATTTGAGAGGTTTGTTTATACCTTCGTAATATTATTTTGTTGATATACTCGACATAACTGAGATGAGAACTGGCAACTCTGATGTTATCCACGCCCTGTAATGGTGTGCTCGTCAGCTTACATCAGCACACCCACATTATATGGAGAAATGCGTCAGCCGGTGGTTTGCATGCATAATTTCTAGAGAAACGGACGAACACATTGCCTTCAATAAGGAGAGACTGCCCTGACAACATCCGCCTCTACACTGCTAGTTCTGATACACCAAGTTATCAGCGGTAGAGAGTTCGAACTTCGGATCACAAGGTCTCGTGTTCAAACCAGAGGAAGTGGTCGGATTCGACACTCTACGTCGTACGATGTCGGTATATAAAAGATCTCTGGTGATACATTTGGTGTTTAGCCGGCAAAATTAATTCAAGCTCGGCAATACGTTTCCTAATAGAATTCCGGTTTCACTGCCGTCCGATAGACTAACAGGCCTACGGAATGTCGAAACTGACTAGAAGGCAGCGTAAAAGGCGTCAAATTAACATGCCCGCTTACGAAACCTGAGACGATATTAGCTGTAACGCACCGCTCGTACACTGTTCCTCTACAACCACGCGACTATGAACAATCACGACAGTTAGTTCGTCACCATGACGACTGAACAGTATGCTCGCAATTATTTACATAAAACTAATGCTGTATTTTTTTAGTTATGTATTTATTAAATAATAATAATAATAATAATAATAATAATAATAATAATAATAATAATAATAATAATAATAATTAGTGGACCGGTGTTGCTCCGCAGTATTCGTTATAAACAGGTAAAGAACTCGTCTTGTTGTGCCTGTCGTATCCATATTGTTTTGCCTGCCCTTTTCAGTCGTTTTATGAACATTTAATACCGATACATAATGGGCTTAGCCTTTGCTCTTTACCCCGTAACCACACTGTTTATTTATTTATTTTTATTATTTGTTGTTTTTGTATTCTTATGTTGGTAGTCTTGATTATCTATGAACTTGGGATTAGTCTGTTATTGAAGATGAGGTTTGTTTGTGTGATTGTGCTCTTGAAAGATGATTAAAACGGACGCACGGATTTGTCAAACCTATTTTAGTAAACTCTTTTGATATAACAATAATAATATATTAAGTCCACCTCTGTGGTGTAGTGGTTAGCGTAATTAGCTTCCACCCCCGGAAGGCCGGGTTCGATTCCCGGCTCTGCCACGAAAACACCAAGGCCCCTGCTCAGCATTGCAGGTGAGGCCGCCTGGGCGAGGTATTGGTTCTCCTTCCCAGTTGTATCCCCCTGATTCCAAAGTCTCACGCTCCAGGACACTACCTTTGAGGCCGTAGAGGTGGAATCCCTCACTGAGTCCGAGGGAAAAACCAACCCTGGAGAGTATTAAGTAAGAAAGAAAGAAAGAAAGAAAGAAAGAAAGAAAGAAGTAATACTAATAATAAAAACTGTATAAGGATTTTTTATTAATAAGACTGATAGTTTATAAGTATTGAAGAAGTCTTCCAGGAAGTGCTGGCAGATAGAGCAGCCTACTGTATAACAGAAGACCTACTTGTAGCTGATGTTCATCGGTCGCGTTAGCAGAACGTTGACCTCAGGCTCCCGACAATTTTTGTAGCTTCAACGAACACGCAAGTATGGTATGAAAGGCGCCGATGTTTGAAAGGCTGCTATCGTCTGACTCACGAGGCCAGCCAGCTCACAGCAATTACATGGACTAGTTTAGATTATCTGAGTCTGTAGGAGGAGGAGAAGATCCCCCATTTGCAACTGGCTAGCTGGCCAAACCTTTCATCATAACAGAGCAAATATTCATTTACAGCACGAGGAGCCAGGGATTATCAAGGGAAATGTTCGATAAATTCCAGAGTTCGTTGAAAATATTTAAGAACAAGCTAGTTAAACAACTGACAGGGGTTGCAGCCCTAAATGCAGATCACTGACTGACTGATTGAGTTTAACGATCGTCGCGTTGATCTCCCTCTACTTTTCTTTTCCTCCATGACCGGATCCATTATTCTCCGAGGCAACCTATCCTCTTCCACTAGCCGCACATGACAGAACCTTTATCTCCTCATTTCAGGACCCTCCTGCCATTGTTCCCACCTGTTTGTACCTGCAATCATTATCACTACTTTCATGTCTTTTATTTCCGATTTATGAATAAGATATTCTGAGTCGACCCAGCTTTCCGTCTGAAAAGGGGCCGATATGAAGACAGTTTCGTTCGGGAGCTGAACCTCTAATTGCCTATATTATTCTATAATTCCTATTTTTATCCCTAAATCGATTAAAATGCTTTTAATTTATTGCGAGAAACTAAAATATTTGCAGATTCGTTTTCACTATCTTGAATATCTTAAAATGTCCGCCTCTGTGCTGTAGTGGTTAGTGCGTTTAACTGCCACCCCTATAGGCCCGGGTTCGATTCCCGGCTCTGCCACGAAATTTGAAAAGTGGTACGAGGGGTGTAACAGGGTCCACTCAGCTCCGGCAGGTGAACTGAGTAAAGAGAGGTTCGACTCCCACCTCAGCCATCCACGAAGTGGTTTTCCATGGTTTCCCACTTCTTCTCCAGGCAATTCCTTGTCTATCCTTTTCAATCTTTACACCCCCAACAAGGCTCCTGTTCAGCATAGCAGGTGAGGCCACGTGGGCGATGTACTGGTCCTTCTCCTCAGCTGTATCACCCGACCCAGTCTCACCTCCAGGACACTGCTCGTGAGGCGGTAGAGGTGGGATCTCTCGCAAGGTCCAAGGGAAAACCCAACCCTGGAGGGTAAATAGATTAAGAAGAATATCTTATAACACTTTTCAAATACAATGTTAACATAGGAAGCTGTAAATCCAGAGCTCTTAAGAATCTCGCGCAGTAAACACGCTGTGTCCACTGACCCGCTCCATCAGCTTCCAAGTCACCTTTAATCAAGAGTCCACAGGAGTGTCCTCATTCCACATCGGGTGGTAAAATTATAATCTGTGGCGGCTGTAGCAAAGAGGTGAGTGAAATTTGTTTTATATCCCCCCCCCCCCCCTACAGAGTTGTCATAAATTTAGCAACGCAAAAATTGTACAGCATTTTAATTCCTGAACGAACTGAGCATCATTCAGCCAAGGTGGTGACATCATGCGACGTGGGGAAGGGAGCCTACATATTTCTAGGAAATAAACTTAAACTAACCCCATGGCCCCACAGCCTGAAGGACCTTGGCCTACCAAGCGACCGCTGCTCAGCCTAAAGGCCTGCAAATTACGAGGTGTTGTGTGGTCAGCACGACGAATCCTCTCAGCCATTATTCTTGGCTTTTTAGACCGGGGCCGCTATCTCACCGTCAGATAGCTCCTCAATTCTAACCACGTAGGCTGAATGGACCTCGAACCAGCCCTCAGATACATGTAAAAATCCCTGACCTGGCCGGGAATTGAACCCGGGACCTACGGGTAAGTTTCATGCACGCTACCCCTACACCACGGATAACCTCCTACACGTAAGATAAATAGGACAACCCCCATACATGCAATCCGTTGGCAGAATACGGAACGGATGGAAACGGATACAAAGAAATATCTTCGAAAATCACGATCCTCAGAATTGGGGGAACGATAATAAGACGATATTTAACTTTAAGGAGTAATTTCACATAATTTCATCTGTACTTCAATTGGTAACACTTTCTAAGTGCAAATTCTTTTCCTTTTTCACTCAACTAGTAAGTCGCGTTCGTCTCTCTTGGCCGTTCTATTTATTGTTCCGTTTATCGTCACGGGTCATCTCGCGGTGACATTCCTATCAGCTCTGTTTCACAACCACGGAGGAACAAAGAGTCCCACAGACGTTTACCAAACTCATCCACCAGAAATATTGTACTGCACTCGTACATAATTGGCTACACATGTTGAGAAACGTATAAGAGATGACACTCAAATGCACAATCGGAATAAATACATATACAGAATTAAATTCTCTTCAACCACTGTCTCGTAATGCGCGTACATACATACAAACAGACAGACAGAAATTACGGAAAAGTAAAAGGTGCATTTCCTTGTTACTGTGGACATGCAGTATTGCCAACTCAGCGGATTTTCCGCCAAATTTGGTGGATTTTTAAATGGAACATCGGACACATTTTCCATTTAGTGGACAGCGGATTTTTTGACGGATTTTCAAACTTCTTTTAGCGATTTTCAGTGGTAACAATATCGCCTTTCATTACTAGGAGAACAAAAAAAAAATAGAACTTAGTACGGCATAATAGTCTACTTATTCCCGTTGTATTGAACTTAATGCTGCATACTCGACTCGTTTTCTAGACCAGCTCTGGCCCACCGCCTCCGTCAGAATTTGTTACAATCCTTACTGTACTCTTGATGAGCCGGGAATTGTCGTGTTTGATAAAGGGTTTCTTTTGACGTCAGGTTCTTTTTGGTACGTCAGTATGTCGAAATAAAAGGTTAAAAAGTAGTCAGATATTTCGTAAAGAGTGCTTAAATAATTAAACTTTAAAAGACTAGTTGGTTGAGCTTCGCAGTGATCCCAAATATGGACGGTCTATCGGCAGCACAACATAAATGCAAAACTGTTTGACATCATTTCATTCCGCACTTATCAAGAACAATGAAAACAATAATGAAAGTAAAAATAATTTTCGAAATAGATTTAAAAATTTCCGTATCGGTATGTGCTTTGCTGCTATGAACTGCCAGCATATTCAACTCAGCACATTTGCTTCAGAAATGGTGCGGAGAGAAGATTATGAACTCCTGTTATGAAACCGTTGAGTGCTGAGTTACCCTTTTATTAAAACGGCCGGTATACGTCCTTTTGCTTCAGTTCGAAATTTAGCGGATTTTCAACTAAAATTTAGCGGAGAAAAGATTTATAGACAAAACTTATTTGATACATGTAGATACTTGCTCATTTCTTCGTTGTATTAAGATCAGTAACCACTAGAAAGTCCGCCTCTGTGGTGTACTGATTAGTGTGATTAGCTGCCGCCGCCGGAGGCCCGGGTTCGATTTCCGGCTCTGCCACGAAATTTGAAAAGTGGTACGAGGGCTGGAGCGGGGTCCACTCAGCCTCGGGAGGTCAACTGAGTAAGGCCACGGCCGCCTCCTTCCCTCTTCCTTGTCTATCCCTTCCAATCTTCCCATCCCCCAGCAAGACCCCTGTTCAGCATAGCAGGTGAGGCAGCCTAGGCGAGTTACTGGTCATCCTCCCTGTTGTATCCCCCGACCCAGAGTCTGAAGCTCCAGGACACTGTCCTTGAGGCGGTAGACCCCTCGCTGAGTTCAAGGGAAAAACCGACCCTAGAGGATAAACAGATTAAGAAGAAGAACCACTAGAAATCATGCCAAAAGAAAAAGCAGACACAGTGCTCAGGAGTGGAAATTTGGAGAACCGACTTTATACACACAGGAAAAACAAGTATTTTGCATAGTATGCAAGAGTGCGTATATTCCTGCCCTCTAGCCATGGCCTGTGCAGCTCTCTTTATACAGATCGGCCGGGCTGAGTAGCTCAGACGGTTGAGGCACTGGCCTTCTGACCCCAACTTGGTAGGTTCGATCCTGGCTCAGTCCGGTGGCGTTTGAGTGTGCCCAGATACGTCAGTCTCGTGTCAGTAGATTTACTGGCACGTAAAAAAAAAACTCCTGCGGAACTAAATTCCGGCACTTTGGCTTCTATAAAAACCGTAAAAGCAGTTAGTGGGGCGTAAAGCTAATAACATAATTATTTATATAGATTCACGGTCTGTGTTCAGCGTTGCCAATCGTACGGTTTGAACCGTACATTTACGATTTTCAATCCTCTATGTACGGTTCAAATGTCAACATTTTTAAATGAATATTTTTTTTTATTATTATTGGAAGTGTTTAGATTTTGTATGCAAAATTATTTTGTCTCTGTTTGAACATAACCCATTTTTGGACCTGTATGCCGTGGGCTCCATTTCTCCAGGGGATACCCAAGCTTTTTTGAATATTGTGACTCACCTTTGAGCTGGTTTCAGATCAACCAGTGAAGTGCCAGGATAGTCTGACACGTGGGATTTTTCTGTCTCACTCTGCGGCCGGGATTACCCTACTTCAACTGTGTGGATATCGCAGCCGTGTCGTACATTTGTTGACAGTCACGGTGCAGCGTCTAATGTTCGTCAAACTTGTGAATAATATTGTGATGTGCTTACAAATTATTTTGCGTGACAGTGCAGTGCTTCAATTTCTTGTTCATTAACTTACTATGCATTAATAAAGTACAGTAGAACCCCGTTTATCCGAAATAAAGGGGGCGGACGCGTTTTATCGGATGACACATGGTAAATATTTCAGAAAGTCAACTGTCGAAATAAAAATGCATGAACTCTGTTAAGCAAAGATGCATACTGTATATCAACATTAAAATGTTTACACAATGTCACTCATTATATAAAATCAGTGACTTTCTTCTGAATTTTCTTGGTGCAGCGCTGTCGCGCAGCTATATCGCGCCACCGTTTAATCAACAATACATCAGCTGGTGTAGATTCATCGCTTTGTTCAACAAAGAGCAAAGTGATCTGAAATAATGAAACTTTTATTTTGTTACTACTGAACTGAATACTCTATATAGTAATGTTATTATTACAGTACTGTAATTAAGGCGTGTCGTACTGTATTTTAATAAAAATTCGGGATCAATCTTACCTATAATGCATTAAATCCATCATCTGCTATAACTCGATTCCCAGAACTGCTATAATCAAGGTGAGAGTCGTCTGCATGATCTTCATGACGAATAATACAGTAATAATAATAATTCCTGCTTGTTCAAGAAAAAATGTATCATGGAACGAACTAGAGGTTAAGAAACTGTTTTGTTTTATGCTACGGATGCATTCTGGCATGTCATAATATAAACATAGGGTGTGCCTCTTAGCTCTCAGCATATATAGCAAGAGAATTACTAATATTGAGGGCTGAACGAGAGGGTAAAAACAAAATATTAAAATACAATTTTGCCAGAGCATTTCGATTAAGCGGGGTTCTACTGTATATATTTTTTTCTTTGGCGTTTATTTTGAACGCTAAACAAGTAAAGATGCGGTTAACTTCTGATTCCAAAAATAAAGCCGGGTTCTTCGAAACCCCAAAAATTAAAAACCTTCTCTTAAAACACCGTGAAGGAAAGAAAAGTACAGGCAGACAGTATAGGAAGTGGCTGCGTCCTCATCCATCATGTTGCATTTTCTTACTTCTCGTATTCCTATCTGATAATATTGCTACTTGCTATTATTGCACGCGCTCTATTGAATTTTAGTGTATTTGGGTGAATATTAGTAGCCTACTGTACGCTTTTACGATGAACAGTACGGTTTATTTTGAATTTCTGTACGGCTTTTTCAGATTTCGGAGGTTGGCAACATTGCGTGTGCTGTTCTCAAAGTACTGTTGCTAGGCATCGTTGCCAACCGTACGATCTGGATCGTACATGTACGATAATTCGATGCTGTGTACTATCGTACGATCCAATTCGCGGATCGTATGACATACCGTAAATTATATCTTCTTTTTCCCTTTAAAATTCGTAGTTTTTTGTTCCTATTTTTCTTCATGCAAGTTGTGTTCTATCATAGTCGACAAGTTGGAAAAAGAGGGACAGGCTTTTCGAATAATGAGATTCCCAAAGAGAATTTACCGAGAATGGGTCCTCTCCTTACTGGCTCGCGCCTGCACTGTAATCAGTGGATCATGCCTTCTGCAGATTGGCGATGACTGGAGGAAATTACCCTTTGTCAACGTCAATAATGATGCTCTAAAGTAGATTAATTTTGGGCTAAGTCACAGGAGGTGAAAACACGTTTGGTGACTCCACTCCCTCACTCGAAAGGTGATTGTGAAAGAATATTCAACAAACTTAATCTCGTTGCCACTGATGCTTTCACGACCCGTACTTATAGACATGATACTGTATAGAAGAAACCTTTCTTCTCGTGGACAGTCGAGATTTTCTTCTGATGACGCAGAGCACAGTTCTCTGCGAACGCCTTATTTTCTTGACACGGCATAAGCCCAAAAGCCTATACAGTATCATGTCTATAAAATTAATCTCATTAAAGTCAAACACAGGAATAGGCTAATTACTTCTGCTGTGAATGGATGATTGTTGGCCAGTCACTGCGTTCGAGTCAGTGGTACGTGTAGAGAACATGCTCAGAAGGATGACTAAAGCACAGCCAGCAAGCTCAAGTACCGGCACTTCAGAACCTTCTGCTGTGAATGTGGCTAAATGTTCCACAGAAGAAGATGATCATGATGACGATTTCCAGCTATGAGGTAAGGCACTTCAGTGACGTTATATCTCATGTTGACTTCTTTACAAATTACCCAGTTCTTGAGTAATCTAAATAAAAATTATTTCGTATTCTTGATACTGTATCTCACATATTAGCACAATGACTTATATTTATTGTGCATCCTAACCTGTTTAAATGTGGACTTGCGGCAGTGGGATACCTAGCTGTGGTCTTATAGGTAATCCGCGGAACGAACAGCTTTATGTGCGACCCGAAGCAAACGTACTCGACTTTTCGAAAATTTCATATTATTAAACAAGAATCGATCCGGTCAGCTTGCTGAGAAGGAAGCTGTTGCGTAAATGAGCTATTGTGTCTGTAAAGATATTTAAATCTGTAAAGATATTTAAATGGCGAACATTTTAATGGTTATTTTAACTCGTACGATTCTCTCTTGAAAAAAATACGATCCTTTTGGAGTTATTGCATGATCCTGACCAGCAACATCACGTCAAACTGTTTTCTAACATGACTCGGTTTGTTACACAAATTTTCGGATAACCTCGAGCCCAAAGGCATACAGTATTTATGTCAAAATAAGGAACACCTACATTTTGACTCAAGTCTCCGTCACGGTTGGGAGTACTGGTCGTTACTTCCTACAATTCGTCAGAGAGCGGATGTTCTATCACATACATCCTCCAGCTAGGCTATCGCTCGGAAGTGAGTGGGGACAGGAAGCTAAGAATCCTGCTGTCTGTGCATCAGAAATAAGGAACAGAGCTCAAAGGCGGTTCAGTAGCAGTGGTTAGAAACTTGGGCAGGTCAGGGCATGACGACGGATATTGATTGACTGAAAAAGCGTCAGGGTCGTCAAATTCTCAGCTGTGTGGAAATTAAATCAATTGTAATAGTCTATATGTCGCAGGATAATATTAACTTCAGCCTTTTTACACTCAGATGACTATTTGTAGAAAAAAAAAATCCTTCAGGCAAGTAGCGCAATGTTGAAAACATCCTAGAGATATGAGCTGTGAATTTTAGGTAAATAAAATATAATAAAGTATGAGAATATCTTCTTTATTTATTCCTAAAAATTACAAACCTTTTCTTAAACTCGTTATCCGCTCGACTGTCTAGATTAGCAGTTTGCCTTTTTCTGCCACTATTAGCGCTAATGTGAGTCAATGCATTGTTTCATTTATGCACCACTATGAAGTCTAATGTGAGTCAATGCATCGTTTCACTTAAGCACCACTACGATCGCTAATGTGAGTTAATGCATTGTTTCACTTAAGCACCACTACGATCGCTAATGTGAGTCAATGCAGAATTTCACATAAACCCTTATAAGTTAACTACATTCGGTAGGAACATTTTTCAAAAATTAAAAAAAAAACCGCTTGAGGGTATTGAACAAAGGAACACATTACAGAAATAATATTATGTGAATAAGTTAATTTGGCTATGATTTGAATACAAAAGAAAACGAATAAAGAAACAAGCGATTTTAGGCTGTTTTTCCGGAACTCCTTTTAGGCCGGTAGTGTATTTTCGAAGTTTATCTTTTTAGTCTAATAGAGAGCCTCCGTGGCTCAGGCGGGAGCGCGTCGGCCTCTCATCGCTTGATACCGTGGTTCAAATCCCGGTCACTCCATGTGAGATTTGTGCTGGACAAAGCGGAGGCGGGCCCGGTTTTTCTCCGGGTACTCCGGTTTTCCCTGTCATCTTTCATTCCAGCAACACTCTCCATTCTCATTTCATAGCATCTATCACTCATTAATAAATCACTTTGGGAGTGGCGACCCCATCGTACTATATCTGCTTCATTCATTCCATCCCTGACCCGGTCAATGACTAGAAAACAGGTTGTAGGTTTTCATTTTCAGTCTAATAGAGCTACTAAAGACTCACAATTCTAAACCTCTCCGGGCCCTTTAGCCCTTCAACGTTCGGCACAAGTGAGGAAATTGCCTAATTTACGTTCTTGTAGTATGGGGACCCGTACTTCGCTAATTCATGTTTTCAACATTTAAAATGTCGATTACTCAATTAGATTCGACAGTCGTGGCATTTTTATAATAATCCTGATGCATTGCAGCCTAATTATAAAACGCACTCACATGTAAATGGCAATTCAAAAAGGCTGCCTCTTTGTAATTTCTTTGAAAGCAGTTATATATTTAATATTATGATTATGACGAAGTATTAATTTCACATTTTTAACTCGACCAGGCGGCCTCACCAGCTATGCTTAACAGGGGTCTCGTGGGGAGATGGGAAGATCGAAGATGGAGAAGGAAGAGGCCGTGGACTTAAGTTAGGTACCACCCCAGCATTTGCCTGGAGGAAAACACTTCGAGAATGGCTAAGGTGGGAATCGAACCCCTCTACTCAGTTGACCTCCCGATGCTGAGTGGACTTTTCAAATTTCGTGGCAGAGCCGGGAATCGAACCCGAGTCTCCGCGACCAAATATCTCAGGCTCCAGAACACTGCCCTTGAGTCGATAGAGGCGGGATCCCTCACTGAGTCCAAAGGAAAAACCAACCATGAACAGTAAACGTACTAAGAAATAAAAAAGCACTGATAATAATAATAATAATAATAATAATAATAATAATAATAATAATAATAATAATCCTCACCTGGGATCAAACCCGCTATATTCAGGATAGAACGACAATGAGAATCGATTGCGCACAAGTTCACCAACTTCTGTTTCTGTAGTAACACTGCTAGTCTTTTATTTTTTTCTATTGGCTTTACGTCGCACCAACACAGATACGTCTTATGGCGACGATGGGACGAGAAAGGTCTAGGACTGGGAAGGAAGTGGCTGTGGCCTTAATTAAGGTACAGCCCCAGCATTTGCCTGGCGTGAAAATGGGAAACCACGGAAAACTATCTTCAGGGCTGCCGGCAGTGGGGTTCGAACCCACTATCTCCCGCATACTGAATACTGGCCGCACTTACAGTAAGCGGCTGAAGCTATCGAGCTCGGTAACTGCTAGTCTGGATACCGTTTAAAGGATAAAGGTATTTGTCCAGAGATTCAATGAAGGTGTTATAAGAAGTTCGCGGACCTCATCTCTTAAAACAATAATCACGACCACTGCCCGTTAAGGAGTAGCAAGTATAATATTGTTGATACCCATGCAAAAGAATTAAAGCTATTACTGTTGGAAACATGAGACTGACTACTACACAGCTGCAGAGTGCATGACCTTGAATCAGCTCAGCCCACATTCCAGTCGAGGCGAAGAACTCCACACACGTTGTCCAGTGTCTGCTTCATAGCCTGCCCCGTAACAACACTCAAGACAACTTGGTGACCATTCATCTATCATTATTCCAAGAACATCTCTTTTTTTCCTTTTCTCTACTGGTTTAATGTAGCACTAACACATCGAATTTTTCGGCGACGCAAGGATTGGGATTCGAACCTACAATCTCCCGAAACCGCAAGGCCAACACGCTTGGTAAAAGCAATCTTATGCTCGGGTGCGTCGAATTCGGTTAGGACTTAACCGAGGTAAAATGGATAGGTTACCATGGTTAAGTTGAATCCAGATGAATATATCCTTGACCCTAATCGCAACGATAATCCCTTCCAGTGTTACTTCGGCAAACACCTCCCCAACACTGATACCCTTGCGATATGTCCCCCACCCCCACTCCCGCTTAACAGCCGGAACCACGAAAGCCCACAGAAGAAACTCTTCACCATCCGACCAATAGCTTATCAAAGAAACCTACAATCATCTCATCGTAATCAATCGCGTCAAGAACAAAGTCATGACTCCCACAACAAAAGTCCTAAATCAGAAATTCCAGTATTTCCGTATACTCTACCCCAAATAACGATACCCCATACCCTGGTGCTTCTGACCATATCGACCCAGATCCCACAATACTCACCACAGCCTCACAAACAGACATCTCACTAAATCCACAAGCAGACGCTACCTCACAAAACTTACCGTACCCAAACCCCCGTAGAAACGGGTACCAAACAAACACAGACAAATGGGACTGGCAAAGGATCAAAATCGAAGCTCGAAATCGGTCCCGAGCCAGAACGCAGAATCCTCTCGACCAGGCAAGGGGGCGGAGACTGCCATTGCAGCCCCTGCCCGCCCAGCAACTTCAAAGATTTCACCACCCACCACCCACACAGCCGGAAGAGCAATCGCTCGAACCCCAGACCCAAGGCGAAAGCACATTACACTCCAGGGCAGCTTGTAATACAGTCAATGCTTCACCACTCCGTCCACAACAACTGTTTCCATCCTTTTTTTTTTTTTTTTTTTTTTTGCTAGGGGCTTTACGTCGCACCGACACAGATAGGTCTTATGGCGACGATGGGATAGGAAAGGCCTAGGAGTTCGAGGGAAGCGGCCGTGGCCTTAATGAAGGTACAGCCGCAGCATTTTCCTGGTGTGAAAATGGGAAACCACGGAAAACCATCTTCACGGCTGCCAATAGTAGGATTCGAACCTACTATCTCCCGGATGCAAGTTCACAGCCGCACGCCTCTACGCACACGGCCAACTCGCCCGGTGTTCCCATCCTCAAAGACGAAACAGGTGTGGCGGTAACCACTACCATACCAAACAGAACGCTGCCTCTTACCCTGGTTGCCCCTTCATGAAGGCGGCAATCAAAGCCACACTGAACAGACAAAGATAGTACGTACGCTACATGACCTCACGAGAAAGTAGTATATTGCGTGTATCAAAAGTGTCGTGTTCCGATTTAAAAGTTAACTCGCACTGCGTGATATTATCGTTAAAATGGGTTTGGCACCACATCTCGTATATCTACAGTATCTTGAGGATGATGAACAGAGACTTTAGCGTCCTTGTTACCATTCACAGGTGACCAACTCATAGGAATAATCCTGTTTCGCCAAGAAGTAATCTGAGTCTGTGAGCATTTCAGTTTCAAATGCACTAAAATTTGGCGTTCTCGTTCGCCCTTCCTTTTCCATATCGGCTGATACTGATAACATAACATAAACTAACCTAACGAAACAAAATTAATTCATCTTAGAAATAAAGGAGTGTAATAGAAGGTATGATAAAATATTACAATGCCAAGGAGACAAGGAGAAAAAGGATTATAGAATTGTTTTTATACAAGTGTAAAATCATTTAAATAATATTCGTCCAAGAAATAAAAAGACAACTGACGATTCCAGACAATAGGCAAACGTAAACTGGATAATTTAGAGACAAGTGATTGTCGATCTCATCACTGCCTTCTGAATACTACCTTGAATTAGTTCAGAGGGGAATAACAGCGAGAAAAACGAGCGTCAAGAGACCGCGGTTTCGAAACCAATGATTGGCAATGGTGCACCAGGTTAATGACAATACCACGGTAAGAGTTTTACCACGGTTTGCTAACGCTCGATAACCCGGGCATTCGGTCATAGCCTTGGGACCGCCAGTTTTACATGAAAACTGAATATTGTTGTTATAGCCACAAGACTTTAGTTTTATGCGACCCTTAACTCCGCGCCTGTATCACGGTTAAATAGAACGCATCCTAACCGCACAACCGTTCAGTCAAATCCCTGGCAGAGTTACGACCATCATAAAGTCAAAGGGCGGACTCACTCTGTGTCAATATCCATTAATCAGAAGTGTTTGACCAGACAGTGAGTTCGTGGTATCCATGGTTACAGGACCTACTTAAACAAGTATCTTTGCTGTCAACAGCCCACTTGTGCATGTATTTGCGGGGGCCTTGACTCCGACCGCGATGTCGTAATGGTTATTTCAGTCCCCGGAAGACAAAGTAGGCGAAGACTGATAAGGCGTCGACTCTCTCTCGTTTACAGCTGCGAACAACGGCTGTATGGAAGAGTTTTCTTTATATAGAAGAGGAATTAGAGACTGGAATAATGTATCAAGGGAGATGTTGGATACATTTCCGACATCTTTGAAATTATTTAAGAAAAGGTCGTGGTGATTTATGTTTTAAGAGGAAGTACAACAAGGTAACCATACTCCATTTAAGAAAATATTAGGTGAATAATTGATAAGGAATGTGCCACCAGCGCGAAAACCCCAAATGCAGTTCACTGGTGATTGATTGATTGATTGATTGATTGATTGATTGATTGATTGATTGATTGATTGATTGATTGATTGATTGATTGATTGATTGATTGATTGATTGATTGATTGATTGATTGATTGATCAATCGATCGATCGAATGATGAAACCCAAGAATAACGGCCGAGAGGATTCGTCGTGCTGACCACACGACACTTCATATTCTGCAGGCTTTCGGGCTGAGCAGCGGTCGCTTCGTAGGCCATGGCTAGAGGCATGATTTTTTCGCATTAAGTTTAACGATAAACGCGACAAAAAATATGTTGAAACGATTTTGAGATATCTTAACGAATCATATGATTCTGGTTAAGAAATTGGTGATTTGTTTTCGCGAATTGCAGCAATTTAAAGCGACATTTACTTATTAGATAAGTGCGAACATGCAGCGATATTTATGGAAAATAATTTTCTTGAAAGTGTATCCCAATATCACGTGTGTGAAGAGAAACAGAAGGCAGAATAAGATTTCTCATTTCGAAGGAAGTATCTCTTTGTATTAATCTAAGCCTATACTAATATTATAAAGAGAAAAATATTTGTACGTTTGTATATTTGTTTGTAATGGATAAACTCAAAAACTACTGAACCGATTTTAAACATTTTTTTCACCTGTAGAAAGCTACATTACCAGTGAGTAATATAGGCTGTATTTTATTTTTTAAACAATTAGACATCCCTACAAAAATTGAAATAATGTAACCCAAGGTATCAAAAATTTGCCTATAAAAGTCATTATAGGCCAATGTAGACGAAATATCGAATTTGTCGCACAAGGACGAGACAAAGCTCATTTTAAGCCTCACGCCATGAAGAACAAAACTCGGTAAGGCCCTAGGAGCGACGAAAATCATGTTTTAAGGGCCTAAAACCAACCGTTATGGAGATACTGCCATCACACTACCCCGCTCTAGGAATCGGAGGAAGAAATGACCAGCTGTAACCATAGCAACGTCAGCTCAAGGATTCTACAGTAGAATACAGGGCTGCGGCTTGAAGTAGGCACGCGCGTAAATGTAGGCTAAGCCAAGGAGAATATTGTCGAATCCATAGGTTTCGGGGTCGCTGAGATGAACAGTGACACTCCGCATGCCGTTTAAGTCCAAGTTCAGTCCCCATCGGCTTGGGGGTGAGAAAAGGTGAACAAAGTCCAAAATGACCCATCATGGATTTATGTGTGTGCACCCCTCTGGGCGGAGGTGGATAACGGGTGAAGTATCAGTCAACGTCACAATAACGAAATCTACAGAAATTCGCTTCACACATAATTAACAGTAAAAGTAAACAATCAATGAAGTAACCGGGCAGCGCTGGGTAATATCGCTAGTATTGTATACAATCCCTTTATTGTATGACCATATAGGGCGAAAGGATGATTTGTTATGTAATCTTGATTAGGGCTATATTGTAGTTGTAATCACGATTACATAAGGAATAATGAAAATCATTATTGCTTCTCTTTATTTATATCTTTGACATAAATAATTCACAAATCTCACGAATTAAACTTTTTATGACCGGGCGAGTTGGCCGTGCGCGTAGAGGCGCGCGGCTGTGAGCTTGCATCCGGGAGATAGTAGGTTCGAATCCCACTATCGGCAGCCCTGAAGATGGTTTTCCGTGGTTTCCCATTTTCACACCAGGCAAATGCTGGGGCTGTACCTTAATTAAGGCGACGGCCGCTTCCTTCCAACTCCTAGGCCTTTCCTATCCCATCGTCGCCATAAGACCTATCTGTGTCGGTGCGACGTAAAGCCCCTAGCAAAAAAAAAACCTTTTTATGGATAACTTTAGGAAAGGATTAAAGCGAAATTAAAGGGACGGGTCAGCCCTATTTCGCGAAATAATGCGAAAAATGGTTTTCTTTTCGCGAAATCGAACAAAAATTAATACGAAAAATCATGCCTCTAGCCATTGCACTTCGGGGCTGCTGCGGCATGAGGTTTGATTTTGGTTATTGTATGTCAGCGTTTTCCCTTACTGGCATTTGTAATACCTGGCAACCTTACGACCGACAGTGGGGTTCGAACCCTAAGCTAAATAGCTGCTTGATCCAAACCGCACAGCCACTTGATCTGTACCGGTACGTAACGTCTGTAATGCAAAGCCTCCTATTGTTATGAAGGAACACTATCTCACGCCGCCTCACTCTTCTTTTGTTTGGACAACACACCACGTTCCGCAGTGGAATGTGCCGTGTTGGCGGCTCCGGTTGCTGGGTAACGGCAGGGAGTGTGTGGGCCTGCATGGGTTTCAGGTGGGAAGCAACCAAATAGCCAAGCTTGAGACCGGGTTCTTTCAGTGCCGGATTACCCAATAGGCAGAGCAAGCTACCGCATATATCCCCCGCTGCTAACGTCCCGAGTAAACTGAACTACAGATAAGTTTAGGAACAAATTTGCGAGTAGTTTCTGAGTTACAATGGCGAGCAGAGTTTCAAAAGTAATGAATGACTAGGACCTGCATTTTTATGTAATACTTTTTTTTTACAAGACGAAATTTTAAAATAATTTATTTAATTGTGTAAAGTCCACCTGTTCAATTAAATGGCAAACGTGTATTGAACAGGTGAACTTTACAGAATGCAATTATTTTAGAATTTCATCTTAGAAGTTCCTTTATGTCTCACCGACACATGTAGGTCTCTTATGCCAACGATGGCACAGGAAAGGGCGAGGAGTAGGAAGGAAGTGGTCATGGTCTTAATAAGGTACAACCGCAGCACGGAAAACCATCGTCAGGGCTGCCCACAGAGGGATTCGAACCCACTATCTCCCGAATACTGGATACCAGCGACTGGAGCTATCGAGCTCGCTTTATGTAATATCAAAGTGCGAATATGTACATTAAATGTAGCGAATGTCAGTGAAATATGTAATATTCATAAAATATGCACTAAATTGACAAAAATGTTCGCATATTCTGTTTATTATGGTTACGATATGAGACAATAAAATTGTTTTAAATACCTCCGTGTCCCAAGACAAAGTTATCTTTCATGCTTTGGAATATTTATCTACTCTACTGTTATCAAATTTTGAAGCCCGCCTCTTGGCCAAGATCGTTCAGGCGTTGAAGTCTAAACGTTCTGACACCGAGGTTACCCGATTGGCCGGCAGGGTAGGGGAGGTGGAGTGTACAATTTATAATCTCTAGATTGCTTAACAAATGCCTGGATTAAATTCCGCAGTGGTCATGTGGAGTGAGGGCACACACATGACGCTGTTGGTGGTGATTCGTCCGTCGGATGGGGACGTAAAGCCTTGAACAGACCCCTTGGCGCTATTCTACAGGAGTAGGCTATGTGCCGGCACCGGGTCTCAGCCTCTCCCTTCCTACTATCATATATCACGTCATTCATTTCATCTCATTATCTCCTCTGATGTGGTTGAAGTCAGGAAGGGCATCCGGTCATAAAAACCTGCCACGACAGATTAATCTCACCTCATACTCGACCACGTATAGAAACGGGGCACGAGTTGGACAAACAAACAAACAAACAAACAAACAAACAAACAAACTGCTATCTAACTTTGACAGTATTAAATAATCAAATTAAAGGCATAATCAAAATAATTCAAATATTTAAAAATAATATTATCCACCGAAAATCACGCAGTGTATTACACAATGTACTGTGATGATGCGCGATGTGTCACCAAATGTTTTCCACTGTGATGTTTTGGCGCTGGGCTGGGAAGGGTCGTTCAACATTGCAGGAAGTCACCGGTGCATATTTTAAAAGATGAAACTAGGTTATTAAGGAAGAGTGAAGCTGGAAATGAAACTACATTAGAACACAGCTAAACGAAAATAATTTAATTCTGTATATTATAACTTTCGCTTGCGATATGATAGCCAGTTTTAGAATAAATGAGAAAGCATCGTATTCCGCGCGAAGAATTTGAGTGCTCTAATTACGTCTTCGCGCATGTGGGAACCCAAATGTTACGGAAAACACGAAAAGTTAATGAAAAGTTTCGTCCATAAAGGTTAAAGATAATTTTGTTTATAAACATCCCCGAAAAGTTTACGAACACGCTTTTTTTTCGGTTTGCTTTACGTCGCACCGACACAGATAGGTCTTATGGCGACGATGGAATAGGAAAGGTCTACGAGTGGGAAGGAATTGGCTGTGGCCTTAATTAAGGTACAACCCCGGCATTTGATTGGTGTGAAAATGGGAAAGCCAAAGAAAACTATCTTCAGGGCTGCCGACAGTGGGGTTCGAACCCACTATCTCCCGGATGCAAGCTCACTGCTGCGCGTCCCTAATCGCCCGGTATTTCGTTTATTAATAGTAAAAGAATGTTGATGAACAGTGTTGGTTAACAAAGTTAACGAAAACATGTTGGCGTGGACGAACGTTTACCCAGCTCATTCATTAGTGAAGGCGGCCACAGCCAAAACCACAAGAAAGGTAAAATTTCTCGAAAACAAGTTACGAAGGAAATGCCTACGAGAACCTCTGTGTGAAACAGTGCAGAGTAGAACTTTGGCCGGCAAGATTTGAGTATTGTGTGAAATATGTCGATCTGTTCTGCGAGTCAGTATTTGTCCCACAACATTATACGATAGCGTACAATTTGTCGACAAGGCAACAGTTCACCTGTTACTTTAGTTGATGTAGGGAAACTACCTCACTCCTCATTTCCCTAGTATGCCTCTTTAGTGAAACCTAGGCTATCTATGACAGCTGTTGGTGGAGCTCTAGAGGATCAAACCAGCCTTCGGGCCGAATACCCAACATACAGGGTAAATATAGTCGCTCCTAAGCCAAAGCCACGAATGTGACAATGCTCTTCCAATCCATTATTTCCCTCAACACTGGTCACGCCTCCCAGCCACATATGGATATGCAGTCCATGTTGAGCTAATTTTCCTATGCACACGGGTAAAGGAAAATAAACCTTAAATGCATCATACTCGAGGAGTAGGTAAATACAGTCGAACCTCGATATCTCGGAGTAACTTAAATTTCCTGCCCGTTTGTCCTATTCTTCACGTGTATTTATTTCTCTACTACTCGAAATTCGGTTACACACATTCTCGATTTCTCGAAGCAAACATTTCCTCCCTTGAAGCGAGAAATACTGTGTAACTCGAATTTTGTGCAAAATTAACTGTGCGATACGGCATTTGTAGTTTTATGAGGAACAGTGAACACGTAAAGAAAGGGTTACAGTGATGACGGGAACCGACAAACTGAAACTTCTAATAATCGGACTTCTCTCGCATGTTCATAAAGTATGTAGTGGAGTAGACCCTGGTGAACTAAGGAATACACAAATCAGTGCAATATTAGACAGTCTTACTTACCACTTAATGTATATTTTATTTTTTAACATTTATGGTATCCACTTGAACGGAAGCAAATGCATGTACATTGTTATACTGACGAATGTTTCGGAAGTAATTTTTGGTTCTGCTATCATTCTTACCGGGCGAGTTGGCCGTGCGGTTAGGGGCGCGCGGCTGTGAGCTTGCATCCGGGAGATAGTGGATTCGAATCCACTGTCGGCAGCCCTGAAGATGGTTTTCCGTGATTTTCCATTTTCACACCAGGCAAATGCTGTGGCTGTACCTTAATTAAGGCCACGACCACTTCCTTCCATCTCCTAGGCCTTTCCTATCCCATCGTCTCCATAAGACGTATCTGTGTCGGTGCGACGTAAAGCAAATAGCAAATAATAATAATAATAATAATAATAATAATTTTGAGTCGGAGAGCTATTTTCACAGTGGGGGGAGACACTTCCCTTCTTAACACACAGCCCCTTTCATGGGTTTAATTTTGAAGTTAATTGATGAGAGAAAGGTTTTAAAATTTGGAAAATGCCGAAACAGATTCCTATTTCATGTTAAAACAGGTCGTAAGTCACGATGTTTGAAACGTGTTTGGCTTCTTACGACCCCAGTGTCGGTCATCTTCCTCACGTATTATTTTATTTTGCTGGCATATTATTGCTGTACGCTCTGTATAAAGATTATGAAAAATCCTTTCAGTTCCACTCCACAAATACTGTATTGCAAATGCAGTGCTTCCTTCACTTATGTTCATTGAAGTTTTAACGTATCCTGTTAATTAACCATGAAGAGTGCAGCCTAAAACTTAGAGAAAGGACTTTTAGCGCACAAAACAAAGACTCCTTTGTGCGACTATCGCCTATAGCGAGAGAGATGCCAGACGAATTATTTTTGCAGCTCGGCTATCATTGACCATTAACAACCAAGTGACAACTTAACCTCATTTAAAGAGTTTCAAATGTTTTCAATTCATTGATTTATGGCAGTGACATCATTGGCTGACGTTAACACGGCGTTGCCAACTCAATTCACGCTATTCGTTTCTCACTACACGATTTGAACAATAAATATCTGAATGAAGAAAGACAATACAGAAATTGAATAAGATACCGTAACCTTTGTGTGAAACTGAAAAGCTAGCAAAAAGACAGGATGAGCGATATTGCCATTGTAGTTCTGCGGTTAGAGTAACTGATTGTTTTTAAAGAAGGTTTAATTTATAGTGTAGTTTAATTTGTGGGGAGAAGCAGGAAACAATCTGATCCGACAGCTAGCAAGTCCGAACTCGGAAACCTAAATCAAGACTGTTCACATTACCACCGCCTGCTAGTTTTGTTGTACATTGCTCACAATTTAAAACAAGAATTCTATTTCTGTATCGGTCGTGTCCATAGTAAGAAGGAAATGTACTGTTTAATTTTCCATCATCTCTGTATGTATGTATGTATGTATGTATGTATGTATGTATGTATGTATGTATGTATGTATGTATGTATGTATGTATGTATGTATGTATGTATGTATGTATGTGCCAGGTGTACGCATATGTTTATGCCGCTTTTTGTGGTAAAGAAAACACGTAATTTTCAAGGGATTTTTTTTTTTTAAATTCAAAATATTGGCCATCGGCTTCCACAACACTTCGCCCATCTTTCAGGGAAGTTATGAATACCATGCCAGAAAAACTGCTTGTCTTTTGCGACAAACCATTCGTCGAGCCACTTTCCAACTTCCTCGAAATTGCTGAAGTGCTGCTCTGCGAGCGCGTGCCCCATTGATGCAAAGAGGTGATAGTCAGATGGCGCCAGGTCGTGGCAGTACGGCGGGTGCTGAAGGATGTCCCATCCAAGCGATTTCAAGGAGTCTTTCACTGGTTTTGCTGTGTGGGACGGCGCATTGTCGTGTAACATAATCACTTTGCCATGTCTTCTGGCCCATTCCGGTCGTCTTTCGATCAATGAATGATTTAGATTAATCATCTGTTAGCGATAGTGTGGTGCATTAACGGTTTCCCGGGCTTCAAGAGTTCATAACACACAATACCGTTCTGGTCCCACCAGACAAAGCAGGGTCTTCTTGCCGAAGAAGCGTGTTCACCATATGTTTCTACCAGCAAAAGATGACTTTCCACAGCCTGTTCCTTTTGATTAAATAAGAAAAGCAATGCGTGCCGCAAACATTCTTTTTCAGGCACAAACGTCGACATGATCGCTGAACGATACAACACAGACGCTAGACTCAACTTGTGTGTGTTGGTAGGTTAATGTCAGACGAACAAACTGACGTACGCTGCGTACTGTTCGCTGGCGCCATCTTTTAGTGAAACCGGAAAAGACTTATGCAAACACGTCGTATTTGCACGCATCACGAGAAAATCGCTGAAGAGAATGTAATGAAAAACGGTATGTAAAGTCGAGGAATAAGATACTACAATCTAGGCTATAAATAAATTTATTCACGCTGGATGAGATGGTAGTTTAGGGGAAGGCGCCTAAAATTTAATTTTTAAATACATAAAATCTTATTCACAACGTGTACACGACTTCATCTAGAATTCCGTACAACAGCTTGTGATACCTAAATTAAGTTATTTTAAAAACTAATTTACATACATGTCTTTAGTAAGGAAGGCATTGAGCAAGTGGCTATCAGCTTGCATCCGGGAGATAGTGAGTTCGAATCCCACTGTAGGCAGCCCTAAAGATTGTTTTCCGTGGTTTCCCATTTTCACACCGGTCGCTTCCTTCCCACTCCTAGCCCTTTCCTGTCCCATCGCGCCATTAGACCTATCTGTGTCGGTGAGACGTAAAGCAGAAACTAGCTGGGCGAAATATCTTCCGGGGACTCTTGCATACAGATACAGAGCTAACTTATGGCCACGGCCACTTCCTTGCCTATCCCTTCCAATCTTCCCATCCCTCCACAAGGCCCCTGTTCAGCATAGAAGGTGAGGCCGACTGGGCGAGGTACTGGTCATACTCCCCAGTTGTATCCCTCGACCAAGAGTCTGAAGCTCCAGGACACTGCCCTTGAGGCGGTAGAGGTGGGATCCCTCGCTAAGTCCGAGGGAGAAACCGAACCTGGAGGGTAAGCAGATGATGATGATGATGATGATGATAAAGCCAACTTTAGCAACTGAAATATATTCTACATGAGATGAAATTCGGCAATTATTTTACTGTAGTCTGAAAATTAAACGAGCTGACACATTTTTTAAAAATAATTACCTAGATATGTAAAACAAATTGCTATTCTTCACATAATATGTAAAAAATGTGTAAAATAAAACACAGGGATAACCACAATTCGGCAACAATTTTCGTTTTCAGTTGTCTAAAAGTAAAGGAATGGAAAATGTAATTATATAAAAATCTGGGCTGTACTGATTATATCTCGATCGCGTAGATTGCCTCTGGGATGACAAGTTTGGCTTTGGTAGAGTGATTGTTTTATTGCAGAACTTCCAGGTGATTGTATAGGTTTTTATTATTATTATTATTATTATTATTATTATTATTATTATTATTATTATTATTATTATGCAAGGGTGTGGTGTGTGTGAGATCACATCTCGGATCGAATCAAAGCTCCTGCTAGGGTCAAGGACTTCTACAACATAGGAGTGGCGGGTCTGTTAAGTCATGTGCGTGACCTACATCCATTTTCCACTTAAACTTCCTATTACATCACCAGTCCTCCCACATGAGCAATATTGAGCTTCCTTATATCATCCAGCGGCAGATGAGTGTTTGAATTACAATTGGAGATGGTATGATCATCAGAATTCCTAGCTTTACACAAGGGGAAATGTTTATGTGTCAACATGGCGGAAGTCAGAGAGAATATCATCACGTTATTAAATCCAGAGGCTGCTATAGGTATGTATTGTGTAGGTTTCAGTTCCAACTGGAAAGCGGATCGTCGCCCACTTACGTCCGCCATCATGTTGGACGTATTCCCAAGGAACAGAGCACACACTGCGGCATAATATTAAACGTCCGGCTCCATGGCTAAATGGTTAGCGTGCTGGCCTTTGGTCACGAGGGTCCCGAGTTCGATTCCCGGCAGGGTCGGGAATTTTAACCTTAATTGGTTAATTTCGCTGGCACTGGGGCTGGGTGTATGTGTCGTCTTCATCATCATTTCATCCTCATCACGACGCGCAGGTCGCCTACGGGAGTCAACTCAAAAGACCTGCACCTGGCGAGCCGAACTTGTCCTGGGACACTCCCGGCACTAAAAGCCATACGCCATTTCATAATATTAAACACCAGCGTGTGATGACTCCATAAGCGTAGCCATGGGAGGTCCCCCAGATTTTTGACAAAAAGAAAATAAACAAAATGTGATAATAAACAATAAACTAAATAAATATTTCTGAAACTACATAATGACGCTTGCTGACGAGTCTGTAACTGTTGCAATGTGGGAAATCGGTATGGTCGTAATTCAGTGGCTGACTGCTTGGTGATGTACCGTGTTGTTTTAATGTTGAAAACATTCCTTAGCAGACAAAGTAGGGGTCCTCACGCTATGAAATACGTAAAATTAAGCAATTTCCTCAATTGTGCCGAAAGTTGAAGAGCTAAAGGGCTCGAAAAGGTTTCAAATTATGAGTCTTGGGTAGCTCTGTCAGACTATCAACATTTCGAAAACCACTTCCGGCCTAAATAAGGTTCCGGAAAAACAGCCGAAAATCGCTTGTTTCTTTACTCGTTTTTTATTCAAATCCTAGACAAATTACCTTATTTACATAATTCTTTCTGTTATGTGTTCCTTGGTTCGATACCCTTAGGCGTTTTTGTTGTAAAATTTCCACACCGAATGTAGTTATAAGGGCTTAAGTGAAC